>NC_090930.1:275349506-277849506 GCF_040938575.1 Ambystoma mexicanum | reverse complement strand
TTTGATTAGATGCTCTCTAGAGCTTCTTGCTCTTGTGGACCACTTGTGGGTGGGTATGTGTCCACCTGTGTTCTCTGGTTAAGAGAATATTTCATCCTCTGGGCTGTGCAAGATGTTGAGTCCTGCCTGCTTCCCAGAGGAGGGCCCAGAGCTTTGGGCAGTAGAGGTGTTAACTTATGGCTTCCCTGGTTTCTACACTAGGCATCTCACCATCTCCAAAGCTCAGGATCCTGGCTCTAGTGCCAACCAGCCCACTCCTCCTCGACATCTAGTCACATGCTCATATCTGGGGGTCTTCTCCTACTTCATCCCCACCCACTGGTGTCTCTTAGATCTCCTCAATGTTTCACCACATTCTCATTCCTCTGCTCATTCTGGAATTAATCTATTTGATGTAAGAGTTGCCCCTCTCTCCCCCTCACATTTCGTCTTCCGCCTTTCCTGCATTTTAAATCTCTTTTTCTCTCTCATTCAACCTGCTCCTGATGTTTGTCTACTCATCATCTCCCCCATGTCCTTCCCCTCCACCCCTCCCTCTCCATCTTTCTCCTAAGATTTACTCTCTTCTCCTAATGTTCTCCTTCACTTCCTCCTCTCTCCTGACATGTCGCTCCAATCCCAACCTGATGATCGATACATTCTATGTGTACTCCTCCTGTCTGTTCTTTATCACCTCATATTCCTTGTTCCTTACCACTTCCTGAATGTTTTTAACCACCTCCAATTCTGTGTTCTTTATAACCTGCTCTTTTCTGTAGTTTTCTGCTCCTCTCCTCCAACATCCTGTCTCTTAGGGTCTCCAGACTCCTAACCCGCTTTTCCAGACTTCTGTTTCCTTTGCCTTCCAACCTCCTCTCTCATTCCTCAAACGCCACACTCCAAGTTATGCACCGACTCCTTTAATCCCTAAGTGTTTTAGGAGTACATGTTCTCAGCTGAGTGTTGTGACAGAACTTCCATCAGTTGCAGACCGCAATATCAAGAGGGCGGGCCACCATCTTTGTTTTCCACATTTCCAACATCTACATGTGGAGAGGAGTGCTTGCACATAGCCCTGCTGCACACCTCCATTGCCTCTCCATGGTTACATGTCTTTTCATTGAAAAATGGTTCATGGAAAGATTTTTCATAAAACATTTTTCCATTGAATGTCTATTAATGACACGTTTCATCGAAAATGTGTACATCAAATGTATTGATTTTTATTCTATTGGGGGTCCCCCCCAAACCCGTTTTCTGCCCTTTAAAACACCCCGAACATTAACGAAACTCCCATTTTCCAAATTTAATCCTTTACCCCACCCAAACATACATACATATATTTTAGATCAGGTAAAAATTCAATGAAAGATTTCTTTGATGAAAAATGTTTTCAATGCAACATTTTCGATGAAACATCTTTCAGTGAAACATTTTCTGATGAAGACTGTAATTCCCTCTCCATGGCTTACTCCTCTCATTAGCAGACCACTTCTTCCTCATGCAGGGGCTGTGTAAGTTACGCTAGCGGGTGGGAGACTGACCCCAATTGCAGCTTTTGCATTCTGAATTAGCCAGTAATGCCATCACTGAAGAGTCTGCTGGCCACATGACTAGGCCCTGCCACTCAGCTGCCCTGCCCAAAACCAGTTTCCCTCCTTCCAGCATAAACACTCCAGACTGTCTCCAGGTATACATCATTGAGGATGATGCTGGTCCACATGACCAGGCTCTACCAAACTGCCGCCCCACCCACAACCAGTTCCCCTCCTTCCTGACAGCTACATAAGGACTCCAGGCCAGCTCCAGGCATACAGAATTGGGGAGGCTACTAGTCATGTCACCGGGCGCTGCCACTCAGCTGCACAACCCACCACCTATTTCACCAGTCCACATTATGTGTCCTCATCACTAGCATCCTCCACAAATGATGGACAAACACTGGTTTGTATCTGTTTGGGCCTCATGGGGCTATGGGCTGGACCCACTATCCGCATTTCATCTACAAAGTATTCACTAAACACCTACTTGCCAAAAGACATCTCCATTTGTCTTTTTCCTCCACAGCCAACTCCCACCCTCGCTAGGATTCAAACGACCAATCCCCAGCAAGCTACGCTAGCCACCCACCCAATACCACCCTTGCCTCCATCCAAAACTCAAGGACTATGTGTATACACCCCCTCATGCTGAACAATGCTCAGTTGGCTGTTACTTACACCGCTAAAAAAACTGACTGCACCGTGCAAAAACTTGCATGTCCTCTACACACAAACATGATTACCCCATCTTCCCTTCATGTTTTTTATGTCTTCCTAAACCCTGGCTACTGCATCCAACATTCCGACTGGCCAGGAAGAGCAGGAGGTGGAGTGGCAATCATCAAAAATAGCAATTGGCCATGATCCATCATCCCCTCTCCCAAAGAAAGCCTGTTTGAATAACCTGCCTGCCGGTTCCCTTTATCACATAAGGAATCCAACATCTTCCACCTCATCTACAGACCCTCACAGGAGGGAATCTTCATTGATGACAACACCTATTTACTCTCCTCTGCCAAATTAGCACACACTAATGTCTTCCTCTGAAATTTGAACGTCCCTGAGTCTCTGCCAAATGCCACACTCAAAACAGACTATTCACACTGACTGGATCTATGGACCGTAAGCAGATTTTGCTCTCCCCCACTAACAGGAAAGGCAACATCCTAGACCTAGTCCTTGCATCATCCCACCTCATCACCTGCAAATACACTAGGCCACTTGACTGGTATGACCATGCTGCCATCTCACTGTTGATCACCCACTCAACCACAGCCTAGAAAGGTCAGGCAAAATGCCACCTCACTAAGCACTGCTCATACAAAACCTTCCCTGTCAATGAGCTAGATGCAAACTTTGCAGACTTCCCTGTCAAAGGGAATGCAATGGTCTTCCAAGAATTATTCACCAGCTCTGCTAGGAAACTGGTGGACACTCATGCCCCCCTCAATACCAGCCATACTAACACCTAACCATCCGTCCCCTGATACACCCCTGAGCTCCTATTCAGAAAACACTCAATCAGAGACCTAGAGAAATGGTGGCATAAAAACCATAACCCAGGAGATCTCATCAACTTCACATCTCTCTGCACCAACCGTAGGATTCTGAACACCAAGACCAAAGAGTCCTAGAGAAATGGTGGCACAAAAACCATAACCCAGGAGATCTCATCAACTTCAAATCTCTCTGCACCAACCGTAGGATTCTGAACACCAAGACCAAAGTTGCTTTCTATTCCACCACCATCTCGTAAACCTCTAGAAGGAGCAAAGCCCCCTTCCATGTAGGAACACATTATACCACACCCTCATCCAAACCCAAGGTGCCTGCAACTCAGGGAAAATGTGACAAAATTGACGTTTTCATTGAAAAAATAGATAAAACTTGACAGATCATCAAGTCAACCTCCCCTAATGTTAGCGCCTCCTGCAGCCCAGCACATACACTGACCCTAAGGACAATATTCTTCACCATCTGTCCCTAGACCTCCTTAAAATGTCACCTCTCTCAAACCTACCACTTACTCTGACAATATCAAATTCACGGGCCGAGGCACTCAACACACTTATCAGTATCATTAGTTCCTCCCTCAGTTAACAATCATTTTTGGACACACTCAAGACTGGTCCCATATGACCTCTTTTGAAAAAACAAGCCTTGACTCAGACAACCAGGTCGCCTACTGGCCCATTCCGAACCTCACGTGTATTGGCAACATTTTGAAAAAGTAGTTGCTACACAACTACTCGCCAGCACTGGCTCCTACTCTCCCTACTTGCTGACAAGGTGGGATTTACTGGCACTCTTGTCCTGAATTGGTTTACCTCCTACATCTTGGGGGGATACAAGGCCATCCAGCACGTTGGGTTCTAACCCTCCTGCGCAGTCCCCCAAAGCTCCGTCCTCTCACTGATCCTCCTTAATCTTTACATGGAACCTCTGGGCTCCCTCCTTAAAAACCCTGATATAGCCATCCAGCAATATGCAGACAATACTAAATTATGCATTAGAGTAAAAAGCCCACAGGACATCAGTCATCCCGCTATTACCTAGCCATCATCCAATTTTTTTTGTCGACGGTATATCACAAGCTTAACCCCTTGGAGATCGAATTTGTGATATGCACCTAAAAGGATTTGATCCTCAGCAAAATCTTTCATCATTGGCAGCAGTCTGTCCTTCCAGAAACTCATAGCCAGGAATGCCCAAACATCCTGGCTCCAAATCTCCATCCTTTGCAAAATCGTATCCTTCATCCCGCTGCAGGAGTTCTGGACTGTAGTGGAGGCCCTAGTGGTCTCAAACATCAATGGGGGAAACAACCCTCCTGACTTGGCTCACAGCAGCTCAACTGGCTCCCCCATATGCAGTACACAGGGCCACAGCATTCCTCATTATGAGTGCACAAAAGTTGACTGAATAACTGCCATCCCACGCAAACTGCACTGGTTTAGTCTCTCACCCGGGATAGAGTTCAAGACTGCATGTATCATCTACAAAGTAGTCATGAGTAGCAAACCAGCATAACTGTCGGTTAAGCACAACATATCTGGTGGTACACGTGAACCAGATTGTCTTGACCCTCTGAGGCTCAATCCCTACATCGGCTCGGAATGCCCCCCCCAATTCTCAAATTTTCGATAATACCTAATCAAGGACTAATACCAATGGACACACAGAGTGACACACAAACCACAACTCATAGTACTGCTCTACTGTTAAAAGAAGCCAGCCCAAAAGCTGGCTCCCCACATTCTGTACAGCACTTTGCTGCTCTCAAGCTAGAACCACACTTTAAAAAATAAATAAAAATAATGTCTTTCCCTCCTGACTAAGTGTACAAATTGTCTTACTGTGGGGTTTTAGTAGCATTTGCTGTCCCATATAGGGTGGGGGCAAACCTGTACAGTAAAAGTTCTGATTCCTTAAAAGGACAGTACCAAATAATGGCTCCATGTGCCAATCCGCAGCCTCCCACAGGTGGCATGGAGGGGGTAGTTATAGGTCCACAACAACACCCACAATCACCTAGTTTATTCCACTATTCACCTACAAGCTTAGGCTCTGGACTTCGCCATAACTGTCAAATTTATCTCCACTGAGGCAGTAGAGAAGTTTGCCTTCTGACTTACAGAAGAGAAGAGTCTGCATTGTAGTAACTTAAAATAAAGATTTTACAGGGCCTTTCTTTAGACATTTGAATTTAGCTGTTGAGATGGGAGTTGACTAGGCACCCATGCCTAGTGAGTCCTGGGACATTGAATTCGGAAAGCAGGATATTGTAGACCTTATCAAAAATGCAAACTATTCCAGGGCCGCGGGCCGGATGGCCTCACAAATGACATTCTCAAGAAAGATCCGGAGAAATGGGCCTCATTTATGATGATTCTGTTCAACGATATAAAGAGACTAAAAAGGATACCCCAATCTTGGACGACGTCCATAGTCGTGCCGATTTTCAAGAAGGGAGACAGGTCTATGCCCGCGAACTACAGACCGATCGCCCTCTTGGACGTCGTGGGCAAAATATTTGCAGCAGCGATTCTGAAACATTTGAACGACTGGAGTAGGCTGGCAAACCATCTGGACCCTTGGCAATCGGTTTTCGTAAGGGCATTGGGACATCTTTGAACGTCCTAATCATAAACATACTGAAATGTCTGGTCAAGGAAAAAAAATACAAGAACATCTATATTGCGTCCATAGATTTGGAACATGTGTTCAACTCTGTTGATCACAGTATCCTGTGGCACAAATTGAGGAAATGGGGTTGCCCTAACAATTTGAGAGAACCCTTGGAGGCACTACACAATGGTACAACTCTCAAAGTCAGGTTGGACAGACAGGGTACCCTCTCAAGCAGTTTGGAGGCCCAGAACGGGCTGAAACAGGGTTGTCGGCTGGCCCCGGCAGTATTTTGTCTTTTCATATCTGACATGCAGGAAGCCTTCGGAACGGTGAGATGTTTCCCTCCCAAGATCGCGGGGACCTCCGTGGGAAGGCTGTTGTTTGCAGATGACCTTCTGCTATTAGATCAGACTGCAGTAGGTCTGCAGCGACAACTAAATGCACTAGAGTTGTACATACAAGGAAATGGTCTCCGAATTAATCCGAAGAAATCAAAGATTCTGAGACTAGGTCTAACCACTGGTGTCAAAAATCATAGGTGGTATCTATCGGAGGAAGCTGTACCAGTGGTCCCGGCCATGGTCTACCTGGGAATAACTTTAAAGAACAGTATCCAAGATGGTCCGAGCATTGAAAGACATAGAAGTAAATTTACGAATTTGGCATCTCAAGCACTGTTAATCAAGCGACGCTACTGCTCTTTTTCCCTCCGACCTCTCATAGATTTCTATAAATTGAAAGTATCGCCTATTTTGACCTATGCCGCCGAGGAAAAAAATGTTCTTGCCCCAGAGGTCTGGAATTTGTTGGAGGGTTTATTTTGGAAAAGAGTGATGAGCTTACCAACATCTATCCCGATTGAAAGTGTGCGGAAAGAATTGGGTGTGTCTTCACTTTACATTTCCATGGTCTGGAAATCACTGACCCTCTTTGGCAAATATCTGCACCCCCAGGAAAGAAGGGGTTTTCTGGCTATCAATGAAGCTTTGACCAGAAAACAGATCCGGCTTTAACCACATGGCAGTCTATTTGCACAGAAATTTTGAACAACATAGCCCTAAACACTGATAACCTTATGCAAGATCCGCTCAGGGTTAAGAAGAAACTCTTGGATTGGGACTGGATAGTTATTTGGACCGGCTTAGTGCTTTCCCGTCTGTAACCCAGGGTATGGACAAGCATTACTGTAGAGGTACTGTGCATCCGTATCTGGAAAAATTCCCCTCAAGTATAGAAAGGCATTACTTTCTAAAATTCCATCTAAATCTCCTCTATACAAGAGAAGTTCTAGGGAGGAGAACTAAAATGGGGGAGCAACGAAGTTTGTCGTGTCGCTGCTGTGGACAGGAGGTGGAAATCCTACAGCACTTGGTGATGAACTGTGCTTCATTATCGAGTTCCAGAGAAAAATGGCTGGGAATACACTTCCAAAACCTAAGCACTTTATCTACGGAGGAGAGGTGGTCAATTTTAAGAAGGGGAGGAAAAGTATCCATGACTTTGGCCTTGTTGAACTGAGAGAAGTTTTTATAAAATTGGACATTTAGTTACCTGGCCTTCATTCTTCCGCTCTATCATTTTTCCTCCCTTTAGTTGATGTAATGTTTATTTTTTTTTAAAGTTTCGATTCCATGATGCATTTAAAGTTTTTTTAAAAACGAATTGATGCAATAAAAAATAAAAAAAATTTAAAAAAAATAAAAACTTGGCGTTTCACCCGAAGTAACCCAGGTGTGTACCCCTTGCTCGCTGTACCTTAGAGAGGCTCAGCTTCACCTCACTGAGGAGGTCCAACAAGGCCGAAACACGTGTCAAGGGTTGCTGTTTGGTACTCTTGTTCAAAAGAGAATTGCCTAGCATTTCAGTGCTAGACTGTCTTTGTGGGTGCTACCAGATTGATATGTAAATCAATATTTCTCCTCTGTGAAGGGTGAAGTGAGCTTAAACCTGGTTGTAAACCATCCTGAGTGGAAGAAATTCCATAGAACAGGGTATTTGACGCATGTTTGTTCTCAGCAGAGGGGCTCTTACACCCTGGTCTATAGATGGCAAAAGAATCATTCCAAATCTCATAGGCTGTTCAAGGGTTTTTATTGAAATCATTGCCTGCCCTTGGGCTGTCCCTCTCTCTCTCTCTCATCTTGTGTCGAACCTCCTCCTTAATCCAGGCATCCGTAACCCTGGTTAGTATATACAGAAGGTTGGCCCCTATTGTGTAACACAGTCTTTGTCTAGTACGGAGGACCTAAAGGCATAAAATCTTATCTCTCTAAACTCCCTCAGGGACTTCCTAACCTGCCCTACTGTATTCAGTTGTTAGTGTTAGGGGTATGTATTTTGGAAACAAATCCTCATACTAGTTTGGGTTTGAACGGCAGCATAACCTTTGATCCAATGGATTAATTTCTGGTACTTGGTGGTTGTGAGACTGACTGGGATAGTCACTCCCCTTACTTCAATAGGTAACGGGTTCCTGTGTGTATGATTGGCATAGAGTAGGAGCCATTGTGGGTTACTGTTTTCCCACAATGTTTTGAGCTTGTTTATGGGATACAATTGAGAGGGCTTACAGCGATCAACCTGCTGTCCTTTACAGGTTAGTGGAGAAATAACCTTGATGATTGTATATGGTCTGTGCCATCTGGCCAACAGTTTGCTTTGCGTGGTTGGTATCAAGAACATAGCTTAGTATAACATTTGGAAAGTACATAGCTGACACTCTCAGTCGTATTTTCTCCCTTGGCGCCTTTGGGCTTCCTGTAGATGTGTTCTCACTAACAGCCAAAATGTATCCATGTATTCCCTGATGTTTCTGATCATGGGATGTACACTAGTCTGTCGACTGTTGGGGCTTTGCCTTTTCGTCACGAAGGATATACAGGACATCTCAGAGATTTTACCCATACACCAGATAGAAGGGGAAAACCTGGTTTAGGCCAGTGAGGGCTTCCTTATGGTGAACAAGGCCCACAGAGCTAAATTGTCCCAGTTCCATCCATCTTCTGAGACCAGTTTCTGGAGAATGTGTTTCAGGGTTTTGTTAAGGCATTCCACTAAACCTTCTGTTTGAGGGTGATAAAAGGAGGTTGTTAGAGTTTCAGATCGTTATCAATGCCTTCACTTCACCCATCATTTTTTACATGAAAATACTCCGCTGGTCTGTCAGAATTCCTGCAGGAAATCTGACTGTCATGAAAAATGGAATGAGTACCTTAAGTATTGCCTTGGTGATGTTACTCCACATAGGTAAGGCTTCTGAATACTGTGTCGAATATTAGACGGTGACTAAAATGTATATCATTTGCCTGATTTTCTAGGCTCTAGTGGGCTGACTACAGCCATGCTGATCCGGTGGAAGGGTACATCTATGACTGGTAATGGTTGGAGAGGTGCTTTGGGAACATCATCTGGAGAGGTCTTCTGACAGATGGGGCAACAGGTGCAAAAATGTTTGGCCTCAGCATACACTCCTGGTCATTAGAACTGGCTGATTGGAGTCTTCTGGGTTTTCTCTAGGCCCAGGTGCTTGGCTGTTAAGTTACAGTGGCCTAATTCTAACACAGCCTTCCAGAAGGGTTTTGGAACCAACCACTGATGGTAGTTGACGCCCCCATCTCCTCTGGGGTTTGCACTGACACAATAGAGGAGCCCTCTTCTTTTGACAAAGTGGGGGGTCTTCAGTGTTCGACTCTCATCCTCCAAGTCCAGATTATTCCTAGCGTGGAGTCCAGTCACACAGCAGGTCTTGTGATGGGGTCTTCTCATGTTTCAGCCACTTCACCAAATCCTGGTTCGCCTCCATCTGTAGTATCCAAGGTTTCAACCTCCTCAATAGCTGGGATGATTATTCATTCACATATCAGTTGGGCAATGACTTGGCCTTGTTTCCGGGAAAAGGTGGTATTCTCTAGATTCCTGATTCAACAGTATCTTTTTTTTAAAAAAGTTTTTCATTTTGTCTATTGGTTAAATAAAACCTTTTACACACTTACACATTTAAAAATACAGAACATTTAAAAACATTTCACACAGATGTGAACTATTAACATTTTATGAAAACATTACTAAAAGAAAATACAGTCCAAGCTAAAAATACAATTATCATAATTTCTTAAAAATCTCTTCCCACAAGTAATATAAGGTCTAATTCATGACCAGGTTGTCTACCATAAATATATAAGACCAGAATTGATCAGTATGGATAGAGTGCAGGGCTTGCACCCGAGAGCTGTATGCCCTTTCGTGTAAGGTATTCAGCTTAATACAGTTGGTTAATAAGCGTCTAAGAGTTTCAACTTCTGTTTTGCACAGTCTACATAAGCAATCGTCATAGGGTATATTATTCCAAGCACCAATGTTCATTAATGTGGGGAGTTGATTAAATCTTAAAGCATTATAAAATGTCTAGCATCAGAATTGTGTACGTTTTTAACATATATACAGGTGGTATTTATAGGAAAAGACTTTCTAGAGTATTCTGCATAATTAGATTTCTTAGATACGTGGGAGCTTCTTTCATTTCTATCCCAGATGGCTGCTTAACATTTTATTTCCTTACTTTTGCTTGCCAAATTGTCAGTAGCATCACACTGTAAGGAAGGCAAGGTATCAACAGTAAGACAGACACAAGTGACCACAGTTCAAGGGAGTTTATTGAACTTCAACAAGGGTGTGATAAACACCTATCTAACCCTAAGTCTACAGATGGGAGCAAGCTACAACCATCAAATAATAATAATGCAGTCCTAGTGGAGTCTTGTCAAAACAAAAGGGCCTATACTAAAAAAACAATTGCCAATCCTTACCTCTAAATACAAATAGTGTGGGGTAGTGTTTACCAAAAGGAAAGAATGATATGTCAGGATGTTCATCCCATTGGCCTCCCTTGCCCACGTTTTCAGCACGGGACAAGGCGGTTCACTCGAGCATAGCAAGCTCTCTGGCTTCTTCGCAGAAGGATACTGTTCAATTACCAGCATCATGGCCTTCTGTGCCCAAGTGTCTTTACTTATCAAAGTCTCTTTATTCACAGGGCCTGATGTACCAAAACAAACGAAAAGTTCCTTTCCTCTTATAAGTACTCAATTCAGGTCATTTACTCTTCACCCTAGATTCCCCTCAGCTGGGCTCAGAACCCTTTTATACAACAATCGTTACTTTGGATCCTCCTCTTCCGGGCACAGATCCCCTTTTCCAATGTTCAGGGAACATTCTTTCTATGGTGACTCATGGTTCACCCTGGATCCCCCTCCGCCGGGCTCAGATCCTTCCTCTTACAAAATGAGACTCCATCAGCCGGGCTCGGACCAATTTCAGCAGAGAATATTCTTTCTCGGGTGATTCATGGTTCACCCCGGATCCCCCTCAGCCGGGCTCAGATCCCTCCTCTTACACAATTAGTCTCCCTCAGCTGGGCTCGGACTAATCTGTTCGTATTAACTATCAAAGACTTTCTCATGGGCACAGGGTTTTGCTTGACCCATTGCAGGGTCACTTCGATTTCACAATTCTTTTTTATATTTGCCACCTCTCAGTTGGCTACCTAGCAGAGACCTTCAAATTTGCACCCACGTGGCGCCGAACCATCGTGTATATGGTATCTATCTTGGCTTCAAAAGTTCAGTCACTCCTCTGCTCTTCAATTATATTTGCGTCGCTCGTCACATACGCTTCACACACTGTTCTCTTCAGATTTCTCCACACAATGTTGCCGCTTGCAACCTTGGTTCTAACACAGACCGGTCTGCTATCTGTCTCCCTGACTCACCGGCTGTGCCGACTTTACCGGTGCTGGGTTTTTTTTCAGAGCCAACGACAGGCCTACCGCAGCAAACACTCCCCCCGCCCAGGCTATCGATGCGGCAGAACCCCTGGTACCTCTGACACACAATGCAGATTTCTTCAGCTTTAATTCCAGGTCTTAGGTTTCTTATTCTCGAAGGCTTGTGAAAGTAAAAAATAAATTCTCTGAAAAGGTCAAGGACCCTTCCTTCCTTGCAACCCTCTCTGGTCTTGCCATCTTTATCCTTGTATTAAACTGCTATCTTGCAACTGCTGCTTCCTTGTGTGCTTTGCCTTGCTCAGAGTGTGCTTTCGTGCTCTGCCCTTTATCCATGTGGGGAAGTGTGATGGACGTCGGGTGTGTGTAATGATCAGTAATTGCCTGACTCTTCCTGACCATTGTGTTGGGACAGGTCAGGTGGCTCGGGTGTTAGTCCGTTTTCTCTCACGGTGAGCTGTCCATGAGAAAGTGTTTGTGTCGGGAAAGGGGGGCGGGGTGTTGAGTCCCTAAGTATCCTACCTGGTAGGATGGGGAAAAGGTGTTACAGAGAAGGGGAGACTGCGTCTCACCATCCCACTCCCAGAAGACCGCCCATCCAGACGATCCTCCCACACTTGTCCACCCCAGGAACTGGATCCAAGAGCGATGGCTGTGTCCTGGCCACCTGGATGACAGATCCCCAGGGATTAGCGGGTGAGACACCTTCATGTTTGTCACAACACGTACATCCTATATTCTCCAAGCGCGGAGAGAAGTGTTCTGAAGTGTTCAGCAGATGAAGCAGGGCAACAGTGGACTTGAGCGTTTTGAAGTAAGCTAAAAACATACATTGTGAAAGTGTGCCTCTACAATTGTTTTCACAATTTATGAACTCTATACAAACGGCACTCACAATCACAAACGTTTATCAATATCTATCTGCATCGTTCTGCACTCATTGTACAAGCGTTACGTAATCAATCCGTGAAAAGTAAATATCAACCTTCATTGATCAGGCGGGGTGACTCTAGGCATGATCTGCCTTTGAGCACTGTGTCAGCAATTGTTGGCGCTTCCGTTTTTGAAACTGTGTGAACATTAAGAAGGAGCGTGTCTTCATTCGTTGAGATTACCCCTAGGTTTAGTCGGGGTGACTGTTGGCAAAATCAGCCGTTGAGCCCAGACCTTCGAGTCATCACTTACCACTGTATTTCCACTGTCCACGCTTTATCACTAAAAAACAAGCCTGCCTTATTCATTTGGGTGACTGTTGGCATTCTTTGCCATTGAGCCCCAGTGCGAAAACGGTCTATGAGAGCGTGGCATTTTTGCTATGTATTAGCAGTTTACCAGGGTGACAGGGTGACTGCGGACACCTAAGCATTTGAACCCCGATGACGCTGACTTTTTGAAGCTCAATTGTTTTCTGACACTCAGTGTTAACAGTGCTTGACCTGCTTGCTTTGCAGCTTGTGCGTATTCATGCTCAATTAGCCTCTGTGCTGTGGGCGGACGTGGCTAGTTGAGCGATAACCTTTGATTGTTTTTTTAAAAAAATCTCTAAAGTGTTCAAGGTTGCGGAATTAGAAGCGACTAAGAACTAATTGTATTTCTTTTCGCTTAAACATCTTTGAACTTGCTGAGTGCGCTGTGTTTCTCTTGTATGTGTGCTATAACTAGCATTTTCAGAAGAAAGTACATTGTTTGATTTATTTCTGACAGAATGTACAACCTGAGAAGCTTAACACTCATGGACGATTTGAGGGCCGCTGAAACAGATTTTCATTTTACGTTCCTTCTCAGTTCTTCTCAGCCCTCTACAAACGCCTGTGTTCTACAAAACAACAATGCTGAGAAACGTATGCTTGCAATAAATAGTGACGGAAACCATGTTTCAAGCCTGTCTGCATGTTCCTTAGGGTCAGAAACGGCAATACAAAATGATCCACCTCATTTAGTGAAAAATATTTTAACTCACAACTTAGATTTTACAGTTTCTACCTCTACAATGAAACGACATATCAGTACCATGGTAAACAAAAAACATTCTAGATCACGCAGTTTGAATGCTGGGCAGCCAGCCCAATTCAATTAAAAGAAAAAGGAAATCTAGAAATCAATGGTTCAGGATTTATTGTCTATAGAAACACTGGGTCCACAATTGGACCTAACACATGAAGCTGGAATAAACACACAGAAAAAAAGCTTGATAACTCCTTTTTCTTTGAGATCTCTGCCATGTGCAAAACCCATGACAATACCCAACCTTGGTGTTAGAACCTCGCCTGGTAATATTTCGGCTGGTGAAAGTTATACTGATAAAATCACACATGCAGACACACTGAAGTTACAAGATCCCACAATTTCAGCACTAATTTTGTGTTAACTTCTTTAGTAAATGTCTTTGAATAATTAAAAGCAGAAGTATCTATTTAAAAAAAAAAAAACATTCTTATGGAACTAACAAAAGAAGTGAGCAGTTGCAAGTCCAACTTGGTTTGGCATAATTCAGCTATGCACGCTCATTTCAAGTAGTACTCTGATGGTGCAACACAAAACTAGAAGAAGAAGCTTCAAATAGATTCTATCAAATCTTTGTCAAATGATTTTCTTCAACTTAAGAATAGCAATGAGTCAACGTGGTCTGAAATCAAAGCATGTCTGCTTTCATGTGAACACACGACTACATCAGAAGTTGAACAAATGATCCCCGTCGTCTATGACCCAAGTGGTGGAGATGATACTCCACTATCTGCTTCAACTCTTGAAGAATACTTAAGATTAGCCCAAATTGTAGAATATGAAGCACAAAACCAATCAAAAATTCAGAGAGTTGTCGCTCATTCACATTCAGATGTGACCCCTATTTCGGCACAAACATCTTTACCTGATTATGTAGTAGATTAATAAGTCTCTCCTATTCTAATTGAAGATGGTACAGAAGCCTTTATAAAACAAACATCTCCCCTGAGAAACACCACTGAACCGAAAGGAAAACAAAAAAAGGCTAAAGGCGTTGAGGTGGAAGTCGTTCTTTCTTCTGATAACAACCAAAAAATTGTGGGAAAAAATGTTTTCAAGGTACTTCATAAGGTGAATAAAAGGAACGAATCGCGTGAAAACAATTGAAAGACATAAGATCAGATAACAAAGATGACACATTGAAAACTAATGAAGAAGTTGTCTTATCAAATTCAGATAATTTAACAACTACTCCAAACCTAAATCTACCTGCAGTGATAATAAAAATAACTACTGGGTCCCAACGTGAAGATCATTTGAAAAGCAGCAAGACTCCAGTAAAGGTATTAAAAATAGATCCAATCTTCTGCAAAAAAGGCCAGAAAAAACTAACTGACAAAAGGGAAGAATCCACAAGTAATGTGGAACATACTTCAAAAAAGGTAGCAGGCGCTCCTCTCCAGAAAGAACATGGCATGATAACCTGTTCTGAGATGAGAGTTTGCAGCACATGCTTTTTGCTCACTGTACCTTTCACAGATGGGAAATATCCATTTGCATATCAGTCTTTGTCCCGCCCACATGGGCAGTCCAGCACCGAAATGCTATGGCAATTCCTCTCTGAACAAGAGTACCAACAGCAACCCCATACACGTGTTTCAGCCTTGTTGGGCCTCATCAGTGAGATGAAGCTGCGCCTCTCTGGGCACAGTGAGCAGGGAGTCCACGTCTTGTTGCCCCAAGGTAACTCAGGGTGACCAACCCCAAGTTCCTTGTAAATACTTCAAAAAAGGTAGCAGGCGCTCCTCTCCAGAAAGAACATGGCATGATAACCTGTTCTGAGATGAGAGTTTGCAGCACACGCTTTTTGCTCACTGTACCTTTCACAGATGGGAAATATCCATTTGCATATCAGTCTTTGTCCCGCCCACATAGGCAGTCCAGCACCGAAATACTATGGCAATTCCTCTCTGAACAAGAGTACCAACAGCAACCCCATACACGTGTTTCAGCCTTGTTGTGCCTCATCAGTGAGGTGAAGCTGCACCTCTATGGGCACAGTGAGCAGGGAGTCCACGTCTGGTTGCCCGCAGGTAACTCAGGGTGACCAACCCCAAGTTCCTTGTAAATTCTTCAAAAAAGGTAGCAGGCGCTCCTCTCCAGAAAGAACATGGCATGATAACCTGTTCTGAGATGAGAGCTTGCAGCACACGCTTTTTGCTCACTGTACCTTTCAAAGATGGGAAATATCCATTTGCATATCAGTCTTTGTCCCGCCCACATGGGCAGTCCAGCACCGAAATGCTATGGCAATTCCTCTCTGAACAAGAGTACCAACAGCAACCCCATACACGTGTTTCAGCCTTGTTGGGCCTCATCAGTGAGGTGAAGCTGCGCCTCTCTGGGCACAGTGAGCAGGGAGTCCACGTCTTGTTGCCCCGAGGTAACTCAGGGTGACCAACCCCAAGTTCCTTGTAAATACTTCAAAAAAGGTAGCAGGCGCTCCTCTCCAGAAAGAACATGGCATGATAACCTGTTCTGAGATGAGAGTTTGCTGCACACGCTTTTTGCTCACTGTACCTTTCAAAGATGGGAAATATCCATTTGCATATCAGTCTTTGTCCCGCCCACATGGGCAGTCCAGCACCAAAATGCTATGGCAATTCCTCTCTGAACAAGAGTACCAACAGCAACCCCATACACGTGTTTCAGCCTTGTTGGAACATAAACTACAACCCACAGCGTCTGTGACCAACTGTGAGACAAACTTGTCATCTTCACAAGTAAAGGCTGTGTTTATTCCTGTTTGCGAGGCTGCTAATTTAAATAAACCATTTGTTGCGCCTAAAGAGTGGATGTAACAAACTAATCAGAGTAAAAGTCAGAAACCGTTAAACAGAAGTAACATTTTGGCTTAAATACCTGACACATCTTTTCTCATCAAACGACATAGACAGACTGCCCTTCCCTTATGATAAATCAGCACATATTGTCAAGCTAATTTTGAAAACCACGCTCTTGTGTCATGTGCTTCAGATCTTAAAAACATTGGAGTGGAAGTCTTTACATCAACCCCCATGCTGTACCACCCAAGATTGTATCTTGCATCAATGAGTACAGTTACAGATCTTAAACGATCAACTATGCTTGGGCAACAAGTAGCAGAAATTGAAACAATTCGCTCAATAGGAATAACAGCAGTTCATGCGAATAAAGACAGTGAAAAGTTGCTATCTCTGCTCCTGGATATTATATCACAAGTGCTACAACGTTTGAATAGGTCTTATGCTGAACGGTAGACTTCAGAATATTTGAAACTATTAGGTTGGAACAAGCGGGGGCCATTGTCGTTCCAACACAAGGAAATTGCTGAAATCATTTTCAAGGACTATGACATAGTACTATTATAAGAAATGTGGCTTATTACTGAATTATATTTTGATCGTTTTACTATTGTAACTAACCCCACTCGGGGGCTCCCCTCTGGTGGTTTATTAACAGCTGCTAAAAACATGATAAGCCATAACACTGAATGTTATTGCAATGATATTCAAGGCATCTTGGTAATCAGGTGTCACATCAAGTGGGGTATAACAGTTAAAGGTCTCCAAGTGTTAAATATCTATGGGAACCCAGCTTCCCGTTCATTATAATCATTTTTGGAAAACCTTTCTCATATCCTTACCGAATTGAATATAAACTATCCTGATGATTTAATTATTATAGGAGGCAATTTTAATGCATGTTGTTCCCCAACCGCAAGGCTATTGTCAAAATCTTCAACTAGTAATAAAAATGGTGAACAATGGGAAGAGCTGTTTAAAAATTGGAATTTGAACATAGTGAATGGCAACATTAGTTATGATTGTCCTCTTGCGTTAACCTGGTCAAATGGTAGGAGCTCCTCCGTATATCATGAACCATCGGAAGCGTCCCTTCTGGACTTCCTGGTCCCTGACGCATAGGGGCTTACACTCGGCAGTACTCCCAACATGGCCGCCCAACACGGAACGCTGCCTACCAGTTTCCACGTTGGACGCATCACGTTCTATAAATCAGACACGCCCCCGTGGCTCTGCGCATCTGAACACTACCGCTTACTGTGGCTAGACGTGTGCTGCCGTAGTTCACTCTGTTATCCTCTTGATTCCTGGTTCCCGGTTCCCTATTACTGTCTACTTTTCCATTTCCATTCCCTTTCCCTTTTGTCTTCACTCGCATCCCGGATCTCCGTGTACTCGCTTTCCGAGCACACGCCTTGCAGTTTCCAGGACTTCCCGGACTTCTGAACGATCCAGGACTCGGAACGCTGAACGCACGCTGGTGCCCGAGGACATCCGCACAGGGTTATATAAGACCCGCACCGTGCGTAAGAAGATTCCATCGAAGAACTCCAATAAAGAACTCTGACAGGTGAGAAGGGGGGAAACCTGTGACAGATTGAGACGCCAACAAACTAACACGGACATGGAGGCGGCAGTCCAAGACCTTATGCGCTGCATGCAGGAGTTGACAACAGAAGTTCAGAACCTTAAAGCCGCGAATGCTGCACTAAAACAATTGGTCCTGTCGCATGATTCTGCGACCAAGGAAAGTGTATTGCTGGGCGGAGAAGTGGATAAATATGATGGTTCATCACACAATCTTCGTGGATTCCTTGATTCATGTTTAGTCCACTTTACCTTTAAACCCTATTACTTCTCTACCACCAGGGCAAAGGTGGGCTTTATGATTTTGCATCTTTCCGGAAATGCATTAACTTGAGCTACGCCCTTGGTTAATTCTGGAGATGCCCTCCTGGATGACTATGATGGGTTTGTACAGGCTCTAAAGACCATGTTTGACCACCCGGAACAGGTCTACAGTGCCCAGGAACGCCTACTGGATTTCCAACAAGGTTCCCAGGATATGCTGACCTATGTGGCACGCTTTAAGCAACTGGCCAAGGAAGCAGATTGGTCCTCGGAGGCCTGCTTTACCCTTTTTCAAAGAGGACTGAATGAGGAAATAAAAGATGAGCTGGCCAGGGTAGCTCGCCCAGGCTCCTTCCTGGCTCTTATGGATCTCTCTTTACAAATTGACTTCCGTATCCAGGAAAGGAAGGCGGAAAAAAAGAAGACTAAGGTGACTTACCAAAACATGTCCACAGAACCTTCCTCTAAACCTGAGCCCAGTCCTGCCCCCACCACAGACCCAGAACCCATGCAACTGGGGCCTTCCGTGGACCCATATCCCCGCAAGAAAGAATGAGTCGGATTCACACTGAGATATGTATGTATTGTGCCTCAGATAAACATCTTGTAAGAGAATGTCCCTTAGCTCCTCCACGGCATTCGGGAAACGCCAGCTCCCGATCCTAGATGGAGCACAGCTTCCGGAGAGAGATGTTTGCTCCACATCTATTCCATCCTTGAACTCTCCTGGACAAAGCAAACTTGTGATCCTGCAGGCCTTTCTATCGCCATCCAAGAAAGAAACGTACCCCATTTTGGCATTGGTGGATTGTGGAGCCATGGGGATATTTATAGATCAAGATTGGGTCACTACCCACCACATTCCATATGCAACCTGTAGAGGCAATCGATGGAAGACCTCTCGCTTCAGGACCCATAACCCTACAAACCAATGAGATCCAGCTCTCCATAAACCATCATCGAGAGATGGTCAAATTTGACATCATTAAGTCTGCCCATTATCCAATGGTATTGGGTATGCCTTGGTTACAGAAGCACAACCCATACATCAACTGGGCAGCAGGCTCCTTGTTTCTTGGTTCCGAGCACTGTATGTCTCACTGTCTATCCCTAGATTCTTCTTTGACATCCTCTGAAGACACGCTGGTAGACCAACAGGGCCCATTCACGGTCTCAAATACTATCCAGGTTCCCAGGGCCTATCAGGATTACACTGATGTGTTTTCAACTGCCATAGTTCAAGCCATACCGCCTCACAGACCAGAAGATTGCGCTATTGATGCTGAACCTTCAGCAGTGATTCCCTTTGGAAGGATGTTCATTCTATCCGAACTTGAAAAAAGGGCCCTCCGTGAATACTTGGATACCAACCTTGAAAACGGCACCATACGACCATCTAAATCTCTGGCGGGAGCTTCATTGTTCTTTGTTCCAAAGAAAGACACTAAGGGCCTTAGGCCTTGTCTTGACTATCGTGATCTAAATCAGTGCACCCTCAAGGACCGCTACCCATTGCCCTTAATCTCGGATATCCTGGAAGCAGTGAGAGGCGCTGTAATCTTCACAAAGCTGGATCTCAGAGGTGCCTACCATCTGATCCGTATAAAGGAGGGTGACGAATGGAAAACAGCCTTTAGAACACCCTTTGGTCACTTTGAATAACTGGCCACGCCCTTCGGGCTCACCAAATGCCCTAGCGGTCTTCCAATGTTTCATGGACCGGGTGTTCTCCGATATGCTGTTCCTCTTCGTCATAGTTTACCTGGACGATATTCTGATATTTTCTAAGGACCATCTTAAGCACGAAGAGCATGTTAAGGCAGTCTTACAGCGGCTGCGTGATCATAAGCACCTCTCTAAACCCAAGAAATGTCTCTTTCATGTCTCTACGGTTCACTATCTAGGATTTGTCCTTAGTTCAGAAGGGATTGGAATGGATCAGTCAAAGGTACAAGCCATACTATCCTGGCCTGTTCCAACTTCTGTGAAGCAGATTCAATCCTTCCTGGGGCTTGCCAATTTTTACTGAAAATTCATACCTTCCTTTTCTGAGATAGTTCAACCGATCAATACATTGTTGAAAAAAGATACTCCTTTTCTATGGACAGGGCTCAAGATAAGGCATTCCAACAACTGAAGGCAGAGTTTACACAAGCCCCCATCCTGGACCAACCTGACATCGATCGACCTTTTCTAGTGGAGACGGATGCCTCCAACTATGCCATTGGAGCAGTTCTAAAGCAGGAACTCGAAGACAACTTAGAACACCCCATCGCCTATCTCTCACGAACCCTAACTCCCAGCGAGACTCATTATTCAGTCTTGGAAAAGGAATTGTTAGCCATCCGTCAAGCCTTCACAGAGTGGCGCCATCTACTCCTGGGAGCAAAACATCCTGTTCAGGTCCGTACGGACTATCGGAATCTTCAAGTTTTACGATCCCTGGAATGTAGGAATAGTTGTCAAGCCCGTTGGGCCTTCTTCGCCCAGTACCAGTTCCAAATCCATCATGTCCCTGGGACACACAATATAATAGCTGACTCCTTATCCCGACGTCCCGACTACAAAACTCTTGGAGATCGGTCTTTCCCAAAGGTGTTTCCCCAAACAGTTTTCGTAGCCCAAGCAATCAGCCTTCTGGAGGACGTTCGGATTCAGACCCAGTCCTCTGAGATCTGGAAGGAATTTACTGGGAAGAATCGATGGAGCCTTCAAACAAAGGACCGGTTATTCAAGGATAAGTGTCTGGTTATCCCCACACAGAGACTACGGCAAATGATTATAAACCTCTCTCACGATACCCTTCATTCAGGTCATCGTGGCATCACCAACACTCTTCATTTAATACAGAGGCAATTCTGCTGGCCAAAGATGAAAATTGACGTACAATTGTACATTCAAGCCTGTGCAGTCTGCAATCAAAACAAGCATGATAACAAGAGACCAGCGGGTCTCCTACTACAACCAACGCTACCAACAAGGCCCTGGGAGTACATCGCCACAGACTTTATAGTGGAATTGCCACCCTCCAGGGGTATACAACTATCATGGTCACCATCGATTTATTCACTCACATGGCTCATTTTACACCATTGTATAAACTACCATCTTCCTCGGAACTCGCCGGAATCTTCCTGGAACACATATTCCGACTTCATGGACTCCCTTCCAAGATCATATCAGACAGAGGTCCTCAATACATATCTCAATTTTGGAAACACTTATGCCGTAAACTCGGAATCCAACGTGCCCTCTCCTTAGGTTATCATCCACAGACTAATGGAGCTACAGAACATGTTAACCAAACCCTAGAACAATATCTTCGTGGTTTCACCACCAAGATCCAGGACGATTGGTCACTCTAATCCCTGTGGCTGAATTCGCCTACAACAATTCGGATCACTCGGCTGTCAAGATCAGCCCTTTCTTCTGCAGCCAAGGATTCCACCCTTCGGTTTTACCATCCATTCTCCCACATCCTACACCAGTACCTACAGTCGACCCCAAGATTGAAACCCTCATCAACGTACACAAGGAAGCCAAAGAACGCCTAGAAAAGGCTTGAACTAACACCAAGCATTATGCAGACTCTAAAAGAAGACCAGGGCCTTCCTATGCAGTGGGTGACAAGGTCTGGCTATCCTCGAAACTACTGCCTCGACACTTACGACCGAATAAGCTGGCTCCCCGGTACTATGGCCCTTTTTCCATAAAGGAAATTATTAACCCAGTGGCCTTCCGACTCAAACTACCAGACTCCTGGAAGAGGATCCACCCAGTGTTTCACACGTCTCAAATGAAACCATACGTCCAGTCCTCCCGGACTGCTCCTAGGTCTACCCCTGTACTTGTCGATGACCAACTAGAGTAAGAGGTGTCCAGAATATGTGACTCCAGGTACAGACGTGGTCAGCTCCAGTATCTGGTAGAGTGGAAAGGATACTCTCCTAGTGAACGCACCTGGGAACCAATCTCAAACCTTAATGCCCTCAGATTGCTCAAAAGTTATTATCTTATACATCCAATACATCCAGGCAAACCCAGAGGAACAGGCCTTCGGAGGAGGCATGCTGTCATGAACCATCGGACGCATCGCTTCTGGACTTCCTGGTCCCTGACGCATAGGGGCTTACACTCGGCGGTACTCCCGACATGGCTGCGCAACACGGAACGCTGTCTACCAGTTTCCACATCGGACGCATCACGTTCTATAAAGCAAACACGCCCCTGCGGCTCTGCGTGTCTCAACGCTACCGCTTACTGTGGCTAGACGTGTGCTGCCGTAGTTCGCTCTGTTATCCTCTTGATTCCTGGTTCCCGGTTCCCGATTACTGTCTACTTTTCCATTCCCTTTCCCTTCTGTCTTCACTCGCATCCCGGATCTCCGTGTACTCGCTTCCCGAGCACACGCCTTGCAGTTTCCAGGACTTCCCGGACTTCTGAACGATCCAGGACTCGGATCGCTGAACGCACGCTGGAACCCAAGGACATCCATACAGGATTATATAAGACCCGCACCGTGCATAAGAAGATTCCATCGAAGAACTCCAATAAAGAAATCCGACAGGTGGGAAGGGGGGAAACCTGTGACACCGTAATAGATTACTTCATAGTGTCGCCTGATTTATTCTACAGGTGTAAATGGTTTAGGGTCGCTCCTTGGAGACAAAGTGACCACAATGCTTTACAGATCGTCTTCTCTTTAGAAAGATATTAGAGTAAGGAGACTTATGTTTATAAACTCCATATCAATTTTAGGGGAAATTGATTTGTTAACTTCACAAATAAGGGATGGTAGTTAAATATGAAGTTACATTAATTGGTCACGAAGGGCCTGACAGGGGATTTAGAAATTCTGAGTGCCCCAGGAACATATGTAGAATTCTTGTGGAACTTGAAGCCAACACAGACTAAAAAGAATTTGCCAACTAAATCTCATGCATATACTTTTGAGCAGAAACCTATCAACAAAAAAAAAACAACTTAATAGTAATGTGAAAGAACTATAAAAAAAAGAAAATTGACTAGGACACCTTTAAAGTCGAAAAGACCAAATTGAAAGACATCTATAAACATTGGTCGCGTGGGCACCGATTGATGCGTAAGATCAATGACGGGCAGACCATGTTAACAACGCTTTTACCATCAGAAACTAAACATTTCTGGGCACTAATCAATAATCAAAATCAAACCAAATGTCTAGAACAAACATGTAGTCTTTCTGCTTTTGTGTGGGAGTCTTATTTTAAAGAACAATTAAGCAAGGGTCCTCAAATACAATCTTGTATGAACAACTCCATTGAATGGTGCTTGGAGATAGATGAAAATGAAATTCTGAATTTAATCATGACTGCCTCAAAATCCTGCACAGCCGTGCCCAATGGTTTAACGAACCAGATGTCTAGATTAGACCCTCAAATTTGGTCTTTAATTCTAACAACACTATTTAAGAACATTGTGATATCTAAAGTAATACCCAGTTCATGGAAACAAGCTATAATAATCCCGATTCATAAAAGGGGTCACTGCTAACTAACGGCCAATTTCTCTCATGGACTGTGATAGTAAGATTTTTTCACAAATGATCCTCTGTGAGTTGCAAAAATGGGCCACAAGTCATCACATTCTGTCAAAATTTCAAACAGGATTTATGAAAGGGTTATCATGTATATTAAATGGATTGACCATAAATATCTTACACGCTCAAAGCCAAAAAAAAGCAATCCCTTCCAACTTATATTGCGTTCTTTGGTTTATCAAAGGCTTTTGATTTAATGAATAGGCCTAAATTATGGAAAAGACTTAAATTATGGACCAACCCACATGGGTTACTTCAAATTATCATTGCTTTGCATGATTGCAATACTATCAGAGTCAGACTTAATTTACAAGGTGATCTGTCATCAAACATTCCTTCTGATAACAGGGTAAGACAAGGGTGTCTTTTAGCAGCATTACTCTTTAACCTTTATCTAGCTGACTTAGTTCCTTTCTTACAAAATTATACATGTGCTTCTCCCTTTGTTGGAAATCAAAATACATCTACTGGCCTATGCCGACGACATAGCCCTAATAGATAATACCCCGCTAGGGCTGACACATTTACTTGCAACCATGGAAGCATATGCCTTGATTAATGATTTAAAGATTAACCCCACCAAGTAAAATAATATTATTTTTGGGAAACCAAGCAATAGGTACCATAAATCACAATGGCACATAGCTCAACAAAAATTCTAACAAAACAAGTAAAATACTTGGGACTTATTCTTAGGTCCAAGCCATCACTTCAAGAATTAACCCAAGAGCTTGAGAGGAAGACACATCAATATATGTGCCAGTTAAGAAAATTACTGTGCACATATTGCTGATTTTCCTTAACTCCTTTAATAAAATGGTATAACGGGAAGATAATTCCAGCCCTCTTATATGGAATGGAATGGAATGTACCCCATATTCATGTAACATCAATTGGGATCATCTAGAAGCTTGGCTACGGAAAAATACCTTGTCCCTCCCCCAATCCTTATCAATAGCTAGACTGAGATATGAACTTGATTTACATGTTTTACAATCGCATTATTATTGTAAAGTATTGTCTCTCTACAGATTGATTCTGAATCCACCTGATCGATCTCTGTATGAAGACCTATTTGAATATACCAACACTCAAAAATATAGTTTGCTCAGAAATACGCAAGATGATGCTCAGAGGATTCTTGTTCAATGTGAATGTACATCTCAGACTCTCATAGAAAATCCTGAGAAAATCAAACGAGCACCAATTCGTTCAGATTGGACCAAAACAAGAGCACTAATTAGTAATCTAAAGAATACCAAAAAATGTCCATTATGTGAAAAATCAAGTTTGTATGTATTACCATACATCAAGAGATTCCCTAATTCTTTCTGGCGCAATGAGTTATTATGGTTTTGGTTGTGTCCGACCAAAACTAACAAGACTAACCAAATATGGAATAAATTAGATCCAATTGCAGGTGAATGTGATTTGTGTGGAGAAGAACATCTTCAGGACTTGCAACACATATTCATTTTTTGCTCATCCACACTGACTCTTAAGAAGAATATTTTGCTCACTGTGTACATTATACTGCCTGGATATCAACTCAAGACTTTGGCGAAGATTATCAGCAGGAAAAGAGATCTCATTATCTATTGCTCTTTTGAAACTGTTGAATGAATTGAGCTTCGTAATATTGTCATTGCAACCTGTTAGACCTAAGTAGAGCAAGAGGCTAATCATATTGTGTATATTGTTATTCTTTGTTTTCATTTTGATTTTAGTCATGTGAACATTTTATTATAGTACTTTGTATGGTTGCATGAAATAGTAATATGTATTGATAATTTGTAAGTTGAAAAGTCCTTTTTTGTGACTATATGTACAATAAAAAAAATGTTTCTCAAGAAAGTTTCTATTCTCATTTCCCCATTCTTTTAGAGCTGAATACCTTTTAAAAGCGCCCTCCTGATTTAAAAAGTGTGAGTGTAGGGATTTTGTTTTGTCCTGACTCATCAGGATTTTAATATAGAGATTATATGTGAATGCAATTTTCTGTGTTGTTAACGAAATGACACCTAGATAACTGCAGATTGCCTCCACAGGGATGGACTGGGACAAACCTAGCGCCATCCTCCATATTTTATCCTCCAGAATACTTAAACAAGTTGTTTATTTCGAGGTGTATATCTCTAATACACGGTAAAACACACATTTTATACAGTTATATCAACCCTTCAGTTGAGTGTCCACCAGACTTTGAAAGATCTTATAGTTTTAAACTTTGTCATCCCTCCATCTCTTATGGATTTAGAAAAGATCTCTGTGTTCATATTATTTGTTACAAGTGATCCAAGAAATAAATAACTAGAAACTTCCTCAATTCTTTCCCCTTGCAGAGACCAATTATATTTTTTAGTATAAAGTCCATTGGTCTTTATCATCATAAAATTAGTTTTTGCGGAGGCCACCAGGGGGCGCAAGGAAAATGGAAGCCTGAACGCTGTGTTGCGTCCCTTGCCCTTGTGTTTTGTGGAGTGTTAGGAGAGTTGGGAGTCCGGGACCCGTTGTAAGGGGTGTGGCACCAACTGTGCCAGTGACAGGTTGCGGCAGCCATGGGAAGACCGGGAACAAAGACAGGGAAGAGAATGCTGCAATAGCAAGAGTAAACAGCTGCTGCAAGGCCTGAGGGAGGAGAAGCGGCCGCTGACAGCACCCCTGCAGGCACCATGTGCCAAGCCAGTGCGGGCTGTGGAGGCAAGGATGAGGCGGCGACCCCGACGAGCAAGGGTGCCTCCTGCAGACTCGTAGCAGTAATGGTCTAAAAAGAGACCCTGTGGAGCCAGCAGAGGAGCGGGCCACTGACAGTGCCCCTGCAGGCATTGTGTGTTCAGCCCAGTGCAGACCGCGAAAGGGGAGGTGACCCAGTTGTGGAAAGCTCTGCTGCAGGCTGAAGAGGCTGCTCCCAGAGGAGCTCCGTTGCGGAGGTGGACCGTGGACCACTCCGGCGAGGATGAGGGCTCGCCACTCTGCCTGTCAGAGGAGGACAGAGCAGTGTATAGAGCTGCCGCAGACACCATATATGCAGCTAGTGCAGGCTATGAAAGAGGGGGAGGCTGCTACCAGCTGAGTGCATGGGGGACGGGACCCCACCGGGAGAAGCAGCTGGGCCACGTGGGTCACCATCTCACCCAGAGCACACAACAGGAATCAGCAGGTGATCTGGCACTGACGGGCCTGACCTGCAGAGGAGGTGAGGCAAGAGACGTGCTGGGACAGAGCAGAGGAAAGGATCCACAGAGCAGGAGGGGGCGGTGACGGTCCTCCACAGTTGTCCTTCGGTGGGTGACAGCAAGAGGAAGTGAAAAGCACTGTGCAGGATACCCAGCAGAGTCTGGTCCCAAAGGCTATCTGGAGTGCAGCCCTCCCGCATCACACAGATTAAAGCACACCTAAGTGGACCAGCACACCACTGAGGCCGCAGAGAGGCCACGAGAGAAGGTGGTTTGTTCAGGGACCGAGACTGGCAAGATTGGGGTGCTGAAGAGCAGCAGAAACTGGAGTGAGACAGTGGTGGGTCCCCATCAAACGGAAAAGGTGTGAACTGCAAGCACATCCTTGGGAGGGTGGACTGTGTGACAGTGAGGGGGTGTCAGGATACAGGGGTTTGCTGGGTCGATGATTTGGAGAGAGAAGATTTCCCAGTACCAGTACCACAGCCATGTCGGAGGAGAAATGGAGAGGGAGAAGGAGGTGGCAGGGCCCCACCCCAGCTCTGCAGAGATAGCGACCATCAAGAGCAATATCCAGATGATCCTGGAAGAGATCTGCGGGATGAAAACTGATATCGGAGCCAACATGGCGGACCTGTCAGTGAAAGATGTCACACTGGAGGAAGGGCTCAACGGGGTGGAGGTGAATCAGGCCTCCACGGGTATATTCGAAGCACAGACCGAAGTCTGGTTTTGGGACATTGAGAGAGGAGAGATGGAGTTGGGCCTCAAAACGGATGACATCGAAAATAGATGGCCTCAGAGAAAGGATGGCAGAGTCCCCGGCTGGACTTGAAAAGTAAATCCAGGAAATCATCGGGATGGTCCTGGTATGGAAAGAGGGGAAGCATATGACCTTGGATGGAGTGCATCGGGCAAGAGGAGAAGGGTGCAGAGGACCCCGGTTGGTGCTGGCAAAACTACATTACTACTGTGACAAAGCAGACATTCTTGAGAAGGCACGGCGCATGGGAACTATCGAATATGAGGACTCCAGAGTTGCGATATTTCAGGTTCTCTCGGCCCAGACCGTCATGAGATGGAAAAAGGGTGGCCCTCTCACAAAGTGGCTACAGGAGAAAGGAGTCCGATATAGGTGGGGGATACCCCTTTGCACTAATATTTGAATGGGAAGGCGAACGATTTCACCTGGTGTTGGAAGAAGATATTGTGGGGGCCACTGAGGGTCTTGTGGAATCCCAAAGGAACAGCGTCACTGTGGAAGGAGAGGAATGGACACAGGAGAGGCAAGGGATTCATGGCCTCCAGATGGAGCAAGGCCATCGGAGAATTTAAGGGGCCAGGAAGTTTTGGAAGCTGAACACCCCCTCTCCCAGAAGGGAAGTGACATGAGGGACATAGACCACTTGGTTCCCTGTTAAATTGCTCTGAGGGAGTGACAGGGCCCGATATCGGGTCCTCACATGCCCCTTACATGGTCCCCCAAGATGGGGTCTCCCTGCAGATGACCGGGTGGATGGAGAAAATCTGTTTTGTTATAAGAGGCCTGGGATACCCAGTGTTGGGGGGTAGGTTGGGATGGACCGCTTGCACTCAGGGGGGAGGTTTAGTGACAGATATGAGAGGTGTGAACGGGTTGGAGTTGAGGGTCGGTTCTTTCGTTGTTATTGTTCGGGTTTGGTAGAGATTGTTGAATTACATGGGGGTAGACCAGGCGGATGACTGCGCACGGGGGAGGGAACTCAAGGGGACCCCAGGGGCAGCCGAGGCAGATGGAGGGGGCCGGAGAGTAGCAATGGAGGAAGGCACCCATGACCGCAGAGGCTTGGCCATTGGCAGAACTGGGGAGACTCAGAATGGAGCAGAATAATAATTGGGACGTGATCACAGATACGGATGGGTAGTACCTGGGTATTGGGTGATAGGAAGGCTGACAAGCACTGTGGCAAGGGCAGGGGGCGGCATTCCTGGTGGTTCGACAGGTGTGACCAACATGCTTGGGTCGCACGCCTCAGTTGAAGGGTTAGGGAGGGTGTGTCTGGGTAAGGGAGGGATGGGAGGTTTCATGCAGTGAGTCTTAGGGAGGGCAATGAGGGGGTACCTCTTGAGTGATGTTAAGGGTGACCAGCGAATGGGAAGGAAAGGTTATGGCTGAGATGCACATAGCCACGTTAAACGTGAAAGGACTAAACTCCCAAAACAAGAGATCTTTCACGAGCAATATGTTCCGTAAGCAGCGCTTGGCAATCCTCTTTTTGCAAGAGATTCACTATAAACAGGGGGCGGAATCAGCTATACAAGGGAAGGAAATCAATAGGAATTTTTGGGCTTCCCATAGGGATCGCAAAGAAGGAAGGAGTGGGTATCATACTGGGGACGACTTTCAAGATGACGAAGATACAGGTCAAGAGGGGATTTGGAGGACAATTTCTAGGGATAAAGGGGACTATACAGGGAAACGCGAGTTACCCTGGCTACCTTATATGCTCCTAACGTGTGACAGTTGGGGTTCCTGCGCCAGGTATTTGAGTTGTTGGAGGGCTGGCCAGAGGGGGCCATGATACTGGGGGCGGGGGTATTTCAATCTGGTGGCAGATCCGTTGATAGCCTGGTGGTCAGCTAAGGGCAGTGGTCTAAAAGTGGCGGGCCCAGAAAACACTGCCTTCAAGCACCTCCTGCAGGACCATTACTGGGCTGACTTGTGGCATGGACACTTCCTGGGAACGGGGGTTACATGATTTTTTCACCCCCACACCATACCTATACAAGGATAGACTTGCTACTGGTTCCGCTTGACAGGAAGACTGAGGTGGGGGCGCCCACGGTTGAGGCAATTACTGGGTCCGATCACAAGTTGATGGTGGCAGAATGAAGATAAAGGAGCCCCAGGCAGCAATTGCGCTGAAGGTGTAACAACACCTTGCTGAGGGGTGGGTTCTTCCGAGATTTTCCGAGGTGCATGTGTATTTTTCAGAGGAGGACAGAGCAGTTGATACATTGAAAAGTTGCAGATTCAGGTTCAGGAGGACTCTTTTCGTTACCTGGGAATTCAGGTGACGCGTAACTGTGGTGATCTCTTCCCCAAGAACTTCCTGCCATTGTGGGCAGCCACGAGAAACGACATGGAGGGGTGGGCGAGATTAGGGTTCTCTTGGATGGCGCGCCTGAATGCCATTAAGATGGTGGTGCGGCCACATTTTTATTTTTATTCCAGATGCTCCTGGTAATGATCCCGCCATCCTTTTTCACTGAGGTGAAGATCGCTATACTACAATGTCTTTGGGCGGGGGAAAAGTATAGAGTGGCCTACAGGATCTTGGTCTTACCAAAGGATGAGGGGGGGGATTCCCAGACCTAGAGACCTACCATAAAGCGGCTCAGCTCTGGGTCATGGTAGACAGACTACATGAATCTGCTCTCCGATAAACAGTGGGTGCCAATGGATAATGCGATACTAGCCCCAGTTTCACTGGGAGAATAGCTGTGGGTGCCCAGATCCCATATCCCACAAAGGGTTTTGCTCCACCCAGTGCTGGAAGTCCTGTGGGTTACATGGAAGGAAGGCGAGGGGGTACAAGTGGCTCTCCTCATGGCCATTGCCCTTCAACTGCACATGAGGGATGAGATAGGGGAGCCACTAGCATTTCAACTCTGGTACGAGGGGGGCCTCACTAGAGCCGAACAAATGTGGGAATGAGGCGCCTTTCTCCCATTGAGTAGGCTGGAGGAAACTGTCACCTTTCTGATACCTGCAGCTGAAGGGAGTCCTAACGGACAGCCGGTGGGGTGAGAACCTGAGGAGGGAATTGATGGATTTTGAGCGAGGACCAGGTGGGGGGGTGGATCTAGGGAGAGGCATTGAGGATGCCTTATGGACATAGATCTGTAGAAGGGTTGGGTAGTCCACGATCTCCCTGCAGTATATGCACCAAGCATTAAAATTGATACATAGATGGCATTACCCGCCGGCTAGGATAGCGAAAATGCATAAAGGATATGACCCACGCTGCTGGACGTGCCAACAGGTGAGGGGTGACTATATACACATGTGGCGGGGTTGTCCTAAAGTGCAGTCATGCTGGAGGGATGTCCTATCGTGGATTAAGGGCGTTGACAGGATCCACAGGGAGCTCTCACCGTGGCTCTTCCTCTTTGGGGTGGGGTTAGAGGAGGAAGAGGAGGTTGAAGGGGGGCATATGCTGCACATAATGTTGGTCTCTGCCAGATATTGTTTGGCCCAACTGTGGCAAAAACTGCGTATGCCGGTGGAGGAGGAATGGGTGGCAAAGGTCAGGGCGATTTATGATATGGAATACCTCGCGCATGTATTGGACGATTCCCGGTTTAACATTGACAGCCTATGGCTCCCCTTATTTGCTAAATATAGACACTGAGGGGGGGTAGGATGATGAGGATTTAGAGTTGGAATGGCTGGGAGAGGAATGTGCCTTGTACTGTTTGATGCCAGGGGTGTCTTGTGGAAACGAAACCTACGCGAATCAAGCTATGCTTTGGCCTCGAAATAGACAGATCACTCACCTACATGGCCAGCCAACATGTTTGATAGATTGACAATTGCAGAAGTAATGCTGGCCTGCCTTTCACTAAAAAGGGGGCTACCCCAAATTTGAACTTTGTGGACTCGATAAGGACCTGTTGCATGAGGGGGGAGGAGGTGAAGGGAAGGTGGGTGAGAGGACAAGCTGGTCTTGGGGGGGGGGGGTTTGGTTTTGAGGAGGAGATGTAACGATGGTTTGTAACACAATTTTCGAAATGGCAATAAAATTCAATTTGAAGTTTTTGCTAGATTTTTGATAATATCATTTATCAAAGAGAACTCTTCTAGTGTCTTTAAGCTGTTTTGTTGTCCCAGTGCTGTTTGATCAAATAGAACAATGTCATCCGTGTACGATAGCCATGCCACTGGGCATTGCAAAATGTGCGGCGGATTGTTGTTACAGTTTTCCAGATAAGTTCCTAGATCAGCTAGATTCAGCAGTATCACCATGACCTCTCTCTGGTAGTCCCCATCAATCAATGCTGCTCCCACCCCCAGGGAATACCTCTGGGCCAACCATGACTTTGGATCTAGGTTCCCTCTGGCAGTTCCAGTTTTAGCCCGTATGAACCATGGCCTGTCCTCTAGGATGAATAGTGACTTCTTCATCATCATATAGATTACATTTTGGTCCTCCTGCTGAGACTCGGGTGGGAAGCCGGGCCACGTTTGTCACTTGCATAACGCTTAGCATGTTGGTGACCTCTGTGTAAGGATCTAGATTTGGAGTGATTCTTGTGTCATCTGTGACACTATCTGTTACAGATGGCACTAGAATCACTCTAAACCTCAGAGGCGGTTCAAGAGTTTTTATTGAAATCTTTATGGGCCCTGGGGCTGTCTCTTTCTCTCCTCTTTAGTCAAACCTCCTCTCTAACCAGGCACCCCTGAGCCAAAGTTAGTATATACAGAAGGACCTAGAGGCCGGATGCCTTATCTCTCTAAACTCCCTAAAGGACCTCCTAACAACCCCTACTCTATCCAGTTGTTAGTGTTCTACTGGAATAGCGGATAGTGCCTTATAGGTAATCTGTTGGAGTCAGTCCTTTCTCCAACACGCTCACTCTCACCTCTCCTTTTCTCACAATTTCTGCATGCTCCCTTCATCTCACTCCTCCCTACAATCTTCTATTCCTCCAGTGTTTCTCAATCCCTCTATACTGCGCCTCCACACTTTGATAATTATTGTTATGGTATTTATTGAGCGCGGACCTAGCTTTGAGAAGCAACTGAGCGCTTTACAGAGGTATACACCAATACAGATACATAACGGAGCTCTTTACATATGTGTACAAGGTTACAGATGCATAACGGATTGCTTTTCAATGATAACAGAACGGATATATAGCAAGGGGTGGGATACAAAGGGGGACAGAGGAGGGGTACAGCTTTACCCGGTGCTGGGGAGGACAGGGGTGACGTGATGGCCTAGGTGTTGAGCAGTAGCATTTCAATCAAATCCACCTCATTGAAGAAAATGTGTCACACGAACACATACAGCGGTCGCCATACTATAGTTAAGGTAGGTTGTGAGTTCCATAGGAAATCATACAAATTAATTGCTCATAACTTTTAACTCGTACAATGAATTTGGCTGAAATTCTGCAGACAAGTTTGAACTCACACCCTCCCCTTGCCCCTAGACTGGAAATGTTGGGAAAGATTTATTAAAAAATAAAGTTATCCAGAAAACAAAAAAAGCACTTCCAATGGATTGTGTCCTCCCACATATTCCTCATCTTTGATATATCCAAGAATGACTGCAGCTTGCTTTGGAAAACTCTTTCATAGAGTCGAGCGTCGTGGAGCGTCAAGTCATAGCCCTCAATGGCCTCCATACTATCATCGGCCGTGACGCTGACGCTGGTATATGAAACACGCGCGGTGACCGCTGCCTCAGTTGCATTTTTTCCGCATGTTAACATGCTTCGGAGCGACATCGCCTCAGCAAAATTTCAAATACGTGATTATTTATCTACTCGACATGTGGGCCAAAAATGTCCATTACAGATCTGCACTGAGTCTGTCTGTGGTGCCTGGGAGTAGGCAACAAGGTCGATGACTGTGGCTCGTGCCAGTTCATGACGGCCAAGGCCTTGCGGGAAAGGAAGGGGAAGCTCGAAGCAGGTAAGCTCTCTCCCAAATCCCCCTCCATTACCGCAGCTAATAGAAAGTCTTCCTCAGACTATAGGGACATGTCCCCTGAGAGAAAGCGCTCTAGACCTCAGAAGTGCTTGAGATCGAGGTCACAACACTATTCGTCACCCTCTCACAAAAAAGCAAGAAGCAACAACTTAGGTCTTCATCGACTTCTTCCTACTCTCCGGACAGAGTACCATTTCTGAAAAAGACATTGACTCCAACAGAATGGGAAGATTTCCGCAGCAGCTCCATACATACTGTTTATAACGTCATGTTTAGCGTGAGGCACGCATTGGCACCGGACGAAGTCCATACATAGCATTGCTGCAGCCCTGATGGCAAAACAAGTTTCAGGGGCCAACTGGCACTAGAGATAGCATGTCAAAGGTGTGAAATCTATGGGAGGAACATCCATCAGAAGGAACATCACAGAGAAGTGAGTCATTTGTTGTTCTGTTCACATTTATTCAGCCTCTTAGATGTGTAATACTACCCAAACCTGTTGGGGGGGAAAAATGCTTCCTGAATCTAAAAATACAAACTGAAACTGTAATATACAACTGACAACATGAACAAAGGCAAAGAGCAAAATCATAGATTTCTTAATATTTCTTTCAGTTCCGGCTACGAAAGGGTTCTGTTTAGTAAAGTGAAGGACATGTGCAGTGCAAGTCATCTGCAAACCTCTATTGACAGCTTGAGGGAGCTACTTTGGCCCAATGGAGAACCTGCACCACCTATTAAACCACGATCCCCAGAAGAAATGTACAGCGACAAATTGAAGGCAGAGCAATTACTCGTGAACATATGTACGTATTACGGTGACTTAGCATCTTGCATTTTTTGTGCATATATGGGATGACAACTGATGTAAATTCTGAGCTTTTGTGTGCTAGGAAAATGTTCTTCACTGCCTTTTGCAATTAATACCCCATTTATATTTAGTGCTAAATACTGGGGGTGAGCCTCTTCTTAAGCACTAACGGTTTTTGTAGTAAATAAAGCTGAGGCAAAAACTCAGGCAACCAATTATTTCTGACTTATGATTACCAGATAGTGCTTTATACTTCGGGGAATAATTGTACTGGCGAGTTCTTTATAAGGTGTGCTCACTCACTATAACAAACACAGTGAAGACATTCAAAGCTATGAAGTCATCTTTTCTGATCCTTTTGCCACAAACACATTCCTTCTACTGGAAAGAATGTAAGGGGGAATTTGATTGCAGCAATGTGCTATAAGTAAGTCCATTTAATCAGAAAGTTCTTAAATATGAATCAATTATTTTTTCGACGTATGCTATTGGGAGACAAAGATCTCTTATAGAAACCACAAATACAACAAACCAATAACCCAGATTCCTGTACACAGGCACTTAGTGAACCAGATGCATATGCTCACATACAACCTCCAAGCCCACCTCGTTCTCCAAGAAAGAGTGCATGGCCTCCACATATACAAATGGTGTCCCCTTGTTGGTCCCTTTCCGATTTGTGGGGTAAGCCACCATCGCTGTGTCCCATTCTTCTGTTTGTCACTTCTGATATCAAGCATGTCGCTTTGTCTCTCCAGCGGGGCCTTAAACCAGTCTGGAAATAGCAGCATCATCTGACCTTCATTCCAAATCTCCATATTGATGACATTGCCTCTTTGCCCCCACCCTTCTCCGACATTAGAAAGAGGGAAGAGTTTGGGGGTACGCCAAGTCTTCAGCGCAGTATCTGGGTGGGGGAGAGGAATCATCCCAGCGCCCTTACAGCAGCTTCCCTAGATTTGTCCTTTAGGAGCTGTTATATTGCATATGTACAGCGTCTCCTGCCATAGGTTATGGCGTTGAAGGGCTTTGCCTGTCAGAGAGGCAAAGGAGGAGTATGGTAGAACATGCGGTAGTGGCAGGGAGGAGCAAAGTCAGACATATATTTGGGATGAGGGCAGGGGATAGGTAAGATACTCAGAGAGGCATGAGAAGGCAAAGGTGGAGGATCTATGTGTACTATTGGACCAAATATATTGAGGGACTCAGCTGTATTCTATGGGGCACAGTGCAGAAAGGAGAGATAGCTGGAAAGAGGTGTTCACCGCACGAGGGAGCATGTTTGGAATTTACTGACCCCATGGTAAGCCTGGGCATGTTAAAGCTATAGCTAAGGGCTATGGGAGGCACACATCTTTGGATCAAAGAAAGGAGTTCTTGAAATTTGGGGCCGTAGTCACAATTTTGCCTTGCTTAGCATGCTGGTTGTCCGGATGACAAATGCTTTGAAGCTCACTCTACCATGCTCAGGTGCTGTGCTCAGTGGCCTGTTGTGAATTGTGGCCGTCGGGGCAGGGCTGCCTTGGTCAGGGCAAGAAGACGTTTGTCAGGCATTCATGAGGCATTCATAGGGGCATGGCCCAGAATCCCTGCTCATTCCGGCCAGTGGTCTACCCTGCTGTCTCCCTCATCCCCCAACTTTTCTCATACATTACAACAACAGACAAAAAACTCACATGGTTTTGAGGTGGCACCAGGCCCTCTGTATCAGAGTGATGCTTCAAGCCTGCAGGGGGTTTTTCACGATGAAAGGCAGAGCAGAAAAGGTGGAGTGCGGATTCCTGAAAAAATATGCAGCACCTTCGCCCTAAAAAAGAGGACGTGGAGATGCAACGGCTGCAGGATGATGAAGAGCAGTGCGTTGTCAGTTACAGACATGGGTTTTGGGGCTGGGTGATGTGGTGGATTTTTCAATAAGACTGCAATCTCGAGTTTGCAGTCTCTCTTGCCCCTTTCCAGCTAAGGGTCTCTAAGGGCTTCCCTTATTTGTGCCACAGCTAAATGATGGCAACCGGACAAACATAGCCATGATTTATTGATCCAGATTTTAAGGGCTGTCCCTCCAAAGGTGGGGAGTGGCTGCCAGGGATTAGCATACGCACAAGGTGTGAGCTGTTCCCCATAGGGGCTCTCCTGGTGCCAGGGAAGATACCACCTCCCCCATTGACAGCCATTTGCTCCACAGACGAGAGGAAGGAGGAGAGGGGCTGCAGGGCTGTCTCTCAGAAGTGCATGGGGCGTTGACTGAATTGTGCTGTTACATTTACAACATGTACACAAGTTGCAAAGATGTCTGAGGAAAATGTCAGAAAAAGCAGTAGTGGTACTCCAAACTCGCTCCTAAACTGGGCAGCTGCTGTGTATGCCCTCTTTGACCCCAAAAGCCACGGTGCACTGCCTTCAGCACAGTCTCATGCTAGACCAGCTCAGAAAGAAAGACCACGAAGAAGAAGCTTGAAGGTCCATGAAGATTGAGCAAAACAGCATCTGCGTGGGTTGAATCAGCCAATGTGTAAATTCCTAAGCTACTGGGCATCATTATAACTATGCCGGTAAGACTACCAGCACCGTTGTTACCAGACCAGCACAGTACGACTCTGTGGGCAGGTGCCGTCCCGCCCGCCAGGGTCAGATCTGCCGGGCCGGATGGCACCCGCTCGCAGAGTTGTCACGGGAGCACCGGCACCGCTGTTAACGGTGCCGATGCTCCATTCCCATGGAGTCCTATAGGACTCCATGGGAATGGGGACTAACAGAATTACCAGCACCTGACTTCCTGGCCACCGGACTTGGAATAGATCGTGGCACCGGGAAGTCAGGCACCGGTAATTCAATACAGGCCCGGCGGCTACCTGCTGGTTTTAACGGCACGGCTACCGCCGGACCCGTAATGAGGATGACTGTGTAAGCTGGCTCTAAGGTTGTCAAACACTGCGGTAAGAGCTCCTTTAGTCTACCCTGACCTGTGTATAGACATATATACACGCACACCCAAATATGGATTTATGACGCGCTAACATAACATGATTGGGTTCTTGCTCCATTTTCTAGACATTTTGATGCTATGACTAGGTCTATTATAGCAGTGCTTGGGAAGTGTCTCTTTCTTGATTTCTAGCTACTTCTATGAAGTAGTAACATCAATGTTTGTGTTGTATAACACCTAACTGTGTTAATATTTAAGTATTGAAAGTTACTTTAAAGTTACTTCACAGAGGCTGTATATCTCATCCAGGACGGGGGTTTGCAAAACAATAATGTGACAGCTGTATCGAATAGAACAACAAATACTGGATCCCGAGTCGTTGGGAATGACTCAAGTGAAAGAGGAACTCGATCTGGGTGATCTCTGAGCAAGCTGCTCAAAATTATGGCAAAGATTGGGCAAGCATGATAGGGCAACCTACACAGAAAGCTTACATAAGAATGCCGATAAAGCTAGCAAATTACTGACTTGTCTCTTAAACAAAGAAAATCCACGCACCATTATTGACTCCCTAATTTTAGATGCAGGAGAAACATGTTACACACAACAAGGCATTTTATAACAAGACCCATTAATTACACTCCACACCATGAAATGGCGTGTAGTTATATGTCGTTTTATTATTTATTAATTCATTTTTCCTATATTTTCAATACAAATTACACACAACACAGTTTAAATACAAAAATTAAAGTGCTAATACCAAACTACACAACCTCCTATGGCACTATTACTAATACTTTTTTAAAGTTCCAATGCAACAATATTGCATCACATAATTTGTTATACAATTTCATCAAAGTTAAAAGTTCATTACATTTATATCACTCTTAATAAATATTCAACCAATGAAATCATCCCCATATATATATATAACCTAGCGTACTTTTAAAAAGATTGTTTTACTTGTATTTACAGTAACAAATATATAGTTGGTGCACATCAATGCCTATAGTAAACCATACTCCAGTTTAATAGTTGTCAAACACCAATTATTGGTCCTGAAGAATGATACAAATATTATGACATGCACCCAACATGTTTTGCTCCATATACAACACTCTGATTGTCGGAAGTTCAGCAGGAGTCTGGTGCTGGGAAAACTAAACACAGAATCAATTACTTATAGTTTTGCCGTTCTCATACATATATTAATTCATATAAACTCCCAATGTTGTTTTTTCTTTAAATAACAACTTATATGCATTTCAAATACAGAATTCTTTCTTCATCTGCGGGGCTTTCCCATCTCTAGCCAAATGTCCATTGGCCCTGCACGTGACAATATGTGTTTTGGGGCATATTCCTTATGCATGAGATTCGTGCGTCTCCCAAGCAAATTACAACAGCCATCCACCTGTTGAATGTATACCAAATGACACATTGCTATTGATGTAAATGCTTGTCACCCTATACTACAATAAAGTGCCTAGACATTAACCAGTGCACTCACGTGCCTTGAATGTCTGCCGCATTACTCTTCCAGTAGGAAGGCGCTCACCGGCCACTGGAATAGAGATAAATCCTCCAGTGACCAACTGATTCCCACTAGCCTCTAAAAGCATAACCCAATCTAATGTGGAGCATGCACTATAAATCTCTTACTTGTGTCTCTCAAGGGTTCAGTACACCGTTCCTAGTCCATGTAGAGCCGCTGTGTATGATGAACTCAGCAGAGAGTTCTGTCTGCCTGACATGCATTTCCCTAACGCTGGCTTCTGTAGCTCGTATGGCAAGCAACGCCGTCTTTTCCCACTACAGCTGTCGCTCCTTATTCCATCATGCACGTAGCCTGATTATACGCTGTGAACGTCCTTGAAGTTTGCAGGTCATTTCCTCAAATGTCTCATATGTTTCCTTTGACAGAACATGAGTCTTATTACCTATTCCAGTACTCCCAACTCTAAGCAGTAAACTACCCCAAGCGTAATGATAACAAACAATCTGATACACACAAGTTACCTCGTCACTAGGGACTCCTTAGATCAACACATGGGTAATTGTTTGTCATTTGTACCACTCAATGCATTCATTCAAACCTCTCTCCTTGCATTTAGTAACGACTAATTAGCTCCTGTTCTTTTCTGAGTAGACATTCTTTGTCTGCTTCATCATCTTTTCTTTTTTTCATATGATACAGCACAGTCTACCTCAATTCCTCTGGTTTATGCTGTTTTTCTACATAATGTTCAACCAGAGGGGCTGTCATCATTCTATTTATAACACAGCAGTTGCTTGCTCTGTCATTCTTAACCTCGCTTTCCTGTTTTACAGTCGATTACAGGGGCACTAGGGACACAATACTTTTCCGTGTTTGTTCATAGTATTTGCACTGATCACAGTTTCTTTGTGCCCCACATACCAGTCAATTTTGATTGGTTTCACTTTTTATCCTGACATCATTTTTTATAATCTGGTTTTTCAGATTTGTACTACTTTTGAACGTAAACACTGGCTTTTCAAGGGGAGTTTGACCACCTTCCAATGTTCTCCAATTTGTCATTAGCACTTTCCTGATGTAATCTGACAAATTGGAGAAAGTATTAGCAAACACTATGTTTATCTTTTCTCATATGTCCTAGCAAAGCATTCCTATCATTATGTTTTGCTCTTTTCAGTGCTCTATTTATTAGGCTTCTTGGGTAGCCTTGCTGTGCTAATCTATCTCCCAATGATTTTGCTTCTTCTAAAAAGATGATTTTATTGAAGCTGTTTCTGTTCAGTCTTAAAAATGTACCAAGTGGGGGATTATCCTTAGTATGTTTAGGATGGAAGCTGGTGTGACATAGGAGTGAGTTCTTGTCTGTTAGTTTGTGGAAAGGTTTCACTCCTAGCACATTCTCATTTCTATCTTTGTGACAGCCCTATGGTTGGAAGGGTTTGAATCAATCTGAAGCACTGGCAATGCTGTGGACAACCTTCCACACAACACTGGCAATGCTCTGGGCAACCTTCCACACCACTGTTTTTAGCCTGTCTGTGCCATTGCAAAAGGGGCCCAGGTAAATGCAAATCAATCAGGTACTGCCACCAATGGTAGCAGATCAGCCCTAACTGCTAGGCCAGGTCCCCTCTGCACGGAAACACAAGCAACCCCAGACATGTTTTGGCCTTGTTGGCCCTCTTCCGTGAGGTGCAGCTTGGCTCCCTATGGCGCAGCGAGCATGGGACCCACGTCTGGCCATACACTCTCTCACATAGGGAGACTAACGACAACCAAAAAAAGGGATGGGTGGAAGGTTTTGAATCAATCTGAACCACTGGCAATGCTCTGGGCAACCTTCCGCACCACCGTTTTTTAGCCCGTCTGCGCCATTGCAAGAAATGTGACATAAAGAAAATTCATTTCTTTATAGCTAAATTTAGCAGTAAATTGCAGGAACCTGTTTTGATTGTTTAACCATTTTACAAAGGATCTAGCTTCCCTCTCACCTCTCTTCCATATTAAAAGCACTTCATCGATGTAACATCTCTATAGTATGAAATTATTTCTGTATGGATTATGGTCAGCATATATTTTAGTTTCCTTTAAAAGCTCAACAATAAAGATTTGCCACACTCTGTGCCACTGTGGCACTCATCACTGTACCATGAATCTGGTGATAAAACTTGTTGAGAAACATGAAATAGTTTTCTCTAAACGTCATTTCCACACACCATAAAATGAATGAGTAGCGTGTACATTGATTTTCTCGTTTGGAGTACAGTAGATTTTCTAACATGGTCAGTGTAGCTGCTTGTGGAATCATCGTGTTTAAGGATGTAATGTCCATACCATTCTAGAACTCCAGTCTTTCAATGAATTGTATTATCTCTGTAGTGTCTTTTATAGATGTTCTTGTAGACTTCACAAACAGTCTGAGGTATAATTCAGCAAATGTGGATAATGGTTCCAACACCAAGTCAATACATGCTACAATTGTGCGTCCCGAAGCGTTGATTATAGATTTAGGTATCTTTGGGAGGACGTAGAATTTCTGAATCCTTTGTTTACTTTTAATAAGGAATTGGGCTTCTTGTTTACTGTTCCAATTCCTGTGGAGTGCTTTTTCCACTTTCTCTGTGATTTGTTGCTTTCTGTGAAGCCTTCGTCAGGTTTCTCATAACACATGGAGTAATTTAATTGGTTCCCACATTCCATAATGTGGCCCTTTCTATTTAGGATCACAATGGTGCCTCCCTTGTCTGCTTTCCAAATTATGATTGTGTCATTTTGTGCTATAATTTCGAATTGCTTCTCTTTCCTCTTTACACACATTCTAAAAGGATCTCTTGTTTTTCATCTTCTCTATATGTTCTATTGCAGTGAGCACTCTATTCTCAAATACTTGTGCTTCTGGACTTTGATTCTGCATAGCGGGAGGATAAAAAGGAGGGATTCCGTAACCCTGACTCATTGTGTATTGTCTCACACTCTTTGTCTCAAAAACTGTTTTAGATTGATTTTTCACATCATTTGATGGAATTCGAGACAGAAATGAAATGTGTCATGCATGTTGGTTGTGACATCCCCCAATCCTTTCTCCAGCACGCTTAACTCAGTGTTGGAGCATAGTCTGATAGGCTAACTTTAAGACTCTCCTAATTCTGGTGATCCTCGGTTCGTTCATCCACTCGGTCTTGTGCCGAATCAGTAATGATTGTCCCAGAAAACCTGGCCTGGGACCCTTCTCATGTGACCAGGGAAAGGCAGAAGCTTTCTGATCCCGACCCTGTGGGTTATGTTTTGCGGGAGGATCACCTAAGGAGGAAGCTGGTCAGGAGGAATGGGAAACCCCCTTGTTTAACTTCTCCTGAGACCCCAAACGTCTAATGGCTTATTATAAAACAGAAGAAGTAAGAAAAGCTAACTTAACCGTTTGGGACTTCAAGCCCCATAATCCCCTAAGTCCTGTAATGAAGAAGCTGGCTAAAAAGGTGCAATAATAATAATAATAATAATAATAATAATTAGGCTTTTATATAGCGCTACGAACCCTCAGGTATCTGAGCGCTGCTTATTATTACCCACGGTGTGTGGTGCTCATTTATCGACCTCGGAAGGATGAAAGGCTGAGTTTGGCCCTGCCGGGATTCGAACCTGCGTTAACAGGCTCTGCACGGGTGTCAAAGCGAGCGCTCTACTCGCAGTGCCACTTGACCGGCAATGTTATAGGAGTGGCCAGATTGTTAACAGAAATTACCCACACCTGAGGGAGACTGAAAGTGTTAAAAGGCCCCCTCAGGTGCAGGCCTTTGAGAAGCAGCATGAGCAGGAAGAGCAGTGTAGTATGTGTATGCAGCTGACACAGACACTGGAGGAGGGAGGAGACGCCAGGACCACTCTGAAGCAGAGAACAGTAGCCAGTCCTGATAGGGTCTGTGCCCTCAGAAGTCTTAAGTGCAGAGTTCTCGCAGTGGGAAGCATACAAGAAGGAAGCTTGCCCTCTATAGACCTGTTTTGTAGAGGCTGTGCGGCAGGAAGCTAAAGCGAGGTAAGCTTTCCTTCCCAGGAGGCTGTTTCCAGAGGCTGGCGAGCACCCGAGGGCCTCCGAAGCAAATTAAGCACCTGCTGCAGGTGCCGAGTGTGGTGGCAAGCCAGGGGAAGCAGTTTGCCGGGTCACAAGGAGCCACAGAAGCAGGAATCCTGCCAGCAGCGAGCAGGCTGGACGTGCACGCCTTACCTGGTGAATTCACAAGCTGTAGTGACCCCGGAGCGCTCTGAGACTGCTCGCATGCTCAAGGCAGGCGTTTTCAAAGTAAGCAGCACTCACGTATGAGTGAAAGTGACATTGAGAGTGATTTTGAATACCGAACTATTAAAAAGCAGCGAAAGTCGTGCTTGACAAAAACAAATACTGTAAATGTAAGCGTGTGAGGTTGTGGAGATCCCAGCAAATTGATGGGGCAATATTATTAAGAACCAATACCACAACAATTGCCCAAGCCAAGAGATACCAAAACCAAGGCAATTTAAATCCAGCAGATATTGCCAAAGGGGAAAGGGGACTAATGAAAGGTCCATAAATTGTGAAACTTGCTGCCCATCTTTTATAAAGCATATAACAAACGCTTGCATAAACCTATATTGCCAAAGCCAAAGGAGAAGCAGAATAAGAACCTATTCTTGTCAGTATTTGGTTACATATGCGGTGGGGAAACAGGCTGTCCTGGAGAGACCAAGATGGCCACCGACAAGTGAGGGCGTGAGGCCCTGTGACCTGGCCCGGGCCTAGAGATTGTAAGCTGTGCCCACCCACGGGGAGACACAACATGGTCCCTACACAGCAGCTGGGGCAAGGCGTATAGAGCAGAGGATCGGGACAGAACCCCCCCACCCCAATGGAGTTTCTGAAAGTGTGTACTAGAGACCCCTGACCGGCCCATAGTCAGAGTTTGCTCTGTAGTACTTTTAAGACGAGATAGCTGTACCTTGAGGTGGATGGGGGTGCAGGTATATTACTCCAACACCAATCAATAAGGACAACTCAAAGGTTTGGCAAAGGGGAGTCTGTTTAATGACAAGAACAAAAAACAGGGAAACATGGAAATCAACAGTGATGCGATAGCCGGTCTCGCTTCAACTCCCAACAACTTCATTCAAACAGTAACAGTTATACCCAAAATTCGTCATCATTGACGTGTAACACTCAAAAGTTATCATGCAATTCTATTGGTTGGAAAAGGTAACTTATCTATAGGTGCTATATCTATATATGGTAACGGAGTGTGAGGATTGGATAAAGCCCTTCCTTCAGAAATGACTACAGTGGACATCACTAAAAGTACGACATCCCATTGGTTCTACTATCTATAGGACCCTAGATTATTTGGTTCATTGTGATTGGGTTGGCTTTAACCCCATGCATAAATCTCCACTTTAATTAGCAGCACGCAGAATGGTCAACCAGGTGCAGGATGCCCCAACATTCACCCGGCCTCCCTTCCATCAATCAGTACTTTAGTGGCTATGTGTCAATTAGTTGGCTGTGGTCGGCCTCGAATCTGTAGCTTCTTGTCAGAAAAGTTATGATATCTTTTGTTTGGGAGACAGCCAGGCGGAGGTGCCTCTTCTCGCTTGGCTGGTCATGTCTAGCACACTGTGAATCTGCTTAGTTTTCCTTCTATTTGCGCATTTAATTCTTATTCGGCTTGCCACCTACCTGGGCCTACTTTTCTCGGCCTTCCTGGGGCAGGCTGTTCTGTTCTTAAGTTTCGATTCCGCAAAGCTACTGTTCACCTCCCTCTCTTGGTCTGACCTCGACTTCCCAGGCACGGGCTACACCTGCTGAGTTTCGATTCAGCCATCTCTTCTCGTTTTAGCTGGAATAGGAATCCTGTCCTGTTTGACCCCTAGTAACCTGAGTTAATTCTGCTTTTGTGTAAAGGGGACTTGCACTTATATAGTGTGCTTCGTTGAGGTAGATATATATATAGGTTTGTTGAGCAGAGCGGGTTCGAGCAGTCGCCGGTAGCCCTGTGTGGCCAGACCTGAGGCTTAGCCCTGCCAGGACCTGTGGGCCTCCTGTGAGTGTTTGTAATTATTTTTTTTAAAAAGAACTGTATTGTGTTTACTCACGCTCCGAGCGTGTTGTACTGCCCCCTGCCCCCTCCCCCTGCAGCCACTTCCTGGTCCTCCTCTCCTTTTCCGCCTGACTGCCCGCCCACCTCCCTCTGATTGGGCCTCTCCTGGTCCCTCCAGGACTATACGACGGCTGCTCTCCCCGCTCGCTTCTTTGTTGAGCGGAGCGGGTTCGAGCAGTCGCCGGTAGCCCTGTGTGGCCAGACCTGAGGCTTAGCCCTGCCAGGACCCGTGGGCCTGCTGTGAGGGTTTGTAATTATTTTAAAAAAAAAGAACTGTATTGTGTTTACTCGCGCTCCGAGCACGTTGTACTGCCCCCTGCCCCCTCCCCCTGCAGCCACTTCCTGGTCCTCCTCTCCTTTCCCGCCTCCCTGTGTGATTGGGCCTCTCCTGGTCCTTCCAGGACTACACAAAGGCTGCTCTCCCCGCTCCCTTCTTTGTTGAGCGGAGCGGGTTCGAGCAGTCGCCGGTAGCCCTGTGTGGCCAGACTTGAGGCTTAGCCCTGCCTTGACCCGTGGGCCTCCTGTGAGTGTTTGTAATTATTATTTTTTTTTTTAAAAAACTGCAATTTGTTTCACGCGCTCCCAGCGCGTTGTACAGCCCCCTACCCCCTCCCCCTGCAGCCACTTCCTGGTCCTCCCCGCCTGCCCCGCATCCCTGCCCGCCCACCCCCCTCCCCTTCCTCGCCTCCTTCTGCCTTAAAACTTACCCTCCTGGGCAGCCCCCCTGCCCGGCAGCCCCCTCGTCTAAGGGCCCCTTAGACAAAGGGCGGCTCCTACAGCTGCAGCTCCTGTTGTGTCTGCAGGTGTCCGCAGGGGACGTCAGGCGCCGTTTCATCTTTGTTAGCTCCACCTGCTCTCCCGGCCAACCCCACCTACACCCGTGTCACTTCACTATGCATTGTGCCTATACTTCACTGTTGTTTCTGCAATGTGGTAAACTAGGGCCTTTTCTCCCCTCTCAGGATTCTCAAACCTAGGTGGCCTCTCCACTAGTTACCTAATACGCATTTACTGTGTTTACTGTGTTCTGCAATGTGGTAAACTAGGGCCTTTTCTCCCGTCTCAGGATTCTCAAACTTAGGTGGCCTCTCCACTGGTTACCTAATACGCATTTACTGTGTTCTGCAATGTGGTAAACTAGGGCCTTTTCTCCCTTCTCAGGATTCTCTAACTTAGGTGGCCCCTGTAAGAGGATTCAATTCAACACTACAGCTAAGTCAATGCCTAGTCTGGGATACTGAATGGAAACCCTTATTGATATATCTGTATGTCCAGTTCATGCGTTCTGGATGACTACCCCTATATAACACCCCTCTCTTGGAATCCCCCTGACCCCACTGAGCCAAGAAGTAGTTCTGTTTTGCAAGTTAAAAGGTTTATTTGAGAATTTAAACAATATAGATATATATCACACTTTATAATAAATTAATAATTGGATATCACACTTAATCTGATCAGTAATCAATAATGGATAGTCTGGCACTAGCACACTTGTGAATAGGAACAGAAGAATAAGGTGGTAGAGAATACTTTATATAAGTTCAGATGGATGTAATGTTGAATGAAAAATGCAATACAGAAAATACTCAATATGATTTCAACAAAACAATGTAATCACTTTTCTCTGGCAATCCCCTCCCCCCTTTATGCAATGCAAGGAAATGGAAGGAAAGCACACAGTTCTCAGAAATGCAATCAAAATGTAATTCAGTTCACCCCAGCAAGCTTAGACTACAGAAGTTTGAAACACAGGCCCAAAATGCTTTTATATGTGCTGGCAATGAAGTGAAAAATATGCTAAAATGCTTTTAATTCCCTCTAGAGGTTCAGGTTGAGGATTAGTTGGTTTAAATTAGTTCAGGCTTACTTTAGCAATGTTCTAGGAATGATTGGCAGGTTGCAAACGACTTTCTAACAGTTCTAGCAAGAAGCTGCTGTTTTCACACGTGGAGGAATTTTCAAATCGCGGTAAAATTCACGCGTGCGTTTTTCACGATTGCGGCAAAAGTATCGGGGGTAGGAATATGTTTCTAGGTTCGTTGAAAAGCCAAGATTCCCAGCTTTCAGAGGAAAGTTACTGCAAGTCTCTAGGACAAACGGTCACGGAGATATGAGCGATTAAATAAAGGTAGTTTTTCGGATTTGGAATGTTAAAATTCAAAGTGACAAGTGACAGTTTTGCAAAATGACAAGGTACAACTTCTAGGAGACAGTTCTGGTTAGATTAAAATAGATTGAATTATATTATTTTAACTAAGAGATTGGTTCTGCACAGTTCTGCTAGGTACTCACAATATATTTAGAAATAGAATGGGCCTCGCCACGGATCTGGTCAGGTTTTCTTCACTCGCCACGGACGGTCTCTGCGCACAGCGTCTGGGTCAGCTCTACTCTGCTGGTCTGGTCTGGGTCTCTGGTTCTGATCAGGTCTGTGGGTCCGGATACAGCGGTCTCCGGTTCAGCTGGTCTCTCTCTGGATACAACACTGCTCTCTGGCAAATGGCAAGGGTTCTTGCAAAGAATTCAAACAGCTCGCCTGGCTGTGATAGTGGCAATGATTTGAGGCCTGCTAAAGAGGGATTTAGCTTGTAGTTGACCTCTCTGCTACAAATTCTGAAGTAAAGTTTTGGTCTCTGAAGGTGGATAGATTGAAGTCTCTATGTTGGCTCTCTGAAGGTTGAGGGAGGTAAAGTATGGATTTTCCCGGCAGAGCGTCCCGCAGCAAATGGATTTGAAGGTCCCTATCTGTCCTGACTGTCTGCTTTTATGTGTTTTGAAAATGGGTGTGTGTGCAGCATCCCTAGGCTCTACCCCTCTCCACTTGTCATTGGCCACTTCATCCTCTTCCCCTTGATTGGGGGAATGAAATGAAGTGTCATCATGATGAGGTCTGTTTATGGTACAGAGAACCCATCCCTGTCAAATTACACACAATCTATATTTTGACCCAAAAGACATATTTGCACAGGTACACATTTGTTTAAAATTACATGCACCCATCACATATCACAGGAGGTATACCCTGTCCAAATCTGCTCTTCCTGGGAGCTTGCATTCAGAAATGGCGACATTTGCACTTTTTAACTGGTTTCGCAATATCGGACATTACCCCAAATTTACACACATGTGCGCAAGGAGTATGGACATTAATTGATGAAGTGTCAGATTTTTAACATGCATACATTTTAAGTAATACCCTCTTAACTGCTAGCTTGCCCCCAGATCATGCCACCGGTTCTAAAAACCTCTTAAAATGTGGGCAGAAAAATCACAAGAATTATGGTATCATTTAAATAATTTTCACAAGTCCGCTCTATGAATGATCCATCTTTTTAGAGTTATGTTCTGGCCCCAAAGGGGTGTGGTTTCCCCCCAGCACAAGGTTGAATTTCTGGTTTTTCCAGTTCTGCCAAGCCAGCTTGCTCTCACAGGCAGTGCTCCTCCCCTTTCCTTCAGGAGGAAGCCACTTTTACGGCCCCCGTAATAAAACATTTGCCTGAGTCAGGACAGGGCTTTGTTCAATTTTCTGCAGAGCCCAGGTAATTCAATCAGAGAAGTGTCATATCCCTTTTGGTGGGAGCAGCAAAAGGCAGATAGGCCTGGGAACACAGCTGTTGTGCAAGTCTCATCTCCTGTCGGGGGTAGCTGGTGGGCAGAATTCAGTTCCTTAAGCCAGGCCCCAGCTAATGTCACTTTTAGTTACCTAGTTTTCTGCATTCAAATAAACTAACCATTTCTTACATATGCAGCTAAAATGCTGATTCTAAGTTTAAAACTATGACATTTAAACAATTGCAACCTATGTGACACTCAAAAGTAGGTCACTCATTTCTTTTAAACATTTAGATTTTTAGTGTCTTTCAGTCCAAATTTACTTAAACTGCTGAAATCCACAGCTCAGCCAGTCTTGTTATAAACCTTCAAGTCACTTCAGAATATAACTTTACATGGTATACACCTCTCAGTAAGTCTTTCTTTGGCATGCTTTGGGTTCATTTATTCAGTTTTACACAAAAAAAAAAGTCTGGTGTTGTTTTAAAACGCCGGCTTTCTGATAGTGGTGAGTACTGGTACTGCAACCATTTTTGGGATTTAAGAAAATGAATTCCCCACAATTCTAGGTTGCTTTTGGCAATCAGCATTGCCATTCCCAATGGTTTCAGACTACTGTGTGGGTGGTCCAATGGTGGTTTTAGGCAGTGCCCTTCTGTGCCCATAACATCGGCAAAAATGAGTGGCAGCCTATTCTTCATGCATTTCCCTGTGCATTTTCTGGGAAGCTCTGGCCATCATGATGTTTTCCATGTCAGTACTGCACAGTTTTGAGGTAGGGCTTGGATGCATGGATAAAAACATCCCACAAGCCCCCCTCTTGCGATGGCCATTCTGTTTCACTGATGGGACTCGCAAGACCTGGGATGTTTCCTCATCTTCTTCCAATAGATGGCACAGTTCAGCATCTTTTCCTCCATCCGGTCGGATCGATCGGTTCTCCTCGCCGGTCCTGATGGGAATATTGGGCGGTACCCCGGGCCCCTCGCGTTTCTGCTCCCATTCTCCGGATCATCCTCCTTGGCCAGTCTACAGGTTTTCTTTCTCCTAGGACGACAAAGGAAGAGCGGCAATACCTATTCATGGACATTTCTCCCCACCATTGATATAGTGGGGTGGCATATAAATTTATCGTCAAAACATATGAACATGCACATTTCTTTTTGCATTCAAAAACCAAAACACCCACATTGAGAAACTCAGAATTTGATAGGCGATATGTAGGATATTTTAAGTTAGAACTGAATTAATCTGAGACAGTACCCTCTAGGATTCCAGAGGATTCCTCCAGTTGTTGCAGAGTGTGCCTGGGATGGCAACACTTCAACTGGTTAATGTGGACCCACTTGTCTTCCCCCTCTGCCAAACCGCCTTTGGGGATGCGGATCTTGTAGGCCACAGGGGAGATTTTGTCTATAATCTCAAAGGGTCCCTTCCATGTAGGCAAAAATTTTCGCTGTTTGGCCTGGTTCCTTTGGAAATTGTATAGATAGACCTGGTCCCCCACCTGATATTCCTTCCTGGAAGTCTTCAGGTCATAGTGGGTCTTCATGCTATCAGCTGATCTTTCTAGATTCCGCTGAGCATAAGCAAAAGCATGTTGAAGGTGTTTCCTTAAATTCTCCACATACTCATGAGTTGTGGAGGCATTTATCAGTGTCTGCTCTTGGGTCCTGTAGAGCAAATGCTGAGGAAGCACCATCTTGCGTCCAGTCATCAACTCGAATGGTGACATTTTGGTTGCAGATGAAGGGGTAGATCTGATGGCCATTAGGACCAGAGGTAATCGGATATCCCAACTTGGCCCAGAATCTGCCACAAACTTCTTTAATATGCTCACAATGGTTCGGTTATATCTCTCTACTGCCCCAGAAGAAGCTGGCCGGTAAGCAATATGCAACTTCCTTTTGACCCCCAGTATCTCCCACATCTTTGTCATTACTTCACTGGTGAAGTGGCTACCCCTGTCTGACTCAATCCTTTGAGGTAGACCAAAACGGGAAAAGATGTGGTTAATCATCAGGGCAGCTGCAGTTTCTGCCTTGCAATTTGGGGCTGGGAGACATTCCACCCACTTGGTAAACAAGCATGTCACAGTCAACATGTACTTATTCCCCCTAGCAGAGCGAATCACGGGGCCTACAAAGTCGATTTGTAAATCTGACCATGGCAGTGTCATCCCCCTCTTTTGGAGGGGTGCACGGTGCGTGAGGGATGATGGCTGAAATTGTGCACACACAAGACACCCCTTCAAGTATTGGTCGAGGTCCTGCCCCATGTGTGGCCAGTATGCAACCTCTCTTAAGATTTCCAATGTTGTGTGAAACCCCCTATGACCGGCGGTGGCCGCATCATGGGCGTGACTTAACATCAGGCTTCGGAATGAGGTAGGAACCACCCACTGATCGTGGCCAGCTTTGGATTTCCTTACCAGCAAACCGTCTTGGATCCGGAACATTTTTGGACATTTCATCAACACTCTTAGGTCCTCTTTCCCAATATAATCGGTATCCGTCAGGGGAAAGTTCTCAGGGTCCTCAAGGTGTTGGTAAAACTTACCAATAATTGGATCCCCCTTCTGAGCGGTAATCAAATCAGCATCAGGGGTCTCCTTACTCCATTGTGCAATTGAAAGGTCGTTGTGAGCATTTGTCTGGGACCTAGTGATAGCAGTGACCTGGATTTCCCCCAACAGGGACTCAATCTCAATTAGATCCCCTTGGATGGCCCCGGTTTTGGCCAGCTGATCAGCTAAGTCATTTCCAGTTTTGTCTGGTCCCTCTACTTTGGAATGACCCTTGATCTTTTTCCAATAGATGGTCATCTCATTCGAGGTGACCAGATCATCAATGTTTTGGATCAACTTCCCATGTTTCAAGGGTTTGTTATTAGCACATAACATGCCTCTGGTTTTCCAATTAACCAGGTGCTCCACGAACCCGTTCCGTACATAATCCGAATCTGTGATTATGACCAGTTCGTGGAGTTGATGCTGGACAGCAGTGAGGATGGCCTGATGCACAGCCATCAATTCTGCCACCTGACTACTTCGGGGACCAATTTTGTATCCAGCGGAGGGTTCTGGGGACTCATTCACCCATGCATTCCCTACGCCGGCCACCAGTTCTTTCTCCCCGTTGTTGTCAACATGGTAAGAGCATCCATCCACATAGACAGTGGGCATTCCCTCACACTTGTCTTCTTCAAAGACTTTGTGGGGTGAATTAAGGTATGCCTCCATGTTGTCCTTTATTTTTAGACTTTCGTCCTCGAGACAGTTTTCTCTGGCACAATCATGCAAGTCAGCCAGACCTTGCGCGAGGGGACTCTTCTTGTTTTGGCCATATCTGACCTCCACAGGAAAGCCTTGCATTGACAGAATCCAGGAAGTAATTCGGGAATTACTCACATTTCCGGCCCGGATTCTGTCACTTTGGAGATATTGCAGAGGCTGGTGTGGAGTCTCCACTATGATGTGTTCCCCCTGGATAAACGGGCGGTAATTCTTCAATGCCCACACCGTCGCCAGGAGGGCCTTCTCACAATCGTTGAATTTTTCCTCCACAGAGGATAAAGTTTTGCTCGCATAGGAGATTACTTTATTGACCTTGTCATGCTTTTGGTATAATACTGCCGTCAAGCACGTATTAGAGAACCCCGTCTCCAGTAAGAACTCCTTGTTTCTGACAGGGTAAGCTAGGCAGGGCGCTTGTGAGAGGCTTCTTTTGAGTTGTCTTACTGCCTCGGCTTGTTTTGGACCCCATTCCCACTTGACCCCCCCCTTCAGGAGACGAATCAGGGGTCTGGTGATCTCTGTATAGCCCTCAATGAACTTTCTGCTGTAATTAGTCAGTCCAAGGAGGCTCCTTAGTTCCCGCAGAGTTGTGGGGTCCTTCAGTTTCTGAAGTGCTTCCACTTTCTTTTCCTGAGGACAGAGACCCTGAGGAGTAATCTCATGCCCCAAGAAATTAACACGGGTTCTACACCACTGTGCTTTCTGAAAGGAAAGTTTTGCTCCGGCGGCCCTCAACTGGGTCAGAACATAACGGATCTCCGCTATGTGTTCCTCCACAGATGAACTTTTGATGAGGACATCATCTACATAAGCCAGGTTACCCCTCGCACCCAGGTCGGGCATGGCCTTATGTAGGAAAATATTGAACTCATTACCGGAGTTAAGGTATCCGAAGGGAGTCCGGGTCCATGTGTACTGCTGGCCCCCAAAGGTAAAAGCCAGTTTGTATTGGTCCTCCCTGCTGACAGGCACGGTCCAGTATCCATTGGTCAGGTCTATTGCAGTGAATACCTGTGACCCCTGGATCTGGGCCAGCCCTTGGTCAATGTAGGGCAGAGGCCATCGGGAAGTATGGACCCGTTTGTTGAGCTCCCTAAGGTCAGCGCAGAGTCTCCACTGGCCATTTGGCTTCAATATTCCCAGCACCGGATTATTGAAGGTGCTGTGGACTGGACGGATTATTCCCCGGGACTCAAGGTTCTTAATTATTTCAGTAAGGGACTCCATTGATGCGAGAGGCAAGCGATATTGCTTCACAAACACAGGAGTCATGCCAGGGTCCATGGGGATTGTTGTGTGGATGTCAGTGCGACCACAGTCATATGAGTCTACCACAAAGAGATCTTGGAAATCCAAGAAAACTTGTTTCAACTTTTGCTTTTGTTCCAGAGTCACACAGGCATCAGCTAGGTTGACTCTCTCTTCCACCATCTGCCTGAAGCCTGGAAAGACTTCTGGTTTGGCTATTTCAGCGGCCTCCTCCAGCTGGGTGGAGAAGTCCCTGGTCAGAGTGCTGATTTGGACTGGAGGCTTCAGGTGGGAAAGGCAGCCCTCATGGACCTGGAAAATCACCTCATCCCTCCTGAAGTCACAAGTCACATCTTCCTTACCATAAGGGCAAGAAGTGTACACCAGGAAGTTCCCCCCATGCCGGGTAAAAATCCTGTCTGGTGTCGTATTGTCATCACTGTCACTGTCAAAGCAGTCCTTGGGGATTGGCCCTAACAGTTCATTACCTAAATCTATGGAAAAATGTCGGTCATCAACCGCCATTCCAATAATGGTGCCTGCGGCTAGAGTAATACTCTTTAAGTCGCTGTTATCCACCTCTATTGGAATGGTGTCATGTTCTATGTTGACTAATGGAGTTGGGTTTACCCCCAACCCTTGCTGTTGGAGAGAAGCGTTTAGATGTATGTAAGCATCAGGGTTTTGCAGATATTGTCCTCTTTTAACTTTCACTTCCAGGGAGAATTGTCGGGTCCTTTCTGGGATGGTGACTTCCTCTTTGATCTGAATTTCAACTGCATAAGGTAGCAATTGAGCTGACCTAAATGCTTTTTCTGGATCATCAAAGCCCATGGGATTATCCGCTAATCGGGACCAAGCTTTGAAGTTTATTAGGTCCAAACTAATGGCAAAGCGATTGAGAATGTCACTGCCTAAGTAAAAGGCGGCAGTGACGTCTCGCACGACCCAACAATTATGGACTATGCTCTTGTTGCCAATGGAGATTTTGAGCATACACCTGCTTGGCAGGAGATGTTTGGAATTAGGTGCTTCCAGGTCCATTTCCCATTTGTCTATCAGTTTGAAGGTGGGAATGGCTGGATCTTTTGGGAGTTGGCGAAACATGGCTTCGCTGATGAAGCTCTTACCATTGTTCACGCACACTCGAGCGAGAACAGAGTCCTTCCCATCATTTAACTGAACAGGGATGAACAACTGCTCTCCAATTTGCTGAATATCAGCCAGGCTCTGAGCTGATTTCACATCTTTCTGCACTATAGGAGTGGGAGCTTCTGATTGTGGATTAGTAAAGAATTTCAGGGTGTTTCCTTCCAGTGTGGAATACCACCTTAAACTGGAAGGAAGGTTGATTTTCAGAAATAGAGAGGACCCTCCATCACCAGTCTGTTGTCCTACTGCTATTACTGTCACGTCTGGAATTTGGCTATTCTGGAAGTGAAATTCTACTTGGTCAGATTTTTGTTCAACCATGTGGCAGGTGCCGTTTAAACTAACATGGTTGACACTCTGTTTTAATTTTATTGGTCGGCTAGTCTGGGTGCAGAGGACCTTGTTTACGCAATCTATTAAGGGTGACAACCTCCTCAGGAGGTCATTCCCCAGTAAACAAGGGGTGCCCTCTGGAGTCACTACTATGACCGGGTGTTTCACCTTGTGTCGCCCGATCTTAATGTCCAAGTCTGCAGTCCCCTCAACAGGAATTTCCTTCCCGTCAAAGTTCTGCAGTTGTCCAGGAAGAGAGGTGAGAGGAATTTGGTAATTCTCTCCCCTTCCTGCATTCAGTTCGTCAAAGGCCCTTCTGGACAGAAGGGTAGCTTGAGATCCAGTGTCCACCAGTGCCAAAATTGTACCCTGCCCCTGTACTTGTACTGGGGCATAGTATCTTCCCTCCTTCTCCTCAAGGGGGCACAGATAATGCACATTTTTGGACAACTGGTGGGCTAACTTTCTGGTTTTGGACATCGCTAGCGAAGAGATTTGGGCAGAATTCTGTGGAGAGCCTTGGGAATCTGAAAGAAAAAGTTGGCAACTGGAGATCAGAGCCATTGTGGGTTCCCCTGGCTCCGGTCCTGGGCCGCCCCCCCCTTTTTGGAGGCAGTCACCAGGATGGGTTTGAACCAGGGGATTTTCTTGCTGTTGGTTCTGGGATGAGATGGTGGGCGGCGGTAGCTCAGTCTCCCCATCTCCCCAGTCTGGATTTGCATCCCTAGGGACCCATTTTTCTTTGGGAGGAGTTCCCCCCTCTCTGAAGGAGAAGATCCTTTTCCCAGGATCCTCTGAGGATCCCTCTCCCTCAAATTGGAAGATCTGTACCTCCTCCTCAAACTGAGTCTGTTTGGGTCTTTTGTTTCTCCTACCCCCCCTCTGCTCCTTAGGAGGCAGACTTTCAGGGGCAAGAGATTTTGTTTCCGGTTCCTGGGTTTCCAGGGGCTGTTTACAAGTGAGGAAGGAAGCTTCCTCCAAGGCTTTACACCCCCCTTCCCTTTGTGCCTCCTCCCTGGGGACCGGTGAGTTATCGGGGTGCTGCCCCGTCATTGTTCTGGAGCACCAGGTCCAGAGTTGGGTGCGTTCTGCGCCGGCATGCCGATCTGAAGGTTCTGCTGAGCCCTCAGTATGTGACCCAGATCCCGTGCCATGTTTTGAACCTGGCGCTCTAACTGGGAAACCCGCTCAGGCTGATACGGGGCCCTGTTTTCTCCCCTTGGCTGATCCCGGGAAGGGTAGCTATCCCTTCTTTGGTAGTACCCCTGGTTGGGAAGATTTGGATACCCCTCCACCCTTGGCCTCCCCTCTCCCGGATTCGGTTGTCTGGCCTCAGGGAATTGGGGAAAGAAGGGTGGAGGATTTTGGGGTTGGAAGTTGGGTGGATACCTGGGGAAAAAGTTCTGCCCAGGATTTGGAGAATTTCTGCCCTCCGGTGGGAAGTTAGGAGGGAAGTTCCCTGGGTTAGGTGCTTGGCTGGATCCCCCCCCTTGGGCTGGAGGAGTCCACACATAACCCAGGATGGGTCGATTTCCCTTGTAACGGGGACTTACATAATCAGGAGAGCGAGGGACCCCATTTGTGGGGCTGCCTCCCTGGCTCCATGTCTGTGACTGGCCTGAGGACCTTCTGGACCTAGCATTATTAGGTGCAGGTAGGTTTTTAAGCCCCCCCATCTCCAACTCTAAAACGGGGGTGACCTTTACCGCTGCCACCTTGGCAGCAGCAGGGGTGTTGTTAGCTTTGGGGTTTTTTTGCGCATTATTTTTATTTTCTATTGGCTTCTGCACCTCATAGATCCGGGTCGCCTGTTCAATGACCCAGTCTAAAGATCTTTTCTCGTGAAAATCCCTCACGAGCTGGGTCATTATGTATTTGGGCAAGGCATGGAAAAACGTATTAATAAATTCTCTGCTATCCGTGCGCACCCTTCTTGTGGTCTGTGCAAAAGCACGCTTTAACTCCTGCACAAATTCTTGTGGGGCCTGATCCTCCCCACATTGTAAATTGTAGGCTGCCTTGCGAGCCTCTTGAGGATTTCTATGAGTAGAAAAATGTTTCAAGATGGCCGCCTTATAGGTGGACCATCTTAAATGATTTTGGTCCTCCAGCCCCGCAAAGAAACTGGAGTATTCCGGGGAGAAGGTCCACTTTACATATTGAATACAGCTTTGGCTGTCCTTCAAATGGAAAGTCTCCATCATTTGCTCAAACAACTCTAAGTGCTCCCAAACAGAATACTTGGCGTTCTTATGATAAGGCGTGATGACGCTCCTGATTGCCTTAATCTGCTTTAAGGGGTCCTTAAGCAAGGCCCTTTTTGTCTTATTGGCCCTTTTGGTCCGGGTAACCCTGGTCCATTCATCTTCTGACTCAGAGGCACTGCTCCCAGAGGTTCCCGTCTGTTCTTCCAGGTTTTCCCGGATTCTGCGAGCCTGGGAATGGCTGGCAGAATGTGGGGACCTGGTCTCCTGTGTCCTGTACTGCTCAGAGGAGTCTTCAGATCCCTCCTTGCTGCCAGGATTTGATGGGTACCCCCCCCCACTGACCTAACTGGGCAGAGGTTTTCAGGATGCCCTTAATGGGCCTACTCTCCTGGGGTTCCCCATCAAATTGCACTGTGCTTGGGTGCCCATACCCGGATGCCCGCCCCTCCATTCCTGGGTGGTACTGGCCTATGAGCCCCATGCTTCTGGCTGGATAGTAATCTGCCATCCCTGTGGCCCTGTGCTCATGTGCACCAGGGGACATGGGGGTGGCAGAGTCCAGGGACTGAGAGAGATAAAGGCCTCTGGTACTAAGGCTCCTGGTGTTATGCTCAGGAGTTTCTCTCTCCCAGCGAACCTCATCTCTATCCGCCCCTGCTCCCTGTTGCAATGCAAGAGCCTGCGCCTTCAGTTCCTCAGTTAAGGCCTTACTAGACTCTATCAGTCTCTCCTGCATCGCTACCTGTTGTTGGAGTCTATCATTGTGCTGGCAGAGAGCCTCATTCTCTCTCTGTGCCTCCTGATTGGTCCTGGAGCACTGGGCCAGTCTTTGCTGCAGGAGGGTTACCTCCTGAGCTGTCTCCCTATTGGCCTGCTCCTTTCTTGCTAGAGCATCCTCCACCCTCCTGGTGTGCTCTAACAAGTTCTGGTGTTCTTTTTGGAGGTCACCCAGTCCCTGGTGGGCCAGGTGATTTTCTTCCATTTTTCTTTTTAAGTGGCAGACTTCCTGGCCTAAGGTGTCCCTTTCCTGACTAAGAGTCTGCATCTGTACCGTCAGGTCGTCCCTTTGCCTTTGGAAGGCACCAGATTTCTGGCGCTCCTGATCAAACTCTGCCTGGGTATCCAGGTCTTTCAGAATCAGTTTATTGCTCTCTGCCTTCTCCCTATCTAGGTGGCTTTGCAGGGTGACTACCTGCTCAGCACATACCCTATTGAAGTCTAACTGTTGCTCCAGCTTTTTCTGGCTCTGCAGTAGGGAGTCCAAACCTTCTTGGTACTCCTTCTGCAAGGCCAGAAATCTGGTATCCTGGTCCGCCTTTTCCTGTTGCAGCACATCCATATCCTCCTTTATTTTAATGATATACTGCCTACTATCATTTTCTGACTCCTGGCTCCTCTGCAGCCTCTGCTCAGAAGAGTCCAGATCAGATTGGGCCTTCTGTAATGCCAGCAGTTGCCTACTCGCCAGATCTTGGCCTTCAGCACATTTGTCCTGCATGGCTCCCATATGTAAATATAAATATGCCGCTACCCTGGCAATCTTGTTGTGCTCATCCTTGGCCTTAGAGGACATATATAGTTCACTCAGGGCCACATGTAAGGGACCCTGGTCTCTCCATCTATCTGACCCTGTTTCCGTGATCTGGGGTGCGATTGCTTGCAACCAGACCGTCTGGTCCTGATGAGTCCACTCACCTCTCACAAATAGCTTATGTAAGAAGTGCTCTCTGGCTATTTTCATATCTACCAAGGTCGTTATTCTGGAATTTGAGTTCCTTCCTGACTTACAGAAGTTTGTATTTTATTTTTGCAAAACAGACCTTTTCCTTAGAGCGTTCCTTTGAGGAGTGCTTTACAGCGTAACACAGCGTGGTGATCCGACCGGATATGTGTATCTGGTCAGCTGGCACACTGTATTAATCTGCACAAATGGTAGATCTAACCCAAACGTCCCGCTCGAGCCCCCAATTTGTAAGAGGATTCAATTGAACACTACAGCTAAGTCAATGCCTAGTCTGGGATACTGAATGGAAACCCTTATTGATATATCTTTATGTCCAGTTCATGCGTTCTGGATGACTACCCCTATATAACACCCCTCTCTTGGAATCCCCCTGACCCCACTGAGCCAAGAAGTAGTTCTGTTTTGCAAGTTAAAAGGTTTATTTGAGAATTTAAACAATATAGATATATATCACACTTTATAATAAATTAATAATTGGATATCACACTTAATCTGATCAGTAATCAATAATGGATAGTCTGGCACTAGCACACTTGTGAATAGGAACAGAAGAATAAGGTGGTAGAGAATACTTTATATAGGTTCAGATGGATGTAATGTTGAATGAAAAATGCAATACAGAAAATACTCAATATGATTTCAACAAAAAAATGTAATCACTTTTCTCTGGCAATCCCCTCCCCCCTTTATGCAATGCAAGGAAATGGAAGGAAAGCACACAGTTCTCAGAAATGCAATCAAATGTAATTCAGTTCACCCCAGCAAGCTTAGACTACAGAAGTTTGAAACACAGGCCCAAAATGCTTTTATATGTGCTGGCAATGAAGTGAAAAATATGCTAAAATGCTTTTAATTCCCTCTAGAGGTTCAGGTTGAGGATTAGTTGGTTTAAATTAGTTCAGGCTTACTTTAGCAATGTTCTAGGAATGATTGGCAGGTTGCAAACGACTTTCTAACAAAAGTATCGGGGGTAGGAATGCGGTTCTAGGTTCGTTGAAAAGCCAAGATTCCCAGCTTTCAGAGGAAAGTTACTGCAAGTCTCTAGGACAAACGGTCACGGAGATATGCGCGATTAAATAAAGGTAGTTTTTCGGATTTGGAATGTTAAAATTCAAAGTGACAAGTGACAGTTTTGCAAAATGACAAGGTACAACTTCTAGGAGACAGTTCTGGTTAGATTACAATAGATTGAATTATATTATTTTAACTAAGAGATTGGTTCTGCACAGTTCTGCTAGGTACTCACAATATATTTAGAAATAGAATGGGCCTCGCCACGGATCTGGTCAGGTTTTCTTCACTCGCCACGGACGGTCTCTGCGCACAGCGTCTAGGTCAGCTCTACTCTGCTGGTCTGGTCTGGGTCTCTGGTTCTGATCAGGTCTGTGGGTCCGGATACAGCGGTCTCCGGTTCAGCTGGTCTCTCTCTGGATACAACACTGCTCTCTGGCAAATGGCAAGGGTTCTTGCAAAGAATTCAAACAGCTCGCCTGGCTGTGATAGTGGCAATGATTTGAGGCCTGCTAAAGAGGGATTTAGCTTGTAGTTGACCTCTCTGCTACAAATTCTGAAGTAAAGTCTTGGTCTCTGAAGGTGGATAGATTGAAGTCTCTATGTTGGCTCTCTGAAGGTTGAGGGAGGTAAAGTATGGATTTTCCCGGCAGAGCGTCCCGCAGCAAATGGATTTGAAGGTCCCTATCTGTCCTGACTGTCTGCTTTTATGTGTTTTGAAAATGGGTGTGTGTGCAGCATCACTAGGCTCTACCCCTCTCCACTTGTCATTGGCCACTTCATCCTCTTCCCCTTGATTGGGGGAATGAAATGAAGTGTCATCATGATGAGGTCTGTTTATGGTACAGAGAACCCATCCCTGTCAAATTACACACAATCTATATTTTGACCCAAAAGACATATTTGCACAGGTACACATTTGTTTAAAATTACATGCACCCATCACATATCACAGGAGGTATACCCTGTCCAAATCTGCTCTTCCTGGGAGCTTGCATTCAGAAATGGCGACATTTGCACTTTTTAAATGGTTTCGCAATATCGGACATTACCCCAAATTTACACACATGTGCGCAAGGAGTATGGACATTAATTGATGAAGTGTCAGATTTTTAACATGCATACATTTTAAGTAATACCCTCTTAACTGCTAGCTTGCCCCCAGATCATGCCACCGGTTCTAAAAACCTCTTAAAATGTGGGCAGAAAAATCACAAGAATTATGGTATCATTTAAATAATTTTCACAAGTCCGCTCTATGAATGATCCATCTTTTTAGAGTTATGTTCTGGCCCCAAAGGGGTGTGGTTTCCCCCCAGCACAAGGTTGAATTTCTGGTTTTTCCAGTTCTGCCAAGCCAGCTTGCTCTCACAGGCAGTGCTCCTCCCCTTTCCTTCAGGAGGAAGCCACTTTTACGGCCCCCGTAATAAAACGTTTGCCTGAGTCAGGACAGGGCTTTGTTCAATTTCCTGCAGAGCCCAGGTAATTCAATCAGAGAAGTGTCATATCCCTTTTGGTGGGAGCAGCAAAAGGCAGATAGGCCTGGAAACACAGCTGTTGTGCAAGTCTCATCTCCTGTCGGGGGTAGCTGGTGGGCAGAATTCAGTTCCTTAAGCCAGGCCCCAGCTAATGTCACTTTTAGTTACCCAGTTTTCTGCATTCAAATAAACTAACCATTTCTTACATATGCAGCTAAAATGCTGATTCTAAGTTTAAAACTATGACATTTAAACAATTGCAACCTATGTGACACTCAAAAGTAGGTCACTCATTTCTTTTAAACATTTAGATTTTTAGTGTCTTTCAGTCCAAATTTACTTAAACTGCTGAAATCCACAGCTCAGCCAGTCTTGTTATAAACCTTCAAGTCACTTCAGAATATAACTTTACATGGTATCCACCTCTCAGTAAGTCTTTCTTTGGCATGCTTTGGGTTCATTTATTCAGTTTTACACAAAAAAAAAAGTCTGGTGTTGTTTTAAAACGCCGGCTTTCTGATAGTGGTGAGTACTGGTACTGCAACCATTTTTGGGATTTAAGAAAATGAATTCCCCACAATTCTAGGTTGCTTTTGGCAATCAGCATTGAAATTCCCAATGGTTTCAGACTACTGTGTGGGTGGTCCAATGGTGGTTTTAGGCAGTGCCCTTCTGTGCCCATAACATCGGCAAAAATGAGTGGCAGCCTATTCTTCATGCATTTCCCTGTGCATTTTCTGGGAAGCTCTGGCCATCATGATGTTTTCCATGTCAGTACTGCACAGTTTTGAGGTAGGGCTTGGATGCATGGATAAAAACATCCCACACCCCTCCCGGGTTCCCATATTGAGCACTGTGAGATCTTTAATCCTAAGAGTCTGTCCTACTGCACTACTGGCTTGCCACTCGCTATCTTGTCCGCTTGCTCTAGTCTGTCCCCCCCCTCCTCTCCCTCCTATTCCATGGTGCTCTCTATCTCGCCTATCTTCTCTAACTGCTTCTCCATTGACTATCCTGCTCTCCTCACTAAATCTGGTAGGAAAAAGTTTAAAAAGGACATCCTGGTCTCCAACCCAGGCCTCCCTATCGCTGACACCTACACTAGTGCCTCTTCCAAGGAAACTCTCACTGACATCCTCTTTTTTTTGTCTTCACCTGACCTATGGATCCTTCATATGGTCTCTGTGCTCTCTCCTTTCTCCTCTTCTCCCATCAATGGTGGCACCCGTTGGAATGTCCTCTTGGCCTCCTTCCACTCCTCTAAGGCCATCATTAATGTCTACTCTAATGGGACCGTCTTGGTCCAAGGCCCTCAGGCCAACCTTCACCTCTTTGATAGACGCTTCCCGCACCTCATCAACTTCCTTTCCTCTCCTGCTGTCCCCCCTCCTCTGTCCTCGGCTTCCTTGCCTTCCCCCTCCCTCCATGCCCCCTCTCGTGCTCCTTCTTCACCTGTGCAGGGCATATCTCTGATCTGTACCCCTCCCCGGAAGTCTTTCAAGGATGGCAACCTTCTCCACATTGCCACTCTTAACTCTTGCTCTGCTGTCAAACATTCCTCTGATATATGTCGCCTTCTTGAGGAACTGGACCTTGATGTCCTCGGTCTCACTGAGACATGGTTCACGGGCAGCTCTGTCACCAGCTTTGACACACTCCTACCTGACGGTTACAAGATCCTCTCTGTGCCCAGGCCCAACCGTGTTGGGGGGTGTTGCCCTTATCTTCCCTGAGTGGATTCCTGCCACTGTCACACCTACGCAGACCTACTCCTCTTTTGAATGCCTTGTCTGCCGACTCTCTCTCTCTCCTAGCCATTCCCTTACTGTGGCTACTATCTATCGGCCACCCAGTCAAATTTCCTCCTTCCTCTCTGAGTGGGCGGACCTCTCCTCCTCACTCCTGTCCTCAACCACTCAACTCCTCTTTCTTGGAGACTTCAACATCCACCTGGATGCCTCCTGTCCCCCCTGTGGACACTTTTGCGACCTCTGTGACTCTCTCTCACTCTCTATTCTCCCGTCTGGGCTGACTCATTCTGCAGGGCACACTCTTGATGCTCTGATCTCTTCTGACCTTCCCCTCTCTGTCCCTCTCTCCACTCCTCTCTCCTGGAGTGATCACTTTCTCCTATTCTCCCACCTCACCTTCCCTACCCCTCAGGCAAAGCCACCTTCATCACTGACACCCTCCTTCTCATTCATCCGAACCATGAAGAGCATGTCAGTTGAGGCTTTTGCCGCCACCGTCTCACCCTCCCTCCCCCTACAGCTGACTCCCACCCTGACACAGCCCTCTCTACTCTCCACTCTGCTAAATCTGATACTCTTGATATCCTTGCCCCTGTCATGAGAATCCGCCTGAAGCCCAAAGCCAAATGTAACTCCTGGTATGACTCAGATCTCGTCACCCTAAAACGCAAGTGCAGGGTGGTAGAGAGGAAATGGTGTGCTTCATGTTCATCCTCTGACAAACTGGCCTGCCGCCTGCTCCAAAGGCAATACCGGCTCTCCGTTCTCACCAAGAAGAGACCCCTTATCCAAACCCGCATCTCTGTGGCATCTATCAATTCAGCCAAACTCTTTCAAATCTGCAAGGAGCTGGCCAACCCTGCTGCAGTCTCTACCTCTCCTGTCCCCTCCTAGACCCTCTGCACAGCACTGGCCTCTCACTTCATTTAAAAAACTCAGGACATCCTCTCCTCACTCTCCTCCTATCACCTGCCTCTCTCTATTCCCTGCTCTTCCTCTGGCCCTTCTGCAGCCACCCCTCCTCCCTCCTTCTCTGCCTTTCCCCTTTTCTCTGTTGACGAGGTATCCAGACAAGTCTGATCTATGAAAGTCTCGTCAAAACAGGTTCACCCCTGTTCCTCCAAAACTATCAAGGACCACATCGACTCCCTGGCTCCTGCCCTAGCTGACTTCTGCAATCACTCCTTCGCCTCTGGAGTCTTCCCACCCCCCCTTAAGCACTCCCTTGGGCACCCTCTTCTTAAGAAACCCTCTTCCGACCCCTCCTACCCGGCTAACTATCACCCAATCTCCATCACTCCCTTCCTGGGCAAGCTCCTGGAGAAACTGGCCATCTCCCAGCTTAATCTCCATGCTGAATCTGTTGGTAGTCTTCATGACCATCATTCTGGCTTGAGAGCTGCCAGAAGCATGAAAATTGCTTTCTTGAACATCCGTGAGGACCGGCTCTCGAACCTTGACTCTAACACTCTGTGTGTTCTCATTTTGCTCGATCTCTCTTCTGCCTTTGATACTGTCAACCATGCCATCCTGCTCAACCGTCTCTGTGATAACCTGGGTATCACTGGTCAGTCTCTGGCGTGACTAACCTCTTTCCTCTCCAATCAACCCTCGCAGGTCCAACTGGGGTCCTTCCTCTCTGACATCTTTTTCTCTACCTGTGGTGTCCCCCAGGGATCTAACCTCTCTCCCTGGCTGTTCAACCAGTATCTGGCACTCCTTGCCCACCGCATCGCCGCTTTCTGCCCCAACTTTCAGTGCTATGCGGATGATACCCAGCTCATTTTCAGGCTACCCTCGGCCTCCTCCTCTCCTTCCCTCATCTCTAACTGTCTGTCTGCTATCCAGGAATGGTGTGCCGCCAATGACCTCTGCCTTAATGCCAGTAAGACTGAGATTCTACTCATCACCACACCCACTCCCTCCTTCCCTGCAGCTCTCTGGCCAGCCTCTCTTGGCCCTCTTCCTGCAAGGCAGAAAACATTGGGGTCATCTTCCACTCCACTCTCCTTCTCTTCTCACATATCTGACGTCTCCAAGAAGTCACACTACCAGCTGCACCTCCTCAGAGGTATTCTTCCTTTCGTCTCCTTCCCCCAGAAGCTCACTGTCTCCAGAGCCCTGGTTCTCTCGAAGCTGGACTACTTTAACAGCCTCTATCTAAATCTGCCTGCCTCTACTCTCCGCCCTCTGCAACTTATCCAGAACAGGACTGCGAGACTTGTCCTTGGCCTCAAGCCCAGGGACAGTATCTCTCCAGGACTGAAATCTATACACTGGCTCCCAGTGGCTGCGAGGATTAAGTTCAAAACCCTCTGCATTGTCCACAAGGCCTTCTGGGGCCTGGGGCCAAAATACCTTCAACTCTCTCTTCCTAAATATCTTCCTTCTCGAGCTCTTCGCTCATCCGCCTCCAACTCCCTCAGGGTCAGCCGCTTCTCCAAGCAACGAGTTGGGGGTAGATCTCTCTCCGCGGCAGGGGCCTCCCTCTGGAACAGCCTTCCTGCCTCCCTGAATGTTGAGGTGAACCATCTCCGGTTCCGGAAGCACCTCAAAACCTTCCTCTTTGCTTCTGCTTTCTCTCCCCCTCTCCCCAGCTAAATTACTGAAACTGCGCTGAATCTGCAACTGGGCCACTCTCACCGATCTCGGTCCTTGGCCCAGCCACTCTCCCCTTGCACTGCCTCCCTGGCAACCCCTGCTTTGCGGGACTGTCTCTGTATCCCTACAGCCCCCCTTCCCAGCACTTGTCTGCACTTGCCTTGCACTTGCCACCAGTTGGCCCTTATTATTTATCTTGTATTCTACTAACCCTGTACTGCACTTTCCCCTCTCCCTTTCACCTTGCACTTTACCCTTCCCCTCTACCCATGCACTTGCGTGATCTGAATGACGCCTGGGCTAGTAGGATCGCTGTCTGTCTTCCCTTTGTTCCCCCTTCCCTGCCTCGTCGCGCCTTGAAACACTTGTGTATAGGTGCGTTACAAATGCCATATCATCTCATATCATATCAGGTGGCGCTTACCGCTCTATTCTCCTACTAAGCATAGCAAGCCGCACTGTTTTCTTAGCTTCTTGCGGTTACAAGCATATGTACAGGCGTTAGCTGGTTGAATATCTTCATCCTGCTTTACAGTTTAAGTTTCTTTATATTTCAACATCGTCTCTCCTTCTAAGTTCATGATGTCCTTATTCATGGCGTTTCATCTCTGTGTATCATCTTTAGATTATTGTTTCTTTCATCTGTGAGTTTGTCCGAGCCCTTGTGTCATCACCATTCGTCTTCAATTAAGGCCTGTTGAGTTTCTTCTGGGCCTGTGTTTAAGCAATCTTCATTTCGTGTCATTTGCTGGTAGGGTTGTCTCAATGGATACCTTACTGTCCATGGTTGTCTGGTTATTGGTACTTCAATAGGTATTGTTCTTCTGATAGGCACTGGGCAGAGCCCTAATGCGGCTCTCTGCTGGTTTATTTGCTCATCATACGTCACATATCTCGGTGTGAACGTTCCTGGTACTTTAAAATGGGCAACTGGAGTGCAGGCTTTATTAGGGACCTCCTCTACACTCCCCCCTCTGGTCGATTCATCAACCACTTCTGCTTCCTCTTTTGGATTTGTCTTACTTGGTTCTTCTGTATCCATTTATTCTTCATCTTCTGGGTTCATACATGATGGTTTAAAGGATTGTCTCTTTGGGGTCCATATTTTTATCACTCCCTTCAGGCTTCCTGCTGTTTTTACATGTTCGTCTTTGTTCCATGTCATTAGCTGACATTGTCCATTTGGGCTGCAATAGATCCATTTTCCTTCATAATTTCTGCGTTTCCTGGGATAAAGAAACTTTGTACCTTCTGGCGCATGTTCACTGGCCTTCATAAAGTCTTTTATTTCATCGTCAGTTAAATCTCTGGGCTTCCATCCTGGTTTGACATCAATCATGATCTTCATCCCTATGGCTTTCTTTGCCGTTTTCTGGCATTGCAAGATTATTATCTTGATGACACAAAACCCCAGTAATATCATTACTAGCAGTGCTCCTAGGAACTTGAATGCATCCGCCATCCATTGCGGAACCCATGAAAACAGTGATCCAAACCAGCTCTCATCATCAACTTCGTCGGTTTCATTGATCATCTGGTTCTGTAGGTTTGTCAGCATGCCTATGGCCTCTGTTAAAGTTCAATTTTCTTCGCTGTGAGAAGGTATAGATGTGCAACATGATTCTCCAATTTTTGCACAAACTCCTCCATCCATAGCTGTGATCATGTCAAGTACATATCTGTTCTGGAGAGTCATCAGTCGGATGGCTCTTAACTCTTCCTTGATCGCATTGAATCCTTTTGTTGTCGAGTTGATGGTTTGCAGTAACTCCCACCTGGTTATCTGCAACCATTTAGTATTTGCTCCAACTTGGAATCTTGGCAAGAGGATTGTCGCGAACACTGATGATGTGAGGCTGAATAGCCTGTGTTCATATGGGATTGCATGAAATGCTTCTTCTGATTTGGCAGAGAAATAATTTTCTCTCTTCACTCGAGTTGTAAGTTCCATAAATCTCCTCTTCCTCAGGTGAGCATCTGCTTTCGGGAAACTATCAATATTCAGGTCACCTTTCGGGATCACTAGTGCTGGAACCTGGACATTCACTATTGTGCATATGCCTCCCCAGTTTATCGGCAATCTGATGTATGCTTTGGATCCACATGCCCAATAATGATCCATAATTACTGCAGTCCCATGAGTCATTCCTGGAGCCTCAAAAATGTGTCCCCAGTTCTGATTCTCTCCCATCTTCCTTGTGCCATTGTTCCTGAAGCACAATTTCGGGCTTTCTAGTGGCACTATCTGCAATGGTCCTCCCCTGTCTTCGACCCATGTTAGTAATTTTGTAAGCTTTGGCCATAGTGGTTTGCACAGTCTCTGTGAGTTTTCTATTGCTTCCTTGCAGGCTCCAATGACCATCCATGCTCGGCAGATCACTACTCCTTCTTCCCATCCGTTTGGTGAAAGCACTGTTCCCCAAATCTGCATTTGGCCTCTGTTTTTCCAAATTTGAGCCTCTTCTGGAGTTTTTCCTTGGACGTTCAGTCTCGGCTTTACTTCCCATCTTATTCCTGCTCCTTTAACTTCAGGCTTCTTGTACCATATCACGTGATTCCTAGTATGGGCTCCATTTCTCATCTTAATGTCCTGAACATAATCATCTTCATCGGGATAATCTGTTTCAGTTGCCCATATCAATGAGGCATCACTTCCCATGAACTGGCCTCTGGTGTTTCACATTGCTACGTGTGAGAGACAGTGTGCTGTTGGGACATCGATTTCTACAGCCACGAAGATCTTGAATTTCCCCATGCTGTACTGTAGAAGTGCACAAATGAAGCACTCCCCTTCTGAATTTCGTCTTCCAACTTCTTTCATGTGATGGTACAAAATTCTGTTCCCTAGATGTGTTGTGCTGTCCAGGTAATCGTTTAGTTCATTATTATCTTCATGTAAGCTTCTCTTGAGTCTTAATGTTTTCCTGTAGTTTGCTATAACTACAACCCTGAATGCCTCTGTATGGCTTTTTCTTGCTGGCAGGTTCTCAGGTATACCGGTCCATGGTACAGGCTTCCTCATCTGCTCCATTTGGGTGGAGCAGCTCTTTCCTGGTCCTCATGCATCTTTTCTCTGCTATGTGCAAGTGCCCATGCCAACCAGCCTAACACTGGTCCGGCATATGGCTGTATTGTAGGCCTGGTACTTGTCCCTTGTGCTGGAATATGTGTGCTGGGTAATACAGCCTCTGTCGTTTTGTTCTTCAGTTCCTCTTGTTTTCTCAATCTGGTTACGTGCGGGAACAGAAAGTCTACTAAAATTTGTGTCCTTGCGGAGAGTTTTTCTGAGGCTGCTTCTGTTTTCTTAAGGGCTTCTGACACGACTGCTTCTGTTGGTCTTTCTCTTAATTTTTCTTGTTTTCTCCCACTATCTCCTGTGAAGAGTTTTTCAGTAGGCAGTCTCATCTTCTCTGCTGCTTTCGTTCGAGGCTCTGTGGTCATTGACACTCGGCCTGGTTCGTGTGCATTTAGTGTGAGTGTGCGTGTAGTCAGTGGCCAGTACTTTTTATTCAGTCTCTTCGTGCCGACCCTGTCTCCTGCTTTCCTGCTCATTCGTTACCATAAATGTGTGTGTATCGCTATTAATCACGTTAATTTCAAGATTTTCTAGGGACTGAAATGACTATATAAGGTCTGGGTGCTTTTGTGGGTTTCATGAGGGTATCATCAGGTGGGTGCACTGAAATCGGAACGCTCCATGCACCAATAAAAAATGCAGTTCTGATCGTTAATGACAGTAAAATAATGATAAATACAATGAATAAATGCATTATAGTTCGATATGTAAGGCAACAGCATTTTCTTCCAGAGAAGCGGGGGTGCCTCTCTGCTTGTGGGAGGACCAAGTTACTGTTCTGGGCCCCCATCTCGATCATTTGCCAAATGTCATTGTCAATGTTATTGTTCACCCACCCAATATCGTTCTTCCAGTTCTGTGTTCAAAAGTGTCAGGTGATTCACAAGTGTCCCCCCTTCTTGCGAGTGACGATTGTCTCTTATTACAGGATACAGTTCCTCTGCTAAACTATGGAAAAAATAGATTAAAATAATGCTTTGATGAGTCACCTTTACTGTGCATGTTCAAAGTACGTGAGTTCCCAGTCCACCCCTCGAATCTGCTTCAGTCCTGAGGACATGTTGGACACTGGTCAGTATGAAGAAATAGGGAAAAATGACAACAAATACAGTGTCTCCTTCTGTGTTCTGTGCTGCACTGCACCCTTTTCGTCGTCGCTGCAGCTGGTCTGAAATTACAGTACGGCAAGATATCATGCAGTTCAGATAATTTTGCATTTCAGACCATAAAACCTCTCCTGTCGACGGGGCATCACATCTAGCTCCATCTCAGGGTGGAGGGGAGTTCTCATTCTTCTTCCTTTGGCTATCTCGTGTGGCGTAAGATGATGGTCGGAGCCGGGTTGGTTCCGAAGAGCATACAGTGCCAGAGGAAGGCAGTGCAACCATCCCCTCTTCAGAGTAAGCTTCAACTTGGCTATCCTTTCCTTTAACAAGCGGTTGAGCCTCGTACAGAACCCATTACCATCTGGATGATACGCTGACGATAACTTTTGCATTATACCAAGCAGCAAGCTAATCTGCTCAAAGACTGCATTTACAAAATACGCCCTATTATCTGATCTCATGACATCACACACCCCCCACCTGGGGAACACTTCCCTCACTAAAAATTTGGCTGCAAAGCTAGAGTTTGGGTGTGTACATGGACCTGCTTCTATCCATCTAGAGAATGGACACACCACGACAATTAAATATCTGTACCCGTTGCATACTTGAATCATGTCGACGTAATCGACATGCAAGTGCTGAAAAACGCCCATTTGGCCGGGGGATGACTCCTCTCATTACTTTTAATGTGTGCCCAGCGGTGAATTGCTGGCAGATTATGCAGTTCACCATAAAGAATGCAACATGCTCAGCTAGATTCGGTACGAACCAGTCTTCTGCAAGCATTGCTGCTAGATTCTATTTTGTCATATGCGCCGGGTAGTGCAATTGTTCCAGCGCTATTTTTAGTAGGGCTACAGGCATTACTGGTTTACCAGTGTTGTGTTGTCACCACAAGTTTTTCTCTTCCTGTGGTGCCTCCCCTTGGAGCTCTATTAGTTGCGTTTGCCCAAGATTGTTATAGGCTTCAGGTGTGGTTCGTGCAACCATCCTTCTTTTATGGGTGCACGCCACTTCCACTTCCATAATCGTCTCACTTTTGGATGCCATACGCTTGGCTTCTGTGTCTGCTGCGTGATTTTGGCATGAGACAAAATCTGTCCCTTTCGTGTCGGCGGCACATTTTACGACCGCTATGCCCACTGGGAACTGTAGTGCCTTTATCAGCCTGTCCAATAAGGCTGCGTGCTGCACTGGCATGCCGTCCGCTCGAGGTAGCCCCTCCTTTTCCAGCGCGCTAAGCCTGTGTGCACTGTTGATGTTACATAGGCGGAGTCACTGTACACCGTTTTTTCCTGGTCTGCGTGATTCTCAATGGCGAGTATCAACGCTAATAATTCTGCAGCCTGTGCTGAGTAGTGAGATGGTATTCGCGCACTAACAAATACTTGAAATTCTCCATTTTCTATGTGTTTCATCACAGCAACGCCTGTGTATCTTTGCCCATCACTTTGGTCGATCCTCAAAGACCCGACAATAAAGACGATCTCTCCTATTTTAATCGATGGGTTTGATATAATTACTTCATAGGCAGAAGCTCTCTGAGATGTCAATGTGCCCTTTGGTTTCTCTAGAATGGAAAATAATGAGTGCTCGACGTACAGTGTCATGGAACTTCCCATTACAATGGTTGTCGCCTTCTCTATGGCGAATGCTGCGGCAGCTAAACATTGTTCGCAGGGAAAATGACCTCTCATTACTGGGTCCAGATTCCCACTGTAATATGCTAGGGGCTGGTACCCCAACAAAGTTCTTTGAGCAAGCACTGCCGTCTTAACACTGCCATTTGTGTGTGAAAACAGGTAAAATTCCTCTGCACAATTGGGAATCCCTAGAACTGGTGCTGTGCAAATAGCTCTTTTGAGTTCGGCAAAACCCCTCTCCATGGTCTCAGACCATTCAATCTTTTCTTTTCTCACTTAGGCCTTCTTTAGGGCCTGAAGTAAAGGCTTAGTATAAGAGCTGAAATCGATAACCCAGGCCCTAACATAGTTGCACAGGCCTAGAAAGCTCTGCGTTTGCTTTATCTTGTGTGGCTTAGCCGTGTTCAATATGGCTTCAGCACTTTCTGGGGTCACTTTCTTGCCTTCATGTGAGATCTGCTGCCCTATGTACAGCACTTCCACTTGACAATATAGTAACTTTTCCTTGTCAACCTTATACCCCTTCTCAGCCAGTATAGTCAATAGCTGAACAGAATCGTGCCTGCATTGCTCTTCTGTGGTTCTGCAGAATAGGATGTCATCCACATACTGCAAGACGATACTTTCTAATGCAATATTGCTCAAATCCATCTGCAGGACTCTGTTGAAAATAGACGGAGACACACAGTATCCCTGTGGCAGCATCGTGCTTTTCAGACGCATTTGTCTGAATGTGAATGATGTCAGATTTTGTGAGTCACGGTGCAACGGAATTGAGAAAGGCATTTTTCAAGTCAATTACCATGAAATATTTTGCCTCGACTGGGGATATTACATAGAATTGTAGATGGGTTAGGGACTAGAAGGAACTCGGCCTGAATAATATCATTTACTGGTCGTAAATCCTGAATTAAACGCCAAGACCCCCCCCCCCTTTGATTTCTTGACAGAATAAACTGCTGTATTACATGGTGACTCTGACGTCACTAAGATGCCCTGGTCCATCATAGCAGAGATTGTCTTAGAAATCCCTTCATCTGCCTCCCTGGACATGGGATATTGTCGGGCTCTCGGTAAAATTGCTCCTGGTTTTAGTTTAATTTTCACTTCCCCCAACCCCTACAAGAGGCCTACATCATAGGGTCCTGTTGTCCACACTGAGACAGGCATTTTAGCTATATCATCATCAGAATACTCTGGACACTTTAGTGCCAACATCATTCTCTGAGGCACTTCTCTTTTGATCATCTTTACCCAAAAGATGAGACTTGCTTCCACCATTGTCTCTCCCGTGTCGGCTTGTCCTTCAAACAGATCATCATCAGTGACGTCAGTCACTCGATATCCTTCTTCGACGGCGACAATCGCGCACCATTGTCTGCCTTCACCGTCGTACCCATCAACCAAAACTACTTTCCCTCGCATTGCTGCTGTGTGTATCATCAAGGGAAATACTTGTCCCTCCTCCTCATGCATAGGTATCCGTGGTCTAAATAAAAACTCATCAGGGGTTCTCATGGTTCTGTTTGCAAGGCCTGGCAATCCCGCCATAAGCACGTGCATGCCATATGCGAAAACTTCTGGCTCCAATGGTATGGCCCTCATGGCTATGTGTCCTGAGTATGCTCTAATCATTTTGCATACATTTGAATAGTGCATTCTTGGAATGGAGCATAGTATGCCCTCCTCCGTGAACGAAATTGTCATGTTCAACTTTGTCATTAAGTCTCAACCCAAAATGTTTACTGGGGTATGACGCAAATACAATAAAGGTACATTCATTTCGCACTCTCCTATGGAGACTGGGAGTGCATTTGTAAAGGGAACTCAACTGTGAGCTCCTGTAAAACTCTGAGTATCTATGGCCCCACCGGACAAGGAAAACTTGCCTTCACGTATACACGAGCGTGTTGCACCCGTGTCCACTAGGAAGGAATAATCTTTACCCCCTATAACGACATCCACCCTAGGTTCCCTATGAGGGTCTGGTGTCACTGATAGGATAGAGCACATCAGGGTTCCCAGTGAGCTGTCCTAGTTTATATATAGGTTTGGCCCACTGTGCACTTGTGGATTTTCCCCATTCCTAGTGTTGCTTCCCCTTCCAGGGTTCTGGGTCTGTGGTAGTTGCGGTGGTGCCTGTTGGGATTGTCCTTGTGGAAAATTCCCCATGCTTTGTGGTTGCACCCCTTATTGCGCTCCTGGCGCTTGTTGCTGCACCGTGAGATTCTGTGCAACGCCCTGTTGAAAACTGCAGGTGGATTCGCCATGCCTGCTCCCATCTCTTGGCCATTCTGCATCATGCCTTCACTTCTGCATGTGTGCGCCAAATGTCCTGTCATTCCACACAGCCAACATACTGCTGGTGGTCAAATTATTTGTCCATTTGACATATCCGGGTTACCATTTTGCACATTTTGAAAGCCTCCTTGGTTATTTTGGAACCCTCCCTGATTGCTCTGCCATCCTCTTCCTCTAAATCCTCTTCCCCATGGGTAAAACCCTACGTTACCCTGGTTATTCTGTTGTGGATTAGCCACCTGCTGCATGTTCTGTTCAGCTGCGTTAGTTAGCATGGCTCCTTTGCACCAGCTTCGCTTCCTGACCCTTTCGAGTTGCCTCCTTCTTGCGATTCTTTTCTTGCAGCAGTCTACAGTAATGTGCGATAGTCAGCTGTATTTCAGCCCAAGGCTTAGCCTCAACTCCTACCAATTTCTTGAGTTGTTTTTGTACCGGTTCTGGCAAACCTTGGCACAATATATGGTAAAACACAGGTATTGATTTCGTCCAAGATTCAGGCGTTTCGAGCACCCACACATCTGTGAAATTCTGTATATAAATAAGCAGATCCTCACAATCCTTCATTTTTCGAGTCATTATAGCTCTCATATCGGAAGTGTCTGGGTAAAGCACTCGTAGCGCTTTCCATACTGCTGCTCTGCAATTGTTAAATGGTGCTCCGTCATGCGCAGTGTTCATTGTGGTTACACCAGGGTAGCCTGCCCGTTTCCACACATCATCTGCTCTCTCACCAAGAATGGCAATCAGGAGACCTTTAATATCCCCTATAGCTAGCGTGTTTCCTCCTGTCATTTTTTCGAACTCGTGTATCCATTTTCCGGCTCCCGATTGGAAGCTTATTTTTCTCGATCCATGTGTGGCCATGGAATATATTGTGGTCTTGCTCCCCCTTTTCTAGTAGCGGAAATTGGAATGCGCAGCCCTCTCTCTCTTCTCTCATAGTTCTCCCGTCTATCGCAGGGGTAATATTCCTGCATCGCCATCTACCTGGCAATGTCCTTAGTCTGTCTACATAGGGCGGTAACGACACCCCCCTCTGACCATGAGGTACTCCTTCTTGTCGGCCAGACTGTGCGGCTGACTCTGATGCCCTCGGTGCGGATTCACTCATGTCTGACCATCGTATCCCTCTTTCCCTTGGGAGTTGTCTTTCGCGCCGTCTCCCTTCCTCGTTTGCCCGGCGCTCCTCCCCTTCGGAGTCCAACATTGTTTGTCCACAATTCACACAACTTCTTGTGTCTTCATCGTTTCTATTGATTTCTAATCTATCCAGGGACAGGCTGTCATGATGCCTACCCCCGGGGAACCAGACCAGGTCCAGCAACCCCAGAAGCAGGCATCAAGTTATTTTGAGCAAGCCCAAAAACCCCTGCTAGGGGCTGTTTGGGTGCAGTCCTGGTGCCTATGGCGCCAGGCTCATATGGAGAGTCAGTCCTGGTGCCATAGGCACCAGGCTCATAGAATAGAACTTACCTGATGCAGACCATGCTGCAGAGCTCCAAGCCAATTGAGTCTTGGAAGGGACTATTTTACTTAGGGACTATTTTTTTACTTGGGTGGGGCTGGGAAGGAATACTTACCTGGGCCTACTTTGGAGGCTATTTAAACCACGCCCGAAGAGCAGCACACGCTTCGCGTTATTCTGCATCCAGCAGCGTAACGCTCACCGTGTCTGCAAGCCTGCATCCAGTCTTCTGCCACGCCCGCCTCGAGTCTGCAGCTCCTAGAAAAAGGGAGGAACAGAAGAACAAGAGGTTAGAATAAGAGCACAACCTTCGATCCTTACCTGAATTCCGGATCCACCGCGCCTTCGAGCTGGAAGAAAGAAGCATTATACGCGCGCCGCCTCGCCTGCTGCAGCGCCGCGCTGAACTCACCGGCCTTCGCAGCATCCTCACGATCCACTGCATCCTTCTGCACGTTCCCACCGCACTCTGGCACCTAAGGGGAACACAAGAACAGCAAAGGTGAGCCAAGAGAATAAACTAGAGGCAATAGTAACTACACCCTAAGGGGAACAAAAGGACAACAAGATGAGACAAAGGGACAAACAAGGGGAACTCTTCTCACCACAATAGACTTACCTAATTTTACCGCCGGAGGCATTATTCCCCGAACTTCATATTTTCTCTCCACACCTGAATAAGGGAGCAAGCAACAGGTTACATTCTGGGCTTATTTTATTGAACTGTGTAGGATAAGCCAAATCCTTACCTGAACTTTGTCAGCTACCATGAGGAACTCTTCGCTGGGGTCAAGCTGCAAACTGCAAGGATCGGACAAGAGTGAAAGTCAGACATGTGAACTCTTATGAACTACACACTTTTTGGAGTCAATATTGTTCTGGAACTCACCAATTCCTTCGAGCCAGTGAAGCAACTGGTTATCAACGCACCCCTGCGCTCAATGCAGGATGGAAAGCTCATCTTTTGAAACCATCAGGTGAGACTATAAGAGGGGACATCAAAGGTGATCTGTGGGGAGAACAGCGGGGGTGGGGGGATTTACGCTCAACTCCACAGGTGGTTAATTCCCTTTCTCCATTTGTAGAAGAATATTCCTACGGGCCAAGCAAACGAAGTTAGGGGGGCCAGTCCAGTCCGTCATCTCGGCCCTACGCATCACATTGGTGGAGACCGCAGTTGTCCAGTTCAGATCGACGCTTCTGTGGGAGCCAGGTGAGCGTAACAGTTTTCTATTCCCACTACTTCGGGTGACATCCTCAGTGTCATAAAGCTGAGTGTGTTCTTAGCGCTCATCCTCCCCCTCTCCTTGGGGTATTTGTTCTAACCCCTTTTCATCATATATTCTATCAATCGTTTCCCTGATGCTTCTGGTGTCGAAGTAATCTTCAATATTTGCCCTAGACGTGCCAGGTACTGAATCGTACGCAGGAAAGAATTCTTCGATGTCTTCCCAGTCTACAACTGGATCGAGTTTTTTAACTTCCCTCTCCAAATATTCGAGATCACGTGCCCTTTGCCTTCGTTTACGTTTGATATCGTGATCAAATTCTTTACACTTCCTCGCCTCTTCTCTGACCCTATCTTCTTCCCTTTTCTTTTCATTTCTACGTTCATCTGCCCTTCGAATTTCCTCATCTCTTCGTCTCCTTATCCTTTTTTCACATACCCTTTGCTCTTGTTCTAACCTTTGCTGTTTCTGTCTGTCTTGATCATAGGCTGCTCTCGGGTTGCGATCGAGCTGTTTTTCTTGTTCCTTGCGATATAGCTCTTCTCGCCTTAGTCTATCTTTCCTTCTTATCCTTTCGTCTCTTAAATTCTTCTTTTTCTCCTTTCTCTGTGCCTCATCTAACCTCTCCTTTGGTCTCACGTCATCACTGCCTTTCCCATCGAGTTTCAATAAGATTTGTCCTCCCATCCATTCATCTTTTGCGAATGCTGTCTCATCAGTTCTATCTTCGCTCCCTTTCCCTCTCTCTCCTTGTCGAGAAATGCGCTTGTCTGTGCCTGATCCTTCTTTTCGTCATCGTGTCTCCCCTTGTCCCTTGGGACTGCAGAGGCAAGATTCTTGTCCTTATCCTTCCCTTGATTTTCATCACTACTATATGTAGGTGACTCATATGCGGGGTTGCTGTACCCCGTGGCTGCCTTGAACTCCCTTAATGGGTATAATCCCTCGTCCTTACTTCCTTCAATTGTCGTTTCAGGCGGGGAAGGTGGCGCGGTAGGCGTCTCACTCCCCTCAGTGCATACATTAAGTATCCAATCTGTTGGCGGCTCTTCCTCCTTTGTCTATTCGTACATCTTCCAAAGTTCCAGAACAGCAAAGCGTTTTTCTAGCTTCTATGCCTATATAACTGGCATGCAAATATGTCATCATATGTTGTAAGACAGCTTTAGATAAAGACCCATTTTGTGGCCATGGCATAAACATCTTGTGGGCAGTACCTTTGACCCACTCGGTGCTATACTTCTTTAGCTTGGGTGCGTGTTTTGGTAATTGCTTGCATAAGTGTGCTAATGGGGTCGTGTCTTCCATGCTTAAATCTGTTCCCTTTCCTCTTATATAACACTTGTTAATGCTTTCGTGTGGTTCAAACACCTTGTAACAATATGAGCGAGCACCAAACACTGCAAGCTCCAATCCAAAATTTCCACCACATTTATTTTCTATACTACCAATTTGCTCAAAACATCAATTCATATGCGATTCTGTCTCAGCTATCGAATCGCGCAAAATGTTTAATCCGTTCTCTTAACAAAAATTTCACACGTGATGTCACAACACAACATGTAAGACAGACACTTGACAGACTAGACGGACACCAGCTGGACACAGATATCTCTGCCTCTAATCATTACCCCTTCATGTAGTATAAACAAACCCCTTTCATGACGTCTTTAAACATGGTGGTAGTATAATCGTTCCCCATTATGTGGGACTCTGGGTACACGTTTCTTCTGGCTGCTATATTTAAAGCGCAGGAATAAGGCGAATCCTCTCACTTCTCAGGTGTCCGCCCTGGTAACCTCTCTCTTCTCGGGTGTCCACCCCGGTAACCTCTATTTATTCAATTATGCTCGAGTCATTATCCCCTTACATATATACAGCCTTCTCTACTTCTAACTATATTTTGTTTTTTTCCTCCTCCCTCCGTTCCCTTTTCCCTTTACTTGTTTCTAAAGCATGCACGTTTTCCAGAACATTAGTCTTTTTCACTCACCGTTCGCATTGTTCCTCTCTGGACGCTCGAGATCACCGCCTTTGTTACCGCCTTCTTCAGATTTTCACCCGCTCAGATGCCTGAATCACCCCTGAAGGGATGTGTTGGGAAAACGGGTCCCTTCAGGCCCCGACTGCAGTCTTACTTTATACTACCATTGTCTACGGGGAGCTTCACGGTCTACTCACCCGAATGGCAAAGGACTTGTGATATTGCCGAAGACCTAGAGTTACTTTATGTCGATGGTCAATAGGTGTCTTATTTTAATTAATAATCAATGGTCACCAACCATCCTCTGCTACCAAGTGTACTAGAGAGACCCCTGAACGGCCCAAAGAGTCAGAGTTTGCTCTGTAGTACTTTAAGACGAGATAGCTGCACCTTGAGGTGAATGGGGGTGCAGGTGTATTATTCCAACACCAATCAATAAGGACAACTCAATAGTTTGGCAAAGGGGAGTCCGTTTAATGACGAGTACAAAAAATGGGGAAACATGGAAATCAACAGTGATGCAATAGCCCGTCTCGCTTCAACTCCCAAAAACTTCATGCAAACAGTAACAGTTATACCCAAAATTCGTCATCATTGACGTGTAACACTCAAAAGTTATCATGCAATTCTATTGGTTGGAAAAGGTAACTTAACTATAGGTGCTATATCTATATATGGTAACGGAGTGTGAGGATTGGATAAATATTATCAGGTGGGTGTCTAAGCCCTTCCTTCAAAAATGACTACGGTGGACGTCACTAAAAGTACACCGTCCCATTAGTTCTACTATCTGTAGGACCCTAGATTATTTTGTCCATTGTGATTGGGTTGGCTTCAACCCCATGCATAAATCTCTCACTATCCCTCTGAAGGAGCAGGAGCGCCCTTCCTCACACTGCTGGTGCAGTGTCTGCAAATGGAGAAGCTATGCAGCCACATCCTGATGAAAGGTTAGCCTTAAGGCTTATTGTGCTGCCCATCTGCACGAAAATTAACAACAGCCATTTCCAGCCGAATTTCTGATGAATCTTGTTGCCTTAATCATCCTATTTGCCAAAAAGAGTTGAATAGATTTGGCTTACAGTTTTTCCTGCCCTCTACAACCATTGCTGTGTGTGAACTTCCATTGATAACCACAAGGTTTCACTATTCCAAGATGGCTCCCGCCAAAGTCTCTGAGAACCAGCATCTTTGTTTCCTGTGCTGAGTTTCATGCGGCCACTGATTGGCTGCTGCCCTGCTTGTAAGGGCCAATAGAAACCGGGAGGCAAGAGCCGGCACTCCCACGAAGGCAGGACCACAAAGTCTTCCTGTCCCAGCCTTCCTCGCCGTTCGCAAGGTCCTTATGCCCAATTCGCCTGGTTACGGCCGACTACACTTCACCTACGAAGCATTGAGCCAACACAGTCACGAATCGCAAATCGATCTACAGACAGTAAGACTCCCCCGGCGCTAATGTCACTTCTAATTGCCAACCAGTTACTTCAGTATTATAATCATCTGCGTGACTCCAGTACATATACAATTGTGATGCCACGCACTCTAATCAGGCTACAAGACCATTAGCAACACGTCGTCTGCTGTACTAGCGTGCATATTTTGCCCAGCGTCCCTACGCCATCTGATACGTCCTCTCTACTAGTTTGGCCCTTGTCGTGTGTACTCAGCCTTACAAGTCACTATTGCCTGCTTGGTACTTGGTCTGTCATTGTTAGCACTCCCGTTCTGAATTGGCCTGTTAACGCTTTGCACTGCCGCCGACTCTGGTACGACATCATACTATGACCTGCCCGCGGAATGCCAATTGAGTGTGTGCCCCGCCGGACAGAACTATTATGTGACCCCTCGTACTGCCTTTTGTTGTTGATATTGCATCGCTGCGTTACCTGCCGGCGAATCGCACACTGTGTGATTGCCCCGCCCACCAGAACAATGGTTACCAACCTGGCATTATCTTGTGAACTCCTTGACTGTATCGTATGAATATCTGCTTGCAGAATTTACACAGTGTGATTAGCCTGCCGTCTAGAACTACTTTGTTGCCCACTGCACTGCCTTTTTGAATTCTTATTTGCCTGCAGAACGTATTCCGACTGCCCAGTACTGCTTGGTTGCCCATTGCACTGCCTTTCTGAATTCTTATTTGTCTGCAGAAAGTATTCCGACTGCCCAGTACTGCTTTGTTGCTTATTGCACTGCCTTTCTGAATTCTTATTTGCCTGCAGAATGTATCCCGACTGCCCAGTACTGCTTGGTTGCCCATTGCACTGCCTGTCTGAATTCTTATTTGTCTGCAGACCGTATTCCGACTGCCCAGTACTGCTTTGTTGCCCATTGCACTCCCTTTTTGAATTCTTATTTGCCCGCAGAACGTAACCAGACTGCCCAGTACTGCTTTATTGCCCATTGCACTGCCTTTTTGAATTCTTATTTGTCTGCAGAACGTATTCCAACTGCCCAGTACTGCTTTGTTGCCTATTGCACTGCATTTCTGAATTTTTATTTGCCTGCAGATCGTATTCCGGCTACCCAGTACTGCTTTGTTGCCCATTGCACTGCCTTTCTGAATTCTTATTCACCTGCAGAACGTAGACCGACTGCCCAGTACTGCTTTGTTGCCCAATACATTGCCTTTTTGAAACTGACACGGCACCACACTCTTATTTGCCGGGTGTGCGTATACTTAGAAACTGATAACCCCGTTGCATTCTCCCCTGTTATTATGTATTTCAAGAGTGCAGCAATCCTTCACCTTCAACTTACCTTTTGCCTTTTGATCAATCTTATTGCACATATAGACTCAGCATTACCTAGACGTAACACCCCCGTAGTAGCACCACTACAGAACTACACACACGTCTCCCTGTCACCCTTCTGTGCCTCCCAACATGTATTGAACATGCACCCTACTATTCACGTACAACACCTTAGGGGTACCTTTGACAATTTACAACAACAACTCCCTTCTCATTCAACTCTGGATGTCCCTCTGACTAACCCTTACCTCAACGACCCGGCTCTTTGGCTACATGTCCTCGCCAGGAAACCCACACCCAACCAACCTTGCTGTGTCTTAGTGAGAAATTCTAGACTAGGGTCTAGACTTCTACACACCTCTTACCACCGCACTATTAGTGCCCAGCCTCCCAAACCATCCGACATCAAGCCTATCCCCCCCATGGACACTCCCTCCGTGAACACACCCTCGCTGGTACCCACCCCTGATTCATGCACCTCACCGGTCACTACACAACCCTTAACAAGTATTAAGGCAGCATTGATCAATTTCAGGTCTCTCACTGCCCATGCCCTTGACATGGCTGATCTTATCACCACTCATGACCTTGACCTTATAGCCATCACTGAAACTTGGCTCCATGTGGCCTCAGGACTCCTGCTATCCCTCACACTCCCTGAAGGCTACACGATCATCAGAAATTACCGTAACACTGCTCAAACTAAAGGCGGAGGCCTAGCTATTATCCACAAAACTGCATTAAATCTCCGGCTTTCCACTCCTTGCCAATTCAAATCAGCAGAATCCCTCACAGCGAAGTTCGCCATCTCCCCTAACCAGACCATCACCATCCACATCATATACAGGCCCTCTAGCCCCATATCCACCTTTACTGAGGATCTCGCCCATACCCTGTCTGAAAACACCAAGGCTACCTCTCAAATCATCATAGTAGGTGATTTCAATTTAGGCCTCTTTGACTCCAATGATGCATCTGCCCGTGATGTCAACAGCTTACTACTGAATCTAGGCTTCACACAACGTGTTACTGCACCTACTCACTCTAAGGGCAGAATCCTAGATTGGATAGCTGACCTTAACTGTGACTCTAAGGTCAATTCCAACTTACCATGTGCCTGAACGGACCATCACCTTATCACATTTAGCATCCCCACTAAAACCATCCACTCCATCCCTAGCATAGCACCTGCCACGTCCACCAGGAATAAGCGCAACATAACCTGCACCAAACATATCCCACTCATCCTCCCCGCCCTCAATGATCTTGCCTCTGCATGTTCGGACCCTACTGTCTTGGTCGACACTTACAATCAGACTATGCTAAAGGCACTTGATCTTATCGCTCCCTCCAAATTACGTAAACCTAAACCCCGGGCTCACCTTAACACCTGGTTCATGCCTCAGCTAAGAACCTTACGTAAGGAAAAAAGGACCCTTGAAACTCGCTGGAGAAGCCACCCCACAGAATCTAATAAAGCAAGCATGGCACTAGCTACTTTAAATTACAAATAAGCCATACTGTCTGCTAAAAAAGAGACATAAAATAATCGTATTGAACATGCCCAATCCAACACCAAGGAGCTATTCAAAATTTTAAAGGAACTGGAATCCCGGCAACTCCTCCAGACACCTGCTCCAAAGACAGCGCTTGGTGCACAAACATCCAAGAGGCTCTCCTGGGAAAAATAACTATGCTCCAAACCAAAATTAATGAGAAAAAAACAGCCTACACTCATTTATAGCACAGCTTGCCCCTCAGGCTAACTACAAAGCCAACACTGTATCTTTGCAACTATTCTGCTTCTCACCCCTCTCTACTTCTGAAGTTGAACACATCATTAATAGCTTTAAGCCCTCTAACTGTCAGGGAGACTCTTGCCCTGCCACCATCATCAAGGAGGCCTCATATCACCTGGCGCCCTTCATCACTACACTCATAAACTCCTCCTTCAAGTCGGGGATCGTCCCTGACAACCTCAAGGATGCCTGGGTTATTCCCCTTCTGAAAAAACCTACCTTGGACACTAACACTCCCACCAACTACAGACCCATCACCACAGTGCCATTTCTTTTAAAAATTCTTGATCGAGTGGCATACCTGCAGATCCAAGATTATATTGAATCCAACAACCTTCTAGGTCTCAGGCAATCGGGCTTCCGCCCTTGCCATGGCACAGAAACTGTGCTACTAGACTTAAAAACACAAATTGAAGACTTAAAAGATAAGGGTAAACTGGCTCTCTTACTCCTTCTAGACCTATCCGCAGCATTCGATTTAGTCCATCATCAAATCCTCTGCCACCACCTCAAATCAGCAGCTAATTTCTCGGAGAAAGCCACAGCCTGGATTACGTCCTTCTTGGATAATAGATCTATGAGGGTCTTTTCCCCCTCCATCACTGCTGAACCTTCCCCTGTCACATGTGGTGTCCCCCAAGGATCATGTGTCCCCCAACACTCTACAACGTTTTCACAAAACCTCTATTTGACATACTCGACCGCATGGGCGTCATGTACACTAATTACGCTGACAATACCCAAATACTTATTCATATCACAGGTGACCCAAAACTGACTCCCTAGCTATCAACACCATTTATCAAGTCATCCAGGCCTGGATGGCGCAGCATGAACTGTGTTTAAATGACGAGAAGACTGAGCTCCTCATCTTAGATTCACCCCAAAAACTAAGTAAACTTGATTCTTCATTCAAGTCCTTCACCATCGATGGTAACTCCATCAAAGTGGCCAAGGACACCAAAACATTAGGTATTTACCTTGATTCCACCCTATCCTTATCTAGACAAACTAATGCAGTCTCTTCAGTCGCATCCTACACATGCAAGCTTATCACAGCTTGCCGCCCATTCTTGTCTCCTGCCAATTGCACAACCCTAGCCAGGACCCTAGTCCTCTCCAAAATTGATTACTGCAATGCCCTCTATCTGGGCACCAACCAATGCAATATCAGAAAACTTCAAATCACCCAAAACAATGCTAACAGAGCGGCCCTGAACATTCCTAGAACTGCACACATCTCCGAATACAGACGGAGCCTCCGCTGGCTTTCAGTTACCCAAAGAGTCTCTCTTAAAGCCTTGGCACTCACACACAAAAGTATGCTTTGTGTGTGAGCTTGCTTTACTGCACTTCCCCCCCTCCCCTTCCCCTTGCACTTTTTCCCCCCTCCCCCACCCCTGCACTTGCGCGATCTGAATGACACCTGGCCTAGTAGGATTGTTTGTTTTGTCTCCCCTTGTTCCTCCCCTCCATGCCTCGTCGCGCCTTGAAACACCTGTGTATAGGCGCGTTACAAATACCATATCATATCATATCATATCATATCACTAACCTAGCCCCCAGCTACCTGTCCAACAGGTTCACTTCGCACTCAGCTGCGAGACCGCTAAGAAGTGCACATTCGAATTGCCTCGTCATCCCACGGTTCAACCTCCAAAAATCAGGAGGTTGCAGTTTCCCTGTCCTCACAGCCAAGTTGTGGAACACATTACCTAACCCACTCAGAGCTGAACCTTCCCTCACTGCCTTCAAGCGTTATGCCAAAGCCTGGCTGTCCACCCTCGACTAGTTATGACCTTGACTGTAACATTATTCATGGCATCATAGGCTTCTGCACTATATTATGTCACTGCCATTGCATTCTGCTCAGCCTGTGTAATATGTATACCTTCGATTTTGTCACATGTATATTTTGTATATTCTAAATGTAAATACTTTATGTAAGCTGACTGTAACTAAATAATGCGTCCGGTTGCCCTCAAGCCTTGTGCGCTATACAAATAAATAAAATACAAATACAAATAATTAGCAGCACGCAGAATGGACAACCAGGTGCAGGATGCCCCAAGATTCACCCGGCCTCCCTTCCATCAATCACTACTTTAGTGGCCATGTGTCAATTAGTTGGCTCTGGTTGGCCGCGAAACTGTAGCTTCTTGTCAGAAAAAGTTATGGTATCTTCTATTTGGGAGACAGTCAGGCGTAGGTTCCTCTTCTCGCTCAGCTGGTCACGTGCTAGCACACCGTGAATCTGCTTAGTTTTCCTTCTATTTGCGCATTTAATTCTTATTCGGCTCACCACCTGCCTGGGCCTCCTTATATCGGCTTTCGGGCAGGCTGTTCTGTTCTTAAGTTTCGATTCCACGAAGCTACTGTTCGCCTCCCTCTCTTGGTCTGACCGCGACTTCACAGGCATGGCCTGCCCCTGCTAAGTTTCGATTCAGCCGTCTCTTCTCATTTTAGCTGGAATACGAATCCTGTCCTGTTTGACCCCTAGTAACCTGAGTTAATTCTGCTTTTGTGTAAAGTGGACTTGCACTTATATAGCGTGCTTCGTTGAGGTTGATATATATATATAGGTGGCGCTTGCCACTCTATTCTCCTACTAAGCATAGCAAGCCGCACTGTTTTCTTAGCTTCTTGCGGTTACAAGCATATGTACAGGCGTTAGCTGTTTGAATATCTTCATCCTGATTTACAGTTTAAGTTTCTTTATATTTCAACATCGTCTCTCCTTCTAAGTTCATGATGTCCTTATTCATGGCGTTTCGTCTCTGTGTATCATCTTTTGATTGTCGTTTCTTTCATCTGTGAGTCTTTCCAGGCCCTTGTGTCGTCACCATTCGACAGTGTTTAAGCAATATTTATTTCATGTCATTTGCTGGTAGGGTTGTCTCAATGGATACCTTACTGTCCATGGTTGTCTGGTTATTGGTACTTCAATAGGTATTATTCTTCTGATAGGCAATGTGCAGAGCCCTAATGCGGCTCTCTGCTGGTTTATTTGCTCATCATACGTCACATATCTCGGTGTGAACATTCCTGGTACTTTAAAATGGGCGACTGGAGTGCAGGCTTTATTAAGGACCTCCTATACAAGTGGATTCCAGTGACAGTGAACAGTGCAGAGCACCCACTAAGGCTCTCATACTGTGCAGTACGCAGCTGGAGTGGGCCCCCTGTGGCAGAGCCGACAGATAACCATCAGCCCTGCGAGGCATATGGTGGGTGACCATGCTACCAGCCGAGCGCTTTTCTAGCAGCACCATCACAGGTGAAGGCGGTAGCGGACACCCCCCTGCTGGCCACTGAACACCACTGCCAACAGAAGAAGGAGCGGGTCTAAGAGCGTTCTACAGGGAGCACAAGAGGAGGAAGGAGAGGCACCCAGGGAGCCCAGCGAACCAGTCGGGAGCAGCGATAACGGGACCCCGGAGGGGAGTGAGGCAACATCCCGGGCCCCAGAGAAGAGCAGCAGCAGGGAGAAGTAGTGTTGCCGGTAAGGACCCAGAAGAGGGCAGGAAGAAGCCCAGGGCCCTGGCCAACACAAGTAGAAGAGTGAGTGAGACAGAATATGGACTTGGGCCAGGAACGATGAAAGAAAAGAACAAGTTACTTCTTACCTTGTAACGTTCTTTCGACGGGATGTTCCTCCGACGTATTCATTATCTTTGATAATACGTTTCCAGCTTGCTGGCCTCGGAAATGTTTTCTCTGTAGAGGGCGCTGCGCGTCGACGTCCGCCGAGTCGATGTCCCTCGACGGCCACCGTATCGGCGCCGACGTCACCATGCCCATAAATAGCCACACGCGGCGTCCGTTGCTCAGTTCCGTTTTGTAGCATAAGAAAAGTCATGCCTGAATTGGTTATTGACCTTGAAGGAGCGTAAGCTGCAACCACAAGGGAAGTATTACTGCGGGGATGGATGGGAGGGGCGATAAGGAATACGTCGGAGGAACATCCCGTCGAAAGAACGTTACAAGGTAAGAAGTAACTTGTTCTTCGAAGGGATTGTGTCCTCCAACATATTCCTTATCTTTGATAGACTCCCGTAGCAGTGGCATGTAATTGGAGGTGGGAGTAAGAATGTTATGTATCCCTTTAGGGATGGATCGAATGTAATACGGCCTTGCCAAATCTGGTCTCTTGACTAGTGGAGGAATCCAGCTTGTAAAATTTTGTGAATGTATGTGCGGACGACCATGTGGCAGCCGCGCATATGTCTCTGACCGGTACCCCCCTTTGGAGAGCCGAAGAGGCTGCGATACCCCTGGTTGAATGTGCCCTAAGATTTTGGGGTGGCTCTTTCCCTGCCAGTTTGTAACACTCCAAAATGGCCAAAATAATCCACCTGGAAATGGTTTGTTTTGTTATGGGTAGTCCCAACTTGTGACCTGAGTATCCTACAAACAGTTGGTCTGCTTGCCTGATCCTAGTCATTCTGCTGATGTAAAAGCTTAGAGCTCGCCTTGGGTCCAGCCTATGTAGCCTTTCTTCCTCTTTCCCCGGATGGGGAGGAGGGTAGAACGAAGGTAAGGTAATTTTCTGAGTAATATGAAATTCAGAAACCACCTTTGGGAGGAAATTAGGCTTCACCTGAAGGACAACTTTGTCCTTGTGGAAAATTGTATGTGGGGTTTTACAGGAGAGAGCTTGTAGCTCGCTCACCCTCCTAGCAGTGAAGTGGTTCGAATGGAGTGCCCATTAGGAAGTTTAAGACTAAATTTAAGTCCCATAAGGGAACCTGGAATGGTTTTGGAGGATAAACATTAGTTAATCCTTTGAGAAATTGTATCACTAGAGGTAGTTTGAAATACGATGGTTCCTCCTCAGTGCGCTTGAAGATTGAAAGCGCTGCGAGATAGCCTTTTACAGTGCCAAATTGAAGGCCTGAGTTTGCCAAGTAGAGTAGAAACGATAACACCGTTGGGGTACCACATGAAAAAGGGTCGATATTCTCTTCCCTACACCAGCTGCAAAATTTGTTCCAACGGCAGCGGTATAAAGACTTTGTTGCTGACCTCCTGGCCGAAAGCAACACCTCCATGACGTCATCAGGGAGATCCCAATCCTTGTACCTCACCCTTTCAGAAGCCAAGCGTGAAGGTTGAGGGTTCTGGTGTCTGGATGGAGAACCTGACCCGCCTTCTGCGAGAGAAGATTCTCTTTGAGTGGAAGACGGATTGGAGGGCAGATGGACATATCTAGAAGGTCCGGGTACCACGTTCTCCTGGCCCAGTCCGGGGCAATTAGGATCATGGTTTTCCGGAATCTTCTCAACCTCCTGATAATTTGAGGAATAACAGGGACTGGTGGAAATGCGTAAAGGAGTGGAAACTCCCAGTCCACTATGAACGCATCTCCCAGAGCTCCTCTCAGGGGACATTCCCTTGAACAGAACAGATCGTACTTCCTGTTGGTGCTTGTGGCGAACAGATCCACCTGAGGGGTTCCCCAAAGGGCGAAGATCTCTTGAAGGACTTCCTGAGCTAGCTCCCACTCGTGGGAGACTGTGCTCTGCCTGCTCAGAGCGTCTGCTGTCAAGTTCTTCTCTCCGGCTAGGTGGACTGCCGATAGAGAGATTCCTTCCCGAATTGCCCAAAACCAGAGCTGCATTGCCTCTCTGCACAGTGGCAGTGACCCTACGCCTCCTCTTTTGTTGAGGTAGTGCATGGCCACCGTGTTGTCCGTCATTATCAGGACATTTCTCCCCTGTATTGATGTCAGGAAAGCTTTCAGCGCTAGTCTGATCGCAATCAGCTTCAATAGGTTGATGTGTAGTCTGGACTCCGATGGAGACCAACGACCGCTGATGGTCAAGTCGATGGCATGGGCTCCCCACCCTGTGAGTGAGGCATCTGTGACTACTGTTATCTCCGGCCATGGTTGCCAAAACAGTTCTCATTTCAAGATGTTCTCTGGATAGGCCCACCATTGAAGGTCGCGGGCTACTTTGTCCGGAATCCGGAGGAGATCTGTCATTCTCCCTGAGAATTGCGACCACTGAGTTCTCAGTGCCCACTGAAGAGATCTCATTCTCAGGCGAGCCTCTGGCACAAGGAAGATGCAGGATGCCATGAGGCCTAGCAACCTCAAAAAGTCGAAGGCTGGGAGACGTTGGGCATTTTGAAACTTGTTGACCATCTGCAGAATATCTTGAGCCCTCACCTCTGGTGGCGAGGCATTTCCCAGGGAAGTGTCCAGGACCGCTCCAATGAATTGGAGTCTCTGTGATGGTATCATCTGTGACTTCTTTAAATTGAGGGAGAAGCCCAGTTTGTGAAGGAAGTGGCAGACATAATCTAGCTGGATCTGAGCTTGTTCCGAAGATACAGGCCTGATCAGCCAATCGTCCAGGTAGGGGTAGACATGGATCCCTTCCCTCCTTAGACTCGCAGCCACTACCGACATTAGCTTGGTGAAGACCCTCGGGGCGGAGGTCAGCCCAAATGGCAGAACTCGAAATTGATAATGAGAGTCGCCAATTGTGAACCTCAGGTATTTCCTGTGTTTGGGATGGTTTGGCACATGGAAATAAGCATCCTGAAGGTCCAGAGATACCAGCCAGTCCTGGAGCTGGAGGGCCTGAAGGATCTGAGAGAGAGTTATCATCTTGAACTTGTCCTTTCTGAGGAACTTGTTCAATTCTCGTAAGTCAAGGATGGGTCTCAGTCCTCCGTCCTTCTTTGGTATGAGAAAGTAGGGGGAGTACCAGCCTTTGTTCCTGTCCGCTACAGGTACCGGTTCTATGGCACCTTTCTCTAGCAGGTGTATAATTTCCTGCAAGAGGAGCAGATCTGGAACTTTTAGAGAGCTGTTCCCCGGTGGATGACTCTGAGGGATGTGTAGAAAGTGTAGGCAGTAACCCTGGGCAACTGTCTCCAATGCCCAAGCATCTGACGTTATAGCCTGCCATTCCGTCAGATGGTGAGTTAACCTGCCCCCTGCAGGTGTCTTGTGTGGAAAGAACTCAGAGTGGTTTGGGGGGCAGCTGATGCAGATGCCGAGGGTAAAGAGGCACCGGCTGCTGCTGCGGCCTTAGTACCTTTGACCCGTCCACCTCGGGTGGATCGCCTTTGGCCTCTTTGAGCCGGCTGTCCTCTGCCTTTCCCGAATGTGGAATAATAGCAAAAGGACTTTCCTCTCCCAGAGGTTCCTGAGGGGCGAAAAGGAGTTTGGCGGATAGCAGCTCATAAAGAATTTGCTGCTGCTTTAGATGTCTGCAGCTTTTCCAGACTGTCATCAGCCTTTTTTCCGAATAATGAAGAGCCATCAAAGGGCATATTCAAAAGTCTGACCTGTACATCTGGAGCAAAGCCAGACTTTCGCAACCACGCATGCCTGCGGATTGTTGTACTTACCGCCATGGCCCTGCTGATACTGTCAGCGGAATCGATGCCAGTTTGAAGTGACTAGCACATGGCATATTTGCCATCTTTAATAATGTTAAGGAAGGCTTCTTTTTCCTCTCCTTCGGGTATGCAGTCAGCCGCTGATGAAGCACACTCCCACAGTGTGTGACTGAACCTGGCGAGCGTACAGGTGGCGTTGATGGACTTCAACGCCATACTACAAGCAGAGAAGACTTTCTTTGCCATAGAATCGTGCCTCTTGTCATCTCTATCCTGTGGGACAGTAGGGTAAGCGGTCCTGCTGCTTGATGAAGTTGCCGCTTGGACCACCAGGCTCTCTGGAGTCGGGTGTTTCGATAAGTAAGATTAGCAGCAGCTACCCTATACTTGGCTGATAATCTTTTATTGACAGCAGGGATAACTTCAGGAGTTTCCCAGTTAGATGCAATTTTTCTTTGTAAGGCTGTATGGAAGGGGACCACAGGATCCTCCTGTGGACCTTTGTCTAATATGTCTGTCAGGTCATCCTGTTGAAAAACAGGCGAGGGCGCAGACCAACCCATGAATTCAATAATTCTTACCATCAGGCTTCTATAGGGTGTTTCGGCATGTTCCCCTGGGTCTGGCTTAACAAAATCCACTTCTGGGGAAGTGTCCAGCCCACTTACCTCATGTAATGACTCCTGTAGGTCTTTCAACCTTCTTTCCTCAGAGGTGAAATCCTCTGAAACAGGTAGTGTGGTCCTCTGCAACTGGAAGGTTTTCTGGTCAGAATCTTCCCCTTCTTCATAAATTGAAGATAATCTAGGGTACTCTGACCTCTGAAATGGTATAAAACCCATTTCTAAGGCAGAAGGAGCCAAATTCGTCATTATTGGGCGAGAAAACGTTGATGTCGTCGACGCCGATGTGACAGGCTTCGAAGGCGCCGAAAAGGGCGTCGAGAAAACCCCTTGCGCTCCTTCAAGGCTTTCGCCGTCATGGACATGCAGTCCTCACACTCCGAACAATGGTGCTCGGCTCCCAAGCACCACAAGCAGATCCTGTGTGGATCCGTTATCGACATTTTTTTACCGCAGTCTCGACATTTTTTGAAGCCGGATCGCGGCATTGTCGGTTCCGATGAAGATGCCATCGAGAACGAGTTGGTATATTTCGAGTAGATGTAGATTAGTTATCTGACTGAACTGAGCAACGATGTTCCGAGGCCCCACGAAGCGCGGAAAAACAGAACTGAGCAACAGATGCCGCGCGTGGCTATTTATGGGCATGGTGACGTCGGCGCCGATACGGTGGCCATCGAGGGACATCGACTCGGCGGACGTCGACGCGCAGCGCCCTCTACAGAGAAAAAATTCTGAGGCCAGCAAGCTGGAAACGTATTATCAAAGATAAGGAATACGTCAGAGGACACAATCTCTTCGAATTAGACATGCAGGTGCTGGAGGAGCCCAAGGCTGGCCCTGCCTCATGCCCTACAGTAAGTGGAGGCAAGAAAGAGCCCATAGGAGTGGCACTGGGCCTGGAAAGCTGCAAGGGAAGTAGGTGCAAAAGTACCAGGAGGCCGTATTGAAGCACGCCAAAGCTGCCCCCCCCGCACCCTCCATAGAACAGGAATGCAAGGAGATGCTCTTAACAGAGGAGAAACTGTGGTGCCATAGGGGACGCCTGTAAGAGTGGTGCACTCTGAAGGGGCACTTGAAGGCATGTACAGGTCCATAAAGAATCAGTGTGGCGACAACCTCCAGAGGATCACAAGGGTACCTGGCCCCAAACTATTCGAAGATCGGGGGTGACCCAGACAGGAAGAGGCAGGTGAGCGCTACCAAGACAGGAGGTAACCAGGCCCAGTGGGAACAGCGAAAGGAGAGAGGGCGCAGGGACGACTTCCAGATGCCAGGAGCAAAAGGGAAGGGTACGAAGGCCTGACAAAAGCCACACCGTACTTCCCAGGAAGGGCAGCTGGAGTGTTACTGGAAGCACGGGGGGAGTAGGCCACAACTACTCACAAAAGGCAAAGGTTGAGGAGCGACGGTAAGAGCCCAGAGAAAGACGTATGGCCCTCAGCAAGGATGACTTAAAGGACTGCCTCAGGGACCTGGAAAGAAGGATGATTGCACCTTCCAAAATCAGTCTGCATCGCTGAAAGAAGAGCTACGTGGCTCCCTGAAGGAGGTGAGGGGAGAAGTGAGGAGCTTGGGAGACAGGGTAGACACCACGGAGCAGGGCCTAACGGAGGCATCGGAGGATGTGAAGTAGAACAACGAGCTGCTGGAGCTGGTGGCTATGGTGTCCCAGAACTTGGAGCTACAGGTAGATGACCTGGAGAACTGCTTGTGCCGGTCTAACATTCGGGTAAAAGGACTTAGTGATACGGTCCAAGATGCAGAGCTGAGAGGAACAATTCAACAGTGCTTTGGGGACCTCTTACTAGATATGCCGCAGGCGGGTGTGGGGATTGACCGGATACACAGAGGAGATCATATGGCTTTGTAGGTAAGATCGACCCCAGAACACACACCTAAGCCAGGAAGTGTCTGTGGTATGCAATATATGGGACCAGCTGTTGGAGCGGGGTGCCCTGTCCTCATGCCAATCCCCCTTTACCCTGCTCTTTGGGAACCCACAATTATCGCCAGGTATGGCGCAGGGATCTTTCAGGCAATGGTGCATGGTGGGATGTAGAAAGCTGGGGGATATGATGCAGGGGAAGACAATACGCACGTTTGAGCACTGCAAACAACAAATAGGGCTCACGGAAGGGGACAGAATGGGGTATCAACAAATGAGACACTGGATAATGATCCCCGGTGTCAAACAAGCAGCGGGGAGGGAGCTGACCAAGTTTGAAAACATCATCACCATGCACTCACAGACTAAGCAGAAAGCAGATGATATCCATGCTATATAAAATACTGAAGGATGCTGGGACGCCTGCTTACTGGGGGCGCATGAAGCAATGGGAGCACGGACATTCCTATAGACCATTGAGAAAATGGGGAAACATTACTAAAGTCACGCGATCAATACAACTTAGAGAGACTTGGTATAAGGTCACGAGGCGATGGCACTATACTCCAGTAAAGCTGCATAAAATATACGCTGCTAGTCCGCAGGAATGTTGGAGAGGGTGCTCGGGAAGGGGTGATTGGAAACACATTTGGTGGGAGTGCCCAGTTTTGGGTCCATTATGGGCAGACGTTTCATCTCAGATACAAACAATGATCACGTTTGATGCAGCCCAGCGCCCCCAGGAGTGGCTGTGTGGACTCTTTGATCCTGGGATTAGACCGCCTACCAAAACCCAGAAAAGGGCGTTCTTGATGACGCTGATAACGGGCATAGACTGGTTTCAGAATTTGTGGAAGATGCTTGCAATGGAGTGGGTCACGTATAGCATCCAGGGGGATGGTGTGAAATTCCAGCCGGACTAGGAGATGGAAATGGCATACCTGCGGGGTACTATATGAAGCAATGGTGTCCGCACAGCTTGCAGATATTGGATATTGTGTGATAGACCAAGTAATGCTATGGAGAGGCTGGGCGAGAGAGGAGCTTGGGAGGGTGTTGCTGCCACGTTGAGGGATGGCACAAAGGATGAAAGAAATGTTATTGTTGTTTATATTTGCAAAATGGCTGAAAAAATATTTACAAAAAAGAAAAAATGGCTGCCTTTCTGGAAAATGTTATTCAGAAGGATAGGAGCATAATTTGCAGAGGAGTATTAAAGAGCACCAATGTGAATCTTGTTTCCCTGAACAATGTTAAGTTTGAAGCTGCAAAATGATAACCATTGTGAAGCTGTTGTAAAACTCTTGTCATTTGATCTTAACCACAAAGGGCACTTGTGGTTGTGAATGCTGTTTAAGCAGGGGAATATACCCCTATGGCAAAACTTTGGAGTAGTAGACCCTGCATGGGAGTAAACCAGGTGTGATTAAGGTAGTGGGCCTGGCATGGAAGTAAACCAGGTACAAGCTGGCGCAGTGCTATAAAGTGATGCTGACTAAGATAATGGGCCTCATTATGAGTCCGGCAGTAACCGTGCCGGAAAAACCGGCAGGCTGCCGCCGGACCCGAAATACCATTCCGCCTCCGTGATTGCCGGAATCACCGGGCATTACATCACCGGTGACTGGGTAATTCCGGAGGCGGAATTCCGTAAATCTCCATTCCCATGGAGTCCGATAGGACTCCATGGGGATGGGGACAATGGAAACACTGGTTCCGTCTATGACGGAGCCAGTGTTTCCATTTCCGCCTGCAGGCGGGGGGCGTTACTCCCGCCAGGTTTGACCTGGCGGGAGTGACACCTCTCACCTGCTGAACTCGGAATCAGCCGGTCTGGAAACAACGGTGGTGACGGATTTACCACCACCGTTGTTTCCGGTCCGGCAGGGTCATAATGAGGCCCAATGTATGTTGCTTATGGTGCTGAAGAAGTAGAGGAGTTATATTTCTTCAGAATTCTTCAGTTGTTGCGCACTATCCTGACAAAGACAATGCATTTTGTTTGTGGTGCGGAAGAAAGAACTGTGTAAACTGCAGTAAAGCAAGTATATTTCTTCAGCGCTCCTTAATGTGGCAAATCATCCTGACCAAGACAATCATTGTTGATATTTATGAACTAAGAAAAGGTTCTTTATTTGAAGAGGATCAATCTTTTTCTTGTTCAAGGAAAAGACAGAACCTACTATTTTCTTTATTGAATCATTGGAGTGTTGGAACGTTTTGTTATCAAGTTGGAGTTGCAAAGAACTGTTTTGGAACTTTGGTGCTCACCAGGATTTCCTTATTCTTTCTTTTGAACTGTGAAGCAGAATCCTGCTTGAATCTGGGAAACGGGGAATTTGCCCAGGTTATAAGGAGAGATGGTTGGTACATTACGAATTCAATTGTTATATTATTTTGTTGCTGTTGAACTGCCATGCATTACCTTATTTATGAACCTTATGTATTAGTGTGAGGGCCAGATACCCTTTGTTAGAGTGTTTCCTTAAGTTTATTTTAGGAAGAGGAATCTTCGTCAGGGTAGGGATAGCGAGGCGTTTATCCAACCTTCTAATGTAATAAAATGGCATTTGTTGAAAAACCTTCGCAGAGTTGTCTGCTCACATTTCTGACCCCTCACAGTATCCTCCTGTCCTTTGTCTAAAAAAAAAACCTAAGTCACTTTCGCCTCTTCTCCCTCGACCCCGAAATCCAATGTCAATATATTGTTGTCATTGGTAGGGGTGGCCCATTCATTGGTTTTCCTCTACAGTGTCTTGTTGAGGTGATTACATACAACAAGACATAAATAGTGTCTTTCGAGCCTACTACAGCTAATTTATATGTGCAAACAGATCTAAATATAGATGACAAATTAAATGTTACTTTTCAGGTGATAGACCTACCAAGTAATAATAATGCAGCAACTGGTACAGGACCTTGATAAACAAAGGACGGTACAGGAGATAAAGGAGGAAACGACTAACCTCCCTACAAGTAAAACTCCAGGCATTGATGTTCTGCCATCTGAATTCTATGAAAGATTTGTGAATGGGATGATGGACTCCCTGTGGAGAGTCTACCACTACGCATATGACATGGGGGAACTCCCCGCCAGTATGCGAGAAGCAATCATACTTCCAATTTCAGAACAGGAAAGGATCCCAGAGATAGAGGTTCATATAAACTGCTCTACATGTAAAACACAGGCATGAAAATACTCGTTTGTCTGTTAATGAACAGATTAAAGCCACTACTTCTGTACCTTATGCACACCAATCAGGTGGGATTTATCCCAGAGAGAAACACTACACACAGGCTGTGTAGAATACACCATATAGTAGCAGAAATCCATAATTTGGACAATAATTATATAGCAGTATCTTTAGATGGTCTGCCGTTGTTTCCATGAGGTAAATTACTGCGCTGTAATTTGCTTATTGGAAATTACTTTGAAATGACTTTGAAAATATAGATATATACATGTGGGTTAAGGGGTCAGAGGAGTGTGGGGAGACATTTGACTACTCCTTTAAAAAAATGGAAATGACATTAAACCCTTTAGACACCATTAAAGCATTTGATATGATCAACTGCAATTCGATATTTAGCAGTATTAAAACGCTTTGATAGGGGTGACTCAATTATAAGGCGGATTAAAATTCTATACACAAACCCCACTGCGAGAGTCAAAATAGGTTGGACGATATTCGACAAATGGGATATAAAGTGGTTAACGAGGCAGGGGTGCCCAGTCTCACCTATTTTGTTTGTGTTGGCTATGGAACAATTAGCAAACCGCTAATTGTTCCAATATGGAGTGATGGGCATAATGGTGGGGAAAGTATGTAATTTGACTGCGCTATGTGTGGATGACGACCTGCTCTATTAGAAATGGTCTGAAAATTAGTAAAACTCCCTAGTTTGTTCATCAGCGGGGATACGTCTTACATCTTCCTGTTGAACTATAGTATCCGTGAGGGCTATGCAAATTTACAACCTGGTTAATTGAAATGGTGCCCTGACTTCTTTCATTACTTGGAAATAGTATCCTCCATCACAAACCCCAAACCACTTAAATCAACAACACCTATAAAAATATATTGATGCTGGATAAATCATTGGCATTCTGAAACATCCTCCCTCTCTTGCTAATGGATAAGGTAACGATAACTAAAATGATAATGTTATTGTGCTTCCTTTATTATTTTGCCAATATCCAATATATAATTCTAATTGAGTTCTTCAACACATTGGACACAAAAATATGAAACTTGCTATGGGCTAGAGGAAGACGCAAGAGAGCCATACAAACATTGGACAGACCCATTACTAAGGTAGGATTATGAGTGCCAGATTTTGAAAATTCTTTTTGACCTCACAGCTATAGTATGTTGCCAAATGGCTATTAGATAAAGACACATCAGAAACACAGTTGTCAGACACCACTTCTCACTTTACTTTATTAAAAGGCATTCTGTATGGTGCAAAAAAAGGGAAGACCCTGATACAGATACAGCTGGGCATACAGATTTGGACATGTAAGAAAATGGGTCTGGGAGTCCCTTACTCCCTGAGATCCTTCTGAGATCTGGAAATTTAATAATCCATACAATACTTCACTACAGAAACTCAATATAACCCAAATGGCATAGGTACTTGGGGGGATATATTTACACAGGGATGACTGGTTCCTTTTACCGAAATAAGTAATAGATCTGGGGTATCCTCAGGTCCGTTTCTGACTTATAACATTTTGACCAACTCTGCTAGGAGAAACCAGACTGACTTTCCTGAGGAACCACTACTAAAACCTATATTAATCACACTATACAATAGTCGACATTATAAACAACGGCACTGGCCAGCAGGGGGCCCGTAACAGCAAGTTTTCGCTCTGTTATCATGAATTACAAAAGAGAAGTAAACCAATCTAAAATAAATGTTCTACTCCCCACCCTTTCCTTTCTCTACATAAGTATCCTTCCAGCCTCTCTCATTTTAGATGGTCAGCTGGTGCAAATGGATCTTGGTCATTTGATCTCTGCCCCTCCCTATCTATAAATCACTGTTCATCTGTTGTTGCCCTCTTGTGTTGCTGCTCTTTTTCTTTTCCCAGCCCTTTCTTTCCCTACTTTTGTATTTGGTCAACTGGTGCAAGAAGATCTAGGTCACGTGACCTCTGCCCCACTCCCCTGTGCAGCTTTGCCCAATGCTTTCTTTTTCAAACTGTTAGATCACATGGCGTCTCTTAATCAGGCAGCGGAAGTGAAACACAGACAAAGTAAATGACAATTCTTATTAGGTACTCTGAGGGCTTGGAAAGGGCTAAGGGCCAGTTACTCTGCCCATCGCACACCAGGTAGACATCACAATGTTTTTCCTCTCGCAACAATGCATTCCTATCCTTTCTAGGGGTTGGACAGCCAAAAACCAAAAGCAGCCCTAGACAACTACTCTTGCAAACCTTTTCAATATCAACTGTACACCCCTGCAACACATGCACTACCGCTCAGTGGTTGCAGTCACTGCCAACATCGCCGACCTCATAACTAACAACAATCTTATGCTCTTTTCATTACCAAAACGTGCTTTATACCCTTCTCTACCGCTTCGAAGTCATCCTACCTCACAGCTACAGTATCCCACATACTGACCGCATGGTGGTCAGGTGACCATAAGATCGAGTGGCCCTGCACAGTAATCCCAAAACCCTCACACAGCTCCTTCTAATCCCTCTCATGCCCGTTCCCCATCTCAAACAACAACTCAATTACGTTCCAATTTATTTACTGGCCAACCCATGGGCTTAATAACTTCATTGATGATCTCTCCAACATTTTACCCTCAGCAATGGCCTCATACTCTAATAACATCCTTCTCTGAGACATCCCAACTAGCAAAACAACTCTCTATTCTCCCTGACCGACACCATGGACCTTAAACATTTCATACTCTCCCTATACATGTCAAAGGCCACACATGTGACCTAGTCTTTACCTCCTCCTCACTCTCCCCACTCATGTCAAAGGCCACACAGTTGACCTAGTCTTCACTTCCTCCTTCCAATGCTCCAACTCCATTCCCACGACTGTCCCGACCATGCCGCAGTCTCCCTTCTAATATCAGACACAAGCTTTCACACAAATGGCAGGCAAAACGGCCTGCGGTTGAGTGCTGCTGCTTGAAGAATCTCCTGCTCAGCATACTAGACAGAGTGACACTCTCCATCCCCGAGCATTGTCCTCTTAGACTGACTTCACCCTCTTCTCTGATCTCTCAGACACACTTGTTTCCCTTAAACATTCCGCTTACAAGGATGGTCTCCTCACAGCCTCCCTCATTAAATAACTCTCTGACATCAACCCATTGCTGAACCTATTCATGCGTTCCACCAGGCCATTTGCCCAGGGGTGATCTAACGGAGTATGCGTGTGCTTAATAGCAAAACTAGAATTTCCTCATCATCTCTTTACAAAATTGAACCCCAATGTCTGTTACAATCTCATTGGGAAAATCTTCTTTGAAAAACACTGCCTCCAGAAAATTCTGCATTTCAACTGTGGATGCCTCAAGTACACCCTTCCACTTCACCCACTTAGAGTGATAATCAATTAGTGCTAATACATATTTGCAGCCTCATCCTAACCCCTGAATGGGTCTCCCTTGACATCTATCGCTACCTTAGTCCAATGCTGGGATGGTACTTGAATCAGAATTAGGGTTGTCTCCCTAACAAGTTTACTCTTCTCCCTGTTCATACATGCTTCACACTCCCTAAAGCTTTTCCCTACAAAGTCATCTATACCAGGCCACCAGCAACTCTGTCTCAATCTCCTCTTGGTGCCATTCACTGCCATGTGCCCTTAATGGGCCAGGTTTACCAATTTCTGACTCAAACTTTCTGGAGCGATTACTTTTGCGCCGCTCCTTAATATTGCTCCAATAATGTTGAGCTCATCTTTCACCTCAAACCAACTATCAAAATCCCTGCACTATTTCCCCCGGTCATCAGCTATCTGTCCACTCCTTGACAAATACAACACCTCATCACTTTGCTCAGCCAATTCCCATTCTTGCACACAAAAGGCTTCCTCATGTACATTTGCAACAACCACATCATAAGTTACTTTCCCCTCACTACATGTCCCTGCGTGCACTGGAAGACGTGACAGACAATCTTCCTTCCTCCAGGTAAGTATATCACTTAAAATCAAATGATTGCAATCCCAAAAACCATCTCGAAATTCTAGGTGAGTTATTCTTCCACCTAACACTAGGGATCATTTGCACTAAAGGCCTGTGATCCGACATTACAATGAAGTGATGCCCCCACAAATAAAAGATCAAAAAACAGCTAACGCTTCTCTCTCTATGACTGAGTCATTCAACTCAGCTCCTCTTAATGGTCTTGATGCAAATGCCAATACATTTTCACCTCCAAGTGTTGAGACAATGTTGCCTGAAAATCCACTGGCATCAACTGTCAAAGTGGTGCAGAGACTCGAATGGAAATTCCCTAACGAGGGTGCATTAACAATGTTCTCCTTAATAGTCTCACACCTCCTTTGACATTCTCTCAACCATTCAAAGTTTGATCCCTTTTTTAGCAGAGCCCTTAAGGGTGTAGACTTTACTGCAAAGTATTTCAGGAACTTGTGATATTACTCTGCCAACCCTATAAATGACAGCTGTTGCTTTTTTTTGCCAGGGACCGGTGCCATCCGGATGACATCTACTAAGCTGTTTTTGGGATTAATTCCCCTTGCAGGCAATTTGTGCCCTAGATGTTCTTCTTCCTCTACACATATCTTGTACTTGCTTCTTTGTACTGTCAAACCTGCTGATTTCAGTCTAATACACCCTTCAGTGCTTGATCATGTTCCTCCTTGGATGACACAAATATCAGAACATCATCTTCAAACACCATAGTGTTTGTCAGCCCTTCTATCACCTTTACCACCACTCTTTGAAATACTGTGGTCGCAGAAGCTAGCCTAGGAATTCTACAAAATTTGAAGGCTTCCTCTGGAGTTATAAATGAGGTTAGTTGTTGACACTCATCCGATAAAGAAACCTGGTGATGTACAGCAGAGGGATCCATTACTATGAACCATTTAGCTTTCCCTATGGTGGTCTATACTTCTGATATGTTGGGTAAGAGATGACTGTCCACCCACATGTTTCTATTAAGATCCCTTAAATCTACACATATTCTCAGTTTGCCATTGCTCTTGGTGATCAACACCACAGGTGATAAACTCTGAACCATCTATTTTTCAATAATTCCTCTTTGTAGCATGATATCTAGCTCTTTCCTTAGGCTCTCGCTCATGTGATTAGGTACCAGCCTCACCTCGTGCACCACTGGGATAATGTTTTCTTTAAGCTGAATTCTATGAGCAAAATCCTTAAATTCTCCCAACTTAAATGCCCAATTCTGCTTGCTCCTCTCATCCCAGCAGTGATGATCCGTTATTAGCCACATATACCCATGCAGCGCATCTTCTCCGGACTTTGTATCTTTTCTCTGCCTTGAACCTTCCCAGAAGTTAATTTCCCACATCACCACAAGCATACAGAATAATGTAGTGTTCATGCAACTCTCTCAAATCCTTGTCTAGCAATTCTGTAAATGACTCAGCTGAAATTATGGTCCAAGATGAACCACTGTCCACCTTCATCGGGATTTCCTTGTCATCCATCACAAAGTTGTAAGGCCTTGAACAGCCATTATTTCGAGCACATGTCTCCTAGGTCCTGCTGCATTGCCTTGACTTTCCTGGCTTTGTTCCTCCTGCTTGGCTGCATATTCTATATTACTGAGCGCACTGTCCTTGCTCATGCTTGCGAAGTGACCCTTCTGCTTGCACTTCAGGCATGCAACATTCTTTGCTGGACAGAATTGCTGTTGTTGCTCCAACTTAGGAAACACTTCACTTCTCTATTAACTTTGTAATTCTTGCTACCGGTGCATGATTCTCATGGCAGCATTATCATGCTCTTGCTTATCGCTCTTCATGTGTTGTATATGCATGGCCGTTTGTTCCGCACTTGTTGCTATTCCTACTGTCTCCTCAAGAGACAAGTCCTTAAGTAATATTTTCTCCTGGACGTTCGGATTGTTAGTGCACCTGACTAGCTGATCCCGCAGGAGGGAGGCAGTAAGCATGCCAAACTCACATGTTTGACTTAGAGAGTCATTACGGGTTTTCCGGTATTCCAGCGTTAATTCCATCGCAATACTGGCAAACACAATTACCGTTACAGGCACTTGTCTGCAAATAATACCAGCAGTTTACAATTGCTAGCATTCATGGTAAGTGGATTTTGCTGCAATTACTGCCATGCTATTCCGTGCCGATAATACAGGCAATATTTTGGCGCTCGTGGTCAGATTTACCTCCAGTTCTTAGCTGGAGGTAAATCCTCCACCCCTACCGGCAAGCTTGAAGTTGGCTGATCTGGTAAACGTTATTATTGGCACGTTTACCATGTACCGGCCAACTCATAATGAGCAGCTTAGCGTCTTCTGAGCTGCAATATAGTTCTCCACAGGTTCCTGGTGTTCCTGTGTCCTCTGGAAAAATGTGTCTCTCTCAAAAGTTGTATTCTTCTTTGGTTTCAAAATTATTTTGTAGCTTCTTTAAGGCTTCATCAAGCTCCCTACAGCCCTCTTCTTCCAATTCCGGCAGCCAATCGCAAACACTACACCCTTTGGTACTTAGGTTATCTAATAGAATGGCCTCTTTCTTTATGGGAGTGCATTTCTCGCCTCCAATTGCCACCATGTAGGTCTCTAACATCGTTTTCCACCTCTCTGAGAATATTAGTGGAGTGTCAGGTTCAGCTAGAGACTGGGGTTGGGGTGCCATGCTTGCAGCAGCCATTGTAATATTATACTGCTTTGTTGCTAAGGTGCTTATATTTATTCTCAGCCTTCTTTCTTCCCTGACAACAATTTTGCGGAGACGTTCTGTGTCTTAGATTATTAAGCACTTGTCTTCTAAAGCATTGTGCCCAACAATGTTTGTGTTGCTAGGCGACAGAAGGATCTGGGTCAGCTGAGCCTCTCCGAGCTACCTAGAAGATGAGTGCAAGTCCCTTTCTTGTTGCATGCCTGCACAGGGCAGAACTGCCTCTCCTAACCACTCCTGCAGTATTCCACCAGCTACAGGCCTCCTTTGAGACTCAGTGAGTGTTGGTAGCCTGTAAACCTCCATTTTCTGCTTCCTTCCCCACCCGCCCTCAGCCCTACCTTGCTACATCCCTCATCACCTCCCCCTGCCCTGTGATTGGTTGCTGGAACTGTGTCAGCTGGCCCTCTCCGCGTTACACGGAAGATCCGTGCCAGTGAATACTTTTCTCGATGCACGCTTGCACAGGGCAGCACTGCCTCTTCTCGCCGCTCCTGTGGTTTTCCACCAGCTGAAGACCTCCTTTCTGACCCGGTGAGTGCTGGGAGCCAGTAAGCTTCCATTTTTTGCTTCCTTCCCCACCCGCCCTCAGCCTTCCCTCACTCCCTCCTCTGCCTGCCCCCACTGCCCTGCGATTGATTGCTGCAGCTGGGTCAGCTGACCATCTCCGAGCGTCTTATCACAGATGCTTCAGGGGCAGCCTTGCCCGGGCAGCCGGCTAAGGGCACCTCCATCACGTGTTTCCCTGTTTGCCCTGAGCACCTCAGCCAGGCTTCAAAATATGTCTTCAGCTACTTCCAGGTAAGAGACGATGACAACCTTTTGGTGGCATAGCCAATAATGTGCTTGTGACTCCTGAATTGAATATAGTTGCGTTCTGCGTACAACTTCTGTGCTAAACATAGCTGCATTCTTAAAAATAGCCACTGTACTGAATGTAGGTGCACGTTTGAGTATTGCAACTGTATCGAACTTAGGTGGACTTTTGAGAATAGCCACTGTACTGAATGTAGACGCATTATTGAGTATAGCCATTGTATTGAAATGAGATGGACTTTTGAGAATAGCCACTGTACTGAATCTAGGTGCATGTGTAAGTATAGACACTATATTGAATGTAGATGCATGTTTAAGTATAACCACTGTATTGAACGTAGGTGGACCTTTGAGAATAATCACTGTTATGTATGTAGATGCATGTCTGAGTATAGCAACTGTATTGAATTTAGGTGGACCTTTGAGAATATCCACTGTACTGAATTTAGGGGCATGTTTGAGTATAGCCACTGTACTGCATTTAGATGCATTTATGAGTTTAGCCACTGCCCTGAATTTAGGTGCATGTATAAGTATAGCCACTATATCGAATTTAGGTGGACCTTTGAGAATATCCACTGTACTGAATTTAGGGGCATGTTTGAGTATAGCCACTGTACTGCATTTAGATGCATTTATGAGTTTAGCCACTGCCCTGAATTTAGGTGCATGTATAAGTATAGCCACTATATCGAATTTAGGTGGACCTTTGAGAATAGCCACTGTACTGATTTTAGGTGTGTGTTTGCGTATAGCCAGTGTATTTAATTTAGGTGCATATTTAAGTATAGCCACTGTATCGAATTTAGGTGCATCGTGGAGTATACTCATAATCATACAATGTGGAAACTGATTAGATAACCACGTTGATTTGTTTAATTCTTTTCAGCTGAGAGGCTAACCTACGGGCAATGGCCGTAGATAATATACAGAGGGATTGATCCCTGACACTATTCCAGTACACCTAATCTAGAAGCTTGAATTAAACCAACCAACGTGGTTATCTAATCAGTTTCCACATCGTATGATTACGAGTATAAGTGAAGATCACTACAGAGAATGGCACAACTGACCAGACAAAACTAAATCAGTTTGTGATTAAGTATACACTGTTTTGAACAATTCAACGGAATCTACTTTCTATTTGACCAAAGGACCGGAAGTCGTGGTAAGTGCGGGTCTTGAAACTCTGAGGAATAAACCTATTAAATGATTTATTATCTGAGGTTTTTCAGTGGTATATAATCTGTATCAGTGGACTTGTTTAACCTTCATGGGTTTGAGAGCGAGACACCTTGCCAAACCTTAATTCGATTGTTAACCTATTCGAAACTTTGTGGGAAGTTTGAGGGAAGTGTTCTCCTTACAGCGCCGAACCTCATCTATGATACCTGTAGTTCGAACATATTAATGTGAAAGTGAAAACTAGCACACATGTGACAGATCGATCTCACGACCACAATCAGTCTAGTTGTCAACCTCACTCAGGGCAAAATGAAGTCCTATAGTGATGAAATCGAAGACCTACTATCACATACAACAACATCTACATAATATGACATTGGACATACCACCTTCTCTATCCTTTTCTGAGCATCCCACCTAATCTGAAAAGCCCAAAAAGAACATAGACTTCCTTCTACAATGTATATGGTAATCTGGCGTTTTCCCCAAGTGACACATCCCTTTTTATTCCCTACCATGTCTATTCCATTGTGATTGGTATCTAATCAATTAAAAACTGAACCACTACAACATCATCTAGTCTGATCTCATACTACCAGCAGCAGGGATTACATGAAAAGAACTGAAAAGCAAATAGATGTTTATATTTCTACCCTTGGAAACCTTAACAAAATTTCTCATTCTTGGGAAGTCTCCTTTGTCTCCATGTATATGCTTGGGTGAATTTCAGAATTCTTTCCATTCAATTTAAATTCCTGTCTCGTGTTGCCCTCTGCCTTCTTTAGGGCAAACCTTGACCCCCACACTGCACTTCCCTCCTGGATCATGCACTCAATAAACCAGCAACTTCAGTCTATCTACAGATTTGTGGGTCAAAAGGGTTGTGATAGGAGGATGGGGTAGATGCAGATATTTTGTAGTTGAACTGAAAACACTGGAAGGGCTTTCACATGCCACAGAGACTGCCCCCTCCTTTCATATCTACAGAAAAGCCATTTAGTTTATTAAACCCAAATTGCACAGTGTGCAGATAAATACAAATATGGAGACAAATATGGAGACATTACAATCTAAAATGTTATTATTTTAAATTCCATCAGGTCCAGTCTTATGTTTTCGTGGGCTTTGGAAAAGACAATCAAGCAAACTGTTCAACATCTTTCAAGAGGCAGAGGAGAACAAAGTCCTAATTCGTGTAAGTACATTTACAGCAATTTCAGCTATTTCAGTAGTTGCAAAAGAAAAGCAATTTAAGAAATAGAACGCAAGAAGCAATAGATGTGCATGTAATGTATTTGTTCCATTAGGCAATTTTCTGTGGATTTGATTTTTACTACATTCATTGTACTATAATACTCTATGGTGGTCTCAACGTCCATACATTGTACAACACAGCCACCACCAGTGTTGTGCCAAGGAGGAAACAGAAGAATTAGAATTAGAATGGGAGGTACCACTACTTTGAAGATGCCCCATCCTCCATCAGTACGACCTAAACAACAAATAGCAAATCACATAGTTTAAAATGCTCAAAATATGTTCCACTGGAGCACATTTTTCCAAGATCTACCTACATTAGCTCGTGTCCCAACTAGGTTGTTTTGCCCTAAATCCGTTTATTGTTTGAGTGGGTGGCACAAGTGCTTTCCCTTTGCACTAAATAAGAGATGTCCGCCACATTGCATGTGTGACTGCCACTGGCCTGTATTTTAAGACAAACACAAGAAAGATGCATAGGATTATTCCTGTCTCGGCTATGGTGAGGACCCTATGGGTCGACTGTGGACTCACAACCTCGTTATTTGAGATCTTTGAAGGGAGACACAGATATATTTAAAGTGTTTTAGTTACATGAGTTCAGAATAAAAGAAAGAGGCAGGGTGTTTTCCAAAATAAATGCCAAGAGTGTCAGGATGATTTGCCCAACAGGGTCACTAAGGATGACTGGCTTTCTTCTTGTCCAGAAAATATTCCTCGGCTACAGTTCCGCAGATCTCCGGCAGAGTATTGTTTGAGTGGTCTGCCAGACATATGCCTTCTAGGGCTCTTTCTCTGAGCAAGGTGGAACATAAGAAGGAGCAGAACTTCCGGGGCGAAGGCGAACCTACTGGAGCAGAACGACTGACAGAGGGACGAGAGCAAAGGGTAGAGAAACCCAGAAGATCCATGTATGATGTTGTTGCCTCCGAAGAGCCGTTAAGTATACAAAATAGTGTGGGATGATGTTCACAAAAAGGAAGACGTGTTCACAAAATGATAAGTCAGGATGTTAGGCTATTGGCCTCCCTTCCCAACGTTTTTAGCACAGGGCAAGGCGGGTCACTTCAGCACAGTGCACTCACAGGCTTCTCTGGCACAAGGTCACTGTTCCTTTCACCAATATCAGGGCCTTCTGTGCCCAACTATCTTTTATGCAAAGTCTCTTGCCTCAGAGGACCTGATGTACCATAGTCAACAAATAATGTTCCTTTCTCAATATTCACGTCGGGTGATTTACTCATCACCCTGGATCCCCCTCAGCTAGGCTCGGATCCTTCTTTCACTCACAACCAACCATTTTTAGGTATCCCTGAGTCGGGTTCAAATTTGCCATGTCAATCTTCTCAGGTGTTTTACTGTTCCCCTCTGGATCCCCCTCTTCCGAACTTAGACCTCTTTTCTACATTTGTCCACCTTTTCCGGCTCAGACCGATTTCAGCATATAGACAATCAAAGACTTTTGAGTGTGCACAAGATTTTACATAACCCGATGCAAGACCACTTCGATTGCACAGTTCATTCATTCTTCCCCGTTCAAGGGGGGGCACCAAACTGAGATCTTGGAGTGAGCACCCACGTGGCACCGGACCACTCTGTATTTGGTACTTATCTTGCTTTCACAAAGTTCACTTCTATTCACGTTCTCTTCATACAATGTTGCTGCTTGTCCATTGTCAAAGTCCGGTCGGCTATCAGTATCAGTTTCTCCAACTCACCGGCTGTGCTGAACTCGTTGGCGTTGCTTTGCGATTGGAGTCACGGACAGTACCACAGTGACAATCACTTCTCCCCACCTTGGCTATCAGTGCGGCAGGGCCCCGTGTACCTTTGACACATGCTACACCATTTATCAGCTGCAATCCCTGGTCTTAAGTTTCTTTTCCCCGAGGCTTCTTGAAAGTTGCGGTTCTGTGTTGGAAAGAGCAAGGGCATCTTCCTCCTTGTTGTTCTCTCCAATTTCGCTGCCTTTCTCCTCGGTTTAAACTGCCATTCCCAAATCGCTGCTTCCTCGCGCGTTTTGCCTTGCTTAGAGTGTACTTTCGTGCTACACCTTTTATCCATGTGGGGAAGTGTGATGGAAGTTAGGTGTGTGTAATTATCAGTGATTGCCTGACTCTGCCTGACCCTTGTGTTGGGACATGTCAGGTACACGGCTCTGGTGTTAGTCCATTGTCACTCATGATGAAATATCCGTGAGTAAGGGTTTGTGTCGGAAAAGGGGAGGGGTGTTGAGTTCCTCAGTATCCTACCAGGTAGGATGGGGAAAAGGTGTCATGAGGAAGGGAATACTGCGTCTCACCCTTCGGTGTCTACCTCCCACTCCCTGAAGACCCCCATCCAGATGATCCTCCCACACTGGTCCACCGCCAGGAACTGGATCCAATAGCGATGGCCGTGTCCTGGCCACCTGGGAAGTCCATCTTTACCATCTTTCTACGATTATCAGAACTCTCTGAGAGGCCTGTTTAGCTGCCATCCAACAAACAGACAAACTAAGAAATGCAGAACCCCAAAAAATGTGTTGGACTGATGAGGAAGATGCTTGTTACAATAAGCTAAAACAAACCTTATGCCAAAATCCAATATTAAAAGCAATAGACTTCTCAAAGGAATTCGTATTACAGACTGATGCCTCCCCCACAAGGTTAGGAGCAGTATTATCGTAAATGTATGATGGATTAGAACACCCTATCCTATTCACTAGTCGTAAACTCTTCTCCCGAGAGAAGAACTACTGTGTTGGAACTGGAAGCCCTTGCTATCAAATGGGCAATTGTCCGTCTTAGATACTACCTTCTAGGGAGAAAAGTCACACTCATCACTGACCACTCTCCTTTGGTATGGATAAGTCAACGAAAGGATTCTAACCCTTGAGTCATGCAATGGTTCTTAGACCTACTCCTTCACTGTAGAACACCAAAAAGGTAAAAAACAGCGGAACATTGGTTTCCTTTCCTGGTTTCCCCGTGAAACAGATGCGGCCACATCGCATAGGGGAAGGGTATGTGAGAAACCAAAGGGTGTCTCACCTACTTGTTCCCGGGGATCTCTCTCTCAGGTGGTCAGGGCATGGCCATCACCTTTGGATCCAGACCCTGGGGGTGGACCAGTATGGGAGGATCATCTGGGTGAGGGGGTCTTAAGGGAGTGGGGGTGAGGCAACCAACGGGGAGACGTGGTATTCCCCCCTTGCCCGTTCTCATATCTCATCCTATCTTATAGGATTCTCCAACGTCCCAACTCCCCCCCTTTCTGCACAAACACTGGGCAGAGGTGAAGGGCGACTGAGAGTGAAGAGGCTAACGCTTACACATCTCATTGGACATGTCCTGCTAATCGGGTCAGGCAAAGTCATGCACTTGACTTTAATCACACACATCTGATACCCGTTATCTCTCCCCACACGGGTAAAAGGCGGAACATAGAGACACACTCTGAGCAAGGTGGAACAAGAGAAGGAGAAGAACTTCTGGGGTGAAGGCGAACCTACTGGAGACGAACAACTGACAGAGGGACAAGAGCAAAGGGTAGAGAAACCCAGGAGATCATTGCATGAGGTTGTTCCCTCAGAAGAGCCGTGAAGGATACACAGAGAAGGCCAAATTCCCAATAAGAAGATTGCATTGTGTTTCAAGGACACCAGCGACCCTCCCGGGTGAACGACAGAGTTGGGGAGGCGAGGCCAAGCCTGTGGTATTAACCCTGACTCATGAATTAAAGCTGAAAAGACAAGAAAGGACTGCACACAGCCAGTGAGTTGGGGAACAACATGAAAGGTCTGTGTGTGTTAAGGAAAGATTGAAGTTGCAACTTTATATCTCACAATTGAAGGCTGCGTGCGTGCTGATGAGACACGAAAGAAAACTAACCAGTGATGAACTTTTAAGTGGCTGATAACTGTGAAGCCAGTGATAGAGAGTAACAGAGTGGCCCGGTGAAAAGAAGTAGCCCACTTGAAAGTCTCAGCGAAATGTGAAATGTTTTGTTATACAGCAGCAAAGCGAACAGACTCTGAAATACGTAATGGTCAAGATTAATCCCGGCAAAAGGGGAAGTGAAAAGGTGAATGCTTGAAGAGAAAGATTTCTTTGAACGTTTGTGCTTATGGTGCTGAATAACCAAGACCAAGAGACACTGGTGCAAATAAACATAAGAGTGTGAGCTTAAGAGAAATTCAAAGTGGTCCTGCGGAAGTCTATAGTAAAAGCCTTGCACATTCGAAAGTCTTCAACATTAGTGAAAGGTCTGAGCCCGACTGAGGGCGACCGGAAGTGTGATAAGTTAGGGGAAGGGAACCCCTAACGAATGTGAATTAAGCTTGGGCAAGGGAACCCCTGCAAGTGCTGTGATTGAGAGGCTCTGTGCCCAGCTGAGGGAGACCTGTGTGCACTGTTAAAGCTTTGAGAGGTCCCAGCCAGACAGAGGGAGACCTACGTGAACATTTTTGTTGAACTGTGAACATTTTGTTGAACTGCAAAATAACTTTTGGAATGCTGGAATAAGTGACTTTAATGTGGAACTGACTTGGTTTTGAGAATCTGAGTCAGAGTGTGTCATCCTGTCTACAAGGGTCACCTTGCTCCGTGCTGTCCAACGTGGGGTAGAGAGCTGACTCAGTCATTTTGATCCTTTATGTTATAACACTGATTTAGTTTTGCATACATATTCCCCTTTACACACTCTAACTAAGAGACCGAGCAGACATTAGGTTTTGCTAGTATAGGCTTTTTTTGATTTGACAAAGACTGACTAGGACTCTGCTTTCTATATTATTTGATGGTAGAGACTACTCCCATCATAGTGTGAGAAACCCAAAGGTGTCTCACTTACTAGTCCCCGAGGATCTGTCATCCAGGTGGCCAGGACATGGCCATCGCTATTGGATCAAGATCCTGGGGGTGGACCAGTGGGGGAGGATCACCTGGATAAGGAGTCTTCGGGGAGTGCAAGAGGGACACTGAGGGTTGAGACGTGATACCCCCTTCCTTGTAACACCTTTTGCCCATCCTACCCTGTAGGATATTTAGAAGCTCTACCCCCACCCCCTTTTCCGACACAAACACTTTATTGCACCGGAACAGACTAACACCAGAGCCTTTTACCTGACATGTCCCAAACCACAGGTCAGGCAGAGTCAGGCAATTAACAATAACCATGCACACCTGGTGGCCCTTTACCTTCCCCACAGGGATAAGAGGCAGAGCACAAAAGCACACTTCGAGCAAGGCCGAACGCACAAGCTAACAGCTACACCAAACGGGCAGTTCAAACGGAGGAGAAAGGTGGCGAGACCTGGAGGGACGACTAAGGGAGAACTGCCCATGCACTTTTCAACTCAGACCCACAAAGCCTTCGAAAGGGAAATCATAAGACCGGGAGTTACAGCTGGCGTGGTGGAGCAGCAGATGTCAACAGTGCGCGGGGGGCCTCCCGCATTGATAGTACAGGCGGGGAGGCAAGCTGGCTACTGTGGTACCGTCCTTGACTCCAGAGACAAGAGAAGCCAATGGGTTCAGCACAGCCGGTGAGTCGGAGGAAGCTGATAGCAAACTGAACTGTGTTAAGCCCAAAGTTGCAAGTAGCAGCATTATGAATGCAAGGAACTTAGAAGAAAGAACTTGTGTGTGTTTGAACTTTTGAGAAAGCCCAGACAAGGGCCAGCTGCAGAGTGGTCATGCGCCGTAGGAGTGCTCATTCAAAGGACTCTCGCTGGCCTCTTTGGTTTCGTGTTGAAACTGAAAATATCAGAAGGCCCTAGGAAAGGGCAGCGTGAGGCGTACGAGTGGTTCTACAAGGGTCATGTCAAATCCTTTGTACAATCGAAAGTCTGTGACCCATTCCCAGAGGAAAGCTATAGGAAGGGAATCCCTCTTTCTGACAAGATTGTGAACTGTGGAATAAGGCAAGTGTGAACCGACAGAGGGATGGCAAAATAAAGCTAGGAGAAGGAAAACCCTGCTTTCTGATGAAAATGAGTAAAACATGAACTGTTAGAAATTCATGAACTGTTTTAAAGATGGCTATGTGAACCCGACGGAGGGATGTCAAAGGGAAAGCTACTGAGAGTGAATCGTGCATTGAGATAAAGCAGAGTGTACTGCATATTTGGCAAACGTGAACCCAGCTGAGGGATGTCTGTGAGTTGGGGTGAAGAATAATACACCCAGGAACATTGTGTCGACGAGAGTGAACCCGGTTGAAGGTTGTCCACAGTGTTATTTGTTTTAAAGGACTTTAAGACTCCTGAATGATGTGAGCTGTATTTGAAAGGCCATAGTGAACCCGACGGAGGGATGCCCATTTGCAAGGAGGATCCATGACCGGCGGAGGGATGCCAAAGGGGCGAAGAGCAATTGCCCAAGGTGCAAGACCACAGAAGAAACATTTGTTTGTTATTCTGTTGATCCAGCAGGCCTTCTAAGGCAAGAGACCTTGGGGAAAGAGACTTGGCCCTTGAAGGTTCTGGTATGATTGAAGAGAACCTCGTGCTGGAGAGACCTAGGAGTGTGCTCAGAAGTCCCACCTTCCCCCGTGCTAAAAACGTGGGGAAGGTAAGACCCAGCCATACCATCCTGGCTTATCATTTTGTGAGCACATCTTTCTTTTCTGGTGAACATTATCCCACACTCTTTTTTTGTAACTTAGTAGTAAGGACTGGCAATCTTTTTTTAGTATAGGCCCTTTTTATTTGACAAGATGCCACTAGGACTGCCTTATTATTATTATTTTATGGTCATAGCTTGTTCCCATCTCAGAGTTAGGTTTAGATTAGGCGATTATCCCACCCATAGAAAGTTCAATAAAGCCCCTTGAACTGTGATCACTTGTGTCTGTCTTTACTGTTACCACCATCAGTTCCTTTCAATAGCTATAAGGCAACGCAGGAGTTTTTCAAAACCTCGAAAACAGAATAAACATTTTGAAATTGTATCTCTTGTGTCAGTGTCATACTTGTGACAACATGCCTCCCTTGCGCTTGCCATCTCACTCACTCCTTTTGGCCAGCTCCCCTCTGGGTTGCGGCTTTGTGCCAAGTGTCCTCATTTGGGGCCTCCCAGAATCCCCCTCGCTCTAGGTTCTTCCCAAGACTGACCTTCATCTGCCATGTCTCTTAGCTTGGGGTCTCTTCGGAACTCCAACCTTGCTGGCAGTTCTACTAGGGAATGACAACTGCTGTTTCTACTGGCTCATTTATTATGCTGTCTGCTCCTGCTTTGAGCTGGACTTCAAGGGAACAGGTTGCACCTGTAGGATTGGGCTGTTGCTATTGCCTGATTGGACCATGATATCATGGTCAGGTGGGTGTTTAGTGGGATGGCCTAAAGCAATCTGGTGGGTAGCCACCCTTTTAGATTTTATACTACCTCTGCATAATATGTGTATTCATCCTCTGCCATGGACCTGCCTGTTTCTCTCTGTATTCCCTGGTAAATCCAGCATGTGTGTTTGCCATTTTCAAACCCTTTCTGCACTAAGCTGGGGATGTGAATGTTACTGTTTCAGTTGGCAAGTGTTTGTGAGATAAAAAAAGCAACATTTTTTGGTGCAATCTGCAGACCCCTTCCCCTTAAGTGGAATGCAAAAATGACAGTCACATGGCGCCACGCATACTATCCCACAATTCAGGGATGCAGCCTGGAGAGCAGACAGAAGATGCACCAATGGCTGGTACAGGTAAGTGGTGGTGGGGGTTTGGGGGTAGTGAGGCAGTGGGGCCGCAGAGCAAGCGGGCTGGGTGCGGCTCAGTCCCCCTCCAAACATTTCAGAATGTGCTATAGGAAGAGGGAGAGTCTTGAGAGCAACCTTGAAGGGTGTGGTCATCACAGAAGCCTTCTCTCTCTCCCATGCATGCAGACATTGGGCTGTCTTAGATAGCCCAGGAAGAACACTAAGACTCAGAGATGATTCAAGGGGTTTTATGTGTATTTTCAGAACTCTAGGGCCATCCCTCTCTCTCTTGTTTGAAAAGCACCAATCTTCCCTAACACAGGCATCTCTCCAGGTTGGTATATACCACAGATCACGCCCTACTGTCTATGTTCTTATTAGTGCTAGAAGTTAAGACCTAAAGGCAGAATTCCTTCTCTGTCGAAACTCTCTCGGGGACTTCCTAGACTGTCCCCATGCTATCCAGAAGTAGTCTGAAAGGGATATTGGATTGTGCCTTAGTCACACTGTGCCAGATTTGGTCTCCTTGTTATCACACCCTCCCACTCCCCCTCCTCTCACTTCCTGGTGTTCTCCTCTCACTACTCTCCTCCTTCTAGCTCTACCCTTATTCACTCCTACTCCCTGCATCTTCCTCCTCTACCCCCGATGTCTCTCACACCTTTTTAAGCCTTGCCACTTTGATATTACTACTTTCTCCCTGGTACTACTACTCCCTCGTCCACATGACTACTCCCTACTCCATACTGCTACTCCTTCCCCATCACTACTCCCTCCTCCACACTACCACTACTCACCCCACCTTCTACTCAAGCACCCTACTTTCACTCACAGAATCACTACACATTCACTCCCTACATTTCTTCTCCTAAACACACTTACCACTCGTTCATGCACACTTACATCGCAGTGCCACATGCATTCACTAACCAATGCCTCGCCTGCTTCCTTCCTACTGCTGGTCTCTTGGTCTGCCAACTCCATCTCCTCTGACCTCAGTGAACAACCCACAACTTCCTGTTTCCTGTTGCTTAATTTAACCCCAGACATATCTCCTGATTGGTTTTCTGATCCTGCCCAATCTGGCCCTGTCTTCACCACCTGGGAGGGATCAGTGTTACAGAATGTTTTAAAATGTGGGCTAAATTCTCCCTTTTCTCTCTTTGGGGACATCGTACTGCTGGATTGGTAGCCTGCGCTGTACAGTGTTCATGTCCATGTTAGGGGACTGAGACATGGTTCCTCTTGAGGTGCGTAGTTTGTTGGAGTGACCGCTGATCCAACTCGAGCCGTGGTGGTCTAGGTGGTCCGCTCCGTATTCCTCCTCAGGCTTCCTGAGGCTGGAGTATGGTGCGCTGTTTCAGGCACAGTTGCGTATGGGCAAAGAGTTACACCATTCCATCAAAGGGCCACACCGTTTTGTCTTGGGATGTTGGTCTTCTGACCTCAGTCCCCAATCACACTGTGCCACTGGCACCAGGCGATGCAGACAATGCTGGAGTTGCAAGGGATCGTGCCACACTCCCCAGAAAGTTCTACATCCCATTTGAAGGACATTTATGATGAGAAAGGTAATACCGTACCCTTTAGACTAGAAGTGGCCTGGACACCTCACCGGAGCCACAGTCCACTTTTCAGTGCCTGATGGCCAAGGGGTCGACATCTTGGGGTTGTCTGCCACTTCTCACCTGAAGAGTCAGTATGAGCTAATTGACATCTTGGACATGGGCCCAAAAAAGGATACACTATTGCCTTTATCTATAGAACCTCTCCTTATTTTGGTGCTTTTCATTCCACATTCAATACGTTCTTTAGTGTCCCTCAATACCTCCGCTTCTGACATGGCTTTCCGCCATTCTTCATCTGACACCACATCCACCTCCCACACATAAATGTGCAAACTGGCCACGCACTTCCTAATCCTGGAGGATACTTTGTCTAGACCTTTCATGGTTAACATTTCTTTTAAAGGCTTATGATGCGAGCAAATTGTAAATTTCATGCCCCATAAAAATGACTGAATCTTATATATGGCCCATTTGACTGCCAACATCTCTTTCTCAATTGTTGAATCATTTTTCGCTGCTTCTTTTAACACTTATGAAGCAAAAGAGACAGTAGATTCCTTACCCTTGAACACTTGTGTTAGCACAGGTCCTAAACCTTGATTAATGGCGTCTGTCGTTACTATAGATCTCCTAATGGGATCATAGCTACTGAGTGTTAGGGCTTTTTTCAAAGCATCCTTGATAAGTTCAGTTTCATAAGTATGATCCTATTGGAATTTGGAGCCTTTCTTCACTATTTTCTTCATATTCCTGGATTTTGTGGCAAACCCCGGATCACATTTTGAGTAATACTCTGCCATTCCCAAAAGAAAATTACCTGAGCCTTATCCGTGGGACTGTGGAAATCCAAAATATTATTCACAAGTTCCAATTTGGGTCTCATACCATTTTCAGAAATGTTATGTTCTAAATACTGAATTGTGGTTTTATGAAATTTACACTTCTCTTTGCTAAGTGTCAAACCATGTTCCAGGAAATATCAAGGACTTTCTTTAGTCTGTTATCTCGCTCTTCCCTGGATTGGGCATAAACTAGTAGATCATCTTGAAAACATAGAAGCCCCCTCATGCCACTAAACATTTGATACATCATCCTCTAGAAGACTGCAGCGGCAAAGACTAAGCCAAAGGCCATGCATTTACACTGGAATAGACCCTCAGGTGTAATGAATGTTGCGACATTCCTGGAATCCGGGTGAAGAACTATTTGATGGTAGGCAGATCTCAAATCTAGAGTGCTCATGATTTTGGCCCCTTTTATTGTGCCTAACATTTCCATAATGTTTGGTAATGGATGCCTATCAGGTATAACTAAGCGATTCACCATCCTCAAATCGATACAAAGTCTTAGTTTTCCATTGGGAAACTCACATGTCTGCTGTATCCTTTCAATGGTAACAAGGATGGGATACAGCAGACAGGTGAGTTTCTTTCTTCTTTATTTAAGAGTGTATCTATGACCCACTGGCTTCCTTCAACTCAGCTCTCTTTCTGTTACTCTGTGCTTCTCAAGATATGCAATACTAATGGAAGATGCATTTTATTACCATTCCACCTGAAGTGCTCTACATTCTAGTGTTCCAGTCACAGATGTTACAAAGTGCAGAATGTTACACTTCTGTCAACCACTCTGGGATTTGAAGCGTGTAACCAGTAGATTACGCAGAGAAATATGAAGGAGGCACATTAAGATAGTTCAGCATTCTAGCGTTCATATATCCGAGAGGCAGATTGCATAATAGGGCCTCATTACACGGAAAGCGGTAAGGGTTAACGGTCACCGGTAATGGTACCGCTGACCGTTAACCCTTACCGCCTTACTACGAGGTCCCTTTGCGGGTTGGTACTTTAACGCCTGCTTTTTAGCAGGCGTTAAAAACCAACCCGCAAAGGGACCAGGGTGCTAATTACGGTATCGCAATTTGCGGTACCGTAATTAGCACCTTCCCCATTCCCATTATGCCCTATGGGGCAAAAATGGGAATGGGGAAGGGCAATGGGGGAAGGGGGATTTACCGCTCCGCCAACCTTGGAATAGGGCGGTAATTCCCCTTTCCTCCAAGGCGGTGCCGGTATTTTACCGGCATGAACCAAGGTGCTAGTAGCACCTTGGTCCACCGCCTACCGTGTAATGAGGCCCATAGTATGCAACAGGGGTTTAAGTCAATGAGCTACCATACTATAAAGTAAGCGCGGAGGCGGAGTGATGTGGGAACAGGGATTTATTCGAATGTGGGAAGTATAGGGAGATATATAGATATAGCAGTATCTATTGAGCCCCGCCAGGCACCGCCTCTCGCCGTCCGCTCCAACCGCCGTCCCTCGCTCTCTCCGTGCATCCCAGCTCAAGCTCCTCAGTTCTCGCGTCATCAGCTAGTTGCATGCATCAGGCAGATTGCATGCTACACATCCCCCTCTCTTCACAGTTGGATAGAAATGTGCAGAAATGATTCCTCCTACATATATCCCGTGAGATGCCTGGGCCTCCGATAGATTCTCCCCAATCTTGACTGGCGAGGACCTCCAGCTGCATTGTTAGGCAAGGAAAATGCACTAATGCATCGTCCTAACACTCTAGGATCAGTGTCTTCTTTGCCAACACAAACTCTCCCCACATCATCCATGCAATCACCAATGTTACCTCTCCTTCTTCTATCCAAACACCTCACCAATGACATTCTCTCCATGTTCCACACATGACCATCCTCCACTCTGACAGCATGTTTGAACACCTCAGTTACTATATTGGGCTCAGACCATTTGCAAAGCCCATTTCTGGGAGCAGGAGGAAGTTTAATCCTCACTTTATCTCCCACAGTAGGGTGAGCATTGCTTCTCTCAGTACCAGACCGATCATGTGCTACTTTGTTTTTTAACTGGCTACTCCTGATGTTATCAACAACATTCTCTGATTCTTTTTCTATTGCGGTGTCGTTGTCCATCCAGAATGGTACAAATTTGGTATTAGCTTTTCTGCCTCTACTAAACTCAAAAGGAGAAACTCCTGTCGTACACTGAGGAGAGTTAACCTGTGAGCAACAATATCTCTCACCGCTTTCTCCCAGTCCATACCATTAGACCAAGCCCACTGAATGGCCTCCTTGAGAACTTTGTTCAAACGTTCTACAATACCATTTGTTTGGGGATGGTAAATGGCAGTTTCCTGTGCTCAATGGAGTTTCTCCGACAGTAGTCCTCCATTTCTTTTGATCTAAACTGTGACCCATTGTCTGTCACAATTACCCAAGAGAAACCTTTCTGCTCACTGACTTCTTCTAAGAAATCAATTACAGACTTATAGAAAAGGGGAAAACCCAAAAAGAGACTGCACCCAGTTTTGAAAAAATATAGGTTTAATGCGTAGAAGTGCCCTTTATGATGGCACGTGTTTCGGTCCCTTTATAGACCTTTCTCAAATCAGGTCCGGGGACTCGGCTGTACGCGATCTAACGCAGAACAGAGAAACTAAGGGATCTAACCCGTTATTGGAAGAGCGGCTTACCTTTGCTAAACCCAAATAAATGGAAAAATGGAGCCCTGATTTGAGAATGGTCTATAAAGGGACCGAAACACGTGTCATCATAAAGGGCACTTCTACGCATTAAACCTATATTTTTTCAAAACTGGGCGCAGTCTCTTTTTGGGTTTTCCCCTTTTCTATGATTACATATTGTGTGGTTTTTTTCTTGGCTTAACCACTTAACCCACTGAGACGCGACCTTTGAAAAGAAATAAGAAGGATAATTTTGGATTATTTGACAACAAATCATTTTGAAATACAGAAGTGGAACTAACATGTCGCCATGTTAGACTAGACCAACCTAGCCAACAATTATATACTTATTTGTGATGTTGAGTCTGATCAACGTTTCCATGCACCTAGTTAATAAATCATTGACTACAAAGCAAATGATTGCCTCACATTGCTCCATACAAGGCCTAACACATCTATTCCTAATTTGTCCCACAGGCGTTGAGAGATATCAGTGATAACCATGGGATATTTTGAACTCGCACACAATTTCTCACTCTTGTTACAAAGGATACACTCCCTGACAGCTCTCTCGGTCTGATGATCACAGCCTGGTCACTAGTAATCAATCCTTATTCTTTTTTTGGTCTTAATGATCCCTTGATGACCTTCATGACCCAGGCTAATGAGACGTTGATGAACATTGGGGAATGATCTTGTCACCACGCATTAACATCTCTCCTTGGACACACACTACTCTACTACATTCCAGTATGGTAAGAGACCCAATTCTTTGAAACAATTCTTCCTTCGAGAACTGTCCTCTTCGAATTCACGTCTGAGTCATCTTAGGCTAATGTCCTATTTCATGGCTTCTTCCCATTCCCCTTGTGGCACGGGTACAGAAGCTATTGCCAAAACTACTTCTGGGTCCTTTTCTTCATCATTTAATTCTGTTACAGTGTGAGTCTGGCGGACAGTCGGCTGCAAAATGTTTGACACCAGGCAGATATTTCACTGTGCAATTATATTCTTGCAGTTGGGACACCCATCTCCTGATGCGACCTGATACTTTGTCTAAACTCTTTGACATTATTATTTCGACCAAAGGTTTGTGATTGGTGATAAATTCAAAATGTATGCCCCAGATAAACATTTTGAACTTGTTTGCAGCACATTTGCTGGCCAAAGCTTCCTTTTTGATAGTGGCATAACACTTCTGTGCCCCTTTCAGTAACCAAGAAGCAAACGCTATGAGAAATTCTTTACCAACCTTCTCTTGTGTGACTACTGCGCCCAGACCTACATTGCTGGCATCAGTCGTTATAACTGTCTTCCTGTTGCTCCTAAAATCTTGCAGTGCAGTAGCTTTCGCCAGTGCTCTCTTGATAGATTCAAACTCTTCTACACATGCCTTGCTCCACACAAATATATTCTTCTCTTTGGTAAGCTCAAGCAAAGATGCAGTGTGTTTTGCAAAGTCACAAATGAATTTTGCATAGTACTCCGCCATCCCTAGGAATGTTCGGACTGCCTCAAGAGAGACTGGTCTGGGCATGTTTTCAATCGCATCAGCAAGTTCCTTATCGGGGTGTATACCTTCAGAGTAAATTATGTGTCCCAGATATTCTATTTTTTTGTCTATTGATGTTGCACTTTTCTCTACTTAGAGTCATGCCTGCAGAATGCAATTTCCTGAAAATGTTGTTTAGTCTTTCATTGTGAAGTTTCAAACTATCCGTGTATACTAATATGTCATCTTGAAAGCACAGGATTCCTTCATCTCCATTGAATAACTTGTGCATGACCTTTTGAAATATAGAAGCCGCGGACATCAACCAGAATTGCATTCTTCTGTATTGGAATATTCATTCCGGTGTGATGAAGGCCGTCAAACATTTTGATTCTTCATGTAATTGGACTTGATATGCAGATGCAAGGTCCAGAGATGAGAAAAATTACACTGGACCAATGGTGGATATAATTTCCTGTATATTGGGCAGTGGGTGCCTTTCCAGAACTATACACTTGTTGAGTTCTCTCATGTCAACACAGATCCTGAGTTTCCCAGTTTCCTTCCTTAGGACTACGAGGGGTGACAGCCATGCAGCCGCATCCATGCTTTCTATAATACCTTCACTTACCAATTTCTTTAGTTCACCTTTAACTCCATCTCTCATGGAAAGAGGAACACTGTGCAGTTTTTGCGCTTCAGGTTTGTGATCTTTTTTCTTCTTAATCCTGTGTACAAAACCCTGTAGACAGCCTATTTCATCTCGGAAAATCGAATTCACTATCTTCTCTTCAACGTAGACACTTCTATAGAGAGTACTGCTTCTTCAGCACGGGGATCTAATTTCACTTTAAGCTTCATTTGATGTGTCCAACTTAACCCTTTTTCGTTACATAGACTTTTCCTCTAGCATCTCTGTCTTTGAACCTCAGGGTGCCCCAAAACCATCCTATTAATTCAATTTTTACTTGTCCACAAGCCCTGGGGTTGATATCAACTTAATTGAGAAATTTGTGTTTCAATTTTCTCCATTCGCTTTGGGGTAATAGTTTATATTTGCTATCTGAATCAATCATCATTGACACCAGTGCTTCATCCACAAATATTGAAGCTTTGGGGCTGTCTATCTCTTTCTCATCTTCATCCACTATCATGGATATACATTCCTTGCCCTCTTCATCAATGTGGTCGCTCCCAATCCAATTAGTGGACGTCCTCTTGGTCTTGCAACATCTTGAGAGATGACCCTTTGCATATGTGGCAGATAATTTTCAAAGCAGGACAATCCGGATTGTCCGTCCAGTGATTCGCAGTGTCACACCTGAAACATCTGCCACGACTGCTCCTACTAGGACTGTTCCTTCTCCGTGTACGAAAAGACAATCTGTCCCTCCTGTCTTCTCTCCATGTGAGCCTTTGTATTTTGTCTGATGCTCTCTTTCTGGCAGTGTTGTCATTGACCGAAGAAATAGCATCATTCAATCTGGGCATGTTTATTGGTTGTGGTGTAAACTCAGTCTTTATGTTTGTATCTTTCATTCTATCTTCCAACACCTTGACACATTTCTCTGTGTGCTCTTCTTCTTTTGCAACTCTCAAAACTGTGTCCAATGAGGGATCATCTTTTGACTATAACTTTTCTCTTACTTTGGCACTGTTGCACTCCAACATAAATTGATCCCTCAACCGTTCATTCAGTTGGTTGTTGAAATTGCACGTTCTGGTTAATTTCCTCAAACTCGTGATATATTGCTCCACAATCTCTCCTTCTTCCTGTGCTCTTTTCCCAAATGTATAGAGCTGTAATATCATACTCAATTTCTTTTTGTAATGGTTTCTAATCTTTTAAACAGTTCTCTCATATTCATTAAGACCTTCCTCTTCATTCTCCAGAAGATCGGGTAAGTCCTCGGACTTCTCTTGACCAGTAGAGCCTAGACAATGTAACAAAAGAGATTTTCTCCTCTCAATGCTACAGTTTGCGCCATAAATGACATTGTCACAGTGCTCAAAGTACTTTATCCATCTCTTGCATGGTTTGGCTGGTTCTACTATTTCAGGTAGAAAGAAAGCAGGTGGGGGCACACTGCTGAATGACATGGTCAGGTGGGTAATGCCAGTGATTTTCCGCAATGGATATGTGTTGCAGCAGATTTCTCTTGGTGAAGTTCTTGATGGGTGGATTTGAGTGCAGGGTTGGTTTATTTATGGTTGAAATTAAACAGCATGCACCTATGAGACTTTTCCTGTGGTTTCTGATGAAATGGGTAGTGACTGCACTGAATATAACAGTTGTGGGTGATTGTAAAATGGTATTCAAACTAGTTCTGTCGAAACTGCACTTAAAAATAGAGTGCTGGGCCTCCTTTTGTGTTTTTATAGAGATGCTTGACCTTGAAATGGTGGTGCGCACATGAAGACTAAGCTGCGTCTTTAATGTTGCCCGACATCAAGATGGTGGCAACGAAATCTCACAAGATGTCGTTCTCTTCAATGCTGTGCTGTAATAGGCTGATTGCTGCCTCCCATCATTTATAATTTTTTTTTTAAGGAAATGTATTTTTCGCCAGGAGCGTAAACAGTGGCATGCAGTGGGGCACAGTCACCTCACTTTCAATCTTCAGTCCTCCTGCATCTGGAATGTGGTGAGGTGTACAGCGAATACGCGGGGCTCGTAATTCAAATGTTTCCTCGTCGCCATATGTAAAATAAGCTCGGAGGAGGAGTGATGTGGGAACAGGGATTTATTAGAAGGTGGGAAGTATAGGGAGATATAAAGATATAGCAGTATCTATTGAGCCCCTCCAGGCACCGTCTCTCGCCGTCCGTTCCAACCGCCGCCCCTTGCTCTCTCCGCGCATCCCAGCTCAAGCTCCCCAGTCCTTGCATCATCAGCTAGTAGCATGCATCAGGCAGGTTGCATGCTACACATATGAAGGACAAAAACAGCTTACTCCTGCGCAAATGCAAAGAGCTGCAGCAATGTATGCACCTGAATAGCTGTGTGCCATGAAAGAGAGTGCCAGCAACAGGGGGATAGGAAGACACAGTGCTTCACATAATTACGTAGTTAATCCAGAAAATGTTTTTTAAAATCCAGAAAATGGCAGTCAGAAGTCAAAGAGGTCCATAGTTTGAACAATCTTTAAAACATCAATTCTAGCTCTGGTGCCTTAGATGTATATCTCTTGCTGATGGTATGAAGGCATATCCGATCCCCTCTTTTAACATCCTGTGGTCACAAATCCAACTACTACTTTTCCTCCATTTTTCCCCCAGTCTTGAAAAATACAAGACCGAAGAATTTTCACTATCTTTTCTACTTAAAAATGGGAGTAACCTTTTTGGTCATAGACGTTGTTTACTCTCAAACTTTTAAGCAGTGGAGTATTTGGATTTCCACAAACTATGAGTAACTGCCACATTTGGATCTTCTTTTTTTTCTTCCACTAAAGGTTAACTGACTCATTGGGGGTCATTGGAGAGACCTTAGACAACATAGCTACAGCTCCGGTAACAACACATCTTTAGTCGGAGATCTGGCAGTAAGGCTCCCACCCTTCTTCCATTAAACAGCTCCAGATAAAAAGTGAAACATAGGAGTCACGTCACTTTCCATCTCAACAGTTAAAAGCATGTTTTCATTTGAAGCGGTACGTGGGGAAAGAAAATCAGATTGGCCCAGACCATGTGACGCAGTCTGTAGTCGTAATTCTAGACCCACACATTTAAGATGGGTGGAGGAGCTGGAGTATTTTGCAGCAATACTTTCAAGAGTCTAGGTAGGGTTGCCAACTTGTGTGCCAAAAATCATGGTACCTTTTCATTCCTGTTTTGTCGTGTGAGCTCAAAATAGGCTGCTATTGTGGTGCTAACACAAAATGGCTGATCTGTCGCATGCTACCCCCTTATTCCATTAGGGACGCGCTCACAAGGAGCACATGTTTTTAAACAGACGCTGCTTCACTGAGCAAGTAAAACAATTTCCCAAGCTCAGTCGTTCACTGGGTTCAACAGTCTGAGCAAAGGACCCCCGGCGTGAAGCACATGATAGCCCTGAGAAAAATCTGAATGGGTTCAAGATTGTGCCGAATGCCCCGATCTCTGTGCAATCTGCAGGTGAGAATCCTGCTAAACCCGAGCAGTCTGGCTTCCTCCAGAGATTGATAAAATGATCTCCGCTGGGTGATCATAACATTAGTTGTCAGTACTAGGATTTCAATCTGTTCGTGCCATATTACGCGGTTCGGGGTCCCGCGTAAAACCCCACAGTATTTGTCTTTCATTTCCGATAATTGCTATTATAGACATGATATATTTATTACATTGCAAATAGTCTGCCCAAATCTCCCTGGACACAAACAACCTTGTTCATTGCACCAGAATATGTTTGCCTTAAATCAGGCTAAACATGATATAATTACACATTACGTGCACAAATCCTTTAAATGACCACACATATACCCGAGTTAGGAGCCAAGCTTTTCCAAATGAATGCTTGCAATCCTGGCCATGCAGCTTCATCTCCACGTGTCCCAGTTCCATCATCTAACTTGTGGGAGCACCCACACAAGCCCACACCGTGTGGATGCTGGTACATAACTACATGGACATTTACAAATAGATGATACGTTGAAATCAAAAGATGTCATTCTGGCATGAATTCATTCATATATTTCCTCGCTCATTCACTGCCCTGCAGTCACTTGTCTGGCTGCCTTTTTCTTGCATAACGTTCACTTCCTCTACCGTCCCTACTCTCACTCTTAGAGTGGGGTATTTCATAGATGCATTTGTTTCGCCCTGACTGGGGCTGCCTTCTGTGATTGTAAACCCAGCTTTCAGTCAAACTTTGCTTGCAGGCACTACTTCTGAAACCTAAAATGTCCAGTGGAATTTAAACCATGCCCGAGGGAAGTATCTCCATAAATAATCCCCTCGCTTACATATGAAGTAATGGCGTGGATTGCAGCCAAAAAAAGGCAGGAAACGCTCAGTTCTTCGTAAGGGTCCCGATTGTCCAAAACAGTGGGCCTCATTATGACTGTGCCCGTCTGGTAACAATGGCGCTGGTAAGCCTATCGGCACCATTGTTACCGGACCGGCACAGTGTGAGTCTGTGGGCCGTCCTGCCCGCCAGGCTGTCCGGCCCGCCGGCCAGGGTCAGACCTGTGGGGCGCAACGGCTCCCGCCCGCACAGTTACACGGGAGCACCAGCAGCGTTATTAACGGTGCCGGTGCTTCCGTGGTCCCCATTCCCCTTGAGTCCTATGGGACTCGAATAGGAATGGGGATTTACACTTTACCGGCGCCTGACCTTCCGGAATGCCGGTGTTGTAATCCTCCGGTGTTACCGGCATGCCAGGCGCCGGTAAATCTTGCAAGTCCGGGGGCAACCCGCCGGTAGCACCGGCAGGGTTACCACCAGACTTGTAATGAAGCCCAGTGTGTGCTATAGCACCTTGAAGAATCCTCTATGCACTAGATGAATTACCCGTAATTATCTAAGACCAAATAACCAGACAGACCCAAGGAAGATGGTAAAATACTGCTTTAATTATCATTGACAGAAAGCAGGGAATTGTACAGCTATGAAAATAGATGCATGCATAATCACACCTTCTCTTGTTTGTACAGAGTTTATATACTTTTCCATACGTTATTTATGATGTTATCCTACGTGATATTTTGCAAAACCTACTACTGGGAGGGATTGGATTAGGCAAACATGTCTACATATAGAATCATATAAGTTTTAATATCTCATTGGCTGTCCCTTGTCTGTAGGACATGCCCTGAGCTACTTCTTCATACGTAGTACACTGATTAGAATATGGCAGCGTGTTGAGTGCAACATTGTATGTGGAAGTGCGTGGCAGGCTTCATGATTGGTTGGCAACCGCATCCAACATTGGACTTTCGGCTTGTTTAGCAGCATGTTAGTAGAAGTAAAACGTAGGTGCTTGAAATGCATCAATTAATTTGTAATTTTCCCAATTAGTCCATCGTATGTCATTGACCTGATCCTTAGCCAAGGCCTTCTGTTTGTAGTTGACCTTGTAGTCCGCTCACTGTTGTGGAACATTGAGTGGGCAGGAGCAGACCACTATCTTCATCTGGGTTTTAATGAATAGCCCTTGTTTTCGACTTCTGAGTCACGTGTTAGGAGACCACAGTTTTATCCATTTCAGCCTGTTATTTCGGACTATTTTATTTTATTAAACAGTGTGCTATTACCCTCTGTGGCCTTTAGAGACTTGCTCACTCCACCTCACATAGGTTTTTGCCGTCGTGATTGTTCAATACTTGGCACGTGCAAATGTCCTTGTCTCTCCTAATCTTAGCAGAAATATGTCTTATGCACGTGGTCCATTCCTTCGTCTCCCTTTGTGCCTTGCACCCATCTCTTGAAATAGCCTTCTTGAACCCAAGCCAATGTACTCCCTTATTCTGCACACAAAAAACAGCTTCTTCATCAGTTTTTCAATTTGCAATCCTAAGTTTGTCTTTTGAGGTAACAGTGTTGATTCTTAACTCAGGCCGTCATACATTGTCTTCCAATGGCTATCCTAAACGTTGTATGTATACCTCTTTTTAGCAAGCTTCTATGTATCTTTTCTACCTTGTGTTACAGCGTATTTACAGTTATTGGTCAGCACGTTATTTCATCTTCTTATATTCACGATTACTTTGTCTTTAGGTACATATTCCTCTTAGTCCTTCAGTTACATTGTCAGTTTTAAGTACTTTCATATTGTTTCGGCTTAGGTTCATACATCTCCTCTATGACATTATTCTGTCATCTTCAGACTTTACTTAGAGTTCATCCATATTACTCATAACGCATTTTGGCATCTTGGTAGTGGGCACCCTTCCTGGTAGCATCCATGCTCTGCTCCTACGTGAGGGTATAATCTGAATGGCTGCCTGTGTGCATATTGTCTCTCATACACTAAACGCAATACAGGAATCTTGCATGGTTCCCAATTGTAGCTCTTCGCCTGCTACTCCAGTGTTGAGGGGGCGGGGACCAGAGGAGAGGCATCAACTTGGTCCTCTACATGTCTCCCTCTGGTCGAATATTTTACCATACTCTTAGTGTCTTTTTCTTCTGCAATTCCTGCTCCATCTTCTCATCATATTTTCTTTGGGACCCATATATTCATCACACCCCTCAGGTGACCTGCATATTCTATATGTTCATCCACACTCCAAGTCATATATTGACAGTCCCCTGCTGGTGAACAGAGTATCCATCATCCCACATACCTCTTCTGATTTTGGGGATAGTAAAAATTTGTTCCTGGAGGTTCAAGAGAACTCTTCTTAATGTTTTCTCGAGTACTTTCTTCCGTCTGCATCTTTTCTCCAGTGTCACTGTTAATGTCAATCATTATCTTCATTCCAATAGCTTTCCTGGCTGTCTTCTGGCATTGTCCTGAGATGATCCTTGTGAGACAGAATCCTAGCAGCACTAACACTAGTATGGCTCCACGTAATTTGAAAGCATTCACCAACCAAGATGGAATGCATGAAAACAGAGATGAGAACCGATCGTCTCCTGCCATCTCATCAGCTTCCTCTTCCATGTTTATATGCAGGGTTGTTAACATCGTTATTGCTTCCATCAGGATTCCATTTTCTCTATCATGAGATGGTGTAACGCCTCCCTTATTGCTGTTATTAGATCCAGAACACAACTGTTCTGGAGGGTCATCAGCCTGATGGCTCTCAATTCTTCTTTGATTGCATTGAATCCTTTTATTGTTGCATTTATCGTTCGCAGCAATTCCCACCTAGTGATTTCTAACCACATGGCATTCACTGCTGCTTGGAGTCCTAGTGTAAATACGGATGTCATTATCATGGCAGTCTTACTGAATAATTTAAATTCATCAGGAATATCTTCATAAAACTTTATTGATTTTGATGAGAAATAGTTATCTCTTTTTAGTCGATGAAGATTAAGTGATTTCTTCTTTCTTAGTTTCTTAGGTACTCATTCATTTTTGGAAACTCCTGAATATGGAGGACAATTTGGGGAATCACTAACGCTGGGGCGTGTACCATTATAATGGAGCACACTCCTCCCCAGTCTTTAGGCAATTGCATGTGAGCACTGGATCCGCAAGCCCAATATCGATCCATTAACACTGCAGTTCCTCTATTCATTCCTGGCGCTACGATTATTTCTCCACAACCTTTATTCTTTCCAACACAGACCTTGCCATCATTCTTGAAGCAAGTTGTTGCATTCTTAACTTGCAATATATGCACTGTTCCTGCTTCGTTCTCAACCCATGTTAGTAGTTTTGCATTTTTGGCCTATAATTCTAGGCGTTATCAGTCACCTTTTGCACCTTGTGGATTGCTTCTTTCTTCAATAAGTGTGCAGCACAAAATATTAGGCCACCTTCCCACTGAATACTGGTTGCTACACGTCCATTCACCAACAGCTCTGTCCTTTCCCAGCATCCTGGCTCTCCTGATTTTTCAGTCATGTCTGAGCAATTAATTCTTCTCATTTCGATAGTTTTTCTCGGGTCTCCATACTGGGACAGATACATGAGGTTTTGGCTTGTCCACACTAATCCAGTCTCCATTCTCTTTGTATTCAAATATGTGTCTTCGTATGGAAAAGTCTGTCTTGATCGCCATCTTGGAGTTGCGCATTTTCCTTCAAATTGTCCTCTGGTAGTGCATGCTGCCAGGTGGCTGAGCCATTTTGCATCATGTGAAGGCCTTTCCCTTGCAATAAATGTTCTTGCCGCATTCATGGCATACAGTATCAAGGAGAAAACATAACAACCTTCTTTCAATGGTCTTTCTCCCACCTCCCTCATGTGCTGGTACGATAGGTTGTTAGATAGGTGAGCCGATCTGTCTAAATATGTATTTATACTTTCATTATCTTCTTCAGTACCTCGCTTTTTACGAGAAAAATGTCTTTTCATATCAGAGATCAGTGGGGTTTTGTACTCTTAATGTGCAAAATAGTAGATGTCTTTTTTTCTTGTTCATCCCTGCCTATAATATGCGTGAATGCCAACACAATAAGAATAGCAGTTAAAATCAAAATACCACAAAAAGCACCAATAATTATTCTTTGTACAGTGCATTTCTTTTGTGGGGCCACATTTATTACTTTTTGAAACATTTCCATTTCTCTAATCCTTGTCAATATCCCAAAGTTATTGATTTAGTAATAACCCATGAATTTATAATAAAAACTGCAAAATAATCGCCAATATAATTCTTAAAACTATAGTGTTATTTTTCGGGTTTCTGAGAAATGTCACAATTTCTGTTTGTCTTCTGATCAGAGCTGGATAAGATTGTAGGATATAAGAAAAGACTGCAAGTAAGAATGTGTGTGCAATAGGTAGCATAGAAAATAAAGTGTTCTTCTTTTCTTCTGGCTTTTACTGCTTATGTCCCATTGTCTATCTTGGCGTAGTCTAAAGAAGGTGTTCCAGGATCATTTCAAGTCCAACAGTCCTTAAGAAACCCTAATCTAAAGCTTTGAGAAAATGGACTTAGCGGAGGACTCTCGGTAGTATCAGGAAACTAGGCTGCTTGGCCAGAATATAAGGGACTCCAGCACGCTTAAGAACAAGCTGTTGAGAGAGGACATTTTTAGCAACTACGACTTAGTAGACCTCCAAATGTCATGGCTGATATCAAACTTTGAAGTGGACGGCTGCACAGTAATCAACCAGGGGGCACAGAGCAGTGGAAGGGGGAGACCAGTGGGGGGGTCTCTTGGTTGCTCTACACAATACTGTATTTTCATCAAAAGAACGGATCAGAAACATAACTCCAGGAATCCTGGCATTAAAAGCACACTGGAAAGCGAAGATGGGAATCAAATCTCTGATAGTGATTAACATATACTATAATCCAGCAACAACACCTCTTTCTATCTTCTTGGAACTGTTGGCGGCTATTTTGGGGCAGATCAAAATGAAGTATGGAGCTACAAGCATAATACTGATAGGAGACCTGAACTCACAATGTGTCAAATCACACCTGAGCAATACCACAATAAGAGAGCCCTCACCAAATGAAAACCATTGGTATTCCTTTCTGTTGGAATGGAACCTTTGCATGGCAAATGGGACTATAAAGGGAGATGTTCCTCCTCGCCTGTCCTGGTCAAGAGGGGACCACAATTGTTTATGTGTTCTTATCTAAAGACATGCTGGATAATTGTAGCCATTTTTCCATAGAATCGAATAAATCTAGGTATCATGATATGCTTGTTGGGGTCTTTCGTGATAAAAAGCAAGTGACCGTCAAAGCCCTCTCCATGTCTGTCCTAATAAATAGTAATGGCAACAGAATGGCCAGATTTGGAGGTGGTGGCTCTAAAGTTAATGAGGGTCTATCAAGGTTACTGGGGAATGCCACTTTACTAGAATCTAATCTTATCTACAATCCGCTTACATTTGTTGAACTCCTATTGTTTATTAACTCGCCGAAAATAGTGGGGAACGCAGTAAATGTAAAGCACACTAATTCATTTGATGATGCTACGAGCATCAGAAAGAGAAAGTTAAGAAGGGAAATAAGAATGCTGAAAAATGAAGATCGTTGCAGAGTAGACTACAGAGCCACATTTTTAAAAAGCATGATTAAAGTACAGTAATTGGTTAAAAACTCTGAAATATTAGCGATTACAGGAGGATGGGGGCAAATGCTTCAAGCAGTGGGTAGGGCAAACTCCAGGAATTTCTAGTCTCCTATCAGGGCTATCCTCAAAATACTCAACAGAGTAGCATCATTGATGAGGACTCCTGGCAGGCACACTTTTCATCTTTATACGCCTCATTGAGGTATGTCCCGGATCCCCCACATGATAAAATAAAGTGGGAAAGGAGTTGCGATCAGGACATCATAGGGGACCTTATAAAGAAGTCCTCGGCTTCCAGAGCAGCTGGCCCAAATGGGTTGACAAATCAGATTCTAAAATTAAACTCAGCGTTGTGGTAAAAAACACTATTTAATCTGTTTAACAAGGTAATTCATTCTATGATTCATGGCGAGGGCTATAGTTATCCCAATCTACAAGAAGGGCGATCTGGCTGATCCGATAAACTATCGCCCTATCTCCCTTCTAGATGCAGATAGTAAAATCTTTGCTGGCATAATATTGAGGGAATTGGAATCGTGGGAAGAAAAGGAGGGAATACTATCTTAATATCAAATGGGGTTTAGGCATGGCCTGTCAACCTCATTGAATGGTTTAATTGTCGTTTTCAGCCTCTAGTAGATCTTTTGTGAAAGGGGAGCCTCATTTGTTTGGTGCATGGATTGATCTGTCACAGGCTCTTGACACCGTGAATAAAGTTTGCCTGCGGCAGAAGCTCAGACAATGGGGCCACCTGTCTCATCTTTTGGCCATTATAGTTGATCTCCTCAATGGATCCCATTTAAGAGTAAGGTTGAACTTACATGGCCCTCTGTCTGCACCTATCCCCACTAGTAGGGGCGTTAGGCAGGGTTGTATAGTTGACCCCTGCCTCTTCAACCTTTACATGGCGGATTTGGTAGTTCACTTAAGTCAACGTGGCTCTGTGAGTCCAAAGATCGGGGCCAGGAAAATTAAGTTGGGTAGCTCATGCGGATGATCTTGTCCTGTTCAATGTCATGAGCACTGCTCCCGAGAAGCCAAGTCAAGCCCAGCATCCCCAGAAGCAGGCTCACGACCCTCGTCCCCGGCTCCAGCAAACCCCTATTGGGGTCCTTTGGACCATGTCCTGGCGCCACAGGCGCCAGGCTCATAAGGATCCTCAGTCCTGGCGCCAGGGGCGCCGGGCTCATAATTCTTGCAAAGGTGCTTGGGTGGACCTACCTGTAGCAGACCATGCTGCATACTCACCTTTGCAAATGCTGGCAGGATGAAGTCCCCAGCCTTTTGCTGGGAGGAACTATTCCCTGAACTGGGGCTACTTTCTTACCTGGGTGGGGCTGGTGCCACTCCTTAGCTCTGGAACACAGGAACTCTTTTACCTGGGCGAGGCTGAGGAAGGAGACACCCAATCACTCCAACACTATTTAAACCACACCCGATTGGGAAAACATGCTTCGCGTTATTCTGCATCTGCAGCAGGACACTCACCGAGTCAGCTCCAGCATTCCAGTGTCATCTCCAGCTTCAGCTCAGCAACCTGTGGAAGAAAGACACGAGATCTATACTTACCATCCAGGAATCCAGACACTGGAAGAACCTGCAAGCAAAAGAAACATAAGGTTAGCAAGTTGCAACACGTTCGCAGCCGCGCTCGCTTACCTGATCCATCTGTGCTTTCACGGATTCTTCGCGGCCTTCTCATCAGCAGCCTAACGGCACCTGTAAAGACAAAGAACATTGTTAAGTAGGAATCGGGTGAAGGCGGCTGCCTTTACTTTTCTTACCTGCTGTTGTGCGCGTATTACGATCTCTTCAACCTCAGCAGCCCGGCACCTGAAAACAAGAAAAGACATTTTTGAAGTGCCATTAAAGACTGCAAGAAAGCCTAACACTTACGTGTTTCCCCACGTGCATCCGCGACTGGGAAAACGCCCGCAAGGTCCCGACACCTGCAAATAAGAAAAGAACATTGTTAGAGGTGCTATAATAAGGTCACAGATCATTATACTCACGTACTTCGCACGTGCAACGGCAACGGACGAACAACGCCCTCAGCATCCAGGCACCTGAAAAAGGCAATGCAAAGACTTCATTAAAGGTGCCCAACTCTTCAAGACTATAAACTCTTTATACCTACTGGCATCCGCTCGTGCAGTAACGGCGGCATCACCTTTTGGCATCTCAGCACCAAAAGACTTTGAGGAGCTCCAGTGACGTAACTGGAACCCACGCACCCCTGCATAAGTCGCAGGATGGAGAGCCCAGCATTTATACGCCTAAGGTGAGAGCTCACCAGGACATTGGACTTTCGGAGAGTTGGTGATTAGTGAGGAGGAAGTCCAGCCAAACGGTCATTAACCCTTTTTTCTTCCGCCTGCAGAAACCTTACCCTGCAAGCCAGACGGTCAATAAGAGGAAGCCCAGTCCAGAGAGTCATCCGAGCTCTACGCTTCTCAATTGAAGAGACTATAACAGTTCAGCCGGGACCAGCGCCTCCGTGGGAATCAGGTGAGCGTTACAGAACGCAAAGCCCTCCAATAACCTCCTACCCAGGCGCTATGGAAACTTCCGACACTGATCAACTGGCCCAGTTACTAGGGGAATTAAGAGCTGAAGTACATGCTGCCTGCCAGGAAACGAATGCCCTGAGGAGGGAACTGATTATGTCCAAAGAACGAACTGATGACCTCGCCAGACAGTTATTACAATCACAAGCGGGGCAAACCCCTCTACCTAATTCAGGAGGGACCTATACCCTGGCGGCTTCAGCCAATCCTGTTCAAATCAATCTGCCCGGAAATGTGCCTTTGGCTCCGCCCGAACGCTTCTCTGGTGACCCTAAGAGGTTTACGGTGTTCATAAATCAGTGCCGATTACAAATTCTTTGTAGACCAGCTGCTTTTCCGACTGATCAGACTAAAGTAGCCTTTGTGCTTTCGTATCTTAGCGGCAGCGCAGCTGATTGGTCGATCCCTCTGGTTACACAGGATGACCCGATTCTTCGCAATTTCCAGGCCTTCCAGGCCAATATGGAAAGACTTTTCGCAAGACATTCCCAGGGGCAGGCCCTGGACAACAAACTCCTTTCCCTACGGCAGGGCAATCAGGATCTTCTGGCTTATATTGCGTCATTTAACAGACTAATCGTAGAAACCAGATGGCCCGAGGACAAGAGGATCACGCTTTTCCACAGGGGTTTGCGCGGCGAACTCAAAGACGTCCTAGCCCAGGTCGTGAATCCCCCTCAAGATTGTTCAGAGTACATTGATTTAGTGGTCCAATTGGATCACAGACTACAAAACAGAAAGGCAGACCGCTCCAGGTTCGAAACTCAAGTATTCTCTAAGCCACTAACTCACACCAAAGGAGTTGAAGCCGTAGAACCTATGCAAATAGGGGTCGTAAAGGGTCCCCTAACCCAGAAAGAACGCGACAGGAGACGACAATTGCAGCTATGTCTCTATTGTGGAAATTCAGGACATTTCCTCCGAGATTGCCCGGTGAAACCTCTGAAGAAGACAGTGGGAGCTTCTTGTAAGAATTCCGAAAAGCCTGAGCCGGGAAACGACCTCGCCCGACAAGTGTAGAGGTCCGCTTGCCGAGCGTAAAAACCAGTTCTTTGACCTCGCACTTCATAATGTCAATGGTCCTCATAAATCCAGAACGACCGGATCGTTTGCATGCCATTAAAGCATACATTGATAGCGGAGCGATTGGAAATTATGTAGACCGCGAGATGGCTTCCAGGATGAACCTACCCCTTTGTCCTAAGATTATTAAAGACGTCATTACCACAGTGGATGGTACGGAAATAGCCTCCGGACCGGTAACCCATACCACCACAGAAGTGACGTTATTAGGCCAAGATGGACATCGGGAGGTAATCGTGTTCGATGTGATCAAGACCCCTCAGTTACAAATAATTCTGGGGATCCCTTGGTTGGAGAAACACAATCCTCAAATTGATTGGCAAGCAAAGACGATACAGTTCCCAGAGTGTGCACCTACTTGTTATCCTCGACCCAGTATTGGCCTAGCGGGAGCAACATCCGAAGGACCGCAATTGCCTCCAGAGTATCAAGAATTCCAAGATGTCTTTCAGAAGGAACAGGCTAATACCCTGCCTCCCCACAGATCTTACGACTGTCAAATAGACCTGATACCCGGAGCCACTCCCCCTTGTAGTAGAATTTACGCCCTTACCGAGCCTGAAAATCTTCATTTGCGACAGTATCTGGACCAGTACCTTGCCAATGGATTTATCCGCCCATCGAAGTCTCCTGCATCCTCGGCTCTGTTCTTCGTACCTAAAAAAGAAGGTGACCTTAGAACCTGTATTGATTATCGTGCCCTGAACCAGATAACCGTAAAGAACAGATACCCCCTACCTCTGATTCCGGAACTCCTTGACCAAGTTAAGAACGCCTGCATTTATACAAAGCTAGATCTCCGGGGAGCCTACCACTTGGTACGGATCAAAGAAGGTGACGAATGGAAGACGGCATTTCGCACCAAGTATGGACTATTTGAATACCAAGTGATGCCCTTCGGACTATGCAATGCACCAGCCGCTTTTCAGTATTTTATGAATGATGTCCTCAGAGAACTCATAGATGTTTGCGTAGTCGTCTGCATAGATGACATCCTTGTGTACTCATCTTCAGAAGCAGATCATCGGAAACATGTTAGAGCCGTCCTTGGAAAAACTCCGCCAACATAAGCTTTTTGCTAAGCTCGAAAAATGTGTTTTTCACGTCACGGAGGTCGAATTTCTAGGCTTTATTCTGACACCCAAAGGAGTCCACATGGACTCGAGAAAGGTGGACGCTATCATCAAGTGGCCATCACCTACTTCCGTGAAAGGTGTCCAAAGCATGTTAGGTTTCGCCAACTTTTACCGCAGGTTTATTCCAGAGTTTTCACGAGTGGTGCAGCCCATCACCGCCCTCTTAAGAAAAAACAAACGTTTCGAGTGGTCAACAGAAGCAGAACAGGCCTCTCAAGAGCTAAAAGCCAAGTTCACCTCAGCACCCATACTGAAACACCCACGCCCAGCCCTCCCTTACATCGTTGAGACCGACGCCTCCAGCTTACCAATGGGGGCGGTTCTATCACAGAGAGATCCGGAAACTAACCAATTGCACCCCGTGGCATTCTGGTCTCGCAAGTTCTCGGCGCCTGAAATTAACTACACCATCACAGATAAAAAGCTTTTAGCAATTAAGTCTGCTTTCAAGGCCTGGCGGCACTATCTCCTTGGAGCCAAACACACTGTCACGGTAATCACCGATCATCGAAACCTACAATACCTGAAAACCGCCAAAGCTCAGTCCTCCAGACAGCTTCGCTGGGCACTTTTCTTTGCCAAATTTGACTTTGTAATTACTTATCGCCCCGGCAACAAAAATGGCAAAGCGGATGCCCTTTCCCGGATTGGAATGGGAGATAATATTGTCAATCCTGAACCTGTGCCAATAATTCCAGAACAGAGAATCCTGGGCCTGATTTCTTCACAATCCATCGAAGATATCGAAGCAAAAGTTAAACAACTTGTGACCCCTTCGGACTTACAAAACTGGCAACTGAAGGGAAAGGACTTCATCATAAAAAAAGACCTGACTTATTTTCAGGGACGACTATTCCTACCACATGCCGATTTACAAAAACAGGTAATCTCTTGCTACCATGATTCCTTGATGGAGGGCCACCCAGGCATTGCCAAAACCTCGGAAAAAGTCAAGAGACACTTCTGGTGGCCGTCATGGAGAAAAGACATAAAGGAGTTTGTGATGTCCTGTGGTGTGTGTGCCCAAAACAAAGGTCAAAAGGAAAGACCAGCGGGTCTCCTGCATCCGCTAGACATCCCGCCACATCAATGGCATACCCTCTCCATGGACTTCATCACCGATTTACCCTCCTGTTCCGGATACAACACTATTCTAGTAATTGTAGATTTGTTTTCTAAAATGGCCCACTTCGTTCCTCTAAAGGGCTTACCTTCAGCTTCAGTTCTAGCACGGGAAAAGATTGCACGGCTTCCCTTCGATTTTGATCTCAGATAGGGGGAGCCAGTTTATCTTTCACTTTTGGCGAAGTTGCTGTCGTTTAACTCAAATTGATGTGAGACATTCAACCAGCCATCATCCCCAGACCGACGGACAAACTGAGAGGACAAACCAAACTCTTGAACAATATTTACGTTGTATGCTACAGCAGTTGGAAATTAATTGGAAAGATATCCTTTGGATAGCCGAATATGCTTACAACAACTCGATCCATTCAGGAACCGGAAAAAGTCCCTTTTACATTTTATATGGGATTCATCCTCGAACCTCCAATCTCGACCCGCCCCAAGATCTTGGAACGCCTGCCGTGGATCAACTTCACAATGCTATCACTCAAGCTTTCAAAGAAGCGACAATCCACCTACAACAGGCTAAAGAACGGTACAAAAGGGGAGCAGACCAACACCGAAGAGACGCCCCTCAATACCAGGTTGGAGATCAAGTTTGGTTATCCACCAAACATTTGTCACTTAAAGGACCTCACACCTTCAACTCAAAATATCTGGGACCATATCCAATTACAGCCATAATAAACCCAGTGGCTGTGAAATTGGGTTTGCCATCCCACATGAAAATACATCCGGTGTTTCACGTATCTCTACTAAAACCTATGCAACCTGGAACCAGACTGAATAAACCTCCAGAGCCTATTCAAGTAAATTGAGAACCTGAATTTGAGGTTAAAAACATCCTGGACTCCAAGATCATCAAGTCAAAATTATACTATCTGATCGGCTGGAAGGGTTACGGAACTCAAGAACGATCATGGGAACCCTCTGACCACGTCCATGCTCCTCGTCTATTCAGAAAATTCCACCGAACTTTTCCCAATAGGCCAAAACCTCCGGGGAAGACAAGTTTGGGAGGGGCCTTGAGGGGGGGTGCTGTCATGAGCACTGCTCCCGAGAAGCCAAGTCAAGCCCAGCATCCCCAGAAGCAGGCTCACGACCCTCGTCCCCGGCTCCAGCAAACCCCTATTGGGGTCCTTTGGACCATGTCCTGGCGCCTCTGGTGCCAGGCTCATAAGGATCCTCAGTCCCGGCGCCAGGGGCGCCGGAGTCATAATTCTTGCAAAGGTGCTTGGGTGGACCTACCTGTAGCAGACCATGCTGCATACTCACCTTTGCAAATGCTGGCAGGATGAAGTCCCCAGCCTTTTGCTGGGAGGAACTATTCCCTGAACTGGGACTACTTTCTTACCTGGGTGGGGCTGGTGCCACTCCTTAGCTCTGGAACACAGGAACTCTTTTACCTGGGCGAGGCTGAGGAAGGAGACACCCAATCACTCCAACACTATTTAAACCACACCCGATTGGGAAAACGTGCTTCGCGTTATTCTGCATCTGCAGCAGGACGCTCACCGAGTCAGCTCCAGCATTCCAGTGTCATCTCCAGCTTCAGCTCAGCAACCTGTGGAAGAAAGACACAAGAACTATACTTACCATCCAGGAATCCAGACACCGGCAGAACCTGCAAGCAAAAGAAACATAAGGTTAGCAAGTTGCAACACGTTCGCAGCCGCGCTCGCTTACCTGATCCATCTGTGCTTTCACGGATTCTTCACGGCCTTCTCATCAGCAGCCTAACGGCACCTGTAAAGACAAAGAACATTGTTAAGTAGGAATCGGGTGAAGGCGGCCGCCTTTACTTTTCTTACCTGCTGTTGTGCGCGTATTACGATCTCTTCAACCACAGCAGCCCGGCACCTGAAAACAAGAAAAGACATTATTGAAGTGCCATTAAAGACTGCAAGAAAGCCTAACACTTACGTGTTTCCCCACGTGCATCCGCGACTGGGAAAACGCCTGCAAGGTCCCGACACCTGCAAATAAGAAAAGAACATTGTTAGAGGTGCTATAATAAGGTCACAGATCATTATACTCACGTACTTCGCACGTGCAATGGACGAACAACGCCCTCAGCATCCAGGCACCTGAAAAAGACAATGCAAAGACTTCATTAAAGGTGCCCATCTCTTCAAGACTATAAACTCTTTATACCTACTGGCATCCGCTCGGGCAGTAACGGCGGCATCACCTTTTGGCATCTCAGCACCAAAAGACTTTGAGGAGCTCCAGTGACGTAACTGGAACCCACGCACCCCTGCATAAGTCGCAGGATGGAGAGCCCAGCATTTATACGCCTAAGGTGAGAGCTCACCAGGACATTGGACTTTCGGAGAGTTGGTGATTAGTGAGGAGGAAGTCCAGCCAAACAGTCATTATGTCATATCCCACAGAAGGAGATGGTCATTGTGGCGCCGTTGGTCCCAATCACGGGTGGCGGCCATTGTTTATCCCAAGATGGCGGCGCCATCCGAGTGCAGTATTCCAGCCTTGCAAGGGATGCTTGCAATTATGGCCCCACCCCCTCAGCAAGGATCCGGTTATCTTGCGGCAGGCACAACGCTCGAGTGCGTTGCTTCTCTCCCCAGTCAGCGCTTCAAGCCTTCTTGTCGTATTCCAAGGGCAGAGATTCCGCCTCCTAACCTCTGTTTTCGAGTGCCAGAACGGCTCGAAACAGATCCCTTTCGTTTCAACTGTAACCGATTCCAACCGCACCGGTCTGAACACTTCGCATACATTGCTTCGATTCAGCCTCTTCATTCATTTCCCGACTGTGTAATTCAGAAGGTTTTTCTGCATCACAATTCGAATCTGCTCTCAGATTCCCGAAGTTGCACCACATTATCCACGAGTTCTCACTCTCGGTGTCTCATAGAAGAAATCCGAACACATGCAATCCTGAGACATTATAGGGCACAATCTCCTTTATAACGGGTAACTATTTGGCAACTGATATTCTGCTTCTACTCTGTCTTTCAGTGCAAACTTACCATTCTCTAATCTATGCTTTCGTTATTTTCTTTGTGGTAGTTGCATTCAGTCATCTGGAACTGTGCTAGAGACTCGCCCTATCCTGCTCACAGAGAAGACGTCCCACAACTGAGGCGGTCAGCGTTTTCTTCCCCAGAGGGTTTCCCTGGGGAGTTCATTCCTTCCTGGTGCAATCTATCACGGGATAGGAAGAGATTCCCCCGGGGGGGCTTCTCATATTCAACACATTTGAGCTACTGGATCAGGTCAGTGGGTGCATGTTTACAGGGAACCATTATTATTCCTGGAAATTAAAAATGCTAGAACAAAATATTATAGTAAGCAACGCCCAAAAGAATTATAATAAGGGATTTACCTTAGTTTCTTTTCTATAATTACATTCTGTTTCCAGGAATAATTATTTTTCCCCTTACGCGCTCACTGAAATGGATCCGGCTCAACAACAGCAATTATTGGCGGCAGTTCAGTCGCTAACGGCCGAAGTCCAGGCACTTAAACAAGAGAAAGCGGTGTTACGGCAACACATGGGGAGGTCCCCTAGTTGTTCCGAACTTCCTCCTGGACCTTTACCAGGGGGACGTTTTGATGGAGACCTGCATAAGTTGAGAGAGTTTTTAGAATCTTGCACAGTGCAGTTTACATTTAAGACTGCATTTTTTCACACTGACAGGGATAAGGTGGGACACATGATTGCTCACCTTACCGGTCCTGCTCTAGCCTGGGCTACCCCTTTAGTTACTTCAAACAATCCAATTCTGGATTCATATCCGGCCTTTGTTAATAGTCTTAAGACCATGTTCGGGAGGCAGGAGGTCACAGTGTCAGCTCAAGAACAACTATTGGATTTTCGTCAGGGTTCTTTGGATCCCTTGGTCTATATTACTCGCTTCAAACAATTGGCAGCAGGAACGTCCTGGGCAGATGACGCCTTGATTACGCTTTTTAGGCGGGGTTTAAATGAGGAACTAAAGGATGAGGTCTCTAGAGTTCCTCGCCCGCCTAATTTGGCCGAATTAATATCGATGGCTATGCAGATGGACTACAGAATTTTGGAAAGACGTCAGGAAAAGAGACGGCAAAATAATTTTCGGTCTCATCCTGACAATTCAATGGTCTCCCCCAAGGGAAACTTCTCTGACGAACCAATGCAGATAGGTGCAGCTCGTGGTCCTTTATCCGCAGAGGAGCGACTTCGACGTCGCACCTTAGGGTTATGCATGTACTGTGGTTCCAAGGAGCATTCTTTACAAAATTGTCCGATCGTTCTCTCTCGGAAGCAGGGAAACGCTCGAACCCGACCGTCAGGGGAGCCGCGGTTAGGGAATCAGTGAGCGGTTCCCCTTCTTCCTCCATTTCATCCCACATTACAGATGTCCCTGATACCCCTATGTTGGTTCTAAAGGTTACCTTTTCTTGTGATTCCTTGGGTTTAATTGAGGTTCCAGCACTGGTGGATAGTGGGGCAGCAGGTAATTTCATTGACGATATTTGGGCGGCCAAATTTAGAATTCCTCGTTCTTCCAAATCTATTGCTATTCCCGTTGAGTCAGTAGATGGAAGTCCGTTGGTCTCAGGTCCCATCAAGGAACAGACGGTTCCTTTACGGATGTCCATGGCTACTCATAGGGAAGTCATCACATTAGACATTATCCGGACTGCCCATTATCCTGTGATATTGGGATTACCTTGGCTTAGAGTGCACAACCCCTATATTAATTGGTCAGCTGGAACATTTTTTCTGGGTTCTGTTCATTGTCAAGCCCATTGTTTTCATCGCGGTACTGGTGAACTACTTTCTGCCTCGTCTCGCGGGGGTGAGGGATTGAGAACTACTGTGCTAAATCAGATTCAGGGGATTCCTGAGCCTTATCACTCTTTTCATAAGGTATTTTCCAATACTGAATATGCTGAACTGCCACCTCATCGTAGGGATGATTGTGCCATTGATTTACTTCCGGACCACCCTATCCCATTTGGTCGCTTGTATGTGCTATCCGCAAGAGAAAAGGAGGTTCTTAAGGAGTATCTTCACAAGAATGTGCACAATGGTCTCATTGCCGAATCCACCTCCCCTGCTGGGGCTTCCTTATTTTTTATTCCCAAAAAAGACTCTGCGGAACTCCGACCTTGTATTGACTTTCGCGGATTGAACAAGATTACGGTCCCTGATCGTTATCCTATGCCCCTAATCGCGGACATCCTTGAAGCCATTAAGGGTGCCAGGATTTTCACCAAGTTGGACTTGCGGGGAGCCTACCATCTCATCCGCATCAAATCGGGGGATGAATGGAAGACGGCTTTTAGGACGCCATTTGGACATTATGAGTATCGCGTAATGCCATTTGGATTGCCTAATGCACCGGCAGTCTTCCAGCGCTTTATGGACCATCTATTCTCTGACATTCTCCTGCATTCAGTTATTGTATATCTCAATGATATTTTGGTTTTTTCTACTACACCCGCTGAACACATTGGTCATGTTACAGATGTGCTACAACGCCTTCTAGACAATCATTTATTCTGTAAGCTGGACAAGTGTGAATTTCATCAAGACAGTGTGGCATATTTGGGATTCATTCTATCCGCTCAGGGGGTCTCTATGGATCCCCGGAAGGTTTCTGCTATCCGAGACTGGACTTCTCCAAATTGTGTTAAGGATATCCAGCGATTCCTGGGGTTTGCCAACTTTTATCGGCGATTTATTCCTAGATTTTCTGAGATCATTTTACCGTTAACGGCTCTTCTCAAGAAAGGGGTTCCGTTTCATTGGTCCGTGCAAGCAGAAGAAGCTTTCACCTTCCTAAAGGACTGTTTCATGACAGGGCCTATTCTGCTCTCTCCTGATCAAAGAAAGAGATTTATTGTAGAGTCGGATGCCTCCCACTTTGCCCTTGGAGCTATCCTTCTTCAGGAAGATGAACAGGGGGTGGAGTGTCCCGTTGCGTATATGTCTAAGACCCTTTCTCCTTCAGAACTGAACTATACAGTCCTTGAGAAAGAGTTACTTGCCATCAAACGGGCTTTTGAGGAATGGCGTCATTTACTGCTAGGAGCCCAATTTGCGGTTGAGGTTCGGACAGACCATCACAATCTTCGAGCCCTTCAGAAAGCACAAACTCGGAATAGCAGACAAGCCCGTTGGGCTCATTTTTTTTCTCCGTATGAGATTGTGTTTACCTTCATTCCTGGCAAGAGTAATTTAAAGGCTGATGCTTTATCTAGGAAAGAATCTACTGAGTGGGCTCATTTCCGGGCCGAACCTTTATTTCCCAATGCTCGTTTTGTTCATGTGATTTCTAGTTTTCTTCAGTCCGTAGCCAACGCTACGTTGGTTTTTCAAGAGGAAAACCCTGACGTGTTTCGGGCACTGGGGCTCACTATCTCTCAGGGTTGTGGTTACCGGGATCAGAAACTGTTTTTGCCCTCGGCGAGACTCCAAAAGACTATTCTTACAATGTGTCATGACTCGCTTATGGCTGGTCATCGAGGAGTCAACAATACGACGGAGCTGGTCCGCCGTAACTTCTGGTGGCCTAATCTTGTGGAGGATGTTAAGCAATATGTGGCTGCCTGTACCGTCTGTTTGCAATCAAAGGCACCTCGAGGTTCCCCCTTGGGTCTGCTCACGAGAATGCCCGTGCCGGTTCGTCCATGGCAGATCATTTCCACAGACTTTGTAGTGGATCTTCCTAAGTCAGCGGGATGTACGACCATTATGGTCACTATTGACTACTTCACGAAGATGGCCCACTTCGTGGCCTTGCCTAAGGTACCTACCTCAGCGCAGATGGCAAGGATCTTTATTACGCATATTTTTTCTGTTCATGGCTTACCGGATATGATTGTTTCGGATAGGGGTCCCCAGTACACTTCTAGATATTGGCAGCAACTGTGCAGAATGCTTGGTGTTACCCGTGCCTTGAGCTCGGGATTTCATCCGCAAACAAATGGACAGACGGAACGATTGAATCAGACTCTTGAGGGTTATCTCAGGTGCTATGTTTCAGCTTCTCAGGACAATTGGACGGAGTTGTTGTCTTTGGCAGAATTTGCCTATAATAATGCTCATCACACATCATTGGGATCCAGTCCGTTTCACTGTTCCTATGGGTTCCATCCTACCTGCTTCCCTGTGGGGGTATCGTCTGCATCTTCTTTCCCGGATGTCGTCTGTCTGCTGCAGGATATTCAACAGGGTCATCAGAAGGCTCTGACTTCTCTTCAGAACGCTCAGGAACGGATTAAGCGTTTTGCTGATCGCCGACGCTCTCCAGCTCCAGTTTTTGCATCCGGGGACAGGGTGTGGTTGGCCTCTCGATTTCTTCCTCGGCACCTGGTGCCTTCCAAACTTTCTCCTAAGTACTTTGGTCCATTTCCTGTGCTTCAACGTTTGGGTGAGGCGGCTTATCGTCTACGTCTTCCTCCTTCTTGGTCCAGGATTCACCCAGTTTTTCATGTTTCTCAACTTAAGCAGGATGTGGCGGATCGCTTTTCTCGTCATCTGCTTGCTCGTCCTCCTCCTGTTTCGACTCCTTCGGGGCCGGAGTTTGAGGTAGCCGGCATTTGCGATTCCCGTTACCACCGGGGCCGTCTTCAGTACTTGGTGGATTGGCATGGGTATTCGCCGTCTGAACGGTCCTGGGAACCGGCTTCTGCCGTTCATGCTCCGCAGCTGGTTCGCCGGTTTCATCGTTCTCATCCCGGCAAACCGGGTACGTCTGCTCTTTGGAGGGGGCATACTGTCATATCCCACAGAAGGAGATGGTCATTGTGGCGCCGTTGGTCCCAATCACGGGTGGCGGCCATTGTTTATCCCAAGATGGCGGCGCCATCCGAGTGCAGTATTCCAGCCTTGCAAGGGATGCTTGCAATTATGGCTCCACCCCCTCAGCAAGGATCCGGTTATCTTGCGGCAGGCACAACGCTCGAGTGCGTTGCTTCTCTCCCCAGTCAGCGCTTCAAGCCTTCTTGTCGTATTCCAAGGGCAGAGATTCCGCCTCCTAACCTCTGTTTTCGAGTGCCAGAACGGCTCGAAACAGATCCCTTTCGTTTCAACTGTAACCGATTCCAACCGCACCGCTCTGAACACTTTGCATACATTGCTTCAATTCAGCCTCTTCATTCATTTCCCGACTGTGTAATCAGAAGGTTTTTCTGCATCACAATTCGAATCTGCTCTCAGATTCCCGAAGTTGCACCACATTATCCACGAGTTCTCACTCTCGGTGTCTCATAGAAGAAATTCGAACACATGCAATCCTGAGACATTATAGGGCACAATCTCCTTTATAACGGGTAACTATTTGGCAACTGATATTCTGCTTCTACTCTGTCTTTCAGTGCAAACTTACCATTCTCTAATCTATGCTTTCGTTATTTTCTTTGTGGTAGTTGCATTCAGTCATCTGGAACTGTGCTAGAGACTCGCCCTATCCTGCTCACAGAGAAGACGTCCCACAACTGAGGCGGTCAGGGTTTTCTTCCCCAGAGGGTTTCCCTGGGGAGTTCATTCCTTCCTGGTGCAATCTATCACGGGATAGGAAGAGATTCCCCCGGGGGGGCTTCTCATATTCAACAAATTCGAGCTACTGGATCAGGTCAGTGGGTGCATGTTTACAGGGAACCATTATTATTCCTGGAAATTAAAAATGCTAGAACAAAATATTATACATTAACCCTTTTTTCTTCCACCTGCAGAAACTTACCCTGCAAGCCAGACAGTCAATAAGAGGAAGCCCAGTCCAGAGAGTCATCCGAGCTCTACGCTTCTCAATTGAAGAGACTATAACAGTTCAGCCGGGACCAGCGCCTCCGTGGGAATCAGGTGAGCATTACATTCAACCACACCCCTGTAGGTCTGCAAGACCTGCTGAAAGCTTTTGAGGATTATGCATGATTAAATGATTTAAAGATCAATCCAGCTAAATCTAGAATAGTTGTCTTTAAACGACAACAGACTAAAGGTCCTCCTACAACTGGTTGTTAGCGGGGCATAAGATATCTGTGGAAAAGGAAGTCACATATCTAGGCTTCAATATAAGATCTTTTCTGTCCTTAGGCCAAGTCAGGACAGTCCAAGAATGCAAGCTAGTGGAACTTGACTGCCAGATGAAAAAACTCAATCAGGTTTACTGTAAATTCACGTTAGAACCTTTGATTAAGTTTTATATTGGCAAGGTAATCCCTGTATTAATATACAGTGTGGATATATATCCGGCCATACAATTAATGAACTGAGGGTGTCTCAAAGGCAAACTTTGGAAAACGTGTTAACTCTTCCACAATGCCTGCCTGTGCTGTGTCTAAGATATGAACTAGGTCTACAGTCCCTGAGTTCTCATGTCAAATGGAGGGTACTCTCCCTCTATAGGCAGATAACTGTCCCTAAATAAAATTCACTTTACATAGATATGAAAGTAATGTTGGAGGACTGCTCAAATAATTTCTTAAAGGAACCTAGAACTTGTGCTTTGGAAATCTTATCCGACTGTGATTGTCTTGAAAATTATCTGAAAGAAAATCTGATGTATGTCGAAGGGCGTGTGAAAAAATCTGACTGGATTCAAACAATAACAGAAATGCAGAGCTGCACCGGTTACTCTCACCCTATGATAAACCAAGCGGTCAATTGTCAAGATATCTAAAATGCTTCCCCAATCCAAGGAATAGATCAGACTTCCTCAGATTTCATCTGAACCTCTTGCCAAGGAGAGAGATTCTCTTCATCAGATATAAAGAACAATATGAGGATAACCTTTGTCCGTTGTGTTGTAAAATTAGCCCACAAACCTTGAGACATATATTGTTGGCCTGTGACGGCACCAGAGAAATTAGAACAAATGCATTTGCAAGATTTGTGGATAATGACTGGTAGTTAGACACACCATCATTTTGGGAAAGACTAATTTCAGGCCACAAATCACTGTTAACATGGGAGGTTATAAAGCTATTTCGATCACTGTATGTGATGGGAACTGACTGGAGGGCTACTAACCTTTGAGAGTATTTTTCTTTTATTCTACTTGTACCTCTGTATAAGGTTTGATTCTATAGAAATGTAATTTCTTTATCTTGTTTAACTTTTTCTTTTTACTTTGCATATTATTATGTTGAAATGATTTTTTCTTCTTTTTTAGTAAAGGTTTTTAATAAACCATACACTAATAAAAAAAAGGTTTTACTTTTTCTTACCTTGTCTTGTCTTGACTTTTGGTGATGGATCTTGTCTGAACCCGCTGGAATTCTTCACTTGGTTCAGTAGAGGTAGTAGCAGGAGAGGTCAAGGTTTTTCCTTTATACGGTTTGATGTCATGTAAGTGTATCCACTCTACCCTCCCTTGTAATTTCACAGCAGCAGCGCTACCTTCCTCCACTTTGTTGGGGCCCTCAAAGCAGGGGGTACTCCAGGTGCGTACAAATTTGCAAGCCATCACCTGGTTCCCTGGAACAAGCTGAGAGGCTTGAGTGTTTCTTCCAGATCAATGGGCTGAATGTCCTTTTTATTTCCGCTTGATCCCTCCCATCAATACTGGAGCTGTTGAGACATAAAAGAAACACTTTCAGTCATGGTTTTTACATAATCATGCATTGCATCTCTTAAAGCCCTCGCTAAACTATGGGTATCTGTATTTTCCCCTGTTGGGGTAGTGAGAGGAGTGCTCATGCGTCACCCAGTCACCAACTAATGAGGAGTCAAATGATGATCTCAGCCAGGCTGATTCCGCAGCGCATACAGCTCAAGAGGTAGGCAATGGAGCAAACCCTTTTTTAAAGTGACTTTCAGTTTCGCTATTCTTTCTTTCAAAAGACCATTTATTTCTCACAAATACTGTTTGCTTTCAGATGATAGGCTGATGCAAACTTGTGTCTGTATTTTCGAATAGTTCATTTACGAAGTGCGGCCCATTATCAGATCACAGAACTACGCATAAACCCCATGTTGGAAATACTTTGCGCACAAGGAACTTGGTGGCACACGCAGCATCAGGGTGTGTGCATGGACCCGCCTTGATTCATCTGGAAAAGGGACATACTACAACTAACATATATCTATACCCATTACAAGTCTGCAGCATAATCTATACATAGGAGCTGAAATGGTCCGTTTGGTCTGGGCATTACTCCTCTCACCGTTCGCAAAGTATGTCCTGCAGTACATATCTGGCACACAATACAATTTATAATGAGCTGTGCCACATGTTCAAATAGGTTTGGTACAAACAATTCTTCTGCAATAGTAGCAGCTAGACTTTCTCGAGTCACATGTGCTGGGTATTGAAGTTGCTCCAACGCTACCCACAATAATGCTAGAGGCATAACTGGCTTTCCAGTGCTATCCTGTCTCCACATTGCCTCAGTAGGGGACAGAGAACATCCCTGTTTTTTCCAGAACTATTATTCTTCCTGCAATGCTCGTCCTTGTATTTCAATTAACTGTACAATGGACGTCATATTAAATCCTTCCTTGAGCAGCATGCATCGCCCTGTTGTCTGTCTTATATTTTTTACTTCACTTTCAAATGTGGTTGGGCAATAGGCCGCTTTTCTGGACTCTAAATCTGATGCTTTGTTTCTGCGAGAAATAAAATCTGTTCTCTTTGAATGGGCTGCGCATTTTACGATTGCTATTGTCTCTGGTAAACTCACTGCTTCTATACATTTTTCTAATAAGTCAGCATGTTCCACTGGAGTGCCATCTGCAAAAAGGAAGCCCCTCCTTTTCCAACATGACAGGCCTGTGTGTAAAGTTGACGTCATCCTCAAAGCTTCGTAGCACATCAATAAGTGCTGCAAATTCTGCAGCATGTGCTGAGTAATTTGGGGATAATCTTCTGCTAATCATTACCTCAAATTTACCCTCTCAGTTCAGTTTTACCACTGCCGATCCAGTACGTCTCACTCCTGTCTTTTGATCAGTTCTCAATGACCCATCAATGAAAGCACTTCCCCCATTCCTAGAGCATTCTCTCTAACTCTGGGAATATCATCATAACATTCAGTATACATTTATTTTGATTGCAGGGTTTGAGATAATTACCTAATATCCTGATGATTTTTGTGTGGGCAATGTACCTTTGGGCTTCTCCAAAATGGCAAATAATACATGCTCTACAAATAACTTAACTGAACACTCCATGGTTATTCTTTAAGCCTTTTCAATTGTAAATGCAGCTGCAGCTAAAGATTGCTCAGAAGGACAATGTCCTTTCATGACCGGATCTAAAATCACGCTATAGTAAGCCAATTATTTTTTTTAATTCATGAAATTCCTCAGTCATTTCCTCTGTCCATATAATCTTATTTTTAGCCATCTGGGCCTCTTTGAGTCCTTTTAAAAGTGGATGAATATATGTACTGTAATCAAAGACCTAGGCTCTACAATAATTGCATAGGCCTAAAAATGGTTGCATTTGGCTCATTGTTCTTGACTGTTCAGTTCACATAATAGCCTCTGCCCTTTCAGGTGTCACTTTTCTGACTTTGTGCAAGATCAACTGTCCTATATACAGTACGTCTTCTTCACAGTATTGTCATTTCTCCTTATCTACTTTGTACCCTTTCTATGCCAGTATAGTCATAAGCTTGACAGAGTCTTCTTTGCAGCTTTCTTCTCTCTCACTGCACACTGAAATGTCATCAACGTATTGAATTTTGGTACTTTCAAGTTGGACATTACCCAAGTCCATCTGAAGGACTCAAGTAAAAATTGATGGGGACTCACAGTACCTTTGGGGCAAACGAGTATGTTTCAGGTGAATCGTTCCATACGAAAAGGAAGTCAAATCTTGTGAGTCTTCATGAAGTGGAATTGAGAAAAATGAATTTGTGTAATCTACAACAGTGAAATATTTTGCTTTTGATGGGCTATTACACAATATTGTTGCAAGATTTGGAACTATGGGAAACTCTGCTTCGACTATGTTGTTCAGAGGGCGAAGGTCCTGAATAAATCTCCACAAACCTGCACACCCTGTTGATTTTTTGACAGAGTGCACAGCCGTATTACATGGGGAATCAGATGGTACCAAAACACCTTGCTTCATTAAAGCGGATATGGTTTCGAATATACCTCCATCCGCTCCTCTTAAAATCGGATACTGTTTTGCACGTGGCAGAATTTCTTCTGGTTTAAGCTTAATTTGAACTGCTCCTACTCCTTTTTTATAAGCCCACGTCATATGTACTTGTTGTCCATAAGATACATGGTATCTATTTGAAACCTTCATGAAAAAATTGCAGCTTCTTTTTTACCAATGCCATACTCTGCTGTATTTCTACATTTTCTACTTTGATCCATGAAAAATACTAAATCATCATTTGAATAGTCATCCCTAAATACCTCCTTGTCTGTCAAGTCTGTCAACCTATATCCTTCATTAAGGGCTATCACCGTTCTCCCTCCCCTTGCCTCTTCGTCTGTCCCATGAAGCGTCACCCTTTCTTCTCTAACAATTGCTGCTTCTAGTTATAGAGGGATCATTTTCTCTTCCCTGTCGTCCATAGGGATCTCTCGTCTGAACAGAATGTCTTGGGAGGATAGCTCAGGGGCAACGTGCTCGCCTTGGAAACAAGACAACATGGAGCAACGCAGGTTCGATCCTCGGGTCTGCGCTTAGAAACCTCTGGGTATTAAGTGTGTTATAAATAACATAAATTATCATTAAAAAAACGTATCAGGTATTCTCAATAGCTTACCAATCAATTTAGGCAACCATGATAATAAGACAGTCACTCCATACAAAAACACACCCTCGTCTACAGGTACTCCTCGTAAAGTTTTCTTACCTGTAAACGCTAATATGAGCTCTCTCACATTTACATTATGTATCCCTGGAGTTGAACACACTATTCCCCCATCAGTAAAAGATATTGTTATTTTAAGTTTCATCATCAAGTCACGCCCAAGTATGTTTACCGGCTTTTGTCTAGAGTATAATAATGGCATAGACATGTCATGTTTACCTATAGAAATTGGTAATTTGTCTGTGAAAGGAACTAAGCTCATTGCCCCAGAGAATCCCTGTGCATTCATGGCAGTACCTGGCATTGTGTATTGTCCCTTGCGGACACAGGAACGTGTTTCTCCAGTGTCCACAAGAAATGAAAACGTCTTGCCTCCTATCGTCACCTTGACCCTTGGTTTCTTTTGGGGGTCTGGTGTCACAGATAGTAATAAACACACAAGGTCGCTCTGTGGGCCGTCCTATTGTGGATATAAATCCATTCCTGTACCTGTGAAATGTTTCACTCCTATCACAGTCAGACTCCTCGATTTAGGTGCAGCTACTTGCGTGGCTTCCGTATCCATGTGCCATTGTGATGCACCTGCTTGTTGCATTGGAATAAATTGTATTTGTTGCATCAGTGCCTGCTATTTTTGCCCCTGCAGCGATTGCGTCTGCATTGGGGCTAGTTGTATTTGCTGTGATTGCAGTGCATATGTCTGAGGTTGCGTGTGATCTTGGTCGTAATATCCTTGTGAATCTGTATTATACCGTGGAGCATATCCCATACCCCCTCTTGGAGATTGTCAATTCTGTTGTTGCATGCCTCCCCTGCTTCTGCATACTCTAGCTAAATCTACGGCAACTCCAGCATTGTCTGCCATTAAATCCTCCCCTTTCATGACGGTTTTGAAAAGTCACTTCATCCTCCTCCTCGAGGCCCATTCCCTCTGCCTCTCTGCATAAAATGATACCCATTCTGATCCATTATGTATGCTGCATTATTTTACTGCGGTAACTGTATTATTTGTGCCACTGCTTCCTCATTACTTTTTAGTACTGCTCCTTCTATGGCGTACTTTGATCATTTTATCTGCACCAATTTCACCTCTTCCTGTTTCCTACTCTCTGCTTTCTTTTTATCTTTCTCCCTTAATTGTATATCTGGCCATGGTTTTGCTTCCATTCCCACTTGTTACTTTAGCTGACGTTGCACCGGCTCTGGCAGCCCTTGACATAAAATGTGATAAAATAATACTACCGTTTTATCCCATGATTCATGTGTCTCCAAATTCCATCTATCCTGAATCTCCTGAATAAAGGGTCTTCAGTATCTCCCATTTTCCTAGTCTTTATTGCCCCAATATCTGATGTACCAGGATATTGTACTCAGAGTGATCGCCATACATCTGCTCTACAATTCTTAAATGGTGTTCCATTGTGCAGCATGTTTTGCGCTGTGACTTTCGGATGCCCTGCCCTTTTCCAAATGGTATTAGCTCTCTCCTCTACAATAGCTGATAATAGGTCTATAATGTCACCTATGGCTAAAGTTGCCCCTGACGTTCTTTTATCTAATTCAGAGATCCACTTTCCTGCATCAGAAATTAAACATGGTAGTGTGCACTTTAAATTCTCCTTACCCATTCAGGGTCATGGAATATATTCTGGTCGACCACCCCCCTTCTCTATTAGTGAGACTTGGGACAGTCCTGGTTCATAATCTACCCGCTCACACTCCATGCAGCGTTGTCCTCACCTGTTTGTTTCCGTCCTGGCAAGGCCCTTAATCTACTTAGGTAGTGATATATTTCCTGTGCTGCGCAATCATACCTGTGGTCGTTCAGTTTATGTTGTCAGCTCTGGTGTTTTTTCTATAGGGTCTTCTAAATCCGACCATTTTACCACTTTACCTTTGCTTGATTCTCTTGAAAATCCATATGCACCTTTTCTTTGTGCTTTCTTATCTTCCTTTCTTCATCTGACATTATTATGCCCCAACCTGCATCACTGTTATCTTCTTCTATATCATCAAAATCTAACTTGGTTAAAGACATCGTTCTATGATCGTCTGTCATGATGTCCCCTGATCTACTTCAGTTCCCTTTAAGTGTGAGCTCTGAGTATTCTCTTGAGTTCCATACCTTCCTCTATCCCTCATTTGCCTATATCGGTTCTCAAGCCTCTGCTTTGTCTTCTGTATCCTGTCCACCAGCCCATGTTGATCGTGGCATTACTTGCAGCTCTCTTCGAGGCTGTTGTGACCCTCTCTCTTCTTGCAATTGTTCTTATGCTCCTATGGCATAAATATTCAGTCTTGACATTTTTTAATCCCCTACTTCGATTCATTTCTTCCTCTCTTCTCATTTCCCTTAATTCATCTTCGTTTCACCTTCTTTGCAACCTACGTACTTTCAATCTTTGGGTTTCTGCCTCTTTTTGTTTCTCTTCTAATATCTCCTCTTTTCTCATCTCACATGTTATCCGTTCTTGCCTTTGCTTACACTCGTTGTCCCTTTCTTCTTTATATAATCTCTCTTCTTCTTTCCCTTTCTCCTCCCTCTCTTCTCTTTACCCTCTTACTCGAGCTCCATCAATACCTTTGTCATCTATTTTAAGCAATATTTGCCCTCCCATTCATTTGTTCTGTACTATTGCCATGCCCTTAGCTGTATCCTTTGTTCCCTTCTGTCTCTCTGCTTTTTCCTCTATCTCTATCTGACTGTCCGGCCTATCCTTTCTCTCATCACGCTGTTTATCTTCATCGCGTATTAATATGTATTTGCGTTCTCGATTCCCACTCTCTTCCTTGGTATTGTCACTGCTATAGGCAGGGAGCTCATACATTGGATTAACATACCAGCTGCTGCCTTTAATTCCTTCATGGGATAATATCCCTTCTCTTCAGTATTTACATCTTGCTTTTAAGGAGGGGAAATAGAAGCCGAAGGTGTTACATCTTTTCCTTTATGCTGATTAAGCATCCACTCCCTCTCAGCTGGATCTTCTTTTTCACTTTGATACATTTTTCAGAGTTCTAAAACTGACAACCTTTTCTCTAACATCTTTCCTTTATGAGTGACATGTAAGTATGCCATCATGTGACATAATATCAGTTTTGATAATGAAACCTCTGGGGGTGACGAAATAAGTGTTTTCCTAAGAAGACTCCTACTGGGCTTTCCGCAAAGCCCTCAAAACTTTGCTCTTCAATGAACCCTCCTTTATTCATGCATCCGACTGCATCCTGACCTCTCTAGCCTCATGCATGTATTCCCATGACTGTAACGTATTTACTTCTATGATGTATGCAACACTGTAACTATGTTTATCACCTATTGTGCCTAAGGACCTCTTGTAACCAATTCTCCCCAGCGCCCTGATGCCTGAGGACTTGTGCACGCTATACAAATGAACAAATAAATAAGTTAATTAATTAATCATGCCATTGACCCACTCAGAAGGATATTTCCTAATTTTGACTGTATATCTCGGCAATGTTCTGCATAGGTGTAAAAGAGGTGTGTCATCCATGGTGGTAAGTCAATTTAGACTTCCAATACTTACCCAGTCTATTATTATTCTTCCTAGGATTATTAAGTATATTGTTTCAATCTCTTTGAGCAAGCACCATAAATTGCCACTCGTAATCCGTAAATGAAAACATATTAAAAACTCTTTGTACCACTGTTATTCTTGCTCCTTCGTTCATACTTGTCATTAGTTATGTTTATATTGTTTAGTTTTTTATTATCCTAAGGTTCTCTTCTTTATTTGTATATTTATTTCATCTAATTTTAACCTTCTGATTGACGTCAATCCTTTGTTTACAAAATGTACCAAAAATCACATTTATTTATTTTTTTTCGGCTTGTTTAGCAGCATGTGAGTAGAAATTAAACGTAGGCGCATCTATTTACTTCTTGTTTTCCCATAAGTCCATCGTATTTCATCGACCTGATCCTTAGCCAAGGCCTTCTGTTTGTAGTTGACCTCGTAGTCTGCTCACTGTTCTGGAGCATTGAGGTGGAATGAGCAGATCACTATCTCCATCAGGGTTTTAATGAATAAGCCTTGTTTTTGACTGAGCCATGTGTCAGGAGAATACAATTTTCTCAATTTCAGCCTCTTTTTTAGGACTTTTTGATTTTATTGAACAGGGTGCCATTACCCTCTCTGATCTTTAGAGACTTACTCACTCCACCTCACATAGGCTTTTGCCATTGTGATTGTTCAATACTTGGCACGTGCAAATGTCCTTGTCTCTCCTAATCTTAGCAGAAATATATCTAATGCACGTGGTCTGTTCCTTTGACTCCCTTTGTGCCTAGCACCCATCTCTCAAAATAACCTTCCCTTCATGATCCCAGGCCAAGGTACTCTCTTATTCTGCACACGAAAACACCTTCTTCATCAGTTCTTCTATTAGCAAACCTAAGCTCGTCTTTTGAGGGTTTTTCATTTTTTTTATTTTTTTATTGTGTCGTAAGGCATACAAAGACTTGTTCACACAGTTTTCTTTAAAACCATTACATTACCAAAAAAACATTTACCAATTAATTGTTTGCCATACATTTTAAAAGAGGATTAGGAGTTCAAAAAACAAAGATGAAAAACAAGAGGAACACAGGAAAAGCAAAATCAAAAACAAAGTTCATATATCAAACCATCTGGTTGACAATAAAAAACGTTTCCATCTTTGCATTTAACATTATTGGCAATTTCAGAATGGGATTTGTATAACATTCATTTCATACAGCAATTTTAACAACTCTATTGCCAAAGAGATTTCCTTGCCAGCAGAAAGTTGGTGCCAGAACTCTTGTATATTTAACCAATCATTATGATGTATACATTTGGAAAAATATTTTTTCAAAAATGTTTAAAGTTGCAGGGCACGTGATCAAGAGATCTCGCAAATCTTGAACTAAACCCTCGCCCCAACAGGGTTTATTCTTAACACATGCCGTCTTCCATGTTCTGCCAATGGCTGTCCTAAACGTTGTATGTATACCTCTTTTTAGCAAGCTTCTATGTATCTTTTCTACCTTGCGTTACAGCGTATTTACAGTTATTGGTCAGCACGTTATTTCATTTTCTTATATTCATGATTACTTTGTCTTTAGGTACATGTTCCTCTTAGTGATTCAGTTACATTGTCAGTTTTAAGTACTTTAATATCGTTTTGGCATAGGTTCATGCATCTCCTTCATGACATCATTCTGTCGTCTTCAGACTTTACTTAGAGTTTATCCATATCACTCATAACCGCATTCTGGCATCTTGGTAGTGGGCACCCTTCCTGGTAGCATTCTTCCTCTGCATTCTTCCTCTGCTTCTGCGTGAGAGTATAATCTGAATGGCTACTGCAGTGCATATCGTCTTTCTTACACTCGACGTGGCACAGGAATGTTGCATGGATTATTCATTTCCCAATTGTTGCTCTTCGCCTGCTTCTCCAGTCGGACGGTGTTGAGGGGGCGTGGACCAGAGGCGAGTCATCCACCTGCTCCTCTACAAGTGCAAACATGAATAAGAAAAAAAACACTGTGCTTGAAAATAGCCATGTCAGGTGTCTTCTCTGGAGACGGCGCATTCAGTGTGAAGAATGGGATGGCATTTTAAAACCACTCAAAACTATCCACCATGTTGGGCAATCATTGTGATGCAACGAACATAATCAAAAAACTATATTTTTAAAAATGTTGATTGTATGTTACTGTTAATTGACTGCACCAGTGTCCACTGGGATTCACACGATGCAGGACTTGTGCTGAGCTCCTGCATCACAAGACAATCATTAACAACGCCAATAGTTCATGCTTTTATTTGTATATTCCAGATACATTTGGAAGGCATTCGCTATTTGATAGCTATTTCCATGTTATGTCCAAGAATTGTCATTTGTTCAGGTTTTGTATCACCCTTTTCAGGTGTAGCTATTAAACCAGTAATTGGCACCAAATGCCCATGTAGTCACACCACTACTGTGGATTGCCATTCAATGCCTAGCTACTTACACCACTGGCCAGATATTGTGAAGCTAGGGTAGAAAGTGACAAGGCTTACACAGCTACAGCACACCCTCCACTTTATACTGTTAGGTCACGCCCTGCCGCTTCTTCAGGAAGCACGGAATCCATAGTATTCTACACAGCGGGTGTATCTGATGGACATGTACCACTTTGCATACACAAAACGTGGAATGTTTTGAAGGCTGTACATAGCCCGACCTGATCAGCCCTCTATTGTGTACCGTGTTGCATGGGAATGCTTGAGCCAACACCTCCTGGGCAGTGGGAGTTCCCATTGGCAGCATTCCATTCCATTTTAGCTTATCTATGCCATTACAGAATGGCACTGGCCACATGCAAATCAGCATGAGCCTGCCTCAAATGTAGCCGCCCAGACTGAACTGTTAGTAGTTTCCAAAAAAACATTGACTAAACAATTTGCCTCCAACATGTTTTAGTTATAATCTGGTGACGTGAACAGTAGTTTGGCAGAGGTATTTGCCTGACGGTGGCAGGCTTATGTGCCTAAACAATGTCTTTATCCTTTTTCATGGACTCTAGTACAGTAGGCCCGTGAAAGGTATTCTCTGCTATATAAAATGAAATAGCATAGCATATCAAAGTGAATGCTTGTGCAGGTGTAACAATGAACACCTGCTCATCTTGGGGTGTTTGTATGCCCTTCCTGCGTAGAGAAGGGCACTTTGACGTTTTATATGTGTTCCCTTCCTGAGTCATGGCATGCGGTGCTTCTGTGCTGTTCACATACCTATCATGTAGACCTTTGGAAGCAGCTTCAATATCTGGAAGCAGCGATTTTAAAATATGTTGAGGGTTAGAGCAGAAAACATTGCAGCTTCTCTGCTTGCCAAAATCCTGTGATCTTGGGCAAGTCACCTTATCTCTCTGTGCCTTTAATTATTTATCTCCAGGAATCAGAAGGGGCTGTACTAACTACTTGATAAGAATTGGTCAGTTACATTTCGAAATATAGTGAACATTTTTCATTGGGAACAGGAGCACACATTTACAACAGGGAAAGGGCAGTCTTCGAGCACGAGCATTCAGACTCTTATGGGCCGTTTTACAGAAGCGTTTCACACGGACACAATCGTAAATCAGGCCCTTAGAGTTAGTTAGAATTCCATTAATACTTGCATATATCGCACTCAGTGTCGTTGAAGGAAAAAGGAGTGAGATGGTCACAAAACTGAGCAGTGCTTACTGCAAGACTCTTCTTCTTTACTGATCTCCAAAACCCACACGGAATGTCTCTGTGGCTGCCTTGATTGTAGCAAGTAAAGCAATCAGCCACTCTGAAGTGTAGGTATCATGTTTAATAGTCTTCTGAACTTTGCGCCACAAAGAGCTCCCAAAAATACACATTTAACATGATGCATAAAGTCGCAAGGACAAGAGCTTTGGTTTCATCCATGCTGGACTATTGAAACCATCGCAGTCCGGCATGGTGAATGGCGGAATTACCGCCCCATTCCAAGGTTGGCGGGGGTGGTAATTCCCCATTCACCATGGCCCTTCCCCATTCCCATTTGAGCCTCCATAGGGCTCAATGGGAATGGGGAAGGAGCAAATAACGGTACCGCAATTAGCGGTACCGTTATTTGCTCTGAAGACCCTCAGCGGGTCCCGTCCTTAACGTGTGGTCTGACCACACGTTAAGGACGGGATCCGCTGAGGGACCTCGTAGTAGGGCGGTAAGGGATTGCCGGCACCGGTGCCCTTACCGGTGCCGGAAATCCCTTACCGCCATCCGTGTAATGAGGCCCATATTCTCTCTGCAGGCACTCATGCTGCTCAATCTCACCTTTACACTAGTGTCCTTATAAAATTAGACTTAATAAATCTTTTGGAACACCCCATTTTACCAACTTAGTCCACAAAAGATGTCTATTTACAGAACCAAATGCGGCCTTGAAATCTATGGACATAACATATAACGGAGGATTATTTGTATTAAGTACCGCCTTGAATAACATACTTAGGGCCTCATTACACGGACGGCGGTGGACCAAGGTGCTGTTAGCACCTTGGTCCATGCCGGTAAAATACCGGCACCGCCTTGGTGGAAAGGGGAATTACCGCCCTATTCCAAGGTTGGTGGGGCGGTAATTCCCCCTTCCCCATTGCCCTTCCCCATTCCCATTTTTGCCCCATAGGGCATAATGGAAATGGGGAAGGTGCTAATTACGGCACCGCAAATTGCGGTACCGTAATTAGCTCCCTGGTCCCTTTGCGGGTTGGTTTTTAACGCCAGCAAAAAGCAGGCGTTAAATTCTCCAACCCGCAAAGGGACCTCGTAGTAAGGCGGTAAGGGTTTACCGGTACCGGTAAAATACTGGTACCGGTAAACCCTTACCGCCTACCGTGTAATGAGGCCCTTAGTGTCAGAATATTATGGGTTGTTCCTGAATCGGTGCAGAAACCCGTCTGAAAAGTACTTAACTGGTTTACTCTGTCTGGCCAATGTTTCAACTGCCTCAGTATAATATTGGAAAATAGTTTGTTTTGTACATCCATCCTTGAGAGAAGCCTATAGTTACCTGGATCACTTCTTGCATTATTCTTGGAAATAGGATTAGTACCCGGTGAGCGGGATGTGGTGGCCTCCCTGCCAATGAGCAGGCTCGGAACGGGGACCTTATCACACAGGGAAAAACCCTGCTTCGAGCCTCCTCAGAGCAGGAGGCGGCCATCTTCCCTTACCACGGGGAACAAAGGTAAGTGCGCTCCACGCCTACCCTGCCCCTTCCCCCACACATCTTTTCAACATATCCACTCCTCTCCCTACCCCAACCCCATTTACCTGCGCTGCTCTGTCCTTCAATAGCGCCGGTAACAGTACTGTTCTCGGCTCATCTCCACCGTATGATTAACCACCATGGACAGAGAGAAGGGAGTATGTGTAGTCCCTTATCCCCCGTTCCATGGCGGTCATTTTTTTGTTTACTTTTTTAAAATATCCTTTTAATGTCCGCCATGAAAGGGAGAAGGGACTACATTTACATTTACATTTAGTCCCTTCTCCCTGATCCATGGCAACCATTTGTTTTGCTTATTTTCCTTAAGTTGAGAAATGGTTTACAAGCTGTTTCTCAACTCGAGAAAAATACTATTAATACCCTGTGTAAGGAACTCATGGTGGCAATCTTAAAGACAGACACAAGTGATCACAGTTCAAGGGTGTTTATTAAACTGTATAATAGGTGAGAAAAATACCTAATCTAAACCTAAATCTAAGATGGGAGCAAACAACGACCATCAAATAATAACAAGGCAGTCCTAGTGGCGTCTTCTCAAAAAAAAAGGTCTATACATTAAAAAAACTATTACCAAGCCTTACAACTACATTACAAAGTAGTATGGGATAATGTTCACAAGAAAAGAAAGAAGTGTTCACCAAATGAAAAGTCAGGATGGTAGGGATGGGGTCTCCGTTCCCCACATTTTTAGCACGGGACAAGGCCGGCCCTTTCAGCGCAGCACACGCCTGGGCCTCGCCTGCATGAGGTTACAGTTCCCTTTTAGCGATTCCAGGACATTTCGGGGGCAAGTCTCTTTCCTGCAAAGTCTCTTGCCTTAGAAGGCCTGCTAGACCATAAACAATAAACTAACAAAAGTTCCTTTGGTAATCTTTAACGTTGGACGATTGCACTTCACGCCTTGGATCCCCCTCTGCCGGGCTCTGATCCTTCTTGCAAAGTTAGCCTCCCTCAGTCGGGTTCACTATGGCCTTTTACTCAAAACGTAACATTCAAAAAAGTCTCAATGTCTTCGCAGGCATCCCTCAGTCGGGTTCACATTTGCCCATATCAAAGTTCATGATCTAATCAGAAAGCGGGGTTCCCTTCCTCTAGCCTTCTCCTGCCATCCCTCCGTCGGGTTCACGCTTGCCAGTTAACAACTATTCATTGTGGGCATCCCTCAGCCGGGTTCACACTTGTCGCCACACAGTTCATAGGTGTTTTAACACTATGCGAAATTCACTTCCCTTGGATTTCCAGCCCCCAGTCAGGTTTTCTCTTAGCCCCCAGTCAGGCTTCACACATTCACAGTTCAATCAGTGTTCTCCAATGTGTCAAAGACTTTTGAGTGTACAAGGGGTTTTGCTCGACCCTCGTAGGAGCACTTTCACACTTCTCACTGGCCTCTCTTACGGCTTGTAATTTCAATAAACAATATACTCCAAAAAGGCTTCAGCCAGAGTCCTTCGAATGAGCGCCCCTGTGACGCCGACCACTCTGCTTCTGAACCTTTTACTTAGGTCCCTTTAAATTTCAACTATACAAGTTCTTTGTTCAGCCAGGTTACCACCTGCAATCTTGGGCCCAGCACAGTTCAGTTTTACTATCTGTCTTCCCCGACTCACCAGCTGTGCTGAACTGTTGGAGTTTCTTGTCTCGAGGGTCAAGGCCGACACCACAGCGGCAATCGCTTCTTCTCGCTTTGCTATCAGCATGGGAGGGCCCTGTGTGCCGTAAACACCTGTTACACCACACACCAGCTGAACTTCCCGGTCTTAGGATTTCCCTTTTGGAGACTTTGCGGGTCTGAGTTCAAAAGGGCAAGGGCAATTCGCTCCTCGTCTTCCCTCCAGATCTCTCTGCCTTTGTCCTCCGTTTCAACTCCCGGTACGGATTAGCTGCTTCCTCATGCGTTCGGCCTCACTCAAAGTGTGTTCTCGTCTTCGGCTTTTTATTCCTGTGGGAAAGGAAAGGACCGTCAGGTGTGTGTAGTTATGGTCAATTGCCTGACTCTTGTGTTGGGACATGTCAGGTAAACGGCTCTGGTGTTAGTCTGTTGTCTTTCACGGTGTAGGAAAGTGTTCGCGTCGGAAAAGGAGTGGTAGAGCTTCTAAGTATCCTACGGGTTAGGATGGGGAAAAGGTGTCATAGGCAAGGGGGTGGTTGGTTAACTCAGAAAAGTGAGTTTTGTAGGGTTTGTGAATTGAATAGGGGGGATCGTGGGAAGGGTAGTGTTTTGTCACAACAGATTGGGAGTTCGGGAAATAATAATCAGAGGGACGTGGAGGCGAAGGATTCGGAGTATTTGGATACGCAACGCGAGAACAGGGATTCTGGGAGATGTAGGGCCTCATTACAACATAAGCACTCCCGTAATGAAGGGTGCTGTTATGGGACCGGCACCCTTCATTACGGGATGCCCTATTACGAGGTCCCCTTGCAAGACCCGGTAAGGACGCTTGGTCAGACCAGACGTCCTTTGCGGGTCCCGCAAAGGGACCAGGGAGCTAATAACGGGCCATTATTAACGGGCCCATTATTAGCTCCCTCCCCATTCCCATTGAACCCTATAGGGGCTCAAATGGGAATGGGGATGGGTTCCTTCAAGGAGGAATTACCGGGTCCTCCAAAGTCCGAATGACCCAGTTATTCCTCATTGAAGGAACCCGGTACTGGGACCCAGTAGGGAGGCAGCCATGCCTTTTATTAAGGGCATGGCTACCTCCATGCTCGTAATGAGGCCTGTAGTGTCCTAGTGTAGAGGGTTTTGAGTTCCTATTGGATTTACCATAGACAGAGGGGTCGTTGGATTTGGTAAGGGAGATTCTTTGGGTCGGATGGAGGTTGAGTTGGAACAGCCTATAAGAGCCTCAAGGACTTCGTCCTCTTCCCTGATGGAATACTGTGTCTCACCTGTGGCATTCCCCCAAGCATATCCCCGGGCTCATCTACCCAGGTGATCCTCCCTTGCTCGTCCACCCCCAGGGTGGGGAAATGAGAGTGCCAGCCCTTCCCTGGCCCCCTGAATAAGGGATTCTCGAGGTCTGCTTGGGAGAATACCCTCAGGTTTCTCACATACCCTTCCCCAATGCTGGTTGGACTGTGGTATTTCGCTTGGGAATTCCATGGTGGAATATAACTGGGACTGTCACTGCTGGAACTTTAAACCCTTTCCTGGTTGATTAGGGCTTGAGTAGGAGATGGTTTCAAGAGTTCTCTCACCTCTTTAGCTCCATTGTCCTTTCCCTGTCTTGAGCAGCCAGCAGCACTTCCTCGATATTTTCATGACAGATCCCCATAACGTGCCCCACTCGCCACAAAATAAGCATTGTTCTAATTGAGAGGCTTCTGAGTCATTTAGAGATATATTGGATGTTGACCCTCTCCTATCCTATCCTATTAAGGGGGCTATCCTTATTAAGGGGCCAAAAGAAATGTTGCTGACATTACTGTTCTACAGGTTTTGCTCCTCCTGGTCAATATAAGGTTCTTCCTGTATCTTGCCATTTGGGTTTCTCATCTTCTCTTTCATTTTTTCATCCCCCATTTCACCCTCTGAATAGTAAGGATGAGTTTCTGGGATTTTATCTTCTGAAAAAGGGTGCTCTAGACCCCCTCCTGATGTCTTGTTAGATGATGTTTCATTCTGGGTATTTCGTTTTCTAAATTTCCCAAATTTTCATCCTCCTTTGCCCTTAGGAGGTTGGGACCTGATGTATCCTTTGTACATTTCCTTTTCTCCTGGAATTAAGTTGTGAGTAATTTATCTAGCGACAGGGTTTTAGATTTCCTATGCCAAGGGAGTTGGTGGGTTATTAGGGCTTTCAATTCCTGCATTACGGAATTTGGGTCTTATGGGGCGAGGAAGAGATGATCTATCTGAGGCTCATCAAAACCACTTGGGTTTTTAGTGGTTCTATTAGACGGAGGGTTCAACAGGTTCTCATATATAAGGGTCCCCAGTACTTGACCTTGATGTACATCTCTCGGAGTAGAAGAATAATTTAGCAAAGCGGATTTTAGCTCATCTCCTCAAGATAAAAGGGGAACTATCTCTAGACCCATCTTCCTGTGGGGTATCACATAGATGGCTGAGGTGGCAGAACTACCCATATGTAGGTCCAGAGAGACCACAATGTTATCTCTCCGTGGTATCAGATAGTTTTGGGGACATTGGAGGTAAGAACTATTGCCCTCTACTGCTTTCCATTCAGGGGGAATCGCCTTGAGCCTTAAAGGCTGTAAGGTAACCCCCACTCTAAAGGTGGAGTTCCTGTGAGGCTGATACATTTCCTTAGGGCTGGTTTTCCTGGAAGTCTAGTCTCCATTTTGGTAGGGTCCCCAATTTGTTTCAATTGAGTCACATCCCGCTGCTGACACCATATGTAAGGAACTCATTGTGGCAACAGTAAAGACAGACACAAGTGATCACAGTTCAAGGGTGTTTATTAAACTGTATAATGGGTGAGAAATATGCCTAATCTAAACCTAAATCTAAGATGAGAGCAAGCTAAGACCATCAAATAATAATAAGGCAGTCCTAGTGGAGTCTTGTCAAAATAAAATGGCCTATACTAAAAAAAACTATTGCCAATCCTTACCGCTAAGTTACAAAATAGTGTGGGATAATGTTCACCAGAAAAGAAAGAAGTGTTCACAAAATGATAAGTCAGGAAGGTATAACTGGGGTCTCCCTTGCCCACGTTTTTAGCATGGGACAAGCCAGGACTCTCGAGCACAGCACACTCATGGGCTTCTCCAGCACGAGCGTACAGTTTGTTTCCAAACTATCAAGCCCTTCTGTGGCCAAGTCTCTTTTACACCAGGTCTCTTGCCTCAGAGGGCCTGATGTGATATAAACAACAAAGGTTCCTTTTAGTACTCTTCCCGTTGGGTGATTTCCCTTCACCTTTGGCTCCCCCTCAACCGGGCTCCGATCCTTTTACAACGTTGGCCTCCCTCAGTCGGTTTCACTACAGCCTTTCGTTCACGATATCAGCAACTTATAACATTCAAGAGTCTCAATGTCCCTTTAAACAATCGTTCATTGTGGACATCCCTCAGCCGGGTTCACACTTGTCGACTCAATGTTTATTGGGTGTTACATTTTGTTCTCATTCGTGGGCATCCCTCAGCCGGGTTCACATTTGCCAGCTTAACACAGTTCACTTGGTTGTAACACCTTGTGGGATTTACTTCCCTTAGCTTTTTCCAGCTCCCTGTCAGGCTTTCTTTTAAGCCCCAGTCAGGCTTTCTCTTAGCCCCCAGTCAGGCTTCACCTTAGCCCCCAGTCAGGGTTCACACATTCACCGTTCACACAGTGTTTCCCTCAGCCGGGCGCAAATGCCTGTTTCACAATGTCCTAATTTTGGTAATGGGTTAAGGACTTTCGATTGTACACAGGATTTTGGCTTGACCTTTGTATGACCACTTTAACTTTCTATACCAACCTTTCCTATGGCCTCTTGGTTCTATAATGCTCACAGGAAAGGGGACCAGCCAGAGTCTTTCAAATGGACGCCCACGTGGTGCCAGCCCACTCTGCAGCTGGTCTTTAAAAGTTCATCAGGACACACGTTCTTTGTTCATAACATGTTGCCGTTTGCAACCTTCGCTCAACACTGTTCGGTTTACTTTCGGTTCTCCCTCACAGGCTGTGCTGAACTCCTTGTCTTTTCTTGTTTATGGAGTCAAGGATGGCACCACGGTAGAAAGTGCCTCTCGCCGCCTCGGGTTATCAGTGTGGGAGGGTCCCATGCACCGTTGACATCTGCTACACTACACGTCAGCTGTAGCTCCCGGTCTTATGATTCCTTTCACAGAGGCTTCACGTTTTGGGGCAAGAGCACTGCCCTCTTTGTTATCCTTTCCGGTCTCGCCGCCTTTCTTCTCAGTTTGAACTGCCATCCTGGAATAGCTGTTTCCATGTATGTTTGTCCTGGTTCAAAGTGTGCCCTCGTGCTCCGCCTTTTATCCCTGTGGGGAAGTGAAAGGGCTGTTAGGTGGGTGTATTTATTGTCAATTGCCTGACTCTGCCTGACCCTTGTGTTGGGATATGTCAGGTAAATGACTCTGGTGTAAGTCTGCTGTCTTTCACGGTGTAAGAAAGTGTTTGTGTCGGAAGGAGCTTCTAAATATCCTACAGGGTAGGATGGGGAAAAGGTGTTATAAGGAAGGGGGTCCCGCATCTCACCCGTCTGTGTCCCACTTCCACTCCCCAAAGACCCCCAATCCAGGTGATCTTCCCCCACTGGTCCCCTCCCAGGAACTGAATCCAATAGCGATGGCCGTGTCCTGGCCACCTGGCTGACAGATATCCGGGGACTAGCGGGTGAGACACCTTCAGGTTCCTCACAGGCCCCCTTACCGGCCCCTAACACCCAGCCAAAAATTCTGTTCCTAGCTGCCTCTCCAGTCATTTGCCTTCTTCCAACATCTGAATTCTTATTTTTGGTTAATTCTGCATTTTCAAATTCGAGATTATGCATTTTCTAAATGTTTAATTCATTTATTTGAGCACTGTATGTTTTTCGTTCTATATTTTGATTTATTTTGATTAGTTGCTTTTAATTGCAACAAGTACTCTGAGCATAGCCTATAACTGACTCGGAGCACTATGTAAAAATATTGTACAACATACCAACTTATAATCTGGTTCAATTACTGCAGCTCTCCCCTATAAAAACATGTTAATTGTTCCCAGATGCTTTGATCAATTTTAACAGCAGACACTGAGAGGCAAGACAAGAGACACAGGGAGGTTGGGTGTGTAGGTCATCACTTTAGAGTTGAGAGAAGAGATGTTTGCCAGAAACACAGAAGAGCTGGCAACAGTGCTCTGTGAAAAACCACGGCCATCACTTTTGGATCCAGTTCCTGGGGGTGGACCAATGCGGCAGGATCAGCTAGATGAGGGGTCTTCGGGGAGTTGAACTGGGACACTGCACTGTCAGATGCGGTATCCCCTTCCCTGTAACACCTTTTCCACATCCTACCAGGTAGGTTACCTAGGAACTCACCCCCCCTTTCCCGACACAAACACATTCTCACGGACAGTTCACAGCGAGTGACAACGGACTAATACCAGAGCCGTATACCTGACATGTCCCAACAGCACGGTCAGGCAAGTTCAGGCATTTCTGGATCATTACACACACCTGACTTCCATCACACGTCCCCACGCAAATAAATGGCAGAGCAGGAGAGTACACCGAGCGAGGCGAGACACACAAGGAAACAGCAGTTCCAAGATGGCAGTTTAATACAAGGAGAAAGACACTGAGACTGGAGAGGGTTGCAAGGAGGGACGTACCCTTGACCTCTAAGGACGGTTACTTTCGTGAGCCTTGGAAAGTGAGAAACCTAAGACCAGGAATTAAGGCTGATCAAACCTGTACAGTATGTCGGAGGTAGCCGGGGCTCTCCCGCGTCGATAACCAAGGCAAGGAGGAGCGATTGTCGCTGTGGTGCTGTCCTTGGCTCCTACAACAAAGCAGCATCAGAAAGTACAGCACAGCGAGTCAGTCGGAGAGACTGATTTCAAACCAGCTTGTCTATTGAACCAAGGTTTCAAGCGGCAACATTGTATAAAGTGAACAGTGTGTGAGGCGTTTGTAAGGAGCAACGTGAATCATTGGAAACCAAAAGGAGTAGCCAAACTTTGTAATTGAACTTTGGGATGCCAAGAAGAGATACCATACACAGAGTGGTCCAGGGCCGCGTGGGCACTCATTCGAAAGTCTCTGTTAGGTATCCAACTGATGCTGGTTGTGAGAAAAAGGAATAATAAGATCGAAGTGGTCATGCAGGGGGTTAAACCAACCCCTGTGCACATTCAAAGGTCTTCGATAGTTTAATGTACATCACAATTGGTCCGAGTCAGGCTGAGGGAGACATATTGAGTGAGTGAAAGGGATCTGAGCCCGGAAGAGGGGGTCCAAAGTTGAACTTTTTAGTTTGAAAGGGATCTGAGGCCGGAAGAGGGGGATCCAACCTTGAACTTATGTTTTGAAAGGGACCTGAGCCCGGCTGAAGGGGATCCAGGGTGAACATCCAAATTGGACACAGAAAAATGAAAGGAACGTTTGCATGTTATTACTCTTTTGTACACCAGGCCCTCTGAGTCAAGAGACTTGCAAGAAGTAAAGAGACTTGGACACAGAAGGTCCTGAACAGTGAAATCCAAACTGTATCCCTGTGCTGCAGAGGCCAAAGTGTGTGCTTTGCTCGAGTGACCCACTTTGCCTCCTGCTGAAAACATGGGGAAGGGAGTCCAACGGGCCGAACATCCTGATTTATTATTTTGTGAACACTTCTTTTTTTTTGTGAACATCACCCCACACTATTTGTAAATTAGTAGTAAGGATTGGCAATCGTTTTTTTTAGTATAGGCTCTTTTTATTTTGACAAGACTCCACTAGGACTGCATTATTATTATTTGATGGTCGTAGCTTGCTCCCATCTGTAGATTTAGGTTTAGATAGGCGTTTATCACACCCTTGTGAAAGTTCAATAAACACCCTAGAACTGTGGTCACTTGTGCCTGTCTTACCATTGATACCATGCCTTCCTTACAGCTCTAAGAGGATAACGTATACGAAAAGTTCTATGAACTGAAACGTATAATAAACAATTTCAATTTCAATTTCGATAACATATTTTCATGTGGATATGCCAATCAGGGGTGAAAAGAATGTGCATGGTTAATCAAAAGGAAGCTGGAAGAATAAGACTGAGGAGGTAGAGAGCCTGGCTGCCTAAAACACACACCGGGGTAAGAAGGGTGTCTATCAGGGAGACAGAGACCCTGGCATGTGCTAAATAGAGATTTGTATGAGGGATGGGGCACAAACACTGGAAATGGGCAATAAGGAGACTAAAAAAAAGAAGTGCATCGGGGGTATAGGGACCCTAAATATTTCAAATGCAGTTTGTTGGCTATTTTCCATTTACATTTTCACTGTCGTTTCTGCAGATTTTCGCTTTTTTGCTACAGACATTGGAAAAATATTTCTGCAGATGTTCACATATGATTCTGCAGATTTGGATTACATTTCTTCTGAGATCTGATACTTGTTGGCAGCCTGCTATTTCATTGTTATCATGAAATGTATTTCTTCTTGATTTTTTAAAACATTTTTGTATTCTTTTGTGTTCTCAGCAATGGTTACTCTTTCTGCTGGATGAACTGGTTCCTTCGAGCTCCCTGTCCTGACATATTGATGACATTCTTACTATACCAAGAGAATTGGAAGACATTTTCAGGAAACAAGTTAATCAGTTTGAACCTGATCGATTGTCTTCGAAAGTGCAACATTTGATACAACTATTTGACTTTTCACTATAACTGCAGCTGGAGGTACAATGATGGGATTCTAAACAAGACTACCAGGACCCTCAAGGCACGGGAAATGATACCTTCAGATGGTCATTTTCTAATGAAATGAAGCATAAAAGCAGTGTACGCTTCCCTTTTACTCTTTTATAGCTGTCCTGATGAATAAGAGGGCAGCAAAGCGGAGATGGCATCTACGTTTTGCTTTCCACATCCATCTCAGGAGAGCATTTCCGTTTTACACCTGCAAGAGATTTTCATGCAGGCGCAAAACCAAATATTCCAATGGAATATACCTTGCTTTTACAACTCGGAGCTCGTTTTGGAGTGTAAATGGAGGTGAAAAAGACAGGCATTAAGGTGTTAAACACCCATCTTACCGTTCCCATTCGCACTTCAAGGCATTTTCCTTGTTTTTGAAGGTGGAAGGTGGGAGCGAAACGAGAGGTATGTTTCTGCCACCCTTTTATCCTCCACCTTCAAAAATGATTTGGTTTTACGCCAGAATGACACTTTCATACTTGCATAAAACCAATGTTTTCCTAAATAATATGCCTGCTTTTTACACCAGCAAAAAGCAGGTAGATTACATAGGAAATCATTGTAAACGATGCCTGTCATGCGTACATGGCAGACAGCTTTTACTCATTTTACTCTGCACAGTGCAAAAGAGAGCTGCAAAGGTGCGTCCGCCACCCTTTGCCCGGAGGGGACCGCTTATGCTTGCCTTCATTTACGCTTCGATTTTACACTCTGCTTCGGAAGTGTTTAAAATTGTACTCAGGGGGCTCGCAACACTTAAGTGCAAGTGTTGGTTGTCCCCTGATGCAATTATCATTTAATTTAAAACGACCCCTCTGTTTGCTAAAGAATAGAGGCTCCTTTTAGTCACTTCTTCTTCATATGCACCTAGACTCAACGTCATGGTTTTCAAGCTAGAGCGATTCAGGGAATGTTCAGTAGGGAAAGGGAATGGTTGATCCTTCTCCAGCCAGGAAGTCTACCAACCTCAGAAATTCTCAAAAAATGATTAAGGGCTATGTGTCAGACAGAGTAGACCATGCCAACTACACAGCCAGGCTAGTCAAAAAAGTTACTTTATTTATATATGTAAAATCTTAAAAGCACATGGACTACACATTTCTATTTAGTACTCCCAATGTACACAAATTCAAATAACACTAGACAACATATAATTTGAGGATGGACAAACATGAAAAGTTACAAAAAAATAACGAATACACAGTGACACCAACTTTCTTTCTAAAGCATAACAACAACATTTATGCTAATTACATCAAAAATATCATGACATAGGGCCTCATTACGACCCTGGCGTCGTAAAAGGTGCCGGTGCCGTTCACCCCGTACCGCCGCATTACGAGTTCCCCTTGCGGGACACGGTAAGCACGCCTGGGAAAACCAGGCATGCTTATCGGGTCCCACGAGGGAAAAAGGGAGCAAACAACGGGCCATCTCGTTGTCTCGTGTCCGGGTCCTTGGAGGTCCTTGGAGGGAGGAATTACCGGGCCTTCCGAACTCGGAATGACCCGGTAAGTCCTCATTCCGAGGACCCGGACCCGACGCGATTAGCGGCATGGTTACCGCCGAACTCGTAATGAGGGCCATAATCAGAAAACACTCAAGACACAGGGAAACAGACAATACTTATGAAAATATGTACAAAAGTTGGACATACATTCATCATTTAAAACAAAACATTCCCCTCCTAGCTCAGGGAAAGAAAATGATAGGTAAGAATTCTCCATAACACCTGCACCCATTTAACAATGTGGGTATTTCTTACAAATGTTATACATGTTCAGAATGTTGTGTTTCGGTGGTAGGCGAGCAGTTCTGGTACTCCAGCTATGCACGCCTTTATCAGGACAATAACGGTGGTTGCTCACAAACCAACCATTGGGATCCTGTGTTCATATGTGTATGTGATCAAAACATACAACCATGTCTTAATTCAAAATGGTCTGTCCAACACTTATTACTACACAGAGCTAATCAGCAATGCTGTTTCCTTTCAGGCCTCCCACAGAGGCTGACCCTTTATGCACACAAATTATAGAGGCAATGTTTAAGCTAAATGGTTTTTTATTGCACATGCAGAGGCATCTCTAACTCAGATCCTTCCAAGCACCAACCTCACCAGGCTTTCAGGTAAATACGTTCATTTGAGATTGACTGCATTCAAATATATTTTGTATGGGTTTCCAGAAAACATGGAATGGCAATGGCTCAACAGCATTATCAATTAAAATGAACTTTGAACTTATGTGAAGACAAGCAGGGCTGCTTTCTTTTTATGTTATCATGTGTAATGGGACAAATTCAATGTGTATATGTTTACATTTTTTAAAGTAGAGGTGCTCATAGACCTTCTGTTTGTATGGTATGATTGTGATCAACACTACTCACACTTATAGGTTTTTAATAAAAATGTAAAAACAATTATTTTAAAGCGAACTTGAAATGTAGCTAGGAAATCTATTCTTACATCTGAAGAGATATGCACGGCACGTTGCGGATATAAAACATCAATACAAGTTAAATACAAGTAAAGCGTAATGTAACAGTAGTACTGGGCATTTGCATTTTTTTTTACCAGGAGTATTTTAGTACTTTAAAAAACACATGTGATATGTTATTGTAGAAACTTTGATGTTAAGCTGGTGTGTATTCCACGTCCCCATCTCTGTTTAGAAGATAACCTTTTGTGTGCTAACATGAAGCTATAATACATTGAAATCGTTTGCCTTGTATTTGTGTTACATGCACTATGTGCTAAAGGTATCCACTGTTAGATAAATATTATTGTGAGGCAGATAAATACGTCATCCATAGCTTCTACCCCTCCCCTGTTCAATATTGACCAGGTGAGAAACTTTACTCACTAAGACAACTGTACCATCCTTATCCCAGGCAGGTACAACAAAAGATGGACATAATCGAAAGATGAAGATGGAACAAGTAAACCAAACCAACATTGTGACGGTACTTGCGCATGCATTAGACACGAAGCAAATATGCACTCAACATGAAGAACACGAACACTAGGTAACTCATGCATTTATACATGAAACATGTTAACATAGCATCTATAAGAACTCAAGAATGCTAACGTAAGCAATGTATAAGCTGAATGCAACATGAACAACACACAAACATAGCATAGAAATGCAACAGTAATGGGCAGCCATCTTTTCCAAAATGGAAGCCACAACACACGTCTAAGTAAATGAAAGGCCTCAAGGCTTCATGAGAACTCAAAATGCTGAAATAACCAAATACAGATCCATGCGAAACTCAGATAGTAGCTAGCAAACCAAGCCAAGGTTACCATGAATAAGGGAGGATAGGAATGGAAGAGAGAAAGCTCGAGATAACAATTCCCTAGGCATAAGCAATATATTCTCTGATTAATTAAGAGTTGTAAGCCAGGTGCAGGACAGTTATAATCCAAAAGACTCCATGAAGAATAAGTCAAGAGTGTCCCATTGGTAAAGGATACCATAAAACTCACATTAATATTAGCTAAAATCCTCATAAATGCATAGTGAAAGAATTCCAAACATGGTCTTATCACACGTGAGCCATAAGGGAATCGTTTCTTACCTGTAAATCCATTTCTCCAGCATTGGTATCTTTCATGGATTCACATGCTTAGAATATTCCCCGTTGTCAGGCTGGGAATCCTCGGTAAATTATGGAAAAGTTTTGACACTTTTGTGTCCTATCTACGTCGTTTTGGGCCGCGTACGCCTGCGCCACTAGGACCTAGAGGTATAAGTAGCCCCGCCCCCGCAGCTCCCTCAGATTTCGACCCCCAAAGTAGTATGGAGGACATCTGGTTTGCATGCCAGGGGAGGCCGGTGGGCGCATGTGAATCCATGAAAGATACCAATGCTGGAGAAATGGAGTTACAGGTAAGAAACTATTCCCTTCTCCAGCATTGGATCTTTCATGGATTCACATGCTTAGAATAGATTGTATAGCAGTATCCCCCAACATTGGAGGGGTGCATGCAAACCAATATCACAATAACCATAATGCATATTTATCATGGCAAAACATCACATTATATTATGTTAACAGTGAAAACATCACACTTCAAAGTACATTAGCCGAAGGATGTGACCCCTTAATTGGGGCTTACCTTTTTGAAACAGATGCCGTAGGACTGCACGACCCATCTGTGTATCATCAGCATGTTGCTGTTCGAGGCAATAATGCCGGGTAAATGTGTGTGGTACCGACCAGGAAGCCGCCTGACAGATATCTCCAAGCGGAATTCCGGACCACAATTCCGTCGACGAAGAAGTGGATCTCGTTGAATGGGCCCTTGGACGCTTCTCCAGCGGTTTTCCAGCTTTTGAGTGACAAAACGAAATAGTAGACAACACCCAACAGGCTAGTCCTTGTTTTGAGATCGGTTTACCTTTAGCCGAAGGGCCATAAGCCACAAATAGCTGTCTCGTGTCTCTGAAGCTTTGAGTGCGATGGAGGTAAAATTTTAAAGCTCTTTTCACGTCCGGTGTATGGAGAGTCTTCTCCGCAACCGACGAAGGTGTTGGAAAAAACGTCGGCAGCACTATAGAAGAGTGCTTATGGAACATGGTAGGTACTTTAGGAATGAAATGAGGATTAGTAGCCAACACGACTTTATTATTGAAAAATCTCAAGTACGGTGGATCGATCACTAAAGCTTGTATTTCTGACAGTCGTCGAGCCGAAGTAATAGCCACCAGAAAAGACAATTTCCATGACAAAAATTTCAATGATGACGATGACATCGGCTCAAAAGGGGCCTTCATCAGCGCTGCCAGAACCAGGTTAAGACTCCAGCTTGGAGGAAACTTTTTCGCGGGAGGAAAGGTTCGGAACACTCCTTTAAGGAAATGTTTAATCAGCCGGTCACTAAATAACAGAGTTGAATGTCTCTTCCGAGTAAATCTCGAAATGGCAGCCAGATGCACTTTTATGGATGAAACAGACAAGCCTTTTTGAGCTAGGAGTAGCAAGTATGGTAGAAGCTGTTCCGGTGTGATATTAAGCGGGACCAAACCTGGTTGACCTGCGCACCATGTGCAGAATCTCTTCCATTTGTATGAATATGAAGCGTTCGTGGACGAAGTCCTCGCCGCTTGCAAAATGCGACGACAGTCCGCTGGAATCTCTAACGCGCCAAACTCGTAGAAATCAGGAGCCAGGCTGTCAGACTGAGGCTGTCGGGGTCGTGATGGCAAACAACCCCTTTCTCCTGAGACAGAAGGTTCAGGATTTTCTGGAACCTCATTGGTTCTGCCGCTGAAAGATGGAGTAGATCGGAGAACCACACTTGTCTGGCCCAGTACGGGGCCACCAGGATCACCCGACATGGATATCTGTGGATCCATTGCAGCGTCAGACGTATGAGCGGAAACGGGGGAAAGGCATACAGAATCTTGTCCGTCCACGGGAAAGAGAACGCTTCCCCTAGTGAGTCTTGCTGTGGCCACCTGCTCGCATTTCTTGTTGTCTCTCGTCGCAAAGAGATCGAGGGCCGGACGACCCCATTTCTCGAAGACACGGTGTAGTTGTTGGTCGTTCAGTTCCCATTCCTGTAGTCGATTCATCTCCCTGCTGAGAGAGTCTGCTTGCGCGTTTTTGACTCCTGGCAAGTGGCACGCCAATAGATATATCTTCTGCTGAAGGGCCCAATGCCAGATCTCCTGGGCTTCGGTTGACAGAGTTCTGGAGCGAGTTCCTCCCTGTTTCCTTAGATAAAACATTGTTGTTGTTGTGTTGTCTGTCATAATCTGTACAACTGATCCCTTTATCTGTGGAAGAAAGGATTTCAGGGCCCAACGCACCGCCCTTAATTCCAGCACCTTGATATGAAGGCCGGACTCCTCAGATGACCAACGACCCTGAACCTGTAGGGAATCCAGATGAGCTCCCCAATCCAGTTAGAGAAGCATCCGTCACCACTGTCATCTGGAACACCAGTTCCAGAAAGGGCATTCTCTTTGTCAGATTTATGGAAACTCTCCACCATTGAAGCGCCTGCACGTGTTTGCTGTTGATGGTCAATTTGTCCGACCAACGCCCTTGACTCTGTGCCCATCGATCCACCAAGAATTCCTGAATCATTCTCATGAAGAGACGACAATTGTTGATTAAGGGTATGCAGGATGACATGGTCCCCAGTAGGGACATGTACCTTCACACTGACACTCTGGTGTTGACTTTCCAATCCGATGCTTTTTGCTGCAGTTTCAGAACCCTTTCGACGGATGGCTTTACCAGTCCTGACTGCGTCTGGAACTCCGCTCCCAGAAAGACCAAGAAGGGAGCCAGACATGTGATGTCATCAGTGATGACATTTGTGATGTCATCTTTGATGTCCTGAGTGTTAGTCTTAGCAGTGCACGGTGGTGGCACGAGCTATGGTTGCTGAGCTTACCATAACTGGCGAATAACAGGGGTTTTTCGGTTTTACTTGGAACCATAACGTCCCTTTAACAAAGTATTTTTTACTGAATTTCATAGGTTTTTCATAGCGCAACTTAAAACGTTCCTTTAACAAAGTTTTTTTCACTGAATTTCATAGTTTTTTAGTATCGCAACTTAACCATAACATCCCTTTAACAAAGTTTTTTTCACTGAATATAGATATAGATAATGTAAATGTTATGTTTACTAAGACTCCCTTAGCTTACATAAATATAACATAGAACATAGAAAATACTAAACGCCCTGCCCCTCCTAATGATTTGGGTGTCCGTTGACTGTGCACATGTCCACGGACGGACGCGGTCCCCATCAGCACTATCCAAAAACTCAGGGGGTATCTTACATTATTGTAACATGTAATAAAAACACCAACCATGTTCAAAAAGCTGTCCTTACTTTTGAGGGAGATGGGCGGGGAATGTATGATTTTAGGGGGTGATTTCAATTGTGTGATTGACAGGAAAATGGACCATTCGGCACAATGTAGGTATACTGCTGAGAGCGCAAGTAGGACCTTTAAAGAGTTTATGGATCGCCTGGATTTAATTGATGCTTGGAGGTTTCTTCACCCGGAGGAGATGGAATTCTCCTTTTACTCGCTGGTGCATGACTCTCATTCGAGGATTGATTATTTTCTTGTTTCTGATAGGTTAGCTGGCAAGTTACAGGATGTGACTATTAAGGAAAGAAGTATTTCGGAACACTCTCTTATGACGATGCAGTTGAGTATAGGACAGGAGAGGTCGGGGTTTTCTAAGTGGCAAATTAAAACTTATATTTTACAAGAACAGGGGGTAGCTGACTCTCTAGAGGGTTTCACAAAGAATTACTTTGATATTAATGTTGGCTCAGCTTCTGATGTCATGGTTTGGGAAAGTTATAAGGCGATTGTGCTGGGGGAACTGATGAATATTACATCCCGGGTTAGGAAGAAGGGTTTGACTGAGCTTCATAAATTGGAAAGAGAATTAGAGGAGGCACAGAAACATTTTGCAGTTTCTAAGAGTGTTGAGGATAGGAAAGTGGTATGGAAAAATGGATGTCCAATATGAAAAGGGCGTGTTCTTTATGAAGCAAAAGTTCTGGGAGCAAGGTGACAACAATTAAAAACTGTTGGCAAATAGGTTGCAGGGTCTAATGGATACCTCCTTTGTTCAGAAATTGGTAGATGATAATGGTGAACATATTATTAAAAAGGCTGAGATATGCGAGGGTTTTAGGACGTTTTATGATACTTTATATCGGGAGGATCAATTCCCGACTCAGGTTGATATGGACTCCTTTTTTGATAAGATTGTCATGCCAAATTTGAGTGAGGATCAGTCTGTGATGGTGGATAGCCCTATTACGGAGGAGGAATTATTGGTGGCAATTGGTTAGCTCAATAAGGGTAAGTCACCGGGGATAGACGGTCTTCTGGTAGATTTTTACCAGATGCTGAGTGGTGTGCTGGTACCGTTCCTGTGCACCCTGTATAATGGCTTTATGAGGAACGGCATAATTTGTCCCACCATGAAAGAGGCTTGTGTAGTCGTTCTTCCGAAACCGGGGAAAGATGGTAGGAAATGTGAGAATTATAGGCCGGTTTCACTTCTGAATGTGGACCTCAACATTTTTACTAGAATATTGACTAATAGACTGGATGTGTGCATTGGTAAGCTGATTGGTAGTTCACAGGTTGGATTTATGAGAGGTAGATATGGTTACGATCATATTAGGACGTTGATCGACATTATGGGTCTACCGAAGACAAAAACTTGGGATACCCTGTTGCTTTTTATGGATGCGGAAAAGGCCTTTGACAGGGTCAACTGGTCTTTTCTTTATCGCACTCTTAAGAGGATGGGATTTGGTGACACATTCATTAAGACTATAAGAGCATTGAATTCCGATATTAGTGCGAAGGTATGGGTAAATGGGGTTATGTCCTCCTCATTATTGTTGACTAGAACCGGAAATATCGTCATCGCACAGGGAAGGAGCGCGGCGGCCATCTTTAAAAATACAATCCATTGCCATCCTCATCAGGCAGCACCCTTGGGAGCAATCTGAAGTTTGGAAAAGGCCTACACACCCGGTAGCAATGCCAAAAGCCCCAAAGAAGTCAGCAGACCGACTCCGCAAGCAGCGATTTAGCCCCGAAGAGCTGCAGGCCATGGTCGACACCCTGGAGGAGCACACTGACGTTGTGTTCAGCGGCGACATGCGCCGGGAGGCGGTGCGCCGCAAAAATAACATCTGGGCACAGCTCGCCCAAAGGGTGAGCACAGTAGGCACCACCCCCACACTCCTGTGACTGCTGCAAGCGGTGGGATGACTTGCGGATGAGGAAGCAGAGCTCCCTCTCTGCCAACCAGAGTCAGGCACAGCAGACCAGAGGGGGCCCAAGTTCCCCAATGAGACTGGAGCCATGGGAGGAGACATGCGCTGCGCTGATTGGGACCGCATCCATAGAGGGCGTCGGCGAAATGGAGTTTGGGGCACCGTCGTCTGCTGATGGAGGGGAGTGTCCAAAGTCAACACCGCCAATGGCAATTACATGATAAATACACACCCAAGGGCTGTCCAAAGCACCTTGTCATGGTGCCCTACCCCCATCCAAATCATGCTGAGCCAACTGCCACCCAAGCAAGTGCCAAGTGCAAGTACATAACGCACATCACACATAGTGCACAAACTGGCACATCCCATGATGCACACTGTGCAGATGGGTTGGCAGTGTGCCAGTCAGACTGCACAGCACCAGGCCAGGATGAGTGACTCAGACCCCTGCATACATATCAGACACATGTTGCAATGCCCAAAAGGCCACAAACCCCAAATGACTGAAATGTGAATCCAGCCATTAATGTAATTAGCGTCTCCAACAATCACACATGCCGTCCCTCTCTTCTACCCCCACAGGCACTGAGCATGAGAGCGAGGAGGCCGAGACGAGCCGTCCCACCACCTCCACGGGCAAAGGCAGGGTCCGCACCATACCAGCCCGGACAAAAACACCCACCTCGGCTACCCAAAGGACCATGGAGGATGCACCACCCCATCCCTCCCTGCATCGGCGCCTGCCACAATGCCCACCCTAAGGTCAGAGGAGTCGAGCATTGCTGGGGAGGTGGCAGCATGGCCCCCCTGGAAAATGTGGACAGCCCCTTGTCCATCTGTGGGGCCTCAGAGGAGGACTTCTACCCCACCGTCCACACCCCAGAGCCCAGCAATGTCCCCCAGGTCTCGTGCAGTGACTCAAGGGAGCCTGACACACCTGGCCGAAGTGCATGTGGCGATGCACAGGGAGACACCGATCCCGGGCCCAGTTCCCCAGTCGAGGCCCTGTCAGGGCATGTAGGCCCAATCCCCTGCAGGGATGAAAGACCACCACTGGATGCACTTTTTGTGCCACAGCTCACTGCCCATATCACTGAGGTGATGGAAGACAACCGCCAGGGCAGGTTGGAGTGGCTAGACGAACTCAGGGCAATTCGTCAGGTGGTCAAGGAGAGCACGAACCGGTTATGCGACGTCCTTGGGCGCATTGCAGATGGCCTGGAGGCTGCGCATCCCAATCAGGCCGCCTCAGCAGGAAGATACCCCCTCATCCAGTCGCTCCACCCCGGCAAGCCCACCGCAACGCACCCTGCGTTCTCAGCGGCGCCGGGACATGCCTCCCCCATGGCCCCGGGATCATGGAGTAGTCGGCATTGCTGCCACATGTGGCCTTGATGGACAACATGGGACTACTGTTGTGGAGTTGGGGGGGAGGGGGGTGAGGGGTGAGGGTTTGTTGTGGAGTTGGGGGGGTGGGAGGTGAGGATTTGTTGTGGAGGTGGGGGCGAGGGGGGTGGGGGGTGAGGGTTTGTTGTGGAGTTGGTGGGAGCGGGTGGGGTGGTGGAGGGAATGGTCACACTTATGCTTTTGAATCGACAATACACTGTTGGAGTTTCAAAGTTAAACATGTGTGGACATTCATCATTGTGCATGCGTATTATGATGTATGACAGTGCATGGTCTACAAGTATCCACACACCCAGTGCCCTGTGTCCCATGTCATGGCACCCTCTGCTGCCACACGACATGTCCCTCCTGTGCACCGGCTCAATGATGCTGTCTTGCCCCTTCCTTCTCCTCCTTCACTCCAACTTCATCTGGTGTTGGCAGTCCCATGTCAGAGAACAGGGCCACGTCCCAAAGGATGCATAATTTCGTACAGCATCACACATGACATGGGGCTCTTGGACACCTACTCATTGCAGTAGCTAGGTCCCCCACCAGACCAGCTTAGGCAACTAATATGTGCACTGCACAAGCCAAGTGGTGCTTCATCTGCACGCATGCACAGGTATGGGCAGTATTGTAGGCCTCCTTGGGCCTGTTCTGTGGGTTTGTGACAGGGGTCCTGTACCATAGTGTCAAGGGACAGCCACCAACACGTTGATGTCTAGCCAATGAAGGTACGTGTCTTGACTGTCATGATGGAGTACTGAACTTGTCTTACATGGTAGCAGGTCATTGATGCCCATACGCACATGTCCATGGATACATTTACCCCATTCATGGCCCCAATATGTGTCCTGTGCAATGGGATGCTGTAGGGGGGAGCGTCTTCGAGATGGTCTATGAACAGTGGCCCGCACATCTCATGGTATGTGCTTCATTAATGCATGCAGCAGTCTTGAGGTTAGATCCATGAATTGCAGTGTACTGTGTGATTCCGTAGTTGGGTGTGTTGGCTGTAGTCAGTGGCATATCCATCATACTGCTCTTATCCGTGCTATGGTGACACAGTCAGACGACTCAACAAGCAGACAGGCACATCGTCCTGCATGTCGCCCCATGCGGCACGGTAGCATGGGGTTCATCTGGCCCATTTAGTCATGAGTTGGCCCTGGATCTCGGGCCCACCCATGTGTGATGGTGTTGCTTGCGTTGCATTCCATCTGCACGTTGGTGGAGTGGTATTGCTTGTGGTTGCAATACGCCACCTGCATGCCCTGCGGGTCTGGCAAATCCACGTGGGTGCAGTCAGGGGCACCCATGCAATTTGGCATGCCTGCCAATGCATGGGGTGAAACTTTTGTGTCGTATATCTCCTGGGTAGTCCATGGTAGGGATTTGTAGTCCCTTGTGCGCTTGTGGAGGTGATCCAGCACTTGGTTCTGCGTCCGTGAAATGGACGGTTGTGATATGCCATGCATGGGCCCCACTGTGTGCTGGTAGGTGCCTGTGGCATGGATGTGGGGCACAGGCACCACCTTCAGTTGAGCAGGGATAGCAGTGTGTATTTGTATGATGCTCACTTATCTCTCGTAATTAATCAGGGCAACTATGGTGGTGATGGTGGCACAGTCAAGCTGGTAGAGGGTGAGTATCTGCTCAGGGGTTCGCTTGAGGGATCGGACCTGATGCATGGGAGTGGGGGCTGCTGGGGTGGTGACGGTGGCCGCACTGGTGCTGCATGCGGGGCCTGTCTCATCCTCCTTCTCCTCCTGTGTCTCCTCTGTAGTGGGGCCTGGTGTTGTTGGTGTTGTTTTTGTAGTTGTGGCCTTGCAAGCAGGGCCTCCTGCTTCATGTACTGCTACCACTATTGGTATCATCTTGGTGTGGGAAGGGGTGTGGTGTGTGGGTGTGATCCTTTTCTGCTGTGGCAGACTCCATTGCCTACACCTGTGCTGATTGTGTGGACCTGTGGCTCTGGGAACCACTGCTCAGGGTTCTTTACACCTTTTCTGAGATGCCTGTATGTACTCCATGCCGGTAAGGTACTTTACGGCCTTAAGGAGGCCGTTATTTACGTGTGCGCGTTACTTGTGATCAGCTCCGGTTTACGCCATGGTGCTAATATCGGCATGGTGTGTCTCACACGTGACCCAAGACCGTTATTTACTGCATCGTACTTTACGGTACCGTAAATAGCGGTCTGGTTGGTCGGAATAGCCCGTAGCGGTAAGCGATGCGGTAATCCTTTACCGGTATCGTTTTTCCCTTACCTCCAACCTTGTAATGACCCCCATGTGTCTCTACCACGTAGCCCAAAACTTCACATACAAAAAAATATTAAACCAGATGAAAAGAAAGGTAGATACAGCGTTGTAAATTGTGAAAGCAGCTTAGTGAAACTTACCAAATGCAGCTTAATTAATCATATCAAATTGTCATTAAAAACTCCTCAACATAAAGAACTGTATTACATGTCCCTGCTACAACTTTTTAAACCATGGAGAAAAGAAGAAGAGTTACTAGATACATCTTGAAAGGGGCCCCTAGGGGACCCTGACGTCTGTGGAAACAAGGCGAGTCACCACACACGATAGAGACGCCAGACACGAGGTTGTATTCCCAAAGCTAGGGTTTATTGCAAAGCAAAAGTCTCAGTTGGCCAACTCTGTCTCACGCCCCGCGACGTGTATCTCTAGACCTCGAGGGACGCAAGAGCCATGAATTACGTACATCAGTTACATATATACAAAATGCATATCAAGCAATCAGCTATGACATGTTTAACACCCCCCTTTATTGGGTTTCTTTGAACTTGGTGTGATGATGGACATCTCCGACCACTATGACACCTTCAAACATCTATTTTAGTAACAATTTGCAATTTGTGAGTGCGAAGGCATCTTTCAGTTGTTGAATAGAACACAGCGCTTCTGTTCTTGGAAGCGAACTACATACGGGGGGGTTGCATTCTGGACCTTGCTATCTATCAGGTGCTATTTGCGTCCTGGGAGCCGACATGCTCTAGCGGGCTCACAAAAGGGGGGCCGTAAGAAAAGCATAATTCAAGCCTTTAGCGGTATTATTCTAACATATTCTACCATATAACAAGACTGGCTGGCAGCTGTGAAATGATTAAATACCCTGCAGCTCTGCTTCAAGGCTACATTCGGGAGGGAGCCGGGCATTCTTCCTGGCGCTGCCTACGTTTGTGTTTCAGCGAACTCTTGTTATCCTCATGGCCCTGCGGCCTTGTCCTTTTCACATACAGACAACAATGTTTCACAGTCGAGCAGTGTAAGTGGAAAATATACTGCAAAGCAATAGGAACAGAAAGCAATGAGCAATGGTTAGAAAACAAAATGGCGATTCTTGTTACATCAAAATGGGCGTTCATTAGCAAACTCGAAAACCTATATTTTGTCATATTGTGCATGAGACGGTTAGCCCACGGCCACCAAAATGCGTTTGCGGTTCCAAAGTAGAGGTATCCGTATTTCTAGACTGACAAACCCTCCTTTGGCCGTATGCCAAATATCTCATCTATTTATTGAAACCTCCTCTAGTGATGATGAATCTGAAGTACTTATGTCTGAGTCTTGCATGCTATCGTGGACATCATTGTCTTCATCAATATCTATTGCCATCAACTCTTTTACTGCTCTCATCTCATTTGGGTCTGGGCTAGTTCGATCATGAGGTTGTTTTTTCTTTGTTATCATATGCATGCATCCTTCCGTACATCCCTCAGTTACCTCAGCGCAAACTATGGGTAAACAATGTATACAACAACAGCGCGTTAGGAATATTCCGAACACCACTACTAATATTGAGATCAACTTCCATCCCCAAGCTCGTAGTATTCCCCAAAACCAAGATCCTATTCCCCAGCGCCCTTCTCCAGTAGGGAGTTCAGAGCTTAGAACGTGCATTTTCTTTATTGCTTCAAAGATCGTGGGGGAGTAGTCATCAACATAAACGCAACATGCTGATCCCACTATTTTGCAAATTCCCCCACGATCAACCAGGATCACATCGAGAGCCATTCTATTTTGCAGCGTCATTAACCTGATTCCTCTTTCTTCCAATGTCATGTTAAATAATATATCTGTTGTTGTGTTTATTGTATTCTTTAGGATTCTGGAGAGTTGCCTTATATTATAGGAGTTCACTATTTTCCCTAAGAATGGAATGAATGATTTTGCTACATCAGCTGCTATTAAAACACCTTTGTCAGTCCTTTTGACTCTAGTTCTGGATAATCTGGCCAAGGCTGATGTTTCTAAGAGGAATACTCGTGGGAAGAGTAGCCCTAGGTAACATGTACCTCCCCAGTTTCTGGGCAACCAAAGGTATGCTTTCTCTACACATATAAAATAAACTGGATCACCTACGTATACTGGTTCTATTTCCCATTTTAGCACCACTATATTCATACAACCAGCATATGTTCCGTCTAATAAAGAGCCTTTCTTTTTTAGACAAAAAGGCACAGTTCTTGGGCTATAATTCACTGTGTAAGATGGGGGAATTGCATCTTTGTCCCCTTCTGTTCTTATACGAAATGTCATTACAGATGTTTTTTTCTGGTGGGGATAATCTATCTCGTCTATTTTGACGTGTTATCTTTCGTGCGTTTTTCCTCGTAGGCTCTGGGGCTATTATTTGTGCTTTATGGAAAATTGACAACCCACAGGCTTCATTATTATCTCCTCAAACTCATTCATGTCATGTGGTTCTGTCTAATTGACCTTTATTACTCTCATTCCATTTGCCATAGAACATTGCACCTAAAGATGCTCTACATGCAGAACTTAATGGTAATGGCTGCACATACCACCCTATTCCTTTCCCGGCATGCTGTGGTAAATGGGCACATACCCAGCAGTTTGTTTTCTTCAGGATTGCATGTGTCATGTTCATTATCAGCAATAAGGTGTTATTTCCAAAACCTTCCCTGTGTTTTTCTTCCATTTGGGGTAGGGTATAAGTGATCACCTGAACCGGGCTTTCAGTAGTGGATATATTAATTATTGGTAAAAACATTTCTAATGGGTGTATTGTTTCTACCCACCATAATATTAGGGCTTTCGATATTGGTGCTACCACGCTCATAAAGCACATTATTATCGTTAGTACCAGCATACAATTTGTTTTACCATGTGTTTTTCTTAAGCTTATAGTCTTTCTAATTGACTCATTCTCAGCGGTGGTGGTGCAGGAGGAGGCTGGAACCGGTCCCGGCATGTTTCTCATCGCCCTTTTTTATCACAGTTCGTTGTGGCTATCTCTCTTCGTCGCGCTTGCTCTGATGTTAATAAGTTCAATGGAATTGTCACAGTTCAGTTCTGCCTGTCTCTTTTTTTTTTATTATTAGCCTGGATTCGAGTATTCGTTTTTAGGTGAGATCACTTGTTCCCGCTTATACTGCTGAGAGGACCTTCGATCAGTTATCTCACTTGCCTTAGTACCATGTGCGCCCAGTTTGTACGTTCTGGTTCAGGACACATGTACTTTTATGATCGCACAGAGGAGCCGCGAGTCTTGAATTGTCCGACTTGCACAATTCTCACGCTTCTCTCCTCTACACCTCTGGTTCCTTCTCCGTCCATGAGCTGAACCAGAGGGTGACATAAACACCAAAAAGAACTGCGGATCACTTTGTCTTCCGAGGCCGCAGGTTGTATCGCCTTGCTCCTAGTATTGTATGATCCGTGAACAGTGCCGGTGCACTTCCAGATTCAGGCTCGAAGTCATCCTGTGGCGCTACTGCAAGTGCTGGTGTGCGCCGCGCCAATGATGCAGGTCCGTCTTTGGCGTGCAGGCAAGTGCTGGTGGGCGCCAAAGGGGTACACGATTTGGTTTTGCTGGCATTTGCATGGCAGATTTCGCGAGTCGGTCAGTAGTGATGTCGATTCTGCTGGGCAACGTTGGGGCACTCTTTCCCCTTCCCCCTCTTTGGCAATTGTCTCAGGCTTTGTTTCGAGTTTCACTTCTCGTTTTGGCAGATTAGCTGGCAACAGTTTCTTTCGTTTCTGGGACCACTGTCTCTTTCCAGTCATCAGTGTCAGGCAAGTCTTTCAGTGCAGTTGGAATCTTCTTGGCATGGGTGGCATGGATCCACGACTTCCTTCCATCCACCCGTATTGCCGTCTGCGTTGCCAAAAGTACTTGATAGGGCCCGTGCCACCTGGGTGCTAATGATGACTTTCTTTCAAAGTTTTTTAGCAGCACCCAGTCTCCTGGCTCCAGCGCGTGCCCCGGACCTGTGTATCTCACTGGTAATGCCCCCTGCACCTGCTGATGAATCAAACGCAATTTCTGCATTAGAAGGCCACAATAAGTACTAAGCACAGGATGTTCTATCTCACTTAGTCGCTTTGGCTGAGGTGCGCACCAAACATTTGCCGGCCTCCCCATAACGATCTCGTATGGGGAGAGCCCAGTTTTAGCCTGTACAGACGTACGCATGCATAATAGTGCTATTGGTAATGCATCCACCCAACTCAACTTGCTTCCCGCACAAATCTTGCTAATCTTTGATTTAAGAATCCCGTTGTGCCTCTCCACAAGACTGGCAGAACTCAGATGCCTTGAACTATGGAATCTCTTATCAATCTGGAGACCAGCACATATCTGTAATACCACTTCACCCACAAAATGCGGTCCATTATCAGACCATAGTACTCGGGGCAAGCCAAATCTGGAAAAGTACTCCTTCAACATTACTTTTGCCGTACTCATTGCTGTGCAGTCTTTCAAAGGATATGCCTCCACCCACTTACTGAATGCACAGATCACCACCAAGACGTATTTTAAGTTTTGGCACCTCTCCATCTCTATGAAATCAAAATGGATTACCTCAAATGGCATGGAGGGCAGCCCAAAACTGCCTGTTGGAGTCACTGTTCCCTTCCCTACATTGTGTTGCAAACACGTGATACAGTTCTGCACCAACCTCTCTGCATTCTTTTTTATGTTTACATTCTGCCATACTGTAGAAAGGTGCTGTATTATTTTCTTCGCACAGATGTGCGTAGGGCTGCCATTGAGGCCATTTCAGTCACGTACAAATTTGGCAATATCCAGTTTCTAGTTCCCTTGTCCACCCAACAACCCTACAGATCCAACTCAGCAGATCCCTCTGTCCACCCCTGTATTTCATCGGCCGTAGCCTCGGCCTGCATTTCTTTGACAGTGGCAACTCCAGCTTCTATCATACAGGGTACTTCCTCTGTCTGAACCATCGTCATTTTGGTATTCAAATCAGTGGCAGTTTGTTTCGCAATTCTGTCTGCAAACGCCTTTCCCCATAGCTCTCAACCATTTATGTCGCAAAGACGGGTGAAAACACCTGATTTTACTTTTGGCGGGTGAGAGGCCCATTGAAATGAATGGGCATGAAGGAGCCTTGGCGGGTGAGTCAGCTGTTTACAAGGCGGGTGACACCCACCAAAAGCGTGTGAGTTAAGAGCTATGCCTTTCCCTCTCCTACTTTACATGTTACTTTTTTATGTGCCTCGCATTTCACTATTGCTAGGCGCTTTGGAAACGTGAGTGCAGGCAGCAATCGTACAATGAAAGGGCCATGTTGAATTCTGGCGCCATGTGATGTCAGAAACCCTCTCTCAGCCCAGAGTCAACCAAAATGATGAACTACTCCAAAAGCATACTGACTATCAGTATATATATTCACATTCAAATTTTCAGAAATCTCGCAGGCTCTGGTCAATGCTATTATTTCTGCGGCTTGTGCTGAATTATAGGGGGATTCTTTTACTTTCTACAACACTCTCTAGAGTAGTGATAGCGTATGCGGCAGTTGTCGTGCCATCTGGTAATTTAAAACATGAACCGTCACAAAATAACTCTCCATCCGGCTCTTTCTGTGGAATATCACTTAAATCAACTCTTCCCTTGGTTTCTTCCTCAGTGACCATTAAGCAATCTTGGGGGGGTGATTCATTCTTCCCAATTTCTTTTATGGTTAGTGGCATTAATTCTGCAGGATTCAAAGCGCTACACCTCAAAATTTGGATATGGGGCGCGAACAAGATAATCTCATATCTTGTCAATCTAGCAGAGGTGAGGTGATGCGTCTGTGTCCTATTTAATAGAACGTCTATGGTATGTGGCACCATCAGAATTAAAGTGTGCCCCAATACCATTCCTTCTGTTTGTTTCACTGACGCAGCAGCCGCCGCGACAGATCACAAACATCGTGGTAGTGCGAGCGCTACAGGGTCCAGCGCAGAAGAAAAATAGCCGCACGGCCTATTTCTTCCACCTTGTTCCTGTGTCAAAACCGCCAATGCACATCCTTCACTTTCATACACAAATAGTCTAAACATTTTCTCATAGTTCGGCGTACCCAAAACTGGAGCCGAGCATAATGCAGTTTTCAATCCATCAAATGCTTTCTGACATTCCTCATCTCACTGCAAAGGCATAACCGCATCCTTTCTAGTTAGATTCACTAATGGTTTCACAATTAACGCAAAATTACCAATCCATTGTCGGCAATCTGAAGCCATGCCTATTATGGCTCTGACTCCTTTTTGCGTCTTTGGAATAGGCATACAAGAAATACTTTCTATGCGTTCTGGCATTAGTCTTCTCCCTCCTTTCGAAAGTAGGTAGCTCAAATAAGCCACCTCCTTTCGATTATACTGAAATTTCTTTAAACTAGCTTTATGGCCATGTGCCGCTAGGTGTGACAGTAGTAATACAGTGCTTTCTTTACAAATCTCCTCTGTGTCTGCAGCTAGCAATAGATCGTCTATGTATTGCAAGAGAACACAACCCACAGGTAATTCCAGCATGTCTAGCTGCTCTTTTAATGCACTACTGTAAATACTTGGACTTTCCGTGTAACCTTGCGGAATCCACGTAAATGTAAATGATCGTCATCCTAATGTGAACGCGAACAAATATCTACTGTTCTTGTCCACTGGAATACTAAAGAATGCGTTTTTCAAATCTACTACACTAAAATATTCTGCTGAAACAGGTATCATTGTCAATATTGTAGTGACGTCTGGCACTAGAGGAAATTGCGGATCTACTACCTTATTCAATGCGTGTAGATCAATTATGAAACAGTATGGTACCTCATTACCTCCTTTTTTATAAACCGGAAGAATCGGGCTGTTGCATGTACTGCCTGTAATTTCCTCGATTACCCCTAATTTCACCAAATCTGTAACAATACTCTTCAATCCTTTCTCACCTTCAACCGAAATTTTGTATTGGGGTATTCACGGTAGGGTAACACCTTCTTTCAAAATAATCTTTACTGGCTCTATCTTTAAACATCCTACATCATTGTCATGCATTGCCCATATAAAGGTTGGTACTTTACTTAGTTCCCCTGGCAACGCTTCGGACATGAATTCTGACACAGGGGCATCGTGTGGCCATATCGTTAGGAACACTCCGTCTGTCTTGCAATGTATAACAGAACCTAGTTTTTTCAACAAGTTTAATCCCAACAAAGTTTCTCCACAATTTTCTGTTAGAAGGAAAGGACAATGTTCAGTAAATGGTCCTATGGTAACTGGTATTGGTTTGGACACTGGGTTTATGACTGGTGTACCTGCGAACCCTACGGAAATATTCTTTCGCCCTAACAGTGGTATATCCGGAACCAAGTGATGGTCTATTGAACACTTCTGCGCTCCTGTATCTACAAGAAAGCGGTGCTCCTCATTCCCGACTCTCATTTCTACGTAGGGTCCTCTCTGATTCACGGGAATAGACACTGGTTCCGACCCCTGTCCTGGGCTGTCCTATTGGGGAAATAACACATCGTCTGATGTGTAATCATTACTATTACTGTAATACGTGTTTGGCTGTGTATCGAAAACATTTCCACTCTTCCCTCTATTTCCCCCACTCTGATTTCCATATTGTTGATTTTGCTGTCCCTGACTCTGATTTGGGCATTTTGGTTTTGGCCTTGGTTTTGATTACCTCCGTTATTATGATGCTGCTGCATACTATTCCTATTTAGTCCATTTGCTCCTGGGTGTCCTCTATGCTGTCTCCTCTGACCAGACCCATTTCTATTCTGTAGATGCGGACATTGCGCTCGCCAATGTCCTTCCTCCTTACAATATTCACACTGATTCGGTCCCACTGTTCCCCCATGCATATTCGAATTACTCCTTCCTTGTGCGTTCCCTCGCCCTCTATTATGTCCTGTTTCTTGCTGCAATAGTACCTGTGTTCTTATTAGACATTCTTTCAAGTCTGCCCCCACCTGTTTTAGCAACGATAATTCGTTCACCATCTCCTTCTGCCTCAGCGATGGTAATTGCTGCCGTTCATTATGCGACCCCTTTTCCCCCTTCCCAGGTCTCCCGATATCCCTACTCCTGTACGCAGGTGTAGTAAATACTTTGACAGGTGCAGTAAACATTTCAACATAATCATTATCTAATTCATCTCTAAGCTCAAAAAGTCTATATACATGTTCTCTCACTTCGTCATCCCTCTCCCTACAGCGTGCTAATGTATTCAAATCTAACAATCGCTGCGGTGGTAATTTCCCAATTAGCTGTTTCCATTTCTCCACCAAATATTCACCCATGCATTCCAACACTACCTGTCTTTCGTTGCTTCTATGGAAGTCATATCGAAGCCACTGCTGCCGTCCCATCATTCCCGTCTATATACATCTCTGCCTGTTGCTGCAATTCCACCTTCCTTTCTTTGCTGATTGCGCTGCGGGTTACCCTCGTGCACCCCCGTTGGTCAGTCCCGCCTCTTACCCCCGCGGTTTCATCTTCAACCACGGGAGGAACGGACGGTACTGAGTCTGTGCCTGAGGCGGGAGGTGCGGATGGGACAATGGGAACAGGGAGTGTCTGTTGTGGGTCTGATTGGCTAATCGGAAGTGTTACGCGCACGGTCTGTGGCTGTGGGAGGGCTTGAGCTACCGGAGGGAGAGCTTGGGCTACGGGCGGGCTCTGGGCAATAGCTACTGACGTGTCTGGTCTTACTTCTGATCTTGGGCCTTGTTTTGTATGTGTCAATACATTTTCTATCAATTCATCTGCTATGTGTAATTCTCGTTGTGGGTATATCTTTTCTATATTCAACTGGTCACGCCTACCTGCCCTTCTTAGACTCTCAGTCCACTCCTCCTCTTCTTTCTCATTCGCTACTTCACCTTTCGATATATGCCTGCGCGCATGCTTCGCTCTGCTTTTAAATCGGGCATTGTTTCCTTTCTCCAGTCTTTAATAGTCTCAAATGCTGCAGGACGCGCTTTCTTTCTTATCAAAACCCTTTCCAGGTTGTCTATCCTCGCTATCTCAAAACTACCATTAATCGGCCACTGATGGTCTTGTTGCTTTCTGGTTTGCCTATGCCAAGTCTCACAGAATATTATCGCACCCACTCCATACTTCACATACATCTCATACGCCGGCGTTCCCCCACGTGGTACAATTTGGCCATTTTCCAAAGATTGTCTACCACAGCGGAAAAACCCTGCTAGGGTGAACAATACCCCAGGCATGTTTCAACCTTCCCCCTGGTTAATCAACCTTACCTAGGGCGTTTGATTTTGCAAAGTCAACTCTCAACCAATATCAGGATACTTTGAATCGAGGAATGACTCACCTGATAAATCAAGTCGTCTGTATACTGACGCACCAAAGGACGTTGTTTCTGCGTTTCTTGGCTTCCGCCTCATTTCGGGACCCTCACCTCCTTGTTCTCTAGCCAGGCATGTCGATCAGGGATCAGATGTGTGCAGATCTGCAAAGGAGTCTCTCATCACTTTTACAGGGCGCCCCGAGCACCTCTTGATCCCGGCTCGATCGTTCCGTCCTCGCCGTTCTTTGCCTTCCTCAATTACAACTTTACGAGATGGAACAAGTGGGGGAGGGTCCCTATTCGGGCGCCATCTTGAAAGGGGCCACTAGGGGACCCTGACGTCTATGGAAACAAGGCGAGTCACCACACACGATAGAGACGCCAGGCACGAGGTTGTATTCCCAAAGCTAGGGTTTATTGCAAAGCAAAAGTCTCAGTTGGCCAACTCGGTCTCACGCCCCGCGACGTGTATCTCTAGACCTCGAGGGACGCAAGAGCCATGAATTACGTTCATCAGTTACATATATACAAGATGCATATCAAACAATCAGCTATGACATTTTTAACACCCCCCCTTTATTGGGTTTCTTTGAACTTGGTGTGATGATGGACATCTCCGACCACTATGACACCTTCATACATCTATTCTAGTAACGATTTGCAATTTGTGAGTGCGAAGGCATCTTTCAGTTGTTGAATAGAACACAGTGCTTCTGTTCTTGGAAGCGAACTACATACGGGGGGGTTGCATTCCGGACCTTGCTATCTATCAGGTGCTATTCGCGTCCTGGGAGCCGACATGCTCTAGCGGGCTCAGAAAAGGGGGCCGTAAGAAAAGCATAATTCAAGCCTTTAGCGGTATTATTCTAACATATTCTACCATATAACGAGACTGGCTGGCAGCTGTGAAATGATTAAATGCCCTGCAGCTCTGCTTCAAGGCTACATTCGGGAGGGAGCCGGGCATTCTTCCTGGCGCTGCCTACGTTTGTGTTTCAGCGAACTCTTGTTATCCTCACGGCCCTGCGGCCCTGTCTTTTTCACATACAGACAACAATGTTTCACAGTCGAGCAGTGTAAGCGGAAAATATACTGCGAGCAATAGGAACAGAAAGCAATGAGCAATGGTTAGAAAACAAAATGGCGATTCTTGTTACATCAAAATGGCCGTTCATTAGCAAACTCAAAAACCTATATTTTGTCATATCGTGCATGAGACGGTTGGCCCACGGCCACCAAAATGCGTGTGCAGTTTCAAAGTAGAGGTATCCGTATTTCTAGACTGACAATATTACTCCTACGAAGAAGCTTTCAAAGCAAACGAAAGCAATATAACAGACATAAACTTTACACAGTACCAAAAAGTGTTGCACAATGAACAGCAACACGAAGAACTACTCCAGGCCCAACTACAAGTGGACACTCCCGACAGTAGTCAACCTTCTGTAACAGGAAGCCAAGAACCACTTGGACAGCCATTAATAGCAAATGAGGCAGAATTAGCCATGATAGAAATATAAAACACCATGTGTCAGTATGAACAAGCTACAGAAGACTTCGCTGTACTGAAATCACAACTGAACAATGAGCAGCGTAGCATTTTCCAAGAAATAACAAAACAAATTGAACATGGTGTGCAACATGAAAATAAAAACTGTACTTGCCAAGACTACAAACCCATACTGCTATACGTGAGTGGTGAAGCTGGTTCAGGCAAAACATTCTTAATCAAAATCATCAGCAAGTTCCTTCAACAATTGACAAACAACAAACTGTCAGCTGTTGTAACTGCCCCCACAGGTTTAGCTGCCTACAACATAGGCGGTGTCACTTTACACCGATTGCTACTCCTTCCAGTATAACACCAAAACAAATTAGACTATTACAAACTGTCCACAGAAGCTGCAATGGAACTACGCAGGGGTTTCAAACAAATGAAAATGCTGCTAATAGATGAGGTGAGCATGATCTCCAACATAATGTTGGCTTTGATTCACCTCAGATTACAAGAGGTCCTCAAAACAGACTAAGAAGAGCTCTTTGGAGGAAAACACATTATTGTTTTCGGAGATCTTCTTCAATTGACACCAGTGAAAGCTGAATCTATTTTTAAGACCTTAGGGCACAAACTTTGCCATAAAACTCTTGGCAGCATAGGAAATGTCAACCTTTGGCAACATTTACAATACAGAGAATTAACAGAAAACGTGCGCAGTTGCAGACCTCACATACGCCAACGTTTTAAAAAATATTAGAGTTGGTGTACTATCTCAAGAAGCACAATCAGTATTAAAAACCAGGCACATCCATGCACTCTATGGCCATAATTCATGGGCTACTGATGTCATGGAACAATTAGCACACAAAAATGTCAATTGTATGTCCTTGATGCCAACTCTTGCAAACTGTTCACAGTTCAATGAAACAATGTTGAAAAAAGAAATGCAACCAATAATTGATATTTGCTCCACAGATAAACTGGCCATACGTGGTATGACACTACCCATGTGTCAACAAGCCACAACAAGACTAAATACCTTAAAAAACTCTATCTCCAACACAGCTGGTTTGGAGAAAATATTAAAATTATCTTTAAACTATAGAGTAATGCTTAAACGTAACCTTGACGTGGAGCAGGGACTAGTTAATGGAGCACTTGGTACAGTTGTTGGCTTTCAAACATACCCACGTGACAACAACATTCAATGGGCCTCATTACAACCCAGGCGGTAAGTTCCCTACTTTACCACCATGGTGTAAACTTTGTTTACACCATGGTGGATGGCGGATTTACCGCCCCATTCCAAGGTGATTGGGGCGGTAAATCCCCATTCCCCATTTACCCTTCCCCATTCCCATTTTTGCCCCATAGGGCATAATGGGAGTGGGGAAGGCGCTAATTACGGCACCGTTGTAATGAGGCCCAATGTGTCAATGTTCTCTTTGACAAACTATCAGAAGATAAAAGGATAGGATGCTCAACAGCCCGCTTTCTTCTTTTGAAAGACATTAATGTGAGCAGAGAACAATTTTCACTGACTCTAGCATATGCAGTTACCATTCTCAAATCACAAGGTCTTACCCTAGACAAAGCATTAATAGATATTGGTAGCATAGTATTTAAAGAAGGCATGAGCTATGTAGCACTATCACGCTTACGTACACTTGACAGACTATTTCTAATAGACTTTGATGCAAGTAAAGTAAATGCAGATATTCCTTGCATTCGAGAATCCAATAGGCTGTGTTCACTCTACACCCCCATCTAAAACCTATCCTGTTCCACAAAAAGCAAAATGTTGTAAAAGAAAACTACTTCAAACTGAAATTATATAGGATATCACTGCAATTCCTCCAAAGAAAAAAAAAAGAAACTAATACTTCATCAAGTACCACAACCAAAGAAGAATCTACTGGTCAAAGTAACTCAACTACTTCTTCAAAGAAGCAACACACACTCCGCAAAAATGACTTTGACACAGAACTGTCAGGTCCATTCAAATTTTCAAATATAACTGCTGTAAATTGCTACGCAAATGTAGCAATAAATATTCTACTCCAATTGCCACCAATTATTGAGAACATTTACTTACACAGTATAGACCAATTGTGTTTGCAAATGTTAGTCCTTCATAGAAATGCAACCAACAATCCTGACAACACGTACAATGTTCATAGAATAAGACAAGAATTGGACTACTGTGCTAGAATGGTCAAATTCACTATAAACTCACAAGAAGTTCTACAAGAATTTCTAATGTACTTAATACAAGTACTACAAAACAAAAACATACCTATAAATGAAATCTTCCATGCACTCTCTGCAGCCATGTGGCACAGTAACTAGTCGTTAATGAACGCTTCATGTTTGTATCCATTGCTAACTGTGAATCCATTCGATTTCAGCAACTTGTACAAAATGCAAACCATGGCAGATTATGTACTACCTGCAATTCAGATAATCGCTCCACCTTACAAATACAGACACATAGTAAATATGTAATAGTAATGCTTTTACGTTACAATGCAGATAGTTCTAAAAACAACTGTAAGCTGACTGGATTTACACATGGTCAAGTATCACTTGGTAAGAAAACCTTCACAACATTAGGTATAAACTACCACGCAGGAGTCACAACCAATGCAGGTCACTACACTGCATATATAAAAAAGAATTGTGGATGGTTCAAATATAATGATAGTACCATTACTCTAAAGCAGATATTACCAGCAAATCGTGTAAACGCTTACTTAATATTCTTGAAACCAAAATTTAATACGTAATCTGTGTATGAACATAAGCAAAACTTCAACTTCAAAACTGTGCACAGTTAGCGTACGCCAACATGTATCTAACTGCCCCAAGATTCTGCAACAAGCAAACAGATAAATAAATATCACTAAAATGTAACGAGAAATATACAGTTAGAATACACCAACAGGTATCTAACTACCCCAAAAAAACTGCAACATCCCAACAGATAGATGAATAGCATGAAAGTAGAAATAAACAATTAGAATATGCCAACAGGTATCTAATTGCCCCAAAAATCTGCAACAAGCCAACAGATAGAAGATTAGCAGAAACAAGAAATAAACAGTAAAACAATGAAAGAAATATATTGTACCACAACATAGAAGTTTATTTTTTAATCCAGCATTGATTTTATTTCCCAGAGACCCAATGATTTAGAAAACAAACACAGAAACTGAGAAAATTGTGCAGTACACTGGTTTGAACGATAGTACTTGTAAAGTACTAAATATGATGGTAAAAAAAAATACAAAAATGTCTATTATGCAATGCAATAACTCATTATCAACTACCTGATCTAACATATGAGCTTTTCTTTTATCACAGAGATTGAAAAAGTATGTCTGGTCCAGTTACCCATGTCATAAAAAAACTGCATACAACCACAAAAAAACTCAACCTGTAAGTATAAAATAAATAGACTCACAAACACAGCTGCATATCACACCCATTCAAGCAAACATCTAACCATACACCACAATCCAAAATGTTTACTTCCAAGGGTATCTTATGACGCAGTCCTTGTTACAAACTCTACAATCTTAACTGCATATCCTAGTCAAAACTTCACATAAAAACTCTACAAATGAAACAGTACACAAACTTTTGGGTTGTGGATATTTGATGGCTGTTTGATTCTATGGGTGTGTAATGCTGCGGTGGTTGTGGCCAGGGCCTATGCACCCAAGACTCTAGGCCCTGGCCACAACCACCGCAGCATAACAGACCTTTGCTACCAAACATTTTGACTGTGGTATGTGGGCTGCTTATAGGGGATATTAATTACAATCAATGCTCTACTAACAACCCAAAACCAACATCATACTAAAGTAAAATAACCAGTAGTGCATTTATTATGTCCGCGGACAGCCGTGAAGACCGTGGACATGGCGAACACATCAGGGGCACCTGCCACCTAAACAAATACAGTATTTGACCCATTTCTTACTCCCCAACTGTCCCCAAGCACTCCTGCACACCAACACACTCCCCAAAATTGCATTTTGCCTCTGTTCGCCGCCACGCTGTGGCGGATCCAAGATGGTGTGCGCATCGAAACAATGTGACGCACCTCACGCCTCACTCCAGCAAATCGGCGGACACATTGCGTGCGGACATAGATATCACTCATCTTTTTGCCTTACGTTTTGGTCATTTAAAAAAAAAACTACTGGACGGATTTACACCAAATTAACAAAAGCACTAAGCCGCCGCTCCTGCCTCAAATTTGGTGGAAATCCGTCCTGCGGTTTGAGCTGTAGGCGTGCGCAGTTTTTTCCCATTATGTCTATGGGAAAAAAGACATTTTGGGACCCCCCCTATAACTTTGCCCCCCTGGACCAAACCTGACCAAGATTTGCAAATAAATAAATAAAATAAATAAATTCAGAGTGGGCCATATACTTTTTTGCAAAGTTTGGTGAGAATTCGTCCAGGGGAGCGAAGTTATAAGCTGCCCAAAAAGTGCTCTTCCTATGGGATTAGCAACTTAACCATAACTACACAGCCACTACCGTGGGCTGTGTGATATATATATATATATATAGATATATAGATATATAGATATATATATATATATATATATACACACAAATAATTCTGGGTTTTTTCGATGGATTTTTTTTGGTAAATAAAAAGTGCATCGAAATCATGTTTCCAGTAAAATCACTGGACACTGTTTCCCTGACATAAAATCCACCTACTGGAGCAATGGGGGACTTACGCTCCGCACAGGCAGTATGAGCGAGGGTCAGGATTGGGAATATGAATTGAAAGATGGTGCACCAGCAAGTTATTGGCTTGGACCAGCACCCTACGCCCAATACATAGGAACAGCAACCAAGGCACAGCAACCAAACCTAGCCCTTCCCCAATTACAGCCCACAGGTGCAGATACTCAGAGCCCAGTCCCCAGTGAACACTATAAAAAACAGAGGCTCCAGTCTACCCAGAGTTGGAAAGTGATACAATGAACATTTAGGAGGTGGCAAGAGGAGGAGAAGAGACAGGAGGAAATTATAATATCAGAAGGAGAAGGTTGTACAGAAGAGGTGGAGGTGGTGAGATATGAGATGGAGCAGGTAACAGGAGGTACATAAAATAACTTCTAAGGTGGAAGTGGTGAATGGAGGGCACCAGCCGAGTCTGAGAAGTAGCTGGTGAAGGGAGAAGTTAATATGAAGGCAGTGAGAAAGCCCCTAATCAGGCAGAATGGGAATCTTCTGGCAAGGGAGGTCAGCGTTAGGCAGGACCAGAAGGTGGGTGCAGTAAAAAGAACAGTCAGAGCAACCAAGTTGGTGGCAGGATGGTAACCCTGCCTGGCATTAAGTAGGGGGCTAAAAAGGACTGTTCATGGATCCATCTCACCCCAAAAGAGAAGTTGTATCTATACCACCAGTTGGTCAACATGACAGACAGACTAACCCTTGCAATTTTGGCAGAGCAAGGACTATCAACTGAGTCTGTGAATACCTGGGAAACCTGCAATGGACTGAGAGACTTCTAAGGATTTAGGAACACCTGTGAAACTTGAAACACCACTGGGAGTTGAGACATTATTACACGCAGTGTAAGGGACTTCAAGTCTTTTTTGGTGTCATCATTAATTTGTTGCTGTTCATTTTCATTTGGTCAACCCCTTTCTCAATAAGCACATGTGAACTATTCAACTTATGTCCAATCTTTTGTGCAGCCCACTGTGTCATGATCTCTGCTTCCAAAAGATCAGGACTTGCCCGACTCCCTTGGAAGCAGACCCATAACCCCGGTTCCGAGTGCCAGCCAGTCCCAATTGGGACCTTTTGGACCCTGTCCTGGCGCCAGTGGCACCAGGCTCATAAAGATGCCCAGTCCCAGCGCTGGAAGCGCCGGGCTCATAATGCTTGGGTGGACTTACCTGCAGCAGACCATGCTGCTTACTTACCTGCCAGTTGAACCCCTGATCCTCTTCTGTTTGGGACTACTTTTCCTGTTGGGTGGGGCAGGAGCCACTCCCTAGGTTCAGAACACTGGAACTCTTCTGGAAAGCAGGAACTCTTTTCTTACCTAGGCGTGGCTGTGGAAGGAGACACCTAAGCACTACAGGAGGCTATTTAAACCACACCCGATGGATGAATCTTGCTTTGCGTTATTCTGCATTCTCTGCAGCAGAACGCTCATCGTGTCTTCTGCTTCTGATCCTGGGCCTAAGGGAACAAAGGCTTACCATCCTGGAATCCAGTCTTCAGCAGCACCTGTAAAGACAAAGAAAGAACAGGTTAGCACTACGGTCTTCAGTGGCAGCGCATCTCTTACCTGGTCCATCGGCTGTCACCAACGCCTCGCGCTGCATTCCGGCATCTATCTGAAAGACAAAGGCTTACCTACTCTTCGCATGCTCCGGAGGTCTTCGCACTGCATTCCGGCATCTGAAAGACAAAAGCTTACCAGCTCTTCGCACGCTCCGGAGGCCTTCGGCGCTGCATCCCGCATCTGAAAGACAAAGGAAGGTGCATTTAAAGACATTGGGCAACTTTATTACTCACGTGCCATTACTCCTTCCCACGCCGAATCCAGTGGGTATTCCAGCACCCTTCAGCTTCTCTAAAGCTCCGAACTTGTACCTGCAAGATAAAAGGGACAGTTAGTGCGCATCGTGAAGCAGGCTACAAGCGCTTACTTACGTGCTTCCAGGCGCTTCTATTCCTCACGCGGGTTCGATCCTCAACTCTCATCAGCCCACCATCCGCCATCGCCGGAACCCTGCAAAACAAGAGATATCATTACAAAAGACTTTTAAGACATTTGAAGTGCCCAGAACTTACCGTTCGTGCAGTTAACGACAGACAGCAGTCCTCTGAGGTCAAGAGGCCTGCACCCTTATCCAGTGAAGAAACTGGTTACGGCACCCTGCCCCGAGGCAGATGGAGAGCTCGGCGTTCACTTACCTAAGGTGAGGGTGTTAACCTTTGGGGTTCTACAGGAGAAGAGAAAGGGAAGAGGAGAGAGGCACCCAATAACCCCAGTTCATTAATCCCATATTTTCTATCTGCAGACATATTACTCTTCGAGTCAGACATACAGTGCACAGAGGTCCAGCCCAAAGAGCCAACCGTGTGTTACACATCACCTTTGAAGATACGGCATTCACCCAGTCAAGAACGGCGCCTCTGCGGGAATCAGGTGAGCGGTACAGAACGCAAAGCCTATCGCAAAACTCCCACCCAGGCGCTATGGAAACCTCGGATACCGACCAGCTAGCCCAGTTACTTGGGGAACTAAGAGCAGAAGTGCATGCAGCCCGTCAGGAAACGAATGCTCTAAGAAGGGAACTGATTATTTCCAAGGAGCGAACAGACGATCTCGCTAGACAATTGCTACAGTCACAAGCCGGACAAACTCCGTTACCCGCATCAGGGGCAAATCTTCCTTCAACATCCTCTACGAACCCAGTGCAGATCAACCTACCTGGGAATGTACCTCTGGCTCCGCCCGAACGATTTTCTGGTGACCCAAAGAGGTTTGCAGTATTTATTAATCAGTGCCGGTTGCACTTCTTATGCCGGCCAGCAGCCTTTCCAACTGATCAAGCTAAGGTAGCTTTCGTGCTTTCGTACCTTAGTGGCAATGCGGCAGACTGGTCGATCCCTCTAGTTAATCAAGATGATCCGGTTCTCCATGATTTTCAAGCTTTTCAGCTTAGTATTGAAAAACTGTTTGCAAGACATTCACAGGGGCAGGCCTTGGACAATGAGCTCCTTTCATTGCGACAGGGTAATCAAGACCTTTTGGCTTATATTGCATCTTTCAACAGACTGATAGTGGAAACTCGATGGCCTGAGGACAAAAGGATTACGCTGTTTTATAGAGGTCTACTTGGAGAGCTCAAAGATGTGTTAGCCCAAGTAGTAAATCCCCCGCAAGACTGTTCGGACTATATTGACTTAGTCGTTCAAATTGACCACAGACTGCAGAACAGGAAGGCCGATCGTTCCAAGTTTGATGCTCGAGTATTTTCCAAACCACCAACTCCTACCAAAGGAGTAGACTCCGGGGAACCCATGCAAATAGGGGGCCTGAAAGGACCACTAACACAAAAGGAGCGGGAAAGGAGAAAACAGCTGCAATTATGCCGGAAACTCAGGGCACTTTCTTCGAGACTGTCCGGTGAAACCAGCCAAGAAGGCAGTAGGAGCTGCAGTTACCAGGGTCACAAACTCTGAGCAGGGAAACGACCTCGCCCGACAAGAATAGAGGTCCTCTTGCCGAGCGTTAAAACCAGTTCCGTGACCTCGCATTTCGTGATACCTATGGTCCTCATTAGCCCTGAACATCCGGATCAATTACATGCGATTGAAGCTTACGTCGACAGCGGTGCCATCGGCAATTATGTGGATCATGAAATGGTTTTGAGGATGAATCTGACTCTTTGTCCAAAGGCTGTAAAGGACGTCATTACTACGGTGGATGGTACGGAAATAGCCTCCGGACCAGTAACGCATACCACCCAAGAAGTGACGCTAGTAAGTCAAGAGGGACACCATGAGAAGATCGTGTTCGATGTGATCAAGGCCCCTCAGTTCCAGATTATTCTAGGAATTCCTTGGTTAGAGAAGCAAAATCCTCAGATCGATTGGCGAGCAAGAACGGTTCAGTTTCCAGAATGTGTCTCTACTTGTCACCCTCGACCTGGTGTTGCACTGGCAGCAATTTCCTCGGAGGCTCCCCAGTTACCTCCTGAATACCTAGAATTCCAAGATGTTTTCCGGAAGGATCAGGCTAACTCTCTACCTCCTCATAGGTCTTATGACTGCCAGATAGACCTGATACCTGGATCTACTCCTCCTTGTAGTAGAATGTATGCCCTCACCGAGCCTGAGAATCTTCACCTCCGACAATACCTGGATCAATACCTAGCGAATGGGTTTATTCGTCCTTCCAAGTCCCCTGCTTCCTCAGCTTTGTTCTTCGTTCCAAAAAAGAAGGGGACCTTAGAACTTGTATAGATTATCGCGCCCTGAACCAGATCGCCGTTAAGAATAGATATCCGTTACCTTTGATCCCTGAACTCCTGGACCAGGTCGGAAAAGCATGCATATATACAAAGCTGGATCTTAGAGGAGCCTACCACTTGGTACGAGTGAAAGAGGGCGATGAATGGAAGACGGCCTTCCGCACCAAGTATGGGCTATTTGAATATCAGGTCATGCCCTTCGGACTTTGCAATGCCCCGGCCGCCTTTCAATATTTTATGAACGATGTCCTCAGAGAGCTCATAGATGTGTGTGTTGTTTACATTGACGACATCCTCGTTTATTCTTCATCGGAAACTGAACATCGGAAACACGTGAAAATGGTCCTCGAGAGATTGCGTCAACACAAACTTTTCGCTAAGTTGGAAAAATGTGTTTTCAACGTGACTGAAGTTGAATTCTTGGGATTCATATTATCACCTAGCGGAGTGCGTATGGATTCAAAGAAGGTCGATGCAATTCTCAAATGGCCATCGCCATCCTCCGTAAAAGGTGTTCAAAGCATGTTAGGCTTCGCTAACTTTTACCGCAGGTTTATCCCCGAATTCTCTCGAATAGTCCAGCCCATCACCGCCTTGTTAAAGAAAAATAAACGTTTTGAATGGTCTACCGAGGCGGAACAAGCTTTCCAGAATTTGAAGACTAGATTTCTCTCTGCACCGATCTTAAAACATCCTGGCCCAGAACTCCCCTACATCGTTGAAACTGATGCTTCAAGCCTTGCCATGGGGGCAGTTCTATCACAAAAGGACCCAGTAACCAATCAGTTACATCCCGTGGCATTTTGGTCCCGCAAATTCTCGCCTCCTGAAATCAATTACACTATTACTGATAAGGAACTTCTAGCTATCAAGTCCGCCTTTAAGGCTTGGCGGCATTATCTTCTGGGGGCCCAACACACCGTTACTGTGATTACAGATCACCGAAACCTGCAATATTTGAAAACCGCAAAAGCTCAATCCTCTAGGCAACTCCGTTGGGCACTATTCTTTGCCGAGTTTGACTTCATAATTACCTATCGATCTGGTACAAAAAACGGTAAAGCTGATGCCCTTTCTCGGATGGGAGTGGAAGAACATTTGATCAATCCTAAACCTGTACCTACCATTCCCGAACAAAGAATTCTAGGTGTAATCGCCACACAATCCATAGAGGAAGTTAAGGATAAAGCCAGGCTACTGGTAACTCCAGCAGACATACAGAGTTGGCATCTGCAGGGAAAGGACTTTACGGTGAAGGACAACCTATTATAGTTCCAAGAACGGTTATACCTGCCCAGCACAGATTTACAGAAAAAGGTAATCTCTTGTTATCACGATTCTTTAATGGAAGGACATCCCGGTATGACCAAGACCTCGGAAAAGATCAAGCGCTACTTCTGGTGGCCGTCTTGGAAAAAAGATATTAGAGACTTTATAATGTCCTGTGGAGTATGCGCCCAAAACAAGAGTCAAAAGGAAAAACCAGCCGGCCTCTTACGCCCTATTTCCATCCCGCCTCGCCCTTGGCATACGCTTTCTATGGACTTCATCACTGATCTACCTCCATGCTCCGGATACAATACGATCCTGGTAATCGTGGACCTATTCTCCAAGATGGCGCATTTCATTCCACTCAAAGGCTTACCAACAGCAGCAACTCTGGCCCGAGAATTTCTCGAAAACATCGTCCGACTGCACGGTTTTCCTTCAGTTCTAATTTCGGATAGAGGTAGTCAATTTATTTCTCATTTTTGGCAAAGTTGCTGTCGGTCGGCTCAAATTGATGTGAGACTTTCGACCAGCCACCACCCTCAAACCGACGGACAAACCGAGAGGACCAATCAAACTCTGGAACAGTATTTGCGCTGCATGCTACAACAAACTGAAAAAACTTGGAAAGATATCCTTTGGATAGCCGAATATGCCTACTCGGGAACTGGGAAGACCCCGTTTTTTCTTTTATACGGTAGTCACCCTCGAACCTCGGAGTTGGATCCACTCCAAGATCTTGGAACACCAGCAGTAGACCACCTGCATTCTACAATCACCCAAGCCTTTAAGGAAGCCATTTCTCACCTTCAAAGGGCGAAAGAACAATACAAGAAAGGAGCAGACCAACATCGGAAGGAAGCCCCCCAATATCAAGTAGGAGATCAAGTTTGGCTATCCACCAAATATCTACCTCTAAAAGGACCACGCACATTCAACCCAAGATACCTTGGTCCCTATTCCATCACTACCATACTAAATCCAGTAGCGGTCAAGTTGGACTTGCCCCCTCACATGAAGATACATCCGGTCTTCCACGTCTCTCTATTAAAACCCGTGCAACCTCAAACCCGACTAACTACATCTCCAAAACCTATTCTAATTGATGGAGAACTCGAGTTTGAAGTCAAAAGCATCATGGATTCCAAGATCTCCAAATCTAAACTATTTTACCTGATTGACTGGAAAGGCTACGGTCCCCAAGAAAGATCCTGGGAACCTGCAGAATATGTCCACGCGCCTCGTCTAATCAAAAGATTTCATCGAACATTTCCTAACAAGCCCAAACCCCCGGAGAAGCCCGGTTTGGGAGGGGCCTTGAGGGGGGGTGCTGTCATGATCTCTGCTTCCAAAAGATCAGGACTTGCCCGACTCCCTTGGAAGCAGACCCATAACCCCGGTTCCGAGTGCCAGCCAGTCCCAATTGGGACCTTTTGGACCCTGTCCTGGCGCCAGTGGCACCAGGCTCATAAAGATGCCCAGTCCCAGCGCTGGAAGCGCCGGGCTCATAATGCTTGGGTGGACTTACCTGCAGCAGACCATGCTGCTTACTTACCTGCCAGTTGAACCCCTGATCCTCTTCTGTTTGGGACTACTTTTCCTGTTGGGTGGGGCAGGAGCCACTCCCTAGGTTCAGAACACTGGAACTCTTCTGGAAAGCAGGAACTCTTTTCTTACCTAGGCGTGGCTGTGGAAGGAGACACCTAAGCACTACAGGAGGCTATTTAAACCACACCCGATGGATGAATCTTGCTTTGCGTTATTCTGCATTCTCTGCAGCAGAACGCTCATCGTGTCTTCTGCTTCTGATCCTGGGCCTAAGGGAACAAAGGCTTACCATCCTGGAATCCAGTCTTCAGCAGCACCTGTAAAGACAAAGAAAGAACAGGTTAGCACTACGGTCTTCAGTGGCAGCGCATCTCTTACCTGGTCCATCGGCTGTCACCAACGCCTCGCGCTGCATTCCGGCATCTGAAAGACAAAGGCTTACCTACTCTTCGCATGCTCCGGAGGTCTTCGCACTGCATTCCGGCATCTGAAAGACAAAAGCTTACCAGCTCTTCGCACGCTCCGGAGGCCTTCGGCGCTGCATCCCACATCTGAAAGACAAAAGAAGGTGCATTTAAAGACATTGGGCAACTTTATTACTCACGTGCCATTACTCCTTCCCACGCCGAATCCAGTGGGTATTCCAGCACCCTTCAGCTTCTCTAAAGCTCCGAACTTGTACCTGCAAGATAAAAGGGACAGTTAGTGCGCATCGTGAAGCAGGCTACAAGCGCTTACTTACGTGCTTCCAGGCGCTTCTATTCCTCACGCGGGTTCGATCCTCAACTCTCATCAGCCCGCCATCCGCCATCGCCGGAACCCTGCAAAACAAGAGATATCATTACAAAAGACTTTTAAGACATTTGAAGTGCCCAGAACTTACCGTTCGTGCAGTTAACGACAGACAGCAGTCCTCTGAGGTCAAGAGGCCTGCACCCTTATCCAGTGAAGAAACTGGTTACGGCACCCTGCCCCGAGGCAGATGGAGAGCTCGACGTTCACTTACCTAAGGTGAGGGTGTTAACCTTTGGGGTTCTACAGGAGAAGAGAAAGGGAAGAGGAGAGAGGCACCCAATAACCCCAGTTCATTAATCCCATATTTTCTATCTGCAGACATATTACTCTTCGAGTCAGACATACAGTGCACAGAGGTCCAGCCCAAAGAGCCAACCGTGTGTTACACATCACCTTTGAAGATACGGCATTCACACAGTCAAGACCGGCGCCTCTGCGGGAATCAGGTGAGCGTTACACACTGGACCTCTGGACACCTGCTGCTCCACCTCTCTGCCCTTTCCTTCATTGCTTCAATACACTGCCATGCTGTAACTTGAACATCTATCTCTGTATTCTTAGCTCCCACCTATCCCATTAGCCCTCTCCCTGTTATTTCCCCTAAGGTTTGGGCTGAAACTGTGCTCTTGAACCAGGATTATCAAACCAGCCCTTTAAGACAGGGTAGCAATACTTTGAGATGAATGGGGATGCAGAAGATACTCAAACATCAATAATCAAACTAACTCAGGAAGTTGGCAAAGTTTTAACTGTTTTAATGTCAATTATCTAAAACAGGGAGTACAACGACATCAACGGACATCTCATATCATGGTCTGTTGTACATTTCATAACAAACAGCATTCTTATTCTAGAAATCTGTCATTGCTGACGTCAACCTGCATGGCAAACTACAAAAACCTATTGGAGAAAGTGATTGGGTCTAGGGGAAAATCTAGGTATACGTTCCATACTTATCTAAGAGAGTGATAGGGTCTTTAACATCAGGTGGGGCAACTAAGCCCTCCCCTCAAACAGGTCACTCTGAACGTCATAGAAATACACAACATCCCATTGGTTACACAAACTATAGGGCTCTCCACTACGTGGCCCCCTATAATTGGTTGGCACCTTTACATTCGTCAGTACTTTACCACCTACACCAGCAGCAGCGGGATGGTACCCCAGGTGCTGGTGGGTTGGACTTGACCATAGCTTCCCACCAATTAGCATGTCATCTATCATCACCTCTGCGGTCTGCATGTCAATTAAGGCTTAGAACTCAGCCTTGGAAATGTTCCCTTGCTCTGGAGAAGACGAGGGAGTATAGCATTTGCTGCCTCCTTGCATAGGTATGGTTCGTCACGATTGTCCTTTTTCACCCATCCACGTGACTGAAGACCATGATATCGAGCTCTGGTGTACTTAAAATACAATTTTTTAATGAACCTCTGACATCTTCATTGTTTTCGTGCACGTCTTCTGAACATGAGTTTGTTCTTTCACACTTTTGTAGCTACTGTCTGATAATTCCAGCTCAAGGCAGCCTTGACTTCTTGGGGCTGGTCCAGCCTCGCCCTTCTTTGATTCACTTCTGTAATTCGATTGCTTTTCAACTACGACACACTGGAAAAGCCATCCTTTCTCTGGTCCAGCTCTGCTAAAATGCATAGTGGAATCGTCCATAGTTCACTCATTCCTATATATATATATATATATATATATATATATATATATATATATATGTTTGGCGCATGCCGCAATCTATTCACTACATAGCTAGCCTTAAGAATACTTTGTCTGCTTGCATTTCTTTGCATCTGTACACGTGTAAAATGACTTCATGTTTTTTAATCTTTTCTGTAGCATGAGCATCGTCATCTCGAGCCCGAAATGTTGCTCATCTGTGATAATTCATCCTTAGTGCCTATAGAATACCTATGTTCTCTTGTCTCTGCATCTCTTCTGGGTGCGTCAGTCTTGCTTCGTGTGGCGTCACTAATCTGCTCTTTTGCTCACTTTTCACGCTTCTTCTGGGATTTCATTCAAATGGCAATCATACTCTCGTGTATGCAGGTATGGCTTTCTCAATGGAACCTTGCTTCCAGGATTCTCCTTGGTATTGGTATTTTCACTGGTACTGCACGTATTTCACCCTCTGGTTCCCAATATATAGGTAACATGGGCGAGATGCTTGAGGTGGGGTACTTGGCTCCTTCTCTACACTCTAGATGGAATTACCAATAAACATCTCAGAACAAATAATCGGACAGACCCAAGAAAGATGGTAAAATACTGCTTTAATCTCAATGAAAGAAAGCAGGGAGTTGTACAGCTATCAAAATAGATGCTTGCATAATCACACTTCCTCTTGTGTATACAGAATGTATAGATCTTTTTGTACGTCATCTATGACGTCATCCTACATGGCATTTTACAAAACCTATTAACAGGAAGGATTGATTAAGGGGAACATATCTACTTATAGAATGTATAGAGGTTAACATCTCATTAGCTGCCCCTTGTCTGTAGGACACGCCTTGAGCTACTTCTACCTACATAGTACACTGATTATAGCAGAGAATATGGCAGCAGATTGGTAACTGCAACATTGTATGTGAAAGTGCGTGGCAGGCCTTATGATTGGTTGGCAACCCCATCCAACCTTGGACTTTCGGCTTGTTTAGCAGCACGTGAGTAGAAACGTAACCTAGGTGCTAGAGATGCATCAATTCATTTCTTGTTTTCCAAATTAGTCCATCATATGTCATTGGCAGCCAATACATTCTGTTTGTAGTTGACCTCATATTCTGCTCACTGTTCTGGAACATTGAGGGGGTATGAACAGACCGCTATCTTCATCTGGGTTTTAATGAATAGCCCTTGTTTTCGACTTCTGAGTCACGTGTTAGAAGACCACGATTTTGTCAATTTCAGCCTTTCATTTAAGACTATTTGATTTTATCAAACAGGGTGCCATTACCCTCTCTGGCATTTAGAAACATGCTCACTCCACCTCACATAGGCTTTTGTCCTTGTGATTATTCAGTACTTGGCACTTGCAAATGTCCTTGTCTCTCCTAATCTTGGCAGAAATGTGTCTGTCGTGGTCCGTTCCTTCGACTGCTTTAGTGCCTTGCACCCATCTCTTGAAATAGCCTTCTTGATGCTTGGCCAAGGTACTCCCTTATACTCTTACATCCCATCCCCTTTCCTCCATACTGTATGGGTGTCCCTCGCTAGGGACGAGAGACAGAACCCTTTTCACCAGAAAAAATCATCTTCCCCTTTAAATTTAGATGTACGTGGGGGTGCGGCCCTGGGAGCATGCGCATTCCTGACTCCGCCCACCGGCGCCACTCCTCAGTCCTCTTTTCTGCATCAAAGGGAGTGGACTGCTTTCACCAGCGCTCCTGGGTTAGGCCTCAGGCCTAGTAATTCCACACGCTCTTCTCCGTAGAAGTGTCTTTTTGTCTTCTTCTTTTCTTCAATCAAATACTCTGTCCTCTGGTGCTACGCTCCTCCCCGGTGCATGTCGACGTCAGCGGACTTCAGCAGGTGTCCAGCTTGTGAGGGGCTCTTCCCTAGGTCTGCTGCCTTGGCCCCGACCACGGTTGGGAGGGCTGTACCACGCTCTGAAGAACAGGTTAAGCGGTGGAGGGAGCTCTTCGGAAGGTCGCCTCCAGAGGACTTAAAGGAATTCGTCAAGCACAAGTCCAGGCCCAAAGTAGGGGCACTTTTTATCTGCACCCCGTAAAGGCGACTCCTTCCCCAGGAATTGCATGAGCGGGAAGGACCTTTCAGGTTCTTGTACCAGTGCAGGTACCGAGGCTACTACAGCTACCAGCGTTCAGGCCGAGGGGTCGCAAGATCCTACCGGTGAGGGTACTGAGGGACCATAAGGTTCTATTACCAGGTTTACGCCCGAGGGGCTATGCCTTAGTACCAGACAAATGTCTGAGGGGGTGCCTGTACATGGCATGGAAAAGGCCGGGCCCAGCGCGGCAAGTGCCATGGTGCAGGCACATGGCATGCAGCCCGACAAGATGGCCGGTGGGCCAGATAAGATGGCGGCTCGTCCAACACCATCCCCCTTTGGGGACCAGGTAGGGGAATGAGATTCGAGATGGGACTGGTCTTCACCAGGCACATGGCCCATGGCATATCTTTCTTTGTCGCAGGGTAGGTAAACCCCGCAGCCAGTAAGGCAGAGTGTGTCCAGACCTCAACATCCTCAGGGCCCTCGCACCCATTCCCGTGCCTCCAGGGACTCCAACGGACTGCGAGGACAGGTTTTTAAAAAAAGTTATGACCCTCATGAGGTCTCCGCAGATGGGCGTCATCCTCAGGGATGTGCTCAGGGACATGCTCCCTCCGCTAGCACCCACGGCCACTCCAGCGCTTCCGGCACCTATGCAGCCCCAGCTTCCCATGCCAGTTCCCACTACGCCAGAACCACCAAAGCCACCACAACAGCCACCGGCTCTGGTCAGTACGTCACAGCACCTAGCACCCCTCCTGTGGCTCCGGTTCAACAGGACACCTTGGTTGACACGGATGAGGAGGAGGACCCGGACACACCGTCTTTGCCCAAGGCCAAGGCCTTCCATGAGCGGCTCGCTGGCCTGGCCGAATATTTGGGGCTTCCTCAGCCCGAGGTGGAACAACCAGAGGCTGGGGTCTTGGCAAAGGTCCTCACTCTACGCCCGAGGCTAGAACAGGGATCACAATGCAAAAGGATGTGGTCTCATTGGCCAAAAAGGGGTGGCTTAAACCCCATTCAGAGCAGCCTACCAACAGACACCTCAACTCCAAGGTTAGGCAGATGGAGGGCAACCCCCTCTTGCTGTCGGCACACCCACAGCCACACTCCTCGGTGATCGCTGCAGCTTCGATCTACCCCAAGCCGCAATCGTCTTTGGCGTCGTCAGCCTCGGCACTCCTGGGAAAGGAGGAGAAGATCCTGGAAGCATACGGGAAGAAAACGTACTCCAACGCTTCCCTCCACCTGCATCAGTCTAATGCAGCTGCTATGCTTGCAGCTGACAATCAGCAGCTCTTGCGGGAGATCGCTGACTTCCTTCCAGAACGTCTGGTGCAAAGCCAGGCATGCTTCAAGGCGGGGCTGGCGGAGCCCAAAATTGTCACCCAAGACATAATGGAGTCCACTGTGGCTCACATCGACACCTCTGGCTGTGCCATCTGCATCGATATGGACATGAGAAGCACAGCCTTGCTTTGGGCAACTAAGTTCAACCCGGACGTACAGTAACTCATACTGGACCTTCCCTTTCAGGGTGGCAACCTCTTACATTCCATCACGGATGAGGAACTGGATAGGAAGAACGTTTCCCAGACTGCTAAATCCTTATCCATCCTCACTAAGGCCACTCCTAAGGAGTATAGCCAGACGCACCAGCGTTCAGACAAGGGTTGGTCCTTCGGTGGGTTCAGGGGTTTCCAAGAACGACATCCAGGCAACCGGATAGGTCCCCGAGCCAGCACTGGTGCAAGCAACACAAGGCCACGTACAAGGGCTTCTTTCAGTCCCCCTCCTCAGAAAGAAGGCATGGCACGCCCATCCGGGTCCACGTGTCTCCGGTGGGGGGCATGCTTGCCCTTCACTACCAATGCTGGCACACGAGGTTCGTGGACCCCTGGATCCTATCCATAGTATCCACGGGCTACCGCCTACCCATCCCTCCCACTCCTCTCTGCTCCCCTCCCCTCCCACAGATTGGGACAACTCTACTGGCGGAAATTTGCTAGCTCGTAGAGAGTCAGGCGGTGGATGAAGTCCCAGCAAGGTCTGGGCTTCTATTCATGGATTCTTGCCATACACAAGAAGAACCAGGCTGGCCTGAGAGTTGTGTTGGACCTTTCCACTTTGAACCTTTCCCTTCCTCTTCAAAAGTTCAAGATGGTTACCCCAGTGCTTATAACAGAGACACTGTGCAGGGGACAATTGATGTGCTCCCTGGATCTGAAGGATGCTTACTTACATTTCCCAATCTAGCAGCCCCATCGTCCTTTCTGAGGTTCATGATCATGGCCTTCCACTTCCAATACAAGGTTCTACCCTACGGCCTCAATTCGGCTCCCAGGGTCTTTCCAAGACCATCCCATCCCAATCCAGCCCACCCACCATCTCTCCCACCCCATCCCCTATCCAAACACCAAGCTAGAGGAGCCCGATGGGGAGCCAACCATCCCAAGACCCCTGTTCCTCCCATCCCCTCCACCCACCCGGCCACTATCATCACACCCACATCCCCTAACCCCCCAACTAACGGCCCGCCTAGCCTTCAAAGACACCCAGCCTCGCAACAACCCCCCCGCCTTTCCCCCATCAACTCCCACCAACATCCTCCTCCGACCCCACTTCTTCCCCTCCCTAAAAACTGCACACCTCGCCCTGGCAAGAACAGTAGCCACATCTGTTTCACCCTCCGACCCCCCTACCCTCTCTCACACACCAACCGCAACAAAAACCCTGAAGAGAAAATGTACCTGGTCTCCCTCAATCTCTCAGTACTCCTCGCCACTCCTGTCTCAACCCACCGACTCCATCTCCCAATCTCAATCATCCCCTCCCTCCCCCCTGCCTCTCCATGCTTGAAACCCCTCTCCCTTGAATTCTCACCAACCACAACTGAAACTCCTAAACCCCCACACCCCACCTTCAAGTCCCCCAACCCAATTCCAACCAACCCGACACACCCGTCCAACCCCTCCCCCACCACACCGACTACCTCAACCGCCCGACTACTCTTCACATCGACCGCCGACCACCCCCCCCTCTCTCTCTCACCCCAGTTTCCACTCTCTCCCATCACCCCTCCCCACCGACCCCCCCCACCTCCCATCAGCCTCACAGCCTCCCATCCTCCACCTCTGCTACTCCCACATCATCCTCCTGTACCAAAGTAAGATGCATCCTCTTCAATGCCCGATCTGTAGCAAAAAACAGACACAGCATCTTTGACCACCTCGCCGCTGACAAACCGGACCTGGTCTTCATCACGGAAACCTGGTTCTCTCTGACGACTTTGCCCCTATCGCCAATGAAGCCTTCCCCCAGACTACTCCCTCATCCCACTGAAAAGACTCTCTAGAGGAGGAGGAATAGCCATCGCCTTCAAGTCACACTTCTCCGCCTCAATCATCGCCAACAATCCCTTCCTGCGAATCGCTTCTCATAAAACTATCCCTCCCCCCTCGTTCTCCCACAGCTTTCTAATCATCTACAGACCTCCTGGCTACGACAGACAATTATCAAACAACCTCTGCGACTCAATAGCCACCCTCCAATTAAACCATCCCAGCCTCACCCTTCTAGGAGATTTCAACATCTGGCTTGACATCCCCACCAACCCTATGACCCGCTCTCTGGTTCACTGCCTAGACGCGATTAACCTCCATACCCACACAAACGGGCCAACTCACTATAAAGGACACACCCTTGATGCCATCTTCAGCTCCCACAACTAGATACAGCTAAACCCCCCCACCCCTATCATCTGGTCCGATCACTTCATTGTCTCTTTCACCATTTGCTCACCCACCCCGCCCCCCTTACCCGAACCAGAACCTCCAAATCTACGCAAATGCTGGAAGAAACTAGACATCCTTCCTGACCTAGCTGACACGCTCCTTCAGTCTCCTCCCCCCACCCTCCCACCAAATGAACACCTAACCTCTGAGGCCTTTGACTCATGGCTCAATACCTCATTAATCCCACTCACCCCCACTTGCAAACCATCAGCTTGCCATGGCCCTTTTCCTAAATGGTTTACACCAGAACTGAACACCGCAAAACAACTATATAAATCCCTCGAACGCAAATGGTGGAAAGACAAAACCACCCTGAGCAGATCCACCTTGGTCCGGCACCATCGCCACTACAAAGCCGAAATCCGGAAAGCAAATAAAATCCCACTACAACTCCTGAATCCTGTACTGTGAAACCCCCAGCAAAGAACTACACAAAATCATCTCCGAATTCACCAAACCATCATGTACCACCACCCAATCAACCCCCTCACAATCATTCCGCGACTCACTCTCTCTCCACTTCTACACTACTGCTCTCGAAAGAACAAATTCTCTAACCAACAAACTGGCCCTCTTGCACCCACCAAACAATCCACCCACCCTACCTGCCATCCCACCGCCTGCAACTGCTACCGACCTGACCTTCGACTCTTTCACTCCAATATCAACTGACCAATTTCTCAAACTTCTCTCCGCCCGCAAACCATCCAGCTCCCCGCTAGACCCCTGCCCAGCCACAACCCTCAAATAAATATTCACATCTACCTGAGCAGGAGAACACGCAAGAACCATCATAAACGACTCCCTCTCCTCAGGAATTTTTCCTGACGCGTTCAAAACTGCTCACGTCAAGCCTCTGCTAAAAAAACTTCCCTCAACCGTCTCGACCCCAAAAACTACCACCCCATCTCAAACACCAGGTTCCTTGCTAAAATCATTGACCAAACCGCCTACTCCCAACTAAAGGCCTTTGTCGAAGCCAACAATCTCCTAGACCCCACTCAATGAGGTTTCAGACCCCGACACTGAACCGAAAACAACTCTAACCTCAGTCTGGGATGACCTTAAAAACACTGCAGATTCTGCGGGATGCGCCGCATTAATCCATCTTGACCTATCCTCCGCCTTTGACACAATCAACCACTCAATCCTCCTCGACCGTCTCCACTCCCTAGGAATCCATGGAAACGCTCTCAAATGGATAGCATCCTTCCTCAACAATAGTAACCAAATAACCCTACTCTCCTCCTATGCTTCCCCCGCCCGACCAGTCAATACCGGAGTTCCACAAGGAGCATGCCTATCAGCCCTCCTGTTCAACCTCTGTATGTCCTCCCTCCCACGTTTAATCAGCTCAAACAATATCCTGTGCTACAACTACGCTGATGACACCCAACTAATCGTAAAACTCCTTAATTCAAAACCCAACTGCCAACCCGACCTCGCTGCCTGCCTCCTTGACATAGATCATTGGATGATCACAAACCACCTCTTGTTAAACCCCTCCAAAACTGAAATCATCGTGTGTGGCAACACCAAACTTCTTCTGCAACCCCTACCCTGGCCATCCTCCATGGGCAATTCACCAACATGCTCAAAATCAGTAAAAAACCTTGGATGCACTCTCGACTCCAAGTCAACAACGTTGCTAAGTCCTGCCACTACCACCTGAAAATTCTTAGGTGCATTTTTCCATACCTCTCCTTTCCCAACAGACTCTCCGCAGTCCAATCAATTGTTATGTCGAGACTGGACTATGCTAACCCCCTCTACCTCAGAGTCCATGCGTACCACCTGACTAAACTACAAAGAGCACAAAATGCTGCGGCCAAACTGCTACTTGCACTTGGCCCAAGAGATCACATCTCCCCAGCTCTCAAACCTCTTCACTGGCTTCCAGTTGCCCGAACATTATGCATCTCTCACTGAGCAATGCATAAAACCGGACCTCAATATTTCAGGACAAACTAAAACCCTACCATCCACCATGCACTCTAAGATCAAGCACTGCCCGCCTCCTAGTGATACCAAAACCAACTCAGTCAGGTTAGGTGGATCATAATTCTCAGCTCTGGCCCCCACTCTGTGGAACTCACTTCCACCCCACATCCGACTCACCGAGGACCTTATGTCTTTCCGCAAACTACTGAAAATGTGGCTCTTCCCCTAAAAATCGACTCTTAACACAAACAGTATAACAGCAACACTAAACAGTAGCCCATGGGTGCTGTATCAAAAAAAATTAAAAAATACAGCATCGAGACCCGATCGAGAAAAAATGGAAACCTAAAACTACTAATGTAAATTCAAACAGATAAGCTGAATAGAACGAATGAAGTGGATGAAAGGAATGAAGTAGTTGAAAGGAATTAAGTGGATGAAAGGAATGAAGTGGATGAAAAGCATGAAGTAGATGCAGTTGGTGAAACGAATGCATTAGATGAAACGGATGTAATGGATGCAGCGGATGAATCGGATGCAGTAGGTGTAACGGATAAAGTGGATGGAACAGATGAAGTGGATGGGACAGAACGGATGAAGTGGACGGGACGGAACGGATGAAGTGGACAGAATGGATGAAGTGGACAGAACGGATGGAATGAACGAAGTGGATGGAATGGACGAAGTGGATGGAACGAGTGGATGGAACGGGAGAAGTGGTTGGAACGGGGAAACGGGGAAAAGTGGACAGAACGGAAGAAGAATTGGATAGAATAGAAGAAGAAGTGATTAAAAGAAGTATCCTGATTAGATGAACTGTAACAAATGGTTGAATTATATAGTACTGACCAAGTAAACGAAACAGAAAAGTAGTTTGAACGCGTGGAAAGGATGGAGTGACAGATAAAGTGGACAAAGGAATGAAATGGATGGAAAGGTGAATGAATTGAGCAGCGGGAATAGATGGAACAGAGTGAGTTGACAGAACGGATAGAGCGGATCGAACACACAGAATGAATGAAACGGATAGAGTGAATGCAAAGAATGGAACAAAGAGCTAGCGGGTAAGTCTACTTGTCAAATCAAACTGATGAAGTGGATGGAACAGACGAATCAGAGGGAACGGAGTAAACGTGCTGGCTAGCAGAGCAAATGGAACAGACAAAACACTTAGAATGATTAGAACGGATGGAGTGGGTGGAACGGATGGAGTGGGTTTAACAAATGAATGGACGGAACAGACTGAACGGATGGTAGGAGTCGAATAGATAAAACGGATGAGTAGACTGAGCCGGTGAGATTACCGAGCAGATTGAACAAATGGAAAAATTAGTAGCTTAAACAAATGGAACGTATCAAATAGACTGAATGGATGCAGAGGATGAAAACAGGTACAGCAGACAGTTCAGATGGAGTTGATGAAGCAAATAGAGTGGAGGGAACAGATCGAGTGGATCAGTCTGATGGAGTAGATGGAATAAATGAAGTGAATGGAACAGGTAGAGTGGATGGAACAGATGGAATGGATGAACAGATGGAGTGTATGGAACAGATGGAGTGGATGAAGCCGAAGGTGTGGATGGAACAGAAGGACTGGATGGATAAAATGGAATAGATGGAACTGATGGAGTTGAACGAAAAGTTGGAATGGATAGAGCAGATGGAACGGACAAAGTGGACTGGAGTGAATAGAACAGATGGAGTAGATGTAACAGGTGAAGTGGAGAGAACAGATGGATTAGATAGAACGGAAAGACCAAACAGAACGAATAGAGCGGATGGAACAAACCAAGTGGATGGAACAGACAGAGTGGATGGAACAGATGGGACAGACGGTGTGGAGGGAATGGATGGACTGGATCGAATGGATGGAGTCGATGGAATGGATGGAATGGATGGATCGGATGGAGTGGATGGAGTGGATGGCGCGGATGGAACGGATTGAGTGGATGGAACAGATAGAGTGGATGGAACATATAGAGTGGATGGAACAGATGGAGTGGATGGAACGGATAGAGTGGAAGGAACGTATAGAGTTGATGGAACGGATTGAGTGGATGGAACAGATAGAGTGGGTGAAACAGATAGAGTGGATGGAACGGATGGAGTGGATGGAGCTGATGGAATCCATGGAACGGATGGAATGCATGGAACGGATGGAGTGCATGGAACGGATGGAGTGCATGGAACGGATGGAGCAGATGGAACGGATGGAGCAGATGGAACGGATGGAGCGGATGGAACGGATGGAGTGGATGGAACAGAGGGAGTGGATGGAATGGAGGGAGTGGATGGAATGGAGGGAGTGGATGAAACAGATGGAGTACATGGAACAGACGGAGTACATGGAACGGAGGGAGTACATGGAACGGAGTGAGTGCATGGAACGATGGAGTGCATGGAACGGAAGGAGTGATGAAACGGATGGAGTGGATGGACCGGATGGAGTCGAAGGAACGGATGCAGCGGATGGAACTGATGAAGTGAGTAAAACACATGGAACAGATCAAATGAATAAAAAGGATGGAACAGACAGAACACACTAAACAGATGGGAAGGATGAAATGGATCAACAGATTGGATTGAGTAGTCTATGTGGATGAAGGATCCAATGAATGGAAAGACTAATAAACTAAATGATGAACCAGACAAAATGTATGAACAGACGAAGCTGAATGAACTGACAGAGTGATTAAAACAGATAGCATTGATGGCACAGACGAGTTCTCATACTAACACACGCCTCATACTCCTCATCATCCTAATTAAACACAGCTAGCTGAGCACTCACCGCTAGCCCAAGCGTCTCCTCAGGCCTAACGCAACCAGAAATCAGTCTGGGTATCAACCCACCAGAATGAACACATATTTCGGACCTCCCAACCACCACACCTACCGCTAAGAAGCAGCTGTAATGCAAGTGCCACACCAGCTCCACACATATCCGGTGCACCCAGGTACCTTATGACTCTCTCTCTCTACTGTCTTGAACTACGGTTCCCGAGGGCGTTCAACCTACCAGCGCTTTGATATCATACCATTGATACATAAGGCGCTATATAAATGCAAAGTAACATAACATAACATGAACACAGTGGCCGCCCTCCTCAGGGCCCAGGGTCACCACGTCTATCCATACCTAGATGACTAGCTTGTCCGGGCAGGGTCTCACAAGGCAGTCCACCACACTGCCTCCGCCCTCATGCTTACACTACACGAGTTGGGATTTTCCATCAATCTCAAGAAGTCACAGCTGGAACCCATGCAGTCTCTGACGTTCCTGAGCCTCATCTGGGATATGTGCTCGGAGAGGATATTCCCCTCGGAGGACAAGATCACGGCCATCAAGAGGGCCATGGGGCATTTTCTCAGCAGAGCAGTGACCTCAGCATGGTGGTACCAACACCTCTTGGGCATTATTGCAGCATCTCCCCTGGCAGTGCCGCACACAAGTCTCAACATAAGGAGATTGCAGTTGCATTTCACAGCCTCCTGGAATCAGGAGAAGGGTTCCCAGGCGGAACTCGTCAGCATTCCACAGCATTTCCACCAGGATCTGGTCTGGTGGAGAAGGGACAGCAACTTGCAGAGAGGCAGGCCCTTTCGTCCGCCAGCTCCACAGGTCACCATCACCACAGACTCATCCCTGGAAGGTTGAGGAGATACCCTGGACAGCCACAGTGTCTATGAAGTATGGTCCCGGCAGGAGCAGGAGGCCCACATCAACTGGTTTGCTCTCAAACCCTTCCACCCGATGATCAGTGACAAGGTGATCCTCATGCAAACGGACAGCTCCACCAGCATGTATACATCAACAAGCAGGGGGGCACCAGGTTCCTCCCCCCTATGTGCTCTAGCAGTCGACATTTGGGAGTGGGCCCTGGTACAAAGCATGCACTTGACAGCAACGCACCTCCCGCTGGAGTCCAACCTGGAGTCGGACAGGCTCAGCAAGTTAGTTGCAGACAACTACGAGTGGCAATTGGACCACCAGGTCTTTCAGGGGATCTTCGACAGGTGGGGTCAACCTCAGGTTGATCTCTTTGCCACCTGGTACAACAGGAGGTACCCCCAGTTTGTGTCCTGGCAGGGAAAGGGCTGGGGCTCGCTGGGCGATGCAGATTCAGTGGAGCAACATGCATGCTTATGTCTTCCCTCCCACTCCCCTCGTCCGCAAGGTGGTATGCAAGATACGGGAGACCAGGCACCTCCGGATCATCCTCATGGTTCTGTGGTGGCCAGCAAGGCCATGGTTCTCGGAGCTCCTCAGCCTGTCGGAGCAAACCCTGATGCACCTTCCACTCGGCCCAGCTCACCTTCTATCACAGCAGGTAGACACGGCCATCCCGCTCGCCCCCAGAAGTTAGCCCTTGCAGCGTGGTTCCTGAACAGGTCACACTAAGGCATCTGCATCTGTCACAGGCGAACCTAGAGATCATACAGGGCGCTAGAAGTGATGCTACCAGGAGCCAGTACAAAAGCAAGTGGAGCAGGTTTTGTCACTGGGCGGATTCAAAGGAGGTCGATCCACTGACCTGCACGTTAGATGATGTGCTATCCTTCTCTGCACACCCTGCACACTCGGGCATGCAGGTAGACACATGCCACACCTATCTGGTGGGCATTGGAGTCTACCGGAACTCGGAGGAGGAGGTATTTTCCTCATACAACCCAGTGGTTGAAAGACACCTGGCGGGCCTCACCAGGCTCTAACCGCCTATCAAGAAGCCACACCCAGTGTGGGACCTCAACGTGATCTTGGAGGCCTTGGTGCATAAACCATTCGAGCCAATGGCGTCTGCGGACATCAGGCTGGTCACCATTAAGACAGCCCTCCCGGTGGGCCTTACCTCTGCACACAGGGTCAGTGAAATCCAGGCACTGGTGGCTTTAGAGCCTTATACTACTTTCCATAAGGACATGGTGGTGCTTAGAATGCACCCAGCCTTTTTACCTATGGTTGATTCCTCTTTTCATCTGAATGAAGGGATAGTGCTACCAACTTTCTTTGCGGATGGGTACTGCACTGTCTAGATGTCAGGCAAGCCCTAAAATTCTACCTTGACAGAACTAACAGCTTCAGAAAGTCAGATGCTCTGTTTTTCACCTTTGGTGGGTCAAAGCCTGGCTACCAGGCTTCCAAGGTCTCCATAGCAAGATGGATGGTTACGGCCATCCCGGAGGCATACGAGGGGCAGCAAAAACCTCTTCCGGCTAATATGCATGCCCACGCTATCAGAGCCAAGGTCATGGCGGTTGCCTTTCAGAGGCATGTCCCTTGGCAGGTCATCAGCAAGGTGGCTACATGGGCTACGCCTTCGGCCTTCTGCAAGCACTTCTGCTTGGATGCCAGTTCCAGGTCGGACGTGGCATTTGGGCAGGGAGTATTGAGGAAGTTGTTTTCCTAGGAGGGTCACCTCTCCACCCTGGGGTTACATTCAGTTGTAATTGCCCATACAGTATAGAGAAAAGGGGACAGGACGTAGGAGTAATTATAAATTACTGTAGTAACTAACGTACTTTTAGTCCATAGTCTCCTTTCCTCCATACGTCCCACTATCCTCCCCCCTAATACAGCCAGTGTCATTAGGCAATGGTAATATTGTCGATGCGTCAAAGGGGACTGAGGAGTGACGCCAGTGGGTGGAGTCAGCGCATTTTCCCCCGGCCGCGCCCCCGCATGCATTTAAATTTAAAGGGGAAGATGATTTTTTCTGGTGAAAAAGGTTCCGTCTTATGTCCCTTGTGAGGGACGCCCATACATTATGGAGGAAAGGGGAATATGGACTAGGAGTACGTTAGTCACTAGGGTGAGTAGCTTATAATTTCTGCACGCGAAAACAGCTACTTAATTAGTTCTTCACTTTGCAATCGTAGGCTTGTCTTTTTGAGGTAACAGGGCTGATTCTTAACACATGCCGTGGTCCATTTTCTTCCAATGGCCGTCCTAAATGTTCTATGTATACCTCTTTTCAGCAAGCTTCTTTGTATCTTTTCTACGTTGCGTTACAGCGCATTTACAGTTAATGGTCAACACGTTATTTCATCTTCTTTTATTCCTGATTACTTTGTCTTTAGGTACATGTTTTTCTTTGTGCTTCAGTTACATTGTCCATTTTAAGTATTTTCATTTTGTTTCAGCATAGGTTCATACATCTCCTTTATGACATCATTCTGTCATCTTCAGACTTCGTTTAGAGTTCATCCATAATTCCCATAGCCGCATTCCGGCACTTTGGCAGTGAGCATCCTTCTTGGTAACTTCCTTCCACTGTCTCAACATGATGGTATCTTCTAAATGGCTGTCTGCGTGCATACCATCTTTCATACAATCCACACGGTATAGACATGTCACATAAACTTGTGCATTGGTTCCCAATTGTAGCTCTTCGTCTGCTACTCCGATAAGATGGTTGTGAGGGGGCAGGGACCAGAGGAGAGGCATCGACCTGCTCCTCTATACAACATTTAACTGGTCAAGAATAAAGGCATTTGGGGTCCAAGGGTTATGCTGTGAGTGTTGCTCGCAAACCTGTGCTTTTTAATTAACCTTCTATAGTTGCATTGTGAGACTCAGGGACTCTTATGGTGGGATGTCCACATGTAGCTTGCTTCACCTCATACTTCTCTATTTTTCCATTAAGAAAATCAAATGTCTTAGAGTAAACACGGCTTGCCACACAAACAAGGACAGGATTTGGTCGGAAAGCCTGGGGATCATTAAAATGTCCCTGAGGTCCTGTATCATGTGCTGATGGAAGTTCCTGACTGAGAAGGAATCAAGGGAGGTCGATTCCGTCTCCATATTGTCAGAGACAGTATGGATGTTCCAGAGTACGAAGTACACACACGCGCTCACAGACGCCAACACATAAAACCCCTTTTAGGGAGAAAGGAACATCTTGCAGACCCCGGCCAATACGAAAGTACACCTCTTTCTCTTCCCGGTGGCGGTTGCCATGGAAATTGAGTGCGAGACGCGGATGCATCCGACGTCAGACGCACGTTACGATCATGTGACCGTAACTTCATAAAACTCCTCCTCTCCCGACACTCATTGTTTCTGATTAGTTGCGAACTATGTTTTGTTCTTGCTGTCAAGTTGCCTACTTTGTGATTATTGCCAGTGTAAAAGTCTAGTAAGAGACTTATTCCTTGCCTTCTCCATACCCACCATTTTCCCCTTCCTCTTCTGTGCCTTGTTCCCACTACCTGTGTGTCTATTCCCGCTTCAGACCTACCTCTTTGTCGCCCTCCCTGATCCCTGTTCTCACCTGGACTGATTAGTGGATTGCTTTTGCCTCACGATTTCAACGCTGTTTGCTTCCTGCATGTTGCCGACGCGGACTGCTTAACGGATTGCCTTCACCTCCCGATTTCAACGCTGTTTGCTTCCTGCACGTTGCCGACCCGGACTGCTTAACGGATTGCCTTTGCCTCCCAATTTCAACGCTGTTTGCTTCTTGCGCTTTGCTGACCCGGACTGCTTAACGGATTGCCTTTTACCTCCCGATTGTCCTTCTCTTGTACTGTGATCCGGAAACTTCCAGACCACTAAACCACCATGGATCCATATCAACGCAAGTGCTCTCCTGCATAAGACTGTGGGTACCCCCTCCTCGCCTTTCTTCGGTACGGACTAGAGACTGCCATTTGTACCCTGGGAAGAAAGGGGGGAGCGTCCTCGTTTCGTCGGGTGCACTTGTGGGACATCCTCTCCCTAGGCGTTCCCGTGCCGTTGGGAATAGTCCCAGGCCTGTTGTACCTTACAGTCTTATTTTGGAGCACTTGTCCTGCCTCTATTTTGGTCTCGTGAACCACCTATGGTAAGAAGTGTCTGTCCTGTTTTGCTTTTCCTTCATGCTTTGGTCACTTGTGAGGATTTAGAAGTTTTTCCATTGTGTTTCCTTTTGTGCTCAGAATCAGAGGTCCAGGGTTCCCATTCTATGATACTGTTTTCAAGCTTCTTCCCTTGGGGTCTTTGAGTATCTACATTAAGGTATTAGATTTATTTAGTTGTTACATTTTTTGCTTAGGAAAGAAGTAAGATTGTTGTTAACCAATCTTTTCCTTTCCGGTTTAGGGAGTCTTCTGCCACGCGTTTGGGTCCATTCTTCCAAACAATCAATCCCTGGTGTTGTTTTCATTGTAATCACACACAGGGTTATATTGTAGGGTAGAATTCATCGGCTACACTGCGAGGGCAAGCCCGCACAGGCGATCCTGACACTGACCCTCAGTGTCACCCCAGCCCCATCTCCTGGACTCCAGCATTGGACGTTGTCTCCTTCAGTATTTCTAAGGCGCAAACGTTTCAGGGTCACAGCACCCTTCCACTTCTTTGTTTTATGTAAATCCTCAGGGATTCACTCCCAGCTTATTCTTGACTGATTCAGTCTGAGGCCCCTCCCAGACAGAGCCAGGTGAGTTCACCTGCAAGCAGCTACCTCCCACCCCTTGCGTTAGGGCGCATGTGCATGTATTTTCGCCCTCCAGCTGTAGGTGGCACTCCTGGTCCAATAATGATACCATGTACCTTATATCAGCAAGCTTTTCTTCCCACTTGCCTAGTAATTTGGTCAGGCTTTGTTAGTGCAACCCACCAGCCACAGGTCTCGCTCCTGGACCAAGGTCTCCTCTCAGAATCTGTGATACATTGCTAGAAAGGCAGTTGGCTTTCTCGCCTTTTCTGGGTTTCGTCTCTGCCAGTGCTGGTGGACCGTCTCAGCTATCCGTGTCTTTCAGCTGCCTTTGGTCCTCGAAGCACTCCAACCTATACTGGTTCCTTTCTCCTAAATTGGGGAAATTGGGACTCCTTTATATTGTTTGGACTAGGTGCCTACTCTGTGAATTTCCGTGCGGGTCCTATATTTTTCTGCTGCCATCTGAATAGGAGTAAGGAAAGCTGTGTAGTTCAGAACTCAGCAAAGAGGGATTTTAAAAGGCTGATGGACGCTTTGAATTCATGCCATCTGCTGGTATTTGGTTGCTGAGCATCCTGTTTTCTCTCTCTGCCTGGCTTGTTGCTTTCTTTACAGGTAAAGAGAACGAGGGCTCGTGAATTTTGAAATTCTGCAGCCTGCTTGCTTCCTTGGGGAATGTCCATGTTGTGGTGTCCAATTAAGTTGTAAGTCCATAAACCCTGCCGTTGACTAGAGGTTCATTTATATCTCTACTCAGCTGTCTTGCTGAGTGTGAGATGGGTAGTATTAATGTGTGAAGGAGTACCAGAGTGTGTTTTCCATCATGTCTGACTGGTTGTTGGCGCGGCATGCCTCTCGTCTCTGGGGAGTGGAGTGTGTACTTCCATTTAAATAAATGGAGTTGGACCCTGCTGGATATAGGATCTGTGAGGAGGGGGTTCCTTCACTCCTTGACTAAAGAAGTCCTTTCGGGGGATGTGCTCATCCTGAACCCATGTTCCAGGCAATGGGGAAGGCACTCACTTTCCTGGGAGAACTACTGTCATGCTCAAGCCTTTGCACAGTGTCTGTAGGTACATGGCACGAGGGATAAGGACAGGCGGAGAGGCTGTGGAAAATCCCACATGTACCTCCTTCAGATCGTACATCCCATAATGACTGGGCTTCCTGGTCATCAATGCCTCTTGAAGCCCCATTGTAGGGATATTAAATGTGGCTTTGTCACAGTGCAATCCCATTCAGAGCATTGGCCACCACATGTAAAAGCCATTGTTTCGCAGTTGTGTGTTTTGTCACTGTGGAAACATTTGTATTGCATTACCCTTTAAATAACCATTCTGATCACTCTTAACCCTTTCACTGCTGGAACTTCATTTCTTGCCTATATAAATTAGAACCTATAAAGATATTGTAGGATGCAAAGAAGTGATACAGAGGAGTCAGATAGTTGTCATTGGTCAGGTTTATTTTAAAAATGTGGTAAAACAGGACCAGGATGGATAAACACCTAAGGGATCTAGAAGTATATATAAAAAAAGGACGACTTCAGAAAAGGTGTAAATTAAAGGATAACAGAAAAGTAAGGGGTGGTAGGTGCCCTCACACCTTAGGATGCCCTTGTGGTCTTAACAGAAATACACAATCCTGTTCTCAACAAGTCTCTGTCCCACTGGGGATTCCTTCATCTAATCCAAAACAGAGTCCAAAGGTGGCCAACAAAACGTTCCAACCTTAGATTATGAAGCCTCTTAGCCCATTCTTCCCATAAACACCAACTCCAGAATCCTTTAACCAATACAGCAATCCCAGCACATGCCATATAAAAGCCCAGCCTCAATCTATGACGAAAACTCACAATTGGTTCTCCTGTTAGAAATGCGGTTTTGAGTATGCCCGGTATTCAGGGTTCTCCTGGCATCAGGTTTCTAACATACTTTAGTTATCAAGTGGTCTGGTGCTCTTTTTAGCAGCTTTCTCCATGGACTAATTTCTAAAGGGGTATCGTGTCCCTCACTCTGTAGCTCATTGTATTTTCTCCCTCCGCTGTAGCTAATTTAAAGTTGGGCTATCAAACGGCCCACATTACTGGGTTTATGGGTAGATGAGTATTTTCTCCCCATGTCACCAGAGGCTCCTTGTCAGGCAGCTAATTTCACCCTCCTGGCTTCAAGCTCTCCCTTAGACCCCACCTTTCCCAGGAGTCTGTAGTTTGTTGCGGTGAAACCAAGCAGCCCTTCACTGCTAAATGTTGCCAAGTATTTCCCCCACACTATTCACAGCCCCCCTCTCTCTACAGGGGTTCCAAACACCCAGAGCCATCCTCCAGACAGTAATCTCTTCTTAGGGTAGCTTAGCTTTGAAGAAAATATCTGCTTCCTCCAGGTCTGTGACACCTACTGACTTTCCCCCAAATCTTTTACACCGGTGGTGCTGTGTGATTTTCTGTAACCTCTCTTGGGAATGATTTATTTCCAAATTAGCTGCATTACCATAATGGGCCTATTGGCAGCGTGCAAGACTTTATAGGTATCAAACAGAAAACAGTAGGACACAGTGGTACATGCTCGCCCGAGGGCCGCAGCCATGAGGTAAGCGATTGGCTTGTTCTCTCTATCTTTGCCTTACCCTGATACACGATCACGCTGGTAGGTGAAAGTCTTTATCAGCAGTTCGCACCATTGTCTGATTCAACTGGGATGCTGGCAAACATAGGGCCTCATTACAACTCTGGCAGAATGGGTTTAATGGTGCCGGTACAGCTGCCGGTGCCGTTAAACCCATTCCACCCTATTACGAGGTCCCCTTGCGGGACCTGCTCTGAATGTCTGGTCAGACCAGACGTCCTTTGCGGGTCCCGCGAGGGGACCAGGGAGCTAAAAACGGGCCCGTTATTAGCTCTCTACCCATTCCCATTTGAGCCCTAGGGGGGAATGGGGATGGTCCGGGTCTGGGTTCCCTGAATGGGTAAATACTGGGCCCTCCAAAGTCGGAATGGCCCGGTAGTTCCCCATTCAGGGACCACAGACCCGGACCCGAGTTTGGAGGCAGCCATGCCCTTATTCCTCAACTCTGATGGGCTTTATTCTTCCCAGAATATGATTACATAATCACGTACCGACCTGGAGTCCAGAATGGAAAAGCCAACGCCCTATCCCGCATGGGGATTGATGAGAACGCATATTCAACCCCAGACCCGGTGGCCATTATTCCAGGTGACAAACTACTAGGACTTACAACAATGTTATTTCTGGACGAACTCCAAAAGGAAATTCGGCTCCTAATGAACACCGAGGCTATACAAGTCTGGACCACTCAAGGTGAACATTACACAACAAAGAACCAACTCCTGTATTTCAGAGGGTGTTTATATCTACCGAATAAGGCACTACAAGAACAAGTCATTTCTGGTTATCACAACCCCCTCATAGAACGACATCCAAGAATTGCCAAGACTCTAGGCAAGGTGAAAAGAAATTATTGGTGGACGACCTGGCAAAAGGACATTACGCAGTTTATCCTGTCATGTGGCATTTGTGCAGAGAATAAATCCCAGAAACAAAGACCTGCGGGCCTTCTTAAACCCCTGAAAATTCCACCTGCACCTCAGCACACACTCTCCCGCGATTTCATCACAGATCTGCCTCCCTGTCAAGGGTTGAACACTATCCTAGTGGTTGTTGGCCTATTCTCTAAAATGGCCCATTTCATTCCACTTAAGGTTCTACCAAATGCATCCAGTCTGGAAAAGGTGTTTTTAGAGCAAATCGTACGATTACATGGTTTGCCCTCCGTCCTGATTTCTGACCGAGGGAGTCAGTTTGTGTCTAACTTCTGGAGGAAGAGTTGAGCAATTGCCCAAATCGATATTCGTCTGTCCATTAGTCACCATCCCCAAACTGATGGCCAAATGGAGCGGACGAATCCGACACTAGAGCAATACCTACGGTGCATGTTACATCAAGTGGAAGAACCTGGAAGGATGTGCTGTGGATAGCCGAATATGCCTACAACAACTCGCTACACACCAGTACCGGACAGAGTCCATTCTATACTGTATATGGAAGGCCCCCACGTACTTCCGAATTAGGCCTTGGAAATGCCTGCGGTGAAGACTTTACATACGACCATCACTCAAGCCTTCAAAAAAGCAGCAGTACACTTCATCCAAGCCAAAGAAAGACAGAAAAGATTCTCTGATCAACACCGAAGAAAAGCCCCAGACTACCAAGTTGGAGATGAAGTCTGGTTGGCGTCTTGGCAAGTGCCCATAAGAGGAACTCGAACATTTCATCCCAGATACCTAGGGCCCTATACCATCAAGGCTATTATAAATCCTGTGGCAGTAAAACTAGCTTTACCACCAAATATGCAGATCCATCCCGTATTCCACGTGTCACTCTTAAAATCTGGTCAACCTGGAACTCTGGTCAAAACACCACCAAATCCAGTACTGGTTAACGGAGAACCCGAATTTGAAGTCAAGGACATCCTAGATTCTAAGCTCACCTGGTCCAAGTTATATTACTTAGTGGACTGGAAGGGATACGGCCCTAAGGACATGGGAACCTAGCGAGCACGTCCATGTGCCACACCTGGTAAGACGATTTCATCGGAACGATCGACCAAACCAAGGCCAGATGGAGGAAATACCTTGAGAGGGGCCTTAGGGGGAGTGCTGTCACGATCCATGCCCCTGACCCCCTCAGGTATAACAGCCCACTGGCAGCAGTGGGGCTAAAGCCCTTCACACTGGCCCCAAAGGCCTTAAAACTTCATCAGAAACATACATGGAGTCAGTCCTAGCGCCTTTGGCACCAGGCTCATTATCAGGAATAAAACAATACCAGTTTTGGACCTTAACCCAACATGGAGGCCTATTTTACAGCTCCGTTCTTTAGAACTAAGCCATGCGGTCTAGTGTTTTGGGTGTGGCTGGGCCTGGAACTACTTTATCTGGTCCATTTAAACCACACACAAACAGCAGAACACGCTACGCGTTATTCTGCACTCCTGCAGCATAACGCTCACCGTGTCCAGCACCTGCTCATCTGCTTCTCCGGCGGCCCGATCCTGAAGCCCTAGATCTGGATTCCATTAATAACCTGGAAGCACAAGAACAGCATTAGCGAGCAAGAATACTTACCTGTGAAGTAACCGGTCTTGAATACATCCTGCGCTTCGCTTACCTCGCCCATATCCGGAGTTCGCCACAACCTGCAAATGTAAACAAACAAGGACAGCATTAATAACAATTCTTACCTGGGCAAGCAGCGAGTCCTGGCAGCACCCTGCGCTTCTCTTCCCTCGCCCATCTCCGGGTTTCACCACAACCTGCAAGGGAGAAGGAACAAGGTCAGCATTAACAAAGCACTTACCTGGGCAAGCAGCGCTTTGATCGCTCATCACTCCGGAACATCACTGCAACCTGTACAAAGAAGGGAAGAGAACACAGGTTAGCAATTAACACCAATAAACAGCGCAGCGCTCTGTGCATCAATCGCTCACCGTCGTCTTCGCCATCGGCGCGGCAACTCTGAGATCGCAACCATCCCTGTGAAACAAAGAGAGACATTGTTAGGGAACAGCGTAGTGGAGCAAGACGCCGAGAAGACAGAGAAAACGGAGGGGAAGAAAGAGACAGAAAAAAGACGGAAAAGACATTATAATTCACCTGGAAGACAGCAAGCAGAGTCGGAGTCACAGCCGGTCTGGACCGACATAACGGCACACGGATCAGTGAAGCAACTAGGTCCACGGAACGCCTGCACCAACCACGCGTCCCTGCACAGAGACGCAGGATGGAGAGTTCAATGCACAAAAACCTAAGGTGAGCAATAACCCCAAGGGAGGGGATTTGGACCAGAGGGAGGTGGGAGTCCACTCATCACAGAACCAGTATCTTAACCTGCCATTCTCCTGTTATAGGCGCTACCCAGAGTCTGGCATATAACCAAGCAGAGGGGTCCGGGATAGCGCTCAGACCTCCATCCAGTATCGTGTGGCACCCCCGTGGATACCAGGTGAGCGTAACACTTTGGCCCGCTGTTCATTTCGTGGGTAAAGCTACTGTATACACAACCCACGTCCAGAATGAATGTAAATGGTACCCTAGCCCCCCCCCATCAATATTAGCGGCGGAACCCGGCAGGGCTGTCCGCTGTAACCCCTACTGGTCGCCATGGTTATAGAACCGATGGTGGATGCTATCCACAGTAAATATTCGCAACGGGGTGTTAGACTCATGGGAGAGCCAAAAACCATCTCACTGTATGCTGATGTTGCGCTATTATTTATTCGAGACCCAACTAGATATCTGGCGCCAGTTATGTCTGACGTCCTAGAATTTGGGACTATGTCTGGACTCTGGGTCAATTGCACAAAGTCTGAACTATTCCCGTTGACTGAGTCAACCAACCCCCCCCAGACCTAATGGGATTTACATGGTCCCCATTAGAAATAAAATACCTAGGGATTAATGTTACACATCACAAGACCTCCCTGTATGCCCAAAACCTAGGAGAATACCTACTACGGCTGCAAACTAAATTGCGTACCTGGGCAAAACTTTCAATCACTATTGCGGGAAGGGTCTCACTTCTTAAAATGCTAATACTCCCTAAGCTGCTATATTATTTTCTCAACATACCATTATGGCCCGCAACAGTATTCTTTGAGGCACTAGAAAGAGCTATTAACGGCTTTATATAGCACACTGGCCCGGTGAGGCTGAAATGGGACAATTTGGCTAAGCCATATGACAGAGGGGGCCTAGCCACCCCTAACTTCGAGAGGTACTGGGTGGTGGCGCAAGCACACTACGCTGCCTACTGGGTCAACGAGGACGCTCAACACCCTAATTTAAAAATCAAAAGGCATATTGCAGGCACCTGAGATGTGCGGTCGCTTGTACTTCCACCAAACTACAAAGAAGGGACAGATACTGATCCAATAACTGTAACAGCCCTAGCATGGCACAAAATATGGAGGATACTGAACAACCCTAGACTGTACCATAGAGGCTTGCCTCTGTGGAATTTTTCCCCCTCATTTCCCACGATAAACAAGGCGGATGCGCGCCAGTGGACTATGGACGGGTACGGAGCGATCGACGATGTGTAGAGTATATATCCCTTTATGGAATGCCAAGACTTAGCAACACCTTTGCGTAGGCAATCCCTACAATGGTTACAGTATGCTGGGCTTCGTAAGGCAGTCAAACACATGTGGAATTCATATCTGGTACAACCGCCGGATGAACCACTACTAGAGACTATTATGAGGGGTACCTCTGTGAGTGGGATAGTGGCTAGATTGTATGATGCACTGCAGACCCAAGGCTGTAAGCCCCTGAGTAAGCTTAGAGACTCCTGGTCGAGGGATTTAGGGGAACACCTCAGTGATGATGGTTAGGAGGCCATTTGTCAGCAAATGCGTGAAGTATCCTTTAACTCTAGGTGTCAGCTGATACAATTTAAAGTGTTACACCGATTCCACTACACCCCTTCCAGACTGCACCATTTCTCACACACTCAATCACAATCATGTTCTAGGTGCCGCATAAATGAAGCAAACTATATTCACATGCTTTGGAGCTGTCCGAGGTTGAAAGAATATTGGGCTGGGGTTTGCAATACTATGTCGACTATATTGAACTGCACACTGGACCCCACTCCAGCCAACTGTTTGTTTCACCAGTTTGAACATATACAGGGAGGCCTTCATAAACTGGCGAGCCTATGTATGTTGCTCGCAGTCCATTGTACAATATTGCTATGGCTATGCCCAACTGGCCCTACTGTCACTCAGTGGCTAAGAGCAGTTACTTGGGCATCCGATATGGAGGAACGTTGGTCCACATTACAACCAATGAGTTGCAAACCCAAAGACATATCCGTACTGCAGTTACCTGGTGTCTGTCCAGTCGGATGCATAAGACATGGAAAGCACACCCAACAAAATACGTCTCTTGCACTAAACGTCCAATTCCCGATACTATTGTTTGGCTACCAAAATACAGACTGTAATATGAGCTATGCAATTACAGCTGTATAATGTCTGGTGATGTCCTATGATGCAATGCACTGTCTTCTATTGAGAATGCTATCTGTTTTACTCTTGTTGTAATGTCAAACACGCTCTTTAAATAAAGGTTTAAAAAAAAGAATATTATGACGACATTCCAGGAGCCAGGGAAAATGCACTTGGGGGTGGGGAAGTACTCTTTATTGACGGGTCCTCAATAACTGACCACACGTCAGGGGAACATCATACTGGGATTGCAGTTTTAAAATTAAAACAGAATTAGACATTTGAAATAGTGGGAAGCGTGAGATTACCCTTCCATTTTTCAGCACAGGCAGCGGAATTGTAGCACATGAGGATGAGAAGATCACAGTGTACTCTGACTCTGCACATGTGACGTCAACAGTACATGCAGGATGTTCAAGATGGAAAAGGTGGGGCTTTTGATGTGCTGATGGCACGTCAGTGGTGCACGCGCCCCTCTTGGTCAGACTCGCAGATGCACTACAACTCCCATCCACCATTGCGGTAGTGAAGTGCCAAGCCCACACGAGGGGGGGAGGACATAGTTTCACACAGCAACAAAGCTGCAGATGCAGAAGCAAAACGAATAGCCTACTTTCCAGAAATACACGAGTTTGATACTCCTCCCAATAGACACACACAAACGCACAGCATGGTATTGCCAGAATGGTATAATTTGTTGCCCATTACCCAAATAATGGAGTTACAGGGACGAGCACCAGCAGAAGAGAAAGAATTGTGGATAAGGAGGGTGTGTTCGGTATCCCCCATGAATGCAATGTGGCGACAAGAAAGCACCAGAAAGCTGTAGCTTTAATGCAGCTTCATTACCCGACCTATATAAGTAAGGAAGCTCTACCAGCACACATAGCAGAAGATTGGTTTTGTCCGAACTTGGCAGAGCATGTTGCCGCATTCATGAGTAATTGTATTTTTTGTCAAAGATTCACTGCAAGTCACACGTTGCATGTAGTGAGTGGAGCAATACCCCAACCTAATGGGGCATTCCAACATCTCCATATAGATAATGTTGATATGATTCAAAACTGCAATGGCTACAGGTACATGTTAGTAGTTGTATGTCTACTACCGCCAGCCTCGTATTGAGGTCCAATGTATTTTTAAACCATACTTCACTGTGGACATTCCTCTGTCGGGTTCACTCTTGTCAACACACTGTTTATCAGGACTTCAGGCTTCACCCCTTTACATCGGCATCCCTCCGTCGGGTTTACTCCTGCCAACTTTTGCCAATCACACAATTTCTTCTACTTTCTTACGATGCGGGATTCACTTCCATTAGGTTTACAAACTTCTGCCGGTCAGAGACTTTCGACTATACAGAGGATTTTGCTAGATCTCTGTATGACCACTTTCACCCCTTTCTTGTGCCGTTCCCAAGGCCTTCTGGTAACAGTAGTTTCAACAATAGGGTAATCAGCCACAGTTTCTCGAGTGAACACCCACGTGGTGCCAGACTCATCTGCAGCTGGTTTTCCCTTCTCGTATTAACAGTTCTTTGTACTTTTCTTCAATTAGCACTCTGCTACTTTTGTTCAACACAGTACGGTTTCTTATCAATTCTCCCCTTGACTCACCGGCTGTGATGAACCGCTTGACCTTTCTCGTCTCTGGAGTCAAGGATGGTACAACAGTGGTAGGCGTCTCTCCCTTGCTTGGTTATCAGCGGAGGAGGGCCTCCATGAAGAGGATACCCACCCCCTCTTTGGTCAGTCAACCCACCTATAGCAACGCCTGTGTTTTTAATTTTCCCTGTGGAATCACTGCCATTACAGCGAGTTCTGGTTGAATGAGACTGTGCTTTAGCAGATTGCTGATTGCTGCGAAAATGCTTTTGGTTTCCACTGGGTTGCTTGGTTTTCCGGGGTTTGCTAGTCGCTAGTCATAAGCCTTTGCTGTCCCCTGTTATATCCGGCGGTTGCAATATTTCTTGGGTGGGTATTGACTGGGGGTTGGCTATACTAGGATCAGCTATTGCTACATCATGATTTTCACAAGATGACTGTGGGATAGAAGGGCTGGTGTATTATCTTCCACATTTGGGGCCATGTCTATCGCAGTATTGGAATAGTTGGTCTGTCTGACCACGGATGCCCCACATGACCCCACTGCTAAGGTTGTAGTATGTTAGGCAGAATCCTGGGCAGTACCCTTAGGGACCACTACACAAGATTAAGACTACAGGTGGTAGTACAATTTCACGTTTGGTACAAGCCTGTACTACACAGTTAGAGTGGAAGCAGTAGCAGAACAGCCAGACTTATCTCAAGAGCAAATGAGCAGTAGTAGAGATTACACAAAGGACTACAATTATTGTGACTCAAGCAAACACTGACTCAAGGTTTCTGGTTAAAAAAATATAAGTACATTTATTCTTAAACCATCTGTTCATAAAACACTTCACTTCTATTAAATTAAAACCACATTTCAAATACACTACACACAACCAATTCACCTTGTGCAGTTCAATTCAAGGTAAGTACATTGGATTTGACGGACCAGTGTTGTGAAACAATGACGCTACCGTGGGTTAATACGCAATCAATTTTTGACAGTAATGACAGGTCGGTCTTACTAAAGAAAGGCGTACCCGCGAGAAGAAATGTTACCAAAGTCAAACACACTTAGCACATGGATCAACACAAGAGAGTTGGGGATAAAAATCAAAGGCAATACTTTTGTCAAGGCAGGTAGAATCAAGAGGCACTTTCTAAAACGTAGATAAAAGTCAATAGGCCTGCACCAGTGTCAGTGGGACAGGGTTCCTGTTGTCGAGGATCACAAGGTTAGAACAGTTCACGATTCGAGATTGCCAGGAGTACTTGGATCTTGTCAAAAGGGAGGCAGAAGTTATAAGAAGGAAGGAAGATAAGGACAAGCCCTTGGTGAGGAGAAAAAGGGTTCACCCTAGTTCCTTGAAGTCAGACACAGTACCTTATTCGTGTGAAGAGTAGCTGGTGCCATGGCAGTTGTTCCTGGTATTTCCCGCAGACTCACGGTTCCTGAAGCTTCAGTCATGGGGACAAGAAGGAGGACGTCTGGAGCGATCTGCACTACCCAGGGATGAAGCCGGCAGCAGCAAAGCAACGGTGAATAAAAGGTGCGCTCCTTTAAAACAGGAGAAGCTCTTCACATTGCTATCCAGACCACTACAGCTGTGTGCAGCGATTTCGAACAAGAAGAGGATCCTCTGCCTGTGGAAGGTGAGCTGGTTGATCCCACCAGGCTCAAGGGAAGAAGACTCCGGACTGGATCTTCTCTTGTCGTTGAAGGGTAGATAGCTCAGGACTGCAGCAGGGCTTCACCGGGACTCGGGAGTTGCAGCAGCCGTCTTCTTCTCTGCTCCTCTTCGATTCCTTGCAGTTCCAGTAGCGACTCTGACTTCCAGCCCAAGAGTCCATGCCAAAATCCCCCATTCACACAGCCTGGCTGTCAATCACTCAGCAGAGGGGTTGTCTGCCCGGACAACCACCTCAGCCAATCAAGACAAAGTGCGACTTGGGTCTCCAAGGAGACCCTGTGGAGGGGGTGACTACACCCCTCCCCCACATTCAGCCCACCTAGACACCCAGGCGCCAAAGGAGGGTTTCTGGTGAGAAGCCCGCCAAAGGTCAGCGAACAAAGGAGGCAAATCTGGTTTGCCGCGCAAAGTAAAACACAAGAAGGATTTTAACAAAAAGAAATGGCGATAAAACCCGACCGGAACCAATTTAAAAAGTATTTGGTCAAGCAGGTTTAAGTTTGAGAAAATACAATAGCCTAAAACAGTACCACATTTATATAATATAATCGCGGTAGAAAAGATAGGGTAGATACCACTGCCACCAGCCAAGTCTTGGTGTTAAGGGAGCGAAACAAAGCTCCAAGAAGCACAGACAAAAAGGAGTAGGAATTAACCCTTTCCAGTACTCCATGTAAGAGGGAGTGTACTGGATCTGCAGTTTAAATGACTACATAAAGTAAATGGCAACTTTACCTGTTTTTGGGGGACAGTAGTCAGCCCCAGAAAAATTGAGTCAGGGGGAAGTCTTAAAGACAACCCTGTGTCACTGCACTGAAGGTGCTGTGTAACACACACGAAAAGTGGGGCTCATGGAGTGGTGTGGCTCCAGAGCCCAAACAGTTGAAATACACATGGCAAAACACATGTAAGAGTGGGAAAAAGGTTCACACTCTTACCAGGTGGAAAACAATAAACCCCAGAAATCCAGCAAAGCTGCTGAGGGACTCACTAGGTAAGGGAAATTAGCCATACATGAGAATTCTCCCTAACATAGTATCATTAGACAGTTTTATCAATGTGGCAATGACCCCCTCCACATGTTCAAAAGCACCCCTGATAACAGATTCACCCATTTTGTTTTTATACTAAGGCTTCAGAGTTTTGACCAAGGCTAACCCTTTGTATAACTTTGTTTTAAAGTGTACCTGTCTGGTTTCTTTACTAGTCTTGCACACACTATTGGGGCATTTCTTTGTTGTCTTTTTTGCTGAAGGTGGGGGGTTTCGAATGCTAATAACAGATGTATACCTGCATGTACCCTTGGCATGATGTCTATAGTAATAATACTAGCGCAGAGGTCATTTGAAATGTTAGCAGGGTCTGCCTGACTATTGACTATTATTACACCCCTCCCCAGCATCATTTTTGCCATCCAGCTGCCTGTCAACGCCATGAGCAACGCTTGTGTCTGGGTTATTCATAGTGTTCATTTTACTGACCCCACCATATTGAGCATCAACAGGAGCAGCCTGTGGGGTATCAAACACATACACTGGAATACCGACACATTTCTGTTCACTTAACACATTGTCAGCATTATCCAGTGTTGGACTGGGATCATTATGAAATGTTTCAAGGGGTATATCGGCGACAGAGTGTATCGTGTCTAAAGGCTCCTGAATAGTAGCAGTAGTCATTAATATAGGGCATTTCCCATGTATATGGTCTCAACGCGCTTATGTGTGTGCATTTGGCCAAGATTAGGAATTAGGTGGACTGGCGAGGCTCCTGTTAGCAACCCAAGAGGTCAGACACGTGCATGAGCAAAGTCACAGGAGTGCGCTAGTGCAAGAGACTCTTCATGTGTCGAGCTAGACCAAATTTGTCATAGGTTTTCACTGTATTCTAATGGCAGAGGTGTTGAGGCAAGTCTGGTGTAAGGAGCTAAGACGTAAGTATCCAGCTTGACCGAATTTGTCGTAGTCCTAGCTGCATTCTAAAGTGTGTGGATGGATAGCCGTGCCTGAGGCAGATCTCGCTATGTGATCAGATTGTCTGAAAAGAGAAGGCACCCTGCTAGGCTCTTCTGGGTGTATTAACTAAGGATTGTAACCCAGCAGCTTGTATAGCAGCCATCACTGCATCTAATTAATTCAGGGTCTCAATATCAGTGCCAGGCATAACACATGTCCCCACATGCATTTAATCCTCCGCCGCACTAATGTCTTCATACTGAAGCAGGGTAAGCTCACACTGTTGAATAAATGTTATATGTGCAGGCGAGTTGTTTATTGGGTTCAATGAAGCATTAACAATATTAGCTGTAATATGTTCAGCTTCACAGTTAACCACATTATTTTCTTCAGAACTAACACCTGTTATATTTTCCCCATTAGTTACTATCGGATAAGTTGTTTCAGCATCATCAAGGCTGATGACAACTACTCCTTCGGTTGAGCACAATTGTCTGTTGATGCCACCCACTGTGCCCCACCCCTAGGTCCATTGTTGTTCTTTTTAAGACTCAGCCTTATTCCTCTAGACCTGGGCTGTCTTTAAGCAGCATCATGTGGTGGCTTTTGTTTTTTAGAGAACCCAGCATTTATATCAAAACACCTCAGCTCATACTTCAGCGCCAGTCTGGCTGGATGCTATTGAACACTTTTAAAGTGGTGTTTCAAAACCAGACCGTCCAGCTGCCTGCATGACGGCGCAGGCAAAACATGCAGTGCCATTCCCGCTCCAGTAAAATAAGATTGGACATTTGAAGAATTGTACTGTCCACCAACACATCCTGGGTCTCAACACCACAGCCTATAGTGTTCCACGGTTGGCGGGCAAACCCCCGCCTTGGCAGCTGTGGTCCCCATGTGTATACACTCTTTTGCTGATAAAACAGTGGGCTCCTTCATCCCTACGGTTCTTAGGGCTTGCGGATAGCTGTGGGTTCCAAAACCCCCGCCCTCTTGCTGCGACATTCCCATGGTGGCAAGTGGCAAGCTCCATTGATAAAACAACAAAACCACTCTCCATTTTAAGAATCCCCAAGATCCCACTGACCGTTGATGGGCCTGCAGATCCACTGGCTCTTGAACAGCCCAATATGCCATTCCTCATATCCACAGATGAACAATTTCTCCTATCCTCCATGCTTGAATATACCAATGTTGATTGCAAGGGCTCAGAATGAACATCCAAGGGCCACCATATATCCATATCCTCAATGCTTGGATCAGCCATTGCTGATGATGCGATCTCCTGGTTAGTATCCATTCTGACTCTAAATAAATACATGAATATAGACTCTGAAAATGGATTTCAAAATATGCTCTCAACATATCACGCTAAAATATTGGCTTTAACATTAACCGCTTACTTAGAACCTACCATACATAAAATCTACCTGTGCTATCACTGGGCTTTCCAATGCGCAATACATAGAGGCTACAAACAATGCCATAGAACTGATAGCTCTTCAAAACATCACTTTCATCTAGCTATATAAATAAAAATGTAAATGTTCGTTTGTTCAAAATCTTAAATCTCCAAAAGTTCTTCACTGATTGCTTTGAAATTTTGACACGTTGCATTCGAATAGGCGTGTGTTTTTATATACCTACTATATATAGATGTCACACCTGTGACAGGTAAAAACATGCTTTTTCTGAAAAACAGCGCCATCTGTTGGACGTAAAAGCAACACACGCTATACTAAACATTTTACTTCAAACCAGCGCCATCTGTTGGACGTAAAAGCAACACATGCTGGCTCAAATACATGCTGACAACCTCTTATAACGCATGACTTTGTTAAAAATCTCTCGAGATTCTTACTCACCATGATCAAAGCTAATACGAAATATCTGATCTTAGGAGATTTCAATGTATGGTACAACCATACAGAAGATAAAATTGCCCTTGAAATGCAAAAGACTCTGCATGAACTAGGCTTTATACAACACATTCAAGTGCCTACACATTGTCTGGGCCATATCCTAGACTGGGTAGTTAGTCATGAAACCAATATTGATAACATACTGGTCGCACCATGTCCCTGGTCTGATCACTTCTTTGTGAACTTCAATTTTCCCATTGACTTCCCTCCTAAACCTAAAACTCAGATTCCTGTTAAAATATCACATCGAAACCTAAAGAACATCAAAAAGAATAAAGTGGAATCAATACTTAATACCATACTTGATCCTATGATGGACACCCCGGAAAACCTAGAAAAAAGGATCTCTTACAACTTAGAATGTGTTGCTAACACCTGGCACCTATAAAAATGAAGGTGCCTAAAGCTGATAACAGACATAATTCATGGTTTACACCAGAGCTTCAGTCCCTGAAATCAATAACCACGAAATCATATTACTTGTGGAAAAAGCGTAATACCTCATTGCTTCTTAACAAATACAAAGCCTTGATTAGTACTTATAAAAAGGCTAGTCTTAAAGCCAAATCTAGTTTCTTCAATGACCTTATACAAAATGCACAGCCTAACACAAAGGAGCTCTTCCACATCCTGAAAGAACAGGAAAGAACTAACCACTCTACGCCAGCCAGAACTATTGCAGATGATGTTACTTGGTGCAATGTCATGCAACAAGCTATGCACAATAAATTAGGTAGGATTAAGGAAGATATACTGGAAAAAAGTATTAATTTAAACTGCTCTAAGGCCACTAACACTGATCGACCGTATCAAAGATCACCAACTATTCCTGTCTTCAATTTAGTGCCCATAACGGACAAGGATTTAGAAATTATCATCACCCAACTAAAAGCCACAAAGAATAAGAACAATATCCATATTACCATGATAATTAAGACATGTGCCCCCTCCTTAATTTCATCTATTTGTCAATTTGTAAATACCTCCATATCCACCGGTACGGTCCCTCAGGAACTTAAGAAATCATGGGTCATCCCAATCCTGAAGAAACCAGGGCTCTCAGTTGATATGCCAAATAATTATCGACCCATTACAAATACAGCGTTCCTACTTATGATTCTTGACCGTGTGGCTTACATTCAAATCGCAGAACATTTAAAGACACATCCCATCTTAAATGACCATCAGTCTGGATTTCGGGTTGGGTACGGCACTGAGACCGCATTACTTGAACTCAAATCTAAATTGATGGTCCGTATGGACAACAGGGACGCTTCCTTACTTATGTTGCTCGATCTTTCAGCGGCTTTCGACCTGGTGGACCATGATATCATGGCCACCAGGTTGTGTGAAGTAGCTAATTTCTCTCCTTTGGCCTGTAAATGGGTATTGTCCTTCCTTAAGAATAGAGACAGTAGAGTCTTTTGCGGCAATGCGGAATCGGAACCCATTGTAACAACTTGTGGCGTTCCACAGGGTGCTTGTACATCCCCCTGCTTTTATAATATATTTACAGCCCCCTTGTTTACTATGCTCGACTTTGAGAATATCATTTTTACTAACTATGCGGATGACACGCAATGTGTCATCCCGCTTATTGGCTGTCACAGAGAAGATGAAATAGCCATTAACAGAGTCTTCGCTCTTATTGAGGCATGGATGGTCCATAACAAACTGGCATTGAATAAATCAAAAACGGAACTACTTGTTATAGGCTCACCACATACCATCACTAGAATGGGGCCAAAGTATGAGAACTTTCAATTGGGAGGAGAATCTATTAAACCCCTAAAAAAGGTGAAAACCCTTGGGGTAACTTTCGATCAACACATGACTATGAAACAACATGTCAGCAGTCTTGTATCCTCATGTGCATACTACATCAAACTGTTAGCACACCTAAGGCCATTGATCTCACAGGAGAAGGCTGAGACTATTGCAAGAGCAATACTATGCTCTAAGATAGACTACTGCTCTAGCCTACTCATGGGCATCAGTAAATCTGATTGTAACAGGCTACAGGTATGCCAAAACGGGGCTATCAGAGCTGTTATGAATCTTAAATTTAGCGATCATGTTACACCGGCAAGACGTGAGCTACACTGGCTGCCAGTGACCTCTAGATTCCTATTCCGAACTCTGACGATTATACATAAGTGTAGATCAGGAAACATGCCTGGATACTTACAGCAACTGCTATCCACTAAAAACAATGTGCGAATAGTAAGGTCGAATAATCAGCATTCTTTGATTGAACCAATGTGCCATACTGTCAGAGCTGCAAATTCAGCCTTTGTCTTCAACGGACCTAGAGCTTGGAACGCTCTGCCCCTAAACATGAGATCCATTGACTCCCTTAAATTGTGCCTAAAGACATACTTGTTCAATTAATTGATTATGAGACAGCTATAAACTATTTTTTCGTCATGATTCTGCATCTCTGACCTGTTTACTCGTTACTCGTTGTCTGTATCTTGTAGTGCCCTCACGCCCTCGGGTTCATGGCTGCACTATATAAATGTATTAAAGTAAAGTAAAGAGGAAGCAGCAGAGCAGCGTGCAGCCAGACTTTAGGATGCCCAGTTGCGAGCACAGTGATCGCGTTCTGCAGCTTCAGATCTGCTTCGAACGCGACAGGCTGAGAGTGGCTGAAAGACGTCAACGAGAAACAGCAGATCAGCGTCAAACATGACTCCGTGCTCAGCAATCACGCGATTACAATCGCTTTGCATTCCGGTACAACCCAGTTTATGATTATAGTTTGAGATAGCATGTTCTCATCGGACCATGACTGAAGTGTGTCATTATTGGAAGGCTCTGAAATTTAATGGAGAAACGAAAGGAATTTGTTATGCGCCGTCGGGAAAATTAAACTGCCTCAACTTGGAGAACCGCCAGAGCCATTAAAAACTACCCACAAGCATTGTGAAATCAAACATATTACAAACGTACGCTTTCTCTTTTCTTTCTTTTCCATTTAACAGCAATGCGCGGCCGGGGCAGCTAGTATGAAATATAAACCTAACAATCTGCATCTATTCCCCCCTAGCACAGCATACTTCTAAAAAGGCCACAGGTGCCAGAACAATGTGCCTTTGCTATTGCATTACTAAAAGCTTAAACAATTCCTAGCAAAAATCACTAGAGCACCCAACTATAGCTTTCAACTGCCGTGCAGCTAGACTAAAATAAAGCACATAATTTTACAAAGGTAGCGGGCGCCCCTCTCTCGCAAGAACAGACATGATAACCTGTTCAGTGGTTATTAACCACTTGAGAGTTCGCAGCCACTGCTTTTACTCACTGTGCCTTTCACAGATGGGAAATATCCATTTGCATATCAGTTTTTGTCCTGCCCAGGGGCAGTCCAGCACCGAAATACAATGGCAATTCCAATCTGAACGAGAGTACCACCAGCAACCCCATACACGTGTTTCACCCTTGTTGGGGATCATCAGTGAGGTGAAGCTGATGCCTCTCTAAGCACAGTGAGAGGGAGACCACGTCTGGTTGCCCCCAGGAGACCTAGGGTTACCAATCCCAGGTTCCTTAACAAATAATTTTACAAAGGTAGCGGGCGCCCCTCTCTCGCAAGAACAGACATGATAACCTGTTCAGTGGTTATTAACCACTTGAGAGTTCGCAGCCACTGCTTTTACTCACTGTGCCTTTCACAGATGGGAAATATCCATTTGCATATCAGTCTTTGTCCTGCCCAGGGGCAGTCCAGCACCGAAATACAATGGCAATTCCAATCTGAACGAGAGTACCACCAGCAACCCCATACACGTGTTTCACCCTTGGGGTTGGGGTTGCTGGTGGTACTCTCGTTCAGATTGGAATTGCCATTGTATTTCGGTGCTGGACTGCTCCTTGGGCAGGACAAAGACTGATATGCAAATGGATATTACCCATCTGTGAAAGGCACAGTGAGTAAAAGCAGTGGCTGCGAACTCTCAAGTGGTTAATAACCACTGAACAGGTTATCATGTCTGTTCTTGCGAGAGAGGGGCGCCCGCTACCTTTGTAAAACTATTTTTTAAGGAACCTGGGATTGGTAACCCTAGGTCTCCTGGGGGCAACCAGACGTGGTCTCCCTCTCACTGTGCTTAGAGAGGCATCAGCTTCACCTCACTGATGATCCCCAACAAGGGTGAAACACGTGTATGGGGTTGCTGGTGGTACTCTCGTTCAGATTGGAATTGCCATTGTATTTCGGTGCTGGACTGCTCCCTGGGCAGGACAAAGACTGATATGCAAATGGATATTACCCATCTGTGAAAGGCACAGTGAGTAAAAGCAGTGGCTGCGAACTCTCAAGTGGTTAATAACCACTGAACAGGTTATCATGTCTGTTCTTGCGAGAGAGGGGCGCCCGCTACCTTTGTAAAACTATTTTTTAAGGAACCTGGGATTGGTAACCCTAGGTCTCCTGGGGGCAACCAGACGTGGTCTCCCTCTCACTGTGCTTAGAGAGGCATCAGCTTCACCTCACTGATGATCCCCAACAAGGGTGAAACACGTGTATGGGGTTGCTGGTGGTACTCTCGTTCAGATTGGAATTGCCATTGTATTTCGGTGCTGGACTGCTCCCTGGGCAGGACAAAGACTGATATGCAAATGGATATTACCCATCTGTGAAAGGCACAGTGAGTAAAAGCAGTGGCTGCGAACTCTCAAGTGGTTAATAACCACTGAACAGGTTATCATGTCTGTTCTTGCGAGAGAGGGGCGCCCGCTACCTTTGTAAAACTATTTTTTAAGGAACCTGGGATTGGTAACCCTAGGTCTCCTGGGGGCAACCAGACGTGGTCTCCCTCTCACTGTGCTTAGAGAGGCATCAGCTTCACCTCACTGATGATCCCCAACAAGGGTGAAACACGTGTATGGGGTTGCTGGTGGTACTCTCGTTCAGATTGGAATTGCCATTGTATTTCGGTGCTGGACTGCTCGCTGGGCAGGACAAAGACTGATATGCAAATGGATATTACCGATCTGTGAAAGGCACAGTGAGTAAAAGCAGTGGCTGCGAACTCTCAAGTGGTTAATAACCACTGAACAGGTTATCATGTCTGTTCTTGCGAGAGAGGGGCGCCCGCTACCTTTGTAAAACTATTTTTTAAGGAACCTGGGATTGGTAACCCTAGGTCTCCTGGGGGCAACCAGACGTGGTCTCCCTCTCACTGTGCTTAGAGAGGCATCAGCTTCACCTCACTGATGATCCCCAACAAGGGTGAAACACGTGTATGGGGTTGCTGGTGGTACTCTCGTTCAGATTGGAATTGCCATTGTATTTCGGTGCTGGACTGCTCCCTGGGCAGGACAAAGACTGATATGCAAATGGATATTACCCATCTGTGAAAGGCACAGTGAGTAAAAGCAGTGGCTGCGAACTCTCAAGTGGTTAATAACCACTGAACAGGTTATCATGTCTGTTCTTGCGAGAGAGGGGCGCCCGCTACCTTTGTAAAACTATTTTTTAAGGAACCTGGGATTGGTAACCCTAGGTCTCCTGGGGGCAACCAGACGTGGTCTCCCTCTCACTGTGCTTAGAGAGGCATCAGCTTCACCTCACTGATGATCCCCAACAAGGGTGAAACACGTGTATGGGGTTGCTGGTGGTACTCTCGTTCAGATTGGAATTGCCATTGTATTTCGGTGCTGGACTGCTCCCTGGGCAGGACAAAGACTGATATGCAAATGGATATTACCCATCTGTGAAAGGCACAGTGAGTAAAAGCAGTGGCTGCAAACTCTCAAGTGGTTAATAACCACTGAACAGGTTATCATGTCTGTTCTTGCGAGAGAGGGGCGCCCGCTACCTTTGTAAAACTATTTTTTAAGGAACCTGGGATTGGTAACCCTAGGTCTCCTGGGGGCAACCAGACGTGGTCTCCCTCTCACTGTGCTTAGAGAGGCATCAGCTTCACCTCACTGATGATCCCCAACAAGGGTGAAACACGTGTATGGGGTTGCTGGTGGTACTCTCGTTCAGATTGGAATTGCCATTGTATTTCGGTGCTGGACTGCTCCCTGGGCAGGACAAAGACTGATATGCAAATGGATATTACCCATCTGTGAAAGGCACAGTGAGTAAAAGCAGTGGCTGCGAACTCTCAAGTGGTTAATAACCACTGAACAGGTTATCATGTCTGTTCTTGCGAGAGAGGGGCGCCCGCTACCTTTGTAAAACTATTTTTTAAGGAACCTGGGATTGGTAACCCTAGGTCTCCTGGGGGCAACCAGACGTGGTCTCCCTCTCACTGTGCTTAGAGAGGCATCAGCTTCACCTCACTGATGATCCCCAACAAGGGTGAAACACGTGTATGGGGTTGCTGGTGGTACTCTCGTTCAGATTGGAATTGCCATTGTATTTCGGTGCTGGACTGCTCCCTGGGCAGGACAAAGACTGATATGCAAATGGATATTACCCATCTGTGAAAGGCACAGTGAGTAAAAGCAGTGGCTGCGAACTCTCAAGTGGTTAATAACCACTGAACAGGTTATCATGTCTGTTCTTGCGAGAGAGGGGCGCCCGCTACCTTTGTAAAACTATTTTTTAAGGAACCTGGGATTGGTAACCCTAGGTCTCCTGGGGGCAACCAGACGTGGTCTCCCTCTCACTGTGCTTAGAGAGGCATCAGCTTCACCTCACTGATGATCCCCAACAAGGGTGAAACACGTGTATGGGGTTGCTGGTGGTACTCTCGTTCAGATTGGAATTGCCATTGTATTTCGGTGCTGGACTGCTCCCTGGGCAGGACAAAGACTGATATGCAAATGGATATTACCCATCTGTGAAAGGCACAGTGAGTAAAAGCAGTGGCTGCGAACTCTCAAGTGGTTAATAACCACTGAACAGGTTATCATGTCTGTTCTTGCGAGAGAGGGGCGCCCGCTACCTTTGTAAAACTAAAATAAAGCACAGTTTGAAATGTTCACATGTAAATGACATTGTCCAGTTCATAAAACCCTTGCAAGTGCACTGCTCTCACTGCTTTATCTACTCATTCATTATATAGGGTCAGTGCAATCCTGTTAATAAGGCTTAAATCAAGCAAAAAGGTTTAATCAGCTAGCCAAGGATGTGTTATTCCAAACCTCTGCGATATGGTTGCTGTCTCTTTAAAGACTCCTATTTATTCCACAGCACATTGACAGTTTAAGCACAAGTTTCAAATGAATTGAAACACCAGATTTCCTAGTTAAAGGTAATTTCATCATTGCTGCTTCATAAACTATACCCCAGAGACTTCCTAACTCCTGGTGATAATGACAACACATAATAAAACACTACTGAATTAGATTTTAAAACATGGTGTTAAAATATAGGCCTGTAACATAACTCCCAAATATTGGCCTTGTGGCTTGCCACAAGCATGTCATAATGGCTTTTTTAAAACAACCACCCCATTAATATGTGTTTAAACCCATTACACAATGTAAACAAATGGGAGGTGCACCAAAGTGATAGTAAGTCCCTCTCTTACAGGTGGTGCCCCCTGGCCTGTTGGGACTCCAACGTAGACTAAACAAAACACAATCCAGTCGTTACCAACTGGCAAACTCCTATGCACCCCTCTGGGTCGAACAACCCTAATCAACTTAAATAGATAATACTGAATTGTTTATAAAGAAGGTGTAAATGTGGTATAAAAAAATATTAAATACATTTACAGCAAAGATGTACTCATCAATTATAGTAAATACAATCCTGATTTTGTTCTTAGACAAAATGAAATTAAGTGCATGAGGTGTAAATCATAATTAATTTATAAAATGTTATACACAAAATCAAATGAAAACATCAGAACTTAATCATAAATATTCATGGAACAGTATTAACATGGAATGTCAATTTTGATCAATCTCAGTGATAAACAATTCCAACATGCCGACACGTTCGGAACCAGAAATTCCTTTCTCAAGGCTATTAATCTGTTGCTTCCTTAAATTCATTAACATTCATTAACATCTGCAAGTTAAAGATATAACTATATAAGTATCCAAATTAATAAAGTAAACTGAATTCACATTTTTAGAACACTTCTACTTAATGAAGCTGACACCCACCTTTGAATTGGTGGATCCTCTCACTACAGCGAAAGCGCCTAAAAACTGCAAAACACACTACTCAAATTTACTGGCTTCCATAACTAGATCACATCGATAATTGCCAACCACAAAACGGTTCAACTCAACCACACAGGAGTGTCCAAGTCTTTACAGCCCGTTGTCACAAACAAACAAGCTCCTCTTCCTCAATCTCCTGAGTCTCCCAGTGATCTGCAAAAAGAGCAGTCAGTGAAAACTCCCCACTACCTAAAACAGATGTGTATTACAGTTACAACCCGTGTGTTCCTATCCGGCATATACTTCCATGGACGGCAGAGCATCGGACCGGCAAACTGGTCTGGTGCCCTGTGCCTGTGTTTTTAAAGGCAGAGACAATTGCTGCAAAGCAATTCCGGGTTAGGGGAAGCTGGGAAGGGCTATGATGCTGAAAGTGGCCATCTTGGAGTGACTACACTCTGTTCTCTTAAGGTACACGTAGTGGCTACACTCCGTTCTCTTGAAGCACATACAGTGCAGATTGTAATATTCAACAATAAGGATTAGGGACCATTGAACCAAGTCTCCAAATGGAAAACAGCCTGCTCCTACCACATTTTCTTTTTAAACTGTCAGTGAAACACATACCCTACACATGCTTAATTCAAATTAAATATTGACTTACCATAATGTACGCAAGTAAATGTTTGAAGTCTGCCACCAATAATCCTGTTAAACAGCCCCCGTCCTTGTGCAGGGCTCTGCCGAAATCCAAGCCCTTTGTCTGCACTTGGAGGATCCAATTAGTCCCTGGGGATGTCCACCATGGAGTCTTCCACCCAGCCTCCTGCAGACTGTGATTGATCGCACAGCATGAACAATCCAAGTGCTGAGCTTCTCAATATTCAATTAAAAAGTGTATTCTTGTAAAAATGGTATCACAATTAAAACAAGTAATAAAAGAAATTAAAAAATACTCATGCTCCTGGTTACCCCCCACCGGTAAGTCTTCCAGGCCTTGCAGCTGCCAAAAATCCAACTCCTTCTCCAAAGCGCAGACTCCAGACAGGCTCTGATGATCTTCCATTACAGACAGAACGATTCCTTTTAAGGGTGAAGGAATGCACCCAGTCAGCCCCCTCCCCAATCATATCTATGTGACCGGATACGGATACCTGGTTTTCAACCATCAGTTTCATGTTGAGCCATCACAAAAGCATGACATCAGCTGATTTTTAAAATACACCCCTTTTGATCGGACCACCCATCTCACAGATCTGATCTATATGGCCCAGATGTCTTGCTGTGGGAGTCTGCAGACCCAGATGTTTCCTACCAGCACATCCCCAGACCAAACCATGACAGTGGCTATTATTTTTTAATAAAGTGCTTCATACAATCTTATCACCATCCCAGATATCCTGACATGAAATCAGTGTTTCCTGCTAACCCCAGCACGACCCAGGAAACATTTTATCCGTTGTTTTTCAAAGCGTTTCATACACTATGAATATATGGCCTAGTGTTGGTCCTAATACCATGAGTCACTATGGTGTATCAAAGGGACACAAATAGCAGGGCACAATACACCAGTTTAAGATAGATCAGACCACATTTTCCCGGCCTTTGTTTACAAAGCTGGCACTGAGCATTGCAAAAGAATTGTCGGTGTCATGTCATTCCAAGCTGGTTCAGCACGACAACTCACAGCCCCATGGCTTCAGTTTTTAAAAAATCTACCCCATGCTTCTGAAATCATTATGTGTGCGGCAATATGCAACTGATTAAAAATCTGCAACTACTGCCATTATATATAGTAACTGGTGGTTCATAATACAATTTACCATTCCATAAAACTCATGTTATTGGGTTCCAAATAGGACTCAATTTAGATAATAGCATCGCGCCATAAAATAGTAATCGTCGTGTTCACATTCATCTAGCCCCACCTCTTGACACCATTAAATGCTTAAAACAGCACTTGCTATACATTTAGTTCCCTTGTCCAGTGTTCTTAACACACTTTCCAGCACGCTGTGCTTTTGGTGAGTGGCATTTGGGCACCTCTCAAAAATAATAATTTCAGCAGCTACAGAGAGGTCGCAGCCCATTAAACACAGAAGGCTCATGGGGGTTTAATCACACGGGCCAGAACACACAATAAAGGACTGCTTTAGGTCACTTCTTTCCACTATTGGTCTCTCGCATAAAAGTCAATGCAATACATCTTCCTGGCCATCGCCTGCACTTGGAAGCAGAAGGAAACATGTCTTTTGCGGCCGCAACATCCGAGATCCAGCTCCGGGAGCATGGATTCCACCTTTAGACCGGATCTGAGAAATTAATCTTCAGGCTCCTTTGGGGGAGGCCGCCTTTGTGGCGTAGTGGAAGCGGTTTCCCAATTCCCACTGCTACACTAGTGGGTTGCAGTTAAACAACATAAACTTATCTGATCAAATGATTCTTTATATTATGAAACAAATTGAACTGGTTGACCCTTGGAGGGACCGCAATCCAAGAGTATGTGGATACACATCGATGCATGACGCACAGTCCAGGATTGACTACTGGCTAGTAGCGGCTATGCTTATGGCACGGGTGAGGGACTGTAGGATACATCCTACAACCATCTCTGATCACTCACCGGTCACGGCCCTGTACCCCCCGCCCTCTTTGGCGCATGCCCCTCTCATGCTTACTAAATTTGGTGTTCCTGGAGACATTGCGCATTGGGGTCAGAGGAATGAAGGTTACGTTCAACATTCCTCCACAGTTTGGGAGACATTTAAAGTGTGGGCCAGAGGGGTGGTGATTTCATTCTCCACGGGCACATTGAAGGAAATGAGAAGAGAGTTGGGCAGAGTCGAAGCTGACCTGAGACAGCTTGAAAACAAATATGGCACGTCCCACAACAGAGCATTATTGGGTCTCATTAAAGGGAACCTATTAAAATGTACAGAATTGGCAGACAGGGAAGTCCGCTTCATGAGGCAACCTGTTCAGGCAAGGCGCTATGGGGAGGCGGATAGACCGGGCCGATTCCTTGCAGACGCCATCAGATCTGAGAAAGGGGTGCAAAACATTACTGGTATTAAAGGGACATCAGTAAATATTCTCACTGCTCCGGGGGCAATCAAAGGCACATTTTTCCAGTATTATAAGTCGCTGTATGCAAATTCTGATAGGTGCACTAATGCAGAGTTGGAGAACTACCTAAATGAGATTCCACTCCCAACATTGTCACAGGAAGCACAATTAGTCCTATTTCAACCACTCATACTTGACGAAATCACAGAAGCAATTATAGCCCTTCCATCCGGAAAGGCCCCCGGCCCTAATGGCATTGGTATGGAACTACATAAGGAGTTCTGATCAATCCTTGCTCTCAGGCTACTGACGGTCTGGGAGGAATCCCTTCAATCCGGGCATCTACCCCCCTCCCCCTCAGAAGCTGTGATCACCGTATTACTTAAACCCAACAGACCAGCCTTTGAGATCGCTTTGTACAGGCTGTTATCCCTAATTAATGCTGACACCAAAATATTTGCCAAGATTCTATCCACCCGTATCCTCCCATATATGTTGACGTTGGTCCATCCTGATCAGTCCGAGTTCATCCCTGGCCGCTACACAGCGTTCAACTTGCATAGATTATTCTGCATCATGTCCCAAATCAACCTGAATTCTCAGGCCGCGGCCGCCTCTCTTGACTCCATCTCATGGCAGTTTCTTTTCGCAGTGCTCCAGCAAATGCAGTTCGTAGATCATATCGTACAGTTTATTCGCCTGCTATTTGCAGGGCCAGCAGCCAGAGTCTGCAGCGGCTGCACGTTGTCGCCTGTGTTCCTCATGGGTCAGGGAACAAGGCAGGCTTGCCCATTATCCCCCTTACTCTTCGCCCTGATTGAGCCCCTTGTATGTATCATACGTCTTAAACACAGTCACAGAGGCCTGCATATAGCCGGTCCACCACAAATAATATCTCTCTACGCTGATGACACACTGTTGTACGTTCAAAACCCAAAGCAAAATGTGGCCCCATTGCTGCAAGCGGTCCGCATGTTCTCTACATACTCTGGGTACCATATTAACCAAACAAAATTTGAGCTGTTCCCGCTGACAGACGTTACACTTGCCCCAAAGGATTTGATGTGGCTCAGGTGGGTCCCGCATAACTTTAAATATTTGGGCAATCTGGTTTCTCGTTCACACCGATCACTGCTGGCAGATAACCGTGAGGCACACTTAATGGCGCTGGCAGATAAGTTGAGTTTGTGGGCCAAATTTCCCATTTCACTATATGGTAGGCTCTCAATGTTGAAAATGATAGTGGTTCCTAAACTATTGTACTATTTTAACAATATTCCTGTTTGGCCGGAATGCTCCTATGAAAAACTACGCTCCTTGGAAATCAGCTATACATGGAGAGTGGGGGTTCCACGAAAGAAATGGGAGGGATTGTCCAAACCGTGCGAACAAGGAGGCCTTCAGGCCCCTGACTTCGAACTTTACTACACCGATTTGCAGGCACAGTACGCCGGTTATTGGTATTCCCCCCAGGGTCGCCCGATACATATGGCTTTAGAGGCATATAGTGCCTCCCCTTCGTACTTGAAGTCAATAATACTTGCCAATCAGCATGCTGACACTTGTACGTTTGATCCTGTCTGTGCAACAGCAAACGCGTGGGCAAGATTGTTTAAGAGACTTGATGTGTCGACTCCATATTGCGGAGTGCTTCCCTTATGGAATTGCCCTGACCTTCGTCTGACCAAGATATTCAAATTGGGTGGGATCCTGAGAAGGCAATGACCCTGCATTACCTGTTCCCTGACGGAACTTTTGTCTCTCATGAAAACTTCACTGCTAAACTGGGCAATAACCCAATAAGAGCGCTTCAATGTTTTAAAATGAGAGCAGCGGTTCGGAGCCGCTGGCTCTCGTTCCCCCACGAACCCATTACATGTGAATCATTGGAAATGGTAGTGTCCAGTACAGACCCAAGAAGACTGGTGTCAAGACTGTACACGGCATGTCAGGCTAACCAAATATTTATCCACAGCGCAAAAGGGGAGTGGGAGAAAGATCTGGGTATGGTAATAAATGATGTGCAGTGGTCGAGATGTTGTCGGCTGACAAGGGAAGTCTCCCTGAATGCTCGGTTTAGACTAATACAGTTTAAGTTACTAAACCAACTACATTACACGCCTGTGCAGATAGCAAGGTTTGTACCCACGATCAGCAGTGAGTGTGTGAAATGTGGCACAGATGCTGCTGACTCCCTGCACATGTACTGGAGTTGCCCGAAGATTGCACAGTTCTGGTGCACGGTGGCAGAAGCCTTGCATGAAATTAGGTGCACGGTGGCAGAAGCCTTGCATGAAATTACTGGTATCCCCCCTACACTTCTACCCTCCAAATACTGGCTGGGAGACATTGGGAAGGTGTCTGTGAAGATTTGCTGACTGTTCAATCTGGGTTGTCTCATTGCTAAAAAAAATTGATATTGCTATAACTGCTGGAAGTCAATAGCTGCCCCTGATGTTAATGCATGGTTTAGGGAACTTAATTATGCCAATGAAAGGGCGGAGTGTTACATTGTGCTGGTTACACCCAGCTGCAGACCCAAGGACTTATGGGAACCATTCCGCGAATACCTCCGGAAGGTGACTGTGGCCAAGTAAATGTGTTGTGTGATATCGTGACTAATAATATACCTGAGCAGTGTGTAACTTGTTTGATTGAACTAAGATAGTTTTTAACAAGATTGTAACAAACTCGCCTATGTATGTGTTTAGAGGTTGTACGTCTGTCACTGCACTAAATAAAGTTTTTAAAAAAACATAGCAAAAGGAATTTTAGGACATGCCTGTTTTCCAGGGCATTCGCTTCATCTGTATCTGTCGACCCAGTTTCCTGTCAATGGTGGATTTTCTGCAGGAGTTACCGCTGGCATTCGTGTTGAACACACAGGCTGTGTCAAAAGTGCTGCCATCCGGTCTACGTGCAATGAACTTTTATAAATGCCTTTTAACAATAAAACGGCCCTCCCGACATCTCAAAAAAAAGCTAAACATAAACTTCACTCTGTTTGCAAACGTGGAAAAATATTTTTATGTTTACTGTCAAAGTGCTGCTGTCTGTGTAGCAGCGAGAAACAGTGCATTCCCTAAAGAACACGCATTGTCAAAGACAACAGTTTGTGCGTTTGCGTAGGAATGTGCATGACACTTTAGAATCAACTGTATAGAGGTTCACTACGTCATCTATTTATCCACTACAATGGTGGTCTTACCCAATGTATATCAAACTTATATAAAATGACACTTTGCTTAGAAAGGTTTGATGTTACGAGTTGATAAAGTGAACTCAAAATTATAGGATTATTTTTTGGGTGCAATCAAATGTATAGAGGATCCTTATGACATCTATTTTTACACTACAATGATGGTCTTATCAAATTTTATATCAAATGTTTATACAATTAATATACATTTAGATTAACAAATTTGGGGTTCAAATAAAGGTTTTGGGGTTCCATTAAATTTACAGCGGCTCAATATATCTATGTATAGCCCATATCAGGGCTCTTATCGAATGTATATAAAACATGTTGAGGGTCAATAAAATGTATATCAAACATTTTGGGGGCCAATCAAATTCCTGTCACTTTTAACACTGACATAAAAGGTATCCCCTACAACTACTCTGTTGGCAGACGAAAATGACAATGGATTCTTGTGGAATCTGCCTGCTTTTGCTAGTTCATAAAGCAGGCTGTTGCCACATGAATCCATTGGTTTTAAACCAGCATGAAAAGGCCATGCCACCGTAGAACCAAGTGGTTTTTTAAGGCGGTTGGGAAAAGTAGACAGAAATGTAACTCCCATTCTGCCTCGCTTCTCCACCTTCAAAAACTACAAAAATGCCCCAGAGCAGGAATGAAGGTATTGAGAGAGATGAAACATGGTTACGCCTGTCTTAAGCATCTTTGTGTATGCTCTGGAGACATGAAAAGGGAGCCCCTTAGTGGGAACTAGAAGCTGCTATAGGGAGTTAGTGCTACAGCAGTGGGAAAGCATGAGAAGCAGGGGAAGAGAACAGGAGATAGTCAAGCCAAACAGGCAACATAAAGGAGAATGTATTAGCAGAGGTGGCTAAGCCAAATAGGCTATACTGTAAGAGCATAAAGGCCTGTAAGAGAGGCAAAAGCAAAGCGCCTCAGTAAGAGTATGCCGCATGGCTTTCGAGTTCTGGAGGACGGCCGTTCTTCTGGATCATCGGACAAGGCCAAGTAAATAAGTGTGCGAGGACCTCAAAACCACCCTGAGACTGCAAGTGCGCAGTAGGAGGCATTCCTGGGCACGGACAACCCAGAACTTTCTGTGTGAATTAAAATAGGAATGGAACTATGTACATTAAATCCTCTTTGGATAGGTCCATTCACTCTGACTTATTTGGCCATTCTGACAATGTACCTTTGAATCTCCCCAGTTTGATTTGGTGCCCAACTCCTATAGGCGTTCCTCAAGGCTCCACACAGCGACCAAACAGAGGTGTTGGACTATCTTGAGACACATGCTGCATTTCCTCTCCTTCTGAGAAATGGATGACAATAATCACATCAACATGTAGACCTGTTATGTTGTCTACAATTATTGTTCTGCAGAACTGTTCAAATAATTATTCCAGCGTGATCGATGATTGTAGGGTGAATCTTTTTTTGATTCACCGTTGTCTCTTTCCATGTGTCTGTCTCTCCTCCTTCCTCTCCTTTTCTCTCACCTTTGCACCTCCTTTCCCTCAAAGACCACAGGTTGGGTCGCCCCAGGTGATGGCACATTGTACCACCTTTTCGGACATGCTTCAGCACTGTAAGACCATTATTGTGGTGATCAGCACTGTATAAATGCTTTCTTTTAACATAACATAATATGCATAGTCCGCTGGATTATTTCAGTTTATTTACATTGAGTTTTTGTAATAGGTGGCACAAATGTCAGATCTGTAGTATGAGCCCTGTGTGATGTCTATTTCCATCCCAAATGCTTCTCTCTGCAGGAGCCACCTTCAGATCGTCTTTCTGTCCAATACTAGTTGGGACATGGAGGAAATGCGGAAGTGTCACTTTGTTCATATATATCATTATTACTGAGCAAGGTGTGAGGATTTATCCTAACAATGATGTCATGCAATCAGCATAACACAACATGTATCACCATAGGACCGCCTTGAATGCTATGCAAAGAGATGCAACATGAACTGCTAACAAATGTTGTGAACACAACGCATGTTGCATGGAATCTTTAGGGTAGCAGACTGCCATATGGAATAGTATGGCACCTTGCAAACCGCATTTTCAGAGAGCACTTACTTAGCGACAATGTCCTTAGCAACTGTATTCAGATACATTGTTTATTTTAGAAAAGAGATAACATGCTTCAATTCCCAGAGCTGAGATGAAATGGCCTGCACAGAGGCTGCAGGATCATGTAACACGCATGTGTTTAATTACATAGGCAGGAGAAGACAGAAGGAATCCTTACGATGTTATCTTCTCATCTATATAACCTAGCATTGAGGTCCAGATTTAAGGGCACTTAGCCAGCTTAGTGAAGTCAGAGCTGGTCTGCTATTGAAAACACGTGACCCTCATTATTAGGGTAGAACACTTACCCACTCCCTCGCCGTAGAATCATTGCTTTATATCTAGTGGTCCAGGTGAGTTGGCGGTGACAACCTAGGTATTGATTCCTAGAGATAAACCCCGGGGGTGGTTATACATATAGCTGCAAGGAGAAGAAAGGGGCTATTCTGTTTCTTTTGAGATGAGACTGCTAGAAGAACGATAGACGGGCAGCTGGCAGGCTGTGCACTGGGCCCTTGAGCCAAGGCCTTGAGGACACCATCCAGAGACAAAGATAGCATTTGCATACGCAGAGGTCTTTTCATTTTTTATCAAAACGCAATCTATAGAAAGTTGCATGCATTGAATTCGTGACTTGTGAAAAGGTTCATCCTAAGATATTGCAATAATGATTATAACGCATTAGCTGTCAGCGACTTAGTGTACAATGACTGTGTTTTGCATGAGTAGCAAGTGAGATTCAGGAGTGACAGTAGTGGATCCTTCTAACTAGTAATGTTTTGAACATATATGAGGTTGCAGGGACAACAAAATAAGCAGGTCCTGGGCTTTCATATGCAACACTATGATTGCTTAGCCAAGCAGAGCAGATAAACGGCATGCATTATTCACTACGTTTTAAATGTATTAAGGGTTTTGAAAGAGCTAAGCTTTAAAAGCTAATCAAGCAATGCATTACTTTTCCAAGAAGCCAGAAGCCAGTGGTTTTAGTGTGGAGCTCCAAGGCAAACTCACAGTGAGAACAGAATGGTTTTCAGATGTGTTTTAAAGAAGCAGTAGGCAATACTTTAAACCACATTGTAAGACTGCTGCACAGCTTGAACTAAGCAAGTTGTTATGTCATATTTAACCAATGTCATGGTGATGAGAGAATTGTTTGATACAATATCATTGCATATTGCTTATCAGAGACTCAGAGAATGAGAATATGTGTTTTTGTAAACATATTTTTAAACATAAATCAGAAGTGGTTCTAAAGAATTTCAATCGGAGTTGTCAATGTAATGTGTGATTTAGTGTCTTGAGATTGCATATCATATGCAGCAGGTCATTGCAGAGTCAACATAGACTGATATGTCATTTTATCTGGATCCAAACACCTAGGTAATGTGAATATTATTGAGCTATGGTGTCATTTAAATGCATGTTTTTGAATTTCTAATAACAATCACCTCCTTCATAATGTTTCATTCACGTTACATTTGATATACGTTTTTGCAATGATTTAAGAAAAAGAAACCTTAAAACCATACCCAATCATAGATTTGAGTGCATGTCGAATATGCTTAGAATAATTTGACATATCCTACCTCCTGATGAAGATTAATCCCCACACCTCCTGGACAAGACAATGTAAATTGCAAAGAATTCCCACTCAAAGGGAATTTTTGTCAGAAGAGAAAACATTGAAAATTGTCGGACTCAAACAACATCAGAAACACTGCAGGTATCGCTAAAGTCTGTTTTTTTCTGAATAGGCTAAGGGAAAGCTGTATGCAAATTAAAGGTATGATTTTGTTTTTATTTTGGAAATTCCTGTGTCTTTCGTGTTTTGGGCCCATGGACATAACTCACTTTAAATGTTGCCTTCATTGTAATCATTGGCCGCCATAGATTGACATATTTGTTCAATAAGCATCTTCTGCAGGACCACACAGCACCTGATGCAAGGCATATTAGATCTTCAGACCCACACCACTCACTAAAACAAGAAAGGAAATACTCTGGCCAGGTATGCCATGATGTCTGAGACATCCACAGACACCACTTAGGCACAGCAACTACAGACCAAAATAGCCTCATGCATAGTGCCACGTAGTGTCAAACAAGCCGTCGCAAAACCAATAGGTGTGCCATTTTTTGTAGTTGAGAGTGATTACGTCAGTGGCTCGACATGTTTATTTTCCAGATGTATGGATAATTGGGTGACTATGAATGGGTGAATGAATTAGTGGATGAATATGGATGGTTGAGTTGGGGAATGGGCCTTTGTGGGTGGATGGGTGAGTGGGTGAACATGTTGCTATGGATGGACAGATGAAAGGGTAGGTGAATGTGATTGTATGGATGGTTGTTTGACGGGCGAACATGATTATAGGTGTGGATGGATGGATAGATGGATGCATGGATGAAGAGGTGAATATGGTTACATGGGTGGATGGATGAGTGTGAAAGTGGTTCAGTCGGTGAATGGATGAGTGGATGGATATTGTTGCATGAGAAGATAAAAATGACTCTGGATAAAAGAATGGATTTGGTTGTTTAGATGGATGAACGGATAAGTGGGTGAATATAGTCATATGGATGGATGAGTGGGTAAATGTTTGCATAGGTGAATGGATGAGTCAGTGAATGCGAGTGTATGGTTATATGGGTGCATGGAAGAATGTGTAAATATGGTTACAGGGGTGGACGAAACATTTATATAGACCTTCTGGTCAGAAATGGAGAGTCAACGCCTATCCAAGTATATATTTTCATTAAACCTCTCAATATCCATATTTCCTTTTTGTATTATTTAACAAAGAAAGCTATTTACAATTAATTCTGTATGGTCTAATAATCTAAAGCCATCCTCAATGGACTCCTTTCAATTAATCATGAATCCTCACCAGACCAAATCTTTACAAGCACCATCAGAAGCAGAAGTGTACCCAAAAATATAGTGTACAGCTGTGACACGTGTAATGGGCATCCTGTGGTTCCAATGATGCTAATTACTTTGAAGTGATGACTTCGAAATATATATGCAGTTATGGGTTAAGGGGCAAAAAGGGGTTGGGGAGGGTTTTTGGATAGGGGTAGTAGTGAAGGGGGCATAAATGGGGACCCCCAACCCCCAAATAAAAAACAAACAAATCGAATACAATTTTGAAGTAACCCCTTCGAAGTAAATTACCTCGAAGTAATTATTTGGCATGGAACTGTGTAATGTGTGCATTCACGAAATGAAGAAATATACAACATATTGATATACTCATTATTCCCAACAGAATCTGGACGGGTTTTAGTTCCCATTAGAATGTTCCTCAAGGTCCTCTAGTGTTAAGAATATCCGCTCCATGGGCATAGAGCTGAGCCAAACACATCTGCCAATTAGAAAACAAAAGTCATGACACTGCCACATCTGTATACTATTTATATGCTAATTCTTTATATTGTTTAAACATTGCAACATAAATTAACAGTAACTGATGGAGGTTAATCTCCCTTTCCCTTATGATAAATATTTTCCATAAGGTTTGCCCTATCTGTGAAAAAATAATAATCACATAGGGGTTTTCATAATTCTCTCAAGACTGCCATATAAGGGGTGATATCATGTGCCCAAGAAGAACTGTGTGGCTGGATGTGCAGATGGACAGATGAAGTGAGTGAATATTAGTCTATGGGTAGTTGGATGAAATGGGTGAACATGATTGCATGGGTGGAGAGATGAGGTGGAGAGATGAGGGAGAGAATATGGTTGTATGGGTGGATAAGTTCATGTATATGGTTGTATAGGTGGATGACGGATGAGTATGGATGGGTAGGAGAATATTGTTGCATGGGAGGATGAGTGTGTAAGCATTGCAGTGAGTGCTTCACTGTAATGTAATCGCCTCCTTGCTTGTCCTGTCTGCCCATTAACACACGGCTACACAGGGAAAGGGCATGCTGCCCAATTGCCACTCCAGGCTCCTGGCCTCAGTCCGAGATTGAGCTTCCTTCATCCATTTCCAGTCCCGTCTGCAGACTAAATAAGCAAAATATCATCCACCCAATCGTGGCCATTATTGATTGGGAAGCTTGTTATATACCAATGGTACAAAATAACAAACACAATGGGCCTCATTACGACCCAGGCGGTAAGGGGTTTACGGCAGCGTAAACAGCGCCGACCCTTACCGCCTGATTCCGAGGTCCCTTAGCGCCATGGAGGATTTAACACCTGCTTTTAGCAGGTGTTAAAATCCATGGCGCTCTGGGACCTTGTTGTTAATTACGCCACCGTAATTTACGGTGGCGTAATTAACGCCTTCCCCACTCCCATTATGCCCTATGGGGCAAAAATGGGAATGGGGAAGGGTAAATGGGGATTGGGGACTTACCGCCCCGCCAACCTCGAAATGGGGCGGTAAATCCGCCAACCACCATGGCGTAAACGTACGACCCAGGCGGTAACTTACCGCCTGGGTCGTAATGAGGCCCAATGTGGTGCAGCACAAGAGTGAAACACACATCAATGTACTAAGCAGCAGGGAAAGAAACCTGCGTTTGAAAGCATTATTCCCTACGCTCTCTCTTAGCTACCCTCACCCCTACACAGTGACCACCGCTGGTCTCTGGCTTTCAGCTGGATGCACTCATTGGGCCTCATTACGAGGTTGGAGGTAGCCATGGCGCAATTAGCACCATGGCTGCCTCCAAAACCCTTCCGACTCCGGCCAGGTGAATGGAGTAATTACCGGTCCATGCCGAGGTCGGAGGGACCGGTAATTCACCAGGGCCATTCCCCATTCCCATTTGAGCCCCCATAAGGGCTCAATGGGAAGGGGGAAAGTGGCACTAACGGTACTGCAAATTGCGGTACCGTTTTTGACCCCAGTATCCCTTTGCGGGTCCCGTCCTTAACGCCTGCAAAAACCAGGCATTAAGGAAGGACCCGCAAAGGGAACTCGTAGTAGGGAGGTAAGGGATTACCAGCACCGGTGCCCTTACTGGTGCCGGTAATCCCTTACCTCCCACCTCGTAATGAGGCCCATTGTGTTTCATATCATGGAGCAGCTCGCTGGCCCCAGGGTCCCCAAAACAGCCTCATTTTATAAAAAACGGATAAATGCATGCCGGGAACCACCAAGGTTAGCACGTATGTGCCGTTGGATCCCTGCATGTGATTTTAAAAACTCACAAGGCGGAGAGGAAACGGAAAGAGTAAAAGGGTGGCAAACTGTTTCTGCTCTTCCATGTTCCCCTCCGTAAAGTAAATGCTACCTGCAAATACTCTTTGCAGAGGCGTTTACTAATGGATTCCTATGGAACCCACCTGAGCTTGATGAGATGTAAAACCAAGGCATATTTCATATGTAAGGTGTTTTTCTCCCCTTTAGTCTGTAGGAAAGAGTGAGTCACAACCTGTAGGAGACCTGAGCATGGGAGTATAACACCTCACGGTGCAAGAATTATGAGAAACCCAGGGGGAATAATCGATGGAACCCTCATCAGGGCCTAGCGTTGGTCAGTCCAATTGACTGACAGCTGTACTGGTGCCCCTGATTAAATAACCAGACACAGTTTTACTTCTCATAATAAGCATAACCACTTTTGTTTATGTAATTTCACTCTGTCAAACCAATCTTCGGTACATATGAACAATATTACACCACTGTACTCCTAGCGGAGGTGCTCTGTGCTAGTACATGTAAAGAACAATATATTACAGTTATAATTCCATCACTTTTTGTTAGCATTAAGTACTTATTTGCTGCTATAATATTGAAATAGGTCCTGGGGTGGTCCCTGAGGACAATTACATTCACATTTAGTAAATAACAGATTAAATATGTCCGTGAGGCCACCTTGAAAACAAGTGCATTCACATTTGGTAAATAAATATTCAAATGGACCCGTGGGTATCACCTTGAGAATAACTGCATTTGCAGTTGGTAAATAAATAGATAAATAATCAGTGGGGTCACCCGAGAACAAGCGCAATAACATTTGGTAAATAAATACTAGCTATACCTGTGGGGTCGCATGAGAACAAGCACGTTCCCATTTAGTAAGTAAATAATCAAATATATCTGTGGAGTTCCATGAGAACAAGCGCCTTCACATTTGGTAAATAAATAATCATATTTAACTGTGGCGTCACCTGAGACCAAGCGCATTCATATGTGGTAAAGAAATGATCAAATATATCTGTGGCGTCACCTGAGAACAAACACATTCACATTTGGTAAATAAATAATCCTATATAACTGTAGCGTCACCTGGAGAACAAGCGCATTCCCATGTGGTAAAGAAATAATCAATTTGGTCGGACCAACGTCCCCACACGGTTCGTAGTGGCAAAACATGTCACTGGGACGTATCGCACTCAACACCACAAACCACCAATCACCCAGTCAGACCACCGGGCCGTAATCCACCGCTCCCCTGCGCCAGGCACGCACCTCAGATTAGATCCTAGCGGGACGTTACAGACTCCACACAGCACAGACCAAGAGCCAGGCCCCAAAATGGGCACATCACTGCACACATGTGTGGATACAGCCGACCTCTCAGGGTCCCACAGGGCCTTTCACACCTTGTCTCCTGAGTCGGCCAAACTCACTTTTTCCCTGATCAACCCACTCCACAGAGCTACTGATCAGGTACAGCCTCTCAACGTCACCGGGACAGGAGAGGAGATTATTACCTTATGCCTGGTCCTCCACTCGCCCACGCATTAGCCGTGAAGCCGACACACGTAGTTTCCCTCTTAAACTCTTTCCCTATCCTACCTGACTGCTAAACTCAGTGCGAGAACACCTGCTGCTCTCTCGCCTCACGAGCGGTGGCGGGTGTTGGGGGTTACTGGTGCCCCCCCAGCGCTGTCCGCAAGCCCCGGATCCCCCAAGGACTCAGCCGCGCACGTCCTTGTGGTTCGGACTTCCCGGTCGCTCTGCGCGGCCGGGAAACGCCCCGTTTATTTATGCTGCACGTGGCGGCGTGCAACATCACGCCGCTGTGTGCGCGCCCCGTCATCGGGCAGCGCCACACTCCTCCTTTTTCGGGAGGACAAACGACAAACATTGAAAAACTATACACTGCAAATCAAAACACTATATGTCTATAACACTTCACATGTCCCATTCTGAAAACCCCTTTATTAACATCCACCCGGGTCCCCTTACTTAACCGTTCCCATTGTCAGGATGATCAGACACCTGTCCCAGAACGTAGTCGCTGAGGTGAGCAGGTTTCCCTCGCCCAGTCCTCTGGGGGTACCTCCTACTCACCTCTGGCACGGGTGATCGGTCCACAGGCATTCCTCGGACCGGGGACTCGGGCAGACATGGTGATTCTCCTTCGTCCTCAGGGACGACCTCCAAGTCCGGATCAGGGGGTGGATCAGTCCTGGGATCCTGCAACTTCTTAAAGAAGCTCATGTTGCGAGTTACCTCAGACCGGCCATCCAATGCAGTCACCATGTATCCCTTGACCGCAACAACGTCCAACGGCTCCGGCTCGTATGGTAGGGAGAGCTTCCATTGGGGATGTCTATTTCGAACGAGGACCTCATCACCCGGCTCCAGCCGCTGTGGGCAAAGTCCCCTCACAAGGTCCTCTTGTTCAATCCTTATTCGCCGGTCAGCCTTGACCTGTTGATTGTCAATCACCCCGGTTCTTTCTCTCCCACCTCAGGCAACAGCCCCCGAGGACACCGCTTGAACAACGCCTGTGCTGGGGCCACTCCCGTGCATGCATGCGGTGTGGTACGGTACACTCTCAAGAAATGATAGACGGCTCTTTGGAGGGACTGTCCTTGGCCCTGGGCGATCCAAAATGTCTTATTTAAGGTTCTCATCATCCGTTCTGCTTCACCATTTGCCCTTGGCCAGAGAGGCGAGATCTTCCTGTGCACCACCCCATAGCTCTCCATCAGTTCGGCGAACCGTTCACTCTGGAACGGCGCCCCGTTGTCTGAGCACACCGCATGTGGGAAACCATGGGCCGCAAACACCTTTTCCACGGCCACCACGACATGCTCAAACGCCACTGACTCTACGAACTCCACCTCGGGGTACCTCAAGTATTCGTCAACAAGCACGAGGAAGTGGGTGCCCATCATGGTGGAGCCAAAGTCTGCATGAACGACTTCCCACAGGTGTGTCCCTCGAGGCATCGCCTCTATGACAGGTTCTCGCTGCAGGGGTGATGCCGCCTGACACCAAACGCAGGCTGCCACGAAATCGTCCACCTTCCACTCCAATTCCGGGAACCACACTTTCAACCTTAGGCGTGCTTTGGTCTTGGCCGCGCCCTGGTGGCCACGGTGTGCAAGGGCAATCACATCCCCACCCTTTGACTGGGGCACCACAATTCGATCTCCCCGGAGTAGAAGGCCGGATGTTGAGAACGACAGCTCCTCCCGGACCTTCCACAACTGCTCCAGTCCAGTTCTGGCCTCCTGGGTACGCCCCACTAGGGCCTCCAGTACCGACTTCCAGGTTCCCTGCTGCATGGATTGCCTTAGTATCCTGAAACACTCATCATCTGCTGCAGCTGTCTCAAGTTCCTTTAAGGGCATGACATTCGGGGTGGCCGCCTCCACCACCACCCGGACATGCTCTTCGGCCTCCTCCGCACAGTCGTCATAGTCCTCCGCTCCAGGCACCGCCGGGTGTCTAGAGAGATAGTCTGCCGCATTGTTCGCCCCCGGCCGATACACCACGGTGACTCAATATTCCAAGAGGGCGAGCATCCATCTCTCAATTCGTGCTGGCGGCTTGGAGGATGAACCCGCCAGGATGGGAATCAGCGGTTTGTGGTCCGTCACCACCGTCACTGGGCGTCCAAGAACGTAGAGCCAGAAGTGCCTGCAGCCCCAGAGTATGGCCAGCGCCTTGCGCTCATTCTGCGAGTATCGTTGCTCCGCCTCCGATAGCGCCTTGCTGGCGTATACCACCGGGCGGACACCCCCATCATGGTCGATCTGTGTCAGCACGACGCCCAAACCAAACGGACTGGCATCAACAATGATCTCCGATGGTAACACAGGATCAAAGAAGGCCATGGTGTCCTCTGCTGCCAGGGCGCCCCTGATGTCGTCAAAGGCCGCTTGTTCAAGCGGGCCCCAGCTCCAGATGGTGTCTTTTCTTGTCAGCGCCCTGAGCGGTTCCGACCTGGAGGCAAGGTTCTGGATGAATCGTCCACAGTAAGTAACCATGCCCAGGGAACTACGCACATCCGACACGGATTCCTATCCTTGTGGAGGGAGAGGCCCAGGGACTGCAGTCTCTCAAATTTCTTTGCCAGGCATCTCAGGTGGTCTACCTCCGTTCTGGCAAACACCAGGATGTCATCGCTGATATTCAGGATGCCCTCCAGGTCTGCTAGGGTGTCCTTGATGATGTTTTGAAACACCTCTGCTGCCGAGGACACCCCGAAACTCAGTCTCTTGTGACGGTACAGACCTCGGTGCGTGGTAAAAGTAGTAATATACCTCGACTCAGGGTGGAGGACGACATGGTGATAACCCGCTCGGAGGTCCAACTTCGAGAAGAAGCGAGCGCCTTGTACCTCGGCAATGATGTCATCTATCATCGGGGTGAGGTGTCTTTCTCTTTTGATTGCTTTGTTCGGCAACCTCATGTCCACACAGATCCGGACGGCATCAGGCTGTTTGGGTTTTCGTGCCACCACAATTTGGGATACCCAGGGAGTCGGACCCTCCACCTTCTCTATGATGTTGAGATTGACCAAGTTGTCCAGCTCCTTATCGACATGTTCACGAAGGTGAAACGGTACTCTGCGATGTTTCAGGGCGATGGGCTGCACGGATTCGTCAATGAGCAGCCTCACTGGATCGCCAGCCATCTGTCCAATCCCCTTGAATAATGTGACATATTTCTCCAGCAAGTCATTGATGTCTTCTAGATAGACGGAGTACGCAAAGCTGGCAATGCCAAGAGCCTCTGCCGCTGCACAGCTCAGCAAGGTATTGTTGCTCACTGTGTCACATAGAACAGTGCAGTGATTTGGGATCCATCGTGCTCCACCTTCGCCACGAAGACGCCGTCCAATGGGATAGGGTCTATGCCACCAAACGCAAAGATGCGGGCCTTGGGTGCGACCAATTTGGGAGGCCGGTCCATGGTGTCATAGTGTTCACGGGCCATCACATTGACAGACGCCCCCCGTGTCTACCAGGACCGGGACTGGAGAATGGTTTACATCCACCACACATCTTGGCTGTCTCCTGTTGTTTCCTTTCAGGACCTCCACACTTCAGACAAAGAAGATGTTCTCTTCCTTATCTTCGTCAGCCTCCTCTGCCTGAACATCCTCTTCACCCTGGTCCACTTGAGCGACGTTGGGCAGTCGACCCTGGTGAATGAAGATGGGCCGGGCGGGGCCTCGCGGCACCAGCACAGGCATCGCCGCCTTGCACACTCTTGAGAAATGGTCTGGTAGCCCACACCGTCCACAGGTCTTTCCGGCCACAGGGCATCCTGTTGGGTGGGGCAGATCGTAGCCACACTTCTGGCAAGACTCACCTGCTCTCCCAGCTCTGTCTCGGGGGCCGCTGCCAGGTCTTCTGGTGCCCCTGCCGCCACGCCACATCGCACACACCTCCTCGGTTTTGATGGGGCGTGACCCAGCCTCCATTCTCGCTGCCCTCGCCTCAGACACCTCATGGCACCTCCCCAGTTCAAGGATGCGTGGGAGTGTGATTCTGGGCTCCCTTAGCACTTGTCGCCTGAGCTTTCCTGAAGAACACACCTGTATGAGCATTGTCCTGATCATATCTTCAGCATCACCCCACGCACAAGCCAATGACAGGCGCCTCAGGCGTCCATAGAAAGTGTCCAGGGTCTCGTCCTCTTTCTGTTTGGCGGACAGCATCACAAAGCACTCATAGTCCGCATTGGCTAGAGGTAGAAAAGGAGCTTGAAGGGCGGCCTTCGCCTGACCGTAGGACCCATCCCCCGGCGGAAGTGATTCAAACATTTCCTGAACTGAGGGCCCTGCTGAATATAACATGGTCGCCAGTCTGGAGTCATCATCAGCCACTTGAGCGGCTCGAAAGTACATGTCCAGGCGGTCGACCCACCTCTTCCACCTGGGCCCCAAGCTGGAAGGTGGGCCCGAAATATCAAACTCTGGAATTGGCTGCAGGGCCGCCTTTGCACGAGGCTGGGCCATAGCTGGAGGAATCTGTTGGAGAACGGGTACCACCGCCGGTTGCACAGGAGGTAGCGGACCTGGAGGACCTGCCTGCCCTCCCAGAGGCTGCTGCACTTGCTGTCCTGTTGCTGCTGCTGCTGCTGGTGCACTGTCTTGATCCTCAGTGTCACTCATGAGCTTGAGCGCACAGGCACCCCCAGTGTGGGAAATGGGAGCCGCAACTCAGACTCAAGCCACCTCCAGGGAGGAAAAACAGTCACTGCAACACACCTCTGTGATGATGAAGAGGATGAAGATGGTTTCAGCCTGATGAAGAAGTATTAAAGTCACTGCAGCACACCTCTGTGAGGATGAAGAAGGCTCCAGCCCTCGACTGTTCCAAAAATTGAGGCAAGAAGAATAATGGGCTATGCAGGCCCAGCCATGTTAGCCCTCCTCCTTGCTTGCACTCGACGTAGGAGACCCAACAAAATGAAAAATCACAAATTGGGCACATGTGTATGCAGGTATGTGTGTGTCAGCTGCCTGCTGACAGAAGTTCCAAAAATGAGGTCTGGATTCACTTCGTAAAGTTCGACGGCATGATAGACAAAATGGCCGCCAGCCGCGTGGGTGACGCACTACCTGAAACGAAGTCTTAATCCGACCTCGTTTTGGTTACTGGCGCCCCCCCCAGTGCTGTCCGCAAGCCCCGGATCCCCCAAGGACTCAGCCGCACTCGTCCTTGTGGATCCGGCTTCCCGGTCGCTCTGCGCGGACAAGAAACTCCCTGTTTATTTATGCTGCACGCAGCGGCGTGCAATTTCACGCTGCCGCGTGCGTGCCCCATCATCGGGCAGCGCCACAGCGGGCAAGGGTGCCACCCGTCAAGGGCCCTTTAGAGTCACGCCCTCTGCACACTCTCTCGACCCCGGGTGGGGAAGAGAGAAATACTGGGCCAGATGTGTGGCATAGCTCTCAACTCACACGCTTTTGACGGGTGTCACCCGCCTTGTAAACAGCTGACTCACCCGCCAAGCCTCCTGCACGCCCATTCATTTCAATGGACCTCTCACCCGCCAAAAATAAAATCGGGGGGTTTCACCCGCCTTTGCGATATAAATGGTTGAGAGCTATGCGTGTGGACGGCCTACGGATGGGGGCTCGTCACTGTCTCAACAGAGGGCCTGGATGCCCTCTGGGACTGTATGGAGCTCCCTTCTTTCCTCTCCCAGCGCTCTCCCTCCGACGCTCCTCTCTGGTTCTTATGCTCCCCGGGACCACTCCACTTGTGCCCACCAGCAGGGGGGCTCGTGCCGGTCCTGATGTGAAATCACCTCACAAACGGCCCTGCTCCCACTGCTGGTGGGACCTACCATCATTGCTCTGGCACACACTGCATGCCAAAACCACGCAGCACAGTGAAACCGACCACAAGAAGAGTAAATAAACAAACATGCTCTCTAAACCACGTGACACCAGTGGTGGAAATGGAAGAAATACACAACACAAGGGCCGGGGTGGGGGAAGAGTTTGGCGGCGGGGCGGTGCATGGGGGCGTGGCCTAGAGGGGCAGGGCTCGTAGTGGACACCAAGCAATGCTGGAATACTTTTAAAAAAAAAAGAAATTAAAAAAGCGGCCGCGACAGCAGCATTGCCTTTTACCGTGGCTTTGGCACTGGTGTGTAATGCACAATACACAATGCTCGCTACATGTACAACTGAAAGGAATCCGTTGTACATGTAGCGAGTGTACATGTAGCGAGCAGTGTGCATTGTGCATTACACACCAGTGCCAAAGCCACGGTAAAAGGCAATGCTGCCGTTGCAGGCACTTTTTTCTTTTTCTTTTCTTTAAGTATTCCAGCACGGCTCATGGGCTTGGGCGGCTGACTCTGGCCGGGACCCAAGATCCGGCTCCATATCTGGTGCCAGATCTCGGATCTGCAGAGAGCCGGCCCAATGACTAGCACTGAGTGACACATAGCCCATGCACACACATAAAACCACAAGCAATGCAGGTTTACGCATATTAATCCATTTGTTTTACAGCTGCATGAAAATCTCATGCATGAGTACAACGAAACTCACTGACAAGGTTCTATGCCATGCATTCCTCTTCTATCTCTATATTCTTCCCCTGCTAAACTCAGTGCGAGAACATCTGCCACTCTCTCGGACTCACGAGCGGTGGCGGGCAAGGGTGGCACCCGTCAAGGGCTCCTTTGGAGTCATGCCCTCCGGCACACTCTCTCGACCCCAGGTGGGGAAGAGAGAAATACCGGGCCAGACGTGTGGACGGCCCACGGATGGGGGCCCGTCACTGCCTCAACAGAGGGCCTAGATGGACCCCAGGACTGTATGGAGCTCCCTTCTCTCCTCCTCTCTCCCGGTGCTCTCCCTCCGATGCTCCCCTTGGGCTCTTATACTCCCCGGGACCACTCCACTTGTGCCCACCAGCAGGGGGGCTTGTGCCGGTCCTGAGGTGAAATCACTTCACAGACGGCCCCGCTGCCCCTGCTGGTGGGACCTACCATCATTGCTATGGCACATAGGCTGAGTAGTGTGGGCTCCCCTTCGCTCTATTTCTCACCCTCTAGTAGCCCTGATACAGTAATAATAATACAGACAGAATTTTTGTTCGTGGAAACATTATAGGCCGTAGGCTTGTTTATTTTCTACAGAAAATAACACCAAACAATAATCATAACAACCAACAATAACACCAACTCGCTTTTGGGCACTGTCCAGGGGGTGTAGATGCCCAGCCTTCTCCTTGGCTAGTCTTAGTTACCCAGGGGCATCTGTTCCTGGACACGTGCCGCTGCCTACGACTTTCTGCAACCGTGTACCGAAGAAAGTACTCGGCGTTCCTGTTCCTTGTTCTTTCCTCTCGCCTTTTTGCTGGGTGGGTTGGGTGGCAAAACCTTTCCTTCTCCCCCTTTTCCAGGCCCTGGGAGCTTACCCGAATGAGGTGTGCTTCTTACCTGGTTGTGCCTGTCTTGCTTTTCGTTGGGGTACTTATACCCCTTTGGCCCATTGTTGAACCTCTGGGGGGCCGGACTTCCTCCTGCCCCCCTGTTGCTTTTACCTCACACCTTACCCATGTGTGTTTTGTGTTTTGTGCCTTCTCCTTGGCTAGTCTTAGTTACCCTGGGGCATCCGTTCCTGGACACGTGCCGCCACACCTGAGTGGGTGTCGCCTCGGTCGCTCAGGTCCCCCCAAAAAGCTTCCCTATCTGCAACCTCACTCAGCTAAGGCTCTGAAAATGTTATCTGTAAAAATTCCCATCCCTTTGTTGGATAGGTGTACCCCGTCCTGGTGGAAAATCTCTGGGTTGTTCTGCGACAAGCCATGCTTTATAAACTGAAGCCCCATACTCCTACAGTACTTTTCTACCGCCTTGTTGAGCTTTTTCCTTGCAACTTCGATTGCATGCCTCCTGTGTGCCCCGTACCAGACTCTGCAGGTAATTATCTCGAACATAAAAATTTCGGTTTTCCACCAGCAGTGTGCTATGGCCCTTAGGGACTCACACATGTTGCGCATCAGTTCGCCCCTATTTGTTTTGACCAGGTCATTACCCCCAAGGTGGATTACCAGATACTCCGGGGGGTCCCTAAATCCGATCAGGTCCGATAACCGGTCATGAATGTCCTCCCAATGCATTCCTGGGAGGCCCCACCAGGATGTTATTGTCTTTTTAAAATGCAGGCCCTCTTTGAAGTCTTCGATCCACCTGCCTGCTCGTGTCACAAATGAATGGCCGACTATCCATGCCGACTTGTAGGGGCTTGTATCTGCATGGGTGGATGGGAGAGAAATCATATCAAGCTTTCTCTTACATATCTTTTGAAGCATTGTGACCTCCACCCCCTGATTTTCTTTACGCTTTCACTCCTAGGCCTCCTGCCCATGCCGACGTGGCTGCCCCTATTCTAAAAGAGTGGGTCCCGAACTCTGCTGCATCCCACCCCGCTACAGCTATGGTTTTCTTTAGCACCGCTTGGAACTGATATCTGCTGAGCGCCCTGCCCTCCCTGTGTATAAGTAGTTGCCCCCCGACTTCCGGCCGTACCTCGATAAAATCTTGGGTGATGCACCTGGGACAATGTTCCCTATCCTTATTGCAATTCAGCTCTATTGTTCTACCTTTCCCCATCTGGTCTGTTTTCGATTTCCTCAATAATATCGACATGCCTTTGGATCCTATGCTGACGTTGCCTCTTGCTAGCCCATCACCTGCAACTGTGTTGCGTGCTACCAGGTCCCCAATCCTAAAAGCCCCATAATATGCTAGTGCAAACGCCGCCTTGAACAGCCTTGTCTCATAGCTGTCGCTACACGTACTATGCAACAAATGTAACAGTTTAACCACTTTACCAAAATTCAGGGGTCTCCTGCTGTCTGTTTTTTTCCCCTCCAATTTTTCCCAGCCCTTGATCGCATATTTTATCCGTGGGCTACCTGTTGGTTCTGTCACCCCGGCCACCTTAGAGGTATATGCAACTGCGGCCAAATGTGCTGCCGCCCAGCTTTTTCTTTTCCCTTGTGCAAATGCTTTCTCCTGGAAGTCACACATTTTGGAGATTGTAATCTCCCCCACTTCTTGCAAACCAGTTTCCTTTAACACATTATTTACATGCTTCTTGTATTGCTTACCAGTTTTGTATGTTATAGCGTTCCTGGCCAATCTTTCTATCACTTGACCTTGCACCTCCTCTTCTGAGTCAACCTTGTAGTTAACCGTTTTTCCTCCATTGCTTTTAATGGGACCCATGCCTTCTGTGGCGTGGGCGTTTTTATCCTGTTTGCGTCCGGCCGCAGCTCTCTGAACTTGTCCCACTGGAAACGACCACATTTGCTTCTCCAGCGATATGCCTCGCCTTTAAGACCACATTATTATTCAGACAACCCAATTTTATTGCCCTCATTAATTCCAAGACCAGCGGGCATGATGCGCTTCCATTATTTATTACATGCACTACTGCTATGTTGTCTGACCAAACATTTAGCTCTTTGCTATTTAGTTCCGCCTCCCATGCACACAGTGCTACCCAGATAGGAAACAGCTCCAGTAATGTAATATTACTCGTCCAAGCTGCATCCTGCCAGGCCTTTGGCCACTTTTCTGCGCACCAATTTGTCCCCAATATTGCGCCAAAACCAAAATCCCCGGCTGCATCTGTAAATAGGACCCTCTTGCTCTCTTCGTTTATTGGTGAGCGCCAGATCACTGCTCCGTTGAATGATTTACGGAATACACCCCATACCTCCAAATCTTTCTTGATTCCCCCGCCAATTCTGACTCTGTGGTGGCCCTCTTTCGCCCCTCTTGTTCTCTGTTCAATCCTTCTTTGGAATATCCTGCCTTGTGGTATAACCCTACCAGCAAAGTTTAGTTTACCTGCCAGTGATTGCAATTCCTTAACCGTGGCCTTATTTTTTCCTTTTAGACTTTTGATTGTTCTCAATAGGTCTGCCACTTTCTCCTCCGGGATCCTGCACACTCCCCTTTGTGAGTCTATTTCTATACCTAGAAATTGTATCCTTTGTGTTGGGCCCATTGTTTTTTCTTCCGCCAGCGGGAAGCCCCAGTCTTCTGTTAATGCCATGAATTTGTTCAAGGTAGCCCTACACAGTTCGGAACCCTGTGGTCCCACAAATAGAAAATCGTCCAGGTAGTGTACTACTTGTGCCTCCTCCATCTCCTTTGTGAGTGCGAATTGAAAGAATGAACTCATTTTCTCAAAATATGCGCACGAGATGGCGCAACCCATTGGTAGGCATTTATCCACAAAATGATCGCCCTCCGAATGCATGCATAGCCACCTCTGTGATTCCCTATTGACTGGGAGCAGGCGAAATGCTGACTTTATATCAGCCTTCGCCATCCATGCCCCCTCCCCTGCTTTCCTTTCCACCTGTACTGCTTCCTGAAAATCTGCATAAGACACTGACACTGCATCCTGTGGTATGCCATCGTTCACCGATGCCCCTGGAGCGTATGATAAGTGGTGAATCAGCCTGAATTCGCCTGCCTCCTTCTTTGGGACCAGCCCCAAAGGTGAGCATATGTATTCCGCAAATGGGGGGATCTGTATGGGCCCCCTATCCTCCCCAGTTCTACTTCTTTCTTGATTTTTTGGCCCACTAACACTCTGTTCTCTAGAACGGATTTCAGGTTTTTTGGAGTATTCTGGGACCCTTGTCCTTCAAATGGAATATTGAAACCCTCCTGGAAGCCTCTCCTGATCGTCTCTGCAACTTCCTTGTCTGGAAAAACCTGTAGCCACTTCTCCATTCTTTCAATCTTAACTGGCGTGGCCCCTTTCTCATCGCTTTTCCTAACTCCACTTTTCCAGTACCCTGTGCGTGCTGGATGCTGCTCTGGTGCATTTTGTGGTACTATGTTGGCCCTTACAATTTTCGCATCTGTGGCTGAATTTGCATTTCTTGCCCCAGCTACATGGCACCCCATTCTCGAAGTTTCGACATTGCGCTGCATCTCTCCTTGTTGGCCCATTGCTTCCCCTACCGCCCACTTGTGCTGTTGGTAATATGGTGATCTGCCAACTGCTCTGTGAGCTGTATTGTCTGTTCTGAAAACTCTGATCCCTTGTTCTGTCATAATTGTTCTCATATCTTCTGGTATTATATTTATAATCGTTTCTAAAGTCGTTTTGCCAATATTACCTCCTTTGATAGCCTCCCGCACTACTCTGTTCCCTGGCGTCCCATTTTTCTTTTAGCACATTGGCCCTCATTACGACCCTGGCGGAGATCCATGGTGCAATTTGCACCATGGTCCATGGCGCTAAGCTGCCAACTCCGCCATGGTGGTTGGCGGACTTACCGCCCCATTCCGACCTTGGCGGGGCGGTAAGTCCCCAATCCCCATTTACCCTTCCCCATTCCCATTTTTGCCCCAGAGGGTATAATGGGAGTGGGGAAGGCGTTAATTACGCCACCGTAAATTACGGTGGCGTAATTAACAACAAGTCCCGTAGCGCCATGGATTTTTCCGCCTGCAAAAAGCAGGCGTAAAAATCACCATGGCGCTACGGGAACTCGTAGTCAGGCGGAAAGGTGCGCCATGGTTTACGCCGGCGTAAACCCCTTTCCGCAAGGGTCGTAATGAGGGCCATTGAATATGTACAGGTTGAAATTCTCCTCATCCCAACCTATGTCTGGGAAGCAATCCATTTCTTTTCTAAATTCATGGTCATATTCCTTCCATGCATCCCCCCCGAATGCTTTGTAAACCTTCAAAACCCTCTGCTGGTATGTTACTAGTGATAAACCGTCTTCTGGATATTTTTGCAGTATGATAGTGGACATAATTTGGAAAGCTGCCGTCCAATTATCAAAATTCCTAGGTACTGGTGCCCTTTTTAGTAAGCCCTTCTCATCCTCTTTTATATCTTCTAATGATACATTCTGCCCTCTCTTTTGTACATCTAGTAACGAAAAAATATCTAGAAATTCTTTTCTCCATATTTTCTCCTTCACTTTTTCATTAATGTACCATGCTTAAGCTTTCATAGAACGCCCCTGTGTGTCTTTCCCGACCGTGAGCCGGCCATATTTCGTCATAAACGTGGCTGGTTCTTGTACCGCTATAATGGAAGGTCCGGCTGGTGTTCCCGGTAGGCTGGCAGTCGTCCCCAGGGGGACAGACGTTAGCAGACCCCCTTGTACCCCCCCTGTGGTATGGGGACCCTTTTGTCTGCTGGACTTGGCCCATCCGCCCCCTGCCCGTCAAGTGCTCCTTCTAACCTAGCCTTTTTCTGCTTATCTTTACATATTACCCCCTTCCATTTCACTCATGCCTTCAAGTGGTCCCTCTCTTCGTCTTCACTACTTTCTGTTTCAGATGTTACCACCCTTTGTTTCTTCTCCTTTCCCCCACGGGTTCTGGGCGACTTACCCTGAGCCGTGATGCATGTTTTTAACATTTTTACAATCTTGTCCCCAATATTATTGCCCATTTTTACAGTACCTTTTTTATTTCCTTTCTTTTGCCTCTTTCTAGGCTCCTCCGGCTGCTCCTGCGATCCTCTTGCCACCTCTCTTGCCCTCTTCTGGCCTTGTGGTATTCCTGCCTCTTCTTCACTGCCGCTGGAATCCTCTAGCAGCAAAAGCGACATTGCCCTTGCCCTTTCCTCTGACTGCACGACATCCAGCACCCATTGTGCTCCATACTCTTTTTCCGCTTTTTTGGCCCATGCGCTGAACTCTTGCGCTCTTTTTGCCCTATCATCTGCCATTCTGCGCACCCCTCCTTCGTCAACTTTTAATTTGTCTCTATTTCTTGTAACTGTTTTTTGGGATTTACAGTTCTGCGAGGCACTGCAGATATTTACACTCCGGTACTCCTGTGAACATGAGCTTTAACCGACTAGGCCACAGTTCATTTTCTGTGCCTGTCCCTTTAATTTTCTTCGCTGCTTCCCCTTGCCTGACGTGCCCCTCCCTGTCAGGCTTGAACCACTCCCACCCCCCATGAAAGTTGAGTCTCACTTTGACCCGGGTGTGATTTGAAAACACGACCTTCGGATCAAGCGTCAGCCGTGATACCGTTGCGCCGCAAGGTCCCGCCAAACATTTTCAGGAATCCCCGCGACTCAAGGTGGTTGGGCCCGCCTTCCTGCTCTAGCGCTTCGGGCTTCTTCGCTTGTGCAGTCAGTGGGTTCCTGAGAGATGACTGTGTTGTGTGGATAATATCCCAGATAGCGTGTGGAAAGCCTCGCACAATACGTGGGCAGCGGCTGGCTCTTTACGGCTCCCACGCTCTGATCTGTGTGCTCCTTCTCCATCGGCGGAGTCCTCCGGCATGCGTGCCCGCTCCTCCAGTGTTCTTTATTGCAGCTGTTTCTCTGGCTGCGAACGCCGGCTTCGTTCGCGGTGGACTTTTCCTCCTCAGCCCGCCCGCGGCTGCTTCTCTCCAGCGCCTGCGGCTCCTGCAGTCCTTCCACTCGGCCCCGGCGATGACGGTAGGTCTGTCAACTGCTGTGGGGGGGAGATTTGAAAAACAGAGTCACGAAAAGCCTGCAGAGGCAAAGCGCAAAACTTTTCCTTCTCCCCCTTTTCCAGGCCCTGGGCGCTTACCCGAATGAGGTGAGCTCCTTAACTGGTTGTGCCTGTCTTGCTTTTCGTTGCGGTACTTATACCCCTTTGGCCCATTGTTGTACCTCTGGGGGCCGGACTTCCTCCTGCCCCCCTGTTGCTTTTACCTCACACCTTACCCATGTGTGTTTTGTGTTTCCTTGGCAATGCCACGGGTGAGGGCGCTGCTTGGCTGCCACTCCCCTTGCATTTCGTGCCATTTGCTTCCCCCACCCCGCGCCTAACCCCCCAGGCCCTCTATCGTTCTGCACTTTGTGCTGCACGAGGCCTGGGGCACACTGCGTGCCAAAACCAAGCAGCACAGTGAAACCGACCGCAAGAAGAGTAAATAAACAAACATGCTCTCTAAACCACGTGACACATAGCCCATGCACACACATAAACCCACAAGCAATGCGGGTTTGCGCATATTAATCCATTTGTTTTACAGCTGCATGAAAATCTCATGCACGAGTACAACGAAACTCACTGACGATATGGAAGAGGCATGCATGGCAGAGAACCTATCTCCATATTCTCCCTCGCCTTCGCCTCGTCACTGCTTGAAATTGGGCTGAAGTGAAAAAAAAAAAAAGAAAATGGGCTAGAGCATTAAACAGAGGTGTTAATTCAATACACCAAGCGTTTTCTCCCCTATTCAGTGCACCACTTAATTAAAAACCGAAATGTAAGTATTGTGACAGGGTCAAAGAGCTGACCCTGTCAAAAGGGGATGGTGACCCTTCTCAACCCGGGGGGTGAGAGGCCTACTATGCTGTTTACCAGAGCCAGTCGTGACCTGACGCGAAGTGTGGGAACTGGGAGGTTCCCAGTCTCTGTCCCTACTACTTGTGCGTGGCTAAATGAACAAAGTACCACCTTTTCTTGTCCCATATCTGTGATGCATAATGCTGGCCAGTCTTTTTTCTTTTTGTCACACAGAAGGCCTTTCACTGGAGAGAAGGGTGGGCAACCCAACAAGAGAGGGCCGGCAAGGAACTGCAAGATAACAGAGCGATCCACACATCAAACCAGCAATCCAGATGCTCTATGTGAAAAGGACTGTGAAATGGATCGTACTTTCAGTGGGACCTCAGAGCGGTTTGAATATGAACGCACCAATTTGGATGCTCTATGTAGTCCTGATATAAACCGTGGCAATGACTACATCATTAGGAGCCACCAGGGGAGTTGCTAGGTCTGGAAAAGACCCGGGGCTAAGCTGATGTCAGAACTGTTGGGACTGGGGGCTAGCTAGTCTTTTGGCTGTAGCTCCTGAGATTCTATCCGGGGCTACAACCAAAAGATCAGGGGCTATAGCCCCCTTAGCCCCCCCCTAGCAACGCCCCTGGGAGCCACCATCAGCAAACACTAGCGGACACACAAACTCTGAAATCGACTAAAATTGGAGTGAGCCGCCATTACCAAATGCCGGCTGAACCACATACAAAAAGAAGCAGGGCTTACAGCCTATTACATGTGTGGTATGCCTGTAACCCAACCCCTCGGGAGAAGGAAGCCAGTGGTTGGCCTGGGGAACCAGATGAAGGACAGAATCAATGGAAGGGGGAACGGGAGGATAAAAAGCGTCATAGAAAAACAGTCAGTGTGGGTTTTTCAGGTGGGGGCCAAGGGAGAACAAGGATGACAAAAAGGCCAAATGGAGGAAGGATGGTGCCGAGGAGCAAGGAGGGACTATGCTGGTTGAGGTTCTTCCTTAGCTGGGAACTTGAAATTCTGAATGGTCGCACTAATAGTGACACACCCAGGGTATACCTGGAGGAAGGGTAGTGCTTGTGCCACTCTTGATTATATTTTTGTAAACTCTGTAGTGGTGCTGAGGGTGATCGACCGAAATGTTAGCGTTAACTCTTGGAGTGACCATAAGGCCTTTATCCTCAAGCTTAGCGCTCCCTCACTGCAGGCTTCAGTGAAACCCCCAGGGACCTGGTGACTAGCCATCCTGCTAGTCGTATCAAATGGTCAGAGAGCAACATCACTAGAGCTAAGCTCGCCACATTACAGACGGACTTCCGAGCTTCCCAGTTCTTCCATGACATGGACATGGAGGAAATTGAGAGATGGATTTTGTCCTTTACTGGCCTACATGCCACGTCTAAAACATGCATGACAATTAGACGTAAGCTACGGGGGGCTCGCCGCAGGGCAATGCTAGCAGCGCTGTCTCATGGGGTTTTTTTTGCAGGAAATAAAACAACTAAAAAATACTTATCACAATTGGCTTTGCTGGTGGCACAGATTTAATAGAGATGCCCAATGGCAGCACATGGTGGCTGCTCTCTGCAATGGAGACTCCCGTAGTATCTGGTCCCTCTTGGGTGAGGCTAAAGGATGCAAGAAACAGTACATGATTAACCCCATAAATGAGCATGCATGAGTGGCCTTCTTGACACAGCATAACTACGCCCCCTCTAGCTCTCCCTCCGCGACAGATAGACATTAAACCCGCCGATCCATCTTTTGAAGTAAAAGTGGAGGACATCAAGTTAAAAATTAAGATGTTAAAATCTTCAAGAGCTCCAGGGCCAGATGGCTTGGCCAATGTGGTTATGAGGCAGAATCCCCAATTCTGGGCCATGCTATTAAAGAACCTATTCGATAAGGTACTTGAGGAAGGAAAGATCCCTGCCACTTGACAAACAGCCATCCTCATTCCGGTTCTTAAAAAAGGGAATCCCAGAGACACAGGTAACTATTGTTTACTATGTATGTTGGACTGCACTGGGGAGCTATTTGCTTCATTCCTATTAAAGGAACTACAGAAGTGGGCTGAACTTAAGAGTATTCTTGATAGATACCAGTGTGGATTTCGCCCAGATTATTCCACGGCACACAACCTGCGTCTCATGGACTCATCCATCACACAAGCTCATGGCCATAATAATCCCCCTCTTATATGCTTTATTTATAGACTTTAAAGCAGCTTTTGACACTGTCAGTAGGGAACTCCTTTGGCACAAACTAGAACTCCTGGGCTGCCCACGTGGGATACTGTATTATCTTAAATTATTCCATATGAATAATACAGTGTGCTTAATATTTGGAGGCTAGGGGACCCATGACCATGCCAATTGCACAAAGTTGGGAGGTCAAACAGGGATGTGTCACGCCACCTTACTATATAATCTTTATGTGTCAGACCTTCCCCATTATCTGGCACTGAGCAGAGGTTTCCCCCTAAAATTGATAACACGCACTGTACGGTACTGGCTTATGCAGATGATCTGGCCCTCCTAGACCATACTTTCAGTGGCATGCAGCGCATGTCCAATGTGGTCTGGTTGTATGCAGATAAAAATGGTGTGACCATCAACAGGGACAAGACACAGATTATGTTATTCTCTGCAAAGCGCATAGCCAGACCTAGGCTAATTGTCCTGGATATTGAAATCACGTACACTAAGCTTTACAAATACCTGGCAGTGGAATTTGATGCAAGACCAGGCTTTAAAACCTGCATAGAGATATGTACTAGGAAGGCAAACCAGTTGACTGCGTTAATAGTGCAATTCACAAAAGAAGGGGTGGTTACATGCTTGCGGGAGCAAGACAGCTATGCTTACAATGCTTGGTCCCGGCGGTCATCTGTGACCTGGAGAGTCTAGTAGATCTTGACCTGAAATGGCTCCAGTTGGTCGTAGGCAGATTTTGGAGGAAATTACTGGGATTTCCCAACTGCATCCCTACGGCCGTACTAAGACTAGAACTTGGTATTCTGTCACTTAAATCCTTGGTACTAAAAAAAAGAGCCATTTTGTACATTGAAATGCTGAGCGGGCCTTCAAACCCTCTTCTTCAGAACCTAGGTAACGCTGAACAGAGGCTCACAATAAAGTCTAATTTCAGCAAGAGTATGAACCCTCTATTTAATGACATAGGTTGGACCCCTAATTGGAGGGATGATTTCTCTGACCTCAGGTTCTGATTCGAAAAACGTCTAGATTCATGGGATTGGAACAAAAATATTATGCATTTGAGTTCACTAAAAAACTTTGCTTTTGTGTCTGATGTGCTGTACACATTCTAGAAGGCACAGCCGTATTTAGACATATGTCCCTCAAACCATTTGAGGAGGTTTATCCTTTTATTGCGAATTAACTGCCTGCCAGTGCGGAGTGTTGTGGGTTCTTCCTTGTACCTACCAGAACAGGAATGCTATTGCCATATTTGCCTCAACAAAGCAAATGGTGAGACGGCTAAGCACGTTTTGACTGGATGTCCCAGTTTGGGTACTGTGTTCACCATCCACTTGAGCAAACTTGAACATCATCATGAAATGGAATTGGCTTGCATTCCACTTTATCTCTAACTCCATGTTTCTCCTTTTCTGTTAATTGCATTCTCTGTCCTCTAGGGTCCTATTTTAATCTATCGTAACTCACATGATCTTAATGTTTCTTATATTCATATCTGAAGAGTTTTAAATCGTTTTTATGACATTGAACAATTGTTTGGATATAGTGATTTTATGAGATAATCTGATGATGTAATGAACTTTATGCTATTTGTATTATTTATTGTATATGTGTAAAGTTTTATACTAAAACTATATCACATTAAAATAAATAAACGAGGAGCAAGGAGGAGGATTGCTGAAAGCTTGTGGGAGATGAAGTATTGGTTGGTGGGCGAAATTGGTATGTGGGTGTGAGAGTGTGTGCAAGGTGAATGAGTGAGACTTATAGACAGGGTAGGGGGTGAATGAGATTGAATGGGAAGGTGACTGGGAGCAGGGGCGTTGCTAGGGGGGGCTAGGAGAGCTGTAGCCCCTGATCTTTTGGTTGTAGCCCCGGATAGAATCTCAGGAGCTACAGCCAAAAGACTAGCTAGTCCCCAGTCCCAACAGTTCCAACATCAACTTAGCCCCGGGTCTTTTCCAGACCTAGCAACTCCCCTGACTGGGAGAGTGGAAGGAGGGTGACTGGGAGAATGTGTGGGTGGACTGTAAACTAGTAGACTGGAGATGGGAGAGTAGTAGAGTAGAGAGGAGGGGGTACTGGTGTGGAGAGGAGGAGAGCAGTAGAGGGTTGAGTAGTGGCAGAGAGCAAAGGAGACTAGCAGAAGAAAGGAGAACATCAGAGGGACAGTCATAGGAAGAGAGAGGGAGAGAGAAGGCGAGTGGGAGAAAGAGAAGGGAGAGGGTAGAAGACAGGGAGTGGTCAGATGGAACAGCAGGATGAGAATTTCAAGGGTGTGCAAGGGAAGGACCAAGGGAGACATTGGTGACTGGAAGGCACCTTATCTTAGTAACATTCCGATGTTGAAACCAAGGCTAGGATTCACCTAGATTCTTCCCAGCGGTATGAGAGATAAGGAGTGTGCCTATGCCATCAAAACCAGTCAGTTAATAGGCAGTAGGGTTTACCAGTCTCTCGTAAGTATCTTGGGGAATAGAGATGCCTGGGCTAGGAAGGGAACTGCGAGAGAGAGAGAGAGAGAGAGCGCCCCCATAGGGAGCTCCTTCACAATCATGTAGAATTAATTTTATACAGGGAGGCACAATGCTCTTTTGATCACAAAACAATGTACAATAGATAGGAAATCTGATTTGACAGGAATGAGTGAGCTTCTTACAATGGGGTGAGTTCAAGTGACATTCTGACCAGGTTTTTGGGGGAGTAAATGGAACAGTCAACGGGGATAATACATGGGTTGACATACATAGATTAAGGACAACCAACATTAGACCTTTTTAAGTGCAGGTAGACGGTACGGCCAGCTCTGCTCGGGATGTGACCATGATGGGTGAAGTGCTAGAGTGGAGGCAGAGGTAGTGAGGGTCAGAGGCAGGGTTGAGGTGAGGGAAAAATGTTAGCTCGAGGTAAGTTAAGAGGGTAATTCAGAGGCGAGGAGGTAGGCTTTTAGTTTAGTTTTGAACAAATCGGTGCCGACTGTTTCTTGGATGTCCGGGGGAAGAGAATTCCATGCAATTGGAGCAAGGAAAGAGAAAGAGCAAAAGCGAGAGGAAGCACAGTTAGGGCAAGGTGCCACAAGGGTAGTCAAAGAGACAGAGCAGAGACTACGACAAGGCTTGTGAGTGGGTAGATGAGGATAGATACAGTGGTGCCTTTCTGTAGATAGATTTCTGAAACAGGAGCACAAATTTAAATATGGCCCTTTTTTGCATCGTCCGCCATCCAGCCTGGTGATGGTACGAGGAAGTAGGTGTGCAGTGAGGCAGTTTAAAGAGAGTCCTCGTAGCAAGGTTGATGATCTTGTCGAGAGGACAGAAAGCATAGTTGGGACGACCAAAGAGAATCCTGGCACAGCATAGTAGTCCACTTTAGAGAATACAAGAGTGGTTAAGAGATGTTTGGCGGTATCGAAAGGAAGGAGATGCCTGATTTTCCTAATATTTAGGAGGTTGAGGTGAGCCACTGTTGCAGTTTTGGAGATGAAAGTAGAGAAGGTATGAGAAAGATCATACATGACACAGAGGTTTCCAGCTGAAGAAAAGTAGGGGAGAGTGTCAGGTAGGAACTGGATAGTCAGGGGAAGAGATGAGAAAGAGTATTTGGCAGGGAAGAAGAGCACCTCTGAATTGGTTGAGTTTAACATCAGAGAGTGCAAAGCCATCCAATATTTAATGGCAGAGAGACAGTTTGAAATGTTGATAGAGAGATATGAGGAGAGTTCAGGAAAAGCGAAGAAGATTTGAGTGTCGTCCGCGAAGAGTTGGTACAAGAATCCAAAGTAGGAAAGTAGGCCCCAAGAGCAGAAGATGTGTAGAGTGTAAAGAGGAGAGAACCCAAGACAGAGCCCTATAGAACACCAACAGTTAGAGAAGTGTATTGAGAGGTGTTGCTCCAGGAGACAGAGAATTGGCGAGGTGCCAGGTATGATTCAATCCAGGCAATGGCTTGATTGCGAATCCCAAGAAGAAAGAGAGTATTAAGGAGATCAGAGTGATCAACAGTGTCAAAGGCAGCGGGCAGGTCAAGGAGAATTAGGAGAGAGGATAGGTTGAGTGCTTAGCAGAGGAGATGGAGTTGGAGACATTCATAAGATCAGCTTCCGTGGAGTGACAGGAGCAGAAACCTGCTTTTAGGGGGTCTAGGAGGTTGTGGATGTCTAAGTAATGTGTACGACGGCTGAATAAAACCCTTTCAAGCCCTTTAGAGTAGTGCGGAAGGGCTGTCCGGTTAAAGCATCGAATGAAAAAGGATCGAATGCAAAAGGATAGACACAATAGGGCCAAAAACAAAAGGATTGCATTTTTTTTTTATTATATATTTATTTTTTGGGTTTTCGTATAGGTAAAAAAAATGTTTTTTACCAAAAAAACAGGGGTTGGGGGGGACCACCCCAAAAAAAAATGTAAAAAAAAAAAATCGATCTTTTGTTTTTGGTACATTTGAGTCGGTGCTTTGACCATTCAACCCTTTTTTTCGATCCTTTAACCTATAACCTGCGGAAGGAGAGACACAGGGTGAAAGTGAGCCCTTAGATTTAGGTCAGTCCTTTGCTTTTTTAGGAAAAGGGTGGCCGTCGCATTTTGAAAATAGAGGGAAAACAGAGTCTAAGGACAGGTTGAAGAGTTCAGCGAGGTGAGAGGCCACTAAAAGGGCAATAGGTTTTACTAGCTGAGGAGCAAGAGGGTCTGATGGGGCACAAGAGGGGTTAGTCCTCATCAGCAGAGATAGGAATTCTCAGTATTAGTGTGACTAAACTGGGAGATAGAGGCAGAGGATGATGCTAGTCCTAGGTTAAGGAGGAGTGAGGAGTGAGTTTAGGGTGCCCTGTAGCCAGCAGAGATGGTTGGAGTAAGGGTCAATGCGGGTGCAGAGGAAATCTGTTTTGGCTTTATCAAGTTAGGACTTGAGAGAGTTCAGGCAGAAAGGTAGCATTTCAGGTCCTCATACGAATGGGTACGCCTCCATTTGAGTAGCAGCTGACGCATGTCTATGCAGAGGAAGCGTATGAATGGGGTGACCCATGGTTGAGGACGCTGAAACTTAAGGGTGAAAGTTAGCAGTGGGAAGTGAGAGGAGAATGAGTCATATTGTAGTGATTGGAAGCTGGTGAAGGTAGTGTTGGTGGAAGAGGCATCAGGTGTGAAGGAGGAGAGTGATAACTGTAGGTCCGAGAGAAGGGGAGGAATGGCAGAAGGTTTACATTTCCTTTTAGTAATAGGCGAGGCAAGTGTTGCAGAGAGGCCAGAGGGTGGAAAGGGGATGGTTGTGGAAACAATGGCGTGATCACATAGGGATGGTGTGACAGTAGTATTAGTGGCTGGGAGAGAGGTGGAGATGAATAAGAGATCCAAAGAATGACCCCTGGTGTGGATAGATAGGTTATGGATAGAGTGGAGAGCATGGTCACTAAGAAAATACTGAAGTTCAGATTTCTGAGAAGTGGTTGTAGAGGGATGGTTAAAGCCACATGCAAGAATGAGGTGGTGTTTAGTGGAAAGGGAATCAAGTAGTTGTCCAAGTGCATCAATGAATGATCCAATGGGACTAGGAGGGCGATAGATGGAGATGATGTGAACCAAGCGAGGAGGAGCAATAGTAGAGATAGTGATTTCAAAAGAGGTAGGAGAGGACGTGACATTGAAGATTTGTGAGGCATTGAGGCAGGAAGAGAGTAGGTGTCCCTCACCACCACCTCTGCCAGTCAGACGAGGAGAGTGAATGAAGGATAGTTTGGAGTTATGTAGGGCCAGCAAAGTGGTAGTGCCAGAAGCAGAAATCCAGGTTTCAGGGATAGCAAGGAGGTCTAGGGGAAGAGAGCTGGAATGAAAGTTGTCAGTCTTAAAGGAGTTTTGTTGGTTACCAGACATTTGGTCGAATGCATTTGATCGAATTACAATATGGTCGAATCAATTTGGTCGAAAAAATGGTCGAATTTTTTTTATTTTATTTTATTTTTTGGGGGGTCCCCCCCAACCCCTGTTTTTGGTGTTAAAACACCTTTTTTTTAACCTTTTTTTACCTATATATACATAATTGATTCGACCAATTTGTCATTCGATCAAATATATTCGACCATTTGACTGGACAGCGTTTTATTACATACAGACTGAGCATTCCAGAGTGAAATGGCCAGTTAATGCAGTAAGGAAGAGTAGAGAAGTTGAGTCTCAGAGGAAGAGAGGTGAGGTGGAGAGGTGTTAGGGGAGGTATGTTTAGCTTCTCTGCTTTGTTGTTGGAAGTAGGAGGTGCAAGAGAGATGGAGTAGTGTGAGTTTCAAGATGTGAGTTTTATGATAGCGATAGGAAAGGAGGAAGTTTTAGCATGATTGGAGAAAGGATAGGGAGAGGTGAGTAGGAAGAGCAGCAGGAGTGAATCCATTGTAGGTGAGTACTTCAGTGTGGAGAGATAGCACAGTAGTTAGAAAACTAGAAGTACTCACAGGTGCAGCAGGGAGAAAGGCAAAAGAAAAGGGTCATAGACGAAGAGGCCAAGAGGCTGGTCAACGGCTGGTCTTCACCATTCACTGTTCCACCCTTCACTGGAACGCCCCTAAGGAGTTCAAAAGTTATGACACATGCTCTCGTCACCTGATCGCCTAGTCCATCAGTGGTTTGTCTCTGATTTTGTCCCTGGTGTTGCTGGGATGAGGCAATTTCTTCTGGATTGGTGCTCCCAGAAAAGTCTAGTGTGGTCTTCCTCTGGAGTGTGTGCCGACTCAAGATGGCTGCAGGAAGTGATGTCACTGATCCATGCTGGCCATAGGAAGTGATGTCACCAATCCAAGATGGCCACAGGAAGTGATCAATTTTAACTGTCTTCTCAAGGCATCTGTGAGAATATTTGCCTGCAAGAGCTCTCACAGAGATCAACGCTCTCTCAAGCCAGACCTAAAACCAGAGGCAGTGCACAGATAGCCTACCAAAATGACCAACAGAACTGTGCCGTTGCTGCGGTGCTTTAGCTGCTTTGTTAATGTCAATTTAACATGTCTAAATTACTGCCCCGTGTGCCTCCCTTTTAGTTCTGGCTCACAATTGACAATTCAGCACTCCCTAGTATGCGTGAAAACATATGCTATGGAGAGTTGAAAGAGGGGAAGAAGGCCTACTCCCCTCCCTCCATATTCATCCATTCAGCTTGTCACATCATTAAGTGGTCTTCTGTACAATTTCCTACAATGAAAATACATTAGAGGAAACGGATCCTTCAACGTCGCTTGCTCAATGTAAAAAAGCTGTCTCTCAAGACAACAGGAGAGATATATAATTATAATTATAATGATGTTGCGCTACTTTCCTATACATTTCGAGCAGGACTGGGCCGGCCTTACCTCCGCCTGCTTGGGTTACTGAGTATGGAAGCGTTTGCTGTGTTCTCCTGCAGATTTGCAAGTCCCCACCCCACAGCTATACCACATCACAAAACGGTTGCCTTTGCCAATGCTTGCTATACGTGCAACGCACTCCCAACTTCCATTTTCTCCCCCCTGCTGCTTCGTGCTTTGGCCTCTCTATGTTTCATATATTTTCTCGAAAAGATAAATACACAATGCAATTTTAAAAAACTCTGAAACCTAGGTTTCCAAAATATAAATGGATTAAATGCATGCCCGCTAATGACATGTTCAAGCAAACCCACGTATACATTGGAGGAACCAGGCACAGGTGGATAGCGTTAAGTCATTCATATGTCTTAAGAGAGTAAACGCAATATATGTGGCAGACTTTGGAACCAGAAGTTAATCTGCAATTTTTGGAGGAAGCGGATTTTTAACTTTATAAAATAAGCTTTCACTGCAAGGACAGTGAATGCTTGGGACATCCTCCCAGTAAAGAAGGCAGGTAGATTCAAACACAGTAAATGATTGGAAAAGTCTTTGGCAGTCAAAGAACAACAACCATAATGTATATGAAAGGATAAAGCTGGCAGCCTTGAACGGCCTTGTGTCATGGGTAGAGGGGTAGCGCGATGGGCTGGATAGACCTGGCGTGCATAACCTGTCTCGCTGTATGTATGCACCTCATTTTAAGAGAGAGAAAGTATTCAGTGCATAGGGACCCAGATACATCCGATTCCATGAAGGCAATAAAACAGATGGGGTATAGCACAAATCCCCTATAATAGAAAAGATGTTCAGATGACGTGGACATTTGGGTGGGAATATGTGGAACAATGTTGATGGATGTAGGAGGGTGGAAGATATATTGATAATGGGTCTTTGTGACATGAAAGATATGTTGGTGTGACAATTGCATGTCTTAGAGCTTCTCTAGAGGTTATAAGCCCCCTCTTCCTGGGACAGGGGAAATCCAGAGCCAGCAATTGTCAAGGGAAGAGTGTAATAATCAGCCGTGGCTGGTGAATTTCGGAACGGGAGGGGCATATATGTATGCGTCTAATATGTGTGGGCAGCTCAGCGCAGCGAGGGAGCTCAAACCAAACAAGGGGACGTTGAGGGGGTCTCACCCACAGAAACCTTTTTAAATAATAGGTTAATATGGTGCGTTGAGCAGCACTTTCTGAGGAAAATTGGACTAAAAGCCACACAGTTTACAATATGTTTTGTATGGCAGCACATGAAAAGATCCAATAAATGCAAGTCAAACAGTGCACAGGACCATTTTCCAACAGATGTTCATGATGCCTTTGGCAACAACATATGCCAATATAAAAAACATTGTCATGCTGACTGTGCCCATACATGCCTATGCAGACTGCACCAGTATATGCCAGTATTAACATGTAAGGACTCCAAGCCAGTAAAAAAAGGCAATGCCACAAAATGAAAGTATATCCAGATGGGCGACTCCAAAATAAGCCAGTCTAGTCACATAATAACACTCATCGTTTTTGCTTTACCCTTGATGCCAAGCAAAAAGTAAATAATGCCATCCCACAGTAAGAATGTAAATGCACAATGGCGCCATATGCCAGGCTAGCCACATAATAACACTTATCATGTATGCTTTGCCCTTGATGCCAAATAAAATATGCCATGCCACAGTAAGAGAGTATATGAAGACTGACACCTCTATTGTAGACCAGTTTAGCCACATAATAACACTTAGCCACATAATAACACTTATGTTTGCTTTTTACTCAAGCAAACATGATACATGTTATTACATGGCTAGGCTGTCCTGCATTGAATGTAGACCTGTCTCGCCACATAATAACACTTATCATGTTTGCTTTCATCTTGATGCAAAGTTACTGTGCAGCAAGGGTAAAGCAAACATAAGTGTTATTATGTGGCATACAGGAATTAATAAAAACAAACACACCAACATGCACATGCATGTACATACATACACATTAAACAAAAAACACCTCACCTGCTTGCACCCTCCATAAGTCCTGCGCCATGCTGTCACAGTCCTCTCTGTAAAATGAACATGCTCACTGACCGGATAAGACTTCTCTCCTGTCAGTCAGCGTGTGTATGCTGCTATCACAGTAATGAGATACAGCAGGGCCAGGCTTCCAAGATCCCGCCACTTCTCACTAATTTTCGCTACGTTTGTTGCAGAGCCCAAAGAGCTCTGCATACAAAACAAATATGTAGAGGGGGACGGACCACTTTCCCAGAGGCAGGCAGCACAGTCCTGCATGAAAAGAAAGCACACAGGTGGACTGTGATGCCTGCAGAAGGGGCAACGCTCTCATCCATAATGGTGGGCTGCCACTGATAACAGGTGCATAACAACAGAAATTCCGATCTCTGCCCCTGTTGCACTAGCATGAGTCTGCAGAACCATAACACCAGCCTTGCATCTGAATGCCTATGCTCAACAGTATTCTTTTAAAATTTCAGATGCTGGCGCATGAGAAAACCCTTAAGCAACTACTACCTGTATGAATGAACATCCAGTGATACAGAGACCCGATCACAGCGGTTGCGCGGCGAGAGAGAGAGAGACAGAGAGAGAGAGAGAGAGAGAGAGAGAGAGAGAGAGAGAGAGAGAGAGAGAGAGAGAGAGAGAGAGAGAGGTGCTGATTCCAGCCAGGCAGCAGCACAGAGCCTCTGCGCCGCAGTACCAAGCGGTTGCACAATTAACTAGTTCCCAGGACTTACCCTAGGGGCCCCCACCATTGCTACCCCAAGAACAAGCTTTGATTTCAGTTTCCTGTCACTGCCAGATCTCCCGGGCAGAGAAGGTTGGTGGGGGTACGACCTGATACTATGTGTTTTTTCACACACACACCCAGGGAGGGAAAAGAAGCAAGGAGATTGGATAGGGACCGCTGACCTTGACTGAGTGTGTGTGTTTGTGTTTGTGAGAGGCAAGTCTGTGGAAAGGGAGTGTAAGGACTGAATGTGTGAAGGCTGGTACAGAGTGAAAGAGGGTGGTTGAGTAGTGGTGTGGGAGAAGTTGTAGTGTGGGAGGAGTTGTAGCAGTGTGGAAAGAGAAGTAGTGGTGTTGTAGGAGGAGTAATCATTTGGGAGCAGTAGTAGCAGAGTAAGAGGAGTGAGGAAAAGGTGAACATCAAAGAGTGGAGCAGGATAGAGAGGGAGTACAACATTGGAGGGACAGGAAGTTGGTGGAGAGGAGCAGGTAGAGTCGAAAGCATATGTGAAAGTGGATGTGAGTGGAACCAGGTACATCTTACAGAGTAGCAACAAGGCACAAAATCCTAACTTTCCCCACTAGGGACACTAACCTGTAGTGAGAGTAGGAAAAGTTAGGTTCCTATAGGTAGTGGGTAAGCCTGCTTTCAGGAAGAACACCTTCGGTATAAGGCAGCGATTAGATAGCATGAATCAACAATCAGTAGAATTAACCAGGTGTTATGGACACCTGGTCTAGGGGGGTGGTTTGTGAGAAGGAGAGAGGGAGAGAGGGATGGCCATATGCCCCACAAAGAATGTATTAAACGTCCTTGAGGCTCAGTGTTTTCTGTGCCACCTGGTGTCAAAAGTGGGATCTGAAGAACCCGACACTGAGGTCAGCCTATGGCTAAGGAACACAGACAAGACATCCAAGACAGCATATTCCTGGGTCACTGCCAGTGCTGAGCCTTCGGAACATGAGATTTGGGAGTTAGGAGTACAGGTAGAATTTCTCAGTCTTGACCTGGTACTCGAGGAAATGGAGTACCAGAGGAAGAGAATTAATCAACTAGTACAGATGAATCTGTTAGAAGACAACCCCTTCCTGGCAGAAGGGCCCAGGAGGAGTTTGGTGGAACAAATACGGGAGGGCCAGGATAAAATCAGCAATTGGAGAAGGACTCATGCTAGTGCAAGCAGACTGCCCATTCTTCCTGGGGACAGCATCTTCTGACGGTGAAGGAACACAGTAGCTCTGATGAGGAAGAGGACATATGATTTCCCATTCTGGTGCTTGCAATTAAACCAGCAGCTCTCCAAGAGCCATATCATCCAAAGATGGAAGCCCTAGTCGAAGACCAATAACAAATCTGCCACAGCATCAGGGGACACTAGCTGCTTTAAATGGATGTCATTATTATTATGATTATCATTATTATAATGATCATTATTATTATTATTATTGCATTTTTATAATGCGCAACACGGCCTCAGTGCGCAAAAAGAGTAAGCCAGGTCAGACAGTAACGCAGAGGTCAAACCAGGAATCATAGGGAAAGGGAGAGAATCTATTCATTGGAGTTAAACAGTTATGTTTTTAATGCTTACTTAAAACACATAATGCTTGGAATGTTCCCAATATGGGAGGGGAGGGTGTTCCACAAAACTGGGGTGCAAACCTGGAATGACTGGCAGGAGGGAGCAACCTGTCTTACCCCATCTATCCAACAAAAGCTTGGCACTGGAGAAGATCGGCATGCCTTCTTCATCAATTACAAAAGGGTAGCTGAGACGGCAGGTTGGAATCAAGATAGATGGTCCCAGTACATCATCCCCTTATTAACCGAGAAACTCAACAAGGTTTCCAAGCTCTAAGTCCAGATGGCCAACCCCCATATGAAGACTTAACTACTACACATAATAACGTTTTTACAAAGATCAGGGATAATTGTGAAACAACTATTGTGCTTCTGGCTGTATTATCAGTGAGCCGGGCTAAACAACTAAGAAAAAAGGGCAAAACACCGTATAATATGATCCTGGTATATAGGCCGCCATCAACCATGCCAGAGTTTTCAAATCATTTGTGCAACTCTTTACTTCCTATCCTAAAAACTAATACTAAAGCTCTGGTTTTGGGGGATTTTAATTACTGGTTGGGTGATAGGAATCATGCATGTGCTAAGCCTCTTGAGTATACTGTAGGGGACACCGGTTTTAAGCAACTTGTGAAAGCACCTACGCATAATAAAGGGAATACCTTGGATTGGGTTGCCTTGTACAATATGGTCTCTATTGATCTGGAGACCACTCCATGTCCATGGTCAGATCATTTGCTTTATTCGCTTTACAATTTTATGTGATAATATTGGTATGAAAAAGGAGATAAGTAAGATTACTGTTGAATCAAGGAATATTAAGAATCTTGCTCCAGATGCTTTAGGACCATGGCTAAAATCTCTAGCTGAGAAAGTGAGTGACTTGGTGTTATCTGATGATATTGTTTATGCCAATTAAAATGCCTTACAAGAGGCTACTAACACTTTAGCACCATTAAGAACAAAACAGGTAGTACCGAGGCAAACAAATGCCTGGTTCACCTCTGACTTGCAGATTCTTTTTTTTAACTTGTTTATTTTTGGTTAGCACACAGGAAAACAAATAAGCATATCAATTCAGCATTTTTTAACAGCATTAACACGTAGTTGTATATCCCCAGATACCCGCTACCACCCTTTAGTTCTGGCTGTCTCCTGTGGACTGTCTCTTCGCCAATTAAGTCCGATCTCTGACTCATCAAACCCTGCCATAACTTACACCAATCAGTCTTCCTCATCTATCCCCAAGCTTATGTCACCAAATCCTGATTCTGGCTATCTTCCGGGGCCTGCTCCTCTACCAATTGAGTCCGTTCCCCGTCTGCAGCTCGCTGGGCATTTGTTACTAGACTTGATTTGTATGTTAGTGCAGGGAAGCGCAGGTCATAGTCTATCACCAGCGGCCAAATGTTTGTGAAACGGTGGAGGCGGCCTCTATTTGCCGCCATGATTTTCTCAGCAATGAAAATGTCCCAGATTTTCAACCACCACAGCACCGTTAGGGGGCCCTCCGGAGACTTCCACGTCCGGGCTATTGTGATTTTTGCAGCCAAGAGCGCGCCTGATCTTGGGTAGATGCCTGGAATCGGGGTCCCCAGCAGGAGTGATTTCGGTTCTAGTGGCAGAGTGATCTGGGTAATGTCTGCGATGGTAGCGATGCATTGGGCCCACAAGGCTGCCACCCTCGGGCACGTCTACCACATGTGCAGGTAAGAGCCCGGCGAGCCACAGCGGCGCCAGCACTGTGGGTTCAGCGACTGATTGAAGTGATGTAGTTGAAGCGGTGGGAAATACCATCTCAAGAGAAGTTTGTGCGCGCATTCTCGATTGGTGATGCAGAAAGAGGATGAATGCGTGCGTGACCAGATATCGGTGGATCGGATGCCCTATGTCTCTCTCCCACTGCGACATATATGTTGCTCTGGCTGACAATAGGTTCACCTGGAATAATCGATGCAGCGTCGAGATCCACCCTCGGGCTGGGCTGGGGGGTCTGCCACAGTTAATTCCAGGGCAGCCACCCGAGTCTGGGGATGTGAGCACCACTGTCTGATTTGGCAGCATGAGAATCAGTCTGACTCCGAGAGATTAAAAGCTCTTTTGCATTGGGCGAATGTCAGCGGCTGGGTTCCTTCGAATAGTTGGCTTAGGGAGCTAAGGCCTCCGGCAATCCAGTTTCTAAAGTTCGAGGGGGAAGTTCCAGGTGAGAAGGCCGGATTGTGGAAGACTGGAGCTGAGGGGCTCAGGTCTCACGGGATGCCTTTGGATTTGCGTGCCCAATCCCATGCCTTCAACGTCTGCTTGGTCAAAGATAAAATGGCTGGCCACGACCTCCGCAGCACAGTCAGAAGGTGCAAGAGAAGGCGCAGGGGGAGAGGTAATCAGGCTTGTTCTATGTCCATCCATTTGGGGCGCCCTGACGCTATGGTCCAAGCCAGGGTGTGAGCTATCTGCGCAGCCATTTGGTATCTTTGGAGGTCAGGGACCCCTAGACCTCCCTGGTTCGGGCCACACAGCATGGTGACTTGCAGATTTTAAAGAGCATTAAGAATAAATGTCTCTATAGATGGAAGTTCTCAATGGATGAACATGCTATGGAAGCATATAAGTGCATGGCGAAACGATATTAAGAATCTATTATATCAGCAAAAAACTGCATTTGATGATAGAATTAATAAACCTCAATCAGAGTCTAAGGAACTCTTTAGAATTTTGAAAGAACAGGAACATCATGTTCGAAGCAAAACTGACACTATAATTAAAGATACTATTTTTTTTTTATTTTTATTTTACATTTATAAAGTGCACATGCAGCCCGGGTGCATCAAGGCGCTGTTACAGAAAGTGGCAGCTTAGTTGCAGGGAACATACAGAACATTGTTACAGATTAATACAGGACAAAGTTTGTGGTTCAGACAAACAACCAGGTTTTGAGTGCTTTGCAAAAGGCAAGGTTGTGAGGGTTCTACTCTGAGGGCAGTGAATGGTGCTCATCTATTCAGGAAGCTATGTATGATAAACTTAATAAGATCAAACTTAATAATGAATCTGCCACGGTCTCCAGTACAGAAAAAATGGATGCTGTAACCTGTAAGCCATCGGCACCAGAAAAGCAGTTTCATTTCAAACCCATTATGGAATATGAACTGGCATTATTGATTAAAAACCTTAAACCTACATAGTGTAAGGGGGATGTCTGCGCTGCGATGGTGACAAAAACATGCTCTCCCCTACTGATAGGCACCCTGTGCAGATCTGTTAATGCATCTTTTAGCGAAAGTCATGTTCCTTTGTGCATCAAGAATGCATGGATTATGCCTTTGCTCAAAAAGCCTGGTCTGTGCCCTATGATTCCATTAAACTACTGCCCAATTACTATCACGCCATTTTTATTGAAGATCCTGGATTGTGTAGAATACACATAAGTTATGACACCTCTGAAGAATTTGTATTTGTATTTATTTGCGTTTTATGATATGATAGGATGTGATATGGCATTTATAACATGCCTATACACAAGTCTTTAAAGGCGCGATGAGGCAAGGGAGGGGAAAGAGAGGGAAGACAGAGACAGCGATCCTACTAAGCTAGGTGAAATTGGGATCGCGCAAGTGCGGGGGGTGAGGGGAAAAGTGCAGGGGTAAAGGGGGGGTGCAGTATATAGGATAACAGTAAAATAAATAAAGACAATAAATAGTAATTAGAAGTGCGGCTAGCTGGTGGCAAGTGCAAGGGTAAGTGCAGACATCAGGTGTCAAGTGCTAATAGGGGCTGTAGGGATACAGAAACAGTCCCTGAGTGCACGGGTTGCCAGGGGGGCAGTGCAGGTGTGCAACTGGCGGGGATCAGAGGGTAGCCAGGTAACCAGTGCAGTTTCAGATTTGGCCAGGAGATCAGCAGGGGAGAGGAGGAGAGAAAGCAGAAGCAAAGAAAAAGGTCTTTAGGTGCTTCCGGAACCGGAGATGGTTCTCCTCATATTTCAGAGAGGCAGGGAGGCTGTTCCAGAGGGAGGCTCCATCAGAAGAAAGAGATCTACCACCGACTCGCTGCTTGGAGAAGCAACTAACCCTGAGGGAGTTAGAGGCGGATGAGCGAAGAGCCCGAGAAGGTAGATATTTAGGAAGAGAGAGTTGAAGGTATTGAGACCCTTGGCCCCAGAAAGCCTTTTAGACAATGCAGAAGGTTTTGAACTTAATCCTCACCGCCACTGGGAGCCAGTGCAGAGATTTCAGTCCTAGAGAGATACGATCCCTGGGCTTGAGGCCAAGGACAAGTCTTGCAGTCCTGTTTTGGATGAGTTACGGAGGGCGGAGAGTAGAGGCAGGCAGATTTAGAACGAGGCTGTTGCAGTAGTCCTGCCTAGAGGGAACCAGAGCTCTGGAGACAGTGAGCTTCTGGGGGAAGGAGAGGAAAGGAAGAATACCTCTCAGGATGTGCAGCTGGTAGTGTGACTTCTTAGAGACATCAGAGATGTCCTTAAGCCAAAGCGCTGTACATAAAATGCAGATCAGTACAATAAAAATGAATAAACAATAAAATCCAGGGAACAATCACTCAAGGATGTTGGAGCAAATAAGATTTCAGAGAACCACGGAATTCGAGAATAAACAGAGCTAGAATGGAGAGAGAGAGTGGAAGAGCATTCCAATGAGGAGGACCAAGAAGTTCAAAGGAGCAAAAACAAGACTGAGCCTGAGAGGGACATGGAGCCTGAAATAAAAATTGAGAACAAGAGCGAAGGGGGCGAGAAGGAATATAGAAAGATAGTAGTGCAGTAAGATAGCTTGGAGCAAGGCCATATAGCGATTTGTAGACAAGACAAAGAAAATGGTATTTAATTTGAGAATAGAAAGTCAGCCAACCAAGTGTTACAAGAGAGGAAGTGGTAGAATCCCAACACGGTAGAAGACACAAGAGACAAATAGAAAGATTAAAAAATGATTTAAGGGGAGCGAGATGGGAGTAAGAAAGTCCAAACATGGCAGACGAACAGTAAAAGAGTCGAGAAACGATTAGAGAAGATATTAAGAGCTGAGATGCTTGGAAACTAAGAAATGGATGAGCTTTGAGAATATTATAGAGGTGAAAGTGGCAGGAATGAGAGGTCAATGAAATGTGATAGGAGAAGGAAAGATTTGTGTCAAAGTAAAGACCAGGATTATGGGCCTTAGTTAAGATTTGAAGCTGGGGTAAAGGATATAAAAGAGGGTGAAAGATGGAGAGTAAGAGTATTGGTGGGGAAAAACAGTACTTCAGTCTTCCCGCCATTGAGGATAAGGTAGTGAGAAGACATCCAAGATTTAATTGCAACCAGACAAGAGGAAAGATTGTGATGAATTTTGGGAGAAAAAGAAGAGAAAGAAAGAAGTAGTAGGATGTCTTCAGCATAGAAATGGTGAGATAGCCAAAAAGAAGAAATGATAGCCGTAAGTTAAGATGTATAGAGGGTGAATAGAAAAGGGCACAGCACTGACCCTTGAGGCACCCCGTGAGGCAACGAAAATTACTCAGACGACTTACCCACCCAGGACACAGAGATTGTTCTGCTAGAGAGGTAAGAGTGATACCCGGAAAATACAGGCCCTGTGCGACCAAAAGATGAAAGGGAAGCCAAAAGCAAAGAATGATCGACAGTGTCAAAAGCAGCTGACAGGTCTAGAAGAATAAGAAAAGAAGAATGCTTAGAATAACGTGCTGAAAGAAGGGAATTCAGTACAGAGAGAAGAGCCATTTCAGTAGAGTGAAGAGGACGGAAGCCAGAGTGGAACTGAGGAAGAATAGAAGAATTAGAAACAAACGTAGAGATCTGAGAATAAACAAGTTGTTCTAGAAGTTTGGAACGATAAGGCTAGCAAAAGAAGGACGTCATAATTAGAAACCCGGGCAAAGTGAGCAATAGAAGCAAGATGAATAGGAGTAGTGGAAGGGGAGGACACTTCGGGTGATTTAGAAACTTCAGTGTCATGATGGAGAGAGAGAACTTTAGAAGAAAAGAAGTGAGCAAAGTCAGAAGCAGATAGAGTAGAATTAGCACAATGATCTACAGTGGGATGAGAAAGAAAACGTGCAAGAGTTTGAAAAAGGCGCCTCGGTGAGTGGACTGAGATTGTAAAAGATCAGAGAAATAGAGGTGCTTAGCAGAAAGTAAACAGTCATTGGAAAGAGCGTGATAAGAAAAATAGGAAGAATGAGTAGATATTGATTTGGTCTTAAGCAACCGCCTTTCAAACTGATGGAGAAGACAGTGCATAGAACAAGGATGAGAAGAGAGCCGGGGTTGGGAGGGTTTACGAGTGGGATGGAAGGAGTATAGAGGATAGAGTTGATCAAGAGAAGAGGGGAGAGATGAGGAAATAGAGAATGCAGCCTCATCAGCACTAAGAACTGAGAAAATAGAAGAAGAAGAAAGAGCATAAGTACAAACGGTATTAAACAGTGAGGAGTTGAAGTTGCGTGGATCACGCAAAGAAAAAGTTAACAGAGTAGAGGAAAGGGAGGAACAACCAGAGATCAGTGGGAATAGTGACACAGATAGTAGATGATGATCAGAGAGATAGACTGGAAGGGATGATACAGGAGAGGCAGTAAAGGTCGAAATAAAGATCAAATCCAACGAGGAACCAGACCTATGCGATGGAGCAGTGAGAAGAGGCAGAAGGAAATAAAAATCAAGAACAGAAATAAAGGGAATAGTGGAGTGCAGTGAAGAACAGAAGAATAACAGGATCCTGAATAAATGGCAACCAGGGGTCAGGGAAATCCATTGCACTGAAACTGCTCTACTTGATTTGAAATCTAGACTTCTCCGTGTTCATGGACAAGGGGCAGAACCCTTTGCCGATGTTGTTGGATCTCTCTGTCGCCTTTGACCTGGTGGATCACTCCCTGCTGATCTCCAGGTTAAGGGAAGTGGCTGGTTTCTCAGATAATGCTGCTCTCTGGATTAAATCCTTGTTGAGTAATCGCTAGTGCAGAGTCAGCAGTAAGACTGCAGAAGCAGAACCGGTTTTTCTGACTCATGGTGTGCCTCAGAGAGCATGTCTATCCTCCTTCCTGTGTAACATTTTTACTGTACCATTCCTCAACTTACTAGAAGAGAAAAATATTTATATTACTAATTATGCAGAGGACACACAATGTGTCATTCCATTGTCTGGTAATTATTCTGAGGATGACACAGTTATTAAAATGGTATATGGATTGATTCAATCCTGGATGAATAATAATGGGTTGGCACTTAGTACTGAAAAAACAGAGCTAATGGTTGTCGGTAAGGAGGCTAAAATATATAAAATGGGAACAGAATACTCCCATTTCCAAGTTGCTGGTTGCAACATTAAAACCAAAGACACAGTTAAAACACTGGGGGTATTATTTAATGGATATCTAAATATTAGCAGTCTGGTGTCATCGACTGCTTATTATATTAAATTACTGGTACAACTGGGCCCATATATCTCTAGAGCCAAGTGTGAGACGGTAGCAAGAGCCATAATTGGGTCAAAAATAGATTGCTGTACTACTCTGCTTGTGAGCCTAGCAACATCTGAGTGCTATGAGCTCCAAGCACTACAGAACAATGCAGTGAGAGTGATCACAGGCCTTAAAAGGAGAGGTCATGTTGCTGAAGCCAGGCATAGTCTGCACTGGCTTTCTTAAGATGTTAGAATCTTGCTTGATGGGATTGACTCCAGTTTATCTGAGTGACGCACTAGAGATGAAATCAAGTGCTTGCAATCATCTCAGAACTAATAATACAAACCATCTGAAAATCCCAGCTCATATACTGACTCAGGTGGAGAAATGTACGTTCTCCGTAGCTGCTCCTATTGCGTGGAACGCCATTCCACCTGATCTAAGGGAACTAAGATCAACTGCAATGTTCAGGAAAAAGCTGAAGACCTTTTTCAGATAATCTTATTGTATTTGTTATTCAGTAGGAGGCACTCTCCGGTTTTTGCTGCTATGTTAGAACAATCACCCAATGATTTGAGCCCTGTCATATTGTTTGTTGTCTGTCTTGAGTTTGCGCCCTTAAGCCTCCGGGTCAGTGGTGCACATTATAAATATAATAAAGTAAAGTTAAGGAGAGGCCTTTTGGACCATCTAGCAAAAGACTGGGAGCATTATCTGTTTTGTCTCTGTCATCTTCGTCTATATCAAGGTGAGACTCCTAGACAATTGAAAGACCAGATCTGGGACCTACTTAACAAGTAGTTGAAAGATAAGACTTACAACAAAGTCAAAGAAATGTTGGTTGTAGAACTATTTGTCAACTCTCTACCCCCATATCTCCAAAAAGTCATATGGCAATTACATGAGCCCACCGTTGAAGAGGCCATACAAACTGCTAACGCTCATCAACGGACTATGCCAAAGAGACTATTGGGGGACCTAAGAAATTGGTAGAAGTATAGCCCTCAGGACGAAGAAGGGCGGAAAGGCCCAATGTCTGCCGGCCATAGTGTAGCCCTTCTGTATCGACAGAGAGGAGAGCTAGGACAACTATGCCCATAGAGACTCAGAAACCTGGCAATCCTACCAGAACATGAACCTGTGGCGAGAGTAGGGAAAGTTAGGAATCCCCTGAGGGAGTAAGTTAACCTGCTTTAAGGGTGAACACCTTTAGTATAAGGCAGCTATTAGACTGTAGAGGCAGTGCGCCAGATAAGATTTTGCGGTGGGAGTAGTTTACTCCCTATTTTTACACTTTGAGAGTAATTACAATTTCAAAGGATTAAAAAAGAGTGTTCTCCTTCATAAGAGCATAAAAAGTATGGGAAATCCAGCCGACGCAGGCAAAAACTTAAAACTGTATGAATCCTTATCATGTGGCGGCGATCCACATTATGACAGAAAAGCAGGTTTCCCTCACAATTAACAGGTAAGGCACAGGGTGCAGTAGCACAGGCACCATATCACAAATGGAACAGATGAGCAATAACACTGAAAGCTGCCCATGCATGCAACAAATGGATACAAGACAAAATAAGCTGCTCAATGCTTCACTCACAAAGAACTGATCAGTTTGAATAGGAGCCCTACAGGCTACAGGCTTCCCTCACACAAACAGAAATGGCGAATGCGCAACAGCAATGCCAGCTGTCATCATGTAAAAATGATCGGTCTAAAGCCTGGTTACAAAAAACCAAGCCTGTGGATTCCAGACCAAAAGGCTGCATTGCGCAGGTTCAGCATTTTCTAACTGTCCCTCTAACGGTCCCTTTTGGGGGGGTCCCCCTGAAAACCTCACCTCTTCTTGGCACCCTCAACTCCTCTCCACCCACTCCCGCCACCCCACTTACCTGCTGATGGCTCCAGCCACTGGCGGCCTTCTTACCGGGTGTCTAGATAGACCGTCCAAGGAAGCATGATGTCCAGCATGCCACGCTTTTGTGTGCAACCTTTTGTGCCACAGGCTTCTGGGGCCATGGTATATAGACCTCGAACAAAGGCTGGGTGGATCAGTACAAAGTAAAGCAAGAGTAGAATATACTCAAACAGAGAACAGATACAATGGTTCTCCACAGTAGATGCTCCCATCCCATACAACAGGTGCCACACAGGCTTCCGAAGTGTACACTGGCATCCAAATATAGAAAAGGTATGCTATGGACCTCAGTAGATCTTTCTCTCCTCACATGGAAGAGGAACTTGTGGGTAGCAATAGTGCAAGATTACTACAGATAAATCATTGGTCACAGCAGTAGATGTTCCACTCCCATTGAGAAGGAACTGCCTGGGATGAAACAGTGCAAGCACCCCAGCATTGAAGAGGTAAATGAAGGGCCTCAGAATGCTTAGCATTGAAAAAGCTTAGGCCTCAGCAGTCCACATCGCCATTACAAAGAACACATAGAATAGGAATGGTATAACAGCAGTGGGAGCACCACCCACATGGAACAAGAACAATGGATTGCCTCTGCAAGGCAAGCTCCTCACAGAAAGAACTAATATGTCTTTGATAGCAACTAGTTCAAACAGAAAGGTTAACTCAGCTTCTGGAAATTGAAAAGTTCCTCTTAGTAGGAATTTAGTAACTGGTAATTGGAAGGAATTCAACCTTACAATAACACATGATTTGTGTCCCAATCCCAGCTACTCTACAGACAGTTGATTGCCTTCCGGAAGCATATTGCAGAAGGGGCTATTCATATTACAGAAGGATACATCACTCAATACACATTTCATTATTCCTCTGCAAAGGTCTGCACATTTGATCTCTTCTGTATATATTTACATTTTTAAGACACAAACAGATCTGCCCAATTAAACAGTAAAGCAAACATGACTTGAATTACGTTTTGCGATTTGATAGCAAAATTGCATGTTGATGAATGTAAGGTGGCATCTACCTGAATTAGAATTACTTAATGGTTTGCAAGTGTTGTGATACGATACTGCAGAGAGGCAAGTCCTCAATGCTAAAATCTATTTCTAATGTCATGGTCAAATGTTGGCTGGCCCGAGTAAGCCTTACATCCTTCAGATGCCAGTAAAGTAACTAGCAATTGAAATGATTATAATCATCACAGTGGTTAGAAGTTGGAGAAATCCTGCATGAAGAATGTTAAATGCCTATCTAGATCACCACCACATGGACATGTTTTGCTAAGTTACCATTTCATTCGTAACAGTGCTTACACTGGTTGGGGAGTTAGGCTTTGAATGTTTTAAGTGTAGTCTTGAAGATTTAAAAGAGGCTGTGATTGGTGCAATGAAAATCACCCTTGGATAAGGGCCCTGCAGCCGCTAACCATGTATAGTACCATTGACTCCAAGTTAAGGTTCAATGGATTTTTAAACTCGACATTGCAATTCATCCAGGACCCAGATGAGTTTTTAAGATGGGAGTATTTTACACACTGTTTTTATGATTGGAGTGTAAATTAAATTGCAAAAGTAAAAATGATTTTGCCTCACGAAGAGTGTAAAATGTATGTGCCAGGCACCCAAAACATGACCAAACTTGAAAATGAATAGAACACCAAAGCAGTTGTGTAGCAAAGGTGTCTGGCTTCAACCAATGCATTACTTTTATGTGAAGCCTGCTCCTACACTTTGATGTGGATGAGCACAGCACATTTTAATGAGAAATGCACACAACAAAGGAACTACAAACACATGTTTGGGGTAATGCAAGCAAGCATTCACTGAAAAAGCATAACTTGTTTATTGAAAGGATATTTTTCAAAATTAACTACGTTTTCCATCGTATTACTGCTAAAATCCTAAAATGATAGGAAAACAAATATACAAAAATAATTCATGCTCCTCTCCATGAGCATCTACAGACACAAAACACAGCACAAGTTGAACAGAATTAAGTATCTCACTGTGTGAGTTTTGGTTCATAACCAATTATCTACTACATATGCAAGTCCAAGCAGTTTATTTACCACTCTGTACTTACCACTCTTTTCTTAGGAACTCACTCCCATGATTTTGGGCAAAAAACATTGGGCCTCATTACGAGGTTGGAGGCAGCCATGGCGCTATTAGCGCCATGGCTGCCTCCAAACTTGTTCCGACTCCGCCCTGGTGAATGGAGCAGTTACCTGTCCATTCCAAGGTTGGCGGGACTGGTAATTCCTCATTCACCAGGGCCATTCCTCATTCCCATTTGAGCCCCCACAGGGCTCAATGGGAATGGGGAAGGCGCTAATAACGGTACCGCAAATTGCGGTACTGTTATTAGCTCTAGAATCCCTTTGCGGGTCTCGTCCTCAACGCCTGAAAAAACCAGGCGTTAAGGAAGGACCCGCAAAGGGAAATCGTAGTAGGGCGGTAAGGGATAATCCCTTACCGGCCACCTCGTAATGAGGCCCATTGTCTGTAATGTAGAACAGGATCCTCTTTTTCCTCTCTTCTGCCACTAGAGGTCAGTATGTTTCCAGTATGCTTTTCCCTGGTGCGTTCCCTCTGAACACTATACTATAATAGCATTTACAACTATGTGATTTCTTGTTGCACTTAGGTTTTGCCCCGACAAATCAGATACTGAGGCTTCCTGGGCGCTATAAAGAAGTGCCCGAATAACACAGGACACAGGTTCCATCTGATTGCACTTTAACACAGGATCTATTCCTGACAGACAGGATGTGCTTAGAGAGGCATCAGCTTCACCTCACTGATGATCCCCAACAAGGGTGAAACACGTGTATGGGGTTGCTGGTGGTACTCTCGTTCAGATTGGAATTGCCATTGTATTTCGGTGCTGGACTGCCCCTGGGCAGGACAAAGACTGATATGCAAATGGATATTTCCCATCTGTGAAAGGCACAGTGAGTAAAAGCAGTGGCTGCGAACTCTCAAGTGGTTAATAACCACTGAACAGGTTATCATGTCTGTTCTTGCGAGAGAGGGGCGCCCGCTACCTTTGTAAAACTATTTGTTAAGGAACCTGGGATTGGTAACCCTAGGTCTCCTGGGGGCAACCAGACGTGGTCTCCCTCTCACTGTGCTTAGAGAGGCATCAGCTTCACCTCACTGATGATCCCCAACAAGGGTGAAACACGTGTATGGGGTTGCTGGTGGTACTCTCGTTCAGATTGGAATTGCCATTGTATTTCGGTGCTGGACTGCCCCTGGGCAGGACAAAGACTGATATGCAAATGGATATTTCCCATCTGTGAAAGGCACAGTGAGTAAAAGCAGTGGCTGCGAACTCTCAAGTGGTTAATAACCACTGAACAGGTTATCATGTCTGTTCTTGCGAGAGAGGGGCGCCCGCTACCTTTGTAAAACTATTTGTTAAGGAACCTGGGATTGGTAACCCTAGGTCTCCTGGGGGCAACCAGACGTGGTCTCCCTCTCACTGTGCTTAGAGAGGCATCAGCTTCACCTCACTGATGATCCCCAACAAGGGTGAAACACGTGTATGGGGTTGCTGGTGGTACTCTCGTTCAGATTGGAATTGCCATTGTATTTCGGTGCTGGACTGCCCCTGGGCAGGACAAAGACTGATATGCAAATGGATATTTCCCATCTGTGAAAGGCACAGTGAGTAAAAGCAGTGGCTGCGAACTCTCAAGTGGTTAATAACCACTGAACAGGTTATCATGTCTGTTCTTGCGAGAGAGGGGCGCCCGCTACCTTTGTAAAACTATTTGTTAAGGAACCTGGGATTGGTAACCCTAGGTCTCCTGGGGGCAACCAGACGTGGTCTCCCTCTCACTGTGCTTAGAGAGGCATCAGCTTCACCTCACTGATGATCCCCAACAAGGGTGAAACACGTGTATGGGGTTGCTGGTGGTACTCTCGTTCAGATTGGAATTGCCATTGTATTTCGGTGCTGGACTGCCCCTGGGCAGGACAAAGACTGATATGCAAATGGATATTTCCCATCTGTGAAAGGCACAGTGAGTAAAAGCAGTGGCTGCGAACTCTCAAGTGGTTAATAACCACTGAACAGGTTATCATGTCTGTTCTTGCGAGAGAGGGGCGCCCGCTACCTTTGTAAAACTATTTGTTAAGGAACCTGGGATTGGTAACCCTAGGTCTCCTGGGGGCAACCAGACGTGGTCTCCCTCTCACTGTGCTTAGAGAGGCATCAGCTTCACCTCACTGATGATCCCCAACAAGGGTGAAACACGTGTATGGGGTTGCTGGTGGTACTCTCGTTCAGATTGGAATTGCCATTGTATTTCGGTGCTGGACTGCCCCTGGGCAGGACAAAGACTGATATGCAAATGGATATTTCCCATCTGTGAAAGGCACAGTGAGTAAAAGCAGTGGCTGCGAACTCTCAAGTGGTTAATAACCACTGAACAGGTTATCATGTCTGTTCTTGCGAGAGAGGGGCGCCCGCTACCTTTGTAAAACTATTTGTTAAGGAACCTGGGATTGGTAACCCTAGGTCTCCTGGGGGCAACCAGACGTGGTCTCCCTCTCACTGTGCTTAGAGAGGCATCAGCTTCACCTCACTGATGATCCCCAACAAGGGTGAAACACGTGTATGGGGTTGCTGGTGGTACTCTCGTTCAGATTGGAATTGCCATTGTATTTCGGTGCTGGACTGCCCCTGGGCAGGACAAAGACTGATATGCAAATGGATATTTCCCATCTGTGAAAGGCACAGTGAGTAAAAGCAGTGGCTGCGAACTCTCAAGTGGTTAATAACCACTGAACAGGTTATCATGTCTGTTCTTGCGAGAGAGGGGCGCCCGCTACCTTTGTAAAACTATTTGTTAAGGAACCTGGGATTGGTAACCCTAGGTCTCCTGGGGGCAACCAGACGTGGTCTCCCTCTCACTGTGCTTAGAGAGGCATCAGCTTCACCTCACTGATGATCCCCAACAAGGGTGAAACACGTGTATGGGGTTGCTGGTGGTACTCTCGTTCAGATTGGAATTGCCATTGTATTTCGGTGCTGGACTGCCCCTGGGCAGGACAAAGACTGATATGCAAATGGATATTTCCCATCTGTGAAAGGCACAGTGAGTAAAAGCAGTGGCTGCGAACTCTCAAGTGGTTAATAACCACTGAACAGGTTATCATGTCTGTTCTTGCGAGAGAGGGGCGCCCGCTACCTTTGTAAAACTATTTGTTAAGGAACCTGGGATTGGTAACCCTAGGTCTCCTGGGGGCAACCAGACGTGGTCTCCCTCTCACTGTGCTTAGAGAGGCATCAGCTTCACCTCACTGATGATCCCCAACAAGGGTGAAACACGTGTATGGGGTTGCTGGTGGTACTCTCGTTCAGATTGGAATTGCCATTGTATTTCGGTGCTGGACTGCCCCTGGGCAGGACAAAGACTGATATGCAAATGGATATTTCCCATCTGTGAAAGGCACAGTGAGTAAAAGCAGTGGCTGCGAACTCTCAAGTGGTTAATAACCACTGAACAGGTTATCATGTCTGTTCTTGCGAGAGAGGGGCGCCCGCTACCTTTGTAAAACTATTTGTTAAGGAACCTGGGATTGGTAACCCTAGGTCTCCTGGGGGCAACCAGACGTGGTCTCCCTCTCACTGTGCTTAGAGAGGCATCAGCTTCACCTCACTGATGATCCCCAACAAGGGTGAAACACGTGTACGGGGTTGCTGGTGGTACTCTCGTTCAGATTGGAATTGCCATTGTATTTCGGTGCTGGACTGCCCCTGGGCAGGACAAAGACTGATATGCAAATGGATATTTCCCATCTGTGAAAGGCACAGTGAGTAAAAGCAGTGGCTGCGAACTCTCAAGTGGTTAATAACCACTGAACAGGTTATCATGTCTGTTCTTGCGAGAGAGGGGCGCCCGCTACCTTTGTAAAACTGCATGTCTACCCTACTTACTCTCATCAGTTTAGATGACCCTATATTCACATACATGCTCTGCTATTTATCCCTTACAGTCCGTTTGCTTACTGCATCACCTGCCCTTTGACAAATTTCCTCTAATGAATGGAACGTGGCAGTTTTTGAACATGCACTTATGTGGAATGCCACTGTATGATATGATAGGTTATTTATAATGGACTTAATTCCCAGAGATTTCTAAGCACTGACCTGGGGATTGAACCTGTGTTGCTCAGTGTCGTTTTGTTTCTAAGGCGAGCAAGTTGCCGCTGAGCTATCCCCCCAAGACTGAGAGTGACCACATCTACAAACTACCTCCAACTGTTGGGTATCACCAGGTTTCGGATCATCAAGTCAAGTGCTCGACTTTAATAGGCATCATTGTCTACAGACTTAATGGTTATGCAAAACTGGACCTCCCCAGTTCGTTCTATGCAATCAGGATTGTTTATTTATTTATGTTCTACCTAAACACTTGTAGTGGATTTTTGCAATGTCACAATACTTTTGTTTTGTTTGAAATGTTTCTTTATTTTATAATTTAACAATTTGTGGAACTGCTGTCTTGAGTAAACAACACTGTGAATACATTTACACAGTCCCTTTATATGTACTTCATTGGCTTTGTGACGTTATCAAGTAGAATATTAATATAAGTAGGGAGTATTTCTTGTGATCTTGCGTTAGATGACTTTGAGAGACCTTCCAGGTTAGAGATGAAATAGGTTGGAGAACCTGAAGAATAGGTTAAGGCACGATAACCTATGCCTGAAAGGCTTAGAAGAATAAACGGAATGTGAGGAGTTCGAAGCGTTGACGTTTACATTCCTTGATCCAGATACCAACAAGGAGGGGATTACCCAGACAGGGTACACAGAGTGGGCCCAGTGCGCAACAACGTCGAAATGAAGTTTCAATCTTTTAAAAGCAGGGAGAAGATTCCCAAAGGCCAGAGAGCTGGATGAAATCAACTATCAGAGGCAGACATTATTTGTGTATCAAGATCTTTTGCCGGCCACTATTCAGAAGAGAATATTACTCCACCCAGTTACTGACAAGTTGAGAAAGGAAGGGTTCAGGGATAGATGAACATATCAATTCAGACTGGTGTATCCATGGCATCAGTGGAAGAAGCCATCAATATCTTGGGTATTGACCAACCACCAGTAATACCTGTACAGGGATGTGCACCCAGATGGCAGATGGTTAAATGCAAGGGGGAGGTCCCCAAGTAACATTAACTGGCCTTATGAGTTGAATAATAAGAATACAACCATAGCTGATAAGATTGCACCCTGTTATGTTATGTTGATTTATACTGCACACCGCTACCACCCAGGGGCATTTTCCAGGCGCTCTACTGTGATTGGGTAGCCCCTGGCCCATATTGGGCCCGGCTAGGCAGGGGTATATGGATTGACCTCTGAGTGAAATCAATAAATAAAGATACAGACACCAGGGTGGGATAGCATTTTGTTTATTGTTTCTGTGTTTGTATTTACAGTTACCTGGTCTATTGTTATGTTGGACTAAACCATCCAACCCACCATGTGGCAAGTTGAAATGTAAAACAGAATACACAATGGACCGAAATTGACCACAGACACCAAGGTGGATCGTTTAAGGGATCCCAATGGGGACCCCTTTTAACTCAATCATAAAACATAAAACAAACCAAACCTCATTCAGGAGATAGCCTATCCCCTGTTGCAGGATGGATTTAATATTTTAGATTTACAGGTGGCCGAGCGCACCTCTACTTGCAGCTGGTTCGTGGAGAGGAGGGTGGTAAGTGGGTCTCCCCCTGGACTGGGAGTAAAGAGCGTGCACAAGGCATCAGGCCAGGGCAAAAAGCATCAGGGCTACACATATGTTTCAGGCTCGAGGCTTAATCTACTTTAAATGGGAGTATTGATGTAAAGATTCCAGTTTACAGAGAGGACTGATCCTGCCAAAGGAAAAATATTGAAGTGGACATAACTGGCTTCTCTATTCAGAGATCTCTAAACACGTATGTTTCAGGGCGAGGGAGATAGACTCCCCTAAGTAGCGTCCACTTTTTATTTTAATTCATTTTAATTCATTTTTTAAAGGCCTACCCTTTTCTGTCGTCCCTCAATCGGTTGTTCTGCTCCAGTGGGTTCGCCTTCCCCCCTGAAGATCTGCTCCTTTTCGTGTTCCACCTTGCTCAGAGTGTGTCTCTATGTTCCCCCTTTTATCTGTGTGGGGAGAGCTAATGGATATCAGATGTATATGATTAAAGTCAAGTGCCTGACTTTGCCTGACCCGATTAGCGGGACACGTCCGATGAGATATGTAAGGGATAGCCTCTTTACTCTCAGTCGGCCTCTTCCTCGGCCCAGTGTTTGTGCAGAAAGGGGGGGGGTTGGGACATTGGACAATCCTATAAAATAGAATGGGGCATGGGTACGGGAAAGGGGGGACTACTGTGTCTCACCATCGGTTGCCTCAACTTCACTCCCTAAAGACCCATCACCGGATCGGATCGGAAGTGGGAAGAAGTGGCTGTTGGGCTGTGTTACTCTGCTTCACTGCTCACTGCTTCGTGAACGTTTCCCTGGATTGTTTGAATTGCTTTGGAATCATACGCGCCGTCGGCAAGTGGAAGCCGCACGCGTTTGACTTTGGCCGCAACATTGGCCGCAACTACAAGTGGTTGCTTGCTCCGCCCCCTGCCTGTCCGCCCCCAAGCCACTTCCTACTTCAAGCGTCGCGCTCGCGCATCACGCGCGCATCGGAAGTGGGAAGAAGTGGCTGTTGGGCTGTGTTACTGTGATTCACTGCTCACTGCTTCGTGAACGTTTCCCTGGATTGTTTGAATTGCTTTGGAATCATATGCGCCGTCGGCAAGTGGAAGCCGCACGCGTTTGACTTTGGCCGCAACTACAAGGTGATTGACATTGAGGACTCATTTCCCGTGTGTGTTTCTTACTGCGAACCGCGGTTTCCATCGCGGTCTCTACCCGTTTGTTCACTCTGTTGGCGTTTTTTTTTCAAGTTACTAATCCCGCCTTTGTTTTTTTCTTCTCTCTTCTCCTGCTCACAGTGGTTGCTTGCTCCGCCCCCTGCCTTCCCGCCCCCAAGCCACTTCCTACTTAAAGCGTCGCGCTCGCGCATCGCATGCGCGCATCGCACGCGCGCATCGGAAGTGGGAAGAAGTGGCTGTTGGGCCGTTTGGCGTGGTGGCGGGTATGCGGGTATCACGCTGATAATAACTGAATTATTTTCTTTTTCTTTTTTTTTTCATACATTTCACACAATGACCTGTAATTAATCAGGCCAAATCTGTAACTTGTGAATTTGTATTTGGGTGTTAAGTGTTTGTACACTGTATAGCATTTGAATTGTGTCTATACGATCTGCTGCTCTTAGCCCCAAGAAAATGGTTAATGGGCTTAGAAGTGGTAGGAAGCTTAAGGTGTTGAGTCCAGTTATGGCATCTATTGATTTATCAAACGAAAGATCTTCGTATGAAGATCCTGCTAACTTTAATGTTAATCAGGGAGCGGTTATAGATTATGAATGTAGTGTACACAGTCTCAATAATCCTACTCAACTTCCGGATATGATTGAGGAAGGTGTATAATCTTGAATTCCTCTAAAAATGAGGAGGCCTTATGTTCGAATGATGCAGGAGTTGGCACTTTGAATGCCTCAAAAATTGAACAGTTACAGAGTTTGAACGAGGATGATGGGGTATCCTTTGAAGCCTCTAAAATCGATCAGGTGCAGAGCAATAACAAGGAGAGTGGCATAGTTAAGGATGTTCCTAGAATTGTACTTCGAGCCTCCACCTATCTTGCCTCCTCCCCTATCAAATATAATGTCAAAGAGGTGAATGAATTCACTTGCCTGCTTGTGCTGGTCCTAGTGAGACAGAGCTTGATGAGTGGATGAGAAGCAAGCTGGATTCAAAATATCGTTCTAGCAGAGGGATAGGAGGCTTGAATGATTGCTCTATTCTCGGTCCTGCCATTGAGACGGAAGTGGGTAAGAGAATGAGATTCTCTATGGGGCTATCCACTCCAGTCTCAAATAGAATGGTGGGCAGAGAGGATGTTCACATGTTCAGTCTACCAACCCATTATGGTCATACTGTCACTTCTTTGCAGGAAATTTGAGTGAGAATGATTATGTTGGAAAATCTCGCAAAGGAGATAGACTTGAGGATAAACCCTCGCAGTATGTTACAAAGCCATCACTAACTATGTTTAATCCTCTTATGAATCCTAGGGAACAAATTGAGCAATTTGATAAAAAGACTGGTTTGAGGGGGTGGGCAGTCATAATTTCGACAGTAAAAATGTCGACAGTCAAAATTTAGAAAAATAAATGTAGAAAAAAATAATGTCGACAAACAAAAATGTCGACAATTTTTCAATATTTTTTCGAAATAAGCAAAATAAGAAGCATTCATCACAAGTAATGTATCCTTATTTTCTTTTTTGATTAACATAACATATTAGTAAAATATAAATTAAGAAGCATTCATCACAGGTAATGTATCCTTATTTTCTTTTTTTATTAACATAACATATTAGTAAAATATAAATTAAGAAGCATTCATCACAGGTAATGTATCCTTATTTTCTTTTTTTATTAACATAACATATTAGTAAAATATAAATTAAGAAGCATTCATCACAGGTAATGTATCCTTATTTTCTTTTTTGATTAACATAACATATTAGTAAAATATAAATTAAGAAGCATTCATCACAGGTAATGTATCCTTATTTTCTTTTTTTATTAACATAACATATTAGTAAAATATAAATTAAGAAGCATTCATCACAGGTAATGTATCCTTATTTTCTTTTTTTATTAACATAACATATCAGTAAAATATATAGTATTTATAAATCTAAATATAGTTTTTAAATATAAACTTTTAAATGCATGTAACTATCCAAATAAATAAATAACTGTATCTTGAGTTTAAATTTCATTGTAACTTGTAATATATTAAATGAACATCAGATGGTGCTATTGCCCTAAAAATGTATGTAAACTAATAACAACAGTTTGTTTTTGTTTCTTACGCACGGTACGTCCTGCTACGTAAATGTAAGCGCCATTTTTAAAGTTCATTCTCCAAATGGTTCTCCCGCGGTCACGTCTCCGTTATTTCGGTCTTTGATTTTTTGGATTTTTTCTGGTTTTCCTCTGGATTTTCTTGCATTTTTCATTGGATTTACTGGGTTTCTTTGGATGCTTCCTGGAGTCAGGTTTTTTTTCGAACGGCGTGTTTTTTCGTATGGATTAATACATTTGTTTTCCTGGATTATTGTTTTTTCTTGGCTTTTTTCTTGGAACAGACATAGGATTGCAATTTCACATCTGGATTTATGGATTCTTTCCTTGGATTTTTATTTTCTTTTTTTTACCAAGTCACCGTGGAGCGTGGATATTTTTTTCTTTGGTTTGGGTTTTTGCCTGGAATCATCATTTTTTTTTCCACTGGAATATGGTTTTTTTGTTGGCTTTTTCGTGGATCATTCATATGGTATGTAGCTTTACACCAGGATTTATGGATTTTTCTTGGAGTCTTCACCTATTTCACCGTGGAATCCTGATGACCAGCAACTGTAAGTGTTTTTCAACATTTTAAGTTAAATGCCAGTGAATCTAAGTAGTTTTCTTTGTTTTCCATGTTGAAATCTTGTACTATTTGCATCAATTTACTGTCATAATCTCTGTACTTTTTTCGTTTTGGTGCTTGGTTAGCCAATGATATTGTTTGTGAAATACGTAATTCCTGGTGCTGTTCTTCTAATTTTAAATCCTTTAAAAAATGCCATAGATTCGGATGGTGTATGTTGAAATTTTTATTTAAGCGGCTATGCCAGCCTTCTAATATGTTATTCGTTCTTGGTGTGTTTTCCAAAGTTGCCTGGTAGCAATTCCACAATTCTATTGGGTATTTTGGCCTGCGTCTATTTCCACTTCTCGTTAATTGGCCTATCCAGGTGTTCTCAAAGTAGTCCAGTAAATTTGTACAGTCCTCTTCATGATTCTTATAGTATTCACTTTCTATTAAATGTTCGTAAAAAGCAATGACATGATTTTCTTGTACAAAAGCTAAAGCAAAAAGTTTCTTAATGTTAAATTGAAAGCAACTGTCCTCTGTATATTTTGTTCCCAAACCCAATTTTTGTATCTTTCGCCAAACACTCTGTGTAAAATGAAAAAAACATCCCTTTACTTTAGTCTCTCTGTACACTGAAAATCCCTTGATCTGAGCTGTTTCGTAATCCATGATTATTGTTTCTGGTTTCGATTCTGGTGCTGTTTCTTTAATTTTACTGTACACGATTTTGTATGTTTCCTCTGGTTTTTTTTGGCATTAAAAAGTATACTGGCGGTATTATTTTATCATTTATGGTCCCATGTACTGTATAAAATTGATAAAACGGTTGAGGGCATACTTTAAATGTTGCGTCACTGTGCCATTGTTTACTTCGACTCAGATGCTCAAAGTTAGTTGCAGTAGAGAATATTAATATTTTTTCAGTGTTCATCTCAATTGTGCCATGGTAAAAATTCTCCCCTCTGGCAGTTACCTTAAAAATATCTGGAATTGTTATATCTTCAAATGACATTGGTGGTGGTGGCAGGTTTTCATTCGGGAGGATAGCTCAGCGGCAGCGTGCGCGTCTTGGAAGCAAGACGACACGAAGCAGCAACAGGTTCGATCCCCGGGTCCACGCTTAGAAACCTCCGGGTGTTTAAGCGCGTTATAAATACGTAACTAAGACAAAAAAACACAATTACGCAACTAAGAAAAACAAACAATTCCTGTAACAGCGCCTCGATGCCTGCGGGCTGTGTGAGCGCTTTATAAATGTAAATAAATAAATAAATGTTTTGTGCGGTTTATTGTGCGCTGCATTAATTTTTCAGCCGGCAACTGAGCTGTTATATGGGTCGGTAACTGGCCACAAACTTCTCTAAGCACAGATCCGCTAGCTTCCCCCTGATGTTCAATGGCTTTTCTTTTCAGTTCTGTCAAGGTTTTCCTGATGATTATATTAGTTTGATCAGGCATATGGTTGTGTTCATGTTTACCTTGTACTTCTGAGCCCACTGTTATTGCGCGTGCGTTACATTTATTTTTTGTATATTCTGCGCAGCGCCAGTAAATCCGTTCTTTTCTCTGAAGTTCTTTATAGAACACGTAACCATTCAAAATTAACTGCTTTCCGCCTTTTTCACTGCTTATGAATTCCACTTTGTTTTCCATTGTATAACCTGAAACGATAGATAAAATTATTTTTTGTGTTATTTCATACTACGCGTTTTATAATATATTTAATTTCCTTTTAATGTTCGTTTGTCTTACCTGTTTTGAGTATGAATGAATTCTAATCTATTGCCTGCAGTACGCTCTCACGAGATGTACTGTCAGGTAATGACGGTTTTCCACAGCCGTTACTGGTTTCCAGCTACCAAAACAAGGTTCTTTACTCAGGATTGTCACCTATTGTGTTAACCATTTCGTAACCTACTTTTTTTCGAGTATGTTAGACGAGTGGGAGATCACGGGCGAGGGGAGGTGAGGGGGTGTTGGGATGGTTTGTGATGTAGGGTGAGGTTGGGGGGGTACCCCCCCAATAATAAACGGTATTTGTCATGTTTATTTATTTCGTGTTATTGACATGTTAAATGATCATTTTTTTCGACATTTTTTTTCGGAAAATTGACTTTCTCCATTATATGCATAGGTTGTCGACATTATTGTTTTTGACATTTTTTTTTCGACATTTTTGTTTGTCGACATTTTTTTTTCGACATTATGACTATAAACCGTTTGAGGTATCATGCCAATGTACGGGAAGATGCAAGAGTGGATGAGGAATTGGATTTACGAGCTCGTGATGCTCCAGGTTTTGGTGTAGATTTCCCTGTTCTTACCAGGATATTGGACCTTTTAGATAAAGGACATGAAAGAATGCACAGAGACCTAATTGATCTGAGAGCAATTATAACTGAGCTCCTGTGTAGGGTTAATAAAGTAGAGGGGCTGTTGTTTACTTGTGATGTTGTTTCCAACTTAGTATATAACAAAAGCAGATTAGCTCCTAAAGATTGTTATACACAAACTCCTGGGGATGGAAGAATGCTGAATGCTGAGTTGAAGTCATATGCTGAAATGGCGGTTCCTACTTCAGGTCGATTGTCTAACCCAGAACCCAAATATCCTGATCCCTTAATAAATGCTATAGGCACCTTAAGCAGTGACATCAAACTCTTGAAATTAGATCTTGAGGTGGTAAAAAAATCCCTTATAGGAGAATCTATCAATGGGAACAAGTTCTTGTTGTCACCGAAAGTAGAGCCGGTGCCTGGTGGGGATGCAATAGACAGTCCGTCAGTGCTTTTGGATTTAATTGACTTATCAGATGATAGAAATGAAGAGATGAGTGGAAGTCTGAATGATCATGACTCCGATAGTGAGTGCGAAAAACAGATTGTGGTATTGACAAGGAGAGAGAAGAAAACTTTAGCACGTGCACAGAAAAGGGAAGCAAAGAGAAACAAATCCCAAAATGCAAAAGAAAAAAAATGAATGCGAAACCAAAAAAAGGGGCTGAGGTGAAATTACCTAGTGCATGTAATAATATAGCAATTTATGCGGTTGAGGAGAAGGGTATTGACCTTCACCAATTGGATGATGAGTCCAAGGCGCATTTGAATCTGATTCCAGATAGTACTAATAAAGACGCATCGAAGCCAAAAAAATGTACGCAAAAGATTAAACATCTGAACTCTGAAAATGGTCCTAGTGGTAGTAGGACTGGTAAAGATAGCAAACCCTTGCCAAAAAAAATGTGTCAGTCTTTATCCTTAGGTATGGGTACTATGGGCGTACAATCTGCACTCTCACAATTCTACCCAGTAAATAGGAAGAAAACTGAAAAGAAAAAGAAATTGACTACGTTGGTTACCAATTCTGATGGTAACAAGGATAATATTAATGAGGTAACTGGTGAAGGAGACAGAAACATAATAACTAATGATGATAATCAATCTGATGATGAAATGATTGTAGATGACAATGGGGATCCTGATTTTAAGGGAAAGAATAAATCTTTTGGGGGCGTGGCTTGGAAGCCATGTGAAAAGACGTGCCTGTACGGGAGCTCCCGCTGATCCGTACATAATCCGACTGATACCGCGCAAGGACCGCTGCGATTTGGCGAAGATTGTGAAGACTGTGTACATGAAGTTCGGCTGCACGCGAGGATACATTTTTACACGGGTTCGTATTGCGCACGTGTACTTAGGAGCCGAGGGAAGCACTGGTGGCGAGACCTCGACGGACGACAAAATGGCCGCCGCCGCTTGACTAGGGGCCAAAGGAGCGGTGGATCGGGACCACAGCATACGTGCGCCCTCTCAGCGGTACGAAGGGGGCAGCGTGACCCTGCCCATCTGGGGGGAGCGCCGGACAACAGCGGTGCCTGAGATTGTTGGGCGAGCTGGGACTCTCAACTGAGTTGTGGTGTATGTGCATAGTGCCTCCCTGCCTTGGACCGGAGCGCGGCCAGAAGGACGCTCCTGACTGGAGACATGTCGAACAAGCTTCTGAGGGCGAAGAATAAACAGCCCACGCTCGACGAATACGCCAAGACGCCGCCCGGCCCGGAAGGAGCCAGGAGCAAGGATAAGGCTCAGACCAAGGAGATGGGCGCCGGTGGGGCGAACCAGGAGGTCCTCGCTGCGATCGCGGACCTGAAGGCGACGTGGGAGACCAAGCTCCAACTTGCTGTGGCCGAATTGAAAACTGCGATGGAACTACAGGTTGGGGCGGTGCAGGAGGACGTGAACCTCCTGAGGCAGGATGTGCGAGCCCTGGCTGAGCGCACGGAAACTTTGGAAAAGGAGATGGGCCCTACTGTGGTGGATTGCACCGCACATAAGCGTGAGATCCATGCCCTGGTGCAGCGGGTGGGCAACTTGGAAAGTAGGGCTGAAGAGGCGGAAGGAGGGCCCGGAGAAACAACGTTCGCATCGTGGGCCTGCCGGAGGGGGCTGAAGGCCAGAATCCCACGGAGTTTATTGAGAACTTGCTGCTGCAGGAGATCACTGGGGGAGCCCTGTCGCAGGGGTTTGCGGTGGAGAGGGCGCACAGGGCCTTGATCAGGAGACCACCGCCGGGGAACCCGCCTAGGCCTGTGATCGCCAAGATCCTCAATTATCGGGATCGGGAAAGGATCCTCGAACATTTTCGTAAGGGGGGCACCATACGGCGAGGAGAGGCGACCATTACTGCTTACCCCGATTACACCTTGCAAGTGCAGCGCAGTCGCATGAACTTTGGGGCGGTTAAGAGGCGATTGCGGGCAGCTGGGTACAAGTATATGTTGCTTTACCCGGCCAGACTGAAGGTTTTCTTCAAGACTAAGATGCTGTTCTTTGACACTCCGGAGGAGGCCATGGAATGGCTCGATGCACAAAACTGTCCTCAGGAGCCAGATGAGCGGACGGCGGATGGAACGGGAAGAGATAAGTGACGCTGCGGGCCCGGTTGGGCTATGAACATTGAGACTGGAATATAGTCTGTGTGACTTTGTTATGGAAGTGTATGCGTTAGGACTTTGGAACATGGTCCGTGTGCGCGGATACGGAAGTGTGGGAGGGGAGCCTCCAGGGGCTGTTCTTTGTACCCCAGTTTGAGTTTAGGTTAGTCACTGTGTGTGGGGTGACACCCTGTCGGGTTCTCTACTTGGGTTCCAGAGAGAACCGAACACAGGGATGCCTGAGATCCAGGGATGGAGCTGGGCAGTTGGTTGGGTTAGGGGGGAGGGGTGGGTCAGTTTTTACATGAGCCTGGGAGAGAAACTGGGAATGGGGGTCTTCGAGGTAGGGGGGAGGCGAGTAGACCTGGGAGGGAGGAGGGAGCTACTGATAAATCATGGAGGACCTTAGGATACTAACGTGGAACGTTAGAGGGCTTAACAGCTACCTTAAGCGTAACAAGGTCATGTTGTACCTAAAAAGGCAAAAGATAGATGTCGCCTTGTTACAGGAGACGCATCTGACACGGGATAAACTGGAACTGGTGGGGAGGAAGTGGAGAGGGACAGTAGTTGGATCTACATATTCTGCCTATGCAAGAGGTGTGCTGGTTTGGGTTGCACCACATGTCCCGTTTAAGCTACTTGGGGAGGTTGTGGAGTCTGATGGGAGGCTGGTCATGGTAAGGGAGCTTGTGGAAAATAAAGTAGTGTGTATTATAAATAATTATGCTCCCAACCGTGACACGGCGACATACTTTAGGACACTGATCACTAGACTTGGTGAAGGGATGGGGGGTCCGGTGATTTGGGGTGGGGACTTTAATTGTGTACTAAACCCCAAGGAGGACAGGTCGGATGATAGGGTGGTCAGGCCCAGCCCGGCGGCTAGGGTACTGCAGGCGCTGCTGGTAGACCTTGGCCTGGCAGACGTGTGGAGGACGAGACACCCTGGCGTGAGGCAATATTCGCATTACTCGGCCCCGCACCAGCTACACACAAGGCTGGATTACTTTTTCGCCACTTCGGACGTTGTCGCGGAGTGTGACCAGATAGACTACAGGGCGAGAGTCCTTTCGGACCACTCGCCCCTGGTCATGCGATGGCAGCTTTGTCCCCCACGTGCGCGAATTCCAACATGGCGCCTTAGGGCGGAAGCGCTCAGGGATCCAGTCTTCAGAGAGGACATGAGGGAGGAGATAGTTGCTTACTTTGAGGCGAATACAGGTAGTGTCAAGTCGGCTGGTACTTTGTGGGAGGCCTTTAAGGTTGTAATGAGGGGGGTTGCCATTGCGAAATCCAAGGGATTAATGGGAGGAGTCCTGGCTGATCTGCATAGAGCCGAGATTGAGTTGGAGAAAGAGCTGGGGGAGGGTGGTATGGATACGGAGGAGGTCACTAATCTGCAGCAGAGGTGCGCAGAACACTGGGACAGGCTCTGTAATCTGAATTACAGGAAGTACATTGAGAGGTTGCATGCGGGGGGGGACAAGACGGGCAGGCTTCTTGCTTGGCTGTATAAGAGCGAGACCCCAAGATCCCCGATCCGATCAGTTATCACTGAAAAGGGCGTGGAGGAGGACACCCAAGAAGGGGTGAATGGGGCATTCGCAGAATATTATCAAGCATTATATGAGGATCGAGAAGGGGGAAGCCGGGAGGAGATAGAGGTAGTACTTGAAGACATAGGCCTGCCCAAGATAAGTGACGAAGAGCGAGAGGAGATGGATGCTCCGATCACTCTGGAGGAGCTGCAGGAGATTGTGCGGCAGCTACCCACTTGCAAGGCTCCAGGAGCGGATGGGTTCCCCAGTGAATTTTATAAAGCGTATGGAGAGGAGGTGCTCCCGCCCATGCTGGAGATGCTTAATGAAGCGTTCGAGGTGGGGTGGCTGCCGGAATCGCTCAGGGAGGCGATTATAGTACCGCTCCCCAAACCCAATAAACCGGGACATGATTGTGGCTCCTACCGGCCCCTGTCGATGCTGAACCAGGACAGCAAGATCCTAACAGCTGTCCTGGCAGCCAGAATGCGGAGGGTGATAGGCAAGCTGATCCATCCTGACCAGACGGGCTATGTCCCGAATCGGAATATTACTCAGAATCATAGACGCCTTCACAGGGTGGTCGAATGGGGGTGCAATGAGGACAGCGAAATGGCGATAGTGGCGTTGGACGCGGTTAAAGCGTTCGACTCTGTGCGATGGCCGTGGCTGCTGGCGGCTTTGGGGCGGTTTGGACTGGGACCAGGCTACATGAGGTGGGCCGAGCTATTATATAGTGCGCCTCTGGCTAGGGTCCGTATGGGCGCAGTGGTGTCAGATAGATGGCAGTTAGGTAGAGGCACTAGGCAGGGGTGTCCTTGGTCCCCAATGTTGTACATACTGGCCCTCGAGCCCTTAGCGATTTACCTCCAGCAGCAGTATGATCCGGTGGGCATAGAGGTGGGAGGGGAGTGCCATCTTATATCCCTGTATGCAGACGATATGCTGTTATACCTGAAACATCCGGAAGAGAATTTGCAGTATATCTTGGAGGTATTGGAGAGGTACGCCTGGTTGTCTGGCATAGCGGTCAACCCTCCGAAATCCGCACTATTCCCGCTAGGCAGTTATGTGGGGATACCGGTGGAGAGGTTGCCAGTGCTGCGGATCCCGTGGACGACGAGCTCCTTCCGGTACCTGGGCATTGACGTGTATCACACGACCGAGGAAGAACACAGGCATAATACTGAGCTAGCTGTGGGAAAGATTGAGAAGTGCATGAGGTTCTGGGAAAGATTGCCTTTAGCGATGATGGGTCGTGGAGCTATGCTTAAAATGGTGGTGCTGCCCAGGCTCCTGCATTTCTTTAATAACATCCCGTATATGATACCTAGGAAGTTTTTTGCTAGGTTACATAGTGTATGTAGGAATTTCCTATGGCACGGCACGCGCAACAGGGTCGCATTGTGGAAATTGCAGAACTCTTATGAGAAAGGTGGCGCGAAGCTGCCGAACTTTGAGGCCTATTATATGGCGGCGCAACTGCAGTATGTGGCCAGGTGGCTCTCGGATGAAGAGACCTCCGAACACAGGCTGCTAGGGAGAGACTGTTCCTCCTTCTATCTGCGGGAGGTGATCTGGGTGACCGGTTCATGGATGAGAGAGCGTCCTAAGATGCTAGCCCTAGGCATGAACATATGGCGGTGCGCCTGTCGGATGATGGGTGACCCCTTGCCGTGTATGCCGCAGTTACCTCTGGTCGCCCTGGCGAAGGAAGACGGGCAGCTGAGAGCTATTATCCGGACATACTGGGAGTCAGTGGGGTTGGTCACTATGGGCTACATCTGGCAGGATGGGACCCTGATGGAGTTCGATGAACTGGAGGCAGGGTCGGGGCTACACAGGGGTCAATATGTAACATATCATAGGGTGGTCCGGGAGGTCCGGAGCACGTGGCCCGAAACTACTTTGGCCGATGAACCGGATGCCACGCTGGAAATAATGTATGACGCATCAGAGGGTGGGCACGAGGTCTCTAGGTTGTACGAGATGTTGATGACAAAGGTTGGGAAGGATTCGGGGCACCTGAGACTGGAATGGGAAGCGGAGATGGGGGCCTCGATGTCGGATGGGATGTGGGAGCGCGCCCTGGGGTACCACAAAAAGGTATCGAGGAACGCCAGGTTTAAGCAGATACAGCTCTATATTACGCACAGGGCATATATGACCCCCCTTAGAACTTCCAAATTTCTGGATAATGGGCGCCAGGCGTGCCCCAAGTGTAACGAAGAGAATGCGGACATGATACACATGTCCTGGGCGTGCCCAGTGATTGCAACCTACTGGGGTGAAGTGGCGCGGAGGCTGGCAGGGAGGGGTATCACACTTAAGGTGGATTCAGCTTGGGCCTGTCTGCTGGGAGGGTATCCCAGGGCACGTAAGCTTCGACATGTTGAGAAACTTAAAGATCTGGCCTATGTGCTTGCCAAACGTAGGATAGCCATGGGGTGGAAGAAATGTCATAAGCCGCGAGTGGAGGTCTGGTGGCGAGATCTCCAAAAATGGGCTGATGCCGAAACGACAGTGTGGCAGGATGGCAGTATGGCAGGGGAAGAGGAAGAAATAGGCTCTCTCACGGCATGGAAGTTATTGTTAGCTGAGCTGTTTGGTGCGGGGTCGGCCTCGGCTGGACTTGAGAGCGATGAGGCCCCACTGCATGGAACGGACACCGATGGCGGACACTCTACAGGCTCATAGGGGGGAGGGATGGGGATTGCAGTGCCTTATTTTTTGTTCGTTTGGTTTTGTTGTTTGAGGTGTTTTATTTATGTTTCGTTGTAATGTTGTTTGGTTGAGATAAAATAAAAATATTTAAAAAAAAAAAAGAATAAATCTTTGGCAAAATTAAAGAAGCATGCTTCGAGTGTGACATCTGGACTCAATCCCAAAACTTGTGTGAATGATGAGCGAATGGAACCAGAGTTGATTAATGAAGAAGGTGATTCTTCGTCAGGTGATAATAAATTGGCACAGGATGTGATACTCGTCCCTGGAATGCCAGTCATTATGGGGTGGGAAAGTGATGTGCAAATAAATGGTAGATCAGGTTTGAACAGAGCATTTATGTTGAAAACTTTCCAATCCATTCCACTCTTAAGAACTCTTCGCTCAGATGATCTGGACTGGATACGGCTTGGCAATCACTTTAATCATCGTATGATATGTGGTTTCCAGTCGATGTTAATCATGAAGATGGTCTGGGAGCAAAGAGTGAATTTTATGGAATTGGGTCTTACTCCATCAGTCTTTATGAATGCCAAGGATGCAGAAGAATTTCTAGTAACCCCGCCTGTAATTGATACTCCTAAAGTAGTAAATACTCAAGTGGTTCCAGAGCTCAACATCAGTGCTGACACACTGAAGCAATTACTTGCATTAGTGGTCGCACTAAATGGAGTTACATCTGGGCCAAGTGGAACTGCATGTCCAACTGTCAAGGCTAATGGTGATGCATTAGCGTAACAAGGGCAAATTTAGGATTACATCCTGGAATTGTTGCGGATTTGCAAATTTCCAGAGGTGGTCTGTGAAAGAGAAAATCTGTAAAAATCATGAAATAATTCTTCTGCAAGAAACAATGCATATGTTTCCCTTTAACATTGAGGGCTTTAGTTCATATATTATGGAAGCAACCAGGGGTCCAGAAGGTAGGCTGCCTGGTGGTATTGCAGTCCTTGTAAACAATCGCTGTAATTTTGATGTTAAGTTAATGTTAAAAGATGAAAGTCTCTTGGTAATTCAATTAAAATCTAAGGGACCTCAAGACTTAACTCTTGTAATTATTAGCCTGTATTTGAACAGAGCTCGTACAACTTGGGATCAAATAATGCAAGTACTAGATGGAATTATAGAAGACATATTTGCAACTACACAATATGTTGGGATTATCATAGGTGGGGAGTTTAATTCTTCTTGCTATAGGGCTGAACCTCTTCTAATGTGTAATGAAAATGGGAGTCTACCACTAACCACGATAAATGGTCAAAAGTGGGTGCGACACTTGTTGGGTTGGGACATGCAATTAGTCAACCCCAGCAGGGATCTTACTTGTATACTTGGAAACGAGACGATCGTAGCTCATATATTGACCATTTTATTCTATCATCACATTTGTATAACCTATGTGAACCAACTCAAATTTTAAATCTTGGTTATGGGGAATGTTTTTCTATATCCATTAGCTTAAATATAACAATTTTGTTTCTTTACTTGTATTTAATCATAAAAAAAGATTTTTACAAGAGCGCATTCCGATCTGAATGGAGTCCTTTCATATTTTGTTTAAAAAGTGATGCAAGCCTTGCAATTAGATTTGTTGATGGTGCAATCAGACCCCAGCTTCCGGTGTCGCTTTTATTCTTTCCAAGGCCAGGTTCAGAAGTTTTGCAGCAGCCGTGTGCCATCGAGGACGGCTCTCCATTTATGACCTTCCAGTTTTTGCCAGAGTAAGGGAGGGATTGAAGGTAAGGCGTCCATGCCATAAGTCAGTGACGGCACAATTTTAGCTTTGTAGTAGTTTATAGCTGGTTGGAGTGAGAACTTTCCGTATTTTCGGTCAACAATTCAGTATAACAAATTGGAGTTTAGATAAGGAAGAATCTTTACGAATGATAGAGACTGACAGGCCAGGTCTGTCAATTAGATGGAATAGACACACTTGCAGTAAATTGATCTCTAAAATTAAGGAGGATGTACATTTTTTATCCATTAATTGGAGTTTTGAGCTAATGAAACCAGAAATAGAAGTCAAACTTAGTAACATTATTCAAGCTAACTTGCTAGATATTGCACACGAACGTACTCCGTTCACTCCTTTGAGCGGACATCTACATGTATTTGATCAAAGAATCTATAATTTAAAACTCCTAAAAAATTATAAAATAAGGAAATTACTGAGTTTAAATATGAGTTCTACTGAGTATGGTGTGGAAAAGAAGCATATTATTTCTTCATTTTGGAACCAGATTAGGGTTTTTAGGCAAGACATGGCACTTAAGGACAATTAGCGCATGATGCATAATGTAATGGCTCATGATACCAGGAACATCTGGTCGCTGATTAGATATTTGCATGCTTCAAGTTTTTTAAGTGAACCTTCTATTTTAGCTGCTACGTGGGTAACCTACATCTGCGATAAATTCATACTTCCTAAATCTCTTCAAAATATTCCTTCTACTGATTACTCGGAATTTATGCTAGAATGTTGTCCTTGGACGATAGAGGATGTGACAGAAGCTATTATTAAGCTAAATGACACTAAAGCATCTGGTCCGGATTGTATTCCAGCATGTGTGTTGAAACATGATCCGCAATTCTGGGCTCCTATTCTAAAGATTAAATTTGACGCAATTTTTGCCACAAAACGTATTCCTATTACATGGTGCTCAGCAATCACAGTTCCAATTTACAAGAAGGGTCCCTCAAACGATCCTCAAAATTGTAGACCTATTGCCATAACTGATGCCTCTGCTAAGGTATTCTCCCAGCTTATTTTAAAGCAACTCCAAGAAATTCTATTTAGGGATAACATTCTGTCTAAATTTTAAACGGGTTTCCGAAAAGATATGTGGTGCACTCTAAATGCTACCATTCTATCAATTGTTCAGTGGCAAACAAAAAAAAAGGGAGCTGGAGCGGGCTATATGGCTGCGATTGATCTGAGTTCCGCATTCGACACTGTTATAAGATGTTTATTATGGAAGATTATGATTTACTTAGGGATCCAGTACATTTGGTGCCGTTGATCGCACTATTACATTCTAACACTAACTATATGGTGCGTGTAAATAAATCAGGAACTTTAACAGAAGAAATTCCGACTGAAATCGGACTCAAACAGGGATGTTCTATGGCTGCAATATTATTCAATATTTACCTTTCTCAGATTGAAATACTTTGGAAAGACATTATATGCTATCCTGTGAGACTTAGTCATCTTAAATTGAATAGTATTAGTTTTGCAGACGATTTATTATTCCTTGATAGAACCCCTTTTGGGTTGCAAATTAAGCTTCTACCTTTTTGCAGAAGATCACAATCTAAAAATAAATTGAGCTAAGTCTAAAATCCTGATTTTTTCAGATGGTAAGAAAATAACTAAAAAATACAACTGGGTAATTGGGACTGAAGAGCTGGAAGTGGTTAGAGAGCTGCGATATCTAGGTTATACTCACGTAGACCAGAATTCCAAGACCTGGTGGTCTAAATTTTTGAGGGATCGAATTAAACCTTTGATATCTCAAATGTGTATTTTGTCCAGAAAATATTGTAATTTCACCTTAATACCAATTATTCAATTCTACTTGTTGAAGATCGAACCTTGCATACTATACATTCTTGATTTATGCATGGTTGGGATGGAAGATTTCCTGGATATGATTCAAGGGCAACTGTGGAAAAAAGTATTAGGTCTTGCTAGATCGGTTCCAAATGCAATTATTGTACATGAATTAGGACTGTTACCGCTTTCTGCCAAGTGGAACTGGAGACAACTGAATAATTATAGAAAGATGTTAAGTCCTCCTAGGAATTCGTTATATGTAGATCTCAGCCTAATAATAAAACAGGGATCCTTATGGATACTAACTAACTTTGCTAAGAAAATGGATGGCATTTTAGAAGTTTCTCATATTTCTAAAGATGATTTTATATTGTGTCTGCCTGCAAACAAGCGTACATTTTCATTGTTGACCTGGTGTCGCCAATCTGATCATATTGGCAACTTTAAGATGTATAAAGAATATGCACCATTCAGAAGGAAAATGGGTGTTCTACCAAGGTATATATTCCAATTTCCAAATTTTGTAGAAAGGAACTTATACATGCGGTTTCGATTAAATCTATTCTCTACCAATGAACGCATTCTTAGTTGGGTTGATAAAGGTGCACAGATTGCTACTCAGAGTGTAAACTGTAGATTTTGTCAAACACATGGTAACATCGAATCGCTGAAAGATTTGGTGATTTACTGTAAATATTTCGATGTATTAAGAACTAGACATTTGGGGAGTTGTTTGTATTCTGATACTGAATTTTCGAGGTTAAGTTTATGGAACAGGTGTATGTGGGGGAACAGTTATAAGCTGCTAATTAGTTTGACCAACTTTTTAAAAGTAATTGCGAAAGATATTTCTGCTCTAAATGAATTAATTTGAACTGAAGTTTTTATATCTCTAATTCGATTGTTAATATGATTGTGATAATGTTTGAAATTATGTATGGAATTGATGTTAATATTCATTTTTTTTTCTTTTAAGTTTACTGTAAATATGAAAAGAACCGTGAATTTTAAAATTCATATGTCAGAAAGAATTGTTATAAATTGTAAAGTTTCTATTTTGAATCAAACACAATAAAAAAAAAGACCCATCACCCAGGTGATCCTCCCACACTGGTCCACCCCCAGGGTCTGGATCTAAAGGTGATGGTCGTGCCCTGGCCACCCGAGAGAGTGCTCCCAGGGGACTAGCTGGGTTTCTTTGGTTCCTTTGGTTTCTCACCACTCTCCTCCTGAGGATCGCAGCTGCAGAGGTCGTGCAGCAGAAATTGCACCAGTTAACAGTTTTCCCCATTGTCAATGGAGCGCTGGTGGCGAGCCAGGAGAGCTCTGATATTGACTGATGCAGTCTGAGGGAAGCCGCGAAGCAGAGGTTTCCGGGCCGCACAGGAAAACAGAAGCAGAGGACCTGGAGGCAGTGAGGTGAACGGATGCACATGACACACATGGTGACCCTGGAATGCTCCGTAACCACCCGCTGGCCAAGTACAGGGGCCTTAACATCAGAATTAATATAAACAAAGTCATGCTGAAGAAGAGGAACGTTTTTGAATACTGACCTAATGTAAAGCAGGTTAATTATTCTGTTGCAAACCAAGCTGATTTAAAAAGGAGCAGATGTGAGTACAAGAACCTAATTATCAGTCCAAAGGGGTGTGATTATGACATTGTAGGTCATTGTAAGAGCCAACAACAAGGGATGGCAATAACACATTAAGAAAATACAAACCACTATTGCCAAATCCAAAAGAGAATCAAACCAAGGAAATTCATAAAGAACCAGTATTGCCAAAACCAAAAGAAGGCAATTGAGAATGTCAGTGTTTGTAAAAACTATTGCCCATATGTAAGGGAGGTCATACGAGGTAATGGCTTAAACCCACATTTCCAAAGCCAAAGAAGGGTGAAAATGAGAAAGCATTATTATCAGCATTTGATTAATGACAAAGCGTGGAAGCAAGAGTGGCAGGAGGGGTAATGAACGGCATTCAGGAGGAGTGAGGCATAGCCTGTATTGCGTGTGGCAATCACAACTGTATAACAAACAGCACGTGTGTTGGTTCTTGTTTCACCCGAACACATTCTTAAACTTGAAGTGAAGGAAGAGATATTGCTAATTTGTTGGAAGCTGACCTTTACCTCAGAAGCACTTGTAGTTAGTAGTTTATGCTGACCTGGAAGGAGAGTACCAGAGGTCAAAGGATTTTGTAACACTTTGTTCTATTCTGGCAGGAGAGTACACCAGAACAGAGACCTTTGTAGTAGTATGCCTGGCAGGTGAGTCGACCAGGTGGAAGCCATTGATGTACTGTGATGTGGTTAGAAATCTGGAAGAAGAAGTTGAAGAACAACTAAAGTGTTTTTGTGGATTAATGAAGATTCATCCTTACAGATTAATATCACTGAAGAAAGTGTTGTGTGAACTGCTGCAGAATTATTTAATATTATCAAACAAGTGTTTTTGTGAACTAGTGCAGAAATATCCTGACAGACATTTTTGTTGAAACTAATGAAGTACGGAAATATGTGTTGCTGATGAAAAGTATTGTTTCAAGATCTTTGTCGCCAGTTAAAAGAGGAAACATTTGTTGAACACTTGTAAATTGTTGGTTGAATTCAAGTTGGAACTTTGTGTTATCAAGCTGGAACAAAAAGAGAACTGAAATGGAACTGCTATCAGACGGAGGCGTGGCTAGCTGCCATGGAGTGAGGCAGCAACGAAGAAGAGCTCCCGTAAATTCCTACGGAAGATACTCATAAACATCCGATTTTGTAAGCTAGCAGCACGGAAAGGCTGCACAACCAGCGTGGAACATCCCTGGCAAGCACCGACAGCGGCATAGAAGGACAAAATGAACTGAGCGCCTCTGAACATTTCAGAGCGCCGAGCCCAAGATGGCGACCAGAGGCACCGCTGGCACCAACTGAGAGCCAGGCGGCCGGGCTTGGGACTGTGACAGGCCGGAATTGTGGCAAGAGCTGCAGCAAACAAGAGGGGAAGATAGCCATAGACTGGAGGAGAGAAGAGAGGTGTACGGTGGCCTATTGCAATAGGAGCACGCTGAGGAGCAGACCAAACAACGCGGAAGGAGGTCTCCATGGGACTGCCCAGTGAGTCAGTGATAACGCGGCGAGGGACGCAAAGGGGTAGGTGAAGACTCCCTCTCCAGCAAGCCCCAGCAGCGGCGAGGGAGTGCATCACCCACCAGCGGGCCTGGGCAGAGTAGACCACAAACCCGCGCTGACAAAGAGGGCAGCACAACAAAGGGCAAGTGCACTACGTGCGGAATAACCTAATAAGATAAGGACACGCAGCAGACACCCACTCACAGTTCCTGCACTGAGACCGTGGAATGCGCCAGAACAGAAATAACACATATGGATCTACATGGAAGGATAAGCACAAGCCCAGGCAGACAGGAACAACAATACCCACCCGTACAACATACCTTGGAACACTGTGAGGAGACATTAAGCGCATGAAGGAGGGCCCAATGTGAGACCTAAAGACTGGTGTAGAGCCCCCCTGAGAAAACGGGACAAAACACCCATGGATAGGATGGGCTGAATAAACAGCAAACTGACGGGTCCTGGTCCTTGATACTACTTACAGTTCACAGAGCTCCGCAGGGCAACGACCTGAAGTACACGACAGCCCTTCACACCACAGGGCGCAACATACAAATCAGGTGAGCAATCTAGATGGTGGATATGACGCGCAAGAGCAAAGGCAAACAGACAGTAATGGAGGCATATGCCCAGAAAGAGGACAGTGAATTGACCCAGCCAGCGGCAAGTGGGGCAGTCATGAGGAACCCATGGGTGGGCCTGCAGGAGGAGGGCCCGATCCTGACGATGATAGAGGCACTTAAAACAGCACTAGAGCACAAAATAGATGCTGTGATAGTAGATGTGGGGCGGCTGCGTCAGGATGTCTGAAAATTAGTTGATCGTATGGGCATAGTAGAGCAGAGGGTGCAAGAAAATACCACTAATATAGCCACCACAAGAACCCAGATGGCAGACGTGCTGGAAAGGCTGCCGGCCCTACAACATCGAGTGGAGGACACTGAAGGGAGAGCCCGTAGGAACAACATCAGAGTACTGGGCCTTCTGGAAGGAGATGAAGGTAAAGACCCGATAAGCTATGTAGAGAATCTGCTGCTTCAGGAAATAGGGCCAGGTACACTGACCCAAGGATTCACAATCGAAAGAGCACACAGGTTCCTGAATAGACCCCCACCTTGAGCGCTCCAGAGACCTGTGATGCGAAAATCATGAACTTTAAAGATTGGGAACGGATGCTGGCTTTCTCTAGAGAGAGGACAGCACGATTAGACGTAACTCCTCCAAACTGGCAATATATCCAGATTACACCTCCCTGGTGCAGAAACAAAGAGCTATGTTTGGAAGTGCCAAGGAAAGACTACGACTGGCCAATCTAAGACACATGTTGATCTATCCAGCAAAGCTTAAAGTCCTGCATAATGGCAGATCACACTTCTTTGAAAACACGCAGGAGGCGATTCTTGGATGGGCGAGCAGGGCCTTATGCAATTGTCAGGCAGAAACAACAATAGTAACGGAGCCTGAATCATGGCTGCAGCAACACAGCGGACAGGATCCAAGGATTTGCGGAACAATCAAGATAAATGCACTGATACCTGGTAGCTTGGAGACGTAAGATGGTGACCTGAGCCTCAGTCACTAACCCAGGCGACTGCCTCCACGGGCAGGTACCGTACTCCACATCAAGAATCATGATTCCTATTGGAGGGCATCGAGCATCTGCACGTCACCCGGGAAGTGGAGGGTGCAGGAAATGCGGCTGAGTCTGAGCAAGCAGAATGCGGCTTGGCAGTTATCCAAAGTTTACGAATGGTTATCCACAGTTTATAAAAGGTTAGTGTTGACGGTTGGTTTTTGGCGTTTGGGGGACGGGAAAAGGACCAGGACAAACGGTCAACACATGGGGGTTGGGCAGGTTACTAGTGATCTAAACTGTGACAAGCATGAAGCTAAAGGATGCAAAGGTAGCATGGACAATTATGAGACATCTAAATGCAGTGTAGGAAGAGTAATCATACAAAAAAGAAGTATGGGTGAACGGGAGGACGGGTGTGGGGTGCTGACTTTAATTGCACACTAAACCCCAAACTAGATAGATTGGATGAGAAACACAAGAACCGGATAGGACACTGGGAGACTTGCTGGAACACCTGCAGCTAGCGGATGCATGGAGAGAAAGGCATAGAGAGGAGAGGGGAAATTCGCACTACTCAGCCCCACATGTCACGCACACGCGAATAGACTGTATCTTCATGGGAAGAGAGACTTTGGGTGACTTTGAAGATATAGGGTACAAAGCCAGGGTACTGTCGGACCACGCCCTGCTCATAGTACACTAAAATGTGAGAGTGCCAACACCCACATGGAAGTTAAGGGCTGAAGCACTGCTAGAAGATAGTTTCAAGAACCACCTGAGCGATAAAATAGATGACTACTTTGAGACCAACACAGGGAGTGTAGAAGAAACAGGAACACTATGGGAAGCTTTCAAAGTTGTCATGAGGGGAGCGGCGATAGGTAGAATGGGGGGCATGAGAACAGACATACAGAAGTCCCTGGACAGTACGGAAAGAGACACAAAGCGGGAGGAAAGTATGCTACTAGAAGGGACGGAGGAGGGGGAAAAATGTATAAAATTGCATCAGAAAGGCATAGCACACTGGGAAAGACTGGGGAAACTTGACTATGCGAAGTACACCCAGAACTTACACGCGGAAGGAGACAAGCCTGGAATATTACTGGCCTGGCTATGCAAACAAGAGGAACCAAGGGATATGATCAATATTTTCACAGACAAAGCTGCAAAGGTAGCCAGGACGCAAAGGGAAATAAATGACATATTGGGCCTCATTACACGTTGTGTGGTAAAAATCGCAAATTACCGGCATGGCGCTATTAACGTGTCCACCCTTGCAAGAGGCCGCTAATAGCGTACCATTACGAGTACGCGGACACGAGCATAGCGCCATGCCGGTAATGACCCTACCGCCATGCCGCTAAAGACCCCAAAAAGACCCTTACCCGCACCGATGAAAGCGCAGATAGCACTTCCGACCTCCCGCAACATGCAAATAGCGGTCACCGCAATTAGCGGTCACCGTTAAAAGTGGAACCGGAAATAGCGTCATCGCACAGGAACAGGAAGGAGCACGGCGGCCATCTTTAAAAACAATATCCATTGCCATCCTCTGCCCCCTGGACCTGTTTTGAGTAGTTTGCTATTGGAAATCCACCAGGACATCATCGCCATGCATAAGGCTGTTAAAAAAAACACTGACCGCCAGCGCAAGGAAAAGTTCACCACGGAGGAGCTAATAATGCTCACACAGACCCTTGCTGCTAATGCCGACGTGGTATTTGCGAGCGACATGCGTCGGGAGACCCTTATCCGCAAGAAGGCAATCTGGGCAGAGGTTGCCTTGAAAGTGAGTGCAGTGGGCACCACCACCCGCAATGTCCTTGAGTGCAGAAAGCGGTGGGATGATCTCCGCCTCCGGGTCAGAAGCATCCTGTCTGCGAACCACAACATAGCCACAGCAGGTGGATCTGATTCGCCGATAAAATTAAAGGAGTGGGAAGAGACATGCGCCAACCTGATTGCAGTAGAATCAATAGAGGGAGTCGGGACAATGGAGCATGGTGTGGCAACCACTTCAGATGGAGGTGAGTGTACACATGAAAGTATGCACTGTGAATGTTCAGGTCCCCCCAAATGTGAGCCCAGAATCACCTCATGGATGCCCAAACATCCACACATGCATACAACCCTGGCCATGTCAGTGGGTGGGGGGGGGAGTTGGGGAGTTCTAATGAAAATGTGCTGGACTATGATGCTTTCTATGTTTTGAAACAGTTATAGCGTGTTTGTTTGATTTCAAAATAAAATAAAAATATTTATAAAAAAAAAAAAACCCTGGCCATGTCAGTGTCAAACCCAAACACACACACATGCACACATCATCAGAGACAAGTGCCACACACAACCATGCATGGATGAGCCACTCAACAGACACATCACCTGCATCCCTACCAATGAAGTCCAAATGCCCACAACTGCATGATTGACGTATACTCCATTAAGTACATAGAACCGTAACCAATGCCATCCCCCTCTTTGTCCCCGACAGGCTCACATACAGACAGTGAAGATCCTGGCACCCCAACTGCTAGTAAAAAATCAAGGCCATAGGACACAGAGGACACCCCCACGACATCAAGGGGCAAAGGGAGAAGAGTCCCCATGCAGAGTGGCAAACATCGGTAGAGCCAAGATGCAACTGTCCACACCAGCAACAACTGCCCCACCTCCTGAAGTGAACCCCCCACCACGGATCCCAGCCACGGAGGGCCCACCCTCAGCTGCAACAAGTTCCACGGGAGAGGCGGCAGTGTCATGACCACTGCTTTCAAGGAGTCAGGACCTACCCAACACCCTTGGAAACAGGCTCATAACATGCCTTATCGGCACCAGCAAGTCCCAATAGGGACCTTTTGGACCTTGTCCTGGCACCGGTGGTGCCAGGCTCATAGTAAGGACCCGTCCCGGCACAGGAAGCGCCGGGCTCATATCAAGTGTAAAAGTGCTTGGGTGAACCTACCTGAAGCAGACCATGCTGCTTACTTACCAGCCAGATGATGCTTTACTCTCTTCTAACAGGGACTACTTTTCTTTCTGGGTGGGGCAGGCACCACTCCCTGGATCACTGATGCTGGAACTCTTCTGGAAGCAGGAACTCTTTTACCTGGGCGCGGCTGCTGTGGAAGAAGACACCTAAGTACTCCTATGGGCTATTTAAACCACACCCGATTGGTACCACATGCTTCGCGTTATTCTGCATCTGCAGCAGGACGCTCACCGTGTCAGCTCCAGCGAATCTTCAACTCCGGATCCTGTAGTTACGAAAATTACCTGCTGGGAACCAATCTTCAATCTTCAGCAGCTCCTGCAAAACAAAAGGCACAGGTTAGACAAAGGCAAAGTTAGCGCTTCAACTCACCCGAGCCATCGGCAGCATCCAAGTCGTTTTCTTTTCTGCATTCCGCGTCCGGCATCGGGCCTGCAAAGACAAAGAACATTGGTTAGTAACGTTCAGTTACAATACTGCTTACCTGTGTTGCGCTTGCTCCAACTTTGTTCGCGCTGCATTCCGGCTCCTGTAAAAACAAAAGGGGACATTAAGGTGCATTCTACGGCCCTAAAGCAGTCTTCCTACTTACGTGCCTTCGAATTCACCATCTTCTTGTTACGCTCTCTGCCACGAATCTGGGAGAGCATCTTCTTTGGCATCGACAGCATCCTAAAAGCAGAAGACATAGACATAAGGAAAAAGACATTTAAAGAGAGCAATCCAAAGAGAACTTTAATACTTACAAGTCACGCTCGTGCAGCAAAACGGCGGCATCGCTCTCACCTTCCCTCTGCAATCAAGAGGCGGAACTCACATCCAGTGAAGTAACTGGACCCAGCGCCCCTGCACAAGACGCAGGATGGAGAGCTCAACATTCACTTACTTAAGGTGAGAACAACAATCATCTGAGTACCACGGGGAGAAAGGGAGAGAGGGGCTAGGAACTTCTCCCATCCTTCCAGCCACTAATACCTTGATTTTCCACTTGCAGACACCTCACTCTGCAGGTCAAGCTTTCGGTGAGTAAGGGGCCAAATCCGGGAGCCAAACGAACCCTACGCCTAACTTTGAAGACGTTTGCAGCGCCCAGCCCAAGACCAGCGCCTCCGAGGGAACCAGGTGAGCGTTACAGAACGCGAAGCCACCCAAACATTTCCCGCCCAGGCGCAATGGAGACTTCAGACACAGACCACTTGGCCCAGTCGCTCGGGGAGTTGAGAGCAGAAGTACACGCAGCACGCCAGGAAACAAATGCCCTAAGGAGAGAGCTAGTGATTTCTAAGGAGCGAACAGACGACTTGGCTAGACAATTGTTACAAGCCAAAGCGGGACAGACTCCTCTGCCTACCCCTGGTGGAAGCCATGCCCCAACGGCTTCCTCTAATCCGGTGCAAATTAATCTACCAGGAAATGTACCTTTGGCTCCGCCCGAACGCTTTTCAGGTGATCCGAAAAGGTTTGCTGTGTTCATCAATCAGTGTCGTTTGCACTTTCTGTGTAGACTTGCCGCTTTTCCAACAGACCAGGCTAAGGTAGCCTTTGTGCTCTCATATCTTAGTGGCAGCGCCGCAGATTGGTCTATTCCTTTAGTGACTCAGGATAACCCTATCCTTTATAATTTCCAGGACTTCCAAGCTAGTATGGAAAGATTGTTCGCAAGGCATTCTCAGGGACAGGCTCTGGACAATGAACTTCTTTCACTACGACAGGGCAATCAAGATCTTCTGGCCTACATTGCATCATTTAACAGACTAGTGGTTGAAACCGGATGGCCTGAGGATAAGAGAATCACCCTTTTCTATAGAGGCCTTCGTGGAGAACTTAAAGACGTTCTGGCCCAGGTGGTGAATCCACCACAAGACTGTTCCGAATACATTGATCTGGTGGTGCAATTAGATCATAGGATACAAAATCGAAAAGCTGATCGTTCCAGGTTTGAAAATCGAGTTTTTTCAAGACCACAGAGCTCCGTTAAAGGAAATGATACCGTGGAACCCATGCAGATTGGGGTGGTGAAAGGACCTCTAACCCAAAAGGAAAGAGAAAGGAGAAGACAACTACAATTGTGCCTCTATTGCGGGAACTCAGGGCACTTCCTCCAAGATTGCCCAGTGAAACCAAAGAAGAAGACAGTAGGAGCTTCCGATAAGGGTGCCAAAGGTTCAGAGTCGGAAAACGACCTCGCCCGACAAGTGTAGAGGTCCGCTTGCCGAGCGTAAAAACCAGTTCTTTGACCTCGCATTTTACCATGCCCATGGTCCTCGTGAGTCCGGAACAACCCAATCGTATGCATGCCATTAAAGCATACATTGATAGTGGCGCAATCGGCAATTACGTGGACTGTGAATTGGCCGCCAGGATGAATCTGTCTCTTTGTCCTAAGTCGGTGAAAGACGTCATCACCACCGTGGATGGTACGGAAATAGCTTCCGGACCAGTTACTCACACCACCATGGAAGTGACGTTGGTAAGCCAAGATGGACATCAAGAGAAAATCGTGTTTGACGTGATCAAGGCTCCACAGTTTCAAGTTATCCTGGGAATCCCTTGGCTGGAAAAACACAATCCTCAAATTGATTGGCGAGCAAAGACAATCCGGTTTCCAGAATGCGCACCTACCTGCTATCCGCAGCCCCCCACGAAACTAGCTGCAACTGCTTCTGAGAGTCCTCACCTGCCTCCTGAATACCGGGAATTTCAGGATGTCTTTCGAAAAGATCAAGCTAATTCACTGCCTCCTCACAGATCATACGACTGCCAAATAGACTTGGTTCCAGGATCCACTCCTCCATGCAGTCGAATTTATGCCCTCACAGAACCTGAAAATCTTCACCTAAGGCAGTATTTGGATCAGTACCTGGCTAATGGATTTATCCGTCCCTCGAAGTCCCCAGCCTCTTCAGCTTTGTTCTTCGTGCCAAAAAAAGAGGGAGACCTAAGAACATGCATAGATTACCGTGCCCTGAACCAGATTACGATTAAGAACAGATATCCGTTACCATTGATCCCTGAACTTCTTGACCAAGTTAAAAGTGCCTGTATCTACACAAAGCTGGACCTCAGAGGAGCTTACCATTTAGTACGAATAAAGGAGGGCGATGAATGGAAGACGGCCTTTCGTACTAAATATGGACTGTTCGAGTATCAAGTAATGCCCTTTGGGCTTTGCAACGCACCGGCAGCCTTTCAGTATTTTATGAATGACGTCCTCAGAGAGCTCATTGATGTATGTGTAGTTGTCTATATTGATGACATTCTGGTCTACTCGTCCTCTGAGGCGGAACATCGAAAACATGTCACCGCAGTACTGGAGCGGCTCCGAAAACACAGACTCTTTGCAAAATTGGAAAAATGCGTTTTTCACGTCACGGAGGTCGAATTTTTGGGATTCATTTTGTCACCAAATGGAGTCCACATGGACTCAAGAAAAGTGGACGCTATCATTAAGTGGCCCTCACCACCGTCAGTGAAAGGAGTTCAAAGCATGTTGGGCTTTGCTAACTTTTATCGAAGATTTATCCCAGATTTTTCTCGAGTTGTCCAACCCTTTACAGCCCTCCTCAGAAAGAATAAACGTTTCGAGTGGTCTACAGAGGCTGAACAAGCCTTTCTGGAACTAAAAACAAAATTCACCTCGGCTCCAGTTCTAAAACATCCTCGCCCGGAACTTCCCTATATCGTAGAGACTGATGCTTCCAGTCTCGCAATGGGAGCAGTGCTTTCGCAAAGAGACCCGGAAACAAAGCAGTTACACCCAGTGGCATTTTGGTCCCGCAAATTTTCAGCTCCTGAAATCAACTATACCATTACAGATAAGGAACTTTTGGCGATTAAGTCCGCCTTTAAAGCTTGGCGGCATTATCTCTTGGGAGCCCGACACACAGTCACCGTCATCACGGATCATCGTAATTTACAGTACCTTAAATCAGCCAAAGCTCAATCCTCTAGAAAACTTCGCTGGGCATTGTTTTTCGCCGAATTCGACTTTGTGATAATTTACCGACCAGGCAACAAGAATGGTAAAGCAGACGCTCTCTCCCGAATTGGAGTAGATGAACTCACGACCAATCTTGAACCCGTACCTATAATTCCGGAACAGAGAATCCTGGGTTTAATAGATGCACAATCCATTGAAGACATTGAAACTAAAGTTAAAGATCTTCTGACTCCAGCAGAAGTGCAAGACTGGCAGCTCAAGGGAAATGATTTCACAATGGATAAGAACCTATTATACTTTCGAGGAAGATTATATCTACCATGTACCGATTTACAAAGACAGGTGATCTCTTGTTACCATGACTCCTTAATGGAAGGACATCCCGGCATTACCAAAACGTTGGAAAAGATAAAGAGACATTTTTGGTGGCCATCTTGGAGAAAGGACATTAAAGACTTCATTAATTCTTGTGGCGTGTGCGCTCAAAGTAAAAGCCAGAAGGAGAAACCAGCAGGCCTCCTACATCCAATAGACATTCCTCCACATCCATGGCATACTCTCTCCATGGACTTCATCACGGATTTACCACCATGCTCCGGATTTAATACAATCTTAGTGATTGTGGACCTATTCTCGAAAATGGCTCATTTCATCCCATTGAAAGGGTTACCTACAGCTCCAATTTTGGCCCGAGAATTCCTCGAAAACATCGTTCGGTTGCACGGCTTTCCTTCAATTTTAATCTCAGATAGAGGGAGTCAATTTATTTCTCACTTCTGGCGGAGTTGTTGTCGTCTAGCCCAAATTGACATAAGGCTTTCGACCAGCCACCATCCCCAGACCGACGGGCAGACCGAGAGGACCAATCAATCCTTGGAACAGTATCTACGCTGCATTTTACAACAATCAGAGGGCACTTGGAAAGACATTCTCTGGATTGCGGAGTACGCTTATAATAACTCAGTCCACGCCGGAACAGGAAAAACTCCGTTTTTTCTTTCATATGGAATCCACCCTCGCACCTCAAATCTTGACCCACCTCAGACTCTTGGAACACCCGCTGTAGATCATCTGCATTCGACAATCACTCAAGCCTTTAAGGAGGCCACATCTCACCTTAAGCAGGCCAAGGAACAATATAAAAAGAGTGCGGATCTACATCGAAAGGAAGCTCCTCAATATCTTGTGGGAGATCAGGTCTGGCTGTCCACCAAACATTTACCCCTAAAAGGACCGCGTACTTTCAATCCACGATACCTGGGGCCTTACCCAATCACTGCCATAATCAATCCAGTGGCGGTAAAATTGGGCCTACCTGCTCATATGAAAATACATCCAGTTTTCTACGTTTCACTACTGAAACCCATGCAACCTGGAACCCGTTTGACAAAATCTCCAGACCCTATTCTCGTGGACGGAGAACTAGAATTCGAAATACAAGACATATTAGACTCCAAGATTTCCAAATCTAAATTATACTATCTGATTGACTGGAAAGGTTATGGCCCCCAGGAACGATCTTGGGAACCGTCGGAACATGTTCATGCACCCCGTCTGGTTAAGAAATTTCATCGAACTTTTCCTGATAAACCAAGACCCCCGGAGGGAACAAATTTGGGAGGGGCCTTGAGGGGGGGTGCTGTCATGACCACTGCTTTCAAGGAGTCAGGACCTACCCAACACCCTTGGAAACAGGCTCATAACATGCCTTATCGGCACCAGCAAGTCCCAATAGGGACCTTTTGGACCTTGTCCTGGCACCGGTGGTGCCAGGCTCATAGTAAGGACCCGTCCCGGCACAGGAAGCGCCGGGCTCATATCAAGTGTAAAAGTGCTTGGGTGAACCTACCTGAAGCAGACCATGCTGCTTACTTACCAGCCAGATGATGCTTTACTCTCTTCTAACAGGGACTACTTTTCTTTCTGGGTGGGGCAGGCACCACTCCCTGGATCACTGATGCTGGAACTCTTCTGGAAGCAGGAACTCTTTTACCTGGGCGCGGCTGCTGTGGAAGAAGACACCTAAGTACTCCTATGGGCTATTTAAACCACACCCGATTGGTACCACATGCTTCGCGTTATTCTGCATCTGCAGCAGGACGCTCACCGTGTCAGCTCCAGCGAATCTTCAACTCCGGATCCTGTAGTTACGAAAATTACCTGCTGGGAACCAATCTTCAATCTTCAGCAGCTCCTGCAAAACAAAAGGCACAGGTTAGACAAAGGCAAAGTTAGCGCTTCAACTCACCCGAGCCATCGGCAGCATCCAAGTCGTTTTCTTTTCTGCATTCCGCGTCCGGCATCGGGCCTGCAAAGACAAAGAACATTGGTTAGTAACGTTCAGTTACAATACTGCTTACCTGTGTTGCGCTTGCTCCAACTTTGTTCGCGCTGCATTCCGGCACCTGTAAAAACAAAAGGGGACATTAAGGTGCATTCTACGGCCCTAAAGCAGTCTTCCTACTTACGTGCCTTCGAATTCACCATCTTCTTGTTACGCTCTCTGCCACGAATCTGGGAGAGCATCTTCTTTGGCATCGACAGCATCCTAATAGCAGAAGACATAGACATAAGGAAAAAGACATTTAAAGAGAGCAATCCAAAGAGAACTTTAATACTTACAAGTCACGCTCGTGCAGCAAAACGGCGGCATCGCTCTCACCTTCCCTCTGCAATCAAGAGGCGGAACTCACATCCAGTGAAGTAACTGGACCCAGCGCCCCTGCACAAGACGCAGGATGGAGAGCTCAACATTCACTTACTTAAGGTGAGCACAACAATCATCTGAGTACCACGGGGAGAAAGGGAGAGAGGGGCTAGGAACTTCTCCCATCCTTCCAGCCACTAATACCTTGATTTTCCACTTGCAGACACCTCACTCTGCAGGTCAAGCTTTCGGTGAGTAAGGGGCCAAATCCGGGAGCCAAACGAACCCTACGCCTAACTTTGAAGACGTTTGCAGCGCCCAGCCCAAGACCAGCGCCTCCGAGGGAACCAGGTGAACGTTACAGGCAGCCACAGCGCCACTCTCAGATGTGGAGGATCCGACAGATTTCCACATGGAAATGCACACCCCAACCCCCCCTGGAACCCCTGAGGCAACACCACAGCAGACAGTGTCCCTGGCGAGGACAACATGGGAGAGTTCAGTAGCCCACCAGTGGCTTCACAAGTTGTCCTGGTTGCATCGGAAGGCGCATCAGCCACACCACCAGTACGCAACAGTGCCCTTGACCTGGCCAGCATCAGGCAGCGCCAAGAGGATATAACTTTGCTGGTTGTGCAGCATGTGGAGGAGGCTGCCCATCTCAGGGGGGAGATTACAGAGAAAGCCAGGCACTCCAGGGAGGCGATGGAGGCCTGTACCAACAGGCTGTGTGGGGACATTGTCCAATTTAGGGAGGTCCTCACGTGGATAGCGGATGCAATGGACCGCCAGTTCCCACCACCACCACCAGGACAGACAGCCACATCCTCATCCGCCAGTTCGAGGCAGACAAGCCCCCTCCGCTGCTCCACATGCACCGGCAGCCTCCTAATGCTGGTGGTGGCAATGGCGAATAGGGACTGCAGGGTCAAGCTTCCACGTGTATAGCTGGACAACAACATTGTGCCAGTCACATAAGGGACTGTTGTGGGGGGTGGGGGGAAGGGTGTTTTGGGACTGTTGTGGGGGGAATGGGGAAGGGTGTTTTGGGACTGTTGTGGGGGGAGGAGGGAAGGGTGATTTGGGACTGTTGTGGGGGGAGGGGGAAGGGTGTTTTGGGACTGTTGTGGGGTAGGGGGGAAGGGTGTTTTTGGACTGTTGTGAGGGGAGGGGGGAAGGGTGGTGGGATGTTTGGGGACATGCACTTATACATCTTTACATTTCTTAATACACTGGTGTTTGATCAATACACAGGCTTGGACTTCTTCATTGTGTATGAATATTTGGTTGATCAGATGCTGTCTCACAGCACGTCCCTCCTGGCCATCCCATCTTGCATGACCTGTATCCCCGTCACCTCCGTCCTCATCACCATCATCATCCTCATCAGGTGCTTCTATTTCAATGTCAGGGGGCAGTGGCACATTCCGTCTGATACACATATTGTGCAGCATGACACATGCCATGGTGATCTTGGCCACCTTCTCATGGCCATACAGGAGAGCACCACCAGACCTGCGAATGCACCTAAACCGTGTCTTCAAAAGGCCAAAAGTCTGCTCGATCATGACGCGGGTACGGGTATGTGCACGATTGTAGTCCTCTTCGTGCCTGTTCTGTGGGTTCCGTACAGGCGTAAGGAGCCACCTCTTCAGGGGATAGCCGGCATCACCCGTATGGGGGGACGAATGGGGTCCGGTTACTGTTCACCTCAAGAGCGGCCTGTTCATATCACACAAATTGACTTTGCATTGTGATTGACGTCTACAATTAACAGCATTCATGCAGACGATCTGTGTGACTGCAATGTGCAAAGGTGAGCTCGACCATGCAAGTAAACATGCCCCGTTAATGCCTCCAACAGTAATTGACATGTCCTGGGTGAGGCCAGGTCTTAGGTGGCCCTGGCATTGATGTTGCCATGCTGAGAGGCATCACTTCAGTGGTGCTAAAGGTGTGTGGTTCAATGCTATGGCTAGGGGTGAACCCTTTGCATGCATTCAAGGGCACATTGCATTATTTTGTGCTGCGCTAATTCTGTGTGACTATCTTGACGGCATGTAGGAGATTTGTGTATTTTGTGGTGTTGAATGTTGTGCAATGTGGATGTGGATGGATGTTTAATGTTTCTAGACCTAGATTGTTCTCTATGTTGTGTAGCTTATACTTGCATGTCGGTTCATGTCAAGTATGTTGCGGCCTTCCCAAATGGACATTGGCGTACATCTGTATGTGCATTTGTCCTACGGACAACAAGCTACACCCATTTTGAGTATGTATCTCTCCCCCCTACCAATCACACCCAGTTGGAGTATGTATCTCTCCCCCCCAATCACACCCAGTTGGAGTATGTATCTCTCCCCCCCAATCACACCCAGTTGGAGTATGTATCCCCCCCCCAATCACACCCAGTTGGAGTAGGTATCTCTCCCCCCCAATCACAACCAGTTGCAGTATTTATCTCTCCCCCCAATCAAACCCAGTTGGAGTATGTCCCCCCCCCAATCACACTGCCATGTGCTTGCCCTGCTACTCACCAAGTAGCCACAAACGTGGTCCGGCTTGTCGCTCCATGTAGCGTGGGATGGTTGAGTTCCGCAGGACCATGGAATCATGGGTTGATCCGGGGAAACGGGCACAACAATGTGTGATTTTCTTGTTGGCGTCACATACCATTTGCACATTGATGGAGTGGAATTGCTTCCTGTTTCGGTAGACGACTTCATTGTGATGTGGGACCACCAATTCCACATGGGTACAGTCAATGGCCCCAATGCAACTTGGGATGCCTGCCAGTGAATAGAAGCCAACTTTGGTGTTTGCAATCTCCTGGGCAGTCCGTGGCATGAATATGTGTTCAAGTGCATGCCTCAGGAGGGCATCGAGTACCTGGTTCAGCGTGCGTGAGAATACTGGTAGTGAGATGCCATGCATGTGCCCCACTGTATGCTGGTAGGTGCCTGTGGCCAGGAAGTGGAGCACGGTCACCACCTTCAGTAGAGGGGGGATGGCAGTTCTGATGTCTATGAGGCTCACAATGTCATCATGTATCATGTCCACAATGCTGGTGATGGTATCCCGGTCCAGACGGTACAGGGTGTGTATCTGCTCTGGGGTTAGGTTAAATGGACTGGCTCTGATCCTGGGGATTGGTGGCTGCCTCTGTGGTATGACTAGGTGCCATGGTGGTGTTTGCTGTGCCTGTCTTGCCCTCCTCCTCCTCCTCCTGCGTCTCCTCTGTGCTGCCTGTTGTTGTTGCTGCTGCACTGCAATCATGTCCTCCAGCCCATGTAATGCTGCTAGCATTGGGACCATCTTGGTGTGGGAAGGGGTGTGGTGTGCTCCTTTTGTGCTGCCACAGTCTCCATTGCCTCCACCTGTGCTGACTGTGTCCACCTGTGGCAGGTGGGAACACTGCTCAGTTCTCTTAACGGGTGGTTTGCGATGCCGGTATTAGCGCCATGGCGGTAAGGGGTTTTGGGGGCTTTACCATGCCGCTATTGGCATGTTCGCTTGGCTTGTGATGGTGTGCTATAAGCGGCATAGCGTTATTTACGGGATGGAGGGTCACGCGCACGCAGACTGGCCGCTATTAGTGGCACCGTACTTAGCGGTGCCGCTAATAGCGGTGATCCGGGTCGTAATTGGCATGGGGATTTAACTTTACCGGTATTCCATTACCGGTAACGTTAAATCCCTACCACCTACCGTGTAATGAGGCCCATTCTCTAGATACTATGAGGCGCTGCATACAAGTGACGAAGAAAGGTGATGACATGGATATAAAGGATACCCTGAGTCAAATAGATATGCCACCACTGTGGAGTGAGCAGGTGACAGCATTAGATGCCCCACTTAGGCTTGAGGAAATTAGGGAAGCGATAGCCAAAATCCTGACCGCTAAGACACCGGGTCCGATGGCCTACACAGAGAATTTGAAAAGACATACACAAGAGGCGCTAGCGCCCAAACTACTGGAAGTCTTCATAGAGGCATACGAAGTGGGCATGCGAAGCCCAGCAGCCTCTGAGAAGCTATAATAGTGCCCATACTTAAACCAGAGAAGCCACCGCAGGAGTACGGATCTTACAGGCCACTATCCATGATGAATCAGTACAGTAAAATCTTAGCTGCAATACTGTCAAACAGACTCAAGAGAGTGATAGGGAACCTGATCCATGAAGGCCAAATGCCAAACGAGGTACGTACCTTGGTGATGCACCTCATGGAACCTCCGGAGACTGCGCCATGTGATAGATAGCTCAAACCATTTGGGCGGAGACTGTGCAGAGGCCTCCCTAGACGCGGTCAAGGCCTTTGACTCTGTCAGATGGGACTGGCTACTAGGAACCGTGGAGAGATTTGGGATGGGCAGTGCTTTCATGAAATGGGTGAGGCTAATATAACAGCACCCAGGGCAAGAGTGCAAAAAGGAAAACAGATCTCTGGGGCATGGGAAGTAATGAAAGGCACTAAGCAGGGTTGCCCGCTCTCACCGGTGCTATACATCCTGGCCTTAGAGCTATTGGCAGCCTTACTGAGAACACAAAACTCTGAAGCCGGGATAGAGATGGATGGGGTGGCACACACAGTGTCCCTCTATGCGGATGACATGCTACTGTATGTCATCCGACCTGAGGACAACATGCCGCACTTACTGGACATAATAGATCAGTTTGCCAGGCTCTCTGGTATCCGGATAAATTGGGAATAATCTAGCTTGCTCCCGCTTGGGAGAATGAGTGGACTGGCCACAGACCAATTGCCAAACCTGAGGTTGAGATGGATGGATAAATCCTTTAGGTACCTGGGGATCGACGTGTGGCACAACCCACCCTTGGCACACACAAACAACATGCAGAGAGCCTTTGAGGGGATGGAAAGATCCATGGGGTTCTGGGAGAAACTACCGCTAGGAGTACTGGGCAGGGCTGCACTGCGGAAAATGGTGGTAATTCTGCACCTACTGTATCACTTCACCAATTTGCATTATGCCATACCCAGGGCTTTCTTCAGGCGACTAGATGGGTTGATGCGTAGATTCCTATGGGGAAAGGGGAGAAACAGAATAGCCCTAAGCACGCTGCAAAGGGACTACAGCAACAGTGGAATAAGAGCACCCAACTTTGAGCTGTACTATCTGGCCGGGCAACTGAAGTTTGTAATGAACTTGCTCGGAGATGAACCGACCCTAGACACCCAACTATTGTAGCCAACTCTAAAACACCACTACCTAAAGGAAATACTATGGGTGAGGAATTTGAAAATTGTCTAGGCCATCCGGGTTACTGAAATTAGGTCAGGAGTTGTGGAAAAGAGCTTTTAGTGGTGAAACAGATCAGGAAGCACTGGAAGACAAAAAGGATAGCAATGGTGGGGGACCTCATCGAGGACGGCAAGATGGGAACGTAAAAGAGCCACTCGCACAAGCTGCCCTATGGGAGAGCTATAGTATAGAGCAAATGCAGCGAGATATAATGCCCATGTGAAAACGTACTTGGAAATGCATTGTCACAGTGAAGTCACATGGTGTTTATGTTTGTTTTTTTGTTTGTTTACAACTTTAAGTTGAAAATAAAAATGTTTTAAAAAAGACAACTTTTGTTATCAAACAGGATTTCCTTATCCTTTTGGAACTGTTAAACAAAACCCTGGATGAATCTGGGGAAGCGGACTTCACCCAGATTATAAGTAGAAACAGTTATCATGATGTGAACTTAACTGTTATATTTGTTGCTTTTGAAATGCCATATATTACCTTGTTGAGTTGGTGTAGGTAGAAGTGTGAGGGACAGAAACCTTTTGTTAAGAGTGTTTCCTTTAGTTTATTTTAGGCAGGGAAATCATTGTCAGGGTAGGGATAGTGATGTGTTTATCTAACCTTCCGAGTTAATAAAATTGCATCTTTTGAAAAACCTTCACAAAGTTGTCTGCCTCACATTTCTGACCCCTCACACATGCTTGTAAACATGGGAGGCAAATTGGTAATACACCTATTCCTCTACAAGCCCAACATTGTCCTCCATATAGTGCCCTTGCTCCACCATAACCAAACCCTCTCCCTCGCTACAATCCCCCATGTGGTCTCAGAAAATATCCTCCTTGCAGGACAAACCCCCTCTCCGGAACAAGTCCTCCTTGTGGGGAAAACCCCCTTTGTTGTGCAAATACTCCTAGTGGTGCAAACCCTCCTTATGGTGTGAATGCTGCCTGTGGTGTACAACCTCCCTGCTGAACCACTCCCCCTTGCAGCACCCCTCCTCCCTGTGGGATAAATCCCCCTTGTAGTATGACACTTTGTGGTACTAGTCCCTCCTGTAACACCCCTCCACCCCCCTGTGGAAAAACAGTTAGGACAGCCCCTTCCAAACTTATTTTAGCCAACTTATTCTGCACCAATTTCGCCTCTGCCTTCTGAGAATTCTCTACCCTGATTTTCTTCTTGTCCTTTTTAGCCTTGCAGTGATGCACTATGTTTGCCTGTATCTCTCAAATTAACAAGGGGGTGGGAGGTCCTGGGAGTCTCTCTGGTTATGAGAGCCTTACCCAGATTCTTTATCTTACTATCTTTCACAGAGGAGAAATCTCCAAAACATATCCATCTTTGTCCTGGCCTGTGGCAGTCCAACACCGAAATGCTAGGCAATTCCCCTCTGAACAAGAGTACCAACAGCAACCCCAGACATGTGTTTTGGTCTGGTTGGACCTCATCAGTAGGGTGAAGCTGTGCCTCTCTAAGAATAGTGAGCAAGGGGTCCACGTCTGGATTCCCCTAATAACTTAGGTGAGACCCAAAGCTACTTAAATTATGCAAATTAACAAGGGGGGGTCCTGGGCGTCTCTCTGCTAGACATTAGTCATGGTTACGAGAGCCTTACCCAGATTCTTTAGCTCACTGTCTTTCACAGAGGAGAAAGATAGTGAGCTAAAGAATCTACCCCAGGGCAGGACAAAGACTGACATGTTTTGGATATTTCATATTTTTATACAAAACAAATCAATTTCCTGCACCTGCGATGAGGGAAAGCAAAATATTAATCATGTTCTCTTTGTCCATATTCAGCTACGGTACATACTGCATACCCCCTCAACCTTTCTGTAGCACTCTGAATGAACAAGAGCTGGATCCACACAGAGAAGTGCAGAGGGATAGCGATGCCCCTCCACTAGCACAGGAGCAAGAACAGGTCTAAAAGTTAATTATGCCCTATGTGAGGGGTCAGTAATGCGAGGCAGACAACTGCCTGTGTTTTTATCCAAATTAAGCATTTTATTCAAGATAAAAAGCACAAATTAATCCTCACTAAACCTAATCTATCTGGGAGTTCCCTACGTACTCTAAGGTCTAAGGGGAAAACTCCTAACATAAACAAAACTGGCCCTCACACTAAACAATAGAACATTAAAAGTAAATCATGAACAACACAATCAAATGAATAACCAACAACCAGTGATTTGGATGACCTTCCCAAGGATTGTTCAAAGTGAATGGGCCTCATTACAAGTTTGCCGGTCCGGAAACAAGGGTGCCGGTAAGATCACTGGCACCCTTGTTTCTGGACCGGCAAACTAGGAGTCTGCCTGCCGGGACCGCTGTGCCTGACCGGTCTGACCCTACCGGGCGCAGTGGCCACGGTAGGCAGACCGGTCACGGAAGCGCTGGCACTGTTAACAACGGTGCTGGTGCCTCTCACCCACTCCCATAGAGTCCTGTTGGACTCTATGGGAATGGGGACTTACATTTTACCAGCGCCTGACTTCCCGGGCCGCCGGACTTGTAATCTCCCGGTGGCACCGGAAAGTGAGGTGGCGGTAAAACATTTACGGGTCTGGTGGCAACCTGCCGGACTCGTAATGATGCCCAATGTCTCCAAGTGTTCAAAAGGAAAAGGAAAGTATTGAATCAGTCCTTGTCAGTTCCAAAGGAAGCAAAAGTTCAACAAACAAAAATTCACTGGTAACAGCTCCTCAGCTTTCCTTTGAAGAGTTCCCTGTGAGGGGTCAGTAATACGAGGAGGACAACTACTTGTAGTTTTCTCAGTATTTGACATTTTATTAATAAAGAAAATGCAAAGAAAACCTAACTAAGCCTACTCTACCAGGGAGTTCTGTACCTATTCTAGGTTCTAAGGAAACATCTCCTAGCATACACAAAACTGGCCCTCAAACTAAATAACCAACATTAAAAGTAAATCATATATAACATTAATAAATGATTACCAAATAACCTGTGACTTGGATATCTTCCACTTATCCTGAGTAGATCCCTTTCCCAGGGAAGTCCAAAGTCAATCTTTCACAAACAAAAGTAAAGGCTTGAACCAACAAAGCAAAAACCCATTGGTAACAGTTCTTTCTCCGTTTGTTGAAAATTCCATTTCCAATGTCCACAAAGAAAACAGCACCAATGGTAATCCTGGATAGCCTCCTTCCAGCATAAGCTTGACAAAGTTCAAAACAAAAAGTACCACTTCTGCTTCAACAATTGCCCTTCTTTTTGTGACTTCTGCTGCGTCTTAGCTATAACTTGTCAGGAAGCTTCTTCTCAGGGGGTTGCTTTCCTCTTGGGAACTCCCTTCTGCTAATGACACTGTCAGAGCAGGCTCCCTTGCTTCTTAGTGCACTACTGCTTCACCTACCTTAAGTATGTTTTCTGACAATATTATAGACAACCACAGTTCTGTCAGTTCTACTGCTGTTTGGTATTTTGAGGATTTGTTAGGCAGCTTAAAGACAAGACTCTTTGACCTCCACAGGTAGGCAAGTTACACTTCATTCCTATGCCACAAGAAATGGGTAGCTTTTTTGCCTCTTCTTTCTAAAAACTACCACTAGAATCTGCCTTGGCTTCTAGACTGCTTCTTTCTCTTGGCTTAAACAGTCCCAGCTCTTTAGAATGTTAACCCGTTCTTTTAACAAGCACCCAGCTCCCTGCCCCAGCTTTATGTACACATTCTTGTTTCCAACAGTTATCCCAAAGCTGTATTGCCAATCTTCCAGCCTTGGATAACCTTGTCACCCTTGTATCAGAGGACTCTGGATTGGTAACAACTTTGACAACATCAAAATATAGGTGGTAGTTCTTATTAGGGCTGGTTTCATGCTAGAAAGGGGTTTTCTACTGGCTTGAGTAATACTTGTTCTAGTAACTTCAGCAACTTCTACAAATAAAAATGACTTTGTTCTGAATGTTACAAGATTCAAGTTTCACTTCAGAAATAGAATTAAGTACACACGACCATTCTTTGATGGATAATTTCAACTGTAAAGTTTTGCGTTCCCTTTCATTCATTCAGAATGCTTCTTTAACCCTTTAAGTGCTAAAGACGAGCTATCTCGCCCTCAGCACTATGTTTGCTGTGCGGAGGACAAGATAGCTTGTCTTTTTTAGCACTTCTATTTGGGACCCTAAATCCAATACCCAGGCTATCTGAGGAGGAGTTTGGATTTCCTTCAGTTTCATGTCATCATGCGTAATACGCGCTGACGTGATACTGTAATTTCACTGATGCACCCATTTTCGGCTGCAGCTGTGAACAGGAAGGTAGGTTCCTCCATCGATCTCCGGTATTTCTATGCTGTTTTGATCGATTGAGGTGTCATTGGAAAGGGGAGAGTCTCCCCTTTCCAACGGCAGCTACCTTGAAGCATTGCTGGCCGTGTAATCTGCCAATATGCCCCTAGGTTGGGGCAAATATGTTTTTACTGGGGCGTGGGATCACTAGACCACCAAGGATGGCTTTTATGAATGGGGGAGTTGGCCCTCCCTCCTGCAACACATGAATGCGGCATGTAATTTAGCTCCCCCCCTAGGGGCAGATTGCTAGCGTAATATGGCAATCTGCCCCTAGGAAGGGGCAAATGTGTTTTTACTGGGTCGGTGGGGGTCACTGAAATGGGCAAGTTCCAGCAAGGCTATCAATTTGGGGCTTAAGAACCCACAGGGCTGCCAAACATTGTTTAGGTATCCCCTCCAGTAAAGACTGGAGGGGTTTGTCTGTACTTCTGCTCTCTATATGGTAGAGGAGTGGTACAGAGGACCCCAGCCAAGATTCTCTATTGTTGGTAGCAATGGACGAGCAATCAGGCCTAGCTTCTCAGGAGGTGATGCAGGCTGGTTCTTAAGTACAGTGTAGTCCCCAAGCACCCACAAAGGAATGTCCGCACACTGTATTAGTGAAAACACCGTCTTTATATAATTAAGGTTCAAGGTTATATAAAATACCACAATAACTCCCTTTGTGCTCAGTTAATCTACAATGGCAAATATATACAGTTCTAGGTGGTACCACAATTATTATCAGATTTCATTAAAGTGCATCAACTGTACTCTGGTCAAATGTCACACAAATCAATTAATAAAGGTAACCAACAATAGACATAGGAGGAAAGCAGTTGGTTAGAACAATTGGCAGAATACTGGCCCCTACCCCTAGACACAGTTCTGTGTGGAGATCCCCCCCACCTGGGCAACCTATAAAATAAAGATATACTACAATCCCAGTCCATATATTGTTCAATGAGTCTTATTTCCATCTAAAGTGTTTCTACCACCCCAATGTACCTGGAATAGCAAAGTTCCTCGTGGAGGCATTGATGGACCCTTTTTTGAGTGATTCCCTTTAAAGCAGGAGCCACGGATCATCGACGGGCCTCAAAGGAGGTGAACTTGGTGTCGATGATCCTCGATGAAAAGTTTGATGGTGTCGAGGCAGCAGCTTCGGTCCTGGCAGTGCTTGTCAATGACGAGTCGAAGAAGTCCTGTTGATGTCAATAGTTCAGGCCGGCAAAGAGTTTGTGAAGAACTTTGGCCCAGCAAGGGCGTCGAGCGGTCTGGTGTCTCTACGGTCTTTGGGTAGTGGGAAACCCACCGGCCGATGCTCCTCGGCGCGTCGGCAGTCTGGCCTTCTCCGGCGGGATAAGGCAGTCGGCGATGCGAACGAGCGCGTCCGGAATCAAATGTCTTAATCAATGGAGCGTTGCGGCTTCGGTTGTCGACGGCAGAGCGCCAAGCAGTCCCTGGTTCTGGGCAACTAACATCGACAGGCCTCCAGCGGTTATAGCAAACCTGCGAACCCTGGTCAACGACGGTGGACGGCTGTCCGGTGCTTCTCTTCGTTTCTCATCGGCAGTCCCCGTCACTGGCTGACAGTCTTTCTTAGGATGACTTCTAGGGTGCTTTGGCAAAGGTTAGTAGTGCACGATGGTTCCTAGTAGCTCGGGAAGAGGGCGCCTAACCAGGTCCTCTCTGGATCAGTTCTTGAAGACACAGCAGCTTTCAGATCGACGCAGTAGAGCAGCAGCAATACTTCTCTTCCAGCAGGGCTTCAAGGTTAAGCTTCAGTTTCAATGTCAGTTTCAACTCCAGCATAGGAACGAATTCTAGCATTGAGAGGCCCCCAGATATACTGTTGATCTCCCATTCATTCTGCTGGGTCACACGATCTATCTATCTATCTATTTTAATTTTTGTATTGTGCCCTATCACCCATAGGCCTCAAGGCGCTCATGAAGACAGACAACAACAAAAACATGAAAGACTCAAGCATTCATACAGCATCCAGAGCTATTAAATTTCCTCTTCGTCAAATAGATGCGTCTTGAGTAGTTTTTTGAAAGTGGTGAAAGAGGCACTGTTTTTAATCACAGGGGGCATAGGGTTCCAGATAGCAGGGGCCGAGTGAACAAAGTTGGAACCACTAACTCTGGTCAAGGTTTTCCGTGGTTGTTGTAAGTTATGTTTCCCGTTTGATCGAAGACTTCTTCATACGGGGTCTTGTTTAGACTGTTAGCCAGGTAGCTTGGTGCCGAACCAGCCAAGCACTTGTAGATCAAACACGAGCCCTTAAATTGTATTCTCTGTTGTACCGGTAGCCAGTGAAGTTTTATACTAGCTGCCAAGATTATTTCTCGTTTATTTAATCCAAATATGGCCCTAAGCGCACCGTTCCGTATAGCCTGAAGTTTAGTGATGTTACTTTTGGAAGTGCCCATTAGCAGGCTATTGCAATAATCCAATTTAGAATTGATTATTGCTCCTGCAATCAGTGCTAGATTTTTCTCAGATAAGTAGGGTTGAATCTGCCAGATGGGATTGGTGTGAAATGCACATGATGGTTTTAGGTAGGATACATGTCTTTTATAGGAGAGATGAGAATCCATAAATATCCCCACGGTCTTGACATGCTCTGAAACTTCAATGAAGCTGTTATTAATCTTAATTTTCTTTGAATTGTTGGTTTAATTTACCTATTCTCTGAGGAGTGCCAAGGATTAACAGTTCTGTTTTGGCCTCGTTTAGGGCAAGGGAGTTGTTGGCCATCCATTTTTGTATGGCATTAAACACTTTGTTAACTCTCAGCACATCCTTTTCGTAAAAAGCTGTCAGTTCAAAAACCAATTGGGTGTCATCAGCGTAGTTTGTAAACTGGACACCCATATTCTTGAGCATGTCACATAGGAGTTTGGAAAAAATATTAAAGAGTAATGGTGGCAAGTACGATCCCTGCAGGACGCCACATGTCAATAGCGTTTTCAGTGAGCTGAAATTACCCTTCACAACAGCAGCCATTCTTGGGCCCAGAAATGATTTTAACCAGTTTATGTCTGATCAGGAACATTTGCCCGTTGTTCTTAGTCTCTCGGCCAGGATATCATGATCTATGAGATCAAATGCCGAGGAAAGATCGAGCAACATAAGTAAAGCCGGGTTTCCTTTTCCAATGATGTTGGCAATGTTAACCTGGAGATCCAAGAGCACAGTCTCCGTTCCGTGATTGGCACTGAAACCGGACTGCTCATTTGCCAGTATTTCATTTGCATCCACAAACTTCTGATACTGCAAGTAGGCAATCTTATCGATAATTTCAAGTAAAAATGGTACATTCGTTATGGGCCTATAATTACCTGGTATTGACAGATCTACATTTTCTTTTTTTATTAGAGGCATGATCCAAGCTTCTTTAAGATCAGCGGGAACGTAGGCTTCTTCGAATGACTAATTGATGAATTGTACTACCCAGGAAGGCCTAAGTTTATGTATGACCTCAAGTGTCTCAACAAGAGTGACTTTTTCAAAGGAAAAAAGATTGGAGTGATGGTCCGGTAGGTCATTCTTATTTGTCCGTATTAATGGGAGTGATTCCTTACATTCTAATAGTTTTTTTTTCTGTAATTCGATTGCTTGTTGATGTTTATTAGTTTTTTCAGAGAAGCCTGCGTGGATATCTTGACACCACTTATTGCTTTTTTGAACAGCAAGTGTAATAGGAGAGCCTTTCAGTTCTTTGAGAATAGAAACGATTTCCTTCGGTTGTGATTTAGCTGGATCCTAGTATTAAAGTGTTCTGATTTGATTTGAAAAATGAGCAGTTTATAAGCTTTAACTGCTATCTTATAAAGTGCCAATGATGACTCTGATTGATCTTTCCTCCAGAGACTTTCAGCTTTACGCTTGGCTCTTCTGGCTTCAAGGATGTCACTAGAAAACCATTTATTCAATTAAGTAGATTTACTACTCTTTTTTGGTTTTAGGGGCGCCAGTTCTTCAGATGCTTGATTATTGGCCTTTCTAAAGGATTGAGTGAAGGAATCTAGCGATATATACTGGTTTAACGATGGCAGGTGAGGGCAGACCTTATCCTTGAAGTTCTCACTGGTCATTGCCTTCCTATTATGCCACGTTCCCACAATTGTGGTTTTACTAGGGGGCTGTATCAGTCTATTGACAGTATGGCATTTGAAATCAACCGTAAAATGGTCAGTCCATGCACATTCAGAAATAGATGTAACTCAGGCAACCAATCACTCAGAAGGGCATTCAGGCAGTCAGTCAGCCAATCAGGCACACAGTGCATTCAGGCCATTCTTCTCCATCCAGACACTCACAACACAGAATGTGGATTTGGACAAGTACCATACCATTCAACACTACACACTGGAATCATACCAGTTTTGGGGAGGGCTGTCTCAGTCATTGCGTCAAACACCAGATACTAGACATCCACAACACAGAATGCATATTCGTCACACACTCCATTCACCCAGGTCCCACCCACAGGCGTACCCACAACGTACGGTCGTTGGGAAGGCTCCAGCCAGTCTGGTCGGCAGTTCCCCACACTACCATATTTGGAACTTCCACCCAACAGCCAGTCAGGGGGAAGGGACAGAGTCAGGGTTTCCCGGGACTCCGGGAAAACCAAGGTAACAGGCAATGGAAGGCAAGAGGCCATGCGGGCCATCTTGTTTCCATCAGGAATCTACGGATTCCAATGACAGGGCCTGGGCATCCCAAAATGGAGGATACTCAGGGCACCTGTCGAATTCAGCATGGAGCTGCCACCAGTCCATACCCTGCTCTGTGGACCACACACAGGTGCCCAAAAACATACACTATGGGCACAGGGTTGTACCCCCACCCATGGGTGCCAAAAAGGGTATCCCATAGGTCTGTACACCAAACCAAAAGAGAGAGCTGCACGTCAGAACACACAATAAAAAGCAGTAAAGGACAAGGATACGGAGGCCTTGTCCCTCCGATGCATTTTCAGCATCACACCTCCCTCATAAGCAACCAGAACCCGGGCAAAGAGGGGCACACCTCCTACTCACTTAGAGCACACCGCTGGCCGAAGTCTGTTCTTCCTTGGAGCGAGGGAAGGCCATCTCCTCAAATCAGTGCTGAGTGGTGATCAAGGACTAAGTTGGTGCAAGTGATCAGGCAATAAACTTCACTGCAGCGGCCAGGCTCCTGATGTTACATCTACCATTCAGCAGACCAACAGACGGCCCCGTGCCATGTGTGGCAGGCTCAGTTGAGCTGCAGGCTCCTTCCCAATCGCCTTGCCCTGAGAATCTCCCACCAGGTCTAAACCGAGCCATGTATCGGGGCGCCACAGCTGCAGGAAGCATTATGATGTATTAGGGCAGAGCCTCACAGCCGTTATTGTCAGGGCGGTCCTTGCCACAATGCAGATGTTGCACTCGCCCTTCGACAACAGCCCCGGGTCTTCCACTAGAGGACGGCTCAGAGCCAACCCAGCTCCGCCGCACTCAGAGCGTTCCACAGCACTTGCCCCAAAAGTGTGGATATTGTCTTTCGGGTCCCCAACCAACAACTGCTGCCTCAACGGATCTTGCAGTATGGCATTATTTTTGATATTTCCAATTCACCACAAGGATCTTGATTGCTACGCAGGCATCTCAGTTGGCTGCTCAACAGCGCCCCTTGTCAGGAGGCATTTATAATTGCACTACGCCTTGCAAAGGATTCTCTGAAACCCGGATTTATCTACATTTCTATGCATTTGCAATTTGTGGTGCAAGCAATCAAAATTTAATGGAAAAACTGCTAACACTCCAGTGTTAGGGAGAGAGGTCCTTGCTCTGCAATTAACAGACTGAAGAAAACAACACCTTTCCAACGAAAGAGTAGGCATGGCATGTTGCCCTCAGTAAAATCTGCAGAACAACTCATTAGGATGATCAGGTTTGAAGCTAAGTCACACACCTATCTGCCCATTGCTTAATTTATACAGGTACCATGTGTCCCTCAGCATACTTTTGTTGAGCATTGTGGGAGTTTATCAGTGACTTTCCTCTTTCAGCACCCTAGTTTACCCAGACATCATAGTTATTTGCACAGTATTAGTTGTCTTTCAAATCCTCCTTTCTCTAAAAGCAGCCAACTTTTATACACAACAATATTGGGGCCAAAAGAGGGCAAAATCAGCATGTGATTGATGGAAGACTTTGAGAGATGACTGCATTAGGCTGACATTTCAAGTGAAAGTCTTCAATGTACACTATTACACTGAGCTTTTTATTAGAATCACGGATTGTAATGTTTCAGTGTGCCAGAGTCTCAAGGCCCAGGCTCAGAAAAAAGGGACTTACACAGAGAGAGAGGGAGAAAATATGATTGCAGTTGGGGTAAGTGGGGGAGAAACAAAGTGCTACAAATAGTGAGACACACAGACAAAGTGAGACTAGACAGGGTGACAGGGTACATTTAATGGAAATGGGTCGGGGAGATCCGGCAGCGCCCTGGCATAAGGTCAATGTTTGCATCTTACTGGGTCTGAGCCCCGGCCCTCTTAAATCCTAGATTGATGAGTACCTACACTTCTTTTTTTCCATTTAAAGCACTGGTACCAAGTGCTCTGATGTTGGCAGTGGCAGTACAATAATAACCTTGGAGTTTGATAGCAAGCATTACTTCAACTTTCGCTGGTATTTTAGATTATGCCATTGTCCTGGCAGACGACAGTACTTGCTCTAGTGTTGATAGTATAGACACTGATGGGTTGGTATTAAATAGAAAAATCATCTTGGCAGCGACAGCCTGCCCTGAGCCTTTTGTATTAGGTAGCACGGTCCTAGCTCTTATGTTTAGTATTAAGTACTCCTTTGGTTTCTTTTGGTATGTGATATTAGTCATCTGCAATGGCGTACCGAGCAGGGGTCAGGGAGAGCAGCTTGCCCCCCAGTAGCTATTTCTTTAACCGGACCAGGACATGTGGGTTGGCAGCTGGGCGCAATGATTCATTGCCCTCCTGGCAGTGGGACACCAGCCCAAATGTCCTGGCAGCGGGACACCTCATGTTCTGCACCCTCATTCTGCATCTGTCTTCTCTAATTGCTACTCTATCTCCTATCCTATCCATATCACTAGGTGGGGAAGGAAGATGTTCAAGAGGGACATCCTGGTCTCCAACCCAGGCCTTCCTATCGCTGATACCTACATCAGTGCTTTCTCCAGACAGACTCTTACTGACATCCTCTTTGTCGTTCCCTCTCCAGACCTATGGACCCCTCATATGATCACTGTTCTCTCTCCTCTTTCCTTCTCTCCCATAATGAATTCGGTGGGAGGTCCTCTTGGCCTTCTTCTACTCCTCCAAGGCCATCATTAATTTGTATCTGAATGGCACCATCTTGGTCCAGGGCCATCAGTCCAATCTCCTCCTTTTCGATAGGCGTTTCATGCGTCTTATCAACTTCCTTCCTTCTCCTCCTACTCCTACCAGCACCTCTCTGGCTCCTCCTCCACCTCCATCTTCTGCTGCCTCTCTGGCACCCTCCTCCTCCTCTCTGGCTACTTTGCCACCTCCTTCTACCACCTCTGCCCATTCTCGGGCCCGCTACCACCTCTTCTTGGTGTACCTCAAGCCTGTTCCTCACCACAGAAGTCTTTCAAATGTGGCAACCTGCTCCACGTCGCTACTCTCAACTCCTGCTCTGCTGTCAAACACTCCTCTCACATCTGCCACCTCCTCGAAGAACTTGACTTGGATGTCCTCGCTCTCACCGAGACATGATTTACGTCCAGGTCCGTCATGAGTTTTGACACTCTCCTCCCCGATGGCTAAAAGATCCTCTCCGAACCCTGAACCAACCGTCCCGGAGGTAGAGTAGCTCTAATCTTTCTGAAGTGGCTCCCTGCTTCTGTCATTCCTACACAGGCCTACTCCTCCTTTGAAAGCCTGGTCTGCAGGCTCTCTATCTATCCTGGCCTCTCTCTGACTGTGGCCACCATCTACAGGCCACCTGGCAAGTTCACCCTCTTCCTCTCCGAGTGGGCTGATCTCTCTTCTTCTCTCCTTGCCTCTAACTCTCAACTTCTCCTCCTTGTAGACCGTAACATCAACCTGGATGCTTCTAATCCCTCCCCTGGGCTCTTCAGCAACCTCTGCGACACTCTCTTTCCATTCTACCCCTGGCCAGACACATTCTGCCAGGCATACCTTGGATGCTCTCATTTCCTCAGACATCACCCTCTCGAACCCTCTCACCACTCCTCTCTCTTGGAATGACCACTTCATGCTCTCCTCTCACCTGAAGCTCTCTGGCCCCAGGCTAAGCCCACCCCAAGTCATTCGGCCCATGAAGTGAGTGTCAGTGGATGCCTTTGCTGCTACTCTCTCTGCTCCTCTTACGTCTGACTCACACTCTGACACAGTCCTCGCTAACCTGCATCTTTCTATCTCCAACACTCTTAACGTCCTTGCCGCTTTCATGAGAATCCATCTGAAGCCTTCCTCCAAGTGCAAGTCTTGGTATGACTCTGACCTCGCCACCCTGAAACTCAAGTGTAGGGTGGCTGGGAGGAAGTGGAGGGCATCAGGCGCATCCATGACAAACTAGCCTGCCACCTGCTCCAAAGGAAATACAGACTCTCTGCCCTGTCCAAGAAGAGAGCCCACATCGCTGTGGAATCTAACAACATGGCCAAACTCTTTCAAATCTGCATGGAGCTGGCCAATCCCTCTGCAGTCTCCACCTCACCTGTTCCCTCCGAGGCCCTCTGTATGGCCCTGGCTTCTAACTTCACCACTAAAACTCAGGATAGCCTGTCCTCTCTCTCCTCTCCCTCTCCCTCTCTCGGCCCCCCTCTGGCCACCGCTCCCTCTCTTCCTCCTTTCTCAACTTTCTCTCTAACTACACCTGATGATGTTTCCAGACCAGTCCAATCTATAAAAGTGTCATCCAAACAGATGCTCCGCTGCTACTCCAGAACCATCAAGGACCACATTGACACCCTCGCTCCAGCCTTGGCCGATTTATGCAATCTTTTGCCACAGGAACTTACTCCTCTCTCTTTAAGCACTCCCTTGTGCACCCCCTCCTTAAAAAGCCTTCTGCCAATCCTAGCTGTCCGGCAAACTATCGCCCGATATCTATCACTCCTTTCCTGGCTAAACTCGCGGAAAAGCTGACCATCTCTGAGATTACTCTACATACTGAATCTGTTGGTTGTCTCCATGACCATCAGTCTGGCTTAAGAGCAGCCAGAGGCACGGAAACTGCTCTCCTGAAAGCCAATGAAGATCTGTTCACTAATCTCGACTCAAGCTTTCCTTCTGTCCTCATCCTCCTTGACCTTTCATCTGCTTTTGATAGTCAATCACGCCTTCCTGATCAATCAACTCTGTGAGAACCTGGGCATCACAGATCAGGCCCTGGAGTGGTTGACCTCCTTCCTCCTGGCCCGACCCCCCAAGGTCCAAATTGGGTCCTTTCTTGCCACCAACTCTCTCTAAAAATGCGGTGTTCCCCAGGGTTCTAACATCTCACCCTGTCTCTTCAATGTTTACTTGGCCCACCTCATCTCTACCTTCTCCTCTAACTTTCAGTGTTATGTGGATGACACTTAGCTCTCCTTCAGGCTCCCCTCAGCCTCCTCTCCTCTCTCGCTCATTCCTGACTGTCTATCCGTGATTCAGGATTGGTGCGCCTCCAACAATCTCTGCCTTAATCCCAGTAAGACTGAGATCCTTCTCATTGGGACCCCTGCTCCTGCTTTCCATCTCTCACTTTGGCTGCCCTCCTTAGGCCCTCTTCCATCACCTTGTTGTGAGGCAAGCAACATTGGTGTCATCTTTGACTCCACTCTCTCCTTCTCTCCTCAGATCACGGACCTTGCCAAGAAGGCCCACTACCAGCTGCACCTCTTCAGAGGTATTCTTCCTTTTCTCACTTTCCCCCGGAATCTCACTGTCTCCAGAGCCCTGGTTCTCTGTAGGCTGGACTACTGCAACAGCCTCTTTCTCAATCTGCCTTCCTCTACTCTCCACCCTCCGCAACTAATCCAGAACAGGACTGCAAGATGTGTCCTTGGCCTCAAGTCCGGGCACTGTATCTCTCCAGCCATGAAATCCCTCCACTGGCTCCCGGTGGCTGCAAGGATCAGGTTCAAGACCCACTGCATCATCCACAAGGCTTTCTGGGGCCAGGGTCTGCACTACATCCAACTGTCTCTTCCAAAACACCTTCCTTCTCGAGCTTCAAAAACACCTTTCTTCCCAAGCTCAGCCATCTGTAACTCCCTGAGGGTCAGACTCTGCTGCAGGTGTCTCCCTCTGGAATGGCCTCACTTCCCCTTTCAAACTTGAACCAGACCCCCTGAAGTTCTGGAAGCAGCTCAAGACCCTCCTTTTCACCTCTGCTTTCTCTCTCTCTATCTCTCTCTCTCCCCTGCTGATCTACCTGTCTGCTGCACTGACTGGTTGCCTGGCCACCCTCAGAGTCTCGCTGGACACCAGTCTCCTCTACGACCAGTCGCCCGTGCACTGCCCTCCGGGCCTACTGCGCACTTAGGGGTTGTAACTGTTACCCTACAGTGCCCTGACTCCTCGCACTTATCCAAAGCCACGCTGCCCCGACTACTATTACACAGAGCAATGCTGCCCTGATTGCACGTCCATCTCCCCGGCACTCCCCCCCCCCCCCTGTACTTTGCATTATTGCACTTGCACGATCTGAATGACACATGGCCCAGTAAGATCGTTCGTTTTGTCCTCCCTTTGTTTTCCCTCCCTTGTCTTGTCACACCTAGGAATACTTGTGTACAGGCACGCTATAAATGACTTATATCATATCATTGGCAATATGGGTGCTGAACGGGAGGTGTCCCGCTTCCAGGACAAGGACGGTGCTGAGCAGGAGCACACCCCACGCAAACAGGTGTCTGTATCCCACCCTGCTCTGAGCCATTGCAGCAGCTGCAGCCTTGAGCAGAGCAGGACACAGACAGTGATGTGTGCTCTGCTTTCAACTCCAGTCTTGAGTGCATTCACTAGTCAGAATTCACAAAGAAGTCAGATAATTTCTTTATGACTCCAGAAAGAAATTATCTGACTTCTTTCTGAAGTTGGGCTAGTGAATGCACTCAGGACTGGAGCTGGAGTGGCACACAGGAGCACTGTCTGGTGATGTTTTTGTCTGGGTATCTATGATAAACGGTTGCTTTATCATACATGCCCATAATAAAAGTCATGCCACAGTAAGAAAGGGCTAGACTGGCTGCCCCAAATACCAGTCCAGCCAAGTAACAAGGCATAGCATACTGTCATGACCCTTGCCCCTGGCCCTCACTGGCAAGTCAGCCTTCCAGTTAGGGCCAGGTCAAAGGCCTTAAAACCTCATCCAAGACTCTCTTGCAGTTAGTCTTGGCGCCTTTGGCGCCAGGCTCAAAACCATCATGAAGACCAACATTAGAATAGTACTATTTACTTGGGACTATTTAACTTGGGGGAGGGTTCACACACATAGCTCAGTTACAAGGAACTGAGCTATGCGGTCTAGTCTTTTGGGTGTGACAGGCCTGGGACTACTTTACCTGGACTACTTTCGGTGTGGCAGGCCTAGGACTATTTTACCTGGAATACTTTACCTGAGACTATTTAAACCACACCCAAATAGCAGAACATGCTTAGCGTAACGCTCACTGTGTCCAGTTCTTTGATGCCAGCTTACCTGAAACCAAGGACCTGCAGAGTGAGAAAGAACACTACGAAACTTACCTGGAACAGTATCCTGTCTTTAATCCATCGCTACTTCAGTTCCACTCACCTGAAGGTACGAACTCCATCATCCGGCACCGCATGCATCCTGGAATACCATAACTTGGAAAGAGGAGAAAGAAAGACAGCATTAGTAAGCGTTTACTCACGTTTCCTCCCGAATGAAGAAAGCCACACAATTCTTACCTGGGTAGTCATCTCCTGGTCAGTATCATTGCTGGAACATTACGGCGCTCGGTCAGGAACATCGCAACCTGCAAGGAGAGAAAAGACACAGGTTAGCAATATAAAAGGCGAAACAGCGTTGCGCATCGCGTATTACTCACCGGACAGCATCGCGCACACCGCGCTTTCGCCTAATAGCCCATACTCATCTTCAAACTGCATGACAACACCAAAATACCTTTTCATACCTAAAAGGAAAGAAGCAAGACATTATTATTGGAACTAAGAGGAACATAAGAACTGCATATAAAGACTGTAAAGCAGCAAACCTACAGAGCCGCAGCAGGCCTGGATTCCCGGGCTTGCACCAGTGAAGTAACTTAGTCGCTGCTCGACCCCCACATCTACGCGCCCCTGCCACGAGGAGAAGGATGGAGAATCCACCTTTCACAATATTAAGGTCAGGAGAAGCCCCAAGGGGGAGGAAGGAGTTGAGGCCAAGGGAGGTGGGAAAACATAAAGACAATCTGGTATTGAATCCAGCTCTCCTATATTGCAGACCCATATTTAACCAGAGGCCTTACCAAGGGACCGGGAGAGGGTTCGAGAGTACAAATCATCCAACCCGGGCTGGGTGGTGTCCCCGTGGATACCAGGTGAGCGTAACAAAACGCAAAGCCTCAATAATATTATCCACCTGGGCATCATGGAGACTTCAGAGACTGACCAGTTAGTTCAATTGTTGGGACATTTATGCGCTGAAGTACATTCAGCCAGGCAAGAAACCAACGCTCTTAGGAGGGATTTGATTGTTACTAAGGATCGTACCGACGAAATAAGTAGACAATTGCTCCAATCACAGGCAGGACAGACCCCATTGCCTGGTAACATTCCGCCAGCACCTGTACCAACTTCTTCCACCAATCCAGTACAAATAACCCTTCCTGCGACAGTTCCTTTAGCTCCACCTGAACGATTTACAGGGGACCCCAAGAAGTATGCAACATTCATGAACCAGTGTCCTCTTCATTTCCTTTGCAGACCTGGGGTTCTTCCTAACGACCAAGCACAGGTTGCTTTTGTCTGAGTGGTAGTGCTGCGGATTGGTCGGTACCATTGGTAAGTCAGGATAACCCGTTGTTACATGACTTTGGGTTTTCCTTTGCTCATCATACCCAAGGCCAAGCATTAGACAACAAACTTTTGTCACTCCGTCAAGGAAGTCAAGACTTGCTTACATATATAGCAACATTTAACAGACTAGTCGTTGAAGCTGGGTGGCCTGAGGAAAAAAGGACCACACTATTTAATCGGGGTCTACGAGGGGAACTAAGGGATATCCTTGCTCAAGTGGTTAACCCACCTAAAGACTGTGGAGAATTCATCAACCTTGTGGTGCAATTAGATCACAGATTACAAGACCGAACAGCGGACCGGATAAGGTTAGACACTCGAGCTGTGTATGTCCGGTCAAAGGATAATGTTCCACGTACATTGAAAAACACGGTAGAACCCATGCAAATAGGAGGTGTATGGCCCCCTTTAACTAAAACTGAAAGAGACAAGAGAAGGCAACTGCAATTATGCTTATGTTGCGGAAAATCAGGCCACTTCCTCAAAGAATGTCCAGTGAAACCACCAAGGAGAACTGTTGGAGCAACAGAGAAGGAAGATAATAACAAGGAGTCGGAAAACTACCAAGCCCGACAAGCGTAGAGGTCCGCTTGTCGAGCGAGAAGGATGAGCCACAGACCTCACACTTTGCATTACCAGTAATTTTGATCAATCACCAACAACCGTCTCGGATGCATGCTGTCGAAGCATACATAAACAGCAGAGCAGTTGGGAATTATGTAGACCAAGATCTGGCAGTAGAGATGGGGCTTCCCATATGCTCTAAGTTGACTACTGAAAAAGTTACTACTGTTGATGGGACAAAAATAGCTTCCGGACCAGTAACCCAATGTACAGTAGCACTAACCCTACTGTGCCAGGATGGACACCGAGAATCTATTGCATTCGATCACATCAAAGCTCCTCAGTTTTGACTAATCTTAGGGATGCCATGGTTGGTAGCTCACAACCCTCTAATAGATTGGCGTGCCAAGAAGTTGGCCTTTTCCGATGATTGTGCTTGCACCTGTTATTACCATGAAAAGGGGAAAACAGACTTATGTACATCTGCTACTCCCGGTATGGTGGCAATTGTACTAGGTGTGACTAGTACTCTACCAAATGAATACCAAGATTTTCAAGACGTGTTCCAGAAAGAACAAGCCAATACTCTAACTGCAGGCCCTACGATTGTCAGATCGACCTCATACCTGGTGCACAAATTCCTTGTGGTCGAATCTATGCACTTACTGAACCAGAAAACCTCAATTTGAAATCTTATCTTGATCAGTACCTGCAAATGGATTTATCCGCCCATCTAAATCACCGGCAGCCAGTCCCTTATTCTTCGTACCAAAGAAGGAAGGAGATTTGAGGACTTGCATCGACTATCGTGCATTAAACAGATCACAGTAAAAAATCGTTATCCACTGGCCCTTATTCCCAAATTATTGGATCAAGTCAAAGACGCCCAAATCTATAGCAACTGGACCTTAGGGGGGGTGTACCATCTTGTTCAAGTGAAGAAAGAAAATGAATGGAAAACCGCCTTTCGTACCAAATACGGCTTGTATGAATGCCAGGTAATGCCTTTTGGACTTTGCAATGCTCCTGCTGCATTCCAGTACTTTATGAATGATGTTTTGCGGGAGTTAATCGATGTTTGGGCCCTGGTTTACATTGATGATATATTATAGTATTCTGCTACAAAAGAAGACCATGTCAGGCATGTCCGCTCCGTCCTTACTAAACTCTGCCAACATAAACTGTATGCTAAACTCGAAATAATGCTCTTTCATGTCACCGAAGTGGAGTTCCTCGGTTTTATCCTCACACCAAAAGGTATCAGAATGGATAGGAACAAGGTAGATGCCATTCTTAACTGCCGTTGTTCCGGAGGAGAGGAAATCACTGACGGGCCCATAGGTCAGCGCTCAGCCTCTAGAACTTGTAAAACAAGATAGCTGCACCATGTGAGGAAAGGGGGTGCAGGATTCACTTACTAAAACAGGACTCAATAATGAGGACTCAGTAAGTTGGAAAAGGGAAGTCTGTTTAATGACAAGTACATCAAACAGAGAAACAAATGGAAATCAGCAGCATTGTGATCACCTGTCTCGCTCCGACTTCCTCGAACTTCAGTCGAACAGTCATTGTTATAGGCAAAACTCGTCATCACTATTCTATAAAAAATCATCATGCAATATAATTGGTTAGGAAAGGTAACTTAAGTATAGGTGTTATATCTGTATATGATAATATAACTCTTATCGGGTGGGTGTCTATGCCCATCCCTCTACATCACACGTGATAGACGTCACTACAACTACGACGTCTTATTGGTTACAGTATCTATAGGACTCCAGATAACTTGGTCCTTTGTGATTGGGCAGGTTACACCCCTAGACATAAATCCCTGTTTTAATTAGCAGCATGCAGAATGGAAACCCATGTGCCTGGTGTCCCAAGTTTCACCCTGCCTCCCTTCCATCAATCAGTGTTTTAGGGGGATGTGTCAATTAGTTGGCTAAAGATGGCCTCGAAACAGTAGTCTCTTATCGGGAAATGTTATGGGATCCTCGGGTCGTGGATGACATCAGGCGATGGTACTTCTTCGCGCCTGGCTGGTCACGTGTTAGTTAACCATGAATCTGCTTCAGTTTCCAGCTTTTAGTGCTTTTAATTCTGTTTCAGCCTCGCCACCTGCATGGGCCCCCTTATCTTGAACTTCATGAGGCAGGCTGGTATGCTCTGAAGTTTGATTCTTGTTAGCTGACGCTCTCCTCCCTTTCTCTGGTTGACCTCAATTTCCTAGGCATGAGCCGCTCTTTGTTGAATTTCGATTCCGCTCCTTCTCTTGCCTTTGGCTGGGTTACGAAACTTGGGCTGTCAGGCCTCTGGCCGCCTGGGTACATTTCTGCTTTTACAAAATGGAGTCGCACTTGTATAATGTGCCTTATTGAGGTAGATATATGGTTGGCGCTTGCCGCTCTATCTTCTACTAAGCATTGCAAGCAGTATCGATTTCTTAGCATCTTGCGTTTCAATCCTATTTACATACGTTTAACAAGTCGGTTGCTTTCATCTTGTCTCATAGCACCGTTTCCTTACGTTTTAACATTGTCTCTTCTCTGTGTCCATTACATTTATTTTCATAGTTACTCGCACAAGCAGGCTTGTCTTTGATAGCCGCTTTTGTTCATTCACGAGTCTGTTCAGGCCCTTGTGTCATTTCCACTGGCCTTCCATTAAGGCTCTTTGGGTCTCTTCATGGACCATCTGTAGGTACTCCTCGTTTTGTATCAGCGGCTGGTATGGCTGTCTGATAGGGTACCGTGCTGCCCAGGGTTGTCTGGTTATGGGTGCTTCAACCGTATGGATCTTCTGATGTATACTGGGCAGAGTGCCAGTGCAGCTCTTTGTAGGTTCATTTGCTCTTCATACGTCACATACCTTGGCGAGAACGCTCCTGGTACCTCGAAATGAGGGGAAGGGGTGCAGGCCATGTCTGGGACCTCCTCTACACTCCCCCCTCTGGTCGGTTCATCAACCACTTCTGCAACCTCCTTTGCATTCATTTCTTTTGATTCTTCGGTGTCATGCTCATCGTCTTCAGCGTTTGTACATAATGGTGTGAATGTGTGAGCATTTGGAGTCCATATTTTTATCACTCCCTTCAAACTCCCTGTTGTTTTCACATGTTCGTCTTTGTTCCATGTCATTAGCTGACATTGTCCATTTGGGCTGCAGTAGATCCATTTTCCTTCATACCTTCTTCGTTTCTTAGGGTATGTGAACCTTGTTCCCTCTGGCACAAATTTGCTGGCTTTCACAAAGTCTCTTATTTCATCATCAGTCAGGTCTCTGGGCTTCCACCCTGGCTCGATATCAACCATTATTTTCATCCCTATGGCTTTCTTTGCAGTTTTCTGGCACTGTGTAATGATTATCTTGATAACACAGAATCCTAGCAATACCATTGCTAGTAGAGCTCCCAGAAACTTCAATATATCGGCCTTCATTGTGGGACCCACGAGAATAGGTCTCATAACCAGCTGTCATCGTCCACTTCATCACTTTCATCGATCATCTGGTTTTTCAGGCTTGTCAACATGCTTATGGCCTCTGTTAGGGTTCCGTTTTCTTCATCGTGTGATGGTACAAATGTGCAACATGATTCTCCGATTTATTGCACAAACACCTCCATTCATTGCAGTGATCCTGTCAAGCACATATCTGTTTTGGAGGGTCATCAGTCTGATTGCTCTCAGCTCTTCTTTGATTGCGTTGAATCCTTTTATAGTGGTATTGATGGTCTGCAATAACTCCCATCTGGTCATCTGCAACCATTTAGCATTCACTCCAACTTGGATGTGGGGCAAGAGTAGTGTCGTGAATACTGTTGAGGTGAGGCTGAACAGCCTGTGTTCGTACAGGATTGCATGGAATGCCTCTTCTGATTTGGGAGAAAAGTAATTTTCCCTCTTCATCCTGGATACCAGTTCCACAGATCTCCTTCTTCTTAGATGAACATCTGCTTTGGGGAAACTGTCCAACTTCAGATCATTCTCAAGGATCACTAGCGCGGGAACGTGAACATTCACTAGTGTGCATATGCCTCCCCAGTTTTTCTGCAGCCTTATGTATGCCTTGGATCCACATGCCCAGTAATGGTCCATAATAACTGCGGTTCCTTGTGTCATTCCTGGAGCTTCAAAGATTCGTCTGCAGTTTTGATTCTCTCCCATCTTCCTTGTGCCATTGTTTCTGAAACATAGTTTCGGGCTCTCCAGTGGCACTATCTACAGGGGTCCCGCTCTATCTTCGACCCATGTTTGTAGCCTTACTAGCTTTAGCCACAGAGGTTTGCATAACCTCTGCGAATTCTCTATTGCTTCTTTGCAGGCTCCAAGGACCATCCACGCTCGTCAGATTACCTCTCCATCCTCCCATCCATCTGGGGAGACCACTGACCCCCAGATCTGTATTTGGCCTCTGTTCTTCCAGATTTGAGCCTCTTCTGCAGTCTTCCCTTGAACGTTCAGCCTGGGTTAACTCCCCATCTTATCCCTGATCCTTTGATGCCAGGGTTCTCATACCTGATAACATGATTTCTGGTGTGCACTCGGTTTCTTGTTTTAATGTCCTGGACGGGTTCCATGTAATAATGTCCCCTCATAAATATCGCCATGCAAAAATGTCGCCCAAAAATGGCCGTTTTTTGTGGGGACATTATTGCATGGAACATGTCCAGGACATTAAAACAAGAAACCAACCTTTTCCCGGCAATATTATGTACGGCGACCATATATATGGGGATAATATTACCTAATACCCCTGGACATAGCCATCTTCATCCGGGCAATCCTTTTCGTTGGCCCATATCAACGAGGCGTCTTTTCCCATAAATTGTCCTCTGGTGTTACACATTGCTACATGTGACATACAGTGTGCTGTAGGGACATCAATTTCTACAGCCACGAAGATCTTGGATTTTCCCATGCTCTATGGTAGGAGAGCCCAGACGAAGCATTCTCCTTCCGACATGCCTTTGTCCTACTTCCTTCATGTGCTGGTACCATATGTTGTTTTCGAGATGGGCTGTGCTGTCCAGGTAATTATTAAGTTAATTGTTATCTTCGTGTGGGTTTCTCTTGATTCTCAGCGTTCTTCTGTAGTTTGCTATGACTATGTCTCTAAATGCGTCTGTGCTGCTTTTCCTCTCTGGGTGTCTCAGTGGAGCAGGCTGCCTCGACTGCATCGCTGTAGTAGGAGAAGGGTTTGTGTTTTCTTTCCTTCCCTTTTGTATGTTGTCATAGACTTCCTCTAACTGCCATTGGCTCCCCGATCTCCCAACGCGTGGTCATGTTGTAGGCCTGAGGCTTGTTCCTTGCGTTGGAGCAGGTGTGCTTGCTGTTATAGTCTCTATAGTCCTGTCTTTCAGCTCCTCGTGCAGTTTCTTTGCTCTGACTATGAAAGGGAACAAATAGTCTATCAGCATTTGTGTTTTCTCTGTGAATTCCTTTGTGGCTACTTCTGTTCTTTTGAGGGATTTTGCTATGCCCTCTCTCTCTAGTGTTTCACTTGGCTCCTCTTGGGGACTTCCACTGTTTTCTGGAACTGATTGTTCGGCACACAGTCTCCCCTTCTCTGCTGCCTTCGTTGGAGGCCCTGTAGCCATTGACACTTGCCCTTGTCTGTGTGCATCCTGTGTGTGGGTGCGTGCAGTGGTCGGTGCAGCGTTTTCATTCATTCCGTGCTGACCCTGTCTCCAGCTTTTCTCTTCATTTGTTACCTCAAATGTGTCTAAATCATTGCTTTTTACATTCAAATTTAGTTCGTTATTTTTATCATCAGGTTTTCTTGGGAATGGAATGACTATATAGGGTCTGGGTGCTTTCGTAGGCCCCAGATGTCCATTATCTGGTGGGTGCACTGAGATTGGGACACTTCGTGCACCAATAAAGAAAGAGGTTCTGATTGTTAATGACAGAAAAACAATAACTATACATATACACATAATCGTTCGGAACGACAATTTGCAGGATTTTCTTCCAGGGAAGTTGGGGTGCCCTTCTGTTGGGGGTAAAACCAAGTTACTGTTCTGGGCCCCCATTTTGAATGAGTCCATATTCAGGTATTTATTCCTTCTCTTGCTCTGGTCTCGTAGTTCGAGAGTTCATTACTATTAAAGGGACGAGTGCTTCTCCAAATGTCCCCCCTCATGTGAGTGACGACGGTAGTCTCTGGGTACTCAGTACAGTTCCTGTGCTAGACTATGGAAAAGGGTTAGGCTAGCAACTTTGGTACATCACATTCATTATGCATATCTATGATAGGTGAGGTCCCAATGCACGCCTCGAATTTGCCTTGGTCCTGAGGACATGCTGGAACTTGCTCAATGCGAAAGAATGAAAAGATGGAACTGCTAAAAATCACACAAAAATACAATTTTGTAAAAATAAAAACTAAAATAAAAATAAAAGTGAACATGAAAAAATAGGAAAAAATGAGAGAAATTGAAGAAAAAGGAAAATAAGATGGTGAAGTTCTTGTGTCCGCTCCTTTCGCTCAGTCTCTCGGCGACAAGTTGAAGAACAGTGTCTCTGTCCTCAATCTGCTCCACAGCAGAAGGATGACGAAAAGGATAATAAGAAAAATAGAAGAAAAATAAAAATAACTAGGATCAAGATGTCGTAATCCGCGTTTCTGCTCTTCTCGATCTGTCCTCGGCGGAAGGTTTATTGGGATCTCCTCTTCACAAGGCTCTCCTCAGCAGCTGATGAACATAATTACTTCTCAGCTGCGCTATGATGGCTCTCAGGAGCTTGTTTAATTGTGCGTTCTTTACAGGGTCTCTGAGGAATGCTGGTACGTCAACATTGTTTGGTCTACCCACTAGTTCTGGAAAGTTCTCAATGAGGTGAAAGAAGAAATGGTATGCATATCTGTTGTCTTCTGGTGACAACGACATTCGTTCTGATTTTCTGGTCTCTAGATCATAGGCCTTTTCTGTGACGTGAACAGTCTTTACACTTTCCTGCTGCGTGGGTTGCTACCACGTAATTCAGTTTGTACCACACTCGGTTTAGGAATTTGTTGTTTCTTGGATCTCTGATAAAGGATAAGGTATCTGTGGTTCTCCCGTCGAGTCCTGGGCATTCCTCTATGATGTGAAAGAAAAGTGTGTATGTCAGCTCATCAATGATCATTTGTGGTGGAAGCATCTGTACCCTTATCACAGTACTCGGGCAGTACAATGAAGGCTTCCGTGATGACAGTCAGTAGTTGCCAGATTATTTTCTTGTTGGCCGGATCTTGAATAAAGTCTGTGATACTGGTAACTCTACCTACAAGTGATGGATATGTCTCTAATACTAGCCGGAAACAGGAAAGCACATCCTTTGTGATATTTCTACTGGGGGATACCATAAGTTCTATGAACAAAGTCTTGATACTGGTTGCTTCAGGATATTGTGTTACACTCATAGGCAATGTCTTATTTGCAGTCTATCAGAGTCTTGATTCTTTGCACTACTTGGGCATGACGTGCTTTCACAAGTTCATTTTATCAATGCTGTTGTGGCTTTGGATGTGCTTCTCTTTACCCTACAACTGGGGTGTACAGAGTGTTCTTTATGTCCTTATCCCCTTTGCTCGGGAACCTGTCCCGTTTTATGCCACAACTTGCATCCGGGTTCTTTGTCTTGGTTTTCCTGCTCATGCGTCCTTCTTCCTCGCCATGGATCTTGTCTGCACGTGCTGAGGTTCTTCCCCGTTGTCTGTGGTTTCTTTGCAGTTGGATGCAGCAGGAGGGCTCTCACCTATATACGGTTTAATGTCATTTATGAAGATCCATGCCCTTCTGCACTGGAGCTTGACGGCGGAGGGGGTGCAGTCCTCTATGATGAAAGGGCCATTAAATATTGGCTCGTCCCACCTCTTCCTGGTAAAGTTCTTCACAAGCACGCGGTCACCAGGGAAGACGAGGGGCGCATGTAAACCTTGCTCGGTGTCTGCTTCAGCACTTCCTGCTGTGTTTCGTGCTGCGCCGTCCCCTTTTCATCGTCGCTGTAGCTGGCCTGTAATGACAGAGGCGCTGGATGTCATACAGTTAAGGTACTTCTGCATCTCTGTTCCCAGAACCTCTCTAGTCGGCTGGGCATCACAACTAGCTCTATCTCGGGGCGTAAGAGGGGTCCTCATCCTTCTGCCCGTGACTATCTTGTGCGACATGAGATGATGGTCGGAGCCTGGTTGGTTCCGAAGTGCATGCAATGCCAATGGTAGACAGTGCAGCCACCCCTTCTTTAATGTGAGTTTCAACTTCGCTATCCTCTCCTTAAGCAAGCCGTTGATCCGTTCACATATCCCATTGCCCTCAGGATGATATGCCGACGAGAACTTGTGCTTTATACCAAGCAACAAGCTAATCTGTTCGAACACTGCATTAACAAAGTGAGCCCCGTTATCTGATTTCATTACTTCGCACACCCCCCATCTAGGGAATACTTCCCTCACTAGGAACCTGGCAGCACAGGTAGCGTCTGGGTGTGTACAGGGACCTGCTTCTATCCATCTAGAGAATGGACACACCACCACAATTAAATACCTGTACCCGTAGCACACTTGAATCATGTCGACGTAGTCGATATGCAAGTGCTGCAATGGTTCATTTGGTCTGGGAATGATTCCTCTCACTACTTTTAATGTGTGCCCAGCGGTGAACTGTTGGCAGATAATGCATTTCACCATAACAAATTTCTTTTGTCATATGCATGGGGTAGTGTAGTTGTTCTAATGCTACTTTTAGAAGGGTGACAGGCATTACTGGTTTACCAGTGCTGTCTTGCCTCCACAACCCATCAGAGCGATTTAAAGAACACCCTCGACGCTTCAACACACTTTTCTCCTCCTGAGGTGCCTCCCCCTGGAGCTCCATTAGCTGAGTCTGCCCCATATTGCTATAGGCTTCTGGTGTGGCTTGCGCTACCATCATCCTCTCATGGGTACGTGCCACCTCCACATCCATGATTGTTTCCGTTTTGGATGCCATGCGCTTGGCTTCCGTGTCTGCTTCATGATTTCCACGTGACACGAAATCCGTCCCCTTGGTATGAGCGGCGCATTTCACGACCGCTATGCCCACTGGGAGCTGTAGTGCTTTTATCAACCTGTCCAATAAGGCTGCATGTTGCACTGGCGTGCCGTCTGCTCGGAGGTAGCCCCTCCTTTTCCAGCGCGCTAGACCTGCATGTACTGTGGACGTCACATAGGCTGAGTCACTGTACACAGTTACTTCCTGGTATGCATGATTCTCAATGGCGAGTATCAGTGCCAGCAGTTCTGCAGCTTGCGCAGAATAGTGAGAGGGTATTCGCGCACTGACGAGTGCTCGAAACTTTCCATTCGCTAGGTGTTTTACCACGGCCACGCCTGTATACCTTTGTCCGTCTTCTTGGTCGATTCTCAAAGAACTGTCAATAAAGACGATCTCTCCACTTGCCAGGGCGTTTTCCTTTACCCTGGGGATCTCATCATAGAATTCCTCATAGTTCGCACAGTCGTGTATAGGTTCTCTCTCTGTGACTGGCTCAGCTATGAACGTAGCAGGGTTTACAGTTTTACATCGCACTATTTTGATCGATGGGTTAGAGATAATCACATCATAGGCGGATGCTCTCTGAGATGTCAGTGTGCCCTTTGGCTTCTCTAGTATGGCGAACAGCGAATGTTCAAAATACAATTGTAACGCTCACCTGATTCCCGTAGAGGCGCCGGTCTTGACTGGGCGTATACCGTATCTTCAAAGGTGATGTGTAACACACGGCTGGCTCTTTGGGCTGGACCTCTGTGCACTGTATGTTTGACTCGAAGGGTAAGATGTCTGCAGATAGAAAATATGGGATTAATGAACTGGGTTATTGAATGTCTCTCTCTTCTTCCCTTTCTCTTCTCCTGTAGAACCCCGAAGGTTAACGCTGCAAACCTCTTTGGGTCACCAGAAAATCGTTCGGGCGGAGCCAGAGGTACATTCCCAGGTAGGTTGATCTGCACTGGATTCATAGAGGATGTGGAAGGAAGATTTCCCCCAGATGCGGGTAACGGGGTATGTCCGGCTTGTGACTGTAGCAATTGTCTAGCGAGATCATCTGTTCGCTCCTTGGAAATAATCAGTTCCCTTCTTAGAGCGTTCGTTTCCTGACGGGCTGCATGCACTTCTGCACTTAGTTCCCCAAGTAACTGGGCTAGTTGGTCGGTATCCAAGGTTTTCATAGCGCCTGGACGGGAGTTTTGTGGTAGGCTTTGCGTTCTGTAACGCTCACCTGATTCCCGTAGAGGCGCCGGTCTTGACTGGGCGTATACCATATCTTCAAAGGTGATGTGTAACACACGGCTGGCTCTTTGGGCTGGACCTCTGTGCACTGTATGTTTGACTCGAAGGGTAAGATGTCTGCAGATAGAAAATATGGGATTAATGAACTGGGTTATTGAATGTCTCTCTCTTCTTCCCTTTCTCTTCTCCTGTAGAACCCCGAAGGTTAACGCTCTCACCTTAGGTAAGTGAACGCCGTGCTCTCCATCTGCCTCGGGGCAGGGTGCTGTAACCAGTTTCTTCACTGGATAAGGGGAGCAGGCCTCTTGACTTCAGAGGACTGCTGTCCGTCGTTTACTGCACGAACGGTAAGTTTCGAGTAATTCTAATGTCTTTAAAGTCTTTAGTAATGATGTCTCTTGTTTTGCAGGGTTCCGGCGATGGTGGATGACGGGCTGAAGTGAGTTGAAGATGGAGCCCGTGTGATGAATAGAAGCGCCTGGAAGCACGTAAGTAAGCGCTTGTTGCCTGCTTCATGATGCGCTCTAACTGTCTTTTTATTTTGCAGGTACAAGTTCGGAGCGGCTGCAGGGTGCCGGAATACCTACTGGGTTAGATGTGGAAAGGAGTAATGGCACGTGAGTATTAAAGTTCCCCAATGTCTTTAAACGCACCTTGTTTTGTCTTTCAGATGCGGGATGCAGCGCCGAAGGCCTCCGGAGTGTGCAAAGAGTTGGTAAGCTTTTGTCTTTCAGATGCCGGAATGCAGAGTGAAGACCTCCGGAGCGCACGAAGAGTAGGTAAGCCTTTGTCTTTCAGAATGCAGCGCGAGGCGTTGGTGACAGCCGATGGCCCAGGTAAGTGAAGAGCTGTCACTGAAGACCGTAATGCTAACCTGTTCTTTCTTGTCTTTATAGGTGTTGCTGAAGACTGGATTCAGGATGGTAAGCCTTTTTCCTTAGGCCCAGGATCAGATGCAGAAGACACGATGAGCGTTCTGCTGCAGAGGATTCAGAATAACGCAAAGCAAGATTCATCCATCGGGTGCGGTTTAAATAGCCTCCTGTAGTGCTTAGGTGTCTCCTTCCACAGCCACGCCTAGGTAAGAAAAGAGTTCCTGCTTTCCAGAAGAGTTCCAGTGTTCTGAACCTAGGGAGTGGCTCCTGCCCCACCCAACAGGAAAAGTAGTTCCAAACAGAAGAGGATCAGAGGCTCAACTGGCAGGCAAGTAAGCAGCATGGTCTGCTGCAGGTAAGTCTACCCAAGCATTATGAGCCCGGCGCTTCCAGCGCTGGGACTGGGCATATTTATGAGCCTGGTGCCACTGGCGCCAGGACTGGGTCCAAAAGGTCCCAATTGGGACTGGTTGGCACTTGGAACCTGGGTTATGAATCTGCTTCCAAGGGAGTTGGGAAAACCCTGACCTTTTGGAAGCAGAGATCATGACAGTACCCCCCTCAAGGCCCCTCCCAAACCGGGCTTCTCCGGGGGTTTTGGCTTGTCAGGAAATGTTCGGTGAAATCTTTTGATTAGGCGAGGAGCGTGGACATATTCAGCAGGTTCCCAGGATCTCTCTTGGGGGCCGTAGCCTTTCCAGTCAATTAGGTAAAATAGTTTAGATTTGGAGATCTTGGAGTCCAGAATGCTTTTGACTTCAAACTCGAGTTCCCCATCAACTAGGATAGGTTTTGGAGATTTAGTTAGTCGGGTTTGAGGTTGCACAGGTTTTAATAGAGAGACGTGGAAGACCGGATGTATCTTCATGTGCGGGGGCAAGTCCAACTTGACCGCTACTGGGTTTACTATGGTAGTGATGGAATAGGGACCAAGGTATCTTGGGTTGAATGTGCGTGGCCCTTTTAGAGGTAGATATTTGGTGGATAACCAGACTTGATCCCCTACTCGATATTGAGGGGCTTCCTTCCGATGTTGATCTGCTCCTTTCTTGTATTGTGCTTTAGCCCTTTGAAGGAGAGAAACAGCTTCCTTAAAGGCTTGGGTGATTGTAGAATGCAAGTAGTCTACTGCTGGTGTTTCAAGATCTTGGAGGGGATCCAACTCTGAGGTTCGAGGGTGACTGCCGTACAAAAGAAAAAACGGGGTTTTCCCAGTTCCCGAATGGACAGAGTTATTGTAGGCATATTCGGCTATCCAAAGGATGTCTTTCCAAGTTTTTTCAGTTTGTTGCAGCATGCAGCGTAAATACTGTTCCAGAGTTTGATTGGTCCTCTCGGTTTGTCCGTCGGTCTGAGGGTGGTGACTGGTCGATAGTCTCACACCAATTTGAGCCGACCGACAGCAACTTCGCCAAAAATGAGAAATAAATTGACTACCTCGATCCGAAATTAGAACCGAAGGAAAACCGTGCAGTCGGACGATTTTTTCGAGAAATTCTCAGGCCAGAGTTGCTGCTGTTGGCAAGCCTTTGAGCGGAATGAAATGCGCCATCTTGGAGAATAAGTCCACGATTACTAGAATCGTATTGTATCCGGAGCATGGAGGTAGATCGGTGATGAAGTCCATAGAAGGAACAAGTTACTTACCTGTAACTGTTGTTCTCCAGCATGGGTCTGGCATGGATTCGCATGCGCATGAATATTCCCCGTCGTCAGGCTGGGAATCCTCGGTAAAGAAAAAACCAGTATCAGTTTCGTTTCTGATCTGTCTTTCGTAGTAATAACCAATCACTGGTCTCTGCGTCATACTGACCACAGCCAATGACTGCCCTCCACCTAAGCACCGCCTCTGGCAGCCATCTTCAGATTTGGAAGTACGTGAAGTGGCAGTATGACCAAGTGAAGAGCCGCAGAGGGGTAGGCGGGAGGGTTCGCATGTGAATCCATGCCAGACCCATGCTGGAGAACAACAGTTACAGGTAAGTAACTTGTTCCTTCTCCAGCATGGGGTCTGGCATGGATTCACATGCTCATGAATAAAGAATACATAGCAGTACACACATGCACAACCACGGGAGGTGGCCAAGGCTCAACATTAAGCATTACATCAAACTCAACATTAAGCATCTTACCTCCTCACCAGGCTCACCTCAGGCGAACAGGTTGCGCAGCACTGCTTGGCCGACCCTGGACTCCTCCCTGGAATCCCGATCGACGCAGTAGAATTTCGTGAAGGTGTGCGTCGACCTCCACGTAGCAGCCCTGCATATGTCCAGCAGGGGCACACCAGAAAGGAACGCCGTGAGAAGGTCCGGGAACCATATCTGCCTCGGCCACGCAGGTGCGACGAGGATCATCCTGCACCGTGACCTCTTGAGCTGGTTGACGAGCCGGATTAGCAGTGGCAAAGGAGGGAACGCGTAGAGGAACAGGCCCTCCCAGGGGAACGAGAAAGCATCGCCCATGCTCCTCGCCTGGGGAAACCTGCTGGCGAACCTCTGGCACTTGGAGTTCGTCGCCGTCGCGAACAGGTCGATCTGGGGTGTGCCCCACTGTCGGAAGAGGCGATCCACTAGATCCTGCCGTAGTTCCCACTCGTGGCACGAGCGCAGCTCCCTGCTGAGTGAGTCGGCGATGGTGTTTTTTATCCCTGCCAGATGAAACGGCACCAGAAACATCCTTTGGGCGACGGCCCAATGCCACAGGTCCTGCGCCTCCTTGGACAGTGCTGGGGACCTGGTTCCGCCCTGTTTCCTGATGTAAAACACGGTGGTGGTGTTGTCGGTGAAGATCCTCACCACCTTGCCCTTGAGGGACGGAAGGAAGGACCTGAGGGCCCAGAACACTGCACGGAGCTCCAGGACGTTGATATGGAGGGACTTCTCCGTCGGGAGCCAAAGGCCTCTTGCGTGCAGATTTTCGGTGTGCGCTCCCCACCCCTCCAGGGAGGCATCCGTGGTCACTGTCTCCTGGTGGTCTGGGGTCTGGAAGCCCATGCCCGCCATCAGATGCGCGCGGGTGCCCCACCACCGGACCGCTCGGCGGAAACTCTCGTCGAGTGTGATCCTCTCCTCGAAGCCGCCCGTCGTTTGGATCCAGCGCGCGTCCAGGAACTCCTGCAACGGGCGCATCCAGAGCCTGCACATGGGAATGAGGTAGATGCAAGAAGACATCATTCCGAGGAGGGACTTGATGGACCTCACCTTGGCCGCGTCGGAAACCAACATCCGCTGTACCTTGCCCAGGATGGACCTGGTCCTTTCCTCCGACGGGGAGGCCAGAAGGGACACTGTGTCGAGCTTCGCTCCCAGAAACAGTGCGTTTTGCGCGGGTACCAGGTGGGACTTGGCGTAGTTCACGGAGAATCCCAGGTCCGTGAGAAGTTGGACGGTCCTTGCCGTGTGCTCCACGGCGAGCTCCCTCGTATTGGCTCGGATGAGCCAGTCGTCCAGGTAGGGGTAGACGTGGATCCCCTCGCGGCGCAGCTGCGCCGCCACCGGTGCGAGGCACTTGGTGAATACCCTGGGAGCCGACCGTAGTCCGAAGGGGAGGGCTTTGAACTGGTAGTGACGCCCTTGGACCACAAACCAGAGGAATTTTCGGTGCCCCTTTAGGATGGGAATATGGAAGTAGGCATCCTCCAAATCCAACGACGACAGGAAGTCCCCTTCCTCCAGCTGACCCAGGACGTGCTGGAGGGTGACCATCCAGAACTTCTGCGCTTTGATGAACTTGTTCAGACGTTGCAGGTCTAGGATGGGGCGCCATCCTCCCGTCTTCTTCTTCACGAGGAAGTATCTCGAGTAAACTCCGGAGCCCCGAAGCCTCTTTGGGACGAGTTCGATGGCGCCCTTCCTGAGCATCGCCTTTACCTCCAGGAGAAGCTGAGGGACGTGAAGCTCTTTCCTGGCCATGGGGGGGACGCGCGGGCACCTTCTTTGAAACTCGAGCGCGTGGCCCCGGGCTAAGGTGTCCAGCACCCAACGGTCGGTGGAGATGGACTCCCACACGCTGACGAAGCTCGCCAGCCGGCCTCCCACCGGGGTGCTTCGGCGGGGGCCCGACCCCACGGCCGGTTCAATCCTGTTTCGACGAGGCTTTGCCGCCTTGACCTCCTTGGCGACGACGGCGGGGTCCGCCAGACTTGCCTTGTCCTCTGTAGGCCTCCTGAGACGACGAGCGGGCCGCTTGACGGTAGGTGGAGAAACCGCCGCCGGAACCTTTGGAGGCGCCCTTGCCTCCGCTGCTCCGAAAGGGCGTCCGTCGTTGCTGCAGAACCCCAAGGGCCCGGGCCGTCTCAGTGTCCGCTTTAATGGCCTGAAGGGAATCGTCCACTGTTTTCCCAAACAGGTTGTTCCCATCGAACGGCATGTCCAGGACTCTGGTCTGTACGTCTTGACGGAAGTCCGTAGCCTTGAGCCATCCACGCCGCCTAAGGCACACGCCGTTGCCCAACTGGCGAAACCCAGTGTCGGCGATGTCCGTCGCAATAGTGATGGCGTGGTCCGACGCCACCTCACCTTCCTGTAGGATCTCCAGGGCATCCGCCCTCTTGTCGTCCGGTAGGAAGTCCAGCAGGGGAGCCAGTTTGTACCATAGCTCCCTGTCGTAGCGGGCCACGATAGCCAAGGCGTTGGCCGCTTTAATCGTCGTCGCTGCAGACAAGATGACCCTGCGTCCCATAGCGTCCAATTTCTTTCCCTCGCCGTCCGGTGGGGAAGTCGATGTGGAGGCCGCACCCCCCCCCGCTTTCTTCCTGGCCGCCGCGGAGACGACGGAGTCCGGGGTAGGCTGCGCCCGGAGGCACAGGGGGGCCGCGTCCGGGACCCGGTACTTCTTCTCGTACCGGTCTCTTCTAGCTGGCGTCGTGGAAGGGTTCTTGAGGAGCGCGAGGCCCTCATCCCAAATGTCGTCCAGTAGAGGCACCGCGAGGACCGTCTTCCTCTTGGCCTCGCGCCGTTGATAAAGGAATCCTTCCTTTTTCTTCTTCTCAGGGCAGAGTTGGAAAAGCTCAGATGCCCTGGCGATCATGGAGTGGAACGATCCAATCTCGTCGGGCGGAGAAGCCCTGGTGGGAGGTGACGACGGCAGATCCTCGTCGTATACCTCGTCGTCCGTACCCGTCGCTGCCGTGTCAGTCCCCGTATCATCCCCTCGGGTGGACGGGGAGGAGGGCTGGACGGGTCGCGACGGCTGAAAAGGAGGTGGAGGGTGAATCCTTCTCTTCTTGGGCGGGGGAACACCCGAAGGTCCCGGTTCAGGATCCCCCGACGGGAGAGGTTCCTCCGTCGGCAACGGTAGTCTCGTCCTTATCTCTGAGCATAAGGACTGTATAGCCAACAAAATGGCCGCCGAGTTGTCTTGCGGCGCTGGCAGAGGGGAATCCGACAGGCGATCAGGGGCCCCGTCGGCACCCTCGACGATGTCGTCGTCACCTGCGTCGGGATCCATCCCGACGGGCCGGTCTTCATCCACGCCAAGGCCGTGGCTTAAGACCTCGATCAGCTCTTCCTCCGAGGTTGGAGCCGAATCTACGACAACGCCCTGCCCCCCCTTTTTCTTCCCCGCCGGGGATTTCACGGGGGTCCTATCGATGGGCACAAAAGAGGACTCCCTCCGAGGTGGCAGAGAGACCCTGAGCCCCGAGATTGCCACCACTGGTGTAGCCTCCACAGGCTGAGCCAGGGCCGCCGCGACAGTATCGATAGAGGGCTTGGCCGGATGGATTAAGGCCTTCACCACCTTAGGTGCGCTCACCGCCTTATCCTTGAGGGGGGGGACACTGCCTCGCTCCCCCTCCGATGGGGCCTTCGAGCTCGACCGGGGCCTCTCCAGGAGCCTCGCCGGGTGCTCGCCCTTCCTCTTACCCGACCCAGAGCGTTGGCTCGTGGCTGAAGGTGCCGGGGAGGGTGCGCCCTGCCTGGCGCCCGTAGAGCCCGACCGTTCGGCGCTCCCGGTGCCAGCTGACTCGCGGTGCTTGGCCTTGTGTTGGACCCCCGTCGCCGGGGCGTCCTCAAAGGTCTTAGAAGACCGCTCGGATTTCTTCCTCTTCTTCTCGCCTGACGGGCTCTTCCCTTCCAGCCAGTTGGCGAGGCGTTGATGGCGGTCCTTCATGGTCCGCTCCGACATATTGCCGCAAAACGCACAGTCCTTCTCCACGTGCGTCTTGTCCTCATGTAAGCAGTAGAGACAAAAGGAGTGTTCGTCCTCCTTAAAGACGTTCTGCAGCTGGCATCCAGGGCAGACCCTGAACAGCTTTCCGGGCGTCGAGCTTCCCTTCTCCAGGGCCATATCCGGGCCTGAGAAGCTTCTGGAGTCCTCCAAAAACGTAGCTCGACGAAATCTTCACCCTTGAGGGGCGCAGACGAATCCGACACGGGTCCCCGTTGATCGGATGGAGAGTCGGTGGAGCTTGAGGCTCTTTTGACCGAAAAAAACGAAGTTTTTGAGAAAAAACGTGAAAAAATAGCACTAACGCTCGAGAGCAATAGCACGAGGATCCCAACACATGAACGTGCGGTAAAAATCTGAAGATGGCTGCCAGAGGCGGTGCTTAGGTGGAGGGCAGTCATTGGCTGTGGTCAGTATGACGCAGAGACCAGTGATTGGTTATTACTACGAAAGACAGATCAGAAACGAAACTGATACTTGTTTTTTCTTTACCGAGGATTCCCAGCCTGACGACAGGGAATATTCATGAGCATGTGAATCCATGCCAGACCCCATGCTGGAGAAAGCGTATGCCAAGGGCGAGGTGGGATGTCAATAGGGCGTAAGAGGCCTGCTGGTCTTTCCTTTTGACTCTTGTTTTGGGCGCATACTCCACAGGACATTATAAAGTCTCTGATATCTTTTTTCCAAGACGGCCACCAGAAGTAGCGCTTGATCTTTTCTGAGGTCTTGGCTATACCGGGATGTCCTTCCATTAAAGAATCGTGATAACAAGAGATTACTTCTTTCTGTAAAACTGTGCTGGGTAGGTATAATCGTTCTTGGAAATACAATAAGTTGTCCTTTACTGCAAAGTCCTTTCCTTGCATATGCCAATTCTGTATGTCTGCTGGAGTTACAAGTTGCCTGGCTTTATCCTTAACTTCCTCTATGGATTGTGTGGCGATTACACCCAGAATTCTTTGTTCGGGAATGATTGGTACAGGTTTAGGGTTGATCAAGTGTTCTTCCACTCCCATCCGAGAAAGGGCATCAGCTTTACCGTTTTTTGTACCAGGTCGATAGGTAATTATGAAGTCAAACTCGGCAAAGAATAATGCCCAACGGAGTTGTCTAGAGGATTGGGCTTTTGCGGTTTTCAAATATTGCAGGTTTCGGTGATCCGTATTCACAGTAACGGTGTGTCGGGCCCCCAGCAGATAATGCCGCCAAGCCTTAAAGGCAGACTTGATAGCCAGAAGTTCCTTGTCAGTAATCGTGTAATTGATTTCAGGAGGCGAGAATTTGCGGGACCAAAATGCCACGGGATGCAACTGATTGGTTACCGGGTCCTTTTGTGATAGAACTGCCCCCAGGGCAAGGCTTGAAGCATCAGTTTCCACGATGTAGGGGAGTTCGGGGCGAGGGTGTTTTAAGATTGGTGCAGAGATAAATTTAGTCTTCAAATCCTGGAAAGCTTGTTCCGCCTCGGTAGACCATTCAAAACGTTTGTTTTTCTTTAACAAGGCAGTGATGGGCTGGACTAATCGAGAGAATTTGCGGATAAACCTGCGGTAAAAGTTAGCGAAGCCTAACATGCTTTGCACACCTTTTACAGAGGATGGTGATGGCCATTTGAGAACTGCATCGACCTTCTTTGAATCCATACGAACTCCGCCAGGTGATAATATGAATCCCAAGAATTCAACTTCAGTCACGTTGAAAACACATTTTTCCAACTTAGCGAAAAGTTTGTGTTGACGCAATCTTTCGAGGACCATTTTCACGTGTTTCCGATGTTCAGATTCCGATGAAGAATAAACGAGGATGTCGTTAATGTAAACAACAACACACACATCTATGAGCTCTCTGAGGACATCGTTCATAAAATATTGAAAGGCGGCCGGGGCATTGCAAAGTCCGAAGGGCATGACCTGATATTCAAATAGCCCATACTTGGTGCGGAAGGCCGTCTTCCATTCATCGCCCTCTTTTACTCGTACCAAGTGGTAAGCTCCTCTAAGATCCAGCTTTGTATATATGCATGCTTTTCTGACTTGGTCCAGGAGTTCAGGGATCAAAGGTAACAGATATCTATTCTTAACGGTGATCTGGTTCAGGGAGCGATAATCTATACAAGTTCTAAGGTCTCCTTCCTTTTTTGGAACGAAGAACAAAGCTGAAGAAGCAGGGGACTTGGAAGGACGAATAAACCCATTTGCCAGGTATTGATCCAGGTATTGTCGAAGGTGAAGGTTCTCAGGCTCGGTGAGGGCATAAATTCTACTACAAGGAAGAGTAGATCCAGGTATCAGGTCTATCTGGCAGTCATAAGACCTATGAGGAGGTAGAGAGTTAGCCTGATCCTTCCGGAAAACATCTTGGTATTCTAGGTATTCGGGAGGTAACTGGGGAGTCTCTGAAGAAATTGCTGCCAGTGCAGCACCAGGTGGAGGGTGACAAGTAGAGACACATTCTGGAAACTGGACCGTTCTTGCTCGCCAATCGATCAGAGGATTGTGTTTCTATAACCAAGGTATTCCTAGAATAATCTGAAACTGAGGGGCCTTGATCACATCGAACACGATCTTCTCATGGTGTCCATCTTGATTTATTAGCGTCACTTCTTGAGTGGTATGCGTTACTGGCCCGGAGGCTATCTCCGTACCATCCACCGTAGTAATGACGTCCTTTACAGCCTTGGGACAAAGAGTTAGATTCATCCTCAAAACCATTTCATGATCCACATAATTGCCGATGGCACCGCTGTCGACGTAAGCTTCAATTGCATGTAATCGATCCGGATTATCAGGGCTAATGAGGAACATAGGTATCACGAAATGCGAGGTCACGGAACTGGTTTTCACGCTCGGCAAGAGGACCTCTATTCTTGTCGGGCGAGGTCGTTTCCCTGCTCAGAGTTTGTAACTTTGGTAACTGCAGCTCCTACTACCTTCTTAGCAGGTTTCACCGGACAGTCTCGAAGAAAGTGCCCTGAGTTTCCGCAATAGAGGCATAATTGCAACTGTTTTCTCCTTTCCCGCTCCTTTTGTGTTAGAGGACCTTTCAGACCCCCTATTTGCATGGGTTCCCCGGAGTCTACTCCTTTGGAAGGAGTTGGCGGTTTGGAAAATAATCGAGCATCAAACTTGGAACGATCGGCCTTCCTGTTCTGCAGTCTGTGATCTATTTGAACGACTAAGTCTATATAGTCCGAACAATCTTGTGGGGGATTCACTACTTGGGCTAACACATCTTTGAGCTCTCCACGTAGACCTCTATAAAACAGCGTAATCCTTTTGTCCTCAGGCCATTGAGTTTCCACTATCAGTCTGTTGAAAGACGCAATATAAGCCAAAAGGTCTTGATTACCTTGTCGCAACGAAAGAAGCTCATTGTCCAAGGCCTGCCCCTGTGAATGTCTTGCGAACAGTTTTTCCATACTGAGCTGAAAAGCCTGAAAATCATGCAGGACCGGATCATCTTGATTTACTAGAGGGATCGACCAGTCTGCCGCATTGCCACTAAGGTACGAAAGCACGAAAGCTACTTTAGCTTGATCAGTTGGAAAGGCTGCTGGCCGGCATAAGAAATGCAACCGGCACTGATTGATAAATACTGCAAACCTCTTTGGGTCACCAGAAAATCGTTCGGGCGGAGCCAGAGGTACATTCCCAGGTAGGTTGATCTGCACTGGATTCATAGAGGATGTGGAAGGAAGATTTCCCCCAGATGCGGGTAACGGGGTCTGTCCGGCTTGTGACTGTAGCAATTGTCTAGCGAGATCATCTGTTCGCTCCTTGGAAATAATCAGTTCCCTTCTTAGAGCGTTCGTTTCCTGACGGGCTGCATGCACTTCTGCCCTTAGTTCCCCAAGTAACTGGGCTAGTTGGTCGGTATCCAAGGTTTCCATAGCGCCTGGACGGGAGTTTTGTGGTAGGCTTTGCGTTCTGTAACGCTCACCTGATTCCCGTAGAGGTGCCGGTCTTGACTGGGCGTATACCGTATCTTCAAAGGTGATGTGTAACACACGGCTGGCTCTTTGGGCTGGACCTCTGTGCACTCTATGTTTGACTCGAAGGGTAAGATGTCTGCAGATAGAAAATATGGGATTAATGAACTGGGTTATTGAATGTCTCTATCTTCTTCCCTTTCTCTTCTCCTGTAGAACCCCGAAGGTTAACGCTCTCACCTTAGGTAAGTGAACGCCGTGCTCTCCATCTGCCTCGGGGCAGGGTGCTGTAACCAGTTTCTTCACTGGTTACAGCTTGGTTCACTTGGTTCACTTGACTTCAGAGGACTGCTGTCCGTCGTTTACTGCACGAACGGTAAGTTTCGAGTAATTCTAATGTCTTTAAAGTCTTTAGTAATGATGTGTCTTGTTTTGCAGGATTCCGGCGATGGTGGATGACGGGCTGAAGTGAGTTGAAGATGGAGCCCGTGTGATGAATAGAAGCGCCTGGAAGCACATAAGTAAGCGCTTGTTGCCTGCTTCACGATGCGCTCTAACTGTCTTTTTATTTTGCAGGTACAAGTTCGGAGCGGCTGCAGGGTGCCGGAATACCCACTGGGTTAGATGTGGAAAGGAGTAATGGCACGTGAGTATTAAAGTTCCCCAATGTCTTTAAACGCACCTTGTTTTGTCTTTCAGATGCGGGATGCAGCGCCGAAGGCCTCCGGAGCGTGCGAAGAGTTGGTAAGCTTTTGTCTTTCAGATGCCGGAATGCAGAGTGAAGACCTCCGGAGCGCACGAAGAGTAGGTAAGCCTTTGTCTTTCAGAATGCAGCGCGAGGTGTTGGTGACAGCCGATGGCCCAGGTAAGTGAAGAGCTGTCACTGAAGACCGTAATGCTAACCTGTTCTTTCTTGTCTTTATAGGTGTTGCTGAAGACTGGATTCAGGATGGTAAGCCTTTTTCCTTAGGCCCAGGATCAGATGCAGAAGACACGATGAGCGTTCTGCTGCAGAGGATGCAGAATAACGCAAAGCAAGATTCATCCATCGGGTGTGGTTTAAATAGCCTCCTGTAGTGCTTAGGTGTCTCCTTCCACAGCCACGCCTAGGTAAGAAAAGAGTTCCTGCTTTCCAGAAGAGTTCCAGTGTTCTGAACCTAGGGAGTGGCTCCTGCCCCCACCCAACAGGAAAAGTAGTTCCAAACAGAAGAGGATCAGAGGCTCAACTGGAAGGCAAGTAAGCAGCATGGTCTGCTGCAGGTAAGTCCACCCAAGCATTATGAGCCCGGCGCTTCCAGCGCTGGGACTGGGCATATTTATGAGCCTGGTGCCACTGGCGCCAGGACTGGGTCCAAAAGGTCCCAATTGGGACTGGTTGGCACTCGGAACCTGGGTTATGAATCTGCTTCCAAGGGAGTTGGGAAAACCCTGACCTTTTGGAAGCAGAGATCATGACAACAATGTCATGGAGCACCCCATCACAATGGATGACGCGTTTTCGATAGCGAATGCGGCAGCAGCTAGATTTTGTTCGTATGGGAAGTGGCCCTTCATGATCGGGTCCAGACTCCCGCTGTAATATGCTAGGAGCTTGTACCCCAGCGAGGTTCGCTGTGCGAGCACTGCCGTCATAAAATTACCATCAGAGTGTGAGAACAGGCAGAACTCTTCTGCATAATTAGGAATCCCGAGAACTGGGGCCTTACAAATTGCCCCCTTAAGTTCTGCAAACCCTTTTTCCATTGCCTCAGTCCATTCAATTTCTCCTTTTGTTGCCTGGGCTTTCTTCAAAGCCTGAAGCAAGGGCTTGGTATACGAGCTGTAGTCAAAGACCCATGCTCTGACATAATTGCACAGGCCTAAGAAGCTCTGCATTTGTTTTATCGTGCGCGGCTTGTCCGTGTTCATGATGGCTTAAGCCCTTTCTGGGGTTACCTTTTTTCCCTCATGAGAGATTAGTTGCCCTATGTACAACACCTCCTGTTGACAGTACTACAACTTTTCCTTATCAACCTTGTATCCATTTTCAGCCAGAATAGTCAATAGCTGGACAGAGTCGTGCCTGCATTGCTCTTCAGTGGTGCTGCAGATCAGCATGTCATCTACGTACTGCAAAACAACACTGTCCACCGCAATATTGCTTAGGTCCGTTTGCAGGCACATTTGTCTGAAAGTGAATGACGTCAGGTCTTGAGAGTCATGGTGCAACGGGATTGAGAAAAACGCATTTTTCAAATCGATCACCGTGAAATATTTTGCCTCAGTGGGTATGTTACACAGTATTGTGGATGGATTAGGGACTAGAGGGAACTCAGCTTCAACTATATCATTTAATGCTCGTAAATCTTGGATTAAACGCCAAGACCCTCCCTTTGATTTTTTGACAGGGTAAATCACCGTATTGCAAGGTGATTCTGACGTTACTAGGATGCCCTGCTCCATCATGGTGGAAATTGTCTTCGCAATCCCTTCATACGCTTCTCTGGACATGGGATATTGTCACACTCGTGGTAAAATTGCTCCTGGTTTCAGTTTAATTTTCACTTCACCTGCCCCTTTCAGGAGACCTACGTCATAGGGCCCTGTATTCCATACTGCGGCAGGCACTTGGGCCATGTCATCATCAAAGTATTCTGGACGTACCAGTGCCAACATCATTCTCTGTGGCACCTCCCGTTTGATCATTTTGACCCAAAATGTGACTTACTTCCACTCTTGTCTCTTCTAGGTCAGGGTGTTCTTCGAACAGATCGTCATCGGTGACATCAGTCACTCGATACCCTTCTTCGATGGCGATAATCGCACACCATTGTTTGCCTTCGTCATCATATCGTTCGACCAATACCACTTTCCCTCGCACTGCGGCAGATTGTATCATTAAGGGAAATACTTGTCCCTCCTCTTCGTGCATGGGTATTCTTGGTCTGAACAGAAACTTATCAGGGGTTCTCATAGTTTTGTCGGCGAGGCCTGGCAGTCCCGCCATAAGCACCCGCACACCATATGCAAAGACTTCTGGCTCTAACGGTACAGCTCTCATGGCTATACGTCCTGAGTATGCTTTGATCATTTCACACACGTTTGAATAATGCATTCCTGGAGTGAAGCACACTATACATTTCTCGGTAAACGAGATGTTCATGTTTAATTTAGTCATCAGGTCTCGGCCCAGAATATTTACTGGGGTCTGACGTGAATACAATAGGGGTACATTCATTTCGCGCTCTCCCACTGAGACTGGGAGTGCGTTTGTAAACGGGAACTCTACTATGAGCTCCAGTGAAACTCTGAGTATCTATAGCCTCGCCGGAAAAGGAAAATTTGTGCCCTCGCGTATGCATGAGCGCGTTGCACCCGTGTCAACTAAGAAGAAATATTCTTTACCCCCCATGGGGACATTCACCCTCGGTTCCCTGTTAGGGTCTGGTTTCACTGATAGGATAGAGGACATCAGAGTCCCCCGTGAGCTGTCCTATTTCATATATAAATTCTGCCCACTGTATACTTGTTGATTTCCCTTATTTCCAGGGTTGACTCCCCCTCCGGAGCTAGCGCCCTGTGACATTTACGGTGGTGCCTGCTGGGAATGTCCCTGTGGCAAGTTCCCCATGTTCGGTGGTTGAACCACTTGCTGTGCACCTTGCTGCACGCCTGACGCCTGCGGCTGCACTGTGTAATTTTCTGCACCGCCCTGTTGTGGGACGGCAGGCAGATTCACCATGCCTGCCCCCATCCCTTCGCTGTTTTGCCACATGCCTTGGCTTCTGCACATGCGCCCCACATGTCCTGACATTCCACACAGCCAACACACTGGCGTTGGTCGGACCATCTGTCCATCTGGCATAGCTGGAACGCCCATCTGCGCGTTCTGAAAGCCATTTTGATTATTCTGAACACCTTCCTGGTTACCTCAAAACCCTCCTTGACTACTTTGCCATCCTCTTCCTCCAAAACCCCTTCCTCTTGGGTAAAATCCTGTGTTACCCTGATTATTCTGCGATGGGTTGGTCGCTTATTGTGCTCTTGGTTCGGCTGGGATGGTGAGCATGGCTCCTTCGAGAGCATACTTCGAGAGCTTCTTTTGCACCAGCTTTGCCTCATCGCCCTTACGAGTTGCCTCCTTTTTCCGGTTCTTTTCTTGCAACAATCTACAGTAGTGTGCAATTGTCAACTGTATTTAGGCCCATGGTTTTGCTTCTACTCCTACCAATTTTTTGAGCTGCTTCTGCACCGGTTCAGGCAACCCCTGGCATAATATGTGGTAGAATACAGGGATAGATTTCCTCCAAGACTCATGCGTTTCGAGCACCAACACGTCTTGAAAATTCCGGATATAAATCAACGGATCCTCTGACTCTTTCATTTTCTGAGTCATTATAGCCCCCATATCAGAAGTGTCTGGATATAGCGTTTGCAGCGCTTTCCACACTGTTGCCCTACAGTTATTAAATGGCGCTCCGTCATGGGAGGTGTTAGTTAGGGTTACCCTAGGATAGCCTGCCCGTTTCCATACATCATCTGCTCTTTCACCAAGTATGGCAATTAGGAGGCCCTTTATGTCCCCTATAGCTAAGGTGACACCCCCCATCATTTTCTCTAACTCATGTATCCACCTTCCGGCTCCCGATGTAAGCATTGGAAGCTTATTTTTAAGGTTCTCTCGGTCCATGTGTGGCCATGGAATATATTGTGGTCTTGCTCCCCCCTTTACTTGCAACGGGAATTGGAATGCACAGTCCTCCTTCTCTTTCCTCATAGCTCTCCGGTCTATCGCCGGGGTGGCGCTCCTGCCTTGCCGTCTACCTGGCAATGCCCTTAGTCTGTCTGTATAGGCTGGTGCTGACGCTCCCCTCTGACCATGGGGTGTTTCTTCATGTAATTTAGCTAAAGAACTATCACACATGGGGTTCGAACACAAAATTACTGCACCCACTCATAATAAAGGCAGATCCATTGACTGTCTAGCTGACCACAACTGCTCATTTGCCATCACCTCCATCTCAGCCCTCCCATGGATGGACCATTACCTCATTCAATTCTCCATTCCTACCACGCCCACCCATAAAACCTTAACTCATGCCCCCCGCTAAAGTAAGAATCTCCAAAAAACTCACTTCTTCCAACCTCTCCCCTCATTTTTAACGCTAAATCCGAATCATATAACCAGAGAATCACTAATGCCAACTCCAAATCAAAAGAAATATTCTCCATATTCAAAGAACTCACCACACCTGCCTTCAGCCCAGACAAAATCATCAAGGATGAAGCATGGTGCACAGACTTTCAGTCTGCCCTCCTCAATAAAGTCAACACACTCCAAAACAAAATAGCCTCCCAATGCAAAGCTCTCAACACCCCCACCTGCTCACCCACACCTCCCGCTAACAACTCTCTCTCACAAACACCACTTTTTGCTTTCAGAGAAGTCTCAGAGACAGAAGTCAAGGACCTCCTCAAAAATATCAAACCTTCCACCTGCAAAGGGGATATCTGCCCACCCTCCTTAATCAAAGAGTGCTCAAAAACCCTCACCGCCATCATCACGGCTTTCATCAATGCCTCATTTGCATCTGGAACCGTACCACAATGCCTAAAAGAAGCTTGGGTTTGCCCGCTCCTGAAAAAAACATCTCTCGATCCTTCCTCCCCTAATAACTATCGCGCCATCACCACCGTCCCCTTCCTCCTCAAAATCCTAGACAAAGCTGCACACAACCAAATCCAACACTACCTGGAAACCAACACCACCCTAGGCAAAAGACAATCAGGTTTCCGCAAAGGCCATGGGACAGAAACTGCCCTTCTAAATCTAAAAAATCAAATTACCAAGATAATGGGCACAGGCAAACCTGCTCTCCTCCTTCTGCTTGACCTCTCTGCAGCATTTGACCTGGTCGACCACAGCATTCTCACATCTCACCTCTTCAACGCTGCCCACTTCTCTCACAAGGCAACCACTTGGAACACATCCTTCCTTGAAGTAGGGCCATGAAAGTGTACTCAGACCAGGCTAGCGCCCCCCCACCACTATAAGTTGTGGAGTCCCACAAGGATCTTGCTCTGCACCGACCCTCTACAACCTATTCACCAAACCCCTCTTTGACTTATTGGACTCACTCAACATAACCTATACAAACTACGCCGATGACACGCAAGTTCTCCTCCCCCTCTCCGGAGACTACGACCGTGACTCAGAAGCCCTCCTCAAAATCTACTCCACTATCCAAACTTGGATGGCTATCAACGGTCTCTGCTTAAACGGAGACAAAAAAACGAAATCATCATCCTAGCCCCCAGCGAAACTCTAACTAAACTCAGCCCAGATTACTCTCACATGATTATCGACAGTATTAGCATACCTGTCTCCACTGCCGTCAAGACCTAAGGAGTCTACTTGGATGCCACACTCTCCATGACCAGACAAACCAGCGCCATCGCCTTAGCATCTGCTCTGACCACCAAACTCATTTATGCCATAAAACCCTACCTCACCACGCCCAACTGCCTCTCCATAGCCAGAGCTACTATAGGAGCCAGATTGGACTACTGCAACGCCCTCCTGGCAGGCACATTCTCTAAAAACCTAAGTAGGCTCCAAATAGTGCAAAACAATGCCCTCTGCGCTGCACTACACATCCCCAAAACTGACCATATTTCACAGGCCAGAAGACTCGTCCATTGGCTCCCAGTCAAGGAAATAATCAACTTTAAAATTCTCATTCTCACACACAAGTGCATCAATCACACAGCACCCCCCTACTTATCTGAAACTATAACTAAGAACTCCTCCATCCGTCCTAGAAGAAGCCATCACGCCAACCAACTCCGAGTACCCACTGTAAGAAGAGCCAAAGCCGGCAGCATTGGCTTCCCACACATAGCTCCTAAGCTCTGGAATGCCCTCCCCAACTCACTCAGAGCAGAACCTTCGCTGTACTCTTTTCGCAAATCCCTCAAAACTACAATATTCAACTAACTTCCTCCCTCCTTCACCTAAACTTGCTTGCATACGTATGTTTCGAAGTGTGCCCTGTAATAAAAATTTCTTTGTAACCATCTTCCTTCCATTGTAACCAGACCATCTTCATGTAACAGTGCCACGATGCCCCCGGGCTGACGTGCGCTTTAAATAAATGTGAATAAATAAATGTCGGCTGGATTGTACAGCAGACTTTGGTGTCCACGTTACGGACCCACTAGCGTCTGACCATCGTACCTCTCGGTCCCCTGGGAGCCATTTTTCGCACAGTCTCCCTTCTTCATGTGCCACATCCTCCATTTCCCCACCGGAGTCAGATTATGAATACTCCCAGTTTACACAACTCCTTGCATCTTCTTCGTTCAGCCCAATCTCCAGCCTGTCTAGGGACAGTCCCCTGCTCCCACTACTTCGGGTGACATCCTCAGTGTCATATAGCTGAGTGCTCTCTAAGCACTCATCTTCCCTTCCCCCTTGGGAAATTAGTTCCAGCCCCATCTCGTCATAGATTTTATCAATCGTTTCCCCGATGCTTCTGGTGTCGAAGTCATCTTCAATATTTGTCCCGCTTGTACCTGGTACTGCATCGCTTGCAGGAAAGAATTCTTCTATGTCTTCCCATTCTACTATAGGATTGGGTTTAATGACTTCCCGCTCCAAATATTCAAGATCCCGTGCCCCCTGTCTGTGCTTACGTTCTACTTCCTTGTCTATTTCCTTTCGCTTCTTCGCTTCTTCTCTAGCCTTATCTACATCCCTCATCCGTTCATTTCTATGTTCTCTTGCCCTTCTACTTTCCTCATATTCACGCTTTTTTACTTTCCTTTCGTGCACTCTCCTTTCTTCCTCTAACCTTAACATGTTCTGCCTATACTTTTTATAGGCTGTGTATTGTGTGCGACTGAGCGGTATTCCTTGCTCTTCGCGATATAGTTGTTCTCGCCTTAGCCTATCTTTCTTTCTTGTCCTTTCATCCCTTTCTTCCATCCCTTTCTCTCTCTCTCTCTTTTGCGTCTCATCAGACCTCTCCTTTGGCCACAAATCATCACTTCCTTTTCAATCCAACTTCAGTAATGTCTGACCTCCCATCCATTCGTCTTTCGCGAATGCTATCTCATCACCTCTACCTTTATTTCCTTTACTTTTATTTCCCTCGTTTTCCTTGTCCGGAGGTGCACAACTCCGTGCCCAATCTTTCCCTTCATCTTTGCATCTCTCTTTGTCCCTTGAGACTGCAGAGACGATATTGTTTTCCTGTTCTTTTCCTTTATTATCGTCACTACTGTACCTAGGCGACTCATATGGGGGTTGCTATACCCGTGGCTGCCTTAAGTTCTCTTAGTGGGTAAAGACCCTCTGACTTACCTCCTTCAATGACTGGCTCAGGCGGGGCTGGTGGCGCGGTAGGCGTCTCATCCCCCTCCGTACATACATTTAGTATCCAGTCTGTGGGTGGTTCTTCCACCTTCGTTTCTTCAAACATCTTCCACAATTCTAGAACGGCAAGACGTTTCTCTAGCTTCTTTCCTGTATATGTGGCATGCAGGAAAGTCGTCATATGCTCTAAGATGGCTTTAGAGAGTGACCCGTTCTGGGGCCAAGGCATAAACATCTTATTGGCGGTACCCTTAACCCACTCTGTGCTGTATTTCTTTAGTTTTGGTGCATGCTTGGGAAGTTGCTTGCACAAATGCGCAAGCGGGGTAACTTCCTCCATTTTTAATTTCGTCACTAACAGTATTTATACAGTTCTTTAACCTTTGAATGGTATGAGCCAGCACCACATACGCAAGCTCCAATCCAATCTTTTCCCGCCAAAATTTATACCAACAATTTACTCAAAACCCATCAATTCAATGGCGATTCCCTCTTAGTTACAGAATCGCGTAAGGCCAAAATGCATTTCACACAATCATTAATACAATTATTTTATATTTGACATACAACAAGACACGTATTACAGACACTTGACAGACTAGACGAACACCAGCTGGACACGCGTATACCTGCCTTCTAATCAATACCCTGACATGGGGTGTAAACAAACCCCTTTGATGCCGTCTTTAATCGTCACCGTAGCCTAATCGTCCCCTCTATGTGGGCTATGAGTTCACGTTTCTTCTGACCGCTGTTTTATAGTGCAGGAATAAGGCAAATCCTTAAGTTTTTATCTCAGGTGCCCCCCTGGTAATCCTTACGTTTTATCTCAGGTGCCCCCCTGGTAATCCTTACGTTTTATCTCTCAGGAGCCCCCCTGGTAATCCTTACGTTTTATCTCTCATGTGCCCCCCTGGTAATCCTTACGTTTTATCTCAGGTGCCTCCCTGGTAATCCTTACATTTTATCTCAGGTGCCCCCCTGGTAATCCTTACGTTTTATCTCAGGTGCCCCCCTGGTAATCCTTACGTTTTATCTCTCAGGAGCCCCCCTGGTAATCCTTACGTTTTATCTCTCATGTGCCCCCCTGGTAATCCTTACGTTTTATCTCAGGTGCCTCCCTGGTAATCCTTACATTTTATCTCAGGTGCCACCCTGGTAATCCTTAAGTTTTATCTCGGGTGTCCCCCCGGTATCCACTCTTTATTTCTTATGCTCGAGTCATTACCCACTATATATATATATATATATATATACACAGTCTTCTCTACTTCTAACTACTTTATTTTTTCTCTGCCGCCCTCCGTTACCCTTCCCCCACTTGCTTTAATGCCTACAAGACATTTGCCAAAGTAGCGAGTTTATTGTTTCACTCACCGATCGCATCTTTTCCTCTCTGGTACTTCGGGATCACCATCCCTTCTTCTTCCAGCTTTTAAGGTTTTCGTCCGATTGGCGGCCCGTGGGAATGAGAAGGGTTATGCTTGGAAAGGCGGGTTCCTTCAGACCTACTGCAGATTTTTTAAATTTTACTCTATCATTGTCCACGGGGAGCTTCTCAGTCTACTCAGCCGGAATGGCGAAAGGACGCATGATCTTACCGAAGGCCAGGAGTTACTTTGTGCCGTCGCTCTAAAGGTGTCTTAATATTATATAGTCAATAATGAATGGCCGAAACCGTCCTCACGCTACCAAGTGTTCCGGAGGAGAGGAAATCACTGATGGGCCCATAGGTCAGCGCTCACCCTCTAGAACTTGTAAGACAAGATAGCTGCACCATGTGAGGAAAGGGGGTGCAGGATTCACTTACTCCAACACGACTCAATAATGAGGACTCAGTAAGTTGGCAAAGGGAAGTATGTTTAATGACAATTACATCAAACAGAGCAACAAATGGAAATCAGCAGCATTGCGATCACCTGTCTCGCTCCGACTTCCTCGAACTTCAGTCGAACAGTCATTGTTATAGGCAAAACCCGCCATCACTGACGTCTAATTCTATAAAAAATCATCATGCAATATAATTGGTTAGGAAAGGTAACTTAAGTATAGGTGTTATATCTGTATATGATAATAGGGCATGCGGATTGGATAACTCTCATCGGGTGGGCATCTACGCCCATCCCTCTACATCACGCGTGATAGACGTCACTACAACTACGACATCTTATTGGTTACAGTATCTATAGGACTCCAGATAACTTGATCCATTGTGATTGGGCAGGTTACACCCTTAGACATAAATACCCATTTTAATTAGAAGCATGCAGAATGGACACCCATGGGCCTGGTGTCCCAATTTTCACCCTGCCTCCCTTCCATTAATCAGTGTTTTAGGGCGAGGTGTCAATTAATTGGCTAACGATGGCCTTGAAACTATAGTCTCTTATCGGGAAAAGTTATGGCATCCTCGGGTCCTGGATGACATCAGGCGATGGTACTTCTTCGTGCCTGGCTGGTCACGTGTTAGTTCACCATGAATCTGCTTCAGTTTCCAGCTTTTAGTGCTTTTAATTCTGTTTCAGCCTCGCCACCTGCATGGGCCCCCCCTATCTTGACCTTCATGAGGCAGGCTGGTATGCTCTGAAGTTTGAGTCTTGTTAGCTGACGCTCTCCTCCCTTTCTCTGGTTGACCTCAATTTCCTAGGCATGAGCCGCTCTTTGTTGAGTTTCGATTCCGCTCCTTCTCTTGCCTTGGCTGGGTTATGAAACTTGGCCTGTCAGGCCTCTGGCCGTCTGGGTACATTTCTGCTTTTACAAAATGGAGTCACACTTGTATAATCTGCCTTACTGAGGTAGATATATGGTTGGCGCTTGCCGCTCTATCTTCTACTAAGCATTGCAAGCAGTATCGATTTCTTAGCATCTTGCGTTTCAAGCCTATTTACACACATTTAATAGGTCGGTTGCTTCCATCTTGTCTCGTAGCACCGTTTCCTTACGTTTTAACATTGTCTCTTCTCTGTGTCCATTACATTTATTTTCGTAGTTACTCACACAGGCGTGCTTGTCTTTGATAGCCGCTTTTGTTCATTCACGAGTCTGTTCAGGCCCTTGTGTTATGTCCACTGGCCTTCCATTAAGGCTCTTTGGGTCTCTTCATGGACTGTCTGTAGGTACTCCTCGTTTTGTATCAGCAGCTGGTATGGCTGGCTGATAGGGTACCGTGCTGCCCAGGGTTGACTGGTTATGGGTGCTTCAACCGGTATGGATCTTCTGATGTATACTGGGCACAGTCCCAGTGCAACTCTTTGTAGGTTAATTTGCTCTTCAAACGTCACATACCTTGGCGAGTACGCTCCTGGTACCTCGAAATGAGGGGAAGGGGTGCAGGCCATGTCTGGGACCTCCTCTACACCGTCACCAACTTCATTTAAAGGAATCCAGTGTATGTTGAGCTTAGCAAACTTTTACCGCCGATTCATCCCAGAGTTTTCCCAAATAGTGCATCCAATTACATTACTATTTTGAAAAAACAATAAAAAGTTCCATTGGACCGAAGAAGCAGAGAAGGCCTTTCAAGAACTTAAGAAAAAATTCACTTCTGCTCCAGTTCTACAGCATCCTCGCCCAGACCTCCCTTATATAGTTGAAACAGATGCCTCTAGCATGGCTATGGGAGCTGTTCTCTCACAACTGACCCAGGGACTGGCCAGTTGCACCCTGTGGCCTTCTGGACACAAAGATTCTCACCTCCCGAACTCAACTATGCTATCACAGACAAATAACTCTTGGCAATAAAATCATCTTTCAAGGCATGGCGACACTATCTCCTTGGTCATAACTGATCATCGAAACCTGCAATACCTAAAAACAGCAAAGGCTCAATCATCCCGTCAAATGCGGTGGGCTCTTTTCTTCGCTGAATATGTCCATGTGATCACCTACTGGCCAGGAGTATGAAACGGAAAGGCTGACACCTTGTCCTGCATGGGTGTTGATGAAAAGGTGTACATAACTCCAGATCCAGTAGCCATCATTCCAGAAGACAAACTCCTGGGTCTTACGACAACATTGACACAAGGTGAACTCCAAAACAAGATCCAACTCTTAATGGATCCCACTTTCTCACAAGAGTGGTGTACTCAAGGAGAACATTACACCATTAAAGACCAGTTACCATATTTTAGGAACCGTCTATACTTGCCAAGTAAAGATTTACAAGAGCAGGTTATTTCGGGTTATCATGACTCCCTGATTGAAGGTCATCCTGGAATTGCCAAAACTCTAGCTAAAGTAAAACAAAACTATTGGGGGCCCACATGGCATAAAGACATCATACAATGTATCCAATCTTGCAGTGTGTGTGCACAAAACAAGTCCCAAAAGCAGAAACCAGCTGGTCTTCTCCAACCATTGGAAATTCCTCCAGCACCATGGCACACACTGTCTCTGGATTTCATTACAGATCTACCTCCCAGTAAAGGATGCAACACATCTTAGTAGTTGTAGACTTGATCTCTAAAATGGCACACTTTATTCCTTTTAAGGGTCTTCTAAATGCATCCAATTTAGCAAAAGTATTCCTGGAGGAAATCGTAGGGCTACATGGCTTTCCATCGGTCTTGATCTCAGATCGAGGTAGTCAGTTCGTATCCAACTTCTGGAGGAAATGCTGTTCAATGGCCCAAATTGACATTCGACTATCCACAAGTCACCATCCTCAAACAGATGGCCAAACAGAAATAACAAACCAAACCCTCGAGCAATGCTTACGTTGCATGTTACATCAAGTGGAAAGAAATTGGAAGGACTTGTTATGGATAGCTGAATATGCCTATAATAATTCATTACACACCAGCACTGGACAAACCCCTTTCTACACTATATATGGTAGACATCCACGTACTTCAGAATTGGATCTCCCAACCCCTTTGGAAATGCCAGCGGTTAAAACCCTACATATGACTATTTCCCAGGCCTTCAAAGAAGCAGCAGAACATTTACTCCAAACCAAGAACAGACAAAAGAAATTCGCTGACCAACATCGTAGTAAAGCCCGCGACTATCAAATTGGAGACGAGGTCTGGTTAGCATCAAAATATGTGCCCATAAAAGGTACTCAGACCTTTCGTCCCGATATCTGGGACCTTATTCTATTGAATCCATAATAAATCCAGTGGCAGTTAAATTAGCCCTACCACCCACTATGCAGATTCATCCTGTGTTTCACGTATCACTCCTGAAACCGGTACAACCCGGTACTTGGGTTACAACACCACCAAAACTAGTATTAGTTGACGGAGAACCAGAGTTTGAAGTAAAGGATATCCTAGACTCAAAATGCACCAGTTCCAAACTATACTACTTAGTTGATTGGAAGGGATACGACCCTCAAGACAGATCATGGGAACCTAGTGAATACATCCATGCACCTCGCTTAATTAAAAAGTTCCATCAGAATTACCAAGCCAAACCAGGACCAGGCAGAAGTGCCACCATGAGAGGGGCCTTGGGGGGAGTGCTGTCATGACCCTTTCCACTGGCCCTCACTGGCAAGTCAGCCTCCCAGTTAGGGCCAGGTCAAAGGCCTTACAACCTCATCCAAGACTCTGTTGGAGTCAGTCCTGGCGCCTTTGGAGCCAGGCTCATAACCATCATAAAGACCAACATTAGAATGGGACTATTTACTTGGGACTATTTAACTTGGGCGGGTTCAGCCAACATGGAGGCACACACATAGCTCAGTTACAAGGAACTGAGCTATGCGGTCTAGTCTTTTGGGTGTGGCAGGCTTGCGACTACTTTACCTGGACTACTTTGGGTGTGGCAGGCCTGGGCTATTTTACCTGGACTACTTTACCTGAGACTATTTAAACAACACCCAAACAGCAGAACATGCTTTGCGTTATTCTGCTGTGGGCAGCTTAACGCTCACTGTGTCCAGTTCTTTGATGCCAGCTTACCTGAAACCAAGGACCTGCAGAGAGAGAAAGAACACTACGAAACTTATCTGGAACAGTATCCTGTCTTCAATCCATCGCTGACTTCAGTTCCACTCATCTGAAGGTACGAACTCCATCATCCGGCACCGCATGCATCCTGGAATACCACAACCTGGAAAGAGGAGAAAGAAAGGCAGCATTAGTAAGTGTTTACTCACGTTTCCTCCCAAATGAAGAAAGCCACACAATTCTTACATGGGTAGTCATCTCTTGGTCAGTATCATTGCTGCAACATTACGGCGCTCGGCGAGGAACATTGCAACCTGCAAGGAGAGAAAAGACACAGGTTAGCAATATAAAAGGCGAAACAGCGCCGCGCATCGTGCATTACTCACCGGACAGCATTGCGCACACCGCGCTTTCGCCTACCGGCCCATGCTCATCTTCAAACTGCATGACAACACCAAAATACCTTTCCATACCTAAAAGGAAAGAAGCAAGACATTATTATTCGAACTAAGAGGAACGTAAGAACTGCATATAAAGACTGTAAAGCAGCAAACCTACGGAGTCGCAGCAGGCCTGGATTCCCACAGAGGGGCTTGCACCAGTGAAGTAACTTTGTCGCTGCTTGCCCACCACATCTACGCACCCCTGCCACGAGGAGCAGGACAGAGAATCCACCTCTTATAATATTAAGGTGAGGAGAAGGCCCAAGGGGGAGGAAGGAGTTGAGGCCAAGGGAGGTGGGACAACATAAAGACAATCTGGTATTGAATCCAGCTCTCCTATATTGCAGACCCAACTTTAAACAGAGGCCTTACCAAGGACCCGGGAGAGGGTTCGAGGGTGCAAATCATCCAACCAGGGCTGTGTGGCGTCCCCGTGGATACCAGGTGAGCGTAACACATACTTGGTTTAAAACCAAGTATGATGTGGGTTTTATAATTGGCTAGACTGCATTTGGGAAAGCCCAGGAATGGCACCAGAGCCTTTCAATCTTTTCAAATGAAAAAGGCCTCGAGCCTCAGGGGGGGGCACCAGCAACTTCCCCCAAGTTGCCAGTCAGCAGTCTTGTAACACTGCAATATATCAATTTCTCTGTTTTCCTTCTGGGGATAAAAATGGGTGCTTTGCAGCGCTCGCATTACAAGCTGCGTTTTATCTTCCTACGGGATATACAGAAGTGTTATAACATCATTTCCTTCTAATACTGGATTCTCCTTATCAGTCACTTTCTGACAAAGAAGGGTTTAGCGCTCTTCAGTGGGCATTTAGTGTTTAAGTTCCCTGCTGGATGGTTGTCTCATGATAATCAGTGGCTATTAACCTTATCTTTGTCACCATTGTAATGTATGCACCCCATGGTGCCTCAGATTGTTTTGCTCTGGGCAAGGGGCCTCCAAACATCATGTTGAAATGGGCCCCCTGTTGTGTGGCGTTCCACAAATAACTTAACGAGATTATGTGGGAAGTATTAGATTTATTTTAGAGAGCCCCCAGGTAGGTGCGCTCTCTATAACGGCAGGCAATACACTCCTGACACCGCTCTCGAACTCCTGTGTGTTCGAGAACGGCATCAGGACTACATCACAACATCTCCCCCCCATAATTAAACAAGAAAAACAAAGCCAGTGCAAACAAACACCTTATACCAAGATGGGAAAGGGAGGGAAGACGGAGGAAGGGAAGGGGGAAAAAAGGAAAACAGGAGAAAAACACATAAAATACATGCTATAAAAAGGATACACTTTATATTGAGCATGGTCTTCAAATGATCTGCTTCCAGTCTGGGTGGTGGGATACGCCGTGAGTTCCTGTTTTACTGCACTTAAAATGAATGGGGGAAATAAATGGTATCTTAATAAAACACATAGGGCCTCATTACACGTTGTGCGGTAAAAATCAGAAATTACCGTCATGGCGCTATTAACGTGTCCGCCCTTGCAAGAGGCCGCTAATAGCGTACCATTACGAGTACGCGGACACGAGCATAGCGCCATGCCGCTAAAGACCCCAAAAAGACCCTTACCGGCACCGATGAAAGCACAGATAGCACTTCCGACCTCCCGCAACATGCAAACAGCGGTCACCGCAATTAGCGGTCACCGTTAAAAAGCGGAACCGGAAATAGCGTCATCGCACAGAAACGGGAAGGAGCACGGTGGCCATCTTTAAAAACACAATCCATTGCCATCCTCTGCCCCCTGGACCTGTTTTGAGTAGTTTGCTATTGGAAATCCACAAGGACACCCTCGTCATGCCTAAGGCCGTTAAAAAAACCACCGACCGCCAGCGCAAGGAAAAGTTCACAACGGAGGAGCTAATAATGCTCACACAGACCCTTGCTGCTAATGCCGACGTGGTATTTGCGAGCGACATGCGTCGGGAGACCTTTATCCGCAAGAAGGCAATCTGGGCAGAGGTTGCCTTGAAAGTGAGTGCAGTGGGAACAACCACCCACAATGTCTGTGAGTGCAGAAAGCGGTGGGATGATCTCCGCCTCCGGGTCAGAAGCATCCTGTCTGCAAACCACAACATAGCCACAGCAGGTGGATCTGATTCGCCGATAAAATTAAAGGAGTTGGAAGAGACCTGCGCCAACCTGATTGGAGTAGAATCAATAGAGGGAGTCGGGACAATGGAGCATGGTGTGGCAACCACTTCAGATGGAGGTGAGTGTACACATGAAAGTATGCACTGTGAATGTTCAGGTCCCCCTAAATGTGAGCCCAGAATCACCTCATGGATGCCCAAACATCCACACATGCATACAACCCTGGCCATGTCAGTGTCAAACCCAAACACACACACATGTACACATCACCAGAGACAAGTGCCACATACAACCATGCATGCATGAGCCACTCAACAGACACATCACCTGCATCCCTACCATGAAGTCCAAATGCCCACAACTGCATGATTGACGTATACTGCATTAAGTACATAGAACCGTAACCAATGCCATCCCCCTCTTTGTCCCCGACAGGCTCACATACAGACAGTGAGGATCCTGGCACTGCAACTCAGGCACCCCCTGCCAGTAAAAAATCAAGGCCACAGGACACAGAGGAGACCCCCACGACATCAAGGGGCAAAGGGAGAAGAGTCCCCATGCAGAGTGGCAAACATCGGTGGAGCGCCACTGCCAAGATGCAACTGTCCACACCAGCAACAACTGCCCCACCTCCTAAAGTGAACCCCCCACCACAGGTCCCAGCCACAGAGGGCCCTGTCACAACTTTTACGCAATTTTGGAAAAGGATACAGATCGTTAAAGGATACAAGGTCAGCATCCGCTTTTGGAACCCCTTCACTCTGGGACGTCCTGGACTATCACCAAGATGGTTCTGGGATATCTTGAATGCGATGTTTGCACAAGACTTTCCCCCCAAGAGCGCAGCCTGTAGAAAGTATACCAACTAACAGGCCAGGGGCTTAAGTGGAAAGGCAGGAGCAGCGACAACAGAGCTAAGGGAACAAAGAAAAGGATAGTTCAAGATAGCAGCCAAGTACGAAAATACAGCACTTGTTCCTTCCCCCGTACTTGCCCCCTCTTACCTGCTTAGTAAGATAGGAAGTCCCGTAACCTGAGAGAGTGTAGTAGGAAGTTGACGTGATGATAGAAAATGGAAGTTCCAGTTGAAGGAAGTCTGTGCAAAGGTCCACCTAACCGAAACGGCAAGTGTCCAAAATAATCCCCAAGTGTATTCAGCAGAGCGTCCCCAAGTGTAACCAATCCAGGGAGTGACCACCAGAAACAGCAGAGCGTCCGTTTGGTCACTTCAGTATGTAGAGCGTTGTCTTCTTGTGCGGCGGGCAGCGCCGTGGATCTGTCTTTGTATATTTTCTGTGTAATAGTTGAAAGGGAAGGGAAGCAGGAAACTCGTGCAATAGTGATGGCACAACAGAGGGAAGGAAAACGTGCGTGGAAGTCTTTAACAGAGAATAGCACGGAGGGTCTTTTATTCTTGTATAAATCCGAATACCATAACATACGGGAGCAGGCGGAGAACAAATCCGAAATGGAAGCCAAGTGTTCGTTAACCAGGGGAAACAACCGAGGGAGCCAGGAGCCAGAAATTGAAGGAAAAGACGTTCAGAATAGTCCTTGATACAAAGCCGGGTCAGGAATCAAACAGGAATCAGAGTAACAGTTAGATCGAGTACTCAAACTGAATAGTCAGTTTTAGGAGCACCCGTTACAGGGACACGCCACACTAAGTACTGGAATCAGTTTCAGAACGCGAGGCACGTTGCGGGCGTTTCACGTGACCGCGAGCAGATGGAATTCTGGACCTTGTAGTGCAGCGGATTCCGTGAGCTGTTAACAGTCTCCAGGGCAGTTTCCACCGGGAAGTAAATACCCGCGAGTGTCCAGAAACAGGAATGCGGGGCATGACAGTACCCCCCCGCAAAGGACGACCACCCCTGCGGGCACGCAGTCTTTCCAACCAAAAGGCCCGCAAGAGTCGGGGTGCATGCAGATTTGAAGCCGGTTCCCAAGTCCTATCTTCAGGACCGTAACCCTTCCAATCAATCAGGTAGAAACGCACTCCACGACGCAGACGGGAGTCCAATATAGCACGTACTTCGTATTCATCTTCACCCTGTACAATAATCGGAGCAGGGGTAACAGGAAGCCGAGTGCCAGGTATAAAAGGACGGAGCAGGGATACGTGGAAGACTGGGTGAATCCGCCAATGGGATGGTATGTTCAAACGGACAGCAACAGGATTGAGACAAGAAAGGATCTTGTAGGGACCTACATAACGAGGCATGAGTTTTCGTTTACCCCGAATGTTGAGATGTTTAGTCGCCAGCCAGGCAAGATCACCCGGTGCATAGGAGGGGGCAGGCGATCGATGTTTGTCCGCTTGCGTCTTTGCCCGGGACTGCGCAACTTGTAGATGTAACATAACGGAATCCCGTATAGCAACCAGAGTGTCCCTCGTGGTTTTTGCAGCAGGGATTTGGTCCAAGGAAGGCAAGACAGGCGGAAGGATCCTTGGATGTAATCCATACAAGGCATAAAACGGGGAACATCCTGTTGAAGTATGTCGAGAGTTGTTATAAGCGAACTCCGCTGTTCCCAGAACGGATAACCAACTTGTCTGATGTTGCAAGCACAGGCAACGAAGGTATTGTTCCATGGTGCCATTTGTGCGTTCGGTTTGTCCGTCCGTTTGAGGGTGATAGGATGACGAAAGCCGTGCATCAATACCCAAAGAAAGGGTAAGGGCTTTCCAGAACCGCGAAGTAAATTGCGTACCCCGGTCAGAAATCATGATTGTGGGTAGTCCGAAGAAGCGTACCACATGATCAAAAAAAAGAGTAGCCAATGATGAGGCGGTAGGTATACCTGAGCATGGTATAAATCGTGCCAATTTTGTGAATACATCCACCACCACAAGCACCGTTGACATTCCCTTAACCAAGGGCAGTTCTACCACAAAGTCGAGTGTAACCGTATGCCAGGGATGTGGAGGAAGCGGCATGTTCATCAATAGACCGAAGGGTTTCCCTGGTTGCCTTTTACATTGTACACATATCGCACACGTGGATACGTATGACGCGGTGTCCTTCTTCATTCCTGGCCACCAGCACCATCGATGTAACAGGTCATATGTTTTAAGCTGACCTGGATGTGCAGCTAACGGGATATCATGGGCCCATTCCAAGGCCTTCCGTCTGGTGTGGCTGTCGGGTAAGTATAAAAGACCATGAACATAAGGAAGACCCGTGACAATCTGGGCACCCAAGGCATCAAGATAAGAGGCATGTTCTTTGGCCCACTGTCGAACTTGATCCAGAAGCGAGGGGGAGACCGAACAGACACAAATGACAGAACCCGAAGGCAGCATAGAGGTAACCGATTCCCGGGTGTCGAAATCGGCACCGACACGGGATAAGGCATCTGCCTTTCCGTGTAGAGGTCCAGGACGATAAGTGACTGTGAAGTCAAATAACGTAAAAAACAAATGCCAACGTATTTGTCGGGCATTGGTGCATTTTGCGTGTGAAAGAGCCTGTAAATTCCGATGGTCGGTGTACACAGTTACTGGATGTCGAGCACCCAGAAGGTGGTGTCTCCACTCCTTAAAAGCTGCTCGAATGGCTAGGAGTTCCCTCTCCATAACAGTGTAATTGCGTTCAGCTTGAGATAGTTTACGGGAAAAATAAGCCACTGGATGCAGTTGCTGTGTAGTGGGGCAGTTCTGTGACAATATGGCCCCCACCGCGATAGCGGATGCGTCAGCCTCCACTATAAACGGAAGGGAAGGGTTTGGGTGCTGCAGAACGGGAGCAGTTGTAAAGGCCTCTTTTAATGCCTCAAAGGCCGACTGGGCTTCGTAATCCCAAAGGAATGGAATCTTCGGGCTGGTGAGACGGGTCAAGGGCGCTACTATCTCAGAAAATGAGGCAATAAAGCGCCTATAAAAGTTCGAGAAACCCAGAAAAGATTGAAGTGCCTTTACAGAATATGGGACTGGCCAGTCCCTTACTGCTTTAACCTTGGAAGTACACATGAGCACCCCTTTTGCAGATATCTGAAACCCCAAGAACTCAACTGATGATGCATGAAATACACATTTTTCCAATTTGGCATAGAGAGAGTGTGTACGTAAACGCAGCAAAACAGAGCGAACGTGTTGGATATGTTGCGTGAGTGAATCCGAGAAGATCAAGATATCATCCAAGTAGATCACCACATAGCAATCTAGCATGTCTCCAAAAATATCATTAACAAAGTGTTGGAACGTGGCTGGAGCGTTACAAAGTCCGAATGGCATGACGCAATACTCATATAGCCCAAACTTTGTTTTGAAAGCGGTTTTCCACTCGTCCCCGTTTCGTATCCTCACCAAATTATATGCCCCTCTGAGATCTAATTTGGTAAAAACAGTGGAGGAAGTCATCTTATCAAGTAGTTCCGTTATGAGGGGTAACGGGTACTGGTTCTTGACTGTTATTTTGTTCAAGGCTCTGTAATCCACGCAAGGGCGCAGATCCCCCTCCTTTTTCGGTACGAAAAAGATGGGAGAGGCAGCAGGGGACCGGGAAGGTCGAATATGTCCCAGACGCAATGCCTTCTCCACATACTCTTTCAGGTGTTCTTCTTCGTTCCGGGTCAGGGAGTAAACACGACCATGAGGTACCACTGCCCCAGGTACAAAATCAATTGGGCAATCATAACAACGATGTGGAGGGAGTTTTTCTGATAGCCCTTTATCGAACACATCGGAAAAGTTTTTGTATACTGCTGGTAGTTCGGGATTTGAGTCTCCCAGCGTGGCATTAACAGAGGAGACATTAGACACCAAAGCCAAACAAGGAGACGAAGGCATCACACCGGGGCTTCGAGAGCAATGTTGGGTACAGAACGCAGAAGAGAAATGCACCGTTTGTTTGACCCAATCAATTATAGGGTTATGAGTCCGGAGCCAAGAAAGACCAAGAATGATCCCAAACTGAGGGGCTGAAATAAGGTCGAAAACTATTTGCTCAATGTGGTCTTCGGAGGTAGACATGCGAAGTGGGACAGTCTGTTCCGTTATCCATCCGGACACAAGATGAGAACCATCCACTGCATGTACTTCCTCAGGTCTTTCTTTTGGAACCACCGGTATGCCATGGTGTTGAGCTAATTGTATGTCCATATAGTTTCCGCTAGCCCCTGAATCGATCATAACTGGACTGGTGAAGGGCTCAACACCAGGGAGGACAAAACACATGGCAAGATAGATGTGCGAGGAGGAAGGGCATTGGCCCGAGCCATCCATATGGCGACTCATCCTTAGGGCTCGGTTTAAGGACGAGTCTTGGCGTTTCCCGCTACCTTAACAGGTCTTTTAGGACATGCACGAATGAAATGGCCAGATTGACCGCAATAGAAGCATAGGTTGTTAACCATACGCCGTTCTCGTTCGGTTTTGGTTAAAGGACCTCTGATGGCCCCTATTTGCATCGGCTCGGCTTCACCTGAGGAAGTAGTCGGAGTCGTTTCTGACTTGACTGAGAGGCGAAGGTCAGGACTACGCCGTTCGCCACGTCTTTGCCGCAGCCGAGCGTCGACTTGTAGGACCAAGTCCAACAATTCCGGGAAGCCGGTTGGTAACGCCGGTACCACTGATAAAGTGTCTTTTAACTCATCCGAAAGACCCTTATAGAAGACAGCTGCCTTCTTCTGTTCGGGCCAGGTGGTTTCTGCTGCTAATTGATTAAAGCGAGCGAGGTAAGACAGAAGGTCTGATTTGCCTTGACTGATAGCAAGGAATTCGAGGTCCGAGGTTTGTGCCTTGTAACGCATATCGAATACGCTATTCATAGACTGAATAAGGGCATCAAAATTATATAGGGCTGGATCATTGGCTTCGAGTAAAGGGTTAGCCCAAGCCGCTGCTGTTCCTCCCAGATGCGAAAGGAGAAACGCTGCTTTGGTAACAGCGTCAGGAAATGCCAGTGGTCGACAAAGAAAATGCAGAAGGCATTGGTTTACAAAGGTCCGATAAGTCTTAGGATCTCCATAGAAGCGTTCTGGAGGGGCCAAAGGGAACGGTCCAGGAAGCACAACGGGTGCGGGAGATTGTGCCTGGGGTACAGGAGGGGCTGCTGCAGCAGCAGCATCACCGAACTCCTCATCGGGGGGTAAGGGCTGCACAAAACTCTGTAGTACATCCATACGTTGATGGAGAGTCGCATTAGCAGATGCCATATCGGTGCGTAAGGTCGCAAAGGCTTGCATTAAAGCAGCCATTGGATCCGCTCCAGTTTCCATAACCGATAGGCAAAATTAATAGGCTCCTAAATCTGTCACAACTTTTACGCAATTTTGGAAAAGGATACAGATCGTTAAAGGATACAAGGTCAGCATCCGCTTTTGGAACCCCTTCACTCTGGGACGTCCTGGACTATCACCAAGATGGTTCTGGGATATCTTGAATGCGATGTTTGCACAAGACTTTCCCCCCAAGAGCGCAGCCTGTAGAAAGTATACCAACTAACAGGCCAGGGGCTTAAGTGGAAAGGCAGGAGCAGCGACAACAGAGCTAAGGGAACAAAGAAAAGGATAGTTCAAGATAGCAGCCAAGTACGAAAATACAGCACTTGTTCCTTCCCCCGTACTTGCCCCCTCTTACCTGCTTAGTAAGATAGGAAGTCCCGTAACCTGAGAGAGTGTAGTAGGAAGTTGACGTGATGATAGAAAATGGAAGTTCCAGTTGAAGGAAGTCTGTGCAAAGGTCCACCTAACCGAAACGGCAAGTGTCCAAAATAATCCCCAAGTGTATTCAGCAGAGCGTCCCCAAGTGTAACCAATCCAGGGAGTGACCACCAGAAACAGCAGAGCGTCCGTTTGGTCACTTCAGTATGTAGAGCGTTGTCTTCTTGTGCGGCGGGCAGCGCCGTGGATCTGTCTTTGTAGATTTTCTGTGTAATAGTTGAAAGGGAAGGGAAGCAGGAAACTCGTGCAATAGTGATGGCACAACAGAGGGAAGGAAAACGTGCGTGGAAGTCTTTAACAGAGAATAGCACGGAGGGTCTTTTATTCTTGTATAAATCCGAATACCATAACATACGGGAGCAGGCGGAGAACAAATCCGAAATGGAAGCCAAGTGTTCGTTAACCAGGGGAAACAACCGAGGGAGCCAGGAGCCAGAAATTGAAGGAAAAGACGTTCAGAATAGTCCTTGATACAAAGCCGGGTCAGGAATCAAACAGGAATCAGAGTAACAGTTAGATCGAGTACTCAAACTGAATAGTCAGTTTTAGGAGCACCCGTTACAGGGACACGCCACACTAAGTACTGGAATCAGTTTCAGAACGCGAGGCACGTTGCGGGCGTTTCACGTGACCGCGAGCAGATGGAATTCTGGACCTTGTAGTGCAGCGGATTCCGTGAGCTGTTAACAGTCTCCAGGGCAGTTTCCACCGGGAAGTAAATACCCGCGAGTGTCCAGAAACAGGAATGCGGGGCATGACAGGCCCACCCTCAGCTGCAACAAGTTCACAGGAGAGGGGGCAGCCACAGCACCACTCTCAGATGTGGAGGATCCGACAGATTTCCACATGGAAATGCACACCCCAACCCCCCCTGGGACCACTGAGGCAAAACCACAGCAGACACCTGGGTCCAGTGTCCCTGGCGAGGACAACATGGGAGGGTTCAGTAGCTCACCGGTGGCTTCACCAGTTGTCCTGGTTGCATCGGAAGGCGCAGCAGCCACACCACCAGAACGCAACAGTGCCCTTGACCTGGCCAGCATCAGGCAGCGCCAAGAGGACATAACTGTGCTGGTTGGGCAGCATGTGGAGGAGGCTGCCCGTCTCAGGGGGATGATTACAGAGACAGCCAGGCACTCCAGGGAGGCGATGGAGGCCTGTACCAACAGGCTGTGTGGGGAGAGTGTCCAACTTAGGGAGGTCCTCACGCGGATAGCGGATGCAATGGACCGCCAGTTCCCAACACCACCACCAGGACAGACAGCCACATCCTCATCCGCCAGTTCGAGGCAGACAAGCCCCCTCCGCTGTTCCACACGCACCACCAGGCGCACGTCTAGCCAGCCTCCTAATGCTGGTGGTGGCAATGGCGAATAGGGACTGCAGGGTCAAGCTTCCACGTGTATAGCTGGACAACAACATTGTGCCAGACACATAAGGGACTGTTGTGGGGTTAGGGGGGAAGGGTGTTTTGGGACTGTTGGGGGGGAGGGTGTTTTGGGACTGTTGTGGGGGGAGGGGGGTAGGGTGTTTTGGGACTGTTGTGGGGGGAGGGGTGAAGGGTGTTTTGGGACAGTTGTGGGGGGAGGGGGGAAGGGTGTTTTGGGACTGTTGTGGGGGGAGGGGGGAAGGGTGTTTTTGGACTGTTGTGGAGGGAGGGTGGAAGGGTGGTGGGATGTTTGGGGACATGCACTTATACATCTTTACATTTCTTAATACACTGGTGTTTGATCAATACACAGGCTTGGACTTCTTCATTGTGTATGTGTACTTTATTGGCGACAGGGTCCATTGTGCGCTTCAAAACAGACACCAGTGCATTACTACCCATATCCATCCTACAGAAAGAAACCATGTAACTCAGAATATTTGGTTGATCAGATGCTGTCTCACAGCACGTCCCTCCTGGCCATCCCATCTTGCATGACCTGCCTCCCCGTCACCTCCGTCCTCATCACCATCATCATCCTCATCAGGTGCTTCCATTTCAACATCAGGGGACAGTGGCACATTCCGTCTGATACACATATTGTGCAGCATGACACATGCCATGGTGATCTTGGCCACCTTCTCATGGCCATACAGGAGAGTGCCACCAGACCTGCTAATGCACCTAAACCGCGTCTTCAAAAGGCCAAAAGTCTGCTTGATCACGATGCGGGTACGGGTATGTGCACGCTTGTAGTCCTCTTCGTGCCTGTTCTGTGGGTTCCGTACAGGGGTAAGGAGCCACCTCTTCAGGGGATAGCCGGTATCACCTGTATGAGGGGGACGAATGGGGTCCGGTTACTGTTCACCTCAAGAGCGGCCTGTTCATATCACACAAATTGACTTTGCATTGTGATTGAAGTCCACAATTAACAGCATGCATGCAGACGATCTGTGTGACTGCAATGTGCAAAGGTGAGCTCGACCCTGCAAGTAAACATGCCCCATTAATGCCTCCAACAGTAATTGACATGTCCTGGGTGAGGCCAGGTCTTAGGTGTCCCTGGGCCCAGGCAGAATTGGTACCACACTGCTAGTGTACTGCCATTCCAACATTGATGTTGCCATGCTGAGAGGCATCACTTCAGTGGTGCTATAGGTGTGTGGTTCAATGCTATGGCTAGGGGTGATCCCTTTGCATGCATTCAAGGGCACATTGCATTATTGTGGTTGTGCTGCTCTAATTCTGTATGACTATCTTGACGGCATGTAGGAGATTTGTGTATTTTGTGGTGTTGAATGTTGTGCGATGTGGATGGATGTATAATGTTTCTCGACCTAGATTGTTCTCTATGTTGTGTAGTTTATACTTGCATGTCGGTTCATCTCAAGTACGTTGCGGCCTTCCCAGATGGACATTGGTGTACATCTGTATGTGCATATGTCCTACGGACGACAAGCTACACCTATTTTGAGTATGTATCTCTCCCCCCCAATCACACCCAGTTGGTGTATGTATCTCTCCCCCCCAATCACACCCAGTTGGAGTATGTATCTCTCCCCCCCAATCACACCCAGTTGGAGTATGGATCTCTCCCCCCCCCAATCACAACCAGTTGCAGTATGTATCTCCCCCCCCAATCACACCCAGTTGGAGTATGTATCTTTCCCCCCCAATCACACTGCCATGTGCTTGCCCTGCTACTCACCAAGTAGCCACGAACGTTGTCCGGCTTGTCGCTCCATGTAGCGTGGGATGGTTGAGTTCCGCAGAACCATGGAATCATGGGTTGATCCGGGGAAACGGGCACAACAATGTGTGATTATCTTGTTGGCGTCACAGACCATTTGGACATTGATGGAGTGGAATTGCTTCCTGTTTCGGTAGATGACTTCACTGTGATGTGGGACCACCAATTCCACATGGGTACAGTCGATGGCCCCAATGCAACTTGGGATGACTGCCAGTGAATAGAAGCCAACTTTGGTGTTTGCAATCTCCTGGGCAGTCCGTGGCATGAATATGTGTTCAGGTGCATGCCTCAGGATGGCATCGATTACCTGGTTCAGCGTGCGTGAGAATACTGGTTGTGAGATGCCATGCATGTGCCCCACTGTATCCTGGTAGGTGCCTGTGCCCAGGAAGTGGAGCACGGTCACCACCTTCAGTAGAGGGGGGGGTGGCAGTTCTGATGTCTATGAGGCTCACAATGTCATCATGTATCATGTCCACGATGCTGATGATGGTATCCCGGTCCAGACGGTACAGGGTGTGTATCTGCTATGGGGTTAGGTTAAATGCACTGGCTCAGATCCTGGGGATTGGTGGCTGCCTCTGTGGTATGACTAGGTGCCGTGGTGGTGCTTGCTGTGCCTGTCTTGCCCTCCTCCTCCTCCTCCTCCTCCAGCGTCTCCTCTGTGCTGCCTGTTGTTGTTGCTGCTGCACTACAATCATGTCCTCCAGCCAATGTAATGCTGCTAGTATTGGGACCATCTTGGTGTGGAAAGGGGTGTGGTGTGCTCCTTTTGTGCTGCCACAGTCTCCATTGCCTCCACCTGTGCTGATTGTGTCCACCTGTGGCAGGTGGGAACACTGCTCAGTTCTGTTAACGGGTGGTTCGCGATGCCGGTATTAGCGCCATGGCGGTAAGGGGTTTCGGGGGCTTTACCATGTCGCTATTGGCATGTCCGCTTGGCTTGTGATGGTGTGCTATTAGCGGCATAGCGTTATGTACGGGATGGAGGATCGCGCGCACGCGGACTGGCCGCTATTAGTGGCACCGTACTTAGCGGTGCCGCTAATAGCGGTGATCCGGGTCGTAATTGGCATGGGGATTTAACGTTACCGGTATTCCATTACCGGTAACGTTAAATCCCTACCGCCTACCGTGTAATGAGGCCCATAGTCCTTCTCGAAGTTCTGCAAAATTCGTTTATTCCTAGATGACATTTCCCTTCCGTGGTTAATATCTTTACTCTTCTCAGCATCAATGTGTGTGCACAGTCTTTGATCTTCACTTCTCTCTTGATCTTCACTGAATAGTGGCAACTGATTCCTTTCCTCACAGTTCTCTGACAGCACCATGTCACCACATGACCATCTCTTTCCATCTTCCAATACCACCGACTTCTTTGATGCTTCCATCTCTCTCTGTGGTTCTCTAAATCTGGATAAACCTTTCAGCATCCTTTTGGGTTCTCTCACACGAATCCAATCACCTTTCTTAACAGTACTTTTCTTCACATGCTTGTTGATATCATAGTATTCCTTATACCTCCTGTCTCTCTTTCACCTTCCTCACCACATCCTCAATTTCTATTCTCCTGTGGCTCTTTGATGTTAACCATGATGGCCTCAGCCTATTAGACGCTTCTCTCCCTTTCATCATGGTGAAAGGCTCTTCCTTCATAGCAGAATGTGGAGTCATTCTGTATGTGTTTAATTCCTCCTTTAATGTGTCACGCCAAGGTAATGAATTTGCTATGGCCAGTTGTATAATACTTTTTACAAAGCCATTCATTCTCTCTTCCAATCCATTGGCCATGGGATGGTAAAGTGTAGTGACTTTATGTTCAATAGCTCTGCCTTTTAGAAAAGCTTGCATCTCTTCTGCCATGAATTGAACCCCATTGTCAGATATAATCTCTTGCGGATCTTCTTCTCTATTAAACACATCTTCTAAAAATCTCCCAATTTTCTTTGCATTACTGTGCCTTCCATAATTCCCCATTCAAGCCACTTTGAGGTATAATCCAATAATACCACTATATATATCTTCTGAGCATCCAGTGTTTCCAAAGGCCCTGTGACATGAAGGGCCAATTTCTTTCATACCATCTGTGGGAACTCAACCAGCTATAATAGTGTGACATTCATTTTCTTGTCGTTGTCACTTATTGACAACCAAACACCTATGGGGAGGTAAGAGGATTAGGAGCCCTCTTTTTGGCACAACCTCTATATTTTTAGGAAAAACCTAAATCGGTAAACAAAACAGTGCCAAGGGGCTTAAATTGGTCCCTTTTCAAATTGTGTCCCAATGCCTGCGGCGTTAGTCACACTTTATTGATTGGATTCCAGACGCGTTTATGAAAAATATATGTCATTTATTAATTGTCATCATTCTTAAAAAACTTTGAGTTAATTCATCGTCATCATTAAAAACAACAATAACCAGATAACTGGTAGTATAAAGTGCAACTGCTAGTAGCATGTACCTCTTCACAATTGGAGGTAAAACAGCAGAACAGATAGACAACATATATATAGGATAATCACCAAAGATACCAAAAATTAATAATAATAAACCGTGTGAAAACCAGGAGTGAATAAAGAGTGGGGTCACTCCAGGGTAGTGTTGTGTAAATGTCACTCAAATCAGCCTAGTCACTCACTACATTCATTCTAATTCAAATTCAGACATTCTCATTCATACATTCATCATTTTCCCAAAATGTTTCTTTCTGAACGTGTGTGTAAACAAAAATAAACAGAAATTCTTCAGGGGTGGTCTGCTGTCTACCAGAACCAAAAATCACCCATTACTGATGTTGGTGAGGATACATAACATGACATAATCATTACAATCAGATCATTATAAATACCAGCAGGTAAAAAACACAATAACAAATGCAGTGGCTATAAGCACATGTACATGTGAATTGGTAATCCAAAAAACTCTCTTCTTGTCCAGTAAATGATCCAAAAAAGTGTTTAGGACTCAACAGCAGGGGAGGAACTCCATATCTGAAAAGGGAACAGATCAGGGTAAGGAGTAAGTAATGCCCTGTATATTCATTCTCTACTCAATAGAAAGACATGAACATTAGAGTTTGACCCAGTTACTAAATAGTGGTCGACAGGTGATAAACTGTCTGAACTGGCAATTCTATCACCAAGTGTGGTCTAAAAGGAACATGAAAACGGTAACACTCGATAGGCCTCAGCACATACAATCTGGCAGTACTGTAGAGCGTGGACGGAAACCACTGTTCAAAGTACTACCTAGAGCGGGAATAGGTAAGTGAAAACCTCTTTAAACGACACTATTGTACAGCATGGTACTCAATATGCTACATTACTCAAGATACTTCCCAAAGCAGAAGTAAGTAGAGAAACACAACTGTTAACGGTGCATATTTGCATTACGGTACTAAATATTTTCGCATCAAAATCGTCACTTACATCAGAAAATGGAGCTTCACAAAAGGAGTGCAGAAAAAGTCGTCCGAGTTGTCACTTATTGCCCACGCCGTACAGTTCTTGACTAACTCCATTTCTTTCCACATTCCCGGCCACCAGTAACTCTCCCTCACTCTCCTCTTTGTGTGATTTCTTCCTAGATGGCCTTGTGTGCTATATCAGTAATTTTCTTCCTTAATGAAACAGGTGGAATAATCCGGTCACCCCTAATCACACATGTGGCATCCTCTGAAATCTCGCTCTTAATCTGTACATAATCTTTCAAAATGTGGTCAAAATGTTTCTATGCTTCTTGTATCGCTTGGCACAATAGACCTTGCTCCATATCTTCTGCAGATGCCCTGTCCCATTGTTCTCTCCTTATACTAGGCTCAATGTGTGCAATAAAGCATTCTGTATGCATCTCATCACCACACCTCCTCTTGTCCACCATCGTCCCAAGGCAGTCTAGAGAAACAATCTGCAACTATATTAGACTTGCCAGGCATATACACAACTTTCACATTGAATTGCATCACATCTAAAATCCATCTGCAAATCCTGGGGGATACTAACTGTGGGCTCTTGGAATTTAACACATAAATCAACGGTTTGTGATCCGTCTTTAGCACTATTAGAAGACCCCAAATAAAGCCTCTGAAATGTTTGAGAATCCACCTTACTCCAAGGGCCTCTTCTTATATAGTGGAATAATTTTGTTCTGCACTCTTCAAAACTCGTGAGGCGAAAGTGACTGGCACTGTATTGCCTTCTTGAATTTGTTCCAAAACACCACCCAAACCAACATTGCTGGCTTCAACCGAAAATTATGTTGTGGGCTGTACAATTGAAATATTTTTATGTTGATGCACTATTAATTCTCTTCTTAATACCCTCTAGTTCCTCTTGGCATGCCTCTGACCATACAAATCTTATTGATTTTTTCATGAGCTCTCTCATGTGCATTGTTTTGTCTGTGAAATGTCGTATGAACTTTGAATAGTATTCAGCTAGTCCCAGGAAGCTGCGTAACTGGTCCTTGTTTGACGGGACAGGCATGTTCGATATGGTTTCCACCAGACTTCTCTTTGGGCTGATCCCCTCCGAATTTATGATGTGGCCTAAATATGTTACTTCTCTCGTCTTGATTCTGCACTTGTTGATGTTTAGGGTGACACCTTTCTCCGTATGACTTGTAATACCCCTAAATGTTTGGCGTTGTGTTCCTCTTCGGACATAGCCCCAATTAGTACATCGTCTTGAAAATAGTATACACCCTCTAGACCTCTGAAAAGATGTTGCATCAATCTTTTGAAAACTGCTGCGGCTGATTGCCAAACCAAAAGGCATTCTCCTATACCATTCACCTATACCTGAAGGCTCCCAGCGGAGTAACAAATGATGTTAAATGTTTTGATTCCTCATCCTGGACCACCTGATGGTACGCTGATGATAAATCAAGGGTTGTAAAATATTTGGCAGGCTTCATGGTTGTCAACAACCCTCCAATATTAGGTAATGGATGCCTGGCAATCCATATTCTTGCATTCAAATCCTATAAATTGACATACATTCTTATAGAATTGTTGGGTTTTCGCACAATCAATATTGGGGATAGCCACTCAGAACATTCAATAGGCTCAATGATATTTTGGATTAAAGTAAACCAAGGGCTCTTTTCTTTTTAACTGGTCTGCTTGGTGACTCCTCTATTGTTGTCTCTTTCTATTGAGTTATTGGTCCTATTCTTGTTGCGTTTCAAGAGAGTACAATGGCGAAAAGCCAAATATTGCTCCAAAAGATAAGTCTAATAATACTCTATGAGATCACGCACCAATAAAATTCGGTTTACAGAAATTCATCAATTCTTTTTGTAATGCGTCTCTTGTACCTATTGGGATGGTTCTCACCTTGTGCGCAACCGATTTGGCTCCTCTCTTCAAAACAATCCTGTATTTGAAACCCTTTAGCATCCCTTTGCTGTCATTAAATACTTGAGGAAAACTCTTAGCCAAGCTCTCATTTGTGTTATAACTCACAGTTGACACGCTTAGTATGGGAATACTTTCTCCAGGGTGTATTTTTATTTGTAGGGCTGCTTGTTCCCACCAGCCTACTACTGAAGAACCATTCTTTGCCACATATAACTTGCAGTAAGTCTCTCTTCCTTCAAAACTTAAATGAACCCACTTGTAACCAATGATATTGATAGGACACTTGCCATATCCTGTGGCTCTAACATTAGTGATATCTAATTCCTCACAATGGCCATTTAGTTCTTTAATAAAAGTTGTCAAATCTATGATAGTCTACGGTGAACCAGTGTCCACCATCACTTGCAATGGTACTTTGGTTATGCACATGTATACCCATGGGCCTTTTCTTTCGCTTGGAGTGATTGTTGAGATTTGAATGTCCTCTTGTTCACCACTCACAATAGACAACAAGCTACCTAGGCCACCAATTTCTTCAAGAGCTTTGATGCTTGTACCTGTAAGATAATTGGTTTCCTCATGCATACTATTATGTGAATACAAACACATTCTTCCTCTTCCTCTCCCATTCCTACAAACTTTTCCAAAATGTCCAATGTTGCTGCATCTAAAGCATTCAGCCAAGAATGCTGGGCAGTCCCAATCAGCATTTATGTGTTTGCCTCGACCACACTTGTATCATCACCCTTGCATCCTGTTCAATGTCTCTCACTCTCTCCTGGATTTTATTCTTGAATTTGCTGTGGACATCTTTCTTATCAAAGCCACTAATGCTTCTTCACTATTCTCATCTTTTTACGCTTGCACACTTTTGATTTCTGTGGTATCTTGTTTACTTTGTACAACCCTCATGACTCATTCTCCTAAGTCCATAGTTCTTGCTATCTCTCTCGCTTGTTCTAATGTTGGGTCTTTTGCTTGCCATAGTCTTTGTGGGATGGTGGGATCTGCCATGTGTAACACTAGTCGATCTCTTAAATACTCCTCCGCAACACCTGTAAACCTGCACGTAGACATCAATCCCCTTAATAGTGCCATATAAGTGTCAACAGATTCTCCTTTATTTTGTTTCCGGGACAAGAAATGATAGCTCTCAATTACCACATTTGTTTTATTCCCGAAATGTCTGGATAACTTGTGGAGGGCATTCTCATAACGTCTGCTGCTGCTAATGCTAGCAGAGTCACCTGACCCCTCATCAACATTGCTTTGGTCAGGCAGGGTGCAAAAAATCCTAAGCACTTCAGCCCCTACACAGTTTAACAATGTGGCCTCCTTCAAGTCATCATTGAATTTTGTGCCACCAATTGCTCTCGGGTATACTTGGAAGGTATCCACCCATTGTTCCCAGGGGGTGGTGGGATTTCCCAAGTTTGCCAAGAATGAGCATGGGGATGGAGTATTTTGCATGGTTCTGTTATTATTTGCCCACCGTTACCTTTGCAATGTATGTCTGGTGCACGCTTTAACTTTAATTGCTGATTGTCTCATATTTTGCAAGCATTTGTTGTATGTGTTCCCTTGTTGTGCACCAAGTATTACTGTTCTGTCGACACATGCCGGATGAACAACTTGTTTTTGTTTTTTTTCAGTTGTTCGCCTGTTCCTTCCTATCTAGATGTCCACCGGCTCCAGCTAGGCGGCATTGCTGACTTGTCTTGTTTTCCCTATATTTTTATTTTGTCGAAGTTTAGTAACGTTGGAGAGATGGGTCAGAGATTCTGTTATGTTGCTAAGGAAACGCTCTGTGGGCCAGCTAAATGGCTGTTAAGCCAGTGACATTTGTGTGGTCCTATACTCTGAGCTTGAGTAAAGCGTTGCATGCGTGCGCCGCTTTTGAAAGACACTTTGCTTTGCTGGCGCTACGTCTTTTTCTCGTAATTCCCTTTATATCAGCGATATCTCTCTTGAGCTATTCTCCCCCCACCGGTACCTGAGTTATGGGGCGCTGCTGTGGCCTGTAGGGGTTGGGAATGCCGTGGTTCCCTGTACGCCTGTACAACACCCTTACTGAATAGAGCCCCAGGTGGGTGCGCTCTCCGTAACAGCAGCCAATACACTCCTGACACTGCTCTCGAACTCCTGAGTGTTTGAGAACAGCGTCAGGACTACTTCACAACACCCCCGCACATCTTCAGTCGGGCCTGGCAGCCAGTCTAGCCCTTTCTTAATGTGGCGTGAAATGTATTCTGGGTATCCATGATATACATGCCAACCCTCCTGATTTAGGCGGGAGACTCCCGACTTTTCAGTGAAAAATATAGCTATTTTTCACATTTTCTCGCCTATAATCATTCTAGCCCCAATGCATTCCTATGGGGAAATTTGCATCTCCCGATTTCCATGACAAAATCTCCCTCCCAGGTGCTCGGAATGTTGGCACGTATGCCATGAGCGCCAGGGGACCACTACGGTGGTGATAGTGCGGTGGTGATAGTTCGTGGTATAAATATCCTTTAACATTAACATGATCAACTAACTAAGTATGACATGTGTTATTATTACTTTCCTAGTCTTGCATTTTGGGACAGCCAGTCTAGCCCTTTCTTACTGTGGCATGACTTTTGTTCTGGGCATGCTGTCCGAGACAGCAGTGTTGTTGTATGTTCTATGTCCCATTGTTGCAGGGCGGGGGTACGGAGTCATCATATCGGGGGCAACGATTGTGTGCCAGTTGAGCATTCATTTTCTAGGATGCATCTGGGAGGAAAACTAGGACGCCTTTTTTCGTGGCACACGCCCCCTTCTCCCTACCTGCCACTCTTGCAATGCTGGAAACTCCCTATGCCATCTGTCTGACATCCAGCATCATACCCCCAGCCAGCTTTTGGTTTCAGCACCAGGTCAGCTCAGGCAGCATCAACCTCATGCCCTTCTCACAGTGCAGTGACGCTGCTCACCTGATTGTCAATCAGGCTCTAGGGGCGGGGCTTCCCGACGGGCGGCCGAGCTCATTGCTAGGAAATGGGGGAGGGAGGGTGTAGAAACTATTTACCATATATGGACGGAAAATAAAACCCTCTCAAAAATGAACATCCACTCCTAGGAACAACTGAATTTCATCACGTGTTGCGTCCAATTCAACACGCACGTTGCCAGCACCGCTGGCCGGTCTGGAAGCTGTCAATTGCCCAACCCTCAGCCCCACAGTGGTACGGCCCGGGACTCCTGTGCTGTTGCTCTCGGCGGAACTGGCTGCCGTGTCACGGTTTTTTGGTGTGACGTAGCAGGGTCTGCTGCCAGTTCGGGCAGAGCGCGGACAGGCTCCTCTGCCATCCGGCAGTTATTATTTATTTTTATGTTTTTGTTTTAAACCCAAACTTCAGCCACACCACCTTCCTATCACGCCCCGGCAGCAGCGAGTACCAGCGGCCGCGGAGAGAGCAGGGGACCAATGTCAACCCCGGCCAGACGGCGGCTCATGCGAGACTTCAAGAGGTAAAGGAGAAAGGGCCTTGGGTTTTCCAGTGCGTTCATTTTGAATGTACCAGGAAGCCGGTCTCCGGCGGCGCTGCGATATCCGTGTTCTCTGTGCTCTGTTCTCAGGCTGATTTTACGGCGATAGCGTAGCGGCGCCGTGCGATTGCTTATACTGGTGTGTCAGGCACACGTAGTGTACGCAAGGGGTGGTTGCGCTGCGCACTGAACGCTGTGGGTGTTTTACCCTAAATTCGGTCTGAAACCGGTTAGAGAAATGGTTTGGTATAATCATGTATACTCTGTCCCTTTAGACTGCAGGAGGACCCCCCTGCTGGGGTGAGCGGAGCCCCTTCGGAGAACAATATTATGGTGTGGAACGCTGTCATCTTCGGGTAAGAATCTGCCTACGCTCACCTCAAGATATTTGCATGTTCCCCTGGTCGTACTTCACTGCCACATCCCATTCTTGTACAAAACTGTCTTTTTATCCCTCCCTTTGAACGTATTATGCCCTTGTACTTAACTATCCATTACTTACTGTTCTTAATCACACCTGTCGCTGCTGTAATTGAAGGTTTCCTCTCTCATTAAAAAAGCCAATCAAACACGATTGGCCACTAGTCTAGCCGAGTCCAAGTCAGGTAAAGCCCCCTCTCATGCCCTTGAATTGACCAGATCGTCACCGGATTAAACTATATCCTCGCATTCTTCTTGGAACATACCCCCATCTCCAGGACCACACACCCCACCTATCAGCGAACACAAGACACAGCTATCACCATTTGGAAAAGCCCCACTCCTCTTTATGCCTTGCCTTCTTCAAGGACAACCTTGCTGCTCTCTCTACTGGCTTGGATGCTGCCAAGCAGTGTCACTTTTTTTTAAATTTACATGGGGTGGGGCCCATATGGCACAACCTTGTGATCATGGTAAGTGACCTATGAGTAAGTGACATATGAGTGTTATGAGAAGGTAATGGCATGGTAAGCGACCTATGAGTGTTATGAGAAGTGACATCATAGGCACATGCCTGTGGGTGGCACTTTGGCCAGGCATTGTTTTTAATTAGTTGCCTTTTCTTCCTCAATGATGCCCTTTCTGCTGGCTTGGATGCTGCCATGCAGGCTGGCCACTCTTGACTTTACTGACGGCAGGGATCTTATCACACAACCTTTGACCAATGTAATGTCTTGGTAAGTGTTACCACATCGTGTAGCACCATGGGCAAATATGTGGTGATGCAGACTAGGCCTTGTTTTTTAATGACTGTGTGCTTTTCATCACAACTAAAAAGATTGAAGGTTTTAAATTAAAAACAACCACTACAATTTCTCAATGCAACCTTGCATACAAAGTGTCCTTTGTATTTGTTTATTGTTCGTATTGCGCACCAAACCCTGAGGTAACTGGGTGCTTGAAAAACGTAGAGGTTAAATACATAATGAGCCAGGCAAGTTACAATCAAGTGGGACCCTGGTTACAGGTGGGTCAGATAACGGGAGATAATTTATAGTAGTATAACTAATCAAGAGATAATGAACAGTTGCATAAATAGACAGTGGTCAGATAATGTAGTGATGGCATCTTAGTGAGGAGGCTTGTTGCTCAGACCATTTATTATTCTGGCTTTAAAGATGAGGAAGGAGGGTTCCTGTCTAAGAGGGATGGGAATAGAGTTCCATCGTTTGGCAGCTTGAAGCTGGCTCCTCTGGCTATTTTTAGATTGAATCTTGGTACCACCAGCTTGTGGGAGTGAGATGATCTGGTAGTACGTGTGGGTTGGTGTTTACAAATTTTGTCGGCAAGGTATTTCGGCGGGCTGAGTTTGTGAGGCATTTGTACGTAATGGCCAGGGTGCGTAGTGTGATTCTGTGAGGGATGGGCAGCCAGTTGGCATTATGTCTGTGATTGGATATACGGCAGTATCTGGGAAGACTAAGTGCTGCTCTCAGAGAGTTATTCTGGAGTACCTGGAGTCTATTTAGATTGTGTTCAGAAGAACCAAGGAATAATGTGTTGCAGTAGTCAAGTTTAGATAGAGCAAGTGCTCTAGCTAACATTAGGCAGCTGCTTGTAGATACATTTGCATCTGTAGATCAGTTTATTAGTGTAGGCCGTGGGAGATGCCACACTGCTGCCCTGTTTTTTAAGAGAAAGAGTTGAATCGAGGTAGACCCCCAGTGTTTTTATCTCTTTAGAAACGTTGATTATATTACTGTCAATGACAAAAGAGGAGTATCTGGTATTCACACATGCCTGAGTACCCACGATCATTAACTTGTCTAATCGTCATTGAGGCAAAGACTGTTGGTGGCCATGCAGGCTTGGATTTCGAGATAAATTATTGTTTAGCAGTTTGGAATCGTGGTCGTAACAGCCAGTGAGGGGGATGAGGACTTGAGTGTCATCTGCATAGTTGGTGTAGATGACACCCAAGTTCTGTAGGGTATTTTGTAGAGATTTGGGGCCTGACGGTATTTTATTACCGCCGAAAAATAACTTAGCAATAATCACTCCTCGTATTCAGATTGGGCCCTGTACAACAATAATACAGTGGACATGCATTATTTCAGCACCCAGACATGCGTGGTTGGTATGAGTGGTTGGTGGTATTTTGGTGAGCATAATTCCCTTGTTTTATTTGTGGCCCCAATGTCCAGAATCCCTTATCGTTGCTTAGAAATTTTCGTGTAATCACTAGAGAGACCTCAGACCTACATTTTAGGAATACCACATTTTCAGTGTTAGTGTTAGTGTGCCACCATGGGCGATCTCACTCACTTATTTACGACAGAGAGCTATATGTGGTAACTTTGTGGTAATTTCCACTACCTTATATACGGTAGGGAACTATGTTCAGAGAGTCCCTCTTCCCGTTGGCTCATGTACCTCCAACGAGCTATGCTACAAACAATCACAACTGTTCATACTGAATCTGACATGCACACATCTGTCTTAAAATGACCATTGCATTGTTTAAAAATCTCCCCACATCATCAGCATTGTAATGGTAAATAGTAAACACACCATCCGTCTGCTTTCAAATATCTTTCTGTATTATAAAAGTTGCATTTAAACACAATCTCATTCTTTACAGAAATAAATACAATAGCACAGTAACAGCTTTGTCTATGACACACTGCAAAGAGAGTGGCGGGGAACAGAACTCAAATTGCAACATTAGCATTTGATTAAGGCATGCACAGGAATCCTACACTGACTGCATATTCTCGTACACACTCAGCTCCCACACTTCTGTAATTACCTTATCTCTTTAGTTGTTCTCTTTCTGAATGTGGCTGCCTTGAAGATTAACCCCAGTGAAAACGAACGCTTTTCGTTCTCAAACCGGGGTTATTATCTGGAATCCTCAGCTTCTGCAGATAGGAATGCCTCAGCCAGGGGAAAGGTCCTTCTTCCAGCTCTGCCAAATCTTGACTGACTTTCCTCTTCCTCAAACTCCCCCCAGCAAAAACCTGATCACTCCCTCTAGCATGATACTTGCTATGACGCTGCTCCAATCAGAATTAATCACGCCATCTCCTCCTTCTCTACACAATGGCTCATTTTTATAGTAATACTTTGTAACCAACTGATTTCCTGTCCTTTCGAGCCCATTTGCTTCCTGTAGTTATGTGGACAGGGCAGCAGAGAGAACAGAAAAAAAAAATGGATGTGCGTTTAAAAGTTCACTTTCAGAATAGGCCTAATTCTGCAGTGGAGACACATTTTTATTAGTGGATTATGTTTCATTAGTCAGGTTAGTTATAAGTTATGTTAGTTGTTATTTTCAAATGTGTCTCTCGCACCATAGGCATTTCAGGTGAAAAATAGTGTGCATTTTTAAATGAGCACGTGTGCTTTTAACTGTAAGAATAGATTTGCATCTTATATGTTAAAATCGTTTTTGACTGAATAGCCTGTCTTTTCCTGTTAATCTGGTAACACATATAGCAATGCACCGCACCTTTGTGGTGGTGCTGCAAAAAAAAAAAAAAATTGCTACCTGTGTAGTAGTGCTGTACTCTGTGCTGTAACACGCCAAATATCCTTACAGTTCCCAGACAGTCGAAGAGTAGCTTTGTAAATATATTGTATAGTGTGGGTGGCACACAAGATCCCTGAGGGACATTACACAGTATCAGTGTGGGGTCTGCTGAGGCCGAAGGGGAGAAGACTCTGGTGGTCTGATTTGATAGGAAGGATTTAACCCAGCTGGAAGCGTTGGTGGAGAATGCTGCCACTATGTTAAGGTGCTTGGTGAGAATTTGGTGGTTGACTAGGTCGAAGGCCGCAGATTAAGTCGAGGAGTAGGAGGATTGCTAATTTACCTTTTTGTCCTTCGCCTCATCCATTTGGATCTTTGGATCTAGGAGGGCTGTCTCAGTTCCATGTCTCGGTCTGAAGCCTGATTGTCTAAGTCCTAGGCGTTCATTCTCCTCTAGGTGCTTCTGAATTTGCAGATAAGCCACCCAATCCATGATTTTTAGAAGCAACGGGATGGTGGTAATGGGCCTATATTTTGGGTCGTGTGTTATTAAAAAAAAAAATCATAACCCAAGCTTTCTTGAGGTTGTTTAGGTACCTGATTGGCAGAGAATGAAGAATTTTATCAGTGTGGTGATGAAGGGGGCTAGGATTTTTGCTCCCTCCTTAATGATGGTGGCTGGGCAGAGATCCCCTTGGCAGTGGAATGGTTTTAGACTTTTTATGATGTTTTCAACTTCCTTTGAAGTTACTTGTGAGAAGGTGAAGGGAGTGCAAAGATGAGGGGTTTTCACTGGGTCAGGGGCATACTGGGAGCCGGTTGCAAGGCTTGCATTTTTAGCTTTGATCTTATTTTGGAGTAGATTGTTTTTATCTGCGAGGGCTTGCTGGATTTTTGTACACCACTCTGCGTCTTTGTTGTCCTTGGCAGGAGCCAGACACGTTTGCAACTTGCTGGTCCCCTTCTGTAACGGGGCAGATGGGATACAAAAAAAAGTGGTATGGAAGGCTGCTAAGAGCAATGGTAGCAGTTGTGATTCAGTCAGTCTTGCATCCTTCACTTTTGTAGTGGAGAGGCTACCTTCATGGATGACGTTTTGCTGTTAATTTTTTATTTTAATCCATTTTATACTTCAGAATGAGATCTCGTATCCACTTCTATTTTTCACCTATCAAGTAGGTAAACCCACAGGAAGCTTTCATATTATTTGTAAAGTACCGCAATTGATAGAGGCACCTGTTTCAGCATTATGTGTGTCACAGGTTTATATCATGGGTGCACAGGCAAATTATTTAATCCTGAGGGTGACCCAATGAATCAAGTCTAGCTGGCTCACACGCTTCTGTCAGGGCAGGGACTGGCAAGAAGTGTTGTCCCCTGCCAATCAAAAGTGAGAGCACCAGCTGGTAACCACATGTCCTGGAGGGTGGGAGAACTAAGCAATATGTGGAATGTAGATTCACTCGGGATTAGGCAAACATCCCCCATGCCTAAAACAAGTTTCTCTGCCTGTGCCACATACTCAAACTGGGTAGCTGATGAAGTCCTCATGGCCAGTGCCTGTAGACTGGTAGGAGTGATAAGCTTAAGGCTCTGGAAAGCCACCTTGAAAACAAACATTGTAGTATTTAACATACCTTTCTTTTCTGTTAGGAAGGTACCCTGAGCAGCAAACGAGTTAAGGGAACATTCAGCATTTTCTTTAAAATATTAAAATATGTATGAGTGTCATTCACATGTCACAGAATCGCTTCTAGATGATCATATTTTGTGCAGCCAAAGAAAATAAGATCCTTTTAGGAAGATTGATTTTCCCAGGGTCACATAGATTGGAAGCCGAGCTGTGAGCCCGGGTGTTTTGGTTTCACAGTTTGTAAATTTGTGAGCTTCACACTGCAGATTTTCCTGTTGCATAATTTGTTGGCCTAGGCAAAGAATGAATGTTGGCAAAGTTCTGGATTTTTGATTTGAAACATTCTTATACAGAATTTGTAGTTTTATTTTACCGGTATAAAACACAGTACCACGTATCAAAATGCAATCCAATTAGAGCCTAAAGCCAGAGACGCCTAGAACGTGTCCTCTTGAGATGTTAACAACATGCATGTGTGGCGCTATCTGTCTTTAGTCTGTATTTCAAACAGTGCATCTTACTGATATAGATATGTTCATAAAATGTGTATTGCCTTCAACCATACAGGAAGCTAAATCACTTGCTTTTTTTAGTTTTGGAAAATAGGGTTTTACTTTTATTTAAAACCTATTCTCCCAAAAGAAAATAAATGCATGTGCTCATTCGTGCATGCATCATTCACAATTCCGTCTTTTTATGTGATGGCATATTTATTCACAGAATTGCATTCCATTAGGAGACAAAATATATGCAATAAGCCGAAAACGTTCACCAAAAAAACGGAGTTATCAAGGATTAACATTGTAATTTATTTCTTTCTGCTGGCCAGGTCATTCTTTATTTAACTTCTCCCACTGTGTTACTCTTTCCCAGAGAATTGTAATTGCTAAAGAAAAGAAAATATGACGCCTATTTGTTTCTGATATTCTATTTCTTTCTCGTGATAAGACACCTGTATTTCATTTCTTTGGTGTGACACTAATATCCAGTATTTTCCTTTTTGTTTTTGGAATTTGAGTTATTTGTTTCAAAAAATTCTTTCTGGCACCATGTGTTGGTGTAATTTAGTCTTGATTATTTTCAGAAGTTGGCATGCCATTATTTTTATTTGTTTTTTTAATGGAAAAAACCCCAAACCGGGTCAGGAGTGAGGGGTATATATGTCTCTATCAACCATACCACTATGGGCCTAATTCACAAAAGTGTTTTAAAATGGCAAAACCCCATTGGAAAATGCTCTGTGAATAAGGGCCTTAGTTCGCCAGTGACCTTTTTCCACAAGTTAAGAATTGCATTGCATCACCTTACCATATGTATTTTATTGGGTTCTTTATATAGCGCTCTTTCCCCACTTGTGTGGCCTCGATGTGCTTTTTCCTCGGTTGAACGCCCTTGGTGACGTAGTCGATGTTGTTGGAAATCCTGCAGAGTGCTGCTTAGGAGATGCATGTGTGCATGTTGCTGTTCTAGGACTTGGGTGGCTGGCAAGACTTGACTAAGCAGCCCAACAGAGGTCAGACCCTTGGTTGGGTGCTGTTGAGGGTTAGAGATAGATTGCTATGGTTGAAGAGTCTTATGTGCGGCCAGCTATACCAGCTATACCGTTCCTTTCGGGTGGTGGTCGCTGTATGCTAGTGGCAGGGGTGGGGGTGTTGAGGGTACGTCGGGTGTTTCAGTCTGGATGGCTATGTGTGCACTAGACCGGATGTGCTTGGCCATAGCCGTATTCTATCGTGCATGGATGCTTGGCCGTGCCTGCGGCCTGTGTCCACACTAGTGGTATGAAGATGTACGTACCGAAGGTTGCTCGGCTGGGGCAATATATTTCCAGATCTAGAATTGAGACTCCTATACTAACGGAGCTAGCTTTCATATTGTAGCAGGTATCCACATATATTAAACCGAGCTGTAGGCTACACATAGATTTGAGAATCCTGTTTAGCGGGAGAAAGGCTTATGTTTCACAGTGCAGTAGGTTTAGGCATATGGTAAACAAAGATGGAGGCAGCGCCTAGATCAGAGAATCCTGTACAGTGGGAAGAGGGGTTTAGGTATTATAGTGCAGCATGTTTAATCTTAAAGTAAACCAAGATGGAGGCTACACCTATAATTCGGAATCCTGTATAATGTGCAAGAAACCTAGGTCTCAAAATGCAGTACGTCTCATCATATAGTAAACGGGAAGGAGGATAAACCTAGATTCGAGAATCCTGCATGGTGGGCCTAGGGGGGGGGGTGTCGCCTAGGGTTCACGGTGCCGTAGGCTTCAGCCTATGCTGCAGAAATTGAGGTTTTGTTGTACCTAGATTAGGGAATACCTTAGTAGTGGGAAGTTGCTGGTGTTGAGGGCTTCCTTGAGTGAGCGATGCAGGTTAAGAGTGGCAGTGAATTACTTGGTGATGGGAGTGTGCTACCCTGGGTTACTTATTTCATTGTTAGTCGTCTCTCATGTGGGCCGGCGGGCACAGTGAGAATGTTGTGAGTGTTGTGAGAGTGCCACAGCGAAAGCTGCTGGCTTACCTGGACTGCTTATCTGTTGGGAGTGTTGTTGTGGGTGGGTTGATGGTGAATCGGGTGTGCCACAACGAAAGCTGCTGGCTTACCTGGAGTACCAGTCGGCTGGGAGTGTTGCTGAGCAATATATGGTGGTGTTAGGTGAAACGGCTGCAAGAGCTGCCGGCCCCTGAGTTGTGATATGTGGGGGCGTTTATTGGTGGTGTATTCACGGCGAGCAGTGGATTAGGAGAGTATTGGGGAGAGCCAGGTTTTAAGGGCCTTTCAGGTAGTTTTCCGTGTTGCGTATGTGTAGCGGTAGGGAATCCCAGATGATTGGTGCAAGGACAGAGAGTGAGGAACCCGATGGACCTGTGGGGAGGGTGGGGGTCACTAGGCGAAATGCAGTGTGAGATTTGAGATTCCTGGAAGATTGTTAGGGGACAATCTTGTCATGGAGGAAGTCGGGGCCGGTGTTGTGTACTGCCCGATGGGTAATACACATGGCTTTGAAGGTGATGCTTCGAGCAATGGGGAGCCCGTGGAGGTCTCTCGGGGTAGGGCTAATGTGTTCTCTGGAGGGCAGGTTAATGAGCAGGCATACTGCAGCATTTTGTATTCTTTGAGTTTCTTTAGTTAGGATGTAGAGGCAATTTGCGTGTTCTATGCGGGAAAGGATGATGAGTTGACGGCCGAGAAATGATGGGGGTTTGTGAGGTAGGGGAAAATTCGCCTGAGGATATGTAGGTGGAAGAAACCGGTTTTGGATAAGCTGGTGGTGTGTTAGGTGAGGGATAAATCTGAGTCAAATTCGCATCCAAGATTTTTAACCACATTGGAAGGTGTGGGTGCTTGTCCTAGTGATTTGGGCTATGGAATTGGTTTGGGGATGAGTGATGTTTTCCCGCAGACTAGGATTTCAGTTTTCACAGGGTTGAGGATGAGGTGGTTGGTCGTCATCCAGTGATTGTCAGAGATGCCCAATGGCAAGTCCGGGCTGGCAGAGCCATCGGAGTTAGCAATTTTTTTTTAATTATTATTTTTTTTTTAATATAAATAAAGTTGAGGGTGACCTGGGTATCGTCTGCATAGTTGTAGCAGGTAAGGTTGTACGAGAGGATGATTGCGGGAATGGGTTGTATGTAGAAATTCAAGATTACCGGTGACATGTAGGCTCCTTGGGGGACACCCTTACAAAATGGACGTGGTATGTGTGAACTGGTCGAGGTGCATGATTTGGGACCGGTCAGAGATAAAGAGGAGATCCACGAAAGGGCTATGCTTGTAATTCCTAGTTTTTGTAGTCTGACAAATGGAATCAAGTGATCGATGGTATCAAAGGCTGCTGAAAGATCTAGCAGGATCAGAACCACACAGCCGTCTGCGTCGGCTGTTTTTTAAAAAAAATTGTACATTTTATTTGCATTTTCAAAACAGAACCCAAAAACCACTTCAACAACTCACAACATATTTTAACTGGCACTTTCGAGTTTGAGTACGTATTGTTCTTTATCTGCTCGGTTCTTGGCTAGGCCTCCTTCCTCCCATCCATGATGTTCGTATGATGTTCTGTGTGTTGCACCCGGGTCTGAACGTGCCGGCTCTCTTATCCTTGGGTCATTTCAGCTTGTGATCCCCCCAGCTTGCTCTGTCACTCGACTGGTCTTCCACCAGGTCGCCTGGTTCGCCCATGCTGTCTCGTTCATTGCTTCCGAACAAGTCTTGCACAAGTGTTTCATGCCAATATCCTTGCCCCACTGTTACTTTCTCCCCTTTGCGTAGCCCTTGTCCAGACTGATGTTTCGGCTATTGCCCATTTTTGCACGTCTGCCCTACTTGTGTTCCACGCCATTGTGATGCAGCGTTTCGCCAATATTGTCATCAGGTCTTTCATCTTCACAAAATGCGTTCTCTGCTCGTCTCCTCTTGGGAACGAGCCCAGTAGATGAGATGCTGGTGAACAAGCTTGCATCTGGATTCCCGCCTTTCGCGCTCTTTCCTTGATTGTGCTCCAAAAGATCATTATTCTCTGGTATGACCAGAACATATGCACCATGTCCGCTAACTCTGCTTCGCAGCGTGGGCAGCTTCGGGTCTGTCTATTCCCCATGTTTGACATTCTTTTAGGCGTTAGGTATGCTCTATATACGAGATAGAGCTGCATCTGCCTGAAACTTGCGTTCCTGGAAACTTTCTTCAGATACTGAAGGGCCCTGTTCCATTCCTCGTCCTTGAAGGGTTTCTGAAGCTCTTCCTCCCATTTGGCTCGCGTATGTAGTACTCTTGTATTGTTAGTTGCCAACAATTGTTAATAAAGCCTGGACCCCCTCAGAAACATTGTACCATGCATCCAGTACCCCTCCTGTGTTTTCCTCCGGTAGGGTCTCCCACCTCCTCATTATTTGAACCATGCTGTTTTACAATATGAATTGGCCCCTGTGTATGTCCCGCTCCTCTACCAGGGTCTGGAAGTCTACCAAGTGTCTTTCTTGCCACAGATCTCCTATTTGGGCTACTCCCTTGTCTTCCCACTGTGTTTTGAACGTTGCCAGACTTGCAATGCAGGTGTCCACTAGTCCCGCTAGGGGGATTTGCCTGGAGCAGGGGTCCTTCATGTCCTGTGCTTTCCACGCTCTTTTCCGTAAAGCTTGGCTCAGCTGAACCATATTGGGGAGTGTTTTGGCTGAAGCTGTGTCTATTCACAGGAGTTCTCTTAAGTAATATCGCTGGAGCGATGGTCGAAAAAGTATTGCGACTATGGAAGTGTCCTCGCCCAACCACTGCACCACGAATTGGAGTTGAGCTCCCAAATAATATTGTTCGAAGGTCCGAGAGCTTGATTGCCTCCCCACTCGTAGCCCATTTGTAGTGTATTCAATGCTACTCTGTTCCTCCCTCCTCCCCACAGGAAGTCCCTTGCCATGGTGTGTAGTTGTTTAAAGAAGGACCCCGGGATGTTATAAGGAATCTTAGTAAAATAGTATAGATGTCGGGGTAGGACCGTCATCTTCAGTAGGGCCGCCCAGCCTATTTCCTCCCCCCCCACCCCCCCCCCCCCCCAACGGTAGTGTCCTCCAAAACTGCATGGCCTTCCGTATCTTATCCAGGCCTTGTGTGCCTCATTAGTGTCGTGGTATATATCTACTCCCAGATAATCTAAAGGTGGGTGGGGTCCATGAGAGGACTAGACCTGGTAGCTGGTCTGGTGTCGCTCCTCTCAGGCCCGCCAGAGGGAACAGTGAGGACTTTTTCTTATTGATAGGGATTCCCGATAGCCTGCCAAATGCTCCCAAGGCCTCGAGCATGGGTACATGGGTTCTGGACATAGAGCAGCATGTCATCTGCATACATTGATATCTGGTGTGCTTCCCCATCTATCACTATTCCGGCGTCCTTGTACTCTGCTCTAGCAAGGGAGCAAATGGTTCCAGGGCCAGGATATAGAACATCGGGGACAGCGGCCACCCCTGCTACGTACCCCAGGCTATGCTCCACTCTCCGGAAACGTGTCTGTCCGTCTTTGCCCTCGCTCTCGGATCGCTGTATTACCGCTTTATCCAACGTAGGAACCCTTCCCCTATCCTAAAGTGGGCAAGCACTCCCAGAAACCAGTCCCAGCTCACTGAGTCGAATGCCTTTTATCGCATCCAGTGATGCCACTGCGCTTTCTCCCCTTTCCTGATTCGTCTGGTCTATGACGTGATGGGAGTCTCTGGAGATTCCATGCAGTGTTCCGTTCCGGTACATACCCCGTTTGGTCCTGATGCACCAATGTGGGTATCAACCCTTTGAGCCGGTTGGCCAGGGCCGCTGTGAGGATTTTGGAGTCTTGCTTAATCAGGGAGATTGGCCTATAGGACCCGCACTCTAGAGGTGGTTTCCCTGGTTTTAGTATTGGTACAGTTATAGATTCTGATATGCTACTTGGGAGCCGACCCCTCTCATATGCCTCTTCTAGTGTCTCCAGTAGTCTTGGGACCAGGCTGTCTCTGTACCTCTTGCAGAATTCCCCTGCTAACCCATCGGGCCCTGGGGACTTTCCCGTCGGTAGCTGGGTTATGACCGCTGACAGTTCTTCTATGGTGAGGGGTGTATCTAACATTTGGGCTGGCTCCTCTGTTAGTTGTGGGGGCTTCATTTCCGCTAGAGCATCAGCTATGTCTCCCTCTTCTGCCTCCTGAACCAGGGTGTATAGTTTCTCATAGAATTGTGAGAAAACCATATTTATACCTTCCTGGGTCCTTATCACCTACCCCTGTTCGTCCTTAATTGCATTTCTCGGTTCTTGCTTGCTCTCCTGTTTAGTTAGCCAGGCTAGGAGCTTGCCGGGCTTCTCTCCCTCTGCCTGCAGCCTGCAGCCTCTGTATATACTTCCCATAATCCAGCTTCCCCAGCCTCTCCCAGAATGCCATACACTGTTGTCTCAGGATAGCGAGATCTCTGTTCTCCTCCGATCTTGCCTGCCCGTGCTTCAGCCCTCTCGAACTCCTCTTCTACTCAGTCTAGTTTGGCCAGAATCTCCCCTCTGAGGGCTCCCGTCTTCCCTATCGCCGCTCCCCTGACCACCACCATAAGGACCTCCCAAATTGTTCCGGTGCTATCCGCGCTGCCCGTATTATGCTCAAAATAGTCGTCTAATGTGCTCTGGATATACTCCTAGAATTCCCATTCTAGCAGTGCTTCTGCTCTCAGTCTCCATGTGGGTATGGGGGCTCTCCTGTGTGTGTGCGCCCAGGCTACTCCCAGCGGGGCATGGTTAGACAGTGTTCGTGTGTAAATGTGTGCCCCAGTGAATTCACCCAGTGTCTCTTTGCCCCTGAACAGGTCGTCTATTCGAGTAAATGTCCCATGCAGGGCTCTATAATGCGTGTATCCCCTTTTGCCCTTGTGTACCTTTCTCCAGACATCTTCTAGCTTGAGCTGTTACAGTATTCTCTGTAGTGCTCTGGCCGGCGGCGCTGTTTTCTTATGCTGTCCAGTCAGGGGTCCAATATACAGTTTAAATCGCCGACCCAGATGATCGTTGCATTCCTGTATGGGGCCAGCCGGGGCATAAGTGTTTTAAAGAAGTCTGTTGCATCATGGTTGGGAGCGTATGTATTCACCAGGCACACCTCCTGATTCTCCAGCATTCCATGTATGATCAGGATACTGCCCCCGGCATCCTTTTCTTGGTTTATGAGTTGAAATGGGGTCCCAGGAGCGATCCAGGACACCGCCCCCTTGCGTAGTTGAAGTATGTTGTGCTGTACATCCAGCCTCCCTGCTTCTTGGCTACATTGGCTTGCATTTCGGCCGTCGGGTGTGTCTCCTGTAGCATTGCAATGTGGACCCTTGCCTTGTTCAACCAGGCGTAGACCCTCAGCCTCTTGACCTAGGCATTTAGCCCTCTGACATTCCATGTGACCACATTTAGTGCCTCCTGGCCCATGTGTTAGCTGAATACGGCGGCCCGCTCATTCCTATGGGCTTGTGTGCTGTTGTTCTTCTGGTGTAGTGGGCTTCTGGGAATCGGTCTCTCTCCTTTCCCCTGTTGTTCTTTTGACAGTCGACGATTCTTCCCCCCCCCTCTCGTGCCCTCTCGTGCCCTCTCCTGACCTAGCCGACCCCTCAGCTTCCAGTCTCTGGTCTTTGCTGGCCCCTTTTCTTGGTGCTCCCCGCAGACTTCCCGTATTTGGGTACGGCCATGCTTGTTCTTCTTTTCCTCTACCGTACCCTTGTCGTTTAATGTCTTCCTCCTCTCGTGCCTTCCCTTAACAGAACTAACCACACAACTACTACAACAATAAACAAACGCCCAGCCACCCACCCCCTGCTCGGGCTCCGCTGCATTCCAGGTGCCGCCCTCCTTTTCGTAGGCGCACTCGTCGCGGCGTGGTGTCTTAGAATTGACGCAGCAAACTCCCTTCCCTTGGGGTCTCATCTGTGGGTCTTGGTGGTCCGGTGCCGGAAGCTATGAGCTCCCATTTTCAAACTACTGGTTAAGGTCTCTATACAACTGTTCTGCTGTTTCTTTTGCTTCTTGTTTCGTATGGGTACGTCCCCGGTTCCGTTGTTCCAGTAAGGTCCTATGGCATCCGGCGTTCTGCTCAAGTGTTTTTCAAGTTTCCCTCCATCAGGCTATTAGTCTATGCCTCTGTAATGTATGCCTGTTCGTTGCTCTCACTCCGTGCCTCACAGAGGTGCATCTCTAGTCCTCTCATTCCCTTCTCTTGGTTGTGGAATCCCTTGCTGGTCCATCCACTTTTGGGCATCAGCTGTGGTCTCAAAAATCAGTCCACCCATTGTGCAACACTTTTATTTTATACAGGTATAACAGCATGAATTTCACATCCGTCGCCTGAAGGCGCTCTTTGGTCGGTCAGAACTGCGCCCGTTGCCTTTGTACGAGCGCTGTGTAGTCTGGGTAGATGGTTATTCTGGCACCATTTCTCATTATTACCCCGCCCTCCCTTGAGAATGCCAAGATCTTTTCTCTGTCTTTGAAGTTCATAATCTTCACAATCATAGGTGTTGGGGGTGCTCCCGGGCGGGGTCTCCTAGTTAGAGCTCTATGTGCCCTCTCCGCTACGAAGCCCTGGGACAAATTCCCTGCTCCCACTTCTTAGAGCAGTAGGCTCTCTATGTAGTTTGTGGGGTTTCTGCCTTCCTCCCCCTCCGGCAGCCCCACTATGCACACATTGTTGCGTCTAGCCCTCCCTACTGCATCTTCGGCTCTGCGTTCCAGCGTGCAGATCCTATCCAGTACCTCTGATGTTTGGGATTGGGAGGTAGTCGCATTCACCGTGTTGCTCTGCACCTGTTGCTCCACCGTTGCCACTCTCTGCTAGGTTCCTTGTGTCCTGTTTAAGGAGCCCCACATCTACGATGACTGCATCTAGCTTGCCCTCTATCGATGCTTTAAGCGCTTCTATGGCCTCCAAGATGCTGCCTTCTACTTGTCTGTCTCCTTGTGTGGAGGTTTGGTTTAGCCGTGGCTGCCTCTGTTGTCCCGGGTTACGAATCTTCATTCTGGCGGGCAAATGACTCCATGCTGGTTTGTCTCCCTCTGCCTCATTTCTGTTTGTCAAGCATGTTTACTTCCTTGGTCTTGCGTCACTGTGCTTTGCAGCGGGCAATAAGTCTCTGAGCTGCCTCCCCTTTGCAGCCTCTCCTCTCCTCCTAACGAGATGTTTCTGTGCCAGCGCTACCCGCCTCGAAGCCCTGCTGTCCCTACTGCTTCTGGGCGCCTTCCCTGAGTCTTGCGTTTGTGAGGTCAATGCACTTTCTCGGAGGTGTTCACTTTGCGGTCTTCTATTGGGTTATGGTTGCCGCGTGTGCTGTCTTCCTTCGATGTGGCTGCCTTCTTCTTTCGCCTTGTACCCCGGTAGCAACGTCCAAACTATTCTGTTTCAGCTGTTGTCAGTGGTTTTGCAGGGAGGGTGTCCTCACTCACGGCACCCTTTGTGCGTTAGTTTGCACCTTTATGTTTTGCTGTGTCACTGGGCTTGCCCCTTTACCTCCAGGTGGTCTGATTGCGCCCCTATAGGGCCTTTTCCTAAGCTGGCATTGTGATCTTCTATCTCTGACGTGGATGCCAGCTTATAGGGCTTTTCCCGGGCTTCTCTTTTTTTTTTTTTCTTTTCTCACCCCACACCCCAGCTCTCTGGACGGCCCTCTTGACGTGTAGTGCCCCCAAAGAAGGGAGCTAACAGGCACCGGGGTTCTCTCCCTCTGTTGGCTTGTGACCTTCCCCTCAGGGCCAGTGCCTGCTCGAAGAGCTATACCCCTTGCATGTACTGTGTTCTTTTGGTGCGGATCGAGGGTCCCCTTACTTCAAAATGAGCTTCTATTCAGTGGTAACTCTTGGCTATGCTATGGTTCTCTTTGAGCCCCCTCTTCTGCGCTTCACCCTCTGGTACCAGAGCCGGTAGTGTCTTTTTGTGTTCCCGGGCCCTGCTCTACTTGGGTGCGCTGTGTAACCGTTGGCGCTAGGCTCTTCCTTTCTGTTACTCTGTTATTGGCCTGTGCTCCGTAGCGCCCCTTAACATGGGGCCGGGCTCCCCTGCTGTCTCATGTGCCATCTGACCTTCTGGATTCTTCTGCCGCCGTCTCTGCAGGTCCCCCCCCCCTTCCTCCGCCCTTCACCTGCCTCATGTGGGTCCTCCTTGATTATGTTCCTTTATCGGCTGCCCAGCCTTCCCCCTTGATATGTCCACCCTCATATATGCTGATCTGGGTGCTAGCCCGTGACCACCTCGCTGCCCGGTGCCGTCTGCGTCTGGGTCCGTGCTGGAGGGGTCAGGGAAAGATCGCACTCACCGGATCATCGTGGAGCGCCCCTCTGAACACCCTTGTGTGTCTGCCGCTTAGTCCTGGGCACTCGGGATTTACCGAGCTGGGAGTCTTCTTCTGTCGTGTGGTCATATGCCCTGGGCTGGGCTGCCCTCCGTGGCCCCCGGCCTTATGGCGGTCCCCAGCCGTGGAGGTCTCGGTTGGCCGTGCGTTCCTTCTCCTCCGATGTCTTATGGTGCTTGCCCGCTTTAACAAGTGGCCTGCAGTGTGTCGGGATGCACCTCAACGAGGTCCGGATCCTGGTGCCCCCTCTTGCCAGTGTGGTGTTCTGGGGTGTGGGTTTATTTATTATTTTTTTTGGCGGTGTGGGTCCCCGTCTGGGACCGCTGCACCTCTGCTATCCTCCCCGGTTGTCCTCTGTTGTGGCCGTCGGCGCCCTTGCCCGTCGCTGCACGGCCTCAGCGGAGTGTGCCCTCGTCTTCCACCCTCGGTGGGGTGGGCCGTCCAACCGCCTCCTCTGGTCCCCAGCTGGGAGGTCTCTGGTGTCCGCTGCTCCTCCCTTCCCCACCAGCGGTCCGCGCCCCCGCTCCTGGCCTTTCTGTGCCTCTGGCTGCTCATTCGTTCCCTCGGGGCTCGGCCGTCCGCTCAGCGAGCCGCGTCCACCTTTTTCTGCGGCGGTCTCGTGCTTCGGACCCCGTTCAGGCCTCAAGTCACTCCGATTTTATTCGGGTTTTCTCTCTTCTGCTCTCCAGACCTTCGGACGCCTCCTCATCGATTTATTCGATTCTTTCTACAGTCTATCGACCAATTTCCAGGATCAATGGATGGATCACACGGGAGCTCTTAGGAACTTGCTCACGTTCGCATGGCCGCCAAGCCACGCCCCACTGCGTCGGCTGTTCTTTTTAGCTCATCCCAGATGGAGACTAGGGAGGATTCTGTTTTCCTTAGTGGTCTGAAACCTGATTGCGCTGGGTCTAGGAGCTTGTTGGCTTTGGCAAAATGGCCAGGCTGTTTGTAAGCTGCGCGGTCAATCGGTTTTGCGCTGAAATGAGAATTGGAGATGGGTTGGTAGTTTTGGGGGAGGAGTGGGTCAAGAGTCTGCTTATTGAGACTGGGTTTGGTGTAGGATGTTTTTAGGCCTTTCGGGAACGTTCCTGATGTGGGCGATTAAGGATTGTGCGTGAGACGTTGCCTGCACATGTGGAGGCTAGTAATTTTTTGAGCATGGAGGGTGGGCATGGGTCTTCCGGGGAGCCTGATGGGCGGATGACTGCTACAAGTGAGAGGAATTCCTGGTGTGTGATGGGCGAGAAAGAGTCAAAAGAAGGTTGTGATGGGGGAGGGGGGTGTTTGGAGTGGGGTTGCAGGCGAGTGGGTTAGGATTTTTAGTTTGGAGATGATGGCATTGTAGAAGTGGAGCGAGAGGGTGTCGCATAAAGCTTGGGAGCTTGGAATGGACAGGCGAGAGCATGAGGGGAATTTGAATTCTGCTATGATTTTATGTAGTTCCTTACTTGGGTTGCGAGCATTTTGGATTTGGTTCCCATGGAAAGATTTCTTACTTTTTCTGATTTCCGATCTGTAAATTCCGCTTCTCCTCGCTAAGGTGGTTTTGTTTTGGCTGAAGGGTTGACTCTCCAGGCCCGTTCCAGATGGTGCTTGAGAGTTTTGAGAGTTTTGAGGGGTTTGAGATTGCGGGTGAACCACCTTAGCGTTGTTCCAGATCTCTGTGCGGTACGTTTTGACGGGGTGAGGGGTTTGAGGGCATTGATAAGCCAGAGGTCGAAGGAGTCTATTGTTGGGGTTCCTTCTCCGAGGAAGAGTGAGCTGAGGGAGAGTTCAAGATAAGGGGTGATTACCACTTTGTTCCATAGTGCGAAGTGGAGGTGGCTGTTGATGGTGGACGTGTGGGGTGTTGGCCGCTGACCACAGAGTTGAGTGGTATGGGGAAACGGTGCTGAGTGATCCGTCCATGACAGGGGGCGCGGCGGCTGGGTAGATATGTTTGCGGTGCTGAATATTGTGTTGAGGGTGTGGCCTCTCATGTGGGTTGCGCCATCAGATTGAGTGGATCTATGCTGTCTGTGAATGCCCTAGTCATAGGGTTTGATGGCGAGTCGAACCATATGTTGAAGTCTCCTAGGATGGTGAGGGTTGGATGTAAGATGAGGTTGGCGACCAGTGCTTCACAAAATCAAGTTTTTGTTGTAACCGGGGGGTCTGTAGATGAGTAGAAAGCTGTGTGAGGTGGATGGTGCGATTTGGAGTTTTACCAGGAGGGATTTGTAGTCTGTGGTGGAGGTGTCCTTGGTTATTAGCTTGAATTGCTCTTTGTGTAATATTGCAAGCCCTCCTCCCCTTAGAATTCAGTTCCGGACGGTGAGAATGTAACCAGGTGGGAAGGGCTCATGCGTGAGGGGTTCGTAGTCCTCTGAAAACCAGGTCTCAGTAATGAATAGGATGTCTGGGTTTTCTTCTGTGATGAGGTCATAGATGTGGAGTTTGTTTTTGTAAACTGACCTGGCATTGATAAGGGTGCAGGATATTTGGTGGGATGCCTTTGTGGGTAGAGGGTGTGTAGGGATGGGGAGAGTGAGGTCTGATGTGTGGACTGGCAGTGGGGGTTGGATGAGAAGGGAGGAGGTGGAGTGTGGGGGATGAGTGAGCAGTTGGGATGGGGGGCAGGCAACTGGTACTGGGGGGGTGGAATGTTAACATGTGGAAGCAGATGGTAACGAGGAGAAGGGCTAAGACTGGGTTTGGTGCGGGCGGGGAGGTTTCGCTCCTATATTGCTGTGGTAGTGGTTGCGAACTCTGTCGGAGGGTGAGTGATGCTGGGGGGGGCATTAGGTGCCTGCGGTTTGCCCCTTTCCCTGTATTATGAGCTGTCATGGGTGTACGAGAGAGAGAGAGAGAGAGAGAGAGAGAGAGAGAGAGAGAGAGAGAGAGTGGTTATCTGGTGGAGGGGGTATTGGCTTGGGCTACTCTTGCTGCGCGAAGGCTGGGGAAGTGCGAGTGGGGTTGGTGGGTAGTTGAGTGGGGTCGGTTGCTGGCGCGGTTGGAATGTAATGGGCATGTTGGGTGTCTCGCTGCATTCTCTGGTGTGTTCCGTGGGGGGGATGCTCTTTAGTCTGTTTTTCCATCTTGCAGCACTTGTTTGTGCAGAGTGTGATCTACGGGGGGGGTGTAACAATTTGAGGGTGAGATATGAAAGTTAAAGGTGGGTTGTGTAATGGTGGGGGTAGTGAGAGACTGCAGTAGGTCTCATTGGGGTTGGTGGTGCGGCAGGGAGTTGCATTGTTGTGGCTGTGAGTGACATGGCGCCTAGTTGAATGTGTTGCGAGGAGGGGCCTACACCCAACAATGTAATTTTGAGTGAAAGGCTAAACTCAGCTAAATTTTAGTACAGGACTAAACAAAGTGAGATTTGGGTACAAGGCTATACACAGCTAGACCTGAGAGACCTGTACCGTGGGAGAGAGGCCTACCCCCAGCAATGTAAATGTACAAGGCTAAACCCAGCTAGATCATTACAAGGCTAAACACAGCCAGATTTGAGGTACAAGGCTAAACGCAGCCAGATTTGAGATACATGTATAGTGGGAGAGGTCTACGCCTAACAATGCAATTTGAGTAAAAGGCTAAACAAAGTGAGATTTGAGTACAAGACTAATCGCAGCTAGATTTGGGAGACCTGAATAGTGGGAGAGAGACCTACAACTAACTTTAGTACAAGGCTAAGCACCCCTAGATTTGAGAGACATGACATGGCACAGCTAGAATATGTAGAAAATCAGCCGATACTGCTGTGACAATTTGGCCACTGGTCTGACCTATTTTGGTCGAAGTAGCCTATGGATGCATTTGTAATGGATTAGCGTCAATCCGAGACTGCCGGAGTCCTTCCTGGTAATCCTAGAGATTTGAGACCACTCATCATCCAACTTAGTTTTAAGCTCGCCATTCCATTTGTTCAATGCTCTCTTTTGGGTAAGGCCTATTCTCTTGGAGTAATGCATACGTTCTCGATATTAACCCTGGGCATTCCATATCAGCAGGCTAGATACAGGATGGCAATTTCGACCTGTGATAATGCTATGTGAGCAGAGGTTGGGTATTTTCTGAGGGTAGTCCAGGTGTTGTTCGTGGTATTTCATTCCTTACCATTGAATTAGCCCATGTGTTGATATAACTGCGCTCCCATACACACCAGGCTAAGGGTTCATGCGGGAATCCCCCTCACCCCCCAATACATTTCAATTTACTAGAAAACAGTGCTGTTATTCATTACCCCCTAGTTTTTTCATTGCCCATTGTGTGCATTTCACTGAGCTTTATGGGATAGCAGGTTGCATAATTGCTTCAGTCATTGATGCTCCTAGGTTATTTAGGAATGCATTATAATGCTCCAATCTCGTATGCATACATTGACCTTCCAACTCCGACCAACATGTGGCGAATTGCGCTTGAGCCTCTAGTTAATAAACTTATATGTTGGGCTGGCCAGCCCCCCAGGTGAGTCTTGTTTAGCACTTCGCATTTCAACATGGTGTCGCCACCTCCCATACCAGACTTGGGGAGTAGGGATTCCACCCTTTGGAAGAATTGTGCATTCAGGTAGATCGAAATTGCTTGGAAGAGATATAAGAATATAGGGAGGACAACCGTTGTGATAATAGCTGCTCTGCCTGTCGTTGCGAGTGGAAAGGTTATCCATCCATCTATCTATTCAGTGGTTTTCCAGCCATTGCAAAATTGAGGCATGATTTTCTTCATATAGAGATCTAATCTGGCTCCCTAGATACTGAACACCTTGTGGACACGATTTGAAATCCTTGTATGATAATGTAAACTGGGTGTTAGCGGGTTGATTCTGGATTTACTCGTGTTATGTTAGCCCAATATAAAGTTAGTATTGAATGTCCGTCTGACATTATAATCGTCAGAAAATATGGGAGTTTGACGTTGTTTTTTTTAATTATTTTTGTGCGTGTGCGCTTGGGGGGCCTGTCTCATGAGGGATAGTAACGTTTATTTAAAAAAGAAAAGGGGGGGGTTGAGCCCAGACTACCCTGTCCACACCACACCAGGACAGGTGAAAACTACAGCTGTCGTGGTGTGGACAGGAGGGTAGCCTGGCCTCAAACCCTTTTTTTGACATTATAATCGGCAGGTTTCATTGGTGCTCGGAGATGTACGGAACCATCCTCCTTGAATAGCGAGATTAAAGTATGGTGGTCGTATATCTGTGTTCGTCCCTCTGCCGCAACAGTTATGCAAGCTGTTAGATAGTTGGAGCAAACGTTATGGGGGATAATGGGCTCTACAGTGTCCCTGGGAACAATGTAAAACTAGGTGAGCGATCTAGATTGGTAAGTACGCTGGCCATTTGTTTTGTGCGCAACAATTTTATCAGGTTGATTGTGACAAATTGACTTCTGCCTTGTAGGAGCACAAAGATGAGCAGATGCAAAAGCTCATACTCTGTCTGCCCTCACACGTCTACAAACCAATAGCCAACACAATCCTAAAGGTAAAAACGGTCACAGTTAAGAGATGCCTCATTCGCCTTTTGTAGTAACGTGGGCCTAGGGAAGGGTTATACTTCCAAGAGGTGTGTGAATGTGGAAGAGTATGGCAGAGTATAGTTGCTATGCAGCTACCCAGTGTGTCCTTTCTATAGTGGTTGGTGTCAACGTCTGGCTCTTTAACTCCTGAAGCCGAAGTGGAGGCGGAAAATATATCGGCTGTATCAGGCGCAAAGCGTACGGCAGAGTACAGTTGCTCTGCAGTCTGCCCGCAGGAGGGTGCGGGGCAACAATAGAAGTGGGATACAGCTTGCAGAGTAACAAGGTTTGAAGAGGTGCCACCTATGGGGCACACACGAATGAGGATCTTGTGACTGTAGCCCCAAGTCCATCTGCAGTGAGTGCAGTGAGCACGGTGAGGGTTACTCTGGAAAGCCCTATCCCTAATAACGATCTGTGCCACCCTCTTGCCAACCTATATGATGCTCAAGTACAAACAACAACAAAAGTGCTTATTCATGAACAACACGCTGCGAGTGGTTCTGATAGTTTAAAGATTGCACAAGGAGCGTTGGAGTGTGCCTCTAGTAACAGTTTTAGCGATCTGAATATTTTTGCACGCCAGGACACTGGGCTAAAGTTTGTTAAACTTGATTTCCCCCTTACTTACATCACTTACCCCATCCATCCCAGATACCGCCAATGACTTTGGGGAGGGGAACCTTTTATGGAACCACTACTAAACCAAGGAGTGAATAAACCTACAGCATACTTTACAAGAACCACCCCAAGGGATAGGGGGATTGGTTGGGGGTGGGGGGTTTGGGTGAGGAAGCTGGAGAGGATGTTCAACTAAATTGAGAATCGCCGTCCCTCCTTGCTCCTTGCTCCCATTCCCCTTTGTCCTGGATATTGCCTGCCCTCGTGTCCTGGACATAATCTGGCACCCCATAATAGTACACCAAAGGTGCTTTCTAAGAGGATCGCTGGAAAGGCGATTGACCATGAACATTGAGCGGACTACATGGGTGATCGCAGAGTGGTGTGAGGAACTCATGGTGGCAACTGTAAAGACAGACACAGGTGATCACAGTTCAAGAGTGTTTATTGAACAGTGTTGGCAGGGTGGAAAAACGTCTAAACTAAACCTAAATCTAAGATGGGAGCAAGCGTCGACCATTAAATGAAAATAAGGCAGTCCAAGTGGCGTTGTGTCAAAATGAAAGGGCCTATTCTAAGAAACATATTGCCAAACCACTACAAAAAGGGGTGCGGGATAGTTAAAAAAAAAAAAAAAAAAGAAATAGTGTTCACCGATAATATCTCGGTGTGCGCCAGCTTGGGTCTCCCTTCTTCAAGTACGAGGTAAGGTGTAATCTTGGAGCACAGCACACACTGGAGTTTCCTTGGCACGATGTTGACAGTTCTGTTCCAGGTTATCAGGAGCCTCGATGGCCAGGTCTAGTTTCCCTAAAAAGTCTCTTGCCTTCAAGGGCCTGACCTGTTCAAATAACAAAACAATAGGTACTTTATCGAAATGAAAGTTTGTTTCTTGATTGTACTAAGGGTGAGGATTCTTCACCTCTGAATCCCACTCTTCCGGGCATAAATCCTTCTTTCACAAATCTTAAATGTCTTTTTAAACCGTTTCAGTGGACATCCCTCGGCCGAGTTCACTCTTGTCAACACACTGTTTCTTGGGACTTTAGACTTCCACCCTTCTCGTCAGCATCCCTCGGTCGGGTTCACTCTTATCAACTTCACATTCACAAATGGTTACGGGATTCACTTCCCTTGCTTTCTCATGTGGTGGAATTCACTTACACTGCTTTCTTTATAGTTCGTAGATCAAAGAATTTCGACTGTACAGGGATTTTGCTTGACCTCCTGTATGACAACTTTGACGGCGGCTCTCATATGGCCTTCTGGTTTCTGTAGTTTCATTCACAAGGGGATCGACCAGAGTGTCTCGAGTTAGCACCCACGTGGTGCCGAGTTCCCTCTGCTGCTTGTCTCTCCTGAACACTTTTCACAGTTCATTGAACTTTTTATTAATTAAATGTTTTAATTAACTTTTGTGAACATTTATACAGGTGCCAGCACAAAGTTATGAATCGTGCAACATCTCCCAACCCATCATAGTCCGGTTCAACTCCCAACGTCCCTCCCTCCCACCCCAAAAGCCTGTGTGTAGTCTTTCCAGCTTTCGATTGTCGTCCTTAACACACTCACTCCGGCCTCGTCTCATACTGTCTAGTCGGTGCTTTTGCACTTACTTTGACTAAACAGTGTTACTGTGAGGGCTATCTACTGCAGTATGTCTGCCTCAGGTTTGCTCCCCCGGCACCTTCTCCCACACCCCCTGTTTCTGCTGTTGTCCATTTTTTTGCAAGTCTTCCAACCATCTGTTAATACTCGGAGCTTTGTCCGCTTTCCACTGCATGGCTATGCTGCACTTGGCCTGCACGTATATTAGGTCTTTGATCTTCCCCATTGCTTTCTGTTTGGTATCCCTCTTAAAGAGCCCCAGTATGCCTGCCTCCGGGCATTGTAGGTCTAAGTTTATGCCCCCTTTGGCCACCTTGTTCGTAATGTGCCTTCTGTGCTGCAATGTGAATTCTTGTATGATGTTACATTCCCAAAACATGTCATACCTGCTTTTTCTTTCTTTGATACATCTGTTTGCTTGCACCTTTAAACTTGGTGATAGCTTCCAGCATTAGATATGTCCTTTGTGTAATGTATAATTGAAGCAGCTGTAGCTTAGCATTCCTTATGATATGAGACTGTTCTGCCATTCTTTTTCCTCAAAAGACTTCCCTAATTCTTTCTCCCACTCTGCTTTGCACTTTAATTCTTCCCCCGAGTTGTGCACTATCAGAACCCCGTACATTCTGGATATGGCATGTCCCCTTTCAGAGATATTTATTATAGTTTCTATTTCCTCGCTCTCTACCGGGTCTCCTGTAGCCGTTGGCCACATTCCCTTTATTGTGCTTAGTATTGCTCTATGTAATAGGAATTGGCCTTCGTGTATGCCCGTAGCTGTTTGCAATTCCATGAAGTCTAGTAGCTTGTTTTCACTCCGCAGGTCCCCTATCGTAGCAATACCACTGGATCCCAGTGTGCCCATAGACACTGTTTGTCTGACATTACTGCCGCCAGTGGTATCTGTGGCGATATCGGGTCTCCGATTCCCATCGTCCTATAGGTCCTTTGCCATATTTGTATGTCTAATGCCACTAGTTGTGGGTAAGCACGTAACTCCTGTGGGGTGACCCATACCAGGTGTCTGAAGTGTACCTGTTTTATTGCCAGCTGCAGGAGTGTAGTGTCCACTGTGGGGTCATCGGCCATCCAGTTTACTATGTACTGCAACTGACGCTAGGAAATATAGTTGGGGATCTTCAGCCCTCCCTGTGCATTTTGAGTGCAACTCTATGCCTACCACCCTGCCACAAGAAACTCCTGCACTCTTTGTCTAATTCTAAAAATAATCTCCTTGGTATGTTACGAGATATTTCCGAAGCAATGCATTAGCCTAGGTAGTGCTACCATTTTTAGTAGGGCAGCTCTACCAACCACAGACTAGGGCAACCTACCCCAGAATTGCATTGACTTGATCAACCCATCTCTTGCCTTTTTATAGTATTGTTAAGAATTTCAATTAAGCGATGCACACCTTGGTCTCGAACTAGTATGTAGCGCACAATTGAGATGCTTTTCTACTTGTTTTATGAAGATTCAATTTTGAGATGGTACACCACTCATATCACACACCCTTTTCAAATACCCTGGGTCATAATGGACCATGAACCAGGCTGGTTGGTAAAATGCAATATTTATTTAAAAATTCAAAAGAAATCATACACTTTTTAATATGGGGCAGCAATCACCAATGGAGCGATAATTACAATGAGAATGTGAGCAATGCATTGGGTTTAACCTTCTAGTGGAACATGTACACAGCACAGCAGATTAGGAGCACTTTTGATTTAGGAAAGATAGCACCCAAGTTAGACTTTCCTCCTGCGATGTTCCCTCAACCCACAAATAATCAATTCAGTAGATAAACAGAAGCAGCAGGTAATCGGGAATAAGAAACTGGAAACTGAATCCAGATCTGACCTTCCCTCCCCAAATAAGAGGGAGAAACAGATTTTAAAGCCCTTGCAATGTTATGAAATGACACTCGGAAATGGACAAATAAATAATGAATGTGTGTTTGAAAACCTTGAAGCAAATATAATTCCTCACTAAAGCAACAATGCAAAGACGCTAACAATCACAAAGAATGGTTACCAAAAGCATACAGTTCGAAATGAGTGGAAAGTTTAAAACGGATTGCAGCAAAATGACACGTGTAAAAGTTGCATTTTCTTAATTCCGGCCTTAAATTACCCAAACGGTTTTGAATAAAAACTGGCGAAATACACTGATTTGGAGTGCGGTTTCTGGGCTTGGGGATAGAGTTATGTCACAGGGACATTCTGGAAGTGAAAGTAAGTCTCTTGCTGGTAAATTGTAGGAGTTATACAAGATATAAAAAGGTGCGCTTTGAGTAAAATGAAGCCGTGAAATAGGAAAGGAAATCGGTTGTGACAAGAATAGTTTTACTCTGAACTAGAGTATTCAGGCTAAGCCACCAAAGATGGACACAGTAAGATCCAAGGTTGATTCGCAAGTTCAACCCTTTCACCTCAGCGCCCAACCCTGGCGGAAACCAGTCCGATCACTCGAAATAGGGCTAATGGCTTAGGATTACACAAGACAAAATGGAAAAGAAATGGCGCTAGCACTTTAGAAAGTCACGGGCAGGGTGCACAGATAATTCTAACAGCTTTTAACAAGTTATCAGGATAAGGATAGGCTGGCTTAGCGAGTGGGATAAGGACAAAGGCAAGACAAGGTATACTATGGGTTTCTATGGGTTGGTGATTTATACTCGGTCCACTTTTAGTTTGGGATTTTTGGACCGTCAATAGGGCCTGTTCACTACACAGCGGCGCGCCTGGCAAACAGCTGGGCAGTTCTGGTCACTGGATGCTAAAGGTCAGCTGGATGGCAGGATAGCAGCATGGCAGCGGGCATGCAGTTAGTGGGCAGCAATCCAGGCTGGTTCAGGATGCAAAAGGTACCACAGCTTTCCCATTTTTAATGGAAGATTAGTGGGTTTTCAGATTTGAGGCCTTGCTGGAAATAGGATCAGCACTGCTTGGGTTTGCAGCGGGCCCTGGAGTAGGGTCAGCAATGATTTGGCCTTGTAGTTGGGGTCTGGAATCTGGATGATGAATGGAACAGAAACACAGTGCAGGAACTTCGGGAAGAGTGTGTGTCTAGAGTCTTGTCAGGGACTCTAATTTATAATGCATAGTGACATCATAGACTATATTTCTGGGCAGGCTTAACTAAACACGCCTCTAAGCAACTGGATTGGACAATCAATGTTGACTGACTCCCCTAAGATGTTACTCAGTTTAGGAGGTTGTATTTTATGGTCTAAAAAGACTTCCCACTGACCGTTTTGCCAAAGATCAGTCATAACAGAATGTACACATTTGTACATTTGCAGCACCTTAATAAAGGACATACTCAGGTTACATATTTTATGTAGAGCATAGCAGTCCAATCCTGCAATCTGTGAGACATTGTTTTGTCCATTTAATACTTTTTTAGTAATTTTGAGTATGAAAGATTTGGCCTAAAATTCCATAACTTTATACACATGTGTGGATGATCATAAGGCATGCAAGTATAAAAATGTGCATTGGCAACATGGATGCTTTTCTTGTAATCCGCAATACTTTGCCATTTCTATTCCCAAGGTGTCCGTGAATTCTACCATGTCTTCAATGAAAGCTCATAAAATCAAATCTAAACTGTAACATTCTTGCATTTTTACTAAGTCTTGCTGTCGAGATACAAGTCTTTAAAGTTTATTTATGAAATGGTATCTGGAAGAAAATGGCAATCCTTTGTCTCTCACTGGACCTTTTATTTATTTTTTTTTTTCAGCTACCACCAACTGTCACTTCCCTCAAAGGGAGGATGGGTTTATCCAGCTTGATTGAAGGTTTATTGCCCCTTATCCACTTCGCACTTGATGTCCCAGAATTTCTATTGAAAGAGGCCCCTGCCCAGATTGAAGTCTTATTAGTATGTGAAGTTTCTTTGTCCTGGTCAGTCAGTTTTCCAACCTAGCAATTATCACTTTCGTGTCCTGGAAGTTTATGGTGGCTCCCTTCCTTGGGGGAGGCCTTAGCTCTGCCAACTAGAATAACTTGTTTTAGGAAGCTTGCAAAATCTAGCCATGTCAGTTTAAAACCTTTATTTTCTTTTTATTTGGCCCTGAACAAAAAAAACAAGCCTGTGGAATAAAAATAGCCCATACGTGTTTCCAAGCAGCTAACCCCTTCTCATTGCTAGGCACAGACAAGCTTCCATTCAACATATTACTTTTCCTTTAAAACAGGCATTAATTTTTCTTTGGTTTGCAAAGCCCATTTTACACATGTGGTGAAAACTTCTAGCATGGACACGATTATGTTTCACTCCCATCAATGCCTATTCCCGATTCGCTGAATTCCTGCCTTAGGAACGGTGCTATAGGTTCCACTGCAATTATGTACAGCATTGGGGACACCCTGTCTAGTACCCTTCTGCAGCTCCATTTGCCTTGAGTAAGTGGCACCCATTCTGACCCTAGCCATCGGTTTGGTGTATATTAGTCTCACTCATTTCATATAGTGCGGTCCGAATCTTCTAATCATCGTAGCATAGCGCAGGTCCCAGTGTGTCAAATACTTTGGTTGCATCTAACAAAGCCACCGTGCAGTGTTCCTTCCTGTCTTTTGTACTGTTTGACATAATGTAGCCGCCTTAAGTTCCAGTAGATATTCCTCCCTGGAACATAGCCTGTTTGATCGGGGTGTATAATCTTTCACCTTCCATAGTCTATCCGCCAGTAGTGCCGTAAGAATCTTACTGTCTTCGTTTAGTAAAGACAGGAGTCTGTAAAATCTGTTGCACTTTTATTTGGTTTTAGGAGTGGAATGATTGAGCCTCTCTCATGCTTCCTGGGAGAACCCTTATTTCATATGCTTCATTGTATACCCTTGCTAGGATTGGCGCCAGGAAACTAGCATATTCTTTATAGTATTTTCCTGGCAAGCCGGCAGTGCCTGGAGTTTTTAGGAGCCACTACCCTGGTTAGGGCATTGGCCGCTTTTGTGTTCGGACTACATACTTTCATATCAGGCTTCCCCCTCCCTCCCGTTGCTGAACACCACCCCCTAAACAAAAAAATGTGCACAAACTGAAAATGTCCAGCGATGCATGCTTAGGCTTCCCCCGCTTCTGCTCCTCGAGCGCCTAGTCGGTAGACAAAGCTCCTGGTGCCCAACGGGTGTGTACTATACAGTGCCCTGAGAAAAGTATGTGGGGTAGTAGGAGGACCTTCCCGGTTGCGTCCCCTCTGCTAGACATCCGTGTCTGCTCCGTGGTGCTCCTGTGTCATGTAGCTACTTCGGGCATCAGAGTTGATGCGCTCTCCTTGTATCAGTCTGTGTTTTGCCTTCGACCCATCACAGCAGGTGCCTTAATCAGACCTTTCAGGATTTTGCGGCATGAAATGGCAAATTTTGCAGCACCAACCTTTATTCATTGCAGCATTTTCGCAGGACATTTTCTATTAACTGGAGGGTGTAAGATTGCCACATTGCAGGAAATAAGCAGAGTGCAAGGCTACAAGAGAGCCAGGGTATCATTATTAGGTGGTTTATAGTCATAATGTCGAAAAAAAAATGTCGACAAACAATAATGTCGACAACCTATGCATATAATGGAGAAAGTCAATTTTCCGAAAAAAAATGTCGAAAAAAAATGATCATTTAACATAGTCAATAACACGAAATAAATAAACATGACAAATACCGTTTATTATTGGGGGGGTTCCCCCCCCCAACCCACCAACCTCACCCTACATCACGAACCATCCCAACACCCCCCTCCCCTCGCCCGTGATCACCCACTCGTCTAACATACTCGAAAAAAGTAGGTTACGAAATGGTTAACACAATAGGTGACAATCCTGAGTAAAGAACCTTGTTTTGGTAGCAGGAAACCAGTAACGACTGTGGAAAACTGTCATTACCTGACAGAACATCTCGTGAGAGCGTACTGCAGGCAATAGATTAGAATTCAAGACAAACTAACATTAAAAGGAAATTAAATAACAAATAACACAAAAAATAATTTTATCTATCGTTTCAGGTTATAGAATGGAAAACAAAGTGGAATTCATAAGCAGTCAAAAAGGCGGAAAGCAGTTAATTTTGAATGGTTACGTGTTCTATAAAGAACTTCAGAGAAAAGAACGGATTTACTGGCGCTGCGCAGAATATACAAAAAATAAATGTAACGCACGCGCAATAACAGTGGGCTCAGAAGTACAAGGTAAACATGAACACAACCATATGCCTGATCAAACTAATATAATCATCAGGAAAACCTTGACAGAACTGAAAAGAAAAGCCATTGAACATCAGGGGGAAGCTAGCGGATCTGTGTTTAGAGAAGTTTGTGGCCAGTTACCGACCCATATAACAGATCAGTTGCCGGCTGAAAAATTAATGCAGCGCACAATAAACCGCACAAAACATGTCAATGAAAACCTGCCACCACCACCAATGTCATTTGAAGATCTAACAATTCCAGATATTTTTAAGGTAACTGCCAGAGGGGAGAATTTTTACCATGGCACAATTGAGATGAACACTGAAAAAATATTAATATTCTCTACTGCAACTAACTTTGAGCATCTGAGTCGAAGTAAACAATGGCACAGTGACGCAACATTTAAAGTATGCCCTCAACCGTTTTATCAATTTTATACAGTACATGGGACCATAAATGATAAAATAATACCGCTAGTATACTTTTTAATGCCAAAAAAACGGAGGAAACATACAAAATCGTGTACAGTAAAATTAAAGAAACAGCACCAGAATCGAAACCAGAAACAATAATCATGGATTACGAAACGGCTCGGATCAAGGGATTTTCAACAGTGTACAGAGAGACTAAAGTAAAGGGATGTTTTTTTCATTTTACACAGAGTGTTTGGCGAAAGATACAAAAATTGGGTTTGGGAACAAAATATACAGAGGACAGTTGCTTTCAATTTAACATTAAGAAACTTTTTGCTTTGGCTTTTGTACAAGAAAATCATGTTATTGCTTTTTACGAACATTTAATAGAAAGTGAATGCTATAAGAATCATGAAGAGGACTGTACAAATTTACTGGACTACTTTGAGAACACCTGGATAGGCCAATTAACGAGAAGTGGAAATAGACGCAGGCCGAAATACCCAATAGAATTGTGGAATTTGTACCAGGCAACTTTGGAAAACACACCAAGAACGAATAACACATTAGAAGGCTGGCATAGCCGCTTAAATAAAAATTTCAACATACACCATCCGAATCTATGGCATTTTTTAAAGGATTTAAAATTAGAAGAACAGCACCAGGAATTACGTATTTCACAAACAATATCATTGGCTAATCAAGCACCAAAACGAAAAAAGTACAGAGATTATGACAGTAAATTGATGCAATGTAACGCTCACCTGATTCTCGCAGAGGCGCCGGTCTTGACTGGGCGACTACCGTATCTTCAAAGGTGATGTGTAGCACCCGGTTGGCTCTTTGGGCTGGACCTCTGTGCACTGTATGCCTGACGTGTAGAGTAAGATGTCTGCAGATAGAAAATATGGGGTTAATGAACTGGGGTTATTGGGGTGTCCCTATCTCTTTCCTCTTCTCCTCTCTTGTAGACCCCCAAAGGTTAACGCTCTCACCTTAGGTAAGTGAATGCCGAGCTCTCCATCTGCCTCGGGGCAGGGTGCTGTAACCAGTTTCTTCACTGGATAGGTAGCGCAGGCCTCTTGACTTCAGAGGACTGCTGTCGATCGTTTACTGCACGAACGGTAAGTTTCGAGTCATTCAAATGTCTTTAAAGTCTTTAGTAATGATGTCTCTTGTTTTGCAGGGTTCCGGCGATGGCGGATGACAGGCTGAAGTGAGTTGAAGATGGAGCCCGTGTGATGAATAGAAGCGCCTGGAAGCACGTAAGTAAGCGCTTGTTGCCTGCTTCACAATGCGCTCTAACTGTCTTTTTATTTTGCAGGTACGAGTTCGGAGCGGCTGCAGGGTGCCGGAATACCCACTGGATTAGATGTGGAAAGTAGTAATGGCACGTGAGTATTAAAGTTCCCCAATGTCTTTAAACGCACCTTGTTTTGTCTTTCAGATGCGGGATGCAGCGCCGAAGGCCTCCGGAGCGTGCGAAGAGTTGGTAAGATTTTGCCTTTCAGATGCCGGAATGTTCTTGTCTTTATAGGTGTTGCTGAAGACTGGATTCAGGATGGTAAGCCTTTGCCTTTCAGATGCCGGAATGCTAACCTGTTCTTTCTTGTCTTTATAGGTGTTGCTGAAGACTGGATTCAGGATGGTAAGCCTTTTTCCTCAGGCCCAGGACCGGATGCAGAAGACATGATGAGCGTTCTGCTGCAGAGGTTGCAGAATAACGCAAAGCAAGATTCATCCACCGGGTGTGGTTTAAATAGCCTCCTGTAGTGCTTAGGTGTCTCCTTCCACAGCCACGCCTAAGTAAGAAAAGAGTTCCTGGTAAGAAAAGAGTTCCTGCCTTCCAGAAGAGTTCCAGTGTTCTGAATCTAGGGAGTGGCTCCAGCCCCACCCAACAGGAAAAGTAGTTCCAAACAGAAGAGGATTAGAGGCTCAACTGGCAGGCAAGTAAGCAGCATGGTCTGCTGCAGGTAAGTCCACCCAAGCATTATGAGCCCGGCGCTTCCAGCGCTGGGACTGGGCATATTTATGAGCCTGGTGCCACTGGCGCCAGGACTGGGTCCAAAAGGTCCCAATTGGGACTGGTTGGCACTCGGAACCTGGGTTATGGATCTGCTTCCAAGGGAGTTGGGAAAACCCTGACCTTTTGGAAGCAGAGATCATGACAGTACCCCCCCTCAAGGCCCCTCCCAAACCGGGCTTCTCCGGGGGTTTTGGCTTGTCAGGAAATGTTCGGTGAAATCTTTTGATTAGGCGAGGAGCGTGGACATATTGAGCAGGTTCCCAGGATCTCTCTTGGGGGCCGTAGCCTTTCCAGTCAATTAGGTAGAATAGTTTAGATTTGGAGATCTTGGAGTCCAGAATGCTTTTGACTTCAAACTCGAGTTCTCCAACCACTAGGATAGGTTTTGGAGATTTGGTTAGTCGGGTTTGAGGTTGCACGGGTTTTAATAGAGAGACGTGGAAGACCGGATGTATCTTCATGTGCGGGGGCAAGTCCAACTTGACCGCTACTGGGTTTACTATGGTAGTGATGGAATAGGGACCAAGGTATCTTGGGTTGAATGTGCGTGGCCCTTTTAGAGATAGATATTTGGTGGATAACCAGACTAGATCCCCTACTTGATAGTGAGGGGCTTCCTTCCGATGTTGATCTGCTCCTTTCTTGTATTGTTCTTTAGCCCTTTGAAGGTGAAAAACAGCTTCCTTAAAGGCTTGGGTGATTGTAGAATGCAGGTAGTCTACTGCTGGTGTTTCAAGATCTTGGAGGGGATCCAACTCAGAGGTTCGAGGGTGACTGCCGTACAAAAGAAAAAACGGGGTTTTCCCAGTTCCCGAATGGACAGAGTTATTGTAGGCATACTCGGCTATCCAAAGGATATCTTTCCAAGTTTTTTCAGTTTGTTGCAGCATGCAGCGTAAATACTGTTCCAGAGTTTGATTGGTCCTCTCGGTTTGTCCGTCGGTCTGAGGGTGGTGACTGGTCGATAGTCTCAAATCAATTTGAGCCGACCGACAGCAACTTCGCCAAAAATGAGAAATAAATTGACTACCTCGATCCGAAATTAGAACCGAAGGAAAACCGTGCAGTCGGACGATGTTTTCGAGAAATTCTCGGGCCAGAGTTGCTGCTGTTGGCAAGCCTTTGAGCGGAATGAAATGCGCCATCTTGGAGAATAAGTCCACGATTACTAGAATCGTATTGTATCCGGAGCATGGAGGTAGATCGGTGATGAAGTCCATAGAAAGCGTATGCCAAGGGCGAGGTGGGATGTCAATAGGGCGTAAGAGGCCTGCTGGTCTTTCCTTTTGACTCTTGTTTTGGGCGCATACTCCACAGGACATTATAAAGTCTCTGATATCTTTTTTCCAAGACGGCCACCAGAAGTAGCGCTTGATCTTTTCTGAGGTCTTGGCTATACCGGGATGACCTTCCATTAAAGAGTCGTGATAACAAGAGATTACTTTTTTCTGTAAATCTGTGCTGGGTAGGTATAATCGTTCTTGGAAATACAATAAGTTGTCCTTTACTGCAAAGTCCTTTCCCTGCAGATGCCAATTCTGTATGTCTGCTGGAGTTACAAGTTGCCTGGCTTTATCCTTAACTTCCTCTATGGATTCTGTGGCGATTACACCCAGAATTCTTTGTTCGGGAATGATTGGTACAGGTTTAGGGTTGACCAAGTGTTCTTCCACTCCCATCCGAGAAAGGGCATCGGCTTTACCGTTCTTTGTACCAGGTCGATAGGTAATTATGAAGTCAAACTCGGCAAAGAATAATGCCCAACGGAGTTGTCTAGAGGATTGGGCTTTTGCGGTCTTCAAATATTGCAGGTTTCGGTGATCCGTAATCACAGTAACGGTGTGTCGGGCCCCCAGCAGATAATGCCGCCAAGCCTTAAAGGCAGACTTGATAGCCAGAAGTTCCTTGTCAGTAATCGTGTAATTGATTTCAGGAGGCGAGAATTTGCGGGACCAAAATGCCACGGGATGCAACTGACTGGTTACCGGGTCCTTTTGTGATAGAACTGCCCCCATGGCAAGGCTTGAAGCATCAGTTTCCACAATGTAGGGGAGTTCGGGGCGAGGGTGTTTTAAGATTGGTGCAGAGATAAATTTAGTCTTCAAATCCTGGAAAGCTTGTTCCGCCTCGGTAGACCATTCAAAACGTTTGTTTTTCTTTAACAAGGCAGTGATGGGCTGGACTATTCGAGAGAATTCGGGGATAAACCTGCGGTAAAAGTTAGCGAAGCCTAACATGCTTTGCACACCTTTTACGGAGGATGGTGATGGCCATTTGAGAACTGCATCGACCTTCTTTGAATCCATACGCACTCCGCCAGGTGATAATATGAATCCCAAGAATTCAACTTCAGTCACGTTGAAAACACATTTTTCCAACTTAGCGAAAAGTTTGTGTTGACGCAATCTTTCGAGGAACATTTTCACGTGTTTCCGATGTTCAGATTCCGATGAAGAATAAACAAGGATGTCGTCGATGTAAACAACAACACATACATCTATGAGCTCTCTGAGGACATCGTTCATAAAATATTGAAAGGCGGCCGGGGCATTGCAAAGTCCGAAGGGCATGACCTGATATTCAAATAGCCCATACTTGGTGCGGAAGGCCGTCTTCCATTCATCGCCCTCTTTTACTCGTACCAAGTGGTAAGCTCCTCTAAGATCCAGCTTTGTATATATGCATGCTTTTCTGACTTGGTCCAGGAGTTCAGGGATCAAAGGTAACGGATATCTATTCTTAACGGTGATCTGGTTCAGGGAGCGATAATCGATACAAGTTCTAAGGTCTCCTTCCTTTTTTGGAACGAAGAACAAAGCTGAAGAAGCAGGGGACTTGGAAGGACGAATAAACCCATTTGCCAGGTATTGATCCAGGTATTGTCGAAGGTGAAGGTTCTCAGGCTCGGTGAGGGCATAAATTCTACTACAAGGAGGAGTAGATCCAGGTATCAGGTCTATCTGGCAGTCATAAGACCTATGAGGAGGTAGAGAGTTAGCCTGATCCTTCCGGAAAACATCTTGGTATTCTAGGTATTCGGGAGGTAACTGGGGAGTCTCTGAAGAAATTGCGGCCAGTGCAACACCAGGTGGAGGGTGACAAGTAGAGACACATTCTGGAAACTGGACCGTTCTTGCTCGCCAATCGATCAGAGGATTGTGTTTCTCTAACCAAGGTATTCCTAGAATAATCTGAAACTGAGGGGCCTTGATCACATCGAACACGATCTTCTCATGGTGTCCATCTTGACTTACTAGCGTCACCTCTTGAGTGGTATGCGTTACTGGCCCGGAGGCTATCTCCGTACCATCCACCGTAGTAATGACGTCCTTTACAGCCTTGGGACAAAGAGTTAGATTCATCCTCAAAACCATTTCATGATCCACATAATTGCCGATGACACCGCTGTCGACGTAAGCTTCAATTGCATGTAATCGATCCGGATTATCAGGGCTAATGAGGACCATAGGTATCACGAAATGCGAGGTCACGGAACTGGTTTTCACGCTCGGCAAGAGGACCTCTATTCTTGTCGGGCGAGGTCGTTTCCCTGCTCAGAGTTTGTAACTTTGGTAACTGCAGCTCCTACTGCCTTCTTGGCAGGTTTCACCGAACAGTCTCGAAGAAAGTGCCCTGAGTTTCCGCAATATAGGCATAATTGCAACTGTTTCCTCCTTTCCCGCTCCCTTTGTGTTAGAGGACCTTTCAGACCCCCTATTTGCATGGGTTTCCCGGAGTCTACTCCTTTGGAAGGAGTTGGCGGTTTGGAAAATACTCGAGCATCAAACTTGGAACGATCGGCCTTCCTGTTCTGCAGCCTGTGATCTATTTGAACGACCAAGTCTATATAATCCGAACAGTCTTGTGGGGGATTCACTACTTGGGCTAAAACGTCTTTGAGCTCTCCACGTAGACCTCTATAAAACAGCGTAATCCTTTTGTCCTCAGGCCATTGAGTTTCCACTATTAGTCTATTGAAAGATGCAATATAAGCCAAAAGGTCTTGATTACCCTGTCGCAACGAAAGAAGCTCATTGTCCAAGGCCTGCCCCTGTGAATGTCTTGCGAACAGTTTTTCCATACTAAGCTGAAAGGCTTGAAAATCATGGAGAATCGGATCATCTTGATTAACTAGACGGATCGACCAGTCTGCCGCATTGCCACTAAGGTACGAAAGTACAAAAGCTACTTTTGCTTGATCAGTTGGAAAGGCTGCTGGCCGGCATAAGAAGTGCAACCGGCACTGATTGATAAATACTGCAAACCTCTTTGGGTCACCAGAAAATCGTTCGGGCGGAGCCAGAGCTACATTACCAGGTAGGTTGATCTGCACTGGATTCATAGAGGATGTTGAAGGAAGATTTGCCCCTGATGCGGGTAACGGGGTCTGTCCGGCTTGTGACTGTAGCACTTGTCTAGCAAGATTGTCTGTTCTCTCCTTGGAAATAATTAGTTCCCTTCTTAGAGCATTCGTTTCCTGACGAGCTGCATGCACTTCTGCCCTTAATTCCCCAAGTAACCGGGCTAGGGGGTCAGTATCCGAGGTTTCCATAGCGCCTGGGCGAGAGTTTTGCGGTAGGCTTTGCGTTCTGTAACGCTCACCTGATTCTCGCAGAGGCGCCGGTCTTGACTGGGCGACTACCGTATCTTCAAAGGTGATGTGTAGCACCCGGTTGGCTCTTTGGGCTGGACCTCTGTGCACTGTATGCCTGACGTGTAGAGTAAGATGTCTGCAGATAGAAAATATGGGGTTAATGAACTGGGGTTATTGGGGTGTCCCTATCTCTTTCCTCTTCTCCTCTCTTGTAGACCCCCAAAGGTTAACGCTCTCACCTTAGGTAAGTGAATGCCGAGCTCTCCATCTGCCTCGGGGCAGGGTGCTGTAACCAGTTTCTTCACTGGATAGGTAGCGCAGGCCTCTTGACTTCAGAGGACTGCTGTCGATCGTTTACTGCACGAACGGTAAGTTTCGAGTCATTCAAATGTCTTTAAAGTCTTTAATAATGATGTCTCTTGTTTTGCAGGGTTCCGGCGATGGCGGATGACAGGCTGAAGTGAGTTGAAGATGGAGCTCGTGTGATGAATAGAAGCGCCTGGAAGCACGTAAGTAAGCGCTTGTTGCCTGCTTCACGATGCGCTCTAACTGTCTTTTTATTTTGCAGGTACGAGTTCGGAGCGGCTGCAGGGTGCCGGAATACCCACTGGATTAGATGTGGAAAGGAGTAATGGCACGTGAGTATTAAAGTTCCCCAATGTCTTTAAACGCACCTTGTTTTGTCTTTCAGATGCGGGATGCAGCGCCGAAGGCCTCCGGAGCGTGCGAAGAGTTGGTAAGATTTTGCCTTTCAGATGCCGGAATGCTAACCTGTTCTTTCTTGTCTTTATAGGTGTTGCTGAAGACTGGATTCAGGATGGTAAGCCTTTGCCTTTCAGATGCCGGAATGCTAACCTGTTCTTTCTTGTCTTTATAGGTGTTGCTGAAGACTGGATTCAGGATGGTAAGCCTTTTTCCTCAGGCCCAGGACCGGATGCAGAAGACACGATGAGCGTTCTGCTGCAGAGGTTGCAGAATAACGCAAAGCAAGATTCATCCACCGGGTGTGGTTTAAATAGCCTCCTGTAGTGCTTAGGTGTCTCCTTCCACAGCCACGCCTAAGTAAGAAAAGAGTTCCTGGTAAGAAAAGAGTTCCTGCCTTCCAGAAGAGTTCCAGTGTTCTGAATCTAGGGAGTGGCTCCAGCTCCACCCAACAGGAAAAGTAGTTCCAAACAGAAGAGGATTAGAGGCTCAACTGGCAGGCAAGTAAGCAGCATGGTCTGCTGAAGGTAAGTCCACCCAAGCATTATGAGCCCGGCGCTTCCAGCGCTGGGACTGGGCATATTTATGAGCCTGGTGCCACTGGCGCCAGGACTGGGTCCAAAAGGTCCCAATTGGGACTGGTTGGCACTCGGAACCTGGGTTATGGATCTGCTTCCAAGGGAGTTGGGAAAACCCTGACCTTTTGGAAGCAGAGATCATGACATGCAAATAGTACAAGATTTCAACATGGAAAACAAAGAAAACTACTTAGATTCACTGGCATTTAACTTACAATGTTGAAAAACACTTACAGTTGCTGGTCATCAGGATTCCACAGTGAAATAGGTGAAGACTCCAAGAAAAATCCATAAATCCTGGTGTAAAGCTACATACCATAAGAATGATCCACGAAAAAGCCAACAAAAAAACCATATTCCAGTGGAAAAAAAAAAATGATGATTCCAGGCAAAAACCCAGACCAAAGAAAAAAATATCCACGTTCCACGGTGACTTGGTAAAGAAAATAAAAATCCAAGGAAAGAATCCATAAATCCAGATGTGAAATTGCAATCCTTATGTCTGTTCCAAGAAAAAAGCCAAGAAAAAACCATAATCCAGGAAAAAAAATGTATTAATCCATACGAAAACGCGCCATTTGAAAAAAAACCTGACTCCAGGAAGCATCCAAAGAAACCCAGTAAATCCAATGAAAAATGCAAGAAAATCCGGAGGAAAACCAGAAAAAATCAAAGACCGAAATAACGGAGACGCGACCGCGGGAGAACCATTTGGAGAATGAACTTTAAAAATGGCGCTTAAGTTTACGTAGCAGGACGTACCGTGCGTAAGAAACAAAAACAAACTGTTATTAGTTTACATACATTTTTAGGGCAATAGCACCATCTGATGTTCATTTAATATATTACAAGTTACATTGAAATTTAAACTCAAGATAGTTATTTATTTTTTTGGATAGTTACATGCATTTAAAAGTTTATATTAAACTATATTTAGATTTATAAATACTATATATTTTACTAATATGTTATGTTAATAAAAAAAGAAAATAAGGATACATTACCTGTGATGAATGCTTCTTATTTTGCTTATTTCGAAAAAATATTGAATAAATGTCGACATTTTTGTTTGTCGACATTATTTTTTTCGACATTTATTTTTCTAAATTTTGACTGTCGACATTTTTGCTGTCGAAATTATGACTGCCCACCTTATTAGGTATCTTTTGTATTAATTTAATAGGAAGAGTCCCAGATGTCCCTGGCTTGGCAGAACAGTTTTTGATTTGGCTAAATTTCTCGTTTAGTGTACATGCCTATTTAATAGTATTAACTAAATTGATCATTATCAATTGTAATGCTGAAAATATTCCCCTTCTATGTTCGCCAAACACCCACACACTTCTATCGCCAACACACATCTCACCAACTCTCCATCACAACTTACATTCCTTAACCTCTCACTCTGTCATACAAATACTCACGTGCTATGTCACACTGTCAAGTCACAATTTGCACTGCCCAGCCCCTGACACACTCCAAATCATACTCCCAACTCACACCTTACTCTATAATTCCTCCCGCAATATACAGTCCTTCATTATTTTGTGCTGCTTCTGCATCTTGCATCCTTTCTCCCATTCTATCGCACTCTTCCCTCATCCTTTTTCCCAATCTGCAGTTCACTGCCTCTTTCTGGCCAACCGCTTCCTCTCTGCTTTCTGGCTGACTGACCACACGCTCCCTCTACTTTCTGTACCTCTGCTCGCTCCCAGATTTCTGGCCCATCCCATCACTGCTTCCTTTGCTCTCTTCTGCACCGCTTCCCCCTCTGACCCACTGCTCTCTCTGCTTTCTTGCCTATTACTTCACATCTCACCCATCACTCTCCCTCTCTCTCATAGTTTAACCATTTTATTATTTTTTTTTAAATGTAGATTGTGACCCATTTCCTCAAATAATGGGGCATTTAAAAAAAGAACGGAGGATATGCTATTTTATTTTTAGACAACCCATTTTTGGAAATGAGCAGGTCACCTTATTCTCGAAGGTGGCCGGCGCATTTCCACAGGCTTGAGCTGTAGCGCAAATTGTGCGCTGGCCAGCTGACTTGAATGGTGTTCTGGGTCGTTTGACCGAAGTGTAATTATTTGCGGCGGAATTGACCATAGTCCATTTCGCTGTGAATTGATTTGCACTTCAGCCAAACAACCCAAAATGTACCTACCATCACCCACCCCCTCCCCTACTTAACTGCTTGGTCGCTGCCATTTCCCCTGCAACCCTACGGTGCCAGATCTGTCCCTCTAACGCGGGTCGGATCCGACTCCGCAGGGTCCCTTTTTCGTAATTTATTTTTTTTCTGTCCCCACATCCAATTTTGAGGAAAAAGGAGAAAACACTTCTGCAACCACCCTAGACCAAAAATACTGAACATGGGGAGCGGATGACACCCCCGCAACACGTGTTCAGTATTTATAAAAATCGATCGAATAGTACTGGACGAAATGGGTCAAATTGTAACATTCGATAGATTTTTGTCATCAAAATGGGCAGTACTTTGAATAGAATCGCTCTCCCGACAGTGTTCTGCAAGCTCCCAGTGCCTTTCACAGGGACAGACCCTCCAGGTGCCTGCCGCTGTAAAATGCGACCAAAAAATGCATTTTTATCCAGTTTGAGGAACAGAAATGCAAGCCACACAGCAGCGGTTCATACCTTAAAAGAAATGCATGACAGGGTCAGGAAAGACCCTGTCATGCAGTGGCAGCCCCACATCCCGTGCGTGTAGGGTTGCCTACAATTTCTGCACATTTAAAAGAGCATCTTGCTTGGAAATGAGGGAGGCGCTTTTAAATTGACAAACGCCACTTTATTTGTTCAAGGAGGTGAAAAAGGCCATCTGAATGGGCGCGCATATAAAATGTGCCCTTTCATTTGTCCCTTGTGTATTGGCTTGCACTTTTTTGGGGCGCAAGTGATGACATGTGTTAGCGCATTTCATTTCTTGTGTTAAAAAAAAATTAAAACCATTTTTTTTTATTTAAAGCTGCTCTTTATGCGCAAAACGGCAGTTTTTGCAACATTTTGCGGGATCGCAAAATTGCTATAAGATGGAGGGTCTGGCTTAATTGTTGCTTGTACTTGACTTTAAATCTGTTGGCCTCCACGAGTCCATCAGACTCGTGCCCATATCCAGTCGTCCATGTGCTTCAGATGCTGGAATCTGCACACTGTCCATCCAGTCTTGTGCTTCCAACGGCGTTTCAGAGGACAAAGCTTTCCCATTGTGGAGTATCTTCAATTTGGCCGGATAAATTAACATGTATTTTAGACAAGCTTTTTTGAGTCTTTCGTTGAGATGTATTGAGCTCTGTTCACCCTCCTTCTACGCCATGTCCTGTTTCCACATGCCAGCTTTCAGTCCTGGCGAATTGGACCACTGGCCCCTGGGATCACCCTGCCTCATCTTCAAGCGCTGAAATTCAGTACTCTTACCAACAGGGGCCACCCGACGACGACAAACTTTTTCCTGGCTCAATCCAATGTGTCAGTCTTGGAGGAATCGAGATGGAGGTAGTGATTCAGCATACAAGATTGAATGGAAAGCAAACGGGCAGACAGAGTAATGAATAGAGTTAAACCGAGAAGAAGGAAAGACTAATTTGAGACTCATCAGCATGAAGGTGATGGACAAAACAGTCGGAGGAAATCATGGCAGCAAAAGGGGTCGTGTAAAGGGAGAAAAGAACCCGGGCCCAAGACAGAGCCTTGGGGGGGCTACCCCATAAGAAAGAGGATGGATGGATGGATGGAGATAGCATGACCAGCCTATGAGGCAGAAGAAAGGTAGAAGTGGAACCGGTCAGACCAGTGCAACGAAAGCCAATATTGAGAGAAGATAAAAGAATAGTATAGTCCATATTGTTGAAAGCAGCCGATAAGTCAAGGAGAAAAAGAACAGTTTAGAATAGTGGGCTGAAAGGAGCGAGTCAAACAGCTAAGGCAGCAGTTCTAGTAGAGTGATGAAAGCGAAACCCAGATTGAAAAGTAGGAAGAAGAGTTGGAATTGGCAAAGACAGACGCCTGTGCATAGACATGTTCCAGTAATTTAGATAGAAAGGGAAGAACAGAAATTGCGGTGTAATTTAGACGCTAAAGAGAGGTTGCGTGAAGGCTTTTTAGAAGCTGAAGTGAATAGGGATGAATACAGAATAGACCAAGGATAAGTGGGGCAGGAAGAGGATCTGAAGGAGAGGTGGTGGGAATGCGCTGCAGTGATATTATCAGACTCGGATGGAAGATGATAAAGACAGATGGAGTAGAAGGAATGAGGGAGATAATGTAACCAGCCCTACAGATAAGGTGTGTATTGGCCACTTTTACTCACAAATAATTGGCAAATACTCCCTAAAAATAGGGAGTAAATAAATTCCCAGCAAAAAATAGGAAAAAGACATTTAGAATCCTACGCCTGTTTTTTCACCCTCATAGCTCTATGGATATTGTAGTAGTGCACGGAGTACCACCACAGGAAGAAACTACTATTAACTGCATGATTGAAAGAAGTAGACTTGTATCTTTTAATGTGCATTAATAACTGGGAGAAAAAAGAGTAACATTTCAATTTTTCAGTTAAAACATTTTTAATTGCTTAAATATGCTCATTGTGAATTGGACTTGTACTTGAATTGGACTTGTATTTTGACTCCCTAAAAAATATTTTACTCAACTTTAAAAAAAATAAGGAGCAAAATACTCCCACTTCCAAATCTTATCTGGAGCACTGAATGTAACAGAAAAAAGCAACGGATGAACAAAGAAGTACGGTTTTAGAAGAGTAGTCGGTGAAGTCGGGAGGCAGATAGGTTAGAAAGTGTGGCAAGATCAGGAAAGTGGTTCGGGAATAACCAAAGAGGATGAGAGGAGAGGTAGTCAAAAAGAGTTTGTTGATACCGTGCACCGCTGCCATTTGCATGGTCTCCAGTCGCTCGCGTCCCTCTGTAAGAAAAGTGGGCTGTGTGAGGGAGAAAGTGAAAGGATAGCTATGATGCTGTTTCTTTCTGCTAAACAGCATTATTTCCAGAGGTCAGAGAAGTCAAGACTATCAAGGTCCAAAATAGACTAGATCTATGCCAGTGAAGCTTGGCCTGACGTAGAGTTAAGACAGGCAGAGTGGAGAGAGAGACATCAAGGGCCAAGATGGTATATGTGAGGGGAGAAAATGGTGAAGAAAATCGAGACTATTAGTAAGACTTGACTAGTTTATATATTCAGTGAAAAAAACTTTGTTAAAGGGACATTCTGAAGTAAAACCAAAAACCCCCTGAAATTCGCCAGTTATGGTAAGCTAAGCAACCATAACTCCCGCCGCCACTGTGCACTGCTAATAACACCCATGATATCAAAGATGACATCACAAATAGGAAGTCCCTACAAGGGGTTGTGAAGTAACGGCCCATTCCACAATCGCACACCGCTGCATACATGCCTACCATCGTACTCACTCATGCGCAATGCACACATACGTTGCACAACGTCCCAACCCACACTTTCTTTTTTCTCCGACTCCAAAGAATGCCTACCAAAGATCAACTTCGTAGAAAGCAACACAGAAATGGAGCAAATCAAAATAAGTGTATAAAATAAGCATCCACCACTAGCAGAATTTATACAAAATGTTCAAACGAAACAGCTAGTACAGTCGCTAAGCGAAACTGAAGTAGCTTACAGTAATGAAACTTTGACTCCTCTTTCAAGATGTTAGACTACAGCTACCACTATTGCTAACACTGCACCTATACATCTTGATTTAGCCACAAGGAATCGTACCAAAACAAAATTATTTTGCAAAAAATGTTGCCACAGAGTCCTTCAGAACCTTATAAAAACAGAAGAGAAATCATGCTCAACCCTTAAAACCTACCGCAGAAAACTAATCCTGGAAGCTCTCATAGACAGTACAATCCTTCTCAAAAGGAAATTATTTATGAGTTTTAAACGGAATGAAACCACTAACAAAACTAACTACTAAACTACAACAAGGACTTCTCAACAAATGGAATATGAACAAAGATAGCTTCACAAACTTCTGTGCAGGCAAGTGGAGTCACACCACCAGCACAGAACCATATTTCAATGAAGAAGCATACAAAGAAAAGCAAACAAACCCAATTGCCATACATAGCAGTGGACAAGGGTATGAAAAGGTTAATAATACCATCATGGAACAAGAACTGCTAATCGCGCAAATATCTCCAGCAAACTAAGCATCAACTCTCCACCCACTGAACCAATGCGTCCAGTCTACAAATTGCCGTGCACATCAATGTGTAACATAGGCAAAAAATCTTTCACATATTTACGCTAGTTCCTCAATCAGTATGTGAAAGGCAAAGACAAATTGAAAATAAAACTATTACAAGCTATGGACCCCTGTCCAGTGCGAAAATACACAGGAGTACAAGGACATTCATTATACTGCATTTCTGGACCTATTTGCAAAAGCACCTTCAACCATATCAAAATGATAGGAACACACCATTCAACTGTAAGAAATCACGTTCATGACCTGTACTATGCCAAATGTCCTGCTTTAGCATTGGCCAATTCAAATAACATTATTCTACATGGTACAGCAAAAGAAGAACTACTCGAAGAAATGGAGCACATCCAGAGAAAATATTTTGGAAGTGAAAGCCAATTCAATATCTTTGGAACAGAGTAGCAACAACTTTACAGATGGCAACCTTCTACTACACACATACAAAAAAGAAATACTAAAGTTTAAAAGCACATCTGCTGAAGTACCAAACTGTGTGTGTGTTGCCGCAGGACTTTTAAAAATAAAAATAGCACAAAAAACTGTAGACATAATGTACAAAATAGAAGACCATGAAGATTCCAACTGGTTCCAATTAGCTCTCTATCTAACCCCTCAATACTTTGCAGACACTGCACTGCAAAACTTAACAACCAAAACCTTCACGTGCTATCACTAATAACTTGGAATTATTCCCACTGCAACAACTTAACTTGCATGAGAGCAATATAATTCAAACAGTGCACCCATTTCAAGCAATAATATGCCTTCAACCAAAAACAGCAAAACGACCTCCCTCTGAATTACTGAAAGGCATTCGTGGCAAAGTAGTTTGTTTTGCCATTAGATCTCAAAGAAAATGTACACACTCTGGGAGTGCAACGGCCAATAGATCAATCTTTGATTATCCTAGTAAATTGCGAACCTTCAAAAGACAAACAATTGGCAGCAACTAGTGGACTTATATAAAGTTAGAGAAGCCTTGCAATATCGAAAAGACAACAATGAATACTACAAAGAAATGGACATTGAAGAAGAAAACTTGAGGGGAAACCACCAAAATAATTCAAGACTCGTCAGGAACTGGCAACTCCTAGATCCTACGACAGAATCCAGTATTTTAGACCATTATATAATTTACCCATTGCACTCTAAAGACACCATAGATGATGCACTGGAAACTTACCAAATGGGGCAAGCCAAAGGATCTCCAATCAGCATATGGGGAAAAAAGTGTAGAAGCATGAGCCTTTCCTCTACTCTTACTGGAAAAGGAGGAAGGTACGATGAAAGACACACACAAATAAAATCCTCGGAATACGGCTCTTTACGAATGTATTCTGAAGACCCCAGATTTAGACAAAACGTGGTATACATATTCCACCTTCTCTTTTGAAAGTGAACTAGCAACTCTGCTACGGAGTTGCACACACATTGAAATCGGGTACCAATTTTCAAATTGTCTGCAACGTCTTTACTACAAAAAGTGCAAGAAAAATATGAAGTTTTACAGTCGAGCATTACACATCTTTTAGCAAACATGCGTGGTACAAAAGCATACTGGTTCCGACGACACACAGAAGTACGCTGTATGATAAACCTCGGCCCACCCACATGGTTTGTGACATTAAGTTGTGCAGAATATGCATGGGAAGATTTGCATGATTTCCTACGCGTAGCAAACAAAAACAAAACAAATATAAAAACACCAGGAGAACTCTGCTCTCTAGATCTTGTAAATGTATCAAGATATTTCCATTATCGCTTTATTGTCATGCTACACTTAATTTGTAATAAAACAGTGCCTCCCCTCGGAGAAGTGCAACACTTCTTTTGGAGCAAAGAATACCAAGCCAGAGGAGCACCACACATCCACATGCTTTTGTGGATTAAAGATGCTCATATATTTGGTCAGAACAGTGATGCCACTGTTTTGCAGGTCATTCAGAAATGTCACTTGTGAAATCCCTTCACAAATTACACATAGTGACCTACATGCACACATTTTCCAATTTCAAAGACACAAGTGTGGGAAATATTGTCAGCGCAAATATAAAAACAAAAGGGAAATACTGCACCAAATGCTGCTTTGGTTTCCTTAGACCAGTTTCAAAAGGTCAAGTGAACAACTTCATGTCTTCAGTTAGACATATTGTCAAAGGTAAATCACCTAAGAACACATACTGCATACAAAAAACAGGATCAAGGTACATCAATGATTACAATGCAATCTTTGCCCTCATATGGAATGCAAATATAGATATGCAATACATTGCAGACAATTCCACTGCAGTGGCACGATATGTCACAGCCTAACCAAAGCAGAACAAACAGAGCTCACAGACCTCTGAGACGCCATATCATCTGACAAAACAGTCACAGAAATTGTACAGCTTAGGCATAAAAATGCTCTCCCATAGAGAATGTGGCTACTAAGAAGCCACAGACCGTTAACCGGTACTGCCTTGTATTGAAAATCTGAAATCGTATGGCTAAGCCTTTGTCCTGCTAAATCCCAAAAAAGAGTTCTCAAATAATATGAAGACATAGAAACAGTTGCCAAAAATGATCCCCACAGCCGAGACATTTTGAAAAACAAATTACTAGACACATTCTACCCAAACAGGAGTACCGCTTTGGAAACTATGTGTCTATACCAAGTAGCCCAAAACTTCACATACAAAAATATTAAACCAGATGAGAAGAAAGGTAGATGCAGAGACAAATTGTGATGGCAGCATGAAATTGTCATTAAAAACTCCTAAACATAAATAACTGTATTACATGTCCCTACAACTTTTTAAACCATGGAGAAAAGAAGATTTGTTGGATACCCATGACTCCTATGATAAAAAAAGACAACACTAAGCACTCTAAAAGTTTCTTTAAAACCTATTTGCCACCATGTTTCTGTTCTTTTTGCTGTAAATGGGGAAACATTCTTCAGGGTAATTTTTCTTAAAGTAGATTACTTCAACACCATGTGCCAGGGGTCTGTGCGCATCACAAATGCAATGCAGGTAAAAACCTTAAAAGGGGAAAAACAAACACCCTTACAAACTGTCGTGAGAGATAAGCTTACAGATAGCAAAAAAAACTGCCACCCATCACTGTGGCATGGGCTAGGCATTGGTCTACAATAGACCAACCCAATTCTAATAAAACAGGCTTTAGCTCTATGTGGTACTTTATCTCTGGCGCGCTCCTTCTAGGATCACACCTCTTGCCTGGTAAATAGAGCATGTATATTGACTGTTAATTTATAGCTGCAGTATTTTCAGATATCTGGAGAGACATCGAAACAAAAAATTGAGACAGAACCATGTTCACAAGTCATGAACTGGGATTCCACTCGGAAACAGGAAAAATCTAATCATTTCCCAATCTGACCCCTATGGTCTGCCATCACAAGTATACAACTAGGTACCTGGGTTCCTGAGTTCCACATACGTTCAGCTTCGTGATTCCATGACTAAACCAAGGTATAACTGACTATTTAATTTCAGTTTCAATCACGAAAAGGTAAAGGGTCTGGCCCCATACAGCGACAATCACTCTGGCTACGGAACGTCACACCTGTAACATTAGTAAAGGATGACCCAAAAATCAGCCTGCTGAATACAACTTTATGGATAACAAAATACATGAACAGCGAACTCCCGGGTCACCTTCAGAAGCTCAGCCCCCACAGTAAGTTAAACACATGTTTACTGGTGGTGATTAGGTTCGAAAAATGCTGCTAAGTAGTGCACTGAGATCTCGTGGTACAAACTTGCTGCGATCCCATCTGTTACCAATACTAACTAATAACAGCTGCTTACCCAAGAACCAGTTACACGTATGGTTATTTTAAGGAACCGTTCTAAAAATATTTACACACAAATTTGAGTGATAACTAAGCAGGGCATACTCCAAAGACTGACCTCTATGCTAGCTGGACAATGTTTCCATGTGACGCGAACCGTCGGTACCGAATGAAAGACTTTGTTCTAAAAAAGTCCTCGAAATAGACAATTTACTAGCGAAGACTAGCCTACCAAATTCCGGGTGCCATCTTTTAGTGGACTGCACTTTTCAGAAACAACTGAAGTAGCTGCCACACTAAAGCGGGGGGGGAAATCTCCTATATCTACTCACACCATCGCAACCCATGTAAAGGAAAACACCTCAAATATGAGAGAAAAGCTCCTAATTATCAATGTAAAGCGGAACACGCCATTACTCCTACAAACCCAACCTAACAAGCTAGTAATATAGATTATTAGTGACAAATGCTGACGGAAAAATGCCAAAGTAAGCAGGAGCAAGGGAATAGGGGGGAAAACATGCACAACCCTGTTACAAAAGTATTGAAGAAACCTCCATACCTCCAACTCACTATATTTGTATAGATTTTATACCTTGCTCATGTTCCATAACCTGATGTTAATGAAGGTAGTACTATAGAGGTGTTATTCCAGTATCCCACATGTTATAGTCCCACATAGTTTTAACATTCCTAAACATAGTGGTACACTGGTCAACAAGTATTGGATATAAACAACCAAATTGTCACAGGTTAATGTGATGCCAATCAATACCTTCATTTAAACCCCCCACATGACTCTGAAGTTTAAAAATCATGTTCTGCTCAAAATTGGCTAATTTACGACTAATCACCCTTAGTACCATGTATCTTTTTATGTATGACCCACTTGAAATCTTCGGGGCTGTTTTTTCTTTCCACAAAGTGCTTCACCATTGGAGCTGCCAATACCTTATTTTTAATGCAGCTCCAAAGTTCTGTCATTCTGGTGCGACATTTTCTATTGGTCTTAACAATATAATGTAGACCACATGGACAAGTAATCGTGTAGATTACATTTTCAGTGTTACAATTGGTCATTTCTTACAGTTGCCAACTCATAGGCAGGCCTATATTGACCTGCTTAGTCTCCTTGGTAAATGTACACATCGTACATTGACCGCAGGGGAAATGTCCCTTGATCTTGGGTAACCTCCACAATGTGGTCTGCCGGATTTGGGGTTTTTGATTCACAGTAATATCATTCCTTACCAGAATGTTTTTTAGGTTTTGGCTTTTTAAAAGCTACTAGCAGAAGTAGAACATTTTTGTCATTGTATACTTTCTTCCATGCTTTCTTTACTATCGTTTTGATTTTATACGATAGATTCGAGAAAGTATTGACAAATACTACCCCAGTTTTTTAGTCTTCTTTGTTCTTTTTTTTGTTCTCCTAACAACGCCTTGCAGTTGTTGTAGGCTCTCTTGGGAGAGTCATTTATCAACTTGGTTGGATATCCCTTCGCTGACAACTTGTCAATTAGCATGTTAGCACTATCGCAGTAATCTTGTTGAGGCTACTGTTCCTCTTCAGCCTTAAGAATTGTCCAGTGTAGATTTGTTTTTGTGATTAGCATGGTGGCTGGTATGATGTACATTCTTGTCTGCGCTTTTACTGTATGGTTTCACCTTCAAAATTCCCAGATGATGCAAAATGGTGATATCAAGAAAATTAATTTCCTGTTCTCCTATATCTTTGGTGAATTTGAGGAATCTATTTTGTAGGTTAAGCCAGTCTATGAATGCACCCGCTTCACTTCTAGTACCATCCCAGACAACAAAAACATCATCTATATATCTCAACCACTTTTCCAAATTAGCCTAGCCCCCTCAATTTGCTGGTAGTATGTCCCTTGAAATTGAAAAAAGTTTTTTGATAATGCAAACTCAGTACACCACATGTTGATGCTGCTACTGACTGGGTGATCATCTATTCTGTTGCGTAAAACTTCCTCTACGACTTCCAATGTAGCCCTTTGTGGTATCAGTGTAAAGATTGTATATCTAGACCTATCAATAGAGAATGTCCAGGCGTGAAAGCTAAATCCTCGACCTTGTCAATTGCGTCTGTTATCTCTAAGATAGCTGGTCATATTCAAAACAAAAGGTCTTGGGTAGATATCTGGTTCTAAAATGGAACTTAAACCCGAAACTATGGGTCTGCCTGGAGGGTTGCAGAGTCCCTTGTGTATTTTGGGTAGAATGTAAAACACATCCCTTGTTCTCTAATCGGGTGTTTGCACTCCTGTTTGCTAATCATCTCGACTTCAAAGGTGCCAGACACCTTTTCCTTAATGATCTTACTCAGATGTGCCGAGGGATCACAGGAAAGGATGTAATGACTCCCATCATCGCTGAGTAACCTCTTGCACTCATTAATGTAATCAACACAATTTAAAAACTAGCGTCCTCCCTTGTCTCCCTGTCTGACAATAACTCCTTGGTCTTTGCCCAATTCAGTCGTCATCGATCGTTGTGCAGTGCACTACTTAGCATTTTTCGAACCTAATCACCACCAGTAAACATGTGTTGTTTATTGTGGGGGGCTGAGCTTCTGAAGGTGACCAGGGAGTTTCGCTGTTCATGTATTTTGTTATCCATAAAGTTGTATTCAGCATACTGATTTTTGGGTCATCCTTTATTAATGTTACAGGTGTGATGTCCCGTAGCGAGAGTGAGTGTCGCAGTATGGGGCCAGACATCTTTATCTTTTGGTGATTGAAACTGAAATGAAATAGTCAGTTATACGTTGGTTTAGTCATGGAATCACAAAGCTGAACGTATGTGGAACCCAGGTACCTAGTTGTATACTTGTGATGGCAGACCATACGGGTCAGATTGGGAAATTATTAGATTTTTCCTGTTTCTGAGTGGAATCCCGGTTCATGACTTGACTTGTGAACATGGTTTTGTCTCAATTTTTTGTTTTAATGTCTCTCCAGATATCTGAAAATACTGCGGCTATAAATTAGCAGTCAATATACATGCCCTATGTACTGGGCAAGAGGTGTTGTGATCCTAGAAGGAGCGCGCCACAGATAAAGTACCACGTAGAGGTAAAGTCTGTTCTTTTAGAATTGGGTTGGTCTATTGTAGACCAATGCCTAGCCCACGCCACACTGATTCATTACAGTGATGGGGTGGGGGGGGGCAGTTTATTTGGTATTTGTAAGCTTATCTCTCACGACAGTTTGTAAGGGTGTTTGTTTATCCCTTTTTAGGTTTTTACCTGAATTGCATTTGTGAAGCGCACCGACCCCGTCACCTGGTGTTGAAGTAGTCTACTTTTTAAAGAAAAATTCCCCTGAAGAATATTCTCTTCCCCCACCCCACCACCCCCGCCCCTCCCCCCCATTTATGGCAAAAGAACAGAAACATGTTGGCAAATCTGAGACACTTTTAGAGTGCTTAGTGTTGTATTTTTATGTCATCTGTGTCTGAAGTCTGTTGTTTATGATTTGTGAATTACTAACTTGTATGGTACATACCCACCGTGTGTCATAAAGGGGTTTGTTTTATGAACTTTATTGATGTTTACAAATGTATTCAATTTGTATAGCGTGTATTAGACGAGTACTGGGTCCGTTATTTCAGGACTAACAGTGCTAGGAAAATCCACTACCCTACACTAATGATGAGATAAGTTTATGCTAAATTGGAAATATATCCATCTCATTATTGTATGTGCTTATGTTGGTCTATCCCTGACCGTAGAGAAAGATGGTCCTATTCACCTGAAGTCAGTAACGACTACAGGTCAGAAACCAAGCCATCTGCTTTAACGGGTCCCTGCATATGATATCCTGTTCAACCCCCATGCAATCAACAGACATTGCAGATTTATAAGTAGGGGGAAGTGAGATGGAATCCTTAATTGGGCATTTCTCATTTCCAGACGCCCACCCCCCCTCATGCGATAACGCTTGCCCTGTCTCCCTAGTCGGTCTGGTCTCCTTCCGCGATTAAGTAGGAGACCTTCCCTGGTATGTCCCTGTTTCGCCTTCGTCGCCTCTTCTTTGTGGCATAGGTTGGTTAATAACCTGTCCGCTTTTCTTTTTTTCTTTTTTTTTTATTTCTCTGCCCATCTCGTCACAATTGTATCCGGGGGAGACCCCTGCAGCCCCTTCCATTCTGTACTTTGGGCGGCAAAATTATAGGGTGATGCAGATTTTAATTGCCCCTCATCTGTGTAATTTATTCAGCAGCAATAATTAACTAATGCTCCTTGATTTGCATTTAACCCTCTTGGGCATGCTGGGACTTGTAGTCTCCTGACATCTTAAGCTGGAGCTCTGGAAATGTGGCTCCATCCACCATGGGGAAACACTTTGTGTAGTGGCCAGACACCCAGTGCCCTTCGCCTTGGCCCCCCTTATAATAAAAAAAAAAAGAGTTTTGCTAAATCATCCACCAATCTACCCTGATCGTTGCTAATACTCCTACATCCCGTTCCCTTTGCTCCATACTTGTAGGACATTCCGTCCTTTGGGACGGGACCATAGCACTTTTTAATGGCATCAAAAAATGTAATGGTTTGTCCTCCTCTTATTTTTACATGTGGCCACATCAAGTGACTGTAGCCCCACCTTCCTGAGTTCCGCCCCGCACATTGGCCGTCAGTCGTCTTCTCCGCGCAGTCGGTCAGACACACTTGCATCACAGAGAATATTTTTCTTTTTGTTCCCTTGTCCTTCGTGGAACCTGAGCAGGAATGGTCATATTTCCTTCGTCTATGCTGGAGCATCTGGCGTTTGTGTCCTGTTCATCCTGCGAACGTTGTTGCGCGAGGGCAGATCCCCACACTCTGTTAGGCCCGGAACACCGTTGGGACTAGTGCTTCTACTGCGACTCACTCTCCATCTGGGCACTCCAGCGTCAGCTTGTCAGGTGGGAGGAGGTCCTCCACCATATTTACAGCTCTTTATTGAAGAAAAAAGGTTTTAGTTCCTTTTCAGGGCACCCCAGCCAGGGGACTCCTTCCCGGGAGGGGCTCAAGTGGCTCTATTACCAGGTGTACCGAAAGGGATCTAACAGGCGTTGCAGAGTTTCCTCTGAGGACCCCTGCAAAGGGGCTGCCAAAACAGGATCTTCTGAGATTCCCCTTTCAACGGCTAAAGCTAGGCCCAGTACTTTTGGGGCTGTTGTCACCGGGGTCAGCCCAGAGGTTTCCACATCTGGAACTACTTGTGCGGAGTCTCGGCTCGAGGTCCCTCGTACCGGGGTTACTCCTGAGGTTCCCCTTCTTGGAGCTATATCTAACACCAGCAAGATTGAGGGGCCCCCTTTGAGGGTCCTGGCTTTAGGGGGTGACTCTAAGCCAGGGTTGTCCAACTCCAAGCCTCGAGGGCCTGATCATGCCGTTTTATCATGATACCCCTCAGTTAGAATGATTGTATGCAATTTTCTCATGAATATTAATGAGGGATATCCTGAAAACCCGTCAGGATTTCAGCCCTCTGAGACAGGCATTGGACAGCCCTGGAAACCTTTCCACACTCAGGCCTGTGTTGGATGCAATCCTCCTGAGCGGGCGAAGAAGCCGGTCAAGCACCATAAGACTTCCAGTACTGGCTCTGCAGAGGGTCCCCCACTTGGGGCTAATTCATCAGCAGTCCCTAAGGTGTCTCAGAAGCACTCTATCTGCTAGCACCGGCTCTGCTGAGGTTCCTCGGTATAGGTTAAAATGGCACATAAAACCCCCGACTCCCCTGTGGCCACTACGGCTTCACTTACTCGTGTGATGCAGTTTGTCTCAGGCGTTGATAAAATGGCTGTCTACCCCTGTGGTGCACGGCAATCATTTTTAGTACCTCTCTACACCAACATTCACCACAGTTGGTGATGAGGGGCCTCTTTTTGGGGCAGAGCAGCCTTTTCCACGTTTTGTGGAAAATAAAAATCAGTGCCACCCTCCTATAGATTGGTGCGCTCGGACTCCGCTGCCAAATACAGTCTTGCTCCCTCCTCCATCCGCACCTTTGATCTATGTGGATCCAGTTGGTGGGGGAACATCCTGGCAACCATTCTCTTTGCGTTCCTGGGGATTTGCCCCTTCCGAGCGCGTAGACCCTCATCTGAGGATGCATTTTTTTGGCGTTTCAGACGCTTATGCATTCTGATCCCATGAAGGCATAGTTTATGGATTTATTTAAGGAAATATATCCTAAGCAGCCTGAATCTGCTCCTGCTCCGGCAAACCCCATCCAGGTTCCGGTAGTGCCACCTCCTCCGCCTCTCCCTGTGGGGCCTCCTCCCCCCACTGCCTCCTCTGCAACCACTTTCCTCTTTGGAAAAGACTTTGGGTGCTCTGCTAACCACCCCTTTGGGCATGAGGCGCCACGCGCAGTGAGATCAGTCTGAGGACCAGGCGGACCGATCCATTAGAGCCTTTTCACGACTGGGTGCTGGATATGATGGCACTGCTAAACATCCCAATACCCGAAGCCCCAGCTTCCCAAGAGGGGGTTCTTTCTGGAGCCTTCACTCTGTCAACAGCGCACCGGCCTGTTCCTTCAGAAGGACGTCCTGGCCTGAGGCCCTGTAAGGTCTGGGGGAAAAACCTCATTCCGGGCAGCACCTAAACAAGAAAGACACTCACTATAAGCTTCACGCGTCTGTGGACATATCCTTGTCTGCATGCCAGCTCCCCTCGTCAACAGTGGTGGCAGCAGCTAGGTTCCAGCCTAAGCCGGCCTCTACATCCTCCACTGCAGTGTCTCTGATCCTTTCCAAGGAGGACAAGCTTCTTGACGCCATGAGGAAAACTGTTTTTTCCAATTCGGCTCTTTAGCTGCGTCGGGCGAATACTGAGCTTATCCTGGTTGCTGCCAATGTCAAACTGTGGAAGGAGTATTCCGTCTGACAGGCTCGAAGACTTCAAGGGCGGCTTATCTGACGCCAGGGTTCTGGCACAGGATCTACTTGATGCTGCGGCCCATCACGTAGACACTTCCACTCAAGGCCTTAGGTCGGAGTTGCCCTCTCCCGCCAAGCGTGGCTGCATGCTATGAAGTTTTCGAAGAAAGTTCAGGACAAGGTGCTTTATCTCCCCTTCGACGGTAAAGATCTGTTCTACTCCTCCACGGATGAGGAACTCTGGAAGGAAGACCAAGCCAAGTACTCATACTACCAAGTCATTGTCGGGCCTTTGCGAAAACTCCAGCAAAGGCACCTTCTACTTGGAGTTTGGGGTCTCAAACGAGGTCCTTCTCGCGTTTCAGAGGCTTTCAGGACTGCAGTGCACACTGAGCAGATGCTCCAGCTGGTGGGCCCTGCCGTAAACGGCAACGGCAAGGTGTCTGGTTTTTCTCTCGGCCAACAGTCTCCTCTTCAGCAATGGGTGATCTCTCCACTGATAAAAACATCTAAATTATATTGTTCATCAGTCGCACGAGACTCCGGTGGGAGGATGAATTTCGTTTCATCTCGAGGCGTGGCAGACCATCACCGAAGACCGATGGGTTTTGTCAGTCGCTCCGACGGGCTTCTGCTTGTCACTCCCCCTTCCCCCACGCTCCTCTCCAGCAGACTGGGTGGCCCTCACTCAGAGCCGAGGTACAGAAACTTCTAGACCTCAGAGCAGTGGAACCTGTTCTCTTGAGGGAGCAAGGGGAGGGCTACTACTCTCGTCAGTTTACAGTGCCCAAACCCAACCAAGCTGGCCCTGCCACTATCCTCGACCTATCCAAGTCCCAAGAGAAATTCAAGATGATTACGCCTTGCCAGATAAAGTCCTCTCTCCGGAAGGGCGATTGGCTCAGCGTGGTAGACCTTCAGGATGCATGTCTGCGGTTCTCCATTAGGACAGAACACTTCCAGTATTGTGTGCTTCCGCCTGGTCTCCGCTCGGCACCGTGTGTCTTTATGAAGATGTCGGTCATTGCGGCATTCCTCAGACTGCAGGGGGTTCATGTATATCCATACTTGGACGATTGGCTCCTGCGCAGTCCTTACCCAAAAGGTGCTACGGCCAATCTTCAGTCATTCCTTCAGCTCCTGTTCCAACTTGGGCTGTCTGTGAACTGGCGAAATCGTCTAACGGTCGCTCAAGACCTGATCTTTCTGGGTTTCCGTTGGGATACCGTTCACCCCAGAATGTTCCTGATGGAGGACAGGATTGCAGACCTTTCAACCACGTGCCAGCTCTTCCTCAGTTCTCTCACGTGTCGGCTTGGTGGTTCCAGAGACTCTTGGGCCTCATGGCTTCTTGCGTGTTAGCTCTACCTCTTGCACGCCTGAAAATGAGACCCGCTCAGCTTGCTCTTCAGAGCCGCTGGTCCCAGACTACGGAACCGGATTCAAAGATGATTCCAGTCCCATCCTGCATGACGGTGGATCTTCAATGGTGGTTGTCTGTCAGTAATTTTTCAGTGGAGACCTCCTTGCAGGAGCCCTGCCCACAAGTAATGGTTACTACAGACTCATCCCTTCTTGGTGGGGAGCGACACTGCGTTACCTCGAGGTGTCCGATTTGTGGACGCCCCAAGACAGGCAGTCCCATAGCAATTATCTAGCGCTCTTGGCAGTTTTTCTGGCGCTCAAGGCTTTTCAACCCTCTTTTACCAACAGTGTGGTTCAAATTCACACAGACAATTCCATATCAATGTTTTACATAAACAAGCAGGGGGGCTTCAAGTCTCCCCTCCTGGTGGACCTTGCTATCCAAATTTGGAATTGGGCTATCCAGCACAATGTCTGGCTCCAAGCTGTGCACATTCCGGGTCGCATCAATGTGGCTGCAGACTCCCTCTGCCACCAATCTGCGGCGGGTACGTGTGGGAGATTAACACTGATGTTCTCACCAAGATTTTTCAGCAATGCGGTACTCCAGAGGTGGACCTCTTAGCGACGACATTGAACAGGAAACTTCCTCTTAATGCTTCCAGGGACGGGCTCGAACTATCTTCCTTGGGGGACGCCCTCGAGATCCCTGTCAGACAACATGAAAGCTTATGCCTTCCTTCCTTTGCCACCACTTCATTGGTCACATTGGACACTCGGGAGTGTGTCAAACCCCACTCTCCTCTTCATAGCTCATTGGCCAGCCGGGTTCTGGTTTTCAGAACTGCAGCACCTGTTGGGTGTCCACCCTGATCAGGTTGCTGCAGATTTCCGACGACCTTCACCAGAGCAATCGCCAGTTCTGGCACCCTCCCGACTATCATTCAGCTTGGCGGCCTGGCGCCGGAGTTCCGATCATTAGCGCAGTTCAACCTCTCCGAGAACAACGTGCGTATAATTCAAGCGGCAAGAAGGCCCTATTCAAGAGCTCAATACAGGAGCAAGTGGCTCTGTTTTTGCCATTGGTGTCTAGCCAGGCCTCCGGATAAGGTGCGTACCAGGCCTTTTTTACGCATGAAAATCTTGTAAATACGACCGCTTTATTAGTTTCCTGTGTACATTTACACAGTTTTTAGAGCAGAGGGCAGTGCAAAGGTAGGGGTACTTGAGACAAACCAGAACGCTTCTTTTGATTTTTATCTACATAAATGTAATGGCAAGCCATGGATAAAAGCCTCTGAAACAGAATGTAGTTCTCTGAAGCCTTTCAAAAAAAGAAACTGCACACTGTGATTAAAGGAATGGCTTATTTCCATTCATCTTCTGCTGTGCTGATGCTCATGAAGCAAACCGAAGCACTGCGTATATTCATTTTCCTAGCATTTTAGTATTGTATAATTAATAAGATGGAAAACTAAGTTGCAATTGAGAATTAACATTTTGTAACAAATAAGAAACCAGTATTTCACAAATGTATTTGATTTCTTGTGCTGTGTGCATAATCATGCGGAGGGAGATAATTTTTACACTTAAAATTTAATTTAGAGGCTAATAATAACAGTGTGTTCAATTATAACCATGCACATTCTAGTTTACATCCATTCAACTTTGCAGTCAATGGGGTACATAACTATAAATGGTCAATGGCAGCAGAGTCTTTGCTTAAGGGTGAGTGCTTGTCATTACTCCAATCGCAGCTGTTCTAGCCTCTCAAATCTTCAAGACTACAATTAAAACATCCAAAACCTGACTCTCCAGGAAGTGCAAGTGCTCTGTTGAAAAACAAACAAATGTAAGTTATGTTTGTAATTGAAATCGAAACTCAGCAGAACCTGTCTCTGTAATAATCCCGATCGATATATTTAACTTCATGTAGCGCTTAACACATTGTTAGTCCAATATCTAATCGCTGTGATTATAATACCTCAGCCGATACTCAGTTAACCGACCTTTGAAGGATGTTGGCCAATAAGATGGCTCAGCCGGTTGAGCACTCGTTGCTGCGATCTGTGCGTGATCTGTAGGTTGCAGGTTCGAATCCTGGCAAGGTCAACTCAGCCTTTCATCCTTTCGAGGTCGAGTTCCGACTTCGGTTTGGTGATAATTTTGATAAATATATTTTCTCTGTATAGCACCTTGCCAAAAGCACTATATAAATGACCCATTTGACCATGAGACTAGATATAGAATTTAGCATGGAGTCATTGCCTCCCTGCACTCTTGTATCATAACCTTGGCATACCATTCGGTAGTAATCGCTCCAGCAAATTGGCACTTTCATTAAACATCAAAAAACAATTCTGCTATCGAACCTCAAAACACACAATACAATTCATGTTTGCTTTACTATGTAATTGGCTAGGTTTTTGTGTTCAACATTTAAATACATACAGGAACGATCAGCCCAACCTTAGATAAATAATGAAAGGTATATTTCGGTCACAATGCAGAAAGCTGCCGCATAGTAATGATTTCCTTACAGTTTTTTGCACACTTCATCTGGATGTTAGACATTTTACTCTCTTGCAAAGGCGAAAAGTCATTTTTACTGTCTTAAAATCACATTTACTCTCAAAAGTTTAAAAATACGGAGTAAACTACTCCCACTTCAAAATCTTATCTGGAGCACTGTGTCTAGCCAAAGAGCTTGATCCCAGGCATGCTTCTATTGACACTGTTTTGTCCTTTGTATCTGACCTTGCAGCCTCTGGCATACATTTATTTTTATTTTGTATTTGTAGAGCGCACTATAGCCCACAGGCATCGAGGCACTATGAGGAAACGTAAGCAGGCTTGATTCAGGGTTACCAGATAGCGGCCCAACAGAATATTTCTTGTTACAGATTGTTCTGATACATAATACATTTGAAGGACTTTGCTCAGATGCGTAAATACCGCCCTTTTAAACAAAGAGCCTAGTTTTAATGGCTTTCCGGAATGCTGTGTGAGAGTCCATCATCCTAATCTGGGAAGGGAGGGTGTCCCAAAAGATGGCGGCCATGGTTGGGAAACTGGTACCACCTGCACGCACTCTGCGTGTGTGGGGAACAGTGATTTGATTGGAGTAGGCTATTCTGGACGGTCTGGATGGCGTGTGTCTAATGATTCTTTGTGCTAGGTAAGGGGGAGCCAGACCGTGGAAACATTTGTGCATCAGGGCGAGGGTTTTGAAGACCATCCTTTCCTTGACTTCTTCTGACCCCTCAGATGTGGTCTCTGCGTGAGAAGCCTGTAGTGGCCCTCTGGGTATTGTTCTGAACTAACTGAAGTTTGGCCAGATTGTTGCTTGAGGTCCCAACAAAGAGGGCATTGCAGCAATCCAGCCTCATAATTGCCCTAGCAATTGTGAGGCAGCTCCTTTGGGAGAGGAATGGTCTGGTTGCATTTTTGAGTGATATGCAGCGGAGGATGTGATAGCATTAACCTGCCTGTCCATGGTAAGTTTAGGTTCGAGATACACGCCCAATGGCTTGATGATAACATCCCCATCAATGTCTCACCAGTCAACGGTGAAGGAGCAGTATTGCTTGTCAAGTTTGCGCAGGGTGGAGGGGGAACCAATAAGTAGAAGTTTGGTTTGAGACATAACCAGTCTTCTGCCATCCAGGATTGGATTGTTGAATAGATGGAGTTGAGGGTGTTCATGTCTGTAGGATAGTCGCCCGAAAGGTGGATGAGCATCTGAGTGTCATTTGCATAGTTAGTGTATGAGATGCCCAGGGGGTCCAAGATTCTGAACAGGGGCCTCGTAAAGAGGTTTTATGTCTTATCATGCAGGACATATTTGTCCACCATTGCGACTTTGTCTACAGACAGCTGTTCCTTTTCACTGGCTAACCCAGTCGTCTGACTTTGCAGGTCTTCATCTTTTTCCACCGGTTCAGACCCCCAGACCCCAAATGGGATTTGAATGTGTTCCTCACAGCGCTATGTCATAAGCATTTTTTTTTCTTTTCTTTTTTTATGAAACATTTTATTGTTTACAGGTATAAACAAAACATTCAAAAACACAAACTAAATAACACTTAATTACTACATTTAAACACACAGGTATACATTTCCTCCTGGCATCTGGCTCTTTAGCATATATTATAGAGACATCACATCTAATGGTCTTTGTGATCATGTCGATCGCTTGTATCAGTTCTCCCTACGGCATTCAGTGTCTCTATGGGTCCTCTTTGCCCACCTTCATTTGTCCTCCCGTTTTTGCCATATCTTGGCCGCTTTCTCTGGGCACCGTCTTACGGTATACACTCTCGTTTCCATTGGCACACGCATGTCCACGTCCATTACCTTTTTATCGTATTGTCATAAGCATTTTTAACCCATGGCCACTACCGAACTCCAATACCTGTCTTGGATGGTGGCATTTTTGATTGCAGTAACATTTCCAAGACGAACAAGTGAGCTTCAGGCTCTTTCTGTGGAACATCCGTTCCTAGTTTTCCATAAGGATAAGGTTGTGTGTTGCAGTCGCCCTTCCTTCCTTCGTTCCTAAAGGGATTCCGGAATTTCATTTGAACCAGTCAATATCTTTACTAGTCGTTTTCCCGAGCCCGGCCTCTGAGGGTCCTGCACAACCTAGACGGCAAACACACTCTGAAGTTCTACCTCGCTAGGACGAGCAAATTCAGAAGCTCTACACACCTCTTTGTTACGTTTGGTGACCCAGTTTCAAGGCCTTCAACCATCAAAGGGCATTAATGCACATCTAGTCGGGGGCAAAGCGGCTGCTGTTGCCTTCCAAAAGTACGTCCCTTGGGAGTCCATTGCCAAGGCGGCTACGTGGGCCTCCCCATCAGCTTTTTGCGAACTTTACTGTCTCAACCTGAACTCCCGGTCTGGTTCTCAATTTGGCTAGGCAGTTCTTAAGAATTTGTTCTAATAAGGTACATTTCTATCCACCCATAATACCTATGGTCAGTACTTGGGAATCTCCCACAAGTAAGGAGGAAAGAGGACAGGATGAAGGAGTATGACAAAGTTACTCACCGTAGTGACTACCTTACTCCTAGTCCATAGTCCGGAAGCCCCACGCAGAAGGGCCTAGCAAAAGGGCCTGTCTGCGCCTCAGGAAGCACCAGAGCAGCCCCGTCACCGACTGGAGAGGGCAGGAGCCCCTCTCCATTACCCTGCATCTTCATCTCCAATGGGTAAGAGCCCCTCCAACCCTACGACCTGAACTGTGCCACCGCCGACCATCGACCCTGATATCAAGGCACAATTCGAAATTGTGCTCTCCCTTATAGAATCTCCATAGGTTGCCATTGAAGGCAACGCGGTCAATGGCCTCCACATTCGTTTGAATCCAGCAACGTTTCACTTCCGTATTACCTGCCTCGGCCACGGATTGGCTAGGCGCTTCCACTTAAATCGGCAGTAACCACCGATGGGCAGAAGCAGTTTATCTGGAAGCCCCACGCAGAAGAGCTTAGCAAAAGGGCCTGTCGGCGATGGTACGTCGGCCATCGGCAGCACCCTAAACCGATCCGTGTGAGTACGTTGCTCTTGTTGCCCCGCCACCATCATCACCCTCTCCCACACGCTCACCCTCGAGTAGCTTCTATAGCGGTGCATCTCAAATGCCAACTATGCCACTTTTGATGCCCGCACTGCGCACAAACTAAACCGCCACCTCCCCAGCATATATCGGCGTTCATGCTGAATACAATAAGCCAGTCCGGCTCAGTGCGATCTAAGTATCACTACGAACAGCCTATGGTACGCGTACATTGACACTCTGCTAGATCAATCACTATTTGGTGCATACCCCCCCTATCATTGCACTGCTAATGTCTAATAAGATATGTGCACATTACTATTACCATTACATATACTATTGCCTTGTTAATGTTTATCAATGTTTTACTGCCTTGTTAGGCCTTATTAGAAATGTGCAAAATACTGCTGGTACCCTTTCACAATCGTAGGAAAACAGTTTTTCCTACACTATGTTGGAGCCTGCCTATGATAGCATACTGTTAGCAATGCCCTACCAGCCCATTATGCCAGATCGTGCTCTCTCTCTCTCCCATGCTCTCAGGCATATCATATTAGCTTATGGTGCACCAACCCCTACTAGCTGAGATCATGTATATGTTGGCATATTGTTAGTGATGCTTCCCAGCATATTGTGCTAGATTGTGCCTTTTGACACACATTCCTAGCAAAATCGTACTAGCCTATTGTGTACCAACCCCCATTAGCCAAGAATACTCATTTGACAGTATATTGTTAGTAATTCCTTACTAGCCTACTAATAGCAGGTTGTATATGACATTGTATTGCATATGTCAGCTTACTGATAGCCCTACTGCGCCAGACTGTGCTTCCCCTACTTATTCAGTTATATTGTATCTTCCCACCGCATCAGATTGTGCTTTCCCACATTCATAACATAACCGCAATAGCCTACTTAGCCAGAATGCATTCTCCTCTGCTTTGTTTGCTATCTAGCATTGACCCTCTTGACCTACTGTGCCTATGATATTGAATGAAAACTTGGAACCAACCCGTTAGCTCATTGCTATTACACCCGGTAGCCACACGCAATTGTTTAATTACCCTAGTGCTACCTCACTATGTATGTGCCGGGCATATACACCATCTTACTAAGGGCCATTCTTCACCTAATCTGCATGACTAGCCATATCAGGGCAGGAGTTCCCCCTCGTACATACCGACCTGCAGTGCCCCAGCCAGCATTTCCAATGAGCTATGCAATGCTGGCGAAGCAAAACGCCCCAGCCTTTTATGGCTCAGTGAGCATGTGTGGCTGGGGAACTGAACTGTCAAAGGGAAATAGTGTTTCCCTTTGACAGTTCACCCAGCCCAGGTGCACTCCCTCAGCTGGAAAAAGAATCTGCGGGAGTACTCGTTGTTTACTGGGCTGGCTCCTTAGCTCTCCCATAATGGGTGAGGGTGCCACTGGGCGGGCACCCCTTGCCATTATGGATGAGCCTCCAGGCTCGGACTGGCCTATAGGGCAATGCCTGTACCCAAAATGCAAATTGCTAGTGTGGGGCAGTCAAAATGGGCCACCTTTTTTGGCCAATGTCGGCCAGTTTGAATTACTTCAGTTAGTAATTTTGACCATTGTTGCTGAATAAATATTCTTTAAATATCACAATTTACTTGCATTTGAACACAAAGCACCCCTTTGGGTACTATTCAAACAGTCTGTGACTAAAGGAATGAATATCCATTTACAACTGCAGGCAACTTTTTCATTGGCGCCTGAGACAGTTTCATGCTTCAGCGTGACCATGTGAGCCGCCCCTGCGCATTTCTTCCAATCCAAAAATAAAAAAATTATGTTTTACATTTCATGCTGGCCTCACGGCCCCCCCCCCCCAGGGATGTGGCTGCACCCCACAGTTTGAGAGGTGCCAAAGAGCCCCTCGTAGAGATGGAGAAGGAAGAACTCCATGTTCAATACCCACAGTTACCTTCAGCTGCAGGAGGTACAGCAAAGTGACTCCGTCACCCACAAGTCTGTGGTAGGAGGCAGACTGTCGTATCATCTCCAGAGTTGGCAAAGCATAATTTGGACGCATGGGTGCTGCAAACCGTAGTATGTGGTTACTGTCTTCCATTTCTAAAGAGACCTCCTGTTTGCACCCGCCTCCCAAAATCCAGATCTACCTTGTTTCCGGATCTGCTGCTCCAACAGGAGATTCTCATCTTGTTGGAGAAAGGTGCAATAGAATTGGTACCTGCATCAGAGAGAAACCAGGGTTGGCACTCTTCCCTACTTCCTGATGCCCAAGAAGGATGGAGGAGAGTGACCCATCTGGGACTTGAGATGCTTGAACAAGTCTCTCAGGAAGGACAAGTTCAAGATGGTAACTCTTTTGCAGGTCCTTTAGGCCCTTCGACTCCAGGATTGGCTGGTGTCATTGGACCTTAAGGATGCTTAGTTTCACGTGCCAATACATCAGAAGCACAGAGTGTTAGGCGGAAACCTGTGCAGTTCCCTCTGGGACCACTGCAAAAGATTTAGGACTACAGGTGTTTGGCAGTAAACCCACTTGGTAGCAGTCTGTACCACACATTCACTTGGTAGCTGTGGCTGAGCAGTCAGACTTCCCTCAAGAAATGTTAGGCAGTATACAGAGTATTCACAATAGGTCAAGAGAACACAATAGAACAAGTAAACACTGACCAGGTCTTGGTGTAAGATATTTATTTAAAACCACATTAGAAAAACACACAGGCACTAATAGTAAGCAATTCAAAAATCGCAGTCACTAAAAGATATACACTCCCTTAAAAGAATATTAGACAAGTCTTAAGTAAAGCCCCACTTATTTTCAGACAGAGGTGAGCGCTTAACTTAGATGGCACTCTAATAATTTGTTTTAAAAAGGGAGAGAAAAACAGAGAATAAATTGAAACAGATCCCAACACTTTTTCACGAACACAACAAGAGAGGAAGGCAAAGTAACACCGTGAATTCAGAGTCAGTAGGCCGGATCCGCTTTAAGAGGATCAAAACGAAATGTGTCCAAGGTCACACGGTTGCAGTGCACAAAAGTCTTGTAACGGTTCAAAAAGGAGTTGGACCAAAGAAAGGGACCAGTTAGAGGGTCAAGGCGGCCAGCCCAGCCCAGAAGATTAAGGGGTTATTATTACCTTGTAGCAATCTTTAGAAAGGGAGGCCTGGCGGACACGTTTACCTTAAAGTGGTGAGAATACTCCAGGGGGCAAGTTGTTCCTGGCAGCGGATGCAAGTCGGTGCTTCGTCCGGGGGAAGAGAGGATCTTGTCGGGGAGGAAGACAGGAGTCCGTTTCACTGCCAGGGAAGAAACCAGCCGCGGAATTTCTCAGGTACAAGGAGCTGTCCGTTGATTCGCGGTTCAGTGGTAAGTGGCTATCCGGCCGCCGGGGTGCTTGCCACGGGCAGTTCCACCACAAACCGATCTGGGGTGCGAAGAAAGAAGGTGAACTGGTTGTGCCCACCAGTCAGGGGAAGAAGCCTCTCCAGCTGGGAGATCTTCTCTGTCGTCGGGAAGTGGTGAGTCGGTTCCGCAGGGCTCCACCGGTGGTGTCGTCGTGGCAGGTCGGCTCCGCTTCTCCCGGGACAGATCTTAACGCTCTGCAAGAGGACCTCTACTCTTGTCGGGCTAGGTCGTTTCCCTGCTCAGAATTTGTGGTACAGGTATCCGCGGCTCCTACAGCCTTCTTAGCTGGTTTCACTGGACAGTCCCGAAGAAAGTGTCCTGAGTTTCCGCAATAGAGGCATAATTGCAGCTGCCTTCTTCTTTCCCGCTCTTTCTGGGTTAAAGGTCCTTTCATGCCCCCTATTTGCATGGGTTCCACCGTGTCAGCTCCCCTAGTAGAGGTTTGTGGTTTAGAAAACACTCGGGTATCAAATTTGGAACGATCTGCCTTCCTGTTCTGTAGTCTGTGGTCCATTGGACAACTAAGTCAATATAGTCTGAGCATTCTTGTGGAGGATTCACAACTTGAGCTAACACATCCTTGAGCTCTCCACGCAGGCTTCTGTAGAAGAGCGTTATTCTCTTATCCTCGGGCCATTGAGTTTCCACTATAAGTCTGTTGAATGAGGCTATATAAGTCAAGAGGTCTTGATTACCCTGTCGTAAGAAAGAAGTTCATTGTCCAAGGCCTGCCCTTGTGCATGTCTTGCGAAAAGTTTCTCCATGGGTAGGAGTATTGTGGTGGGCTTAGCGTTCTGTAACGCTCACCTGATTCCCACGGAGGCGCGGGTCTTTGCAGGAAGGTGTCTGTGACTCAAAGTGATGTGCAGGACTCGATTGGCTTCTGGGGTCGAACCGCTTCGCACTGTGTGTCGAACTCGAAGAGTGAGGTTTCTGCATGTGAAAGAATATGGGGGGTTAATGGCCTGGGTTGTTGTGTCTCTCTCTCTCTTCTCTCTCTCTCTCTCTCTCTCTCTCTCTCTCTCTCTCTCTCTCTCTCTCTCTCTCTCTCTCTCTCTCTCTCTCTCTCTCTCTCTCTCTCTCTCTCTTCTCTCTCTCTCTCTCTCTCTCTCTCTCTCTCTCTCTCTCTCTCTCTCTCTCTCTCTCTCTCTCTCTCTCTCTCTCTCTCTCTCTCTCTCTCTCTCTCTCTCTCTCTCTCTCTCTCTCTCTCTCTCTCTCTCTCTCTCTCTCTCTCTCTCTCTCTCTCTCTCTCTCTCTCTCTCTCTCTCTCTCTCTCTCTCTCTCTCTCTCTCTCTCTCTCTCTCTCTCTCTCTCTCTCTCTCTCTCTCTCTCTCTTTTCCCCCCCTCCCCCGGTCAACGTGCTCACCTTAGATAGGTGAATGCTGGGCTCCTCCCATCTGCGTCTGGTGCAGGGTGTCGTTGCCAGTCCTTCACTGGTGAAACATTGGCCTCTTGAATTCAGAGGATGGTTACCGTTGTTATCTGCACGAGCAGTGAGTTTCTTGGACACCTTTTGTCTTTCTAGTCTTTAAATGCGTGGCACTTTAATATTGAAGACTCTGTATAATGCTTTTCCCTTATGTATTGCAGGACTCTTGGGATGGAAGATGGAGTGAAGCGCCTGGAAATTCGTAAGCATGGCAAGCGCTCTAACTGTCTTTCCTTGCAGCTTAGTTCGTGTTAAAGAGGCGCCGGAGTATTCGCAGGCGTTTTATTTGCGACGGAGCGTGATGGGCGCGAGTAAATACCTGCTTAATGTCTTTTTCTTTTGTCTTTCAGATGTTGGTTTGCAGCGCCGGAGTCAGCGGAATGCTAGTAAGTTTTAACTATAGTTTGTCTTCTCAGGCGGCGATGCAGAATGAAGAAATCCGGAATTCACAGCGTGCCGGTAAGTATAACAATGCTTTTGTCTTTGCAGGCGAAGGTGCAGCGTGAAGACACAGCCACTGCTGATGGATCAGGTGAGAAAGCACCGTGTGTAGAGTTTGCCTTGCTAACCTGTTGTTTCTTGTCTTTTGCAGGTGCTGATGTTGACTGGATACAGAATAGTAAGTATAATTCTTGCAGGTTCAGGATCGAAGAGGAAAGGCTGGAACAGACTCGGTGAGCGTTCTGCTGCAGATGCAGAATAAACGCGAAGCACGTTTCATCTATCGGGTGTGGTTTAAATAGCCTGGAGTGATGAGGCGTCTTCTTCCACGGCCCCGCCTAGGTAAGAAAAGAGTTCCAGTTTCCAGAAGAGTTCCAGTGCTGTATCCAGGGAGTGGAGCTGCCCCACCCAGGTAAGAAAGTAGTTCCTGTTCACAGAGGGCTTCTAAGTGGCTGGTAAGTAAGCAGCATGGTCTGCTGCAGGTAAGTCCACCCAAGCACTTTCACACCATTATGAGCCTGGCGCTTCCAGTGCCGGGACCGCTGGTTTTGATGAGCCTGGTGCCACCGGCGCCAGGACAGGGTCCAAAAGGTCCCAGTAGGGACCGGCTGGTGCCTTGGGTTAGGGGCCTGCTCCCAAGGACGTTGGGCTGGTCCTGGCTCCTTGGGAACAGTGATCATGACACCTTAGTATTGTGCCGGGTCTCTGTGGGGCTTCCAATGCTTGAGGCAGGGGCCTACATTTTACAGTGGGCCTCTGCTGTATGGACTGGGGGAGGCGTGGTGCTTTTGAGGCGATGGAAGCTACCTTTTCCCTCTTTCTGGGTGAGCGGATCACCAGGTTGTAGCCCAGGAAAAGTTGAGGGAGGGAGGGCAACACCCCACCACTATGTCCACACCTTCCCCCCACGGTCTCCTCACCTCCTCTCGGTTGCTGTCTTCGAGATGGGCCGACACTGTAGGCCTGGGCGCCTCCTCCTGACGGTGCCGCTGTGTGTAGATCACCGTGCAGGCTTTCCCGCTCGGGCTAGGTTGGGGGGACGCTGCACAGTTCGAATGGGGGGCTCTTAAGGTCCTACTGGGTTCTCGCCTCAACCCCCATGCTCCGGCGTGCTGTGTGCGGGTGAGGGGCCCGGGCTGTGCTCTTCTCAGCCTCCGAGCTCCCGCGGAACCTCCTCCAGGCGGGGTCCGGGCCTCCGTTTGGGGCCATGTGCGCAGGGGCGGCACCCTGTGCGCTCAGCCCCCAGACATTTTCTGTGGGTGCGGGGTGGGACCCCAACACTTCCGGCCTCACCGCGTCCCCCGGGGGGCCGATGGTGCAGCAGTGCGAGCTGCCTCCGGGGTCCTTGGCGCGCCCTGGTCCCAGTCACTGGTGTCCTTGTGGGTCCCTGTTCGGGCTGCTCCGCTCGGGGAGTAGATTGGGGATGCACCCCCTCAGATCAGGTGGGCGGCTCTTGTGGTCCTGCGGGGCGTTCGCATCGACTCCCCTGCTCTGGTGTGCAGTCTATGGGTGAGGGGCCCGGGCTGTGCTTCTCTCCGCCGCTGGGCTCCCGCAGAACTCCGTCTCGGCGGGGTTATAATCACTGCGCCCTTCGTTCGGGGCACCGTCTCCAGGGCATGAATTCCTGGCGTGCTCTGTGGGTGTAGGGGGGGACCCCAGCACTGCGGGCCTCACCACGGTACCCCGGGGGATAGATGGCGCAGCCCGGCGAACCGCACCCGGGGTCCCAGGCGCGGGCTGGTCACGGCCGCCAGCGTCCTTCCAGGAACCTTCCCTTGGCAACTTGGCTCGGGTGTGTGTTGGGCTGGAATCCTTGGCCCACGCACTCGGTGGAACTGACCACCCGGGGCACGGGTCCTCTCCGACTTCACTGAATAATCCTGGCCGGGGACTGGAACAACGCACTAGGCCCTGCGACATGCTCCGCGCCCCCTGGTGGTCTTGGTATCGATATTCTAAGAGGATTACTGATGGGGGATCTTGCCTTCTGTATTGTTACCATGATTTGCTATTAAACAAAGTTGCTCATGGGAGGTTTGTAACATTCTATGCTGACCCAATGTATATTCCCCCACTGCTTTTCCACGTTCTTGTATTCGGTGCGTACCTGTATATTCTTATTCCCCCTTACTTTTCTCACCTTTAGATCCTCTCGTGGCCTTTTCTTTGCTACATTTTTGTTCTCTGCTCGCTTTCAATACCTCAACTGTCGCTCTATCGTCTTAAATGGTATGCCTACGTTCAGTGCTCCAGATAAGGTTTTGAAGTGGGAGTATTTTGGTCCCTATTTTTATTTTTTTTAAAGTTGAAAGTAAAATGATTTTTTTAGAGTAAAAAATAAAATTGCTAGTGAGTATTTTGAAAGCAGGTAAAAGTATCTTTTAAAAGTAAAACAGATGTTTTTGTAATAAATATTTCTTTGCACCTATTTATGAACATTGAAAGAGATGTTTTTACCTCTTCAGATGAAGTAGTAGTAATCGTTTTTACTTCCTGTGGTATTACACTTAGTAGTATTCCACACCTATCCATGCAGCAGTGTGGGTGAAGGGGGTGAGGGGGCAGGCACTGAGTCCGTTTCCTGTTTTTTGTTGGTGATATTTTTACTCCCGAGTTCTTTATTTTTTTTGCATTTTATTTGTATTTGACTATTGGGGAATAACACTGAGACTTCTTCCCTAAGGGGAGCCCCCCACCTTTGGGACTAAGAGGGTGATCCAGCTATGCTTAACACCCCATGGGGGAAACGGTAAGCGGGAACCATCTGGGGGGGGGGGACTAGTCCATCCCCCACTTAGCTGATCCAAAAGGGCAATAAGTCACTATTTCCCCCGCCCTTCCCAGGCATTAACACTTTTGTAGGGCGTGTAGGGGTTGGATTTGGCGATGACCATATACTCTCTTTACTAATGGCTGACTTGGCTTTTGACCATAGATATTCCCAGTCGTCTGTGAAGACTAAGGCAAGTGAATCAGTCCAATGGAGGAGCATCTACCTGGATAAATAATGGCTGAAAGACAATGTACATGTACATCATTTGCTGGGCTGTAAACTATTAAATCTGCTCTTGCGTGGATAACCATTATTTCAGTTAACCCTTAATTTGTTGAGTAAGTGGTACAATCCATGTTCTCTTGGGCAATGGGCCTAAGGGCTGGGTATTTCGAAAGGAACTATAGTAACAACATCACCTGTAGCTAGGAGTAACAAAAAATTCTCATAGTGGCATGATAAATCAGCTATGTTTATTTGATGCTAAATTTTCTTGTGACCTACTTTAAACGCTGAAAACAATTGACTGTTGCTTATTTTTCTTTTTGCAGGCCAGAGGGGACTCCTTTTGAGGATGGTGAGTGACAGTTTATAAAAAGATCTTTCAATATATGTTGGCTTGATTTGTGTTCATTTTAAGAATGTGTTTTCTTGGAATTGAGATTGTAATATTTCCATGTGACAACATTAAAAAAAAATATATAAATCAGAACATAAATATGAAACATAATCACATCATGGTTTTGATAATACATGAAACAGAAAGGCCTGACAAGCAGCAGTATATTTATTTATATAGCCCTCCAAACCCGGGGGTAACTGGGTGCGTTATAAGTGATTATTCAATTTACAAGTTGCATACAGTCAGTACAAGAAATTTGCAAGATATTATTACATTGTTTACAAGCAAAGATACATAAGATATATACATGAGTCCATTTACATGGGCATCAACCGAATGTTAATGAGGCCGGTCTAAAGAAGTGCAGGCTTAACGTTGAGCTTGAGTGTTTTGTGATCAGCCAACCTTTTTGGTACTTTTTTCTAAATCTGACGAAAGACTGATTTCGCTCTCAGGATTGTAGGTAGGGAGTTCCATAAATGGGCCGCCAGAACGGGAAAGCTGCTAGCCCCTGCATTTTAAAGTTTGAATCTGGGGACTTTTAGGCAGAAGGAGTTGACAGTCCTCGTGGGGCGTGTTGAAGAATTTTTTGCCCATTTTCTTTTCCATTAAGTATTTTGGAGTTGAATTGTTTAGACATTTGTGGGTGAGGGAGACCGTTTTGAAGTGAATTCTATCCATGACTGAAAGCCAATTGTTCTTCTGTCTGGCCTCAGATATGTTGTCTTCTTGGAAAACTGAGCCATTCTAAGTGCATTGTTCTGTAAGATTTGAAGTTTGTTGATGATGACTATTGTAATGCACTTTATCTAGGTGCGACCAAATACGAGTTTTGAGAGACTTGAGGCTCTTGCTAGAGTAATGCATCTCTCTGTAGAGAGAAAAGGTTTGCAGGCATGGATCAACTTATCAGGGAAAAAAATCAAGGGGGGGGAAAAGGCAGATACATCTGGGCAGTAGCACAGACAATCGCAGTAACATGGCATAGTGTGAGACACGCCTGGGAGTGGGTCAAGACATCCCTTTGTGTGTTTTGGCATCATACTGCGTTACCCCAACTATCACAGATCTGGGGCAACCTCTAGACCTATATATTCCATCCTCCATTGCTCTGCAGTTGTCCATGTCCAACACCCATTTGGAAATCTTGGGTAACTCCCTTGCCCCCCCCCCCATTGCATAGCAATATTCCTATTTGCCATTATCAACAATTAAAAATTAAGTTTCTTGTAACAAGTATAAACCGCATTCCCCACCCCATTCCCTCCACCACCCCAATTCCCAGCAATGTTGCCGTTGGTTCCCCTGGTATCGATTCAGGCACTGTCGTGGATATCTTGTGGATTATCCTTCTCCAAAACCTCTGGATCCTTGGACATGACCATATGGTGTGGTAAAATGTTTCCTGACCAACATGACGCCGCAAAAAGCTAGGGTCCATCACCCAGAGCCCCACCAAAACAACATTTCTCTGGTATATAATCTTCTGTATAACATTTTTTATTTCGTCTGAAACTGGCTGGGACCTCTAGCTCTCAGGGGGGACATTATCGGTTCCTGACACGCCACCACTTTGACTGACTCCCCATTTTTGCTGAAGTTTGGTTAAGGGGTGCGCAGTGAAGGTACAACGTTTTTTGGTATAGGGTCGAGATCGCCTTCTTGAGCAACAGGTTCCAGTACATGTGGCTTCTACAGGGGATTGCTCTGGGCTGAATTTTGCATAACGATAGGCATCCAACTGTTAATTTTGCAATTTGTTGCATTTCCTGAAAAGACAACGGGTGCCCTTCCAGGAGCACACCTCCCCTGATATCACCTGTATATTTTTTCCATGCCAGTGAGGTGTGGATAACATCTTCCCGAGCTGCAGCAGATCCCTGTTGTTCCATAGCGGGGCACTCGGTCACTACCCCACCCCACCGCTCTCCTCATTCTCTGCCCGGCTTATACCACCTGTTGCGAAACTGAAGGCAGACCAGCCACCTTCACTCACACCCCACCAAGAAGTGTCAGCAAAGGATCTGCATATACCATACCAGTCGTTCCAGTCCGATGTGGCGCGGGATGGGTCTGCCTGCAGCCACTCATTTGCTACCACAAGCTGGGTGGGCCAATAATATTTCTGGGGATTTGGGAGACCGAACCCGCCATCCCATACCGAGCTGTACAGGAGCAAGGCAATCCTCGGCTGGGAATCCAGCCACAGCAGCTTTCTCAAAGCTCTGGTCGAACTCGCTATCCGGGATCTTAACAGCGGTATTGGAGAGGACATAAAAATATCTGGACAGTGTGATCATTTTAAATATTGCTGCTCTACCTAAGAATGACTGGCGGAAGGGCTGACCAAATTTTGGTGCTGGCAGAAATCTTTCGGATAATGTGTCAAATTAAGTGCGAGAAAGGTGGATGAATCCCGGCAAATGACTATCCAGGTATTTAAATGAGCCACTGCGACTCATAAAGCTCTGCTTCTCCAGACCACCTGAGGTATGGGTCTGCAAATTGTGAGAAGTAACCAGGCCTAATATAATTAAACTAGGTGCTCCTCATACGCCAGTTCACCCGCCTTTTGATATTTTCCTTGTGTGCCGTGAAGAAAATGGCTGCACTGTTGTTGTAGCCAGGTTGCAAAGCAACCACATGCCTGAAGCAGCCTCCTGATTGCCTGCTGCCATTGATTGATTTTCCCCAGGCCAGCCCCACCGGAAGGCGAGAGCCGGCCAGCCTTCGAAGGGCCACTCAAAAGGGCCAAGCCTGTCTAGGCCGGTCGTGCCTTCCGCCACGACACCTACATCTAAGACGCAATACTACTACTGTGAGTATACCCTTCATCTGCCTGACTGTGTCTTCTCGATATCCATTAGTCCCAAGGAATTTACAATTATCTGCCCTACCGGCACTTCGCTATTCGCCGTACCCCTAACGTCCCTACCGCTAGCTTGGACAAGTTTGACCTACTACTTGCGGCAAGAAGTCCTTCAACCTACCCACCGCACCTGACACTGTACCAAACAGACTTATCTGCATATTCCGATTCCCGCTATATGTACCAGCTTTCATCTACAGCATGCTAGACATATGCACTATATGCCCATGCCGCCTGAACAGAGACTACTACTTGTTTACACAGATTAACGCTGCCTCGGTGTCCCTATTGCTCGAATAGTCGATGCGCTACGTGCTTTACACTCAGTACTACACCTATAACCATACCGCCTGATTAGACATTGTGCCACCACGTATGATATGCTAAGTTTTACTCCTGTGAACTGGTTAGCATTGTGCCTGTACACATACTGTTTGAATAGGTAATGCGTTACATGCTCAAGGATTAGTACTGTATTTGTGATCTTATCACCTGATTAGACACTGTGCCGCGTGTAATGTGCTTAATATTGCACCAATGAATTATTGTGTCCTCTTATTGTGTTATATGCTCTAGGATTAGTACTGCATTTGTGATCTCATCACTTGATTAGACATTACGCCAAGTGCGATCTGTTCAGTACTGCACCTGCAAACTGTCAACAGTGCATCAGTGCCCTTCTGTTTGAATGGTTAAGGCGTTGCGTACGAACTGCACAGAACCAACCTGTGCCCTTTACATTTGAACAAAAATTGCATAATTTTTTCAACTTTGATCAAGCATTGCATCTATAACTTTACTACCTGGCGACATCAATGTGATTCCTAGGCCGTTGTATATGACTCGCCTACTTCTGTTATCTTAGGTTCTAGTATATCACCTGTGCTCTCTAGTCCGTATGTATATTACCAGCAATACCATTAGCTAGTGAGTCATTGCTATGTTCACAATACTGATTGAACGACTGTCTTCCTAGAAGGCTCCTCCTTAGATTACGACTGCCACATCTGGTCTGAAATATGTCTCCCATGACTGAGCAGTTGACATTATTACTGTTTACCATACTAATGATCTTCCAAAAGACCCTAATCATAGGTACCTATATCATAGGCCAGAAAACGTCGACTATGACTAAAAAACGTTCCTCATACAGAACACTAAACCAACGCCTTGTCGGCCTCCACCTAAAACTGGCCTACAACCAGTAGCTATCAATCATACTAAATATCTACCGAAGCCACTGTCTGACATCAATCTAGACCAACTTCACTCCAATTATGACATGAATAGTTCCTCACCACCTGCCCTTACTACAATCACCCTTTAACCACTTCTAATAGACCCTGCCCACTATCCTTAAGAAATAACAGACTCCGTGCCAGGCTACCATGTCTCCACGAGCCACAAAATAGTACCATAACAAATCTCTGCCCTGACTAAAAAAAAAAAACTAAAAAAAAACCCCCAGGCCAAATCTCTCCACAGATTAAACAATGCGGCCACTTCTAACACCCAGAATCCTTAAACCAATAATCACTTAAAGACCAAAGCAAACCAGTCTAAACTCGCAGACCTCCAGGAACCTAAAAACTCCACTAATATGACAGGTGCTCTAATAAATACCAGATCCCTAGTTGCAGAAGCCACTAAAATGGCAGACCTGATTTCAATGGACAACCTTGACTTCCTAGCGGTCACAGAGTCATGGTTGCATGTAGCAGCAGTCCCTGGCCCTCTCTTTAGCAGTCCCTCACAATTATCAAATTCTCAGAGCGGACAGAGTTGATGCCAGAGGAGGAGGCATTGCCCTCATCGCCAAATCTAACTTGGCCATAAGATTAGTCCCTTCATCATTCGTTAAATCCTGTGAAATTCGCACAGCCAAAGTACCCATCTCCAACTCATGCACGTTAACAATCTACTTAATGTACAGACCTCCGGGAACCATTGGTACCTTTTTTGAGGAGGGTATTGCTAGAATTCTATCGGGCAATACCAAAGACATCTCACAAGTATTACTGTTGGGGGGACTTTAATCTTGGCTTCAATTATCCCACCGACAAACATGGTCACGCAGTATCCAACATACTCTCAGAACAGGGACTAGCCCAAAGAGTGACTCAACCTACCCACGTCAAAGGCAGAAGACCAGACTGGGTGGCTGACGTGAACTGTGAAACTTCATCACCTCTATAACTCCAATTTAGGACCTATCACCTCCTGATTACATTCACTCTGATCAATAAATAGTTGTGTCCAAAGACCAGGCTATAGCACCACCTCTCCCAACGAGGAATAAAAGAAATGTTTACAGTGGATAAGATATTACCACATATACTCCCCTCCTTTAACTCCCTCTCGAGGGCCTCTGACCCAGACATTCTAGTAGAGGCCTACAACAGTACTATGTCTAAAGATCTAGACATCGTCGCACCTCTCAAAATGCGCAAAAGTAAACCGAGGGCTCATTTGAACGCTTGGTTTCCACCACAACTAAAAGCCCTTAGATTCAAAAAAAGAAAACTGGAAGCTACATGACGACACCACCCAACTGAAGAAAACAAGACTAACTTGATTAACTTCACTGACAACTATAAAAAAAGAAATAATCCGCACAAACAAAAGATAAGTACAATGAAAGGATTACTAAAGCAAGCTCCAATACCAAGGAACTATTTGTGATTCTACGAGAGATGGAAGCTCCAATCCCACCTACAGACAACGTTGTAAAGGACAAACTCTGGTGTTCGAACATTCAGAACACCCTAACAAATAAAATTGCCTTACTTCAAAACAAGATTGCTGATAAGAAAGCTACCTTGCCTAACCGTGACGCACAACTCAGAATACCAAATCATTTTACTAATAACAGAACAATTCAGATTCTCTAAGGTCTCCATCCTTGAAGTCTAAAAAATGATCTCCTCCCTGAAACCTTTGAGATGCCAGGGAGACAGTTTCTCTGCCCAGATAATTAAAGATGCAGCCAGAGACCTGGCACCATTTATAGCCAAACAAATCAATGCCTCCTTCTCGTCAAATATTGTTCCAAGTAACCTAAGAGAGTCATGGGTCTTATCCTTGCTAAAAAAGCAAACTCTGGACCAGACTATTCCGACTAATTATAGGCCGATCACAACAGTGCCTTTCCTACTTAAAATACTTAATAAAGTAGCGTATCTTCAAATACAGAAGTACCTTGAAACTAACCATTTTTAGATGCCTGCCAATCCGGCTTCAGGCCACAACATGGCACAGAAACGGCACTAATCAACCTAAAAACCCAAATTGATGAGCTTAGGGATAAAGGGAAAGCTGCATTGCTACTCCTCCTTGACGTGTCCGCCGCCTTGGTCTTGCTGGACCATGAAGTTTTATGCAAACACCTTGCCTCTGCGGCTCACTTTTCTAAGGACGCAATAGCTTTGGTCCAATCCTTAAGTAATAGAAACATGAGAGTCTTCTCTCCATCAGCATCCGCAGACCCTATCCCGATAACTTGTGGCGTACCGCAAGGCTCTTGTGTCTCGCCAACAATGTACAATATATTCACAAAGCCCTTGTTTGACAAATTGGACAGTCTTGGTGTCACCTACACTAATTATGCAGATGACACCCAGGTCCTCCTACCCCTTCCGGCGATTACAATAAGGACACCGCTCTTGTGAATAAAATCAGGCGTGGATGGCAGCCCATGGCCTATGCCGGAATGACGACAAAACCAAGCTCCTGATACTTGGAACTGTCACCGACCTGAAAAAAATTGGCACTAACTACACTGCATTTAATATTGATGGGAACTTAATTAAGGTTGTAAAGGATGTAAAAACCCAAGATTTTTACCTTGATTCTGCATCAACCTTGAGTAAACGAGTCAATACTATGGCATCAACAACAGCATACATCTGCAAGTTAATCAGGGCCTGCAGGCCATTCCTATCTAAAGCGAGTTGCATCATCCTAGCCAATGCTCTCGAAATTGGATTACTGCAATGCCCTATATATAGGTGCGACCAAGCACATTCTGAATAAAATTCAGATTTGACAGAATAATACACTCAGAATGGCAGTAAGTATTCCAAATAGAGGGCATTTCTCAGAGGTAAGGAGACCAAACCACTGGCTGTCCATTAACAACAGAATCCTATTTAAAACAGTTTCCCTCACATTCAAAAGCCTCAACAATGCTGCACCACCCTATCTAGCTGAGAGAATGGTCATGAAGCCTACTTCTCGCCCCACCAGAACTGCTAATTCCTTCTGCCTCGTCATAGCCAGATTCAAGTTAAAAATAATCTGGAGGAAGTAGCTTCCCTGTCAAGGCTGCACAGACCTGGAAGGCACTCCCACTCTCTTAAGAGTGGAACAATCCTTCCATAGCTTCAGACGCAATACCTTAAACTGGCTGAGAACTGACCAAGTGACCTCTGATGCATTCCATTACTGAATACTATATCATGTAATATGGATATTACTTTGTTGATGAAGACCACCCAATGCCTCTCTGTATTTACCACTTATGCATCTATCAGTGTCCTCTACTGTATTCCTTGTCTTGTATTTCTTCTGTAACTTAAGCTTAAAGTAAACTTGTAACCTCTGTGCCCAGTTACCTAAGGGTTCGGTGCGTAATACAAATAAAGAAAACAGCTGTCCGCAGGGTCCCGTTGCCCCCCTAGTATTGGGAAAGTAATTGACCTCAATTGGCCTTAAGGCAGCTGAACAATCCTTGAGTTCAACCACTGAGGCTCTGACGTACAGCAGCAGGTCATCTGCATACACTATATTCCTGACCTGTCGGCCACCTAAAACCCCCTTCGTGAGGGGATCTCCTCTGAGCAAAATAGCCAGAGGCTCAATAGCCAAGATAAACGGCGCTGGAGAGATTTTTCAGCCCTGTCTTGTTCCCCTCTCGAGAGGGAAGCCCACCCCCCGCACCTCCACTATGTCACTCCATTAACCTGGACCTGTGCCATGCAGCGCTCATACAGCAGTTTAATCCACTGCAAAAAGACAGGTCTGAAGCCCATTTCTAACAGCACAGGTGCCTTGAGTGACGAGGACTTAAGCGGCAGCCGTGGCTCTGATGTGGAGGCCATAGACTTACCCGAGGAACCGTAAGGTTCCCAGTTGCCCGTCCCCAGCCCCATCAGGCAGGCCGCCGGTACTGCTATGGGGAAGCTACATTCCCGCGACAGGGGGCACATCCTCACCACAGAAGGATAAGCGCACAACCACATGCGCCACCTTGATAGATACGTTGAAGAAGCAACAGACACCAACAGGCCAGTCAAACTTCGGTCGGAGCCTTCCAATACCTTGAATCGTCCGCCCTCCCCGCAGCCGACATCTCAGCATGCGTCCGGGCATTCAACACACAAGGTCGTCCCTGCTAAGAAACACAAGATCGCTGACGCGCGTCTGCCACAGAGGTCTCGGCGGTGCCAAAGAACTCGTCTACGCCTACAGGCGCATCAAAATCTCTCCCAAAGCCACTGGAGCTATGCAAGAGTCTCGCTAACCTAATTTCACCGACGAATAAGCCAAAATCTACATCCTCTTGTATTCAGATGGGTCCACCCCCTCTCCAAGATTGTCTGACAAGATCACTCCCTCTAGGGACCCATTTTCTCTTGGAGAGCCTTTACCTCCTCCTAACCCCTCTGTGTCATCTCCATGGACCAGAGTAAGGTTTGAAAGATGTATGGACAAGCTGTCTAAATTTGTAGACTTCTGACACATATTTTAACCCCAAGAGACCTAGGCAGGACGATTCCAAAGGTACAGAAACTGCAGTCAGACCCCACATGAAGAGCTTTTTGAATACTCAGAACCTGAAGGTCTATGAAGATCCCTATGGCCAACAAGGCAATACTTATGGGCAGCATTCACCTGACCCATGTCCGGATTGCGGCTGAGATCAGCCTGCTGAGGAAACACCTTGGCTTTCACCAACACCTGACCCAGATGCCCTTTGTCGCCCCCACCCCCTCCTCGCCTCTACTGAGACAAGCTTCACCCATTGATGATCAAATGGCATTTATTGCAATCCTGAAAAGGGCCACAGAACAATTTCAGATTGCCACTCAGGAGGCTGTTCAGGATACAGACTTTGTGGAAGACCTCCTAAAGGAAAAACCACCCGCAAGTCAGGCAATCCCTTTGCTGAACTCCCATCAAGAAGCGCATGACACCTTCTTTACTGTCACTTTCACTAGACAAGAGCCGTTAACCCTAGGGTCGAAAAACTGTTTCGCCCCTCCCCTTCTGGCCCGTTGTACATCTGGGGGTCATGCCACTCCAGATCCAGACTCGCTAGTAGTTATTACTACCAGGAAGAGGGCTGGGGTGCCATTGTCTACTTAAGAACAGCCGCACCCCCCCCCAGAAAGACTTTAAAAGCTGTATGCCCTCTGCAAACGCATCACAGCCTCCGCGGCAAATTATTCCACCAGGATTGCTAATAACACTACCCTTCTGTCAAGCAAGCTATAGTGATGTGCAGTGGAATTTACTTCAGTAGGGTCTCCAGGAAGTCCCTGAACAGTTGCAATCACTCCTGCTGGTGGTTGTCTCGGAAGGGAAATGGGTCACCCATAACATCCTCAAGAATACGATGGATGCAGCTAAGATGGCAGGGTGGACCCTGGCCCAGGGCACTCTTCTTAAAAGGCGCACCTGGCTCAAAAAATCACGGTTCAAACCAGAAACCCAGGCTTCACTTATAAACAAACCAGTGGAGGACTCTAATTTGTTTGGGAAAGCTGTGGACGATGCCAGAGAAACAGTGAAAAAAAGAGCACAAGACTCTCAAGTCCCTTAACCAAATTACTGCTCGCCCTTACGAACAGCGGGGAGGTAACTCACTACTCCATTCGGGGGAAATCTTTCCCGTGCCCCCACATAACCAGCATGGAACAGGGGGTACGCCATGGTTGTCCTGACAAGGCGCAGCTGCCACCAGTCAATACCAACAGAGAAGGGTCAGCGAAGAGGCAAAGGCAGGGGTAGGAACTCCACCCCTAGAGGCTCCCGGGCTTCCGCGCAGAAATGACTCTCCAGTCCGGGTCCCCTCTCATGCCTCCCCGGACCTCCTTTTCTTCATGCATGGGAGGAGGTCACTTCAGACCAGTGGGTGCTCAAGACCATAGCCCACGGTTACTATATCAAGTTCAACCAGCCACCTCAATACCGTCCACCAACATCCAGATGCCTATCGCTAGCACACGTGCAGATTCTGCTGGAAGAGGTGCAGATCCTTCAAGACCAAGGCGCCATAGAAGTCAGCCCCATTCATCAGGTCAACAAGGGTTATTCAGTGTACTTACCCAAAAAGGATCTCACCATGCACCCTGTTATGACAGTTTTTCTGAAGTCCAACTAAGGGCTTAGTAAAACCATTCAACTGAGGCAGTACAAGACTCCACTCTTAGTATAAGGCTGTACCTCCTGAGTACATGGTAGCGCAGACAGAGCAGCCAGGCTTATCTTAGGAGGGAGAGGGCTGTAGAATCAGTACAAATAACATTTTAATACAAATGGTCTGAAGAAACACAAACACTATGTATGTAAAAATAAATTATATGTATTTAAATAAGTAAGCACTAACACATTATATGAAATCACAATATAAAAACACACTATACTTGAAGGCACACAGACCCAAGTATAGACCTTATCAGAAATACCGAACAGTAGTTCTAGGAAAGTCAAAACCTTTTCATACACATTCAGTATAGGTCACACCTATCCTTGGGGAATAAAAATAAATGGTTACTTTTTACAATTGCATTCATTAATGCAAGGGCTGTAGGCCCTACCAGTTATACACTGACTCTTAGTACAAATCAGTAAACTGGACAATCTACTTTTTGTGAATAGTGGAACACTTATTCCAGGTGCAGTTAAAACCTGTAACTACTTTTGTGATAAGTTATACTAGGTGAGTAAAACCTAAGGATGTAATATACAATTACAGGTGCTTTTGAGATCGGTGAAACACAGATGGAGATAAGCAGTAACTCTTGTAACTTATTTTTGGATGACACACAGCTAACACAAGGTAAGTAAAACCCACATACTTTTTTAACCTCACAATGAAAGGTGAAAGTAAAACCCAATGTTACACTTTACTGAATGACTCAGTTATTCTAGGTAGGCAACAGCCTAAAACAGACTTATTCTGGACAGGCTAGCAGCAAGTCGGGGGAAGCAAGACCCAGTTGGGGGACACTCATAAAATTACCCTGCAGGAATAATCTGGTGAAACCGACACTTGGGAAGAGGCACAACATAATCACAGGAGAGTAAAATACCTTCATCTACTTTCTATTACACTGGCAAAGCAGTTTCCAAGGAAGAAAAGATGTTACCCATACTTTTAAGAATAGTGTCACGCATCCAATGTAAGTAATAACAGTTGTAACTGTTCACTCTTAGAATTAGTTACCTACCAACTCTTTAAGTAACTTTTAAACACTTATTTTCTTTTCGAGGCAAAAGTCCCAATCCCTTGAAAGTCTTTCCCTTATTCTTGGAGCATGAGTGTTCTCAGTGGCCGAAGGGGGGCACTAGGACCATTGACCAACAGGCAGTGTCAGGATAGGTTCTTTAGTGGCAAAAGTCAGAGTTCTTTAGGAAAACGGGGCAAACAAGTGAGTACTTTACTTTAGAGTTAGAAGAGGGTCCAGGGGCTTCGCAGAAGACACCCTAGCAGGATTCTAGCAGTGGGACTTGGTGCACTCGATGAGGGCCCTCCCCATCACAGAAGACAAACCACAGCTACACAGAAATCCTAATGAGCTTAAGGTAAGTACATACCCAAGCCAACAAAGTACCTCAGAATTGAAGAAGATTTTGCAGCAGGAGTACTTCAGGGTCTGCAGCCAAATACCTGGGCAGTGGATTCCTTGTTGTGGCGACTGAAAACAAGACCTCAAAAGGAACTTTGCAGCAGGGATCGACGAAGAAGGCTCTAGGCAAGGTTTCCCTCGCGGCTGAATGTGGTTCTGCGGATTTGGCGCCTTTTCAAGGAGCACAGAAGAAGACAGAAAATCGTGGTTGAATTCTCGTTGTTACAAAGGTCCAGCATTCTGTTGGGACTTTTCAGACTTGATTTGTGTCCCTGGAAATCCACCAGGATGCCCACGAAGTTTCAGCGAGATTCAGAATTCAGAAGACTGTGCACTGCACGATGGCTTGAGGACCCAGGGTATTGCGGTATTGCAACAACACAAGGTTGCAGCACCGCGTGGGAGGGCTCAAAATGCAGGTGGTCTTGAGTCTAGTGGGTCTCACTAGGTCGGAGTCGTTGTTTTCGCAATCCCCAGGTCGATTGGAAGGAAGGGCTACAGCAGGCTCCGATTACAAAGCAGGCTCCGGTTACACAGCAGGCTCTGCGGTCGCTGGAAATAGTTTGTCGCTTCTCCTTCATCTTCCTCTTCGGTTTCGGTTCCAGTGGTCGACTTTTCTTCAGCTTCCATGTTCGCAGTATTTATCAGTAACTACAGCACATGTGCATTCTCTCCCTGCAATTTACAAGAAGGGGCGGTCTGGTTGTCCATTCAGCACAGCCAGCCCCCCCACTGGGATTGTCCCCATTCAGGCAAGGCGTAAGACAAAGGGCTGTGGAGGTTTGGACTCCTCCCTCGCTTCCTGCCCTCACAGACAGACTGAGCATGGGCGGGGAGTCCAGGGGACTCCCGCTGAAGATAAAAATCACACAAAGTAATTTCCCACCCTGGATGTAAGGGGAAGGAATAAGAAACACTAAAATGGTGAAAAAAGAAGACTGGGGCCATTTTGGTAAAATGAGCATCCTTGGGTCCCTTTACTGCAGCTGTGAACACAGCCCGCAGTAAAGGTGCACAAAATTAATACAAGGTATCATTGCCACCAGCCATTGAAGGTAAGCTTGTCACTGTAACAGAATTGTTAGTTTTAATGTCAAAGGGGATACCTTGTATTTCTCCAGCACTCCACATAAGGTGGGGTGTGCTGGCTTCACAGAATAAAATGTAAAAGGGATACAAAGATCCTTTCTACCCTTGGGAACTGTAGTTCACCCAAGGTTAGCAAAAGAAAGTTAAAAGGGTTGCCCCTAGGGCAACCCAGCAACAGGCACTTATTGCCAATAAGTTGTTAGAGGATAACTTCAAAAAGACACTATGGAGAGTAAAAAAAAAATGACACCCATAAAAGTTCAAAATTATGTGAGTGTGGAAAAAGGTTCCCACTCACTGAAGTATTCAGGAAAAATATCCCACGACTAAAGCAAAAAAGTTCTGGGGTTGACCCAGGTCAGGAAGATTTACCAGTTCTGTGAATCTTACCTAACACCTATGCTAGACTTGCGCCCAGCGAACAAATTTGTCAAACCACAAAAGTTCAGAATGACAGCGTTGCAGGAAGTAATCCCCTGTTAACACGGGGGATTTTTTAAAATGTTTTTTATTGTATATGGTTTACAAAAAAAACCTTTACAGATATATTGAGTAAAAAACATGAAGAAAAAAGACATATTACAAAATGATTTCATTACACATATGAAAAGATACTTAAAGACCCAATTATCCCTTTGTGATAATGATAAACATATTACAAATTTAAGAAAGAGTTCAGTGCAAGTTAAAATGCGACGTAGTGTTTAACAATTTAAAAAAGCAGCTTCCCTTTACGTAACATCAGATCATAGAGAAAAATGACAGTAGGATTGCACATTTTTATATACATGATATGGTCAGTGAAATAGGGTAGAAAAATTCATCGTACAGATTATCATACAGATTAATCAAAGGGAAGGGGCATACAGATCTAAAGATTTGATCAATCCAGCCACAGGAAGTCCATCTTTAATATTGGAGATGGCAAGACACCGAGACCAGATGAGGTTTTCTGCCCCAAAACACCCAGGGTATTGAATCTGCCTAGATAAAGATCCCTAGGACCTTTCAAAGCTATGCAGTCTAAAAAGAGATGTCGAGTAGATTCAATTAGCCCAGGAGTATGACAAAAACGGCATGAAAGATCTAAATCACTGATCTCCTTCCTTCTATGAAGAACTTCCCTAGTAGGGAGGAGATTCCATCTAAGCTTGAGGAGAAGTGAGCGAAAATGGCGGTTAGGGAATTGAGTCAATATAAAAGACAGGCAGCCTCTCTTCTTATGGTCAAATTGTAGGTCATTAAGAGATGGGTAAACCTGCAGCTTTTCCAGCGTGTGACTCCAATCAGAACTGAAAAGGGATTACTTAACTTTATTAGGGTTAGTTAGCAGGGTATCCCCATCCGTGGAAAGATCTAATAGCGTCTTGTCGCAGAGGTCGCAAAAACTAGTAAGATATAGGTTACGATCTGAGGATCCCTGCGCAAAGAGCGTTTTACCCACATCAGCATAGAGGGTGTCATGTTCAGGAGAGAGCAAAGCAGAAAAAAGGGTTGACTCTCCAAAGAATTCTGACTCGCAGAGAAACTAAGCCCAATTCATATCACTATTGGGACACAATTAGGCAGTTTCATAATTTTTCTCCAATAGATATCCTCTAGGGTGTCCCAAAACGTCAGGAGGGCTAGATAATGCAACTCCATTGCATAAATTAATTTTGGGATCACCTTACCCTTGACACAGGGGGATTACATGGCCACATTGGATATGAAAGACGCATACTTTCATATTTCAATGTTGCTGGCGCACAAAGTACTTAAGATTCATCATAGAGGACAAGCACGAGGACAAGCACTATCAGTTCAAGGTCCTTTCCTTCGGCATTGCCTCAGCCCCAAGGGTGTTTATGAAGGTACTGGCAGTAGTAGTAGTAGCTCACCTGTGCAGGTAGTCCATTCCAGTCTATCCTTACCTTGATGACTGGCTAATAACAGGGCAGTTGTATGGAACATGCCTATCATACCCGGAAGACATTAGAGCTCCTCTTCTTTCTGGTATTCTCTATCAACAAGAAAAAGTCAAGCCTAGACCCCTGCCAAGTCAAACCATTTCTGCGGGCTTGATTCGTACCAAAGACGGGCTTGTCTTCCCCCTCCATCGAGAGGGTTCAAAACATTCTGTTCCAGATCCCTCACTGTGTAGCCAATCGTGAGGTGACCATATGCAAAGCTTTGCAACTGTTAGGGATGACGGCCTCCTGCATTTATCTAGTCCCACGCGCACGTTTGCGCATGCGCCCCATGCAAGATTGGCTCTCAAGCCAATGGTGTCAGGCCAGCAGACAATGGGACGATCTAGTGGTTGTCTCGGCAGCCCTCATTCTCTCTCTGCAGTGGTGGTAAAGGGAGAACCTCTTGCAGGAGAAAACCTTCACCACCCCCGCAGTAGACGCCACTCTCACCACGGATGCATCTTGGACGAGTAGGGTGGGGGGGGGGGCATTCACCTCCTTCAACGGACAGCGCACAGCGTTTGGTCCCCAGCGGTAGCATCCAAACACATAAACCTGTTGGAATTGCTGGCAGTGTTCAAAGCCCCGAAGGCCTTTCAAACACACCTACAGGGAAAGACGGTCCTATTCCTCAGTGACAGCACTACAGCCATGTATTACCTGAACAAGCAAGGTGGCATGCACTCTCCAGGGCTATCCAAACTGTCTCCGAACATATGGAAATGGGCTCTCGAACACAAGATGTTCCTCCTGTCGCAACACGTTCCAGGGGAACGCAATTTTCTGGCAGAAGTGCTCAGCAGAGACCTCTCACTACCTGTAGAGTACGCATGGCGATTGCACAAAGATATTATTCTCAACGTATTCGCAGACTGGGGCTTCCCAGAGATCGAATTGTTCGCAACTCTGGAGAACGCACAATGCCCAGATTACACCTCCAGGTACCTGCAAAACCGCTCAAAGGGGAATGGTCTATGGATAACATGGTCAGGGAAATTTGTCTATGCTTTTCCCGTACTCAAAAAGATAGTGCACAAGATGCACCAGGAGCCAGTCTCTTGATTCTGGTGGGCCTGCAAACCGTTGTTCGCTCATCTGATGGCGATGTCTGTCTCACCAGCGAGGAAACTGCCATGCCCTTACAACATGCTGTCACAGGACAGGGGTGGGGGGGGCGCTCTATCCATGCCCGCAAACTCTCAATTTAGCAGCCTGGCTCCTGAGATCATAGAGTTCGGACTCCTCCAACTCCCTCAAAGATGGATGGACATACTTGGAGAAGCACAAAAGCTTAACACCAGACATTACTACTCGAGCAAATGGAAACGCTTTATCATCTGGTGCAAGCATCACTCCCATCGACTGCTCACCAACTCATACGGTCTTTTACCTGACTCGCCTACTAAATTCAGGTCTGGTCTTCAATTCCCTAAAGGTCCACTTAGCTGCACTCTCAGCTTACATCCCGTCCCAGAAAAAGGTTTTGTGGTGTAAAATTCCTGTGATCAAGGCTTTTATGGAAGGGGTTAAAAGACTTCATCCCCCTATTTCAAACCCAACAGGACCTGAATGTGGTACTGACGAGAATAATGGGGCCTCCCTTTGATCCTATGCATAAGGCTAGCCTTAAAGCACTCCCTTACAAGACCGCCTTTCTGGTGGCAGTCACATCTATAAGGAGAGTTGGTGAACTGCTGGCCCTTTCAGTTCAAGACCCATTTGTCACAATTCACAAGGAGAAGGTGATCCTGCGCACTCCCCTATGGTTTGCGCCTAAATTCATTTCGAAGTTCCATGTGAACCAATCAATAGAACTACCCAGCTTTTCCCAGGACCCCACTAACATGGCAGAAAGACGCCTCCACACACTTTATGTACAGAGAGCAGTGCTATATTATCTGTAAAAGACTAAACCACTAAGAAAAATGAACCAGTTTTTCGTTTCAGTGGCAGGTGGTAGGGAAGGGGACCTTGTCTCTAAATCCGGCATCTCAAAGTGCATCGTAAAAACTGCATCACACTGTGCGACACTCTTGCCAAGAGAGATCTGCCCTTCAACCCTACAGAACACTGTACTCTGGGGCACAGGGGCTACCATAGCATTCATTGAAAATGTTCCTCTTGAGGCATTTGTAAGGCAGACAACCTGGAGTTCTGTTCACACCTTTATGCAACACTACTGCCTAGATGCACTCTAAGTCTGATTCTCAGGTGGGACGAGCAGTGCTAAGACATCTCTTTGCTACTGTTCCTTCTCACATCCCACCACCATCTCCGGGTACTGCTCGCTAGTCTATGCACAGCATGTGATTCTAAGCAGATTAACAAGCATCAGAAGACATGCATTACTCGCAGCAATAGCATTTCTGATGATTGTATCTGCTTAGATTCACATGCGCCCACCCTTCCTCCCCTCAAAGAGTAGAAGGAACATGTACATCTTACACCTTCTCTCTTCTGTACTCACGCTGACTATAACGCTCCCTCACGGCAGAAAAAACACAATCGGAGGGATCTTGACGCGTGAGGGATTTTGGGTACACTACACATGTTGGGGATAGTGTTATAGTTACGCCCATGTCTGCGTCCCCTTTCGATCCTCGAAAGAAAGATATAATAATCCACGATTACCACTAGATGTCAGACTATATGCACAGCATGTGAATCTAAGCAGATACAATCATCAGAAATGCTGTTACAGTGAGTAATGCATGTCATATAAGAAACAATAATGCAAGTGAGTAACTTTTTCTATGCTTTACAGAGTGATGTCAACTAAGGTCAGTATCAGCACTTGTATATATCACCTTTGCAAACTTGAGATTGGAGGGAAAGTTTCAAAGTTAGGCAGAACAGCAAAAGTACAATCTCCCAGAGGGATATAGGCAGTCTGTTTCCTAGCAATAAGTGTTCACAATTAAAACCCATGGGGGAACCAGCATTGCTGAAGTAATAGCATCAAGAAGATGGACCTTTGGGAAACATGGCAGCCAAAGTCAAATGTGCAGTTCCAGTTCTGATGAAGATTTTCAGAGGAAAGGTTTGTTAACCAGTCAGTGGTTCTTGGAGAAACACACAAGCTTAAGGCGAGACTACTCTATAGTGCACAGACTGCAAGGTCTGCTGCACAGAAGAGTTGAGATCTGCTCTCAATTGAAGAAAACATCGCTTCCCAAGCGAGGAAACACAGGAAATGGCACAAGGTAATTGCAACCCAAGACCCACAGTACCTTGAAAGTGAAGAAGAAATTGTAGCTGGCTTTCTTCTAGGTGCAACGTTGCAGACCCTGATTCCTGCTCCTCGGTTGTGGTGATGAAGGGGTGGGGGCCTCTGGTGGGCCTCTGCGGCAGCACTCTGGAGAAGGGGTTGGCAGCAATGATTCGGCTCCCTCTACCGTCTTTGTGTTTTTGGTGCCTTTTTTTTAGCGCCAAGAAGAAATTAATATCGCTGGTTGGATTTTCTTCCATTCCTCGGGCCTGAAATCTGGTGAGGGGATTCTTAGTGAAGAATTCCTGCCTCTGGAGGTCCACACGGATGCCTGAGTTTCAGCTGGTTTCGATCTTCGGAAGTCGACGCACTCGTTAATGGTCCAGGTACCCCGGTTATGGGGATGGCGCCAAATTAAGGTCTTGAGGCTAGTTGGTCCCACCAGCCTAAGCGAGGAAGTCCTACTTGACATGTCTTCCCTGTCGATATGAAAAGGGGGTGCGTACAGCTGCAAGTCTTCACTGGTGCGTTCTGCTGGCATCTCTGCTCGTCTTCTGCTTTGGATTCCTTCTGCCAGTGGTAGACTCTGCCTGTGGTCTCTAAATGCTCACCTTTTATGCTGGAACCCATTCATTCACGCTCCTAGAGCTGTCGATCACCTGGGGGTTAGCAAGATCAGCCAGGCATACCTACAATGGACAGTTTTGGGCTCCTCCCACACTTCCTGACTTTCCAGACCCACTGGAGCCTTGGCGGGCTTCAGGGCCGAAGCCCGCCAAAGGCAAAACTCACAAGGACGCAAATCTACTCTAAAGAATCAAAGAAAAGCCCAGAAGGAACTGACAAATGAAAAATAACGAAAAAAGAAGACGGGAGCCATTTTGAGAAAGCTGCTGTACTGCAGCTGAGAAATCAGCCTGGTAGTAACCTGCACAAAAGGTAGTAAAAAATAACCACTGCCACCAGCCATTTAAGTTGGTCAGTGTAACAAAGTTACATGAGGAGTGGGAGAAGCAGTTGCAATGTAATACCAAAGCACTTTTTCTATTGTGGTGTGTGCTGGACCCACAAAAGAAAAGGTAAGTAAGATAAGTTATCTTATTCTTGGGAACTGTAAATATCAAATGTATTTATACATAAAGGAAAGTGGAAGGGGCTATTCAGTGACACTGCACATAGGGTGCAGGATGTCACAAAGCAAAGAAGCAGATAAAACAGTAAAAATAAAAATCTCAGAGAAATAGAATGAGTGAGTGGCAAAAGGCTCCACTCACTCAGGCAATTTAAAACCAAAAGTCCAGAGTCAAGCTCAAGTGCTGGGGGTCTCTCAGTTTAAGGGGAATTAGCCCGGAAACTGAAAATTCTCCCCAACAATTCTTAGGTTCAGGTTCACCTTAGAATCACTTTCAGGTATACGCGACCAGTGTCATCTGTTTTCAAAGGTATGAATATCACTGTTATGCAATTAAAGGGAATAAAGTTCACATACCCGGGGATGCTTGTCCAGCAATCAGCTGTCGTGTTAAGATAACTTTCACTCCTACACGAGTGCCCGCCTTTTTTCACGCAAGGGATCAGAAAGCTCAGTAACACTCACAAACTTCTGTCTTGCTCCCTTCGCGTGCTGCAGGACTTGTGCTGCTTCTGGCTTCTTTTGGAAACACCCCTCTTCAGGAAAAGGTCTCTTCGGTGCTGCCACACCTTTAAGGAGTGCCTATTGCTCCTGGGACCCTCAGCTTCATAACTCCTTTCAGCCACGGTGTCCGGCAAGTGTCCCTCATTTATGCATGAAAACAATGAACAGGGTTCCAATTGGTTACAGAAATCCAGGTTTTTTTCAAATGTGGCAATTGCTCAATGTACATCTATGCCTGGAACAGCAACAATGTATCTATCGATCACTATGGTGATTTTAACCTCAGGCAATTTATTAATTGTTGTCAGAATTGGTTGTTTATGACATATTCCGTATTTGCAAGAAAGCATACAGAGCTCTAAGTCCAGATCAGGAACATTTGAAAATGATTGCCAATCGGGACCTCAAACTGCCCCAGGCAACACATTAGCAGAACAATCATCAGACAAAAGGATTCTTACATTTGTTGGACTTGAAACCGTCTCATGCAATGTAAGAGGAGGAGATGGAGAACTTGCATTATGCCAACTAGAAACCAGATACATTTGCACATTTCGGCCAGTATTTCATGTCTTGAACTCGGACCATGAATTCATTGTTTTTCCTGTGAATCCTGAGTTGATGAAAGAATGCTTGGGTCCATGGAGTCAGTCCATCCAAACACACTCCTTTTTTGACACAAACCTAGAATGGGGGCATAACTAACTTAATTAATATTTCCATCAATAAGGGGACGGGATAATCATTACAAAGTCATTTTCCATTTGTTTTTCTTTGGGAATGAGTTGGTGCTACACAACTTAATGTCGTGTTGCCACTTTCGACCCTTGAGTTGTATTCATTTTTGTTTTTTCAGGCCTTAACAAGTTCGTATTATGTTTGTAGCATAAAGGATTGCCGCAGACATTTCATAGAAATTACGTACAATTGATGGGGGTATCCAGTCACCTCACGGGTGCAGGACACTGCATTCACACTTCAATTGCATCCGACGCATGATGTTATTTCCGCAATATAAACACTTGCAGTAATGGTGTTTGCGATCTTACCGCAGGACAGCAGAGAGCCGAACACGGCCGTGAATATATCCTTTACATTATATGCTAAGCGACCTTAGCATTATACAGATTAGCTTAGAATGGGAACCAAACCAACCAACCAACAGTATAGCATACTTAATATTCAAATTATCTTGCGGGTAATACTTGGAAGCTACTCCGCATACCCTGATATCGTGAAGAACTCAGCAGGCACAATTTTATTCGGTGAACAGAATTTCTGATGCTTGTTAATCTGCTTAGAATCACATGCTGTGTATATGGTCTGACATCCAGTGGTAACCGCGAGTATTGCATCTTGCCTTTCGGGGACTGAAAGTGGACATCGGCATAGGCATGTCTAACACTATCCCTATCGTGACATGTAGTGTACCAAAAATCCCTCACACGCCGAGGTCCCTCAGATTGTTTTTTTTTCCGCCCAGATAACTGGTTGCCCTATAGCGGAGCTGTTACACATGAGACATTGTTTATCTTAAACCGACTTGCCGGTTTCCCCAAAAAGTCACTTCGACAAGAACAACTTCGACAAAGACGGCGGGGGAATTGTCTACGGCTGTGGATTTCGGCACCTAAGATCCGGCTGCCGCAACTTCAACGTGGTCGGGCCCTCCGGCTGACCTTAACAATATGGAGAGTGGGGTTGGGGCGGCCATATTTTTGGTATGCCTTTCCTCTTTCCCCCTCTTTACCCTTTAGGTCTGGTCATCTTCCCCTTTTGCTATGGAAAGGACTCCTTTTAGGTTCTGCCCTAAGTGTAGGGTCAGATATCCTTGGAAAGACTAGCACAGTACGTGGAACGCCTGTCTCCCTTTAGATCACGACAAGAAGCGGCGTGTAAACTCCTTAGGCCTAAGACTCTTAGCTGAGTAAAGCGGTGGGCAGCGTACGGTATGTCGCGAGTGGAGCCTCCTTCCCCCACCGCCACACCTGCCGAAAGTGACAGGGGGGGACTTCTGATGACCAAGCATCCGTTGCGGATGTGATAGACCTTGAGGCGGACATTTCTGGGTCCGCCACTTCTGTCCCCGGCCCTTCAAGGCCTGACTTTGGTCTCGCTTCAGGGACAACACCCGGCGACAGGGGCGTACAATAGCATCTCACTAAGCACACAACCCCTACACCTATTTCGACGGGTACGTCGAAAAAGGTGAAAGCACTAACGGGACCGGCGAAAATTTCGGCTGATTTCTCGGATCTTACAGATCCAAAGCCTTCCCTGCATCCGCAGCAACGTCTTGCGACTGGGCATCTTAAATCAAACAAGGGCGCTACCCCTAAATCAGGTGCACACGTCGAAGCGCGGAAATCCGACGCTAGGCCCTCGAACGCCGCAGAAGGCAATAAATCTACTGCTAGTCCTTCGGAACCTTTGTCTCACGTGGATTCGGCGATTATCGAAGAAAGCATCGAGAGAATTACTTCGGCAGTTGGGCTTACTCACGTTCCACCGAAAAGCATGGGACAGGCCGCGGATACGCCATAGCATCCCGATTCTCACGATTACTATGAGGACAGTCAAGAGCCTCTTTCTTACACCCCAAGAGACAATTTTCGATGCCATAGGGCGGAAGACAACGTTTTTCCACCCGTAGGCCCTTCTGGGTCCTCCAAATGGACCAGGGAGAAATTTGAAGGGTGTATGGACCATTAGTTTTTCTGAGCATCCTTCCCCGAAAAGATCTCGTGGAGAGCCAAATCTTCAATCAACACATCTACAAGAAGATAATCCTTCTGTCCCCGTCCAGCAGGAAGACATTGTCCAGATGGACACTTATATGAAGAGGAAGAAACTGCCTTTCTACAGAATTATGAGAAGGACCAGGCGGATGCCACGGACAATTGGGAAGAAACTCAGCAGGGGGAGACAGACCCATGGACGCTGCCCCATCAAGATCAGAACACTGATGTTTTGTGCCTGGATTCCCCTCCGTCCACTCCGGCTCGCCAGGCCTCACCTGTAGACGACCAGATGGCCTTCAATACCATGTTAAAGAAGGCAGCTGAGCATTTCCAGATCTCTACACAAGAGGCTGTGCCTGAACAGGACTTTGTAGAGGATATTCTTAAGGAGAATTCTCCCTCTAGCCAGGACAGTCTCCTCCTTAATTCTATTAAGAGAAGGTTGGCTCCCTCTTTTGTGTCACCAGCATAAACTCGGGCAGTGAACCCAAAAGTTGAAAAGTTATTTCAACCAGCTCCTTTGGACCCACTATACATTAAAGGGCATGCTACCCCCGATTCTCTGGTAGTGACTACCACCTGAAACGGGCAGGAGTACCCCTTGCCACAGGGGAAAACGCCTCCAGATAGAGAATCCAAGAGGCTGTATGCATTGGGCAAGCGAGTTACCTCGGCTGCTGCATATACCACGCGTATAGCAAATAATACGATGCTGTTGGCGAGTTATGCTGACGCTCAGTGGAACCTACTCCAGGAAGGTCTCCAGGCGGTCCCAGAACCCATCAAGTCAAAACTTCTCTCTATGGTGGCCTAAGGAAGGCAGGTGAACCAGGATGTGATGAACCCTCTGGACACGGCCGAACAGCAGGCAGGTCCCTGGGCTGCGCACCGCCAGGGTTTAAGCCTGAAACGCAGGCTTCGCTCATCAATAAGCCGATTGAAGAAGCTAACCTCTTCAGAATGGCGGTCGATTAAGCCCTAGAAACAGCCAAAAAAAGAGCATGAAACGCTTAAGTCCCTGCAGCAGATAACTCAGAGACCGTCCCCCCAGAGAGGAAGTAACTCTCGGTGGTCCTTTCGAGGGCAGTCCCGTGCAAGCCAAAACTATGCCACAGGAAATTTCAATACCGAACAAGCATCGCGAAGCCCCGTGTACTACCCTCCAAGGGGTCAGCGACACGGCAAAGCCAGAGGTAGAGGCCCCAATCCTAGAGTCGTCGCAGCCTCCGGTCAGAAATGACCATCAGATCCGGGTCCCCTCCTATGTCAACCCGGTCAGGGGGCGCTTAACATCTTTCCTCACGGCATGGGGGGGAATAACTTCAGACCAGTAGGTCATAAAGACGGGTACTGCGTGGAATTCGCCCGACCTCCACAATTCAGACCACCACGCTCATGGCGCCTTTCACCGGACCATCTGGAGATCCTGAATCAAGAGGTGGAAGAGCTGCTTGGAAAGGACGCCATAGAAGCCGTCCCTATTCTTCAGGTAAACAAGGGTATTTATTCAGTGTACTTCCTTCTACCCCAAAAAGGTCCTCACCATGCGCCCTGTTCTAGACCTGCGCCGAGCGAACAAATTCATAAAACCTCAGAAGTTTTGCATGGTAACGCTACAGGAGGTGATCCCACTGTTAAAACAGGGGGACTACATGGCAACATTGGACATGAAAGATGCATACTTTCATATTTCAATGTTGCCAGCGCACAGAAAATATCTAAGGTTTATGAAAGAGGACAGGCATTACCAATTCAAAGTACTCCCCTTCGGCATCACCTCAGCGCCAAGGGTGTTTACAAAGGTCCTGGCAGTAGCTGCAGCACACCTGCGCAGGGTATCTGTCCCGTTTTACCCTTACCTTGACGACTGGCTCATAACAGGGGACTCGTACGACACATGTTTTCTGAATACCCAAAAATCCGTGGACCTTCTCTTCAGTCTGGGGTTCTCTATCAACGACAAGAAATCCAGTCTGGTCCCCAGTCAAACCAAACAATTTCTTGGGGCTCTAATCCGGATGAAAGATGGCCTCGTTTTCCCCTCCAACGAGAGGGGAAAACGAAGGTGCTTTTCCAGATCCCTCAATATGTAGCCAGTCGGGAGGTGACGGTGCGCAAAGCTATGCACTTGCTAGGAATGATGGCGTTGTGCATATACTTCGTTCCCCACGCGCGGCTGCACATGTGTCCCATGCAAGAGTGGCTCAACAGTCCGTGGTGTCAGGCCAGCGGACAATGAGAAGATCTGGTAGTTGTCTCATCAGCCCTCGTTCTCTCTCTGCAGTGGTGGTCCAGAGAAACCCTCTTGAAGGGGAAAACCTTCACCACCCCTGCAGTGGAAGCCACTCTCACGACAGACTCATCTCTCACGGGGTGGGGAGCTCACCTGCTTCAGCAGACAGCACATGGAGTGTGATCCTCTCAAGTAGCATCCAAGCACATAAATTTACTGGAACTATTAGCGGTGTTCAAGGCCTTTCAGATGCAACTGCAAGGGAAGGCAGTGCTGATTCTAACGGACAGCACTACAGCCATGTATTACATGAAGAAACAGGTGGGCACACACTCTAAAGGGCTATCCAAGCTGTCCCAAAACATTTGGATCTGGGCTCTCAAACACGAGATGTTTCGTTTGTCCCAACATGTTCCAGAGGAACTCAATCTTCTAGCAGACGTGCTCAGCAGAGATTTTCCTCTGCACGAAGAATCCGAATGGCGTCTGCACAAAGACATTGTGTCCAACGTCTTCGCAGAATGGGGCTTCCCAGAGATCGACCTGTTCGCGACTCAGGAGAACGCCCAATGCCAAGACTACGCCTCCAGGTACCCCCAGAACCGCTCCAAGGGGAACGGTCTCTGGATAACGTGGTCAGGGAAATTTGTCTACGCATTCATCGCCCCAACTCCCCTTCTCAACAAGATAGTGCACAAGATGTACCAGGAAACAGTTACCATGATACTGGTGGCCCCATGTGGGCCCGCCAACCCTGGTTCGCTCATCTGATGGAAATGTCCCTTTCCCTATCGGTAAAACTACCCTGCCCGTTCCACATGTCTCAGGACAGGGGAGACCCTACACCCATGCCCACAAACTCTGAACTTAGCAGCCTGGCTCTGAAATCATAGTTTGCACACCTACAGATCCCTCAGAGGTGCATGGACATACTCGAAGAAGCTAGAAAACCGTACACACATTATTGCTTTGCCAGCAAATGGAAACGTTTGTCATCTGGTGTAATTCCAAGGACGTCAATCCCATCGATTGCTCACCCACACACATTGTGCTGTACCTTACCCGTCTGTTAGATACTGGGTTGGTCTTCAATTCCCTTAAGGTTCATCTGGCTGCACTCTCAACCTACACCACATCACAACAAAAGGTGTCGTGGTGGAAGATACCAGTGATCAAGGCCTTTATGGAAGGGGTAAAGAGGATTTCTCACCCAGCTCATGGGTGGGATCTAAATGTGGTTTTGACCAGGCTCATGGGAGCTCCCTTTGAGCCAATGCATAAAGCAAGTCTTAAAGACCTGACTTATAAAACGGCCTTCCTAGTGGCTATCACTTCTATTAGAAGGGTTAGCTAACTACAGGCTCTTTCTGTTTTAGACTCCTTTGTTACAGTCCACAGGGATAAGGTAGTTCTGCGCTTGCACCTAAATTCATCTCGAAGGTCCATGTGAACCAATCGATTGAACTACCTACCTTTTTCCAGAATCCCACTAGCATGGCCGAAAGAAGCCTACACACACTAAATGTGCCCAGGGCAGTCATGTTCTATCAGGAAAGAACCACAGAGGAAAACAAGCCAGTTTTTCGTTTCAGTGGCAGCGGGTAGAGAAGGGGATCCTGACTCTAAATCGGCTATCTCAAGGTGGATTGTCAAATGCTTCACACTGTTATTCTTGCTAAGAGAGAACTGCCCTTCAAGCCTAGAGCACACTCTACTCTAGGCACTTGGTCATCCATTGCAAATGTTCCCCTCAAGTCCATTTGCAAAGCGGCAACCTGGTGTTCTGTACACACCTTTACAAATCACTATTGCCTAGACACTCATTCTAGGTCTGATTGTCAGGTGGGAAAAGCAGTATTACGACTTCTTTTCTCTACTGTTCCTTCTCACAACCCACCTCCAACTCCGGGTACTGCTCGCTAGTCTATGCACAGTATGTGATTCTAAGCAGATTAACAAGCATCAGAAGACATGCGTTACTTACCGTAATAGCATTTCTGATGATTGTATCTGCTTAGATTGACATGCGACCTCCCAACCTTCCCGCTCGGGGTGGAAGGAACATAGACATCTTAATACTTCTCTCTTCTTCATGTACTCACTCCCAATAGCCTTGGGCTCCCTCATGGCAGAAGAAATACAATCGGAGGGACCTCGGCGCGTGAGGGATTTTGGGTACACTACGATAGGGATAGTGTTACAGACACGCCTATGCTGACGTCCCCTTTTGGTCCCCGAAAGACAAGATGCAATACTCTGCGGTTACCACTGGATGTCGGACCATATGTACAGCATGTGAATCTAAGCAGATACAATCCTCAGAAATGCTATTTCGGTAAGTAATGCATGTCATATCTTGCAAATAGGTAAGGGGCATCCCCGTTGCTGGGCTTTCATCAGTCGCATTGATGTTACTATCTTTTCCGTGTTCTTAATTTTGGCTATTTCGGGCTGCATTATAGACTAGTAGTGTGACCCTCCCATCTCCTAATATGCATTCACCTGGAATGCAATCTATGTTCTCTAAAAGAACCACTTTTTACCTCTCGGGTCAAGGAAATTATGGGACCCCAACCTCTCTACTAACGTATTTATTTATTTTCCGCTTGGGAGGATAGCTCAGGGGCAATGTGCTCGCCTTGGAAGCAAGACGACACAGAGCAACGCTGGTTCAATCTCCGGGTCCGCACTTAGAAACCTTTGGGTATTAAGCGTGTTATAAATAACCTATCATATCTCTCAACCAGAACCGACCCACATCTACAATACACAGTATGACTTCAGTACACTAATCCCAGGACATATACTATTCAGTGTGCTAGCCTCAGCAAATACCCCAAAATCCCTTTGTCCTTGGTTCACAGGACTGTGGTGGGGGCATGCTGACTCAGCATTTGTAGAGTTGTTGGGGCATAACCTCTGATGCTTGGACACTGCAGACAGTGGCTCACGGCTACTGCCTTCCTTTTCCAAAAATTGTCCTTCAGGACGCTAGGGCTTGAAAGATCCAGATCAGCTCGTCCTACATGAGATTCTGGCCCTGTTGCCTAAAGGTGCGATAGTCCCTACCTGCAGTGGAGAGGAATCAAGGCTGATACACTCCTTATTTTCTAATCCCCAAGAAGGACGATAACTGACTCATCTTGGGCTTGAGACGCTTGAAAAACTTTCCTCGGGAAGGGCAAGTTCAAGATGGTTCTTCAGGCCCTTCGATGCCAAGATTGGTTGGAGTCATTGGACCTTCAGGATGTTTACTTTTCATCCCAAGCACAAGGTACCCGAGGATCACCATTGGCGGTTCTCATTTTCAGCTTTGACCTCTACCTTTTGGGCTCAACTCCACGCCAGGTGTCTTCACCAAACTGATGGCAGTGGTGGCGGAAAGTCTAAGGAGGGGAGAGATTCACATCTACCCCAACCTGGACGATTGGCTGATCCGGACTTGCACCTCTGAGCAGGCCCCAGATCATCACAGCTATACTTGCCTCTTCCTTCAGAAACTGGGTTTCTCCCTAAATTTCAAGAAGTCGCACTTACTCAGAAGCTTCAGTTTATTGGAGCGGTCCTGGACTCGTCCTCTGGCAAAGCCTCAGCCCCCCCATCCCTGTGAATTGAGGGCACAACATATTCTGCAGATGGTCCAAAAATGTCAGAGTGCCCAGTATCTTCTGGCCTCGATTTCCTGAGGTTGCTCGGTCTCAGGGCATCCTCCATTTTCCTGGTGGCAGAAGCCCGTTTGAGAATTAGGTCCCTTCCATGGGCCCTCAGATCCCAGTGGTCGCAGTTCTCTGGCAGAATGACGGACCTTCTTCAGGTCCCGAACGAGGTCGCCCAGAATCTCCTCTCAGAGCTGTCAGGAGAACGTGATTAATGGAGAACCTTTTTTGCAATCATGGCTGGAGATGCCGGTTGTTGCCAGACTCTTCCCTCACAGGGTGGGGTGCCCACATGAACAACCTGCCAATCACTGGTCATTGGTCTCCGTCAGGAGTCCAAACTCCACATTAGTCTTTAGAGCGGAGAGCAATCGGACTAGCGCTGATGGCTTTTCTGTCTTCTGTACGGTGGAAAACTGTCCTGATAATGAAGGGCAACACACTGGCCATGTATTACCTCAACAAGAAAGGCGGTGTTGGGGTCACTGCCACTGTATAGAGAGGCAATGCAGGTCTGGTTTTGGGCACTACAAGAAGGAATCTGTCGGCAGTTCTCCTAGCCAGAGAAGAAAACGCAGCAGCGGACGCTCTGAGCAGGAAGAGCGCTGTCTCCCAAGAGTGGGAGTTAGCTCAGGAAGTCCTTCTAGATATCTTTGCCCTTTGGGGAACCCCTCGGTTGGATCTGTTTGCGTCCAGTGTCAACAGGAATGAGGACCTATTCTGCTCCAGGGAATTGGATCTCTTTGCCACATGGCACAACAAGAAGTGCCCTCAGTTTTCCTCCTGGCAGGGACACGGCCCCGGCTCCCTGGGCGACGCATTTCGAATCCAGTGGAATGGCATGACTGCATACGCCTTCCCGCCCACTCCACTGATTCACAGTGAGTGATTTGCAAGATCAATGAGTCTCGCCAGCTCAACATCATTCTAATAGCTCCATAGTGGCCGGCCAGGCCATGGTTCTCGGAGCTGCCAGCCTCTCGGAGATGCCTCTGATTCACCTTCCGACGGGCCCAGCACATCTTCTGGTGCAGCAGGGGGGCAAGGTCATCCACCCCGCACCAGAGAATCTAGCCCTCGGTGTGGTTCCTGAGCAGGTAACGCTAAGGCACCTCAGCCTCTCCCAGGCCAATCTCTATCATACAGGCACCAGGAGCAAGGATACCAAGGCCATGTATAAGAGTAAATGGACCGGGATTTGCCACTGGGCAGACTCCAAGGGCATCGACCCCCTGGCATGTACTTTGGACGACATGCTCTCCTTCTCGGCGCACCTCGCCCACTCAGGCATGCAGGTGGACACCTGCCACACTTACCTCGCAGCCATCGGGGCCCACAGGAACTTGGAGGAAGGGGTCTTCTTCTCCAATCCGATTGTCAAACATTTGACGGGGCTTGCCCATTAGGAGGCCACACCCCTTGTGGGACTTGAACATAGTCCTCAGCGCCCCGGCGCACAAACCGTTCAAACCAATGGTGTCTGCGGACATCAGGCTGGTCACCCTCAAGACGGCCTTACTGGTAGGCCTCACCTCGAAGATTCAGCGAGATCCAGGCGCTAGTCTCCTCGGAACCATATACTACCTTTCACAGGGACAAAGTAGTCCTGCGGACGCACCCAGCATTTCTGCTTAAGGTGCCGTCTGCTTTCCATTTGAACGCTGAAATCGTCCTTCCCTACTTTTTTTTGCCAATCCCAAGGACGAGGCACTGAGTTTTCTGCACTGCCTAGGTGTCAGCGTGCCCTGAAATTCTAACTCGACAGGACTAAATGCTTCTGCAAGTCAGACGCCCTTTTTGTCACCTTTTGGTGGTGCAAGAGGTGGTGCAAGACCAGGCTATCAGGCCTCCAATGCCTCCATATCACGCTGGATGGTCTCGGCCATCAAAGAAGCATACGAGAGGCAGCACAAGCCTCTTCCGGCTAACATGCACGCCCACGCAGTCAGGGCTAAGGCAACGGCCATCGCATTCCAGCGCCATGGCAGGTCATAAGCAGGGCGGCCACTTGGGCCACTCCCTCGGCTTTCTGCAAGTATTACTGTTTGGGTGCCGGTTCTTGGTCTGATGCAGCTTTCGGACAGGCGGTTCTCAAGAACCTATTTGCTTAAGGGGGAATCTCCGCCCTGGGGCTACTTTCAGTTGTAATCGCCCATGCAGTATGGAGTAAAGGGGACGGGGCGTAAGAGTACGTTGGTCACTACGGTGAGTAACTTATAATTTCTTGTCCACTCAGAATGCTAACCCATATTTTTCGTATGGTTTGTGTCCTCCCTTGTATTCCTCATCTTTGATAGATCAAAGTGGATGTATGTGATCACTGCGACCCTCACAATTGCGATGGCCGAAAATGGCGATTTCTTTTTTTAATTTTTGTAAAGTTTTTTTTTTTTTAATGATTTTTAAAAAAAATGTAATCCCTTAACACCACAGATATATGCGGGGGAGACCCCCGCAAACCTCCCCCCATATTAATATTCTATCCTATACCCCCTGCACATATATATGTGGTGTAAGGGGGTCTATAAATAAGTCGGTATTTTCGGCCGTCGTAATTGTGAGGGCAAAAATTTTGGCCATTACCTATCAGTCTGCTTGCAGCTCGCTTTGGATTTTGTTTCATAGGGTTGAGCGTCGTGCAGCGTCGAATCATGTCCCTCGATGGCCTCTGTAGCATCCTCTGCCTTTATGTCGACGCTAGTATAAGAAGCAAGCGTGGTGACCGTTGCCTCAGTTCTGGGTTTTATTTGCGTACTCTCGAGGGATCGACTCAGCGAAATTTCGATTACGTGTCACCACAGAACAAAATCGATTTGACATCTATTCGCTATATTCTCCGGGGATAGGCCACAAGGTGGACTGTGGCTCGTGCCAGTCCATGACCGTCAAGGCCTTGCAGGAATGGAAGGGGAAGCTTGCAGGTAAGCCCTCTCCCAAATCACCCTCCATTACTCCGTCCAAAAGAAAATCATCGTCATCCGACTCGAGGGTTGTGTCGCCCGAGAAAAGGCATCCAAAAACCTCTATGCTCTACAGATCAAGGTAACGACACATCTCACAAAAAAAAGCAAGAAGCGACGCCATAGATCCTTGTCGACTTCTTTCTCCTCTCCCGATAGTCTTTCCCTAAAAATATTTCCCTAAAAGAAATCTTCGACGCTTGCGGAATGTGATTTCTGCCTAAAAATGCTCTAAATTTTTCGGAGACGGCTCCTCCAAGTCCCGCTCGCAAGGAAATCAAGTCACCCTCCTGACCAGTAGGGAGTCTCATGTGTCTCCTTCCCGCGTGCCTCCCTCGGACAAGTCGAAAATGTCTTTGTTGGCACATAAGATGACACATAAGATGACACAATCATATTCCTTCTCGAAGGAAAAAGATTCAGGGCTTTCATCTCTGGTCTTGAAGCTTTCTTCAAAGCTGTCGAAGCTAACCAGGAACAGCCTCTGGTGAGAGCAGTGATGCAGACCGACTGGCTGAACATTGCAGTTTTGAAGTTCAGATGTATTGGAACCTCACAGAAATACAGCTTCAAGGTTAGCACCTGTGTTTTTTATATTATATATTCTTTGTTTTCTCCTTCGCGTCTTCTCCCTTCTCCCTCTCTTCCCGCCCTGCTTTACTTTTTTCTATGCACTTTATCAGAATTGTCCCTGAGCCTAGTATGATAGCAACAAATGTTTGTCTCCTCCCCCTTCCTTTACTTGCCACCTTCTCCCCTTCCTCCCAGCACTATCTGAAATGTCGTCAGGCCTAGTACGAGAGTCGCTTGTTTTGTTCCACTCCCTCCTTTGATCCACCCCCCCCTCCCCCTCCCCCATCCCCCTCACCTCTTAATCTCCGGCTCTACCAGAAATGTCGTCAGGCCTAGTATGGTAGTCGCCTGTCTGTTTCCCATTTCCTTCCTATCTGTGTTTTAACTCTTGCACTGTCTGAAATGTCGTCAGGGCGAGTATGATAGTTAATTTCACATTCTTGCTGTTAGTGGATTGTATTTTTCCTTGTTCCCTCCCTTGCCGTGAAGTGCTTTGAAACACATTGTGTATAGGCGCTATATAAATAAACTATAATATCATATCAAGTACTTCACTTGAACCGCCGAGGTATATAATAAAGTTGAAGCTTTTTAAGCCGTCGACTCATTCACTGACTGCTTCTTCAAAGTCATCGAGGACCTCGGCGCCCTCCACGCCATCAGGGGATTCTGTGCCTTCGAAGCCTTCAAAACCTTCAACTGACTCGACGGTCTTACAAACCTTTACCTAGACCCGATTACTTTAGTTATATTGGATCTTCGAGGAGGAGGAAGACCAAGCTCCATTTTGGGTATGATTTTGGGACACCCAATGTCTAAGAGGAGCTTATATCTCGAGAGTCAAAATGCAAAATCTTGTAGAGACACTAAAATAAACAAGCATTTGGGAGACATCTCCTGAAACTGACTTTTGGAACCTTGATATTCAGATCTATCCTATAGGTCCGTACTCTGTAAAGTCTCTGAATATTTGGGGTGGTCAAAATCCACGAGAATTGTGGAAATGGACGACCTTACTGTTGTATTGGATTGTGGATCAGTAAAAAGCGGTATTACCATTCCACACTGCTTTGAGAGTGAGAGTAATGGAAAATTAGCTGAAGCCAGATTCTGTTCCTCCAGTTAACAAGCTGCTGATGAAGAAATACAGAACGGCTTCTATAGATCCTCCCTTCCTCAACAGGCATCGAACACCAGAAAGCTGAGTGGTACAGGCTGCAACAGCATTTTCTAGGTCCTCTGCTTACCCTTCCACTCCTGCTGGCAAGGACGATAGAAAGGTTGATGGATTGCGAAGAGAATGGTTAGTGCGGGCAACATGGCACTGAAGTCTGCCAATGCTACAAATGACTTGGCGAAGTACACACTGTGAGGTGGCCAGGACACAGCCATCGCCATTGGATCCAGTCCCTGGAGGTGGACCAGTGCGGTGGGAGGATCACCTGGATTGGGGATGGTCATCGGGGAGTGTAGCGGGAACATTGACTGGTGCGAAGCAGTAGTCTCCCTCTAATAATCCCTATCCTACTACATTGGATACTTAACCTCTGAACCCCCCCCCCTTCTCCCTAAAGCGGACACTTTTGCACATCACGAAAGACAACAGACTAACATTAGGGCCCTTAACCTGACATGCCCCAACACACGGGTCAGTCAAAGTCAGGCCATTGACCAGAATCACTCACACCTGACAGACCATTCCCACCCAGATAAAAGGTGAAGCATAAGAGCAAAGCGTACCGCACAATGAGACGGCTAACTCGGCACGGCAGTTCAAGAGGAGGAGAAAGACGACGCGAACCGAGAGGGCAACAAGGAGAGAAGCAACCTTGCCCTTTCCAAGCCAGGCCTGTGAAACGTCCACCGAAGGAATCTTAAGACCATGAACAATAGCCAGAGTGTGTTGCAGCAGGTGTCAACGGTACACAGAGCCCTCCTTCGCTGATGACCAAGCCGGGTAAGAGACGCTTGCCACTGTGGTACCAGCCTTGACTCCAGAGAGAAGAAAGGCCAAGCGGTTCATCACATCCGGTGAGTCGAGGGGAGAGCCGATAAGAAGCCGAACTGTTTTGAACAAAACTAGCAAACTGCTAATTGAAGAAATACAAAAAACTGTTAATGTGAGAGGGGAAAACCAGCTACAGAAGAGTCGGGCACCACATGGGTGCTCACTCAGGAACCTCAGGGCGAATTAACCCTATTGATGAAAGCACTGTTAACAGAAGACCTTAGGAAAGGCAAGAAAGGGGTCAAAGTGGTTATACAGGGATCTAGCAAAATCCTCCGTACAGGCGAAAGTCTTTTGACCGGCAGATGAAGGTAAAGCTAAGGGAAGTGAATCCCGCACTGTGTGACTGGCAAAAGTGTGCAAGAGTAAGCTCAACGGAGGGATGCCGATGCAAAGGGGCGAAGCCTAAAACCCCAGATGAACAGTGTGTTGACAAAGGTGAACCAAACAGAGGGATGTCCATGTTGAACTGTTTAAAAAGACATTAAGAATTGTGTATGTAAAAGATTGTTTAAAAGCCTTTGAAATACAAGCCACAGTGAACCCGGCGGAGGGAGGCTAATATTCAAAGGTGGTCTGAGCCAGGGGTGAAGAGTCCACGTCCAAAGTACATTTGCAAAGGAACTTTTTGTTTGTTATTTTGAACACGTCAGTCCTCGGAGGCAAGAGACTTTTTCTAGACTTTTTCTAACTTCAGACGCGGCTCGCTCTCACCTCACACCCCCTCCCCGGCCGAAGGCCGCAGTCCCGGTCTCGCTGGCGGACTCCCGATCAAAATTGCAAATTGGGCTCAGAGTGGGGCAGTCGGGTCCCCAGAGATTCCGACATCACCGCCCACGATATTGGGGCAAAACAAACAAGTTAAATACTTTACTCGGCAAGGTAGGAGGCTCTCGGGTAGCCATCTCGAGCGGGCCAGCACTACTGACTATTTCTAAAACATTTTCTAAGAAGAGAGCATCGGAACTTCGAACTAGCCCATTGACATTGACTGCCCTGGCTCCCTAAAGGTCTGCTTCTGAACATATTGGCTTTCGCCGTGCTTGTTCCCTTGCAGGTTTTTATTTGTTGTACACTATTATTGCTGGGATAAAATACTGCCTACATCCCTCTGGGAGATTCTAACTGTTTTTCTAAGTATAAAGTATGTTCTGATCTGACTAACTTTTCCCTCCTTATAACTCTATTGCAATATTGATCACAAATAAGTGTTATCACTGACCTCAACATGTCCTGCAATATATATAACATATGAAAGGTTTACTCACTTACTTTATTGCTCTTGTTGAAATTGAATCCTAACTTTGAGATTAATGTTACTATTACTTGCTGCTTTTTAAAGATGGTCTAATTATCCTTGTGTATATATAAATACATATTTATACTATAACTTTAAGTGTGTAAGTGTTTACTTGGATGCCTGTATTTACTGATTTCATTGAACAGCTCTTCAGCGCACATTACCCCTCCTTAAGAGCCTGGCTTCTCAGTCGCACAACTTGTGCAGTAAAGGCATATATTAAAAGGCGGGTTACCTAATACCAAGTCCCACACCAGTTGGAGTCTACAAATTCTTACCTAAGAGCTATAATGTTTAACAGGAGGATTAATATGAGGTATTGGCTACCCATTGGAAACTGTCTTGCCTCTAAACTGCAGTCCTCCTCTGGTGGCTGTGGCCACAGTGTAATCTAGGCCTTCGACTAGCTGCTCTGTGGCCTTGGTTTTTCAGAAGGAGGATCTGTTCCTCAACACCTTTTGGACAAAAGGTGTATCGGAACTCAGCCTTGGAGCTCAGTCAAGCCAATAGTTAGCCATTGTTGGTAATGGCTAACCAAAGATTTATGGTAGGCGCTTGCTGATTTTGACTGATTTCTCCCAGCTAATAAGCAGTTTGCACAGGACCCCTGGCAGTCTTGTGGCTGACCACGTGGACATGTCAGCCAGGGGATGACCATAAAGACATGAGGTGGCAGGCCTACCTATTGGTCACAAAGGTCTTCAGATAAGCTGGACAAGATTATGGACCTCCCTTTTGAGGGCACTGGCCATTTTAATTCCTCAACCGATGGTGACCAGTACGCAATCCGGTCTTGGCAATGTTGGCCAAGAAGGCTCCTAAATCCTTTTCCTCACAAAGATCTGCAGAATGCAGGTCATACTCCTTTAGGAGAGTCTAGGAGAGTCAAGGTCTTCTAGAGAGGCGGGCCAGACAGATGGATCGCTCACCCTCTCCAACTCGAAAGAAGCAGCAGTGCTCTGGCCTAAGGGGTTCTTCCAGGGGCCTTCCCGTATGCCCTTTGCAAATTCCAAACCAAAAGAATTGTTGATTTCCTTGCCCTCAATCCCAGTGGAATTGAGGATTTTCTCTGATCTGGTGGACTAGAAGGCAATATTCTCAGGCTTGTGGTTCCTTTCTTTTGCCAGGTGGGGATATTGCCTCCCACTAACTCCCCCACACCCCCCCTTACCCCCAGTCCTGGCCACCCCTGCTGCAGCCATCTCTACATTCTTTAGCTCCCAAGGCCCAGAAGCTCCTAGGCATCAAGACAGTTTATTTTTTCAGGCTTTTTACAGAAGCATTACTAGGTGGGTCAGAAGAATTACTAGGTGGGTCTACGGACCATTCCTTCAACTCCCTCTTACCCTTGGAACGGTTCCAGATGATCTCACCGATGCAGTCGGTTTGCCCTCTGTCGTGGAGATTGGGGTCTGTGCAGGGGATCTGATGGACGCCTACTTTCACGTGCCCATTTTGGAACCACATCCACGATTTCTAGGCTTCTCGCTAGAAAGCACACATTTCAGTACAACGACCTACCCTTGAACTCAATGTGGCCCCTGCGTTTTCATCAAAATGTCAGGTGTCCAGGCCATCCTCCGGCAGTGTAGCATCCACATTTACTCTTGCCTCAACGACTGGCTGGTCCAGGCTTGCAGTCCATGGGTGAAGTCCCCATTCCGAGTCCTACTGGATCTGTTTCACCTTGGTCTGTTGATGAACCATGTGTAGTTTTATTTGACATGGTTTCAGAGGCTGATATTCATCTGCTTCGTTTGGGATATTCTGCCCACCAGGGCTTTTCTGACAGAGGAAAGGGTTCAGGACATTCTCATGAGTTGCTCCATCTTCTTAACCAATTCTATGACCACAGCTTAGTGGTTAGTGAGACTGCTGGGCCCCATGAGTCCTGTCTGTCAAGGCTTGAGAGGATGAGGGCCGCCCAGCTTTACCTAGCGTGTGTTTGATCTTAAGTATTCTACCCGAGTTGGCTGTTACAGATCCCTGCCTCCTTACACCTGGATCTGTGATGGTGGAGCGACCTCGGCAATCTCGTGAGAGGAATGGAATTTTCTGGCCCTCTCCCCTTCTGACCTATCAGCACTCATTTGTCCCTGGTGGCTACAGAGCAGCTGTGGATGATCTTCGGGTGCACTATACATGGCATTCACGCCAGTGCTTACTCCATATAAACGTACTCGAATTAATGCCTTGAAAGAATTTCTCCCAATCATCAAGAATTCTTGCGTACAAATTTTCATCGACAGTACGGCTGCAATGTTCTACTTAAAGAAGCAGGGTGGCATTGGCTCTCCTCAGATCTTTGCTTTGGCAGTGGAACAGTGTGAGTGGGCCATCGAACAGGACATTCACGTACAAGCACTCCATTTTGCAGGGGAACAGAATCTAGAAGTGAATACCCTCAGCAGAATGGAAATCGCAGCCCACAAATGGGAGCTTTGTAAAGATTGGTGCAGAGCCTGCTTGCGAGCTGGCGTTCACTTTCGGCGATTTGTGACTCCCGGCAATGGAAAGTGCCAACTATTCGCCTGCCGGCTGGGCAAGCACAAGAATGCAGGTGATAGAGCGATTCCTTAGTAGGGAATGTCCCTTTTTCCACCCTTTCCCCACCATTCACAAGGTACTCTGGAAGTTGAGGGAGTCTGGCATTGTTTGATTCTGATGGCGCCCCTGTAGCCACCAATATTTGGATTTTCTGACCTCAAGAGTCCCATACAGTCCTCTCTGGAGATTTAAAGGGGGTAGGTGGGAATCTGCAAAACCCTATAAATGGGCATGGTTGTTTTGCCATTGAGGCCTCGACAGGCGGTTCAACAATGTTGTGCAGCCTGGATCAAGTTTTTTCATCTGGGATATCGGTGGAATCCTGACAGACCTACCTGTTGGCAGTGGCAGACTACAAGAATTTGAAAGTGGGATGGATGCTTCTCCCTAGCAACCTGGTGGTGAACCAGCATTTTAAGGACCTCATCCCATCTGAGACCTCAATGTAGTGCTCACTGCGCTGGCTCACGACTTTTGAGCCTATGGATTGGGTCAACTATTTACATTGTAGCCTGGAAGACTGCGTTTCTGGTAGCTGTCAAGGTAGTCTCACAGCGTCGGCGAACTGCAGGCGCTCTACACATTTGAACCATTAACAACTTTTCCCAATGATAAGGTGGTGCTAGGTACAGATCCTCCTGTCTACCTGTTTTCTTCAGATTTCATTAATCTTATCTTTGCCAGTGTCCTTTCCGAATCTGTCCTCTGACAGAGGGAAAGGACTCAATGTAAAATATTCGTTAGTTGAGTTCTACCTTGATGGAACTGCCTTTTTGTCCTTTGTGGAGGCAAGTCTTGTGGACTGGCAGCTTTCATAACAACCGTTGCTCGCTGGATAGTATCTTGTATCAAACAAAGTTACACATGTCGGGGGCTCTACACTTGAGGGTCTCCATGCTCACTTTGTTGCCTTGTCTTCTGATTTCTTTCAGCATTAGTGCTTGGGTTCCTGCTCCCATGCTCATGCTGGACTGGGCCAACAGTTATGCATAACCTTTTTTGGTTAGTTCGTATCTAGTCGCTGGAGGAGTGTGCCTATGTACGCAGGCAATACAATTTGAGGGATTATTTGCTGTGAACTGAAAAATGCTCCAGTCTTGTCTCCAGGAGCGGACACTCCCACAAATATGGAAGGTGAGGGGTAGGGGCTGAGGGTGTGGGGTTCTGTGGTCTAGGAGCACAGGAGCCACTGTGTCGACTAACTGTTGGGGAGAATTCTCCAGAATGGTTAATTTCCCTTACCTACTGAGTCCCTCGGCAGCTTTGCTGGATTTCTAGGATTTATTTTTTTCACCTGGTAAGAGTGAGCCTTTTTTCCCACTCTTACATGTGTTTTGCTGTGTGTGTTTAACATTTTCTTGTGTTCATAGACTGTGGAGCCTCACCTACTCCATAGGCATCATCTTTTTACTGTGTGTTGCACAGCACCTTTAGTGCAGTGACACAGGTTTGTCTTTTTCAGACTTCCCACTTTAAACTCCGTTTTCTGGGACTGACTACTGTCTCCCAGAACATGTAAAGTTGCCATTGGCTTGACTTTATTAGTCTTTTTAAATTCACAGACCCAGTACAAACTATCTTACATAGAGTTCTGGAAAGGGTTAATAGTTATCCCTTTTTGTCTGTTTCTCATGGAACATTATTTCGTTCCCCTTTCTTTAAGATTTGGCTGATAGCAGTGGTATCTACCCTATTTCTCCTACCGCGGTCTATTTAAATAACCTTGGTACTGTTTTAGGCTAAGTTAGTAGCCTAGAACTTAAATCGGCTGGACCACATTTACTTTTATTTGCTTCCGGCTGGGTTTATTCGCCATTTCTTTTTGTAAAGGTCTTTCTCGTGTTTTACTCGGCACGCCAAACCAGATTTGGTCCGTTTGATCGCCCTCCTTAGGCGCTGAATGTCTGAGGGGGACAGGGTGTGAGGGAGGGGTTTGAGACTCCCTAGACTAGGTCTCCTTGGACACCCATGTCGCACTCTGTATGATTTGCTGTGGTGACTGTCCTGCCGGGACTGCCACCCTGCTGTGTGATTGACAGCCAGGCTGTGTAAATGGGGGGGGGGGGAACGGGGGGCTGCATAAAAAGTAGGACCCTGGGACTGAGGTGGCAGTCTCCACTGGATCGAGAAAACCGAAAAGAAGCTGACATAAGAGGACCTCTACCACCACTGAACCCCCTGGTGAAGCCCTGCTGTGGGACCGAATCTCCAAACTTCGATGACAGGGAAGATCTGCAAGGAATCTTCTCCCCTTGAGCTGTTGGGACCAACCAGTTCGCCAAACTGCAAGCCAGGCCTCCCTCCTCTGGTCGAATTTGCTGTGCACAGCTACGGAGTGCATCTTTTATTCCTTGCTTTGCTCTGCTGCTGATTTCTTCCCTGGGCAATGCAGGACCCTCCAGTCTTCCTACTTCGTGTCAGTCCGACAGTCGCTTCAGGAACCGTGAGCCTGCAGGATCTGCCAGGAACGTCTGCCTCAGCTACAGCCGCCTTCTTCATTTAAGGTACTGTTCAAGCCCGGTTGTTCGTTCCGACCGCGGTGAAAGTGTTTGAAATCTTTCGCCAATCCGAGGGCTTGTCCTTCCCTATTCTTTGAAGTAACTTTTCTTCTGACCAACTTCGTTCCGAACTCTTGGCAAAGACTTAACCGCAAACTACTCTGAACTGTGTGATCCTCTGCAAAGACTTTGCTCCATTGACTTTGGCCCAGGCCTCTTGATTTGATTTCCTCACCATAGTTGTCTTTTCTAGATTGCCCTGCTTACTTGTTGGTGCTGCTCAACTTTTGTCTAAACCTTGTCTTTCCTTCCCTTTTAAATTGCTGGAGTGCCATTTTGCTTACACTTCATTTTGAGCTTAACTTGTCCAGAATCTATTGGGTGGTGTGTAGTGTATTAAGAGTGTGATTTTTCTACTGCTTTACCTTAGTGAATTGTTTTACAACTGATGTGTAAATAAATGTATATTCTTTTACTCAGAAACCTTGAGTCAGTGTTTGTTTATTTATTTGTAATGCGCACCTAACCCAGGGGTAGCAGAGCGCAAGAGCAACAAGAGGAATGTAGAACATGGGTTACATACGGCGAAACGGATGGAGTCCAGATTTGGTTACAGTACTGGACACATCCGCATCATTGAGAACAGATACAATAAAACATATTTACAGAAAGTGTAATATACAAAATTGACAAGTTATAGCTGAGCATATAGGGTAGTAGATGATAAAAGCAAGTATGTTAGTTGTCGTGTTCCTTGATCCAGTGGATAAGGTTGGATCTAAATTGTGTGTAAGGAAGGTCTTCCCTTAGGGGTGGCGATAGAGAGTTCCAATGTTGTGCAGCTTTGACAGGAAAGCTACTCCGCCCAGTCGTAGTGCGTTTGAATCTCGGCACCAAGAGGAGGTTAGAATTGACCTTTCTGGAGGGGCGGCAGGAAGTTTGTCTGGTAAATCTTTGTCAGGTAAAGAGGGGCAGAATGGTGGAGACATTTATGGATCAAAGAGACAGATTTAAGGCAGTTCTTGTCTGTTGTGGAGAGCCAGTTGACAGATCTTCGAATATCTGAAATGTGGGCTTTCTTTGGGAGACTGAGGGCTGCTCTTAAGGAATTATTCTGCAAAATGTGAAACTTGTTTATGATGTATTTGTTACTGCCTACGTATAGCGCATTACAATAGTCCAATTTGGGCAGGATCAAAGCTCTAGCTAGGGTAATGCAATTATTGGATGAGAGGAAAGGTTTGGCTGGTCTGATGAGTTTGCAAGTATAGGATGTGGCGGAGGCCATAGCGTTTACATGGAAGTGTGGAGTCTAAATGGAAGCCCAGGGTTTTTACCTCCTTAGCCACGGCAATGGTATTATTGTCAATTTCAAATGCAGAGTAATTCTGGCCAAGTTTTGTTCAGGTTAGCTGTTGTGCCCAGGATGAGGAGATCTGTTTTATCATCATTCAGGCATAGACCATGGGAGGCCATCCATGCCTGGATGATGAGGTACACCCTGTTTGCAAAGGCCAAATCCTTGTCATAATCCCCCGTCAGCATCGGCATAGTTTGTGCAGGTGATACCCAGACCGTCAAGATCATCAAAAAGGGGCTTTGTAAAAATGTTGTATAGAGTGGGCGAGACACAAGAGCCCTGTGGCACACCGCAAGTTATAGGTATTGGGTCCGCAGCTGCTAACAGGGAGACGACTTGCATTGTTCTATTATTGAGAAAGGACTGAATCCAGTCGATTGCCTCTTGGGAGAAATGGGCTGCCTTCTAAGTGCTTGCAGGGGATCTCATGGTCGACCAAATCGAAAGCTGCTGAGAGATCAAGGAGCAGCAGTAGTGCTGTCTTGCCCTAGTCTCTCAACTCATCAATTTGTGCCTTAAGGTCTACCAGCGTGGTCTCGGTACCATGTTGGGGTCTGAAACCAGATTGTCGGATTCCTAGGAGGCTGTTGTATTCGAGGTAGTGTCGGATTTATAGGTATGCTATTTTATCAAGGATTTTAAGTAGGAATGGTACTGTGGTAATTGGTAGGGATGGAGGGATCTAGATTTTGTTTTTTGAGGAGTGGGAGGACCCAGGATTGTTTCAGGTTATTAGGTAGAATATCTGAGGTGAAGGATGCATTTATAAATTTGGTAATGAAAGGGGAAAGTTCACGAGCTGCATCTTTTATGAGTTGCGCTGGGCATAAGTCACCATGGCCGTTTGAAGGCTTAAGAGTAAGGATGACTTTTTCAACCTCTATAGTGTATACTTTGCGAATGTTGAAATGGGGGATGGCTACATAGGATGTAGTGGAAATTGGTAACGGTGCTGTAGTATTAGTGTTGCTGGATTTCGAGGTGGTAAGAGTGTCTTTTTTGTTATTGATCTTAGTTTGTTATTTATTGGCTAGAGCGTTTTGTATGCCCGTGCACCAGTTTTTGTCCTTGAGCCAGGAGTCTGGAATTTGCATAGGGGATTCTACCTCTTTCCGAATAGCAAAAAGCTCTTTGGTGTTGGATTTAGCTTGGGAGATGCGGAGGTTGTAGGAGGTTTGTTTAGCAAGGATAATTTCTTTTTTTAGAGGGTAGCTTGTTTGCTCAAGTTGTTCTAATTAGTCTCGGATGGATCTAGTCTCTAAATTTTTTCGCAGCAACATTTCCCTTGTCTAAGTTTAAGATGTGGAGTGAAACATGTATTCACGTGTTTGCAAGGTTTGCTCTCTCATTTTTAATGGTGCTATGACATCGAGGGATGATGACATCACTTTGTTGTACATATCTACCATAGTGAGGGGATCCGTATGGTCTGGGATAGAGTTGAGAGTGGGTAATATCAAAGGGATGAGTTTTTCTGGAGTAATGTTTCTTTTATTTCTAGTGGGGACCGTTGGTGCTATACTGTCGATAAGCAGCAGAGCTGATGCCTTTAGTGAGAACATAATCAAATGATGGTCGGACCAGGACTGAGGCATGATGGATGTGACCGTGATTGGGCAGTTGTGCTTGGCAATCCAGTCAAGGGTTCTGCCTTTGGTATGGGTGGGAGCTGTAATCTTTTGGGTAAAACCTAATTCTTCTAAGGAGTTGTTGATTAAGGTTGCGTTAGGGTCTAGGGGGTCGCTGAAGCCAAGGTTGAAATCTCCTAGTATGATGCTTTGAGAGGAGTTTTTAAGGTTATTGGACAAGATGTTGGTTAGGTCCTCTTCGAAGGATCCTAGAGGTCGGTATATAAGGTGGATGGATACTGACTACGTGTTGGATATAGATAACTTGGTGGTTAGAAGTTCACAGGAGTCAATATTGTAGGGTGGAGAGTCTCAGTGTAAGGTTGGTTTTAGCTATTATTGCGAGGCCTCCACCTCGCGAGGTGGTACGATCTAGTCTTAGCAAGGTGTAGTCATCTGGGATGGCTACCATAATTGCTGGACCAGCTGCAGGGTGGAGCCAGGATTCAGTGATTGCTAGGAAGTCCATATTTTCTTTTTGTATTAGATCGGCTATATCTGTTGCGTGGGCAACCATAGAGTGGGCATTTATAAGAGCGCCCTTAATCCCAGACTGTGCTGGTTGGGGCAGTGAAGGCTGTATCTTGAGATGGCATTCAGGGCAGAAGTGGGCTCTCGGAAGAGTCTACTGTTCAGTTGGAGGGGGTGCTGTGAATGGCTAGTTTGGCAGGGGCTAGTATTCGCATTGCTTGATACTTTTTAGGTAGGGGGTCGTACAGTCTTGGGAGTCTCACGCATAATTTGAGATTCCTCTGTAATAGGGTGCAACGTCTAGAGGTCATGTCAATCTGCTTAGGGAGATTGTGCGCAGACGCTGGTAGAGGTGTGTAGTGTAGCATAGTGAAGTCTTGCAGGGTGATTATGTGGAGGAGTGTCCTTAATGGACCGTATAAAATGGTGGGAGGTACATATCGTGATCGTATGCATAGGGCTAGTTGAGGGGTGGACCAGGGATAGATGTGCTGTGTAGATAGCTATGAAGGCAAAGTTCATAAATGGGACCACAGGTCTATAATTTGGCACTGAGCAGTAGGTGTAGCAGAGTAAAGCTACTGTCTATTTGCAGGCAGGGCAAGGTAGATCTGACAAGGCTAGCATAATGCATATGCAAAGGATCTATAGCTAAACAATAGGAAGGATGCGTGTATGGCGTAAGTAAGCTGGGATGAGGCTAGTAATTGCTGTCCTTTGTGCAACTATTGATACTGCTCACTTTACTCTTGAAGTCTGGCTTCTCAGCCATCGCTACCACTTTACTGTGTAGTACAGGCTTGTACCAAAGGTGAATTTGTACTGTCACTTGTAGTCTTAATTGTGTGTGGTGTTCCCAAAGGCTACTGCATATGATTCTGCCTAACAGTAACTTTAACTAAATTGAATCCCAAATCAATTTTGCTGCGTATGCCAGGCAATCTAAAGAGGGTCTATTTTGAATGCCCTAGAGGAGGCTGGGTACTTGAAAAATCACATTAAGCAGTCTGGTCAATATTACCACGTTAAGAATCCATTGAGATCCGTAAAAAAGATCTGAAAGGCTGGTCCCTCTTAACAGGAACCCAGAAAGCATACCATGTGGCTAGGGTTAGAAAGACATCCTGTTGAAACCCAGACCCTCGACATCAACATTGTAAAATGAAAAAGCAATTATTTTTTAAGAATCCAGACGAGGTTACAGATAACCTGTATCCTTCTTACTAAGATGTGAGTGATGTCTGCGGAACAAAGCATGAGTATTCTTTAATCTTACAGTAAAAAAAAGGGCAAAGCTTGGGATGGTGGGCGTCCAGCATGTACCAGGCACTATTAGCAGGACCTTGGTTTTAACCCTGTAAAACCACCGATGGCATAATCTGTCTTGATCAGTGGCGTTGATGTGGAAATTGCAACAAAGTTCTTAGCAGCTCAGAGTGAGTTTGTCCTGATTTATTTTATTTTTAAATGTATATTTTTGCATTTATTTCCGCGCGCAAAACCCAGAGGCATCTGGGCGCTAGTTACAGAAAGTGGCTAGTACATTAGAGAAGCGCAATAGTATGCATAATGGTTACAAACTAGGTGGGTGAGAGTATACCGGCTAGTGGAGGCTCACCTCATGGTACAGGGGGCTACATCAAGTATGCAGGTACAATTTGTACCAGGAGGATAGCTCCGGGGCAATGCGTTCGCCTTGGAAGCAAGATGATGCGGAGCAACACTGGTTCAACCCCCGGGTCCGTGATTCGAAACCTCTGGGTATTAAGCGCGTTATAACTAACCAATTACAATTTTGTAAGATGTGACATTAATGAGTGCACAGATTGAGCCTTACCTCATGGTGCTGGGGGCTACATCCAGTATGCAGGTACAATTAGACATGTTTGGTATGGTGAATAGCACAGGGCTGCACAGTCAAATGGCGTGCATTAGGCAAGTTATGTAGCAGTCCACTAACCATGCAAGGTAAAATATTGGGGCTGTGGGAAGTATCAGTGGGCAGAAAAGAGGTGGTATCAGCAGAATTATAACGTGATGATGCACCTAATCTAATAACATTACAAGCCATAGCGCTGGTGGCGAGAGAAGCAGCAATGGGTAACTCGGGTAAATTAGGGAACATTCCAGTGCTCGCTGCAACAGCGGCGTTGGAGGGCAGGTCATGGTATTAGGAGTATGCAAGACTGCGAAGGGCAAATGAGGTGAGACACGAACAAAAGCATTACAATGAACCAAAGTGCATACTTAAATAGCATAGCATGGCAGAGTGTATAGGGTCTGAGGAGCAGCAGTGAGCCAGGCATGCAGAATGCTGTTGCCAATAATAAGTGACGCTGCAATGTTTTGAGCAACGAAAGTGAATGCTGCCGGTTACATTTACGTGTTGACAAGGAGAGCTGGCATTTATTTATTTTGCAGAAGGTACAAATGTCCAAATTGATGAGCAGCGCCATAGCCAGGTGGTGATCATCTCACCTGGGGTGTGTAACTGGCAGGTATAGCTGTTATTGGGGGCAGGCGGCATGAAGTGATTATATGGACGTGCGGCAAAGAGTGCTGGAACACTCTCACTGGAAGGCAGGCAGGCAGTAGGTTGGAGGCAGGAGCGCCATGTCGGAGTGTTTGTTTCAGGACTAGGAATGCACAAAGTGTCTCGCAAACTCAGCGGCAGGATAAATAGACGCTGAGTAGGTGCCGGACATGGCAGCCACCAGGGGAGTGTAATTAGGCACTTTTGCGTGCGTGGATGGGGGGCGGCTTCTGTACCTCTTACCTGGAAATTGCAAGTCGTACTCCTGATATGAGTACGGAAGTCTCGTGGTCGCAGGAATCTGATTTGTATAGATCACAGGTGTATGATATCCAGTACAGACATCAGAAAGTCTGGCATCCAGGGAAAGACCGGGCCATCCACATCCGCCTTGCAACAGCTCCCAGCTACGCCTCCTGGCTTGATGCCGACTTTCCATTAGTTGCAGGGCTTACTCAATTGTGGATGCAGAGGACTACCAGATACTTCTGCTTGGGCAAACAAAGGCAGGCAAGTTGGTGAGTCGGCAGTAATTTCATATTGCACTACCAGGCTGCACGTAATGAGCAACATCCTTGCATGTTTATATAGGAACTGTAGCATGCATTATGACCTCTCATTCTGAAGGTATAGGACATGGGCATCTGCTGAAATGGACATGGAAGGTAAGTCACAAAAGTAGATGGTCTCATGGCACTGTTTGGCACTGTTTCATGGCACTGTTTGGATGATTTCAATGCATAAGATATTGTTGAATGTGAAAAGAAACAACCTTGTTTTTCATTCTAGGAACTTTCAAACTCACAATAGAATTTACAGAAGAATATCCAAATAAACCACCAACAGTTAGATTTGTCTCTAAGATGTTTCATCCAAATGGTAAGTGTGCATTATCTGTTTTGAATATTTTCTCTTCTTTGATAGTCCCATCAATGTGATGAAAATGAAATGTAAATCCAAACTAACTAGCAAAAACTTCAAAATAAAAATGTAATGGTAAACAGCCCTTGTATGTTCCTTTCAATTTGAGTATTTTGTTCTTTTATTGTCCTTCTACAAAAACGGTCTAGGGAATGAGGGATAGAAGCAGTTTGTTTTAATTTCAATTTGCATAACGTCTGCCTTCTCCGGCATCATTTTCTAATGTGTTATTCTAGAGGTTTGCTAAACCTACTGCCTGCCACATCTCTGATCCTGACTACGACTACCTTTATATGCCAGAGAACCTCCAAGCCTTTTTTCACTCAACAAGTTAGCTCCCATATGGCCCTTTTTTCTTTATATTTCATATTTCCACTGCTCTACCGTGTGCCCAACCAACATGGTAAAAATGAATAGTTCTACCGACTTATACTAGAAAAAATCTGGCAACATTTTTAGGTTTGTTGGCTACAAACACTAATTGTTGATGGCCTTCAATGGACTAAAATTGTAGATTGGGGGAGGTGTGCATTGTCTAAAATCTACAAGCCAATTGGTTGGAAGCTAGTCTAGAAGTACGAGGGGGGATTTATAGATAAATCAGGAATTCAAGTGACTGTGTGTCCATATAAACCCCCAGTGATCCGGTTCAGACCCACCTCACAGATAATTCCTAACAAGATCTGTAGTAGATCTTTCCTACCGGGCATCTAGGAGTGACTGGTACAATTCTAGCCTCTCTTCAGTCTAGGATCATCTCCCTTGCTTAAGGAAAGGTTGTTGTTTTTTGATGTGGGAGATATGATTTGCCCGGTATCTATATATAGTCTCTAAGACCTGCAATTTTCATGGGGGAAGATCACATGACGTTTACATCCATTCTCTGATCTGTTGCATTGGCAAAACAAAAGTCGTTGACTTCTCATCAGATGTGCAGCACTTGGAATTATAACTTAACCTTTTTGTGTTAATACTTTTTATTGAGACCTACATTATATGAATAAGTTTAATTCTCAAAAACAGTGGACAAAAATGTCAGTTACTTAAATGTATCAAGAATAACCAGCTAGAAATGGGTATTCATGTTTATCCCGCTAGGATGCAATTTTTAGCCCATATGGACCCATACAAATGGAAATGGTAAGGAAGCAATTTTAGTGAAGAAAAGGTGGGCCTGGCCTTGTCATCCGATAGTACCAGTAAGTTAATCGTTTCTGTGTTACATGCCTTGTAGGGTTGATGTAATTAAAAATGTTCAGTACTGTGAAGACAGGAGGGGGCGGGGGCTATCTGTATTCCTGCCCTCTATATGCCACAATAGAAGCACAGTGCACCCCAGCCAAGATTCTCTATTGTTGGTAGCAATGGACGAGCAATCAAGGCTTAGCTCTCAGGAGGTGATGCAGTCTGGTTCTTAAGTACAGTGTAGTACCAAAGCAACCCCGCAAAGGAATGTCCACACACTGTTAGTGATAACACTGTTCTTTATATAAATAAGGATCAAGTTATATACCACTCAAAACTGCCGGTCCATAGCCAGAGCCACAGTAGGAGCCAGACTCGACTACTGCACGCCTTTCTGGCAGGCACATCCACTAAAAACATCAATAGGCTCCAAATAACACAAAATAACGCGCTCTGTGCAGCTTTACACATCCCGAAAAGTGACCACATATCCCATGCTAGACGTGAAGCCCACTGGCAAGGAAAGGATCAAATTCAAAATCCTCACCCTTACGCACAAATGTATCAATCTTTCCGCCCCATCATACCTCTGTGAAACTTTATCCAATAACGCCTCTACCCGCCCCACAAGAAGCCACGATGCTAACCAATTCCACGTTCCATCTATAAAAAGAGCCAACGCCGGAGGCATTGGCTTCCCCTACATAGCACTGAAGCTCTGGAATGCCCTTCCGAACGCACTTGGAGCAGAGCCCTCCCTACTTGCAATTCGCAAATCCCTCAGAACTACACTATTCACATAACCTTTCTCCTCACACTGATGCTCCATTCTCTCTCACTGATGGTACCACACCAGTTGTAACATATCTCCTAGTGTGCTATCCACGTGTACTACTATATCCTCTAAGATGATCGTCTAAGAATGCAACTTTCTCCTTGCTTATACTATGTAACCTCAAAATGTATCGCAAACTGCAAATATCAATGTAACTACTATGTACTTACTTTGTATCCAGACATGACTATATGTAACAGCGCCACCATGCCCCTGGGCTGCTGTGCGCTCTAAAAATCCGAATAAATAAATATACACCTACAATAACACTTTGTGCTCAGGCAATACTATGATAAATCTGTACAATATCTATGTGGTACCACAGTTATCTTTTGATGCCATTAAAATGCACCAACTGCTGACGGTCTCAATGGCATGCAAATCAAATGGTGAGGTGAATCAACAATGGACATAAGAGGGAAGACAAGTTGGGTGAAACAACTGGCAGAATACTGGGTCCCTACCACTAGACCCAGTTCTGTGTGAGGATCCCCCCTACCTGGGCAACCTGTAAATAAATCAACAAGCCCAGTCCATATAGTGTTAATATAGTCTTGGTTCCTTCTAAAAAGGTTTTACTACCCCCAATTTACCTGGTTTAGCAGAGTTTGACGTCGGGTCGTCGACAGATTCTTCTTGAGTGAACTCGCTTTAAGGCAAGAGCGATGGATCGTCGAGTTTCCTTGAAGAAAAGGTGAAAAATGCCGTTGAAGCAGCAGCTTCATTCCTTGCAGTGCTTGTCGACGATGACGCGTGCTGTGCACCTCGATGATGAGTTTGTTGCCGCAAAGCGATCGATGAAGAACGTAGGCCCAGCAAGGGCGTTGGGTCGTCGGCTGTTGGCGTCAGCGATCATGACTCTACCAAGACTGGCTTTGGGATCTTTGTTGTTGGCCTCTTTGTAGGCTTCGAGTGGTAGTAAACCCAAAATCTCCTAGCCAGGTCCTCTCTTGCATCCGTCCTCGAAGGCACAACAGCTTTCAGATTGCGTTGAAGGAAAGCAGCAGCAATACTTCTTGCGGCTCGGCTTTGAGAATAAGCATCAAGTTTTGACTTCAGCTTCTGAACAATACCATTAAGTGAGAGGTCCTGAGATTTCTGTCTCTCGTTCACACTGCTGTGCCAGGCTCAGGCAGCCATTCAGAAGGGCATTCAGCAGGCAGGCAGCCAATCAGGCTCACAGTGCATTCAGTTCCATTCTTCTTTATTCCGACACCCACAACAAAGAATGTGGATTGGGACAAACACACAGCCATTCAGCACTCCACACTGCATTCATACCAGTTTCGGGCAGGGCTGTCTCATTCATTGTGTCACACACCAGAAGCCCATAACATGAAATGTATATTGGTCACACTGCATTCACCCAGGTCCCACCCTAATGATGTACCCGCAACATACAGTCACTTGGGAAGGCTCCAGCCAGTCTGGCCTGGACTTCCCCAGAATACCATATATGGAAATTTCACCCAACAGCCAGTCAGGGGGAGGGACAGAGTCTGGGCTTCCTGGGACTTGGGAAAACAAGGTAACAGGCAATGGAAAGCAAGAGGCCACAGGGGCCATCTTGTCTCCTATCAGGAATCGACTGATTCCAATGGCAGAGCCTGGGTATCCCAAAATGGAGGATGCTCAGAGCACCTGTCAAATTCAGCGTGGAGCTGCCACCAGCCCATACCCTGCTCTGTGGGCCACACACAGGTGTCCAAAAACATAGACTATGGGTACAGGGCTGTATGTCCCCCCCCCCCCACCCCCGGCCCATGTGTGCCATAAGGGTATCCCAAGCGTCTGTTCACCAAACCAAAGAGAAGATCTGCACTGCCGGGAGTCCCACATGGACTCCTGTGCAGAACATAACACACAACACACATATGATAAAAGGAGTACAGGACAAGGATATGGAGGCCCTATCCCTCCATTGCATTTCCAGCATCACATTATTTCTTGCCTAGCCTCATTTGAAAAAGATCTTGTGGATTTAAAACATTTACTCTGAAGTAAATGGTCTGTTCTCTCCCCCCGCCCCCTGCCGCCATCTTCGCCCCACTCTCGCCCCGTCCCCCCCCTCAACCCGCATTGCAGCCTTTCCTTTCAGCTCCCGAAGGCTGCCATGGAAAGGGAAGAGGGGCCTGCCTCCCTTTCCATGGCGGCCATCTTGGAATAGTATTTTCTTCCTGCATTTGGGACGCTGCAAGGCTTCCCGTTCGCGGAAGGAAAATACTTCTATTAGCCCTGTCCCAGCCCATGGGACGGGTGCTAATGGCCTTACCCCCCCGTCCCCCCCCGCAGAACGGGTGGTTGAGTGGTTGACGCCACATTCCACAGGGAATACAACCGATCAATATTATTTGAGCAATTGTTACATAATTTTTGTCATGAAGCATGATTATATACTAGAACTGAAATGTTATATAGCCTATTTTAGTACGTCTTAAATTCTAATCCACATCATCTTTGCTAGAGTTCAATAGTGTGAGAATAATGTTCCCTCCTGGTAAAACTCCAACTAGCTCCATCCACCTCAACAACGGTTTGGTCCTCTCTGGGAATAGCTAACCCACCCCAGAACTGGCCACTTCAACTAGCCCCAGCTGTTTAGCTAGCCTCGAACCATCAGACTAGCTTCTATACGTCTTTAAACAAAGTGTATGAACACATCCCTGCGTTGAATCAATATAAGGGAATATGTGTAGAACCAATGTGTACGCTTCTCGCACTTTTGCATTTCTATGTGTCAACACTGTCTATTTTGCCTTCTGTTTTATATATAAAGGTTTAAATATGATGTAATATTTACCTCACAAACAGTATTAACACACCATTGATTTAAACATTGCACTTTGATTAAGTGTTGTTAAAAGCGTTACACTATCTATACTCTGCCCATTTGCTGAAACGTGAATATGATCGTTGTAAACCCAGCCAAAGGACTGGATCTTCTAAATAAAAGCAGCTTTGTTTTGAGCATAAAACTGATGTCTCAAGTTATGTGCATGGACTAGAATCAAGGGTAAAATGACCCTACTATGGGGTACTTGGCTTACTTTTGAAGCACTGATACACAATGATAACTGATACAGCACATTAGACACTCAAATTGGATAATGTCAACTAATTGATATGTGGTTGGAGCCCCCCCTTTTGTTTTCCACCATCCACCTCACACAGCTTCCTACTCATCTATAGACCCCCCCCCGGCTATGACAAAAAACCTTGCAGATACATTTGGTGAAGCTCTAGCCACCAACCTCATCCAACACCCAACGCTCACAATCCTACGAGACTTCAACATATGGTTCGACTCACCATCAAACCCCATGACCAGGTCACTTGCAGACTGCCTAGATCCACTCAATAAGAAACATCACACATCCACTCCCACCCACACTCCTGATGCAATATTCAGCACCACAATCATATCCACCCAACCCCCGCGCCTACTGTCATGGTCCGATTACTCAGCACTCTGTTTCACCATACCACTCCACACTGGGGTCAGCTGCCAACACGACCTCCACAAACTGCCCCTTCCAATTTTCCACTATGAACAAATCACCCCAGATCTTGAACTCTCACTCCGCAACTCACTCTCCCTAGTGGAAGGGACTACCAGCAATTCACTCCTTCGACCTCTGGCTTACCAATGCCCTCAAACCCTTCACCCCGTCAAAACGTTGCTCGCAGAGATGTGGAGCATCGCGTTCTCCCCAATCTCAAACGCCTCAAAACTCTCAAGCACCGGCTGGAACGGGCCTGGAGAGCCGACCCTTCAGCCCAAAACACAACCGCCCCATCAAGGCCAACCAGAATCTACAGATCGGAAATCAGAAAAAGTAAGAAACCATTCTATGGGAACCAAATCAAAAATGCCCGCAACCCAAGTAAGGAATTACATAAAATCATAGGAGAATTCAAATCACACTCATTTTCTCGCCTGATCATCCCAAGCCTTATGCGACATCCTCTCGCTCCACTTCTACAACGCTGCCAACGAAAGTCACAAGGCCATCATTGCTAAACTAAACATCCTACCACCCCAATCACAATCCTCATGTGACTCTTTCTCTCCCATCACACACCAGGAATTCCTGTCGCTGGTAGTGACCAGGCACCCATCAGGGTCTCCGAAAGACCCGTGCCCATCCTCCTTGCTCAAGAAAATACTAACCGCCACCTGTGCAGGTAATGTCGCTCGCACAATCTTTAACTACTCGCTCACCTCAAGTTCATTCCCGAAAGCCCTAAAACATCCTGCACCAAACCATTCTCAAAAAACCTACACTTGCCCCGCTTCTCCCCCAAAACTACCAACTGATCTCCAATACGCATTACACCGCCAAACTAATTGACCGTGAGGTTTACAGACAGCTTCGCCAATTTGCTGAATCCAATAACCTGTTAGACTCTGCTCGATTAGGCTTTAGACCATTAAGGGGAACAGAAGCCTCCCTGATCTCCATCTGGGATTACTTAAAAAGAACAGCTGACGCAAACAGCTGCGCGGTTCTAATCCTTCTAGACATTTGCGCAGCTTTCGATACCATCGATCACATGATTCTATTAGACAAGACTACAAACACTAGGAATCAAAAGCACAGCCCTGTCGTAGATATCCTCCTTCATCTCTAAACCAGTCGCAAATCATACACCTTGACCAATTCACATCCTTATCACGTCCAATCTGCAAAGGTGTTCCCCCAAGGAGCATCCATGTCACCGCTAATCTTCAACTTCTACATACAACCCATTCCCGCAGTCATCCGCTCATACAACCTTACCTGCTACAACTACGCGGATGATACCCAGATTCTCCTCAGAATCCCAAATACTGAAGGATCTGCCAGCACAGACCCGTCATTTAGCCCGTCTGATATTGATCCCTGGATGACGACCAACAATCTCCTCCTCGACCCTCGGAAAACCGAAATCCTACTCTGTGGGAAAACATCTCTCATCCCCCAACCAATCCCTTGGCCCGAAGCCCTTCGTTTGCTGGTATGAACGTGCAGCAGGAGATTCCAATTTCTGTGCATATTCCTCCTTCCATAGCTGTGACCAGGTCCAGAACATACCTGTTCTGTAGGGCCACTAATCGTATAGCACGGAGCTCTTCTTTGATTGTGTTGAATCCGATGACTGTTGAGTTGGTCATCATTAGCTCCCACCATGTTATCTGGAGCCATTTTGCATTTGCGTGTGTCTGGAACCCTGGGTGTATTATTGCAGAGAAGAACATGGCAGTCTTGCTGAACAGCCGATGTGATGGTGGTACTTCAAGTGCAGTTTCTGATTTGCCCCATAAGTAATTTCTCTGTCCCTTTACTCTCCGTAATGGGGCACCTTTGATGAGGTCATGGCCAGATGATAGGGTGCTAGGTGATGGCGATCGTTTCCTCCGCTTATTGCCTTCATCCATTTTTGGGAAGTCGTCCATTTTGACATGTTTTTGAGGCACTACTAGCGAGGGTACGTTGACCTGTGCCAGGGAGCAGATCCCTCCCCAGTTAGGTGGTAGTTTATCGTATGCTTTTGTCCCACATGCCCAATAATGGTCCATCAGTACCGCTGTGCCTGATCCCATGTCTCCTATCTTCTCTATCCTCCTGCATCCATAGTTTGTCCCGACTTGCATATCCCCGTTTTGCTGGTAACATAGGGTTGGTGTCAGTGGTCCATCTTCCTTATCAGCCATGTCGGCAAACTTGCACTCTTAGCCCATTCCTTGAGACACTTGTCGTTTTCTTCCTGGACCTTGTTCACTGCAGCCTTTGTTAATGGCTTGCTTCCCACCACTCCATCCACCCATCCATCTTTAGTATATACTTTCCCAAACACCAACATCTGGGGCTGTTCCCAGCAACCGGTTTTTCTCCGCCTGTTTCTCTGGCATTGTATCGTCACCTCCTTTGTTTCTCCTTTCTCTGGTCTGTCAGTTATATACCGGAGTGCTTGTGTGCGTTGCCAGTAGTTGTCGAACATAGGTAATGTCTTGATAAGCTATCCTTGTACGGGTATGTTGCTTTTGATCTCCACCAGAGGGTTGCTGTTTTCCCTTGGAATCTCCCCCGTGTTTGGAACAATGCTTGGTATAGGAGGAATTGTGCCGTTGTTGCTGGTACTTCTGTGGCTACAAAGGTTCTGGAAGCACTCATGGCATACAGAATCAATGAGCAGACATGGCAGCTGTCCCCTGTTGTGTCCTTACCAATTTTTCACATGTGCTTGTACCACATGTTTGTGACATGTCTGTACCAGTGAGATATGTGTCAACCCCATTAATATCAGTACCAATGCTACGCTTACCTCTCCTTACCTTCCTGGTCGTACCACCTGACACCATGCTCCTTGCAGCTTGGGTAAGGGGAACGTTAGTATGGGGAGTTGCAGAGACAACCAGTGCTGAGTACAGCTGCCAAATTACAGCGGCTAGCAATCTGGTGGATAACATGAGCCACACGGTTGTCAGAACAAGCTTTATTATTCTCACCATCAGTAAATATACCTGTACACTTCTTACCACCTTTGTCCGGTCGTTTGATGAGACGATAAAGTTGCCCACCTGGAAATCCCAATAAAAAGCGTTACTTATTAGTATTTGTAAGCATTTCAAGCCTGATTTACTAAATAATCATTTAGTGCCCATGCAAACTGTTCCCATGTTTTCCGTATTGATCAATTTCTAAGTATGGGTAGGGCGTCGTGAAGTTGTGGATACGTTTGCTCTATGTATTCTGTGAAAGCAATATAGTAAACGCATGGCGGTCTTGGCCGGAAGTGTGTAGGCCATCGTATCGCATGAATGTGTTGCTGAGACAGTGCTTCATGGTGTTCAATGGGGGTTAACATCTAAATCAATTTTCAACCTACTTCTAACATTATACATACACATTTTACATAGCCGCAGAACCCTGCATGTGTGGTTAAAAGAAAAGACTATGCTAAGGCAGTGTTAACACAGTGTATTCCTGGTGGGTGTATGTGTGATGTATGTGCAGATCTACATCAAGGCATTATAGATTTTTCCCAGTGGGTAGTTCTTGTGCAATTCTATTATACTCTGTTTATTCATTCAATGAAGGGGATCAAGTGCTTGTGACCTCCTAGTCATTGGGTGATGGACATGCTCTTGTTCATCTGTGCTCATGGGATTGTCAGAGTTTGATGATATTTCTAGTGGGGGGCTGTTACTATCTTGTGTATTTGGTGTTGCTGTAGCGTTGGCCCTGTCAATGCTGAGCTGTGGAGGGTCGATGCTTTGTAGGGCTTGACGTAGTGGGTGTGATGCCAAACGCTTTTACCCTTTAATTTCACAGCTCTTTCTGCAACCGCTTCAACAGTATGCAGCTCTGTGAATCTGGGGGCGTTCCACTTTCTGCAATAGTTGAGTAGGAGGACACTGTCTCCCTCTTTGATGGGTAATGCCTTTGTTGGTTCCTGGTTATCGCTGGTTTCTTGTAGATCATTCTCCGACCTCCCCTGTGTCCATTGGATCTGTTGAGAGATAAACGAAGCACTAGTAACCAGTGAAGTAACGTATTCATGCATTTTACTTCCAAATATTTCGGCAGCCCCTTCACAATCATTGATGGCCTTGTAGGTGGGGCTAATGGGAGGTGCATTTGGCGACCGGTCACCACCTCATGGGGAGTGAGGTGGTGGTCTGACCATGGTTTGTTCCATAGCTCATATAGAGCCAGTTCTTTTTGGTTGTCTGTTGCGTTTTTGCGATAGTTTCCTTCAGGAGGCCGTTGAGGCGTTCGCAAACGCTGTTGGCATGTGGGTGGAATGCACAAGCAAACTTGTGCGTTATTCCTAGCAATGTAGTGATATGCTGGAACAATTAATTGGCAAAGTGGGGTCCATTGTCCAACGTAGGACCTCACAGACACCCCACCTTGGAAACACCTCCCGAACCAGGAACTTGGCTGCCCTTAAAGCCTCAAGTTCATGGTTAGAGAGGTGTTTCCAAGGTGGGGTGCCTGTAAGGCCCTATGGGCCCGCCTCTATCCACCTTGAAAAGGGGAACACCACTAAAAAGGGGAACACCACCACAATCATGTAGCAGCAGCCTTTGCATGGGTTTATCATATCGACCTAGTCGATATGGATGTGTAAGAAAGGGCCTTTGTGTCTGGGTATTACTCTTTGATTAGTTTAAGTGTGTGACCTGCAGTAAACTTCTGGCATGTGAGGCAATTACTGATAAAATGTGAAAAATGGGCATTTAATTCGGGGCAAAACTATGATTCTGATGCTTGGTAATCTGCTTAGAATCACATGCTGTGCATATGGTCCGACATCCAGTGGTAACCGCAGAGTATTGCATCTTGTCTTTCAGGGGACCGAAAGAGGACGTCGGCATAGGCGTGTCTGAAACACTATCCCTATCGTGACGTGTGTAGTACCCAAAATCCCTCACGCGCCGAGGTCCCTCAGATTGTTTTTTTCCGCCCAGATAACTGGTCGCCCTATAGCAGAGCTCTTCATGAGACATTGTTTATCTTACCGAATTGTTGGTTTATCCCTGTTAAATCACTTCGCCTATCAAGAACATCTTCGACGAAGACTACAGGGGTACCGTCTACGGCTGTGGATTCCGGCACCTAAGATCTGGCGTTCGGACCTCCACGTGGTCGGGCCTTCTGGCCGGCCTACACAGTAGGGAGAGTGGGCTTGGCGTTTGCCATACTGCTATGATGTCTTTCCTCTTTCCACTTCTTTCCTTTTTGGTCTGGTCACCCTTCCCTTCTGCTATGGAAAGGACTCCCATTTAGATTCTGCCCTCTGTGAAGGGTCAGATATCCGTGGAAAGACTAGCACATTTCGTGTACGCTTGTCTCCCCCTAGAGCACTAAAGCGGTGTTCGGCGTTCAACTCCTAAACCTAATCCCTTAAGGAGCGCCGGTTGAAGCGATGGGCCGCGTACGGTATGTCACGTGTAGAGCCTCCCTCCCCTGCCGCGACACCAGCCGAGAGTGACTGGGGTACATCGGATGACCAAACGTCCAACGTGGACCTTGTAGACCTTGAGGTGGACGATTCTAGAGCCGCCACGCCCGTCCCCCGACCCTTCCAGGCTCGACTCCGGTCTTGCTACAGGGACCACACCCAGTGACAGGGGTGTACAATCGCACCGCACAATACACAACCCAAGCACCCTCCTCAACGACCTTGTCGAAGAAGGCGCAAGTGCCATCGGATCTATTTGATCCGAAGCCTTCCCCGCATCCGCAGCAGCGCATGACGACTGGGCTTAATAAACATAACAAAGGCGCTACTCCCCAAACTACACATGCCAACGTTTCTGAACAAGAAACTTCAACGAGTTTCAAGGTTTCCAAGGCCCGTGCAGGCCCTAAAACTACGAGTAGGCCTCTAACTAGGAGTAGGCCTTTAACTACCAGTAGACCTCTACCCGAGAAACCATCATCGGAGGCTTTGTCCCCCGAGGATTCAGTAACCATCAGTAAGAGTATCAATAGGATTGCTACAGTGGTGGGCCTAGTACCGGTCTCACCCACAGTTATGGGCCAATTCGCCTACATGTTTTTCACGGTTTTGGAAGACGATCCTGAGGACTCTTACGAAGAGAGCCAGGTACCCCTGTCAAGCACCTTGAGGAGATCCTCTGAACGCCTTAGGGCGGAGGACCCTGTTCCTGCTCAGCTGGGTCCATTTTGGGTCATCCAAGTGGACTACGGAACAGTTTGAGGGGTATATGGATCGGCTGGAGCAGGTTTCCGGGGCTTCTGACCAACCTCTGCCGAAAAAAGCTCGGGTAGACCCTAACCTTCACACACGAGTTGCCCAACACTATGTTGATTATCAAGAAGATGTCCAGAAGGACACGTATAGAGACGTCTATATAGAAGAAGAGGAGACTTCTTTTCTGGACAATTATGGGGAAGATCAAGGCGCAACGGACAACTGGGAGGACCCCAAGCAGGACGATCACAATTCTGATATCATTTGCCTTGACTCTTCCCCATCCACACCGGTTCAGCAAGCTCCCCTGGTGGATGATCAAATGGCATTCAACAGGTTGAAAAAAGCAGCCGAATTCTTTAAAATTGCCACGCTTTTGGCATTGCCTGAAAAGGATTTCGCGGAAAACATTATTAATTACAAGCCTCCGGCAAGCCAGTCTATTCCTCTCTTGAGCTCTGTGAAGAGACGGCTGCCCCCTTCTTTACTCACACCCGCTCAGACTAGGGCTGTGAATCCAAGGGTCGAAAAACTCTTTCGGCCCTCTCCCACCGACCCGCTTTATATCAAAGGGCACGCAATCCCGGACTCGCTGGTGGTGACCAACACTCGCAAGAGAGCAGGGTTTCCCCTTACCACGGGAGAGTCACCCCCGGACAAGGAATCCAAAAGGTTGTATGTCTTAGGCAAACGGGTCACGTCGGCGGCTGCTTATACCGTCCGGATTGCCAATAACACGACGTTATTGGCAAGCTACGTCGACGCCCAATTGAACCTACTCTAGGAAGGCCTCCAGGAGGTTCCGGAACCAACCAGAGCCAAGCTTCTCGCCATTGTCTCCGAGGGCAAACTTGCCAATCAAAATGTTGTAAAGAATACCCTGGCCTCAGCAGAGATAGCAGGCAGGTCTCTCGCAGAGGGTACTCTCCTAAAGTGACACGCGTGGCTGCGCACGTCGGGTTTCAGGCCTGAGACCAGGCATCCATCATCAATAAACCCATTGAAGAGGCCAACTTCTTCGGGAAGGCGGTAGACGATGCGTAGGAGACAGCCAAGGAGTATGAGACTATTAAGTCGCTGCACCAGATTTCCCAAAAACCCTCTTCACAGAGGGGCAGCAATTCTTGGCGGTCCTTTCGAGGACAAGCCCGCGCCGCTCAAAATAATTTCAGCACGGGCAACTTCAACGCAAGTCAACCGGCTGCAAGCCCCACTTACTACCCCCAGAGGGGTCAGAAGCGCGGAAAGAATAGAGGCAGAGGCTCCAATTCCAGAGGTGCGTCAACCTCGGGTCAGAAATGACCACCAAGTTCAGGTCCCCTCCCATGTCTGCCCGGTCCGGGGGCGATTAACATCTTTCCTCAAGGCATGGGAGGGGATAACTTCAGATCAGTGGATATTAAAGACGGTCGCCCACGGTTATTGCGTGGAATTCGCCCGACCTCCACAGTTCAGACGGTCAAAACATCGCCTTTCTCCGGAACATCTGCAGATCCTGGTCCAAGAGGTGGAGGCGCTGCTGGGAAAGGACGCCATAAAAGCCGTCCCGATTCTTCAGGTAAACGAGGGTCTTTATTCAATATACTTCCTTGTACCCAAAAAGGATCTCACCATGCGTCCTGTTCTAGACCTGCGCCCGGCGAACAAGTTCATAAAGCCCCAGAAGTTTTGCATGGTAACACTTCAAGAGGTGATCCCATTGCTAAAACAAGGGGACTTCATGACAACATTGGATATGAAAGATGTATACTTTCATATTTCAATGCTGCCAGCGCACAGAAAATTCCTAAGGTTTGTGATTCAGGACAAACACTACCAGTTCAAGGTACTCCCCTTCGGCATAGCCTTGGCGCCACGGGTGTTTACCAAGGTCCTGGCAGTGGCAGCAGCACAACTGCGCAGACTTTCAGTTCCAGTTTACCCTTACCTCGACGATTGGCTCATCACAGGGGACAAGTTCGTTTGTTTTTCGAACACCCAAAAGACAGTAGACCTACTGTTCAGCCTGGGATTTTCTATCAGCGAAAAGAAATCCAGCTTAGTCCCCAGCAAAGTAAAACCGTTCTTGGGAGCTCTAATTCGCACGGAAGACGGTCTAGTCTTCCCTTCCAGCGAGAGGGTTCAGAACATGCTCTCTCAAATTCCTCAGTATGTAGCTAGTCGAGAGGTGATGGTACGCAAAGCTATGCGTTTGCTAGGGATGATGGCGTCTTGCATATACTTGGTCCCCCACGCGCTGCTGCGCATGCGTCCCATGCAAGAGTGGCTCAACAGCCAGTGGTGTCAGGCCAGCGGACAATGGGAAGATCTGTTAGTTGTCTCGCCAGCTCTCATTCTCTCTCTGCAGTGGTGGTCCAGGGAGAACCTCTTCAAGGGGAAAACCTTCACCACCCCTACAGTGGAAGCCACTCTTACGACAGACGCATCTCTCACAGGGTTGGGGGCTCACCTGCTTCAACAGACGGCGCACAGTGTGGTCCCCTCAGGTAGCGTCCAACCATATAAACCTTCTGGAGCTACTAGCAGTGTTCAAAGCATTGAAGGCCTTTCCGAAGCAACTGCAAGGGAAGACAGTGCTGGTCCTAACCGACAGCACAACAGCAATGTATTATCTGAACAAGCAGGGTGGCACTCACTCTCCATGGCTATCCAAGCTGTCCCAAAACATCTGGATATGGGCTCTCAAACACAAGATGTTCCTGATATCCCAACATGTTCCAGGGGAACTCCATCTTCTGGCAGACGTACTCCGCAGAGATTTTCCTCCGCCAGAAGAATACGAATGGCGTCTGCATGACGACATTGTATCCAACGTCTTCGCAGAATGGGGGTTTCCAGAGATCGACCTATTCGCTACTCGGGAGAACGCCCAATGCCCAGATTACGCCTCCAGGTACCCCCAGAACCGATCCAAGGGGAACGGTCTCTGGATAACTTGGTTGGGGAAATTTGTTTACGCTTTTCCTCTGACTCCCCTTCTGAACAAGATAGTGCCCAAGATGCACCAGGAACCAGTCACCATGATTCTGGTGGCTCCCATGTGGGCCCGCCAACCCTGGTTCGCACACCTAATGGAATTGTCCCTCTCCCCACCAGTCAAGCTGCCCTGCCTGTACAACATGTTGTCTCAGGACAGGGGGAGACTCTGCACCCATGCCCACAAACTCTAAACTTAGCAGCCTGGCTCCTGAAGTCCTAGAGTTTGGACATCTGTGCAACTCCCTCAAAGATGCATGGACATACTGAGGGAGGCAAGAAAACCTAACACATGTTATTGCTATGCCAGCAAATGGAAACGTTTTGTCATTTGGTGCAGTTCCAAAAGCGTCGATCCCACTGATTGCTCGCCTTCACACATTGTGTTATATCTAACCCATCTGTTGGACTCTGGGTTAGTCTTCAATTCCTTAAAGGTTCACCTAACGGCGTTGTCAGCCTACACCACTTCACAGCAAAAGGTGTCGTGGTGGAAAATACCTGTGATGAAAGCCTTTATGGAAGGGGTTAAAAGAATTTATCCCCCATCACTCACCCAGCCCCTGGGTGGGATCTAAACGTGGTTTTAACTAGGCTCATGGGACCCCCTTTTGAGCCTATGCATAAAGCTAGTCTGAAAGACCTGACTTACAAGACAGCCTTTCTAGTAGCTATCACTTCTATCAGAAGAGTTAGCGAACTACAGGCCCTCTCGGTCTTGGACCCCTTTGTTACAGTCCACAAAGATAAAGTAGTTCTGCGCGCTCATCCCAGATGTGCGCCGAAATTTATTTCAAAGTTCCATGTGAACCAGTCAATCAAACTACCCACGTTCTTCCAGAGACCTACTAACATGGCCGAAAGAAGCCGTCGCACACAAATGTGCGCAGGGCAGTCATGTTCTACATGGATAGAACTAAACCACTGAGGAAAACTAAACAATTCTTTGTTTCAGTGGGAGCTGGTAGAGAAGGGGACCCTGTCTCTAAATCGGCAATATCAAGGTGGATTGTCAAATGCATCACACTGTTACACTCTTGCAAAGAGAGAACTGCCCTTCAAGCCTAGAGCACATTCTACTCGAGGCACTGGGGCATCCATAGCATTCATTGCAAATGTTCCCTTAGAGTCCATTTGCAAAGCGGCAACCTGGAGTTCTGTGCACACCTTTACAAAACACTATTGCCTAGACACTCATTCTAGGTCTGATTCTCAGGTGGGACAAGCAGTACTAAAACTTTTCTCTACTGTTCACAACCCACCTCCAACTCCGAGTACTGCTCGCTAGTCTATGCACAGCATGTGATTCGAAGCAGATTAACAAGCACCAGAAGACATGCATTACTTACCGTAAAAGCATTTCTGATTATTGTATCTGCTTAGATTCACATGCGCCCTCCCATCCTCCCCTGCTCGGGGTGGAAGGAACATGGACTTCTTACTACTTTCTCTCTTCATGTACTCGCTCACTATAGCCTTGGGCTCCCTCATCAGAAAAAATACAATCGGAGGGACCTCGGCGCGTGAGGGATTTTGGGTAATACACACGTCACGATAGGGATAGTGTTTCAGACACCCCTATGCCGACGTCCCCTTTTGGTCCCCCGAAAGACCAGATGCAATACTCCACGGTTAGCACTGGATGACGGACCATATGCACAGCATGTGAATCTAAGTAGATGCAATCACCAGAAATGCTTTTACGGTAAGTAATGCATGTCTTCTTTAATACGTGCTGCAATGACCTCTTCCTGTGCGCAGGAAAGTGTAGTTGTGTTCGTGCTATTTCTAATAATGCAAGGGGCATTACTACTTTACCCGTATTGTTTTGTCTCCACAGGGCATCTGTGGGAGACATTAAGCACCCTCCGTTTCCCACAGTTCCTTTACACTCATTGGGGCTGCTGCCTGTAGCTCCATTACCTGTGTTTGTGGTAAGGGACTGTACCCTTATTTCATTAGCATCTGTCTTGCCCCTCCCCTCTCTTTTTGTTTTTCTTGGAGGTCCCATAATTCCCCAAAATATGAGGCATAGAAGTCTGCTGCTGCATTTCCTTTTGATATCGGGTCTTCCCCATTAGTATGTGCTTGGCACTTCACTCATTTGAGTTCTGTTGGGTCTGTTACAACCTCTATTTTTTTCCCCTAGGAGGAGAGCGTGCTGTACTGGTGTGCCATCTGCCCGTCAAAACCCTCTTCTCAACCATCTGGATACAACCGAATGTACTGTTGATGTCATGTAGGCGCTATCTGAATAGATAGTGACCCGTTTTCCTGCAGTCTCTCTAAGGGCTAGTATCAGGGCCACTAGTTCTGATGCTTGGGCCGAATATTATGGAGGCAGTTTTACGCATTTTACTGCCTCGCTTGTCCAGTCCTCTTAATCTTACCACTGATCCCCCTGTTCTTCTTACCCCATCACTTTGGTCAATTGTGGATGCCCCGTCAATGTATAGTACGTCTCCCCCTCAAGTGCATCTTCCTCTACTTTATACGTTTCTGAGTAGTATTCAATGCTTTTGTACAATCATGGACATATTCTCCTACTTCTCACAAATAATGTGCTGGGTTAACATTCTTGCATCTTACTATTTTTTTGTTCTGGACGTCGGAGGATGATTTCATACCCTGTTGCTCTGTGTTAGTGTGCTCTTTGGCTTGTGCAGGATCGCAAAGAGGGCGTGCTCCACATAGTGTTGTGCAACATCCCATTGTTGATGATGCCTTTTCCATAGCGAAAGCTGCAGCAGCCAAGTGTTCGCATGGAAAATGCCCTGTCATTACTGAGTCTAATTGCCCGCTGTAGTATGCAATTGGTTTGTGGCTCATGCGTGTCTTTTGTGTTGGCACCGCTTTAATTACCACCCCATCAGAGTGTGAGAATATAAAAAAACTCCTTATAATCAGGGGTACCCAGGACCAGTGCTGTTATCGCCTCCTTTAAGTCATTAAATGTATCTGTCATTTCCCGGGTCCACCTCAGTGTCTTCTGTCCCCTTTGTGCTTCCCTGAGGGCTGTAAGTAAGGGACCTGTGTATGTACTGTAATCAAACACCCATACCCTGCAATAGTTGCATAGACCGAGGAACTATTTTAACTCTTTTTGTCTGTGGTTGTGCTGTCCGCTGCCGCACAGTCTGGCTCCCTCCTACGTCCACTCCCTTGATTTACGTGGATCCTGTTGGTAGAGGATCATCCTGGCAACCATCCTCTTTGCGATCATGGAGGTATGCCCCTTCATAACAGCACTCTGGCACCCAGACCTTTTAAGGGTGCGTTTTTTGGCAAGTTTCAGACGCTTATGCACTCTGATCCAATGAAGGCGTTCTTTAAGGATTTATTTAAAGAAATGTATCCTAAGCCACCCAAACTGCCCCCTGCTCCGGCAATCCCTCTGCAGGTCCCAGTAGTGCAACCTTCTCCACCACTTCCAGTAGGGCCTCCTCTTCCACTGCCTTTTCTGCCTTCCACTTTCGCCTGTGGAGTAGACTCCCATTGCGTAGTCAACCCTAACCTTGGGCCTGAGTTGCCACATGCGGCGGATCAGGATTCTGCTCCTGCCACACTGGATGAGGATCAAGCAGACCAGGACAGTGAGGACCCACCCGCTCTATTAGAGCCTTTCACAAACAAGGTTGTGGATATGATGGTGTTGCTAATCATCCCACTACCCGAGCCTCCGGCACCACAAGAATGGATACTTTCTGGAGACTTTACTCTGTCGACACAGGCGTGCACTGGCCTGTTATTTCAAAAGGATCTCCTGGCCGAAGCCCGCAGGATCTGGGAAAAATCTAATTCCGGGCAACACCTAAACAACAAAATTGACGCTCTCTACAAGCAACACACCTGAAGACATTTCCTTGTCTGCATGCCCACTCACCTCTTCAACGGTGGTGGCAGCAGCTATGCTCCAGTCGAAGCCGTCCTCTACATCCTCCACTGCAGCATCTCGGATCTTTTCCAAGGAGGACAAGCTTCTTGATGCCATGAGGAAAAAGGTATTTTCCAATTCGGCTCTTAAACTGCGTCCGGCTAATACGTGGCTTATCTTGGCGGCTGGTAATGTCAAGCTGTGGAAGGAGTTTGCCGAGTTTCAGGAATGCATTCCTTCTGATAGGCTCGAAGACTTTAAGGGTGGTTTATCGGTTGCCAGAGTTCTGGCGCAAGACCTGCTGGAGGCCGGGGCCCATCATGTTGACACGTGAGTAGTACTCCCGCCAAGCGTGTCTGCTTGCTACAAAGTTCTTGAAGGAGGTTCAGGACAAAGTACTTTATCTTCCCTTTGAAGGAAATTATTTATTCCACTCCTCAACTGATGAAGAACTCCCCAAAACAAAGGCAAGCATGTAAACTAAGTCATTGTCAGTCCTTGCCAAAACCCCAGCTAAGGCACCTTATGCTCAGAGGTCAGGGTTTCCAACAAGGTCCTTCTCTGGTTTCAGAGATTTTCAAGACTGCCATGTGCGTCGGGAAGATGCTCCTGCTGGTGGCCATCGCCGTAAGCAGCAAAGACAAGGTGGCCAGTTTTTCTCTCGGTCAACAGCCTCGCCCTCAGCAACAGGTAGTCTATCCGCTGATAAACCATCTAAATTATGTTTTTCATCATTCGCATGAGACTCTGGTGGGAGGACGAATTTGCTCTCATCTGAAGGCGTGGCAGACCATCACAGAAGACCGATGGGTTTTGTCTGTCGCCGGGTGGGCTTTCGCTTGCCCAACCCCACCCTCTTCAACAGACTGGGTCACCCTCCCTCTGTGTAGAGGTACATAAACTTCTAGATTTCAGAGCGGTGGAGCCTGTACCCTTGCAGGAGCAAGGGGAGGGCTATTACTCCCGTCTTTTTACAGTGCCCAAACCCAACCAGGCTGGCCTGCACACTATCCTTGACCTCTCCAATTTCAATCTCTTTCTACCTTAAGAGAAATTCAAGATTATTACGCTCCGCTAGATAAAGTCCTCTCTCCGGAAGTGTGATTGGCTCCGCGTGGTAGACCTTCAGGACGCCCACATGCATATCCTGATCTGGAGCCCGCATCGAAGATATCTGTGGTTCAACATGAGAACAGAAAATGTCCAGTATCGAGTGCTACTGTTTGGTCTCAGCTCAGCACTGCGTGTCTTTTATACTTAGACGATTGGCTCCTGCACAGTCATTGCCCACAAGCCACTGCGGCCAATGTTCAGTCACTCCTTCAGCTCCTGTTCCATCTTAGGCTGTCTGTGAACTGGTGGAAATCATCTGACGGTTGCTCAAGACCCGATTATTATTATTATTATTATTATTATTATTATTATTATTTTATTTTTTTTTTGTTGGGATACCGTCAGTACCAGAGTGTTCCTGGCGGAGGACCGGATTGCGGACCCTTCAACCTTGTGCAAGCTCTTCCTGTAGTCCTCCCACATGTCGGTCTGGTGGTTCCAGAGACTCTTGGGCCTCATGGCTTTGTTTTGGCTCTACCTCTTGCACACCTGAAATGAGGTGCACTCAGCTTTCTCTTCGGAGCTGCTGCTCCCAGGCTTACGGATCTGGACTCCAAGATGATTCCAGTCCCATCCTGCATGACGGCTGATCTTGAATGGTGGTCGTCCGCCAGCAACCTTTCAGTGGGGGCGGGAGGAGCTCCTTCCAGTAGCCCTGCCCACAAGTAACTGTTTCTAAAGACTCCTCCCTTCTAGGCCGGGGGGGTGACATTGGGTCACCTCGAGGTGTACAAATTGTGGACCCCGCAAGACGGGCGGTTCCATATCAGTTACCTAGAGCTCCTTGCAGTTTTTTCTGGCGTCCAAGGCTTTTCAACCCTCTGTCACCAACAGTGTGGTTCGCATTCGCACAGACCATTGCGTAGTGATGTTATACTTCAAACGGGGGCACCAAGTCTCCTCTGATGGATCTAGCGATCCACATTTGGAATTGGGCTATCCAACCCAATGGCTGGCTTCAAGCTGTGCACATTACAGGTCACATCAATGTGGCTGCAGACTCCCTCTGCCGCCAATCTGCAGCGAGTTACGAGTGGGAGATGAACACTGATGTTCTCACCAAGATCTTCCTGCAGTGGGGTTCTCCAACAGTGGACCTCTTTGCAACCTCAACGAACCGTAAACTTCCTCTTTATGCTTCCAGGGACGGGCTTGGAGTGTCTTCCTTGCGGGACGGTCTTGAGATCCTATGGGACAACATGATGGCTTATGCTTTTCTTCCTTTGCCGCTGATTCATCGGTCGCTCTGGAATCTCAGGAGTGCCTCCAACTGCACTCTCCTCTTCATAGCTCCTTGAGGCCTGCCGGGTTCTGGTTTTCGGAACTGCAGCACTTGTTGGTGTGCTCCCCAATCAGGTTGCCGCAGATTCCTGACATTCTTCACCAGAGCGATCACCATTTGTGGCACCCCTCCCCACAATCCTTCAGCCTGATGCTTGAGTTCCAATCATTAGCGCAGTTCAACCTGTCCGAGGATAACGTGCGTATAATTCAAGCTGCACGTAAGCCATCTATGAGAGCTCAATACAGGAGCAAGTGGCTTTGATTTTGTCTTTGTTGTTGAGCTGCACCGCTTGATCCCAGACAGGCTTCTATTGACTCATCTTTTTTTTGTATCGGACCTTACAACCTAAAACCAACAACAAATGTAACAATCACTCTGGCACTTCGTGAATTCCACCCAACATTATCATCTTTCCTGGTGCGCTTCTGTGGCTGTCCTACCCGAATCAGTGGCCTCCCATACCATTCCGGACTCATTGTCCTGGGGCCCTGTCATCTAGAGCCTTAGGCTTCTATCCCATGTCCTTCTCTGTGTCGGGGATACTCTGCTCGTTTGTCGGTTCCCCTGTTAGTGTTCTTCTGCTCCTCTGGCGTTGTTGTACTACTTGTTTCCCTTTGTCTGAATAAATCTTGTATCGGGGAGTTCCATGCAAGTACCTTGTGTCCGCTCTCTCCTTCTCCCCTCTGCAATGCCCTTGTCCACACTGCTGTTTCCGCTACCAACCATTTCTTCATGCCGGCCCACCATGAGTCTATTCTTGGTCCCGAACAGGAGTTCCACGCCATTGCTATGCAGCGCTTTACCAGAATGCACACCAAGTACTTCATTTTGGCCAGATGTGTTCTCTGTCTCCTCTAGGAAAAAGGCCCAGTAGGTAAGACTCTGGTGTCCACGCTTGCATTTGGATTCTGCCCCCCACCACCCACTCCTTGATTCCCTCCCAAAAGGTTGTTATCACTGGGCAGGTCCAGAACATGTGCAGTATGTCCGCTTTCTCTGAAGGCACCGTGGGCAGTTCCGGGGATCCCTAGTACCCATAGTGGACATTCTCCTGGGTGTGAGGTATGCTCTGTGCATGCCTAAATCTTGCATTTCTAAACACTTTCTTCGGTTATCGCAGGACTCTGGACCATTCTTGGTCGATGAAGGGCCTCTGGAGCTCCCCTTCCCATCGTTCTCGCGTTTGCAGTTCCCGCTCATTGTTGGTTTTCAGTAGCTGTTCATTGAGTCTGGAGACAGTATGTCCTCCTTCTGATACATTGTACCACACATCCAGCATCCCCCTTGTATCCTCTTCATCTTGCATTTCTGGCCATCTCTTCTTGATTGTCTGAACCATGCTGGTGTATAGTATAAATTGGCCACTACGTATGTCCTGTTCCTCTGTCAAAGTTTGGAATTCCACCCATTGTCCTTCTTTCCACAAGTCTCCAATCTGAGCTACACCCTTGGCTTCCCAATGAGTCTGGTATGTTGCAAGGGTCCCATCGCTCGCACCAGTAAATCCCACAAGGGGGGGGGGGGATCTGCATGGACAGGGTTCATGCGCCCCTTGGGTTTTCCATGCCTTTTTCCACAGGATTAGGTCCGGTTTGACCATGTTGGGTAGGGTTCTCGTCAGGGACTTAGCCATCCATATCGTTTCTCTCGGGTAGTACTGTCGCAGTGCCGGCTGGAAGAGCAGCATGTCTATGGATTCATCTCCTAGCCATCTGACCACACATTGCAATTGCCCTGCAAGGTAATATCATTCAGAGTCTGGCAATCTGATGCCTCCCGCTTCGTAGTCTCTTTGCAGAGTATTCAGGGCAATCCTGTTCCTCCCCACTTACCCACAGGAATTCTCGTACCATTGTGTTTGTGAAGTAGTATAACGTGTTGCAATACCGTCGTCTTCAACAGGGCCGCCCTTTCTATCATTCCTAGCGGGAGCGCCTTCCAGAGGTTCATGGCTTTCTGCATCTTATCGAGGGCCTCCCGTGTATTGAATTTGTGTGTATCAGTGATATCGTGATGCACCTCTATCCCCAGATAGCAGAAAGAGAATGGTGCCCATTTAAGGCCCAGGTCCGGCAGTTGGTTTGTGGGGGGACCCATCTTAGATCAGCTGGGGGAACAGGGAGGACTTTTCTTTGATAGCTATTTCCGATTAGTCTGGTATACGCATCTATTGCTTCTAGTATGCTTGGTAGGTGCACCCGTGGGTTTTGGTGTAGAACTCCATCTATGTCTATCCCAGTGTCCTTATATTTGGTCCTGAGGAAGAGCGCCAGAGGTTCAAGGGCCAATATGTATAACATCGGAGATAGAGGGCACCCCTGCTTCGTGCCTCTGTAAATCCTCCAGACCTTGGAAATGTACCTACCAGTACTCTTACATCCCGTCCCCTTTCCTCCATACTGCATGGGCGTCCCTTCCAAGAGACAGGAGACGGAACCTTTTTCACCATTCAGGTACTCTGTCCTCAGGCGTCGCACTCCTCCCCGGCGCATGTCGACTTCTACAGGGTTCAGTTGTCCATCCTGCGACGGGCTCTTTACAACTTCAAACCCCCACGCCCTTTGCCTATGTTGCCTTGGCCCAGACTATGTCTGGCATACTTGTACCGCGTGCAACACACTCTCCTTGAGGTCTCTGAAGTACAGACTAGTCAGGTGGAGTGAGCTCTTCCAGAGAACGCCTCCAGAGGACCTGAAGGACTTGGTCTATCACTGATCCAAGCCCAAGGTAGGGCCACCCTTTTTCCTGCGCACCCCGCAAGGGAGTCTCCTTCCCAAAACACACCCACGCGGGAGGGAACACTTTATACCAGCACGAGTACCAAGGCTAATTCAGCTACCGGCTGGCAGGCCGAGGGGCTGGTGGATCCTCCCGATGAGTGCTGAGGGACCAGAAGGTTTTTTTTTACCTGGTCTATGTCACGACCCTCAACCCGAAGCCCCCCTGGCCTACCCATGGGCCAGGGGGAGCCTTGACCCCAGTCTCCTCTAAATCCCAACCGAGGCCTTCTTGGGGCCAGTCCTGGCGCCTTTGGCGCCAGGCTCATACGAGTTTGTGGTTGGGAACTACTTTTTGTTACTGTCATTCAATGTGGAAGCATCCACAGAATCGGGCTTCTTGGAACCTGGCTTGCAGAAGGATGGTTTGGGTGTGGCACCTTGGAACTCTTTTACCTGGACTTCTTTCTTGAAGCTATTTAAACCACGCCCGACTGGACTGACACGCTTCGCGTTAGTTTGCAATACTGCAACATGACGCTCACCGCGTTCAGCTTCAGCCACGAACCTCGGATAAACAGCATCTGCAGAAAAAGAAAGAAGACCTGGTTAGAAAAGGTTGCAGCTTACCTGAATTCCATCATTAGCGGTCCTCAGCCTTTCCGACCGGCATCCTAGAACCAGAGCTCCTTCGGATCGACGGACCTGCAGAAAGGGAAAGACAAGGCTTTAGACATTTTACGCAGTTAACGAACTCTGCCAAAAGGCTTACCTTCCCACTCGCACTTCATTCCGCAACATCTCTGGAATTCTACACTCCGGCGGAGCACTGCGACCTGTGAAGACAAAAGATAACAGGTTAGCAAAGGCAAGGCACCTTAGCGCTGCGTTAAGCGCCATCTCGCCGTGTCTAGGCGCTCCAAAAACGCTAATACTTACCAGCGAACCCCGAATACAATCTTCGCCATGTATTGGACTTCCACGTACCTAAGGAAGAGAAAAAAGACATTGTTAATTCCAGAAAGGCATGCTAGGACAGCAAAACATCATAGCAATAAGACCTACCTGAAAGACTCACGTCGGGCTGGCATCAGTGAAGTAACTCGACTGCCATTGCCCGCAAAGCACCACACGCCCCTGCCGAGACAGCAGGACAGAGAACCCGCCAACATCAAGAACAAGGTGAGAGGAAGCCCAGAGGGACCGCAGACATACCGGGTGGTGGGAGGCTGTTAATCCCAGTTATCCGGTCCTAAACATTGTTTACCTGTATTTCTGGCAGGATTCTTCCACTGGTCACTACTGGCATCGCAGGGAGGGATACCTGGACACCGATTGCTGGGTGGCGCCCCGTGGAACCAGGTGAGCATAAGTCTTCACCCGAGGGGAACCACGCACTAGTACCCGCAACATGTCTGAGGGGGCGCCTACAGGCAGATCTACCGGCAGATCCGCCAAGGGTGAAAAACCTACCGGGCATCGGCCTGAGGAACAGGGTAAGTCCAGGACGAGGCTGGGCCCAGTGAACCAAGAAACACGATGCAGGCACGTGGAAGGCAGATCAACAAGATGGCTGACGTGCCAGACATGAGGGACACCCGCCGATACTGCACCAAGGAAGGGAGCAGGTGGAGGAACAAGTGTCACGGTGGGACTGGTGCCAACCAGGTACGTGGCCTACAGCCTATCCTTCGCTGGCGCAGGGTAGGTTTCTGCTGCGTCTGCATGGGCAGGACATGCAACGGCTCCAGCAGCTGCCGCTACCCTGTCAATATCGCCTACCACCCCTCCGGTCTGCGAGGACAGGTTTTTTTTTTTTAAAAGGTTCCTCAGGCTCATGAAATCTCCTCGGATGGGGGTCATCCTCAAGGACGCCATCAGGGACGTGCTCCCGCCAATGGCTACGGCGCAGCAGGCTCCTGTACAGGTGCCCCTGGCCCCTGTGCAGCCTCCGCCACCTGCTCCGGCCCCCCAACTGATAGTGCAGATGGTTCCGTACCAGCCTCTTGTTCCAGCCCCCCACACCTCAGCCAATGGCTCCCAGCACTCCTGCGCAGGTGCCAGACACGCAGGTGGACACAGATGAGGAAGAGGACCCTGATACACCGTCGTCAGCCAAGGCCTTCCACAAACGTCTTGCAGGGCTGGCAGAGTACTTGGGCCTTCCTCAAGCCGAGGTTGAGCAACCAGCAGAGGGGGTTCTCCCAGAAGTCCTCACGCTACATCCCGCAGCAAGAACGGGGAATCACGATGCAGAAGGACATGGTCGCCATGGCCAAAAAGGGCTGGCTCAAGCCCCACTTGGTCCAGTCGGTCAATCAACGCCTGGACGCCAAGTACAGGCAAATGGAGGGGATACACTCTTGCTGTCGGCCCATCCTCAGCCACACTCTTCAGTGATTGAGGCTTGGAGTATAGTGATGCTGCAGCAGTCGTCCTCGGCCTCCTCGTGTGCGGCACTGCGAAGCAAGGAGGAGAAGCTCTTGGAGGCGTATGGGAAGAAGCTGTATTCCAACGCGTCCCTGCATCTTCGTCAAGCCAACGCGAATGCCATGCTGGCAGCCATTAACCAGAAGCTGTGGTGGGAAATTGCGGATTTCCTTCCAGAGCTTCCGGGGAAGAGCCAATCACGTTTCAAGGCTGGACTGGCAGAGGCCAGGATGGTGGCACAAGACATCATGGAGTCCACCGTGGCCCACATTGACACCGCTGGCCTGCCATCTGCATTGCCATGGACATGAGAAGAACGGCCTGGCTCCGTGCTACGAAGTTTAACCCGGATGTCTAGGAGCGCATCTTAGCCCTGCAGTTCAAGGGGGGTGACCTTTACCACTCCACCACGGACGAGGAGCTGGATAAAAAGAACCGCTCACAAATGGCCAAGTCTTTATCCATCCTTACAAAAACCAAAATGAACACCCAGTCACAACAGCGCTCCGACAAGGGGTGTACGTACGCAGGGTTCCGCGGCTTCCAAGAGCGATGGTCCAGGCAGCCTGACCGTTCGCCTATTCAACATCGGCGCAAGCAACAAAAACGGGGGGCAGGGGGAGTGTAAGGGCTTTTTGCAGTCCCCCTCCTCCGCAATAGCCTCAGAGGGAAAGAAAGCATGACGCGCCCCTTGGGTCCACGTATCTCCAGTGGGGGACAGGCTTGCTCTCCATGCAAATTTCTGGCACCAGAATTTCGCAGACATCTGGATCCTCTCTGTAGTTTCCACGGGGTACCGCCTACCTATTCCAGCCTATTCTCTTCCCCACCACTCCCACAGGTTGGGACAACACCTCTTTTGGCATAGATCTTCCACTGCCTGGCTTTTGACGAGCGACAGGAAGTCCCAGCCTCCCAGCAAGGCTTGGGCTTTTACTCCAGGATTTTCGCCATTCAGAAACCAGGCGGGCCTGAGAGTTGTGCTGGACCTTTCCACCCTCAACCTACCGCTACAAAAATGCAAGATGGTTACGCCAGCTTTGATAGCAGGGACATTGTGTAAGGGAGACTGGATGTGCTCCCTGAATCTGAAGGACGCGTGCTTGGATATCCCGATCTGGCAGCCTCATAGTTTTTTTTCTACGATTCAGGTTCATGGGCTAACATTTCCAGTACAAGGTGCTTCCTTTCGGCCACAACTCGCCCCTCAGGGTCTTTACCAGGCTGATGAATACTGGGGCGACCCTCCTTGGGTTCCAGGGCCACCATATCTACCAGTACTTCGACTGGCTCGTCAGGGCGACCTCTCTGGAAGCGGTGCACCACACTTCCCATGCTCTCATGAACACACTGAACGAGCAGGGTTTTTCGCTGAACCTCAAGACGCAGCTGCAGCCTACGCAGAGCCTGACCTTCTTGGGGCTCATCTGCGACACGTGCTCCGAGAATGTTTTTCCTTCGGAGGACAAGATCACGGCCATCAAGATGGCCACGGCGCACTTCCTCAGCAGAGAAGGGACATCGGCCTGGTGGTACCAGCACCTACTGGGTCTCATGGCAGCGGTCCTATTGGCTGTCCCCCACACGAGACTCAGGATGAGGAGGATACAGCTTCACTTTGCAGCATCTTGGAACCAGGAGTCTGAGATGATCAACATTCCTCCGTTTCTTCACCCGGACCTCACATGGTGGTCCAGGGACTGCAACCTGCTGTCGGGCTAGCCTTTCCGGCAACCCACCCCACAGGTCTCCATCTCTACGGACTCCTCTCTAGCGGGACGGGGGGGCACCCTGGACAACCATTGCGTCCATGGCACCTGGACCAGGCAGGAGAACAACCTCAATTGGCTGGAACTGCTAGCCATCTGGCTAGCACTCAGAGCCTTCCTGCTGGTTATCGAGGGCTCATTCAGATGGACAACTTGACCAGCATGTTCTGTCAACAAGCAGGGAGGTACCAGATCCCCTCCACTGTGCAGACTGGTGGTCAGCATGTGGGAATGAGTCTTGGAGAACATATACCTCATGGCCGTCCACCTGCCGGAGTCAGGGAGACTGGGAGCGGGCAACTACGAGTGGCAGTTGAACAGCCTAGTACTGCAGGAGATCTTCAGCAGATGGGGAAACCCCCAGGTGGACCTCTTTGCCTCCTGTGACAACAGGAAATGCCAACTGTTCGCCTCCTGGCAGGATCAGGGCCCGGGTTCCCTGAGCAACACATTCCAGATTCAGTGGGACGGAATGACGGCATACACCTTCCCGCCCACACCACTGATACACAGGGTGATATGCAAGATTAAGGAATCTCGCCACCTCAGCATCATCCAACCAGGCCGTGGTTCTCAGAGCTGTTCAGCCTCAGAGAAGCCACCAATTCGCCTTCCATTGGGCGCAGTAAATCTTTTGGCGTAGCAAGGGGGCAGGGTCATCCACCCCGCTCCACAAAAACTAGCCCTCACAGCATGTTTCCTGAGCAGATCACGCTATGTCACCTCAGCCTTTCCCAGGCTAATCTAGAGATCATACAGGGCGCCAGGAGCAAAGCTACCAGAGCCCAGTATAAGAGCAAGTGGACCAGGTTCTGCCACTGGGCAGACTCTAGAGATGTCGACTCCCTTGCATGTATCTTGGACGACGTGCTCTCCTTCTCGGCTCACCTCGCCCATTCAGGCATGCAGGTTGACACTTGCCGCACTTACTTGGCAGCCATTTCAGCCTACAGAAACTCAGACGAGGTCTTGTCCTCTTTCAACCCGATTGTCAAACATTTGACGGGACTCGCCAGACTCTACCCACCCATCAAAAGGCCACACCTCGTGTGGGCCCTCAACATAGTTCTAGGTGCCATGGCGCACAAACTATTTGAACAAATGGCTTCCGCGGACATCAGGCTGGTCACCATAAAGATGGCCATGCTAGTGGGCCTCACCTCGGCTCAAAGGGTCAGCGAAATCCACGCGCTAGTCGCCTCGGAGCCCTATACTACATTTCGCAGACAAAAACTACGCAGACAACCCGCATATCATCTACAAAATTAAGACCCACAAGAAGAAAACTCAACGCTGGAAAACTGTCTACAAGATGGATGAACACAAACAGCCTCAAACTCAACTAAGGCAAAACAGAAATAATGGTTATACCCCAAAACCAGGAAAACTACGACTTCATCCCATGGCCCATAGAACAAGGAACAACACTGACGCCATTGAAAACCTTGGAGTCTTGATGGATAACGAAATAACACTAGAACCACAAGTAAATGCAATAATCAAGATATGCTTCTTACTCCTGCACACAGTAAAAATGATCCTACCATTACTCTGCTTCACCCATAAAACACTCAACATCATCTGACGCATGTGAAACTAAACTGTGCACTCACCCCTAGTCATTAGCTAGTGATATTTGACTCTTTGTCAAGTAAGAAATGGAGTGCTGTGTGTTTGTGTAGAATTGCGGTGGAAAGTGACTTTTGTATGGCTGGGTAGTGGCTAGTAGTTTACAACTTCAATTCTTTCCCCCTGATAAGCCTCTAATGAAACAAATGAAGGAACAAATATCAAGATGGATTAAGCCATCGCTATCTATGGCATGCAGAATCGTAATAGAAAAAATGCTTTAACCTAAATTTCTATATTTAGTTCAGGCTGTACCTGCTAACAGGATATTTATTTAAAGAGATGGACAGGTAGTTAACCAGATAAGTATGGACGAGCAAAACACCAAGAATAAAATGGAAGACAGTGACTAACATATGACCAGGGAGGACTAGCCATTCCAGACTTTAAAGAACACTGCTGGGTATCGCAGGAACAATTTGCAATGTACTGGTTCAAGGAGGACACATTTTTACTGCATATGCCAACGGAAAAATGATATGCTAAACCTGTAGCGGTTAAAAAATGTGGCCAAGAAACCGCCAAGGGGAGTCTATCAAGTGGAATGTACCTGGTGGGTGTGGAAAAGAAAATGAAAGAAATGGGGCACTTATTCTCAGCCCCTCCTCCACTGCCCCCTTCTCACCTGCACTCTCCTCTTTACCCTGTACTTCCCATCCCACTGTAGCACTTTGTTTTTCGCACTTACCGGCTCTCTCCCTGCCCCTCGCACTTGCATGATCTGAATGTCACAAGGCCTAGTACGACGATTATTGTTCTCCCTTGCCCCCTCAACCCCACCCTTTTGTTCTGTGGCTCCTTGAAACACAATTTTTTTGTATAGGCGCCTTTCAAATATCCAATAAATAGATAACACCAAGCTTATCGTATTGACCACTGAACCGGAGGTGCAGAGGCTGTGGCAGAGTAGGGACATTATGAAGTGGGAGCAGTTACTAAGTGCTGATGGATTCAAAACAATAGAAGCTCAGGAGAGGCACCAAGGGATGAACCACTAGGCCATACATTGTTGCCATGGTTGCCACAGTGTGTTATTGTGTTGTTGTTGCCCTGATAACTACAGCACCCACCACGTCCAACACCATACGAATGCAAGGACCAAAGGAGCATGTAGGGGAATCGCATTTTCTAATTTCCCCCTTACTCATCCACAACCTCTACCTATTCCCATTTTTCCCAACTCGCCCTTCCCATCCATCGAAGTGCTCAAATCCTCTGCCCCCCTTTTGGCTAAGAGGAGTAGTAGTGATGAACTCTTGTCTGCTCACAGCATAGAAGGTGGAGGGTGCTTGTGTGATGAATTGAGAGTATAAGGATGAGTAAAGGCTAAAACGCACACTCTGACCTCACTTCTACAAACCAAGAGCTAACACAATCAAAGTTAAACGGGTACAGTTAAGAGATGCCTCCTTTGCCTTTTGTGGTAACGTGGACCGAGGGAAGGCTATACACTTGATGGCTGTGAATGTGGTTCAGCAGCAATCCAAACACCGAATCAATCTGACACGCAATGTACTATAATAACGTGCTAGAAAACATTGTAAAAACACCCCTGTAGAAAGAATATAAAATATGCAGAGGTGGAAAAGACGCAGCACTGGGGGATGAGACTGGGGGGAGAAAAGGCAATTAAAAGACACCATTGTTCAAAAAGGATATTTCTTGAGGTTGCAAAAGGGATTTAAAGGACATATCAGTTCTCTGGGGCCCGATGGACAATGGGGCAGATGTCCTGAATACCTTTGCAAATGTCTTGGTGTTTCAACGGCATCAAACCCTACTTCTTGACGTGTTTTGCAGATTCTTTTTGTTGAGAATGCGGCAGTCACGATGGTCAAGCAGTAAGCTGTAGTCGAGTCAGGGTTGAATGGAAGGTAGCTGCAGCCTCGAAGCGGCTACTCGAGCTGTGCGGATCGGGTAGTCACCCAAGTTTGGTCAGCGGTCGAAATACAACGGTGGTGGGCTGACACCAGGATGCACAGGCGAGTCGAATCAATGCAGAGGCTCAGAGGTTGCTATTCGGTATACACCAGGGGCGGGTCGGTTGATTTACAGCACCAGCGGCAATGAAGAAGCTGGTCCTTTGAACTGTGACTTGAGCACTGTAAGGCAGCAGTACTTCATTGGTTCGAGCAGAGGAAACAACGCACTTCAGCTGGCCGTGGTGTGGCGTAAACGGAGTCAAACAGCAAATGGAACTTCAGAGACTGATAAAAGCCAAAGGCAACATTGAAGGGTACTGGAGGTTGGCCTTGATGTATATAGCATGCTCGATTCGCAGCTCGTAGTGGGTCGGTGCTGAAAACATATGGAAAACATAGGTATCTTGCCTGTTTGGGCTTTAAGGAGCTGAGGGTCCGACTCGAGGGCCGAGGTTGGTACTTTTCTCTGGGTCCCAAACACGGGGGAGGCTGGCACAGACCATCAGGGGTCCTGAAACATGGTGAGATCCCAAGCAACAGGGTGGCTTACAGAGATGCAGTCTTCGTCCAGCAGCAGAGTTTCCCCCCAATGGTCTGTGTGGATGGACCGAGATTGCCTCTGCCGTGGACCAACTGCCTTCACCTCACAACTATAGGACTTTAAAAAAAGGATTACTTTTTCAGCAGGGTCCAGCAAAATAATCTTCCAGGGTTGGCATCCACAGAAGATTCAAAGACTGGGTGGGAGACCCTTTCCTTTGAAGGTAAATCTCCACAGGTGATTGGACTAAAGGTAACCTGGTTTAGGGGTCCAATCCCTTTTCTTGAAATTAGTGGACTTTGCCCTTCTGACATTGCACCCAAAGTGCTTTGCAGGTTGAGGAAGTGGAAGGGACAGGCAGGTTGAGGGAGAGAGGAACAAGATGGCAGAATCTTTATCCAAACTGTACAGGCCTCACTCTGGCTACACTAACCCCAACACCCTTCCATTCTCAATAAAATCAAAGGCCTTTAGAAATGCAGAACCCTGGTGGGAGGTCTAGCCCCCTTGTGAACTGGTGTGCCCTTTGATTCCTGTTACCAGGCCAGCCTCCTGTGGAGTTGCTGTCCCAAGGGTGTTTGTTACCTGCCCTTACAAAAGAACAAGGATAAGCAACCCAGTAACCCCCGTAAAAGACTACAGTCCTGCCTTGGTGGGCAGTGGAAGCCTTGTTTGAAACGAATACAGTTCACCTGCCACGGCAGACCTTGGCTCACAGGAGCAGACATGTGTCATATCAAATTGGATGCAGCTGGATCGATCAGAAGTAGATTTTAAGTTATTTACCGTAGTGGCTAATGTACTCCTAGCCCATAGTCCCCTTTCCTCCATACTGTATGGGCGTCCCTTGCTAGGGACGGGAGATGGAACCTTTTTCACCAGAATAAATCTTCTTCCCCTTTAAATTTAGAGTTGCGCTGGGGCGCGGCCCTGGGAGCATGCACTCTCCTGACTCCACCCACCAGTGCCACTCCTCAGTCCCATTTGACGCGTCGACAATATTACCATTGCCTAATGACACAAGTTTTATTAAGGGGGGAGGATGGTGGGACATATGGAGGAAAGGGGACTATGGACTAGGAGTACGTTGGTCATTACTTATAATTACTCTGTCCCATCCCCTTTCCTCCATACTGAATGGGCGATTGCAACTGAATGTAGCCCAAGGGTGGAGAAGTGACCCTCCTAAGAAAACAAGTTCCTTAAAACTGCCTGACCAAATGCTGCGTCCAACCTGGAGCTGGCATCCAAGCAGTAGTGCTTGCAGAAGGCCGAAGGTGCGGCCCATGTAGCAGCCTTACTGATGACCTGACACGGAACATGTCTCTGAAAAGCCACAGCCGTGGCTTTGTCTATGGTGGCGTGGGAATGCATATTTGCTGGGAGTGGTTTGTGCTCCCGCTCATAAGCCTCCTTGATGGCCGCAACGATCCATCTTGCTATGGAAGCCTTGGAAGCTTGAAAGCTTGGCTTTGACCCACCGAAGGTGACAAAGAGCATCCGGTTTGCCGAAGCTCTTGGTTCGGTCCAGGTCCAATTTTAGAGCATGCCTGACATCTAGACAGTGCAGAACCCTCTGTGCCTCGTCTTTGGGGTCAGCGAAGAATGTAGGTAGCACGATCTCCTCGTTCAGGTGAAACAAGGAGACTACCTTAGGTAGGAAAGCAGGATGCGTCCTAAGGACAACCTTGTCCTTATGAAAGGTAGTATAGGGTTCTGAAGCCACCAGTGCCTGGATTTCGCTGACCCTGCGTGCAGACCTAAGACCCACCAAGAGGGCTGTCTTAATGGTGATGAGCCTGATGTCCGCAGACGCCATTGGCTCAGACAGTTTGTGCCAAGTCGCCCAAAACTACTTTGAGGTCCACACCGGGTGTGGCTTCTTGATAGGTGGTAGAGCCTGGTGAGGCCCGGCAAATGTCATGAGTATCGGGTTGGAGGATGAAAAGACCTCCTCCTCAAGGCTCGGATGACCACCATAAAGGTGAGGCATGTGTCTACTTGCACCCCTAAGTGTGCGAGGTGTGCTGAGAAGGATAGTGTCATCCACTGTGCAAGTCAAAGAATCGACTCCCTTTGATTCCGCACAGTGACAAAACCTAGTACACTTGCTCTTGTACTGACTCCTAGAAGCGTTGCTCCTAGCGCCCTGTATGGTGTCTAGGTAAGCCTGTGCCTGACGCAGATGCTTTAATGTGGCCTGTTTAGGAACCATGTTGCAAGGGCTACCCTCTGGGGAGCGGGGTGGATGACCGTGCCTCCCTGCTGGGATAGTAGGTGAGCTGGACCCAGCAGAAGGTGCACCAGGGCCTGTTCCAACAGGATGGGTAGTTCTGAGTACCATGGCCTCGCGGGCCACCATGGAGCTATCACGATGATACGGAGGTGCCGGGACACCCTGATCTTGCAGATTACCCTGTGGAACAGGGGAGCTGGGGGAAAGGTATTCGTGTTTATGTTGTCCCATTGTATCTGCATCGCCCAGAGTCCCAGCCCTGTCCTTGCCAAGATGCAAACTGGGGGGCACCTCCTGTTGGACCAGGTGCCAAAGAGATCCACCTGAGGACGACCCCATTTGTTGAAGATCCCCTGAAGGACCTGTTGGTTCAACTGCCACTTGTAGTTGTCTGCACCCTGACTGCTGAGCCTGTCCGCCTCCAGGTTGGACTCCCCCGAGAGGTGGATTGCCCTCAAGTGAATGTTATTCTCTAGAGCCCACTCCCAAATGCTGACTGCCGGGCTGCATAGGGGAGGAACCTGGTGTCACCCTGCTTGTTTTTAATACATGCTGGTGGAGTTGTAGGTTTGAATGAGGATCATTGTAAAGTGCTTTGGATTAGAGCACTATATAAAGTCAAATACAAATCTTGCCACTGATAACCGGCAGGAAGGCTTTGAGAGCCTTCAGCTCTAGCCAATTGATATGGGCTTCCTGTTCTTGAAGAGACCAAACATCATGGACGCTGTGGTTGTCCAAGGTAGCCCCCTAGCCCTATTAGGAAGAATCTGTGGTGATGGTAACCTGTGGTGCTGATTGCCGGAAGGTTGTGCCTATCCTCAAATTCCAGTCCATGCTCCACCAGACAAAGTCCTGGTGGAGGAAAGGAGGAATGCTGACTAGTTCCGCCTGGCAAACCCGCTCATGACTCCATGAGGCTGCGAAGTACAGTTGTAATCTTTTCATTTTTAGCCTTGTGTATGGCACTACGACCAGTAGACATGCCGCTACGATACCAAAGAGGTGCTGGTACTACCATGCTGAGGTCACCGCTCTGCTGAGAAAATGACCTGTGGTCCTCTTGATGGCTGTGATCTTGTCCTCCGAGAGAAACTCTCTCTGAGCTGGTGTCCCAGATGAGGCCCAGGAACGCTAGAGACTGCGTCGGCTCCAACTGCAACTTCTTGAGATTGGAGAATCCCAATTTGTGTAGCGTATTCATGAGGCCGGAGGTGTGAGAACCGCCTCCGGGGATCTCGCCTTGACAAGCCCGTCATCTAGGTATGGATAGGCATGGTGACCTTGGGCCCTGAGAAGGGCTGCCACTGCATTCATAAGCGTGGTAAAGACCCTGGGGGCTGAGTTGAGGCCAAAGGGTAAAACCTTGTATTGGAAATGGAAGCCCATGATCATGAACCTCAGGAAGCACCGATGAGGCTGCCAAATCGGGACGTGTAGTTATGCGTCCTTCAGATCCAGGGAGCACATCCAGTCTTCCCTGCACAGTGTCTCTGCAATAAGCGCTGGGGTAACCATCTTGAACTTTTAGTGAGAGAAAGGCCCAGGGTGGAAAGGTCCAACATAACTCTCAGGCCAGCCTGGTGGTTCTTGTGTATGACAAATCCTGGAGTAGAAGCTTGTACCCTGCTGGGAGGCTGTTACTACTTCCACTGCCTGCCTCTCTATGAGTGATCGAATTTCTGCCAACAGAGTTGTCGTTCTGATCTGTGGGAGTGGAAGAGAGGGAGGAACCGGTAGGTGGCAGCCTGTGCACACTGACAGGATCCGGGGGTCTGCAAACCTTGCGTGCCAAAAATGTGAGTGAAGGATGCACAAGCAGCCCGGACCTCCCTAAGACGCATGGACCCAGAGGGGCACTCTTGCCTTTTCCCCCCCTGCTGAGGCCGAGGAGGGGGGACTGAAAGCAGCCTTATTCTCTTCCTTGTGCTGGTTGCAGTGGTGCTGACTTGGAGAACGGTCCGGCTGCCTGGACCTTTGTTCCTGGAAGCCCCGGAACCTGCTGAAGGCCCGCCCCTTGTCGAACGCTGGTGCGTCTCGCTGTACGTCTTGGGCATGGACTTTGTGTATAGATAAGGATTTTGCAGTCTGGGAACTGGTTTTCTTCTTATCAAGCTCCTCATCGGTGGTAAGACAGAGGGATTCTGATGTGAGTCAACCTCAATAAGGGACTACGCCTCTGTTATGTTCCTCCCCACCCTTGCCCCCCCCCCCACTCCCCACCCCTCCCCTAGTGGTTTGATTCACATCCTAGGTGACTATTAAAGAATTAAATGACCTTAGTAGCTTCATGGGGTTTGATAAGAGGGGCCGTATTCATGTCCTCCGCGTCAGGGCTACCAAGCTCACCTTGTGATTCCAGCAAGGGCAGAGCTTGCGCCATCTCAAGAGTTGCCTTGCTTGGTTCTGCGTCTCTGCTCAGGCATATTTGAATTAACCACAAAATGACAGTGCTCACCGCCACACAGCTGAGATCAGTCCAAACTCTGTGCTAAGAGCACTTTTCGTACACTGCGCCATCCCATGGAGTTGGTATGAATGGAGTGCAACACCAACATCGCTCTGTTGGGGAAACCTAGTTTCCAAAGTCAAAGGCTCCACTACATTCACCTCAGTGCTAACAGCACTCTTCGCACTCCTCCAGTTGTTCAATATTGCGTCGCCTTGGAGTTCATACTGAGCTTTAATGCGTCATCCTCAACCATGGGGATTCTGACTCTTTTGTTCTGCTTTCATATTGGACAATTTAGTTTGCAGTGCGTCTTGGTCCTGCTTACCTGCTGGTTGCACTATTGGAGCTGAAAAGGAGTCTGTCTACTATTACTTTGCTGCTGGAGTCTGGCTCATCCATCTAAAAACACACCGGGTGCGCTTGCGGTGTGCTAGCAGTGTGTCTTGTGTCTTCAGTGTCGGCAGGATGGCGAGGTGCTTTTTCCAACTAGTGCTGAAAATTGAAACATCGAAGTGAAGAAGGTGCAGAAGAGCCTTGATGTGGCTGGGAGAAACGGGAATTAGGAATTCTTTGGGAAAGAAGATGACCAAAAGATGCTGCATACCTCTGTAATTGTCTCCTGCACAGAGGCTTTGGCATCAGTGTGCCATTCTCTCCTTTAACTTCCTAAGGCAGATAATCATGATTCTTTGCAATCTTTTGAGTTCGATTGGAAAAGGGCAGGCACGTTCAGAGTGACAGCCGAGTCCGAGGGACGTGCAATAATGGCACTGTGTACAAAACAGTTATGCTGAATACTTTGCCTTCTCCGGAGCCGTTAAGGCAAAAATTAAGGAAAAAAAATCTCTAAAAGCAGACTGTTAGTTGCCAAATCTAAGGCATTTCTTAAGGGAGGCCCATCGCCGAACCTGTCGAAACATCTCAAAAACTCGAGGGGAAAATACTAAGATCTTTTGGGCTTACCTACCGCAGTTCCTGTGGAAGCTATCCGATTGGAACTGGGGCTGTGTGTTTAAATTCTGGGCTAACATTTATTTCAATGATCCCATGAAAGGAAGATTGTTGGGTTTAACCAATCGACATAATCGGCGTAGCACGCGTAGTGCATGGTTCAAGGATATGCAAAAATTGGTGACGAATCACTGTATGAACATAGGCATGAATGGATTGCCTGAGACAATGGGTGAAGTATACGCTCTTAATTTCGATCGTATACAGTCTATTGAATGTCTGGCAAAAATGTGCAAATATGCTCTATACTCAACCCAGGGAATGAACATTAACACTCTGCGCAACTACTTAAGTAAATTGTACATGCCTCCACTTGTACTTTTTATACTATGTATAGGACTAGAAACCTTGCTGGTTTTTGAAAACCGGGTCATGGCAGGGACTTATATAAGGGAGAAGCACATATGATGATTCTGCAGTCAAGCAGTTGAAACTTCCAGACCTCTATTGACACAAAGCATAAAACCTGATAGATTGCATGAGAAGGGCTATCATGACATATACATCTCATTAGTTCTGGAGCACCCCATATGGTGCAAAATCACTGGGAGTGGCAGCATCTGCATATCATATCTGGTTGATGGTGAAAAAAAGATTGGACACCTTAAATGGGGAATAAGTTGTAAATATTACGAATTTTGAGAAATTTGATATCTAGGTCATATGTGGCATGGGCACACCTTCGGGAAGGTGGCTGAAATCTTATAAGCTGCTATTTTATATTGTGCTGAGGCATTGGTGTAACATATATTTTAAGTTGTATTTATTTAAAAAATGTGTTGTGTTAATAACATGTTATATTACCTGTTTTCATTTTTACCTGTTATTTATGTGCTTTTCTTTTCTTTGTGTTTCATGTTTGTGTCGTAATGTGAAGGTCAAATGCTGACCAAAGACACAATAAAAACCATTTGGTTTGAATATAGCCTACTCTCAAGGCCATATTTTCTATCTGGGTGGATACTTTTGCATGCCTACTTTTCAGTTTGATCATATCTCGCGCAATGTTTAGTCGGTATACACTCCTTAGCTTGTGCCATGTCGCTGCATGGAATGCGAGGTGCAGTAAAGCGTCATTTCCTTTGACCGTGCACTTTCTAAGCCTAGTCATGGCACATATATTTCTCAAGTTATTTTGTCGGGCTCTTACAGAAAAATTGGGGCTTGGAGTACTCCTCTTGCATCACCAGCGCAGGTCTGCAGTTATTGCCTAACTATTTGCACTGTCGGGGCTCTTTGTTCCACGTATCATATGTGCATGTCTAGCTTCTAGCTTCCACCTTCATCAGTGCAGTGATTGCCCCGTTGCTGTCGTTCTGAACACCGGGTGTAGGGCTCTATTTCATGCAATGTGCGATTCCGCAATGCGTCTTCCTCTCTGTTCTGGGTGCCAGGCCAAATCAGCTGACATCCGTAGCAGCTTCTGCCTCTTATTTATGCTGTCTTCCACAGAGTGCTGGCTGACAGCAGCCTCCTCAGCCTGGGCATGGCTGCACCCAGCCCAAATGGCTGCACCCAGCCCAAAGGTCGATGCCTGAAGTCTCACGACTCCCCTAACTATTGGGATTGGCCAGCTGCTTCACTGCTGGGTTCGTCATCCATGCCCACCGAGCACTTGTTCTTCTTGCTGATTAGATTTTTATCCATCAGCGGTGATATTTGGATACCGATGCTTGAGACGCATTACTCCATCTTCTCAGGTTGAGTATGTAGTCGTGGGTTGGTATTCTTCTTGGTCTTGTCAAAGTAAGGCTGGTTTCACAGGGTCTTCGCAGTGATGGGCTGCGGGTAGAGGTCGGAGGGGTTTGCAGTGGTGGCAGTGAGTCTTCTGATCAGAGGGTTCGGGTTCTGATCCAGTCCTTGGCAGAAGTTCTTACTCGGCTTCGCTAGATGTTCGTCCAACATCTCGATGTCCAATTCTCTGTGAAGGTCTGCTATCCTTGTGAAGATTGGAGCTCCAGGCGATATCCGCTGGGCCTTGTTCTGGACTATTTGAAGACTCTTCCGGTGTCGCTCATGGCAGGTCATCCATGCTGGGGAGGCATACGTCAGGGTTGGTCTGATGATTACCTTGTAGACGTTGATCTTTGTCCGGTGGGGCATGGACTTGGTCTTCAGGAGTGGGTACAGCGCTGCCATCTTTCCTGTTGCCTTCTGATGAGTATTCTCGATGTGGCTTTCCCAGTTGAGTTTGCTGTCCAGGGTCACACCGAGGTAGCGGCTGCTGCTCTCCCATTTGATGGTCTCCCCGTTGAGGCTGATGTGTGGGTGCTCCTTGATCTTCTTTCTGGTGAACAGCGTTGCGGTTGTCTTGCTGGTTTTGAGTTCTATCCGTCAGTTGCTGGACCACTTCGCGATGGTATCCAATGAAGCTTGCAGGTTCTTCGCCACTTCCTTTTCATTCAGTAAATGACTGGGAGATGACTGCAACATCGTCTGCATACAGCACCAGGTCGGTCTTGTGGAGATCTGTCGTGGTGTCGTTGGTGAAGAGCTTGAACAGGAAGGGTCTGAGGTTCGATCCCTGTGGCATGCCTGCTCGGGTGGGATGTGATGAGGACATCTCAGACCGCATGGTGACATGGAAGGTGCGGCTTCCCAGGTAGCTTGCAATCCTCTTCACCAGGTAGTTCGGAAATCCCCGGCCAATCATCTTGTGCATCAGTCCCTTGACCCAGTCTCGGTCGAATGCTTTGGCGACATCCAGGAAGATGACTCCTGTGGACTTCTAGATGTTGAATCCGTCCGTGGCTGATGGTGTCAACCACTCTCAGTAGCTGATGAGTCGTTGCATGCCCCTTTCGAAATCCAACCTGTCCATTTGCAAGTAGATTTCTTTCGGAGGCGAAGTCGCTGAGTCGAGCGAGGAGGACCTTCTCCAGGAGCTTCGATAATCCAGAGAGCAGGCTGCCCACCGGTCACAGCTCCGGCTTTTATGGCCACCGGTCACAGCCTGACACCACCCTCGCTGGGGACCACTGCCTCGCCCCTGGTAGTTATTGGCTAAGGGGAGGCGTGGCACCATCTTGCCATCTTAATGCGCTTCTATCGCGATGCCACATGCAACGGTCCATCAACGTGTTCAGCTTGGTTCTCTACCCAGCGCTACCAATGTTGAGGTGCTTTTCATAAAATGATGCTACTAAAAAAAGCAGTAGAATGTTTAAGCCTGGAGGGAGCTGGGTGGGGGCGGAGTTTGGGGGGGAGGTGCCCGAGGAAGCAGGGTTTAAGGGGGGTGCGGAGCTGGCAGTTAAACTCTGATCAAAGGAAATGTCCAAAATAATAGTTTGAAACAGTACAATTTCTTTCATGCTGCTTCTTTTCCAAACTATATATCAATTCCACTTTAAACTACTTCCAGGGCAATGGTGATGAGTTACTTCGCTATGCGGATAATAGTTTTGAACAGTGTTGCTGAGTAAATATTATTTAAAATACACAATTTGCATCCCATTTTATAAAAAAAATCTCCCCCTTGGGTACTATTGAAACGAGGTGAATTCTGTTTTCCATAAGCAACGTTTTCTTTTACTTGAAGCACACCCACCCTCTGAAAGCATTTGGGTGGCTGCATTGTGTGGGATAGTTTGAATGTTAATGGCGGTTTTTATTATTCATGCAATGTATGTGGGGTACCTGTATATTTATTTATACAAGTATCGGACAAACATTGCATACATAAATAAACCGGGTCGTGGCTGAGGACTGTAACTTCCTCTGGTGACCACTTGCACGGGGTCACCAGAGGAAGTTTGCTTGTCCTGCAGCTGCGACCTGTATCAAAGTCCTGCTGTGTACGCATAGGGGGGGCAGAGCCAGCGGAGCGCTCATGGTGATAATGCGCTGCTCCACCCCCTACTCTGTGCCGTAGCAGGTTTTTTTTCGCAGTAATCCAGCAAAGAGCATGGGTTTGGGTTTTGCGGTGGCTGACTCTGGCCGGATCATGAGATCCTGCTACACATCTGGTGCCGGATCCGGCGAGAGCCGGCCCAATGACCAGCACTGGTTGATCTTTGTAGACACTAATTAGACACAACTCTACTTGCTACAGATAACAAGCATTGACATTATGAACCAAACGTCTTACACTAGTCCTTTAATTCGATGTCTGTACTATAAACAAGTCATTTTTGGGAGGCCATTGACTTCAGAGTAAATGTTAGCCGCAATTTTCTCAGCCTGACAACATTTTCAAGTAAGTAAAATCACTCCACAACTAACCATATCAATTATTGTATTGACTTTATTGGTGGGCACCTTAATGACCTCATCATTACTACACGCCATAAACCCTTACGTTAACACCATGCAAATTATTGATTTATAACTAGTTTCTGGTCACCTAAAACCGCCTCACCTTTTCCTCGTTGTAACTGCCATGGAGAATGATTTTTCTATAAATACTATTTATTCAAATGTATTTATTTATACGGCGCCGAAAGCCTGCGGGCATCGGGGCGTATCAAGAAGACAGACGACACATAAGTACATTTCAGACAAGACACTTGGCTATAGAAAACCCTGGAATACAGCCTGCCTAGCTGAGAGGAGCCGAGTTCATTTGAACAGATGTTTTCTGATTTTTTTTTTTTTTAAACTGGATCATTGGACTCTCTCAAATTCAATGGCAGGTTGTTCGAATTTGTGGCTGCACAGATTGGAAAGGCTCTGCCTAGACCATTGGCTTTCTTGTGTTGCTTAACCACAATTAGTCCCAGTGCTTCTGATCTCAGTGCGCGTGCGGGCATATAGCGAACAATCTCCAATTTAAGGTCGGCTGGTGCTGTCCAGTGCAAACACTTATGTATAAGTGTCATAGATGAATAAGTGTCAAAGTAACAATCTTGTTAGCTTGATGTCTTAGACTCTTCTAAATGTGTCAGCAAAATGGGTGTGCAGTTAATGATGCAATAACTTTCTAACTACAGTTAGATGAAAAAAGAAATAGCTGTACTATCTGCGCTATCTTCAGCCAAATAAAAGTGCAATAACCTTCCTCCAGATTACTTATTTCGACTACTTGAAGATTAAACAGTTCTATGAAAACCTAAATTCTTTTATTAAAAGGCAGGACTCCTATTGCTCTAAAACAGAAAACTATGTACTGTAAAACCTCATCTCTAATGTAAAATCTCATATGTCCAAATTGCAATACTCACTTGAGTGCAGCAGTGTTAAGCTTGTGTACAACGCGTTTGTAAAGACGAGTATTCATTGGCTTGAATAAAGTGCTTAGAAATGCATTCAGCTGCTTTCGAAGATTTCACCTCACTTGATATTTTAGTGTCTGAAATCACAAAATGTAAGTGTTATTTCAAGTGAGCACTTTAGTTATGCAGTAAATGAACATGAATGCAATGGATTTAAACTACATGCTTTAGAATTCGAACAGGACAATGATAGGAACGGTATATTAAAACATGTGTAGAGCGCAAGCTAAGGCCCAAGGGCATCTAGGCGCTAGTAGAGGATTGGCCGGTGAGTTGAGACGAGACATGACTAAAACAGGAGCGTTTTCAGCATTTTGTGAAACTGAAGATGGACATCAGGAAAGGGGGGGAAGAGCATTCCACAGTGGCGCTGAGAGCCGAGAAGGAACGTCACCCAGCCAGGATTTGTGGTATCATGTCCTTTTGAGCAAGTTTTGTGAGGCTGAGGCTGCGAAGACATCTAGTGGGGCGATAGCAGTCTAATTTAGCTTGCAGATAATCTGCCCCCATATTGTGGAATACCTGGTGAGCAATACACAAGATTGTAACTTCAATTCAGGCTTTCAAAGGAAGCCAGTGAAACTGTTGCATAGTGTCTGCCAGACTGTTTACCACCTAAAAATAGTGTAGGCCATGATGCGGCAGAGAAATGGCCTCTGCTTTGCTTCGTCTAACCTTAACACCAGTCGGTACCTTTCTGAAAGAAGTGCCCTCTCTTGTGGGCAATGCTACTTTATATTGTGGAGCGGTTGTATGATGCTTAATCTTTTAAAGTGTCTCATTCAGAGGACAGTACCACACCAAGTCTGCAGTATACATGTTACTTGAGCACCGTTTTTTGTAATCAGATTACTTGTAGCAGAGTGTGATCAATTAGATAAATTGCCAGGGAAAACGTGCATGCTAGATGGGTAGGTGCTGTCTCTTTTCTGGCAAATATCAAGCACACACAGTGGACTTTGTAAAATGGACAGTAGCATTTTTTTGCAACAGGCGTAGCAGCTCTATTTGGCATATTTGCTATTTCAAATTATATTTACTGCGTTCCCAAATAGAGCACCGTAAACGAGTGTGTAATTGCCCACAAACGGGGCCTTGGTGCATTTGCATTTTAATCTTGACTTCTTCATTCAATCAATTTCCTGTTCTGTTAGATATCCCTTCTACTTCCCCAAGTCACAACCATAGTGGTCTGTAAGCGATTAGTAAGGTTTATCTAGAAGTTGGTATATTGTGCCCCACCTGAGATATCTGTCTGCAGGGGGAAAAGGTTGAGATAAAACAAACCGGGATGCGCAGAAATTAGGAAGGTACAGTGTTAGGTGCCTGATGGAGAAGAGGACATGAATGAGAGGGCAGGTACATCAATATTACTAAAAGTTGTCTATGGCTATGTGATGGACTGTGTTCAAGCTAAATCTTGAGGCGAGTCGGGTTTTGTTGCCCAGGTGCACTTTTTAATTTCTGTAAGAAATCTGATGGTAGCACCATCCAATCTGGAGATGCCATTAAGTAGTAACTAGTACTTTGTCTATATATGGTCAAACAAATATCAATAATACTTTGTGTGGTTTTTAATGTTGGTGTGTTATGCCTTTTTTGACAGAAGGTCCATCATCAGGACTGGTTCTAGGAATAAACATGAAATATACATGGTTACAACGTGTGATGTACTGTATAATTGCTTAACTTCCAAGCTGCGTTGTACAATCTCCCTAGCACCAGAATGTAAAATTCTGTAATGGAAAAAGTAAAATCCAAACCTACGTTCCATGCGCTAACACTTAACAGCGATGAGTGAGCAAAGTAGCTACCTTTTTTGACTTGTGGTACTTACAAAGCCTGTAAGATAATATATTTAAGGTAAATGGAGATTCAAAAGGATCTCCATGATTATTTACTTAGTATGTGTGCATTATTGACTCGGCCCAACATTCCTGTATCAGTCCTAATGCGAGGTAAAGGACCTGGAATGTAATGCTATTTCTGGAGTTTGCGTAACTACTTGGATCACATGCTCTGAATAGTCCGACATCTAGTGGAAGTCGCAGAGTATTACAAGATTTGTTTTCGAAACTCAAACTGACGTCGACCGGTTGTGTTCGTAATACTATCCCTAGTGTGACGTGTACTGTACCCATGGTCCTTCAAGTGTTGATGTCCCTCAGATTGTTTTATTCCGCTATCGAAGTCTGTTGCAAATGTAGAGTTTTCTTCCAGGCTGATGCCTTTTAATTAGTTGAAAGTTTACTTGTAGACTCTTTCCTTTATTGTTCCCTTTGCCGCACGGCCAGCAGACTCAGACGTTTTTATGGGAGGGAAAAAGTGGCACTTGCCCAGGGCCCCCACCTTGCTGCCTGATCTAAAGAAGTAAGATTCCTTTGTTCACCAGACGTAAATGGCATACATCAGGATATTTTATTGCATGCTGCTTTGGCTCTAAACCTATTGCCTGTCTGTTTTGGCAAGTATATTCTGCCTCGATCAATATCATTTACTGCTTTCTGTGTTCACTGTGGTATATTTATTTTCATTTTTTAAAGCGGTCACGCAGCCCATGGGCATTGATGCGCTGTTACAGAAATGTGTCTTAGTTGCGTGTTTATAACTTGCTTAAAATACCCAGAGGTTTCTAAGTGCGGACCCAAGGATCGAACCTGTGTTGCCTCGTGTCGTCTTGTTTCCAAGGCGAGCACGTTGCCGCTGAGCTATCCTCCCGGGACAATATAGTTTGTGTGTACCTTGAGGCACAACTCCTGTAGCATTCTTTCCTTCCTGTGGGAATTATGTTGATCATGTGGAATAACCAAATTTGAAATGCATACTGGTAAATTGAGTGCCACAATGGTTCAGAAGTTAGCTCAGTGTGTTAAGCACTCATTGCAGTGATGTGTTCCTATGCAAGATTAGAATAGCACATTCCTGTAAGGCAGGCTGAGCCTTTCCTATGTCTGAAGTTTATAAACCTGCCTGCATATGTACTTGATCATACCAGAACATCAGATCCAACTGCATTAACTGGCTTAAATAAACAGAGCACCAAGTTCTGACCTCCCTCATCACCTGTTATCAGTCCACTATGATTGTGCCACTATGTGCGAACGTAGTACACCCTGCTCGCGTGACCTTTTTCTGCTTGTAAAAACTCGAAATTTTCACCAATGTCTGACCTTGTTCCATATTTGTTTACCATGGGTATGTATCTGTAATTTATTTTTGTAACCTAAGCTGTGAATCTCCTTGTAACCTCTGCGCCCTGACACCTTCGGGTCTGCTGCGCAATACAAATAAACAAACTTGTTCTTGCAGCAGAACAGGTGCTATTATCAGCAATATTCCTGCACCAGATAGGGGTTGCTATAAAAACGAACATGTAGTCCTTATGGTGTAGGTCTAGAAATTGGTTTGTTCAGATGGGGTGTTGTAAAACCTATGCAATCACCTCCAAGGATGAGCATAAACTGTTAGTCCAAGAGATGAATAAGTATCAGAATTTGGAACCAAAGCATTCATGCTGGTATCCTTGCTTTGTCAGCAGACAATATAGTGATCCTGACCAACCATCTTATATCTCGTACATTATTGTACAAGTTTGCCTCCTCGCATGCTGGTGGCATCGTTTAGCCCATTACTTGATCTTTCTTCTTATGTAGGCCATTTGAGTGGAAGGGGTGGTGGATGGAAGGGAGCGGACCAGATGGTGAAGGACTCGTGCAAGCGTATTTTAAAGTCTGCTCGTTTGACACAGAAAACGCTTTGCATTTTTGTAAAAGTCAAAGGTTTTTCTGCACGTTTATAAATGAAAATTTGACAAGCCAGTGTTTTGGAAGTATGTAAAGCTTTAAAATACAAAAGACCAACCCAGATTAAATCTGTTAAATCACATTGATTCGTATGCTGGTACTTATATACGTCTCTTGATGATGGAGGATAATGAAGCTAGAATAATTCTGTGGTGCACATATATATATCTGAGGCTTGTGGAATCTGCTTAGATCACATGCTGTGCATAGGCCGACATCTAGTGGAAGCTGCAGAGTATTACAGTTTGTATTTCGAAACTCGAAAATGGGCGTCGACACGGGGCGTGCCAGTAATACTATCCCTAGTGTGACGTCCACTGTACCCAAGATCCCTTACGCGTCTAGGATCCTCAGATTGTTTTTTTCCGCCATACTGGTCGGAAGCATTTTGCGGAGTCCCCTGGCATTAGCCATACTTTTGCTAAAAATGAAAAGAATAATCTATTGACATCCTTCCCCACCCCAAAGTCGAACTTCGACAACTCGATGCCGGCTGGAGAAGAAATCGACCGTCGGCTACTGCACGACGGATTTGGGCCTCGGAAGGCCTCTGGCCTCGGCCCGGGCCTTGGAAGGCCTCCAGCCTCGGCTCTGCAAGTAGGGAGAGTGGGGGGTGGCACATACTCTACACTCTTGGTATATAGGTACACCTTATACATTTCCTACACTTAGCCCGCTGCCTCAAGGTGCGTATGGAGGGTACCCCTTTTCAATTCTGCCCCAAGTGCAATCGCAAATACCCTTGGGTCGACAGGCACGCCACGTGCAATCTCTGCTTGCCGAGGGACCACCCCGAAGCGAACTGCAGAGCGTGTAGTAGGTTTAAACCTAAGACACTTAAGGACCGTTCGACGAAGCGTTGGGCCCACCACGCCAGGCAGGCGGCCATGGCAGCGGAGGGCGCCTTCAGCGACGGCAGCGACGCCGTACTTTCGGACGGCGAGGGCATTACGGCGTCGAAAGATAGCCGAGCGCAGGTCCCCGACCTCAGAAGGTCGTCCGGCCGGGCGGCTATGGGGAAGACCCCCGGCGACACAAGCGCTTCACATACTACACACACTAAACACACTAAGTCCAACCGAGACTCGACGACGTTGAGTTCTCGGAAAGAGGCACAAACAGAACGGTCCGATTCGGTGTCCTCTGGGCGCTCTCGATCAAGATTGCCGCATGATTCCAGGCAATCATCCACGCTTGCCAAGAGTGCCTCGCTCCCTAGGCTAACAGAAGTTGGATCGTCGGGAGACGAAGACGACTTCCACCCCCAGGCCGCGCTCCAGGAGTCGGAGCCCGCAGTTAAAATCAGCAAGGCCCCACGCTCGAAGGACAGGGACACCACCCCCGATCCTCGACGCCAGGCGTCGAAAACCTCCGGAGCCACGAAAGGACAGGGAAAACACTTTTCCACTCACGGGGAGGGGGGAAAACAGAAAAAACGACCTTTGCACTCTTCCACACCTGTGAAACACACCACTCCCCCTAGACAGACAAGACCAGGTCTGCTGATATGTCTAAAACCAGCAAAGCTACGCAAGATAAATCCCATAGACTTTCTGAGAGAGTCATTCCCAGTTCCAAAAAAGTGGTCCAGTGAAGACATAGATAGGGTCATGTCAAGAATGTCTTCTTTAGCTGACTTTTATGATAAAAATCCTGAACATTTCCTCTCGTATGACCCACAAGGGGCGACACCCTCAAGCTCTAAGGATCCTATTCCCCCCCCGAATAAAAATCCCCGGTTTGAAACACCGATGAGGTCAGACCCCTTTGAGGTACAACCATACTCAAGACCATACTCACTGTATCAAGGAGAGGCTTCCTTTGGTGAGGACCAAGAATTTGGCATGGTAGAAGAGCAAACCGGGACGGGCTACTATGGGGATGAGGACCAAGAAGAGGAAGAGGAGGACCCGGAAACATACAGGGTAGACTCCCCGGTAGAGAACGAAGCCCCGGTTACCGACTCCCCGGTCGATAACCAACCCCTCCTAAACGAGGTTCTCGCATGCACAGCAGAACACTTCCACATTGACACCCACGGTGTCCAGGAGGAGAGGGACTTCGCAGAAGAGTTAGTGAGAGAAAGGAGGCCTATTGCCCAGACCATCCCTATCCTTAAGTCCATTCAGCGGAGAATAGATCCGTCCCTGGTGAACCCGATGCTCACCAGAGCAGTCAATCCCAGGGTTGAAAAACTTTTCAGGGCGGCCCAGTCTGACCCCCTCTATATAAGAGGACATCTGAAGCCAGACTCCCTAGTCGTCACCAACACTCGTAAGAGTGCTGGAACACCTTTGTCATCGTCCGAAGCTCCTCCCGACAAGGAGAGCAAAAAACTATACAGTTTCAGCAGGAAAGTAGCCTCAACGTCCGCCTATCAAGCAAGGATTGCAAACTCCACCACCCTGTTGGCCAGTTACAACTGCCATCAGTGGTAAGAAGTCGCGGCACTCATAGCCTCTGCTCCTGAACCTTTAAAAGGCCAGTTAGCTCGGATTTCCGCAGAGGGTAGAGCCGGGTCTGGTTGCATTTTGAAAGCAACCTTCGACGCTGCAGACAACGCAGGCAGATTGATAGCGGAAGGCACTGTTATCAAAAAACATGCGTGGTTACGGCAGTCTGGTTTTAAGGCAGAAACCCAGGCATCATTGTTAGACAAACCGGTGGAAACCGATCTGTTTGGTAAGGCGGTTGAAGACTCACTAAAGAATGCCAAGGACGAATACGAAACACTCAATTCCCTTGGCCAGTTAACCAATAAACCCCCTAACCAGAGGGAATAGTAATTTTCGTCGCCCACGCGGCCAAAATTCCCAGAGAGGATCTAACTATTCCCAGGGGCAGGGTACACAGTGGAACAACCAACAGTCTACCCAGGGCGACGGCAGGGGTAATAAGAGAGGTCGGGGTAGAGGCAGCCCCAACAAGGGAGGCGGGACGCCTCCACCAAAGCAGTGACGCTCAGTTCAGGGTCCCTTCTCACGCAACCCCAGTAGGGGGATGCATTTCCACCTTCACCCAAGCTTGGGAAGGGATCACATCAGACAGATGGGTGCTGTCAACAGTATCCACAGGATATTGTATAGAACTACTGCAGCGTCCCCGGAACCATCCTCCACGACAAAGAGTACACTCTTTAGAACATCAGAAAATTCTCCTCAAGGAGACCGCTATTCTGCTAGAAAAGGACGCAATAGAACTCGTCCCGGGACACCAGGTAAACGAGGGTATTTATTCAACTTACTTCCTTGTGCCAAAGAAAGATTTGACAATGCGCCCAGTATTGGACTTACGGCCTGCCAACAAGTATGTCAAGCCCCAAAAGTTTCGTATGACCACGCTACAAGAAGTAATCCCCCTCCTAAAAAAGGGGGATTACATGGCAACCTTGGATATGAAAGATGCTTATTTTCATATTTCTATGTTCCCAGCGCACAGAACGTTTTTTCGCTTCAAGGTGGACAGTCAACACTTCCAATTCAAGGTACTGCCCTTCGGGATAGCTTCGGCACCAAGGGTATTCACCAAGGTACTGGCTGTGGCGGCTGCACACGTACACAGGGAGGCAATCCCATTGTACCCTTATCTGGACGACTGGCTCATAACCGGGGAAACCCCAGGAATTTGCAGGACAAACATTCAAAGGACGATCGACCTCCTCCACGAGTTAGGCTTCTCAATCAACGAGAAAAAGTCAAGCCTGGTGCCAAGCACCTCAAAACAATTCCTAGGAGCAATCCTAGATACTTAAAAGGGGTTGACCTTTCCTTCAGAAGAAAGAATTCGGAATATACTACTGCAAATTCCGCATTATCAGTCCGGTCAACAAATAACGGTACGCAAAGCAATGCGTTTACTGGGCATGATGGCGTCATGTATTTACCTGGTCCCCCATGCGCGCCTGCGCATGAGTCCCATGCAGGAATGGTTGGCGAAACAGTGGTCTCAGGCAAGTGGTCAGTGGGACGATCTAGTGGTCATTTCGCCAACACTGGTACAAAGCCTTCACTGGTGGACAAGAGAGAATCTCGCACAGGGGAAACCCTTTTACGATCCCGAAGTACAAGCAGTAGTCACTACAGATGCATGTCTGACGGGGTGGGGAGCTCACCATCTCCACCACACAGCTCAGGGTCTCTGGTCTCACTCAGTGGCCAAGAACCACATCAACCTGCTAGAGCTTCTGGCAGTATTCAGAGCGCTTCAGGCGTTCGAGCCCCATCTACTAAACCTGTCAGTGCAAATCCGGACGGACAGCACTACAGCCATGTTCTACCTGAACAAGCAAGGAGGGACTCGCTCGCCAAATCTGTCCAAGCTTGCCCAGAAAATCTGGATATGGGCACTCAGACGGAACATCTTCCCGTCATCACATGTTCCAGGGGAGCTCAATTCCCTAGCAGATGCTCTGAGCAGAGACTCCCTCCCAGAGGAACACGAATGGGTTCTTCACAGAGAGGTCGTAGAAGATCTCTTCTCTCAGTGGGGTTTCCCCACTAAAGACTTATTCGCCACAAGCGAAAACAGACCATGCCCAGGATTTGCATCCAGGTTCCCCCAAGCAGACTCCCAGGGGAACGCCCTGTGGATGAACTGGTCAGGGATGTTTGCGTACGCTTTTCCACCAACTCCTCATCAGGAAAGTGGTGAACAAGATGAACAGGAAATCGATGACGCTCGTCCTAGTTGCTCCCATGTGGGCAAGACAACCGTGGTTCCCACACCTACGCAGGATGGCGGTGTGCGAGCCCATCAAACTTCCAGCCTGGTACAACCTACTGTCCCAGCACCATGGTCAAACAGTGCACCAGCAACCCAACTCAATGAACCTGGCAGCATGGCTCCTGAGGTCATAGAGTTTTGACATCTCAATTTGCCACAGAGGTGTATGGACATCCTAAAGGAATCTAGGAAACCAAACACAAGGCACTGTTACTTTGACAAGTGGAAGAGGTTCGTTATCTGGTGCCAGAGTAGACAAATCAACCCGGTTGATTGCACTCCTTCCACTATTGTTACATACATGCTCCACCTGCTAGATGCAGGATTGGTTTTTAACTCACTGAAAGTACACCTGGCAGCCCTGTCGGCTTACACCACTTCCCATAGCAAGGTTTCGTGGTGGAAAGTACCAGTAGTTAAAGCCTTCATGGAAGGAGTAAAGAGACTTCACCCTCCTATTTCAAACCCACCACCAGGGTGGGACCTTAATGTGGTGCTAGCCAATCTCATGGGCCCCCCTTTCGAACCCATGCATAAAAGCAGTCTCAAACACCTGACTTATAAAACGGCCTTCTTAGTAGCTATTACTTCTATAAGAAGGGTCAGTGAAATTCAGGCTCTGTCAGTGCAGGATCCCTTCTTTACTGTCCATAAAGACAAACTGGTTTTACGCACACACCCTAGGTTCTCACCTAAATTTATATCAAAATTCCATGTAAACCAGTCCATCGAGCTTCTGGCTTTCATCCAGAACCCGCAAAGCTCGGCTGAGGTGAAACTACACACCCTAGATGTGCATTGGGCGGTCCTCTACTATGTAAATAAAACCAGACCGCTAAGAAAAACAGATCAACTGTTTGTCTCCGTAGCTACAGGCAGAGAGGGGGATCGCGTCTCTAAAGGTGCCATCTCGAAGTGGATTATTAACTGTATCCAGCTTTGTTACTCACTCTCTGAAAGAACTCTGCCCTGCCTTTCACGCCAAGAGCCCACTCTACTAGAGGCATTGGGGCCACTCTGGCTTTCATTGCAAATGTACCCCTTGACACCATTTGCAAAGCAGCTACTTGGAGCTCTATTCACACTTTTACTCAGCATTACTGCATTGACACCCATTCCAAGGCAGATACACAAGTGGGACAAGCGGTTCTAAGACACTTATTTGCTCATGACCCTTCTCACATCCCACCTCCTTCAGGTACTGCTCGCTAATCTATGCACAGCATGTGATCTAAGCAGATTCCACAAGCCTCAGAAGGGATACATTACTCACCGTAATCGTATTTCTGATGCTTGTATCTGCTTAGATTCACATGCGACCCACCCTTCCTCCCCTCCGAGAGAAGGCGCATGATTGCTTGTAGTCTTACCTTTCTGTCTATCTGCTTGGATTATCTGTACTCGCGCTACTCCTCATGCTACCTCATGTCAGAAAAAAATACAATCTGAGGATCCTAGACGCGTGAGGGATCTTGGGTACAGTGGACGTCACACTAGGGATAGTATTACTGGCACGCCCTGTGTCGACGCCCATTTTTGAGTTTCGAAAAACAAACTGTAATACTCTGCAGCTTCCACTAGATGTCGTCCTATGTACAGCATGTGAATCTAAGCAGATACAAGCATCAGAAATACGATTACGTATATATATATATATATATATATATATATAATTTGTTAATGTGCTGTGTGTACTTTCCAAGTCGGATTTATATATATATATAATACATTACTCACCGTAATCGTATTTCTGATGCTTGTATCTGCTTAGATTCACATGCTGTACATAGGACGACATCTAGTGGAAGCTGCAGAGTATTAGTTTGTTTTTCGAAACTCAAAAATGGGCGTCGACACAGGGCGTGCCAGTAATACTATCCCTAGTGTGACGTCCACTGTACCCAAGATCCCTCACGCGTCTAGGATCCTCAGATTGTATTTTTTTCTGACATGAGGTAGCATATAATTTGTTAATGTGCTGTGTGTACTTTCCAAGTCGGATTTATAAAATGAGATTATTTTAGTTCATGATAAGAATTGGTAATGAAAGTGTTCAATTGCAGAGTTAGCACAACTCCCAGATTCGCCCCTTAACCAGTTTGTAATGCTAGCCATCTAATTTAATCTTGTATTGCATAGCCTCTCGAAATTGCCAGTCCCTAAACCTTTCAAAAATCTCAGCCCTACAGAGAGATTTCTTTCTCGGGGTATGTTCTTCAAAACAGCCTCACTTATGGTTTCACTGGCTATAGTGTTGCTTCCACTGTAATAGTGAGCATTGATATATTGCACACCACAGGCACTGAATTATTTTGATCTCTAAGGGCAACACTATTTGAAAACCATGTCCCACTTATAATCTGTCTGCCTGCATACCGACACCTTCCTGGTAGCTTCTAATCTGCATCCACTATCCATGCTATGGTATGTGCAGCTTTCTCCTTCTATCCATGCTTGAGCACGTTTGCATTCTGAGAGGCAGCAAATGTTTTGAGTTCTCTCTATTCTGGGTTACATGTACCTTTTTACATACAATCGTGCATTAATACTATAGGCTGCATACTTTCCTGGATTCTGTTGATAAAGTCTCCTGTATTTATGCTAGAACAGAAGTAACCTCTTTGTAGACTGATAATGTTGGCCTTCAAATGGTACTTTTTTCTTCATGCTGACCTCTTTGGAGAATGCATATTCTGTCATCCCCTACCCCTTTTTCTTGCCAATCTACCCTTGTAAAAAAGATTGGACAAAATTCCCTTTAAATGTTGTCCTACCTGCCACCGAAAATTCCTGTGGAAGAACACACACAGTATGCAATTACTGTCTCCCGAGGGATCACCCTGAAAAAGTTAGCAAATCCTGTATTGACCTAAAACCTTAACGAATCGGCAGACCAAATGCTGGGCCGCTGACGCCATGCAGGCTGAGGCCTCCATCGACGTGACAGTAAACTCCAGCAAGGGCAGTATCGGGGTCATGAGCGATGCTGAAGGCGAGAGGGGTTTATCAGAACCTCATGTGTGGGCCCCCAACTCCAAGAAGCAAGCCGGTGGCTCTGTGATGGAGAAGACGCCCGGTGGCCAGAGCACAAACAAGCACAAAGACCCTAAAAACACTTTGACTTTCGACAGTAGTGTTGAAGCCCACGGTGTCCACGGAGAAAGCCTCAGTTTCTTCACTGTTTGCTGGGCCATCGCGTTTGATTTCGGCTCATGACAGGCCTCTGAAACCGAAGGTCGGTTCAGACACAGCACACAAAAAGGCCCTCCAAAAAACAGGCTGCAAAAGCTGTTACGGCGTCCCCCAAGGAAACGCCCAAAATGCAAGAGTTAATCAAGAAACACGTCAGTGCTTCCCTGCTTAAAGCAAGGTCGCGAAAAAAACGCAAATTCCGACTCCTTTAGCCTCAAAGCACGCAGGCTGCAATATCCCCCTCTGTAGACTCTCTCGGGGGCTATGCACCACAAAGATCAAACTCCCTCCCAAGCCACCCCTATCATGTCCGACTTCCCACCTTCATGACTATCCACCTGAACGATTTAATAAAATCCTGAGGATGTCAAGTTTTGGGTACCTTATGGACGGACACTTAAAGATGCCACACAGCCAGGGGCCTCTGCACGGGGCTGCCAAAAAGTCTCGTCTTGAGCCACAGCCTAGCACCTCTGCTCTAGGCACACCGGCCTCGACCTATCAAGACCCCTCTCAGGACTTGTAATGTGATGACCCCTCCTGGTCACTAGACCCAGGGTCTCAAGTGGACATTTATAGTCAAGACCAAGACCAATGTTATGACGACAATGATGAAATTTACGTAATCCAGTTGACAGACCACCAGCCAGTAGCAGATTCGCCCGTTGATAAACAACTACAGTACAATGAACTTCTACTAAAGGCTGCACAACACTTATAATCGACACTCCGGAAGCACAGGTTGACAAAGACTTTGTGGAAAACATTCTGGGGGACAAAAGGTCTGCCACCCAGTTAATTCCGATCCTGCAGTCTGCACAAAGACTCCTCCAGCCATCCCTATTGGCACCTAGTCTCACAAGGGCAGTCAACCCCAGTATAGAAAAACTATACAGACCGGCACCCACTGACCCCCTGTATATTACGAGTCAGCTTAAACCAGATTCATTAGTGGTCACCACCCCCAGAAAGAGGGCAGGCACTCTGCCCTGGCGTCAGCAGAAGCACTGTCGGACAAGGAAAGCAAAAAGATGTATACTTTCGGGAAAAAGGTGGCCTCCTGCGGCATACCAGACCAGAATCCCCAACAACACTAGGCTTCTGGCTAGTTACGGCTGCCACAAATGGGATGACCTGGAACGCCAAATCAAAGCTGTCTCAGAACCCCTAAAGGCTCAATTGTTAGACTATTACAGAAGCGAAGCAGATTTCAAACTGCATCCTGAAAAATAACCTTGATGCAGCAGATAATGCTGGACGCATCATAGCAGAGGTTACGCTAATCAAGCGCCACGCCTGGCTCAGACAATCGGGATTTAAGTTAGAAACTCGGGCAACCCTCCTAAACATGCCAGTGGAGCCTAATTCATTATTCGGGAAGGCCTTCGAAGATGCCCTTAAGAGTGCTAAGGAGGAATACGACACTCCAATTCCTTGACCAGATGACAAACGAGCCCTGTGTTCAACAGGGTTCCTCAAACTCTAGAAGATTTCGGGGTCAGGGTGCGCAGTGTTCCTTGGGCTACACTCCGGGCGGACGGCCCTCCTCTCGAGGCCAATCGCAAGGTGAAGGTTCTGCTTTCAATTTTCAAAGAGGAAATAAAAGGGGCAGAGGAAGGGGCAGAACTTCACTTGGGAGAGGCTCCACCACTCCCAAACAATGAGGCACTGCTTCACGTCCCCTCCCATGTCACTCTAGTAGGAGGCTGAATTTCACACTTCGCCCACGCATGGGAGGGGATAACGTCGGACAAGTGGGTGTTGTCCACCGTGACAGGCGGGTATTGTATCGAGTGTTTACAAAAACCAGCCTGCAGCCCGCCAAGAAACAGGAAAATGTCAACAGAAGAAAAACGCATACTGTGTGAAGAAGTAAAGGCACTGCTGGAGAAAGACGCCATGGAGATCTTCCCAACAAACCAGGTAAACAAGTGTATATATTAAATGTACTTCCTTGTGCCAAAGAAACACCTTTCATGCGCACAGTATTAAATCTGCGCCCTGTGAACAAATATTTCAAGAGGTAATCCCACTCCTGAAACGGGGCGACTACATGGCAACATTGGAAATTAAAGATGCATACTTTCATATTTCAATGCTCCTTGCATACAAAAAATATCTGTTTTTCAAGATAGCGGGAGTTCAATACCAGTTTAAAGTACTCCTTGTCGGCATTGCCTCAGCACCAAGCGTATTCATAAAGGTACTCACAGTAGTGGCAGCACACCTGCGCAGAAGGTCCAGCCCAGTATACCCTTATCTGGACGTCTGGCTGATCACCGGGGAATCTCCTCAGATTTGCAAACAAAATACGCAAAAGACAATAGACCACCTTTTCAATCTGGGCTTCTCCATCAACGAAAAGAAATCCAGTCTAGTCCCCAGCCAAATAAAACAATTTCTAGAGACTATCCTAAAGACAAAGGCAGAGCTAGCTTCCCCTCAAATGAGAGAGTACAAAAAATTGTGTTGCAAGTACCTCACTACAAGGTTGGTGTACGCAAAGCAATAGGCTTGCTCTGGATGATGGCCTCCTGCATTCACTTGGATACACACGCGCGCCTGCATCTAATTCAGGAATGGTTAGCAATACAATGGTCTGAGGCAAGCGATCAGTGGGACGATTTAGTGATTGTTTGGCTAACCTTGGTACAGGCTCTTCGCTGGTGGTCCAGGGACAACCTACTGAAAGGAAATCCCTTTTGCGTTCCACCAGCACAAGCGATCCTCGCTACAGACTCCTCGCTGGATTTGGGGGAGGGGGGGGCCTCACTTCCTCCACCACACAGCCCACGGCCAGTGGACATGCGCCACATCCCAAAGGCATATCAACTTCCTGGAACTATTGGCAGTCCTCAAGGCTCTTCAAGCCTTTCAGCAACATCTTACAGGTCAAACCGTGCAGGTCCTCACAGATAACACCACTGCCATGTTCTACCTAAACAAGCAAGGAGGCACACACTCTGTCTGTCCAATCTATCCCAACAGAAATATGGAATTGGGCACTCAAGTGGAACATGTTCCTAACGGCTCAACATGTTCCAGGGAACCCAATTCTCTGGCAGAGACTCTAAACAGACACTCTCTCAACATGCTAACCCAACACAAAGGAGCATCTCTCCACCCGTGCCCTCATTCTATGAACTTGGCAGCTTGGCTCCTGGAGGCATAGAATTTGGCCACTTGAATCTTCCACAAAGATGTATGGATATCCTAAAAGAGTCACGGAAACCCAACACCAGACACTCCCTGCTATTTCAATAAGTGGAAGAGATTTGTGATATGGTGCACGTCACAAACACTAAACCCAACAGAATGGTACCCAGCTAACATTGTACACTACATGCTTTACCTACTAGATTCCGGCCTAGTATTTAACTCTATCAAAGTGCATCTGGTGGCCCGCGGCCCTATCCACTTACACCACTTCACAGAACAAGGTGTCCTGGTTGAAAGTTCCTGTCATTAAGGCATTCATGGATTGGGTAAAGAGGCTATACCCCAACCCCCAATTTCCAACCCGCCTCCGGGTTGAGATCTCAATGTTGTGCTCTCCAAGCTCATGGGTCCACCCTTTGAGCCTATGCACAAGGCCAGCATTAAACATTTAACTTGCAAGACTGCATGCCTAGTAGCTATCACCTCTATAAGACGAGTCTGTGAGCTACAGGCTTTGTCTGTACAAGACCCTTTTTTCATAATACACAAGGACAAGGTTGTCCTCGGAACACATACTAGGTTCTCACGTACGTTCATTTCAAAGTTCCATGTTAATCAAATCATAGAACTCCCTGCCTTCTTTAAAAATCCATCAAACTCAGCAGAAAGAAGCCTCCATACACTTGATGTACGGATGGCGGTCTTGTATTATTTGAAAGAAACTAAACCTCTAAGTAAAACAGACCAACTCTTTGCTTCCATAGCACCTGGAAGAGAACGGTGATCACAGATCAAAGAACGCCATCTCCAGATGGATAGTCAAGTGCATACAGCTCTGCTATTCCTTATCTAAGAAAGTCTTACCTTTCACCCCCCAGTGCTCACTCTACCAGAGGTATAAGAGCTACCTTGTCTTTCATTGCAAACGTCACTCTAGACGCCATTTGCAAAGCTGCTACATGGAGTTTCAGCCATACATTCACACAACATTATTGCATTGACACACTTGTAAGGTAGTGAAGGAGAGGGAAGCAAGGTTAAAGGCACCACAGAACACTATGGTAAGAAAAGGGTGGGAAGTCGACTGGAGAAGAATGGACAGGGTGGTGGTGGCAGATGGCTGATCCAGGGAATCAGAAGCACAGAGGGACTGAAGGTACTTTTTTTTTTTCTCTTGTCCCCAGGAGCTGCGAGCGGACGAACGGGAGAGCGATGCAGAGGGGGGTGTCAAGAGAAAACTATCCTCCCAGTAACCGTAGACTGGAAACTGGACCAACAGGGAGAGGGTTTTCGGATGGTTCAGGAATTGGACCCAGTACTGAGTAATGCTAGAGCAGCCACAGAAGAAGTACAAAGAGGCGAAGGCCTGTACTTTATAAAAAAAAAAAAACAAAAGCTTGTACTATAGTACTATAGAGTGATCCAAGGACCCAGTGGAGAGTCGGTTCAGCAAGTCTTAGTACCCACAGGGCCACTTGGGAGCCGGGAAAACGACAAAAAAATATTAGGAGTATTCTTCTGGCCAGGGGTGTATGTACAAGTCGCCAAATTCTGTCAGCAGTGTGCAGAATGCCAAAAGAACAGACACAACATCCCGAAGGCCCTCCTGCAACCCATGCCATTGATCCTCAAACCCTTCCACCGAATCGGAATGGATATTGTGGGACCCAATGAGCAAAGGCCACAAATATTTGTTGGTGATTGTGGATTACGCTACCCAGAAGCTTTTCCCCTGAGGACAACCAATGCCCAGCAGATATGTAACGTCCTGGTCCCATTTATCACCATAGTTGGCATCCTGAAAGAAATTATAACAGACCGAGGTAGACATTTCATGTCGGCCGTCCTCAAACAAGTTTGCAAGACTTTACGCATTAAGCAGTTGAGAACCGCCGTTTACCATTCCCTGAACGACAGACTGTGGAACAGTATATAACCAAACCATCAGGCAAATGGGCCCCGGCGTGGGAACTCAATGTGGTGCTGACTAGGCTCATGTGTCCTCCATTTGAGCCTATGCATTCAGCGCCACTGAAATTTTTGTCGTGGAAAACATATTTTCTTGTGGCCATCGCCCTCCGCACGATGAGTGGAAGAGATCCAGGCCCTCTCCTGTAAACCACCTTATTTGACATTCCACGAGACGAGGGTAGTGCTACGGGTGCACCCCTCCATGCCCAAGGTGCCGTCGGACTTTCATCTAAATGAGCCCTTGGTATTGCCTGTATTTGCACTCGCTGGATGTGGCTAGAGCGCTGAAGTTCTGTGTGGACCGCACAAAGAGTTTCCGGAAGATGTTGCAACTGTTTGTGAACTTTGGCCCTGAGAACCATGGGAAGGCCCTCTCCAAGGCTTCCATTTCCAGGTGGCTCTCCGGCTGCATCACTCATTGTCAGCGGTTGACAAACTGACTATTGCCTAGCCGTCCGAGAGCCCACTCGACCAAAGTGATCGCTGCAACTACGGCTTTCTTGTCTGGTGTTCCCCTGCTTGACATTGGTGGATGCACACCTTAACAAAGTTCTACTGCGTTGACAGGGATTCCAGGGAGGAGTCCAGAGTCGGCCAAGCAGTACTGCGCAACCTGTTCGCTTGAAGGTGAGCCTGTTGAGGAGGGAAGAGATGCTTAATGTTGAGCCTTGCCACCTCGCGTGGTTGTGCATGGGTTGTGCATGTGGGTACTGCTATGTATTCTTTATTCATGAGCATGTGAATCAATGCCAGATCCCATACTTGAGAAGGAACAAGTTACTTACCTGTAACAGTTGTTCTGCAGCATGGGTCTGGCATGGATTCACATGCAAACCTTCCCACCTACCCCTCTGCGGCTCTTCTCTTGGTCCTACTGCCACTTTATGTGCTACCAAATCTGAAGATGGCTGCCAGAGGAGGGGCTTAGGTAAAGGGCAGTCATTGGCTGAGGGCGATATGACCCAGAGACCAGTGATTGGTTGTTAGGCGAAAAACAGTTCAGAAATGAAACTGTTTTTCTTTACCGAGGATTCCCAGCCTGACGACGGGGAATATTCATGAGCATGTGAATCAATGCCAGACCCATGCTGGAGAACAACAGTTACAGGTAAGTAACTTCCTTATTTCTCAGTGCCCTTAGCACCAAATTATTGCCACTTCCTGCAATTTCTATGGCATGGTCAGAGATAGGAGCTCACATCTCCTGTTCGAGCTCGTGTCGGCACCGTGGTGTTTCGTCAAGCTATTGGAGCCAGTGATCACTAGGCTGAGAAAACTGGGCATCCGGCTCCTAGTGTAGCCGAATGACGTGTGCTTGATGTGCCAGGACAGGCAACTGTTACAGGAACAAGTGGGCCGAACGACAACGCTATTGCAGAAACTGGGATTCCTAAAGAAACTGGGAGAAATCGGACGTTGTTCCGTCTCAGTCGATGGAGTTGCAAGGCTTTGTTGTGGACTCAATTCAGAGGGCGTTAAGTCTTGCTCTGGAAAAGGTCAATATGATCAAGGTGATGATCCGGGCATGCATGGAGAAGCAGTTTATCCCATTAAGGGAGCTTGCAAAGTTAGTGGGCTGGCTTGCATAGTCGACTCAGGCGATCTACCTGGGCCCTCTCCACTACCGCGCATTGCAACACGTGAAAATGCAGCACCTCCACCAAGATTCTCATACGAACAGAGTCCTACTCTCCCCGGAAGCGAGGACTGAATTGTCCAGGTTGTATTACCACCTGGAAACTTGGAACTGGAGAGCAATTTTTGGATCCTCCCCGGACCTATTTATAGAGTCGGACGCCAGTCGTTGAGCCTGGGGAGCCCATTGCGGGGAGATGAAAACCGGGGGCAGATGGTCAGAGAAGGCCAGCTTGCATATAAACTGCCTGGATTTGCTGGCTGGCTCTTTTGCGATGAGCTGCTGACCTCGGGAGAGGGCTCATTGCTGTGTGCTGCTGAAGATGAACGTCTCAGTCATTCTATAAATCAATCGCCTAGGTAGCACGAAGTACAGAATGCTGGCAGAGCTAGCGAAAGACTTCTGTCATTTATGCCTTCAGAACAACGCGAGTATAACAGCGAAATACCTTCCGGGGCTGCAGAATTAGGTCACGATTGTAACTCGAGATACCTCGGGGACTCCAATGATTGGCAGCTGGACCCGGCGGTATTTTGGGAGATTATGTGACGATGGAGTCCCTGCAGGGACGGATCTTTTCGTGTCCAACCTGAACAGGGTGCTCACGCACTTCTAGCGCTGGAGGCCTGACCCGGAGGCAACGGCGATGGATGCTTTCCTCCAGAACTGGTGGCTCGACACAGATTATGTGTTCCTGCTATTCGTCCTGATTTATTTTTAAATTTCTTTATTGGCATTTATAATGGGCACAACAGCAGTGTTGCAGTGGGTGCCAACTGCGGCATAGAATAAATTTGTCCATATAATCCAGTCATCTAATGAACAATAAACAACTTCAACATGAAGCATTTAACAATAACAACAGTAATTGTCTCCAAGTGGTCGATAAATAGTTCATTTTGAGAGGGTCAATACGGGAAGGGAAAGGAAGGAGTCCAAAAGGAGGGGGGACCAGGTATATTCAGGCAGTGGTCCATTCAGGTGTCTTGTGATGAATAGGTCAGTAAGCACAGCAGTGAATCATTCAAGGTGTTTTGTCGTCATTGGAGGGGTGGAACAGAGCCCCTGTGAGGGCCTTCCATGCATCAAGTGCCTGACTCGCATCCTCGGGGGACCTGGCAACGCCTTCCTCCCAGGCCGAAGTCTCCGCCCCGACCCAGCGTACCAGTTTCTTACACCATGCATGGAAGCGTGGGCCATCTGGTTGCTTCCACGCCATGGCAATGGTCCTTTTGGTGAGGATGCATGCCAGGTCCATGAGCTTTACTGTGTGCTTTAGAAGTCCCTAGGAGGCACTCTCCAGGGGCCACTCATACCTGGTCATGCCAGCTCTCCTACAGGTTCGCTCAGCTTCGGCCCAGAGTTGTTGGGCCTTGACGCACTCCCAAAACATGTGCATTAGGTCCGCTTTGTCTCTGTTGCACCATGGACAGTTATGCCGGGGTTGCTCATAGATCTTCGCTCTTCTGTGCGGTGTTACGTACGAGCGGTACAGTACGTTGAGCTGGATCAATCTGAATCTTGAATTCCTAGAAACCTCTTTAGGGAATGCCAGTGCTCGCTCCCATTCTTCATCGGTCATTTCTCGCCCCAGGTCTCCGTCCCATTGAGTTTTAGTTCAAGGCTGCGGGGATTAGGCCCGTCTATGAGGTGACAGTATATTTGAGACACTGGTCTCCACCCCTCCCCCAGACTGTACAGGAGTATCACAAAGGGGTTGGACTCGGGCTCTTCAGGCCAAGTATCCCATTTGGTTTGCGCTAGTTTCTGGATCTTTAGATACCAAAGGAATTGGCCACTGGGCATATCATCTTCAGATTGTAAGGAGGAGAAGTCTCGGAAGGACCCTTCGTTATATAAGCCCCCCCAGGTGTACACTCCCAGCCGTTCCCAATATCTAATGGCGCTAGATCGGCACTGTTCTGGCACAAGTCGGAAAGGAGCGGAATGTCCGGGGTATATGTGTGCTTCAGGTAGAGAAGCGATTTTGTTCTAAGCCATATTTGTTTTCTTAGGGCAGCAAAAAAGGGGGTCCCGCCAGTGAGGTGTTGGGGAGCCCAGATGAGTTCATTCAGCCGGATTGGGGCGATTGAGTGCTGCAGTAGTGCCGTTTCAGGAGTGACGTCATCAGCCAGTCATTTGGCTACAAAGCCGAGCTGGGCTGCCAAATAATACTTCTCCAGGTCTGGGAGTTGAATGCCACCCTGTCTGTACGGAAGGGTTAACGTGGATAGTGGCAATTTGTGTCTGCCTTTCCCCCCATTAGAAGTCTTTAAGTATCGTCTCTAGTAGTCGGAAAAAGGAGCTTTAATGTAGTAGAACACATTTTGAAATCCGTAGAGAAATCTGGGGAGAACAATCATTTTGATGATGGACGCCCTTCCCATAATGGATAGGGGGAGTCGGGACCAGAACCCTATCGACTTGCGTAAAGGGGGCAGCGCTGACGCAGTGTTATTTTCATGCATGAGTTCAGGTGTTTGGTAAATGTTGACTCCAAGGTAGCGGAATGTGGTGAGTCGCCAATTCATCTCCAATGAAGGCATGTCATCCATGTGTTTACTTTTGAGGCCTCCCAATGGGAAGAGGCAGCATTTACTTCTGCTAAATTGTATGCCCGATACTTTGACGAAGTTGCCAAGGACCTCCAGCATGGTAGGGAAGTTCAGGTGCGGATCTCTTATATAGAGGAGGACATTGTCCGTGTACAGTGATATTCTATGATCTGTCCCGTCCAGCCGTATGCCGACATCAAAAAATTGTTTTCTGAAATAGATGACAATAGGTTCGAGCCCAAGTATGTAGAGCATGGGGGAGAGTGGACAACCCTGCCTAGTGCCCCTTTGTATGTCCCAGGCTGCAGAAATAAGCTGTCCGGATTTCACTCGTGCCCTTGGTTTAGTATAAAGGACCTTGACCCACCTAATGAATTTCTCTCCAAAGCCGGATTCACGGAGTACCGCCAGCAGCCACTCCCAGAAGATGGAGTCAAATGCCTTAATGGCATCCAAGGAGAGCAGAGCGTAGGAACCCCTGTCTAGGTTGGTTTGAGACAAAACCTATTGGAGCCTACGGAGGTTGGTGGTGGTGTTGCGGCCTGGTACAAAGCCATTCTGGTCAGGATGCAACACCCCTCCGATTACCCTGGAAAGCCGCTTAGCTAGGATCGTTGTCAGATTCTTGACATCGTAATTGAACATTGCAAGTGGGCGGTAAGAGTCACAATCTTCAGCAGGTTTGTTGGGTTTAAGCATTGGAATCACCAGCGTTTCACGCATACTCTCAGGTAGGATCCCCAGTTCATAAGCCTCCTGAAAAACCTCATGCAGCAGCGGGGTTAACTCAGGTTCGTAAGTCTTGTAAAATTCTGTGGGCAGCCCATCGCTGCCCGGGGCTTTGCACGTGGCCAGGGACTTGATTGCCTCGGTTATATCGTCCTTAGTGATGTCTGCATCTAGGGCTTCTTTGTGTGCGAGCAGCAGTTTAGGCAGACCCATTTCCTCCAAGGTGTCCGATATCTTGCACGAGGACACCTGGGCGTCATGGGAGTCAAGCTGGGCATAGAATTGCTTAAAAGTGTCATTGATGCCCCGTTGGGTCTGGTGTAGTGTGCCGTCTGCACCTTTCAAGGATGTGGTCGGGTATCTGGGGTGCTCTTTTCTGCACAACCAGGCTAATAGTCTGCCTGGTTTGTCCGTCTGGGTGTGTTGCCTTGTTGGTCCTGGTAGTATAATCAAACTTGGCTGGCCTGTCCCAAGCCTTTTTGCATTCAGCTCTACTTTGCTTGAGCTCATCCTCTGCTTGCAGGGAAACTCGGGTGCCGGATTCAAGCTGTTCAATATTGGTTTCCCATCGCTCCAGTTCAGTCCTCAGGTGCTTCCTGATTCCCCCTACATTTGCTATGATTTCCCCTCGTGTAACTACTTTCAGGGCTTCCCATAATGTGCTTAGATGGTCAACGCTATCCGTGTTTTCCTTTATGTAGTTCTCCAGGGACTCCCTGTGGTTGTCTCTGAATGCTGGGTCTTTTAGCGCTTCAGTGGGCATCCTCCATGTGGGTATTGGAGATCTCGGCCCTGCGGTGCTTTCATTCTTTTATTAAGGGGGAGTGATCAGAGATGGTCCGGCCCAAGTACTGTGCCGTGTCGATCTGGGGTAGGGTTTCTTTGCCAGTGAAAATGTAGACAATCCTGGTGTGGAGGTTATGTGGGACGAGAAAAAGGAGTAGCCCCGGTCTCTTGGATGTTTCTCCCGCCAGATGTCCACTAAGTCTAGGCGATTCAGCATGGCATTCAGTGGGGAGGTATGAATTAACAATGCATATTTCAGTTTGCTCGATGAGGCCCCACAATATTGCATACCTTCCTTCTGGATCTGATTCAGCTCTGTTGAGTTGGAAGGGGATATGGGGGCTAATCCATGTGAACACCCCTCTGGCATATCTGGAGTATGTGGGTCCAAACCCCTGCCCACGACAGTGTGTCTAAAGCGTTGTTAGAGAGAATTCTCTGTATAGGCTAATTTCCCAAACCTAGTGAGTCCCCCAGCAGCTTTGCTGGATTTTTGGGGTTTATTTTTTTCTCCTGCTAAGACTGAGACTCTTTTTCACCTACTCTTAGGCATGATTTGAGAATGTCCTCTGACTTTGTAATGTGTTTTATGGGCTATGGGGTCTTTTACTCCATAGGGCTTCATGTGTTTTTGGTAAGTGTGTTACACAGCACCATCGGTGCAGTAACACAGGGGTGTCATAGTAACCCCCAAACATAGACTCCATACCCTGGGACTGACTACTGTCTCCAGGGCATTTAAAGTCACCACTGACTTTAATAGTCTTAAATTGTGAACAGAACCAGTACAAACCATCATATTGTGGAAGTACTGGTAGGGGTAATTGGATTGCCCCTGGGTCTGTTTTTCGAGGGGGCACTGTGCATCCCCCCTCGTCAAGTTTCTGGCTGGTGGCAGTGGTTACCACTCAAAATATTCCACCGGGAATCCCTATGGGATTTTCCCATTCATTTTAAATGCACCACTTTTTTGGTGCAATGTTAAGGATACCGCTGGGTTATTTATTTAATATTTATTCCCCGGTTGGGTCTTTTTGCCAGGACTCGGTTTTAAAATGGCGTTTGTGTTCGCCTCCTTAACTCCAACCCAAGTCGAGCTCTTTGTTCCACTTTTGGCGGGCTTCTGCACAGAAGCCTCCAAAAGTGGTGCCACTCTGTCTGGGTCTACAGGATGTGTGGGGGGGGAATAGGCACCCTGGACTGAGTTGCCTCTGCAACTCAAGTCGCACTCTTGTGTGATTGGCCCAGTGGTGAGCCGCCCGGCTCACCACTTAACATGTTTGAGTGACAGCTAGGACTGGTGAATGGGGGTTTACTGCATAAAAGCAGGGCTTTGGGGACTGGAACTTCAGACGTCGCCACAGGACCTAAAGAATCCGAAGTGGGAGAAGCTGAGCCGACCTGCAACGACGACACCACCGGTTGCGCCCTGCATAACCGACTCACCACTTCCCAACTACAGAGAAGATCTTCGTCCTGGAGTCTTCTTCCTTTTGAACTGGTGGGGTTAACCAGTTCGCCCTCTTTTCGCCTTCCTGGAACATCTCGCGGTCGAATCGCCCATGCCAAGCACCCCGGCGGCCGGATAGCCACGCTTCTCCACTACCGCGAATAAAAAGGTAGTACCTTTTAACCGGGAAACTCCGCGGCTGGTTTCTTCCCTGGCAGTGCAACTGCCCCAGCTGGAGCTTTCTCACCTTTTCAGGTACTGTGTCCCGCCTGGTCTCCCTGGTGTCCCGTACATCCTTGACTCTCTACCCTGGGGTGACTTGGGACCTGTTAACTAACTTTTCTGAAATGATCCAACTCCTTTCTAAACTACCTGCAAAGACTTTTAAAGTGTACTTCAACTGTGATCTTGGGCACATTCCGCCGTGCTCTCTCCAAGAGTGGGCCTGGCCTATGAACTTACTTTCTCTACAGTAGACTCTGCCTTTCTTGACTTGCTGTGGTTCTTATAAAAGTGTTGGTATTGTGTATTTTCCTAATTCTGCCTTTTCCCTCCCTTTTTAAATTATTGGAGTGCCATCTTGGTTAAGCGCTCACCTCTGTATTGCTAATAAGTGATGTTCTTTTCCTAAGACTTGTTGAATAATTAATCAGGGAGGTGTATATATTTCTAGTGACTGTGTTTGAACTTGTTTGACATATTAGTGCCAGTGTATTTTTACAAGTGTGTTTTTAAATAAATAATTATATACTTTTATACCCAATCTCTGGTCCGTGTTTGCTTGTGCCACTGTATTTTTGTACCTAATGTGTATACTCTATATACTGCCTAACTCTTCTTGAGAGAAGTCTGACTGCTCAGTCACAGCTACCAGGTAAATCTGGGTGGTGCAGACTGCTACCAATTGGGTTTACTGCTAACACCTGTGGTCAACTTTTTGCAGTGGTCCCTAAGGGAACTGCACAGGTTTCTGCCTAACAAGCGTTGCGATGGACTCCTTCGTTAGGTGGGTTTCCTGTAGGAGGGCCAGTCCCATCTTCCTGTGGAGGTAGGTTTTAATCCTGTTGCGACGAAGGTAGGTACCCAGACTCCTCACGTTCCAGGTTACAACCTTGATGCGTGTGGCCATGTTAGTACAAAGAAAAGTTTGAGTGTTCGTTCCCGGCCGAACTGGTTCACCCTCCTGTTGGCTTTGTATTTTGGACGCCTCCCCTCATGGCTGATCAGTATTGGTAGATGGTCTATTCCCTCCCGTGTCTTTAGTGACTGAATTGCTTTAGAAAGTGGAGTCTTAACGTTTTCAACGTCCATACAAAGAGGTGGATTAACAACATGGAACAACTGTGAACTGCCCCAGCAGCTGCTTTGGGAGGGCAACGCTCGGGGGGGCTTCCGCTTCCCGTTGGCCTATCCAGGACGTGAGATGCGGATGTAGAGCTGGCAACCGGCCGGCACTGGTTGCGACGGGGTGGGTTGTGACAGTGCCCATGTGTGATCGTCTGAGCTCCCAACCATAGAAGCACATTTTGCCTTCTTAAAGGAGTATCACCTTGTAGATGCAATGTTCAGGTTTCGTAACATGATGAGGTTTCATTCGTAGGATTCCTGCTTAGACATTCGGCCCCTAAAGTGCGTTCATCGCCTTCGGCTAGGTTATTATGCTCCAGCCACATGTTGGCTGCAGTTGGGGTTTCCATGAAAACCTTCCCTTTGTAAAGTATCTTGAGGCGTGAGGTGTATAGGAGCATGTATTTGAGATTGAGTTTGCGTAATCGGGCTTTAATTGGTATGAATGAGTTCCTGGCTCGCTGCACATTGGGGGTATAATCAGGATACATGATGATCTTGGAGCCATTCTGTTTGATCTCGCCTCCCTCTCTCTCTCGAGAATTTAAGTATCGTCTCTCTGTCACGGAAATTCAAAATCTTCGCAATCATTGGGCATGGGTGTGATCCTGGTGGGGGTCTTTTTTGAAGAGATCGGTGAGCTCTCTCAACTGAGAATCCCTGTGTGAGCTTGCTGGGCCAAATCTCCTGAAGTATCATGGACTCTACGTATTCTGTTGGGTCGGTTCCTTCCATTTCCTCCGGAATTCCAAGGATACGTATATATTGTTGCGGCGAGCCCTCCCATATGCCTCCTCCGATCTCGCCTCTAGTCGTGCAACCTGCCTTTCTAGTTCAGTTACCTTGGTTTTCAAGTCTGTGGCGGTATCCGTGGTGTCGTGCAAGTTCACCTCCGCTTTGCTCACCCTATCTGTAAGATTACGGGCATCTTGGCGTATGAGCTGCACGTCGGCCTTGAATTCGCCTATTTTGGTCTCAATAAATGTCTGGAGTGCCGCAATAGCCTGTAGTACCTGAGTGTTTTTAGGGTCGTCCTCGAGCGGGGGTGGCTCCGTTTGCTTGGTAATTTCATGTTGGAGTTGCTGTTTGGGCCTTGTCCCAGAAAAGCAGTCTAATTGAAGCCGACTTATTCTTGTGTCGTGAAGCGGACATCTTGCGCTGTGTTGCATAGGGTTTTTCAGCAGGTTCTAGCTCGCCGTGGTGCAAAGTAGCCCTTAGCGTGACGTGATGGGCCCTCACTCCCTCGTATTAGCATTAATCCTTCGCCCAGGTGTCAGGCCATGTGTTACCTGGACGCTAGTGACGTGTCCACCAGTGCTTCCAAGCTCTCCCCGGGCACTGCACTTCACTGGGACTTCCCGCCAAACCGCCCACCTGCCGCGAAGAAAGGGTGGGCAGCGCTCTGCAAGAGTGTCTGATATTGCCCTTGGGACCGTTGCGGCCCAGTATGAGGCCCCTCGAGTGGGGAGCTTTTCTTGAGGGCGAGAACAGCGCTGCGGTCCAAAAGCTCTATCTGTGCTTTCATGGCACCCCCACAGGCCTTCACGGGTTTCGCCTGCAAGTGAATCTGGGCTCCAGCGTTGGTGTTCTGTTGAGTGTGGGTCCCGGCAGCAAAATTTCACTCGTGATACGGAGACCTTGTCATGGTCCCTATCTTCGTTCGCACGGGGAACCAACAGAATGCATGGATGCTGCAGGGGGGAGGACGGTGTGTCGGTCCTTACCCCGGCGGTATATCTGCGTTGCTGGCAGTTTTCTCCCTCGGTGCGGCAGCTGTGGGGGTACTCAAGCAGGTCTGTAGCACGGCAGCACCGCTGCGCCTCCAACTGCTGTGCAGCCGGGTGGTGTGGGCCCGAGACGGGCTCACTGTGCGGCGGCTTCAACATGTGGCTATTTTGGAGGGCCGCTGCGCCCTCCTCAGTCTCTCAGCGTCGGCGGTTCACGGATCTGGGTCGTGGCAGTCTCCGGCATTTCTCAGGCTACAGCGTCCAAATAGACTCCTCCCCCGCTGGAGCCTTCGGCTTCGATTAGGCCGCCATTACAGTAGGACCCCCGGGGTCCGTTCGCAAACCTCGTTTCGGTGTATATAGGCTCCGATTTTCTTCGGGTCTTTGCCGGAAAGGCACAGCAGCGCTTGTTCTAACTGGTGTAGTGATTATTTGCCAGAAATGATTGCCTTTGGAAGCAATTTCAAGGATCAATGTAAGAATCCCACCATGTGTCTCCAACGCATTCTTCCTCGCGGAGGCTCCTGCCTTCTCCCAATTCAGGCTCATACAGTCTATTTAGCCTCCACACGGATTGGACATCACGCACGGCCCAGTTACGTCGAATCTGCCCTCTGGCTCGTTCACCTTCTTTTAGTTGCTGGTGCCATTTGACGCTCCCACCATCTGGAAACCCCGGTTCCAGAAAAGGTACTTTGGACTAGCCACTGCCTTCACCAGACTTTACGCATGGTCGAAGATCCTCAGAAGATTTTACTGCCACACCGCTTGTCGGTCCACGGTAAGCTTCTGTGTACTGGTGCATAATTTGTGCACCTGTCTTGACACCAGTCAGTCACTATCAAGTTGCTCAAATTACGAATAAACCCTGGAGACCCCACACCTCCTTATCTATCTGCCTTTAACTCTACAGATACCATACGGACAGTGTTTCATTCCTTCACCTCCATCCTGAAGGCCATCTTAGCCACCTACGTCCAGCCCTCGTAGTCCGTTGCCGAAACACTACAGTCTCGATCTATGACACAACTCCACCTCATACTTACCTGTACACACCTGTTGTGTTTTTTCTTATGACAATACCCATGGACCAACTTAGGTCCTGGGCTGCATTCACTCTTGTGTTGTGAACCTATGTTGATTGTGTATCCAAGAGATTTTGCACCACCAGAAGGCTAACACCCTCCACACTCTTGAGGGTGGAACCCAACGGTACACTTAAATACCAAATGTATAACTGTCCGTCTTTCTGTCATTATGCAAATAAATAAGTGATATATTGTATGTATCATTACTAAAATTCAGAGATTAAACTGATATATACTGAATCTCGAAAGTGTGGCTCTCCTATCCTGATTCTTTGTTTGAATGTACATTGCATCATTTTTCACTATAAGCCTTTTGATTTATATCCATACTTTTTAATGATGGGATATATTAGAATTTCCCTTTGACTATAGGGCTAGAAGTCCATCATCAAATGGTTCAGATTTTCTGTAGACTCGTTCTTATTACGTAATCTACAAGTTAAGGGATTGTCTGCATGATTCCGAGGCCAGGCAGTTTCTCTTGTTTTAATTAGATTTAGTCGAAATCTAAAAAACTGGTCTCTGAAGTACCAATGAGGAAACAATCTTAGATAATTAGGTAGAGAATTTGGTTTTTTGTTAACCTCCCACGGTTTGCCATAGATTTTACATGCAGACCATTCTTTTTCTGTTTTGAACCAATCATAGGAGTAGGGCTTCTTTTCGATTTTATCGGGATTGTTAAGAGTATCAGCGTGCTCTCCTGTTAGCAGACTTCGGCATTCTGCTTGCCACTGTGTCAGTGTAGGATCTTGTTCTTCCGCAAGGGCTTTCTTGAGGCAATTCAACCCTCCTCTGGGGTTATCGTCTATGCATATTCTGTAGAATTAGAGCATTTCCCATTCTACAATTGCTATCAGAGGTTAAACCCAACTCCCTTTGTACTGCTTGTATTGGAGTACCTTTAGGTAGTCGAAGTGTACTTTTCCAAAAGAGTCCTAGTATTGCCCATTTTTTTTTTTTTGAAGTTAAAGGAAGTTTCAGCACTATAGGTTAGGATCGGGACAACCTTGGCTTTGTAAAACTTGATTAGAGGAATCAAACTGAAGGCACAATAGCGTCTCAGAATAATTTCCTAAACCTGTCAGGTTTATTGCTTTCTTTCTTAACGCTTGATATCGTGGGGCATTGATTTTACTTGAGTTTAAACATAACCCTAGGTACACAAAGGATTGAAGTACCCGGATTTCCATTCCCAGTAGAGACCATCGCATCATTGTTGATCGAAATTGGCCTTTGTGGACCCCAAAGGGTAGAATGGCGGATTTTTTGGGGTTAATTGTGAGTCCATTCTTTGCCACATAAAGTTGTAGGGCATTGAGCTGTCTCTGAAGACCTATTGGGGTCTGATCTATAAGGACCACGTCATTGGCATATGCAAGTCGACTTGCGTGAATGTTTGCAACTTTATTATACCTCATTTCCTTTCTTTAAAGAGAGCCTCAGATGTGATGGCTTTTGGTGTCAACAATAAATCCTCCCTTCTCCCTCTCCTCCCACCCCCCTTGGCGGTGTAACCTTCTGTTAACAAAAGAACGAAGACTGGGATTAAGTCGTGACATATCTGGAAGTCCAGTCAAATGGTTAGCCCCTTAAGAGACTGACAGAGCAGTTTAGGCCACCCGGGGAATCACAGCTATTCTCCCAGCAGAAGCCTTTCAGGGCAGTTTCATCTGCAGCGCTAGCCATATGGCTCCGCTGGTGTAGGCAGCAGGAAGGGAGGCATCGATCTCCGAGAATACGTTGCTCATTCAGTTGGAGGTGCAATGTCATCCAAGCATTCAGCATGAGAGCGCGGCTAGAAGACCTCTGGAAGGTGGCAGACTGGTCGAAATGAATCAGTTTAACATTTATTTTATTTTAGACCGATAGATCAGATTATCTTGTTGGTGGTAAGTCAGCTTTACACCAGCATAACCCAAGCCTCCGGTCTTGACCTAGAATTCATATTTTTCCATGCTAACATAAGTGTCCTGATTCTATTAAAGACCAGTAGGCGCAAAGGATTATCCTACCCATGCAATCGTCAAGTACGAGGACATATGTGGCAGTGTGCACGTTCGGACTAGGCATGTCGGCTACCTAGGTTGCGATTGCCCACCCTGGAGCCTACTTCCACTCACTGTTGTTGCCTTCATTATGTTCCCTGCCGGTGCAGAGGACCAGCCGGTAGTTTCCTGAGGCAGAAAGATGCACATGGTTTAAAGTTAACCGATTTGGGCGCATAGTTCTTTATTGGCATCGACAGCAAAGTAAAGAGTCTTGTCGGGCATAGGTCATGGCAATGTAAGAGTGTGATTGGATGGTGATATCATGTCAAGGTATGAACCCTATCAAGTTCGAACTACAAAGACCCTCTTATTTGGACGTTTTCGTTTTTACCTTGAATTGTGTGAAGTTCTATTTTGTTTTGAGCAATGCTACTCGAGAAGTAGAGAGTTGAGCATAATCCTTCGCCTGCATGTCTTTAAAAGAATCATGAATTTGTTGCGTTAGTGTGGAAAATCTGTATTATAATGGGTATTAACCCTTTAAATGCCATGGGTTTTCCCCTCCAGTGCCAAGGCCTTTTTTGGTGATTCGGTATGTTGCCATTCAATGCCTTGTAACTTTTTTGTTAAGCGAGATATCTTGGCCAAATTTGGCCCCTTTTTTTCTCACATGTAGGCGGTCGTTAAACCACCCAGGAATCCTAGTTTGCTGTAGGGGGAGAGAGAAAATAACCAAAAATTGGGGAACATTTTGGAGTTTTTCAAAAAATGCCAATAAAATGGTGTACAAAGAAGCCTGTGGTTTTTTTCCTTGCAAGAGGTAGGGACAAATGGTTTGCTGTGCTGAATTCCCTAATTTCCTGGCTTTCAAGAACAGGTTGAGTGGAAACGAAAAAACATTTTGATGTGGTTATTAACCGTTTTGTGAGAGGTAGGCGATTTTGGCCATTTTTGCCAGTTGGACATGTGTGGGCGGAATAGAAGAAAAGGGTAGGAAAGCCGAATTGGGGGACAGAAAGGCATACATTTCTGAAAAGTAGACACAATTCCAAGTTTAGGAAGGGGTGATTTGCACAGGTCAGGCAACAACTAGGTAGGGGAAAATTCCATAGTTTGGGGATAATGACCAAAAGAAAGAATGTGGTGGACATGATTGGCTTGGTACGGCAATGGCTTCTATGAATTTTGAGAAAAATAATGCTCTGCTACATTCCCCCGACTCTTGCAGTTAGGAAATCACATTTTTTGTAGTGTTTCACAAAACCAGCAATACCACAAGCCAAACACTGAGCCACGGTACATAGGAGTTTTATGCTTACGGCCTGAACAGATGTACTTGGCGTTTGTAAATCAGGAAAACCAATGTGGTGAGGAACGGCAAACATACATTTTTTGAAAGAGCACAGGCTGACCTTTTTAAGGGTAGGTGACTTGTGCAGGTTACAAAAGTGTATGGCGCCTAAAGCAGCGACTAAATGTAGGGCACATTTGGGAAATGAAAGGATTGTGACAAAGGGCACCAGCAAATGGGTCGAAACGTTATGAAAACCACACAAACACAACAAATGTCATACCATCGCACGTTGCCACACGTATCCCGATGAAAACGGTACCTGGGTGCCAAGGGGAAAGCCTAAAACACGGCTAACCCAAAGTCTTTTCCGACAGCTGAATTTCGCAATTTTTTCAGAAGGGCACACCCTACAGGGAACCCTGTGCATTTCCCCGTTTTCATTGGTGGCTTGGACACCTTTACGGCCAAATCTGTAGGGTGTGCGCATGCGTAGAATTCCTGAAATGATGCTGTGCGGAAAGATTTGGGGTTAGTAGTGTTTTAGGCTTTCCCCTTTGCGCCCAGGTAGGTGTACCCAAACATGTGAAGTAACGTTTTCATCGGGACACGTGTGGGGATGTGGGAAAGTAGGCCATGTGGTGTTGGTGGCGTGTTTCGGTGGATGGCCAGAGCGAAATGTCTGAGAATTTCCAGCCAATTTCAGAGACATTTCCCTCCCTCCCATGGAGTCAGGGGGAGAGGGCCACCCCTGTTTTTCGTAAAATAAATCCCTGGTGACTAGTGGCCCCACCACCCCCACCCAAATCTCCCTTTTTGTTTTTTTTTTATTTTTTCATTTTGCCCCCTTCCCTGGGGGCAGATGATCATCCGTTTGCCCCCAGGGGGCCCTAACCTGCAGGCCCCATCCTTTGGGGGGCCTGCACACCTATTCCTGGTGGCCCTCCCACCCCCCCCCCCCTACAATTGTATGTGGGGCCACCTCATGTACTCCTGCCTGGGGGCAGAAAAGTGTAGGGGGCACAAAAAATCCCTAGTGCCTAGTGGCCCCCACATCCCCGTTGCATTTCATTATTTTTATTTTGCCCCCTTCCCTGGGGCAGATGATCAGCCATCTGCCCCCAGGGTTATCCATAAGTGCCCCCATGCTTTGAGGTCCAAGGGAGACACCCCCCCCCCCCCGCTTTCAAAACAAATCCCTGGTGGTCTAGTGGGCATTGCTGGGTGGGGATCGAGCGCTCTGTGCCCGATCCGCACCCAGCAATGCTTCCACAAAAGGTGTCGTTGGAGAGGGGAGAACATCCCCTTTCCAACAACACCTCCCTCTGCCTCCTGCTTGAAATACAGTCCGAGATCGAGGGGGAGAAAGGTGGAGACTCGACTTTCATTTTCAAGTCGGCGTGCAATTGTATTTTGGACGTTAACAGGCTATGTAAATCAGTACAAATATAGGTTAAATTCTCAACAATTCGTTTAATACATGGCAGGTCCAAGGAAAAACATTTTACATATCATCAAAGATCCCCAATAAAAGAACGCGGACTTTAACAATACTTGATCATTGTACAAAATGCTGGCATGCCTAAATATTTGGGAAGTAGGTTTCAGTAATAGGGAGAGATGTTTTGAGCCGTTAGTAAAATTATTTTAGTCAGAATGCAATGAAAATTGTTATTGACCAGTTTAGTGTTGCTTTGCACTTTCCTATGCAGTGATATTTAACCTAAAAACGTTTTTATGTTTGCAGTCTATGCGGATGGTAGTATATGTTTGGATATTCTTCAGAATCGTTGGAGTCCCACCTATGATGTGTCCTCAATTTTAACTTCCATACAGGTAAGTAAATGACTTTGTGCTTATACATACTTATGTGCATTTTATACTAACGTTTGTAATCCAAACTAATATGGCACAGATTACTATGCAATCCTATTATTAAAAGCAAACAGTAAATGAAATATGTTGGTATGATGCAGCAGGTGCCACAACCTCCTGTCCGTAATCCAAACAAAAAAGCCAAATATTTTCCAGAAAGAGATGAAGACGTGCCATTTTGGGTTTGTATATCTTTGGGAGGGACAATTGTACGCATTGGTTACATCTTTTGCAGTGTATTGCTCCATGTCCAACTAAAATGATGCAGCATTGAAGAAAATGAAAGAGCGTTCAAAGCGAAATGGGGTGAAGATTAATCGTGGATAAAGGAATACAAATCTTTCCTCCAAGTTACCATTACATTTTTGTCATTTTCTGGTAACACAAAATATACTGTAGAGCGGTAGATGTGAGATATCACAAGCTGATCGTAAATATAGTTACTTAAGTTCAGTAAAGGTACCTGATCAAATGTGCAAAAAATATTGTTTGCAGTGAAATGTGGGAATACAGAATTAGGCAATACTTCAGTTTCAATAAGTTAACCTCAGGGTGCTGAAAGATCTTTTGACAGAAGCTGATTCTTCTGCTCATGTTTTTCTATACACATTTTTTGGACTACCCAGGTGCCAATCGCAAACAATTTTCAAAGCTTTTACACATGCTTTCTCCTCCACTTTCCTCAATACGTGTGGGATGTTAGCCCTGGGAAGGGGACAGAATTTGGGTTTCATGTAGGGCAGCAAAAGGTGTGGGGAGCATGCATTTGTGGCACGTGTGGGATTTCTCCTGAACTGCAGATTCCATTTGTTTGCCCCCTGTCGGACAGGCGAATCTGTGTTTATATACTGCGTGACAGTGCCTAGTTTTTGGAATTCCGATAACCTCTGGCCCAAACCATATTGTTAGACACTGCTAATCTTTAAACCAGCTGTTTTAACACACAGCACAAAAGTAACATTTCCTGTACTTTTCCAAGGTACTACCTCCAATTATTATGGACCTAGAAAAACTTCAATCTAGTTCCTTCAAAACTGAACGGAACCGGTCACTTTCGGTAGAGGGAGAACAGAATCCCATGCCCTTAATTCAGACACGGGACATGCAGAATTATATGCTATGTCCCTTGTCTTTGTAATAGAAAAGGATTAAAAAATATTGTGCAGAACTAAACTCCGACTACCATCTAGGGATTCTAGGCCTTCATTTGCTGGCTCCAATTAAAACCCATTCAGCGGAGTCTGTCCTCTGCCAAGCGTCCGAAACGTCAGTGTTTTAGAATCTCCTCCAAAATGTATGTACCCTTTAGCTATGGATTTTATCTCAATTACTGTGTGCGGTCTGGCCAGGCTATAGTTAATCCTTCCTGGGAAAATGTTTTAACCGTGCTCAGTTTAGAATGGAAATTTACTCTAGCACACAGTAGTTTCACATGCAGCCCTTTGATGCCTTTTGATGCCTGACTGTCTTGCATTTAAATTTTAACTAAGCAATGCAGTATTTCAACCCACGTCTTGTGGAAAATTTCTATAGGTTTTTTTGTCTTAATTTGCAAATGTCTTGTATATGTATGTTACACTGTTAAAGTCCTATCTACATTCTCTTCAATGTTTTGACTATACAACTAGCTGTGCGGCCTTGCTTGCCTGCGAGCTGAAAGCATTTCAAATAAACGAAGAATGCTTTTTACTGCAATCTAAAACATATGCCTTTCTCATTGTACAATTATTCATTGTGTTAGACAGTCAATCTGTTTTTAAGTGCTACTTTTTATATACTATACTTTTTATACTCTACCGGTTTTGCAGTTAGCTTTCTGTGTTGCCAGTCCTGTATATACATGCAGTGAACAATGAAGTTGTATGCGTTTCTAAGCATTTCTCTCTGCTTTGCAACTGCTGATGTACTCCTAATCCTGCTATTCAAATGAGCCTTGCTAGTCAATCTTTGACTGCTTAGAAGTTCACATATGTGTTTCCCTTACTTCTAAACACTACCCAGGTGTCATGTGCAGTCTCAATAAAACAGATTTGAGTTCTTTACATTATACAGATGACTCTTCAGTTGATTATTTCACTGATGCAAAAAAGGTAGCAGGCGCCCCTCTCCAGAAAGAACACGGTATGATAACTTGTTCAGTGGTTTTTACCCACTTTTGAGAGTCCACAGCCATCAGGTTTTGCTAACTTCCTCCACTTGTCCTACAAGACTTAACTCAATGAAAATTCCTAGTGTCAAGGGGACCCGGGATATGAGGGAAAGTCTGACAGCAACAAGCGAGTCCCTTTGCGTCACCGTGCTGCAGTGACTGCTTTCCAAAACTGCTCACCTGAGAGTCCAGTCCTGAGAGGGGTCCTGCATCATGTTTTTCTGCATTCTGCCACTGAGAGTCCTTGCATCTGCTTGAACCTGCAACCCCTGCGACTCAAGGGCTAAGGCTGAGAAAAGCAACCTCAGACCTTCCAAGTCCTGTGAAGAATCAAGTACAGAGGGTGAATTAGTGGTTCTTACCTTCTTACCTGCCCCTAAACTCCCTTTAAAAGTTTTGCTAACTTTTCTAAAACGTTGGCTTTGCCATTGCTTGCTTGCGCAAGCCTTCCGAACGTTGGGGACAATTTAGCTGACTAGTATAACTTGTCTCTATTCCTTTGGATCGTTCACTGGACCCCAGAGACACGACCTTAATTTGTTTCCAGTGTGGACTAATTTTGGACTCTTTATAAGCTCACCACCTCGAGACTTAGCCTAGACCACTTCCGCTGCTACCTTAAACTGATTTGACTACAGCTCCCAGAGCTGTCACCGTCAAAATATAAGTTGGCCTTTTTTACATCAGTCCTCCAGGCCAGCGTTTAGAAAATCCATCCTAACAGTGAAATGTGGCCCTACCCTGGGTATACTGGGGACCTGTCTTTACCTGGGATGCGGTCGGAGGAGGTTGTTCCTTCATTACCTTGGCACTTTCATTCACTCCCCGACCTGCATCTGCAACTTCGGGCTGAGATCCACAGCAAGATGGCTGCTGGAGTGACACATCACCTTGCCTGCCTCTGTCCTACTACACAGAAGCACCCGGCAGTCTTCACACCCTGATTGGCTCAGGCCCACTGCAAATGGGAGGCTGGCTTCAATCCGGGAGGCGAAGCAGGCCCCATTACAAGGCCCCATTACAGGGCCCTGTTTCAAGGCCGTTGGACCTGTCTTTACCTGTCTTGCCAGGATGCTGGATGCGGATCTGACCAAGGTAAGAGCTGCACCTCTCCTACAGACTCTCCAGTATGCTTGACTTGTCTCCATACTCATACCTTGCAACAGCCGAACAATGCTTGCAATTGCGTACGACTTCTGGACCTTTTCCCAACGGTACCGCTGAACATGTTAACAGTGCTACCGCCCATTAAGCTTGCAACACTGTTATTGGAATACAAACTGGTAGTTTCTTTTCCGCCTCACCGCACTTTTACCTTAATGTATGCCAGTCATATCTCCTATCCTGCCTATCTAGCACCTCTGCTATGTTGTAAACCATGAGGTTATTCCGTGCCAATGCATACTTGTACCTACCCAGGCCTTACACGTCTGTATACCCGAAGTAGCTTCCTAACAGGATGACAGGCCTGTTAGGCCTACTCACTCCTGTCTCGGATTTTACACACCCACCTCACCTATGCCGTACATACTTGCAACTTTCTGCAATGATCTAAATGACCCACCCTGCCATGCATTGTACCGGATTTACCCATTTGCTATCATCTACCACATTGGCCGACTAGTCTGGTGACTGCCCAATCCACCCAATCACATCAGGCCTTGGCTCTGCAATCCCTACCTCATTCACTCATCATCTGTCTCTATTGTGTCCCCCCTTTTTCAATCCCCACGCAAGTAGATGGTCTGCCCATGTACCTGATGTGCTGGCCACTAACCTTTCATCATACCTTTAACGTCTGCGATATCCTCTTTTCCTGGTGTGTTGTACCCCATACTCCTTACCGATGTGCAACGCTCTGCCCTCCATCCGAAACATCAGATGCTTCCAACTCACTACTGAACTTTAACATGCCACTCGACTAGGGGGGGATGGGGGAGGTAAGAGTCTGAGAAAACAAAGATACAGACTTCGCTCACAGCATGAAGGAAAGGTTGAAATGGGGATGAGTGATGGTGATTTCTTGGACAAATGTCTGGGAAGTGAGAGAAATTTTCATCAAGAGAAGTAAGGCAAACTGCCCATGATATATAGATTTCGGAGGCTTGTGGATCTGCTTAGATCACATGCTATTCATAGGCCGACATCTAGTGGTAGCCCTGGAGTATTACTTTATTAGTTTTTGAAACTCAAAGGGACGTTGACAGGGCATGCCAGTAATACTATCCCGTGTGACATCCACTGTACCCATGGTCCTACACGCATCGAGGTCCCTCAGATTGCCTTTTTCCACCATCATTGTCTGTGCTAAAACGCCAAGTTCCTTTTCAGCTAACGCCATTGATTAACAATGGAATTAGAGCTAGTTATTCTTTCTGTCCTTTATATCGCAGTTCTTCAACTATCATCTTGGTTTCAAGGACAAACATTGTCAGACGCAGAACTTGCCTCGACGACACTCCTTCGGCCTTGGAAAATACACCCTTTAAATTTTGCCCAAATTGCAACAAAAAATTTCCCTGGAAGGACAAGCACCGGGTGTGCAACCTGTCTTCCGAGGGATCATGAGGAAGGCCACTGTAAAACTGGTCAGCTTTTAAAATCCCAGACCCTAAAGGACCGAAAGACAAAACGTCAGGCCCACCACGCCATGCAGGCTGTGGCCGCCATGGATGTGCAGGGAGCTTCCAGCGACTGCAGCATTGCCATAATTACGGACGAAAATGATGAACCTTCGAATTCCCACGTGCTATCCCCCGACCCCATCAGACAAGCCAGCAGTGCTGTTACGGGGATGACTCCCAGCGGCATTAGCACACACATCTCACACAAAGCACATGTCCCAAGGCCAGAAGTCGATAACACCGTCGACCCGGCCGCACACAGCTTCAAGGGGATGGTCCACCAGCTCCCTGTGCTCTGGGTATTCGAGATCATGTTTGCCTCACAACAGGCCCCAAAAGTTGTGAGATAAATCCGACTCAAACGCTGTGTCCAATACAGCAGCCAAAGACCAAACGTCGAAAGACTTGGCTCCGGCCCTCTCATCCGCCAAAATTCGACATTCTTAAATAACGTCAATATCGGCAAAACACCTGCTGACTTCGAAAATATTGCATCTGGTGCAAAAATATGTCCCTGAAACACTTCTTGAAGGGAGAACTTAAAAAAAAAACACTTCGAGTCACCATTCCCGTAGGGAGAAAGAAAGTACATCACATAAAAATTGTTTCCAGGGGGAGGGTACTATGACCACAACTATGAAACACAAAGGGCAGCCTGCTCCTGAATTACCTGCCACTCCTGTTACTATCCTCAAGGTGGTCTGCTGAGGATATTGTTAGAGTAATGAGACGCATGTCTTTTATGGCCGTTTTTATTTTTTAAAAACCACAAGCAATAGAAAGCTTACAAAACACGCCACCAACAAGTGGCGCCACATCTTCACAACCCCCAGCAAAAAGGGCACAGCCAGGCACCCTTCAAGTCACCCCTCAGCAAAACCCAGACCAATTTGAGCTCTGTTCCTACTACAGACTCTGAGGGTCAAGATGCACTAGGGGAGGTAGATCATCATCATTATTCTGATGAAGATGAAGAAGGCGTTTGCGTCTTACCCTATCCAGATCACGTAGACCCGCCGGTGGCAGACTCACCGGTTGATAACCAACTACAATTTAATGACATGCTCATGAACGCAGCGGGTAATTTCCAGATTCAAACTCTGGGAAACGCCATCCGACAAGGATTTTGTCGAACACATATTGGGTGACAAAAAGGCTGTAACCCAATTTATTCTGATTCTACAATCGAAACAGAGAAGAATTCAACCCTCTCTGCAAACTCCAAATCAAACGCGGGCAGTTAACCCTTGTATTGAGAATGTTCTGCCCTGCCCAGATCCCCTATACATCATGGGCCAATGAAAGCCAGACTCACTGGTAGTTACCACGACAAGGAAAAGGGCGGGAACACCTCTTGCTTCAATCAGAGGCACCCCCCAATAAAGAGAGCAAGAAGATTTACACTCTCGGGAGAAAGGTGGCCACCTCAGCAGCCTATCCGAATTGCCAACAACATCACTTTGTTGGCGAGTTACAACTGCCACAAGTGGGAAGAGATTGAAACTTTAATGGCCTCAGCCTCAGAGCTGCTAAAGTCCCAACTGTCCCTTGCAGTAGCGGAAGGAAAGGCAGTGTCTAACTGCATCTTAAAAAATAACTTGGATGCAGCAGATAATGCTGGTAGAATAATCGCAGAAGGTACTCGTAAAGCGCCAGCTCACTAACAAACCATCAGGCCAAAGAGGCGAAAACAATTTGTCGCTTCAGGGGACAAAATTCGCAGAGAGGTTCTGGGTACAGCCAAAATCAGGTGTCTTCCTGGGGTTCTAATCAAGGACAAGGCTCTCAAGGCTTCCAAATGGGCCATCGAAGATCTCGCAGCTGGGGGAGATCCTCCTCCAGAGGTGGAGTAACTCTTCCAAAGCAATGCCCACCCACTTCGGGTCTCCTCCCATGCCTCTCCAGTCGGGCAGATAACACACTTCACCCACGCATGGGAGGGAATCGCCTCGGACAAGTGGGTGCTTTCAACCTTGGTGGGCGGTTATTGCATAGTTACCGCAGCGACCCTCCAACCATCCCCCGTGTCAAAGATCCACCACAAGGGAGGAGCAATGCATCCTTCTGGAAGAGGTTGCAGCACTGCTGTTAAAGGACGCCGTCGAAATCGTCCCGTTGAACCAGGTAAACAAGGGTATCGATTCAACGTACTTCCTTGTGCCAAAAAAAGATCTAACAATGCACCCAGTATTAGATCTGCGCCCTGCAAACACCTATGTCAAGCCACAAACATTCTGCATTACAACGCTACAAGTAATCCAACTGCTAAAGCAGGGAGACTACATGGCAAACTTGGATACGAAAGATGCCCATTTTCATATTTCAATGTTCCCGGCGCACAGACAATTCTTGCATTTCATTTTATCAAACCAGTACTACCAATTCAAAGGGCTACCCTTCGGAATAGCATCCGCTCTGAGGGTATTCACCAAGGTACTGGCGGTGGTGGCGGCGCACCTGCGCAGGGAGGCAATCCCAGTGTACCCCTACCTGATCACAGGGGAGTCACCCCATATTTGCAGGCAAAGCACACAAAGAACAATAAACCACCTGTTCCAATTGGGTTTCTCAATAAACGAGACAAAATCAAGCATTCTACCATACAAGACCAAACAGTTTCTAGGAGCTGTCATAAAGACGGAAGAAGGGCTAGTCTTTCCATCAAAGGAAAGAATCCAAAACATATTGCTGCAAATACCTCAGTATCAAGCCGGTCACCAAGCTATGCGTTTGCTCAGCATGATGGCAGCTTACATTTACCTGGTCTCACATGTGCGATTGCGCATGCTCCCAAGGCAGGAGTGGTTGGCGAACGGTGGTCTCAGGCAAACGGTCAGTGGGACGATCTAGCGGTCGTTTCACCAACACGAGTATCCGCCCTTCGCTGGTGGACAGAGGAGAATCTGTTAAAGGGGAAAACCTTTCCACGATCCGGCGGTGCAAGCGATAGCTAAAACAGATGCATCACTCTCTGGGTGGGGGGGGAGGGCACATCACCTTCATCTCACAGCACATGGTCTGTGTACCCACATCACAGCACAGAGCCATATCAACCTGCTGGAACTTCTAGCAGTATTCAAAGTGATCTAGGCCTTTGAATCACAGCTGATAAATCAGTCTGTACAGATCCTCACAGACGGCACCACAGCAATGTTCTACATCAACAAGCAGGGAGGCACACATTCTCCAAATCTGTCCAAGCTAGCACAGAAAATATGGAAATGGGCACTCAAACGGGGGGTGTTCCTCATATGTTCGAAGGGAACTCAACACCCTAGTAAACTTGCTAAGCAGAGATCCACTACCAGAAGATCACGAGTGGCGACTCGAAACAAGCGTCATAGATCGCCTTTCCTCGCAGTGGGGTTTCCCCACACTAGACTTGTTTGCTACAAGAGAAAACAAGCAATGCCCAGGTTTCCCCAACCAGACTCCAAGGGGAACGCCCTATGGATGAGTTGTCAGGGTAATTTGCTTACGCTTTTCCCCCCCCCCAACTCCTCTAATGAACAAGGTGGTGAACAAGATTCACAGGGAACAGATGACGCTTATCCTAGTTGCTCCCATGTGGGTGAGACAACCCTGGTATCCACATCTGTGCAAGCTGGCGATATGCAATCCCATTAAGCTCCCGTGCCAGACCAATTTGCTATCCCAGCACGGGGCAACAACATTACACCCTCAACCTCACTCAATGAACTTGGTAGTTTGGCTCCTGGGGTCATAGAGTTTGGACATCTTAATTTTCCACAAAGGTGTATAGATAGCCTCAAGGAGGCACGTAAACAAAACATCAGACACTGTTATTTCGACAAGTGGTGGAGATTTGTAATTTGGTGGCAGTCTAAACAAATAAACCTCATTGAATGTACTCCATCCCACAGTCTTACTAACATGCTCCACTTGCTAGACTCAGGGTTAGTTTTTAACTCCATAACGGTTCACCTGGCGGCTTTATCAGAATACACCACCTCTCACAATAAGGTAGGTTCCCGTCATTAAGGCACTCATGGAGGGAGTGCATAGACTACACCCTCCTATTTCAAACCCACCGCCAGGCTGGGATCTCAACGTAGTATTTGCAAAGCTCATGGGACCCCCCGTTTGAGCTATGCATAAGTGAAGTCTTAAACACCTCACATACAAGACTGTTTTCTTGGTGGCTATAACCTCCATAAGAAGAGTCGGTGAACTTCAAGCTTTGTCAGTGCAACACCCATTATTTGTCATCGACAAGGACAAATTGGTATTAAGAACACACCCTAGGTTTTCACCTAAGTTTATTTCAAAATTTCACGTAAACCAATACATTGAGCTACCAGCCTTCTTTCCGAACCCAACTAGCTCAGCTGAGAAGAAATGCCATACACTAGATTAAAGGGGGCGGTCCTTTACTATGTAAACAAGACCAGATCGCTCAGAAAAACAGACTAACTGTTTATCTCCGTAGCACCAGACAGAGAAGGAGACCGCATTTCAATAAAAATGCCATCTCTAGATGGATAGTCAGATGCATACAGCTCTACTACTCATCAAGCAAAACGCTGCCTTTCACACCAAGAGCTCACTCCACAAGGGGTCCAGGAGCTACTTTGGCCTTTATCGCAAACATCCCGCTGGACACCATTTGCAAAGCAGCTACATGGATCTCAGTACACACTTTCACTCAGCACTACTGCATTGACACTCATTCTAAAGCAGACACTCAGGTGGGGCAAGCAGTTCTAAAACAGATGGTGCTGGACCTTTACATAACCCACCAACTTCTCCTAACACTGCTCTCTAATCTATGCATAGCATGTGCTCCAAGCAGATTCCAGAATCTTCAGAAGGGATACATTTACTTACTCACTGTAATCGTATTTCTGATGCTTGTATTCACACACTTCCTCCCCTCTGAGTAGAAGGTGCATAGATGTTTTATCTGAGCTTCATCTGATAAATGTCTGCTTTAATACACCTGTGCTCACGCTACACTTCGTGCAACCTCATGACGGAAACCAAATAATCTGAGGACCTCGACATGCGAAGGACCATGGGTACAGTGGCCGTCACACTAGGGCTACTATTGCTGACACGCCCACGACCTGTTGACCTCCCTTTTCGAGTTTCGAAAAACAGCTGTATTACTCTGCAGCTTCCTCTAGAGGTCTGCCTGTGCATAGCATGTGAGTCCAAGCAGATACAAGCATCAGAAATACGATGATTGTGAGTAATGCATCATATAGAGGACAGTGATTGGTTTAGAGGAGAAATACAGTTTGTAACTGAACATTTTTCTTTTACTGAGGATTCCCGGTCTGACGGGGAACATTCATGAGCATGCTCATCCATACCAGACCCCATGCAGAGAAATAATGTTACTCTGTACCAACAACTAGATGTTGGCCTATGCAAAGCATGCAATTCTAAGCAGATCCACAAGATATATTTCTGATGTTTGTTAATCTGCTTAGAATCACATGCTGTGCATAGGTCCGTCATCCAGTGGTCACTGCGGAGTATTGCATTTTGTTTTTCGTAGTCGAAAAGGGGACGTCGACAAGGCGTATCTGTAACACTATCCCTATAGTGACGTGTGTTGTACCCACAATCCCTCACGCGTCGAGGTCCCTCAGATTGTTTTTTTCCACCCAGCTACTGGTCGCCTTTACGCGGAGCTCCTCGAGAGACATTGCAGATTTCATCTCCTCGACCTTTGGTCGTTTTCCTATATTAATATAGAACATATCGATCCCCCACTCGACGCTGTTGTGAAGCTGTCTTCGCCGAGCAAGATCTTCGACGGAGGGGACGAGCGGAGGAGATCCTTCGGCGTTGCCGAACACGTGGCCTGGCCTCGCAGGCCAAATACAGTAGGGAGAGTGGGGGTCGTGGGACATCTCTAGTTCTTTTCTGAAAATGCTTTTCCTTTTCCCCTTCCTTTCCCTTGGGGTGGTTATCACGTTTTATTGCCTCGGCTATGGAGAGGACACCCTTTAGGTTTTGCCCGCTTTGCAAGGGCAAGTTTACTTGGAAGGACAAGCATTCACGGTGTAACCGCTGCTTGCCCCTCGATCACAAAAAGGAAGGTTGCACGGCTTGTCGGCTTCTTAAGCCGAAGACTCTAAAAGACCGTAGGGTCAAGAGGTGGGCGGCCTACGCTATGTCGAAGGCCGACGCTCCACCCACCGTCGCTACCTCCGACAGTGACGAGGAACGTGATACCACGACCTCCGCTACGGAAGTTGAAAACCCCCCCTAGAGAGCGCACACGCGCTTCGTCGTCTGTCCCCGGCCCCGACGGGCTCGGCTCACGCCCTGCTTATGGGGATGAACACCCCGGCGACATTGACGCACATAAGACCACACATAAGCACACAACCCATGGCTCTTCTTTGCCGAAGGCAAAGAGAGCATCCGCGCCCAAGGAGACGCAGGTTTCACCGGCGGCCTCCTCGGACCGTTCGGGTTCGAAGCCCCTCTCGCAGCCGCGACCAGCGACTGGGCTTTCGGCAAATAAGGGCGCCGCCCCCAAATCATCGGCCGGAGCGCATCAGCAGAAAGCGCATGCCGCCGTAGAGCGATCGACACCCATAACGTCGAAACCACAGCCCTCCGCTGACAAATGAGTCGCTGAGAGCTTGGCGAGGATCGTGGTAGCCGACGCCCACAAGCGTACGCCGAAAGACTCGTCGAGCGCTACGCAAAGGTCGAAAGACACGCCGAAAACACAGGGACGATCTCCTTCAGTCGAAGGGATTCCCAGCACACCTGAAGGCTTTTCGGAGGGCGACGGACACTTTCCTCGACGTTGTGGGAGAGGTTGAGCCGTTTTTAGCTACAAGACACCAATTTTCCCCCGCTAGACCGCTCAGGGGTACCCCATGAAACCATGGAAAGGCTCCATCTCTGCATGGAAAGAATGGAGAAGTTTATGAATACCCAAAACCCTCCCACTCCAAAGAGAATAAGAGAAGGGCCTCAGGAGGACCCCAGGGGCAAAATTCCAAGACTAGTCAATCCCCACCAGGACACAGCCTCAGACTTCCATAGTGTGTATGACCTCACTGGGGAAGAACATTATTTTGAGGAAGAGGATGATTTTATGGACGAGGAAGAGGGACGGAACCAGGAGGAAGGTCTGGAAGACAGCCCAGACTTGGTAGGAGAAGGCTTCGGAGAAAATCCAGAAGGAGGACCTTCTCACCCCTGGCAATCCCCATCAATATATTCCGACACTGATGTCCTGAACCTAAATCCTCCTGACAATTCACCTGTTAGAAACACGTCTCCCATTGACGATCAACCCACATTTAATGCCCTGTTGCGCAGAGCAGCAGCACACTTCGAACTGGACACTGGGGAGCTCTCCCCTGAATTAGACTTTGTAGAAAGGGTAATTAAGGAGAAACCCCCGGTCAGTCAGACAATTCCCCTCCTCGCTTCGGTGAAGAGAAGAATCATCCCTTCGCTGTCCACACCCGCACTAATCAGAGGGGTCAATCCTAGAATTGAAAAACTTTTCACTCCTTCACCTTCAGACCCGCTGTACATCAGGGGACATTCCATTCCGGATTCCCTGGTAGTAACCAACACAAGAAAGAGGGCAGGGGTACCACTTTCCACCAGTGAGGCACCACCTGACAAGGAGGGCAAGCGGTTATATGCCCTTGCAAAAAGAGTTACATCCTCGGCCGCCTTTTCGGCAAGAATTGCCAACAACAATTCTTTGCCCGCTAGCTATGCGGACGCGCAGTGGGCCAAACTGCGCAAAGACGCCGAAGAAGCGCCGGAACCATTACGTACACGCCTGCTTTCAACTATTGGCGAAGGAACCCAGGTCAACCAGAGTATTGTAAAGAGCTCTCTGGATGCGGCAGAAACTGCGGGACGTTCCCTAGTTCAGGGAATAGTCCTAAAACGACACGTATTGCTGCGCAACTCAGGGTTCAAACCGGAGACAGAGGCGTCTTTAATAAATAAACCTGTTGAAGACTCAAACCTCTTCGGGAAAGCGGTGGATGAGGCTCTGGAGATGGCTAAAAAAGAGTTTGATACTATCAAAACTCTTGACCAAATCTCTAAGCCCTCTACCAGGCCAGGCGCGGCTATGGCAACAAACGCTTTTTTCGTGGCCAACGCCAACAACAAAACCAGCAGCAACAGTACCCTGCCACCAATTTCCAGACCAATAGTGGCCAGTACAGCCAAAGAGGACAGCGCCGGGGCAAAGGAAGAGGGCGAGGGTCCACCCCCAGAGGTTCCCAAGCCCCTAACAACACCAAGTGACGTGAAGATTCGCGTCCCGTCCCATGCAACACCGGTCGGGGGCCGGATAACATCCTTTCTTCCAGCATGGGAGGGTATAACGTCAGACCGCTGGGTACTTTCCACCGTAGCCCACGGATACTGCATCGAATTCAACAGTTCCCCAACATACAAACCCCCGAGGGGACGACGCATGTCACCGGAACATCTTGCCATCCTTCTACAAGAAGTACAACAACTGCTGGAAAAAGGAGCCTTAGAGGTCGTGCCTCTGTCTCAGGTAACGGAAGGTATTTATTCAGTGTACTTCCTTGTACCCAAAAAGGATCTAACCATGCGCCCTGTATTAGATCTGCGCCTCATCAAACCCCAAAAGTTTCGTATGGTGACCTTACAGGAAGTGATCCCACTGCTATCACAGGGAGATTACATGACAACATTGGACATGAAAGATGCATACTTTCATATTTTAATGTTGCCAGCGCACAGAAAATACCTCCGGTTCATGATAGAGGGCAAACACTACCAGTTCAGAGTGCTACCCTTCGGCATAGCATCAGCACCGAGGGTATTCACGAAGGTACTGGCAGTGGCAGCGGCCCACCTGCGCAGGTTGTCCATCCCAGTTTACCCTTACCTCGACGACTGGCTCATAACAGGGGATTCTTACGAAACATGCTTCTCCAATACCCAAAAGACTGTAGACCTTTTGTTCCAGTTGGACTTCTCCATCAACGAAAAGAAGTCCAGCCTAGTCCCCAGCCAAATCAAACCATTCCTAGGGGCTCTAATTCAAACAAAGGACGGCCTCGTCTTCCCCTCCAAAGAGAGGGTCCAAAACCTGTTTCAGATCCCTCAATATGTGACCGGTCGAGAGGTGACGGTACGCAAAGCAATGCGCTTGCTAGGCATGATGGCGTTGTGTATTTATTTGGTACCTCACGCGCGCCTGCGCATGCGCCCAATGCAAGAGTGGCTCAACAGCCAGTGGTGTCAGGCCAGCGGACTATGGGACGACCTAGTGGTGGTCTTGCAGGCCTTGGTTCTCTCGCTACGGTGGTGGACAAAGGAAAACCTAGAAAAAGGGAAACCCTTTGCCACACCCGCGGCGGAAGCCACTCTAACCACAGACGCATCCCTCACAGGATGGGGGGCTCACCTATCCCATCAAACTGCTCACGGAGAGTGGACTCCGAACATAGCATCCAAACACATCAATCTTCTGGAGCTACTAGCGGTGTTCAAGGCGCTAAAAGCCTTCAAGGAACACCTACAGGGCAGGACAGTGATGGTCCTTACAGACAGCACCACAGCCATGTATTACATCAACAAGCAGGGGGAACCCACTCTCCAGGACTGTCCAAACTGGCCCAAAACATATGGAAGTGGGCTCTCAAACAGAATGTTCCTTCTGTCTTAACATGTACCAGGGGAACTCAATCTGCTGGCAGACAAACTCAGCAGAGATTTCCCCCTGCCCGAAGAGTACGAATGGCGACTGCACGAAGACATCGTCTTCGACGTCTTCACGCAATGGGGGTTCCCAGAAATAGACCTATTCGCAACCCTGGAGAACTCACAATGCCAAAGTTACGCCTCCAGGTACCCCCAGAACCAATCCAAGGGGAACGGTCTGTCGATTCAATGGTCAGGGAGATTTGTTTACGCTTTTCCCCCGACTCCCCTTCTCAACAAGTTAGTGCACAAGATGCACCAGGAACAAGTAACCATGATACTGGTGGCCCCAATGTGGGCCCGACAGCCATGGTTCGCTCACTTGATGGAGATGTCTCTATCTCCCCCAATGAAACTCCCCTGCCCGTACAACATGCTGTCACAAGACAGGGGCAGGACTCTGCATCCATGCCCCCAGAACATAAACTTAGCAGCCTGGCTCCTGAGATCATAGAATTTGGACATCTACAGCTCCCACAGAGATGCATGGACATCCTCAGGGAAGCCAGAAAACCTAACACTCGCCACTGCTATTCTAGCAAATGGAAGAGATGTGTCATTTGGTGCAGAGGAAAGAGCATCAACCCAATTGACTGCTCTCCCACACATATTATTCTATACCTGACCCATTTATTGGATTCAGGTCTAGTGTTCAATTCCATTAAAGTCCACCTAGCGGCACTTTCTGCATACACCACTTCCCAACTCAGTGTCGTGGTGGAAGATCCCTGTTATAAAGGCCTTCATGGAGGGAGTAAAGAGAATACACCCCCCGATAGCTGACCCAGCTCCCGGATGGGACCTTAACGTGGTACTTACCAAACTCATGGGCTCACCATTTGAACCCATGCACAAAGCATCTCTTAAAGACCTCACTCTTAAGACTGCTTTTCTAATAGCTATCACCTCCATCAGGCGAGTAAGTGAACTACAGGCTCTTTCTGTCCTAGACCCCTTTGTTACAGTTCACAAAGATAAAGTGGTTCTACGCACTCGCCCAAGGTTTGCTCCGAAATTCATCTCAAAATTCCACGTAAACCAGTCTATAGAACTACCAGCGTTCTTTCAAAATCCTTCCAACTTGGGAGAAAGGACTCTGCACACACTAGATGTCCGCAGAGCGGTCATGTTCTACATGGAAAGAACCAGACCACTGAGGAAGACTAATCAGTTCTTCGTCTCGGTGGCAGCAGGATTAGAAGGGGATGCAGTTTCAAAGTCCACTATTTCTAGATGGATTGTTCAATCCATCACTCTCTGCTATACTCTTGCTAAGAGAGAACTGCCCTTTAGGCCAAGAGCACATTCTACTCGAGGCACGGGGGCGTCCATAGCATTCATTGCAAATGTTCCCCTTGAGTCCATCTGCAAAGCGGCTACCTGGAGTTCTGTGCACACCTTTACAAAACACTACTGTCTAGATGCACACTCTAGATCTGACTCCCAGGTGGGACAGGCAGTATTAAGACATCTTTTCTCTACTGTTCCTTCTCATAACCCACCGCCAACTCCGGGTACTGCTCGCTAGTCTATGCACAGCATGTGTTTCTAAGCAGATTAACAAACATTAGACAATGCATTACTTACCGTAAAAGCATTTCTGATGGTTGTATCTGCTTAGATTCACATGCGCCCACCCTTCCTCCCCGCTTGGATGGAAGGAACATAGACATCCTTTTCTATATTTCTCTCTTTTCTGTACTCACTCACGTCTAGAAGGCTCCCTCAGAGCAGAAAAATACAAACGGAGGGACCTCGACGCGTGAGGGATTGTGGGTACAACACACGTCACTATAGGGATAGTGTTACAGACACGCCTTGTCGACGTCCCCTTTTCGACTACGAAAAACAAAATGCAATACTCTGCAGTGACCACTGGATGTCGGACCTATGCACAGCATGTGAATCTAAGCAGATACAACCATCAGAAATGCTTTTACGGTAAGTAATGCATTGTCATATGCTTGTGGAATCTGCTTAGATCACATGCTGTGCATAGGCTGACATCTAGTGGAAGCTGTGAAAATAGTCAATGCTCAGACTTCGTGTCCAGGTTCCCCCAGCCAGGCTCCAAGGGGAAGCCCTATGGATGAACTAGTCAGGGAAGTTTGCTTACGCTTTTCCCCCCGACTTCTCTCATGAGGAAAGTGGTGAACAAGTTACACAAAGAACCAATGACGCTGATCCTTGTTGCTCCTATGGGGGCATGACAACCGTGGTATCCACATCTGTGCAGACTAACGATGTGCGAACCCATCAAACTCCCGTGCCAGTACAACCTACTCACCCAGCACGGAGGACTAACAATGCACCCACAACCACACACTATGAACTTGGCAGCATGGCTCCTGAAGTCAGAGTTCGGACATCTCAATCTACCACAGAGATGTATGGATGTCTTGAAAGAGTCAAGAAAACCGAACACTAGGCACTGTTACTATGATAAATGGAAACGATTCGTAATTTGGTGCCAGAATAAGCAAATCGACCCTGTTGATTGTACTCGTTCAAACATTCTAACCTACATGCTCCACTTACTGGATGCAGGGTTAGGGTTTAACTCAATAAAAGTACACCTGGCGGCTTTGTCAGCCTACACCACTTCCCATAACAAGGTCTCATGGTGGAAGCAACCAGTCATCACAGCATTTATGGAAGGGGTAAAGAGACTCCACCCTCCAATTTCTAACCCACCGCCAGTTTGGGACCTTGCTGTTGTACTCTCTAAACTCATGGGACCACCCTTTGAGCCTATGCACAAGTCTAGTCTCAAACACCTGACTTACAAGACTGCCTTCTTAGTAGCCATCACTCCCATAAGAAGGGTCAGTGAAATCCAAGCTCTGTCAGTGCAGGATCCTTTCTTTACTATACATAAGGGCAAACTGGTTTTACGCACTCACCCTAGGTTCTCACTTAAATTAATTTCCAAATTCCATGTAAACCAGTCTATTGAGCTACCGGCTTTCTTCCAGGAACTCAAAAGCTCTGCTGAGGTAAAACTCCACACACTAGATGTGAGCAGGGCGGTTCTCTACTACGTAGAAAAGACCAGACCGCTAAGAAAAACAGATCAACTGTGTGTCTCCATAGCGCCAGGCTGAGAAGGAGATCGTATCTCTAAGAATGCCATCTCTAGGTGGATAGTCAGATGTATCCAACGGTGCTATTCCCTATCAAATAAGACACTGCCTTTTGCGCCAAGGGCCCGCTCCACAAGAAGTACTGGAGCCACTATGGCTTTCATTGCAAATGACCCCTTAGACAGTATTTGCAAAGCAGCTACATGGAGCTCTATACATACTTTCACTCAGCACTACTGCATTGACACTCATTCCAAGACAGATACACAAGTGGGACAAGCGGTTGTAAGACATTTAGTCGCTCATGAACCTTCTCACATCCCGCCTCCTTCTACTGCTCGCTAATCTATGCACTGCATGTGATCTAAGCAGATTCCACAAGCCTCAGAAGGGATACATTACTCGCTGTAATCGTATTTCTGATGCTTGTATCTGCTTAGATTCATATGCTGTGCATAAGCCGACAGCTAGTGGAAGCTGCAGAGTATTACAGTTGTTGTTTTCGAAACCCGAAAGGGGACGTCGACAGGGCGTGCCAGTAATACTATCCCCAGTGTGACGTCCACTGTACCCATGATCCCTCGCGTGTAGGGATCCCTCAGATTGTTTTTTCCGCCATTCTAGACGGACACGTATAGCGAAGTTCCTTTCGGTGGAAAGCCATTGACTATTTACAATTAGTGATAGTATTTCTTTCCATCCTTTCACAGACCCCCGAAACACCACGCCAGTGAAGACAGAGAAACTGCCAGTCGAAGACTACCGCAACAGACTTTTTGGCCTTGGAGGGCCGCCCCGGGCCTCGGCCCAGACAGTAGGGAGAGAGGGGGGAGGCCATTGTTGGGATGCATATACTCCCCTTCCTACACTTAGTTCGCCCAGCTGCCATAACCTATAATTATGGAAAATACACTTTTTAAATTCTGCCCCAAGTGTAATCGCAAATTGCTGTGGTTAGACAAACTTGGTTTGTAACATGTCTTCCAAGAGACCATGTCGAAACGTCTTGTCGAGCGTGCAGGCTCTTCATGCCAAAGACGTTAAAGGACCGCTCCACAAAACGCTGGGCCCACTACTCCAGGCAGCTTGAGACCATGGTGGTAGAAGGCACCTTTAGCGATGGCAGCGACGCCGTCCTCTCGGACAGCGAGGGCGCCAGAGTAGCTCCAGCTACTCAAGCGCAGGCCCCGACCCCGTAGGACAGGCCTGCAGCCATGTTGTGGGGACTACACCCGGCGGCGGTAGCATTACAAAGACACACACCACTAAGCACAAGCCCAAGGTCGAGACTCAACACATGGATCGAGTGATCGACAACGTTAGGCGCCCAGGGAAAGGTCCGCAGAGTCCCCGTCCTCTGGGCAATCTCGCTCAATTGCCATACGACGGGGCCCAACCGTCGAAAGACAGCATGGGTGTCGCTCACAGAATTCGCAGACGATGCCTCGGCCCTACCTTAATCTGAAATTCGAAGCTCCGCGTCAGATAAGGTGGCAAGCCCCAAAAAATCTGTTAACACTCCTGTGGGCCCCAGGGGTGAGAGGGGGGGGTGCCGCGGCATCACAAAAAGACCTCAAAAACCCCTCCTAGAAACAATAGCCCTCTTATGGAAAAAAAACTCCTCAGAAGGAAAAGCCTAAACAATCCAGGCCCATAGAAAAACCTAAAGAATCTAGGCCTAAGGTGGTACCTCCCACAGATGAGGACTTGGGCCTTTACCTCAATCTGTGGTAATACCAAGTTCCAAAGAATGGTCTTCACAAGATATTGACAGTGATGAGAAGAGTGACCTTTATGGTCATTTTTTTTCAAAAAGAACCCTGATTACCTTCAGAGCTTCCACTCGTCTTCCCCGACCACAGCTCCATCTGGTTCTCAAGCCTTTGCCTTACCTACTCAACCGCCTTCTAAGAGGTCTCGTTTTTTAATGCTCCTTTACAGAGCACAGTCATAGGTCTCTATGACCTGAATCCGACCAAGAAGATCTCTCCTTTTGTAGAGGCAGCTGACCCTCAGTTTATTGATGAGGATACAGAGGACCCTTATTATGGGGATGACGAGGACCAAGAGGCAGACCAAGAAGCCAATATGTACTCTATAGATTTCCCTCTTAACGTAGACACTCCAGTTGTCGATTCTCCTATTGATAATCGACCCCTCCTCAATGAAGTACTAGCCAAGGCGGCTGAGCACTTTCAGATCGACATCCAGGAGAATAAAGACTTTGCAGAACAAATCCTTCGGGGACAAAAAGACAGTGGCCCAGTTTATCCCGCTACTGAAATCATTACAGCGCTGAATACAGCCATCTTTAGAAGCCCCTAATCTCACACTGGCCGTAAACCCACATGTGGACTAATTATTCAGACCCGCACCTTCAGACCTATTATATATCAGAGGGCAACTGAAACCAGACTCTTTAGTTGTGACTACAACTAGAAAGAGATCAGGCACACCCCTTGCTTCCTCTGAGACTCCACCTGATAAGGAGAGCAAAAAGATCTACGCCATGGGCAGAAAGGCCGCCTCCTCTGCGGCCTATCAAACCAGGATAGCGAACAATACAACTCTCTTGGCTAGTTACAACTGCCACAAGTGGGAGGAAATGTCTGCTTTACCTTAGTCTGCCCCGGAGCAACTCAAATTCCAACCAGCACAGGTGGCTGCAGATGGGAGAGCAGTGTCTAGCTGTCTCCTTAAAACCAAATTTGATGCGGCAGACAATGCCGGAAGAGTCATTGCGCAAGGCACCGTTCTTAAAAGGCATGCATGGCTGTGCCAGTCAGGTTTTAGACCGGAAACGCAGGCCACTCTAATAAACATGCCAGTTGAACCTAATGTGCTATTCAGTAAGGCCGTAGAAGACGCACTTAAAACAGCAAACAACGAGTATGACACTCTTAAATCTTTAGGTCAACTCACTAACAAGCCTTCTGGACAGAGGGGTAATGGACATTTTCGCCGTTTTCAAGGCCAAAGCGCTCAACGAGGATCCAGCTACAATCAAGGTCAGGGTTCCTCCTGGGGAAATAAAGGCCAATCCTCCCAGGGGTATCCCAGAGGACAACGCAGAGGTTGTGGTCTGGGTAGAGGCCCTGCTCAAGGTGGCACACCACCTCTGAGCAAGTGGCATTCCGCTTCAGGTGCCCTCCCATGCTTCTCCAGTAGGACAAAGCATTTCAGCTTAACCCACGCATGGGAGGGAATCACCTCAGACAGGTGGGTGCTGTCTACAGTAGCAGTCGGATACTGTATAGAAATACTCCAACGTCCCCACAACCATACCCCACGACAGAAGATCCACTCAGAAGAACACCAGTGTATCCTTCTCGAAGAGATCGCACACTTCTATTAAAGGACGCCATCGAAGTTGTCCAGGCCAACCAGGTAAACAGGAGTTGTGCCAAAGAAAGCTCTAACAGTGAGCCGAGTATTAGATTTGCGCCCTGCAAACAAGTAGGTCAAGCCACACAATTTCTGCATGACTACACTACAAGGGGTAATCCCTCTACTAAAAAGGGGAGATTACATGGCAACACTGGATATGAAAGATGCCTATTTTCATATTTCAATGTTCCCAGCACACCAAAGATTCTTGCGTTTCAAGATCGTGAACCAGCACTACCAATTCAAGGTGCTGCCCTTTGGAATAGCCTCGGCTCCAAGGGTATTCTCAAAAGTACTGGCGGTGGTGGCAGCGCACCTGCGCAGGGAGGCAATCCCAGTGTACCCTTACCTGGACGACTGGCTCATTACAGGGGAATCGCCCCTGATTTGCAGACAAAACATTCAGAGAACAATCCACCTCCTCTTTCAATTGGGCTTCTCCATCAACGAGAAAGTCAAGCCTAGTGCCAAGCACTTCAAAACAGACAGTTCTTAGGAGCTGTTTTACACACAGAGGAGGGGCTGGTCTTTCCATCAGAGGAAAGAGTAAAAAATGTGTTACTGTAAATACCACTTATCAGGCCGGCCGACAGATAAAGGTGTGCAAAGCTATGCGTTTAATAGGCATGATGGCATCTTGCATTTACCAGTTCCCCACGCGCGCCTGCGACCCATGCAGGAGTGGTTGGTGAAACAGTGGTCTCGGGCAAGTGGTAATTGGGACGATATAGTGGTTGTTTCGCCAACACTTGTACAAAATCTTTGCTGGTGGGCAAGAGAAAATCTAAACTAAAGTAAAACCTTTCTATGATCCAGAGGTACAGGTGGTCATCACGACAGACTCCTCACTGGCAGGGTGGGGGGGGGGTCACTACCTTCATTCACCACACTGCTCAGGGTCTGTGGTCTTGCACTGTAGCTCAGAACCACATCAATCTGCTGGAACTTCTGGCAGTATTCAAAGCCCTTCAGGCATTCGAATCACATTTAACAAACCTTTCTGTGACGATCTTAACAGACAGCACTACAGCAATGTTTTTGATCAACAAACGGGGTGGGGGGGGCTACACGTTTTCCAAATCTGTCCAGACTCGCACAGCAAATTTGGAAATGGGCTTCAGACCGAAAATGTTCCTGTCGTCACAACATGTACCAGCGGAACTCCACTCTCTTGCAGACTCATTGAGCAGTGATCCCCTACCAGAGGAACACGAGTGGCGTCTACATGAATGAGTTGTAGAACACCTCTTCTCTCAATGGGGTTTCCCAACTATAGACTTTTTCGCTATTAGCTAAAACAGTCAATGTCCAGACTTCGCGTCCAGGTTCCCCCAGCCAGGCTCCAAGGGGGGAACGCCTTATGGATAAACTGGTCAGGGAAATGTGCTTATGCTTTTCCCCCAACACCTCTCATGAGGAAAGTGGTGAACAAGATACACATGGAACTGATGACGCTTATCCTAGTCGCTCCTGTGTGGGCAAGACAACCATGGTATCCACATCTGCGCAAACTGGCGATTTGCGATTCCCCTCAAACTCCCGTGCCAGTACAACCTACTCACCAAGCATGACTAACAGTGCACCCGCACTCAATGAACTTGGCAGCATGGCTCCTGAGGTCATAGAGTTCTGACATCTCAATCTGCCACAGAGATGCATGGATATCTTGAAAGAATCAAGAAAACCAAACACTAGGCACTGTTACTTTGTCAAATGGAGAAGATTCGTAATTTGGTGCCAGGCTAAACAGATCAACCCCATAGAATGTACTCCATCCCACATTCTAACTTCTATGCTCCATTTGCTAGATGCAGGGTTAGTGTTTAACTCCCTAAAGGTCCACCTGGCAGCTTTGTCAGCCTACATGACCTCTCATAATAAGGTCTCATGGTGGAAAGTACTGGTCGTCAAAGCATTTATGGAAGGGGTAAAGAGAATCCACCCTCCAATTTCTAACCCACCGCCAGGTTGGGACCTGAATGTGGTATTCGCTAAGCTCCTGGGGACCCCCTTTCGAGACTATGCACAAGTCTATTCTCAAACACCTGACTTATAAAACTGCCTTCTTAGTGCCTATCACTTCCATTAGAAGGGTTAGTGAAATCCAAGCATGGTCAGTGCAGTATCCTTTCTTTGTTGTACACAAAGACAAGCTGGTTTTACGTCCTCACCCTCGGTTCTCACCTAAATTGAATTCCAAATTTCATGCCAACCAGTATTTTGAGCTACCGGCTTTCTTCCAGGAACCCAACAGCTCAGCTGAGGTAAAACTCCACACACTAGATGTGAGGAGAGCGGTCCTCCACAACGTAACAAGACCGGACCGATAAGAAAAACAGCAATTGTTTGTCTCCATAGCGCCAGGCAGAGAAGGTGACCGCATCTCTAAGAATGCCATCTCTAGGTGGTTAGTCAGATGTATCCAACTGTGTTATTCCCTATCAGATAAAACAATGCCTTTTACGCACAGGGCTCACTCCACAAGAGGTACTGGAGTCACTCTGGCTTTCATTGCAAATGTCCCCTTAGACCATGGGTGCACAACATACGCCCCGCGGGCCAGTTGCGGCCCGCCATGCCGTTTTGTCCGGCCCGCCAGCAACAAAGACTTTCCTAATGGAGGGCGGCCCGCAAGCAGCATCGGCCGCCCTCCATTAGGAAAGTCTTTGTTGTCTTCCAGGCCGGACAAAACACTGGCCCTCATTGGTTCAGTGCACACGAACCACGCAGCTCCTACGAGCCACGTAGTGCGTGTGTGCTGCACCAATGGAGTGCCAACACTACGGCTGGCGTGGCCAGTAAGGCTTGATGCCGGAAGGCCTTTCAGCCTTGTCACGCCTACGCCAGCCGTAGTGCCAGAAGCCTCGCCAGCGTTCCAGCACGTCTGGGTAAGTAGATGGTGGGGGTCTGTATGTTTGTGTGTGTCTCTGTCTGTCTCTGGTCCGTCCTGACTGTGTTTTTTGTATGTATGTTGAGATGCAGAGGGGCGGGGGGTGTCGGGTCAACCTGAATGTGTTTGTGTGCAAGTGCAGTGTGTGTTGAGATGCAGAGGGGGAGGTGTGTGTCGGGTCTGCCTAAATGTTTGTTTTTGCGTGCAAGTGCAGTGTATGTTGAGATGCTGGGGGGGGGTGGGGGGGGTCAGGTCTGTATGGGTGCATGGTGTATGCTTGTGGGTTTGTGTGCTGAATTGGGGCTGGGTGGTGCAGGTCTGTATGGGTGCATGCTTGTGGGTTTGTGTGCTGAGTTGGGGGTGGGAGTTCGGGTCTGTATGGGTGCATGGTGTATACTTGTTAGTTCATATGCAGGGGTGGGGGGGTTGGGGTCTGTATGAGTATGTATGCATGGTGCATGCTTGGTGGCATGGGGCATAGTGTTTGCATGAGGGGTGGGTGTCTTGGGGCATAGTGTTTGCATGAGAGGTGGGTGTCTTGGGGCATAGTGTTTGCATGAGGGGTGGGTGTCTTGGGGCATCGTGTTTGCATGAGGGGTGGGTGTCTTGGGGCATCGTGTTTGGTCGGGGAGTGGGGGCTATGGGGCATAGTGTTTGCTTGAGGGGTGGGTGTCTTGGGGCATAGTGTTTGCTTGAGGGGTGGGTGTCTTGGGGCATAGTGTTTGCTTGAGGGGAGAGGGCCCTGGGGCATAGTGTTTAATAAAAATTGGGGGTTGAAAAAGCCTCCTGCCACGCCACGCCCCACAGCGCCTACCGCCCCACCCACATTTACTTTCCGGCCCACTATAGCCATCATGTAAGGTACTTTCAGCCCTCTGTCAAAATCAGTTGTGCACCCCTGCCTTAGACAGTATTTGCAAGGCAGCTACATGGAGCTCTGTACATACTTTCACTCAGCACTACTGCATTGACACCCATTCCAAGACAGATACACAAGTGGGACAAGCGGTTCTAAGACATTTATTCGCTCATGAACCTTCTCACATCCCACCTCCTCCCTCCACTGCTCGCTAATCTATGCACAGCGTGTGATCTAAGCAGATTCCACAAGCCTCAGAAGGGATACATTTCTCACCGTAATCGTATGTCTGATGCTTGTATCTGCTTAGATTCACATGCAACCCACCCTTCCCCCCTCGGAGAGAAGGCGCATTGGTGCTTATGAGCTTGTCTGATACGTATCTGCTTGGATACAGCTGTACTCACGCTACACCTCATTCTACCTCATGTCAGAAAAATAACAATCTGAGGGATCACAACGCGTGAGGGATCATGGGTACAATGGACGTCACATTAGGGATAGTATTACTGGCACGCCCTGTCGACGTCCCTTTACGAATTTCGAAAACTACTGTAATACTCTGAAGCTTCGACTAGATGTCTGTCTATGCACAGAATGTGAATCTAAGCAGATACAACCATCAGAAATAAGATTACGGTGAGTATATAATCTCTTGTGGATCTGCTTAGAATCACATGCTTTGCATAGGCCAACATCTAGTGGTTGGTACAGAGTCTTGCATTATTTCTCCAGCATGGGGTCTGGCATGGATTAACATGCTCATGAATATTCCCAGTCAGGCCGGGAATCCTCAGTAAAAGAAAAACGTTCACTTACAAACTGTGTTTCGAGAGGATTGGGTCCTCCGACGTATTCCATATCTATGACATGTAATCGCCACAGCTGTGCTGCTTTGGAAAATCTTCGGCGTCTGCGTCCTGTGTCGATGACGTCGATACTCCACCCTCGAGGACCTCCTCCGACGGCCGACGTCACTGGATGTTATAAGTAGGACGCACGACACCCATAGCCTCAGTCCCGTTTTATCCGCAAACGTGTTCACTTCGGAGATCTCGGCTTGCCTCGACTCTTTGGAGTTTCTGTTCTTTCTCGGTTCTTCGAACCTATTCGTAATTGTGAAGTATATTCTTCGTGAAGATGTCTACCTCGTCTTCCACCCCGCGTCCGGGCTTTAAGAAGTGCGGGGACTGTGGGTCCAAGATGTCGGTGACGGATTCGTACAATGCCTGCCTCTGGTGTCTCGGGGAGGCCCATGACACGGATGACGGTGTCGACTGCCAGTCGCTCGCGTCCAAAGCCTTGCGGGAGCGCAAGAAGTTATCGGTAGGTAAGGTGTCCAAGCCGCAGAAGTCGAGATCTGCAGGGCTTTCGACGGACGATTCGAGGGGCGACTCTCCGCATCGTCGTCGAAGTCCAGTGGGTCTCGGTCCCGCCACTCCTCTGCCTCTTCGAGGCACTCCCGGAAGCGCCGTCATCGGTCGCCTTTCCCGTCCTCATCCGAGGACTCCGCCCGTCAGCGGGTCGCTTACCCCACCAAGCATGCGACGCCGGATGAATGGGCTTCCTACGCGAAGAAAATGTTGGCGATTCTCGAATCGCACCTCTAAACCAATCACTGTCCTCTGGGTCATATTGTCCGCATCCATTGACAGTCTTCTCCATAAGCCCCTCCTCTGGCAGCCATCTTCAGATTTTTACAGCACACTTCAGTGTTGGGGAGTCCTTGAGTTTTGCTTTGTGAGCTACTGCTGTGTTTTTGTTTTTCGACGGAAAAGGTAGCTTCACCCCCCTTCCCCCCCAAAGAACCTGTGCACTCTCTCCGACAGCGGGGATCAGTTTCAGTGAATTTCAGCGCCCTTTGAAGCTTCCAGAAGGCCATCGGGCCTTCTCCGCATTTCTGACCATGACTGAGGAGAAGGAAGGACGGTCCCTCTTCAGGCTCTGCACTAAATGCGGGCTACGGAACATGCTTGTGGAGGACAAGCTCCTCCAATGCCTCTGTCTCCACCCAGACCACACGGAAGGAGAATTGCGAGATCTGCCTTTGCGACGACGATGGGTCGACACAGTAGACTGACGGAGTGGCTGAACGCCAAGGCCTCCGCCCCGTTCTCCGAGCAGGGTCATGCCTCACCCAGGACCGGCCGGTCCAAGGAGCGGGCTTCTAAGTCCTTTTGAGGGCAACTCACCCATGGCTGCCTAAGATAAGGCCAAGCACAGCAATTCCGGTTCCACCGGGTATTCATGAGCATGCGACTCCATGCCAGACCCATGCTGGAGAACAAAAAGTACTGTTTCCTCTGCCAAAGCTTAAGAGTTTAAACTTTTGGTTGTAATCCTGGTTTACCATCCATATGGTTTCAAACCCCACATCCAGAGGGCTGTGGAAAAATGTCCATCAGACTCTATCTTGCCCAATTCTCTCAAAGGGAAGATGGCATTTGTGTTAAAAATAACAATTTAGGAACTCTGCAGGGGAGATGAAGGCGCTAAAGTAAGACCGGTGTTAACACCACATGTGTATTTCTGCTTCTCCCCCTTTCATTATGGCACTGTTGAAATACATTTAAATTGCGTTGTGCTCTCTGTAGGTAGCCAGAAGTATAACGTGCCGTAAAGACCTGTTGCGATAATATGCTGCTGACGCCCCAGTCCTCTTGGGAGCCTCTGCAGGGCAAGTGGATTTTGGCCTGTAATGCCTTATTGGGGCTGGAGAAGTGAGATCTTGGTATGGCACAGGCAATGACACTTGTGGCTCTGCATGTTCTACGCTGAGGCAAAGGTTCTCTCAACCTGAGCCCACTCTGAAGCATTGACAGAGGGCAAAGAGTATACTAGGCACCTTCTGCATATATTTGTAAAGGAAGACGGCAGAGCACAGCAACAAACCATCTGATGACTGTATAATCTAGATAAGTCTTCAATTGCAGACTTTTTTGCTCAAGTCGGGATTTCTACGCCATCTACTGATTTTCTAGTCTCGCAGTCATTATTTCAGGCATTCTGAATTGTTGCTAGTGCGCTTCTTTCCTCCAAAACAGGCTATATTTTCCAAAAATGCATAAACCTCGGTTACCATCTTAAGTATATTATATTGTTTTTCCAAGATTCTTGATTTATAGCAATGCAAATCACAGCATTCATTTATTTAATAATGCAACCCGCCAACCCTTGTTTAGTGCCTCAGATGTGTTTTCAAAGCTGTTAAAAGGAAGAAAAAGTATAGTCAAGATGCATCCCGAAACCTCCTAAATGTATCCATTTGGGAACTCATTTCATTTTGAGTTCAAACAGACTAAACCCAAAGTATGATTAAGATCAGGATGATTTCAGTCTGTGAAATCTTTGATAGATAGATTTCCTAATACAGACCAAAAAGACATTCAGTGCTGCATCTTGGAATTTAGATTGTCAATATAAAGTCTACTTAACTTATGTGTTTACTTTTCTTTTTTCTAATCGTACAATTTTATTTCCTAATGCAGAATGTACATATTCGTATGTAAACAACTGCATGTGAACACAATATTACCTCTCAATAACATAACATCTCAATGTATGATACCTTCATAAACTTTGAGCAAATAAAGATCTTACTTATGCCGTTAAAATCATTAGTCTACTTATCCTGAAAGATATATAGGTAGTGTTGGGCAAAATTGTATGCAGTACCCTTTGGGTGCACTACAACAACCCTGACCTCCTGGCAAAAGGAACCCAACCTTTGGTATAAGTCTGTACTACACAGGTTCGTAGCGTGTTGAGCAGACAGGCTTATCTCAAGAGGGGTCAATGTGAGCTGTAGGGGAGTTGCACAGAGATTAACACTGACAAGTATTCAAATATACTCTTACACGCACGGTTTCCTGATTAAACAATTATTAATTTAACAGTCAGTTTGAGAAGGCCTTTGACAGGAGATACAATAATAATAGTAACAAACACACAAATACACTACAAAATATACACTCTGAGTTTCCCTAAATCAGCAAATACCCATTTGGGATTGCACACAGACCCTTCCTACACCCTTGGATGACTTTAATAGCTAGGACACTGACATTAATATATCACTGTTGTATTTAGGTCAATACTTAGGATTAAGTCAAAGAAAAATGTTATTCGAATAAAACAAGATATCTCACAAATATTTTGAAGCAGGGAAGTACTTTTGGTAACCCCCAGTGCAAAATAAGTTAACCCCTTCCTGGAAGGAGGGCTAAACACAGATTCAGAGGGAAGAAGAGTTATTCAGGGAGCCAGGCCAGGCCAGGCCAGGTCAAAGTCAATTGGACAAAAGTCAAGTTGAGCTGGAGCAATTCTTGCAGGTAGGTAAGTCTTGCACAATGTGTTAGAAGTCTTTGTAGAAAAGAAGAAATCAAAGTAGGGCCACAAGCTGATTAGGCTTGTGAGGTAAATAAGCTGTTAGCAACTCTACAGAAGCAACCAGGACAAGTCTCCACTGAGAACAAGTGAGGTTACACAACAAAAGGTAAGTTCTCTTAGGGTTTACAGTACCTTTGGTTAGAAGAAAAGGGTTTTGGCTGGCTTCTGTTCCTGTGCAGCTCCTCAGATCCTGTGTTCCTGGGCCTCAGTCGTGGGGACAAGGACGACCCGATTCAAAATGGTGGTTGCAGCGTGATGACGCATACGTGTCGGGATCGCAGTTGAAACAAATGCGAAAAGAAACAAACCTAGAATGAAAGAGAGGAGAAATCCAGGTAAGGGGATACAAATGAAGGAAATGTTGAATTCCGACGATGCATACTGATCAACATTAAATTATATTAGTTAACTTTAGATTAAACTGTTCTAGGAACGGAGGACCTTAAAGACATCTAAAAGATGGAATTTGTAATCAACTATAAACCATAAGAATATCGCTTGTTATCAAATTTGTAAATGAAAATCCCAGTTTATTATGCTCAGAAAATAACTAAAGTAAGTAAAACAAGGGGTAGCAAATTAAACGCTGCAATAGAAAAGCAGATTTTTAACATAGGTTTTTGAATGGCATTTTGCGATAGTTTCTAGCCACTTGAAATCGAGGATCTAACAGTGTTTCTTGTTTACTTTAGTTTGCAGAAGATTAAATGTTCACATTAATTTCCTAACCCTCCTGAAGAACCATTGATAAAAATGGGAAACACGTGTCAGGGGCTATCATTAATATTTAAACCTAAGAAAAATGAAGCAAAACAAATTTTAAGTACAAGCAAGAATAAAACTGTGTTTTGGAGCGCATTTCAATAGCGTTTGTATTCTTTAGTGACGTCTGGAGGACTCCAGCACTGCAACCGGACGGTCGGCGACAGAAAAGGCCCAACTTCGCTTCAGTGGCACTTCACGGTTTCATTTCCTCGCATCTCAGCAAATAGCACCACTGCAAACTCTTTGGTTTTGAGATGGGCTTTCCTTGCATCTGGGGTCCAGCACTCCGAGTTGGCTCAGGCTCGGTCAGTCCTTCTTCCTGGGAGTCCGGAGGATCTTGCAGATCTCTTGGCCAACTTAAAAGCAACGCACACAAACGTGTGTTCCTCTTCCTGGCTCTTCGGTTCCAGCAGCAACTGCAGTGGAAATACAACTAGCTTCAAGAGGATATCCAGGTGGCTTACTTAGGAGTTGATTGGTCCCACCAACTCAAAGGGAGAAGTCGTCCTTACAGGGCTTCTCTAGTCGAAACAAATTCAGAGCTTCAGCACAGCAGCAGGGCTTCACCGGGCAAACCAACAGTCCAGGAGTTGCAGCAGACATCTCTTCCAAATTCTTCTTCGGATTCCTTCGCCCAGTGGTTGACTCTGCCTTCCAAGCCAAAAAGCCTCGCCTTTTATGCAGGTTTCTCCCATTCATTCCAGCCTAGCTGTCAGTCAGCCAGCCGGCCAATCACCTAAGAGTGCATTTCTGTCTCCTAGGAGATTAAGCACAGGGAGTTTCGGGCACCAACCTCGCTTCCTACCCCTGCCAGACACACTGGAGCCAGTGGTGGGCTTCACTCGTGAATCCTGCCAAAGACAAAACGAACAAAGGGACCAAACCTGGTTTGGTGCGCGGAGTAAATCTCAAGAAGGACCTTTCCACAAAGAAATGGTGAAAAAAGACCAGGGCCATTTTGAGAAAAATGGCACTCTTGGGTGCTTTACTGCAGCTGCAAACGCAGCCCGCGGTATAAAGCACACCATGGTAGTTGAAAGTAAACCACTGCCACCAGCCATTCATAGAGGAAAGGGTCACATGAAAATGTTACATGAGGCTAGCCAAAGGGGTTACTAAGTAACCCCTCCAGCACCCTATTGTAAGATAGTGTGTGCTGGGTCTAGAAAGTTAAAAATGTAAGTGAAGTCAGTTGCTATTCTATTCGGTTATTAACATAGCTGCAGTTATTTCTGTCATTCTCCAGCATGGGGTCTGGCATGGATGCACATGCTCATGAATATTCCCCGTCGTCAGGCTGGGAATCCTCGGTAAAGAAAAAATCAGTATCAGTTTCGTTTCTGATCTGTATTTTAGTAGTAACCAATCACTGGTCTCTGGGTCCTACTACCCCCATCCAACGACAGCCCTCTCCCTAATCCCCTCCCCTGGCAGCCATCCTCAGATTTTTACAGCACGTTCAAGTGTTTAATCTCTTTTTTTCGGTCAATCGATCCTCAAGCTCCACTGTTTCTACATCCAATCAACGGGGACCCGTTTCGGAATTTTCTACGCCCCTCAAGTTTCATCATGTTACGCTTCTTGGAGGATTCCAGAAGATCTGAGATACCTCGTGGAGATGGCCCAGGACAAGGGAAGCTCGACGCCCGGATCCAAGCTGTTCAGGAACTGCCCTGGATGCCGATTACAGAATGTTTTGAAGGAGGATGAGCATTCGAGATGTCTCTACTGCCTTTACGAAGACAAAACGCACGTGGAGAAGGACTGTGCGTTTTGCAAGAACTTATCGGAACGGACTATGAGGGATCCTCTGATCCGCCTCGCCAGCTGGCTGGAGAAGGGCCCAGCAGGTCAGAAGAAGTCAGAGCACCGCGAGTCTGTGGGCAACGGGAGCGCCGAAGGGTCCGGCTCCTCAGCTGCCAGGCAGGGCACACTTTCACCGATGCCATCAACCACAAGCCAGTGCTCTGGCTCGGGGAAGAGAAAATCCTGGTAAGCTTCTGGAGAGGTCCCGGTCGAGGGAGTCGTGGCGGCCCTGGCGAAGCCTGTGGAGGCGACCTCGGGGCCCAGAGTTTCCATGCCACCGCAGAGGGAATCCTCTTTTCAGCCCATCGGTAAGACCCCCGTGAGAACCCCAGTGGAAAAAGAGGGGGGGACCGGTGGCCATCACAGACACGTATTCAGCCTCTGAAGAGGAGCTGGTTGGAATCGTGAAGGTCCTCCACAAGAGGTTCGAGGAGGTCCGTTCCCACGGGAGGAATCCCGACGAGGCGGACGAAGAGAGCAACGGTGGCGCCGACGAGACTGTGGAGGAGGACTCCACCCGCCAACCGTTGCGCCTGTCGCAGCCGGTGCCCGAGCTTTAAGACAACTCTGGGGCAATCTTGATGGCAATCCAAGCCTTATGTACGGAGATGAGGACGAGGTTACCCTTACCCCCGACGGACGACCCAGCAGAACTGGGACCATCGGGAAGCCCTCCAGGCAAGCGGAGAGAGTTCATCCACCCCCATCCTTCCAGCCTTTGCGGCCCTCTCAGCATTCATCGCCTTCCCCTGATCCTAGGGAGGAAACTGGAACGGATACGGCCACAAGGGGGACAGACGATGACTGTGGTGACGACGGGATGGGCCTGCCATCACCACCCCCACGGTCCTCCCCGCCCGATGAAATTGGCTCTTTCCACGCCGTAATTGCCAGGGCATCCAAGCTTTTCCAGCTCTGCCCCGAAGAACAGAAGGATGGCTTCCTCTATCAACGGCGTGAGGTCAAGAGGAAGACGGTCCTCTCGGTCCTGTTATTTGACGACATCTGGGACGAAGGGCTGTCTCTCTTGAAGGACCCGTCCACGACGCCCGCCAAGAGGGACCGGTACGAGAAGAAGTACTGGGTCCTGGATTCCGCCCCTTTGTGCCTTAGGGCGCAGCCGACTCCGGATTCGGTCGTCGCGGTGGGGGCGACGGCTTCAACTTCGACCTCCCCACCGGACGGTGAGGGGAAGAAACTGGACGCCATGGGACGACGAGTCATCTCGGCGGCGACGACAATTAAGGCGGCCAACGCCCTAGTGATTTGTGGCCCGCTACGACAGGGAATTGTGGTTTAAGATCGCTCCCCTGCTGGACTTCCTCCTGGATGACGAGAGGGCTGAGGCCCTGGAGATCTTGCAGGAAGGTGTGGTGGCGTCGGACCACGCCATAACGGTGGCCACGGACATTGCTGACACCGGTTTCCACCAGTTGGACAACAGTGTTTGCCTTCGGCGACGGGGGTGGCTCAAAGCTACTGATTTCCATCAGGACGTGCAAACCAAAGTTTTGGACATGCCCTTCGACGGGACACACAGACGGCTCGGGCCTTGGGAGTTTTGTAGCAACGACGGCCGCCCTTTCGGAACTCCGGAAGCAAGAAAGGTGCCTCCAAAGGATTCAGTGGTGGCTCCTCGACGTACCGCCAGGCGGCTCGCTTCTCGTCGCAAGAGGCCTATAGAGGACGAGGCAAGTCAGGAGGATCTCGTCAAGGTGGTGAGTCCACTGCCAAGCAGGACTGAACCGGCCATAGCATCGGGCCCCCACCTGAGCACCCCGGTGGGAGGCTGCGTGTGGGAGTCCATCTCCACAGAACGTTGAGTGCTGGATGCCCTGGCCCAAGGGCACACTCTCAGACTTCTAAAGAAGTGCCCCCGCATTCCTCCCGTGGCCAGGAAGGAGAACCACGTCCCTCAACTACTGTTGGAAGTAACGGCGATGCTGAAGAAAGGAGCCATCGAGCTTGTCCCAAAGAGGCTCCGGGGCTCCGGAGTGTACTTGCGTTATTTCCTCGTCAGAAAGAAGACAGGCGGTTGGCGACCCATCCTAGACCTGCGTCGGTTAAACAAATACATCAAGGCCCAAAAGTTCTGGATGGTCACCCTCAAGCACGTGCTGGGACAGCTGTAGGAGGGCGACTTCCTGTCGTCGTTGGATTTGGAGGATGCTTACTTTCACATCCCCGTTCTAAAAGGTCACCGAAAGTTTCTCAGATTCGTGGTCCAGGGACGGCACTACCAGTTCAAGGCCCTTCCATTCGTTTTGAAGTAGGCGCCCAGGGTATTCACTAAGTGCCTAGCACCAGTGGCGGCGTGGCTGCGCCTGCAGGGGATCCACGTTTACCCCTACCTGGACGATTGGCTCATCCGTGCAAGGACAAGAGAACTCGCCGTCGAGCACACAGCGAAGACCGTCCCAACTGCTCACAGATCTGGGATTCTCCATCAACTACTCGAAATCCGGCCTGGTTCCGTCGCAGGTCGCACTGTTTCTGGGAGCCAAGCTCGATACAGTGGCGCGATTGGCTTCTCCGTCGGAGAGGACGAAGGCCATCTTGGGCAAGGTGCAGCGCCTGCTGGCCACGGACGTGGCCAGGGTGAGATCCATCAAGTCCCTTCTCGGCATGATGTCATCATGCATCTACCTGGTGTGCCTGTGCAGGCTGCGGATGCTTCCTCTACAAGAGTTCCTCGACGCCCGTTGGATACAAGCGGCGGGCAGCTTCGAAGACCGGATCCCGCTCAACGAGGCCTTCCGCCAAGCGATTTGGTGATGGGGCACCCACGCACATCTCGCGGCAGGCACAGACTTTCAGACCCCGGCACATCAGGAGACGGTGGCGACGGACGCCTCCCTGGAGGGATGGGGAGCGCACATCGGATATCTCCATGCAAGAGGCCTTTGGCTCCCGGAGGAGAGGGCACGCCACATCAATACCCTGGAGCTCCGAGCCGTGTTCTGGGCCCTCAGGTCGTTCCTTCCGTTCCTCAAGTTCTACATCCGGAAGCAGGGAGGCACCAGATCCCCAGCCCTATCCAAGGAGGCTCAGGATCTGTGGCACTGGGCCGTGGCCAAGGGGATGTTTCTGGTGCCCTTCATCTGCAGAAATGAAGAACACCATCGCCGACTCACTCAGCAGGGAGCTGCGCTCGTGCCACGAGTGGGAGCTTTGTCAGGATCAAGCGGATCGACTCTTCCAACGATGGGGCAAACCCCAGATCGACTTGTTCGCGACGGCGACGAACTCCAAGTGCCAGAGGTTCGCCAGCAGGTTTCCCCAGCCGAGGAGCGTGGGCGATGCTTTCTCGTTCCCCTGTGATGGCCTGTTCCTGTATGCGTTTCCCCCCCACCCCCTGTTGCTGTTGCTGCTGTGACTCATCAACCAACTCAAGAGGTCCCGGTGCAGGATGATCCTCGTCGCACCGGCGTGGCCGAGGCAGATCTGGTTCCCGGACCTTCTGGACTTGTCAGCGTCCCCCCCCCCCCCCCCCCCCCCCAGTCAAACTGTCGACGGACGCGGATCTTCTCTCCAGAGAAGGAGGCGCCATCCTCCATCACGACCCGGGATCGCTGAACTTGCAGGCCTGGCTCCTGCAGCACTAGAGTTTGGAGGGTACGATATCCCGGCGGACCGCAAGGAGGTGCTTGCAAAGGCCAGGGCGTCCTCAACTCTCAGGTGCTACGGACACAAATCGAAGAGGTTCTCTGTTTGGTGCCGCGCACAGATTAACCCCCTACGGATTACGGCCCCAAGTGCTGCTATACCTGCTATCGCTGGCCAAGCCAGGGCTAGCTCATGCCTCCATCAAGATGCATCTAGCGGCGATTTCCTGCTACACCAGAACTCCTGGGCGATCATCTCTGTGGTCCCATCGCCTGGTGAAGGAGTTTATGAAAAAACTGTTCCGTTCATTTCCGCCGGTGAAGGCCCCGGCATGGGAGCTCAACGTGGTGCTGAGCAGGCTCATGGGGCCGCCATTCGAGCCTCTGCATTCGGCCCAGTTGAAGTACTTATCGTGGAAGACCGCGTTTCTTGTGGCCATCACCTCTGCACGACGAGTGGGAGAGATCCAGGCCCTCTCCTGCAAGCCTCCGTACTTGACTTTCCACAAGACGAGAGTGGTGCTGAGGACGCACCCCTCCTTCATGCCCATGGTGCCGTCGGACTTCCACCTCAATGAGCCCTTGGTGTTACCAGTTTTCTTCCTGTTGCCTTCGTCGCCGGCCGAGAGGACTTTGCACTCGCTGGATGTAGCTAGAGCACTGAAGTTCTACGTGGACCGCACAAATCGGTTTCTGAAGACATCACAGCTGTTTGTGAACTTTGGACCTGTGAACCAAGGGAAGGCCCTCTTGAAGGCTTCCATTTCCAGATGGCTCTCCGGCTGCATCATGCACTGTCACCGGTAGGCAAACCGACCGTTGCCGGCCGTCCAAGAGCCGATTCGATCTTGGCGATCGTTGGTACCACGGCGTTCCTATCTGGTGTGCCCCTGCTGGACATCTGCAGGGCTGCTACATGGAGGTCGACGCACACCTTCACGAGATCCCAGGGAGGAGTCCAGGGTCGGCCAAGCAGTGCTGCGCAACCTGTTCGCTTGAAGGTTGGCCTGGTGAGGGGGTAAGAGATGCTTAATGTTGAGTTGATGTAATGCTTAATGTTGAGCCTTGCCGCCTCCCGTAGTTGTGCATGTGTGTACTGCTATGTATTCTTATATTCATGAGCATATGAATCCATGCCAGACCCCATGCTGGAGAAGGAACAAGTTACTTACCTGTAACTGTTGTTCTCCAGCATGGGTCTGGCATGGATTCACATGTGAACCCTCCCTCCTTCCCCTATGCGGCTCTTCACTTGGTCCTACTGCCACTTTACGTGCTACCAAATCTGGGGATGGCTGCCAGGGGAGGGGCTTAGGGAGAGGGCAGTCATTGGCTGGGGGCAGTATGACCCAGAGACCAGAGATTGGTTACTACTAAGAAAAGCCAGATGAGAAACGAAACTGATACTGATTTTTTTCTTTACCGAGGATTCCCCGCCTGTCTGGGAATATTCATGAGCATGGGAGTCCATGCCAGACCCATGCTGGAGAACAACAGTTACAGGTATGTAACTTCTTCCTTTTATTATCTCTCTATCCTATGATGATTAAAACAAAATTCTTTTGATTATTCTTTGACAAGTGGATTGAATAATTTCTGTTTTATGACTTGAACATTATGATCTGAGAGTTATTTTCTGAAACACTAATGTGATTGTATAATCGTTTAATTTGGTGGCCTAATTTGTAAATGAAAAAGTTGTTTGACAACTAAATCAATTTTTCAATGAAAAATTAAAGTCAATTTCTCTTCACTGCTCTTAGAAACAGTAGTTTGCCAAGAGAAGGTATTTAAACCTTTGGGAAGTTGCTGTGTGACAGAATGTAAAGATGCCTATGGAGTTTGTCAGACTACATACTTAACAAAGAAACTCGGTTCAAATCACATTAAAAATAGATGAGCAAGTGGGGGGAAAAAGGGTTTCGGAATCTCCAGGTTAAAAATTAAAGGTCCTAACAGGGGCGTGGCTAGGCGCCATGACGGTCGGTCATGCTCCTTGAGAGCTCTCGGCTGTATCCACATGCCCAACAGATTATGACCCAGTGAGAGCAAGTTTTACTGAATTCTCGGAGGTGATTCCGGCAGTGGAGGAGATATGGCGCAGAATAGCCTAGGTTATAATCACAGAACCCGGACCCGTGGTGTGCACCGGGGGCCCTCCTTGAGGCGAGCTCTGCAACCCGCCGACCACACAAAATGGCAGGCGTGCCTTGCAACGAAATCCCCTGAGGCCTGCATGAAGTGAACTGTGGATGCCGGTGCGACTAATACTAGCACCCCTCTAGGCTGCAGAATCAGCAGCGGTTCCGGGTGCCTGAACCCTTGGAACCCCCCTCCCCCTCAAAGCTGTCCTACTTCCCAGCCCCAGCAAATCCGAGCCAAAACCAGCATTCATGTGACCAGCTGGAGACCAGCACTCCGCAGCTTCAGACGGGGGCGCAGGCTCCCACTCAGCGTCTCACTTACTGGCGGTACCTCGGCGGAGGACTCTGGACCCATTCTGCATCTCAGTCGGCAAGCAGCCTCTCCTCCCATACACAGCCCGGAACGGGGTGGGGCGGACCTGCAGTCCCACCTGGACCCCTTCTCCTGGCAGTGGCTGCGGAGCACAATATCATGATATCAGCCCTAAGGAATCCTGCCTCCGTACCAGCGCTCCCCCCCAACCCCTCCTTGCGGGTGCGGCGCAGTGGCACCATCTCCACACACAAGGAGGCCCAGACAAGCACACTTAACCGCAAAGTGGGGGCTGCCTGAGCAAGCCTGCATATCCCTGCAAGTGCAAGGAAGAAGCAGAGAATCAGGTGGGGTGGACCTGCAGACCCATCCGGGACCCCGACGACTCCCCTGCTCATGGCAAAAGGTGCGAAGTGCTAAATCTGCCCTAAGGAACCCTACTTCCGTACCGGTGCTCCTCCCTCCTGCCCCCCTTCCAGCGGGTGCAGCCCCAGAGGCACCAACTCCACAACCGGACAAGGAGGCCCGGACAACCGCTCATACCTGTGAAGCGGGCCGCCTGAGCAAGCCTGCAAACTCCAGCAAGTGCCATGAAGAAGCAGAGAACCAGGTATGGTGGCACTTGCCGTTCCTCCAACAGCTCGCCCAAAGGTACTGGGGTTCCCTCCTCAGAAGAGATTGAAACCACCCTGTTCGAACAAAATTTAGAAATCGGGGAGGAGGCGGACAGACTGGCTGCACTGGAAGCCAGATGTGAGGCCCTGGAGCTCAAACAACCATTTGCAGAAAACCGTTGCAGGCGCAATAATATACGCCTACGAGGAATCCCCACCACCATCCCCGACGAAGACCTGGGGGCCTACGTCAATGAGCTCTTCCGATTCATCCTAGCCCTGCCGGAGGGTGCCCCACTAGAACTTGACCGGGTCCACCGAGCAAGAGCAAAGCTAAGCACAGCCTCCCCACCAGACGTCCTAGCTCGGATCCACTTTTACAAAGTCAAAGAAGAGGTTATGCATGAGGCCAGAGGTTCAGCCTGCATACACTTCTGAGACGCCAGAATATCCCTGTACCAGGACCTCGCAGGAATCACCATAGCAAAGAGAAAAGCCCTAAAACCATTGACGGATTGGCTGCGTGGAAGAAAGGTCCATACCGCTGGGGTTTCCCTACAGCCATCGCCTTTGAGTGGGAAGGTAAAACCGGACACTTCCTCTCCCCAAAGGAAGCGGAAGGCTTTATTAACCCAGATGAAGAGCCAGATGAAACCGATAAATCTGTGCACGAAAGGGAGGAGGGGCAGTGGAGGCCCTAAAAACCCTGGACCGGAGTTCAAAGACGCAGTAGACTCCGTGGCCCTCCCACAAGAACAAGAAAAACAGCAACCGCTGAGTAAGGTACCCTCTCTCCGGTGCATCTAGCTCCACTGAGCCCTGTGGCCTCATGCAACCTTACAACATACACTAAACGAGTGGCTCCACAACTGAAGAGGGAACACTAAAATTGCAGAAAACCCTGCAGTCTGCCATGTCTGCTGTCACAGGCACCTTTCCACACAGCAACTCCAGGATGAGTCCAAGGAGTCCTCGCTCACTTTGGCATTTAAGAGGCCTAGGAAACTTGTATACCCCGAGACACAGCCCGATTCCACTTCACTGGAAAATTAAGAGGCACTGTTGCCTCCATTCAAGTTGGAGCGTTGGTCCAGCAGCCTGCCCCGTTTGCTGAAGGCTAGTCCGCAAGATTATTCTTTGGTGGGTTGGGGGGGGCAATGGACTGGAGGGAAGGGGGGGGGGGGGAATCCGGAAGAGGCGAAACGCAGCAGAGGAAAATCAGACAAGGCGAAGCCACGCCATCCACAGAGGAGTCAATAGAGCACGCTACCATAGAGCAACCTGATGGGTTCCCAAGATAAAACACTCACAATAACGACTTGGAATGTGCAAGGCCCAAATGCCCCAGGAAGCGAAAACTAGTGGAACACCGACTCACCCAGCTTGGCTCCGACATAGTTTGCCTCCAAGAAACCCACCTCATAGCGCAGGATGAGAAGCGGATCAACTTCTGACGCTTCCCTGTACGATACTTCGCCTCGTCAAATCTGAAGAAAAGCGGGGTCCCCATCTTACTGTCCGGCAACCTGCCGCTAACTTGGGTCACATTGAAAAGGGATCCCAAAGGGCGCTACCTGCTCCTAAGAGGCCGCCTGGTGGAAACTGCCTTTCACCCTACTCTCCATCTACAGTCCCAACAAAGAGCAAGCCCAGTTTCTCCACAAACTACTCCCAATCATTGCTGCATTCACCAAAGGCCCCCTATTGATAGGGGGTGACTTTAACCTTGCTCCGAACCCAAATGCAGACAAAACACTCCCGCATTCAAGAGAGGATTTCACCAAAGCCCTTGTAATGGCCAAATTCCTGAGAGAAACGGAAACCTTTGACATGTGGAGATTCCGGAACCAGGGTGCGAGAGACTACACATTGTTTTCACACGTCCACAAAGACTACTCGAGGATCAATCTGGTACTAGCTAGCGGCTAACACCATAGCCCCGTGTGTAGATGTCCAAATCGGACACATCACCATCTCAGACCATGCGCAAATCACCCTGAGCCTGAGAGCGCAAGAATTCCCAAAGCCCTTCCAAAGACCATGGAAAATCCAGGACCAGATCCTAACAGACATCGCTATCAGAGCAGAACTAGAGGAAGCGCTCACAAACTATTTCACCGAGGACCTGACCCAGGGAACCCCTTTGGCTACTGTGAGGGAAGCAATGAAGCTAGTTATCCGGGGAGTGGCGATGGACTCCACGGCTAGACTTCGTTGACTGAACCAGTTGCAGCAATCCAAGCTGGAGCAGACAGTGGTGGAACTGGAAAGTAGTCTTAAGAAGCGCTCCAACAAAACCATCGGACGAAAGCTGAAAAGAGCGAAAACAGCACTAGACATTCTTCAGGCTGACTGTGCAGCCAGGGCCCTAACCTACAGCAGTTCCACTACCTCAATAGCAATAAGGCAAATCGCCTCCTAGCACATAAGCTGAAGAAGCTGCACATGAGGAACTACATCCAAAGCCTGGCTGATAAGGCGGGGAACCGGCACCACACAGAAGCAGAAAAGCTGGACTTTATGACACAGCACCATGAGGAGGTCATGTCCGGACCCCCTACAGAGGCATCAGCCATATTACAATTCCTAGCCCCAATCCAAAAACCACCACCAAATTCAGCAATGGAAGACCTGGAACGCCCGATCACAGTGGACGAGGTAGGAGACACGACCCTCTCTTTTAAAAACACGTTGCCAGGGCCGGATGGGCTCGCAACACAATTCTACAAAAAGTTTGCCTATATCCTGGCGCCACAGCTGCCGAAGCTATTCAACTCCTTCCTGGAGACGGGCTCCACTACGGCCTCTATAAAGGGGTCGGCAACAATCTTGATCCCGAAACCAGCAAAAGTCTGGGACCAATGTTCGTCATATAGACCCATTACGTACTACTAAACCATGACGCCAAGGTATTCACAAAAATCTTAGCAAAGAGACTAGCCCCGATCCTCCCTGACCTCATCCACGCTGACCAAACTAGGTTTATCCCAGGCCGGAATACCCAGGACAACACACAAAGAACTATAATCGAGTCGGCAAACGGGATGGGTGCGGAGCTGGTGGTCCTCTCTCTGGACGCGCACAAGGCGTTCGATATGCTGGACTGGGGATACATAAGTGACACCCTTATCCACAATGGATTCGGGCCGAACTTCATAAAATGGGCCCTACCAAACTACCAGCATCCATATATCCACATGAAACTGAACGGGGCCAGATCAGGCAAAATCAACATCGCCAGAGGCACCAGACAAGGATACCTGTTCTCGCTGCTGGTATTCGTGCTCTCCATGGAGCCGTTCGCCAGCAGGATTCGCTGCAACCCAGCCATCCATGGCTTTGAACTGAAGGGAGAATCCTACAAGACGGCCCTATACGCGAATGATGTACTGCTAACGCTATCCCATGCAGAAGAATCCATGGCGGCCTTATGGCAAGAGCTAAAGGAGTTCAGAGAAGCCTCCGGGTTTACGGTAAACTCTGCAAAGTCCTCAGCAATGGGTATCAATATCCTGGACAGGCTCAGGATGGTCTTGCTAACATACCAGATCCCTTGGGTCAAGTCACAGATCAGCTACCTGGGGGTCCAAATCCCTAGCAACTCTGAAAAATTATATAAAGCAAACTTCACCCCCACTGCTCAAAGACCTAAGAGGTGACCTGGTGCGCTGGCGCAAGCAAGAAATCTCATGATTCGGCCGTACCACGGCACTGAAGATGAACTTAATCCCAATATTACTCGACTGCTGCCTGGTCCTGCCTATAACCCCAAGGAAAACGGCTATACACAGACTTCAGGGGGACATCCTTAAATATGTCTGGGAAGGCAAGAACGCGTGTATACCGAGGCGTATTATGCTCCGGGGATCGGCGGCGGGCGGCCTAAGGGTCCCGGACGTGGCTACGTACTGCTTCGCAGCTCAGCTCTCCCACACTTCACCTGGAGGACAATTATTAATCGGCCCAGATGGTTAAAAATAGTAGAAGACTGGTGTAAAGGTACGATGGAGGGGCTACCGCACATGAAATATGGCGGCCACCCCGAGCTTCGGGCCCACTGCCTGCAACAACGAACAGTGTTATGCTGGAAAAAGGCACCACGCCTTTGGAAATGCAGGAGTGCATTCGGCCTACTCTCACCCATCGGGGACAACCCAGACTTCTCCCCCGGCATGACCCCAAACAACTTCTCCAGATGGCGATAGGGCGGACTAAGAATGATGGGGACTTCTTCGAGGACAGCGCCCCTTTGGACTTCGAAGCCTGCAAAACCAAATTCCAGGTGCCAGAGACGGAGAGATTCCGATGCAAGCAATTTAGGCACTGGCTGTCCAGCGGACCTGCCAAGAAACACTGCGGGAGGGAACTAACAGCCCTGGAACGAACACTCACAGCGATCCCCCCCCAAAAGGGAAAACTGCAACGCTCTACAAACTACTAGATAGAACTGACCCAACCAAAAAAGAGCCCTATATGCTAAAGTGGGAAGAAGACATTGGCAGACCCATCGAGCCAGAGGAATGGAGCCATATATGGACCCGGGTGCACAGAAGCTCAAAATGCACAACGAACAAAGAAGGTGCATATAAAGTGTGCTACAGATGATACTGCACCCCAGAGATCATGAACAAATACAACCCAACCATTCCCCCACATTGCTGGAGAGGTTGCCCTGATAGGGGCTCCTTATTTCATCTCCTCTGGTCTTGCCCGAACGCCGCTCAGTTCTGGAAAGAGGTCCTGGGGCAAATCAAGGCAATAACTGGCCTCACAATCCCTTAGGATCCGGGAATCGTCCTCCTGGGATCCACTGGGGAGGGTCAATTCCCACTTACTGGTTGCATGTCGGACCTATGCTCACACCTCCTAACTGCTGCGATATCATCAATTGCCATACTGAAGGCCCTGCCACACATTTGGTGGGCTAAGTGCTGGGAAATAGTGGTTCCAGAAAAAATTACAGCCATCAGATTCGGAAACACTCCTAAGTTCAACCAGATGTGGGCCCAGGAAACGATCAGCAGCAGAAAGACTCACCCAAACCAACAGTGGGCACCCCACTCCCCCCCGGCCTTTGTCGACCAATAGTCTCCCACTCCGGTCCAAAGCTGCACCGAGACATGGGTGGTGACGCTACCCTCGAACCAAACGAAAGCGGACCTCTAGCTCTCCCTGTCTGCCCTCCCCTTGCTCTTCCTCCTCCCCAGAGACATTTTCGGTTATTTGTAGTTCATAAGTTGTTTCCGTTTTGTTGATTCTTTTCTACTGTTACTATGCATGCTCCAAGAAATGCCTGAGATTCTTGATGCTTAAGCGTGTATACAAAAATCAATTAAAAAAAATTGGAGGTGAGTGGGGGGGGGGGGAGAGTCCTAAAATCCAGCATTTGATCCACCCCTGGATGAATCTTCTTACTTCAGTCGGTCATACCTTCTGGAGAGACCATCAGCATTTTGGTGATACCCTGCCCTGTGTTGATTGACCATCTTAACAATTTAGGATGTTCCCCCTTCATCTGCATTTATCATCTCAAGGGTTGGTGGTCTGCTTGAATTACAAAAGTAGATCCATACAAGTATGGTCTGAACTTCTTCAAAGACCAAACAATGGCAAAACATTGACATTCTATGGTTTCCCACCTTGTTTCAGGGTCCTTCAGTTTTCTACTGATGAGCAGATTGGGAGTTCCCTGCCTTTCTTATCCAGCTGACTCAGAACTGCCCCTATACCTGTATTGGAAGCATCCGTTTGTACAATAAAGGATTGGTTGTAGTCAGCAGCTCTCAAGACTGGAGCTTGACAAAGGGCTACCTCAAGTCCTTCAAATGTCTTGGAACACTCATCATTCCACCTGACCTTCCTGGGGAATTTGGGTGAGGAGATCAAATTCATGGGAGAAGCTATGGTCCCATAGTTCTCAATGAAGTTCCTATAGTAACCTGTGTGACCTAAAAAGGCTCTCACTTGGGTTATAGTAGTAGGGGTGGCCCAGTCTTGTACATCTTGTACCTTGCTAGGCAATTAGGCAATGGCCTTATTTCACCTCCTCCTACCTCATGTCCAAGATAGACCACTTTACTCTGACCAATTTGACATTTACTTGCCTTTATGGTCAGATTGGCCTGCTCAAGAGCCTGCAATACATATCCTAAGTGGTTTGTTTGTTTGTTTAGTATTTATTATGCGCACCGGACCCTGGGGCGCAGAAGGTAAGAAGATGTACAGCTTAGAGCACGGTTACAGGTTACAATAGTTATAGGTTTACAGGCGAGTAAAACATGGTAACAGACAGGTAGGAACACATTCATGCATTAATTTATCATTTGTTGTCAACCAGTTGATCACATATGGTCTGAATTTTGTGAAAGATTGTTCTAGCCTCGCAGTGATAGGTAGTTCATTCCACAATTGAGCAGCTTTGACTGGGAAGCTAGCTCCGCCTATGGTGGCGAGTTTGAATCAGGGTACTTGGAGGCGATTGGTGTTGGCTAGTCTAGTTTGTCTGGTGGAGTGTGTTCTGGTGAATCTGCCTTTAAGTATTGTGGGGCTTTATTATAAAGTGATTTGTATGTGAGGGATGCAGTTTTGAGTCTGATTTTCTCGTAGGTGGAGAGCCATTTGTGTTTCCTTCTTGTTTCTGAGATGGTCTCTCTTGGGAATGTTCAATGTTGCTCGGAGGGCATTGTTTTGCTGTATCTGAATTTTGTTGATGGTGGATTTAGTAGCTCCTATGTACAATGCGTTGCAGTAGTCTAGTTTGGAGATGATTAGGGCTCCCGCTAGTGTTAGACAACTGTGCTGAGATCAGAATTGTTTTCCTGCTCTGTTAAGTTTACATGTGTAAGCTGTTGATGAGGCTAGGGAATTTACTTGGTTGGAGAATGATAAGGTGGAGTCAAGGTATATGCCTAACGTTTTTACTTCTTTGGCTACTTGTATGCAGTTCTCATCGATGATGGAGGAGTAGTTTGTATTTCGTTTTTTAATGAGGAAAGCAGTGCCTAGGATAAGTAGCTCGGTTTTATCATCGTTCAGGCATAGGCCATGGGTTGCCATCCATGCCTGAACGATGCTGTAGATTTTGTTCACTAGTGCTGAGTCCTTTTCGTAGTCCCCTGCGAGTGGTAGGAGGATCTGGGTATCGTCAGCGTAGTTAGTATACTCGATACCCAGGTGGTCCAAGTCATCAAACAGGGGCTTAGTGAAAATGTTATAAATCGTTGGTGAAACGCAAGCTCCCTGTGGCACGCTGCAGGTGATGGGGATGGGGTCTGCAGCTGCAGTAGGTGAGAAGACCCTCATGGTGCGGTCGCTAAGGAATGATTGGATCTACACTATAGCCTCAGTAGAGAATTGTGCTGCTGTATCTAGGTGGTTACACAAGACTTTGATAAACTAAGTCAAATACGGCAGATAAATCTAATGGGAGGAGAAGAGAAGTGCTGGTTTACCAAAATCTCGTACTTTATCTATTTGGGCTTTTAGACCAATCAATGCAGTTTCTGTGCCGTGTAGTGGACGGAAACTGGATTGACGGGAGCCTAGTAGTTGGTTTTGTTCCAGGAAGTTCTGGATTTGGATATATGCCACCTTGTCCAGAATCTTCAGTAGGAACGGTATGGTAGTAATCGGTCTATAATTAGTGGGAATAGCTCTGTCTAAGGTTGCCTTTTTAAGGAGTGGGAGCACCCAGGACTCTTTTTTTTTTAGGTTGCTCGGAATGGTACCTGTGGTAAAGGAGGCATTAATCAACTTTGTGATGGTGCTAGGTCTCGTGCAGCATCTTTGATAAGTTGTGCTGGGCAAAGGTCTCCTTTGCAATTGGATGGTTTTAGACCAAGTATTACTTTCTCCACCTCTAGTATAGAGACTTTGGAGAAGTGGAATTGGGTAGTTGGGTTAAGGTTGGAAAGCGTTTTAGTAGAGGGTGATGTGGCCGATGCTAAGGTCTCTCGTTTTAGTTCTATTTTCTTTTGGAGGTTTAGGACTTTATTGGATAATGCATACTGGATTTCAGAGCACCATTTTTTATCTTTAATGCAGTTATTTTGAGGCTTTATGGGATTTTCTAGTTCTCCGAGTATGGAGAACAGTTCTTTTGTACTTGAATTAGCTTGTGTAATTCTGTTGTTGTAGGTCTCTTGTTTAGCTGAGATGATTTCTTTTTTATATTGAGATGAAATGTTAGTTAATTTCAGTTTATTTTCCAGAGTGGGGTTGGCTTTCCACGTATTTTCCCATTTCCTTATTTCTAATCGTAAGATATTTTAGGAGAGGGGTGAACCAGTTGTTCAGGTGGCTCTGTGGTTTACTGTTTCTAAGCTTGAGTGGAGCGATATCATTGAGGGTTTTGTTCATAATATTAAATTCTTCCACTAATTTGTTGGGGTTTAGGTTGTTGGGTAAAGCGTTCAAAGTGGGCATGATACCGGGGAGTAGTTTGTCTAGTGTCATATTTTTTTTTTGTTTCTGGTAAGTGCAGGTGGTGCACAAGGTTGTTGCAGTTTAGGAGTTGTAGAGTACAATGAGAATGAAATTAGATGGTGATCTGTCCATATTTGGGGTGAGATGGTGAGGGTGGAGATTTTGCAGTTATGGTCAGCAATCCAATCCAGGGTTCTCCCTTTGATGTGTGTAGGCTCAAACACTCTTTGGGTGTAGCCCAGTTCAGTCAGAATGTTGGAGGCGCTATGGCTTGTGGGTCATTGATATCATTGAAGCCAATGTTAAGGTCGCCAAGTAATATTGATTGGGTGGTGACCTTGAGATTTTCTGATAGGGTGGAAGATAAGTCTTCTATGAAAGTCTTGATGGGACCAGGAGGTTTATATATCAGGTGGAGGTTAAGAGTTTGAGAGTTAGCTGTGGGAGTCTTAGTGGACATTATCTCGCAATATTCAATGGTTGGTGAAGGAATAAGTCTCATACCAAGCTTGGTTTTGGCAATGATGGCTAGTCCGCCACCTCAAGATCCACATCTATCCGTTCTGAGGATAGTGTAGTTGTCAGGAACAGCTAGGGATAGTGCTGGGCCTGATGCCTCATGCAGCCATGTTTCTGTTATGGCTAGGTAGTTGTAGTCTTCACTAGAGATGACTTTGGATATTTCTGTGGCATGGGTGACTAGAGATCTAGCGTTTATTAAGGCTCTTTTAAGTTTGGGTGTAGAGTTTGTAGGTGGGAGTGAGACCAGGTTTATTGACGCTGTGGAGGTGCAGCTTTTTTCTCTATTTATTTGAAGTTGTTCTGCCTTTTGTAGTTGTGAAAGCTAGGTTTGGGTTCAGTGGCCATTTTGGTTCGAAGGTTGTTTGTTTCATATTTGATAAGAGGATCAAAGATTCTCGGTAGTCGTGCTCCTAGTCTTACATTTCTCTCGGCTATGTTACATTGTATCACGGGTTGTTGTATTATAGTTCCTGTAAAGGGCGACATACTGTGAAGTCCCAGTAGTATGAATAAGGTGCCCAAGTTTACTGGTTGGCCAATAAAAGGTGCATTATATAATGTGTAGGGTATCATGTAACTAGGTGAAAGGCTAATTAGTCTAGTTTTCTAGGTGGGCAGACGAAGTAGCAGGTCATAGAAACTAAGTCTGTCGGTACATCTAGATTTGAGAATCAAAATACAGCCAAGAATGAGAGTGATCTAGGCAGGCACAGCTATCTAATGTTTGTGAGGCACAAAATGAGCTAAAAGCAATAATCAAAAAGTAGGTCACATGTGTACTGAAAAGCGAGATTAGATGATCTGGATGCAGCTATCACAAGGCCAGGCACTCGTAGTCTAATGTAGCTAGCAAAGGCACGGCACACGGGCTAATGCTGCTATCAAGGCATGGCGCACAATGTCAGGCTGAGGGTACACAGTTTAGATGCAACTATTGCAGGCTATTACAATACTGCTAACAACGGCACGGCACACAATGACAACTTGCAGGGTACACATTGCAGACAGGGTTCACATAGGCTAATGTCGCTAGCAGAGGCAGGGCAGGCTAATACTGCTATCAGAGGCAGGGCACGTAGCAACAATCAAACAGTAAAGGAGGCACTAGCCAGACTTGTTAGAAGCAGCGCAGGCAATCAAATACTGGGCAGTCGGCACACGTTAAATGGAGCATTAGTCAGGCTTAGTCAGAGCAGATTTGCAGTGATGGCAGGGCAGTTAAAAAAACGCAGGGTAGGTTAATGTACTGATAGTGCAAGTATGGGTAACCAGTGAGGGTGCAGGTTAGCATGATAGCATAGTGAACGTACATTGGGATGCAGAGATCGTGTGATCATCCGCGTAACACTAGAAGGAAGAAGGGTTCAATAGTTCGTACGAGGATTAGAGATGCTCGGGCATTGAGTATTGTTCTTTGATGCAGTAGTAGTTGTGGTGCGGCGGTGAGTGTATGGGCCTGATGGTGTGTTGAAATTGCAGGTGTTCGTCATTTAACGTTGGTGATGCGAGGGTGGTGCAGCTGGGAGTCTTGACCCCAAGTGAAGTGGTGGAAGTGGCCGGACCTTGGGGGCTCACCTTGGTAGAGGGATGGTTGGCGCACTCGCAGGCAAGCTCGGTCAGGCTCAGTCAGGATGCAGCCTTTGTCGGTCACCTTCGTCGGGCCGGCTTCGCCTGCCGGTGCACGCCGGTAGGCTATGGGGAAGCAGCCAGCCAATCGCGAGGCAAGGTGGGCTTCTGGCCTTGGGACCAAGCGGAGATCAAGCAGCCAAAGCGGTGGCGGGCATCTTAAAGTAGCAAAAACCTTGTGTTTTTGCAATTACGAATTTAGTTTGCATTCGTTTCGTTTTTCTGTCAGCAGTGCAGAGGGCCAGAATGCTTGCAGAGGCAGCGCTTGGATAACGCCTCATTTAAATGGGAAAATATGGCATTTTGGACAGTGGTGATGAGCAGTGCCTAAGAATAAAAGGTGTAGCCTCCAGGCTTACCTTTCACCAGGCAGTGGTTGTGGGTGCATTGTTATTTCCAAGTAGGGCTGAATACTGCAATGTCATCCAAGTATGCCATGCAGAAGTCCTCCATCCCATTCAGAACATGATTTGCCATCCATTGGAATGTAGCAGGTGCATTATTTAGTCAAAAAGGCATCACCTTAAACTGGTAGAGGCCTCCTGGGGATGAAAATGCAGTTTTCGACTTGGCATGGTCTGGCAGGGCTATTTGCCAATAGCCCGAGGTTAGGTCATATGTACTGAGGTACTTGGCTGAACCAAGTTTGTCCACCAGCTCATCTGTCCTAGGTAAAGGATGGGCATCAGTCGTGGTGAATGCATTAAGAGCTCTATAGTCAATACATAATCTCAACTCATTGGATCCTGCCTTTGGCACTAGTACAACAGGACCAACCCATGGACCTGTAGATGGCTCTGTTACCCCAACATCAAGCATCTTCTTGACCTCTTCCTTTATGTGGGTTCTTACCTGGTCTGACATCCTGTAACCCCTGCTTTTGACAGAGAGACAGTCACCAGTGAGTATCCCATGCTGGCCTCAAGGGGTCAAGCCTGGTGATGGTGAAAACAGAGGGGCAAACTGATTGAACAGAGCGTTGCACTCCTCCTGTTGCTCCAGTGTCAGACCAGAAGAGAGATTAACTCCTATCTTTCCATCTAAAGATTGTCCCCTGAGGAGGTCAGGTAGAGGCTCACCCTCCTCCTCCCGAGTAGAGGCTACAAGCAAAGCTTCTAGCTCTGGTCTAGAGACATAGGTCTTTAGGCAGTGGTGTGAAAGACCCTGGGGGGGGGGCCTCCTTAGGATTGGCAAAGTCCACCAAATAATTGAACTCTCAACTCCCACAACCTTGAAGGGTCCAATCCATTTGTCCTGTAAAGCCCTCGGCCTTGTAGGTACCATAACTAGAACTAGCTGGTCTTGGATAAACTCAACCAGGTTGGCCTTCCGGTCATGTCAATGTTTAACCAGAGCCTGACCTGCTTTAAAGTTATCAGAAGCTTCAGTCATCATGTGTCATTCTCCTTCGGAGACCTAACACATAGTCAGTGGCCCACTGGCTTTGTGGGAAGGAACACTCCAACCCCTCCTTGATTAGGGCCAATGGACCTCTAACCGGATGACCATAGAGGAGCTCAAAGGGGCTGAAGCCAACCCCTTCTTGAGGGACTCCTATAAGCAAAGAGAAGGCATGGCAGTAGAAGGTCCCACTTTCGTCTTAGGGGTTCTTCTAAAGCATAGTTCTATTAAACCTCTCCACCAATCCATTGGTATGGGGATGGTAGGCTGTTGAGAACTTGTAGGTCACTCCACAGTTTTTCCACATGACTTGCATGTAGTGGGACATAGAATTGGTCCCCCTGTCTGAGATAACCTCCTTAGGAAAACCTACCCTGGTACAAAATACAAAGGAAGGCCTTAGCCACTGCCTGAGCAGTAACAGTCCTCATGGGTATAGCTTCAGGATACCTGGTAGCATGGTCTACCACAACCAATATAAACTGGTTGCCTGAAGATCTGAGAGGGTCTAAGGGACCAACAATGTCGGTGCCTACCACAGGGAGAGGCACCAAAGGTGGCACGTTCTTGTCTCCACTCTTGCCAGACATCTGACAAGTGTGGCAGCTTCTACAGAATGCATCTACATCAGACCCCATCTTGGGCCAGTAGAAATGCAGAGAAATCCTTTCCTTGGTCTTCTTACAACTTAAGTGACCAGCTAAAGGAATCTCGTAGGCGAACTGTAGAAACTGGGGTCTCACTTTTGGGGCACTACACATCTTCTGTAGTATCCTGGGGTAGACTCAATTGGTTCACTGTAGAGGAGGCCATCCTCCCAGTAAAACCTGTGCTTCCCTGGCTCTTGCCCTCCCAGCTGGGAAGATACCTGCTGGAGAAGTCCTTCAAGAGTAGGACACTCTCTCTGACCTCTGCTGAAGTCTGCCCTACAGGGGCCACCTTCTGCAAGCAAAGTCTGCAGCTCAGGATGGTCTTTAGGATCCAGATCTCCCTCCAACAGGGGGAATGTCTTCTTCCAGCACTCTCATCAGTAGCTGATTCACCATCTTCGGGTTGGACCTCACGCTCAGCCTCAGCTGGTGGAGGGGTCACAGGTGTGACCTCGGACCGCCCTCTCAGGGATGTCCTGGTTTTATGCACAGGAGTGCTACTCTTCTCATTTCCTGAGATCTTGGGTTTCCCCTTTCCCTTTCTTCCTGGAAGTAGAAGTTTATCCTTCATGTGGACTGGGAGTTATAGGTTCCTCTGTAACAACCTACCGAGTCATCTAAAGTGAGCTCTGTGGCTTTCCTAGTGTGTTCCTGCTTCCTTTTACTGGGAGGCCTGGAGGTGCTTGATAAAACAAAAAGAGTTTTTAAGTCCTTCCCCAACAGGACTCTCCCAGGCACCTCACTCTGAACACTGACGGTTATTCTTAGTCATATTGTTGTACTGGATGAGGCACGGATGAGAGCTGGTGGTACTAGAACCATCTGGACAGGGCCTCCAGCAAGCTTAGTGGGGCATTTGGGTGCCTTAGCAACATCCTGAGGGTTGAAAAGGGTTTCATCCACCACTGTGATGCTGGCCCCAGTGTCTCTAATGGCAGGGGTTTCCTGACCATTCAAAAGTGCACTGTCCTTGTATTTTGTTGTTATCTGGAATAGAGTTATACACATCTACATTCTGCTGTTCCCTCAGACCCAGGGACACTAAGGAAACTCTGGCTGAGACTCCAATGGGGTCTTCAGCCAATAGATGAAACTGTCCACTTGCTAAATGTACTTCTCCCTCAGGGACGAAGGCTAAGGAGGCAGTGTGGACCCCTGAAGGGTTACCCCTTACATCCGGGATCCCCTTTCACATGGTCAGTAGACCCACAACATCTACCAAATGTTTTCTGGAATGGGGATTTCTGCTGACATCCCTCTGGTTTGGCACCAGGGGTTTCACTGGACTGATCTGGTTTCCCATATGGCTTACCCTTATGTTTGTGGACCTGTTTTGGATGGGAGGATTTAGAATTCTTTGTCATCTTTCTTGTGCTGTTTCCTGTCATCCTTTTTGTGAGTGGCCCCAAAATGCTTGTTAGTGGCCCAGTTGGCAACCCACAAGTCAGCAGCTTTTGCTAGCTTCTTGGGATCTATCTCTTTTGAGTCAGCCAAGTGCTGTCTCAGCTCAGGAGAGCAGGCATCAAAAATAAACTCCAACAAAAATGGATTTCTCATTGCTTTGAAGGCGTTCACTCTGTAACCCTTAACCCAACCATCTAAGTTTTTCAAACAATTACATACCCAGGTAGCCCCAGGGCTACTGTCAGTCTTTTTGAGGGTCCTAAACCTCTTAAGGTACTGGGAAGGAGTTTTCCCAAATCTGTATCAAATCTAGCTTCACATTTTCAATCTTTCAGGTTCCCCCACCTCCATTATAGTATCAGTTGCAACCTGGGGGAGCCTAGAAAAAAAACAAGGAATCAACTGTTTCCCTGTGGAACCCTGAATCCCATAATTGTATTCAAAGGCACCCAACCAATCCAAAATATCGAAGTTTCACATCATACATACTCGCTGCTTCTTTGGGCATGCAAGGTCTCTTTGGCCTGGAAGACCTAGAGGACTCTGAGATAGAAACATTTTCAGGAGACAGTTTCTTCATTTCAAGAGCATGCTGCATTTCTAGTTCCCCAAGTTTGATGTCCTGATGTTTGGTTTCAGCTTGGATTTGTAATCTTTTGAATTCCAACTCCAGTCTCATTCTCTCATCAGACACACATTCTGGACCTTGTGGGATCCCAGTGGCTAACGGTTGAGGCAAAAGGGCCTGTTGAGGCAAAGCGGGCTCCCTTGGACTCCTCTCCCTCTTCTGACTCTTCTAAGACATTAGAGTTAGACTCTGAATTATCATCCTCAATATCATTTTCCACATTTCCTGGGTTAGTAGGTGTGACAGGCCTACTACCTAGACTTTGATGATTCAAAAATCTTGCAATCAATTCATTTGTCTTTCCTTTAACAGGGAGATTCCTGATTTTAACCATTTCTTTCAGTTGCTCTACTGTTAAAATGATCATGGCTTCCTGACTGAAGTTATCCATATTTGGCATGTTACAATTGCTTTTCTAGTGGAGCCTGGCCTTGTGAATACTTAGTGTAACAACTCTACAATAGATCCTCACCGCCTGCCACCAGTGTTAGGCAAGATTGTATGTAGTACCCTTTGGATGCACTACAACAACCCTGACCTCCTGGCAATAGGAACTCAACCTTTGGTATAAGTCTGTACTACACAGGTTGGTAGCGTGTTGAGCAGCCAGGCTTATCTCAAGAGGGGTCAATGTGAGCTGTAGGGGAGTTGCACAGAGATTCACAGTGACAAGTATTCAAATAAACTCTTACACACAAGGTTTCTTGGTTAAAAAATGATTATTGTATTTAACAGTCAGTTTGAGTAAGCCTTCGTCAGAAGGGGGCAATGTAATAGTAACACTGATTTTCCCTAAATCAGCCAACACCCATTTGGGATGGAACACAAACACTTCCTACACCCTCAGGTGACTTCAATAGCTAGGACACTGTTGACATTAATATATCACTGTTGTATTTAGGGAATACTTGGGAGTATGTCAAAGAAAAAGGTTATTAGAATAAAACAAGAGATCAAGAGATCTCACAAATATTCTGAAGCTGCAAAGTAATTTTGGTAACCCCCAATGCAATGTAAGTTAACCCCTTCCTGGAAGGAGGGCTAAACACGGATTCAGAGGGAAGAAGATATTCAGGGAGCCAGGCCAGGCCAAAGTCAATTGGACAAAAGCCAAGGTGAGCTGAAGCAATTCTTGCAGGTAGGCAATTGCACAATGTTTTAGAATTCTTTGTAGAAAAGAAATCAAAGTGGGGCCACAAGCTGATTAGGCTTGTGAGGTAAAGAAGCTGTTAGCAACTGTACAACAACAACCAAGACAAGTCTCCACTGAGAACAAGTGAGGTTACACAACAAGAGGTAAGTTCTCTTAGACTTTACAGTACTTTTGGGTAGAAGAAAAGGGCTTTGGCTTTCTTCGGTTCCTGTGCAGCTCTGCAGATCCTGTGTTCCTGGGCCTCAGTCGTGTGGACAAGAGGGAGGACGTCTGGAGGACTCCTGCACTGCAACGGTGCGGTCGAAGACAGAAAAGGACCAACTTCTATTCAGTGGCACTTTGCGGTTTCAGCTCCTCGTGTCTCGGCAAATAGCAACACCGTGGACTCTTGGCTGTTGAGATGGGCTTTCCTTGCACCTGGGGTCCTGTACTCTGTTGAGGTGGCTCAGGCTCGGTCAGTCCTGCTTCCTGGGAGTCCGGAGGATCTTCCTGGAGCTCTTGGCCAACTTAAAAGCAACATGCACAAACTGGTGTTCCTCTCCCTGGCTCTTCGGTTCTAGCAGCAACTGCAGTGGAAATACAACCAGCTTCGAGAGGATGCCCAGGTGGCTTACTTGGAGTTCATTGGTCCCACTGACTCGTCCTTACAGGGCTTCTCTAGTCGAAATGAATTCGGAGCTTCAGTACAGCAGCAGGGCTTCACCGGGCAAACCAACGGTCCAGGAGTTGCAGCAGGCGTCTCTTCCAAGTTCTTCTTCGGATTCCATCGTCCAGTGGTCGACTCTGCATTCCAAGCTAAAAAGACTTGCCTTTTATGCAGGTTTCTCCCATTCATTCCAGCCCAGTTGTCAGTCACCCAGCAGGGTGGCTGTCCTTGCCGGCAGCCAACCGGCCAATCACCTAAGAGTGCATTTCTTTTTAACTTTGTTTTTATTAAGCATTTTAACAGAGAACACCAGATAACCCCTGGTTACATCAATATGAAACATCAGTACCAGAGTACCAGAAGGAATCAGCATTGCCCCAACCACCCTTGGAAAAGCACACTGCCCAGAGTCCGGCATGGGAGTACTCAAGAGAATCACCATGGGATGAAGGGAAGGGGCCACACCCACTATGTCCCTGATCCAACTAAGCAGCTCGGCCCAATACACCTGAATGACCGGACATTCCCACCACAGATGGAACGAGGTGCCGTGCTGCGAGCACCTTCTGGGGCATAGCGGGGATACACCCTCCAACATCTTAGCCAGGGTGGCAGGGGGACGGTGCCAAGCACTTTGAAGCCATGCTCCATGGACGAAGTGTACAAGGACCCTGAGAAAACAGATCTAAAAACCGCTCTCCAAGCAGACTCCTCAAGCGCTAATCCCATCCTTTCCTCCCATATCTGCTTAAATGTCTGTCTACCCTCCAGGTTGGCTGTGATGAGGACGGTATAGATCCTAGAAAGGGAACCCTTCCTCGACGTGGATTCTGTAATGACTCTCTCGAAGATGGTGAGGGGGCGAGACAGGCTGGGCAGCAACCTAGGGTGGGTAAGGATCCCCTTGAGGCGCAAGTACTCAAAAACAGAAACCAGATTGCCCCCATTACTTCCTCCAGGTGGATGTGTTCAATGAAGAGACCCTGACTGAAGAGCCGACCCGCCCGCTCCAAACCCTTATCTGACCAAACTTGGGAGTTGCGAAACCCCCTAGAGCCGAGATCGAAAGGAGGACCCCAGAGGGAAGTCGGGGCGAAGGCCAGGAGGAGAGCCGTTCGTTGTCTTTATCGGGCTTCCAAGACGCCCATAAGACTGCAACGGTTGGATGATTTTTTAGATACGGGGAAAGGCTTTAGGGCAGGCCCACAAAAGGTCTATAACTTTCTTCGGGTGAGTATGAACATTCTCAATGTAAGCCCAGTAGGTCCCCATATAATCTCTCCTGTGCTCTAACAGTACTCGCAGCTGGGTTGCCTTATAATATAGCCTAAAATTGGGGAAACCAAAACCACCCCACCCCTTCGGAAGTGTTCAGGTTGAGAGCTTAACTCTGGCCCTTTTGCCGTTCCAGATGAAATGAAGAACCTGGTTCTGCAACTCCCTAAAGAAGGCTTCCGGTGCCACAATTGGGAGGATGGAGAAGATATATAAGGGTCGGGGCAAAACATTCATTTTAATTGTAACCATGCGCCCAAACCACAAGAGGGTGAGGGGGGAGACCAGCGTACCAGATCCCTACTGATTTTCACCAAGTGAGGGGGGGGGGGGGAATTAAGCTCAAATAACTTGCCCGGGTCTCTGGAGATGGATACTTAAGTATGTGGTGGACACCCGTTCTATTCTCAGTCCTTGCACCCCAGACTTCCCCCTGATCTCCGCATCTCCAGCGCTCATTGGCATGATGCTGGATTTAGATATGTTGACCTTGAGCCCTGAAAAAGAGCCGTAAACTCTGAGATCAAAGAGGCGGGGAAGAGAGTCAGGGAGATTGGTCAAGTAGTCCCAAGATGTCGTCTGCGAAAAGGGACAATTTGAATTCCAGCTCGCCGCAACGTACCCCTGAGATCCTCTGATCCGACCGAATTGCAATAGCCAAAGGCTCCATTGCCAGAGCATGTAAAAGAGGAGACAGAGGGCACCACTGACGAGTGCCTCTGGAAAGGGGCAAGGACGACGAGATGGAACCATTAACCAAAACCCTTGCTACCGGGCCGTTGTAAAGGGCTGAGATCCACCCACGGAACCTACTCCCTAAGCCAAACTTCTGCAAAACCTTACCCATATAAGGCCATTCCACACGGTCGAAGGCCTTTTCTTAATCCAATGAGAGGAGATAGGCCTCCATTTCCCGCCTCGAGACCTTATGCATAAGGTCCAGCGTCTTCCTCACATTATCTGCGACTTGCTCTTTCGGGGGGGAGACGGGATGGGAAGAGAATCCAAAAACCGATCAATATCGGTGCCATCCTCCGTATAATCAGAGGAATAAAGACATTCATAGTATTGCCGAAATTGCTCTGCTATCGCGCCATCGCTTGTAACCTTAACTCCCTCGTGGGACCAGATGGTATCCACCCTCCTATTCTTTCTAAGTTCCCTCAAACTCCAAGCCAGTATCCTGTCCGCCTTCTCCCCGTGCTCCATATACTTCTGCTTCAAAAAGGCGAGCTTCCTCTCCGTTTGGCCCACCAAAAGGGCTTCGACCTTAACAACTGCAGTTCCGCCCATTTACCCGGGAGCATCTGCAACCTCCACTTTCCCCCTGGCTGAATGGCGGCAATCTTCGCTCTAAGTTTTTTCTCCTCACTGGCCCTTTCCATCTTCCTCCTCGCGCCCATCTCCATGAGGGTGCCCCTTATGGTAGCTTTGAACGCTTCCCAGACTTCCAAGACTCCCACCTCTCTGCAATCGTTGATAGCAAAATACTCTTTAATGGCGCCCAGGAGGGATTGCCTCAGAGTTTATCTTGCCGCAGGGAATCATTGCAAGACCATCACCTTCTGGAAGAAGGGGGAGACGGGATACCCAAACTGACCCTAACTAAGTCATGGTCAGACCACGGAACGGTTTCCACCCCAAAATCCGAAACATGCTCCCGCAGGGAAGAATCTATCAAGATATAATCTATCCTGGAAAACGTCGCGTGAGGCTTGGAGTAGTATGTAAAGAGTGGGTCGTGGCCCGGCTCGTCTATGTGGATCCACCAACCCCAACTCCCCATTGACCCTACAAAAGGTGGTTGCCAGTTTCCTCTGTGGGCACAAGTCGGTGACTAAATTGGAAGACTTCCTATCCCTCTCAGGACAGAGAACCATATTAAACCCCCCCCACTCCCCAGCACCAAGAGAAATGCCCTCAGAGAAACCCATAATCTTCTCCCTCATCCCATCCCAGAATAGATCTTGTGCCTCGTTCTGGGCATAGATGTACACCAAAGTCACTGTCCTACCCCTCACCTCCCCCTTAATCATAATATATCGACCTTCCTGATCGGAGCGCTGAGCTCTGGGAGTAAAGTGGGCCTTGGGAGACACCAGGATCGCGGGGCACCGTTTCTTTGCAACATAAGAGGCGAGCATGTGCTGTATGGTGCGCGCCCTAAGCTTCGGTTCTTTAGCCTTAATCCAGTGGGTCTCCTGTAAGAAAAAAAAGTAAAGCTGGGAGCCTATTAAACTCCTAACCACCATAGACCTTTTGGTAGGTGAATTTAACCCCCTTACATCTAAGGACCCCACAGTCAGTGAGTGACATGCAACCATCATAAAAGGGAACCACTCCCCCTATGCCCCCAGGGTATCCCTCACTGCCCTGTGTCATGTGCTGCCCCCATTCACCAAAAATGATCCCTAAAGTACCCATACATCTAACAACCTCCAAAACCTGGCATACATAACATCCATAACATCCCGGTTGCCCATGGGCCTGGTGCGCTTTACAAATAAACCAAACTTCAAACATCCAACCCCAAAGAGCTATCTCCAGCAACAAATCACTCCCCCCCCCCCCCCCACCCCATCAACCTGGAAACCAGCGCCTGGAAACCGAACGAGAACATTGTCGCCAGAGCAGGCACCTGCATCCTCCCCCACCGGACTCACTAAGACCGCAATCTACGTAACAAGATACCCCCCCCCCCCCACCCCAAACCGAACTCACCCAAATAGTGTTCCTACAAGTTTCGCCCATACCCCTGCCCCCCCAAGAAGAAACAGCAGCCAACACATTTCCATAGTCTCTTTCATTGCCGTCTACCCCCACTATGTCCCCCGAAGCCTCCAATCAGACCTCAAGGAAGCCAGAGGCCACCCACCAGCATGACTAACAGGCACTTTGTCATGACTCACACCATCTCCCACATGTGGCCACTGACAACCCCATCATTTAGCATCCGACTCCGGGGAAGTCGGAGCCACCCGCCGGAACTTTCTATTCCCCCGTACCCGTCTCCTCTCCAGAAAACCACTCGAGCGCCCATTTGAGGCCTGTGAAGGCCCTGCCTTGGCTTTCTTGTCCCCACGGTTGCCCTCAGGGGTTGCGTCTCCCAGGAGTTCTTGGGTCACTCTACGAATGTCATCCTCTGTCACCAGGGAGTATTTATTGCCCTCATACTCAAAAGAGAGAGACCCCCTTAGACTGGAGCCATTTCGTTAATGGGGCACAAAGGCGTCTCCTCGCTAAAGTAAGAGCCAAGAGGTCCTGATAGAGATTTTGACACCCCTCCCACCCCCAAACAGGCCCACTTTTGCATGCCAGCTCAAGGATCTTGCACTTCTGAGTAATAGTGGAAACGCACAAGAATAGACCTGGGACCCCTAGCAGGGGCACCAGCCATGTGGGCCCGGTCAATGGTCGGCGCTGCAGTGTTGGAGCCATTAAACAGCTTGCTAATGATCTCATTGACTGTTCTGAGAATGTCGGGCTGTGCTTCACCTTCCTGATCCGGAACCCCCAAAAACCTGAAATTGCTACGCCTCTCCCTGTTTTCCAGATCGTCAAGCTTTAACATGAACTTCTCCTATCTTCGTTCCAGTTCAGACAGGCGCGTGTCCATCTGGGTTTCCATGGTATCAACAGACATCTGATTTGTCTCAAGCGCCTGGACGCAGTCATTTAGTGAGTCCACTTTCTTGTCAAGGGTATCCAGCCTCTTACCAATATCCATCCTGAAGCCGCAAATCTCTTGCAGAAGAGCAGTCTTATTATTGTTGACCATTTGGGCATCTATCCTCTCAGGCTGCATCAGGTCAGGGGCTCTACCTGCCGCCATGGCTTTGTCTGAGGCATGATGAAATTGTTGCAGAGACTGGGCCCAGCTCATGAGCACCTAGAGTGGGCGGGAGCTCCCCAAAGAGCAACAGGATTGGGCCCCGAAGGCAAGGCAAGTCAGGTTGGAGAGTTCAGCGGGACAAGGTAGGGGGTCTGTCGAGGCAAACGCCAGAATGGGTGAAGATATCCAAAGCGAATGTTACTGCCAAAAGAGATTAATGCCCCAAGGACCCACCCATTCAGCTGCAAGTTCAGTATCGCTCCTATCCAGACACCAGGGGACCGGGAGCACAGACAATAGGGCCGGAGAAGCCAGGGTTTTCCACTCCCCCAGGCAAAGCTGCCTCTCTTTCTGAAGTGGGGGAGACCAGTCACACACCACCACTAGGGCACCAAGCCTGAAATGCACGACGGGTGTGAGGACCGAGGGGCCGGTGCACTCCTCCTGACTAAGCACAGGAGAACAAGAGGGTTCCAAGAGTTCCAAGGATCGCCGCACCACCACACTACCTGCGGCCCCTAGCTCGCACCATGACCCGAGAAAGGCACCTTCAAAAACAAGACCGGGGCCCCGACCACCGCACTCCGGGAAAGGCACCACTAAGAAGGGGGGGCCACAGCAGCAGGGGGACCCCAGACCAGGCAGGGACCTCCGCCTCGGCTCCCCTCCAACGAGCACCGCCGGGCGCCTCCAGCAAAACCAGATCCCGAAAAAGGCCCTCCCCTCTGGGTCCCTCCGAAGACAGCTCCACTGGACAGTGAGGCACAAGGCTCCCGTGGGGGGGAGGGGGGAGGACAGTGAAGGCTCCGCAGCTCCAGAATCTCAGTGGGGGGCAGGGGCACACACAGGGCTCTCAGGGTACCGCAGTCCAGCCTGGATCTTCACCACCCATAACTCGTGGGCCTCCACTAACCGCCATACGGCGTGACACCGCTTCGAAGAGGCAGAGCCCCACCAGCCCCTCACAGCTCCTCCCCCGCCCAAGCCATCCACTCACCAGACTTCCGCGAGTAGGGGGTGCCGCAGTTCAACCTTGCCGTCAGGCTCCGGGTAGGCCTGGAGTGGGGAGTGCACGGGATGCACCAAGGCCAGCAGGGTCACCCGCTCCTCCTCCTCCGCTGCGGGCGCACCCGCCTTCACACCCCAGGCTCGTTTCAGAGCTCCCTGTATCCGGGGGGGGGGCACTCCTCACACAGCACAGCCCCTCCTCACGTCCCCCCGCCCCCACCCCCATACCAAAAACAAAACGAGGCAGCGCGGCTCCGGGACAGCAACACACCAGACCGGGTCTCCGACCGTGGAGGAAGGCGGGAACTACGCCCAAAGACTCCCTTAGCTGGATCTCCGGGGTAACGCCACCCCAGGGCCCCGCACTTGGTTCGTGGGGTGCCCCGGGGGCTCCGGTATGCACACAGGGGGTCCAGGAGTTGCCTCTGGGGGCTTTGGGGGGGCTCAAGTCCCGAAAACAAAGACCAGTGAGGGAGACCGACAGAGATTCTTTAGAACATCTCTGCGCTCCCTGGTGGCTCCAAGAGTGCATTTCTGTCTCCTCGGAGACTAAGCACAGGGAGTTTCTGGCACCTCCCTCATTTCCTGCCCCTGCCAGACACCCTGGAGCCAGTGGCGGGCTTCACTCGCGAATCCCGCCATAGACAAAACGGACAAAGAGACCAAACCTGGATCGCAGAGTAAATCTCAAGAAGGACCTTTCCACAAAGAAATGGCGAAAAAAGACCGGGCCATTTTGACAAAAATGGCACCCTTGGGTGCTTTACTGCAGCTGCGAACGCAACCCACGGTATAAAGCACACCACAGTAGTTGAAAGTAAACCACTGCCACCAACCATTTATCGAGGAATGGGTAACATAAAAATGTTACATCAGAAGCTAGACCGAGGGGGTACTAAGTAACACCTCCTACACCCTATTGTAAGAGAGTGTGTGCTGGGTCTAGAAAGTAACAAATGTAAGTAAAGTCAATTTCACTTCACTGCTCTTGGAAACAGTATTTTATACAAGAGAAGGTATTTAAACCTTTGGGAAATCTGAAAGACTTCCCTGTGTCACCTCATTGAAGGTGCTGTGTTCACACAATGTAAAGAGGACTATGGAGTTTTTTTAGACTCAACTTAACAAAGAAACAGAGTTCAAATCACATTGGAAATACATGAGTGGGGAAAAAGGGTCTCGCACTCTCCAGGTTAAAAATTAAAAGTCCTAAAATCCAGCAAAGTTGCTGGGAGTCTCTAAGGTAGAGAGGAATTGGCACATTTCTGAGAAGTCTCCACAACAGGTAGGAATGCAATTACAAAATTGTGTGATAGTCTGTTTGCGGATTTTCAACATATTTGAGCAAGCAATTGGGCTGATACTCGTCTGTTTGGTAATGTCATCCACGTTAGATAAGATCACAGTAAACTGCTCCTTTTAACCCTAAGAATTGTAAATAATGTGCATGTTCCAACAACTATTATTCATCAGTCACCTAAAAATACATTGTAAAAAATGGGCGCGTGTCTCAATAGTCAGTCTGTATTTCATATTATTGTAAGTTTAAGTAGTGATTATCCTTTTGAAAGGGTTCTACTTGAATCCGATAAGTAAAGATCTACCTTTTGATATCAAATGGTAAAGGAAATAGTTATAGAAGGATAATGCTACAATCCACTTTTTAGTTCTTCAATAATTACATGAAAGTAATTAAAGTAGTCCAGTGTGCATTCTTATAACAATGACGAGTTAGTGTGTGGTATTTGGTCATCTTTAAAAAAATAAATATTGAGCTGGAATACATATTCCTTTGTAGAAAAAATCTAATCTCAACTAAGACTTGCCAGCTCTGCAAACCTCTGGTGGTGTGTAGGCTAAACTGCATTGTCCATTTTGCAGAAGAAATGATATACTTCACCGGAAGCTCAAAACCAATTTATCTTTATGGAAGATAAAGAAAGGGTCCTACACTGACAATGCTTGCAATTCACAAACTTTTCTTATGGAAGTAATGGCCACTAAGAAGGCAGTCTTGTATGTCAGGTGTTTAAGACTTGATTTATGCATAGGCTCGAATGGGGCCCCCATGAGCTTTGCGAGTACTACATTGAGATCCCATCCTGGCGGTGGGTTTGAAATTGGAAGGTGGAGTCTTTTTACTCCCTTCATTAATGCCTTAATGACTGGAATTTTCCACCACAATACCTTACTCTGAGTTGTGGTACATGTTATGTTTCTTGGCATTTATATAGCGTCTTATATATCATTGGTATGACCACAAAGCGCTGGTAGGTTGAATGCCCTCGGGTTCAAATCGGAGAGAGGGAGAGTTGTATGGTGTGTGGGCGCACCAGATATGTGTGCAGCTGGTGTGGTCGTTGCTTGATAGCTGCTTCTTAGCGGTAGGTGTGGTGCTGAGGAAATCAGTTGATTTGTTCGGTCTGGAGGGTGGACACCCAGACTGAGTTCTGGCTGCGTTAGGCCTGAGGAACGCCTAAGCTAGCCGGAATGTGCTCAGCTGGCTGTGTTTTATTAGGGCGATGAGGTGTACGTGGTGTCATGTTAGTATGTGAACAGCTAGGCCGAAATTCTCATGGTGTAGCTGTCTTCTAGTTAAATGATGGTGTATAGGAGAGAGTAAGCGTAGTAGTGTGATATGGTGGTTATCAGTTAAGTACCTGAGACCAGGCACGAGAGCAGGACAGTGGGGGCGTACATAGCGGCATACGTATATAAAGAGACAGGATCGATAGGGGAAAAATGGGATGCAGATAAACATGGGGATACAGGTACATAGCATATATAGGAGATACAGATATGTTGGCATTGTCTGCACTATCCGTGCCATGCGCCCCCATCCGTGCCATGCGCCCCCATCCATTCCATCCACTCAGTCTGTGCCATCTGCTCCATCCATTTCATCCTTACCTGCGTTCCATGCGTTCCTATGCATTACATCTACTCTATCTGTTCCATCCACTCTATGCGATCTGTCTGTTCCATCCACTCCATCCACTCTATCCGATCTGTCTGTTCCATCCACTCTATCCGATCTGTCTGTTCCATCCACTCTATCCGATCTGTCTGTTCCATCCACTCTATCCGATCTGTCTGTTCCATCCACTCTATCCGATCTGTCTGTTCCATCCACTCTATCCGATCTGTCTGTTCCATCCACTCTATCCGATCTGTCTGTTCCATCCACTCTATCCGATCTGTCTGTTCCATCCACTCTATCCGATCTGTCTGTTCCATCCACTCTATCCGATCTGTCTGTTCCATCCACTCTATCCGATCTGCCTGTTCCATCCACTCTATCCGATCTGCCTGTTCCATCCACTCTGTCCGTTCCATCCACTCTGCCCCTCTCATCCTTTCCAGCCACTCTGCCCCTCTCATCCTTTCCAGCCACTCTGCCCCTCTCATCCTTTCCAGCCACTCTGCCCCTCTCATCCTTTCCAGCCACTCTGTCCCTCTCATCCTTTCCATCCACTCCATATGTGCCATCTGCTCCATCGACTCCATCCGTTCCATCCACTTGCTGATAATGCTGCCAGGTGGACCCCTATAGAGTTTAATACTAACCCTGAATCTAACAAGTGGAGCATATAATTTAGAATGTGAGGAGTACTTTCTATGGGGTTTATTTGTTTAGACTGGCACCAAATTTCCAATCTCCTCCAATTGTTGAAATAACGGTGTCTAGTGTTTGGTTTTCGTGGCTCTTTGAGGATATTCATAGACTGCTGTGGAAGATAAAGGTGTCCGAACTCTGACTTCATGAGTCATGCTGCCAAGTTCATGGAGTGTGGTTGAGGGTGCACTGTTGCCCCCCTCTTTTGGGTTAACAGGTTGGTTTGACACGGGAGTTTGATGGTATCGCACATCGCCAGCTTGCGCAGATGATGCTACCACGGCTGTCTTGCCCACATCATGTGCATTTTGTTCACTATGCTACTTATTAATGGAGTCTGGGGAGCAGTGGAGGAGATGGGGGAAACAAATTTCCCTGACCGGTTCATCCATAGGGTGTTCCCCTTGGATTCTGGCTGGGGGAACCTGAACGTGAAGTCTGGGCATTGCTTGTTTTCTCCTGTAGTGAACAAGTCTAGTGTGGGGTAACACCACTGAGAGAAGATGTGGTCTACAACACTTGTGTCTAGTTGCCACTCGTGTTCCTCTGGTAGGGGAATCTCTGCTCAGAGAGTCTGCAAGAGTGTTACCCAGACCCCCGTCTGAGTACCCATTTTTATATTTTCTGCGCGAACTTGGACAGACTTGGAGAGTGTGTGCCCCCCTGTTGACATGGAACATTGCAGTGGTGCTGTCTGTTAGAATTTGAACCGACTGGTTCGTCAATTGCACTTCGAATGCTTTTGAATACTGTACTGCTAGTAGTTCCAGCAGGTTGATATGGTTCTGTGCCGTGAGGCGAGTGCTGTGTGGTGAAGGAAATAATGCAACCACCCCCCCCCCCCCAGTCCCACCTTCCCCCTCCCACCCGGAGACAGATGTCTGTTACGATCGCTTGCGCTTCTGGATCATGGAAGGGTTTTCCCTTTAACAGGTTTTCTCTTGACCACCAACGTAGGTTCTGAACTAGTGTTGGAGAAATGACCAATAGATCGTCCCACTGACCGCTTGCCTAAGACCATTGTTTCGGGAACCACGCCTGCATTGGTCACATGCGCAGACATGCGTGTGGGACTAGATATATGCACAATGCCATTATGTCTAGCAAACGCATTGCTTTGCATACGCTTATCTGGAGACTGGTTTGATACTGGTGTATTTGCCGAAGCATGTTCTGCACTCTTTCCATGGATGGAAAGGCTAAGCCTGTTTCCAATACAGCTGCTAGGAACTGTTTTGTTGTGTTTGGAACACATACATACAAAAGTTCAATGCCCAAATGTTTTGTTATTGTGGGGCTTGTGTTATAGTAAGGCAGAGATACATTTAAAGAAAGCAATGAATCACAAGCTGCCCCTGTCTCCTGTGAATTTTCACAATTTATGTCCACCACTTATTGACACATGAGTAGTAGTATCATTCTAAAAACAATATGGATCACCCAGACTCAGGATTTGGAGTGTCTTCCTTATTTCAGTAGAATCCGGAACAGGGGCATCCAGATAGGTTCCTTTTAATGGAGCCATACATATTTGGTCTTTCGTGCACACTGGTGCTAGATATTGTAGAAGGGGTGCACACATTTGCGTAGTAGTCTTCTGTGCAGAACCTGGAGCATGTCGGCCGCGCTGCCTGGGAGGAGAGCAGGGCATCGCAGGTGCGGAGAGTCAGTCCTCGCCCGATAGTACCTGTTCCGGATTCTACTGAAATAAGGAAGATCTGCAAAGATGGGATGTTTCTCCCGTGATCAGCCAGTCGTCCAGGTAGGACTAAGATTGCCTCTCTGCGCAGGTGCGCCGCCACCACCGCCAGTACCTTGGTGTATACCCTTGGAGCTGAAGCTATTCCGAAGGGTAGCACCTTGAATTGGTAGTGCTGGTTTACTACCTTGAACCGCAAGAGTTTTCTGTGCGCTGGGAACATTAAAATATGAAAATAGGCATCTTTCACATCCAGTGTTGCCATGTAATACCCCTGTTTTACCAGAGGGATTACCTCTTGTAGCATTGTCATGCAGAATTTATGTGGCTTTATATAAGTGTTTGCAGGGCGTAAGTCTAATACTGGGTGCGTGGTTAGATCTTTTTTTTAGCACAAGGGGGTATGTTGAATAAATACCCTTGTTTACCTTGTTGGACGGCACAATCTTGATGGCATCCTTGAGAAGCAACGCGTTGACTTCTTCCATCAGGATGAGCTGTGCTTCCTTTGGCGCTGTGGATGGTTCGATAGTTTTAAGAGGAACTCCATACAATAACTTCCCACTACTGTTGATAGCATCCACTTGTCTGTGGTTATTCCCTTCCATGCGTGGCTGAAGTGTGGTATCCTACCACCTCTCAAAATAAAGTATCATGTTGGAAAATTCCAGTCATTAAGGCATTCATGGAGGGAGTGAAAAGACTCCACCCTCCAATTTCAAACCCGCTGCCAGGATGGGATCTCAATGTTGTACTCGCTAAGCTCATGGGCCCCCCCACCTTTTGAGCCGATGCACAAGTCCAGTCTGAAACACCTGACTTACAAAACTGCCTTCTTAGTGGCTATTACTTCCATAAGAAGAGTTGGTGAATTGCAAGCATTGTCAGTGCAGGACCCTTCTTTTATCATCCATAGAGATCAATTGGTTTTACGTACTCGCCCTAGGTTCTCCCCTAAATTAATCTCCAAATTTAATGTAAACCAGTCAATCGAGCTACCGGCTTTCTTCCAGGAACCCAACAGCTCCGCTGAGGTAAAACTCCACACAATGGATGTGAGGAGGGCGGTCCTCTACTATGTAGATAAGCCTAGACTGCTTACAAAGACAGATCAACTGTTTGTCTCCGTAGCGCCAGGCAGAGAAGGTGACCGCATTTCTAAAAATGCCATCTCTAGGTGGATAGTCGGATGTATCCAACTGTGCTATTCCCCATCAAATAAGACACTGCCTTTTACACCCGGGGCTCACTGGAGCCACCCTAGCTTACACTGCAAATGTCCCTTGAGACAGTATTTGCAAAGCAGCTACATGGAGCTCAATACATGCTTTCACTCAGCACTACTCAATTGACACTCATTCAAAGACAGATAACACAAGTGGGACAAGCGGTTCTAAGACATGTGTTCACTCATGAACCTTCTCACATCCCAACGCCTTCTAACACTGCTCGCTAATCTATGAACACCATGTGATCTAAGCAGATTCCACAAGCCTCAGAAGGGATACATTTCTCACCGTAATAGTTTTTCTGATGCTTGTATCTGCTTAGATTCACATCCGACCCACCTTTCCTCTGCTCGGAGAGAAGGTGCATGGATGCTTATGAGTCGTCTGATATGTATCTGCTTGGATACAACGGTACTCGCGCTACACCTCATGCTACCTCATGTCCGAAAAATAATCTAAGGGACCTCGACGCGTAAGGGATCATGGGTATAGTGGACTTCACACTAGGGATAATATTACTGGCACTCCCTGTCGATGTCTCTTTTTGAGTTTCGAAAAGAAACAACTGTAATACTCTGCAGCTTCCACTAGATGTTGGCCTATGCACAGCATGTGAATGATTTCGTACACAGGACAGTTAGCTTTGTACATCTTGATATTGGACTGAACCATAGTTTTGGTAGGGAAAATAACTCCTAGAGTAGGGACAGTGAGGCATTTTCCAACCCCTTTCTATTTCAACAAGTTTATGGCAACAAACTTGTGTGTCAGTGTCTCATTCCTGGCTCCACAGTGTCCTCAAAGTATCTTTTTTTTAAAAAAAATTTTTAGACACTGCTTTGTAGCAACTGTTCTAAGAAAGCTGTTTAAGATTGCAAAAGTCCTACTGGATTTTACACAGGATTTAATCGTACTATGAGGTTGTTCTGGAACTAAAAATTTTTGAGAGTTACCAGAATTGTTTAAAATGGGCAGTTATTGACACACTTTTTTCTTGTTTTCTTACTTGTTTCCCCCCTCTTTTTAACAGCCTTCAAAACAAACTTTGAGGTACAAAACACTTGTTGGAGGCTGTTCTTGGGAAATGAAAGCGATAATGCATGAAGTGATGTGTATTTTGTGATTTACATTTTGTTATGCTTTGAGAATATTGAGCAAGTGAAACAAAAAGTTGAAATCCCATTTTAGTGCATACTTTTGGGTTATGTGTCTTAAAAGCTTCAAAAGTGAGTTTCAGAATTTGCGGTTTACCAGCTGGACCCCTGGTTCCCTGTGGTAAAGGCAGCTTGTTTTAACATTATTGAAACATTAAGAGAAGAAAAGTTTAAATCAAAGAGCTTGTTAGGTTAAACTTTCAGCCTAGGGTTGACTGGTCATCCTGCCACTCTTGGGGCCTATCCATCTACACCATATTCAGTTCTTTACAGGCTATTGGAGTTTACTACCTCTTTTTGAGGGTGCACATTGACACCGACTGTCTTTGTTTTCAAAACTTGATTACCCTCATCCGTTGATTCCCCTTTTATCCCCAGGACCCTCTAAAATGATGTTCAATTAGTGTGACATTTATCTGTGAAACAAACTAAAGAAGCAGGCCCCTTCTCCAGCACCTGCATTTTCCATAGTTTTGCACCACCATAGTGTAGTTTGTGGGCCTTATGTGTTCATCCAATGTTGTGCGATAGTCTTGCCACCAACAGTAATTAAGTGAGGAGCTCAGCCATAATACCTGACATTGGATATTGGCCCCTTTGTCCTGTGTCCCCTAACAATTAAACCAGTGGGTCTAATGGAAGATTCACCAAAGTGATGACCTTGATCTTGGAAACCATCTCCTTTCAAAAATATTGTACTTGTGGAGCGGTCCACCACATATATGTCCAAGGGTTCTGGTGTGGCCACAGGAAGCCCTTTTGTGCAGCATCTGGGGGTAGAGGTACCATCATAAGTACATTTTGTGGGTGAATTCTTTGATTGTATACCTGGAGGCGTGAAAGTCGAGATGCCATGCCCCAAATGCAGTACCAAGTCACTGTCAATTTCAGTGTCAAGGTCTTCATCCCATTTATGCATATGGGAAACTTTCGTTCATATCCATCGTGTCAACCAAGCGATACATGCTACCTTTGTTTATTCCCTCCCAAAGGATCAATTCGGGGTGTTGCTTGTCTGGTTCCCACGCTTTTTACTGTGGGATTAGATGTCCAATGCCTCATCTGTGTGTATTGGTACCTTTTAATTTTAACCTAAAATAAATGTGTCAAGCCTTCTAAAATGTGATGGGTGCTCTCCATTCATAAAGGTCTGCTAGTGTTTACATGCCTTCTTTAGTCCAAGCCTTCAAATTCTAAGCCCCAAGACCTGGTGAGAATTCAGTGATGTTGGTAATTAATGAGTAGGGACCCATTGTGGGAGCCACCCCATTTCATTCTTACTCTGTCTCAGAGGGCCAGGGACATTAGGGTTGAGCTTAGGAGCTCCCCCTTCCTCTCTGGCTGTTCTACTTGGAAAGGGCAATTTTCCTAGTGGGATAATTGTTGCTTGTTTGCCTACCTCCCATCCCCGCATTCCTCCTCTCTATATATCATATCGAACATTGTGCTGCCTGTCTTGCCATTAGATAATGACCTATGCTAGTGACCCCATGCCTCCCATCAAACTGGTTTTTAACAAGATCTTTTTGATGACCCTGCGTTTCTTTACACCAGCCCCCAATAAATCTGAACTTAGAGGGGATTGGGTCTTCCGACGTATTGCATATCTATGACAAGTAATGTCCACAGCTGTGCTGCTTCGGAAAATCTTCGGCGTCTGCGTCCTGCGTCGATGCAGCGTCCCCGAGGACGACGGCCGACGTCACCCGATGTGATAAGTAGGACGCACGACGCCCATTGCCTCAGTTCCGTTTTTTCCGCAAACGTGTTTGCTTCGTGAATCTCGGTACGCCTCGACTCTTTGGAGTTTGCTGTTTTCTTCTCGGTTCGTTGAACCTGTTTGGTTTTTTGTGAAGACCTGTTCGTGGCGATGTCTACTTCGTCTTCAACCCCGCGTCCAGGCTTCAAGAAATGCGGGGACTGTGGGTCCAAGATGTCGGTCACGGACTCACATGACGCCTGCCTCTGGTGCCTCGGGGAGGCCCACGATACGGACGACTGTCGACTGCCAGTCGCTCACGGCCAAGGCCTTGCAGGAACGCAAGAAGCTGTCGGTAGGTCGGGTGTCTAAGCCCCGGAAGTCGAGGTCTGCAGGGCTTTCGACGAATGACTCGAGAGGCGACTCTCCGCGTCATCGTCGGAAGTCCAGTGGGTCTCCTTCCAGGAGTCGGTCTCGCCACTCCTCCGCCTCTTCGAGGCATTCCCAGAAGCGCCGGCATCGGTCGCCTTCCCTGTCCTCTTCCGAGGACTCCGCCCGTCGGCGGGTCGCTTATCCCACCATGCAAGCGACACTGGAGGAATGGGCTTCCTTCAGGAAGCAGATGCTAGCGATTCTTGAATCGCAGGGCACTGGTCCGTCCGCGCCTCCAAGTGGGGTCGGGTCGGCACCGGTCGAGAGACACCGCTCATACGCCTTCGGGCTCGGGTGGTCGGCACGGCTCGTAGGAGAGGTCCCGCTTGGACAAGGGTAGCCGTTCTCGCCATGCCCGTTCGAGGTCCCGGTCCTCGATGCGCTCGAGACCGCGTGATCCTGTGCCGTCTTTGAAGAAGACGTTGACACCTGTGGCGCCGAGGTCGTCGACGATTTCTCTCGAGGCTCCACCTCCGGGGGGGTCGTCGGCACCTAGGTCGTCAAGAGACACGCTCGGAGCTCCAGCTTCGAGGCCTTTGTCAATGCTGGCGGCGCTGCAGCTGATGTCGACGCCGATTCGCACAACGCCGTTGCCGACTCGTTCGGCGCCCTCGACGCCTTTCGAGGCGGTGGTGTCGGAGGGGCCCCGTGGCTAAGGTCAGGCACAGCTTTGGTCCCCAGATGTCTTCCTCTCACCGCCTGGAGTACATTTCAGAGGGTGATGAAGGCTCTGATGAAGGCTCTGATGAAGGCTTGGTTCCGGTTACGGTACCAGATGAGCTTATCTCGGGCCTTAGCTAGTTTGATGACCTGAGGCACTCACTGCATGATGCCAGTGGACTGGATACCTCTCCGGAGGTGGAGTTTTGTAGGCCGGAGCCTGGCACTCATGCCGATTCTTCATATCGGCACCTTATGTCTTGGGTCACAGAGTACTTGGGTTGGTCGGCTCCCCCAGGGGAGTTCGTTCAGGATGATCTCACGGACATCCTTGATCTTGGTCCCCCCACTGACCCGGTATTGCCGTTTAATATGGCTCTGCAGAGACTGGTGGCGGCGGCTTGGACTGCTCCGGAGAGTCTCCCGGCAGTGGGCAAGTCTTTGTCGCGAAAATACAGTCCAGCCAGTAGCGACCCCTGCTACTTGTCCAGGCACCCCACTCCGGAGAGTTTGGTGGTGCAGGCGGCTACGGCCCCGGCAAAGCAGGCGTCGTATCCTACCATCCCTCCGGATAGGGACGACAAAGGTTTTGACGGCTGGGCGAAGAAAGTGTTTTCTTCAGGGGCTATGGCGCTTCAGGTGGCCAACTCCATATGTGCCTTGTCTCGTTTCACACACACTCTGTGGAACTGTGTTGCATTAGCGGCTGAACATATTCCCGAAGGGGACGAACGGGATGGTTTCCTTGCTATGTTTCAGGATGGCATGGATGCCATGTGTAAGGCCGTTCAGTCGGGTTTGGACATGGCAGATTGTGTCAGCCGGTCCATGGCGGCGAGCACCGTAATACGCAGGTTTGAGTGGTTGCGGAAGTCTGGGGTCACTCCTGATGTGCAGTCTCGGCTCCTCAACATGCCCTTTGACGGTGAACATCTTTTTGCCAGCAAGGCTGACGAGAGCCTTGAGAGGTTGCAGACCTCCAAAGCTGCAGCGAAGACGTTGGGCGCTGCAGTTCGACAACCTCTGCCTTTTCGTCCTAGGGGACAGCAATGGAGGGGAGGTTCCTTTCGCTATTACTCGTCCTTCAGTAAAGCGAGAGGAGCTAGCAGTCAGAGGCCACCGTAAGAGTGCCAGAGGTGCAAACAAGGGTACTCGAGGTGCCAAGGCCGCTCGGCCAGTTGCCTCTTTGTCCTCAGGCAACGCCGCAGCCGCTACCACTCAGTCATGAGGCCAGGTCCCATGATTCGCCGGTTGGGGGAAGGCTGGCGCAGCATCTTGTAGAGTGGCGAGCCATTACTTCAGATGTGTGGGTTCTGGAGATCATAACCCACGGCTACTGTCTTCCCTTTCGGCAGAGGCCTCACGACAATCGACCTGGGAACCTGTCTTTGAAGAGAGCGGATCCGCTCCTTGCGCAGGAAATTCAAGCCCTGCTGGAGAAAGGCGCCATAGAACTGGTGCCTGTTGCAGAGAGGAACAAGGGATGGTATTCCCCTTATTTTTTGATTTCAATGAAAGTCGGGGGGGATTGAGACCCATCATGGACTTGCGCGATTTGAACAAACTCCACAGGGAGGACAAGTTCAAGATGGTTAAACTCTCTCAAGTCCTCCAAGCCCTTCAACTTCAGGACTGGTTGGTGTCTCTCGACCTCAAGGACGCTTACTTCCATGTGCTGATCCATCCCAAGCACAAGAAGTACCTGAGGTTCGCGGTTGGCGACTCGCACTTTCAGTTTCGGGTCCTGCCGTTCGGATTGACCTCCGCCCGAGGGTTTTCACCAAGCTCATGGTGGTGGTGGCAGCGCATCTCAGGAAAGGGGGATTCACGTCTACCCCTACCTGGACGATTGGTTGATCAGGGGGAGCTCTCCCGAGCAAGTCCTGGATCATCTGTCCGTCACCTGCCACTCCCTTCACAAGCTGGGCTTCTCCCTCAATTTAAAGAAGTCCCATTTGACACCAACGCAGCGGCTCCAGTACATCGGAGCAGTGCTCGACACATCCCTGGGGCAGTGTTTTCCTCCCCAGGTTAGGTCTCTTCACATTCAGCAGATGGTGCACAAGTTTTAACTTGCCCAGAATCTCCCAGCGTCCGAGTTCTTGAGACTGCTCGGCCTCATGGCATCCTGCATTCTTTTGGTGCCAGAGGCTCGTCTGCGGATGAGATCTTTGCAGTGGGCACTCAAGCTCCAGTGGTCTCAGTCCTCCGGCAGGCTGTCGGACCCTGTTCAGGTGCCACCCTCAGTCACCCAGGACTTTCTGTGGTGGGCCGTCTAAGGCAATCTGATGAAGGGGCCCCATTTTGGCTGCCCTGGCCGGAGGTGACGATCGTGACGGACGCATCCCTCACGGGATGGGGAGCTCATGCCAACGAGTTGACAGTCAGCGATCGTTGGTCTCCGTCAGAGTCCAGACTCCATATCAATCTGTTGGAGCTGAGGGCCGTCAGGCTTGCCCTGAAGGCTTTTCTGCCGACTGTGCGAGGGAAGAGTGTACTGATTCTAACGGACAACACGGTGGCCATGCACTACCTCAACTAAAAGGGGGGGGGCAGGGTCACTTCTTCTGTGCAGGGAGGCGGTCTTCGCTCCTTTGGGGGACCCCTCAAGTGGATCTCTTCGCCTCCAGTGTCAACCGGGAAGTCCGAAGGGTTCTGCTCGCGGGAATTTCCTCCAAAAGGAGCCTTGGGAGACGCGTTTGTGGTGGTGGTCATTCCCACTGCTGTATGCGCTTCCTCCAGTCCCCGTCATCCCGCAAGTACTGCGGAGGTTACGGAGGTTCGGTTCCCGCATGATCCTCATTGCTCCGGCTTGGGCCGGGAGGACGTGGTACCCGGACCTTCTCTACTTGTCCATCTGCCCTCCAGGCCGTCTTCCCTACCGAGACGATCTGCTCTCACGGGAGGGGGGGGGGTCAGGTTTTCCATCCAGAGGTCAGATCCCTCAACCTTCACTCTTGGCTTCTAAAAGGTTGAGGTATAAGGATTGGGACCTCCCTGAAGACGTGATGGAGGTGTTGCTCTCGGCCAAGCGGACGGCAACAAAGTCTCTGTACCGTTGCCGTTGGAGAAAGTTCTGCGACTGGTGCAGAGTTAAGAATGTGGATCCTTTTGAATGTGACGTTCTGTCTATTTTGCTTTCCTTGGCCCACAGGGGCTTGAGAAAGTGGGGACCGTTAAAGGTTACCTGGCGGCGCTGTCCATATTTAAGCGCTCATCTGAAGAATGTTCCTATTTTAAGATTCCTTAATTTCTCAGTTTTTGAAAGGGCTCACTAATGTTTTCCCTCCGTCACCTTTTCTGGTGCCCGTTGGGGATTTGAACGTTGTTCTTAAGTTTCTTATGGGTAATCCGTTTGAGCCTTTGCAATCTTGCCCTTTGAGACTGTTGACTTTGAAAACTGTGTTTTTGGTTGCGGTTACTTCCGCTCGCAGAGTGCGTGAGTTACAGGCACTTTCAATAAGCCACCCTTCATTGTGTTTCATAAGGACAGCGTTGTCCTTAGAGTTCGTCCTTCTTTTCTTCCGAAGGTGGTTTCGGAATTTCATTTGAGCCAGAAGGTTGTCCTTCCGGCGTTCTATCCTCCTCCACATCGTGGTAAGGAAGAGGAGAGGCCCCATTGGCTTGATCCTAGGAGAGCGTTGAGCTTTTATATTTCGCGCATGTCCCGGGTCAGAGTGGACGATCAACTTTTCATTGGTTACGCTGGAAAGCGTTTGGGACAAGCTGTGGCGAAACAGACTTCGTCTCGTTGGATTATTTTAGCTATCTCCGAGTTTTACCGCTTGGCGGGTAAGGACCCTCCGGCTGGCTTGCGGGCCCATTCTACCAGGGGAGTGGCTGCGTCTACTGCCCTGCAGAGGGGTGTTCTTATTCTTTACATCTGTGATGCAGCCACCTGGGCTTCAGTACATACTTTTGTTTAGTTTAGTTTATTTATTTGTACCGCGCACCGAACCCTGGGGTAGCTGGGCGCCGGAGACTTAAAAACAGTTACAGCATGGCAAAAATATACAGTACAGATTGTGAAAAAACAACAACGGCTTAGTAGACCGGGTTACAGGTGGTCAACAGAGGCAAGCAGAGAGAAAGTGCATTAAACGGCATTTTTGTTGGAAAGCCATGTTTTTGTTTTGGCTCTAAAAGTCCAAAATGAGGGTTCTGCTCTAAGGTATGGTGGCAAAGCATTCCATAGTTTGGCAGCTAGGACCGGGAAGCTGGCGCCGCCTGCTTTTTTTAGGGAGAATTTGGGAACAGAGAGGCAGTGTGCGTATGGAGTTCTAGTTGGTCTAGTTGAGGTGTGATTGTGGAACTTGTCTGCCAGGTATTTGGGTGCGTCGTTAGAGCGGCATTTATGGACGATGACGAGGGATCTGAGGGAGATTCTGTCTCGTACTGGGAGCCAGTGAGCATCTTGTCTGAAGCTGGAGATGTGGGCGTTTCGTGGGATACTGAGGGCTGCTCTGATGGCATTATTTTGAAGTACCTGTAGTTTGTTCAGGTTGTGTTCTGATGAGCCAAGAAAGAGGGTGTTGCAGTAGTCAATTTTTGAGAGCACTAACGCTCTGGCTAGTGTAATGCAGCTAGAAGGTGATAGGAAAGGTTTGCAGGCGTTGATGAGCTTATTGGTGTAAGCGGTTGAAGAGGCAGTTGCGTTCACCTGTCTTTTGAGCGAGAGAGTAGAGTCTAGATAAACCCCAAGGGTTTTAATTTCTTTGGCTACTGTGATTAGGTTACCGTCTATGTTGATGGACGCGTAACGGGGGTCTAGTTTGTTTAGCTGGGGTTGGGAGCCGACAATGAGGAGCTCAGTTTTCTCATCGTTGAGGCATAGGCCGTGCTCTGCCATCCAGGCTTGGATCTCTAAATAAAGGTTGTTGATTTTGGTGGAGTCCTCGTCGTAGCACCCTGATAGGGTGATGAGAACCTGGGTATCGTCAGCATAGTTTGTGTAAGTGACACCTAGATTATATAGGCGGTCAAACAATAGCTTTGTGAAGATATTGTATAGGGTCGGCGAGACGCACGAGCCTTGAGGAACGCCGCAGGTGATGGGGACAGGGAGTGCTGATGCCCCTGGGGAGAAGACTCGGGTGGTTCGGTTGGTTAGGAAGGACTGGATCCAGGCAGTCGCCTGGTTAGAGAAGGCCGCTGAGGTCATCAGATGTTCTGTGAGGATCTGATGGTCGACGAGGTCGAAGGCAGCTGATAGATCTAGCAGTAGGAGAATGGCTAGATTACCCTTGTCCTTTGCCTCGTCCATCTGGATTTTTAGGTCCAGTAGGGCTGACTCTGTTCCATGCCTTGGCCTGAAGCCGGATTGTCTGAGACCCAGGAGGTTGTTGTCTTCCAGGTGCTTCTGTATTTGCAGGTAGGCCACTCTGTCTAGGATCTTTAGGATGTAGGGAACGGTGGTGATTGGCCTGTAATTAGTTGGGTTATTGGGGTCTAGATTAGGTTTTTTTAGAAGTGGCATGACCCAGGCCTCCTTGAGGCTACTGGGCACTGAGCTTGATTTGAAGGATGCATTGATGAGGGCTGTTATGAAGGGGGCCAGAGTGTTGGCGCCTTCTTGGATGATGGGAGCTGGGCATGAGTCCCCTTGGCATCTAGAGGGCTTGAGGCCCTTAATGATGCTTTCTACTTCTTTAGTGGAAACTGGTGAGAAGGAGAAGGGGGGGCAAGTAGGTGTTTTGGGGGTGGTGGGCGGAGGGTGGTTTGTTTTTTTGGATAGGCTGAGCTTTTTCTGTTCGATTTTGGATTGTAACGTGGTGATTTTGTCTGCAAGGGCTTTTTGAATCCTCTCACACCAGTCTGCATCTTTCACGCAGGTTTCAGCCAGAGTGGGGGGGGATTCGAGTTCCCTAAGGATATTGAAGAGCTCTTTTGTTTTGGATTTGGCGTTCTCAATTCTGTTATCATATGTCTCTTTTTTGGCCTTAAGGATAGCAGTTTTGTAGGTGGTGGCTGCTATCGAGAGTTGAGTTTTGTTGGAGAGGTTTCTCCAGGTGGCTTCTGCGGCTCGTTTGGAGTTTCGGAGGATTTTTAGCTCTGGTGTGAACCATTTGTTCATATGAGCTGCCGGTTTGGCTTTGGTGAGTTTGAGTGGGGCGATGGTGTCTATTGCTGATTCTAACGTTTTGTTGTAGAGGTCAGCGAGTTTCTCTGCATCTAGGTTGGCGTAGTTTGTAGGGGTACAGATATTGTCTATAAGTGGGCAGAGGTTTTGTAAAGTAATGTTGCGGTTGTTTCTGGTGAGGGTTTGGGGGATGGTAGGGGTTGGAGAGTTTGATTGTGAATTCCCTTGTATGGAGAAGGAGATGGCGTGGTGGTCAGACCAAGCAGTTTGCTCGTTTTTTGTAATGGTCGTAGAGCAGTTGAGATCCGCTAGCCAGTCCAGGGTCCTGCCTTTGTTGTGGGTAGGGTCTGTGATTCTGAGCTTGTCGAACTCCAAGTGCCGTAGGTTCACCAGCAGGTTTCCCCAGCCGAGGAGCATAGGCGATGCTTTCTCGTTCCCCTGGGAGGGCCTGTTTCTATACGCGTTCCCTCCAGTGCCATTCCTGATCCGGCTCATCAACCAGCTGAAGAGGTCACGGTGCAAGATGATCCTCGTCGCACCTGCGTGGCCGAGGCAGATATGGTTCCCGGACCTTCTGGACTTGTCAGTGTCCCCGTCAATCAAGCTGCCAGTGGACGCAGATCTTCTCTCCAGGAAAGGAGGCGCCATCCTCCATCACGACCCAAAGTTGCTGAACTTGCAGGCCTGGCTCCTGCAGCGTTAGAGTTTGGAGGATATGACATACCGGCCGACTGCAGAGAGGTTCTTGCAAAGGCCAGGGCGTCCTCAACTCTTAAATGCTATGGACACAAATGGAAGAGGTTCTCTGTCTGGTGCCACGCACAGAAGATTAACCCTCTACGGATTACGGCTCCCCAGGTACTGCCGTACCTTCTGACGCTCGCCAAGGCTGGACTGGCGCACGCGTCCATCAAGATTCATCTTGCTGCGATCTCCCGATACACCAGAACCACGGGGCGGACGTCTTTGTGGTCTCATCGTCTGGTGAAAGAATTCATGAAGGGACTGTTCAGATCGTTCCCGCCGGTGAAGGCTCCGGCCCCCGCGTGGGAGCTCAACGTGGTGCTGACCAAGCTCATGGGACCTCCAATCGAGCCTCTGCACTCGGCTCCGTTGAAGTTCTTGTCGTGGAAAACAGCGTTTCTTGTGGCCATCACCTCCGCACGAAGAGTGGGAGAGATCCAGGCCCTTTCCTGCAAGCCCCCCGTACTTGACTTTTCACGACACAAGGGTAGTGCTCAGGACGCACCCCTCCTTCATGCCCAAGGTGCCGTGGGACTTCCACCTCAACGAACCCTTGGTGTTGCCTGTTTTCTTCCCGTCGCCTTCGTCACCGGCCGAAAGGACTTTGCACTCGCTGGATGTGGCTAGAGCGCTGAAGTTCTACGTGGACCGCACAAAGAATTTTCGGAAGAAGTCACAACTTTTTGTGAACTTTGGACCTGTCAATCAGGAGAAGGCTCTATCAAAGGCCTCCATTTCCAGGTGGCTCTCCGGCTGTATCATGTACTGTCATCGGTTGGCAAACCGACCGCTGCCTGGCCATCCGAGAGCCCATTCCACCAGAGCGATCGCAGCTACCACGGCGTTCCTATCTGGTGTGCCCTTGCTGGACATCTGCAGGGCTGCTACGTGGAGGTCGACGCACACCTTCACGAAATTCTACTGCGTCGATCAGGATTCCAGGGAGGAGTCCAGGGTCGGCCAAGCAGTGCTGCGCAACCTGTTCGCCTAAGGTGAGCCTGGTGAGGAGGTAAGAATTGCTTAATGTTGAGTTTGATGTAATGCTTAATGTTGAGCCTTTGCCACCTCCCGTGGTTGTGCATGTGTGTACTGCTATGTATTCTTTATTCATGAGCATGTGAATCCATGCCAGACCCCATGCTGGAGAAGGAACAAGTTACTTACCTGTAACTGTTGTTCTCCAGCATGGGTCTGGCATGGATTCACATGCGAACCCTCCCGCCTACCCCTCTGCGGCTCTTCACTTGGTCATACTGCCACTTCACGTGCTACCAAATCTGAAGATGGCTGCCAGAGGCGGGGCTTAGGTAGAGGGCAGTCATTGGCTGTGGTCAGTATGACGCAGAGATCAGTGATTGGTTACTACTACGAAAGACAGATCAGAAACGAAACTGATACTGATTTTTTTCTTTACCGAGGATTCCCAGCCTGACGACGGGGAATATTCATGAGCATGTGAATCCATGCCAGACCCATGCTGGAGAACAACAGTTACAGGTAAGTAACTTGTTCCTTTCTAACCTGGTAACGTTCTTTCAATGGGATGGTCCGACGACGTATTCCATATCGCTCCCTCCCTACCTTCACCGCTGCAGAATTTCTTTTGCGATTGCAGCTTGCGTTCCGCAAGGCCTGGTGTGTCTGACTGGCGGCACACATTCTGGGGGAAAAAACTACAACTGAGGGAATGGGCGTTGTGTGACCTACTTATCACATCGCTTGATGTCGGAGGAGGTCCTCGGGGACGGCTCATCGATGCTGGACGCAGACGCCGAAGATTTTCCGAAGCAGCACAGCTGTGGACATTACCTGTCATAGATATGGAATATGTCGTCGGACCATCCCATCGAAAGAACGTTACCAGGTAAGAAAATAACTTGTTCTCTCGCATGGGGTCTGACATGTATTCACATGCTCTTGAATAACAAATAATCCCGGTCGTCAGGCTGGGAATCCTCGGTAAAAGGAAAAACAGTTTCACTTTCACTTAAAAACTGTATTTCGAAAGGATTGTGTCCACTCACATATTCCTTAACTTATGATATTTCCAGTATCCAGCTAAGCTGTTTCTGAATTATTTTTTCAGCAGAGGGCGCTGCACATCAATGCCTGTCGACTCAATGTGCCTCGGGGGCCTCTATCTCGATGTCAACGTCATTAAGGTATATATAGGGTGTGCAGCGTCTGTTGGCTTCAGTTCAGTTTTTCTGCGCTAACGCTTCGGATACGGTACGCTTCGTTCCTTTGTGAAAAATCTTACAGAAATTTTCAAAAAAGGCTTCATCGTCGGCGTCTTCTACTCCGAAGTCGGGTTTAAAAAAATGCAGTGACTGCGGTTTGAAAATATGAATATGCTTCTTTCCTCCATGAGGACGCAGAGCCATCATCGGATGAATCTAGACCTTTTGGCCTCCAATATGGTATGCCCATCAGTCTCTGAGGCCCTCATTTCTAAAGAATCCAGAATGAAGGATCTTCAAGAGTGTCTACATGATGCCAGTGGTGTGGACACCTCATCAGAGGTACAGTTTATCAGATCCATATGATCATGCAGTTACCTATAGGCAGTTGATGTCAAGGGTAGTTGAGTATATGGGATGGACTAGACAAAGTCCAGTTTGCGAACAAGATGACCTGACCGACATTCTGGACAGGGGACCTCAGGAAGTTCCAATTGTACCATTCCATGCAGCTATGCAAAGTCACGTAACTACCAATTGGGAGGCGCCTGAATTAAACCCAGCAAACAACCAGAAACTGACTTCTAAATACAGGGTGTTGAGCAATGATCCTTATTTATTAAAACGCCGGAGAGTCTGGTAGTACAAGCTGCCACCTCAACCACTAGTCAAATGCCTACCCTACTATTCCTCCTGATGGGGATGATGAGCGTTACGACGCTCTAGCCCAAACGTTTTTTCGGCTGTAAGTATGGCCCTGAAGTCAGCAAATGCCACGTGCACGTTGGCTAGGTTCATTCATACTACCCTTTGGGAGTGTATATCCTTGGCACCTGACCATATCCCTGAAGGGGAAGAACGAGACAGGTTTTTGAACATAGTCAAGGATGCTATCTGTGAATCCCTCCAGACTGTTCTAGGCTCTGCTGACCGTATCAGCAGAGCAATGGCAGCTAGTACAGTTATGCGCAGGTTTGCCTGGTTGAGGAAGTCAGGATTTGCTCCAGATGGACATTCCAGACTGCTTAACATGCCCTTTGACGGTACACGTTTGTTCAATAGCAAGGCTGATGAAAGTCTGGAGAACTACAAACTTCAAAGGCAGCAGCCAAATCCCTTGGTGCTGCGATTAGACAACTTCCATATTGCCCCACAGGTATGCCCTGGAGGGGTAGGTCCTTTCGCCACTAATCCACATTACGAAGAGGCAGAGGACAGTGAGTTCAAAGAGGCCAAAGAAGATTCCCATGTGGTAGACGGGGAAGAGGTACTAAGACCGCCTCAGCAGTGGATACTTTGCCATCAGCCACTGCGTCAGCTGCCCCAAAACCTCTGAGGACTTAGTTCACAAGACTGCAGTGGGACGTAGACTGTCGCAGCATCTGATAGAATGGCAGGCTATTACATCAGATGCATGTGCATTGGAAATAATTGCCCAAGGTTACTGCCTTCCCTTCCTAAAAAAAAGAAAGAAAAAAAACCCTGTCATCCACCGGGAAACAACTCTTTCAAAGTTCCAGATCCACTCCTTATGCAGGAAATATTAACCCTGCTAGAGAGAGGTTCTATAGAACCGGTAGCGCAGAGGAACAAGGGTTGGTACTACCCATACTTTTTTGGAATTGGAAAGGCCAGAGGATTGAGACCCATCTTGGACTTAAGAAACTCTAACAAGTTCAAGATGGGTTACCCTTTCTCAGATCCTTCAGGCCCTCCAGCTTCAGGACTGGATGGTATCATTGGACCTTCAGTATACTTACTTTCATGTGCCATTCCATCACAAGCACAGACAGTACCGAAGGGTCTCCGATGGCAGTTTTCATTATCAGTTGCGAGTTCCACCATTTGAGAGGACCTCCACCTGAGGGTTTTGACCAAGTTAATGGCGATAGTGACAGCATGTCTCAGGAAATGGGGGGGTCAGGGGGGTTCACGCCTACCCCTGCCTGGACGATTGGCTGATCAGGGCCAGTTCTCCCAAACAGGCCCTGGAACATCATCTCAGATCCACCTGTCACTCCCTTCACAGAGTGGGCTGCTCCCTCAACTTCAAGAAGTCTCACATGATACCATCTCAAAGGCTCCAATTCATTGGAGCTGTCCTGGATGCATCCCTGGGAAAGGCCTTGCTGCCAGAGGTGAGGGCTCAAGACATTCTGCTGATGCTCACCAAATTCCAGAGTGCCCAGAATCTCCTAGCCTTCGACTTTCTAAGGTTGCTCGGCCTCATGGCATCCTGCATTTTTTTGATGCCAGAGGCGTGCCTAAGAATGAGATCTCACCAATGGGCTCTCAGGTCTCACTCTTCCTGAAAATTGGGACCACTGTCAGACATCCTACAGATTCCGAGCAGTCACTCACCAGACCTTCGGTGGTGGGCTTGCCAGAACATTCTGAAAGGAGAACCTTTTTGGCAACCATGGCCGGAGATAACAGTAGTGGCGGACGCCTCACTCATGGTGTGGGGAGCCCCCACCAACGATCTGACACATCAACCTTTTGTATCTGAGGGAACTCCTACTAGCGCTGAAGGCCTTTCTGCCCTCTGTATGGGGAAAGAATGTCTTAGTAATGACGAACAACACAGTGGCCATGTACTACCTCAACAAAAGTGGTGTAGGGTCACTACCACTGTGCAGAGAGGCAATGCAGCTCTGGTACTGGGCAATCCAAGAAGGGATCTCCCGATCAGCAGTTCACCTAGCCAGAGTTGAGTATACAGTGGCAGACGCTCTGAGCAGGCAGAGCACAGTCCCCCACGAGTGGAAACTAGTTCAGGAAGTCCTTCAAGAGATCTTTACCCTTTGGGAAAACTCTCGTGGATTTGTTCACGACCAGTGTCAACTGGACGTGCGAACAGTTGTGCTCCAGGGAATTTCCCCCAAGGGGAGTTCTAGAAGACTTGTTTGTGGTGGACTGGGAATTTCCACTCCTGTACGCGTTTCCTCCAGTCCCAGTCATTCCTCAAGTTATCAGGCGGTTGAGAAAGTTTGGGAAATCCATGATCCTAAATGCTCCGGATTGGGTGAATAGGACGAGCTACTCAGACTTTCTGGACATGTCCATCTGCCCTCCAATTAGTCTTCCACAAAGAGAGGACCTTCTCTTGCGAGAGGAGGGTCAGGTTCTCCATCCAGAGATCAAGACACTCAGCCTTCACGCATGGTTTCTGAAAGGCTGGGGGACGCATATCAGCCGAGTAGCCTGGGGGACGCATTCTCCTTCCGGTGGGAAGGGCTATTTCTGTACACATTTCCTCCGTTCCCGCTACAAGTCAACACACCGTGTCAATGCAAGATTTGGTATCTGCAGCCTGTCGGCATCTTCTCACCAGAGAAGGAGGAGCAATCCTTCATCACGACCCAGGATCGCTGAACCTTAGGACTTGGCTCCTACAGCCCTAGAGTTTGGACGGTGAGTTGCCGGCAGACTGCAGCGATGTCCTCGCAAGGGTGTCATCAACCTTGGAAGTGCTGAAGCGTTTTGCTATGAGGTGCCGGTCACAGAACATTACCCCTCTGAGGGTCATGGCCCCACAGATCCTTCCATACCTCATACCTACTATCCTTGGACAAGGCCAGACTGGCGCATGCCTCCATCACGGTGCATCTGGCAGGTATCTGCCGCTACTCCAGGTCCCCTGGAAGAGCTTCACTTGGGTCACACCGACTCGCCAAGGAGTTTTCTGATCTTTCCCGCCAGTGAAGGCTCCTGCCCCGCCGTGGGAATTTGCATGTTTCTGATGAGGCTCATGGGGGGGGGGGATGCCCCCTTTTGAGCCTATGCATCAGGCCCCACTCAAGTTTCTCTCGTGGAAAACTGCTTTCCTTGGGGCCATCACCCCTGCCAGAAGGATAGGTGAGATCCAGGCCCTAACCTGCAAGCAACCATACCTGACTTTCCACGAATAGAGGGTGGTGCTGTGTACACACCCCTCTTTCATAGCAAAGGTTCTGTCGGAATTCCACCTCAACGAGCCTTTGGTGTGACATGTTTTTCTTTCCTGAAACCCTGGTCGCCGGCGGAAAGGGCCTTGCACTTGCTGGACGTTGCTCGTGCCCTGAAGTTCTATGTGACACACAGTTTTTGGAAGACTTCACAGCTGTTGTTCAAGGCTTCCATTTCAAGGTGGCTCTCAGGCTGCATCACGCACTGTCATGGGTTGGCTAACTGACTGCTGCCCAGCTGCCCGAGAGCCTACTCCACCAGCGCGATCGCTGCGACAATGGCTGTCCTTTCTGGTTTGCCCCTGCTGGACATCTGCAGGGCTGGTTCATGCTCACTTTAACGAAGTTCTACTGCGTCGACAGGGATTCCAGGGAGGAGTCCAGAGTTGGCCAGGCAGTGCTACGCAATCTGTTTACTTGAGGCGAGTCTGTTTGAGGTAAGAATTATTGCTTCTGCTGAGCCTTGCCACCCCCAGTGGTTGTGTAATGTTGTACTGCTATGTACTCGTTATTCATGAGCACGTGAATCCATGCTAGACCGCATGCTGCCGAAGTTTGTTACTTACCGGATACTTAAATTTATAGGCGCGCGGCCCTTGGAGCTCTCGCTGCCCTGACTCCGCCTACCGGTGCCAGTCCTCTTTCCCATGTCGACGGGAGCGGACAGCTTTCACCAGCGCTCCTGGGTTTGGCTTCGGTCTTGTAATTCCATGCACTCTTTCCCCCAGATACTGTCTTTAGTCTTTTTCTTTAATCAGGTACTCGGTCCTCTGGGGCCACGCTCCTCGTCGGCGCATGTCGATGTCGTTGGGCTTCAGCAGGTGTCCAGCCTGCGAAGGGCTCTTCCCTATATCATACCCCCACTCTCTTTGCCTTTGCTGCCTTGGCCCTGATCATGGCTGGGAGGGTTGTACTGCGTGTGACATGCTTACACTGCACGCTCTGTAGAACAGGTTGGATCAATGGAGGGAGCTCTTCAAATGATCTCCTCCAGAGGACTTGAAGGACTTTGTCAAACACAAGCCAAGGCTCAAGGTGGGCCACTTCTTTAATCTGCACCCCGCAAGGGTGAACCTTTTCCAAGGAAACGTCGAAGCGAGATGGACCATCCAGGTTCTAACACCAGCACGGGTACCGAGGCTGCTTCAGCTACCGGCAATGGGGTCGCTAGATCCTGCCGGTGAAGTTGCTGAGGGACCGCAGGGATCTTTTACTGGGTGTCCACCCGATGGGCTGCGCCCTACTACCGGACAAATATCTGAGGGGGCGCCTGTACTCCTGCGCCACGTAACGCCCCACTGGCCTGAGAGGACAGGTTTTTTGAGAAATTCCACACTTATGAGATCCCCTCAGATAGGATCCATCCTTCAGGATGTGGTCAGGGACATGTTACCTCCGGTCCCGCATCCTGCGCCCTTAGTCATTCCTCCTATGGCTCCAGCGCCTCAGGCCCCCGCATAGCCTCGGCTGCCTGCGCCGGCCCCCATTATTCTGGCTCCTGTGCCCCAGGCGGTTCCATACCAGCCTCCACAGCAGCCTCCGGCTCCGGTCTCCACACCTCAGCCTGCGGCACCCAGTACTCCTCCACCCGTCTCGGACCGGCAGGACACCCTGGTGAACACTGATGAGGAGGGCCCCGACACTCCGTCTTCTGCCAAGTCATTCCATGAACAGCTTACATGTCTGGCTGAATACTTGGGGCTTCCACAACCTGAGGTTGAACCAGAGGCGGGGGTCCATGCCGAGGTCCTCACTCTACGCCCCGCAGCTAGAACAGGGATTCCGATGCAGAGGGACGTTGTCGCCTTGGCCAAAAAAGGATAACTTAAACCCCACTCGGCACAGTCAACCAACCGGCGCCTCAACGCCAAGTATAGGCAATTGGGGGGGGATACACTCTTGCTGTCTGCACACCTTCAGCCACACTCTTCAGTGATTGCCATGGCCATGATCTATTCTAAGCCGCAGTCTTCCTCTGCCACCGTGTCCTCTGCCCTGCTAGGCAAGGAGGAGAAAATCTTGAAGGCATTTGGAAAGCAGGTCTAATCCAATGCCTTGCTGCACCTTAGTCTAATGCGCATGTCATGCTTGCAACCGTTAACCAAAGGCTTTGGTGGGAGATAGCCGACTTCCTTACAGAACTTCCGGTACACAGTCGGGCCCGCTTCAAGGCGGGGCTGGCAGAAGCAAAGATGGTGGCTCAAGAAGACATGGAGTCCACAGTGGCACATGTATACACCTCAGGCCGTGCCATCTGCATCGCCACGGACACGAGAAGGACGGCCTGGCTTCGGGCTACCAAATTCAACCCGGACATCCATGAGCGCATATTGGACCTTCCATTCGGAGGTAGCAACCTCTTTTATTCCACCACTGATGAGGAACTTGATGAGAACAGTTCCCAGACTGCAAAATCCTTATCTATCCTCACAAAGTCCACGCCCAAGACATACAGCCAGATGCACCCGTGTTCCGACAAGGGGCGGGCTTTCGGCGGGTTCCGTGGCTTCCAGGAACGTAGGTCCAGGCAGCTGGACTGATCTCCAAGTCAGCACCACTGCAAACCGCACAATATGGGGAATAGGGGCTTAGTTCAGTCCCCCTCCTCAGCCCCTGCCTCAGTGAAAAAAAGGCATGACACTCCCCTCCAGTTCCAAGTGTCTCCGGAGGGGGAGGGGAGGGTGCAGGCTTTTCCTTCAAGCACATTATTGGCGCGTGAGGTTTGCCGACCCCTGGATCCTGTCAGTAGTGTCCACGGGCTACTGCCTACCGGTTCCTCACTCTCCTCCCTCCTCCCCTCCCACAGATTGGGACAACAACTCTGTTGGAAATTAGATCGCTTGTAGAGAGCCAGGCAGTGGAAGAAGTCCCAGCCTCCCCAGCGGGGTATGACTTCTACTGCAGGATTTTCGTCCTACACAAGAAGATCCAGGCTGGCCTGAGAGTTGTTGACCTTTTCACACTTGTGTATAGGCGCATTATAAATGCCATATCATATCACCCTGAACTTCTTCCTCCCTCTTCAAAAGTTCAAGATGGTTACCCCAGCGCTTATTGCGGAGACGCTGTGCAAGGGAGATTGGATGTACTCCCTGGATCTGAAAGACGCATACCTACACTTCCCGATTTGGCAGCCTCATGAACCTCAGGATCATTGGCTTCCATTTCCAATACAAGGTTCAGAGCAGTGACCTCAGCATGGTGGTACCAGCACCTCTTGGGTATCGTGGCGGCATGTCTGCTGGCTGTGCCATACAAGAGGCTCAAAATGAGAAGATTACAGCTGCACTTGGCAGCCTCATGGAGTCAGGAGCGGGTTTCTCTGGACCTTCTGTGATGGAACACGGACTGCAACCTGAGGATAGGCAGACCCTTCCGGCAATCAGCACCTCAGGTTACCATCACCATGGATTCTTTCTTGAAGGACTGGGGGCTACCCTGGATAGCCACAGCGTCCAAGGAGTTTGGTCTCTTCAGGAACAGGAGGCCCACGTCAATTGGCTGGAGCTGAACACCATCTGGCTGGCATTGAAAGCCTTTCTGCCGCTTATCAGTGGCAAAATGATCCTCATTCAAACTGACAACTACACCAGCATGTATTACATCAACAGCGGGCTGGCACCAGGTCTCCTCCCCTATGGAGCCTGGCAGTCAACATTTGGGAGTGGGCTCTGGAGAACAGCATTCACTTGAGGGCAATCCACCACTCGGGGGAGTCCAACCTGGAGGCAGATAAGCTCAGCAGGTTGGGTGCAGACAATAACGAATGGCAATTGAACAATAAGGTCTTTCAGGGGATCTTCCGCAGATGCAGGCATCCCCAGGTGGATCTCTTGGCCACTTGGTACAACAGGAAGTGCCCTCCGTTCACTTCCTGGCAAGGACAGGGCCTAGGCTCCCTGGGCGATGTGTTACAGTGGAACAGCATGAACGCATATGTATTTCCTCCCATTCCCCTGGTACATAGGGTGATCTGCAGGGTAAGGGAGTCCCGACACGTCAGTATCATTCTGATAACTCTGTGGTGGTCGGCCAGACCTTGATTCTCGGAACTGCTCAGCCTGTCCGACCAGGCTCCTATTCACCTTCCATTGGGCCCAGCTCATCTACTATCGCAGCAAGAGGGCACAGTCATCCACCCCGCCCTGCAGAGGTTAGTTCTCGCAGCATGGTTCCTGAACGGGTCACATTGAAGCATCTGCGTCTTTCATAGGCTAACCTAGACATCATTCAGGGTGCTAGGAGACATGCTGCTAGGAGCCATGCTACTAGGAGCCAGTACCAAAGCAGGTGGTCTAGGTTTTGCCACTGGGCTGAGTCTAAGGAGGTCGATCCTCTAACTTGCATGTCGGACGTCGTGCTATCGTTCTCTGCACACCTCCCCACTCGGGTGCAAATAGATACCTGCCGCACCTACCTGACGACCATTGGAGCCTTCCGGAACTCAGGAGGAGGAGGTTTTTTCGTCCTCCAACCCGGTGGTTAAGACATTTGGTGGGTCTTACCAGGTTCTACCCACCTATCAAGAAGCCATACCCCGTGTGGGACCTCAACATAGTGTTGGGCGCCTCGGCGCATAAACCCTTTGAGCCAATGGCGTCTGTGGACATCAGGCTGGTCACCATTAAGACAGCCCTCTTTGTGGGTCTTACGTCTGCATGCCGGGTTAGCAAGATCCAAGCTCTTGTGGTTTCCGAGCCTTACACTACTTTTCATAGGGACAAGGTGGTGCTTAGAACGCATCCCACTTCTTGCCGAAGGTTCTTTCATCGTTCCACCTAAATTAGGAGATGGTGCTTCCCACTTTTTTTGCGGACCCCAAGGACGATGCTCAGAGGGTTCTGCACTGTCTAGACGTTAGGTGCGCTCTAAAATTCTACCTGGACAGAACCAAGAGCTTCCATAAATCTGAGGCTTTGTCACCTTTGGCAGGTCAAAGCCAGGATATCGGGCTTCTAAGGCCTGCATAGCAAGATGGATGGTTTTGGCTATTAAGGAGACCTATGACTGGCAGCACAAACTGCTTCCAGCAAATATGCATGCCCACGCTGTCGGAGCCAAGGCCACGGCAATCGCTTTCCAGAGACCCGTCCCGTGGCAGGTCATCAACCCTCCCTCCTACACCTCTGTGACTTTTCATGATCATACTGACACTTTACGTGCTTACTCAATCTGAAGATGGCTGCCAGAGGAGGGGCCTTTAAGTGAAAGTATTTTTGTTTTCTTTTTTTTTTTTTGAGGATTCCCAGCCTGATGACAGGGAATATTCAGTATTCATGAGCATGTGAATACTTGCCAGACCCATGATGGAGAACAATAGTTAGGGCTGCAGGCTGTGTAGCATCCCCAAGGAAGGCTATGGAATATGTATAGCACACTGGGGAAGAACGTGTATCTTCAGTGCCACAATTCTCCCGGTCCGGGATATTCCTTGTTTTGACCAATGGCTCGGTTCTGAGAATGTCACAGAATACTTTGGGGTAGTTCACCTGGTATTGTCTACTTTGCTGTGCAGCTATACTAAAGCCCAAATAATATTATATATAATCTGTTCCCCATGTGATATATGATTTGGCATTCATAAAGTATCTGTACACAAGTGTTTCTAGGTGCCACAAAACAAGGAAGACAGTGGTAAAACAGGACAAACGATCCTACTAGGCCTTGTCATTCGGATCATCCAAGTGCAAAAAGGTGCAAGGGTGGGAAAAGTAGAGGGGGGATTGTAGGGGAAAGTGGTTATGGCACCATGGCTCTGAGTAAGCGCAGCACGTTTCTTTGCAAGTGAAGGGGGCAGTAGGGGTTAGTTTACAGCCCCTAAATGCACGGTGGGCCGCAGGAAGACTGGTTAAGCAAGTGCATGGTACCCTGCGAGTCTTTGAGGGTACCCAGGAACCAGTCAGGGCAGACAGGAAGGTTAGCAATGAAAAGGGTGGGAAAGGGCAGTGGAGAAAAGGAGGTCTTGAGCAGCTTCTGGATCTTCAGGTGGTCCGGCTCAAGTTTGAGAGGGGCACGTGAACTTAATGCTGCCCGTCGTCATGATGTTCTGAATATTCTGAGACTACCAGCCCTTTTTGATTCATTGTAATGGACTATGAATCTGGTGGTCACCATGAACCCTTTAGCACCTCCAGTAAGGCTGGGAGAGGGGGACACTCAAGTATATCAATACGTCTGCACTACCTCCTAACTTCCCTTTCCTATCATTAGCGCTTATTTTATTGGCAAGTGGCTCCTTGGCCAATGCAAGGATTAATGGAGACATGGAGCAGCCTTACCTGGTCCCCTTTTGAGGCTGCTGTTGGACTGGTCAGAATGCCCTCAGCCGCTCCTTCCCCCCCAAGACCCCTGTTAGCTAATATTCAGGATTTGTCAAGAGTTTTACTAAACAATCTGTCAGATGGATCTTCAAGACCTTATAAAATTTAACAAAAGACCTGTCTAATCCAGGAGCTTTATTTGGGGATCTTGTTACCTCATCTTTCAATATGGGACCCTCTTGCTACTCCTTTTTCGATATGGGTAGCCCCACTGGGCCAATAAAAGTGTTGTGTGGTCTGATCCCATTTCTCCTCACACATGTCAATAAATTCGGAATTATCGCTTTCTTCCCACTCTGCCCCCCAACCAGCCTCGGACTATTCCTAATTCGGAATTCTTTCTTCCCACTCTACCCCCCAACCACCCTCGGAATAGTCCTTTGTGCCTGGGTGTGTTTAATCATGTGGGATAATAGCTGGTTGGCCTTGTCGCCTAGGGGGCAATATGTCTGTTCAGCACCCTCTCAGGTATATAAGCTGTACGTTTCTTTAGGTGTGCTTCTAGTTTGGCTCTTGCTATCCTCAGCTGTCTTTGTGCCTGTAGGAACCTGATCTTTGAAGTGTTTTTCTTGTCACATACTACTACTTCCATCACCTACCCCTGCTCCTAACAAAGGCTGTGGATTTGTTAATACATTCTCCCCGAAGGGCGACTTTCATTGTATCGCTGTAAGGTAATGAACGAGAGGGAAGCAAGGGTAAAGGCACCACAGAGCACCACGGCAAGGAAAGGGTGGGAAGCCGACTGGAGGAGGGACAAGGGGGAGTGACGGATGGCTGATCCAAAGAATCAGAAGCACAGAGGGACTGACGGTGCTTTTTTCTATTGTCCCCAGGTGATGCGAGCGGAAGAAGGGGAGGACGGCGGTTTCTTGTGGGCGTATTGAGGCGAGCAGCTGCGATGCACTGAAGAGAGAAGAAAGAGCCCAGTTGGGCCAAAGCTGTGAGGAGCCGTTGCGTTCATGAAGCCCGTTGGGCTGCATGAGGGAGACGCTGTATAGAAAATAGCCCCGTTGGGCAATTTGAGGCTGTGAGGAGCCGTTGCGCACCAGAGCCCCCTTGGGCTATGTGAGGGAGGAGCCGACTGGACCTGAGCCCCGCTGGGCGGATGAGTGCCGAAGGAGTGTTCCGCTCCACCCGTTCCGTCGTCTTGTCTGCAGCGACGTTCCAGGCTGAGAAGGGGAGCGGGATAGCCAAGACTCGCTCTGAAGCAAGAGGGAGCAGAAGAAGCGAGAGTGAAGGTAGGGGAACATCCAGAGCAGGAGAAGCGTAGACCGGGATTTTTGTCCATTCCCTTCCTCCTACCTGGCACAACCTGTCAGACCTCCAGGGCTGAGAGACATACAAACAAATAGCTCGAAGAAGGGCAAGGCTATGGGAAAAAGGGGGGAACCAATGACAGTCTAACCTCCTTTTCCCCCTATCTAAATCCTGAGGGAGACCCGGCAAATGGGGAAAGGGATAGCAGACCTCCGGCACACCAAAGGAAGGTCGGCATAGAGAGAGAACCGACTTTGGGTACGACCTGAGCATCCCCAAAGGATTGGGGGTTGAGAACCTTCAAAAAAGATTACAAAAATAAAAGTTGTTAAGAAGGCAAACCAGAGTGTTGTCCTTATTTCTATACCGCACCTGTGTTCCCTTACCCAGGGAGATTCTATGAAAAATATTCAATATCTACGGTTATTCCCCTCTTAATGGCAGTCTTTTAGTACCTCGTCGCTCAGTTGCCAGGGAAGCCTACTATGGAGATCAATGTGTCTCACTCTGATTGATTGAAATACTCCCTGGAGCAGGATCAAAAAGTGCTGTTACGCCAACCGTGTCCCAATGAACACAAGGATTAAGCAGCAGGCCAAACGTCTATCCAAGAGAAGTTCTGTGTACAAACAAAAAAGTGTGTGTGTGTGAATTCTCACTGGATGTAAAAATCTCCATATATCCACAGATCCCTGCTCCTGCATAAGCCTGGTTAGCGTAGGGCTTTCGTAAAGTATGCTTGATCCAGCATTGCTGGTCTCTTTTGTTGGGTTTGGGACCATATTATAATCTCCACCTGTAACTGTGGCCCTCTGCAAAAGCAGCCACCTCTGGGATTAGGTCCAACATGAAGCAGTCCTGTGCTTCATTTGGGGCATAACAATTGAGATAAGGTGATCATGAAGTATCTCCCTTTCTCATCTTTCTTTATAGAAAGCCTGGTAAAGGGAGTACCTCTTGTAATTAAGACGTACCCTCCCCCACAAGAATTGCAGTGGAAACCTTTTGGTGTGTAAACGATATTCATCCTTTGGGAGTGAGTCTCTTGGAGCACTGCAACATGGGCCAGATGGCTTTGAGACGTGCTATTATACTAACTTGTTTAACCTGTGAAGGCACCCACACATTTTAAACAATCATGACTAATTCTTAAGCCAGAGAAAGATTTATATGGAAAGGCACTTTATAGTCAACCCTGATATTCAGCCCTATAGCCCTGTTACACAAGTTCCACGTCCGCAGGTGCCACCACAGCCTTCATTCTCCACCTCCAGCCAGTGCCAGTCCAGAAGACTGTCATGCCAGTTAGGTTCGTTGTCTAATCGCAAGACGAAGATCAGGTAACTGACGAGGAGCAGCTTTCACCATCAGTGAAGGCATCACATGAACACATGCATTAGAAACTGATTTAAAAATCTTAAACAACATACAGCTTAACAGCAGTCCTCTGAGAGTTAAAACGGGCATTCCATTAGAGCTAGATGTCAAGAAGTCACAGAAAATATGTTCCGACAAACTTAAAATTGGACACGCAATTCTGTATTGTCCCGGAAGAGAAGTTGGGGATGGTGAGCCAAACCATTAGCATTTGTTGCAACATCAATTATCGTCTTCAATGCCGTCCTCCAACACACATTCCGATAAGGAGGAGAAAGCTAAAGCTGCAGTCTGCAAACTTTTTTCTTTTGTCTAAACAGTGCTCTGTTGGTTAACAAAGAGGGGTTTGTTCTGCCGTGTACAATTGTAAGAGCGGGACTACTTTCTGATTCTAGTATGCCCAAATAATTTCTATTGTGTCCAAGGAAATACAAAAACACTGTAAATGTGAAAATGTACATGAAGTAGTTCAGACAGAAATAGGTATTATATACAGCTTATGAGTTTATTTTGCTGCTGGGTGCATTTGGTAAATCATGCAACCGTATTTGTTAATACAAGACTGTTTGTACCGAGAGCCAACACAGAATGCGAAACAAATTTTACATTCAGAGATACTTGGTTAGCCCTGTCCACACATCATTGTGATGGCCAAATTAATTGACAAAATGCGATAAAACAAACAAAGTAACCTTCACCATTAGTGACAAGTGATTATCGTGTGTTCAGATGCAAGACAACCCAAAACAAACACATTAAATGGAAAAGTTCTTGGTTGTCTGTAGCCAGGCTAGAGGGTGACCTAACACGTGGTCGACGTCTAGATTTGGATCAAAAGGTTTTTTGGGACCAGGAGAGGTATGCAGATATTGGTCCTAAAGACGTTTCGGCTGGTAGCCTTCATCTTGGGCCTGGAATAGGTCTCCCTAAAATAGAGATACGGGGACACTATTAGTGTCTGAATCAAGGGTAAAAATCTGTTGTTATAATTAAAAAACACAATATATTCCAAGAATATGGTACACCACAATAAAATCGGGGGCAAGGGAGAGACAGAACTGACCTTGGGGGCTGCAATGCTGCAAGATTCTATGGATTGTTTATGCCACCCAAGACAATTAGGGTGCGGAGTTGGCTGGGCTTCTGGGCGTTGGTTGACAGGCTGTGAAGAGCTGCAGGGGTCGGAGAAGTGTATAAAAGTCAAAAACATGTAGTTCAGGATATTATGGGCTGTAATGGTTGGGGAGCGAAAGGGAAACGCTCACCTTACTGGGTATTTACTATGCCCAGAAAAGATGCTGGAAAATCAAAAGAAGCCGGTAAGTGGGCCAGGGTCAGCAGACGTCTGACTTCAACTTGAGAGTTGCTGAAATTGGGCCGGGTTCGTTGTCTGGTCTGTATTAGTAAGAGAGAAGTACATAAGAATTAGGGAAGGCGAGTGAGCGAGCTCGGTATATTGTGTAAGTAAAGTGCCACAGAAGTAACAGGAGGTTCTGATTACCTTTGGTATTGTTCAAAGTAGGCTGCAGTCTGGCGAGTGAATTCGCGTAGGCAGCTTGCGAGCAAAGCGTCTCGTTCACATGGGGAACTGGCATTAAGTGGAGAAGAGGCCGTGCAGCGGTACTTGGTGCGCATGCGCACCGCAGGTAGTATTCAGCGATAGCGCATGCCTGTACCTGAGCTTCTGTAGCGTTACTGAGTGAGCCTGTCAGAAGGTGGGGATGCTAATCGCTGGCGCATGCGCGTTTGGGAAACTCGGTGCACATTGCTGTGAGTGGTATTCAGCGATCGCGCATGCCTGTACCTGAACCTCTGCAGCCCCACAGAATGAGCCCGTCCGGAGGCGGAGACACTAATCGCTGGCGCATTCGCGCCCGGGAAAAGCGACGCACACCGCTGTAAGTGCGCAAACCGGACAAGGTCCTTGTGGTTTATGTAAGTGGCAACAAACTACGGGAAACAGTTTTTTACTACATACTATGAAATGAGCCAGGTTGTCACCATTCGTGATCTCATCACGAAGACAGGAGAGTTCATGAGGGGTAGCAGACAGAGAGTAAGGTCAAAGTTAATGTGTTTATCTGCGGAAATGTATGGGATCTATCTCATTGAGGCCGTTAGTAGTGCTTTTGAGTTTAAATATCCACCATGCTTCTTTGTGGTTAAGTGAGTTGGTCACGTTATTTGTGTTTGCAACTGTGTCTGCTATCCACCACAGGATATCATCCGGACCATGATGGTTTTCGATAAAATGTTCTACCATTGGGGCAGATGTAGACTTGCAACGGATTCGAGATCTATGTTCTCCGATCCTTTTGTTGATTTGTCGGGTAGTTTGCCCCACGTAGCGAAGCCCACAAGGACATTCAATAATGTAAACTACATTGGCTGTTTTGCAGTTGGTAAACTGTCTAAGTTGCCAGTCTTTTTCACCTATTCTGAATGAGGACATTTTCTTGGTGAAGCGGCAGACCGTACAGGTGCCACAGGGATGGTGCCCCCTTATTTCCCGCATGTTCCAGAGTGTGGATCTTTGTGACTTCTTTTGTAATCTTGCATGTGAAAGCATGTCTTTTAGGTTCTTGGATCTTTTGAGCGCCATTCGGGGAGGTTTCTCTTCAGGCAAGCTCAATTGTACCAAAGGCCAGAATTTTTTCAGTAAGCCTTTGATTTTAGTTGTGTCCGGGCCAAAAGTAGAGACAAAGGTGAGGATATTCTCTTGTTCTAGATTTTTGACTCTGGGTGTTAGCAGGCTTTCTCTTGGTGTATATTTTGCTCTTTTTATTGTCCGCTTAACAAGTTTTTTGGGGTATCCTCTTTCTTGAAGCTTACTTTGTAGCTTGACGGCATGATCTTGAAATTTTTCAATTTCTGTGCAGTTGCGTCTTAGCCTTAGGAATTGTCCATATGGGAGGTTATCCCTTAGATTTCTTGGGTGGTGGCTTTTGTAGTGAAGCAGAGTATTCCTCTCAGTCTCTTTTGTGAAAAGATCACACTGTAGTCCCATATGGACAATTCCTTTTCACAAAAGAGACTGAGATGAATACTCTGCTTCACTACAAAAGCCACCACCCAAGAAATCTAAAGGATAACCTCCCATATGGACAATTCCTAAGGCTAAGACGCAACTGCACAGAAATTGAAAAATTTCAAGATCATGCCGTCAAGCTACAAAGTAAGCTTCAAGAAAGAGGATACCCCAAAAAACTTGTTAAGCGGACAATAAAAAGAGCAAAATATACACCAAGAGAAAGCCTGCTAACACCCAGAGTCAAAAATCTAGAACAAGAGAATATCCTCACCTTTGTCTCTACTTTTGGCCCAGACACAACTAAAATCAAAGGCTTACTGAAAAAATTCTGGCCTTTGGTACAATTGAGCTTGCCTGAAGAGAAACCTCCCCGAATGGCGCTCAAAAGATCCAAGAACCTAAAAGACATGCTTTCACATGCAAGATTACAAAAGAAGTCACAAAGATCCACACTCTGGAACATGCGGGAAATAAGGGGGCACCATCCCTGTGGCACCTGTACGGTCTGCCGCTTCACCAAGAAAATGTCCTCATTCAGAATAGGTGAAAAAGACTGGCAACTTAGACAGTTTACCAACTGCAAAACAGCCAATGTAGTTTACATTATTGAATGTCCTTGTGGGCTTCGCTACGTGGGGCAAACTACCCGACAAATCAACAAAAGGATCGGAGAACATAGATCTCGAATCCGTTGCAAGTCTACATCTGCCCCAATGGTAGAACATTTTATCGAAAACCATCATGGTCCGGATGATATCCTGTGGTGGATAGCAGACACAGTTGCAAACACAAATAACGTGACCAACTCACTTAACCACAAAGAAGCATGGTGGATATTTAAACTCAAAAGCACTACTAACGGCCTCAATGAGATAGATCCCATACATTTCCGCAGATAAACACATTAACTTTGACCTTACTCTCTGTCTGCTACCCCTCATGAACTCTCCTGTCTTCGTGATGAGATCACGAATGGTGACAACCTGGCTCATTTCATAGTATGTAGTAAAAAACTGTTTCCCGTAGTTTGTTGCCACTTACATAAACCACAAGGACCTTGTCCGGTTTGCGCACTTACAGCGGTGTGCGTCGCTTTTCCCGGGCGCGAATGCGCCAGCGATTAGTGTCTCCGCCTCCGGACGGGCTCATTCTGTGGGGCTGCAGAGGTTCAGGTACAGGCATGCGCGATCGCTGAATACCACTCACAGCAATGTGCACAGAGTTTCCCAAACGCGCATGCGCCAGCGATTAGCATCCCCACCTTCTGACAGGCTCACTCAGTAACGCTACAGAAGCTCAGGTACAGGCATGCGCTATCGCTGAATACTACCTGCGGTGCGCATGCGCACCAAGTACCGCTGCACGGCCTCTTCTCCACTTAATGCCAGTTCCCCATGTGAACGAGACGCTTTGCTCGCAAGCTGCCTACGCGAATTCACTCGCCAGACTGCAGCCTACTTTGAACAATACCAAAGGTAATCAGAACCTCCTGTTACTTCTGTGGCACTTTACTTACACAATATACCGAGCTCGCTCACTCGCCTTCCCTAATTCTTATGTACTTCTCTCTTACTAATACAGACCAGACAACGAACCCGGCCCAATTTCAGCAACTCTCAAGTTGAAGTCAGACGTCTGCTGACCCTGGCCCACTTACCGGCTTCTTTTGATTTTCCAGCATCTTTTCTGGGCATAGTAAATACCCAGTAAGGTGAGCGTTTCCCTTTCGCTCCCCAACCATTACAGCCCATAATATCCTGAACTACATGTTTTTGACTTTTATACACTTCTCCGACCCCTGCAGCTCTTCACAGCCTGTCAACCAACGCCCAGAAGCCCAGCCAACTCCGCACCCTAATTGTCTTGGGTGGCATAAACAATCCATAGAATCTTGCAGCATTGCAGCCCCCAAGGTCAGTTCTGTCTCTCCCTTGCCCCCGATTTTATTGTGGTGTACCATATTCTTGGAATATATTGTGTTTTTTAATTATAACAACAGATTTTTACCCTTGATTCAGACACTAATAGTGTCCCCGTATCTCTATTTTAGGGAGACCTATTCCAGGCCCAAGATGAAGGCTACCAGCCGAAACGTCTTTAGGACCAATATCTGCATACCTCTCCTGGTCCCAAAAAACCTTTTGATCCAAATCTAGACGTCGACCACGTGTTAGGTCACCCTCTAGCCTGGCTACAGACAACCAAGAACTTTTCCATTTAATGTGTTTGTTTTGGGTTGTCTTGCATCTGAACACACGATAATCACTTGTCACTAATGGTGAAGGTTACTTTGTTTGTTTTATCGCATTTTGTCAATTAATTTGGCCATCACAATGATGTGTGGACAGGGCTAACCAAGTATCTCTGAATGTAAAATTTGTTTCGCATTCTGTGTTGGCTCTCGGTACAAACAGTCTTGTATTAACAAATACGGTTGCATGATTTACCAAATGCACCCAGCAGCAAAATAAACTCATAAGCTGTATATAATACCTATTTCTGTCTGAACTACTTCATGTACATTTTCACATTTACAGTGTTTTTGTATTTCCTTGGACACAATAGAAATTATTTGGGCATACTAGAATCAGAAAGTAGTCCCGCTCTTACAATTGTACACGGCAGAACAAACCCCTCTTTGTTAACCAAGTGATACTAGCCCAGTGTTCTGTCGTTTGTGGGCCTTCCCTCCAGTTACCAGTAAACAGTGCTCTGTACCTGCTACAAGCAAATGAGGATTCTAGCCTTGCTGCTTGTAATTTGGCGATTATGGAAGGAAATGGCAGAATTTGCTAATGACTTAACATCAGACGAGTAATTTCTGGTACGCATTACAGCGAAACCGATGGACATGCTGGTCTGCTGCAGGGCCTACTAAACAGCAGCTAGTGCGATCTGTCTAGGCCTTGACAATTGTTGGGGCATGTCGTTAAAGAGTACACAATTTATTCTATTAGAAAGTGAAACACCTCCCCTTTGATGGCCTTCCTCCTTTTAACTTAACCTCAAATGAGTTGACGAAGGAAAAAACAAATGTGCTAACTGAAAAATCATTGTCATGTAAGCAGATTTATAAAACAAGTTAATCAGATGGCTAGGCAAGAGGTGGAAGCAGTCTTCCATCATGTGTATTTGAACATGTTGGCTGGCGTTGTCATTCTTAATTGTTTGGGCATTGCAATCATTGCAGGTAAATTGTATGGGTTTGAAGCCAGGTAGAATCTGCAGGCAAGCATTGTATTTGGATAAAGTGGAGGTTAGTTGAAGCAATGGCATGTTAAGCCTGCTATGCATATTGAACAACTTAAGGATGTGTGGCCAGTTGTAAAGCCCATCTTTATTTCCATTGATGTTTTTTCATACTTGCTGGGTTCCATGTATTAGACTTGTGCTTGAGCATTTGGACACAATGCACAGTAAATGAAAAACATTTGGCGCATAACATGTCCTGGCGAAAATGTAATTTCACGGCACTGCTGTAATTGAGCTGTTTTACAATGGATGCAAGTATGTCTGTTCTTAGCCGAAATGTATTGCCCTAGAGGTAAGGGGGCACCTGAGGACTGAATTGCTTGCAAACCATTTCTTGCAGCCAATGGTGTATAAATTAGACAGTTCTCGCTTCCTTTTTTCTATGAGATGGGTATAGCCAACAAAGTGTGCATTTTTTGGGATTGGGGTTCTTCATTTGATTGTTGGCCACCATCTGATTAAGTAGTCTCGTACCTGGTGAGAGTTGGTGAGCGTTTTTGAGGCAGAGATAATACCGTTAACAATTTGCATGAAGCCATACCTAGAAGGATGGAGTTCCTAGCCCTCCATATCTCATTGTCTTCATGGTTTTAGAGGTTGAGGCATATAGCATGTCCCTCGTATTCAAGGGAGATAAACACACTTATTCTGCTTCTCAGTGAGAAGGTCGACTCTTGCCCTTTCTGCTAATCCTTTATTAATGTATGTTTCCACTGTTCTGTTCCCCGAACCCGTTCATAAACTGGGAGATAAATGTTTCACAGGCTACTGCTCTCGTGTTAGTAGACCAAAGCAAGGAGTTGGGCTCTTCATAGTGGCCACCTTTGCTAACAGTACCCGGCATGTAGCTCTGTGTTACCATTTGTCGCCCAGTGACGCAACTCATTTTTGGTGGCATTTTCTGTTTGTCAACCCTGCTTAATAGATGTGGAGTCTCTGAGGAATCTCACTGAACCGTGGTCCTGAGACGTCAGTATTTTGATGATGGATGTGTGCATATTAGGTGCACATTAAGGGCTTTAGAGTTATTGTCCTAAAATGCCTGTCTTTATAATGTTGCTACGTTGATACCAATAACATGTAAGTGCATTGTGCTTGGATGAGTGAGTCGTGACAGCAGAAGATTTTTTTTACATTTTTTACATTTTTCCCTGTGCTTAATTAGGGTTGTTTAGAGAAATAAAACTAACTTTTCTGTTGATGTAAATACATATGCTGGTGTTATTGGAATCTAATTGTGGTCTGCTGTTTTCTCCTAAACAGTCATTACTGGATGAGCCAAACCCCAACAGTCCAGCAAATAGTCAAGCAGCCCAGCTGTACCAGGAGAACAAGAGGGAATATGAAAAACGGGTTTCTGCAATAGTGGAACAGAGCTGGCGTGATTGTTGACCCAGGATGATGGATATGAACACTCGGGTCATGAGGAAAATATATATGAAGTGTTTGAGTCCTAATCCTCTTCTCCTTGCATCATTGCATTTACTTTGTTGAGAAAAAATGGCTGTTGTGCTGTCACCATTTCCCTGCTGAAGCTTCTTTTCCTCGGACATCAGAAAGCATCCACTTGAAAGTCGAATGTACTTTACCTGGGTTACTTGCAAAATAGTTACTTGATGCGTTTCCAGTTTTCTTTTGTCCTCCATCTACTGTTTTGGGGCAGTATTTTGTATTTCAGTAATTTACATTATAAGCTTTTAATTTTAATTGTGTTATACACAGTGGTGCTTATAAATGTAGCTTTACAAAGGGTTGTGTAGAAATATGTACACTTTTACATGCCCATTTTAACTGACATTACGAAAGCATTGATCTGCCCCACATATTGATTTCGTCTATGGTTGTTTTTAGTCCCAGATTATATATTGCGTCAGCAGGAATGCACCGCTTTGTTTTTATTTCAGTCTTCCTAACTTTAATGGCCTCTCTCATGATTTTTTTTATGTTCTCCATCTTTTCCATGATCATTTAATGTAATAATGTTTGTTTTGGGTTATTGCTGGTTCAGTTCTGCGACTATTACTATTATATTTGAGAGTTCATATGATACGGTTAATTCATTGAAAAGTTGAAGGCGTCTGATAACATTAAAAAAGCTAACATGCACTGTTTTTAATGTTGGTTCAAACCAGTGTTGCCGCAGCTACATTGGAATGATGCATGCAACAAACAGGCACAGGTTTCCTTCAGAGTGGTTTCGCTATGAATCCATTAAAACTACAAAATGTGAAAATGCAATGACAGTCATTTGTGGCTTTTCAAAGTCCGAGACTAGGGTGTAGGATTCACTCCTAAATCTGCACACATTTCCCGCTCTTCTCGATTTTGTCATATCTATACAAAACCTGCATGATTCATTTTTCAGCATTCCTAAATCCAGAAATGCTTTTTTAGGGTTGATTTATTTTTTGGATGCATTACCTTCAGTACTGATGTGGGATGATACCTATTTATGTGTATTGTCTGACGGTGCAGTGTCTGTTTTTGTTCACAGTATAGGTATGAATATTTAAAAAGCATAACTTTGCACAAGTAACCCATGTAAGAAATTGTACGTTTTCTCTAAAACTTGTAAATAAAAGTGTAATCTGGAAAGAATTTAAATAATGTAAATCTCATCTGGATATGTCCTTCAACTGCCAAAGGCATCGTTTTCTGTAGATAAATATGTAAAAAAAAAAATTGGACAACTTCAAATTATTTTTTCTTACAGACTTTTGGTGCCAAGGGTGCACTTCACATGAGACCATTTAACAATATTGATTAAAGTCGAATTCTTGCTCTTTAATAAGATATTTTTCCACCACCCCCAAATCAGTTTTTCTTTGGATTTCTTGGATTCACTTAATGTGCTGTCTGACTGTTCTCTGCTCCTTTAAAACAATGTTCTACTCAACCATGTCCGTTTGGGAAGGAGGGGATTCGTGGTGGTGACGAATGAATAGCTTGTAATTGAGGACTTCATTTATAGGGTGTCGGACAGTATTCCATCACCCAAAATCGGCAGAAGACCCAACATTTTTAAATTCAGATAAACTGACCTGGAATCGAACAACGTCCACATTACTAGCAGATCTTAATAAGCCACACAAAACCTCTGAAAAGCTATAGGCTTTATGGCTTTTTTAATTTACACAATTTTTGAGACAAACCATGAAAAGATGTCTAGCTTCTCAGCATTTAAGCAGTACGTGTGGTTGTTATCCTACCATCTGACGTACATCACACTGCTCACCAGTTTCCCATGGCTGGCTGCCAGAGGACCTCTACTTAATTCTTGCCAGGATAACCACAGGGTCTCATGCCCATCCTAGATGTGCTCCAAGGTGACACCCATGAAAGAGACGGCACAAACCAATAAACACTCATCTAGGCAGTAAAATATATGGTCATGGGAAACAAATGGACTAAAACCTTCCAGTGCAGGTCTACCAACACTGTTGTATTAGTCTGTATAGCGTAGAAGAAAATGCCACTTCATGCAGAAAATAACCTTACCAAATCAATGTGACTTTAATCTCACTTTGACATGTGCTTACGATTGGTTTTGGGGACAGTGATACTAGCATGATATGACCATTTATTTATATCGTGCCCATACACAAGTGTTTCAGGGTGCGATACCATACATTTGAAGCGTCCTTTTTAAGGTACGTAACAAAGCTATCTCATTGGGCATTTGTTTGTCCACTTTGCTGCTGCTCATAAATCAAGGATTGTGAACAGGGTTGTTGGTCGCAACAACTCAGACTTACGCTAACTGGCCACTCGTTGAGCTGCGTTCCTATCTAATGTTGTAAAAAAGATGGATTGCCTCATTAGGCCAATGTCATGTCCGCTTTGCTCCTGGGGACATGACATCGGTCTATGGGTATGTATGCCTTTGTTCGCATGGGACCAGAGCCGTCTGCACTGCAGTAATCAAAGTGCTGCTGTCTCCCTTCATGCACTCACTGGCATTCTCTCTGCATCAGATGGGTAAGAAGTGCTCACCAGTGTTGCACACCTTTGATGCATCAGCCCCAAACATTTTGCCAGTCATCTACCACTAAGATAATTGTTTTTTTACTGTTTCCCTCCTGGGGCTGCAGTCGTTGCCACTCTTGCAGTAGGGCTTATTCCTCCATGGACCATCATATGTGCCTACAGTACTTGGGGATCCGATCACGAGTGGACGCTCTACATGTGCTTTGCAACACTCTTGTGAGCTCTTTTGTTTAGATTCTTCTGTTAGGGAGGACATTGCCATCGACGGGTCCCATAATGAATTCAGAACTTCATCCAAGTTGAGGTGCGTTTTTGTCTTTATGCAGACTCCCTCCAAGGCTTCATATTCCCCACAGCTCAGCCAGGGGAGTATTGAAATTCCTGAGTCACAACTGCAGCTTTTTTCACATACATACCCTACTGGGGACTTTCTTGAGGTGCTATGTGAGCGGCCTACTACCAGTTCAGCTGAGGGGCAGTGACCAGCTTTGTTTCCTTAATTAGTCTTCAGGCACACTGCCCAGGGCTTGAAGGAGCCTGAACCATCTGACTTCTGCTTTTGAGCTAGAGAAGACTCTACCAAGGTCACCTACACTCCACGGGCAACCCTACACGGCCACCTCAGAAAACCATCCAGGCCACTCTAACCCATCTACAGCCCCGGGGATAGCCCAAAGTCAACATAATATATACTCGTATTCCCGTCCCCTTTCCTCCATACTAGTGGGACATTCCGTCCTTCGGGACGGGACTGGAGCACGTTTGTCAAAAAGCATAAAAACTGAAAAATATTGTCCTTTTTAAGCGGGGTACCGCACGCGGCTGTAACCCTGAGCTCCGCCCCGCACATCACCCTTCAGTTCTTTTCACAGCACGGTTGGGGCTTGACACACTTGCATCACCGGGATTGTTTTCTTTGTTCCAGTTGTCATCCTTTCTTTCCTGCTCCAATTCTGCAGTAGCTTAGTCCTCCGCATATGCCGGAGCAGCTGAGATTTGTGTTCTGTTCTTCATGCGAACGTCGCTTTGCTAGGGCGGATCCCCATTCTCTCTGCTTGGAGTGTCTGGGCCCGGGCCATCATTGAGATTCGTATTTCTACTGCGACTCCCTCTCCGTCCCGGCACTCAAGCGTCGTCTTCTTCGGTGGGAGTAGGTCTTTCAGCGCGTTCCTCCACCTCATTTTCAGCTTTTCATCAACGAAAAGAAGAAAGGCCCAGTAAGTTCTTTACTTTTTAGTGCGCCCCGCTCGGGGGACTCCTTCCCAGGGTCTTCCAGGGCTGGGAGGGGCTTGAGCAGCTCTCCTACCAGGGGTTCCCCTGAGGTGCCTCGCAGGCCTAACGGACGTACCAGAGTTTTCTCTGAGGGTCCCCACGACGGACCTGCCAAACCGGACTACGTTCCAAGATTCACCTCTCAGGTGCTAAACGTCAGCCCTGTTCATCTGTGGCTTTGGATACAGGGGTTTGCTCTGAGGTCTCGGTTTCTGGAGCTTTCCACACAGACACTGGGGTACGCCTTGAGGTCTCCTTTTCTGGAGCTTTCTGTACCGAACCATGGCTTGAGGCCCCTATCGAGGGAGCTACACGGTACCGAGCAAAACCCAAGGTTCCTCTTTTTGAGATGAAGGTCTGTTCCGACCAAACCGAGAGACCTGCTCCGAAGGTATTGTCTGTGAGCTGAATTCCTCAGCATTCCCCCGCGCAAGGACGCAGTGATACCGGTTCTGTCGAGGGGGGCAAAGACGGTGGTCATAACCCGTAACTCCTCTATTACCGGCTCTGCTGAGGTTCCTCCTCTGAAGGCTAATTTTGGGGCCACCTCCAAGAGGTCTCCAAGATCTGAGACACCCCAGTGGCGGCTCCGCAGAGGAACTTTGTGTCAAGGCTAAGGTGTTGCTTAAGTCCCCTGACCAGCCTGACGAGGCAGTTGCCTCATCTACACATGTGATGCAGTTCTCTTCAGGCATCGACAAAATGGTGGCCCACCCCTCATGGTCCATGGCAGCCATTTTGGATTCTTCCCTTACACCTACGCTCTCGATGTCGGGTGCTGGGAACCTTCTTTTTGGAGCTGAGCAGCCGTTTCCACAAAAAGTGGACAGTAAAAATCTGTTCGCCCCTTCTTAGGACTGGCTCGGATGCCGCTGCCTCATACTGTCTTGCTTCCTCCTGCTTCTGCTCCACTGATCTATGTGGACCCGGTTGGTGGTAGGCCTTCCTGGCAACCATCCTCATTGCTTTCGTGGGGGCATACCCCCAGCGCCTAAGCCCTCAACAGAGTATGCATTTTTCTGGAAATTTCAGAGGCTCATGCACTCGGACCCCATGAAGGAGTATTTTAAGGGTCTTTTCAAGGAAATCTACCCTGAACCTCCTGTGCCACCTTCCACCTCAGCGGTTCCGACAGCTCCTGTCGTGGTGCCACCTCTTCCTCTTGGCCCGCCTCCAGCTCTTCCTCCCCTACCGCCGCTGTCTCCCGCAGAGAAGACACTGGCAGAGCGGGATAGCACTTTAAAACCTGAGACAGTCCAGCCGTCTGCTTCCAATTCGCCGGATGACCCTCAAGCAGATCAGGATAGCGATGAGCAGCCCCGCTCTGTCAGAGCATTCCATGACCGGGTCCTGGATATGATGGCCCTCCTCGACATTCCAGTACCTGAGAGCCCCGTCCACAGGAGGGGGTGCCTTCTGGAGCATTCACCCCATTGCCACAAGAGCACATGGGCCTGTTCCTCCAAAAGGACGATTTGGCTAAGGCCCATAAGGTCCGGGATAAGCCCCCGCACCGGCTACATATCAGTAAAATTGTCACCCGTTATACACTCCACACCTCTGAGGAGATACCCTTGGCGTCTTGTCCGCTCACTTCGACGGTGGTCGCTGTGGCCACGCTTCAATTCAAGCTGGCCTCTGCGGCTCAACTCAGCTCTCCAACTTCGTCAAGCAAATACCGAGCTCATCCGGGCAGCAGCTAATGTGAGGCTGTGGAAGGAGTTGGCGGATTTCCAGGAGTGTATTCCTGCGGATAGGCTGGACTACTTCAAAGCCGGTTTGTCAGCAGCCAGGGTGTTGGCACAAGATCTGCTGGTGCATACCTCCCACCAGGCATGGCTCCATGCGACAAAGTTTTCGAAGGAGGTGCAAGACAAAGTTCTGGACCTTCCCTTCGACAGCAAGGAGTTGTTTCATTATTCTACGGATGAGGAACTTGCAAAGACCAAGGCGAGCACCCAAACCACCAAATCTTGGTCGGTCCTGGTGAATGTTCCAGCTAAAGCCCCTTATACACAAGGGTCAGGGTCTCGGTCTCTAGCCTTCTCTGGCTTCAAGGGGTTTCAGGACCCCCGGGCGTGCAGAACTGAGGCTACTGTTGGCAGCACCCGTCGAAAACAACAACGTGGTTCGTTTTGCTCCCTGGCGACAAATCTGCAAAATGATAATTCTTTGTTGGTCGCACGAGACTCGGGTGGGAGGACGAATGGGTTTAGTCCATCGCTCGGGCGGGCTTTCACTTGTCCGCCCCCCTCCCCCACCCTTCAACCCTCCCTTCTGACAGATCGGGACACCCTCCCTCAGAGCTGAGGTACAGAAATTTCTAGACCTCAGGGCGGTGGAACATGTTCCCCTTGGGGAGCAAGGGGAGGGCTTCTAATCTCGTCTGTTCAGTGCCCAAACCAGGCTGGCCTGCGCACTATCCTCGACCTTTCCTAGTTCAACCTTTCTCTTCCCAAAGAGAAATTCAGGATCACGCCCTGCCAAATGAAGTCCTCTCTTTGGAAAGGCGACTGGCTCAGTGTAGTGGACCTTCAGGGCGCGTATATGCATATCCTGATATGGAGGCCACATAGGAAATATCTGTGTTTCTCCCTGGGAGGGGAGCATTTCAAGTTCTGTGTACTCCCGTTTGGTCTCCGCTCGGCGCAGCGTACCTTAACGAAGATGTCGATCATCGCAGCTTTCCTTTGGCTACAGGGTGTTCATGTATATCTGTATTTGGATGATTGGCTCCTACGCAGCCCTTGTCCACTGACAGCTTCAAGCAATCTCCAGTATCTCCTCCAGCTCCTGTTCCATCTTGTGCTGTCGGTGAACTGGTGGAAATCTTCCATGACGGTCTCCCAAGACATGATTTTCCTGGGTTTCCGTTGGAACGCGGTCAACTCCAGGGTGTACTTAACGGCAGACAGGATTGCGGATCGATTTGCCATGTGTCAGCTCTTCATCCTGTCAGAGCACATGAGGGCTTGGTGGTTCCAGAGACTTGTGGGCTTCATGGCTTTGTGCTTACTTGCTCTTCCTCTTGCACGTCTCAAAATTAGGCGTACTCAGCTGGCTCTTCGGAGCTCTTGGTTTCAGGTTTTGGACTCCAAGTTGATCCCAGTTCCATCCTGCATGATGGCGGGTCTTCCATGGTGGTCAAGTGACGATTTCCATGGACTCCTCCCTTCTGGGGTGGTGCGCGACGCTGGATCATCTCCAGGTTTTCGATCTATGGATGCTGCAGGACAGGCCGTTTCATATAAACTATTTGGAACTCCTGGCTGTATTTCTGGTGCTGAAATGTTTTCAACAGTCCATCACGAACAGGGTGGTCTGCATCCGCACGGACAACTCGGTGTCGATGTTTTATATCAACAAGCAAGGTGGCACCAAATCGACACCTCTTGTGGACCTTGCCATTCAGATTTGGGAAGGGGCCATCTAGCGCAGCATTTGGCTACTGGCGGTACACATTCCTGGTCAGTTCAATGTGACTACATACTCACTCAGCCGACAAGCAGCGGCCAGCTACGAGTGGGAACTGAACATGGAAGTCCTCCATCTTTCGCCAGTGGGGCACGCCAGAAGTGGGCCTCTTTGCAACTTCTACAAACAGGAAACCTCCTTTTTATGCATCCAGGAACGGTCTCGGGGCCTCCTCCCTAAGGGACGCTCTCGAAAGTGGCACAACATGAAGGCCTATGCTTTTCCACCTCTTCCTCTGATTCATCGGTCACTCTGCAAGCTCAAAAATGCATCGAATTGCACTCTTGGCCAGCCAGATTCTGGTTCTCGTAACTTCAGCATCTGTTGATTTGTCCTCCGATCAGACTGCTGTTGATTCCCAGCCTGCTTCACCAGTGCGATCAGCAGATGTGGCACACCTCCCCACAATAATTGAGCTTGGAGGCCTGGTGGCTGAATTCAAATCCTTAGCGCAGTTTAACTTGTCCGAAGACAATGTGCGCTTTATCCAAGCGGCCAAGAAACCCTCTACGAGGTCTCAGTATAGGAGCAAGTGGCTCCGTTTCTGTCACTGGTGTTGAGCTAAGCAGCTGGACCCCAGACATGCGATGATTGACACTGTCCGTTTGTTCATATCTTATCTGGCAGCTTTGCGCATTCATGTCTTGTCTTGTTGGACTTACTTGTCGGCTATTGCCGCCTACCCGTCCACTGATGGCTGTTCCTTTTCATTGACGAGCCCAGTCATTAAAAGGCATTTTGCAGGTCTATTACATCTTTTTCCACCGGTACGTAATCCTGATCCAAAGTGGGATTTGAATGTTGTCCTCACTGCCTTATGCCATAAACCATTTTAGCCTATAGCTACGGTTGATCTCAAATACCTTTCAACGGAAGGTTGCATTTTTGATTGCAGTGACTTCGGCAAGGCGAGTAAGCAAGCTTCAAGCTTTGTCTGTGGAACGTCCGTACCTCACCTTTCATAAGGATAGGGTTGTGCTCCGCACTCCTTCTTTTCTACCGAAAGTAGTGACTGATTTTCATTTGATCAATCTATCTCATTGTGTCATGATCTCTGCTTCCAAAAGATCAGGACTTGCCCGACTTCCTTGGAAGCAGACCCATAACCCCGGTTCCGAGTGCCAGCCAGTCCCAATTGGGACCTTTTGGACCCTGTCCTGGCGCCAGTGGCACCAGGCTCATAAAGATGCCCAGTCCCAGCGCTGGAAGCGCCGGGCTCATAATGCTTGGGTGGACTTACCTGCAGCAGACCATGCTGCTTACTTACCTGCCAGTTGAACCCCTGATCCTCTTCTGTTTGGGATTACTTTTCCTGTTGGGTGGGGCAGGAGCCACTCCCTAGGTTCAGAACATTGGAACTCTTCTGGAAAGCAGGAACTCTTTTATTACCTAGGCGTGGCTGTGGAAGGAGAGACCTAAGCACTACAGGAGGCTATTTAAACCACACCCGATGGATGAATCTTGCTTTGCGTTATTCTGCATTCTCCAGCATTGGATCTTTCATGGATTCACATGCTTAGAATATTCCCCGTCGTCAGGCTGGGAATCCCCGTTACATTATATAGACCCTTTCCCGTAGGAAAACTTTTTCGACGCTTATGCGTCCTATCCACCTCGTTTTGTATCATGCGTGCCCGCGCCGTCAGGACGCCATACAGGACCCGCGCTCCCTCAGATTTCAACCGTCTTTCAAAGTAGTGGGATCCTCGTGGTTACTGCTAATCGAAATTAGGTTGTATTTTCGCTTCGGCGACGTTACATTCTGGAAAAAATATGTCCGGATAAGCTTTATTTCGTCCTTGTGCGACGTGGACTCAAAAAAGTCTATGAAGGTGATGCCCACATGGATTGTATCTACTGTCTCCACCCGCACCACACGGCGGATACATGCGAGATATGCCAGGGTTTCTCCCAAAAAACCCTTAAAGACCGGAAAAGAAGGTTGGTCGACTGGCTTAACGACGGAGCGGGTGCCTATCCGGCATCAGAAGTTGGCTCTACGGCCTCCAGGAGCAAGTCGGAACCTCCCTCGAAGAAGGTGCGGCCTGTCGAAAAATGCCCTGCGGACAAGCATACGGGGAAGCATGCTGGGACTTCCTCATCACACAAAAAGTCCTCCTCATCCTCTAAGACGGAGAGGCAAGCGGCATCAAAATCCTCCTCAGGGGACCGTCCTAGGTCTTCCGTGAGTCGAGACGCTTCAGCAGGGAAGTCGGCAACGAAATCAGCTACGAAGTTTAAAGGCTCAGTGCCGGCTACTTGCTCGTCGACCCCGGTGTCGCTGACGATGCCTATTACTATTCAGGCAGCAGCGGTGGGGATTCCTTCGTCGACGGTGACTCAATCTATGGCCTGGCAGCCAGAGGTTTGTGACCCGGCCCCCCCTGAGGTCCTACTGCAGCCAGACACGGCCTTGTCGGTGTCGTCGGTGGAAGGAGAATGTGGCATGGTTATGCAGCCGTCGGACTTGGGCTTACGGCCTTCCAATACGTCGACGAGTGCGAGTGGGGGTGTGGTCCCTCTATCCTCGACGTTGCTGACCCCGCAGACGGTTTTGTCTCTGGATGTGCTTAATACACTTCAGAAGCTCCTGCAGCGTCTGGATACGCAGATCCCTCAGCCTGGCACTTCATCGTTGATATTTTCTGCACCTTCCGTCGACGAACAAGCTCAAGCAGCTCGCTCGACGACCAAAAGCCCGTCGGCCTCCCAGGTGGTGAAGGATCGTCCTCGAGCGCAGGAGGAGGGTGAGCTATCGGAGTCCGATTCTATACGAGGTGACTCAGGGTCGGACATTTCCCTGTCACCGTCGAGAGACCCAACATGGAATTCGGATGTAGAGGTAGAGTCTATGAGGAGCCAGGCACAACCATCTCCTCCGGATGATGTGGGAGCCTTCCATGCAATGATGGGAAAAGCGTGTTCCGAGTTCGGCTTAATTCCTGAGGAGCAAAAGAAAGATTGTTTTCTTTTTGATCACATGGGTCAAAGGAGGAAATCGGTATTTGCCATCCCAATCCTGGACCACGTGTGGCAAGAAGGCCTCAAGACGATGCGTCATCCGTTCTCGGAACCGGCTATTAAGGGTCGTATTGAGAAAGTTTAAAGCTCCGGAGTCCACTCCAAAATGTCTAACATCACAGCCACTGTCAGACTCTGTGGTATCGGCGGCAGCGGCTAGGAAGGCCAGAGTACAGCAAAAATGTTCAACCCCACCAGAAAGCGAGGCCAGGAGGCAGGACGCCTTTGGAAAAAAGGTGCTCTCAGTCGGCGCCACGACGGTAAGAGCAGCCAACTCCTTGGCGATTGTATCACGATACGATAGGGAGATGTGGCATAAAATAGCCCCTATCCTAGAACATCTGCCGGAAGAACATCGAAAAGCAGCCATGTTGCTAGTACGTGATGGTGAGGAGGCCTCGAACCATGCAATTAATATTGCGGTGGACCTAGCAGAGTCTGGGTTCAAACAAATAAATCATGGTGTAGTACTATGTCGACAAGCGTGGCTCAAATGTACTACTTTTAGACCTGAAGTCCAATACAAAGTCCTAGACATACCATGTGAAGGAGAACATCTGTTTGGAGACAAGGTAGATGAAGCCTTGAAGGGGATGAAAGAAGACACGGATACCGCTAGGTCTCTCGGCGCCCTCCAGACAGGTAGAAGTTTTCGCTCTTTTCGCCCCTTCAGGGGTGCTTCCGGAAACTCCCGCTTTGGAGCCTCTAGGGACCGTGGATTTAACAGGCCCTCATACTCCTCACAAGGTTACAGACGGGCATCCCAGTCGGCACGTAGAGGCAGAGATTATCAAGCCTCCAGACGGCGCGGCTCGGGTCCCTCGTCGTCGAAGGACAAGCAAACCAGCAACCAATGACGGCCTTCGGAACGTCCTGGGGGGTCGAGTCTTTCATCATATCGACCAATGGAAATGCATCACCACAGATCGATGGGTTCTGGACACGATTCGCATGGGTCATGCGCTGCAATTCAAAAACAAGCCTCCAAGTCTTCCGCCAGTGTTTTCGGCCCAGCCCCACCTTCGAGTTCTAAGGCAAGAGGTGGCGCTTATGCTGCAAAAAGGAGCGGTAGAACGGGTTCCTGTGGCACAGGAAGGACAAGGGGTTTATTCCCGGTTCTTCGTCGTCAAGAAGCCAAATGGAAAATGGAGGCCCATTCTCGACCTGAGGGTACTCAACAAATGGCTAAAGAGCTCAAAATTCAAAATGCTAAAGCTCCAGGAGGTTATCAGGTCAGTGCAACCCATGGATTATCTGTCGTCGCTAGACCTTCAGGACGCATATTTTCATATCCCAATACGTCCACGACACAGGAGATATTTAAGGTTCGTCGTCGGGCAAAAGCATTTTCAGTTCAAGGTCCTCCCGTTCGGTCTCAAGTCCTCCCCCAGGACGTTCACCAAGTGTTTGGCCCCCATAGCGGCCCATTTAAGGAAGGACGGTCACCATGTCTATCCCTATCTAGACGACTGGCTGGTCAGAGGTTCGTCCATGGAACAAACACGAAACAGTCTGGGGGCCATGATGTCCCTCTTACAGGAACTGGGCTTCGCGATAAACTTCAGCAAGTCCTCCGTAGAGCCTTCGAGGACCTTGGTCTTTCTAGGAGCGGAGTTTCATACGCACACAAGCCTTGTAAGACCATCCAGCGAAAGAATACAGAAGCTACAAAGCAAGGCGTCGGAAGGGAGATGCGGTACCAGGGTATCGGTGCGCAAATACATGTCCCTGCTAGGGACCATGTCATCCTGCATTCCGTTGATAAACAACTGCCGTCTGTTTATGAGGCCTTGCCAGGAATTTCTAGTGGACCGTTGGGCGCAGAGCCAAGGTCGCTGGTCCGACAGACTGGTCATCGACGAACAACTGGTACAAGCACTCTGTTGGTGGAGAGTTTCTACTCATTTAACGAAAGGAATGCCTCTGGTGGAACCGGAGTTCCAGAAGACGGTGGTGACGGATGCATCGCTGAGCGGATGGGGAGCTCATCTGGATACGTTACAGGTACAAGGCCGGTGGTCGTTACAAGAGTCCTCCCTGCATATCAACCTGCTAGAACTGAGAGCAGTGCGGTGGGCTCTAAAATCTTTTCTTCCTCAACTGAGAGACTCTGTGGTGCGTGTCATGACGGACAACACAACTACAATGTTTTACCTAAGGAAACCAGGAGGAACACGTTCCAGGTCCCTGTCGACGGAGGCACAGAAAATCTGGCATTGGGCCCTGCAACACAACATGCTAATCTTGGCGTTCCACCTGCCAGGTGTGAGAAATGTGGAGGCAGATGCCCTCAGCAGGGAAATGAACGAAGTTCACGAATGGGTGCTGAACGACCAGCAACTACAACATGTATTCAAGAAGTGGGGACATCCTTCCATCGATCTGTTCGCGACGAAGGACAACAGGAAATGCCCGCAGTATGCAAGCAGATGTCCTCAGCAGGGCTCACTGGGGGATGCGTTCTCCTTCCCATGGACGAACAAATTCCTGAACGCATTCCCTCCATTTCCTCTTATCCGGAGGACGTTGCAATGGATCCTCAAGTACCCATGTCGGGTGATTCTGGTGGCCCCGTATTGGGCAAGACAGGTATGGTTTTCAGACCTGCTGCACTTAGCGGCGGCGGAGCCAATGAGGTTCAGGAAGATCCCCAACCTTCTGTCTCGACAGGAGGGTATCGTTTGGCATCACGACCCGGACAGCCTCAAGTTGACGGCCTGGCTCCTGACTTTGCCAGCTAACGATTCCGGAGGAGTGTCGTCGTATTCTGCAAGCGGCAAGAGCACCTTCCACAAACACTTCATACTCGTACAAATGGAGGAGTTTCTGTCAGTGGTGTGGGGATCAACCAGGTTTGGTTCCGCAGTCGATTACGCCGGAACAGCTCCTTCCATACTTGCTGTTCTTAGCTCAAAAGGGCTTATCGGTGTCGTCGATAAAAGTACACCTGGCCGCCATCTCCAGGTTTACACGTCAACGACATTCCGCACCATTATTCAGCGACCGCCTGATTAAGCACTTCCTTAAAGGTTTGTTCAGGAGTTCCCCTCCCGAGAAGAGATTTCCTCCGGTGTGGAGCCTCAATCTGGTGTTAGTCTCTTATGAAACCTCCTTTTGAACCAATGTCATCATCGTCTCTAAAGTTTTTGTCGCGGAAATTGGCCTTCCTGGTGGCCATCACTTCAGCCCGACGTATTTCGGAAATCCAAGCTCTAATGGTAGACCCACCATACTCAAGATTTTTTAAGAACAAGGTGGTCCTTGCCACTAACCCACAGTTCATACCGAAAGCTCCTTCAGTGTTCCATAAACATTCCTCTATTGTCTTACCTACGTTTTTTCCAGAGCCATGCTCGGGAGCGGAGCGCACGTTACACACATTAGACGTGAAAAGGGCTCAAGTTTTATCTTCATCGCACGCAACCTTTCAGGAAAACGAGGCAATTGTTCGTGGCCTATGGTCTGGGTGCTAAAGGCAAAGCCATTTCAAAGCAAGGACTGTCAAGATGGGTATCGTCTACCATTTCGTACTGCCATTCCAAGGCTGGGAAGCCTCTTCTGCGACGCCCAAGAGCTCATTCAACTAGAGCGGCGGCATCGTCGACGGCGCTGTGATCTGGAGTCCCTCTGGGGGACATCTGCATGGCGGCTACCTGGGCGGCTACACACCCTTTTACCCGCCATTACTGCCTGTCACAACAACATGCCGAAGATACTCGGATGGGACAGGCGGTGCTTCTACACCTATTCCAATAAGGTAAGCCCCGGTTGAGGGGTTAGATCTTGTTGCAATTATGATTGAATATTGTTCGTTTTCTATGTTAACAATTGCTGATGGGTACACGACCATAGGGAACGGGCATTGTGAGGAAAGTATGTGAGTTTGCATGCACGCCTCCTCTTTTCGGGATGGTACTGCTATGTAATCTATTCTAAGCATGTGAATCCATGAAAGATCCAATGCTGGAGAAGGGAATAGTTTCTTACCTGTAACTCCATTTCTCCAGCATTGGTATCTTTCATGGATTCACATGCGCCTCCCCTGGGCATGCAAACTGGTTCCCCCACTACTTTGGGGGCCGAAATCTGAGGGAGCGCGGGGGCGGGTCCTGTATTTATATCATGGCGTCCTGACGGCGCAGGCACGCATGATACAAAACGAGGTGGATAGGACGCAAAAGCGTCAAAAGTTTTCCTACGGGAAAGGGTCTATATAATGTACCGGGGATTCCCAGCCTGACGACGGGGAATATTCCAAGCATGTGAATCCATGAAAGATACCAATGCTGGAGAAATGGAATTACAGGTAAGAAACTATTCCCTTCTCTGCAGCAGAACGCTCATCGTGTCTTCTGCTTCTGATCCTGGGCCTAAGGGAACAAAGGCTTACCATCCTGGAAACCAGTCTTCAGCAGCACCTGTAAAGACAAAGAAAGAACAGGTCAGCACTACGGTCTTCAGTGGCAGCGCATCTCTTACCTGGTCCATCGGCTGTCACCAACGCCTCGCACTGCATTCCGGCATCTGAAAGACAAAAGCTTACCAGCTCTTCGCACGCTCTGGAGGCCTTCGGCGCTGCATCCCGCATCTGAAAGACAAAAGAAGGTGCGTTTAAAGACATTGGGCAACTTTATTACTCACGTGCCATTACTCCTTCCCACGCCGAATCCAGTGGGTATTCCAGCACCCTTCAGCTTCTCTAAAGCTCCGAACTTGTACCTGCAAGATAAAAGGGACAGTTAGTGCGCATCGTGAAGCAGGCTACAAGCGCTTACTTACGTGCTTCCAGGCGCTTCTATTCCTCACGCGGGTTCGATCCTCAACTCTCATCAGCCCGCCATCGCCGGAACCCTCCAAAACAAGAGATATCATTACAAAAGACTTTTAAGACATTTGAAGTGCCCAGAACTTACCGTTCGTGCAGTTAACGACGGACAGCAGTCCTCTGAGGTCAAGAGGCCTGCACCCTTATCCAGGGAAGAAACTGGTTACGGCACCCTGCCCCGAGGCAGATGGAGAGCTCAGCGTTCACTTACCTAAGGTGAGGGTGTTAACCTTTGGGGTTCTACAGGAGAAGAGAAAGGGAAGAGGAGAGAGGCACCCAATAACCCCAGTTCATTAATCCCATATTTTCTATCTGCAGACATCTTACTCTTCGAGTCAGACATACAGTGCACAGAGGTCCAGCCCAAAGAGTCAACCGTGTGTTACACATCACCTTTGAAGATACGGCATTCACCCAGTCAAGACCGGCGCCTCTGCGGGAATCAGGTGAGCGTTACACATTGCCTGTCTTTTTCCCGAATTTTTCCTCGGATGCCGAGAGAGTTTTGTACAATTTAGATGTCAGGCGAGCCCTGAAGTTCTATCTCGACAGAACGACTGAACTCAGGAGCTCCTCACAACTCTTGTTACATTTGGAGACCCGAAAGGGAAACCTGCTTCAAAGGCTACTATCTCCCGATGGATTGCCTCCTGCATTTCAGAAGCGTATACCATTCAGGGCCTTCAACGTCCAAAGGGCATTCATGTCCATCTGGTACGTGGCAAAGCGACTACTATTGCCTTCCTAAATTATGTGCCCTGGGAGATCATTGCCAAGGCGGCTTCGTGTGCTTCCCCATCAGCTTTTTGTAAGCATTATTTCTTGGACTTGAGCTTCAGGGCCGATGCACAATTCGGTCAGGCTGTTCTTAAAAACCTATTTCAGTAAGGAGCTTCCATCCTCCCGTATTACCTGTGAGGAGTGCTTGGCAATCTCCCACAAGTATGGAGGAAAGGGGATGGGATGTAGGAGTGTAACAAAGTTACTAACCGTAGTGACTACCTTACTCCTAGTCCATAGTCCCATTGCCTCCATACGCCCTCCGTTCCCTCTAATAAGTATCCTCTATTATTGCCTAAATGGTCGCAGACCTGGCGATAGAAAGGGACTGAAGAGCGGTGCGCGGGGCAGGGCTCAGGAAAAGAGGACAAAAATGTTCATTTTTGACAAAAGTGCTCTGGTCCCGTCCCGAAGGACAGAATGCCCCACAAGTATGGAGGAAAGGGGACTATGGACTTAGGAGTAAGGTAGTCACTACGGTAAGTAACTGTTATTTTTATTGCCTGTGTAGGAGTCCCGGGAAGATGTGCACCCAGGGGAGGCTTGCAGTGCAGTGATTGCATGGCATGATGTGGCAGGTAGAGAAGCTGATCGGGATTCACAATCCCTGCAAGGGTAGAGCAGCCTACAGTGAAATGGTCCTCCCCTTGACTCCAAATGCAGAGTTTAAATCCTCAGCCTTGCTATGCAGGTTCCCATATCCAGTTAGGTTACCGCTTAAGTATTCCTTGCCCAGGGTTCCTTCCCTTCTACCGTGCATTCCCCAAAGGTGGCTTTATTTGCTACAAAGTTCATGAAGATTATGATGACTCCTACGATGACCATTTTAGGGTAGGTGATTCCCTCCAGTCCACTGCTGGTTGTCCCGCTGGAAACTACTGTAGTGCCTGTCCCATCCACGGCGATCCAGCTTGGCCCTACTCCACCAGTTGCCCCAGCACAGCCCTTATGCAGCCTCACTCCTAGGGACATGCATGGACATGCGCCTTCCCCAACCCCGCCCCTTAAGTCAGGTGGAGTAGATGTGAAAAGCACCTCAGATGGATACCTCTTCAACTTTTCTTTCTTCACTGCTACTGTCCGGTTGCATCTAAGGGTGGGGGGGGGGGGTCCATAAGAGGATATTGGCTGTAATGGAAAAGCTTGGCCTCCCAGTACCCTCTCCAGCGCTTGAAGAAACTGGGGTCATGGCATTGGTGTGCCACAGTAAGGTGTCGAAGACTGCCATTCCTATTGAGCCTGATGTGAAGGCGGAGGTTTAGCGGGCTCCACAAACGGCATGCCATAGTGACGACTGATAAGCTGTGGAAGACCAAGTACAGGCGTATGGAGACCAGCACCGATCTGTCTACCCACCCCCAGCTCAGTCTGCAATACTTGTGGTTGCTCCCTGACCGCCCAAACAGGAATTGGCAACCTCATCCTCTTTTTCTCTAGGCAAGGAGAAGGCCCTTGTTGCTATAGGCAAGAAGGTGTATGCCAACTCCTCACTGCGTCAGCATTTACTTATTGTTTGTTTTATTCATATTTATATAGCGCACAACAGCCTGTGGGCATCGTGGCACTTGTTACAGGACAATGCTTAGTTACATAAGAATGAAGCAGACATTAGTTACATAGTGAGCAGTTTGAGCAGGGATACAATATATATATATATACAAGGTTACAATATAGTTATATTACATTTCTGTTTATATTACTATATACATGATAGGAATAGAGGATGTAGTAGCAGTGCTAGTTGAGAGTGGGCTTGAGGTTATTGCAGAAGACGGATGGAAGTTTCAGCTCTGATGGTGGCAGGGAGTGAATTCCATAGTTTCGGCGCAATATAAGAAAAGCCTAGACCTCCAGCTGTAGCTCTCTTGATGCGTGGTATGTGTAGCTGGTTGGTGTACTGGGTTCTGGTGGGGTGTGTGGAAGCGGTTCTTGATATAGCTTCAGATAGATATGTGGGAGCAGTGTTGTTGATGCATCTGTGTGTGATGGTGAGGATTTTAAGAGTAATGCGGTCTTTGACCTGTAGCCACTGTGCTGCATGTCTGGCATGGGATATATGGTCTCTTCTAGGGATGCTCATGGCGTCTCTTAGGGCATTGCTTTGTGTGGTTTGCAGTCTGTGAATGTTCTTGGAGGAGGTGCCAGATAGAGCGTTGCAATAATCGAGTTTAGCGCCTATAGTTGCTCTGGCTATAGCCAGACAGTTGGGAGCAGATAGGTAGGGTTTAAAGGAGAGTTCCGGGACTTTTTTTTTATTGTCCCTACGGGTCGGCCATGTGTTTGTAAGCATAAATCGGTAGATCGTAGGAAACTTTCCTATGGACCTTACCCGACTTTTCGCCCCTTATCGCACTCGAAATCAGCCTCCATTTTGTGATAATCCTATCATTCCGCCGCATCGACCTGGCTCACCTGCCTTTGCGGCACTAAATCAAATCCCCCGCCCCTGAAACAGACTTTATCAAAACATTCATATTCCCCGCCTCTATCCGTGACGTGACTGTGCTGCGTAGGCAAACGCGCCCAGGCGTCTTCTACGCGACTCCACACAGACCCCGGAAATCAACACAGATCAGCTCACAATACAGCGCACCACAATTCGGAATATGAAACTGTACTTTGAAATCAAACCGCAAGATTGTAAATGTGGTAAAGTACATTTATTTGACATCAAATGTTTAGAGAATATTCAGCGATTTGCATTTTTATTTGCTCATGTTCCAAAAAGTTCGTATTGAGGAACGCGATGGTCCTTTGCTGTACACAGGGTCTTAGAGCATCTCACAATACAGCACCACAATTCGGAATGTGAAACCGTGGTTTAAAAGCAAACGGCAAGATTGTACATTTGGCAAAGTACGTTTATTGGACATCAAATGTTTAGAGAATATTCAGCGATTTGCATTTTTCTTTGCTCTCGATCCAAATTAGTTCGTCTTGAGGGAAGCGATGTTCGTGTGCAGTACACAGGGTGTTGGTTTACGATAAAAATAAGCTCTTCTGTCGCACTGATAATCGCATGGCTGTTCCAACAACGAGGCGCTAGGCCACCACAATGGTAGGTATGTTGCATCTAACCGTTAGTACCGCGTAAGGGCATACTTGTACTTGGCGATCGTCCCATAAAATGGTCAGGGTGGTAACGTTGTTCACGCGGAGAAGCAACTGGCGGCTGTAGAAGCCGTCCGCCGGTGTCTGGTACTCGTGACACAGACAGTAGTGAATGATGTACCTAAAAACATAAAAAATGAAATTAGTCTCACCATCAGATCCTTATTAAAATTATTCATTTCATAGCGAGGACAGCGCTACTGGGTGTACACAAGTGTTTAAAGGCGTGGCGAGGCATGGAGGGGGGGGGGAGTGCAGGTGGAGAGTGGAAGGGCCCAGGACTGAGGTCGCAGACAGTGGACCAGTTGTAGCAGGGGAGAGGGAGAGAGAAAGCAGAAGCAAAGAGGAAGGTTTTGAGGTGCTTCAGTAAAAGCAGATGTTTCTCCTCAAGATAGTGCGCGGTAGAAAACAATATGCCACATAGAACGAACAAGTACAACTGAACCCGTCTTTAAAGCCACTGTATAGTAATGAAATTGCGGTATAAACTCATCAAAAGTTACTTACATTATATTTGCATTTTCCATTGTGTCTCTGTGTAGGGCAGACCCGAAACACCACTCCTTCTTTGCCGACGTTACTTCTTCTAATGAACGTGGCTCATCGTTTCGTTTCTGAAATTTTATTCATTATCTTTTCTTAGTCTTTCAGGATGGTCCCGGCCTGTCAAGGTCAAATCACAATAGAACCTTATATTGGGTCGTGGGCCGTTCCGCCACCCGAGCAAAACATCAAAGCAGCTGACCTTCACTTTGAGCGAGCACACATTTCTAGTTAGCTGCAGTTAGTTTTAGGGACATCTTGTCTGCGTGCCTTTTTTTTTATTGTCCCTATGGGTCGGCCATGTTTTTGCAATACGGAAACATTCTATAATTTTTGTAAAAATGATTTATATTACTGTTTGGTTTAATTGCAATGGGCCTGCAACATGAGGAGACTCGAGAGAACAGACAATCAAATTACAATCATTTAAACCGTGATGTGTATTTCTCAATGAGCTCTGCTTTAGGTGGACATGGAACAGAGGCAATGTTGGGTGGCAATGCAGTTGTCCCCTGCATAGGTTCGTTCACCACTCCATGTATGTGCCTATCGAGGACATCTACGATAAGTCTCTCAATAAACTCATATTGCATATCCTCAAACACTGGTTTGATCACCCATTGTTTACTTCTTTTAGTGAAGGCCTTATTGTAGCGAAGCGTCCCTAAAGTTCCGGTCGTCCTACTTTGTTGACGGCCAACATTATGGTTATGTGCCAAGACCGCTAAAAGAGTCCGATTTATCATGCCTTCCATGCCAAAATGCAATCTTTTGGGCCTGTACTTGAGGCACATATTGTGGAACACCTCCAAATCTCCTGTGTGGCAGAATTCCGTGAGTCCCCTCAAAGCTTTTGTTATAGTTTTATCAAATACAATCTTTTCAATGGCTTTGTGAGTGGGTGATGAAGGAATCAACCACTTCTTCTTCCGTGCCTCCTCTGTGGACAAATGGCCATGTTCACATTTGTGGAAATGCTCATTTGTCGACCATCGATGTACGTTGCTACAGTGCAACATTACTGACCGCCATTTTTCCAGTAGAATTTCCAACGACCCTTCACATGTTTTTGAGCTCCACCAAAGATGGTTGCTGATTGACTTGGACCACTGTGAAATACCTTGCAATTCTTTTTTTTTACCTGCAGCAGACAATTTTTTATTGATTGATTTTGCAAGATGCCAAACGTCAAATTGGTGATTTATATTTTTGTACTGTTCTCTCATTGTCTTGGCAATTGAAACGTGTCTGTCCGTGGCTATCAGGTCGATCACCATTCCCCGCGATTGTAGTTCTTGCAATGATGCTACAAAGCCAACTTTCTCCATGGCCACTGAGGATGTACTTTGTGACACCTGCACGACCACCGAACTCACAATTTTCTTACTTTCCATGTCCTGAAAGTGGTAGGTGCAGTACTTGGCTGAAAATCCTGGGCTGTCGCACTGTCCATCACCGGCTAGCCTGAAGCGTTTGCCCGCGAATGTACTTTCCATTGACATTTTTTCCATTCTCCAAGCTTCGCTGATGGCTGGAAATAGATAATCGGTTTGGTATTTGTAGAACTGACTTTTCGCAATGAAATGGATTCCCACAAACTGAAAGAAATACTGTAACTTTTTAAAACTTGAACCACTAAAAAGTGCGGCCGCTGCACAAAGTAGATTGCCTGCTGGCAGTTGCCCCAGCATGGGTTGTGCAGACCATGCGAACGGATGATATTGTGTACAGGTGGCATGTATTTTAAGGTTAGTGCCTCGAATTGCACGAGTCACATTAATCAATGGCTCCCCACATACTTCCCCACCAACCGAATGCCCACATTTCATCATCATAATAATATCCATCAAACAGCTATCGAATACAATGAATTTGGCCTCTTTCCTTATACTTTCACTCTGCATCCCAGCTGGTTCGGCCTGTAACGTTGAGGACATGTCACTCGCATGAAAGGTACAATCTCTGATATCGTCTTCCGCTATGCTGAGTGATATTGATGGTGTTTCATTGTCGTCCACGTCATTCTCTTCCATTGCAACATCTGTTCCTTGTCCGGAGATGGGAGAAAAAAACAATGTCTTCAACTTTCGCGCGCTCTTATTTTTTGCGGGTGTGGATTCTGTGAATTGATCTCCGACTGCATCCAAACTACCAGGAGGACATTCACTATCAATGGCTGGTGGTGGTATAGCTCCGTTGTCAATCACTTCATATTCTTCCCATTGGCACGATGCATCTCCAGTCTCAAGTCCCTGCCAAAAGGTTTGACAAGCAACATCTCTCGTTCGCTTCACTGTCTGTGTAGATTTAGTTCTTACACCCACTCGCAACTAGAGGACAGATTAGAAAAGGGATGTTCAGTTTAAACACAACTTACAGTATTGAACTATTGACAGTGAAAGACAACATAATATAGTGAACAGGACACTAACCTTCTTTTGCTTTCTTTTCTTTGAAACTTTCTTGCCTCGAACTTCAACATCTGGACGCTGTTGCTCCGACTCGTGTGTGCATGTCTCCACTTCCTCTCGCGCTGCAACGACTATATTTTCATGATAAGCACATCCATCACTCACTGAGGCTCCATCGACTCCCTGAAACATAGAACTTTCATTAGTATGTATAATAATATTGAAAACACAAAATGTACTTGGGGACCAATACCCATACGTACATCTCAATAGCAAAACACGAATGAACGCATTGTGTAGAACATTCAAACGACAATAGTTCACGCATTGTTGATCTAGTTAGATTGAACTGTCAAGATCCATACCTCGGGCTCCGCATAGACTTCCATTGATGATATTATTGAAGATGACGCTTCAGCAACTCCCTGAAACACAGTAATTGCATTAGTATGCTTTTCTATTTTGTTAAAAAGAACATAAACTTTGAGCAGGCGTCAACGGCTCATCTAAATAGACCTGCACAAATGATCAGTTGTCTAAAATAAATAATGGATATGTAAATATGATTCGATTTGCTCGATCGTTGGAAGTGTCACCACCCAGAGATCTGCATCAACTACTAGGGGTGATGTTCTTGTAGAAGAAGCTCCGTCATCTCCCTGAAACATAGTACTTGCGTTAATAAAGAAGGAAGTATAGCGGATGTAATCACGTCATATGATTTCGCTTGATCGAACTGTCAGTATCCATACCTCGAAATGCATAAGAACATCAAGGGACGATGTAACTGCGGTGCACACTTCTGCAAGCTGTTGCGCCGACCCGTAACTGCATGCTCCCCCTTCTACTTGGACTAATGCTCCATCGACTCCCTGAAACATAGGACTTTCATTAGTAATGAACACAATATTGAAAAAAGAAGACAAATAGGAGGGCGACGACAGAAGGACATATCAATGGCTAAAAACGAAAGAAACGTACCTCGAGCATCTGAGTGACATCTACGGTTGTCGTCAATGCGTTGGACTCCTCAGCATCTCCCTGAAAGACAGTACTTGCATTATTTTGGATAACAATAATTATAACTGAAAACAAAGACTAGAGGACGAGTACAAGGGTGTACCATTAGGTAAAATAATTACACGATCAATTAAAACTATTGATTTACATGCCTAAAACAAGTCAGTGTCAGAATAGCTAAGTAAGATTACCCGATAGGCGCTTGAAGTGGCTGATGACTGCAATAACGACACGGATGGAGAATCTTCCGCCTTCATATTGAGTGGATACATAAATGGGGAAATTATTGTTAGCTACTGCTACACACTACCGCAAGGCCGAGAACTAGATCCGTAAACTTGACTCACCAGTGGAGGCATGTGGACGAATAGAGTGGGAATAGCGGTTGAGAGCAATTTTCGCCTCGCTCGCGGTGTTTTCTTCTTTATTAGCAATGATGTGGAGTACATGTCTGGGCTAAAGTGCCTGCTGCAGATGCGGTATCGATCACCCCTCTTGTCCGCAAAGACTTCTAGGACTCTACTTTCTAGCTCAGAGGCTGGATATCCGCAATATCGGACCCATCCTCTTATCTGATCTATTGTCTTAGGGAAAACATGCATTATAGTACCTTCAGATTTGTTATGGGTCTTCGAAGGGCAACCGCCAATGGAACAGGCAGGCATTATGGAAAGTTCTGAAAAGTAAAGATCAACAATTCTCTATGAATACCAATGTGTTAAAACAGTAAATGACACATAAAAGGTTCAATGCAAGGTCCGTTTTGGTTCTTGGAACTATACACGTTATTCACATGCGGATAAGTATTTCAATAACTTTCAAAAAATAGAAAAAGTAATTTGACTAAACTCAGAACATGTGACTAGTTCCTTGCATGTACTGTCGTGAACGAAAAGAAAACATGGATGCAATTTGATGACTACTAGCAAATAGATATAAATTAAAAAATTGGACGCAAAATGATTATGGTACATGGACTTACCTTGACGAACAAACAGTTAGATGCAGGGATCAGAGTAGTTTCTTGTCGTAGAACAGGGAGCAGTTCACAGGTTGCAAACTGACGAGTTTGCTCAAAGTGGTCACGGAAGTTCACAGAGACGAAGAGCAGATAACCAGCACCTTCACGGGTTGACTAGCAAAGCGCAAAGAAGTTCTCATTAGAAATATGAGGTGGGTTATAAAGAATTCGAACCAGGGGTGTGTTTGTGAATGAATGACGTGTATATGTCGTGGCATTATGTGGATTGCAGGGGGCCGTCCAGCGTGAGGGGGATGCTTGGCAGGAGACACGGGGTCTGGAGGTAGACATGGGAACAACAAACCCATGCTCTATAGACCACTTTGAAGTGTACATGGTCTTTGGCACCTCTTGGCCTTTATCGCTCCCTGACAGCTCCACTTGCCAGCAGCTCAAGTACCCCGGTGCGAACTGCCTTTGATAGGGCGGGGGGTGGATCGGGGCGGTGGTCGTGCAGACAAGACACAGGAAGACTCGTGAATGGAGACACACTTATGTGGATTGCAGGGGGCCGTCCAGCGTGAGGGGGATGCTTGGCAGGAGACACGGGGTCTGGAGGTAGACATGGGAACAACAAACCCATGCTCTATAGACCACTTTGAAGTGTACATGGTCTTTGGCACCTCTTGGCCTTTATCGCTCCCTGACAGCTCCACTTGCCAGCAGCTCAAGTACCCCGGTGCGAACTGCCTTTGATAGGGCGGGGGGTGGATCGGGGCGGTGGTCGTGCAGACAAGACCCGTTTGCCGCAGGGCCTCACCAAGGAGAGGCCATCTAACTGAATGTAAGAGGATGGCTGCAGGATCTACTACATGGAAGGCAGGGGGGTGAGTTTATAAATACCTCACCCTCCCAGGAGAATATACACTAGATTCATTTAAAAAATCAAAACAACCATTGTTAAAATATATGTTGGGCTTTATTTTAGATTTTAATTAAACATAAATAATAAACATTACACATTGTAAAGTTGAGGTTGCAGCACATCGAGGGAAAATCCGCGGTATTGTCCACTGTCACTGGGGAAATGTTGTCTAATGGCAAGTACCGCACAGGCAGGTATTACTCTCCGAACGCGGTGTCCGAGCCTCCCGTGAAGCCACCAAGTGAAGCAACGATAGGCCACCAGCCTGTACCACCTGTGAAAAAAAAAGATGCAAACTGTATTAAACTGACCAAACTTTCTTATCAATGTCGATTCAGGTAACACATGTCATTTTTCTTAGAAAAAAATTATATCTAGAAAATGCACTATATGGAACCAATTTACATGCGTTCCAATGATATGTAAATGTAATTTTATATGTGGGAGACGACCATGAAATAGTGGTGGCATCACTGACATCACAAACAGAGTATACTTACTCGTTACTCGGATTACGCGGACGAACAGTGCCACGAAGTTCGTGCATAAGCACCATCATCATCCTCAACACTGTCCGTGAGAGGCAGGCTTCCCTGAACTCTGGCAGCTCGGTGATGCATTGCGGACTTTGCTCGCCTTCCTGCTGACTTTGCTCGCTTTCCGAAATGTAGGCCAAGCACCCGGAATTTTCACGGCAGCAGCAGTTCTCCTCCTCAGTTGGCATTAGCTCGCACCGATTGCACGTGCACCAGGTGGAGACGCCGTCCATGCGACATGGTCCAGGCTCTTCATCCGTTGACTGGTCCTCCCAACTGCCGTCCGAATCCCCATCGTTTTCGCGTGCTTGCCTTTCCAGTAGTTCTTCCTCGGTGTACTCGGGCTCGTACATATACGGCATTATTGTGGCCATTGTGCGGTAAAGATAGTAAAATAATTTATAGCGGTGGTACTGGTATCTGTTCACACGGGCTACAAGCGGCGAAGGTAGCTGACCAGAGCACTGAAACGAGTCACAGAATACTCAAAGTAACACAGAGAGAGGAATGGAATCGAAAATCTGCTGCTGTATGTTGTGAAACGGTCTGTTTATACTTATTGGGGAAAGAGGCGTCCTGCCATTTCCATGGCAACACGTCAATAGCTGAGGCGCAGCGATTGTTGACACGAGACGTGCTTGAAATGGGCAGTACGCGTCTGCTGATGTCAGGCTCAGGGGCGGGGGATTTGATTTAGTGCCGCAAAGGCAGGTGAGCCAGGTCGATGCGGCGGAATGATAGGATTATCACAAAATGGAGGCTGATTTCGAGTGCGATAAGGGGCGAAAAGTCGGGTAAGGTCCATAGGAAAGTTTCCTACGATCTACCGATTTATGCTTACAAACACATGGCCGACCCGTAGGGACAATAAAAAAAAAGTCCCGGAACTCTCCTTTAATGGCATTGATAAGTTTGGTGCTGAAGGCTGATGCAGAGGCTATGGCGCTAACTTGTTTGTTCATCGATAGATTTGCGTCAATTTGGACACATAGAGTCTTGACAGGGGACGATACAGAGATGGTAGAGTTGTCTATGTTAAAGTTGGCGTATTGGGGGCTTAGCTTTATTGTGTTTTTCTGACCCAGGTTAATAATTTCGTCTTTTCCCTGTTAAGACAGAGGCCATTGATTACCATCCTTGCTTGGATAGTACCATAGATGTTGTATAGGTCTGTGGCGTCTTGGTGATAGAGTCCAGATAGTGGTATAAGTACGTGAGTGTCGTCTGCATAATTGGTATCTGCAACACCCATGGAGTCAAGTAGGTCGAAGAGGGGTTTTGTGAAGAGGTTATAGAGGGTGGGAGCTGTACATGATCCTTTGGGGGGGGGGGGGACACTGCAGTTTATAGTGGTGGGATATGGGTTTGCTATGGTGGAGAAGACCTTCATGGCTCTTCAAGGAAGGATGCAATCCAAGGTGCTGCTTGTTTAGAGAAATGGGCTGCCTGAGTGAGATGGGTAGTGTTTTGTGATCTACCAGATCAAAGGCTGCTGATAGATCGAGAAGGAGGTGCAGGGCAGGTTTGCCTTTGTCCATGATCTGTGAGATTTGATTTTTTTTTAGGTCTAGTAGCGCGGATTCTGTTCCATGCCCAGCATGGAAACCAGATTGTCTTTTGCCCAATATGGAATTAGCTTCTATGTATGATTGGATCTGGTTATGAGCTGCCTTATCCAGGATTTTCAGAAGGAACGGAACTGTCGTTATCAGTCTGTAGTTGTTGGGTTGCGCTGGGTCAAGTGTGGCCTTTTTTAGAAGGAGACGCACCCAAGCCTCTTTGAGATTGTTTGGTACAGTTCCTGTTTGGAATGATGCGTTAATGAAAGCAGTAATCGGGGGTGCCAAGTCGTTAGCACATTCCTTGATAATTTTTTGGGGGGGGCAAATGTCTGCTTTGCAGAGAGATGGTTTTAGGTTTTTGATGAGATCAAGGACCTCGGATTCAGTAGTGTCTCTGAAGACGAATTGGGCGTGTTTGAGGGTAGTACTCTTGTCTTGTGTTGGATGGTTAGCTTTTTGGTTTGGGAGGGCTTTGCAGTGCTTGTGAATTTTATTTTGGAGGGGTTTTATTTTGTTGAGCATGGCGGACTGGATGCTCGCGCACCAGGCTTGGTCTTTAATTATCTCGTATGAGGTAGCCGGAGGTGTGACTAGTTCATTAAAGATTGTGAATAACTCTTTAGCTTGGGAGTTGGCCTTTGAAATCCTCTCATTGAAAGAGATTGATTTAGCTACTATGATAGCTTTTTTATATTGGAGGGCTATCTGTTTGAAGAGGCTCTTATTTAGGTCACTAGGATCTGTTTGCCAAATGTTTTGTGACTGACGCTTTTGTGCTCGGAGCGTTTGGAGTACGTCCGAGAACCATGAGTTACAGTGAAATGATTGTTTTTCTTTCTTACTTTCAAGTGGGGCTATAGAGTATATGGCATTGGTAAGAGTATCATTAAAGATAGCTGATAGTATATTTAGATCCTGAGAGAAAGGTGGTGCTAGGAAAGGGTTTTTGAGGTAGGGTCGCAGGTTGTCAGCGTTAAGTTTTTTAGAACTTCTTGTTATTGCAGGTGGCGTGTGGGTGCGAGCTTTGGGTCTAGGGTTGGTGGGGGATAAGGAACTCAATGCACATGTGGTCTGTCCATGGATAGGCGGTGTTTGAGATAATGTTGGACGCACAGTTGTGATCCATGACCCAGTCAAGGGTGCAGCCTTTAGAGTGAGTGGGGGTGAGTACTCCTTGGGAGAATCCTAGGTCTGCAAGTTCTTTTGCTAAGGTTGTGGCAGATTTATCTGTAGGGTCATTATATCTTGAATTTAGGTCTCCTAGTAGAAGGATTTTGGAGGATTGTTTAATGTTACTGAGACGGTGGGAGAAGTTCTCTTGGAAGTCTGCTGGGAGTCTGGGAGGGCTATACAGGATGTGGATATTGATTAGGTTGTTGGGAGAGACCATAAGCTTGGCTGATGGGATATCCGCATTTCCACCCCATGTACTAGGGTCTGCTAGCCTAATGGACAGTGAATCTTTGTGGATAAGGGCGACTCCCCTTCCAATCCTATCAGGTCCATCTTGCCTCAAGATGGCGTAGCCTGGGGGTAGGGCTAGTGCGATAGCTGGGCAGGAGGCATCATTGAGCAAGTTTCAGTGATGCTTAGTAGATCAAGATTATGGGTGGATAGTAGATCATTTAACTCTAAGGCAAGTGCAGGTAGGGAATGTACGTTCAGTGGTGCACATTTGAGAGGTGGGTATTGTGTGCCTTCGAGTTTTTTGTTTATACTGGGGTGAGCTGATGTGTACTTGTTGTGGTGTGTGGTACTGAGAGACTTAGTGTGTGGTAGTGCTGAGGCAGGATGGAGTGGAGATGAGAGAGGGGCAGTGCATTTTCCCATACTGGTGTGGGGTAATGGAGCAGTGCGGGTGCCTAATATGGTATTTCTTGACGTGATGGGTGTGGGTGAGCATAGGAAATACCTTTGAAGTGATTGGTTTCTGAGATTGTGGAGTCTGATTGCTAGGCTAGGTGGCTGAGACTGTGATGTTATAGTCTGGTGCTGTGACATGTGAGTTTAGTTGCAGGGCAATGAGTGGTGTGCTGGGTGTATGGGGGGAGGAGTGGGGGCCATTATTGTGAAGGCTATAGTGAGGGCTATTAGGCTGGCTGGGCGGAGTGTGGCAGCGGGAGTGTGAGTCTATGCTGTGAGTGTAAGGTGATATCTTGGCCAGCATGTTAGTGGAGAGTAGCTGAGTGAGTGCGTGCAGCTGGTGTGTGGCAGGAGATGTCACTGACATTGTGCAGCTAGTGATGGAGCAGTGGTGGGACGAATGCCCAGTTGGAATGAGAGCGATTAACTGTCTCTGCATTAGTGAGGTCACAGTCTTAGCACTTTTATAGTGCCTAGATTTAATTTTCAGAATATGAGCAGGCAAGGCTAAATAGTTGCAGGTCACAGGTAGGTAACAATTCAGCAAAACACACAGTGCCTAGATTCAATTTTCAGCGTATGAGCAGGCAAGGCTAAATAGTTCCAGGTCACAGGTGGGTAACAATTGAGCAAAAACACAATGCCTAGATTCAATTTACGTATGCTGGGTGGGAGGTGCACAATAATGGTGGCATCAGGCAATTAGCTGCAGACAGTGACTCAAGGAACGGTTTTCAGAGGTTATACATTTTGTAATGGGAGGAGAAATGGGGTGGGGGTGCAAGATCTATTGATGGCGTGTGGTGGGAAAGAAGATGGGCGGTATGGCTCGGTGGGAGCAGTGTGCCAGCAATCGGAACAATAGATATGCCTTGGATAAGGTGGGCTTGGAGGACCTAGTACACATTGGGATGGATATAGGTAGTTGTCTTGCAGGACTTAGTGGCGCGCCTAGCAGGATTTGAAAGTACCTTTAGAGTTCATCCATGGGGGAGGGGGGAAAGGTGACCGCGGTGTAGAGAGTACGGGCGACGGCTGGGAAGACGTGGACACGGCAATCGCCTTTGTGAGTAGGCCTTCATGTTGGAGGCCGGCTACGCCTACCGCTGGGTGATTGGAGCTATTCAGAGCTCAAACAGCCAATAGCGGGGCACCAGGAGCCAGGGTGGACCCAGACGGGGAGGCAGTAATGCCTAGGATCAGTATGTGGGCATCTTGGAATGGCGGCCACTATATCCAGGGATCTGGATGAATATGCGTGATTCTACAAATAAACACATTTAGCATGTGTCGGGTTCTGGCAGGGAGATTCCTCGTCAAAGAGGGACACAAGCGCGTGTGTCCGCGCTTTTGCTGGTGAAGAAAAGCAATTTGTAGAGGTCGGGTGTAAGGTGCCTCGATGTGGGAGGAAGCTCCGGCTTCACTCCCAGGACGGTGCACCACTCCTGCAGTGTTGGAGGGGCTCCTGCTCATCTGATGTCATGAGAAGCACAAACACTTAGCACAGATTCAATCTTCACCACCTGTAACACCGTTTTTTTGAGTGAGATGGTAGTCACTGGATGGCTCCTGGAGGATAAACTGGAGCACTCCTCCCCGCTCACCCAGAAAGATGGTGATTATGGTGCAGAAGCTCTTGTCTCTGAAGCAGTGACTGGATGTGCGTGATGTATCTGTAGGATGCTTACATGCACATTTCCATCCGGCCACTGCCCTTCAGAATTTCTCTTTAGGGAATATTTGCATTCATTGCAAAAGCCTTGCTTTTGGCTTTAGCATAGTTCCCAGGTTTTCTTGAAGGTCATAGGAGCTGCTGCGGATACTCTGAAGGGAAGGCATCCATATTCCTCACTTGGACAACTGGATGGTCCCTTCTGCAACCCAGGAAGCGATCAGAGTGCTCCAATTCGTTTTGTCTATGGTCTTGTTCATCAATTGGATCTCTCTCTCTCTCTCTCTCTCTCTCTCTCTCTCTCTCTCTCTCTCTCTCTCTCTCTCTCTCTCTCTCTCTCTCTCTCTCTCTCTCTCTCTCTCTTCCCCCCCCCCCCCCCCCCCCCCACTCAGAATCCCTTCTTCATCTGATGTATATGAGACATGTATATGAGACACTCTGGTTGGAAGGGCGTTTTTCCCCATACCTACACCCAGAGGACAAAATGACTAGGAGTTTCGATTTGAGCGGTCTATTCTCGCAACTTTGTTCTTTAAGATATTGATGACTCATGACCCCTGTATTCTTGTGGTGCTCCATGCACAACATGAGGCTGACTATGCTGCAACTAGCCCACTACTAGTGACAGGATGCCCAACCACAGACTGCCTTAGTTCTCATAGCCCTGGGAATAAAGGAAGGGTCTCCTCTGACTTGCTCAGGTTTCCAACCTCTTGGCGGGGACCTGCAGTCCTAACCCAGAACCCTTTTGGCGTGTCGGAACTGATGGGTCCCTCTCTGTGTTGGCCACCACCCTGGGACCGCTACAAATTCACAAGCTGTCGTCATCTCAGAAACGGATGCTGCACATGTTGGATTTAAAGGCCATTTTTATAGCCCTACAGGCAATTCTAGCCCTCTCTGCGGATTCAGTGAGTTTTGGTGATCACTGACAATATGACTACAACACACTACAGGACCAAGCCTCCTCCACTTAGTCCCTTGCTTGCCCATCTTTGAAGCGTAGCTAATCGATTATGGAAATGGGCTATTTCTCCAGCATGGGGTCTGGCATGGATTCACATGGATTCTGGCATGGATTCACATGCTCATGAATATTCCCCGTCGTCAGGCTGGGAATCCTCGGTAAAGAAAAAATCAGTTTCGTTTCTGAACCGTCTTTCGTAGTAGTAACCAATCACTGATCTCTGCGTCATACTGACCACAGCCAATGACTGCCCTCTACCTAAGCCCCGCCTCTGGCAGCCATCTTCAGATTTTTACCGCACGTTCAAGTGTTGGGATCCTCGTGCTATTGCTCTCGAGCGTTAGTGCTATTTTTCACGTTGTTTTCTCAAAAAATGTCTCTTTTTTCAGTCAAAAGAGCCTCAAGCTCCACCGTTTCTTCATCCGATCAACAGGGACCCGTGTCGGATTCGTCTACGCCCCTCAAGGGTGAAGATTTCGTCGAGCCACGCTTTTGGAGGACTCCAGAAGTTTCTCAGGCCCATCTCGGACATGGCCCAGGAGAAGGGAAGCTCGACGCCCGGAAAGCTGTTCAGGGTCTGCTCTGGATGCCAGCTTCAGAATGTCTTTAAGGAGGACGAACACTCCCTTTGTCTTTACTGCCTACATGAGGACAAGAGGCACGTGGAGAAGGACTGTGCGTTTTGCGGCAATATGTCAGAGCGGACCATGAAGGACCGCCATCAACGTCTCGCCAACTGGCTGGAAGGGAAGAGCCCGTCAGGCGAGAAGAAGAAGAAGTCCGAGCGGTCTTCTAAGACCTTTGAGGGCGCCCCAGCGACGGGGGTCCGCTGGCACCGGGAGCGCCGAACGGTCGGACTCTACGGGCGCCAGGCCGGGCGCATCCTCCCCGTCGCCAACCACGAGCCAACGCTCTGGCTCGGGTAAGAGGAAGGCCGAGCACCCGGCGAAGCTCCTGGAGAGACCCCGGTCGAGCTCGAAATCCCCATTGGAGGGGGAGCGAGGCGGTGACCCTCCCCCCAAGGAGAAGGCGATGAGTGCACCTAAGGTGGTGAAAGCCTTAATCCATCCGGCCAAGGCCTCTATTGAGACAGTCGCGGCGGCCCTGGCTCAGCCTGTGGAGGCTACACCAGTGGTGGCGACCTCGGGGCCCAGAGTCTCCCTGCCACCGCGGAGGGAGTCCTCTTTCATGCCCATCGACAGGACCCCTGTGAAACCTCCGACAGAGAAGAAAAAAGGGGGGGCAGGAGGTCGTTGCGGATTCGGCCTCAACCTCTGAGGAGGAGCTGATCGAAGTCTTAAGCCATGGCGTTGGCGTGGAAGAAGACCAGCCCGTCGGGAGGGACCCCGACGTAGGAGACGACGAGAACGTCGAGGGTGCCGACGGGGCTCCTGACTGCCCGTCGGACTCCCCTCAACCAGTGCCGCAAGACAACTCGGCGGCCATTTTGTTGGCTATACAGTCCTTATGCTCCGAGATAAGGATGAGACTGCCGTTACCACCAACGGAGGAACCGCTCCCGACGGGGGACCCAGAGCCAGGCCCTTCTGGGAGCCCTCCCCCTAGGAGAAGAAGGTTTCACCCTCCACCTCCTTTTCAGCCATCGCGCCCTGTTCAGCCCTCCTCCCCGTCCACGACACGTGGGGATGATACGGGGACTGACACGGCCGCGACGGGTACAGATGACGAGGTTTACGACGAGGATCTCCCGTCGTCACCTCCCACCTGGGCTTCCCCGCACGTCAAGATTGGATCGTTTCACTCCATGATCGCCAGGGCATCCGAGCTTTTCCAGCTCTGCCCGGAAGAGAAGAAGAAGGAAGGTTTCCTTTATCAACGGCGCGAGGCCAAAAGGAAGACAGTCCTCGCTGTACCTCTACTGGACGATATTTGGGATGAGGGCCTCGCCCTCCTCAAGAACCCATCCACGACGCAGGCTAGAAGGGATCGGTACGAGAAGAAGTACCGGGTCCCGGACGCGGCCCCCTTGTGCCTTCGGGCACAGCCGACCCCGGACTCGGTCGTCTCCGCGGCGGCCAGGAAGAAAGCGGGGGGGGCGCGGCCTCTACGTCGACCTCACCGCCGGACGGCGAGGGAAAGAAATTAGACACGATGGGACGCAGAGTCATCTCGTCAAGGCAGCCAACGCCTTGGCTATCGTAGCCCGCTACGACAGGGAGCTGTGGTACAAACTGGGCCCCCTGCTGGACTTCCTACCAGACGACAAGAGGGCGGAAGCCCTAGAGATCTTGCAGGAAGGAGAGGTGGCGTCGGACCACGCCATTACGATTGCGACGGACATCGCTGACACTGGATTTCGCCTGTTGGGCAACGGCGTGTGCCTTAGGCGGCATGGATGGCTCGAGGCTACTGACTTCCGTCAGGACGTGCAGACCATAGTCTTGGACATGCCGTTCGACGGAAACAACCTGTTTGGGAAAACAGTAGGTCGATTCCCTTCAAGCCATCAAGGCGGACACGGAGACGGCCCGGGCTCTTGGGGTTCTCCAGCAACGGCGGCCGCCCTTTCGGAGCGGTGGAGGCAAACAGGGTGCCTCCAAAGGTTCCGGCGGCGGATTTTCCACCTACCGTCAAGCGGCCCATTCGTCGTCACTGGAAGCTTACAGGGGACGAGGCAAGTCAGGCGGACCCCGCCGTTGTCGCCAAGGAGGACAAGGCGGCAGAGCCTCGTTGAAGCAGGACTGAACCGGCCGTGGGGTCGGGCCCCCACCGAAGCACCCCGGTGGGAGGCCGGCTGGCGAGCTTCGTCAGCGTGTGGGAGTCCATCTCCACCGACGGTTGGGTGCTGGACGCCCTAGCTCAGGGTCACGCGCTCGAGTTTCTAAAGAGGTGCCCGCGCGTCCCCCCGGTGGCCAGGAAAGAACATCACGTCCCTCAACTTCTCTTGGAGGTAAAGGCGATGCTCAGGAAGGGCGCCATCAAGCTTGTCCCAAAGAGGCTTCGGGGCTCCCGAGTTTACTCAAGATACTTCCTCGTGAAGAAGAAGACGGGAGGATGGCGTCCCATCCTGGACCTACGACAACTGAACAAATTCATCAAGGCACAGAAGTTCCGGATGGTCACCCTCCAACACGTCCTGGGTCAACTGGAGGAGGGCGATTTCCTGTTGTCGTTGGATTTGGAGGATGCCTACTTCCATATTCCCATCCTAAAGGGACACCGAAAGTTTCTCAGGTTCGTGGTCCAAGGGCGTCACTACCAGTTCAGAGCCCTTCCCTTCGGGTTGAGGTCGGCACCCAGGGTGTTCACCAAGTGCCTCGCACCGGTGGTGGCGCAGCTGCGCCGAGAGGGGATCCACGTCTACCCCTACCTGGACGACTGGCTCATCCGAGCAAAGACGAAGGAGCTTGCCGTGGAGCACACGGCAAGTACCGTCCAACTACTCACGGACCTGGGATTCTCCATAAACTACGCCAAGTCCCACCTGGTGCCCGCGCAAGACGCACTGTTTCTGGGAGCGAAGCTCGACACAGTGTCGCTTCTGGCCTCTCCGCCGGAGGAAAGGACGAGGGCCATCTTGGGCAAGGTGCAGCGGATGCTGGTTGCGGACGCGGCCAGGGTGAGGTCCATCAAGTCCCTCCTCGGAATGATTTTTTCTTGCATTTATCTCATCCGCCTGTGCAGGCTCCAGATGCGCCCGTTGCAGGAGTTCCTGGACGTGCGCTGGATCCAGACGACGGGCAGCTTCGAGGAGAGGATCACACTCGACGAGAGTTTCCGACGAGCGATCGAGTGGTGGGGCACCCGTGCGCATCTGACGGGGGGCATGGACTTCCAGACCCCCTGCTACCAGGAGACAGTGACCACGGATGCCTCCCTGGAAGGGTGGGGAGCACACACCGAAAATCTGCACGCAAGAGGCCTTTGGCTTCCGACGGAGAAGTCCCTCCATATCAACGTCCTGGAGCTCCGTGCAGTGTTTTGGGCCCTCAGGTCCTTTCTTCCGTCCCTCAAGGGCAAGGTGGTGAGGATCTTCACCGACAACACCACCACCATGTTCTACATCAGGAAGCAGGGCGGAACCAGGTCCCCAGCCCTGTCCAAGGAGGTGCAGGATCTTTGGCATTGGGCCGTCGCCCAAGGGATGTTTCTGGTGCCGTTTCATCTGGCAGTGATCAAAAACACCATCGCATAATCGCTCAGCAGAGAGCTGCGCTCTTGCCACGAGTGGGAACTATGACAGGATCTAGTGGACCGCCTCTTCTGACGGTGGCGCACACCCCAGATCGATCTGTTCGCGACGGCGACGAACTCCAAGTGCCGTAGGTTCACCAGCAGGTTTCCCCAGCCGAGGAGCATAGGCGATGCTTTCTCGTTCCCCTGGGAGGGCCTGTTTCTATACGCGTTCCCTCCAGTGCCATTCCTGATCCGGCTCATCAACCAGCTGAAGAGGTCACGGTGCAAGATGATCCTCGTCGCACCTGCGTGGCCGAGGCAGATATGGTTCCCGGACCTTCTGGACTTGTCAGTGTCCCCGTCAATCAAGCTGCCAGTGGACGCAGATCTTCTCTCCAGGAAAGGAGGCGCCATCCTCCATCACGACCCAAAGTTGCTGAACTTGCAGGCCTGGCTCCTGCAGCGTTAGAGTTTGGAGGATATGACATACCGGCCGACTGCAGAGAGGTTCTTGCAAAGGCCAGGGTGTCCTCAACTCCTAAATGCTATGGACACAAATGGAAGAGGTTCTCTGTCTGGTGCCACGCACAGAAGATTAACCCTCTACGGATTACGGCTCACCAGGTACTGCCATACCTTCTGACGCTGGCCAAGGCTAGACTGGCGCACGCGTCCATCAAGATTCATCTTGCTGCGATCTCCCGATACACCAGAACCACGGGGCGGACGTCTTTGTGGTCTCATCGTCTGGTGAAAGAATTCATAAAGGGACTGTTCAGATCGTTCCTGCCGGTGAAGGCTCTGGCCCCGGCGTGGGAGCTCAACGTGGTGCTGACCAAGCTCATGGGACCTCCATTCGAGCCTCTGCACTCAGCTCCGTTGAAGTTCTTGTCGTGGAAAATAGTGTTACTTGTGGCCATCACCTCTGCACGAAGAGTGGGAGAGATCCAGGCCCTTTCCTGCAAGCCCCCGTACTTGACTTTTCACGACACGAGGGTAGTGCTCAGGACGCACCCCTCCTTCATGCCCAAGGTGCCGTCGGAATTCCACCTCAACGAACCCTTGGTGTTGCCTGTTTTCTTCCCGTCTTCTCTATCTGGTGTGCCCTTGCTGGACATCTGCAGGGCTGCTACGTGGAGGTCGACGCAAACCTTCACGAAATTCTACTGCGTCGATCGGGATTCCAGGGAGGAGTCCAGAGTCGGCCAAGCAGTGCTGCGCAATCTGTTCGCCTAAGGTGGGCCTGGTGAGGAGGTAAGAATTGCTTAATGTTGAGTTTGATGTAATGCTTAATGTTGAGCCTTTGCCACCTCCTCTGGTTGTGCATGTGTGTACTGCTATGTATTCTTTATTCATGAGCATGTGAATCCATGCCAGACCCCATGCTGGAGAAGGAACAAGTTACTTACCTGTAACTGTTGTTCTCCAGCATGGGTCTGGCATGGATTCACATGCGAACCCTCCCGCCTACCCCTCTGCGGCTTTTCACTTGGTCATACTGCCACTTCATGTGCTACCAAATCTGAAGATGGCTGCCAGAGGCGGGGCTTAGGTAGAGGGCAGTCATTGGCTGTGGTCAGTATGACACAGAGATCAGTGATTGGTTACTACTACGAAAGACAGATCAGAAACGAAACTGATACTGATTTTTTCTTTACCGAGGATTCCCAGCCTGACGACGGGGAATATTCATGAGCATGTGAATCCATGCCAGACCCATGCTGGAGAACAACAGTTACAGGTAAGTAACTTGTTCCTTATCAGGATGTATGCCCTCCAACCATTCATCCAGCAGGTTCTCTCAATGTTCAGGAGAACTCTCGGCATCCTTTCTTGGGGTCCTCATGAATGGGATCTTAATAGGGATGTGATGAAGGAAATCTTCAGGTTTTGGGGATGTCACCTAAGAAATAATTTGCTATGGCACAGAATTCCCTATCTCCTCTGTATGAATCTCTGGGTGTCAGCAGTGGGGGCCTTCCTATTGGAAGGGACGGCAAATGGTTATACTCACCTGACCCCCGTGCCTCTACTGCAGTGGTCTTCAAACTTTTTTGGCCTGGGCCCCCCCTGAGCAAAGTTTCGGCAGGCCAGCCCACCCAAAAGTGCCAGATGGACACTGGGCTCTCCCCACTGTACTCCCACCACTATCCCAGTGCTGCCGCCCATCCTGGTCCCACCACAGTCCCATAACACAAGCTATACACACATCCATCCACATTTAAATAAAAAGTAAATTGCCATAAACGTACATTCTGCAGGGGCCTGCGCGTGGTTGCTAAAATGCCCTGCTCCAGGTTGCTCTGCCCGTATGTGCGAGGAGGCGCAGGAGCACCCCCTCGCACATACATACATGCAGTGCCCCAGCCAGCATTTCCAATGAGCTATGCAAGGCTGGCGAAGCAAAACACCCCCAGCGTTGCATGGCTCAGTGATCATGAGCGGCTGGGGAAATAAACTGTCAAAGGCAAACAGTGTTTCCCTTTGATAGTTCAGCCAGCCCAGGAGCACTCCCTCAGCTGAAAAAAGCAGCTGAGGGAGAGCTCAGTGTTTCACTGGGCTGGCTCCTACATAATGGGTGAGGTGGCCAGTGCGTGGACACCCCCTCACCCATTATGGATGAGCCGGCAGGCTTGGACTGGCCTATAGGGCAATGACCGTCCCAAAAATGCTAGTGTAGGCCTGTCAAAATGGGCCACTTTTCTGGCCAATGTGGGCCAGTTTGAGGGGTTCATATAATATGCAGCTAGTAGTTTTGACCATTGTTGCTGAATAAATATTCTTTAAATATCACAATTTGTTTACATTTGAACAAACAACAACCCCTTGGGTACTATTCAGTCTGTGACTAAAGGACTGAATATCTATTTGCAACTGCTGGCCATTTTTTCATTGGTGCCTAAGACCGTTTTATGGTCCAGTCTGACTATGTGAGCTGCCCCTTCCCATTTCCTCCAATCTAAAAAAAACAAAAAAAATGTATATTTCATGTTGGGCTCTGGCACCCCCCCCCCCCCCTGTGATGCAGCCGCACCCCACAGTTTGAAGACCTCTACTTTACTGGAAAAGGTTATTCACAAGCTCAGGCGATCGCTATGCTGCTGGATGCTTTTGATAACCCCTGTGATATTTTTGCTCACAGGCATCCTGAAGTTATTAGAGGCTCAGCCCTTGATCCCTCCTGGCAATCTCTTTCCTTGGCTCTCACCTCGGAGTAGTTAGTTTAGTAATCGCAGGCTTTCATATGAGACCATGGCTGTCTTATGGGCCGCTCATTAGTCTTTCACCAGACCTCAAGAACGCAGTTAATGACTCCTCTTCCGCCATTGGTCTCTTTGAAGAGCTTCTACCCCCCCTTGAAGTTTTATTTTTTTTCCCCAGTTACTGGTCTTCCTCTGACATCAAGCTGGACTCCTGTCAAACCTAGCTTTATGCAATTGGGGCCTACTTGAGGCGGGAAGATTCTCTTTACTCCCTCCAAAATCCTTTTAGAAAAAAATAAATTGTTTCCCCCAGTAAAGCAACATCAACCCCAATGGGACCTTAAGATTGCCCTTTCAGCTCTCATGTACAAACAGTTCAACAATGGCCCTGGCAAACAGAGCATTGGATCTTGAAAGGCCATGTTTTTTGGTGTTCCTGAAGTTGGCCAAAGGAGTGGGAACCCTTTACGCTCTAAGCTGCAAAGATCCTTTTGTTCGTTTTCATTGACCGTGATCTTGCGCACTCAACCATCGTTCCTTCCTAACATGGTGGCAGGGTTTCATTTTATTCAGGAGATATGTCTGTGTTTTTCCCCGGAACCTTAGGGGAGAGTCTGAAAGGGTTCTTCACAAGCGAGATGTTCCTAGAGCTTTTTAATTCTACCTGGATTGCACCAAACAGATTAGATCCATGGACAGATTTTTGGTCACATATGGTGGCACTTCCCTTGATTGTCATGCCACCAAATCCTCCAATTGTTTCTCCAGCAGTTCATTGAATCCCTCACCCTGATTATATCTTGGGTTGACTCCTGTTGTGGTGACTGTTGCACAGTTGGAATGGATTCTCGTGTTCGGCATGAGGCCTACATCATCCAGCATGGCGAGACCAAGAGGAAAAGCATCGTCCAGTCCTTTGGCAGAAGCGGCTTGAATGTGTACATGGAAGACCTCTCTTAGAATTACCTCTGTCTTCATCTGACCCATGTCATTCGAGCCTGCTCAATCTGCCAGTCTTTAACTAGCAAAATGCACTGAAACCACCACTACAAGTTAGTGGCGTCGCTTAATCATGTGGATGGGAAGGAGGAGGCGCTGCCTCTGATTTGGTCTTGCTCTGGAGTCCTGCCTCACTCGGGCAGAACCTATCTGCACCATATACTCCCTCTAGCAAGAGGTCAAGGTTTCAAGACGCTACTTCCCATAGTATGTAGTCTAGGAAAACCCAATCTAAGCAAGCCACCACATAGTCTTCAGCTGTAGCCTCTACATCTGTCTCTGTTACCTCATCGAAGAAACGCTCTTCTTCCACATCATTGCCTATACACAAGACAGGCGGCCTCCTTGTCCAATGTTCCACTGTCAAGTTAATAAAAATCAACAAGCCATGGAAAGTCTTTGTCGACGACTCACTCTATATGTCATACCAATGCCTAGACTATCATACCAGGCAAAATCCTGTTGGTGACCATATAGAAGTCTTTGATTGTGACACTGTCACCTGGCCAAAAGTCTACGCCTGGTATACCGTCGTCTGTCCTCGCAGCCGTCAGGCTTAGCCACCTTAACCAGTCCTCTGCATCTTTTTCCATTGACTCTGGAGGTCATTCTGGCTATGCCAAGCTCATCGGCTGTTGCACTGGAGGAAGTTCTATAACTGGCCTGTTTCAGATCAGTGCCCTGTCGGAGTCTCTCCGATGAGTCATTCTAGCCCCAAGTTGGACATGGGCCCATCAAGGGTAAGGGCAATTCTGGCAAAAGTGCCAGTTCCGCCTACTATTACTGCAACCACATCTCCTACAGTGGAGCCTCCTTGGATATTCTTGCTACCTTACAGTCCTTGGTTTCCGAGTTGCAACTCGGGCCTTCTAGCCGGAGTGGATCATCTGCACCACAACAATGCCAGAGGGAGTCTCTTGCTGTTGCTCCTGGTCACCCCACCCCTTGGACCGGCCACCACCCAGCCCGATGCACAACCTTACAGAAATGGAATCCAACGAGCATGTGTTACAAGTGGAGGTCGCCATGCACACATCATGCATTTTAATTAATTTTATGTGGTGCCGGGATATGGTGAGACAGATGACTCTCGTCTTCACAATTCTCCAGATGAGATTGAATCCTTCCATGACGTAATGCCAAGGGCCACGAAATTGGTTCCGGAGGAGCAGAGGAAGGAGGGGTTACTCTACCAGCGTTGAGAACAGCCCAGGAAGTCGGTGGTTGCGATTCCGGTGTTGGGTGAAATTTGAGAGGACCAGGACCAACCCATCCTGTGCACCCAAAAAGAAGAGATTCAGTAAAAAGTATGGGGTCTGAACTATGTGCCGAAATTCCTCAGGATGCAGCCCAGCCCTGGTATCTGCGGCAGCCCTCAAACATTTGTCCAACTACTCTTGCCTTTGGGAAACGCATCATGTCGGCTGCTGTTATAACCATCAAGGCGGCTAATTCAATGGCCATTCTGTCCAGGTACGACAGAAATTTGCTTCAAGCAGGAAACTATTCTTGAATGCCTTTCTGGACGACAAGGAAGGAGGTGTTTGCACTTCTGCATGAGGGAGAAGTGGCTTCAGACTATGCAATCTCTGTCTCAGTGGACATCTCGGACACCCGTTTCTGACACCAGGGAACCAGTGCTGCCTTATCTGTCGGGCTTCTGCTACCTATGCTTCAACGGTGGTTGGGCGCCATTACCAGTTCAAGGCGTGCTGCCCTTCTGACTCTGATCAGCCCAGAGGGCCTTTACCCAAATGCCTTGTGTCGGTGGTGGCACAGCTTTGGCGCTCAGGTGTTCACGTCTAAATGTACTTAGAAAACAGGCTTGTGCGAGTGGAGTCTTCCACCCTGGCTACCCGTCCTACAGCACATAATGGTACGAGTGGCATCTTCCGCCCTGGCTACCCATCTTACAGCACAGACTATCCAATGTCTACAATCGCTAGGATTGTGTGTGAACTTTGCGAAATCATGTCTGTCCCGGTCTCAGTGGGCTCTCTATTTGAGGGTTCAACTGGACACACACTCTTGCATGGCCACTCCCTCGGAAGAGAGGGTGTGATTTCCTTCTTGCCAAAGTCCTATTCTCCCAGTAGTCTGAGGCCTCAGTTCACCTCCTAAAATCCCTGCTGGGGGCGATGTCCTCTTCTTTCACACTGCTGGCTTTGCATGCAGCCCCTCCAAGAATTCATGGATGCACGTTGGTGACAAGCCTCCAGTTCCTGGGAGGACAGACCCAGCTGAATGGCAGTATAAAGTTGCCCTGCACTGGAGGTCAATCTGGATGCATCTTGTCCAAGGTGCTCCCTTTCGCCCACCTCTACATCAAATCCCTGTCACTACAGATGATTCCCTGGAGGGCTGAGATGTAGATACAGGAAATCTACATACCAGATGTCTCTGGACAGGAGGAGAAGGCTTGCCATACCAATCATCTGGAGCTGGGTACTGTTTGTGGCCTTAAAGTCTTTCCTTTCTCAGCGGTCCAGATCTTCAAGGACAACCACACTGTTTTGTCCTCAAGCAGGGGGTGGTAGGAACCAGGTCTCTGGCAATGACAGCACTGTGGCACTGGGCCCTGGAGCAGGACATGTTCCTCATTCCCTACCACCTATCAGATGTTAAGACACGGTGGTGGATTCCCCTCAGTAGGGAGCTCATCTCCTGTCACAAGTGGGAACAACAGGAGGTGCAACTCTACTGGACCTTCTGTCTATGGGGCACCCAGAAGACGGCATCTTCGCCACCCACTCTGAGATCCGTTGCCATTACCAGCAAGTTCCCTCATCGGGAGAGCTTGGGGGATGCTTTCCCTTCACCCGGTGTCTCGGGTGTTAAATGTCTTCAGGCAGGATCAGTGCAGACTGATCATAGTAGCCACTGCCTGGCCAAGACAGTTCTGGTACTCCGACAACCTCGCCTTGTGTCCGCCCCACTGATTAAGCTGCCTCCTTTGTGCAATCTTCTTTCCAGATGTGATGGCGCAGTGCTACACCACGGCCCAGCCTCCCTGAACCTGATGCCCTGGCTCCCACACTCCTAGAATTCTGCGATATCCCACTGCCACACGACTGAAAGGAAATTCTAGCCTGAGCATGCGCTCCTTCCATGCCTGCCTGTTACAGGATTGAATGGGCATGTTTTTCCCCATTGGTGTGCATCGCAGGACCATGACCCGTTTACCTGCTAAGTCTGGCTTGGTGCATTCCTCTATTGAAGTGCACCTCGCAACTATCTCACAATATACTCTCTTCTCTTCCACGCGTTCTCTTTCATCCAACCACTTGGTCAAATAATTCCTCAAGGGCCCCTTCCGTTCCTTCCTGCTGTTCTGGCGGCCATCCCTGGCCTGGGAACTGAATGTCGTCCCTTTCAGGCTCATGAGACTGCTCTTTGAGCCTATGCATAAGGTTCTGTTCAGGAAGACTGCTCTACTGGTCACCATCACGTTGGCTAGATGGGTAGGGTGAGATTCAGGCTTGTACCTGCAAAGCCCCCTATCTGGCCTTCCACAACTCCATGGTGGTACTACGCACTAACCTTTAATTTGTGCCTAAAGTTCTGTCAGCATTTCGCCTCAATGAGCCAGTAGTATTACCTTTTTTCTTTGGTTCACCGTCCTCTCTTGCGGAACGCTCACTGCATTCTCTGGATGTGTTGCATGCTTTGAAATATTATGTATCCTGCACAAAGTCGTTCCGGAAGACTTCTCAGCTCGTTGTGGCATTTGGCCCCTCTGGAATGATGAATGCACTTTCCAAATAGTCAATTGCCAGGTAGATTTCCTACTGCATCTCTTCCTGTCATCGGGTGGGCACTGGCCTCCCTGTTTAACCCAGGGCTCATTCTACAAGGTCAATTGGTGCCACAGCCGCCTTTGACCCGAGGAGCAGGGTAGGCCTCGTGATCCACATGCAAGAGTCTTGGGTGAGGCTGGGCCCAGCGGGCTGAGCATCACGTCGCAGGCACGTGACAGGCAGCTTGACAAAATGGCTGCCGCGCCAGAAAGAGGCATCCGTCCGACGCCATTCCAGCAATTCGGCAAAGAACGAATGTCGAGGTGGGACTGGCCTCACCTAGGTATGTGGCCTACAGTATACCCCTCAATTGGGCCAGGCGGCTTTCCTTGGCTTCCATATGGACAGGGTATGCAGCGGCTCCAGCAGCTCCCCGCTACCTCGTTGGCACCCCCTGCCACCTCTTTGGCCAGTGAGGAGGTGCTCTTTGAGAAGTTCCTCGGCCTCATGAAGTCACCTCAGATGGGGGTTATCATCAAAGACGCCATCAAGGAAGTCATTCCCGCCATGCTAGCGGCACCACAAACGCCTCCATTGGCCCCCAGGCCCCGGTGCAGCCATCTCCTCTGGCTCCACAGCCAATTCCGCAACCTCTGCTGCCTCCTCAGCCTCCGGCTGCGGTCCCTGTACCCCAGCCTCCGGCGCCATCTACTCATCCTCCACAGGATCCACCAGATCTGCAGGATACGGACACGCCATCCTCAGCCAGGGCCTTCCATGAACGTCTTGCTGGGCTTGGCGGAGTACATGGGCCCTACCCCAACCCGAGGTCGAGCAGCCGGCAGAGGGGGTTTTGGCTGAAGTCCTCACGCAATGCCCCTCTGCCAAATCGGGGATTCCAATGCAGATCAATGTAGTCTCCCTGGACAAGAAGGGCTGGCCCAAACCCCACTCGGCCCAGCTGGTCAGTCGATGCCTGGACGCCAAGTACAGGCAGGTGGAGGGGGATACACTCTTGCTGTCATCTCATCCTCAACCACACTCTTCGGTGATCGCTGTGGCATCACTATACTCGAAGCCTCAGTCGGCCTTGGCCCCTTCCTTTGTGGCGCTGCTAGGCAAGGAGAAGATCTTGGAGGCATATGGCAAGAAACTCTATTCGAACACATCTTTACATCGACGTCAGGCCAACGCTGATGCCATGCTGGCTGCTGCCAACCAGAGATTATGGTGGGAAATTGTGGACTTCCTCCCGGAACTCCACAGCCAATCATGCTTTTAGGGCTAGCGGAAGCCAAGCTGGTGGCGCATGACCTCATGGAATCCACAGTGGCTCATATCGATCCCGCAGGCTGTGCCATCTGTATTGCCACGGACATGAGAAGAACAGCCTGGCTCCGTAACAAAAATCAACCTGGATGTCCAGGAGCTCATTCTAGGTCTACTGTTCAAGGGGGTGCGGGGAGGGACCTCTTCCACTCCTCTACGGATGAGAGCTGGACAAAAAGAAAAACAGCTGTCAAACGGCAAAGTCTTTATCCATCCTGACAAAGACCATGCCCAAATCATACACCCAATCACAGCAGCGCTCGGAAAGGGGTCATACATATGGAGGGTTTCGTGGCTTCCAGGAATGCAGATCCTGGCAGCCAGACCACTCGCCGTTTCGGAGCCGGCGCAAGCAACAAAAAAAAGGGGTGTGGGGTGGGGTTAGAGCTTTTTCCAGTCCCCCTCCTCAGCGACAGCCTCCGAGGGAAAGAAGGCATGACATGCCCCTTCGGGTCTACACATGCACATTTCTGGTGCCAGAATTTTTTGCTCTCAATCTGAGATGATCAATGTTCCTCCATCTCTCCACCCGGACCGAATATGGTGGTCCAAGGACTGCAACCTACGGACGGGCAAGTCCTTGCGGCCACCCTCCCCGCAGGCCACCATCACCAAAGACTCCTCGCTTGAGGGCTGGGGAGCCACCTTGGACGGCCTCTCAGTCCATTGCACCTGGACTTGACAGGAACAGGAATACCACATCAATTGGTTGGAGCTGAACGACATCTGGCTAGCGCTCAGAGCATTCCTACTGCTGCTCAGGGGCAAGGATGTCCTCACCCAGACAACTCGACCAGCATGTACTACGTCAACAAGCAGGGAGGCACCAGATTCCCTTCTCTGTGCAGTCTGGCTATCAGCATGTGTGAGTGGGCTCTAGAAAACGACATTTACCTCACGGCAGTCCACCTCCCGGGGGAATCCAACTTGGAAGCGGACAGGCTCAGCAGGCTGGGAGCGGAAAATTATGAGTGGCAGCTAAACAAACTCGTTCTTCAGGAGATCTTCAGCAGGTGGGATCACTCCCACATGGATCTCTGTGCCACCTGCCACAACAAGAAGTGTCCCCAGTTTGTTTCCTGGGAAGGTCAGGGCACCGGCTTGCTGGGCGACGCATTTCACCTCCAGTGGTTAGGCATGAAAGCCTACGCCTTTCTGCACACTCCCCTGATCCAGGGTAATCTGCAAGATCAAGGAGTCTCGCCGACTCCGCATGATGCTCCATGGTGGCCGGCCAGGCCATGGATTTCGGAGCTTCTCAGCCTCTCAGAGGTGCCCCCGATTCACCTTCCGACGGGCCCAGCACATCTTCTGGCGCAGCAGTGGGGGGGGGCAGAGTCATCGTGAGCAGGTAACGCTTCAGTTAGCCTCTAACAAGACAACCTGGGGATCATACAGGGCGCCAGGAGCAAAGCCACCAGGGCCTAGTACAAACACCAATGGACCAGATTCTGCCACTGGGCAGACTCCACGGGTATCGACCCCTTGGCGTGCACTTTGGATGACGTGCTCTCCTTCTCGGCGCACTTCGCTCATTCAGGCGTGCAGGTGGACACCTGACGCACATACTTTGCGGCCATTGGGGCTTACAGGAGCTCGGGGAAGGGCGGGGATTTTCTCCTCCAACCCTATAGTCAAGAAACATCTGGAGGGTCTTGCTAAGCTCTACCCGCCTGTCAAGAGACTGCACCCTGTGTGGGACCTTAACATGGTCTTGGGCGCCCTGGCGCACAAACCATTCGAGCCAATGGTGTCCGTGGACATCAGGCTGGTCACCTCAAAACCATATACCACTTTTCACAAGGACCAGGTAGTCATGCAGACGCACCCGGCATATCTGCCCAAGGTTCTGTCAGCATTCATCTTGAACGAGGATATAGTCCATCCTACATTTTTTCCTGATCCCAAGCGTAGGACAGAGGGTGCTGCACTGCCTGGATGTTAGGCATGCCCTTAAATTTTACTGGACAGGACCAAGGGCTTCCGCAAGTTGGATGCCCTGTTTGTCACTTTTGGGGGCTCAAGACCAGGCGATCGGGCCTCTAAGGCTTCCATAGCCCGCTGGATGGTCTCTGCCATCAAAGAAGCGTACGAGGGCCACCACAAGCCACTTCCGGCCAACAAGCATGCCCACGCAGGCGGGGCCAAGGCAACGGCCATTGCATTCCAGCCCCATGTCCCTTGGCAAGTCATAAGCAGGGTGGCCACTTGGGCCTCTCCCTCAGCTTTCTGTAAGCATTACTGTTTGGATGCCGGCTCTTGATCTGATGCGGCCTTCGGACAGGCGGTTCTCAGGAACCTATTTGCTTAAGGAGGTTCTCCTCTCCACCCTGGGGCTACATTCAGTTGTAATCGCCCATACAGTATGGAGGAAAGGGGACGGGATGTAAGAGCAATTATAGGTTAGTCACCGTAGTGCCTAACGTACTCTTAGTCCATAGAGCCCTTTCCTCCATATGTCCCACCAACATCCCCCTAATAATACCGGTGTCATTAAACAATGTTAAATCTATTGTTGACGCGTCAATGGGGACTGAGGTGTGGCGCCGGAGGGTGGAGTCAGGGCAGTGCATGCTCCCTGGGCCGCACCCCTGTGCCTCTAAATTCTAAGGGGAAGGAGGTTTTTGCTGATGAAAGAGGTCCCGTCTCCCGTCCCTTGGAAGGGACGTCCATACAGTATGGAGGAAAGGGGGCTATGGACTAAGTGTACGTTAGGCACTACGGTGAGTAACTTATAATTTCGGCAATACCTAGACACCACAAGGAAAGTAAAGGCCTGTGTGAAATAAAATCAAGAGACTAAGTAAATTCGCAGAACCACTGTTACTGATGGGGGAGGTAGGGGAGTTGGAAGCTGAGATAGAAAGAAGGTGAATCTTTTATAGGATCTGATAACCATCACAGAAAGGAAGAGCTCCCACGCAGTGAAGACTACTTCTTTTAACAAGGGGGGCCCCTGTAGTGTGCCAAAACGATTTCACCATATTTCCCCAGGTCCAATAAGTCCCTGGAAAGCGTGCAAGATGGCCAACTTGAAATAAACACACAGGAGTCAATGCTGAAACAAATTGATGCAAGCCCTGAATACTTTGAAGCAGGCACGGTGAAGCAGGCACGTAAAATGGAAGATCCCAAATCAGTGACACTGAAGACTGTGCTTGAAAGAGGTCATACAGGCAAATTGACTCTTAACACAGCAGTCACCACACTGATCTAGATAATGTTTGGATTCTTTCAGATGTCTAGCTATTCACCTTCTGGTAGTGTGGCCACAGCACACCGCTCCAGAGAGAAGTAGGGCAACAGAAATGCATTGCAATGTATTTTTTTTTTTTTACATCTTTACAGGATGCCAACCTTTATTTTATTCAAAATAGTTTAGACCCCTAGTTTACCACACACTTTGGGAATGTGGTTGAACTAGCCTATTACAGGTGGTAAGTATGCTGCTTTAAGAACAGTCTTTAGTTAGGGGGACAGGTGTTTTTACAGTTAGAGGGCTGCCTGCCGGCCTGCCTGTGCGCTTAGGCCACTCATTGGCGTATGGTGCTTGATAGGGATTGTTTGCCCTCTGTCTTTCTATAGGCAATGCCTTTTTGTATGGTCAAGAGTTATTGGCAGATTCTGGGCCTCATTACACGGAAGGCGGTATTGATTTAACGTTACCGGTAACAGAATGCCGGTAACGTTAAATCCCCATGCGGATTATGACCCAGCTCACCGCCATTAGCGGCACCGTTAAGTACGGTGCCACTAATAGCGGGCAGGCCGCGTGCGCACGGCCCTCCATCCCGTAAATTACGCCATGCCGCTATTAGCGCAGCATCACAAGGCTGGTGGACATGCCAATAGCGGCATGGTAAAGCCCCACAAACCCCTTACCGCCGTGGTGCTGATAGCGGCATCGCAAACCACCCATTAAGTGAACTGAGCAGTGTTCCCACCTGCCACAGGTGGAGGCAATGGAGACTGTGGCAGCTCAAAAGGAGCACACAACACCCCTTCCCACACCCAGATGGTTCCAATACTGGCAGCATTACATGGCCTGGAGGACCTGATTGCAGCGCAGCTGCTACAACAACAGGCAGCACAAAGGAGACGCAGGAGGAGGAGGAGGAGGGCAAGACAGGCACAGCAAGCACCACCACGGCACTTAATCATACCACAGAGGCACCCGCCAATCCCCAGGATCAGAGCCAGTCCATTTAACCTAACCCTTGAGCAGATACACACCCTGTACCGGGATACCATCACCAGCATCGTGGACATGATACACAACGACATTGTGAGCCTCATAGACATCAGAACTGCCATCCCCCCGCTACTGAAGGTGGTGAGTGTGCTCCGCTTCCTGGCCACAGGCACCTACCAGCATACAGTGGGACAGATGCATGGCATCTCACAACCAGTATTCTCCCGCACGCTGAACCAGGTACTCGAAGCCCTCCTGAAGCATGCACCTGAACACATAACCATGCCACGGACTGCACAGGAGATTGCAAACACAAAAGTTGGATTCTATTCACTGGCAGGCATACCAAGTTGCATCAGGGCCATCGACTGTACCCATGTGGAATTGGTGGTCCCACATCACAATGAAGTAGTCTGCCGAAACAGGAAGCAATTCCACTCCATCAATGTCCAAATGGTATGTGACGCCAACAAGATAATCACACATTGCTGTGCCCGATTTCCCGGATCAACCCATGATTCCATGGTCCTGCGGAACTCAACTATCCCACGCTACATGGAGCGACAAACCGCACAACGTTCGTGGCTACTTGGTGAGTAGCAGGGCAAGCACATGGCAGTGTGATTGGGGGGGGAGAGATACATACTCCAACTGGGTGTGTTTAGGGGGGGGAGAGATACATACTCCAACTGGGTGTGTTTTGGGGGGGGGAGAGATACATATTCCAACTGGGTGTGTTTTGGGAGTGGGAAGATACATACTCCAACTGGGTGTGTTTTTGGGGGGGGGATACATACTCCAACTGGGTGTGTTATGGGGGGGAGAGATACATAGTCAAAATGGGTGTAGCTTGTCGTCCGCCGGACAAATGTGCATACAGATGTACACCAATGTCCATCTGGGAAGGCCGCAACGTACTTGAGATGAACTGACATGCAGGTATAAGCTACACAACATAGATAACAATCCAGGTCTAGAAACATTAAACATCCATCCACATACACATTGCACAACATTCCACGCCACAAAATATTACATTTTACACATGCCATCAAGAAAGCCATCCTGAATTAGTCCACCCCAACATCAAATATGCAATGTGCCCCATAATGCATGCAAATGGATCAACCCTACCCATAGCATTTCACCACGCACCTATACCACCACTGAAGTGATGCCTCTGCATGGCAACATCAATCTTGGTATGGCAGTACACCAGCAGTGCAGAACTACATCTGCCTGGTCCCAGGGACACCAGAGACCTCGCCTCACCCCAGGACATGTCAATTACTGCTGGAGGCATTGATGGGGCATGTCCACTTGCAGGGTGTAGCTCCCCCTTGCACATTGCTGTCACACAGACCATCTGCATGTATGCTGTCAATTGTGTACGTGAATCACAATGCAATGCCAATTTGTGTCATTTGAACAGGCCGCTCTTGAGGTGAACAGTGACAGGACCCCGTTCCCTCCCCCATACAGGTGAAGAGCTGGCTCCTCACACCTGTACGGAACCCACAGTACAGGCACGATGAGGAATACAACCGTGCACATACCCGGACCCGCATCGTGATCGAGCAGACCTTTGGCCTTTTGAAGTCACATTTTAGGTGCATTAGCAGGTCTGGTGGCGCTCTCCTGTATGGACATGAGAAGGTGTCCAAGATCACCATGGCATGTGTCATGTTGCACAATATGTGTATCAGACGGAATGTACCACTGCCTCCTGACGTTGAAATAGAAACACCTGATGAGGATGATGATGGTGATTAGGACGGAGGTGAAGGGGATGCAGGTCTTGCAAGAGGGGATGGGCAGGAGGGACATGCTGTGAGACAGCATCTGATCAACCAAATATTCTGAGAAATATGCTTTCGTACTGTCACATGGCTATACATGTTAGTAATGCACTGGTGTATGTTGTGAGCACGCAATGGACCCTGTTGCCAATAAAGTACACAGACACAATGAGGATGTCCAGGCCTGTGCTTTGAACATAAACCAGTGTATTGAGTAATGAAAAGGTGAAAAGGTGCAAGTCCCAAACATCCCAACACCCTTCTCCCCACCCCCCACAACACACCCATATCACCCTTCCCCCACAACACACCCATAACACCCTTCTCCCCACGACACACCCATAACACCCTCCCCCCCACCCCTCACAACAGTTCCTCATGTGTCTGCCATGTATGCATTTGGCCATGCACGCAGTGGAATTTCCATCAACCTCCTATTTGTCATTGTCTGTGGCAGCATCTTGAGAATGGGCAGACGAGCGCCTGGTGGTGCGTGTTGAGCGCCGGCGGGGGCTTGTCTGTCTTGATACTGAAGATGATGATGATGGGGCAGACTGTCCTTGTTGCAAGAAGTGGCGGTCCATGGTGTCAGCCATGCGAGATAGGACCTCCCTGAGCCTTGAAATCTCAGTACACAGCCTGTCAGTGTTTGCGTCCATCCTGTCAGTGGAGTGCCTCGCCATCTCCGCAATGTTTCCCCTGAGATGGGCAACCTCCTCAACATGCTGCCCAACCAGCACAGTCAATTCTCGACGCTCCAGGATGGTGGTCAGTTGGAGGGCAGTGCTGGGTGATTGTGCACTGGATGCAGTGCCCTCAGAAGCATCCACTGCAGCTGGTGAAGCCACCATGGGGGACATAATGGCAGGATTGTTCTCTTCAACAATCACATCAGACCCTGGGGTCTGGAATGGTGCAGGCTCTGCGGTACTAGGGGGGTTTGGGGTGTGCATCCCCATTGGGTCAACTATGGTGTCCTCAGGATCAGACAGGGGGGCAGTGGCAGCTGCCTGACCAGCGGAGCTTGCCGCAGCTGATGGTGGGCCCTCGGTGGCTGCTATTGGTACTTGTGGGATCTCCTCCAGTGGTGTGGCTGCAGTTTGTGGTACAGCTACTGCTGCCCTGACGGTGGCACTTCGTCGGTGTTTCATGGTCATGAGGTGTGACCTTCCCCCCCTTGCCCCTGGAAGTTGTGGGGGTGTCCTCCGATTCCTGGGCCCTTGGCCTCTTACTAGTCGCTGGTGCCAGGGATGCATGAGCGGCATCCTCGCCATCTGTGTGTGAGCCTGTCAGGGACGAGAAGGTGGATGGCATTGGTTGATTTTCAATATACTTAATGCAGTTAACGTCAATGATGCAGTTGTGGCCATTGGGACTTAGTAGTTGTGGATGCAGGTGATGTGCCATTTCAGTGCCTCATCCATGCATGGTTGTGTTTGGAACTTGAGACTGGTGATGTGCGCATGTGTGTGTGTTTGGGTCTAACACTGACATGGGGAGGGATGGATGCATGTGTGGATGTGTGTCCATGCATGAGAGGAGTCTGTGCTGACATATGGGTCAAACAGTACATTCACATCGCATTCTGTCATGTGTACACTCACCTGCATCCGAAGTGGTACCCACGCCGACCTCAATGCTGCCTACTCCCTCAATGGATTCAACTGCAATGAGGTTCCCACAGGTCTCCTCCCATTCTTTGAGTCGGATGGGTGAACCAGCTCCTCCTTCACTGGCAATCCGGTGGTTCTCCGCAAGGATGCCCCTCACCCGCAGCCTGAGGTCGTCCCACCTTTTCCGGCACTCACGCACTGTGCGGGTGCTGGTGCCGACTGCACTGACTTTTACTGCCACTTGTTCCCAGATGGCTTTCTTCTTCAGTATTGTGGGCCGCCGCATGTCATTAGCAAAAACGACATCAGCATTCTCAGCCAGGGTCTGTGTAAGCATATTCAATTCCTCAGGAGTGAATTTCTCCTTGGCTGCCTGTCAGCACTTTTTTTGAAGGCCTTGGGCAGGATGCAGGTGTACAGGATGATTTCCAACTCTGAACAACTCGTAACAGGTCCAGGGGCAGAGGATGGCAATGGATTGTGTTTTTGAAGATGGCCGCCGTGCTATTTCCAGTTCCTGTGCGATGACGCTATTTCCAGTTCCGCAAAATAACGGTCACCGCTAATAGCGGTGACCGATATTTCCATGCAGCAGGAGGGCGGAGGTGCAATCAGCACATTGGTCGAGGGCGGTAGGTGACTTTATTGGTTCTTTAACGCCATGGTGGTAGGGGGTTTACCGGCATGGCGCTATGCTCGTGTCTGCGAACTCGTAATGGTACGCTATTGCCGCCCTCTTGTGAGGGCGTACACGTTAATAGCGCCATGCCCGTAAATTCCGTTTTTTACCGCGTACCATGTAATGAGGCCCTCTGACTGCAGCCAGTCAGTCCACAAATACCAATGCTTTTCAGTTGGCTTCTGGTGGCCTGAAGTAATCTTCAGTCCGAAGTTCAATCTACATCTGTTGATTCTTTTTTTTTTTTTTAGCTGTTTCCAACATGTTACCTGGAGACAAATTCAGGTGGTTCCTGAAGCCCTGCGTGAGTTCCAATGATGGACAGCTACCTCGTTTGATGAGGGGAGCTGAAAAACATGTTCAACACTGCAATGCAGAAACAAAGGTCTAACTGCTAGGGGTACATTGGGACCAACCTGGCTAGGGAAATGGTTCACAAGCGCATGATGATGATGATGATGATGATGATGATGGCAGGAAGTCTGATGTGCCAACTTTTCTTTTGCAGGTCTTGCCTTTCTTTATCTTCTGTAACCATGTACCCAATGGCCTGTCTGATTACCCTATTGCATTCCAGTGGTTGATGCCGGTTTATTGCCCCCCCCCCCCGAAAAACTGCGGGCTTGTCTGTGGGCATCAAGGATGGAAACGTGGCCAACATGGCTGTTGAGAGAACAAAGCATCACTGCAAGGCTCCTGTAGGACAAAAGTGGCAGGCTCAACTTCCCAATAGACCTACACTTTAACAGGTTTTGTATATGGCTGCACAGGAGCAGATCCTTCTTGTGATAAGCAGGGGGCCACTAAATCTTGCTTTTGTGTCTTCAGGAACAAATCACAGGAAATTAATACAGCAATGAAGTAGCCCCTCTGCATTTTGGGGGAGGGGGCATGGGGGGGGGTGAGGGAATCTCAGCCGCCAGACAATTGTGCATCCATTCACACTTTTGGCAGCTGTCATTTGTTAATATGGTAAGTTTGTGCCTGGGATTTGGTTTGGTTGTGTGTGTTCCAGCCTGAGCCCAAGACATTCTCATATTAGTCTTATCTGGTCAGGCCCTGCACTGACTATGCATAGGAGCACAAGCAGAAAATGACAAAACCAGGGTATGTGGTGTTCCTTCATTGACAAGCAAAGGTTCTCTCGGGTGCACATATTAACAGACCAGCAACCTGAGTAGGTTCTTTGATTAGGTTTCACTTGAAAATGTCATGTTAGCCATGCAAGGATAGAGACAAAAAATATCTGGGTGCCCATTCTGAGGTGCAGTAGGGCACTGTGATGAAAACTATCAGGGCACTGAAGCACACAATGCCAAAAAGATAGGTGCATAGGAAGGTATTTAGAGGCATGACAAGGATAGATACACTTTGAGGTCACAGCACAAAGAAGGAACATGGAACAAATCATGAAAAAGGAATCCAGGGAAGACCTCGACACTATTAAGACATGGATTCGGTCACCAAAGAGCTTCTAAAGAGTTGATGTGGCAAAGACTCAATAACTATCTTTTAAATATGCCATGGACAATATAGCCATCTTGTAAAAAAAGGTTGAAGTGGGGGAAAAGAAAAGCAGCAGAGGGAACACCTTGTGTTGCCTGCAAAACAGCCAAGGTACAGGAAAAGGCTAGTAGTAGGATAGTCAGTATCTTGCAGAGGGAAGAAACAACCAGGGTGACGAGTGTGTTTGGGAGGTGTGAGAAAGGGACCTTATGGTTATCATCAGATGAACCTAGAGATGACAGCCCACGGTTCTCAAGACCAGCAATATCCCCAAACTGAGCCACCCAGATAATTCTGGCGCAAACCTATATTCAAGAACTAAGGCTCCCATAGGGAAAGCCCTTGATGGAAGGTCTCTGACTTTAGTAGGGTGTGGGACAAAATGGTTGTGGCCTGGGCTGTTTGGGCTCAGCTAGCATTTAACAGAGAAACTACATGTTAATGTTAGTGCGCGGTACAAATATCCTTTAACATTATCACCACCGGAGTGGTCCCCTGGCGCTCTGGCGGCTCTGAAAGAAAAGGGGGGGTGAGTTATTGGGAATGAGCTGGAAAAGTGCAAGATAGCAGTGATTTGCTGTTGGCAGCCTCGGGCCCGGTGGTTCCGTTGGCTGGGCTTGGGGTGTTTTTCAGTCAGTAGTCGTCGTGGCTGTTGTGCAAGTCTATGTGCGGTTTGTTTTGTTGTTGCAGTTTAGTGAAGTTTGGGGGTTTGCTGCGTTTAAGGCTGGTTGTGTTTGGTTCGAGTTTGAGAGGTGTATACAGAGGAGTGAGATTGTGAATAGGTTGGTTATCGATTCATGATTGCACGTTTGGTCTAGGCTTGGCAGGAGAGTCATATATCAATCATGAATAACATTTCTATCTAGATGCAATGCAGGCTACGTTGAGGATTCCATCCAAGTGCGGCATATGCTAACATTTACAATTCTATCTAGATGTGGCGCATGCTAAGCTTAGGAGTTCCCTCTATATGTGCACATGCTAACATTTACAATTCTAACTAGATGGGACGCAGGCTACGTTGAGGATTCCATCCAAGTGCGGCATATGCTAACATTTACAATTCTATCTAGGTGCGACGCAGGCTAACGATTATTACATCTGTCAAAGGGGACATAGGCTGGTCTTGACCGTTCTCTATAGGTTAGTTAGCATTGGCTTTGCGGACCTAACAATGATATATAAAGCGCTATACAAATGCCAGGCAGTATAACATAAGAATATGTTTGTGCATAGTGCAGTGCAGCATTTATAGTCCAGCCAAGAATGTATTTCGGTTGGTGGTCATTTATCTCTTTAGTATGCATGTTTGTGACCCAAATGAGTCCTTCCCCCTCCCTTCAAAAAGGCCACCATGGGAGATCTGTTTTCCTCTCGTATGTGGCACCCAGGAGGGCAGAAGATGATGTAGTCCTCGGATATCCAGAGGGATTGCCTTTCCCACTAGTGAGTAGAGAACGGGGGGAGCTCCCCTCTCCCTCACAGCTGCAGGCATGATGTGGGAGAGGAGGACCCTGCAGCACCCTTCCTTGGAATCAGTGGGAGAAACATCCCCACCAGCATCAGGTGGGAGAAGTGGATCTTTATACTCCCTACCCCTGAAGTGAAAAGTTCAGCACAGAACCCCGACAGAGAAACTGAAGCAGGGAATTTTGTGATTCAACAAAGCCAGTGGATCTTTGTTTAGAGAGTGCAGAGGGAAACAAATGGCAATATGGATGTATAAAAAAGAGCGAGAATGGATTATCATAGAGCCTTGAATAGACCAATACAAAAAACAAACTTGTATCTCACACCAAAGAGATATCAAGGAGAGGGTACACTCTTACCTCTAAATTGAGCAATTGAGCAAAACAGTAATTCTGGAGGTAACCACGAAAGCTGGGCACAGGACCTAGAGATGCAAGGGAAATTTGTTATGCATAAGATATTTTAGAAAAAACATTTGGGAGAAAATGCTAAACGGGGTAAACTTGCGTATCTAGTGAAACTGAGGAGTCATCTTTCTCTGGGGATAGGGGTAACTAGTCTGGATATAACAATGTAGACCATGATTGCTTTACCCTTGATGTCCAGCGAAATAAATGACATGCCACAGTTAGAAAATGTCTATTTTTGGCATCTTCATCATCAACAAAGAAAAAACAAACATTGTCACTGGCAATAAAACTCAAGGCACTGCTGTTAATCTAGTTAACTACTTTGTCGATGGGAGAAAAAAAGACATCATCCCTCAGATCACAATTGATTAGAGATAGGTGTTAAAGAGAGTCACATCTAGATCAAACTCTTCCAGGAGACCGAACCTCCACTTGCCAGAAGCTATTGATAACTATAGTTAATCCGTAAATATATCTGGATCAGATATTGGAGCATCACATTGATTGGGACCTCAAAGCTCAATAGTGGGACCCTTTTATCATTCATTATTAAGGTATTTATTGAGTGCAATCCTGGCTTTGGGAAGCAATGGAGTGCTTTACAATCATAGGAGGATGAACACAGAGAGAAGCAGAGAAAAAAGGAGCGGGGAGCTATCTGGAGGGTGGTCAGTTGGCAGCATGGGGGAAGACTGTGGAAGAAAATCACAGTCTCAGGTATGATATGGCATTTATAACGTGCCAGTGTTTCAAGGTGTGGGAGGTAGGGTGGGGAGTGCAGGGTGTGTGGACCTAGGTTGTAAGGAGGAGCCATTCCTTAAAGAGGAAGATCTTGGCCTCTTTCCTGAACTGTAGAAGAGATGGGGCAAGTCTGATGTTGACGGGGAGGAGGTTCCAGAGTCTTGGAGTGCAGACAGTGAAGGCCTGTTTCTGGTTCTTTCCTTCCTGCACTTCGTAATTCAACCCTGCACATTTCCTTACTTCAGGTTGATCGCAGGCCTGCAGAGATGCTGAGTTTCTCAGTGAAGTAGCTTAGGGACTTCAGGATGACCGCCTTGTAGATGATGCAACAGGATTTGAAGATGATACAGGCTTGCCAGTGCAGTTCGATGAGGGGCAGGGTGATGTCGAATATGCAGAGACCTTCAATGAGTCTTGAGACATTTCAGGGGTGCCAGGGTAGTCGAAGGAAGGCGTTGCAAAAGGGCATTGCCACCATCCAGGTGGGAGAAAGCAGGGCTTCGACAACGGACCTGAATTGTTTTCTGGGACGAAGGCTTGATTTTCTGCAGGAGAGAAAGTTAGTACTAGGCTTTTTGTGTCTTCTTTGCTATGTGCTGCTTGAACCTGAGTTGTCTGTCGATGTTGAAACCAATGGACTTGGCAGAGGGGGTCTGCTGGGGTGTGAATCCCTTGCGGTTCATAGCAGAGAGCCAGGTATGGATGTCGGGGTGTTCACTGTTGTTGGTCAGCAGTAGGAATTCAGTTTTGGAGGGGTTGAGCTTCAGGTAAGCACTGGGCAACAAGGATTGGATCAACGTGAGGCAGGCCTGGAGCACGTGGATGTCTTCAATGGGGGATACCTTGAGGTTGGTAGACCTGCGTGTCATCTGCATATTGGTAAATGTGGATGTTGTGTGAAGAGAGGAGGCTTCAGAACTGTTCCATATAAAGATTATGGGGTACAGGATGGATCCTTGTGGGACTCCACAAATGATGGGAAGAGTTGTTGGTGGTTCCCATGGTAGGATTTGAAACAGCTGAGTACGATCTTGCTGATCCCCACGCGGTGATGTAGATTGAAAGTGAGTGTCTGGTGGTCTACTTTGTCAAATGCTGCTGAGAGGTCAAGGAGAACTACGAGGCAAGGATGGCCATCATCGAGGATTTTAAGGGCATTGTCGATCACCTTGATGGTAGCCGCTTTTCTGCTGCATCTTAGTCTGAGGCCAGATTGGTAGGCCAGAAGGAGGTTATTGGTTTCGATGTGTTGGAGGAGTTGTGTGGCTACTGCTTCTCAAGTATATTACCTAGAAAGGGAAAATGGGTAATGGGTGGTAGTTGCTGAGATTGTCCGGGTCCATTGTTGGGCTGGAGGATTTGTCCAGGGTGGAGGGGAAGGTGCCTTGAGGTAGGGAGCTGCTGATGATTGTCAGGTAAGGGAGGAGTACTTCAATTGGAAGCGTATTGACTAAGGAGGCAGGGGTGATGTCTTCTGCATACGATGTGGCCTTGAGGGATCCTAAGGTAACAATGAGGTCTTTAGTGTCTTGAAAGTTGTCCAGGTAGTTGTTGTTTTGCAAGATGGGCTGTATAGTGTACTGGCAGTTGTGGCAGTGCTGTCTATGTGTTGACAGATCATATGTGCTACGGGTGGGTCAGGCAGAGGGTTAATGGGTTGATGCAGTGCTTGATGGCTTTAAAGAAGGCTCTGCTTTCATTGATGGCCTTGGCTATGGTGTTTTGGTAGTAGTTGGCCTTGGCAGTGATGATCAGTTGCCTGCATGTAGCACAGTCGCCTGCATGAGCAGTGTGAATTCCTGCTAATTTCAGCACGCAGTGACTCGAATTGGAACATTTTGCTTGTTGCTCTCTGAAGAGACTCCATTTCCCAGCCTGCCTGCAGTCCGGGCTATATAAACAGTTGGATTCTCCCGCCCAGTTACATTGTATTTGTGTGTGTGTGTGTGTGTGTATATATATATATATATATGTATATATATATATATATATGTGTGTGTATGTAGAACCGTTGCTCACCTGAATTCGTATTTTAGAACTGCCTAATTTTAGAAATCATTAATTTTAGAATTGGCTTTTAAAATTGCATTTTAGCCTTTTAGGTTCTTTTAGTGTGTTGCTTTTAAAGTCTCCTGCTAGTTTCAGCATGCTGTGACTTGAATTGGAAAATTGTTCTCGTTGCTCTTTGACGAGACTCCATTTCCCAGCCTGCTTGTAATCCTTCTGACTACTTATACGCATAACAGGCGCGAGAGCGCCAGCGTGAGACCACCAATTAATCTGTGGCGGTCCGTGAGTGGCCCGTGTGTCGTGTAGACTCACTCTGCGCGTATCGGATAACAATGGTGATCGTCGAGGTACTAGCTACCATATCAGCAGCAAGAACATTTTTTAATGCCCGAGTTGACGTGTTTACGGTTGAAGCTTCGGTTTGTATGTGCCCAACAGTGAGTGTTGCACCTTATGATGGGGACATGCAAGGCACAGTGGACCAATTGCCTGCTGCCGAGTTGTCCCATACTTTAAAGACTGCCATATGTGGGATTGTCGAGTCTGGCACTTTCTCGCGGCGATCAGAGCCTTTAATGGAGGACTTCATTGGGGAGGAGACTATAGCTAATGGGGTAGCTCGTGTTGAAAAACACATAATGGGGGATGAACTCACTACTATAAAACCGCCTGTTGCTTGCCCTACTATCCCCGTCCAAAACCTATCATTCATGTTATTGAACACACGATCCCTCATCAAACATGCCCATGAGTTATGCTTGTATACTAAAAATAATGATGTAGACATATGTGCGCTGACAGAAACATGGGCTTCTAAAGCTGCTGGGCCCTCTCTTAATATAGCTATCTCTGAGGGATAGGGATATGCAATGCTACGCCAGGACCGATTGGAAGGCAGGGAGGCAGGGTAGCCCTGATCTACAAAGCAGATTTACATATCTGGGAAATACAAAGCCAAATTATGGGCGCCATAGACTCAATACACGTGAAGTTGGGCTAGAACGCTGAATCAAATCTCTTTTTTTAATCTACAGACCCCCATCTCTTACGGAGGATTTTATAATAGCACTGTTAAACTATTTACTGTCCATTCTAAAACCCAACTCCAGATGTCTCTCCGGTGATTTACATTTTTGGTTGGGCCATCCGGAAGATGCCTTGGCAGCAGACCTGGAGTTGGGCTGTTCAGTACTGGGCTTTGAACAGAAAGTTTGTGTCCCAACACACCTTTTGGGCCATACTCTTGATTGGATCTCGACTAACAATATTCAGAGCACGGATTGTAAGGTTTTCCCATGCCCATAGTCCGATCACTGTTTTATACACTTTTCTATCATAGCAGACTTCCCTATGAAAATGAAGGCAAATGTCTACTACGTCCCATGGTCAGAAATGCTGAAGCTCTTACGAGGGAAAATATTGTTCTGTTATTAGATCTTGCGCTGGATTTCTCTTCGGTGTTACTAATGTCCCAGGCCCTCACTGCTAATCTGGACCTTATCACTAACAGGTTGGCAAATCATTGATGCTTAAATGTCTCTATGTATGGAAATAAAATCCCTCACTCGAGGCTTTGGCTGCATATAAATCTGTTGCTAAAGCATATAAACTAGCGATTGTGGAGGCAAAAAAAACTTCCACAATTCTAGAATTACAAATGGCAAATCTGATGTCAGAGAATTATTTAAAATTCTAAAAGAAAACGAAACCACCAAACAACCCAGGGTCTATCCAACAAAGAAGAGTGCAGCATGGTGCCAAGACATACAGGATGCTATGCAAAATAAATTAAATGGCATGAGGGCCAATATAGCTCAGAAAAAGGATACATTTCTGTTGACCCTGATCAATATTGGGAAGGGCTTATTTTCAAGATGTCCCTCAATTCCCCAATTTCACTTATCTCCTATCTCGGTGGAGGAATTGTTGCTTGTGATGGGATGACTAAAAACCTTGTGTTGTAAAGGTGATACGTGCGCTGCCATGATCATTAAATCTTGTCCTCCCTTTCTACACAATGCCATATGTAAATTCGTGAATGCCTCTTTTATGGAGGACCAGGTACCTTCCAATAGTAAACAAGCGTGGGTTACTCCGAATTTAAAAAAAACGGGTCTTGTAATTGACGACCCTCTTAATTATAAGCCCATAATAAAACACACCCTATCTGCTAAAATTATAGATTGTGTTGCTTACAACCAAATATCCCAACATCTTAATCAGTATCCTATCCTTAATGGTCGTCAATCAGGTTTCCGAAAGGGCTTTAGTACTGAGACTTCGCTCTTGGAGTTGAAATCAAGACTTCTTGAACGAATGGACAAGGGCTTCTCTTCTATGCTAATGCTGCTAGACCTGTTGGCCGCTTTCGACTTGGTTGACCCCGCTATTTTGGCTGACAGGCTAGGAGAAGTAGCAAACCTCTCTCCTGGGGCGGCTCATTGGACCACCTCTTTTTTAAAAAGAAAATACAGTTAGCCGTGTCTTCATTGATGAGGCAGATGCTAATCCTTTATTAGTACCTTTTGGAGTCCCTCACGGGCTTGCCTCTCCCCCTGTATATATAATATAATTACGACCCCGTTCTTTGACGCCTTGGAACAGGAGGGAATGTTGTTCACTAACTACACAGACGACACTCAGTGTGTCATCCCTATTGTGGGCTCCCATTCGCTTGATGAGGATGAACTAAATAGAGTTTACTCTATAGTTGAAAAATGGATGGTTGAGAAAAATCTTGCCCTTAATAGGGAAAGAACAGAGTTAATGATAGTTGGTACTCAGTCAATTATTGCAAAGCTTGGCCCTTCATATAATGAATTCCACCTACGAGAATTCACTATTACGCCACAGAAGAAGATAAAAAACCTGGGTATGGTATTTGATCAGCATTTGGACATAAAACTCACGTGGGGAGTTTGGTCTCCTCCACAGTTCATTTAATCAAATTGCTGGCCCCCCTACGTCCCTTTTCTCAGGCCAATGCTGAAGCGATAGCCAGAGCAATTATTGGGCTAAGTTAGACTACTGTGGTAGCCTTTTGGTTGGGATTAGCAAAGCTGCCACCAATAGGCTCCAAGTGGTGCAAAATGGGGTCATAAGAGGAGTGGTTGGTGTATCCCGCTGCGATCATGTATCGGCCGCAAGAAGGTCCTTGCACTGGCTCCCAGTAGCTTCTCGGATCCATTATCGTCTATTGATGATAAGCATGAAATGTAGACTTGGCTTACTTCCTAGGTACTTACAAGATCTCATCTTAAATAAGGCTAATAACTGTTCTCTGAGGTCTAGCTCACAGAACTATCTGACAATACCTAGAAGCAAGACTAAGAAGATGGAAAAGGCAGCATTCTCTATAGCAGCCCCTAAAGCATGGAACTCGCTTCCTTTGGATCTCCGGAGCCAAGTGTCTCTAACATGTTTTAAGAAAAAACGGAAAACATGGTTGTTTACTTAATTTCCCGAAAAGTTCTGGTTGTGCAGCCTCTTTGCTAGATAGGGCCTCCAATTATGTTTTATGTTGTTTGTCCTGCATGCGCCCTGATGCCCTCGGGTCTATGGCTGCGCTATATAAATGTTTTAATGTAAAGTAAAAGGATGTGCTGCAGGATTTTCGCCCATTCTTTTCTGATGGTTCGTTTGTTGAGGTTGAGTTCTTGAGTGTACCAGACTACTGAAGATTTAGGCGTAAGGGTGCGCCTTTTCACCGGGACATGGTGGTTGATGTATATGAGAGGGGTGTTGTGGTCTTGGAGAAGCAAGTTGCAGTCCTCGTTCATCAGAGATACATCAGCCCATGTGAGATGGAGTTTGGTGAGGTCTTCCGTAAGAGCCTCCACTGGGATGTTCTTGAAGGATCGGAAAGCATGATTTCAAATGTGTTTGAGAGGTGTGGTGTGACTAATCTCAAAGGGGATTGCCAGATGGTCCGACCAGTCCAGCGGATCAGAAGAGCTGTGATGAAAGGTGGGCATTGTGGTGATGATGAGGATCTTACGTTTCATGTGAGTTGGTTATTCCGTGTGCTGTGTGAGGTTCAGTGTGTTGAGTAGGCAGTGGAGATTGTTCCTCATTGATTTGGTTGCTAGGTTGCCAAGGATGTTGATTCCCCATATTCTGATTCAGAGGATCTATTGGTATAGGCGGAAGTTCATGCACAACCGACAAACAAGCAACATATCACTGACGCCTCAAAGCTCTAAAGGCCCTCACAGGCCCTCCCACTTCTAATCTCAGGGAAGGAACCAATAAGGAGAAACTAACTAATCCCTCTGGAGCCCCAGCTTGCGCTCAACCTGCCACAAATTTGCCATGCAGAGTGCTCCTCTTCAGACTCTGGTGACTGAACTGAACAAAAGCAAACCATTACCACAAGAGGCACCAGCCCCTCCTCAGGGCCCAGGTTGCCTGCCACAACTCAGGTAAAAGCCCCTCAACACTTGCTGCTGGTGCCTAGACCAAGATCATTGGTATCGTTACAAAAGGGAAAAAACCATTCCTCTGCGGACCACACAACACTATGCCAGAGTCTATAGACCAGGAGAAAGATTTGTTTTTGTCTCTTCACAAAACAAAAATAGGGCGGGAGATGAGATGGAACTTTCTATTCAATGATGATAAAGGCGTTCAAAGTTTTTAAATTGAACCATACCGAAGATAAAAAGGATTTCTTCCTTTTTGATCAAAGTGTGAGGGACCGGAGGGGGTGGGGGGCCTGTACTTCTGCTCTCTATATGGCAGAGGAGAGGCACAGAGGACCCCAGCCAAGATTCTCTATTATTGGTACGTGGTCGAGCAATCAAGGCCTAGCTTCTCAAGAGGTGATGCGGGCTGGTTCTTAGTACAGGGTAGTCCCCAAGCACCCACAAAGGAATGTCCGCACACTGTATTAGTTTTATTTATTTATTTATTTATTCGCATTTGTTAAGCGCACAGAATCAGCCCTAAGGCATCGTGGCGCTGGTTACAGAATAGCGCTGGTTACAGGGAAAGCGCGTCTTAGTTACAGCATACAGAGGCATACATGCATACAGTTTGGGCAGTAGCAATAGTTAGCAGTGTGTGCCTGAATGGCAGTAGGTAGAGGAATTTTAGTTAAAGAGAGAGGTTTTGAGTTTTTTTCTAAACGCTGTGAGGGAGCCTTCTGCTCTTAGAGCGTGGGGGAGATTATTCCAAAGTTTTGGTGCTATGTAGGGGAAACCCAGCCCCCCGGCTGTAATCTTGTGGATGCGTGGTACAGTGAGTTGGTTAGTGTAGCAGAGTCTGGTAGGTCTGGATGAGGTCTGTCTGAGAATGGTGTCTGAGAGATATGATGGTGCAGTGTGGTGGATACATTTGTGGGTAGTAGTCAGTACCTTGAAGGTGATGCGTTCTTTGACAGTTAAAACAGTTAAAACAGTCTTTATATAATTGTCATGCCTCGGCGAAATTGGAAACTGCCTTGGCGATTGTCTGAGCGCTATCCGGCACGTAAACACCTTGAAACTACAACTCCCACAACTCTTGCTATTATAGCCACGTGACGTACACGCATGACGTTGCTGTGTTTTCATTTGTTGCAAACTTCATTTAACTCCCATCTATCCGGAGATCGAGTGCTCCTAAACTGCTGTTAGTTACGAGCTCTGTTCCCGGATTCCCGTTTGAATACTTGACTACCCGGCGCTTGAATCAAGTTATTGTCTTTGCCTTGTCCTTGTCTGCCTCCCGACGCCTGCCTCCCTCGATTGTTCCCCTTGGATTATATGAACCCGGCTTACCCATTATTGACCTCCCACTTCTAAATCCTTAAGTTTTTGGTGACCCGATAACCCGAACATTTCCGGAAGGGAATAACCCGAACATTTCCGTAAGGGAAATAGCGTGGGATGAACGCTCGCTTCCCTGATCATTTCATTACTTTCCTTGTCCACTCCTGTTGCTTTGAACCTTTTTGGGACGCTCTGCTGTTTACACTTTGGATTGCTTTGAACCAATTTGGGACGCTCTGCTGTTTACACTTTGGATTGCTTTGAACCTAATTGGGACGCTCTGCTGCATTGACACTGGATTACTTTGAACATTAATTTGAACACTCTGCTGCCTTCACCGTGGTGTTCCTAGGATACTGGCACGCCTTCCCTTCACCCTTCATCCTCCTTGTTTTCTGCACTTCGATACTAGTAGGTTACTGGTATATCGTTCCTACGGAGCAGGTAAGAGTGGGTAATTGTGGGTGGTGTCGGCTGTTTATTCTCCGGCACTACTTGGCTGTATTTCCTGAACAACTGTTTTGTTCTTTGTCCCTCTAGCTCTGACGATTCTGCTCCGGCCTTTTCACTCAAGCCCTCGACCTGCCAGGTGTATTGATCCCTGTAGGCTGAGCTCTTGGGAGGGAAGTCTTTGGCACATCACCATAAAGACCCCAGATTCCTTGAGTGAAAGGAACTTCCCTAGAAGAGTGGGGAAGGATTATCTGCAACGACCAGAAAACAACCTCTGAGTTGTGACAATAATTAATATTCAAGGTTATCTACAATATCATGATAACTCACTTTGTACTCGGGTATCTATAATGGCAAATATACAGTTCCTTGGATTTTAAAGTTCTTAGGCAAATGGGAGCACGGCGGATCCGATCGGCGATGGCAGTCGTCGACAGCGGCGGACAACAGTCCGGGCGCTTCTCCTTGGGATTCTGCGGCAGTCCCCATCTCGGGTCGGCAGCCTGTCGTAGGTCTGTCTACCAGGGAGCTTTGGCAAAGATCGGCTGGTGCACAATGGTCCCTCGTAGCTTGGGAAGAGGGCGCCTTACCAGGTCCCTCTGGGTCAGTCCTTGGAGACACAGCAGCTTTCAGAGTGATGAATGAGAGCAACAGCAATTCTTCTCTTCCAGCAGGGCTTCAAGGTCAAGCTTCAGTTTCACTCCAGTTACTCTTCAGCTTCTGAACACGAATTCTAGCAGTGAGAGGCCCCCAGATATACTAGTTGGTCTCCCATTCCTTCTGCTGGGTCACACTCAGGCAACCATTTGGTCAGAAGGGCATTCATGCAGGCAGCCAATCAGGTGCATAGTGCATTCAGGCCATTCATTTCTCTCCAGACACTCACAACAAGTTATGTGTGTTGGGACAAGTACCCAGCCATTCAACACTCCACACTGCATTCATACCAGTTTCGGGCAGGGCTGTCTCTGTCATTCTGTCAAACACCAGATACTAGACATCCACAACACAGAATACATATTCGTCACACACTCCATTCACCCAGGTCCCACCCACAGGTGTACCCACAACATACGGTTGTTTGGAAGGCTCTAGCCAGTCTGATCGGCACTTCCCCACACTACCATATATGGAACTTCCACCCGACAGCCAGTCAGGGGGAAGGGACAGAGACAGGGCTTCCCGGGACTTCGGTAAGATCAAGGTAACAGACGATGGAGGGCATGAGGCCACGGGGACCATCTTGTCCCCATCAGGAATCTACCGATTCCAATGATGGGGCCTGGGCTTCCCAAAGGCTGAGGACGCTCAGGGTACTGGTCATTTCAGCACGGAGCTGCCACCAGCCCATACCCTGCTCTGTGGGCCACACACAGGTGCCCAAAAACATACACTAGGGGCACAGGGTTGTACCCCCACCCATGGGTGCCATAAGGATATCCCATGGGTCTGTTCACCAAAACCAAAAGAGAGAGCTGCACCGCCAGGAGTGCAGAAAACACAACAGAACACACAATAAAAGGCAGTAAAGGACAAGGATACGGAGGCCCTGTCCCTCCGATGCATTTCCAGCATCACAGTCGCCCTCCCCCCCAGACTGAGCCTAATCACCCACGACACCCTCATCCAGACGGTCAACATATCTTCTGGAAAGGCCATCTACATTTTTGTGACTCTTCCCTAGTCTATGCTCTATGGTGAAGTCTAGCCCTTGCAGGCTAATGGACCACCTGAGCAGTTTCGGGTTCTCACCCTTCATCTGCATAAGCCACTTCAGGGGCTTATGATCTGTTTGGACCTTGAAGGTAGACCCCGTAAGGTAGGGCCTAAAACGCCTTAAGCTCCAAACTATGCTAAAACATTCCTTTTCAACAGTAGCCCCACCTAAGCTCTCTACCCTTGAGTTGTCTACTGATGAATATGATAGGATGTTCCCTCCGTTTGACATCTAACTGGGACAAGACAGCTCCAATTCCAGTGTCGCAGGTGTCAGTTTGAACGATAACGGAACAGAAACTGCCCTTGTTGACCTCAAAAGTCAGATTGATGATATCAAAGATAAAGGTAACGCCGCCATCCTACTCCTTCTAGACCTTTCACCGGCCTTTGACCTGGTCGACCGTAAAATACTCTGTAACCACCTCTCACCGGCAGCACACTTCTCCTCCTCTGCTGTTATGTGGATTCAATCATTCCTGGCTAACAGAACCATGCATGTTTTTTCAACAACGGCAGCAGCAGACCCCATCCCTATTACTTGCAGGGTCCCACAAGGCTCTTGTGTTTCCCCCACGCTGTACAACATCTTTACAAAGCCCCTCTTTGACATATTGGACCATCTGGGTGTCACCTACACCAACTACACAGATGACACCCAGATACTCCTCACTATCTCAGGGAACTACAGTGCTGATGTTCTCAGGATAAATGAAATCTTCTCCATCATTCAGGCATGGATGGCCACACATATCCTCCAACTAAATGATGAGAAGACTGAGCTTCTCCTTGTCAGATCTCCCAACAATCTGCAGAAACTCAGCCCTAACTACATTATCATTGACGGAAACACAATTCCCATTGTCAAAAATGTGAAAACCCTTGGCTTTTATCTCAATGCTAATACTAACCTTGCCAAACAAGTCAATATGACTGCCTCAGCTACTGCCTACACTGGGAAATTGATCAGGGCCTGCAGGCTGTTTCTTTCCACTAACAGCTGTCTCTCGCTGGCTAGGGCTCTCATACAGTCCAAACTGGACTACTGCAACAGCCTCTACCTAGGTGCTAACCAATCCGTAATCAACAAACTACAGGTACTCCAAAATAACGCGCTGCTAGCAGCACTAAACATCCCCAGGCGAGAACACATCTCCACCGCTAGAATATCCTGTAAATGGCTCTCTATACAACAGAAATGAACCTAAAAACGTTATGCCTTACCTACAAAGCCTTAAACCACCTAGCCCCACCTTATCTCACCAACAAATTCACCTTAAAATCTGCTACTAGGGTTACCAGATAGGCCAACACGCTATGCCTCACAGTGCCCAGATTTACCTTAAAAAGAGCTGGAGGTTCTAGCTTCATGGTCCTGGCCTCCCAACTGTGGAATACCCTACCACTTCACATTAAATCAACCAAATCATTTGAACCCTTCAGGAAACAAGTCATTGGCTGGTTACTGGAGAAAAATTAATTCCACCATTTCCTTCTCTTACACCGGATGACACTGCCCCACTCTTAACTATTACAATGCTAACTGTATATACTGTACATATGGCACAATTATATAACTCCTAATTATATATATATTGTTTTTGTAACTTGTCTAAAATTGCACAAATGTACAACTGTATAATATATGTATATTGTTTCTGTAACCTGTCAAAAAGCGCCCTCTTACCTCCGGGTCTGGAGCGCTATATAAAGAAAATAAACAAACAATAAAGGGCTTGCTGAAGTCAAGTGCACACAACACAGGTGCCCTACACAAACTTTCTTTCAAGTCATCAAAGGCCCTCCGACAGTCTTCAGTCCAATTAACCTTCCTAGTCTGTTTGGGTGAAGTCAGAGCAGTCAGTGGTGCAGCTATGGTTCGATAGTCTGCCATGAAAATGTGATAATACCCAGTGAGGCCCAAAAAGGCTCTCACCTGGGTTTGAGTAGTGGGAGACTCCCAGTCATGTACATCCTGTACTTTACTGGGGAGAGGTTGGATTTGAACCCCTCCTACCTCATGACCAAGATACGTGACTTTCCCCTGAGCTATCTGGCACTTGGTGGCCTTGATAGTGAGGTTAGCCCTTTTTAAGGCCTGCAACACCTTATCCAGATGTGTCAAATGCTCTTCCCAAGTGGAACTGTAGACAACAATGTTGTCTAAATAGGCCACACAAAAGGCCTCCAGCCCACTGAGTGCATGATTGACCAATCTCTGGAAGGTGGCAGGGGCATTCTTCAACCCAAAAGGCATGACCCTAAACTGGTAGAGTCCCTCTGGTGTTGAGAACGCTGTATTTTCCTTGACATGGTCTGTCAGAGCTATTTGCCAATAGCCTGAGGTAAGGTCAAAGTTGCTCACAAATTTGGCAGCACCTATGGTGTCCATGAGCTCATCAGCCCTGGGCAATGGGTGCGCGTCAGTTCTGGTGACGGTGTTGACTCCTCGGTAGTCCACACAGAACCTTCAATCCTTGGTACCTGCCTGGGAACTTGCCTTGGGGACAAGGACCACTGGACTGGACCAGGGACTGGTTGAGGGTTCAATAACACCCAGATCCAACATCTTGGCGACCTCAGCCTGGATGTGGTTCTTAATGGTATCTGACATACGGTAGCACCTGCTTTTGACAGGCACACTGTCACCAGTGTCAATTGTGTGCCTACACCACGGTGTAAGGCCTGGTGTCAGTGAAAACAGAGAGGCATACTGCTGGAGCAAAGCTCAGCATGCCTTCTGCTGCTCTGCCGTCAGATCGGGGGAGAGATGTACTCCCTCCACTGAGCCATCCTGAGGGTTGCTATGCAGCAAATCAGGAAGGGGTTCACTCTCATCCTCTTCTTGCTCTGAAGCTAGCAAGAGACATGAGACTTCTGCTCGCCTGTTTAAAGGCTTGAGCCTGTTAATATGGAATACCTGAGGAGCTACCCCGGGGGACTCACATGTCATCCAGATAATTGACCTCGCCCATCTTGGAGATTATCTTGAAGGGTCCAGTCCATTTATCGGCCAAAGCTCGAGGCTTGGTAGGCTCAATCACGAGGACCTCCTGTCCTGGAGTCCAATCCACTTGTGAGGCTTTAAGGTCATGCCAGTATTCATTCAATTCCTGGCTGGCCTTGAGATTTGCTGTTGCCTGACCCATCATCTGTGTCATCCTCCGTCTGAGGCCTAACACATAGTCCCCCACTTGCTTGGCAGGACCTGGAGGGGTGGCCTCCAAATCTTCTCTGATCAAGGAAAGAGGCCCCCTCACGGGATGTCCAAAGAGTAACTCAAAGGGGCTGAAGCCAACACCCTCCTGAGGTACCTCCATGTAAGCGAACAGCAGGCATGGCAGGAGAAGATCCCACTTCTTCCTTAGGGGCTCTTCCAAAGCACCCAGCATGCCCTTGAGAGTTTTATTAAATCTTTCAACCAGACCATTGGTCTGGGGATGGTAAGAGGTGGAGAACTTGTAGGTTACCCCGCACTCTTTCCACATGCTTTTCACGTAACTAGACATGAAGTTGGATCCTCTGTCCCTCTGTCAGAGACAACCTCCTTAGGGAATCCAACACGGGTGAAAATGCCCAGGAGAGCCTGGGCAACCACCTTGGCAGTAATAGTCCGAAGGGGTATAGCCTCAGGGTACCTGGTGGCATGATCAACCAAGACCAGGCTGAACCGATGTCCACCTGAAGTGGGAGGGTCAAGGGGACCGACAATGTCGATGCCCACCCTCTCAAACGGTGTGCCAACCACTGTCAATGGCTGCAGTGGGGGCAATGACACTGCCTCCAGTCTTGACAGACAACTGACAAGTTGGGCAGGTCCTGCAGTGGGACTCCACTTCTACTCCAATCTGAGGCCAGTAGAAATGGGCAGAGAGCCTCTGCTTAGTCACCTTGGTACCAAGATGACCAGCTAAGAGCACCTCATGCGCCAACTGCAGCAGGAAGGGCCTGTAAACCTGGGGTACCGTCAATCTCTTGAGGGCACCAGGTTCAGGCTTAGTGGGCTCACTAACAAGGAGCTCACCCTCCCAATAGATCCGGAATGTCCGAGGCACTTCTCCTTGTGCCTGGGACAGGGCCTGTTTCCTCAGATCCTCGAGAGAGTGGCACTATCTGTCCCTTCCAGAAGTCCGCCCGGGAGATCCCCCTTCAGCTAACAAGCATTGAAGGTCGGGGTGGTCCTCCGGGTTGAGTATCTCTCCCACAGGAAAGTCTTCTGGCTCTTCTCCCACAGGAGTTGAGACGGGTTTCACCACTGGACCCAGCCCGTCCGCAGCATGGATCCCAATGGGTGCTGTTGGAACAGCAGGAAGAGCAGGGGCTCCCTCCACAGAGGTGGCCTTCTTACTCTTCCGTTTCCTTCGCGCCTTGGGTTTCCCCATCGGCCACGGTACGGGGCTCGTAGCCAGACCCTGTGTGACCTGCGATCGGGTGACCGCCACAGCAGCCATGGGTAGACCATCCGTGATCATCCCCAACTCGACCAAATCGTTTCCTAACAAAATGTTTGCAGGCACGTTGTCCTGAACCAGGATCGGAAGCTTCGCTGTCTTGTCTCCAATCGTAAGGTTTACTAAGGCTACAGGCGATAATTTGGGAGGCCCACCAGCTAACCTGGTGGTTCTCAGAGGAGCACCTACATAGTCCTCTGGCTTGAGCAGGGTCCTGTCCACCACTGTCATGCTTGCCCCAGTGTCTCTCAAACCAGTAGAAGGCTGGCCATTCAGGAGGACACTTCTCAAAAACCTATGAGTGTTCTGAGGGATAGACGCCAGTACTTCTGCGTACTGGTCCCAGGCCCCATGGGACACTAAGTAAATATCTACAGGCGCACCAAAGGTGATCCCAGTAGAGGAGGGGTGGACAGTGGCCTCCACCTCAGGTACGGAGTAGGGGTAGGTCAGGCTGACAGCCTGGACTCCAAGTTCCTTACCCTTACACTTGGGCTCACCCCTTCAGTGGTCCAGAGCCCCACAATCCCAACAAGTGCCGGGAGTGCGGGTACGGTACTGGAACCCTGCTTTGCAGCAGGCGGACCACTACTCTTACTCCCACCTACAACAGACTTATCCCGACTAGGTTTTTGGGTCTTAGGAGAGGATAGTTTTGGTTTACCCGACTGTGATTGCTTCGGGGACTCCTCAGCTTTCTGAGAGGTCCCCTTTTCTTTGTCCTTGTCCTTCCCAGTGGAGTCCTTAGGGACACCCGGTGGGAGACGCACTTGTCAGCCAACCTAGCCAGCTTAAAGGGGTCCAAAATGTTCTGACACAGCTCTGTTGAACAGGCTTCCAAAAAAATGCTCAAAAAACAAAAGGTGAGACAATTCAACAAATGTTTTAACTTTGTAGCCATCAATCCACCGCATCATGTTCATGTGCGCAGCACTCACCCAGTCAACCCAAGACACATTCCCTCGTTTCTTGAAATCCCTGAACCTCTTAAGGTATTGGGTAGGTGTATTGCCAAACTTGGCAATCAAAGCAGACTTCATGCACTCATACTGACCCCTTTCTTACACACTCACTTTCAGAATACAGTCATATCCAGTCTGAGGCACTCTGCTTAACAAACACTTAGCCCAATCTCTTTTATCAACATCATGAATTGCACAAGCCATCTCAAACGCTTCAATCCATTGGAGGATATCAGAACCCTCCCCATACACGCCAACCAAATCTTTCATAAACTTGGTTGCTGGGGACCTGAGACTCTCAAATGGTTTAGCTGAAGTCTCCACTCGAGCTTTCTCTAACTGGATTCGCTGGCATTCAGTGTCCTTGTCTTTGAGTTCAAGATCACTATTCTTGAGTTCCACTTGCTGTGCCAGCTCCTCTTTCTTAAGCTCAGCATCTATTTCCAACTTGCGATATTCAAAGGCCAATTTCATCCTTAATAACTCAAGCTCCAAGGAATTGCTGGGGTTTGGAACAGAGGCAGCAGGAATGGCGGCATTCCCAGAATCAGATTCGGCGACAACCCTCGGGGTAGAGTCCTCATTGGTTGCATCCCCCCTTCAAGAGTTTCACCATCCGTCTGGTAGTCCACCAGGGTAGCTATCAGCTCAGCCCTAGACTTATCCACAAAGTCTAACTCCCTGGCTTCACACGCATCTTTGAGAGCCTCTAAGCTCATCCGAGTCAATTTACCATTCGCAATAGATTCCACTGCTTGTAATGCAATTATATTGTACACAACTAAACCTAATTTAACTAAGTGCAGATATCCTTGTAGGTGGCACGGTTATACACTGATTCTTAAAACCATAAGCATCCCACCCCTACCACCAGTGTGAAGGATCGGAGGGGGGGTCTGTACATCTGCTCTCTATATGGCAGAGGAGAGGCACAGAGGATCCAGCCAATATTCTCTATTATTGGTACGTGGTCGAGCAACCAAGGCCTAGCTTCTCAAGAGGTGATGTGGGCTGGTTCTTAAGTACAGTATAGTCCCCAAGCACCCACAAAGGAATGTCTGCACACGGTATTAGTTAAAACACAGTCTTTCTATAATTAATATTCAAGGTTATATACAATATCACGATAACTCACTTTGTACTCGGGTATCTATAATGGCAAATATACAGTTCTACATGGTAACACAATTACTGTTAGATCTCTTTAAAGTGCATCAACTGTATGGTTAAATGTCACACAAATCAGTTCGTAAAGGAAACCAACAATAGATATAAGAGGAAAGCAGTTGGTTAGAACAATTGGCAGAATACTATCCATGCTACCTAGACACAGTTCTGTGTGGAGATCCCCCCCACCTGGGCAACCTGTAGAATAAAGATATACCACAAGCCCAGTCCATATATTGTTCACACAAGACTTTCCAATAGTTCTGTAACCCCAAAATACCTGGCGTTGTAGCCTTCCTCGTCAGGGAATCAAAGGCCCTTCTTGAGTGCCCTCCCTTTAAGGCAGGAGTCACGGGTTGTTGAACGTCCGACGGAGAACAGGGTGAACTACAGCGGTGAAGTGGCAGCTTCATTCCTAGCGGTGCTCGTTAACTAGGGAACTTAAACGTCCTGCCAGGAGGAGGTGTGCGGGGCACCTCGATGTCAATAGTTCTGGACCGCAAAGAGTTTGAAGAACTGTGGCCTAGCAAGGGCGTCGAGTTATCGGCGTCTCTGTGGTATTTGGGTGGCGGGAAACCCACCGGTGGATACTCCTCGGCCTGTCGACGGTCGGGCCTTCTCCAGCGGGATAAAGCGGCAGCGATGCAGACGAGAGCGTCCTTGGATTTGAAAGTTCTTAGGCAAACGGGAGCACGGCGGCTCCGGTCGGCGACGCAGTCGTCGACAGTGGCGGACAACAGTCTGGGCGTTTCTACTTGGGATTCCGTGGCAGTCCCCGTCTCGGGTTGGCAGCCTGTCGTAGGTCTGTCTACCAGGGAGCTTTGGCAAAGATCAGCTGGTGCACGATGGTCCCTCGTAGCTCGGGAAGAGAGCGCCTTACCAGGTCCTCTCTGGGTCAGTCCTTGGAGACACAGCAGCTTTCAGATTGATGAAGGAGAGCAACAGCAATTCTTCCCTTCCAGCAGGACTTCAAGGTCAAGCTTTCAGTTTCACTCCAGTTACTCTTCAGCTTCTGAACACAAATTCTAGCAGTGAGAGGCCCCCAGATATACTAGTTGGTCTCCCATTCATTCTGCTGGGTCACACTCAGGCAACCAATCGGTCAGAAGGGCATTCATGCAGCCAGGCAGCCAATCAGGTGCATAGTGCATTCAGGCTATTCACTTCTCTCCAGACACTCACAAGTTATGTGTATTGGGACAAGTACCCAGCCATTCAACACTCCACACTGCATTCATACCAGTTTCGGGCAGGGCTGTCTCAGTCATTCTGTCAAACACCAGATACTAGACATCCACAACACAGAATGCGTATTCGTCACACACTCCATTCACCCAGGTCCCACCCACAGGTGTACCCACAACATATGGTCATTGGGAAGGCTCCAGCCAGTCTGGTTGGCACTTCCCCACACTACCATATATGGAACTTCCACCCAACAGCCAGTCAGGGGGAAGGGACAGAGACAGGGCTTCCCAGGACTTCGGGAAGATCAAGGTAACAGGCGATGGAGGGCAAGAGGCCACAGGGGCCATCTTGTCCCCATCAGGAATCTACCGATTCCAATGACAGGGCCTGGGCATCCCAAAATGGAGGACGCTCAGGGCACCAGTCATTTCAGCACGGAACTGCCACCAGCCCGTACCCTGCTCTGTGGGCCACACACAGGTGCCCAAAAACATACACTAGGGGCACAGGTTTGTACCCCCACCCATGGGTACCATAAGGGTATGCAAATTAACAAGGGGGGTCCTGGGAGTCCCTCTGCCAGACATTAGTCCTGGTTACGAGAGACTTACCCAGAGTCTTTAGCTCACTATCTTTCACAGAGAAGAAATATCCCAAACATATCAGTCTTTGTCCTGCCCTGGGGCAGTCCAGCACCGAAATGCAAGGCAATTCTCCTCTGAACAAGAGTACCAACAGAAACCCCAGACACGTGTTTCGGTCTGGTTGGACCTCATCAGTAGGGTGGATCTGTGCCTCTCTAAGAATAGTGAGCAAGGGGTCCACGTCTGGATTCCCCTAGTAACTTAGGGTGAGACCCAAAGTTACTTAAATATGCAAATTAACAAGGGGGGTCCTGGGAGTCCCTCTGCCAGACATTAGTCCTGGTTACGAGAGACTTACCCAGAGTCTTTAGCTCACTATCTTTCACAGAGAAGAAATATCCCAAACATATCAGTCTTTGTCCTGCCCTGGGGCAGTCCAGCACCGAAATGCAAGGCAATTCTCCTCTGAACAAGAGTACCAACAGAAACCCCAGACACGTGTTTCGGTCTGGTTGGACCTCATCAGTAGGGTGGATCTGTGCCTCTCTAAGAATAGTGAGCAAGGGGTCCACGTCTGGATTCCCCTAATAACTTAGGGTGAGACCCAAAGTTACTTAAATATGCAAATTAACAAGGGGGGTCCTGGGAGTCCCTCTGCCAGACATTAGTCCTGGTTACGAGAGACTTACCCAGAGTCTTTAGCTCACTATCTTTCACAGAGAAGAAATATCCCAAACATATCAGTCTTTGTCCTGCCCTGGGGCAGTCCAGCACCGAAATGCAAGGCAATTCTCCTCTGAACAAGAGTACCAACAGAAACCCCAGACACGTGTTTCGGTCTGGTTGGACCTCATCAGTAGGGTGGATCTGTGCCTCTCTAAGAATAGTGAGCAAGGGGTCCACGTCTGGATTCCCCTAGTAACTTAGGGTGAGACCCAAAGTTACTTAAATATGCAAATTAACAAGGGGGGTCCTGGGAGTCCCTCTGCCAGACATTAGTCCTGGTTACGAGAGACTTACCCAGAGTCTTTAGCTCACTATCTTTCACAGAGAAGAAATATCCCAAACATATCAGTCTTTGTCCTGCCCTGGGGCAGTCCAGCACCGAAATGCAAGGCAATTCTCCTCTGAACAAGAGTACCAACAGAAACCCCAGACACGTGTTTCGGTCTGGTTGGACCTCATCAGTAGGGTGGATCTGTGCCTCTCTAAGAATAGTGAGCAAGGGGTCCACGTCTGGATTCCCCTAGTAACTTAGGGTGAGACCCAAAGTTACTTAAATATGCAAATTAACAAGGGGGGTCCTGGGAGTCCCTCTGCCAGACATTAGTCCTGGTTACGAGAGACTTACCCAGAGTCTTTAGCTCACTATCTTTCACAGAGAAGAAATATCCCAAACATATCAGTCTTTGTCCTGCCCTGGGGCAGTCCAGCACCGAAATGCAAGGCAATTCTCCTCTGAACAAGAGTACCAACAGAAACCCCAGACACGTGTTTCGGTCTGGTTGGACCTCATCAGTAGGGTGGATCTGTGCCTCTCTAAGAATAGTGAGCAAGGGGTCCACGTCTGGATTCCCCTAGTAACTTAGGGTGAGACCCAAAGTTACTTAAATATGCAAATTAACAAGGGGGGTCCTGGGAGTCCCTCTGCCAGACATTAGTCCTGGTTACGAGAGACTTACCCAGAGTCTTTAGCTCACTATCTTTCACAGAGAAGAAATATCCCAAACATATCAGTCTTTGTCCTGCCCTGGGGCAGTCCAGCACCGAAATGCAAGGCAATTCTCCTCTGAACAAGAGTACCAACAGAAACCCCAGACACGTGTTTCGGTCTGGTTGGACCTCATCAGTAGGGTGGATCTGTGCCTCTCTAAGAATAGTGAGCAAGGGGTCCACGTCTGGATTCCCCTAGTAACTTAGGGTGAGACCCAAAGTTACTTAAATATGCAAATTAACAAGGGGGGTCCTGGGAGTCCCTCTGCCAGACATTAGTCCTGGTTACGAGAGACTTACCCAGAGTCTTTAGCTCACTATCTTTCACAGAGAAGAAATATCCCAAACATATCAGTCTTTGTCCTGCCCTGGGGCAGTCCAGCACCGAAATGCAAGGCAATTCTCCTCTGAACAAGAGTACCAACAGAAACCCCAGACACGTGTTTCGGTCTGGTTGGACCTCATCAGTAGGGTGGATCTGTGCCTCTCTAAGAATAGTGAGCAAGGGGTCCACGTCTGGATTCCCCTAGTAACTTAGGGTGAGACCCAAAGTTACTTAAATATGCAAATTAACAAGGGGGGTCCTGGGAGTCCCTCTGCCAGACATTAGTCCTGGTTACGAGAGACTTACCCAGAGTCTTTAGCTCACTATCTTTCACAGAGAAGAAATATCCCAAACATATCAGTCTTTGTCCTGCCCTGGGGCAGTCCAGCACCGAAATGCAAGGCAATTCTCCTCTGAACAAGAGTACCAACAGAAACCCCAGACACGTGTTTCGGTCTGGTTGGACCTCATCAGTAGGGTGGATCTGTGCCTCTCTAAGAATAGTGAGCAAGGGGTCCACGTCTGGATTCCCCTAGTAGCTTAGGGTGAGACCCAAAGTTACTTAAATATGCAAATTAACAAGGGGGGTCCTGGGAGTCCCTCTGCCAGACATTAGTCCTGGTTACGAGAGACTTACCCAGAGTCTTTAGCTCACTATCTTTCACAGAGAAGAAATATCCCAAACATATCAGTCTTTGTCCTGCCCTGGGGCAGTCCAGCACCGAAATGCAAGGCAATTCTCCTCTGAACAAGAGTACCAACAGAAACCCCAGACACGTGTTTCGGTCTGGTTGGACCTCATCAGTAGGGTGGATCTGTGCCTCTCTAAGAATAGTGAGCAAGGGGTCCACGTCTGGATTCCCCTAGTAACTTAGGGTGAGACCCAAAGTTACTTAAATATGCAAATTAACAAGGGGGGTCCTGGGAGTCCCTCTGCCAGACATTAGTCCTGGTTACGAGAGACTTACCCAGAGTCTTTAGCTCACTATCTTTCACAGAGAAGAAATATCCCAAACATATCAGTCTTTGTCCTGCCCTGGAGCAGTCCAGCACCAGAGGGACTCCCAGGACCCCCCTTGTTAAATCTGCATATTTAAGTAACTTTGGGTCTCACCCCAAGTTACTAGGGGAATCCAGACGTGGACCCCTTGCTCACTATTCTTAGAGAGGCACAGATCCACCCTACTGATGAGGTCCAACCAGACCGAAACATGTGTCTGGGGTTTCTGTTGGTACTCTTGTTCAGAGGAGAATTGCCTCGCATTTCGGTGCTGGACTGCCCCAGGGCAGGACAAAGACTGATATGTTTGGGATATTTCTTCTCTGTGAAAGATAGTGAGCTAAAGACTCTGGGTAAGTCTTTCGTAACCAGGACTAATGTCTGGCAGAGGGACTCCCAGGACCCCCCTTGTTAAATCTGCATATTTAAGTAACTTTGGGTCTCACCCCAAGTTACTAGGGGAATCCAGACGTGGACCCCTTGCTCACTATTCTTAGAGAGGCACAGATCCACCCTACTGATGAGGTCCAACCAGACCGAAACACGTGTCTGGGGTTTCTGTTGGTACTCTTGTTCAGAGGAGAATTGCCTCGCATTTCGGTGCTGGACTGCCCCAGGGCAGGACAAAGACTGATATGTTTGGGATATTTCTTCTCTGTGAAAGATAGTGAGCTAAAGACTCTGGGTAAGTCTTTCGTAACCAGGACTAATGTCTGGCAGAGGGACTCCCAGGACCCCCCTTGTTAAATCTGCATATTTAAGTAACTTTGGGTCTCACCCCAAGTTACTAGGGGAATCCAGACGTGGACCCCTTGCTCACTATTCTTAGAGAGGCACAGATCCACCCTACTGATGAGGTCCAACCAGACCGAAACACGTGTCTGGGGTTTCTGTTGGTACTCTTGTTCAGAGGAGAATTGCCTCGCATTTCGGTGCTGGACTGCCCCAGGGCAGGACAAAGACTGATATGTTTGGGATATTTCTTCTCTGTGAAAGATAGTGAGCTAAAGACTCTGGGTAAGTCTTTCGTAACCAGGACTAATGTCTGGCAGAGGGACTCCCAGGACCCCCCTTGTTAAATCTGCATATTTAAGTAACTTTGGGTCTCACCCCAAGTTACTAGGGGAATCCAGACGTGGACCCCTTGCTCACTATTCTTAGAGAGGCACAGATCCACCCTACTGATGAGGTCCAACCAGACCGAAACACGTGTCTGGGGTTTCTGTTGGTACTCTTGTTCAGAGGAGAATTGCCTCGCATTTCGGTGCTGGACTGCCCCAGGGCAGGACAAAGACTGATATGTTTGGGATATTTCTTCTCTGTGAAAGATAGTGAGCTAAAGACTCTGGGTAAGTCTTTCATAACCAGGACTAATGTCTGGCAGAGGGACTCCCAGGACCCCCCTTGTTAAATCTGCATATTTAAGTAACTTTGGGTCTCACCCCAAGTTACTAGGGGAATCCAGACGTGGACCCCTTGCTCACTATTCTTAGAGAGGCACAGATCCACCCTACTGATGAGGTCCAACCAGACCGAAACACGTGTCTGGGGTTTCTGTTGGTACTCTTGTTCAGAGGAGAATTGCCTCGCATTTCGGTGCTGGACTGCCCCAGGGCAGGACAAAGACTGATATGTTTGGGATATTTCTTCTCTGTGAAAGATAGTGAGCTGAAGACTCTGGGTAAGTCTTTCGTAACCAGGACTAATGTCTGGCAGAGGGACTCCCAGGACCCCCCTTGTTAAATCTGCATATTTAAGTAACTTTGGGTCTCACCCCAAGTTACTAGGGGAATCCAGACGTGGGCCCCTTGCTCACTATTCTTAGAGAGGCACAGATCCACCCTACTGATGAGGTCCAACCAGACCGAAACACGTGTCTGGGGTTTCTGTTGGTACTCTTGTTCAGAGGAGAATTGCCTCGCATTTCGGTGCTGGACTGCCCCAGGGCAGGACAAAGACTGATATGTTTGGGATATTTCTTCTCTGTGAAAGATAGTGATTTAAAGACTCTGGGTAAGTCTTTCGTAACCAGGACTAATGTCTGGCAGAGGGACTCCCAGGACCCCCCTTGTTAAATCTGCATATTTAAGTAACTTTGGGTCTCACCCCAAGTTACTAGGGGAATCCAGACGTGGACCCCTTGCTCACTATTCTTAGAGAGGCACAGATCCACCCTACTGATGAGGTCCAACCAGACCGAAACACGTGTCTGGGGTTTCTGTTGGTACTCTTGTTCAGAGGAGAATTGCCTCGCATTTCGGTGCTGGACTGCCCCAGGGCAGGACAAAGACTGATATGTTTGGGATATTTCTTCTCTGTGAAAGATAGTGAGCTAAAGACTCTGGGTAAGTCTTTCGTAACCAGGACTAATGTCTGGCAGAGGGACTCCCAGGACCCCCCTTGTTAAATCTGCATATTTAAGTAACTTTGGGTCTCACCCCAAGTTACTAGGGGAATCCAGACGTGGACCCCTTGCTCACTATTCTTAGAGAGGCACAGATCCACCCTACTGATGAGGTCCAACCAGACCGAAACACGTGTCTGGGGTTTCTGTTGGTACTCTTGTTCAGAGGAGAATTGCCTCGCATTTCGGTGCTGGACTGCCCCAGGGCAGGACAAAGACTGATATGTTTGGGATATTTCTTCTCTGTGAAAGATAGTGAGCTAAAGACTCTGGGTAAGTCTTTCGTAACCAGGACTAATGTCTGGCAGAGGGACTCCCAGGACCCCCCTTGTTAAATCTGCATATTTAAGTAACTTTGGGTCTCACCCCAAGTTACTAGGGGAATCCAGACGTGGACCCCTTGCTCACTATTCTTAGAGAGGCACAGATCCACCCTACTGATGAGGTCCAACCAGACCGAAACACGTGTCTGGGGTTTCTGTTGGTACTCTTGTTCAGAGGAGAATTGCCTCGCATTTCGGTGCTGGACTGCCCCAGGGCAGGACAAAGACTGATATGTTTGGGATATTTCTTCTCTGTGAAAGATAGTGAGCTAAAGACTCTGGGTAAGTCTTTCGTAACCAGGACTAATGTCTGGCAGAGGGACTCCCAGGACCCCCCTTGTTAAATCTGCATATTTAAGTAACTTTGGGTCTCACCCCAAGTTACTAGGGGAATCCAGACGTGGACCCCTTGCTCACTATTCTTAGAGAGGCACAGATCCACCCTACTGATGAGGTCCAACCAGACCGAAACACGTGTCTGGGGTTTCTGTTGGTACTCTTGTTCAGAGGAGAATTGCCTCGCATTTCGGTGCTGGACTGCCCCAGGGCAGGACAAAGACTGATATGTTTGGGATATTTCTTCTCTGTGAAAGATAGTGAGCTAAAGACTCTGGGTAAGTCTTTCGTAACCAGGACTAATGTCTGGCAGAGGGACTCCCAGGACCCCCCTTGTTAAATCTGCATATTTAAGTAACTTTGGGTCTCACCCCAAGTTACTAGGGGAATCCAGACGTGGACCCCTTGCTCACTATTCTTAGAGAGGCACAGATCCACCCTACTGATGAGGTCCAACCAGACCGAAACACGTGTCTGGGGTTTCTGTTGGTACTCTTGTTCAGAGGAGAATTGCCTCGCATTTCGGTGCTGGACTGCCCCAGGGCAGGACAAAGACTGATATGTTTGGGATATTTCTTCTCTGTGAAAGATAGTGAGCTAAAGACTCTGGGTAAGTCTTTCGTAACCAGGACTAATGTCTGGCAGAGGGACTCCCAGGACCCCCCTTGTTAAATCTGCATATTTAAGTAACTTTGGGTCTCACCCCAAGTTACTAGGGGAATCCAGACGTGGACCCCTTGCTCACTATTCTTAGAGAGGCACAGATCCACCCTACTGATGAGGTCCAACCAGACCGAAACACGTGTCTGGGGTTTCTGTTGGTACTCTTGTTCAGAGGAGAATTGCCTCGCATTTCGGTGCTGGACTGCCCCAGGGCAGGACAAAGACTGATATGTTTGGGATATTTCTTCTCTGTGAAAGATAGTGAGCTAAAGACTCTGGGTAAGTCTTTCGTAACCAGGACTAATGTCTGGCAGAGGGACTCCCAGGACCCCCCTTGTTAAATCTGCATATTTAAGTAACTTTGGGTCTCACCCCAAGTTACTAGGGGAATCCAGACGTGGACCCCTTGCTCACTATTCTTAGAGAGGCACAGATCCACCCTACTGATGAGGTCCAACCAGACCGAAACACGTGTCTGGGGTTTCTGTTGGTACTCTTGTTCAGAGGAGAATTGCCTCGCATTTCGGTGCTGGACTGCCCCAGGGCAGGACAAAGACTGATATGTTTGGGATATTTCTTCTCTGTGAAAGATAGTGAGCTAAAGACTCTGGGTAAGTCTTTCGTAACCAGGACTAATGTCTGGCAGAGGGACTCCCAGGACCCCCCTTGTTAAATCTACCATAAGGGTATCCCATTGGTCTGTTCACCAAAACCAAAAGAGAGAGCTGCACCGCCAGGAGTCCCACATGAACTCCTGTGCGGAAAACACGACAGAACACACGATGAAAGGCAGTAAAGGACAAGGATACGGAGGCCCTGTCCCTCCGATGCATTTCCAGCATCACACACATGAATTCAAAAGAAAATCTCAGTGGTGTCTAATCCAATTCTAGATCATAAGGCATTCTGCTAATGAGGGATCCTTTGTCAGAGCCTGCCTTATAAGGCCAACTGGAAAAGAACCCCAGACATTGCACCTAAATGCCTATCTAACCAACCTACACCGGAGTGCGTCATGTCAATGGCAGCTAAGAGGAGATCTGTTAATCCATTGGCAAAATGTTCCTGTGTTAGGCCACCTTCCAGAGGAGAAGGGAAAGGAGGCACTGGATAGTATCAGAAAAGAAGCAGTCTCTAATCTGAACATACATATCACTGTCCATGGTGCTGAGACAAGATTTAAACAGATTTCAAATTGATCGGTGCTGTGAAGACCAGGGTGGTTGTGTTGCACAAACCTATGCCCTGAAGTGCATTCTAAGGTGGTGGATGTACCCTTTGAGGGCGAAGAGCTGTTCAGAAAAAAAGATTGATGAGGCACTAAAGGAGATACAGTCAGACAAATACACCACCACACCATTAGGTACATTGCAGCACAAGAAAAGCTATCTGCCACTCTGAGGTGGAACAGGAAGGTCTGCTTCCAGAGCCAGTGGTGGCCTACCATACCATCACCAGACCTACCATACCCGAGGTTATTGCAGGGAATGCCAGGAGTACAGTAAGGGCACGTATTTCTGTGCCATCACAAGACACAGAGGTTCCACACATTCAAAAGCCTGTCCTAGTGATCAGCCAGCCTCGGGCTTCGAACCGGCCATCTCTCCCACATGGCACCCCATTGAGGGCAGAGGGTGTCGCATAGTGCATTGGTATAGGGCATTCTACATAGAATTGTCAAAAGTAATGTTGGACAAATGGGTGCTGGCATTTGTGTAAAAAAAGAGGCCACAATCTAGACTTCAAGAAAAAACCTCCAAACATAACACTGCCCAAACAAAACCTAGGTCATGAAATGTTACTCCAGCAGGAGGTTATGGCCATGCCAAAGAAGGGTGCCATTGAAAAACACCCCAAAAAGATTATAGCAGGGTTGTATATTCCAGGTATTTTCTAGTCAGAAAACCAGATGGGAAATGGAGACCCATCCTGGACTGGAAATTGAACAAAATCATTGAAAAACAAAAGAAATGTTCACCCTGTGAGACATGATCACTCACCTCTGTTTAAATCAAGGAGTTTCTAGCATCACGTGACCAAATGGATCCTCATTTACAGTAAATACCTCATGCAAATGACTATCATTTCTAAGTGGTAATGTTCAGACTCTGGTGAGCGCTGAGGGTATTCAGAAAATGCCTGGCTCCACTGGCAGACAACCTCAGACGTAAGGGGCACCACATCTATCCATATTTAGGCGATTGGCTGGTTTTGGCAGCAACAGCAAATATGCAGTCTGTAAAGTTAACAATGCACCTGTCAAATTTGCTAGGCTATCAATCAATTGAAAAAAAATGCACATACTGCCAACACAGAAATTAGTTTGTAGGAGCGCTGTTTCATCACAACAGATTTTCTAGTCAAACCTTCCAAGGAAAAAGTACAGTCCATCCTCTACATGGCCAGCAGGCTATACATGACCCACCAGTCTCCGTCACGACATAGAGCAGTCCTACATCAATCCCACTGCAGTGTTACCAGCATGCCAGCATTCATCTGATCGTTCACGTGGACACATCAAGGTGGCTGAATGTGCAACTACCAGCTTCAACCTGGGCCTACCCGCCTTGCCGCCACCTTCTACTGCCAAGCCTTCCAATAGGCTATTGCTACCAGAAATGGATTCAGCGCCAGAAGGCAGAAGGCCTTTTCCAAAGTCTTTGTTTCCTAAGGCTCACTTCTATGCCTGTCTTGGTCTGTTCTGGCTTGTCCGGCATCCCCCTTGAGACGCCTTAACCCAATTCATGCAATGCTTCCATTCAAGGAGAATGCGGATACAGAGCGGATAGGCAAGCTGAGTGTCCTGCAAGGTCACTGCATCACTACTCAAGGTAATGAGCGCCCCTCGCAATTGTGCCCAGTTAGTAACTTGTCTGCCCTCGCCTCACACCTTACTCAGTGGCGTAACCACTGCAAGCCATGCTGAGGGCCCCCCACCCCAACTCAGCAACAAATCACGGGTCGCGCCACACTCTGGGCCGGCCTAGATTATCACGCTTTCGCAATACGCACAAATGTGCTGTTGAAGGGGTATGCCACACACTGCACTAGGAGAAAGATATAAATATGTGTTTTAATGCAATATACAGCACACTTTCTAAGAAAAATTAGCTAAAAAGCCAGAGTGTTTGCAATGGTTTTTTAGGGTAACACCAATCCATGCTATTAAAAATGTCATGCCACAATGAAAACATGTCCAACTGGCTGCACAATGTATGCAACGGTGCATCTGTCGAGTTCTGCATACCGGTGCCGTTCCGCCCGCCAGGTCACATCTGGCGAGCTGAAAGACACCCACTCACAGAACTCATAGTTTGCTGGTCCGGAAACAATGGTACCGGCAAGCATACCGGTACTGTTGTTTCCGGACCAGCAAACTCATAATGAGACCCACTGGTCCTCATTAGAACTCTGGCGGTAGCCGTGCTGTTAAAAACGGCACGGCTGCCGCCGGAGTTGCATTTTTTCCAGCCCCCGTGAATGGGCAAGAACCGGGTCATGCCGAGCTTGGAGGGCCTGATAATTGCCCATTTGCGGATGCCGGAATCAAGGGCGTCCCGATCCCCATTCTACCCCATAGGGCTGAATGGGGATGGAGACGTTTGATGCACCTGCACATTCAGAGTTGTGCCGTGCATCCGGCATGCTCTGCTCGCGGGTGCCGTTACACCCGCCAGGAAAAACCTGGCGGGTGAAACAGCACCCGCGAGCAGAGCACGTAGTATGACGGTCCGGGAACTACGGTACCAGCATGCTTACCGGTACTGCCATGGTTGTAATGAGGCCCACTATTTCTTTTTGAAGTCATAGGGTTCCCACCCCATGACATGGAGGCCTCCAGCCTAGGGTCTTCCATTGCATGGGGTGAGGGGATCCCTCGGACTTCAAAAAGAAAGTTTCTTTTTGTAGTCACTGTGTCTTCATAAAGACATTATTTCTGTTACAGATTATTTATGAATGCAAAGTGAAATCAAAAAGAAAAAAAAATATTTTGAAAAAAATATATTTTTCTTTTTTTTTTCTCCAAGTGGGGGCCCCCTCCCAGGCCATGTGCTGGTGGGGCCCCCGCATCGCTGGGGCTGCTGGGGCCCCCGTTACGCCAGTGACCTTACTAACGCTGATGCCTTCACACAGTTACTCCCCCTTACCCCCGCCAACGCCCTTGCTCGCTCTCCTGTCCCACACTGCCTTTGAGATGTGCCGTCTCCCACCAACCAGCATACCATCCATGCCCAGCCATGTGCGCCAGGCTAGCGATGGTGCCCATTCAAGGCAGCTGACCTCCCCACCCCTGCAGTGTGCAACCGACAACGCTGATTATTCCGAGCCTAGTAGAGCTGACCCACCCCATCCTCACCACACTGGTTAGCCCAGGCTCCTACTCTAATCACTGTGCATCCACCACAGTTTATGCAAACCCCCAAGGATCCCTCCCCACGATTCCTAGCTCCACCTAGTCCCCCTGCACGTGGCCCCTGCACTAACGCAGCACTCCTGCCTCGCCCACATCACCTGGACCTTCCTTTCTCCTACCTCCTCCCTCGCCCTGGCGCTCCCTAAACTTATGATGCCCTGCGTGCAGAGCCTACGTCAGGGCAATATTATCTGTGATGAGCTCGGGCGGCAGCTGAGTGAGGTCGGTACCCTCGCCCACCCCTCTGCCTCTGCGCTGCTCAATTCCACATCCTCCCTCCTCTCACCTGTAACTGCGCTCCCAACAAGGCCGTGACCTGGAACTCAACCAACTACTCTGATAAGCAGTACCTTGCACGCCGCCCTCCACCAATATACACTACGCTGCTCCCAAGTACACGTGACACCAGTTTCTGCCCACCTCAGCACCTCCAACCTAGAGGCTTTACCCAAGGATGTAAGCTCCAATCGTGCCACTCCTAGCAGCACTGCTACCTCTGGCAACACTACCAATGCCAGGCTGCACTGCCCCTCTAGCAGCACCAGCTGTCCTATGGGCTCCTGCAATGATCTTGCGGCCCCCGGCAGCACTGTCAGAAGGTATCACAGCAGCCCGTACGTCCCTTCCCAAAAGCCACTTCCCCAGCCACTGCTGCTCCAACCCTCCTGCCATTAGCTGCGTCCCAAAGGAGTCCTGCACTACACCGCACAGGCCCAGAGTGTCAACACTCACCAACCTCCCTATGTGGCTCTACTCTACTCTGGCACCATACCCATCTGGTCCACCACTGACCACCCAACGACAAATCCCGCCTCAAGCTCAGCACACTAAGAGATGCACTCCCATGTGTGGGCTCCACCTCCCTAAAGAAGCTACATGCTAGAGCCTCACACCTTGATCCTACGCCCTACAATCTCAACTTCCACCCATCATGTGACGATAGACGTGGCAGACTCGGCGCATGCATCTGCTGCCCACTGCTCCCTCCAGACCTTAAAACGTATCGCACCCTTTCCACAAATGTGGCCGGAGTGCTCAACTGTGCACTAATTAAAGTACGCGCAATAGGAGCAAATGCTATTCTAATATTCATGACGCCATGCTAGAGCACCATCTCAACATCCTAGCCACCGCAGAATCCTGGCTGCATAGTGCATCAGGCTTGCTGCTCTCACTAGCTAACCCCCCCAACGACTACGGTTTTTGGGGCAGACAGAATTAATGCCCCTGGAGGAGGAGTGGCACTCCCGCATATCCTCTCTTCAGATCAGACCCATTCCCATCCCACCCACCCTAAGATATGAAATGCTACTCCTAAAACTTACTAACAATCCTCGACCGACCTACAACCTGCTCCCCCTATACCGCCAACTGCAGGGCCACAGCCACTCCGACATTGACATCCCCCTCTTGATAACTCCACTCCTCAAACCAGCTACCAAATGTATTATCCTGGGCGACTTCAACCTTGGATTTAAGGACGTGTCTGATCACAATGCTACAGCCTTATCACAAGCACTAGGATATATGAACTTCACCCAATGGGTCTCCTCACCCACCCACGCCAAATGTCATATTCTGGACTGGGTGCTCTCAGCCAGTGCCACCATTAACTTGTCAGCCATAAGTCCAGTACCTCGGTCTGACCATTCCCTCACTGAATTTTGCGTTACCCTTGCCAACCCCCCATCGGTTCAACCTCCCCCCTCAAGCCCTAGACTGGTCTGAAATACCCGCAAGCTCACCTATGAGCTGCTCAATACAACCCTGCACAAACTGCTCACCTCACAGTCACAACCTATCAACAAGAGCCCCCAAGACCTAGCCAATGTTAACCATCAATGCCTGCAACACACAACAGACGAGCACGCACCAATGAAATTCCAAACTATGCAAACATACCAACCTATTGTTTTCTGAAGAACTTGTCAATCTACGCAGAAACAAAAGAGCCCTCGAACACTTGTGGAGAAAACACCCTTCCCCCAAGAAACAGCAAAACTTTTCCCACTGCTAGCAAACTATAAAAAGCGATAGTTTCACACAAAGCTAATTCTTACAACTCTAGAATTTCTGGCGCCACATCTCAGTCCCCTTTTACGCGTCGACGGGAACGGGCCGAATTCACCAGCACTCCTGGGTTTGGCTTCGGCCATGTAATTCCACGCGCGGATACTTCTTCTCTTTGTCTTTTTTGTCTTTTTATCATTCAGGTACTCGGTCCTCAGGCGTCATGCTCCTCCCCGGAGCATGTCGACTTCAGCAGGTGTCCATCCTGCAACGGGCTCTTCCCAACTTCAGACCCCCACGCCCTCTGCCTACGTTGCCTTGGCCCAGACCACGTTTGGCAAGCTTGTACAGCGTGTGGCTCGCTGTCATCGAAAGTGCTGAAGAACAGACTAGCCAGGTGGAGGGAGCTCTTCCAGAAGTCGCCTCCAAAGGACCTCAAGAATTTTGTGAAAAACCAAGCCAAGCCCAAGGTAGGGCCGCTATTTTCAATTGTACCCCGCAAAGGAGTCTCCTTTCCAAGGACTCTTCCGCACGGGAGGGACTGTTCAGGATCTTGTACCAGCACGTGCACCGAGGATGCTGCAGTAGGTCTTGTACCGGATTGTCATCCGAGGAGCCCCACCCTTGTACCGGCAATATGACCGAGGGGCTACGACCTAGTACCGGCAATACTTCTGAGGGAGCGCCTAAACGCAGCTCTACGACCCCCGGTTCGAGGTTGTCTCACCTACCGGGCCTAGGCCCGAGGAGCAGGGTAGGCCTTGTGATCCACACACAAGAGTCTTGGAGGAGGCTGGGCCCAGCGAGCCGAGCAACACGTTGCAGGAACATGGCAGGCAGCTCGACAGGATGGCTGCCGTGCCAGACAGAGGCACTCGTCCAACGCCATTCCAGGAGTTCTGCGAAGAATGAGTGTCAAGGTGGGACTGGCCTCAACCAGGTACGTGGCCTACAGCCTATCCTTCTTATGCGCAGGGCATCTTCCCACTGCGTCCATACGGGCAGGGTATGCAGTGGCTCCAGCAGCTCCCGGCTACCCAGTCAGTACCCCTACCACCTCTCCGGCCAGTGAAGAGGGGTTCTTCAAGAGGTTCCTCGGGCTCATGAAGTCACCTCGGGTGGGGGTTATCCTCAAGGACTGGGGAAGTCCTCCCGACTATGCTAGTGGCACCATAAGCGCCTCCGCTGGCACCCCTGGGCACAGCCGCTGCTTCCGGCTCCCCAGCCGATTCCTCAGGCTGTTCCGTACCAGCCTCCGCCTTCTTCTCAGCCTCCGGCCACGGTCACTGTTCCCCAGGCTCCAGCTCCGGCTACTCCTCCACCTCCGCAGGATCCTCCTGATCCACAGGATACAGACGAGGAGGAGGATCCAGACATGCCATCCTCAGCCAGGATCTTCCACAAACGTCTTGCTAGGTTGGCGGGGTACCTGGGCCTACCCCAACCGGAGGTTGAGCATCCGGCAGAGGGGGTTCTGGCTGAAGTCCTCATGCAAAGGGCCTCTGCCAAAAGAGGGATTCCGCTGCAGACCAATGTAGTCTCCCTGGCAAAGAAGGGTTGGCTCAAGCCCCATTCGGTGCAGCCGGTCAATCGACGCCTGGACGCCAAGTACAGGCAGATGGAGGGGTATACACTCTTGCTCTCGGCCCATCCGCAGCCACACTCCTCGGGGATCGCTGCGGCATCACTATACTCCAAGCCTCAGTCGTGCTCAGCCTCCTCCTCCTCTGTGGCGCTGCTAGGCAAGGAGGAGAAGATCTTGGGGGCATACGGGAAGAAATTCTATTTCAATGAGTCCTTGCATCCTCGTCAGGCCAACGCCGATGCCATACTGGCTGCCGCTAACCAAAGGTTATGGCGGGAAATTGCGGACTTCTTCCTTGAACTCCCTATGCAGAGCCAATCACGTTTTAAGGTGGGGCTGGCTGAGGCCAAGCTGGTGGCGCAGGAACTCATGGAATCCACCATGGCCCATATTGACACCTCTGGCCGTGCCATCTGTATCGCTACGGACATGAGAAGGACAGCCTGGCTCTGGCCGATGAAATTCCCCCCGGATGTCCAGGAACGCATATTAGATCTAATGTTTGAGAGGGGGACCTCTTCCACTCCACCACGGATGAAGAGCTGGACAAGAAGAAAAACAGCTCACAAATGGCCAAGTCTTTATCCATCTTGACAAAGACCATGCCCAAGTTGTACACCCAGTCACAGCAGCGCTCCGACAGGGGGCGTACGTATGGAGGGTTCTTCGGCTTCCAGGAACGGAGATCCAGGCAGCCGGACCGGTCGCCGTCTCAGAACCAGCGCAAGCAACAAAATGGGGGCTGGGGTAGGGGCTTTTTCCAGTCCGCTTCCTCTGCGAAAGCCTCAGAGGGAAAGAAGGCATGACACACCCCTTCGGGTCCACATGTCTCCAGTGGAGGGCAGGCTTGCTCTCCATGCGCATTGCTGGCGGCAGTATTTTGCGGACCCCTGGATCCTCTCCGTAGTATCCACGGGGTACCGCCTACCCATCCCAGCCTTTCCTCCCTCCTCCCCTCCACTCCCTCAGGTTGGGACTCTTCTGGCAGACATCCGGTCGCCAGGTTTGGGCTTTTACACCAGGTGGGCCTGAGAGTTGTGCTGGACCTTTCCACCCTCAACCTCTCCTTACCCCAACAAAAATTCAAGATGGTTACGCCAGCTTTTATAGCGGAGACATTGTGCAAGGGAGACTGGATGTGCTCCCTGGATCTGAAGGACGCGTCCTTACATGTCATTATTTGGCCGCCCCATCATTCTTTCCTATGGTTCACGATCATGGGCTACCATTTTCAATACAAAGGTCCTTCCCTTTGGCCTTAATTCGACCCCCGGGGTCTTTACCAGGCTCATGAATACGGTGGCTGCCCTCCTCAGAGCGCAGGTCCTCCACATCTACCCATACCTCTGCAACTGGCTCATCAGGGCTACATCTCCGGAAGTGGTTCACGACTCTTCCCATGCCCTTATGAATACACTGCATGATCTGGGCTTCTCGCTCAATCTCAAGAAGTCGCAGCTGCAGCCCACGCAGACTCTGACATTCTTGGGTCTCATCTGGGACACATGCTCCAAGAAGGTATTTCCGTTGGAGGACAAGATCTCGGCCGTCAAGAGGGCCACCGCCCACTTCCTCAGCAGAAAGGTGACCTCAGCATGGTGGTACCAGCATCTCCTGGGTCTCTTTGTGGCGGTCCTATTAGCCGTTCCACACATGAGATTGAGGATGAGGAGGATTCAGCTGCACTTTGCGACCTCATGGAACCAGGAGCAGGGCTCCAAATCCGAAATGATAAACAGTCCTTCATCTCTCCACCCGGACCTAGCATGGTTGTCCAGGGACGGCAACCTGCAGACAGGCAAGCCCTTTCAGCGGCCACCCTCCCCGCAGGCCACCATCACCACAGACTCCTCGCTCGAGGGCTGGGGAGCCACCTTGGACGGCCTCTCAGTCCACCGCACCTGGACTCGACAGGAGCAGGAATACCACATCAATTGGTTGGAGATGAACGCCATCTGGTTAGCGCACAGAGAATTCCTACCACTTCTCAGGTGCAGGGTTGTCTTCATCCAGACAGACAACTCGACCAGCATGTACTACGTCAACAAGCAGGGAGGCACCAGATCCCCTCCTCTCTGCAGACTGGCAATCAGCATGTGGGAGTGGGCCCTGGAAAACAACATCTTCCTAATGGCAGTCCACCTCCCGGGGGAATCCAACCTGGAGGCGGACAGGCTCAGCAGGTTGGGAGTGGACAATTACGAGTGGCAGCTAAACGACCTCGTTATTCATGAGATCTTCAACAGATGGGGTCATCCCCAGGTGGATCTCTTTGCCACCTGGCACAACAAGAAGTGCCCTCTGTTCGCCTCCTGGCAGGGTCAGGGTCCAGGCTCCCTGAGTAACGCATTTCTGCTTCAGTGGAATGGTATGACGGCTTACGCCTTCCCGCCCACTCCGCTGATTCACAGGGTGATTTGCAAGATCAAGGAGTCTCGCCAACTCAACATCATTATAATAGCTCCATAGTGGCCGGCCAGGCCATGGTTTTCAGAGCCGCTCAGCCTCTCGGAGATGCCTCCGATTCACCTCCCGATGGGCCCAGCACATCTTCTGGTGCAGCAGGGAGGTAGGATCATCCACCCCATGCCTCAGAAACTAGCGCTCACAGCGTGGTGCCTGAGCAGGTAACGCTTCAGCACCTCGGCCTCTCCCAGGCTAACCTGGAAATCATATAGAGCGCAAGGAGCAAGGCTATCAGGGCCCAGTATAAAAGTAAATGGACCAGGTTCTGCCACTGGGCACAATCCAAGGAAATCAACCCCCTGGCATGTACTTTGGACGACATGCTCTCCTTCTCGGCGCACCTCGCCCAGGTAGACAGTCACCTGCTGTACATACCTCGCAGCCATGGGGGTTTACGGGAACTCGGAGGAGGGGATCTTCTCCTCCTCCAATCCTATCATCAAGCAACATTTGACGGGGCTCGCAAGGCACTACCCGCCCATGAAGAAGCCGCACCCTGTGTGGGACCTTAACATAGTCTTGGGTGCCCTGGCGCACAAACCATTTGAGCCAATGGCGTCCGCGGACATCAGGCTGGTCACCATCAAGACGGCCTTACTGGTCGGCCTCACCTCGGCTCGTACAGTCAGCGAAATCCAGGCGCTGGTCGCCTCAGAACCATATACTACCTTTCACAGGGACAAAGTTATCCTGCGGACACACCCAGCATTTCTGCCCAAGGTGCCGTCTGCTATCTACTTGAACAAGGAAATAGTCCTTCCTACGTTTTTTGCCGATCCTAAGTACGAGGCACAGAGAGTGCTGCACTGCCTGGATGTCAGGCGTGCCGTGAAGTTCTACTTGGACAGGACAAAGGGCTTCCGCAAGACCAGGCTATCAGGCCTCCAAGGCCTCCATATCCCGCTGGATGGTCTCAGCCATCAAAGAAGCGTACAAGGGCCAGCACAAGCCGCTTCCGGCCAACATGCATGCCCACGCAGTCAGGCCCAAGGCAATGGCCATTGCATTCCAGTGCCATGTCCCTTGGCAAGTCATAAGCAGGGCAGCCACCTGGGCCACTCCCTTGGCATTCTGCAAGCATTACTGTTTGCATGCCGGCTCTAGATCTGACACAGCTTTGGGACAGGTGGTTCTTAGGAAACTATTTGCTTAATGAGGGTCTCCTCTCCACCCTGGGGCTACATTCAGTTGTAATCGCCCATGCAGTATGGAGGAAAGGGGATGGGACGTAAGAGTAATTATAAGTTATTCACCGTAGTGACTAACGTACTCTTAGTCCCCTTTCCTCCATACTGTGATGCTGGAAATGCATCAGAGGGACAGGGCCTCTGAATCCTTGTCCTTTACTGCTTTTTATCGTGTGTTCTGCCGTGTTTTCTGCCCAGGAGTCCATGTGGGACTCCTGGCAGTGCAGCTCTCTCTTTTGGTTTGGTGAACAGACCCATGGGATACCCTTATGGCACCCATGGGTAGGGGTACAACCCTGTGCCCCATGTGTATGTTTTTGGGCACCTATGGGTGGCCCACAGAGCAGGGTATGGGCTGGTGGCAGCTCCATGCTGAATTTGACAGGTGCTCTGGGTGTCCTCCATTTTGGGATACCCAGGCCCTGCCATTGGGATCAGTTGATTCCTGATAGGAAACAAGATGGCCCCTGTGGCCTCTTGCTTTCTATTGCCTGTTACCTTGTTTTCCCAAAGTCCTGGGAAGCCCTGACTCTGTCCTTTCCCCCTGACTGGCTGTTGGGTGGAAGTTCCATATATGGTGTTGTTGTGAAGGCCCAGCTAGACTGACTGGAGCCTTCCCAGTGACTGTATGTTGTGGGTACCTCCTGTGGGTGGGACCTGGTTTCTGGCATGAGAGACAAAGACTGAGACAGCCCTGCCCGAAACTGGCCTGAATGCAGTGTGTAGTGTTGAATGGCTGGGTACTTGTCCCAATCCACATTCCTTGTTGTGAGTGTCTGAAAGGGAGGAGTGTGGCCTGAATGCACTGTGTGCCCGATTGGCTGACTGACTGCATGAATGCCCTTCTGTATGATTGGCTGCTGAGTGTGTGCCAGCAGTATGGATGAGAGACAGAATAGTATATCTGGGGACCTCTCACCACTGGTAATTGTTCAGAAGCGTTCAGAAGCTGAGTCTCCACTCTAAGAGTAACTGGAACTGCTGATCCTCGACGTCCAGCTGGAAGAAGAAGACTTGCTGTTGCACTTGCTTCGACCGATCTGAAAGCTGCCAAATTCGTCGAGGACTGACCCGAGAGAGGACCTGGTAAGGCGCCCTCTTCCCGTGCTCCGAGGGATCATCGAGCACCGCTACATCTTCGCCGAAGCCCCCTGGAAGTCAGACCCTCGAAAGGCTGCCGACCCGAGACGGGACCGCCGAGGAGATCGAAGTAAAGCACCTGGACATCGCCGCCGTCGAAGTCCATTGCCGTCGACCAGGGTTCGCAGGTCTGTGTAACCGCTGGAGGCCCGTCGAAGTTGTGTTGCCGAGCCGTGGGAACCACTTGACGCCGTGCCGCCGACGACCGGAGCCGTTCGCTCCTTGCCTAAGACCATTTGAATCGAAGGACTCCCTCGTCCGCACATTCGACCGCTTTATCCTGCCGGAGAAAGTCGAGGACGACCAACGCGCCAACGAGAAACCTGCCGGTGGGTTTCCCGCCACCCGAAGACCACAAAGACTCGAACGACTCGACGCCCTTGCTGGGCCCCCGTCTTCACAATCTTTGCAGTCCAGAACAATTGTCATCGAAGTGCCCCGCACGCCTCTGTCTGACGAGCACCGCTTGGATCGAAGCTGCCGCCTCATCGACGCCATTCTACTCTGTTTGTTGTCGGACGTTCGACGCCCCGAGTCTCCCGCTTGAAAGGGAAGGCCTTCAAGAAGGGCCGTCGAATCCCCGACGCCGAACGCCGAGTTCCTCGACGGACGTTCGACGCCCCGTGTCTCTGTGCCTCCCCTCTACCATATAGAGAGCAGAAGTACAGACCACCCCTACCAGTCTTTACACATACGTCCCACCAACCTCCCCCTAATAATACTGGTGTCATTAGGCGATGTTAAATCTATTGTCAATGTGTCAATCGGGACTGAGGTGTGGTGCTGGAGGGCGGAGTCAGGCCAGCACATGCTCCCTGGGCCGGACCCCTGCGCACCTCTAAATTTAAAAGGGAAGGAGGTTTTTTCTGGTGAAAAAGGTTCTGTCTCCCGTCCCTTGGAAAGGGACGCCCATGCCGTATGGAGGAAAGGGGACTAAGGACTAAGAGTACGTGTCCAATTTAGTACTTTCTCGCCCTTCTTCCTCCCCACTCTCCTCACCTGAGAAGTTGAATTCCAAGTCTTCAAAGTTGAGATTCCTTCGTGTAAAGTAATCCTTTTCTTTCTTTTGCGGGGTGAGCCTGCCGCGAGAGGAAGCCACAGTGACCGCTGGATAATCAGCAGTCCTGTGGCCCCGTTCCCGCGGTCAGACAGGTAAAGGGAAAAAGCCGAAAGGCAGAAAAAACCCTTGTTAGCGGTGACAAAGTTCCACAAGGTAGGCGAATCAACAAAGGAGTGAAGTCTGGTCAATGAGGATCCAATCGCAGAGCGGAGGAGGTCTCCAAATTCGAGAGAGGTTGCCCAGGCACCAGCAGGACTCTGATAGCGGAGGCAAAGGAAAAAGGCAAGAGCAAGCAGCGGAAGCGCCGGCAGAGTGAGGAAGAAGGCAAACAGAGAGCAGAATAGTAGAGAGAGAGATCGAGGTTCAGAATGCCGCCACCAGAGCGTATCCGAGAGAAAAGCAGATGGCTGCGAGGCAGCCGAGAGAGGAAAACAGCGTCTTACCCAAAGGTGAGCAAAGGGCTAAACTAAGGGGGTTGCAACACAGCGGTCGTCGGAAGTGAGGTGGATAAATACTTCCCGGCGGCCTCCATGGTGCAACAACTAGACCCGTACTGTGAGCGAGGGCAGAGACATGCCGAAACTAACGATGCACTCTTCTGCGAAGCCTCCAATGCGGAAGTAACCGCCATCCGGCACGGCGGATGACAGTATGTTAGTCTTGCTGCTAAGATATGCTCACGTCTTGGGATGTTGAGAGCTTCTCTGAGGGCGTTGTTCTGGATAGTCTGTAGTTTATTGATGTTGCACGAGGAAGTCTCTGTAAATATGGCATTGCACTAGTCTAGCATTGCGCCTATTAAAGCTTGAGCAATCATGACACAGCTTTCAGAGGGTCAAGAAAGGCCTGCATGCATTAATAGGTTTTGCTGTGTGGGTGGCCGAGGAGGCGATTGCATTGACCTGTCTTGAGAAGGTCAAGTTGGAATCCAAGTATACCACCCCCCCCCCAAGTCTTGATGTTAGAAACCCGGATGGTAATGCCCTTAGTGATGAAAGTTTTGTAGGATGGGCAAAGCTTCAATAAGGTGTGCAAGCCGACCAAAATGATCTATCTTTTCATCATTGAAGCAGAGGTGGTGATAGGCCATCCAGGCTTGGGTAGTGTGATAGATTGAATGGCAATTGAGGAAGTCAGTAGTATAGTTTCCAATCAGTGGGAGCATGATTTGCGTATCGTCTGCATAGTTTGTGTGGGCAATTCATTTGTCATCCAGGAGGTCAAATAATGGCTTTGTGAATATGTTATAAAGTCAGCCTGGATTACACCTCTCCTCAAGCAGCCATCCCTGGACCCTACCATCCCCACCAACTATCGTCCCATCACTAGCGTCGCCCTCCTACTAAAATTACTGGACTGCATTGCCTACTCTCCAGTAAAATGCTCCTAGAGCAGAACCACCTACTTGGAACTAGATAATCCAGCTTCTGCCCGAAACACAGCACTGAAACTGCCCTAGATGATCTGAAAATCCAAACTGACAACATCAGAAACTCGGGCAATCTAGTCATCCTAGATCTTATGGTTGCTTTCAACTTGGTAAATCACGACATCCTCTGCCATCACCTCAACTTCCACTTCTCCCCATAGGCCTCAACTGGGATCAAATCATTCCTCAGTGAACACACTACTAGAGTGTGCATTGGCGATACTGCAGCTGACCCCATCACAGTCCCGCTTGGGGCTCCCCAAGGGTCCGGCCTGTCACCCACACTCTACAACACATATACTAAACCTCTATTCGACCTCGTTGGCACCCTAGTCCTCTGCACTAACTTTGCAGATGACACGCATATACTCATCCCCATCACTGACAACTACACTCATGACACTGCTACCATTCACAGAATATATAGTACCACACACAACTGGATCTCCTCCCACAACCTGTCTTAACGATAATAAAACAGAGCCCCTTATTGTGGTCTCCTCCCTCTGCATCGATGGCTCTACTATCATGGTGCTTAAGCGTGTCAAGCCCCTGGGAGTCCACTTGGAAGCTCAGCTAACCATGACTAGTCATATCAATGCATTAACGTCTTCCACAGCCTGCACCTCTATGCTCATCTCTCGTAGCAGTCATTTCCATACCACGAGCAACTGCCTCACAGTTGCGAGAGCACTCATCCTCAGCAAATTGGACTATTGCAATGTCCTGCTCATGGGTACTTCAGGCTCCAACCTGGACAAACTCCCAGAACAAAGCCTTGCATAGGCCTACACCAATCAGATCATATTTCAGCAACCAGACGTGAAGCCCACTGGTTGCCCCTCAAAGCTTGCATTGACTTTAAAACTCTGTTCCTTGCCTACCGCTGCATCAGTAAAGAAGCCCTGCTATACCTCAACAACAGTGTTACCCAGAATTGACTGGTACGTTCCCTAAGATCTGGCACCAGCACTAACTGATTGACCCCTTGCTTCAAAAACAAGAGAGCAGGGGGTAGTCCATTTCTGTGTCACTTTACCCGCTGTTTGGAACTCCCTGCTTGCTCAAATCAGAAACGATCCATCATATACATCCTTCAAAAAGTTGTAAAAACCTGGCTTTTCGACAAATATGACTAATGATCTTACCTTTGTTTCCACGCGCTGTACCTTAGTATCTGTAAATCTTAACAAACGCCATGATACCCCTAGGTCAGGGCATTCCATAAATGGAATAAATAAATACATATCACTACTTGGGACTATGTCATTACACGTTGAACTCATCCCATAATGCAGGCTTCGAATGAAACGGACCCAGGTGCTCCTCTACACCAGGTTGTTGCAACTTCAAATACAGTCTTAAGACAAAATTGCAATTCACAACCGTCTTCTCAACCCCTACAATGATTACGTCAACCAACAAATCTCACAAAAGGAGCACTGCTACTAGATCCTGAATGAGACAATTCACGGCAAAGGGGCACTGGTCATGAACTGAAACAAGTCTCTGCATCAAAGTCCTGGAACTCAGCGCAGTCAGGTGCACTGTCCGTTTCTTCGGCTTCTCAAAGGGAAAGGGGCCAGAGTTCTGATGGACAATGCAACCATGTACTCATATAATGAGGGGGAAATTCGATCACAAGTCCTTTTTCTAGAAGCCCAACCCCTATAGAACTGGGCCATTGGACAAGGCATAGGCCTACAAGCCTTTCACCTGCCGGGGACGCCAACATCAATGTCATAGGAGCTCAGCAGGCCAGCAAGGGAGTGTTATGAATGGGAGCTATAAGACCAGCAGCAAGCCTGCATATTTGAAAAATGGGGAAAACCACAAATAGACCTACTCCACAACCTGCAGCAAGTTTGCCAACAGATTCCTTCAGGGGGGTACGGAGAAGGAATCTTTTTTCTTTCCATGGACTGGAATGGTCACTTATGCCTTCCCTCCAGTACCACTGATGAATACTAGCCAACATCAAGTGGTACTCTTTTCAGACCATTCTTGTAGCCCCCACATGGGCCAGGTATTGGTGGTACTCTGACTCATACAGCTATCAGTATGCGACCCGATATGCCTCATGAGGACCTACTCTCCAGAAGCAGAAGGCGGATATAACGCCATGACCCATATTTGCTTAACCTAACAGCGTGGCTCTTCACTATTCAGAATTCTGAAATTTCAGGAGACTACAAGACTGTGCTACAGGCGGCCGGGCTGCCTTAACTACAAAGTCCTACACTCTAAAATGGAAATGATTTTGCGCCTGGTTTTCCGAATATAGCTGGCAAACCTTTTTAGGGAAGGGCCATGAGAACACGCCGCCTGTTTCATCAACTTCAACAGCCTCGTATTGGAGGTTCAAAAACAGCGTTTTTTCCCTGACTGGTCAAAACGCCACAATAAGGTCATCCATGTTCTTCAGCAGGACAGACCTGATTAATACACTCTGAGCGCTTGAATGAAGCTAACCATTGTCCACAACAAAGACCCTGAAAACGCCCATTATGCGAAGTAAGCAAATACTAAACTCTTTGGGAGACCTTTGGAAAAAGACAATATACTGATTTTGCATTTGTTATTATAAAATATCCAAATGTCCACCAATTTCCTCCTGATGAGCCAGTACCCTAAATCACTGGTGAAACACGTGTAGAAGATTAAGAAACATTAGGGTATATTTTTTCTACAAACCCAAAACCTGGATGAAAATGAACATTATTTGTAATCTATTTGAATAAACTTTGAACTTTCTTTTTTACAAAAAAACAAGTGACGTTTTTCTTGAAAGCAAATGCATTTTGGCGCGATCTTAGCCGTACCTTTTCCACAATTTTAAGCATTGGGCAGACACAATACTTGGACTGGCAGGTCATTGACCATCAACATTGAATTCCACAACACTAGGTGCGCCAAAGGCTTGTAATATGTCTGCAAACACACACGCCAACCTTTCCAACCCTGTATTACAACTATTGCCATAAATGTATGTATTGCTTTGCAATCTATTCAAAGCACGTGAATCTATGAAAGATCCAGCCCCGGAGAAGGAGTCACTAACTTAACTCCCTTTTTCCAGAATTGGTTTCTTTCATAAATTCACAATGTGACCTCCACCAACTCCATGAAGGTTACAATCTGAACATGACTTTAGGGGGTGGGTTGGAGTACTTGAAGTCCCATTGGCTATGGGTGAAATGACCCAAAATAGTTTTTAACATAATAATAGTGAAGTATGTGAGGATCCCCAGCCTGACGATGGGGAATATTCAAAGCATGTGAATCTATGAAAGATACCAATGCCAGACAACTGAATTTACAGGAAAATAACTTGCTCCACATCCAGACTAGCTGCAACAATGTGGGCAAATATAGCCTTGTAATAACACTTATTGTGTTTGCTTTACCCCTGATGGCCAGCACAAACTGCCATGCCCCATAAAGACAATACATCTAGACTACCTGCTGTACAAATAGACCCTCCCGCCCCTATCAGAAACCCCCGGCGCAAATACAAGCACACACACATTCAGGTAGCCTTCATTTTCTCATCCACCCGCAGTCACTGTTCACCCATATGGCATATATATATATATATATATATATATATATATATATATATATATATATATATTAATATACACACATACATTACACAGCCACGGTAGTGGCTGTGTAGTTATGGTTAAGTTGCTAATCCCATAGGAAGAGCACATTTTGGGCAGCTTATAACTTCGCTCCCCCTGGACGAATACTCACCAAACTTTGCAAAGATAAGTATATGGCCCACTGTGAATCTTTTAGCAAATTGTTGTGAGGTTTGGTCCGGGGGGGGGCAAAGTTATAGGGAGGGTCCCAAATTATTTTTTTTCCCATAGACATAATGGGAAAATACTTTGCGCACGCCTACAGCTCAAACCGCTGGACGGATATCCACCAAAATTGCGGGAGGAGTGGCGGCTTAGTCCCGAAACCGTGCTTTTGTTAATTTGGTGTAAATTCGTCCAGTAGTTTTTTTATTAACCGGCCAAAACATAAGGCAAAAAAAATAGTGATATCTATGTCTGCTCCGCGGGCACATTTCCCTGTTCGCTCCGTGGACAGGACATTGATTGGCTAATCGGCTTGCGTCATGTCCGCGGACACACAACGTGTTCTCTGATTTGCTGGGGTGAGGGGTGAGGTGCGTCACATTGTTTCGATGCGCCCGCCATCTTGGATCTGCCGTCAGCGTGGCGGCGAACAGAGGCAAAATGCAATTTTGAGGAGTGTGTTGGTGTGCAGAAGTGGTTGGGGGGGGTTGGGGAGTAAGAGATGGGTCAAATACTGTATTTGTTTAGGTGGCAGGTGCCCCTGATGTGTTTGCCATGTCCGCGGTCGTACTGGTTGTCCGTGGATATAATCAATGCACTACTGGCTGTTTCACGTTAGTATGATGTTGGTTTTGAGTTGCTGTGTGAACATGAGGTGGGCTGAGCTAACAGGTGGTGTGGCGTGACTGCGGGTCGCCCGCATTGGTGAATGGTAGCAAACAATTCATATGTTTTTCAAAAATAGTTGTAATGCCTCTATGCTGTGAAGCGCTATCTGGTCCCATTCTGAGTGAAAGTCAGCGCCTTCGAATTTTTGTTTGCTAGCTGAGCAGGCCCACGCATGGTACACAGTATAAGATTAAATTGTTTTTTGAGCTTGAAACAAAGGGAGGATTGCGAACGGAATGCATGAAGGTAGGGATGTAAGACTTTCAAATATGATAATGTTCACCATTCAAAAATTGGATAAAGGAACATGTAATTTCATTTTATGAAAATTCGTTCAAGTGGACGGAGTGCTTCTTTTATGCCGATACAATGGAAATGCCAAATATATGTAACTTTTACTTTGGATGATTTTATACACGAACTAGTCAAATCATAATTCAGTGACAATATTGGTGGGGTAAATTGTATTGTGTGTTTTGTGTGGTATATTGCAATGACACGCAATTAGAACTTGTGTGTGTAGTTTTTTTTTGTCATGGGGATTTGGGCAGTGCTGCATCGAGATGGGTCTAGTGCAGTCGTGGGTTCCCCCAGGTTCACAAACGCGTAATTGAACGCGAATATTTAATTAAAATTCTGTGTATCTGTTCTTTTTTGGTTTTATTTAGCTCTCTGATTGCAGCGTCAGCATCCCATTTTGAGCTTACCATACTCCATAGCAGTAACATGTACAACAAACTGAAGAGTAATTTGCATGTTCTTTTGTTTGAGTTATCATTGTTTGACGTACGTTTTTATCAATAGTTGTAACAGGGGCCCAAATTGATGTTTAAAATGATAAACTGTAATAAAATTGGTTACAGAGAACATTTCTGTTATTTTTTTTTAAAACAGCTACTTATCATGGATTCAAGATACCAACTGATGTTTTTTTTAACCGTCAGCTACAGTTATATGTCAGTGGTTCGATGCCAGTGACACTTTTTTGGGATGATCGACACAGGCCCATATGCCCGTACGCCATACCGGCGATAAGGAGCAACTTCATATGTTTTGTGGTGGCCTAGCGGAAGTGTATGGAAAAGTCTTCACAGGAATATTGCGTGACTCACGATAAACATTTGTGGATCGAGAACGAAGAAAACAATTACCTATTTGTTTGCATATGTAAGTCTCTGGATGTTCTCGGAGCGTTTATTGTGAAATAAAAGTACTTTACAAATTGTACAATTTGGTATTTCCTTTAAAAGTATGGTTTCATATTCAAAATTGGGATGCACTGTGTTGTGAGATGATGTGTTTTGATATTCCGGTTTCTGCATCAAGTAACTTTATCACGTAGGTGATGATTGGGTGTGTTTTACTACGCTGTATAGTAATGTTCTGGAGATAGGTGGAGCATGTCACTAGGTTTGGTGATGTTAGACTCAGGGGTGGGGCATATGCATTGGTGCTGCCAGGGCAGTTCATCTTGAAGATTATCACAAGATGGCCGCGCCCTGCTGCCTGATTTCAAATGTGTAAAAAAGAGTAAAAGTATGGTAAGGTGCTTAGGAAATGTTTGTACGATCGATCAATGTATGCTTAGAAGTACATGCCCGAACACTTGGGAAAATAATATTTCTGAGTGCACTATTATTTTAATAGATCCATTTTTTGCTGCATTCGCTGCAGATGATTATCTAAGGTCTGTTTCTGTATTATTTTTAATGTCTGTATGGTGTGTTTAAAAACATTTTTTTGGGAAAGTACACATAAAGTAATGGGCAATCATTTTTTTTATATAGAGAAGTGTGATGTTTTCCATTAGGAGGGCCGGTCTTAGAATGCGCAGGCATTTCCAAAAGGAATGCCATTGAGTTGTCGGTTGAGGGGTGCACACTGTGAACCCACTTAGACTTCTAGTAAGAGGTTGTATAGCACTGACTATGCTGTCATTTTCAAACACGACGAAGGAGGATTTCTGTGCTGTAAAGGAAGTCGTTTCAATGCATAAATACACTCATGCTTCCAATCACTGTATCAGTAACTAGTCTGCCAAACATTGGTTTCAGTCCGATATGCTTCACGCTACATTTAATGTTCGTCTTCCTATCCTGCTGTCCAGTCAGTGCACTTTTGAGCCTTGTTTGAATTTCCAAACTCCCTGCCACTACTTGATGTCCAAGTGCATAGCTGCCATGTGAGCCACTAAGAGCCATTGCTGTCTTTTCTCGTTGCATGATTGGATTTGTAGTTTCATGTTTCCCATGCTAAGTATGGGCCTACAAGTTCCAGCATGTAAAGTCAACAGCAAGAACAGGCTTGTGTTATAGGGCATAATATGGGAGCACTTGACAGCTATGCAAGTGTTCATCAGACACTCATGCTCCCTGCAGGTTTTGCGACTGCTCTTCACACTCTGTTATGCCTAGTAGTGTGCTTTTAAATGCTCCTGTAGCAGAGGTGTTACCACGTGTGGGTTTTTAGGTAAACTAAAGCATGTGTGCGCCATATATTTTTAAGAAGACTGTCCCTTATTTCTGAAAACACCTCATGGTGGCCACATAGTGAGACGTTCAGCAAATGGTTATTTTCTTAAGTTCTATCAGTTTAAATTGAGGTTCTTAGGGTTTTCAATTTCGCTTATACATGCATGATAGTACATATTCTAGAAGGCATAGAGATCTAAGTTAAGTACTACGAGAGGAGTGATTAGGCAGGTTCAACTTGACGGGGACCCAGTCCTGCTCCTCAGACACGTGTGGTCTGGTGCTACATCCCGAGTCTCCCCACAGTGTTTAACTCCTATGCCACAGGTGTCACTGGGTGTCTGAAGGTTCAGCATAGGTGCCAGAGTTTTGAAGTGTGTCAAGCGCACGTTTGTCTGAGAGTGTGTGTGTATTGTGTGTGTGTGTGTGTGTGTGGCCAATGCCGGTCTTTGCATCAGGCCATGTATTTTTGAAATGTCAAAATTAACTTGCAGAATTAAAAGCACTTCTTTTAATCCTGCGTGTTAATTTTGCTTCCCATTTGCACCTCATTCACACCTACTGGTGGTGGCGCCCCCTGGAGGCTGGCACATCAGGCAGCCGCCTATATGGCCTGATGCAAAGTTAGTATCAATGTTTTCACTTATTTCATCACAAGGGAAATTTTCTTCCAGCCATCCTAAAGTAGAAGACGTTTCTGTGTAAAAAGAAATATATATATTATTTTTACTGTACCTAATACAGAAAGTTTATAAATATATGAAATCAGTGAAAAAGACTTTGTTAAAGGGATGTTATGGTTAAGTTGCGCTACTAAAAACCTATGAAATTCAGTGAAAAAACGTTGTTAAAGGGACGTTATGGTTAAGTTGCGCTACTAAAAACCTATGAAATTCAGGGAATAAAATGTTGTTAAAGGGACGTTATGGTTAAGTTGCGCTACTAAAAACCTATGAAATTCAGGGAATAAAACGTTGTTAAAGGGACGTTATGGTTCGAAGTAAAACCGAAAACCCCCAGAAATTCGCAAGTTACGGTAAGCTAAGCAACCATAACTCACGCCACCACCGTGCACTGCTAAGACTAACACCCAGGACATCAAAGATGACATCACAAATGTCATTGATGACATCACTGATGACATCACATGTCTGGTTCCCCCTTTTTTCCTTTACTGACATATCTAGGCCACACGGTTTTCTTCAATAACAGTCAGGAACAAAAAATTCAAAAGGTACTATATTTGTAGACTTATCCTTCAAGTATGTTCTTACAGTAATTCCCTTAGGGTCCAGTCACATCATATGAAACATATACATAGGGGAAGACACAGGCTTAAAAGACAGCAATCCTTTCTGTGCATGAAGATAATCAGTAGGAATATCAGCACTTTCTGATAGTTCTGTTGTTTTTTTATTACTGTATTTTACCTGTATATGCTCATATTTGTATACATTGTACTCACACTACTTTCCTTAGGGTCCAGTCACATCATGTGATACATATACATAGGGGAAGCAGCAGCTTTGAAACAGCAATCATTTCTCTGCATAAAGATAACCAGCACATCGCATCATGCCACCCCCACGTACACCTCCTGATCCCTCACGGCCACATACGAAACCGGCTTCTAGTCACTCAGAACCTCGTGACCTCTTAATTGACATATGGTCTACTTTAAAAGCTCTTGTCTCTGAACCACAAAATAGACTTTCTACTCAGTCTCTTCCTCCACGTCAGGATCTTCTTGCAGGCTCATTGCCTGCACTTTCATCTGGACACCCCTCACGCGTCTCTATGCCAGCCTTTGCGCTACCTACCAATCTCACCAACACCGGATCAGAGGATGACATCTCGCAGGATGCTGTATCTAATCCTACAGCTACCACAGATTATCTGTTCCCAGGGGATGGTGAGCCTGATGACCCACCAATCAGACCCCCCGCCCCTGATGAAATTGGTTCCTTTTATGCCCTCATGACTAGAGCTGCAAAATTGTTTGACTTACTGCCAGAAGAAAAGAAAAAGGAATGTTTCCTATATCAACAAAGGGGGCAAACGGGAAAGTTTGTGGTCTCCATATCTGTCCTCGATGACATTGGGGAGGATGGTCTTTTGACCATGAAGAACCTATTCACGGCTCCTTCCAAGGACAGGTTTGAGAAGAAGTATAAGGCACCAGATTCCACCCCTAAGGTTCTGCGTACATAGCTCAGGCCGATTCAGTTGTGTCTGCTGAGGCCTGTAGACGCTCTGCTAACCCATCCTCTATCTCTCCAACAAGGAAGGAAAACAACTTGGCTCCTTTGGGAAAAGCATAATTTCCTCTGCCGCGACTACCATCAAGGCAGCCAATTCCATGGCTATCCTGTCCCGCTTTGACAGGGAATTATGGTATATGTTGGGCCCCATTCTTGATTTCTTGTTTGTTGACGAGTAGGAGGAACCTTTCGCTCTTCTTCGTGAAGGTGAGGCTGTGTGGGACCACGCTATATCTGTGACCATCGACATTGTCGACACTGGTTTCAGGCAAATGGGGAAATTGAGCCATCCCTGACAGCATAGGAGTGCTCCAAGTGACTCATTTCCTTCAAGAGGTACAATCTAAGGTCGTTGATATGCCCTTCAATGGAGAAGACCTCTTCGAGAAGAAAGTTGATGACACACTCCAAGCCATCAAGGCGGATACTGATATGGATCACTCAGAAGCGGCATCCATCCTTTCGCTCTGGCAAAGTGTGCTTTTCCACTGACATCACCTGACTGCACGCCCTCCTATCAGTCTCAGTCGTACCATTCAAACATGTACACCACGCCAGACAGCTACAAGGCAAGGTCCCAGGCCTACAGGGGAACCAATGCCACCGTGGTTCCTCTCACAACAGAGGCCATTCCTCCAAGTAAACCTGACGAGGCTTTGGCTCCGCCCCTCCACTTTCACACCCCAGTGGATGGGCGCCTCTTCAACTTAGTCAACAAGAGGCTCAACGTCAACATGGACAAATGGGTGTTTTCTTTGATTCAGCATGGCCACACGTTGGAATTCATTCAACATCCACCCTCCACAAGAATGGAGAATGACCTGTCATTACTACAGCACAAGGTCCAGTCCCTCCTTTCCAAAGGAGCAATTCAACAGGTCCTGGTTAACCAGCAAGGCCAGGGTGTCTATTCAAGATAAGTCCTGATAAAGAAGAAGTCTGGTGGCTGGAGGAAAATATTAGACCTACGCCTCCTCAACAAATTAATTCAAATCTCAAACCTCAGGAGGGTCACGCTTCTGCACATTCATTCACAGTCAACAGCAGGAAAGCGATTTTCTAGCCTCAATCTACCTGGATGGTGTGTATTTTCATATTCCAGTTCATCAACGTCACAGATGGTTCCTGAGATTTACTGTATCAGGATTACATTACCAGTTCAAGGCCTTGGCCTTCGGTCTCAAATCCATTCTGAGGGGATTCATAAAATGCCTTGCCCCAGCAGAAGTTCAACTTTATTGTTCGGGGATCCACGTCTACCTGTACCTCGACGACTGGCTGGTCATGGCCGCCCCTCCCTCGGGCCCTTACACATACAGAGCTATGATTCTTCGTCTGTGCTTGCTGGTACTCTGTGAACTACGCAAAGTCCAGTTTAACTCCTTCTCAGCATGCTCTGTTCTTGATATCCCTTCTGAGCACGCTTTGTTGCATTGCTACCCTATCAGACGACACAGTGAAGTCCATCCTTTCGAAAGCCCACCTGCTTAATTTTCTGTGTCATATTGATATACAATAAATGCCTACAAAATGGTTTTGACATGCAGATGTGTTCGGTTCTTCTTACTTAGAAGAATGATTCCTGGAGTACAAATTGGTATACCAGGACGATCTCAAAATACTGCACCTGGAGGTTGCATCAATGAAACTGTGCAAAATTATAGGAATTTGCTTCCATTGAAAAAAATAGTTTCCCTAACAGGACACTTTTATGGGCATCGTGATTATACTTCCCTGGTCCTGTACAGAGTAGGGGTTGAGCTATCAGTACAATAATTCACAGAAAACAGCTTTGTCAGTCTGCAACCCGAAATCCATGTTGGGAATGATGTCCTGCTGTCCGGTCATTTGGTCGACAGACAAATGGGCGACGCAATTTGGTCGAAAGACAAATGGTCGAATTTTTTTTTTATTTTTATATATATTTTTCAGGTTTTCGTTTAGGAAAAAAAGGGTCTTTAAGCAAAAAAAGGGGGTTGGAGGGGTTCCCCCCCAAAAAAACAAAAAAAAAAGTGAAAATACAAAAAAATAAAAATTCGACCATTTGTCTTTCGACCAAATTGCGCCGACCATTTGTCCTGTCGACCTTTTTTTTCGACCAAATGACCTGTAACCTGATGTCTTATTGCATTCCCCTGATCCAGCACTGCAGGCTTCGCTTGGGGCTTCTCTAAGAGTTTCTCACAGCAGGTCTCCGACGATTGGGAAGACATGGTTCTTTTAACACGGCGCACTGTGTTGGTGGACAACGCACTCCAATATCACACAAGAGGCACCCTTCCGGCTACCAGACCATCAGATTACATACACAACAGGAACATCCTTGGAAGACTGGGGAGCCCACACAGGATAATTCTGCACCAGAGGCCTCTGGTCACAGGAAGAAAATGTGCTGCACATCAACCTCCTGGAGTTGAGAACAGTGTTCAGGGCTCTAAAGTCCTTTGGCTTACAGCTTCAGGGATGGGTGGCTCGGGTGTTCAATGACAACATGACCACCATGTTTTACATCTGTAAGCAAGGCAGCACCCATTCCACTATTCTGTCCACAGACACCCAGGCCATCTGGAAATGCGCTCTAGCCCATGATATGTTCCTCATTCCGTTCCATCTGCCGGATATACACACCATGGCGGACTCCCTCAGCAGGGAACTGCAATCCTGCAATGAGTGGGAGCAGCCAGGTTCACCACATCTCCTGCAGGTGGGGGGGAGTTCCAGACATAAGCCTTTTTGTCCCTCAGGCCAAAAGGAAATGCATTCGCCAGCAGGTTCCATCACGCAGGAAGCTTGAGGGACACATGCTCACGTTCCTGTTGGATGGGAGATTTCTTTATGCATTCCCTCAACTTCCTCTCATCCCGCAAGTCCTCAATGTTTTTAGGCAGCATCAGAGCAGATGGAACTTGGTGGCCCCAGCCTGGCTGAGACAATTCTGGTTCTCAGAAATCCTCAGTCTTTCCTCGGCACCTCCCATCAAGTTGCCTCCACACCTCAACCTGCTGTCTATGGACAGCGGAGCAGTGCTGCACCACAACCCGGCCTCTCGCAACCCAATGGCCTGGCTGCTGCATTTCTAGAATGCCTATGCCTCCAGACTGTCTGTACCTTCCTCCAGGATTTCCTGCTACAAAAGCAAGTGGAAAAGCTTCACTGTTTGATGTGTGGTTCAAGGAATCTCAAGCAGTCTTGCCCTATCTTCTATCTCTGGCTTGGAGTGCATTGGCATATTCCTCATTCAATGAACACCTTGCTGCCAGATCAAGATGTACTTGTTCCCCTCCTGGTCCTCCTTCTTTGTGGTCTCAAACTCATTAAGAAATTCCTAAAGGGGCTGATCCGGTCCTTCTCTCCAATTCGAAAACCTACTCTACCTACTCTACCTGTCTGGGAACTGAATGTGGTCCTCTCCATGCTTATGGGCCCCCACCCTGTCTGCCCCCACCACCTCCACACCCCCATCCCACTCTGCACCCCATCCTCTGCAGCTTGACCCCACTGGCCCCCCCAACCCGTCTTCAGCCCACCCATCCCCCATCTGAGCCCATATACAAATCAAGCCTGATGTTTCTGTCCTGGAAGACTACCTTTTCGGTTGACATTACCTCTGAGAGGAGAGTGGAAGTGGTGGTTCTTCGCACAAATCCTACTTTCATGTCCAAGGTTCCATCTATGTTCCATCTGAACAAGCCTGTGGTTTTGCCTGTCCTTTTTGGTTTGCCTTCTTCTCCAGCTGAACGTTGCTTACATACCTTGGATGTGGTGAGAGCTCTGAAATTCTAGGTCTCTCACACCAAGCAATTCTGAAAATCTGCTCAGCTATTTGTGACATTTGGTCCTTCGACCATGGGCAAGGGTCTTTGCAAGTCCTCCATTTCCTGATGGCTGTCTGCATGCATCTCATACTGTCATAGGCTGGCTAACAGGCCCCTTCCCGGCAGGCCTAGAATTCACTCTACGAGGGCTTTCACTGCTACTACAGCGTTTCTCGCCAGCGTTCCCCTGGTGGATATCTGCAGGGCTGCTATTTGGAGATCAGTGAATACCTTTATGAGGAACTACTGTGTCGACAGGGATTCCACTGAGGAATCCTGGAATGATCCAGCAGTGCTATGCAATCTGTTTGGGTGAGGTGAGTTTTCTCCAGGTAAGCTTTACCTTCGCCCTTTATTGTTTCTTGTAAGTTCTCCTTTGTAATCTATTCAAACAGCATGTGCATCTATGAAGGATCCAGTGCTGGAGAAAGAATAATTTACTTAGCTGTGGGGGCGTGGGCAGGCAGCAATGCTGTAAGGACGTTCTCCTCATTGCTCCTGCATGATCCAACAAGATCCTGACAAAAGCAGAGGTTCCTGAAATACTTAAGAGCTGTAAACAAGCGGATCGCCAAGTGATTGAGAAGTGAACACATGGGCAAAATCGGAAGCAGTGAGCAGTTAAACGCTACCTTCAGCACGTCTACCCGTTAGAACGAGCATCCACTCAACATGGCAGAGAACCTGGATGCAGAGACCTGGCCTGTCGCATCTAGCAAAAGGCTGCATTGAAGCGGGTCCCAGAAGCGAGGGACAAACTACAAGTCGTGCACACATGGTCAGGACGTAGGCAGGACAGGCCTAGGAAGGAGCAGTGTGCAGCGGGATAGCTGTGGTACCACCGTTGAGTGCAGGGACACTACACGACTCAACGGAGAGCCAGAACAGATCGGAGCACACCCCAGTAGAGTTTGCATATGTGTAGAGCACCACGACACAAGTGAGGCTGCGGAAAGAGTGAAGGGAGCACACGTGGGCGGCTCTGAGAAGTGCAGCCAGGCCCGCCTCAGACGGGAGGGTAGTAATCAGAAACGAGGGAGTGCAGCAGTGAAACAGAGGCCGCGAGGCAGGCGGAGGAGCACTGACTTATACAGGGCTATTAGGAGAGCCACAAGCCCATGCAGATATCGCCCCAAGTAACCCCAAAGCAAGTATAATGATGGGGGTTAAAATACAGCAAAGATTGACGCAAGAGCAGCAAAATGCCCCTACTACAAAGTGGGCGAGCAGCATTAAGCAGTAGAGCTGCAGTGATACAAAAGGCAGCACGCGTAAACATTTTGGCGGCCGCAGACGTTGTACATCTGCCCCCACCTCGCAGGCAACACAGACACAAGTGAGGACTCTACAATCCCCTACAGAGCACCAATGCTGAGGAAACCACCAACCACCCCGCACACAGTGCAGGCATACTGAAGATCGGTGCTGCCGGCATGAGTAGAGCGGGGACAAGCTACCTGACACTGCCCATACAATGGTCCTGACACGCAGAGCTAACCACGCCATTGCTCTACGGCCCAATTGAGAGCACCAAAGCAGTTCTTCCAGCAGCAACAGCAGTAGCCTTGGACCATGCCATACCGCACTCTGGGCCAAGATAAGCAAGCACCTAAGACAAATAATTATACGCCTAGTGGCGACGGATTGTGAAACAGACGCCACCCGGAAACAGTGCATAACAGTTGGATGGATCACAAACATGTCGTCCAAACCACCCAAGAATAAATACAAGCAACCCACACTGGACACATTTGCATCAACCTCAAACACAAGCGAGAAAACCAAGACAGGGACTCCAATGCAACAAGTACAACCAGACCAGACTAATGGAGACAACATGTACTTGCAGCAATAGCAGCCCTGAAAATTGCGCTAGGAACAAAGCTGGACGCCATTAGCCTAGATGTCAATCTCCTGAGACAAGATGTTAGAGCGCTAGCAGTACATACAGGCACCCTAGAAAAGCAAGTAAAGGAAATCACAGGAGACCTGAAAGACGCCACAAAAGATATATCAATACTGCAGCAACAAATGAGGAACCTGGAAGGACGGGTTGAGGATGCAGAAGAGTGTGCCAGAAGGAATAATGTCCCAATCATTTGGCTTCCAGAGGGGTAAGTAGGCACAAGTCCCACACATTTTGTAGAGAACATGCTGCTACAAGAAATAGGGCCTGGCAACCTAACCCAGGACTTCACAGTCAAAAGAACACATAGATCCTTGGCCAGGAAACAACCGCCAGGGGCCCCACCAAGGCCCTTCACAGCCCCAATACTAAATTATAAAGATAGAGAAAAAAGCCTGGAACATTTCAGGAAAGGAGGCACGATACAAAGAGCATCAGCAAGAATGACTGCTTACCCGGATTACACCCTGCAGGTGCAAAAACAGAGGATGCAGTTTACATCAGTAAAAAATAGACTCCGTGAAGCTAGCCTCAAATACATGCTGTTATACCCAGCCAGGCTCAAAATAATAAGTAATGACCACACTACGTTCTTCGACACCCCTGAAGATGCACAAAGATGGATGGACACCGATATTCTACCAGCGAGAGCCGACAGTCAAGAAAAAGTAACGGCGGGCATATGATGTGTGTGTCCCCGTGCACTGGCGAGGTCGCAAATAGACTGTAAATAAGTCAACACCAAGACGGACAGGCTCACACGGAAGACAACCTTTGGTGATACAACAACCTGAGAGACATCAGGAGCAACCTACATGAACCCCAGGCTACAGTGAGCAAGAGTTTAAGGAGCGTCCTTTACCCGAGATCAGTTTTTGTTTTTTGGATACTAGCAGTTACGTATCCACCCGCCGCACCCTGGGCATCACATCAGAAGACACTGGCATGGGAGTGAAAAGCGGGAATGCTTGAGCATGAGCTACAGAGCTGGGCACTTGTTGGGGAGGGGGGAAGTTAAAGAGGAGGGTTGGGACCGTTGGGGAACAGCCTACAGAACCACAAAGCGCACGCAGAATGGGAACAGTGTACCACAGATACATACAGTAAATTGCACCAACAATAGGAGAGCTTCAGATAGCCTCCTGGAACGACAGATGTGTTAATAGTTACATTAAGAGGAACAGAGTAATGACATACTTACGCTGCCAGAAGATAGATTTTGCGCTCTTACAAGAGATGCAGCTTAATGATGAGAAACTATCTGCTCTCACGAAAAGATGGCAGGGCACCACAGTGGGCTCCCCGTACTCAGCATACGCCAGAGGGGTATTAACATGGATAGCACCAACAGATACTCTTGCGGGTGCTGCAGACGGTCAAGGATAAAGAGGGCAGAGTCGTTACGGTACAGGCTTTTTGGAGAACAGGGAATTGTGCATCATAAACACTTACGCACCCAATCACCATACTGCAGCCTATTTCCCCAAATCAGCACACATAGAAACTGAGTTTAATTTAGCAGACATCTGGAGAGAGCGCCACCCGCGAGATTCGGGATACTCTCAATACGCTGCCCCAACAAACCTCTTTACCAGACTAGATTACTTATTCACAGGCATAGAAACATTACGGGAAATCACTACAGCGAAATATAAAGCACAAGTTCCTTCAGATCACTCACCGCTTATAATATTATGGGGCGCTTTCCCACCCAGAGCACGCATTCCAACCTGGAAGCTCAGAAGCAAGGCCTTGAAAAACGAGGTGTTTCATTAACACCTTAGAAAGGGAATTAAAGACTACTTTCAATATAATACTGGTAGTGCAGTGTCTGCTCAGGTACTATGGGAAGCCTTTAAAGTGGTAATTAGAGGAACAGCAATAGCTAAGGCTGGGGGCACGCAAGCCACAATAGTAAAAGACATAGCAGATGCGGAAGCTGCAATTGAGGAAATAGACAGCGCAGGGGAACTGACAAAGGAAAAAGCATGCAAGGCTAACCGCCTGAAGCACGAATGCATAAAACACTGGGATAGGTTAGGCACTCTAAATTATACTAAATATGTAGAAAAACATCATGAAGACGGTGTCAAACCAGGACGTCAGTTGGCATGGCTATATAAAAGCTAATCCAAATTCTCTGCTGATACTGGCAGTAACTTAAAAAGACGGGACAGCATACATGTCACAAGAAGGGATAAAAAAAACTGTTTTCTCAAAACACTATAAAGAGTTATATGCAGACACAGCCGTGACACAACCCTCTGAAATAGAAGAAGCACTGGCGCACATAGATCTTCCACAGTTAGACAAAGAGGCAGTGGTACAGCTAGAGGCCCTCATAACACTGGAAGGCAAGACGCCTGGGACAGACGGGCTGTCCAGTGAATTTTATAAGGAATACTTGGAGGTTATCATGCCCCCACAGTTAACAATGCTGAATGAAGCATTTGACACGGAAACCCTCCTGATGTCGCTGAGAGAATCCCTTATTATACTGCTGCTAAAAGCAAATAAACCCGACACAGACTGCGGCTCATGCAGACCCTTGTCACTGCTGAACCAGGATGGGAAAATACTTACAGCCAAGCTTATACACCCAGATCAAACGGGATATGTCTCAGACAGGAATAGTCAAGGAAACCTATGGAGATTGCACCACATTATTGACCATACCAAAGATAGCGAGAACCTCTACGCAATAGCCTCATTAGACGCGGTCAAGGCATTTGAATCGGTCAAGTGGCCATGGCTGCTAGCTACATTGAATAGCTTTGGCATAGGGCCCACAAATACGAAATGGGTGTGTCTGCTGTACATGCTATATAACAAAGTCGGTAGCTAGAGTTAAGACAGACAACCAGATTTTGGGACAGTGGGTGTTGGAAAAAGGCACGCAGCAGAGATGCCCATGGACCCCAATGTTATTTATACTGGCCCTAGAACCCTTAGCAGTGTATCTCCGGAAAGAATACCAGGAGGCCGGCATAGAGGTGCAAGGCAGGTGGAATCTAATTGTACGCTGATGACATGTTCATTTACTTACAAAACCTGGAGACCAACTTACAATATATATATTAGATGTACTGTGGAGGATGTACTGTGGAGGAACTCTCAGGCATCATAGTTAGTGAAATTGTGTTTGTTCCCTTTGGCGGGTTACAAGGGGAAGACGTCGAGCACATTACTGGTGCTGCCAGTGCAGTGGGAGGTGGAAACATTTAAATATTTGGGAGTTAATATCTACCACGAGCCCAAGACAGAACACGTACAAAACACACAGAAGGCAGCAGATAAAGAGACGAAGTCCATAGACTTCTGGGCTAAACTACCCCTAGTACTGATGGGCAGAGCTGCACTAGTGAAGATGGTGGTGCTCCCTAGATTCCTACACTACTTTGCGTATGTCCCGTATGACATCCCTAGAAGCTTCTTGAAGAAGCTGGAAACAGTATGCCAGTGATTTTGTGGCATAAGAGTCCAAACGTACAGGCTCTTACAAAACTGCAGAAACCATATGATCAAGGAGGTATAAAGGTACCCGACTTTGAGGCATATTTCATGGCGAGCCAATTACAGTTCGCCACAAGGTGGCTAGCAGACGAACCACCGAAGGACATTCGTCTGCTTCAATCTACATGTGCCCCATTTTGTCTAAAAGAAATAGTCTGGATTCCAATGGCCCACTGACCAAAGCCTCTGCTCCTACTGACGCTGGGGAAGGCAATATGGCGCTAAGCTTGACGCCTATTAGGAGATCAGACGCCTTATTCTCCCCAAATCCCACTGGTAGCACTCAAAGCAGATGACCAGCAAACCAGATTACAATTGAGGAAACATTGGGAGCCCCTAGGAATAGCGACATAGGCGACCTGTTATGAGAAGGGGAGCCAATAGACTTTAGTACACGCTCAACAGAAACGGGTCTACACAAAGGACAGCATATATTACACACCTCTCTCCTAGCAAAACTGAAGCAGACATGGCCTGTGCAGACAAGGGAGCGTCAATAGAAACACTTCATGGCATCTCAGAAATGGGCCACGAGGTATCTAACGTTCACAATACTGGTGAGTTTCAGCAGGTCCACAGAACAAAATGTGGGTTGAGCAATGTGAACATGGTGCTTATGTTCTGGGCCTGCAGGGAACTACAGCACTACTGGGTGGTGATAGCTCACATGTTAGCAAAGGCAGGCATAACATTAGATACAAGGTCCCCACGGCCTCCCTGCTGGGTATATTTTCACGCCCAAATAAGATGAAACATATTAGCATATTAAAAGACTTGGCATACATTCTGGCTAAACCCAGAATAGCAATGAACTGGGAAGCGCGCAGAGGACCAGACACAAAGTTGTGGTGGAAGGACCTCCAGAAATGGACGCTCGCTGAGACTGCGGTTTGGCAGGAGGCAGCCCGACGTGGCCAAGGAGAGCAAAACACTGACTCAAACTCTTGTAGACTATTACTACAAGATCTGCAGGCCTCTGTACGCACCACTCCCCAAATAGTAGCAGGAACCCAATTGAACTCCTTGGTTAGCAAATAACAAATGCATAGTATGTACAACCCAAACCCTGAAGGACATAAGAAGTAATGCAGGTGGCATAGGCTGTGAACAGGAGTACGGAACCATGCGGCACACCGACAATAGTTGTAATGTGTTGTTACATACATGTAATGTCTGCAATCCTTTGTGAAAACCAATAAAATAATTACATTTTTTTAAGGACTTACCTGTAACTCCTTTTCTCCAGCATAGATATCTTTTATATATTCACATGCGACCCTCCAACCTACCTAGCTCATGGCTCTTCTTGGCTCATATTGACACGTTTAGGTGCACTTGCCAAATCTGAAGATGGCCTGCTTGGGTGTAAGCTAAAGAGGGACCTGTCTATTTGCTTTGGAGCAATATGACTCTAAAAGAGCACTAAACGGACAGTAGTTTTAAAATTGACATTTAAACTGCTTTTACTGTTACCAAGGATTACGAGCTCGAGGACGTGGAATATTCAAACAGCGAGTCTATGGAAGATACCAATGTTTGAGAACAGGCGTTACAGGTAAGTAACGTTTTCTTACTTTTTGCTTAGCGGTAGTTTTTCAGGGACTAAATGGAAAATGTTTATAGATGGGCAAGGCATGAAAAGCATTCAACAGTCATAGACAGACCTGGTTCAAATTTGGAGGTTCCCCACCAAGGATGCTAGAACAGCACAAGCAATCAAGAAGACCACCTCTTATTAGCAGTGATCACAAATAACTAATTTGTTCTTCCAAGTATAAAAAGTTGTGAAAGCAGAGAGGCCTCAGCAATGCTCAATTACTTGAAAAAAAACAGACCAAATAATTGTATAAGTTAACAATGAGTTATAGTTGTAATAATAATGAAGTCATAAATTGCAGTTGTGTTGCACAAGGAAATTTCAGTTCCACTTCACCGAATGCGCAGAAATTGAGTGCATACTTAAGATAGGAGAAAAGTGGTGAGGCTCAACATGTTCCTGGACTGGAATTAAGGGATCTGAACACCATTTTTCGCTTGCGTACCCCCAATAGTGCTTGTATGGTGGCAGGGACTAGAGATTAATATGCCATATGGGAGCAGAGTTAGCCCTGAGGAATTGTGACTCACTAACGTCTGCCCTGCAGGAGTATAAGGATGAGCCGAAGCTAAAGCACCTTCTCAGCCCTCGCACTTCAACAAACCAAAAGCCAAGACGATGCAAGGTAAATCAGGCACAGTTAAGAGATATACTTTGTTAAAGTGGATTTCTAAAATCAGCCCACGAGAGAGGATTTTAGGAAGCCATCCTATTTATGGTAAACAGGAAAAAACACTGAGAGGGTAGCCAAACCCCAATCAAAGTAGGTCGATGAGCAGTCAAGGCTTTGGCTCAGAAAAAGTGTGAGAGTGGTCTAGGGCTACAATGTGCCCTCACAGAGCCACACAAATAATTCAAGTTAGGCAGTAACTATATGAAAATACAATATTTAATGACCTTACTAAAAACACTAAAGCATACAAATCATAGGTAAGTATTGTACTCAAAAACGATATATTACATACATAGATTCACCTTTTATAGATACATTACATACCAGTAGTCAACAGGTGTATAATTCAATGCAACACAAACCGATTAGATTCAGTTATCACAGCCCAAGTTTCCTCTGTTTTACGAAGTCCAGCCCGAAGATCCTTGTGGCCTTCTGCCCAAACAGTCACAAGTTCCACTAAGGTTTTTCTGGGGAAGCTATTTCAGAACTGATACAGTGGGCTGTGATGGTGACTGAAACGTTCTTTAAAGTAAGGTATTTGCTTCAAATAAGATAAGTACCCCACTCTATCATGTTCCAAAGGGAAGTCTTAGGACAGGATCTTTAACCCAGATTCAATAGCCAAAGCTCAGGCCAGAGGGAGTTTTAGGGACAAGGGTCCTCCTCCCAATGTTACGCCATGGGAGACAAAGAGGGACAGAAACAGATATGTTCACTTACCCCCTGACTTAGATTCTTCCAGGTGACACTACAGGTCTTCCGGAATTCGCCATGACACACAATCTTCTGTCTTTGGTGCGGGGAACCCAGAGTTCATGGGTGCAGAGGTCACTTTGTGTCAGTAGCTGGTCGCAGTTTTCAGACGGGTTCCAGGCAACGTCTTGAAGAAGATCCCCAAATGAAGAAAAGATGCAGGACTCATCAGTGCAGACCCTTTAGAACACCTCACGTGATTGCAGAAGGATGGTTCCTTCGGACGTCACCAAGGCCAAGCGGCAACAGGCGATCCTCCAGCAGTGAACACAGATGCTGCCTCAGCTCCTCTTGTCATAAGAAGGCTGACATTTCGAGGACAGGCAATTCATGCCAGAAGCTAAAGTTCCTGTGAGTCCCACGGCTCTGCTCAGAACAGTGATGGCTAATGTGCGGTATCCCCTAAAGGAGCTGGTCAGTCCACCGGGTGGTCCAGGGACACTGCCAAAAGCTTCATGTTGTGGATCCGTGAGGTGGGGGGTCAAGACTGGTTACTCCCACTGGTCCAAGGGTCAAAGCACCAACGAGGGTCTTCTGAAATCAAGCAGAGTAGCAGTGCTTCAGCAGGACAATCACTGGAGTCCATGCTGGTCAGCTGTAGGGGTCATCCTATGGTCATCAGCAGGATGTTAGTCTTCATATAAATCTGGGTTCTAACAATGTTCTGTCGAATAGCTGTAGGAGCCCTCCTTTAATCCAAGAGTCAGGCTGGAAGCAAGCTCAAGCACACCAATGGTGAGGATCTGCAACATTCAAGCAGCCCAGGGTTTTTCCACTGGTTATCACAACCGTCCAGCAACAGACTTTCGGGTGCCAGAGGATGTAGACTGGGACACCAGACATTCCCAGCGCGTGTGTGTACACACACACACACACACACACACACACACACACACACACACACACACACACACACACACACACACACACACACACACACACACACACACACACACACACACACACACACACACACACACACACACACACACACACACACACACACACACACACACACACACACACACACACACACACACACACACACACACACACACACACACACACACACACACACACACACACACACACACACACACACACACACACACACACACACACACACACACACACACACACACACACACACACACACACACACACACACACACACACACACACACACACACACACACACACACACACACACACACACACACACACACACACACACACACACACACACACACACACACACACACACACACACACACACACACACACACACACACACACACACAGCTATAAGGAAATAAAGTATCCTAACTGCACTTCACTGTAAGGTAATGCGTGCACTTGTAAGAATACAAGAATTCCAAAATAGACACTGGGCCTCATCTCGAGTTGGGCAGTATCCCGAATGGGATACCTCCCAACTGTATTTTCATTACTGCCCACCCGTCCAGCCATATTACCGCTGAATCACGGGTTGACCGGTAACTATAATTCCCCATTGGTTCCATTGGACCCAATGGGGAATTTTCGCCAGTGATATTACTGCACGGTAATTGCACTGAAAATCAGCATTTTTCCAGCACATTTACCCCCAGCTTAGAGCTGGGGTACATGCTGCCAACTCATGTTTGTAGGTAACAGAAGGGATTGCCCTATTTATGTGGAAGGAAGTAGAGCTAAAGCAAAATAGAGAACAAAATGGGGGGCTCTAACCATATATCAAATGTTGTATATTCTCTCAATTAGAGTATTTACTGTGTTGTATCAGTTATCATTTGAAAAATAGTGCTTCAAAGAACTAGATTTCATACACACATCCTGAAACACCACTAATGTGCTCAGAAAAAAGCTGCTTTTATTTAGCAGGTCCAGTCCTCTGGCTGGATTTACATCTATTATATTCATATTTCAAAAAATGAACAGGGCATGAATATCATAATGTACCAAACCACATCACAGCGTATAAATGAAGGGTGTGTTAGTACTGTTTGTGAAATATTACATCATATTCACAGTTTTATAGAGAGACAGCCCAAAGACAAAGTAAGTGTTCACACATTTTGGTGTAGTAACCTACACAATTTCTACAGTATTCATGCACACATGTACTCTTGTGTTGATCCACAGTGGGGATCTAATCGTCAACCTTGTCTTCAGGGGAAGAAAGAAACAAGATAAAGAATATCGGCTAGCCTAGAGATTCTAGGTTAGCTATTAGAGCTGGGACTAGTTCAGGTAGCTAACTCCAAGGTGGGTTAAAAAATATATTCCCACAGAGTACCAAACCGCTGGTCAACTCATGTTTGGGCGGACCCTTAAATGCAGCTGTAAAAGCGTTACCGCTGCATTTAAGGGCTAAAGCCCAACTCGCGATGAGGCCCACAGTCTCTCAGTACTGACAATCTTAAAGACTAGTCTGTTTTCCCATAAGAATGCACAAAACAGAAGTCTTTACTGACCTCCAAAGGTCAGGAGAGGGTTCAAAAGTAAGCAAAAAGACTGGGGATCTCATAGGAATGTATGGAGGTAAAGGTGCAAAAAGAAAATCTTTCATAAACATACCTCCTTCACCTTTTGTGGTAACGTGGGCTGAGGTAAGGTATACTCTCAAGAGGGTTGTGAATGTGTTTCTGCAGCAACCAAAAAGTGAAGTAGAACAGTCCAAAATAAAGGTATGCCCAATCAAAGTTCTATAAATATATATATATATATATATATATATATACCTTAAACACACCTTGTACATAAATAACTAGAGAAACACTACACAAACCCAACACCTGAGTAACAAACACAAAATAGGCAAAGATAGTGAGCTGCAATAGGGGTGTAAGGCAAGTAATAACCACAATGTTCTTTAAAAGGATGTGTCCATGGGTGAAAAAGGGCTATGATATGATGGGTTATTTATAACGTGCTTAATACCCAGAGGTTTCTAAGCGTGGACCCGGGGATCAAACCGTTGTTGCTCGTGTCGTCTTGCTTCCAAGGCGAGTACGTTGCTGCTGAGCTATCCTCCCGAGATAAGTAACCTAGCCCAAAAATTGACCAAGGGGCATGGGCGGAGGGGGGAATTGGAAGGCAGCTAGCCATCGATAGTACCTTTTGCAGTTCTTGGTGGTTCTGCTGCGCCGACTCAGACTACATGGCACTGAGCGAGCAATTTCGAATATCGGGAGAGTGCAAAGGGCAGCACATGAGAGTCCTGGATGTACCCTCTAATTATTTTTCTCTAAGTGCGGAAATGGTTGACTTTCGTGCGCATTTCATTTTCCATGGGCGCAACTGAGAAACCTGGTAAGTCACTTTGCGAGCATGTGCAGCTAGCAAACTATCATCTCTGAAGATGGTTTGAAAGGGAATTTCCCCAACCACTGCAATTCTTTAGAAATCAGTGTAGAAGGTGCATTTTACAGTACTTTTCCCAAAGATAGAGGCTAAAAAACAAATATGTTATGTGTGATTATAAAGAGACATCATCAACCAGATTTCAAGGTCTGCTACAGTACATAGGAAAATTACTCCTATGCTGAGACAAATAAGTGTATGCACAAAATAACCACTGTATGCTCAGTACAAACAATAGGTCTAGCTGTGGCTATTCATTTGTCAACACTGCTCAGAGATGACACAGAATGTGTGTTATGACATTGGAAAAAATGTGTGTATTTTAAAAAAAGCAAATATTTCTTATAACTGATGTAACTAGCAAAATATTCAGACATGGTACTTGCAAATTGGAGTTCATGTGGCCCTTTAATTAAGTAATTCGGGGGCCAGGAGAACATGCTTCTCATAATTTGTGTCAGGGTGATAATTGCATCAGAATAACTGCACCATACTGTATGTTAATCAGAATTCCTGTACCTCTGCTTACCATAAACATTACATTGTTACATGGAAAGAGTAGCAACAACACACACTCAATTCCTACCTTACTGCTAAGAGGCATACATAGCTGGCATTTTTACTCCGGAAAAACAGGAAAATGGGCCCAACAAAAAGGGACTCAAAATAAGCCCAACAGAAAATGGGAAAACACAAATACATAGGAGTCTACCTCTACCCCTGAAGTTCTACTGATATTTACGAACCAGTAACCAGCAGAGCTGTGGCATAGGAAGGAACTCTAATAATATTACTGTCTGCTCTCAAGAGGAACATTTTAATCCGAATCATAGCCCTGCTTGTAACCCTTACGTGGAACTGAAATGACAGGAAACATAATACAGCCTATAGTTTTACCAACTATTCCTCACCACAGCCTAGACAAAATTCAACAAGAGCCCCACTGAGGTTTTTATGGAGCCCCTTTGAAGGAAATCATATAGATTTGCTTGTTAAAGCAATGCACAGAGGTAAAACCGGCAAAGTGCCTTCTCCTGTAACTAGGGGCTCCACTTCCTCAATAGACTGTTACCAGTTAAACATGATGCGTTGGGGTGGTAGGGGTACTAAACAGAGAACACATGATTATTTTGAAAGGTCCTCATTAGCTGAGCATCGAAAGAAACAGAAGGTGCAGTTTACTTGACTGTTACTAGAGTTTCCTATCCTTTAATGGAAACACACAAAACAATGAATTCATTGTACTGTACTGCCCAAACATCTAACTTGGATTTTGAAAAATTCCGATTTGTTCTTCACCACCAACAAGTGTTGTCCTGGGCCCTTCAAATACCCCCGGCCCGCCACCTCAAGCCCGACCGGATCCTGTGCTAGCTTCCAATACTAGTTAATAGGGCTCTGTAAAATGTGAGGGATTGTAGCAGTAAACCAATCACTTGTGTATTTGCATACCCACAATACTTTGCTAGCAGAAAACATGTAAAGCCTTGCCATGATACTATGGGCAGTTTAAGAAAATGTAATGAATCTGTATACACACACTTATTTTGCAGTGCATACACGATTGTGTGTGCAACATCTGCCACCCTAATATTGTTGAGTAAGATTATACAAGTGCTCAATGAAAACATTTTTGTGTAGCAGATAGTTACCATATAACATATACAGTCTGTCAGGGTGATTATCCCGGGGTCGGCTGAGCCATCCGTGGACCTCTGGGCTGGGAGGCCCCAACTCCTCCCGTGTTCCCCAAAAATGAGTATGAGGCACACACAAGAAGCAAGGAAGTTCTGCTGTTTATTAAAACAACGGCAGGGATGGGTCTAGGATCGTACGCGTCCGTCCAGACTCTCAAAATTCATGGGGCTCGCAGGCCCTTTTTGCCTCAGTGTGACGCGCTACTTGCGTCACCTGGGAAAGTTAGCGAAAAACCTAGTGCCACTCCGGATTGGTTCCTCGAGTGGTAGGGTTAGTATAGCATACATATAGAGAGCAATATTAGTGGTTGAGGATGAGTCAGGTGGTATACTTGGGTTGTCCCTTCTATTAGATAGTTGAAAATTGTTACACGAAGACCCCTGATGATTGGCTAATGTTAGTGGCATCAGTGATGAGTGCCCCCATATTCTGATTGGTCCACCCGCGAGCCCCCCAGTCTGGGACCATCGTTGTTCTCAGCTCGCGGTGTACCTGTCACTAGCAACAATGTGTAACTATGTGTTCGTGCAGACAATGTGCGGATTTGCTCATAGGCTTGAGAGCAGGCCATTCACATCGCTGTAGGTGTCCATCTGATCATTTCATTGTTGCAACCTGTGTCCCAGACGTGGGACCCAGGCGACTTCTCCCTCGTGGGTCTGGCACCTTGTCAGGTTGGCTTGGTCACGTGTGGAGAGACCGTAGCTGGGGCAGAATTCTGCACATTTAAAGTTGTATTTTGCTTCTGTGTGCTTGGCTTTGCTTACAGGTGTGACCTTGGCGCCGGCTGGTAGCGTACGAGTTGCAACATCGCCCCCTTGGCTGTGAGCTCTCGCTGGGCTCGTTCTGCGTGATCAGCACTTGTACTCTCGCTCATTCAGTGTTCCTGGCGGTTCTTGCTTGCGGCCTACTTAGGCCTGGTTTATGGGCGGGGATGTGTAATGCACGGCACCTGTGTTGCGATTTGATATGGCTTCATAGGCAGTATTACGTCTTTGTTATAGTCTCATCACGATGCGAGGGGTGGGAGAAGCGTCAGTAAGCGTATTCGCGAGTGCTTTATGAGTCTTGCGTTTCTGCATTACGGAAAAACCTATGTGAAAAATAATAAAGATGCGCGTCAGTGGGTGTATCCGTCACCTACATCATAGCACTGAATATATTCTTCGTGTGGGTTGGTGCGTGAGTGACCAGTGTGCATGGTGGCACGTGTGTTCTTGGCAGTTGGCTAGGTCGTCATGGCATCTCTAACGATGTGGGTGCTTGTTGTTGAGGTCTTAGTCGAGTTCATCCATGCCGCAGGTGTCGGCTTGAGTAGGGCAGGCTGGTGGGCATATCCTTATGTTCTTGAACCAGGGTATTTGGTCGTCTGGTAGATAGACAAATTCATCTCGCGGTGGGTGTCTGGGCCACGATCCGCCATGGTCGCGAGGAGATTGGGGGGAGCTTTTTCTCCCATTCTCCCACTTCAGTCCCCCCTCTGGTCGACTTGTCGACTACAAACATATCTTTTTCTTTATCTCCTCTTACTCTCCATATTTTGGTCACTCCTCCCAGGTGTCCATAGTGGTTGACATGGTCTTCAAATGACCAGTACATATATACACAGCTCCCTCCCGGTTTGCAGTATACCCATCTTCCGATATAGCTCCTCGGGTTTCTGGGGTTCTCAAGATTTATGGATGGTGGGTCCAAGTGATTGGTGATGATCTGTTTGCGCAATTTCTCTCTTTCCTTTATTATCACGTCGGTGTGCTGGTCATCGTCAGTAGGCATCAAGGGGTGCATGCCGACCATTTTGATCATTTCGTCTGTAGTGTGTGCCTTCCTGGCCTTCCAAAACCTTATTACAATCAATACAGCTGCAGCCAGTATTATGCATCCAACTATTATCTTCAGCCCGTCCGACAGCCATGATGGCATCCATGACCACAATAATGAAAACCAGCTATCATCCTTTTTTACTCCTTTACTTTCTTCCATCATCTTGGAGTGCATCTGGGCCAGTTGTGATACTGCTTCGGTAAGTGTACCATTATCTGCATCGTTAGCAGGAATAAATGTGCAGCATGATTGTCCTATTTTTGCACAAACTCCTCCTTCCATCACTGTGAGAAGATCCAGTACATATCTATTCTGTAGTGCTACCATTCTTACCGCTCGCAGTTCCTCTTTTATTGCATTGAATCCGTTTACTGTTGAATTAATCGTCATCATTAGTTCCCATCGGGTGATCTGAATCCATTTAGCGTTTGCATAAGCTTGCAGTCCAGGGTGTATTATTGACAAGAAGAACATTGCAGCCCTGCTGAATAATCTATGTTCTGGTGGAATAGAAGTGAGTGCTGTTTCGGACCTTCCCCACAGGTAGTTTCCTGTCAGGGGTTCTCCTTGTCTCTTTATCCTTGTTAGGACATTATTGTTGTTGTTGTTCTCTCCCTCCTGTGATTGTACGGATCTCTTCTTCCTCTTATTCCCTTCATCCATTTTGGGGAAGTTGGCCATGTTGACATGTTTTTGGGGCACCACTAGTGATGGTACGTTGATGTGTACCATTGTGCATATACCATTCCACAACGGGGGCAGGGTGTGATATGCCTTATTTCCGCAGGCCCAATAGTGATCCATTATCACTGCCGTTCCAGCACCCCCCTCTGGTAATTCTAACACACTTCCACAGTTGGTGTTGTATCCCACCTCCACATCTCCTCTGTGTTGGTAGCATAACTTGGGCGCGGTAGTATGCTTATTGGGTCTTCATCCTTCTCCATCCATGTCAGCATGGGTACGTATTTGCCTCATGTCATCCAACACCTGTCGTCGTGTTCCTGTATGGTGGTAATATTCTCTCTTGTTATCATGTTGCTACCGACCACTCCTATTTCCCATTCATTGTTCATGTATACCTTCCCTGTTATTGTTATCAGTGGCCTTTCCCAACATCCTTGTATACCAGGAACTTCAGTGGCGTACCAATCACATGGTAGGTATTGTAATGTTATTTTCTTCGTTTCTCCCTTTTCAGGGCCACTCGTCATGTATCTGAACGCTTCAGCGTGTAAACTGCTCTTATGGTAACTCAAATATGACTTGAAGAAATTGTTTTCGTATGGGTATGTGTCTCTGGTTTCCCACTGCATTCTCACCACCGTTCCTTGAAATTGTCCTCTCGTTTGAAATAGTGCCAGATATACTATACATTGCGCCGTCTTTTCCCGTATTTCTCATGGCGTATGGGATCAATGAGCACACATAACAGCTATCTTCTGTTGTCTGCTTACCAATTTGGGTCATGTGCTGGTACCACGTTGTTTGAGACGTGTACTGAATCTGTTATGTAATTATCAATACCCTTGTTATCTGTGTATGTGCTGCGTTTAACTCTACTTCCCTTATGCGTAGGGTTGCTAGTACCACCTGACGTCATACCTGTTGCAGCCGTGTGAGGGGGCATGTTAGTTTTGGGTGCAGCCATAATAGTCGGTCAAGTGGCACTGCGAGTAGAGCGCTCGCTTTGACACCCGTGCAGAGCCTGTTAACGCAGGTTCGAATCCCGGCAGGGCCAAACTCAGCCTTTCATCCTTCCGAGGTCGATAAATGAGCACCACACACCGTGGGTAATAATAAGCAGCGCTCAGATACCTGAGGGTTCGTAGCGCTATATAAAAGCCTAATTATTATTATTATTATTATTATTATTATTATTATTATTGATAGCATAACTTTTCTGCCATATAGAGGTAGCCAACAGAGCAGTGATGACCAATACTCCTATCATTTTTATTACAAGAGCTAGTCTCACCGGCATTTTGCTCTTACCTTGCTGAGGTCCTGCAGTTTATTCTTGCGACGTTAAAGGTGCCCACCTGAAAATCCGCAATACGCTTGTTATTATTGTTAGTCGTTGTTATTAAGCTCTCCCTATCAAGTAATCGTTCAGTGCCCAGGCGAAGAGCTGTTCCCACACTAATCTTAGTGATCTATCTCTTAGAGCCGGTAAGTGCTCGTGAAGATGGGGAAATGATTGTTCTATGGCCAAAACAAATGCGTTGTAATATAGGCATACTTTTTAGGTACTTTGGTCTTCTTATATGATATACAAATTGGTGTGATAGGGCTTCAGGGGTGTTATCATCCATGGGCAGCATCTACTCCTGGGCAGAGTACACTGTTAGTTACTTATTTTCTTAACAATACAATTATACACGATACCTGCATGTGTTTTATATGTGTGTGTGTGCAATACCCAAGTTTGTTTTACAACGTCTTTCAATCAGGGGTTACCTTAGAGGGGAGGGGGCTGGGGCTCAATTGGAGGAAGTTTGTTTACTTTGTGATCTTGTGACCATGGAATGGGCTGTGGGCAAGCGTCCAATCTCAGTAGTTGCCTCTGGGGAATCTGGGGGGTGATCAGGTGTAGTGACACTACTGTCATCAGCTGTGGCCGACATCTCCTTCTCTGTAGCCGATGCTGTTGCTGTCGTTGCTCTTCCAATGGCCCTGTCGTTAACGCTAGGGCGAGTCTGGAGTTTGTAGATCTTCACGTCGTGTAGGTGATTCCAGGCACGCTTATCCTGCAATTTCACCGCTCTGGTAGCTACCTCCTCTACCAAATGAGGACCAGTAAAGTGTGGGCCGTTCCACTTTCTATTAAAGTTGCGGAGTAACACATGGTCACCTTTAGCAATAGTGCATAGTCCTTCCTTTCCCAGTTCCTTGTTGGTGTCTTCTTGTTGAGAACTCTTCGACCCGCCCCGCGTGCGCTCGAGCTGTTGAGATACAAACGCTACACTAGTAATCAAAGAAGACACATATTGATACATTTCGTCACCAAGAACAGTTGCAGTGTTTTCATGGTCTGTGAATGCTCTTAACGTAGGCGTTAGAGGAAGGCGCATTTGACGTCCTGTCACCAACTCGTGAGGAGTGAGATGGTGATCAGACCCTGGCCTATTCCTTAGCTCAAATAGAGCTAGCGGAAGACAGTACAACCAGCTCTTCTTGGTTGTCTGCTGGATTTTTGCGATTTGTTCTTTCAATAGGCCATTCAGGCGTTCACATATACCGTTTGCCTGCGGGTGATATGCACATGCAAATTTATGCTTAATACCCAGCAAGGACGTGATGTGCTGAAACATTTCATTAGCAAAGTGTGGGCCGTTATCTGACCGCAGCACTTCGCACACACCCCACCTGGGGAAAACCTCTCTCACTAAAAATGTAGCTTCTCTGAACGCATCCGCGTGTGAGCAGGGTCCGGCCTCGATCCACCTGGAAAATGGGCTTACCACTACAATCATATACCTATATCCTTGACATACATTGACCATATCACTGTAGTCAATATGAATGTGTAGGAAGGGTCCCTCTGGCCGGCGTATAGTACCTTTTATCACTTGCAGCGTGTGACCGGCCATAAACTGTTGGCATGTGAGGCAATTGCTGATGAAATTTGTTACATGAGAATTTAACTCGGGGCAGAACCAATCTTCCCTAATTCGTGCTGCAATTACTTCCTTTCCTGTATGTGCTGGGTGATGGAGCTGGGCCAGGGCGGTGTTCAACAGTGCCAACGGCATGACCACCTTTCCAGTGTGATTTTGATGCCACAGTGCGTCAGTTGGGGACATCGTACATCCTCTTTTTACCCTTAGTTCCTTTTCTGCCATTGGTGCGGCTGCCTGTAATTCCATTATATGTGTTGCGGGGAGATGGGTGTACCCTTCTTTCATCATCATCATCTGTTTTGCCATCCCCCTCCCTCTCCCTCTCCCTCTCTCTGACTCTTGGGGGTTCCATATTTCACCAAAGTATGCCGCATGCTTGGCATGTGCGTCTGCTGTTTGATTCCCTTTCGAGATATGGTCGTCTCCATTAGTGTGTGCCGGGCATTTTACCAAAGCTGTCTCTTGGGGATCATTAATTACTTCAATTAATTCTGCTAACAAGAGAGCATGTTGCACTGGGGTGCCATCAGCTCTCCTAAACCCTCTTCTCTGCCATTTTATCAGCCCCGAGTGGACCGTTGACGTGACATATGCGCTATCAGAATATATAGTAACTCTTTTGTTAACGCTTTCCTTCAACGCCAAGATCAGTGCAACCAATTCCGCTGCTTGAGCCGAATAATGCTGTGGTAACTGCACACATTTCACCGGAACATACATCAAATCTTCTGTTTTTTTTACAACTGCTGCCCCAGTTCTCCTTACCCCATCACTTTGGTCTATTGTTGATGACCCATCAATGTACAAAATCTCCCCACCATTAAGTGCATCCTCTTCAACTTTTCTAGTGCATGAGTACGTTTCGATAGTCTGTGTACAATCGTGAGCATAATCACCTTCCTCAATAACTTCTGCTATAAATCTGGCTGGGTTAACTGTACTGCATCTGACAATTGACAGTTCGGGTCTAGACAAGATGATCTCATAACCTGACGCCCTTTGTGTGGTTAGTGTGGACTTAGGCTTATTCAATATTGCAAATAGCGCATGCTCCACAAATAGTGTGGTTGGGCACCCCATTGTAATCGATGATGATTTCTCTACAGCAAATGCAGCTGCGGCGAGACTCTGTTCGCAAGGGAAATGTCCTAGCATGACAGGGTCCAAGTGACCGCTGTAGAACGCTATTGGCTTGTGTCCCATGCTGGTTTTCTGAGTCAATACTGCTTTCATTACTGCTGAGTCGCAATGCGAAAAGATAAAGAACTGTCATTCATAATCTGGGGTGGCTAGTACCGGAGCAGTGGATATGGCGTGCTTCAACTCGTCAAATGCCTCCTTCATTTCCCTTGTCCATCCCAATGTTTTGTCCCCTTTGTGTGCTTCTCTCAATGCCTCAAGTAGGGGTCCTATGTATGAGCTGTAGTCAAAAACCCATGCTCTACAGTAGTTGCATAATCCCAGGAACTGCTGCAGCTCCCTCACCGTTTGTGGTAGTGGCGTGTTGGATATAGCTTGTGCTCTTTGTGGTGCAATCTTTCTTCCGTGTTGAGATATTAGTTGACCAATATATAGTATCTGTTCCTGACAGTACTGTAACCTTTCTTTGTCTACCTTGTAACCCTTTTCAGCCAACACTGTCAGCACTTTCAATGAGTCCTCCCTGCACCTTTTCTCGCTTGTGCTGCAAATTATTATATCGTCAACATATTGCAGCACCGTACTTTCCAATCCAATGTTTCCCAAATCCATCTGTATTACTCTGTTGAAAATTGAGGGTGACTCGCAGTACCCTTGTGGTAACCTGGTGTGTTTCCATTTTGCTTGTCAAGTCTTGTGAATCTGGGTGCAGGGGTATTGAGAAAAAGGCATTTTTGAGGTCAATCACGGTAAACCGTGAGGCCTCTGCATGCATTCCACATAATATTGTGGCTGGGTTTGCTGCTATGGGGTATTCTGCTTCTATGATGTTATTCAAGGGTCTGAGGTCCTGGATAAAACGCCAAGACCCTCCTTTAGCTTTGCGCACTGGGTACACGGCCGTGTTACATGGTGATTCTGATGGTACCAATATGCCATTATTTATTAGGGCCGTTATGGTTTCGTATATGCCCTCATCTGCCTCTTTTGATAGTGGGTATTGTTTCACTCTAGGTAGTATTGCACCCTTCTTCAGCTTTATTCTTACTCCCCCAATACTCTGTATGCAGCCCACGTCATAGGGACTGATGGTCCACAGTGATGTTGGAACTTTTGCCATATCTTCCTCGTAGAATGGAACTGGGGTAGATGCGGGTGCTTCAAGTGCCATGGCCATTTTCTGTGCCACTTGCTTATATGTCACTCTTAGCCATATATCTACACTCATCATAAATACCATCTCACCTTCTTCCCTGTCTTCTGAAAAGAGCTCTTCATCGGACACCTGGCTGAGCCTGCATCCCTCAGCCAGGGCTATCACTGCCCTCCATGCTCTCCCTTCCCGGTCTTGGGCATGTACTGCGATATAATCTGCAGTTGCTATAATACTCTCGATGCTCACCGAAATCACCTTCCCTTCTGGTTCATTGGCTGGTGTCTCAGGTCTGAACAAATATGCTGCTGGCCTCCTCCAGATCTTTCCTTCTATTCCTGGCATCCAGGCGAATGCCATGTCTGCTCGGTACTGGAACAGTTCGCCATCCACTGGCTCAGCCCGAGCTACTGTCTGGCCACAGTACGCTTGCGGTATTTGTCGTGCAGTAAGCATGTTTATTCCTGGAGTGGAGCAAATTATGCCATCCTCCGTGAAGGAGATTGTCATATTTAGCCTGCTCATTATGTCCCTCCCGAGTATGTTCACTGGCGACTCCCTTGAATACAGGAGCGGGACAGACATGTCATAATCTCCAATAGATAAGGAGATGTTATCAGTAAAGGGAACCAACCCCCTAGTCTCAGAGAATCCTTGGGTGTTCATGGCCTCACCTGACATTTTAAATCTACCCTCCCCTATGCAAGACCGGGTTGCCCCAGTGTCAACAAGGAATGATAATTTTTTGTCACCTATCGTTACCTCAATGCGTGGTTCCTCCGCACTATTAGGTGTTATCGACAGGATGGGACACACCAAGGACGTCTGTGGGCTGTCCTATTGTGGGTATAATGACTGACCACTTCCTGTGTAAGGGTTGTGTCCCAGGATAGTCACCCTTCCCAATTGTGTTTGTTGTAGCTGTGTATCGGTGGAGGTTACCTTATGGTCCTGTATTTGAGTGGGCTGCTGCACTGGCTGCACTTGGGGTTGTTGTGTTGTTGCTACCTGTTGTTGCGGTAGTGAATATGTCTGCAGCTGTTGTTGCGTTGCTAATTGTTGCTGTGTGCTGCTCTGTGGTAGCCCCTGTGGTTGTTGGTAACGCTGCTGCTCCCTCATGGGCCCTTGTTGTCCTTGTTCCCCCCGTGCTGGTGGGGAGGGTCTCATTCTACACGTACGTGACATGTGTCCTAACATCCCACAAACCCAACATACAGGTGGTTCTCTGCATTATCTTGGTACACTGGTTGCCCAGTGGGGTAGAAGCTCCGGAATCCTCCCCCTTGCTGTTGTACAGGTTGGCCATATCCCCTCCCCCTCATCATTCCTCCCCTTCCCCTGATGTTATTATAATATCCATTTCCTGGTACCATGTACCCTCCTCCCATGTTAGCCGTGTATGGTGGGGGTGGTGGCAGCTGTTGTGTTGTAAGTCGTGGTGATTTTGGTAGTGGTGGTATTTGTAGTTGTGAGGGATCCTGTGCGGCCACTCCTTGCGTGGGGTTTGGGGTAATTGTTGTTGGTGTTGTTATTAGTGCTCCTTCCATGGTGTATTTAGTCAGTTTTTTCTGCACTAATTTAGCCTCTTCCGCTTTTCTATCTTCTTCCTTTTGTTTCACCTTTTCTTGCCACATCCTACAATGGTGTACTATTGTCAATTGTATTTCCGGCCAAGCCTTGGCTTCCATCCCCACTACTTTCTTCAATTGTTTTTGTACTGCCTCCGGGAGCCCTTGTATTAGTATGTGGTAAAATATTGCCAGTGTCTTGGCCCATTGCTCTCTAGTTTCTATACGCCACTTCTCCTGAATCTCCTGGATATAATCAACAGGATCTTCGTTCTCACGCATCTTGCGTGACGTAATTGCTCCTATATCTGAGGTGTCTGGGTAGTGTACCCTCAGAGCTTGCCATAATGCATGCCTGCAATTCGCAAATGGTGCCCCGTCATGTGATGTGTTCGTTATTGTGACCCCGGGGAAACCCGCTCTCTTCCAGATGTCATCTGCCGCATCCCCTAATATTGATATTAGTAGGCCCTTCACGTCTCCTACTGCTAGTTTCTGTCCTGCAGTGTGCTTTTCCATCTCGTATATCCATTTTCCCGCTCCTCCACTTAGTGATGGGAGCCTACACTTTATATTTTCCTTATCGGCATGCTTCCAAAGGACGTATTGTGGTCTAACCCCCCCTCTCCAATAGCGGCATTAGATTGTGCCCCATCTGTCCCCCCAGTTGCCGCGGTGTGGAGTTCGCATACCCCTCCTCTTCTTCTGTGTCGTCTAGATCATCTGTCATGTCCATATTACCGCCGCTCGTTGTAGCTTCCCCTTCATCTCTTCCCCTTCTCTTGTTATTTTCTTTTTTTAATGTGTGTGTGTGTGTCCGTTCTTCCTGCCTACGTCCGGGGAGATCTCTAAGCCTGCCGGCGTAGGGGGTGTGTTCTGGAGCGGGTGTGGGCGGACATGTTGGACGGGATGATGCGGGTGTAGCTGCACGTGTTTGCCTTCCCACCACTTCTCGTTCTTTCTCCTCACTTCCCCCCAGTTCTTCCTTCCTTCTGCATGCCCATGGTGATTCCCGGTTGGTGCGGGTGATGTACAATTTGTCTAGGCTTTCCCTATCGCCGCTTCTTCCTTCTCCCCCCATTCCTCCTTCTTCTTCGCTGCAAAATTCATCCAGGAGCGACAACCCCCAATCTGTCTTTTTCCCCCTAATCGTCACTGTTTTTAAGTCTATTAAATCCGTTCCTTCCGCTTCTTCTTTACCAATTGATCCCCTTTGCGCTGATGTTGTGGCTACTTCTGCATCCCGACGTACATATGTCCTTACACCACTCTCCTCTTTCCTCTCTCTTCTTTCCCCTTCTCTCTTCTCCACTATTTCACCACCTATTTCCTCTCTTTTCTTTTTCAATTCCTCCATCACCTCACTACTGACCTTCTCTAATATCCTTTCTTCCTCTCTCCTCCTTTCCCATCTCTCTCTCTCCCTTACTAATATGCTTTCTATTACTTTACCTTCCTCGTATTTGTTGGTGGTTTCTGATAGTATTTTCTTCTTCCATATTTCCATTTCCTTTTCTTTCTCTCCTTCCTCTCTTTTCCTGTCACGCTGTGCTGCTCGAGATACCCTTTCTGCTATCGCCTTCATCCTTTCAGCTTCCCGCTTCCGTTCTTCAGTTCGTTCCCTCATTTTTTCTAACTCATCCTTACTTTCCTTCCTTTCCCTCCTTCTCTCTCGTTCCTTGTTCTCAAGCTGTTTGATCAGGGCGTTTTGCTCATTCCTTAACTCTGCCAATCGTTCCTCCAACATCTCCTCCTCTGCTCGTAACAGCTCCCCTTCTTTCCTTTTATCTTCCTCCCTTCTTATTTCACTGCTACCCTCATTGTCCTGGTTCAGTTTCCGTACTACCTCCTTTTCTTCTCCCGTTAGTGTCCCTCGCAATTTTAACAGCACCTGCGCGGCTACCCACTCGTCGTGTCGTATAGTTGGGATTGGTTCTTCACTATTCTTCCCTTCCTTTGCGTGCATCTTTGTATAAGTTGAGCCTACCGTACTTGTCACCCCCCCCCTGTGTAGCTACCTGTAGCTGTATATGGTGGTGGGCTGTATGCGGGGTTCGAATATCCCTCAGCCGCCGTTAGTTGTTGCCTTACCGTTTCTCGTAGTTCCGTCACGGGATATAACCCCCCTTCTTCTTTCTTCACTACTTTCGCTAAGGGCATGTCATCGGTCCTTTCCTTTTTTATTTCTATTTCATTTGTGATGCTAAGATTTTCCTCCCCCCCTCGGTCTCTTCCCGCGCACTGTGCGCTGTCAACCTCCTTTTCCCCATTTCCCTCTTCCTCCTTAATCTTCTTCCCCTCCTTTGTTTCCTCCACAGTGAACATCCCGGTTGGTCCTGGTCGGGACCCCTGGAACATCCTCCATAAATTAAACACCTCCACGTGATGCGCCAACTTCTTCCCCTTGTATGTGTTATGTATATGTGTCAGTAGTGAGTGTTGGACGTACGGGTCGAAACTGCCGTTAGGCGGCCAGGGTGTCGTCATTTTGTTGTCTGTTCCTTGTGTCCATTCTATGCTGTATTTGATCAGTTTTTCCCTATGGGGTGATAGTGTTTTACACATATGCTGCAGTGGGGTAGTGAGGGTATTCCCCCACCTTCCCGATCCTAACCCGTATGACATGGTTACACTGTGTTGTTAGCTCCCCCCTTCAGTATAGTTGTCGTTACCTGGCCCCGTAGTTTGGGGACTTGCGACCGTCCACTAAAAGAAAACCAGTTAAATATGACAATTGCAGATATGTTACCTGGCCCCGTAGTTTGGGGACTTGCGACCGTCCGCTAAAAGGAAAACAGTCAAATATAACAATTGCAAATATGCTGTCTTTTCCTGTATTTGTTTTTCTTCCTTAATACCGTTACGGCCCCCTGCGGCCACGGCGCACAAAGCCCCCTGCGGCTGCGTGCCCTGTGTGACGTGCTTATACAGCCGTCCCACTTTTTCTCCTCCCCTCCTCCTCCTACCTCACTCGGCGTTCTCCGTGCACGGTCATTTCCCCCTCTCCACCTGTCCCGTATTTGGGGTGGCCGATAACCTCCGTGCACACCCCCTGTCCTCTATTCTCTTCCCCACCACCCTTCAACAATGCAACCAGTTAGCTACCACCTACAGGAAAACGTCATCTATCTATCGAGTTTCACTGCTCGATCAATAGGCATCCTTATCTACTCATTGATCAATAACCGCCAATTCGTAGGAAGCCACACACACACACCACCCTTACAGGTAGCCACGACCTAGGCCAATCAGTGTCTACGAGCAACCGCACGTAATGTTTTTTTGCTCCACCCACCCTTTTCCGAGACATGGTAGCGGACGGCTCTCGTGCCTGTCCTGCTACCATTCACTTCACCGTTAACACTAATTGATCAAATCTTCGCTGCACACCTTAGTAACACCTCCCACCGCCCTTATTGCACTCCTCCCCCCTCCCTCACAATCTCACATTGCTTGTTGGGTGTGACATACTCACCAAGTTCTCTTGATGCGGGGCCGCTCGACTGCTTGCACCCCTCCAAGCGGCTCGCCGCCTCCCCTCGTCTGGACCACGTCTGGACACTCGCCAACCGCGGGCGGGATACTTTTCAACCGGCTCCCGAGGGCCAATATCCAGATTGGCTGTCCGGTCTTCTCGCAGTTCCGCGATGGTCCTGTAGTCCTCAAAAAGGGGGCAGCGGCAGAGGGGGCCCGCGCCGCTGGGCCTCCTCGCAACGAGAGGCCTTGGAAAAAATAAAAAGGTAGATCGTAAACAGATCTCAGCAGTGCCTCCAACTTGGCGGGGTGATTATCCCGGGGTCGGCTGAGCCATCCGCGGACCTCTGGGCTGGGAGGCCCCAACTCCTCCCGTGTTCCTCAAAAATGAGTATGAGACACACACAAGAAGCAAGGCGGTTCTGCTGTTTATTAAAACAACGGCTGGGATGGGTCTAGGATTGTACGCGTCCGTCCAGACTCTCAAAATTCGTGGGGCTCGCAGGCCCTTTTTGCCTCAGTGTGAGGCGCTACTTGCGTCACCTGGGAAAGTTAGCAAAAAACCTATTGCCACTCCGGATTGGTTCCTCGAGTGGTTGGGTTAGTATAGCATACATATAGAGAGCAATATTAGTGGTTGAGGATGAGTCAGGTGGTATACTTGGGTTGTCCCTTCTATTAGATAGTTGAAAATTGTTACACGAAGACCCCTGATGATTGGCTAATGTTAGTGGCGTCAGTGATGAGTGCCCCCATGTTCTGATTGGTCCACCCGCGAGCCCCCCAGTCTGGGACCATCGTTGTTTCCAGCTCGCGGTGTACCTGTCACTAGCAACAATGTGTAACTATGTGTTCGTGCAGACAATGTGCGGATTTGCTCATAGGCTTGAGAGCAGGCCTTTCCCATTGCTGTAGGTGTCCATCTGGTCATTTCATTGTTGCAACCTGTGTCCCAGACGTGGGACCCAGGGGACTTCTCCCTCGTGGGTCTGGCACCTTGTCAGGTTGGCTTGGTCACGTTTGGAGAGACCGTGGCTGGGCAGAATTCTGCACATTTAAAGTTGTATTTTGCTTCTGTGTGCTTGGCTTTGCTTACAGGTGTGACCTTGGCGCCGGCTGGTAGCATACGAGTTGCAACATCGCCCCCTTGGCTGTGAGCTCTCGCTGGGCTCGTTCTGCGTGATGGCGGTTCTTGCTTGCGGCCTACTTGGGCCTGGTTCATGGGTGGGGATGTGTAATGCACAGCACCTGTGTTGCGGTGTGATATGGCTTCATAGGCAGTATTACGTCTTCGTTATATTCTCATCACGATGCGAGGGGTGGGAGAAGCATCAGCAAGCGTATTCGCGAGTGCTTTATGCGTCTTGCGTTTCTGCATTACGGAAAAACCTATGTGAAAAATAATAAAGATGCGCATCAGTGGGTGTATCCGTCGCCTACGTCATAGCAGTGAATATATTCTTTGTGTGGGTTGGTGCGTGAGTGACCAGTGTGCATGGTGGCACTTGTGTTATTGGCAGTTGGCTAGGTAGTCATGACATCTCTAACGATGTGGGTGCTTGTTGTTGAGGTCTTAGTCGAGTTCATCCATGCCGCAGGTGTCGGCTTGAGTAGGGCAGGCTGGTGGGCATATCCTTATGTTCTTGAACCAGGGTATTTGGTCGTCTGGTAGATAGACTAATTCATCTTGTGGTGGGTGTCTGGGCCGCGATCCTCTAGGCCATGGTCGCGAGAAGATTGGGGGGAGCTTTTTCTCCCATTCTCCCACTTCAAGTCTATGCCCAATGGAACTCTGGAAACATGGAAAGGATGAAGATTGTGTAAAAGGCATTGTAGTTGTCTGAATATCTGTTGCCCCAATGTTATGTAGGAGTAGTGCCAGGCATATCCCATACCCATAATTCCTTGAAGGCCAAGCAAATGATATTTCAATGTGACCAACAGAAATGCTGGTGCTTGAACATAATTCATATTGAAACAAACATAAAACATGTGGATAAAGGTACAAGTCTGAGGCCCTTTTGCAGAGCGCAGGTAGGAAGATTCAAGGTTGTCCAGTAACAGACAAATGTGGCCTGGGGTGGAAGTTACAGTCAAAAGGTATAAGTGTGGCATAGTAGTCGTGGGTTTGGAGGGAAAGTTATTTGCTTAATGTGTGCAGGCATATTTTAGTTAGATATTCTGTTAATGGAGACATATTTTCATATTTGTTTTTAACCTCTTGAGGGTATATTCTGTTTTGTGGTTTTTATAGGTTGTTAAGGTCATGCTTGCACAGTGTTTTAATGTAAATAGGCTACACCTGAAAATTGAGACTAGTTGTGTAAGATAGTTTATTTAGAGAGAAGGCAAATTTCAGGTAGCTACTGTGGGTTGTGTCTTATTAATTCTCGAGAAGGTGGGATGTGTCTGTGTGCACTGCTAAAACTCTTCTGAGCGGCACCCAGAGGGAAGCTGGGCAAGCGCACATGTGCACAGCTTAGTGGGTACAGGACTCCTGGTGGTTTGAATGTGTCGAACGGTTCTTGAAAAGCATTTCAATGGTAAAAACACTAGGATCCCTCTCAGGGTGCTGCAAGTCTCAATCCAGGGACTCTGGGACAAGAATCCCTTTTATTATGCTCCCTACGATGGGGGAGGCTGGCATACAACTGCATGGATCCTTCAACACAGTGAAATTCTGGGAACCGCTGTGGCTGGCAGAGAGGCACGTCTTGCTTCAGCAGCAGGTCACTCCTCAGGTTGCTCAGGGGCCAGATAGATCCTTGTTCTCGTGCACCCAAACACGGGGAGGCTGGCACACAACTGCAGGGGTCCTTCAACACAGTGAGGTTCTGGGAACCGCTGTGGCAGGCAGAGAGACAGATCTTAATCCAGCACCAGGTTCACTGCCAACAGTCCTTAAGGATGGTTGTATGAGAGAGCTCACCTCTGCCTTGGAACACCTGCCTTCACCTCACAACTGGAGGACTCCGTAAAGGCCTGCTCCCCCAGCAGGTTCCAAACAAAATCTTTAAGGGCTGGAGTCCAAAAGATGATTCAAAGAAGTGGTGGGAGACCCCTTCTTTTAAAGGTAAAAGCCCACAGGGGGTTGCACTAAAACTAGCCTACCTTAGTGGTCCAATCCCTTCCGACATCACACCCAAAGCGTTTGCTCTTAAGGGAGTGAAGGGGAACAGGAAGGAGAGAGGAAGAGGCAAGTAGAAATAAGATGGTGGAATCCTTCCCCAACTTAACAGTACTCTCCGAGTCTACACTAACCCTGTCCCTTATCCTTCTCAGTAGGATCAAATGACTTTAGATATGCAGCACCCTGGTGTGCAGCTACTCCCCTTGAATGGGGTGTGCTCCTTTGATGCCTGGGCACAGGATAGCTGCCTGTTGTGTGGATGTCCCTGGTGGAGGGTATTACCTACCCTCATAAAGAGATCAAAGAAGAGGCATGGTCATTCAGGTCCTTGTCCTGTAACTTGGCAGGATCAGCCTTTCTGGCCAGAATACACAGCACCTTCCACAGAGCAGCTGCCTTACATGTGTGATATCAAATCGAATGTGGCTGCAATGACTATGAGCAGTGCCATGCAGCATGCCCTAACCCAGGCATGGCTTATTTTTAGACTTTACCCCCCACCCCCACTAGCATGGTCTTCTTATAATCATCATAGTTTTGGTACAGAGGTGCATATCTTAAATGTTGCCCCTGCGCTGCAGACTTGGCTGTCACTACAGCTGTCAAGAGGGCATCTGTGACCTCTGAACATGCTATGTGCCACTGGTAGAGCAGCAGCTGCCGATAGGGATACTGATGCAGCAGGGCACAGATATGCTATGCTTGGGCATGGAGCTCATGCAGGGGAAATCTGATCAGCAGAGTATCCTTTCATAGCCGGAAAAACCTGCATAATTTTATAAATTAATAAAAATGTAAAACAGCCACGGCTTCCGTACCCTGGCCAGATGGCAATTCATCGCAGGAACAATCAAGTTATTTTTGAAGTTAGACTTAACATGATTAATTAGGATAGTAAAAGTTACTTCAAAACGGTGCCCGCCAAAATGGCTTGAATTAGGTCCAAAGATTGCAAGCCCTAAGCTCGAGATGACCAGAACATGCGAACCATGCAGCAATGAGCACATCAACACATGCCCGGACTGCTCACAGAGGTTCGGTGCGTTTGATGAGACTGAATAAAATCCAGCTCATCACAAGACCTTACTTCAGTGCTTTAAGTGCCTGGGTAAAAATGGGTAGCTGAATATTCACAAGCAAGGGAGTTTGGATTGGCAGAGTGGGTCAAGCCTGTGCCCGGAAGATGAAACCAGAAATGAAGGCAAGGTCTAACCCCGTGCTCGGTGTCCCCTCACCTTGCGACCTTGGCTCTACTCATCCACTGTTCACGTGTACGGAGGACTTGGGTGAATTGGATGCCATCCTCTTTTTTGACAAACACCAACTACTATGAAGGCAGTTCAGCCTATAACCACCTATTGTTATCTGGTAGCACCCCAATTGAAATCTTCCTTCATGGTTGGACTCTAGTTTAAGTTTACTGTAACTTGGTCACGTTTGTTGATACTCTACACATATATTGGGAATCTGTTAGAAAATAATGGCCGTGGATGACTGGAGACCCTGTCACCTGCGAATGTGCCTCCTGTTACAGTTTGATTCAGGCAGCAGATGTCTATATTAACTATGCAACTGCATAGTCTCATTGTAATACAGCCTAGATGTAACATGGTTTACTGGATGGGGCATGATAGAACTTCCTCCACGAGTGTGTAGAATTAGGGTAAAGGAAGGGAGGAATGATAAAGGCCACTAGAGGTGTGTCTGAAATAAATAAGCAGAAGACAGCCTAAATTAATGTTGTGAGGAGGTTGCACTTGTTTTCCAAACTCTGGCATATCCTGACTAAGGAGTTTTATGCAGGAACAATGTCATGTAATGTAATCAGCACTGGATAGTTTATGAGGATATACCTGCTCTGGGACAGGATTCCAGTAACGTTTTAGTAACCAGTTACACAAGCGGATTCGAAGCAGAGGCATGTTACCAGGGTTTTCTGCATAGTTTCATCCATTTTTCATCTAAGATAGTACCTGCTGTATCAAATAACCTGTTGGGGCTCGTAGAAGATAGTAAGTGGTGCAGCCTTAATTCCCTGGCTAGACCCTCCACAAGCTGTGGGCTTGTTAGACTACTAGAATATTGTGCTAAACTTGTCAGCCTTCATTGTTTAAAATGTACTGCATTTTCTTAACTACCTATCCGCTTGTTTTTCCCTTGTGTAGTTTGTATACTTCTATTAGGAAACATAAAGCGAGGGCAAAACACAAATTGAATCTGTAAAATAGCCACCTGGAAGGTTAACAAGGTTAACAGTCCTATTAAACGCAAGAAAGCATTAAGGTATCTAAAAAAGAAGAAGAAAAGAAAAAAAGAAAACATTGACGTTACTTTGCTCCAGAAGACCCATCTAATAAGGTTTATGTCATAGGCCTTCCCTCCTCGAGTCTGTGGAAGAAATTGTGCTTAAGATGCCATTAACGTTCTGCTATGTTTCTCCAGAACATCTTTACCCGTCTAGTCTATTTCCATCATGGCAGCCGCTACACCCTATGCATTCGCTCTGCATGTTGCAAGCCTTGTTCTTGGATCTTTACATTAGTACATTCAAGGTTGTGCAAGTGCGCAGACAGGAAGTGCGAGGGAGAGGGTCAAGTCTGCCCAGTCCAGCAGGGGCTGGGTTAAGTACAGGGTGGAAGCCCCTCTCATGGAGTGTATTCCGAGTGTAATGGTGCCAAGCAGTGTGCAGAGGCCCGGAGGCAAGTGCAGGGCTGGCGGTGGAGCCTATGACCTGTGAGGCACTGGAGGTGCACCAGGCGAACAGTCAGCGTACTGAGCAGTGGGGGAAGGGAAAGGAGGAGGGAGGCAAGAGAGAGGAGACAGGAGGTTAGCAGGGGAGATGGAAAGAGGAAGAGAAGAGGAAGGTCTTTAGGAGTTTCCGGAATTTAAGGATGTCCGGCTCAAGATGGAGTGAGGCAGGGAGGCTGTTCCAGAGGGAGGCGCCTGCAGAGGATAAGGATATACCCCCAAATCTCTGTTTGGAAAAGCAACTCACCCGCAGAGAGTTGGAGGGGACCGAGCGGAGGGTATTTAGGAAGAGATAGTTGTAGATAGTACGGGCCTCAGCCCCAGAAAGCTTTGTGGACTATGCAGAGGGATTTGAACTTGATCCTTGCAGCCACAGGGAGCGGGTGGAGGGGCTTCAGCACCGGAGAGATGCAGTCTCTGGGCTTGAGGCCAAGGATAAGTCTTGCGGTTCTGATCTGGATAAAATGAAGAGGTCAGGGAGTAGAGGTAGGAAGATTGAGAAAAGACTGTTAGACTGTTGCAGTAGTCAAGTCTGGAGAGAACCAAGGCTCTGGAGATGGTGAACCTCTGGGGGAAGGTGAGAAAAGGTAGAATACCTCGCAGGAGGTGCAGCTGGTAGTGGGACATTTTGGAGATGTCCGAGAAGGAGAGAGTAGAGTCGAAGATGACCCCCAGATTCTTTGCCTCACTGGTGGGTGAGGGTGCAGGACCAAGGGAGGCCGGCCAGAGTCAAAGTGGGGAGGCGGGAGCAGGGGTCCCAATGAGGACATCTCTGTCTTACTGGCATTAAGGCAGAGGTCATTAGCAGCACACCAGGACTGAAATGTGGACAGTCAAGAATGAGCGAGGAGGCAGAGGAGGCAGAGGATAGCCTGAGGGTAGCCTGAAAGAGAGTGGTGTGTCATCGGCATAACACTGAACATGTGGGCCAAAGGGGCCATGTCGGTTGCTTTCCAAAATGCAACATATTCACGTGTAGAGGCTTGAAAGTGCAAAGCAGAGCAGCAGAGACGCGAGCTATAGGGCTAATATGGGTGGTGTGTATAAATAGGTCATTGCACGCAAAGACCCACAAAATAAATAGTGCAAAGCGGGTTACGTTGCAGGCAGGAAAGCAGCAGAGGGGAAAGAATAGCTGCAGTGGCTCCAAAGCAGGCTTCTGCATAAGTCTAGGGTGGAAAAGGAATAAATAAAAGAAAAGGAAATAGAGGCCAGGACAGCAGGCCATGCAGCAAAGAGGTTCCCCTTGTCGGGCCTCAGCCCCATTCTTCAGCCCTGCTCCTTTCTGGTACTCTGCTGGGGATGCCCAGCCTTCTATCCCTCTGGCTTTTTCCTCTTCTAGACTCGGCTCTCTCCACTGGTCCTTTTCCAGCTTTCCATTACGTACTTATCGGCTTGCACTATTTCGGATTACATGAAAACTCAGGGTGTATGTGCATCCCGTCTGGACTTGTCCTTCTCTGCTATTTCCGGAACATCAGCCGCTCATCATTTGCTGATCTTGTTTTGGACTGTTCTTTGGTGGCTTTTTCCCTTTGCTTGGTCTTTTTGGGTGGGAATTTTGTGCCTTTGCTGGTACTACAGCTGGCATAGTGGCTTCCTCCCGAGAATGACTGTACCGCTATAAGGACAGACGATCCTCCAGAAAGAAAGGAACATCTCCACTTCAAGAAGAGTCACATAGTCCGTCCAGCAACGAAGACTCAGGTGAGGAAGACTCTTGCATTCAGACATTTTATGGCAAGTCCATTTAGCAGGGAGTGTAGGTCGGAGTGTTGTGCAGCAGCAGGACAAAAAACAAAAGGAGTGGGCATTCTAATCCATAAACAAAATTCAAGATGAAACCAATCTTGGAGAGGTGAGACCCGGTAAGGTGGTCCATGGGATTAAATGGAACCCGGTGGCGCTGTCAAGTGTCGAAAGGCAGAGCATTAGGCTGAAAGTTCCTTAAGAACCCTGGATGAAAGCCCTGGTGTCTAGCAACTGAAAGAAATATATAGGTGGGAATTGAATGCGTGTCAGGATTGCGCCTTGAAGGTGTAGTAGCAACGCTCAAGATAAATATGCACGCAATAAGCATCCCTTTGGATTTCCAGGGATTCCGGAGTTAGTTGGATATCAGGAGGCAGCTGAATCCAACTTTTAAAGATTTCCCCTGCGTTTCGGTGGTGCTCTGCTCCTATACCCAGACAGACGGGATTTTAAAAGCTGGGGAGATCAACAAAACAATCAAAACATCAGTCGTTTGGAGAATTTAACTGCAAGTACATGCTCACAAAAAATAACACTGCAAAGAGGGAACAGCCAAACAAGAGACTTGGTCCTGCAGTCCTTTCCTCTGGCAGGATACAGTATTTGCTGCTATGATCAAAACCTAGAAAACACAATAAAGATGCCTAAAAAAATAACCAAAGAAAGAAGAGGGCTCTAGTCTTATAAAGGAGGCTGCACATCGGTAGAAGATTGAAAAGGATAGAGGCGCCTCATTTCATCTAAGGGGATGCCTGGTGGCAGCCAAATGGAACCTAAACGCATGCTAGAGAAAGCAGAAGGATCCCTGTTCAGAGGAACTTGGAGGAGGTGGTCTAGCGAGAAAAACCTGCAGCCTAGAGAAACACATGACGTGATTAAGCACTTAATCAAGCATTGCAGGAATTCACAGAAACATCTCCTGTGCGAGTAAGACCGACAAGATGACAATGCCCACTAACACCACTCTAATATCGCAGAAATTACAGACTCAAATTGATCAAACTGGGTAAATCACCTGTTTATTTTTATTTTATTTATTTCATTTATTGGTAGTGCTCAGACTCGGAAGCATCACAGCATTAGTAAAATTGCAGTACATGTAACATAATTACTGTTAAAGTTACAGGCAGTAAGTTTCTGGTGAGGTAAATGTAATACAGGTGGTACATTTACAAATCCCGGGTTAGCTGGCAGTACATATGTGGTGCAGTCGTGCAGTAGGTTCAGGGGTATTTGTTGAACAGTGCCAATTTTATTTCTTTTGCGAAAAACTGGGTAGATTGGTTCATCTTGGATGCAGAGAGGTAGGGCGTTCCACAAGGCGGGGGCAGGAGTGGTGAAGCAGGATCTGCCAGCTCTCTTTCTGTTGAATCTGGGGGTGGTAAGTGAGGTGGACGAGGAGGAGCGCAGGCTGCGTAGGTAGGATTGTTTAATGATGCGATGGGTTAGGTAAAGGGGGGAGAGGCAGCAATGGCTGATGGACTGTATTTTCAACTCAATGTGTGCATTGATGGGTAGCCAGTGTGCTTCACATCTCGCAAGCGAGATGTGGTCAGATCGTTTCAGGCTCCAAACTGCCCTGACAGAGTAGTTTTGGATAAATTGTAGTTTGTTTAGGTTTTTTTGAGAGGTTCCTGAAAGGATGCCCTTGCAGTAATCTAATTTACTGTCAATGATGATCCTGGCTAAGGTAAGACAGTTGCTGGTCAGGTATTTTCTGGAGAGGTTGATGAGTTTGATCGAATATGGTCGAGGCGACCGCCTTGACATGTTTGTGCTTGTTTAGCTCAGAGTCGAGATAAACTCCCAGTGTTTTGACATAGGGTGATACAGGAGTGGTGATGTTCCCATCGATGCAGAAAGAGGCGAAGAAAGGGTCAAGGTTTTTGAAGCAGTGCGGAGAGCCGACCATGAGCAGCTCTGTCTTGTCACAATTTAGGCAGAGATGGTGGGTGGCCATCCAGGCCTGGATGATGCTGTAGAAATGGTTAATGTTGGTAGGGTCTAATTTGTGATTGCCGGTGAGTTTGATGCATGTCATCTACAAAGTTTGTTTAAGGGATGTTTAGTGTATCCATATGGTCAAACAGTGGCTTTGTGTACATATTGTACAATATAGGTGATAGAAAGGATCCTTGTGGGACACCATAGGAGACGTGAATGGGGTTGGCTGCTTCTGCCCCGGTGAAGACCCTGGAGGACCATCCGGATAGGAAGGATTCGATATAGTTAGCTGCATCAGATGAGAGTTTGAAGATGGCAGTAAGGTGGGGGCATAGGATTGCGTGGTCGACAAGATTAAATGCTGCAGAGAGATCGAGTAGAAAGAGGATGGCGAGATCCCCCGTATCGAGGATGAGGTCTAGCTGGATCTGAAGATCGAGGCGGGCTGATTCTGTGCTGTGTCTGAACCCTGATTTCAAGATGAAGTTGCGAGTAGGTGGTTCGGTCGAGGATTTTCAAAAGGTAAGGCACTGTGGTGATAGAGCAGTAGTTTGTGGGCAGGCTGGGGTCTAGGGAGGGTGTTTTCAGGAGTGAAGTGACCTAGGCTTCTTTGATAGGGTTGGGAACTCTGTGAGAGTTGAAGGAAGCGTTGATGAAATTGTCAATAGTGGGTGCAAGTGAGTCAGCGCACAGTTTGTTGAGGTGGACCGGGCAGATGTCACCAGTGGTGGTGGCTTTGAGGTGTTGTATGGAGGTGAGCACATCAATAGAGGAGACAGGGGTGAAGTGGAAGAGGGGGGTTTGGGGAGTGGGGGTGATGGTAGGGGGTACCAGGGATTCTGGGGGAAGGAGGAGGTATTTTTTTAGAATGCTTTTGTCTCTGACTTGTTGATTTTGTTAGCTAGAGCTGATTGTATAAGGGTGCACCAGGCTTTGTCCTTATGGAAACTGTCGCTTGGAGGGGAAGGGGGGGCGGAGATTTGAGTTCCTTGAGGATTTTGAAGAGCTCTCATGTGTTAGAGCTTGCTTTGTTAATTCTGACGTTTTTGATGCTGGCTTTGGTGGTCTGGATAGCTGTTTTATACGTACAGGCAATGGTATTGAAGGCCTCCTTATTGGTGGGAGAGGGGTTTTGGTGCCAGAGATGCTAATGGCCGTGTTTGCGCTTGCGGAGGGATATTAATTCCTCTGTGAACTAATCGTGGAAGTAATCTTTTTTGCGAGCTGTGGTTTTGAGCAGGGCATGCTGGTCTAGGGCACTAAGGAGTGCAGTGTTGTAGGCATGGAGGATGGTTTCGGGATCAGTGGCGTCAGGTTGCGCCTCAAGGGCAGCACAGATGGTAGGATACAGCAGCTCTTTGGTCAGTTTGCAGGTGTGTCTGTGTGGGGGGGCACTCGTTGTAGGGGTAGCGGTGGTGGGTACAAATGATATGGTAAAGCAGATCAGAGAGTGGTCGGTCCATGGTACAGGGCCTGTGGAAGTAACTTGAACGGGTAGGTTGATAGGTAGGATCCAGTCGAGGATACAACCTTTATCATGGGTGGGGGAGGACACCATTTGGGAGAAGTTCATCTCCTTGAGGGTTGTGGTGAGGTCTGCAGACTTAAGGTCAGTGGGGTCTTTGTAGCCTCGGTTGAAATCACCTAGGAGTAGGAATTTGGTTTTAGGCTTAAGGAGAGGGGCAATGAGCAGGGGGATGTCAGCGTCCGGGTGCTGAGGTTGTTGGGTTGGCAATAGAGAAGTATCAGGGTTTGAAATTGAGATTTGATGAGCAGGAGCTGAAACCAGCTCTTGGGTGTCAGACATCACCCTGTAGGAAGGAGCTACCGCAGGGGAACCAGGAACTACCAGATAGGCTCTTTAACTTTTGTCAATTTTGTATGAACCGTTGTGTTTGGATGTGTATTATATGTGTTCTAATTCTTCTTTATTAACATTCTCAAATACTCAAAAGTTAATGTTATATGCTTGGAAGGCACCAGTTTTCCCTAGAATCCAAATGTAGTCGTTGGTTTCAAGCTAATCAGTCTCTACTATGCTAGAAGCAGGAGTTAAATAGCTCCCAGCTCCCCTCAATTTTGAACCCCGAGTATGTTGATAGTGTATTGGGGGTATGATTTGGCTAATAGGAGTTCGTATCCAGACAGGGGTGGGAGGTTCTGATGGAGAGGGTGGATTTGGATATGATTGTGACGACTCCACCTTGGTTTCCTTCTCTGTGGGTTCTCAGTATGGACTAGCTGGTTGGTAATTCTAGAGATAATGGATGGCCAGCTGCCTCGTGCAACCGAGTGTCAGTTAAGGCTAGGAGGTAAAGAGTTTATTCCAAGTATGAAGTGGGCGCCCAAGGAGCGTGCATGGATGAGGGCACAGATGAGTAGTTTAGCACGAGGGGTGAGGAGGGTGTTGATAGGTGGGTCGGGTGGATTTGGGTGGGCGGGTCAGGCTGCGTGTGGGGGGTTGGTGGAGTGCTTGGTATTTTGTGGCATGCATGGGGTTGTCTCATAGGGTGTATGTTTTGGATTGAGTGGGCGGGATTGGCGTTGTTGGTGCATGGATGGTTTAGGTCTGCCGGCTAGTCTGATGTGAAGTCTGTGCAGGCGTGATGTGGCAAGGCATGGGGCTGTGTGCAGATTAGTCAGGTTAGTGGTCAGGGAGGGTGAGGGTTGTGTGGTACGTGTACTATTGAGAGAGTGCAGTGTCAGTTTAGATGGGGGTTGCTTGCTGGAGTATATGGGGTAGCAGATGGTGTGGTGGGAGGTGGCGGCCGGATGATGTTGTTGAGGGCTGGGTTGTTAGAGTGATGGTGGGGTTCCAGTTTTGGTTCCGGTATGCAAGCAGCGAGCTTCGGGGGGGCTGTTTGGAGTTTAGGGGCAGCCATAGGGTTTTACTGGTGGGGTGTTGAGTGTTGTGGTAATGCATAGGGCCTGGTAATCGTAGTGGCACAGGGGAAGGCAGCAGGAAGCAACATTTTACATTTATCCTGGGGGGCAATAGCAGTGGCGCAGGGCATGGCAGCAGGAAACAACATTTTACATTGATCCTGGGTGGCAATAGCAGTGTCATAGGGAAAGGCAGCTGGAAGCAACATTTTACAGTTCTCTTGGGAGGCAATAGCAGTGGCGCAGGGTAAGGCAGCAGGAAGAAACATTTTATAATTATCCTGGGAGGCAATAGCAGTTGAGCAGGCCAAGGCATCATGAATCAACATTGTGCAGACGGTACGTAGAGGGCGCTAGAGGGCCAAACAAGATGGCTGCACTGTAGCGAGCTCCCGCACGGCCAGATATTAATCCTGAATAATCCTGCATAATTTTGGAATTCTACCGCCCTGACCTGAGTCTGCCTAAACCTCCTAGACTTGCTACACTCACCAGTGAAAATTTGTCAAAAATCGGTGCCCCGGTGACCCCTAACATGGTAGCCCGCGCTCGCGTCCTGTGTCATCCGAGTAGGCACATCCACGGCTGGGGCCGTATGCAGTCATCAGCGCCCGAGCGGAGCCCCAGAGTGACGGCGGCTCCTCCCCGCCACTCCCCGCCACTCGAGAGAAGTGCCGTGCGGTGCACCCGTGAGCAGCGGATGAAGAGCAGAGCCGGACCCCACCCCCCGCCGAGTCGACAATATGTGACACGCGGCCCGTGGTTGTGGCCGGAGCAGGCATCCGAGGCATGCAGCGGCGGAAACGAGTCCCCAGCCGGAAGAGAAGAGGATCGAGCACATATCCACCTCTAACGTCCGGACCCGACGCCGGGCGCGGCGTACCCAGACAGGAACCAGGGAACCACGGCCCTCCCTGGAGGAAAGAGATCCACACAACACACGAAGGACAGACTGAGCCCAGTGGCGGGCCCCGAGCAACAGACTGCTCGGCACAGGTACGGCGCGGGCTGGGTGGTAACTCGGTCTTAACTGCCTCGCTGCGTTCCCATACTGCTCCAACCCCGCGCCGCACACACAACCCGCATCTGCCGCCACGACGGGGAAAACAGACCGGCCTACATCGCCAAGCAGTGTCTCTCCTCCCGGCAAGCACACCACTGGGCTCCCGGAAGAACGCATTACCAGCAACTTACACCAGAGCTGGGCTCGACTTTCAAGCTCCCTCTCATACCGTGATAACTGGCACCACGAATCCAAGCTCCTCCACAAGGAGTAATGCATAGACGTCTACGGCAGTCCTGGTCCAATAAGGAAGACAGACAAATCCCAGAGAAAACTAACCTTCGAAGCTGGAACTGCCTCCAAAACCCCTAGACTCCAAGAAGAACCGGAGTACCCAATAGATGGTGAACACCAAATGGCAGAAGGGAGCGCTGCAATCGACATCAAGGGTCTCTTGCTGGAACTGAAGGCGGGCATCGGGAGTCTAAACAATAAAATGGACGGCCTCTCCTCTAAAGTCGATGTCCTCCAACACAGAATGGACACCCACCCTGAAAGCCTCAACGAGGTGGAACAACGCATCTCCAACCTCGATGATAACACAGTGACCCTAGAAGCCAGAATCTCTCAGCTCGAGACCCAAATGAAGGTCACTAGCTCCAAGTGCAAAGATTTGGGAGGCCGTTCCCGACGGAATAACATCAGGATTATTGGGGTGAGAGAACACCAGCCTGACACAAAAATGGAGGACTTTGTAGAATCACTATGCACAACCCTTTTCGGCTGAGATGCCCTCTCACACCTCTTTGTTGTGGAACGAGCACACAGAATCCCATCCGTCAAACCCATCCCAGGGACTCCCACCAGGCCAATAATAGCAAAACTACTCAACTATAAAGAACGCGACGCCACCTTGCAACTGGCCAGGGAGAAAGGAGAGCTCCTCCACGATGGGGACAGGATACATTTCTATCCAGACTTCTCCCCAGCCGTTCAGCCCCAGAGAAGATCCTTTACTGCTACAAGACAAAGACTAAAAGAGAACCAATTCTCTTACTCAATGCTCTTCCCGGCGCACCTCAGGGTCCAGCATTGGGGGAAAGTCAATTTCTTCCAAACACCAGAGGAGGCCAACGCTTTCCTGGATCGCGAAGGATGCCCAGGGCTGAGCACCAACCAAGCACCAATGCAAAGAGAAAGAAGCCGCAGAAACCCCTCTTGACAGTCTCAAGGTCATTGGCACTAAAACCGGAATACAAAAACACAGCAACTGGTCTAAATGTCACTGGAGTCTAGCACTCCACAGCTGTGCAACTTGGGAATCCCCTGTCGCCCCTTGCACAGCAAAGTTAATTCAACAGTTCATTGTTAATGGGTGGGAAAGTAAGGGATGGATCCGCGCCGTTGCCGATCTCACCCTGACCAAAAGCACCAACAGGCGAGTTGGGGTTTGCCTGTGTAAGGAAGGACGTTAGAGAACAAGGTTGGGAATGCACCCCAGACCGCCGACCCCGTCATCCCCTCAGCTCACCGTGCTCTGTCACTCCCCCTCCTCCGCTTGCTCTGGAGACCGGCAGGTGTCAGTCGCCGACGCTACCATCAACACCAGAAGATCCCTCATGTCAAGCCTAACAGCAGCACAAATATTCACAATAAGCGAATAATTCAAGGTCGCCACTTGGAACATTAGAGGGGGCAATCGCCCCTCAAAAACAAGGAAGCTCCTGCAATACCTGAAGAGACATGACATAGACGTTGCCATGCTCCAAGAAACGCATCTCCTTCCCGAAAAAGAGCACCAATGGACCCGCAGCTGGGGCTGTCATAAGTACTTCTTCTCGTACTCAGCCTATGCCAGAGGAGTGGCAATCCTGATCAACAGACAATCCGGGTTTCGACTAGTAAACTCCATTAGGGACACCGAAGGCAGATCCCTCTTGGTGAGAGGTATAGTGGAAGGAAAAGAGGTCACTTAAGTCAACTCATACGGACCCAATGTAGATGGAGCAAATAACTTTGACTGGGTGCTCACACACCTCGCAACACAGGCAGCGGGAACGATCATCTGGGGAGGCAACCTCAACACCGCCCTGGACCCAGCTAAGGACAGGTCGCGCAACACAACTTGGTAGACGCATGGAGACACAATAACTGGGAACAGCGCGACTACACATTTCATTCAGCAGTGCACAACTCCAGAATAGACTACCTTTTTATCTCCACCGGAGGTTCGCTCCAGCCAGGGCTCTGCCAAATATTACCGAAAACCCTTTCCGATCACTCCCCGGTAACCCTCATCTGCAATCCAGCCACCAACAAGTCTCACCTACTACATTGGCGCTTCAAGCCGGGCTCACTGCAGGACCAATTGTTCACCTCAGAACTCAGCGATGAGATCTCAACATTCTTGGAAAACAATGTGGGTTCAGTGACTTCGGCACGCATGATCTGGGAGGCACTTAAGTGCTTCGTGAGAGGGGTCTGCTTGGCCAAAGAAAACGGCATCCTTAAACTGATCCATCAAGAGTTAAGCTCCAGTGAAGAGCACTTAAAAACCCTCGAGCTTAAACTCTCTGCCGCGGATGACTCAGCAGTCCAGGCAGCTCTTAAGAAAGAGCTACAAACGTTCAGGACCACAGCGGAACAAGAAATAAAACTCATAAGCCGGAACAGCCAGATCCGTCACTATGGCGAAGGCCAAAAACCTGGGGCCCTCCTAGCGAAGCTGGTAAATGCCGACAGGAAACTCACAATGGTCGAGAGAATACGCTCTAGTCACGGCACAATCATGCACACAGATGAAGAAATAGCAGATACATTCCGATCCTTCTACCAAGACCTCTACACCTCTAAATACACCACTGACACCGAAGCATTACACAGATATCTCGAAGACACTGAGCTATATTGGGTAGAAAGAGATCTGCACGAACCCCTCAATGAACTCATCACATCAGACGAAATAGTCGAGCCATCAAATCCCTCCCCAACACCAAAGCCCTGATGGTCTAACCGGGGAATTCTACAAAGCCTTCACAAATACCCTAGCCCCCCTTCTCTCCGAGGTTTACCGTGAAGCACTAGAATCAGGCTCCTTCCCACAAACCACCCAAGAGGCCAATATTGTCCTTCTACATAAATCCGGCAAACCCCCAGAAGAATGTGCATCATATAGACCCATCCCCCTACTTAACTTAGATAACAAAATACTGGCGAAAATACTTACCAGGTGGCTGCTACCACTAATGCCGGGTCTCGTACTTGCGGATCAGGCCGGCTTTGTACCAGGCCGCAACACGACATTCGGCATCAGGAGGCTGTTCGGGGTCATGGAAGCTCTCAACCCCGATCATCAAGCTGTCGCTGTTTTACTTGATGCCGAGAAGGCTTTCGACTCGGTGGAATGGCCCTTCTTATTCGCAGTACTCACTCGGATGGGCCTAGGAGCCTGTTTCACTAAACTTGCATCCCTACTTTACAACAATCTCCAGGCGACAATAGTAGTAGGATTGGTGAGATCGACTCCCATCAAGTTACAACGGGGTACCAGGCAAGCCTGTCCTCTGTCAGCATTGATATTTGCATTAGTAATGGAACCCCTGGCGTCGTCCCTTTGATCCAATCAGCTCCATCGGGGACTCAGCATAGGCCCGCACAGGCTGATCATATTCCTATATGCAGACGATGTAGCGTTGTTCGTCCATGACCCTGTCGAAAACCTGAACCCCATAATGAGAGCGGTAATTAAATTTGGGGCAATCTCCGGGTTAAAAATGAATCATACCAAATCAATAATATTCCCGCTCACCCCCGCCAGTGCACCATTTGCTGACGACTTTCACTTTACATGGGAGACCTCACGGGTACGCTATCTAGGAATATTAATATCGCTAAACTACCATGAAGTCTTTCAGGACAACTACAAGTCAACATTAAAAATACTTCAAGATAAGGTTAATCATTGGAAATCTCTCCCGCTAACCCTGTGGGGCAGGGCCTCCTTAGTTAAAATGCTAATTTTGCGAAACTTCTTTACCTTTCCTCTAACATCCCCATTCTTCTCACACAACCTTTTTTGAGGAAACTCAAGAGTCTTGTCCTTGAACTCCTATGGGCAGGCAAACCCGCCAGAAAGGCTCATTCAACCCTTATACTCCCGGTATCTAGCGGGGGACTTGCTCTCCCGGACTTGGAGAGATACTATTGGGCGGCGCAGGCGCAGTTCCTCGGCCACTGGTACAATACTCACCTTGTCAGACCCCATGTCCAAATAGAGCGGGCCCTGGCGACTCCTAATCTGCTGAGGGCAGTGGTCATTAGTCAGCTCCCAGTGCCCTATAACATTATTAATGTTGTCCTCACTATTTATGCGGTCTGGAAAGAGACTTTCATTAAAATACGGAGTCTCAGTGAGATACTCAGCCCTCCTCCCGATCAAATTCATCCCTGGGATCCCTCTGACCTCTGAAAAAGTTTTCCATACCTGGGTAGCCAAATTACAGCTAAACACCATAGGTGATCGGTTCACTGAAGGTATCTTTATGACCCCACAGCAGGCATCAGAGAGAGGAGGCACTACCGCTCTAGATAAGTTTCTTTATTTTAGAACTAGATACACCCTCCAAGCACTCTTCCCCACCTTCCCACGTCAACCCTTGACTTGGCAATTATTGCACAACGTGATTCAAACGCAGGGGGAGGGAAGACTAGTTTCAGTCATCTATAAATCTATCCTAACTGACACAGCAACCATTAACCCCCGCACGAAAACTAGATGGGAAAAATCCCTTCAAGCAGTGATCCCCGATGGAGGATTGGACATTTATACTAAGACAAACGCAAAAAATAGCACTAAACTCAAGTCTCAAGCAAATTCATTTCAACTTTCTCCGTCAGACATACTTCACCACCACTAAAAAGAACAAACAACATCCAGACTCACCGGCAAAATGCGAGAGATGTGAAATCTTAAATGCAGACTTTGTACACCTCGCATGGGACTGCCCCAAGTTATCACCCTTTTGGTCCCAAGTCCTTCAGATCACGTCGACAATTATAGGAGAAGAAGCACAACCCATCCCGACGGTGGCACTCCTCGGGATGACGCAACACTTTTCTCCAGTTGTGAGGAACCTGACAGGTGTGCTACTGACCCTGGCCCGCAGAAGAGTCGCCATGTCCTGGGGACGGGAGCCAGTCCCATCGGTAGCAGACTGGCGGAAAGACATCCCTTACTGCCAAGACATTGAGTCTGCTTTCATCAAAACACTGCCACAACACGCACGACCTCCCGACATCTGGGGCCCGTTCGTGGCATTCCTAATCAACCAAACAGCCGATGATGCATCGTCCTCGACAGGAGAACTCGGCACCTGATACAAGAACACAAACCTTAGCCAAGCCAAAAAACCCTGGCATAAGTACTTATCCACATGGAGGAGGGTTCTAACTACGGCAAGGGTTGACAGACTGAGTGGGAGTGCGGGGGAGGTGGGTCAGGCGCTTTGGGAACACACCCCTTTGAGTTGTGATTGTTAATGTAATAAGTTTGGAAAAATACAAAAATAAAGATTTTAAAAATAAAAATAAATAAAAAAATTGTGCAGACGGTACATTCACCAGTGGCTTTGGTGAAAGTACATTGATCAATGGGATTTGACAGGGTGTTGTGCATGGACGTACAGGCTTGATGGCAGTATCTGGAGATAACGCACTTGGAAGGTTGTTGTTGTGAACAGTTTGGTCAGTGTGGGGCAGAATGGTCCAGTGTCTGTTGTTGTCAGACTTACAGTCTTTGGTGTGGCCAGTGGTTGTGCACGGGGGCCAGGGCTCATGTAAACCTGAGCTCGGATTACAGGCGTTGGTCATATTGCACAATCAGGAGGGTGCGTATGCGTACATCGATAGTGGCATAGGCATTGGACTCTGATGCAGTAGGGGCAGGAATCTGGTTGGGGGAGGCAGGGAAAGCGTGGATAGTTGCAGCGGTGTCATGGAGACCATTGGGCGCTCTACACATGCGCGGTGCAGGATGGAATAGCGTTAGGCGAGATATGATTTGGTGATAGAGGGGAGCTGCACCGCCGGGCAAGCAGGCATCAGTGTTCTGCAGCTTGGCCTCTTACCTGGCTGAGGTATAGTGATCTATGTAGTTGGTTGCAGCAGCTGCAGTGGATGCATTCTTGCGAGCAGCGGTGTGATGTTGGAGTTGTATACCCGGCCATCCCGGGATAGACAGGGAAAGACAGGGGCCTTAGACCAGGGCCTTTGGTCTGGGCCCGACAGAGCCTTAGGATTTGCAGCTGGGGGCACCCAATCAGGAAGCTCTTTGAAGCTGGGTGGCTCTCCAGGCATTTCAGAGGACACATGCACACAAGGCAGTGCGGCAGCTGTCTTAGGGGTGGTTTTTAAACCACTGATGTCAGTCAGAGCATGGGTTGCAGATGCTGGTGCCTCGATGTTAGGGGGCACATCATGCTCCTTTGTAGATCTTTGTGGAAAGACAGGGGCCTTAGATCAAGGCCTTTGGTCTGGGCCCAGCGTTCCCTCCCAGCTCACCATAGCCTCTGGATTTGCAGCTCGGGCACCCAATCAGGAACCTGTGCAAGATGGATACACAGAACACTTCAACAAGGCACTCAAATCTCAAAATTCCCCAGTATAAAAAAGAAATCCAAACCACAAATATACTCGTCTGATAGAGATCTGCCAAGAAGCAGATATTGTTGCTCAACCTGAATGAAAAACTAGACAGCCAGGCTGGGTCATTGAAAACATAATCCATCTAAATCATTTGGGCTTTATTAGAATTAATGGGAGTGCAAACACCAGACATATATTGGATATTGTACACCACAAAAGGAAATGTTCTAGTTTGCATAGATGTTAGGAAGGAGTTCAATCATTTTCAGTCGGACTGTAGGTTTGCCGTCATGCGAATAGAAGTGTGAAAGGGGGCATTCTGCAATAATGTGCAGGTACTTTACAAAGGAGCCGCAACAAAGTTCAACACAGAGTTTGGTCGACCTGTTTTCCAATATCAAAAGGAACTCGGCAGGGCTGCTCGTGATGATCCATCTGCTTTTGACATCTCACTGGTGCTGTCAGTAATAAGTATTTAAAACTGCAAGACCTGAGCTTGTGGGTATGGACTACACTAAACTGCTTGAATGAGCATGTATTGATCAAGATTGCAATTTACCCTGTAAAGTGGTTATTGGACCTCATAACATACATTTTTGTCATGAACGTCTAGTAAAAGAAATTATTTCCTGCTTTATGGCCGAACTATGGACTACGAAATATGCCTGCATTGGAAGCACAATTTAACATGCAGTATTCAAAGAGGCATGTAATTTAATATTATTATTAGGGTATTTATTAATATGGCATTTGGATAACACCTATTCCCATTGGTATTCTCAAAGGACTGTTGGTAGAACGCCCTTTGGAGGACCAAAGTCCATGGTATGAGAGACTGGTCAGAAGAATTTAGAATGAGTGTGTGCATATTAGCCAAGACAAAGGTAGGTAGGGGTGGCTAAGTCCCTGCTAGCGACCCCTGTAGAGATAGCTTGTGGTTGGGTGCTGTGAAGGTTGTCGGAAGAGTATGCAAGTCAAGGAGACTGATTATGTGTCCAGCTAGACTGAATTTTTATCATGGGACTTGGCTGCATTCTAGTATGATATGAGTCATTTATAACACGCCTGTACACAAGTGTTTCTAGGCGCAACAAGACAAGGAACGGACGACAGAGGAAGGACAAAAGACCAATCTTACTAGGACTTGTGTCATTCTGATCGTGTAAATGCAGGGGGAGGGCAGAGAAGTGTCAGGGGTGGAGGGGGAAGGGAAAAGTGCAGGTAGCTCATAAGTGCTGCCGGTAAGTGGCTCATAAGTTCAGAGAATCAGGGGACTGTGGGGTGGCAGATACAGACCCGTAAGTGCACAGGAGGACCGGAGGCAGTGCAAGGGCAACGACATGCAGGAGTCTGGACCCGAAGTTCAGTGTGGCCAGGTGACCACTGTGCAGAGCAGTCAGGGACATCAGCAAGTGAGAGGGAGAGAGAAAACGGAAGCGGAAAGGAAGGTCTTGAGTTGCTTCCGGAACCGGAGGTGGTCATGCTCAAGTTTTAGAGAGGCTGGGAGGCTGTTCCAAAGGGAGACCCCAGCAGAGGAAAGAGATCTACCCCCCACTCTCTGCCTGGAGAAGTGTCTGACCCTCAGAGAGTTTGATGTGGATGAGCAGAGAGCTCCAGAATGAAGATGCTTAGGAAGAGAAAGTTGGAGGTAGTGCAGTCCCCAACCCCAGAAAGCCTTGTGGGCGATGCAAAGGGTCTTGAACTTGATCCTTGCAGCCACAGGGAGCCAATGGAGAGATTTCAGAGCTGGAGAGATACGATCCCTGGGATTGAAGCCAAGGACAAGTCTCAATGTTCTGTTCTGGATAAGTTGTAAAGAGCGAAGCGTAGAGGCAGGTAGATTTAGAAAGAGGCTGTTACAGTAGTCCAGCCTAGAGAAGACCAGGGCTCTGGAGACAGTGAGCTTCTGTGGGGAAGTGAGAAAAGGAAGAATACCTCTAAGGAGGTTCAGCCGATAGTGTGACTTCTTAGAAACGTCAGATGTATGTATGTATGTATGTATGTTTGTCAATTTGTATAGTGCCGGCAGCCCGCAGGCATCAGGGCGCTCCAACAGACAAACACAAAGTTAATGGCCTCCTGTGGCTGTGTGCAAGGCTCAGAATATATCAAAGGAAGAGACCCTATTACCTAAACAGGTGAGTCTTCAGGTGTTTTCTAAAATTAAGGTGATTTCCTTCTTGTCTGAGTGCCAGTGGGAGTCTATTCCACAGCTGTGCTGCTAAAACAGTGAAAGATATAACCATACCTGTCTTAAGCTTGTATTTGGGTACTATTAGTAGGCTCTGTCCTTCAAAATGCACTTATGAACAAATGTCATAGCCTTGAATGTTATCCTCTCTTCGACCCTAAACCAGTGTAGAGATTTTCTGGCCTAGATAGTATGGTCCCCTCTCCTAAGATTCTTAACTTACCTCAGTGCATCATTTTCAATAACTTGACATCTAGCCAAGTCCTTTGCAGATCCACCGGTGAGTAAGGCATTCCCATAGTCCAACGTGGATAACACAATGGCCCTTACAATTGTGGCCATGTTGCTTTCATTGAGATAAGGACTAATAGCCCTCAGAAGGCAGAGGTAATCAGACATGTGAGGAGAGAAGGAGAGGGTGGAGTCTGTGGGATATATTGACCCACTAAACTGTGCTTTACTACATCACTTTGCTGCATTTGTGCAAGCCATCATCCTGCCACCCACATTTCAGGCGGGGTGGAACAGGGGACACACTGCAGGAGTGTGCCAGCGTGCTCTGACACATTTAACTGGAATTAAATGAAAGAGGCAGCATTGCTTTGCTGAATATCCAAGATTCCTTTTCCAAATGAGAACTTGTTCATCTTCAAAAATGCTGTTTGATGGCACAGGCCTCCGGCCCAATCACATACAATGGTTACAGAATGGGATTTTACCCAGATTACACCAAGGAAGTCCAAAAGGCCCGCCAGTCGTTCGATTCAGTTAAGAAGAAACTCCAGTCGCTATCAATTAAGTATGCTGTGTTCTTTCCGGCAATGCTGAAAGTCCATTATGAGGGCACCACCCACCTGTTCTATAACCCCAAAGATGCATGGGATTGGCTTGAGACACAAGTCCTCAATGGTCCTAGAGCATGACGCTCACCTCTTGACCCGTCCGCACAGAAACCTAAGCCCGGCAGCTCTCGCCCCCCTTGACCCCGGTGGACCCGGAAGCCGAAACAACACAGCATCTTGCCAACAGCACCACAGAGAATGGATGAGGCCTCTACACCAAAGGGCTCGACCTACAGCGTAACACCATGGGAACTTTAACTTAGCGGTAGCCGCTCATGCGGTGTAAGCACTACCCCAGTCCGGGTTATCCCGAAGAAGTTCTCCAGTTAAAAGTTTCATGTTTGGGTGACTGGTGCTCCCAGTTGGGGGGGGGGAGTACAGGGTGGAGGGAGTTCTATGGGTGAAGGCAACTGGAATCACAAGATGAGAAGGCAAGACACCTATTCACACCGGCACAGGAACCATAAACTGCCCACCGGTGGGGCCAATGATACCTGCACTATCCAGCTACCAGTCACATAATCACATGGCAACCTCTGGACGTCTCCTTCCTATGAGTACACCTGGGTACCCCGAATACACACCAAAACCCCACTGCTCCTCCCTGATGCCTCACAACGAGACCCAGGCAGATAGAGCAAACACCAACAAGCTCTCCTTATTGTCCTGGAGTGTCAATGGCCTAGGTTCCAGTGTGAAACGAAGATTGGTGCTCCAGTATCTCAATCGGTACTCACCAGACATAGTTTTCCTTACTGAAACACATCTGATCGGCACTGAAAACAGATTCTTTAAAAGATCCAACTACCCGCATACCTACCAAGCTGGGTTCACAAAGGGTGCCAGGGGTACAATGATACTCATCCATAAACAAGTCCCCCTACAGGTCAGGAAAATACAGACTGACCCTCGGGGCGGTACGTGATACTGCTCGCGGACATCTGGGATGAGAAATGGGATCTTGCTGTGGTCTACGCTCCCCCCACGCTCACGAAGGAACTACTTGGAGAACTGCAGAATTTACTCCTGGAGGAGGAAGCCAACTTGTGGGTGATAGGAGGGGACTTTAACGTTATGGATGTCATAGCCGAGAGGTCCCACAGGAGGGCTGCAAACCGACTCGCCCCTAAACCACTCTTTGCATTCACCGAAGCACTGGGGCTATCGGACACTTGGCAATCACTGCACAACGACGAAGCCGGCTTCTCCTTTTTCTCCAGTGTGCACAAAACACTCTCCAGAATTGACAATGCCTTCATCCCCCGCAACACATCCCATAGGCTTCTATCTGCTGAATTCCTGGCAAGAGGCATCTCGGACCACTCTCTGCTCCTTATAACTATGAAAAATGCTCGCCGACACCCAGATATCACCTGGCGCCTGAACACATACCACCTGCGGCTTCCCGAAATAGTGGAAGAACTTGAGAAAAAGACCACAGAATACTTCGAAATAAACAAAGGCTCAGTGGAATGTCTGATCTCGATATGGGAGGCATATAAAACCGTCCTCCAAGGAGAAGCCATCTCCGCGGTATCTGCCCAACGGAAACGACATGCTCAAAAGATCAGGGAGGCAGAAACGCAAGTACAAGAATGTGAACAACAACTCCTTGCACATAACACCAATTGCGCAAAGGAAGCCCTGGTAACAGCACAAGAAGCCCTCAGCAACATAGTTCTGGATAATGTGCAAGTGGCCCACTGGATGGTTCGGAGTCAAATCTATGAGAAAGGAGACAAGGCAAATAAAACCCTGGCCTGGTTAGAGAAACGTGGACAAAGCAAAGGGCATGTGTGTGCTATGAGATCTCCGGAGGGGGTGCTGTTGATGGAAGACTCTGACATAGTGGAAACATTTGCCGCCTACTATAAGAAACTTTATACTCCACCAACCGAATGCCCCACACCAGAGCCCTCTTGCTTCCTCGACCGGATTGAGATCCTGAAACTGTCAACACAACAAACAGATCTCCTTGACGCCGAAATCACCGAGAACGAAATCCAGGAGGCGCTCGCACAACTCCAACCTGGGAAAACCCCAGGCCCCAACGGGTCCCCAACGGAGACTTGGAAATGCCTTGGCGGCACACTCACGGCTCATATGCACCGCATGTTCCTACGCAGCAAAGAACAAGGCGCACTCCCCCCTGACCTCAGGAGGGCGAGCATAGTAGTCATACATAAAACCGGAAAGCCCCCAGAACAATGTGCCTCCTACCGCCCTATTTCGTTGATCAACGGTGAAGCCAAGGGCCTCGCCAGGGCACTAGCTAACAGACTGCTCAAGGTGATAGAGACACTCGTCCACCCAGATCAATGTGGATTCAAATCCACCCGCATGAACTTATGTAGAGTCCAACTTGCCCTAAGCAAAGCCCCAGAAATACCGTCGCCACTGGCACTCCTGGCGGTGGACTTTGAGAAGATGTTTGACTCTGTGGGGTGGGACACCTTATGGGCAATCATGGCCCGAATGAACGTCGGGCAAAGCTTCATCTCGTGGGTTAAACTCCTGTACGCATCCCCAGAAGCCACTGTGAGGGTGAACGGCAGGTCCTCCAGACCATTCCTCCTGGGCTGAGGAACCAGATAGGGGGGCCCCCTCTCTCCGCTCCTCTTCCTCCTCGCTATTGAGTCACTAGCAATTGAACGTAGATCAAACAAAAATTGGTCCGGATTCGCCTGGCCAGGGGGAGGGGAGAACCAGCTCTCGCTGTACGCTGATGACCTCCTTATATATCTTAGTGACCCGATCACCTCCTGCCCGACTGTATCCCTTATCCTGAAAGAATACCAAACCTTCTCTGGGCTAAAGGTGAACAAGGCCAAAACCATTTACTTCCCGATCCAGGGGGGCGAATCTGCGATCCTAGTGACTTGCCCCTACCATGTATGTATCAGGGAGTTTAAATACCTGGGCATACACATTGGCCCGACCGTAGACGGATTCCTTCAACCCAACCTACAACCTGTATTAGAGAGGTTTAACAGAGATGTCTCCCATTGGCAATCACTCCCCCTATCACTAATGGGCAGGGCAGCGCTGTTTAAAATTATGACACTCCCAAGACTCCTATACATTCTCCAAAATGCCCCACTTCCCATCTCCCATGAAACCTTCACACTCATTGACAGGAATCTCTGCACGCTGCTATGGGGAGGGAAACAACCCAGAATCGCCCTCAATACACTCCAGAAATCAGTGTGGGAGGGAGGCATTGGTCTACACTGTATATGCACATACTACCTAGCGACACAGATAGGGGTGGTAAATGATTGGCTACACGCAGACCCCACACTACCACACATCCGCATTGAAATAGAGACCATGCTCCCGGTGCCGCCACTACAGGTCTTATATGCCACTAACAACCAATTCCCGACAATACCAAGAATAACACGTCATATCCAACATGCCTGGGGGGATGCACACAAGCTGGTTGGCTGGAAGGCAAAACCAACACTGGCCCAACCCATATGGCACAACGCACATCTCCCAGAAATAATGAAAATTGGCTCTTTTGAACACTGGGGAACAAGAGGGATAACCACACTAGCACACGTGATCCAAGAGGGTTGCCGCCTAAGCTTTGATACCCTGCAAGACAAATTTGGCTTGGCACCTATGGACCGGTTTCAGCAGGCGCAACTAGCTCACGCCATACTCGCCCAGTTCCCAGACATAACCATACCCCCCTGTTCCCCCATAGAGACCAACGTTCTCCCGCAACAAATCCCCTACAAAGCCACCTCTGCCCTCTACCAGGCCCTTAACTCCTTCGGGGCTAAACAACTTGATAGGCTGAAGGAAAGGTGGGAAAGAGATCTGGGTGATCTGGAACCAGAGGACATGATAGACGTACTAATGGCCCCCCCGAGAGATTGGGATTGAAGCCAAACTCAGACTGATACAACTCCGAATACTCCACCGCTCATACTACTCACGTACAGCAATGGCCAGATGGGGAGGGACCAACGACGAGAAATGCATTCGATGCAAACGAGAGGTGGCCACCTTCTATCACATGATTTGGGAATGTCAAGTATTACAAGTCTTCTGTGGGGAATGCATTAATACTATCTCCACTATTCTAGGGACACCAATTCCTAAAGACGCCAAAATGACACTCCTGGGCATGTGGGGAGAAGTGGATCTGACTAAGAACAAAAAGAAAATCCTGGCGGTGGTGCTGGGTGCGGGGAAAAGGCTTATTGCCGCAAAATTGGGCTCAGCAGACCCACTAAATCTGAACCGCTGGAGCAATGAACTAAACAGATGCGCAGCTCTGGAACGTTGAATCTACAATGTGAGGGGCAGCCCCCGCAAATTTGAAAAGATATGGGGCAAATGGCTCGATGCTCACTGAGACACACCCCTTCCCTACCTCCCTCCCCCCTCCATCCTTGCTCTTCCCCTTCACCCCCTCCTTAACTCAAAGACATGAGACGTAACCAGTATTGCCAGTTACTACCTGCTTCGCGATTGTATGAATGCTCATTTGTCCTGTGCCGTCTTTGCCACTGACAATACCGCTGTGTTTTTCTGACAAATGCCTTTGTTTATATCCATGTTGTTGTTTGCTGTTTAAATCCAAATAAACAGAGTTATTTTAAAAAAGAATGCTGTTTGATGCTAAATTCATCCATTCCTCATGAAACTACTATGATTGAAAAGGCGCTGCCAGGCCCAAGAAGTCCTTGTGCCTCTGTAAAACCGGTCATAGTTCCTGAATGAAAGGCCCAGTCAAAGTAGCTTGGAAAGAAATAATGTTTACTAACGCAGCAACGCGGGTTCATTTTCTATACAATGTAGCAAACATCAGCTGTCTTCAAAAGAACTTTAACTATCTGAGCCTGGTCAGTTTCATATACCAGTGTTCAGATAAAACTCATTAATTCAAAGGAAAATTACTTTAGCTGCAAGGACATTGTGGAAATCTGAGTGAGCTGGCCAAAACCGAATTAAAGAAAGAAATGTCAGCTTGCACTACGTGTGAAAATAGGCTGCTTACAAAATAAGGAAAAACTAATGCCTGTGTTTTAAAACAGTACACTGGTAAATAAAAGTTTTACTTGTCTTTAGAAATATAAAGGAGTTTGTTACTGGGGAGACTATATCACATGTGTTATTTGATGTAACAGGCTTATTTAATTCTGGATTTAAGATCAAAAGTAAAAGATGTTAAACCCCGGGTGGCTTGAGTTACCAAGTTGAAAAACAGGTTTTCTGCCAAAAGGGCTATCTCTCCCAGCAGATCCTGCCAACCCACTGATAATTATAGGGTGGAACAGACATTCATCTCTGTTGGAACCCAGGACAATTCAGGGAAGGAACCCGGAGGTGTGAAAGACCCTAAAAACTTCAATCAGGCTGAAGGAACCCACCATCCTGCTTGAAAGGAAATGCCAGTTGGTGTCAGCTGGAAAGAAAAAAATGACAGACAGCGACTCCCATTTGTTCTAAAGACTATTCCATAAGGAAACTTTAAAGACTTTTAACTCAGCAACCAAAATTGGTAAAAATGTAGAATTTTCACAGTGTAAAAGTAATTTTGTGGCCTTTAGTTTAAAACTTGGTAGAATGTAGTGACACCAAGGGGACAGAAATAGTGATATATGTGGAATTACAAGAAAAGCATCCATGTTGCAAATGCAAAATGTTGTACATATCTTCCTTATGACAATCCCTACTCACGTGTAAAGTTGTAGAATTTGCAGAAATGTAAATCCCAGTGAAAAGTGTGAAAAACTGATAGAGGAGCGAAACCAGGCCTCACGGACTGGGGGTTTGGATTGAAACGTAAGAAAAAAAATATGTAACCTGTATATCTGATTTACTAAAAGGTTGCAATTGTGTAAATGTGTGTTTGTGGCAAAATTAGATTTTAGTTCCAGTAACTCTGGGAGGTTTCGAGGCACTGTAAATATCACCCGATAAACATGACATCATTTTTCTGAGATCCAATCAGCAAAGAGCTAGGCGGAGACTTCTACCCTTGCCCAATCATATTGTTAGAGGCGTGTGTAGTAAAGCCTGTCCCTGTCATATACTGTGATGATGTCACCTGGCATTATAAATAAGAGCCCCCGACAACAAACAGGGACAACACTGATTCCTGATTTCCTACGCCGGTGTCCTGTTCCTGTCTGTTCCTGTCTTCATCTTGCATTTATCCATCTAAACTCCAGAGCCCAACCGCAAGGCCAAGCATTGCTGATCCTTCTTCAGCTGGGCCTCAATTCTAAAATAATCCCAATAACCAAGGGAAACACTTTGGTGTTTTGGTAAGCAACCTGAATTAACCTGGCTTGCCACTCACGCTTGCTGCTGCCATCCTGCTACCCTGATGCCCTATCTTATGCAGTAACCAGAAGTGCTACCTGGGAACCAGTCCATACCCAACTGATCCTGTTCCGCTGATTTTATCCGGCTATCCTTTGTTAGACCAGATCCGTGTGGTGACAAGAACCGCTGACTGTCCAAAATCCAAAAACTAAAAGTGGACTGTGAGTATCAATAGGAACCATAGAAATTCATAGTATACCATGTCTTGCTTTGTTCCATCCCAATCTCGAAGCTATCCTATTCTGACCCTGAAATTTTATTAATATTGTCAGAAATCATTCTTGAAACCCTGCTTTGATTCTGTGTGCTAGCGCCAACTTCTTTAATAATGTTGTCTTGTAAAATCCTAAACTATTAATCCTGTTTGGTGTTACGCTCACCTGGCTCCCACAGGGGCATCGGTCGGACCCGGACGGCTGCAGTCTCCACCAACGTGATGCGTAGTGCAGAGATGACTGACTGGACCTCCTAATCTTGTCTGCTTGACCCGTAGAAGTATTCTCCTGCAAGTGCAGAGATGGATTTAGCCACCCGTGGATTCAAGTGATGGCATCCCCACAGTCCCCCCCACTAATCACCTCCGATGTGCCCTCTCAGCAATCTCACCTTATAATCTTGAAAGATGAGCTCTCCATCCTGCATGGATTGCAGGGGCGTGTTGAGGCCAGTTACTTCACTGGTATGAAGGCGTGGGAGAGTTTGAGAGTATTGACTCTGAGGTTCATGGCGAGGACCAGTAAGTATCAAGTTCATAGAGTTCAATATGTCCGATGTTCACTCTTGTTCCCCCCTTCCTTCCTTGTCTTGCAGCTGAGTTTGTGAGAAGATGCTCTCGTGGTAGCTGGTGGCGCTCAGGTAAGAGTCTGTATTACCCGACGCTGTCTGGTAAATGCTGCACGTGTTTAGCAAGTTGTTTTTCTCTCTCTTTGCAGGTGCGGCACATGATGATGTGGAGAGTTATAGAACAATGCCTCCGGTGGTAAATCAGGTAAGTCTATGGTGATAAGAGTTATATTTGTTGGTTTTCTCGGCTCACCTTGTTGTTTTCTTTTGTTCCCAGTTGCCGGAGTTCGGGGAAGAAATGATGGAGGCAGTGCCGAATCGAAAGATGCTGCGAGGACTGGTGAGTATGGCGCGGCGGAGCAGCTGGAGATGCGACGCGTACTGAAATGATGTTCTTTCCAGGTCCGGAGGCGAGATGGATCTGGAATCAGGTGAGGAATTTGAAAATAGTTTGTTTTCTAACCTTGTCCTTTTCTTTCCTCTTTGTTTTAGGAGCTCCAGATTCGAGGCGGGCGTGGCAGAAGACTGGTGCTGACTGCAGGCATAGTGAGCGTTACGCTGCGGGATACAGAATAACACGAAGCGTGTGCTGCTGTTCGGGCGTGGTTTAAATAGCCTCCAAAGTGGTTCCAGGTAAGAAGTTCCCCAGAACCACGCCCGAGTAAAAAATAGTCCCTGTAATAAAATAGTCCCATCCAGGCCTCACATTGGCTTGGACTCACTTGCAGCATGGTCTGCATCAGGTAAGTAAAATCGATGAGCCTGGCGCCTAAGGTGCCGGGGCTGTTGGGGTTTTAATAAGTATCTGGATGCCTGCTCCCGGAGCTGATGGGCTTGGTCCTGAAGCCCAGGGGTAGGCATCATGACATTTGGAGTGATTGGACTGGGTCCGCCAGGGCGGGCACGGTGGTGCTAGGGTTGAACTCGGGAGTCAACCCCAGAGCTTAGTGTGTCTCAATCTGGTAGCCTAGCCTGAATGCCCTAGTGTAGAGTAAAACTGTCCTTGTCAAAACTGAATTATTTGCCTTTTTCATGCCTTCATTTTCTCAATAACGCACCTCACTAGATGTTGCATAACTCACTCAATTTACCAGGTAGAGACCTCATTTCACTTCCATATTGTACCTAGGATCCATAGCTACACCCCAACACATAAACCGCATAACGATATTTCACCCATTTTTATTAAAAACCGTTTTGGTAAATTTAGGCGGGAATGGCAAAAGTTTGCTAATTTTACGTGTCATTTTGATTATAAATTGTTTTCAATCTTTCAATCTTCCATGTAATTTCGAATTGTATGCTTTTGCTCAATCCATTGCTTGTGATTGCTAGCATCTTTCCTGTGTTGCTCCAGTAAAGAATTGTTTTTATTTCAAGAGTTTTATTCATTCATTCATTTATTCATCCATTTCCGAGTGTCATTTTAGCATTGCCAGGGTTTGAAATCTGTTTTTCTCTCTTGTTTGGGGAGGGAAGTTTGGGTTTAAATTCTGTTTCTTGTCTGTCATTCCTGATTACCTGCTGATTCTGTTTATTCATTTAAAAATGATTATTTGTGGGTTGAGGGAACCTTGTAGGGAAAACATTCTAACTCAAGAGCTATCTTATCTAAAATCAAAAAGTGCTCCTATTCCCTGGTGTTTTGTAGATGTGTCCATAAAGGGTTGAATTAGGTGCATTGCCTCCATTACTATTGTTCTTATCACCCCATTGGTGATTGCTGCCCCATATTAAAAATTGTATGATTCTTTTAATTTTCAAATAAATAAATATTATATTTTATCAATCAGTCTGGTTCATGGTCCATTGTGACCTGGGTATTTGAAAAGGGTGTGTGATATGAGTGGTATATCATCTCAATACTGAATATAATCTATACCATAAGCATTTCAATTGCACACTGCATTCTGCGCCGTGGCTAAGGTGTGCGTTGCCTGATTGAAATCCTTAACAAATTTGGGGGCTTGAGTCCGGGGATTGATTTGGTTGCCACCCGTGACTGTGTAACACAGCAGACTAACCTGCAGCGTAGTAATACTTTGTGTGGTGTGAATATTGTGTTGCACTGTACAAGCACTGCCCAAAAGAAATACTCTAAGCACCAGGCCTGTCTGTAAAAGTAAAATGAAATCAACCCCGAAATAATTAATAAAGAAAGAACACCTCCAAAATGGCTGTTCTAGTAGAAATCAGTATGGCGAGGGAGCACCTCCTGCACAAGCTTTTTGTCAGAGGTGTGGCCAGAACAGGATGAAAATGGCTGGCTACAGGAAATCACACAAAAGGTCACTGCCGTGAACCTAGATACATGCCAGGACAATGGCCTATTACACCAAGCTCTAAGTGAATTATACATGGCCCCAAAAATTAAAGAGGAGCAAAGCAAAATTGCCAGAATTGCAACCTACTTATACCTCCACATATGAGTGATACGGGAAAAGCATGTTGAAGACACAGTTCTGCCACAGAATCAGATTGAATTATTAAGAGAAAATCCAGACTGATCTAGACTCAGCAGAACAAAGGCTACAGAAGAACCAATAATTGGAGGCAGAATCTAGAGATTATGTCACCAAATTAAAAGAGGATTTGGCTCGCCAACAGCAGGATAATGCAGATCAAGAGACCCAAGCAGAGGAATTGAAAGAGGAGTGTAGGGAAAAGGTTGACTCTCTGCAACCTTTTCCCTACACTCCTCTATCAAGTTAAATCAACAGATAAAATATAATAGGGTCTGCGCAGAGCAAATAGTTACTCTACAAGATCATATAAAGAAATTGGAAGAGGAAAATAACCAATTAATTATGAGAGACCTCCACTCACAAGAGGAATTTGATCAGGCGTGCCAGAAATCCAACACTATCAAAAAACAAAGAGATGACCTGGCTGAACAGAGGGGCACCCTAAACCAAGAGAAAGACACTCTAGGCCAGGAAATAGGCGACTTAAGAACCAAGTTACAGGAAAGTAACTCACGATTGTGCCAGAGAAAACTGTCTCGAGGACGAATGTCTTAAAACCCAAGACAACATGGAGGCGTACCTGAATTCCCCGCACAAAATCTATGAAGAAGACAAGTGCGAGTCTATGTGGATGGGTGCTCCTACCATGTTGACAACAATGGGAAAAAGGAACTAGTGGCCAGCGTTGGGAATGCTTGGGTGAATGATGCCCCGCAACCCTCCGCTGGGTACAAAATCTGCCCCCGTAATAGTCAGGTGGCAGAGTTGATGGCAGTTCATCAAGCCATCCTCACTGCTGTCCAACACCAACTCCATGAACTGGCCATAATCACTGATTCAGATTATGTCCGGAACGGGTTTGTGGAGCACCTGGTTAATTGAAAAACTAGAGGCATGCTATGTGCTAATAACAAACCGCTCAAACATGGCAAGCTCATCCAAAATATTGATCTGGTCACCTCTAGTGGGGTGACCATCTATTGGAAGAACATCAAGGGTCATTCCAGAATAGAGGGGCCAGACAAAACTGGAAACAACCTAGTTGATCAGCTGGCCAAAACCGGAGCCATCCAAGGGGAGCTCCTCGAGATAGAGTTCCTGTTGGGGCAAATCCAGGTCACTGCTATCACTAGGTCCCAGACAAATGCTCACAATGAACTCTCAACTGCCCTATGGAGTAAGGCGACCCCAGATGCTGATTTAATCACTGCACAAAAAGGGGATCTGATTATTGGTAAGTTTTATCAACACATTGAGGACCCTGAGAACTTTCCCCTGACGGATACCGATTACATTGGGAAAGAGGACCTAAGGGTGTTGATGAAATGTCCAAAAACGTTCCAAATCCAAGACTGTTTGTTGGTAAGGAGATCCATATCTGGCTGTGACCAGTGGGTGGTCCCTACCTCATTCCGAAGCCTGATGCTAAGTCACGCCCATGATGCGGCCACAGCCGGTCCTCGGGTGTTTCATACTTCATTAGAAATCTTGCGAGAGGTTGCATACTGGCCACACATGGGGCAGGACCTCGACCAATACTTGAAGGGGTGTCAAGTGTGAGCACAATTTCAGCTAACATCACTCACACACCGAGTTCCCCTCCAGAAGAGGGGGATGACACTGCCTTGGTCAGATTTACATATAGATTTCATCAGGCCCATGATTTGCTCCTCTAGGGGGAACAAGTACATGTTAACCGTAACATGCTTGTTTACCAAATGGGTGGAATGTCTCCCAGCCCCAAATTGCAAGGCAGAAACAGCAGCTGCCCTGATGAGCAATCACACATCTTCTTGCATTTTGGTCTACCCCAAAGGATTGAGTCACACCGAGGTAGTCACTTCACCAGCGAAGTGATGACAAAGATGTGGGAGATACTTGGGGTAAGAAGGAAACTTCATATTGCATACCGCGGTCCTCTAGTGGTGGAGTTGAGAGGTACAATAAAACCATTGTGAGCATACTAAAAATGTTTGTGGCAGACTCTGGGCCAAGTTGGGACATCTGATTACCGCTTGTCCTGATGGCCATCAGATCTACCCTTTCTTCTGCAATTAAGATGTCTCCATTTGAGCTGATGACTGGACGAAGGATTGTGCTACCCCAGCATCTGCTCTATAGAACACAAGAGCAGACATTGATAAATGCCTCCACAACTCATGAGTATGTTGAGAATCTGAGATAACACCTTCAACGTGCTTTTGCGTACGCTCAGCGGAATCTAGAAAGATCTGCAGACAGCATGAAGACTCATTATGATCTAAAAATAACCAAAAAAGAATACCAAGTAGGAGACAGGGTCTACTTGTACAATTTCCAAAGGAACCAGACCAAAGAGCGCACATTTTTCTAGCTGCTGGGGACCTTTTGAAATTGTAGACAAAATCTCACCCGTCGCCTACAGAATCCGCATACCCCAAAGGTGACTTGACAGAAGAGAAGTGGGTCCACATCAATCAGCTAAAGAGTTGCCACCCCAGGCACACTTTGCAACAAATAGAGGAGTCCATAGAAAACACAGTGGGGGATACATCCGAAGCATAGGAATATTTCAATTGTCCCTGAATGCATGCATATCCCAATGCTGTCACCCCAATTGGAGGACAGTTAGTGGGAAAATTGTAGTAACCTGTTTGTGCTCCATTTCTAGATTTGCACTGGTTGCACCGTCATTACCAAGGAGGACCTCTTCGGGGACCCGGAGGGAGAAACCCAAGGAAATCCAGGGTGTCGCTCCACACCAGAACGGAAAACCCAAGAGAAGGCTGGGGGTATCGTTCCACGTTCCAACGAGAGGCAGTGAGGGAGTGTGTCGCATCGTTCGCTGATGGAAGAAAGAGTCATACCCGACTGAACCTGCTTTTTCTTCAAAAACCAATGAAGGAATCCCACTTGCCTGATTTTCCCTTGAATTGATATCTCAGAAGATTTGGGGGGGTACGTGTGGGATATATTGACCCACTCAGCTGTGCTTTACCACATCACTTTGCTGCATTTGTGTAAGACACAGCAAAATGCCTGCGCTGGCTCCTGTGCGCACAATATCTAAAAACTATGTTTTTAACAACCAGAAAGATGGCTGCATCATCCTGCCACCCAGATTTCAGGTGGGGTGGAACAGGGGACACACTGCAGCAGTGTGCCAGCATGCTCTGAGACATTTAACTGGATTTAAGTGAAAGAGGCAGCATTGCTTTGCTGAAAAACCAAGATTCCTTTTCCAAATGAAAACTTGTTCACCTTTAAAAATGCTTTTTGTCTGGGCACCCTACAGGACTTTGCGAGGGGGCAGGTGATACTGATGGGTGCTCGTAACCTGGCATAGGATAAGAGGGTTGACCGTACGCAGCATGTGGGGGGTCGTGGGGGAGCGGTTGCCTCGCCTCAATTGAAGGAACAGTGGGAGGAAGCGGGTTTGCAGGATGTGTGGAGGGCGTTAAGGGGAGGAGGGGTTCACATTTCTCTTAGATATTCATAGAACTCAGTCAAGATATGACTATATCTGGGCGTCGGCAAGCCTGATTGGAGGGGTGGATTCAGTAGAGGTAGGCCCCATGGGGATAGCAGACCATAAGGTTGTCCAGATGAAGCTCCGGCTGGGGGGGCGTAGGCCGGGGGTGTGGGGCTGGAAATTCACAGAGACGCTCTTGAGGGACCAGGTGATGCGGGAGGAGATAGAAAGTAAGATTTGAGATTTCTTTGAGCGTAACAACAGCATAGACACGAGCTTAGAGATCAGGTGGGATGCTTTTAAAGCTACCCTGAGGGGGGAACTAATCGCTCTGCAAGCCGAGAGAAACAGGTTGCTGAGGGGGCTAGAAGCACAGTTGGAAAGCGAAGTGGAGGTTGCCAGGGTACGAATGGGGGAGAACCCCACTAGAAAGGTGTACAAGGAATATAGGGCAGCAGAGGGACAGTTGAGGATCCTAAGGACTAAAATGGCAGAAGCGGCTATGCTCAGGGTTAGACAAAGATTTTATGCGAAGGGCAATAAGTCAGACTCACTCCTGGGATGCCTACTGAGGGGAAACAGGGAATGTAATGTTATTGTGGCCATGAGGGATAAGGGGGGTGAAAGACTCACTCGGACAGAAGAGATAAAGGGGAGGCTGGCAGAGTTTTATGAAGAATTATACTCTTCACAGAATCTGTTACTGGGACCACAGAGGGATTTCCTTGGGGCCCTTCCCCTCCCACAGGTCTAGGGACGAGAGGAGAGAGTTAGGCCGAGCTATCACGGAAGATGAGGTGAGAGCAATCATAGTTGCTCTCCCCCGTGGTAAAGCCCCGGGTCCAGATGGCTACCCAGCGTCATTTTATAAACTCTATTCCCATCTGTTAGTTCCACACCTAACACAACTATTTAACTCATTTGGGTCCAGAGGTAGGATAACCCTATCGATGGAGGAGGCAAAAATAACACTCATACACAAGGCAGACAAAGACCCTGAAGAGTGTACACCGTATCGGCCCATTGCCCTCATAAACACAGAGGCGAAAATGTACACTAAAATATTGGCTAAGCGGTTGGAAAAGTACTTACCCTCGCTGATCCACCAGGACCAGACAGGGTTTGTGGCTGGGAGACAGACAGCTGACAATATTAGACGGGTGGCCAACATTGTCGGGAAAACATGGAAGACGACCACTCCGGCGATCCTCTTAGCGCTCGACGCTGAAAAAGCTTTTGATTGGGTGGAGTGGTTGTTCCTGTTCCAAGTCATGGAAATGATGGGTCTTCAGTCGGAATTCATCACCATGGTCGCGGCAAACTATAAGAACCCCAGTTCACGGATCCTAGTTAATGGGGAATTATCACACCCAATTAGGCTTCGGCGGGAGACGAAACAGGGGTGCCCCTTGTCCCCCCTGCTCTATGCTATATATTTAGAACCCCTTTTATTAGCTATAAGAGAGACGGACAGGATTCAGGGCATATCATTTGGGGGATACCAGCACAAGGTTGCAGCATTCGCGGATGATATGTTGCTCATGTTGACGCAACCAAAGGAGTCCATCAGGGCAAGCATAAAAGTGCTGACCAAATTTGGGGAGGTATCAGGTTAGCGGGTCAATTGGTAGAAGTCCAAACTGATGAACCTATCCCATGAGGAGAATGAGGCAAAAGAATTGAAGGCACTCTCCCCGTTCAAATGGATCCCGGGTTACGATACTTGGGGGCTCGGATAACCCCTTCCGTGGGCAGCTGGTATGGTGCAAACTACTCTCCCAGGCAATTAAAAAGGACTTTAGGAGGTGGAGTGCTCTTAGGATTTCTTGGCTAGGGAGGGGGGCAGTTCTTAAAATGGTGATTCTTCCCCGCATACTTTATTTGTTTTCAGGTGATCCCGCTGTCCATTCCTGCAGGCTTTTTTAAGGAACTGGACCGAGTGGTCAAAGAGTTTGTCTGGGAGGGCAAGAGGCCGCGTGTGTCTGGGCGCCTTCTCACGGCATCCAAAGAGCATGGGGGCATGGGTCTACCGGACTTCAGGCGATATCATGAGGCTGCACTTCTCCGGGTGATTAGGGAATGGTTTGCTGTGGACTTTGAGAAGCACTGGGTAAAAATGGACATAGCAGCCGGCAGACATCACCTGGGAGAGGTATTATTGCTCCCGCGGAGGCTGAGACCACCACATATCTATTTGAGTGATATTACAAAGGGAATGGTAGCCACCTGGGACAGGGCAGTGGAGTGACGAGGGATCTCATCCTTTCCATCCCCGTTCACGCCTATCTTCAACAATGGAGATTTTACGCCGGGGCTGGAGAGGGGAGCGTTCCGAGCATGGGAGGAAGGGGGATGCAGGACGCTGAGGGATATGTTTCACAACCAAAAACTGAAGACCTTCGAGGAATGTAAGCAGGAATTTGGAGTTGGTGAGGGGGAAATGCACAGATACTTTCAAATTAGACACTGGGTTATGTCAGCGGAGGTCAGGAGGGCTGCTATACGTGACCTAACACAATTCAAACGGTTCCTCTTGACCCATGATGGTTCTAGAGGTCTAATATCGGATCTATATAAACTCTTAGAGAGCACGGGCCTGAAGGTCACCTGGCCATTTATGAGGAGGTGGGAGCAGCAAGTGGGGGTGGAAATGGAAAGGGAGGACTGGGAGGGGCTATGGAGGACAATTCCAAAAGTGGCTAAGGTGACCCAACTTCGGGGAGGTGGGCACAGCTACTTATATATGGTTGGACTGCCCGTGTTTTAGACCTTTTTGGTGTGAAATTGCACATGCCCAATCTTTAGCCCTAGGGCTGGTGGGTAGCCAGGACCCTCGGGAGATCTTGCTGGGGAAGAGAGTAACTGGAGGGGAAGAGGAAAGAAGGGGGAGTTCCAAGGTGAAAGTGGTCTTTACCTTGGCAGTGATGGGGCTAATTGCACAAAAATGGAAGAGCCCAATGATCCCCACGGAGCAGGATTGGCTTAGGAAAGTGTGGGACATTGTCTCATTGGAACGGGCCAGATACGTGGCGGATGGGAAATTGGAGAGTTTTGCTGCTGATTGGGGCGAGACCCTGGACTACTTGAAGGGGGAGTTTAGGGAGCAATGGTGCCCCCAAAGATTAAAGCTGCTGGACATTCACTGTTGAGGAGTTGGTAGGGAGTTTCCAGGACTAAAGGACCTATTGGCGCTACGACCGGAGTTAGGGGGGGAGGGAGAAGTTGGGTGGTGAGGTTATTTCTTGAATTTGTTTTGTTTTACATACTGAAATCAATAAAAAGATCTTTAAAAAAAAATGCTGTTTGACGCTAAATTCATCCATTCCTCATGAAACTACTATGATTGAAAAGGCCCTGCCAGGTCCAAGAAGTCCTTGTGCCTCTGTAAAACCAGACATAATTCCTGAATGAAAGGCCCAGTCAAAGTAGCTTGGAAAGAAATCAACAAGGATCTTTATTTTTACTAACACGGCAACGCGTGTTCATTTTCTTTACAATGTAGCAAACATCCAAGGACATTGTGGAAATTTGAGTGAGCTGCCCAAAACTGAATTAAAGAAATGTCAGCTTGCACCACGTGTGAAAATAGGCTGCTTACAAAATAAATAAAAACGAATGCCTGTGTTTTAAAACAGTACACTGCTAAATAAAAGTTTTACTTGTCTTTAGAAATATAAAGGGTTTTTTTACTGGGGAGAATATATCACATGTGTTATTTGATGTAACAGGCTTATTTAATTCTGGATTTAAGATCAAAAGTGAAAGATATTAAACTCCGGGTGGCTTGAGTTACCAAGTTGAAAAACAGGTTTTCTGCCAAAAGGGCTATCTCTCCCAGCAGATCCTGCCAACCCACTGATAATTATAGGGTGGAACAGACATTCATCTCTGTTGGAACCCAGGACAATTCAGGGAAGGAAGCCGGAGGTGTGAAAGACCCTAAAAACTTCAATCAGGCTGAAAGAACCCACCATCCTGCTTGAAAGGAAATGCCAATTGGTGTCAGCTAGAAAGAAATAAATGACAGACCGCGACTCCCATTTGTTCTAAAGACTATTACATAAGGAAACTTTAAAGACTTTTAACTCAGCAACCAAAATTGGTAAAAATGTAGCATTTTCACAGTGTAAAAGTAAATTTGTGGCCTTTATTTTAAAACTTGGTAGAATGTAGTAACACCAAGGGGACAGAAATAGTGATATATGTGGAATTACAAGAAAAGCATCCATGTTGCAAATGCAAAATGTTGTACATATCTTCCTTATGACAATCCCTACTCATGTGTAAAGTTGTAGAATTTGCAGAAATGTAAATCCCAGTGAAAAGTGTGAAAAACTGGTAGAGGAGCGAAACCAGGCCTTACAGACTGGGGGTTTGGATTGAAATGTAAGAAAACAAAATATGTAACCTGTATATCTGATTTACTAAAAGGTTGCAATTGTGTAAATATGTGTTTGTGGCAAAATTAGATTTCAGTTCCAGTAACTCTGTCAGGTTTCGGGACACTGTAAATATCACCCGATAAACATGACATTTTTCTGAGATCCAACCAGCAAAGAGCTAGGCGGAGACTTCTACCCTTGCCCAATCGTATTGTTAGAGGCGTGTGTAGTAAAGCCTGCCCCTGTCATATACTGTGATGATGTCACCTCGCATTATAAATAAGAGCCCCTGACAACACACAGGGACACACTGATTCCTGATTTCCTACGCCGGCGTCCTGTTCCTGTCTGTTCCTGTCTTCATCTTGCATTTATCCATCTAAACTCCAGATCCCAACCACAAGGCCAAGCATTGCTCATCCTGCTTCAACTGGGCCTCAATTCTAAAATAATCCCAATAACCAAGGGAAATGCTGTGATGTTTTGGGAAGCATCCTGAAGTAACCTGGCTTGCCACTCACTGCTTGTTGCTGCCATCCTGCTACCCTGATGCCCTATCTTATCCAGTAACCAGATGTGCTACCCGGTAACCAGTCCATGCCCAGCTGATCCTGTTCCACCGATTTTTTGTCCAGCTATCCTTTGTTAGACCAGATCCGTGTGGTGACAAGAACCGCTGACTGTCCAAAATCCAAAAACTAAAAGTGGACTGTATCAATAGGAACCATAGAAATTCATAGTATACCTTGTCTTGCTTTGTTCCATCCCAATCTCTGAGCTATCCTATTCTGACCAAGATATTTTATTAATATTGTCAAAAATCATTCTTGAAACTCTGCTTTGATTCCTTGTGCTAGTGCCAACTTCTTTAATAATTTTGTCTTGTAAAATCCTAAACTATTAATCCTGTTTGGAGTGATCGAACTGGGTTCGCCAGGGCGGGCGCAGGGGTGCTAGGGTTGAACTCGCGAGTCAACCCCGGAGCTTACTGTGTCTCAATCTGGTAGCCTAGCCTGAATGCCCTAGTGTAGAGTAAAAATGTCCTTGTCAAAACTGATTTGTACCTTTTTTGCGCCCTCATTTTCTCAAAAACTCACCTCACTAGATGTTGCATTACTCACTCAATTTACCAGCTAGAGACCTAATTTCACTTCCATATTGTACCTAGGATCCATAGCTACACCTCAACACAAAGAATGCATTACAATATTTCACCCATTTTTATTAAAAACCGTTTCGGTAAATTTAGGCGGGAATGGCAAAAGTTTGCTAATTTTACAACGTGTCATTTTGATTATAAATTGTTTTAAATCTTCCATGTAATTTCGAATTGTATGCTTTTGCTCAATCCATTGCTTGTGATTGCTAGCATCTTTCCAGTGTTGCTCCAGTAAAGAATTGTTTTTCTTTCAAGAGTTTTATACACATTCATTCATTTATTCATCCACTTCCGAGTGTCATTTTAGCATTGCCAGGGTTTGAAATCCTCTTGTTTGGGGAGCGGAAGGTCGGAATTAAATTCTGTTTCTTGTCTGTCATTCCTGATTACCTGCTGATTCTGCTTATCCATTTAAAATTGATTATTTGTGGGTTGAGGGAACCTTGCAGGGGGAAATTCTAACTCAAGCGCTATCTTACCTAAAATCAAAAAGTGCTCCTATTCCCTGGTATTTTGTAGATGTGTCCATAAAGGGTTGACTTGGGTGCATTGCCTCAATTCCTATTGTTCTTATCACCCTCATTGGTGATTACTGCCCCATATTAAAAATTGTATGATTCTTTTCATTTTCAAATAAACAAATATTATATTTTATTAACCAGCCTGCTCCATGGTCCATTGTGACCCGGAGTATTTGAAAAGGGGGTGTGATATGAGTGGTATATCATCTCAATATTGAAAGTAATCTATACCATAAGCATTTCAATTGCACGCTGCATTCTGGGCCGAGACCAAGGTGTGTGTCGCCTGATTAAAATCCCTAACAAGTCGAAGATGACCCCAAGGTTCTTAGCCTCACAGGAAGGAGAAGGAAGAGGGCCCAGGGTGGGCAGCCAGAGTGAGAGAGGAATGGAGGGAGCAGGTGTCCCAATGAGGAGGATCTCAGTCTAACTGGAATTAATGCATAGATCATTGGAGGCACACCATTCCTGAATTGCAGACAGGCAGTCTGGTTGAGAGAAGGAGCAGAGGTGGCTGAGGGGAGCCTGAAGGAGAGCTGGGTGTCATCCGCATAAAATAGAAGTTAGAGCATAATGTAGAGATGTGGTGGGCAAGAGGTGCCAGATAGTGGTTGAAGAGCCAGGGAGAGAGGTTAGACCCCTAAGGAACATCACAAGTAGAAAGAGATAGAAAAGAGGAAATACCCTATTTGGACATGGGAGGGTCCTCAGTTAATCTTCTGGGCAGGGATCTCCTGAGTAAACTGAACATGATCATTTCATTCACTGAGGAAGGTGTAGTGTGTTCAACACCCGGCATATATCATGCTACAGCTGCAGCAATAACACAAATGCTTTGCAGTGACAGTGCCACACAAGGAATGCCCAAACATGCAGATTTGTTTCTCTATGGGGTAACAGTATTGCTGGGATGGGTGCCCTGGGATTAAGGATAGGACATTGTGCGTACGCGCAGAGTTCACCGGAAAAGGCACCAGGCACCATTATTACATTAGGTTTAGAAGCAATGATTACAAAAAGGACAAAATAATTATTTCTGGCACAGATGGGGAAGGGGAAGAATGGTGCAGTTTTGTGCAGCCACTGAGGGTGGTGTCGAATGAACAGCTGTACGGCGATACCAATGACACAGGAGAAATGGCGTATGAAACATGGATACCCTGTCAGAGAGAAGTAAATGATGTATATGGCGAGTGGGCACCACCATTTACTTTGTTGCTTCTTGAATTCAATGATCAAAGATAAAGTATCAATTAGTTTCAATAAAATTATGAGTGGGGTGCAACCCACTATGTAGTGCCTCTGTACCGGGCATGTAAAATAGCAATAATGAACAAGTGACCTAGGCTGATTAGCCTTCGGTGTGGGCTGCACATCCTTGTAACTACTCTTTTGGCTACGTGAACTTGATACAGTACGTGGCATATTGAGATACATTTGTAACAATATTTTGTGTACATAAGTAGATGCTTCAAAAACCAAATACTCAAGAAAATCTCTATTTAATCAAATAAAGTAATTGTAGATGCAAGGGGTTGCCAATGCATTTTAGACTGTAATTAGTACTTCATCAGGGCGTCTATACATCATCTGATCAGAATGATGTTGCAATACATATGTTAATGTTAAAGGACATTTGTACCGCGCACTATCACCACCGGAGTGGTCCCCTGGCACTCTGGTGGCTCTGAAAGAGGGGAAAGGGAGGGTGAGTTAGTGTGAGGAAGCTGGACAGGTGCAAGAGAGCAGTGATGTGCTGTTGGCAGCCTCAGCCCGTTGGGTCCGTTGGCTGGGCCTGGGGTGATTGAGGCAGGTAGTCGTCGTGTACTGTTGTGCGAGTCTATGTGTGTTTTTGTTTTGTTGTTGCAATGTAGTGAAGTTTGTGCAGTTTGTTGTGCTGTAGGTTTGTGGTTGTGTTTGGTTTGGAGTTTGAGAGGTGTAAGCAGAGGGGTAAATTGTTAGTGGATTGGTTAGTTGGCATTTCTGTCTCAAAGTGAGGTGCTGCGTTTGCGTAATCGCCCTAGATGTGGTGTGGGGGCATTTCTGCGCCTCTGTCTTGGTCTGGGCTTGTCCGGTATGCACACTGTTCCCGTTCATATCTGACCTCCCCTTCCATCAACTTCCTTCATAAACATGAACCTTACCTGCCATCCTTTTCTACTCATACGGCCATTGTACCTGCTAAATTCCACAACTCAATTCGAGTGTAGTGATTGCTAACATATAAAAAAAAATCTATAACAGTGTGGAACTTGGTAGCAATTATGGGTGAATGAGGAAGTTGGCTCAAATTGGCTGGGGTTGTTGATTCTGTCTTAATGGGTGTCGCTTGTGTTTTATTTGACTTGGCGTTACCTGTCTAGTTATGGTGGGAGTTTCTTAGTCGGTTCTGGGTGTTGTCAGTGTCCTCCTAAGTTTAGTCATTCTTTTTCCTTTCCGTTGTTTCGGTTTTGAGTTTGTGTCTGTGGTGTTGAAGAGCCAGGTTTCTAGTAATTTCCAGAATTTTAGGTGATCTTTGGTGTTTCTTATTTCTTTTGGGATGTTGTTCCAGGTTTTTGCGGCTAAGTGGTAGAAGGAGGTGCCTCCAAGTTTTTTCTAAAGGTATGGTTTTAGTTCCAGATGGATTTCGTTGCTTGACCTGAGGAGTCTCGTTGCCTTGTAGATTGTTTTTTTTTTTGTAGGAATTCTGCTCCTTGTCCACTGATTGCCCTGTGCGTTATGCCCATTGTTTTGAAGGTGATGCGATGTTTAATTGGGAGCCAGTGTAGTGTTTTTAGGGCAGGAACGATGTGGTCTCTTCTGGATAGTTTGAGGAGTATTCTGGCTGCTGTATTTTGGATCTGTTGTAGTTTCTTCAGGAGGTATTCTGGTATTCCGAGGTACAGGCTGTTTGCATAGTCGATTCTTGACATGATGAGGGCGACGATTGTGAGTGTTTTGTGCGTGAAGGAGAGGAAAGGTAGGATTCTTCTTGCCGTGTGGAGGAGGAAAAAGCATTTCTTGACTGTTGAGTTTATTTGTGGTTCTAAGGTTAGGGTGTTGTCCATCAGGACTCCCACATTTTTTTACTACCTTAGATGGTGATGGTGCGGTTCCCATTTCATTTGGCCATGGGATGGCAGTTTCGTTCTCCTGGTCTTTGGATATGATCGTGATTTCTGTCTTTCCTGGGTTGATTTTCAGGTTTTTGGCATTCACCCAGTTGAAGACTTCTTTTAGACACTCAATTAGGGTTCAGTGATCGGCTTGGGTGTCTTCGATTTTGTAGATGATTTGAGTATCATCTGTGTAGTTGTAGCATGTAATGTTATATTTTTTGAATATTTATGATAACTAGAGTATGGTATATGTTGAAGTACAGTGGTGATAGTGAGGATCCTTGTGGCACTCCACAGTCGTTAACTTGTGGGGTGGATTTGAAGGGTTTAATCCATACAGTTTCTGTTCTGTCTGTTAGGAATGATTTAGTCCAGAGTAGTGCTGTGTCTGTTATGCCTATGTCTTCTAGTCTTTTGGTTAGGGTGTCATGGCTAACTGTGTCGAAGGCTGCAGAGAGGTCGAGAAGAATAAGGGCTGAGGTTGCGTTTGAGTCTGCGTTAGTTTTTAGGTTGTCCCAGATGGATAGAAGTGCTGTTTCTGTTCCTCTTGCGGTTCTGAAGCCGACTTGAGCTTGGTCTAGCAGGTGGGGTTTTTCTACGTGTTCTTCGGTTAGTTTGTATAGGTGGGTTTCTATGAGTTTTGCTGGGTAGGGAATGTTTGAAATCGGCCTGTAGTTGGAGAGGTCTTCTACAGCACCACTGGTTTTTTAAAAGTGGTTTGATATATTAGAGTGCCAGGGCACTACTCCGGTGGTGATAGTGCGCAGTACAAATATCCTTTAACATTAACATATGCTGATGTGAAGGTCCTTGGTACAGTTCCTGTTGCTAGTGATAGATTTAGAAGGTGTCTGTAATATTCTGCTGGCGTTCCTTGTGCTAGGATTGATTTGAAGATGTCCGGGGGGGGGGGAGGGGGGGCAGGAGTCCATCAGTGATCCTGCTTTCTTGCTGTGTTTTACCAACAGGGTGAATGCCTCTGCTGATATTTCAGTAAAGTTTTGGAGTTTGTGCTTTGGTTCTGTGTTGGGTTCATTTAGTTGGTGTTGCGGTTGGTTGGTCTATTTTGTATGGTTTGTCGGATGTTGATTTTTTTTCTTGAAGTGGTCTGCCAGGTCGATGCATAGTTTCTCTGAAGGGGTTTGGGTTGTTGTCGCAGCCTGGTGGGTTTCTCATCTCTTTAATGATGTTGAACATTTATTTTTGTGCATTGGTCGCATTGGTGATTCTGTCATCATAATGTCTTCTCTTCGCCTTTTGAATGTACTTCTTGTATGTGCGGATTTGTTTCTGGAAGTGTTTGTTTTTCCTGGGTTGTATTCTTTCCTCCATTCCAGTTCCATCTTTTTGTTTTCTTTTTTCATGGAGCTTAGTAGTGGGGTGAACCATTTTGCCATTGCTCTTTTTTTTTGATGGGGTGAACGTTTTTTCTGGGGCGATCTTGTTAATTGTATCTGCAATCCATTTGTGTAGTAGCTCCGCTTTTCCGTCTAGGTCAGCTAGCTCTAGTTCTGTGGTTGAAGGTTTGGTCATCTCGAGTTGTTCGAATAGGTTGCTTTCTTTGACATGTTTCCAGTTTCTTTTTGTGATGGTTGTGGAAGCTGCGGAGTATTACAGTTTGTTTTTCGAAACTCGAAAATGGGCATCGACATAGGTCGTGCCAGTAATACTATCCCTAGTGTGACGTCCACTGTACCCATGATCCCTCACGCGTGTAGGACCCTCAGATTGTATTTTTTCTGACATGAGGTAGCATGAGGAGTAGCGCGAGTACAATTTATCCAAGCAGATCGATAGATAAGACTACAAGCATCCATGCGCCTTCTCTTAGAGGGGAGGAAGGGCGGGCGGATGTGAATCTAAGCAGATACAAGCATCAGAAATACGATTACGGTGAGTAATGTATCCCTTCTGAGGCTTGTGGAATCTGCTTAGATCACATGCTGTGCATAGATTAGCAAGCAGTGCTAGAAGAAGGAGGTGGGATGTGAGAAGGGTCATGAGGGAACAGGTGTCTTAGAACAGCTTGTCCCACTTGAGTATCTGTCTTGGAGTGAGTGTCAATGCAGTAGTGCTGAGTAAAAGTGTGAATAGAGCTCCATGTAACTGCTTTGCAATTGGTGTCCAGAGATACATTTGCAATCAAAGCCAGTGCCCCCAGTGCCTGTTGTAGAGTGGGATCTTGGCGTAAAAGGCAGAGTTTTTTCAGAAAGGGGGTAACATAGCTGGGTACAATTGACTATCCACTTCGAGATGGCACCTTTAGAGACACAATTTCCTTCTCTGCCTGTAGCTACCGAGACAAACAGTTGGTCTGTTTTTCTTAGCGGCCTGGTCTTGTCTACATAGTAGAGGACCGCTCTTCGCACATCTAGAGTGTGTAGTTTCACTTCAGCAGAGCTTTTGGGTTCTTGGAAGAAAGGCGGAAGCTCAATGGACTGGTTAACGTGGAATTTTGAAATTAACTTAGGTGAGAACCTAGGGTGTGTTCACAGAACCAATTTATCCTTATGAACAGTAAAGAAAGGATCCTGCACTGACAGGGCCTGAATTTCACTGACCCTTCTTATTGATGTAATTACTATTAATAAGGCAGTTTTATAGGTCAGGTGTTTGAGACTGGCTTTATGCATGGGTTCAAATGGTGGGCCCATGAGCTTAGTAAGCACCACATTAAGGTCCCATCTCCTGGTGGTGGGTTTGAAATTGGAGGGTGGAGTCTCTTTACCCCTTCCATGAAGGCTTTAACCACTGGTACTTTCCACCACGAAACCTTGCTATGGGAGGTGGTGTAGGCTGACAGCGCCGCCAGGTGTACCTCGAGTGAATTAAATACCAACCCTGCATCCAGCAGGTGGAGCATGTAGGTGACAATATTGGAAGGAGTGCAATCAACCGGGTTGATTTGTTTATTCTGGCACCAGAGAACAAATCTTTTCCATTTATCGAAGTAACAGTGCCTCATTTTTGGTTTCCTAGATTCCTTTAGGATGTTCGTGCATCTCTGTGGTAGGTTGAATGTCCAAACTCTATGACTTCAGGAGCCATGCTGCTAAGTTCATTGAGCTGGGTTGAGGATGCACTGTTTGACCTTGGTGCTGGGATAGTAGGTTGTGCCAGCACGGGAGTCTGATGGGTTCGCACACTGCTAGTCTGCGTAGGTGTGGGATCCATGGTTGCCTCGCCCACATGGGAGCAACTAGGATGAGCGTCATCGACTCCCTGTGCATCTTGTTGACCACCTTCCTCATGAGAGGGGTCGGTGGAAAAGCATAGGCAAACATCCCTGACCAGTACATCCACAGGGCGTTCCGCTTGGAGTCTGGCTGGGGGAACCTGGATGAGAATCCTGGGCATTGCCTGTTTTCATTTGTGGCAAATAGGTCTATAGTGGGGAAACCCCACTGTGAGAAGATGTCTTCTACGACTTCTCTGTGTAGACACCATTCGTGTTCTTCTGGGAGGGGATCTCTGCTGAAAGCGTCTGCTAGTGAATTGAGATCCACTGGAACATGTTGAGATGACAGGTAAATGTTCCGTCTTAGTGCCCATGTCCAAATTCTCTGGGCAAGCCTGGACAGATTTGGCGAACGAGTCCCTCCCTGTTTGTTTATGTAAAACATTACTGTTGTGCTGTCTGTTAAGATTTGCACTGACAGGTTCATCAGGTGTGGCTTAAACGCTCAAAGCGCTCTGAAGACTGCCAGAAGCTCTAGCAGATTGATGTGATTCTGGCCACTATGTGAGACCAGAGACCCTGCGCTGTGTGGTGAAGGAGGTGTGCTCCCCACCCCGATAGGGACGCGTCTGTAGTGACTACAGCCTGTATCTCCGGATCGAAAAAGGGTTTCCCCTTTGACACGTTCTCTCTCGTCCACCAGTGAAGACTTTGTACAAGAGTTGGTGAAACAACCACTAGATCGTCCCACTGACCACTTGCCTGAGACCATAGTTTCGCCAACCATTCCTGCATGGGTCACATGCGCAGGCGCTCGTGGGGAACCAGGTAAATACATGACGCCATCATGCCTAGCAAACGCATCGCTTTGCGCACCCTTTTCTGCCGACCGGGCTGATATTGAGGAATTTGCAGTAGTATTTTCGGAATTCTTTCCTCTGATGGAAAGGCCAACCCCTCTTGAATGTTTAGGACAGCTCCTAGGAACTGTTTGGAGGTGCTTGCCACCAGGCGTGATTTTTTCTCGTTGATAGAGAAACCCAATTCGAAGAGGAGGTCGATAGTTCTTTGAATGCAAATTACCGGGGTTTCCCCCTTGATGAGCCAGTCGTCCAGGTAAGGGTACACTGGGATTGCCTCCCTGCGTAGGTGTGCTGGCACCACCTTGAGTACCTTGGTGAATACCCTTGGAGCCCAGGCTATACTGAAGGGCAGCACCTTGAACTGGTAGTGCTGACTGTCCACCTTGAAGCGCAAGAATCTTCTGTGCGCTGGGAACATGGAAATATGAAAATAGGCATCTTTCACGTCCAATGTTGCCATGTAATCACCTCTTTTTAGGAGGGGGATTACCTCTTGGAGAGTAGTCATGCAAAATTTTTGGGGCTTGACATACTTGTTTGCAGGGCGTAAGTCTAATACTGGGCGCATTGTCAAATCTTTTTTTGGCACAAGGAAGTAAGTTGAATACATACCCTTGTGTACCTGGTTGCCCGGGACGAGTTCTATTGCGTCCTTTGCGAGAAGATTGACGATTTCCTCGAGGAGGATCTTTTGGTGGTCCAGGGAATGTATCTTTTGTTGTGGAGGGTGGTTGCGGGGGCGCTCCAGCAGTTCGATGCAATATCCTGCAGACACTGTGGACAGCACTCATCTGTCCGATGTGATCCCTTCCCATGCTTGGGTGAAGTTGGAAATGCACCCCCCTACTGGGGATGCGTGGGAAGGGACCCTGAGCGGAATGTCACTGTTTTGCGGGAGGCGTACCGCCTCTAGCTGGGCTGCCTCTACCACGGCCCCTTTTATTACCTCTGCCGTAACTTTGGGTAGACTGTTGGTTGCCACCCCACGATGTACCCTGTCCCTGGGCGTAATTGAACAACTTCTCAATTCTGGGGTTTACAGCCCTAGTGAGATTAGGAGTGAGAAGGGAAGGATCAATTCTTCGCTGGATTGACTTGAGAATAGGAATGGCTTGAGCAATGGGCCTTTTGTCCCCCACTAGCTCCTCTGCAAAGTCCCTCTCTTCCTGTGCCCCTTGAGTGTCTATATGGAAGTGCTGTGCAGCTTTAGCCAAGACCTCATTTAGCAGGGGCTGGTTATCTGTAGGTGAGTCAGTAACCTGTGGTTCCTTCTGAACTGGAGAGTCCATATTGTAGACTTCTTCCTCATTCTCCTCCTCCTCATCCTGGTCCTCGTCATCTCCATAATACTCGATCCCTGTTTGGTCATCCAGCACTTGTATTTCTGGGTCATCCTGATACTGTTGGTAAGGCTGGCTGTAGTAAGGGTCTGAAGATAGGCCCCGAGCTGGAGTATCAAACCGAGATCTCTTATTAGGAGGCTGAGGGTCTTTGGATCCTGAAGGAGTAGCATTGTCAGAGGTATATCTAAGAAAATGCTTTGGGTTTTTTTCATAAAAAATGGCTAAGGAAGACATTCTCCTCATCACCCTGTCTATGTCCTCAGTGATCCATTCTTTGGAACTGGGGATGACAACCTCCTGTTGAGGTTCCTCTTCTAGTCCCATATCATGAGGAGTGGGTGGGATGAGTCTGGGTGTATTGACTGGGACAGGGGTCTTAGATTTGCCCTTATCCGATGACCTGCGTTTGTCCTTGTGTGTCTGCGGTGCAGAAGTTGATTGTGATGATAATTTCTGCTGTTTGTCCCCTTTCCCATGAGTGGAAGAGTGTTTCCCTGATGGTTTGGCCTTTTCTGAATCTTTTGACGCCTGGTGTCGAGATTCGGGGGTACTGTCTCTCTGAGTGTGTACGTCGGGACTCGGAGGCAGACACCGAACGGGCTGCCGGAGCAGAGTTCTGGTGTGCGGCTTGGCGGTGGAGGTCGGATTCGTCTTCTGATGAACGTACCTCTGTGACTTTGGGGAGCGTGGCACTCTTGGCAACTGTGGACGGTTGCCCTGTGTCGTGCGGCGATCTCGACCTGGAATGCCCAGAGGACACCGATTCCGTGGACTGCTCTCTATGTGCCTCTTTCTTCCGAGAACTCGACACGCGCGTCGAGTCTCGGTTGGACTTAGTGTGTTTAGGTGTAGAGGTAGTTTGGGTAGCGCTCGTGTCGCCGGGTGTGTTCCCCATAACTGCGCTGCCGGACAATCCTCCGAGGTCGGGGACTAGCGCTTGGGTGTCGTTCGACGCCCCTGTGCCCTCGCCGTCCGAAAAGGCAGCATCGCTGCCATCATTGAAGGCACCCACCGCTTCCATGGCCTCGAGCTGCCTGGCGTGGTGGGCCCAACGCTTAGTGGCGCGGTCCTTGAGTGTTTTTGCTTTAAAAAGCTTGCACGCTCTGCAGTTTGCTTCGGGGTGGTCTCTCGGCAAGCAGAGATTACAGGTGGCGTGTTTGTCAACCCAAGGGTACTTGCGGTTGCATTTGGGGCAAATTTTAAATGGAGTACTATCCATATGTCACCGTAATGCAGCGGGCTAGTGTTTGTAGGAAATAATAATGAGTGTGGAGTATGTTTCCACCCCCCACTCTCCCTACTTATAGGGCCGAGGCCAGAGGCCTTCCGAGGCCCAAAGTTCGTCATGCAGTCTCGACGGTTGGTTGTTCTTCGGACTGGCGTCGATCTTCGGAGTCTCGACGTGGGAGTGAAAGAACGGGGAAATTAATATTGCATTTTTGCAAAATGGCTGAAAGCCAGGGAACTCCACACAATGCTTCCGACACGTATGGCGTAAAAAAACAATGAGGTTCCTACACGCGTGAGGGATCATGGGTACAGTGGACGTCACACGAGGGATAGTATTACTGGCACACCCTATGCCGACGCCCATTTTCAAGTTTCGAAAAACAAATTGTAATACTCCGCAGCTTCCACTAGATGTCGGCCTATGCACAGCATGTGATCTAAGCAGATTCCACAAGCCTCAGAAATATATATATATAGGGACCTCGACGCGTGAGGGATTGTGGGTACGACGCACGTCACTATAGGGATAGTGTTACAGACACGCCTTGTCGACGTCCCCTTTTCGACTACGAAAAACAAAATGCAATACTCCGCAGTGACCACTGGATGTCGGACCTATGCACAGCATGTGATTCTAAGCAGATTAACAAACATCAGAAATATATATACAAATCCACAACATTCACAAATGTAGATAGGTAAGAACCCATGTTATCCAAAATTCCTTTGCATAATGCCAACCGGAATAAAGTGAAGTTTATAGCGTACCGGTATGACGTATTAACTAGGTAAACACATCAATAAAAGAAAAGAAAACAGATTCATATATTCATGGCATTTCAAACATTGTTCATGCACATTTCATCATTTCATCATAAACAGAAACAAATATTCAATTTATAATTACATGTTGGGCCACAGGACATACATACTGAAACCAACAATGAACAACATCTATAGAAAGACAAATGAAAAGATTCATAAGCTACTGCACACAATGGGCATGTCGTTTACATGTAGTATTATTCAGTAATAATGGTACTGTGCCAAGTGAGGAACAATATCTCAACTCAACTTAGTAGTGTGAGTAACAGTAGTCGTGAATAAGTGTTATAGTCGGGAGAATCTGGCCTATAATCTCCCCGAAACAATGTCCGTGATCTCATAGAATAACCACCGCAATCGTGTGAGTAACATCAGAGTGACAGTAATAGCAGTAAAAGTGAGCTCTCTGGAAAGCACGGGTGAAACCACCTCAACAGTGTCGGTAGCGAATAAGTCCCAGTGAAAGTGGTGCAAGTGAACAGCCTGTACAGTACTAACCTTTAATCAAAAATTAGCCGTCTTCAAACCCCAATACATGAAGATATTTGTCATCTAATGGGAAAAAACGCATTGTTTTCTAACACTGTATCTGTCCAATATGTGATAGTATACACTGCTCAATAGCCAAAACTAGGTACTCTAATCGTGTCACATCTAGTCTCAGAAAAAAACACAGATGTGCTCAGGGACATGAACGGTGTGTGTGTGGGGACAGCTGCTTACTCGTATAAACATTTAGTTGCTCTAGCAACCATGCAGGAAACAGAAGATGCCCGGCGCCGCATCTGTTGTACACAGGGTCAGCCAGTACGGAAAGCTAATGTAGCTATACTAAAGCTAACCAGATGGAAAGTAACAGAGGGTAGAAGGTACACATATGTGCCAGAAAAAGCCTGGATTGTAAAAAGCTAATGTATTCGGTTGAACAGCCTTGATTGTATCAAATACTGGAAACTATAAAAAGGATAAGCTGTTTTCATTGTCTGAGTGGGCATGATGTGTTCGAACATTCCAATACTATTAGACAAAGACATAAACCCTAAATGTAACACAAAAGTATTAAAAAAAACAAAAAGTTCTTTGGATACCCTGATAACATGGAAGACACGTTAGTTGACATTTGAAGAAAACAGTTGCAGTCCCAATCTTCATGCATTAAGACGATCAATCCAGTAGGCTGTGTGCCCTCAGTCTCTTAAGATCTTTTCTCTGATCTTGAGTTTCAATAACTTTGAGTACTTGTAATAATTACAATAATGTGAGTAAAGGATTAGTTGTGTTCCACCCAAGCACTGGAGAAAAAAAATCAAGCTCAGAGTCTATGCCACCTGCCTGGACAGAGGAGATGACCAAATCCATTCAGGAACTTAAGTAATGCACCAGTCTCAGCAACACCAGATTAGAACAAGCAAGTTGTCTTGTTCTCAAATTCAAATGGTCACGTGATGATGGCTGTCCTCACCTCAGCAGACATCAATGGGACACAAGCCTTTGGCTGACTACAGCAGACTGTTAGACCCAGTAATGCAGGGTCATTTTCCATGTGGGAACGCGTTGGCAGCAGCTGCTTTCACAATTCAGAAGTCCTCTATAATAGCAATGGGCTGCCCTCTCACATTATGTGGAGCATGCAGTTTTTGCCTTCTTAGAGACATCCAGGTCCACCATATCACACAGGAGGAGGTCAGGATACAAGGTGATCCCGTTGAACCCCTCCATTCACATTGTTAGGTGTCACACAGTGAACCCTGCAACATTCATATCAGAGCCCATACAGCGAGATGATTCCGTACATGATTGCGCAAAATACAAGGGGGATACAGATGAGGGTACCCCAGACAGGAAGGATGCACTTGAGGAAGTGCTCTTCCTTAATGGGTCATCAACTATTGATCAGAGCATGGGGGAAGGCACATCAGTGCAGCAGTAGTGAGCCTCATAGATGGAGAATATGAGATGATCAAAGAGGTTGCCCCTGCATTATTCCGCTCGAGCAGAACTTACAGAAGCACTAGAAATGTCTCAAGGGTGTTACATCACCATTACTCAGATTCAGCTTATTTCATGTCTACTCTGCAGTCTGGGTTGTCAAGATGTCACAGGAGAGTGTTCCAAAAATTAAATCAGATGGTCCACCCGTGCAGCATTACTCTCTGGATTAATTGAAGTATTGGCACATCGCTCAGTAGTTGTTGTGGTGAAGTGTGCAACCCATACATACAATACAGACCCAATACCTTATGGAAATGATGCAGCAGACAGAGCAGTCAAAGCAGCAGCATACCTAGAAGTACCAGAGGCCAAGATTGCCCCTGACATAGCATTGCAGCAGGCGCAGTAGGCAGCCCCATACAGTCAAACAACTTTTATTCAGTGTAAGAACCTTCAAGTACAAAAACACATTTAAAAATACATGTTTATTCCACTAGGGATAAAAAGATTGTTGACTAAAGTGAATAGTAAGATATGGTATAATAACTTAATAAAACAAATTGTGCCAATGAAAACAAATTGTGCTGAGCAAGCTCGCAGCCTTGCAGAATTAACAAAGTCTAAGCAAACTGCCCATGCGCGAGTAGAGGCATCATATGGTCATGTACCTTCCTTTTCCACACTGTTAGGGGCCACCTACTTTCGTGCCCTAGTTATTTGCATCCAGGCTTCATGTAAATATCGTGCCATTGCAAAAAACAACATGGAGCGCCAGAGTTTCCAGCCCCATACAATGCAGTACCACAGACACAAATTATTAAACTTCAGGAACAAGACCCGCAACAAGAGAAAGATTTATGGATCAAAATAGGGTGTTCTCTCCTCCCTCCAGATTTAATTTTGAGTCACAATATCACCGGAAAGGCAGTAATGCCCTCACACAATTGCACTACCGTACACAAGCATCTAAGCAGTACATTGCAGCAGATATACAAGGATTTGTTTGCCCCCAATCTCTAGGAACACATAGATAATTTCATAGCGAACTGTACCACATGCCACCTGTACAGTACAAGCCAGATCCTTAAACATTGAAGGGAATATTACTGCACCCTTTGAGGTGCTCCATATTGATTATGGCAACATGGTTAACAGAGGCAGTAACTATTATAATAATAATTTAGCATTTATATAGCACTACGAACCCTCAAGCATCTGAGCACTGCTTATTATTACCCACAGTGTGTGGTGCTCATTTAACGACCTAGGAAGGATGAAGGGCTGAGTTTGGCCATGCCGGGATTCAAAACTGTGTCAGCAGGCCCTGCACAGATGTCTAAGTGAGCGCTCTACTCGCTGTGCTATTGGACTGGCATAATTATATAATTGTTGTAGTGTTCCCATTCTCTCTCTGGCTTGAATCATTGCCCTTTGCTCACCCGATCCAAAAACCGCAGCAACATTTATGGTGCACAAGATATTCCGTTGCTGGTGAATATGTGATGTCATGGAAACTCAAAAAAATGACTGCACCCCCATTAGGTATAAACCACAAATTGTGCTCTATAACCTGCAAACCAACAGACTTGTGGAGTGCCTTAACGGTCTATTAAAACAAAGCTTAGCTGAATGCATCCGTCATTGAGGAAGAACTGGCTCCATTGCCTTACCACTGCTTTGTTCAGCCTCAGGAATCAGCCAAGAAAAAGACCACCACTTAACACCTTACAAGATTGTGACAGGCAGGAGGCTGCGTACACCGTTGCACGGACTACAGACTCCAACGCTCACAAAACAGCTAAAGTATTAGGGGAGGAGTTTCAGAGATATCTTACGGACCTAACCAAATGTGTTAAAGTTATATCGTAACAGCTTGGACCACATCCACAAAAGCTGGCTGCATCGGACATCAATGACTAAGCATCTCTGCAGCAACCACAGCTCTTCCCAGGAAAATGTGTTTTTGTGCAGACATTTGTAGGGACATGGAACGAAAGAAGATTCCAAGGACCTGACGAGGTTGTAGTCAGGGGTCCACCAATCAGAGCATAATAAAATCCACACTCGAAAAGCAGAGCTAACGCTGGGCAAGAAGCAATGCTGTTTATTACAGCTGGGTGAGCACACATCAAAGAGAACAGTGGATAGGCTCTGATCGAAAGGCTGACATCTGAATGAAATACGAACAGTATTTTATACCAATAAATACAATGGTCAGAAATCCATCGAAACATTTGCAAGTTGGAGAATTCACTTTTTCTATGTTTCCAAGGGATTTCATTGGTTTGTGGACATCACCTCCTCGAAGTTTACGTTGATTGGTGAAGCGTAATTGAAGCAAACAGTTTAACACTTTCCCATTAGATTGGCAATTACACTCCACCCACAGAACAACTTATTACTGAAGTAACATTTGTGCTGACCGCCTGAACTTTAATATACTGCCATTGGTCTACACCATTGAGAACAGAACACGAGACACCCTGCAGCTGGTGGGAAAGGGAATATTCACATGATACCTGTTGGATGATTAACTTCGCAAACTCTGTGTAGATACTTTGGAAGGTGGCCACCTCCCCAGAGCTCAAGAACGTACCATCTGATTGGTTCTTCAAGGAACACCACTCTGTCCAATGTTCCTCTCCCACAGCTGCCTGTCTTTTTGGCATACAGCATTTTTCCCAGCTGACTTAATGGGTGGCTGGTTTTGCTGACCACCCTGTAATTACATTACCTTGTTCTAGTTATGTTGTATCGCTCGTAACGAGAAGCTTCAGCCCCCAACCCCTCTTTTGCAGATCACTGTAGTACTGGTCACGTGTTTCAGATCATGGTTTCCCAGCTCCATCCCGCCCCAAGGGATTTCTAAATGCAGGTGTTTAGGATTAGGCTATTTTAACCATTCCCCTTCTTTAGCTAATCATAGGGGAGGGTCTTGGACTGCATTTATACCCAATGCATCATTCTCCCCCCTCCCCATTCGTGTGAAGACCTTTGGGCGGGGTGTCTGTGGCTTAGAAAACCTGGGCCATTTTCCATGTAGCTGCCCCCCTCATCCCCCATATTTCACTCTCGCAGTTGGTAGGTGTGCCCCCCTGTCTGGCTCTGAATTAGCATCTTAAATACAAGGTCATCTACGCCACACCCACCGCTGTAAAGGTTAAGAGGACATAAAACTTGGATCCACCCAACAGACGTTTGAAAGGACACCAGCACCCGCCCTCCTCCCCTGGAGCAAGACAAAAACAGGGGAGCCCTGAAGAGGAGTATTTTCAAAAGGTTATTGATATTTCAGAAATCAGTGCATCCTTTCAGACGAGCTAATGCTTCTTCACAACCTCCAGGAACAGCGGACACACTTAGAAGAATTATGTTGTGTATTGGACGTCTCTTTCTCTTTCCTTTTCCATGACAAAAATTATATGGTTGGAAAGGGGGGGGGGGAATATAAGGATACTGAAAGAGCATCTTGTTTAGTAAATGGTAATGTATCCATGCCCTGAAGCAAAAGGGACACTGTGGATCAGGAGGTTCTTTCAGACAGTATTTCAGATGTGCATCACCCTGACACAGAAAATGTATGATACAATCACATGCGGAAGGTGGGAAGAGGAAAACGACTACTGTTATATTTATTCTTTAATACCTCCATGCAACTGGCACATCCAGACTGTTTATTCCCAACTCTAATAGCACAATGTTGTAGGATGCATGGGTTGTTACAGGGTTAAAGTTCAAGCAACTGTGCTAGAAGCAGACAACAGTGAAAGGTACAAGAATAAAGAGCAGGAACACTCGCAGTGCAGAATAAGACTCCAATTATAGCTTGAAGGTGCCATTTTTTACAATAAGTAGTGGGTCTAGGTACTGATGGGGTGCACAGCAGGAGCACTGGTGGACTGTTCGGAGGTAGTGTACTTTGAATCATTTCTTTGTCCTGATTAAGGCCATGCATTGAGGCTTGGGGACACAGAGGATGGGTGTAATCCTGCATTATATGGGCAAAAACACCTGTGTCAACAAGGCCTGTGAACAAATTTGAGAGCATGGTCTCTCTTTTGTACACATCATTCAGTGATTGAGACACTGCAAGGCAATTTGACTTACAGCTTTGAGTCTGGATCATAGGATCGATTTAATGCTCTGTATAGTTTGCTTGCTCGAGTGGGGGCGGGGGGAGTGGGAGTGGGTGAAGGATGTGTTATCCTGAATATCCTGTCTTCAATCTCACCATTCCATTCATCTGTGTGTGCACATATTTTTAGAGGGAAGTGGCCTCACCTGTTTTAGGGGTTGGGGGCATCCTAGTCATCCCTTTGGACAGCATCTCCATGCAGCACCTTAGGACCAGCTGACAGGAGCAAAATAAGACCAGCAAGAGGACAATGATGGGAACTAGCACTTTTACGGCTATGTTCATCCAAGAAATAACTCATGAAAACATGGCAGCTAGCCAATCGTGCTCCACCACCGCACCTTCCTTTTCCATTATGGCCCATAGATTGTGTAAAGCCCCAATGGCATGTGTCGGAGATCCATTGTTGAAATCATGGGGTGGGATATATATGTGCAACAAAAACATCCTATTTTGGCACACTCACCGTCCTCCATGGCGGTGAGAAGATGAAATATTTAGCTCTATGCAGTGTCCTTAATCTGAAGGCCTGCAACTGTTCTCTGATCGTGTTGACGCCATGCTCTGTGTCATTAGAGATTTGTATGTGCTCCCAGTGTGTAATCTGTAACCACTAGAGTTTAGCCTATATTCCTGGAGCCAGCAGGGAGGTAAATAAACAAGTCATACTGAGCAACCAGTAGTGTTTGGGAATGGCTTTCAGCTTCTTCGTCAAATCTTGAGAAAAATTGTGTAAACGTTTATGGTGGTGGTGGGCCCACTGGTGGTTCGAGGGCACAGGGTGTGACCTGGGGGTAGAGGAGGTCATATTTATTATGGTGGGATGGGAATCTGGCACAATGAGATCAGGGAAATGTAAAGTTGGTAGGGAACAGACCCCCTTCCAGTACAGTGGGGGCTGGACATCTCCAAAGTTCCCACATGTCCAAGAAATGTTGGAGCTTTGCAGTTCCTCCATTGAGGTCTGGAATATCAAGTGTTCTATTGCATCATCCATTTGTCCCAACGAGCACGCTGCCATTTGTCTTTCCCATATTCATATTGTTTGACTCCCTATAGTCAACTCTTACATCTAAAAAGAATAACATCATTCACTGAGACACTACAAGAAGAAAACCAGTTGATGGCAGAGAAATATAGAATGAGAGGATATCCAGAGGACATCATAGAAAAAGCCAAATACAAAGCAGACAAACTCAACAGGAGAGACCTCCTAATCGCCAAAAATAAGTCAAAAGAGATTCCTTTTCTATACGCATGAAGGTATTCGGCACAGAGCCATAATATTAGCAGGATAATAAAGAAAAATTTTGGAATCATCAAAATGGACACACAGCTGAACAGACCGTTTCCAAAACCACCTATTATTGAATACAAGAGGGGTCGCAATTTTAAGGACCATCTTGTTAAAGCAGAAGGTCCAATAATGGACAAACAACCATTGAAGAAGAAGAAGAAAATGGGCACATTCCCTTGCCTGAATTGTTGCCATTGCAACAACATTATGAAAGGGGGAATATGTTAGACATCCTAAGAACAGCAACAAGATTAAGCTTAAAGACTACACAACATGTGATTCAAAATCAGTGATATATGGACTGAGTTGCCCATGTGGCATCTTTTACGTGGGACAGACAAAAAGAAAGGCAAACGAACGTTGGAACGGACATGAAAGCAATATACAAACCAACAATGTGAGACCGCCAGTAGCATGACATTTTGCCCAAAATAAACACAATATAGCACAATTGAAAGTGATTGTATTAGAAGTTGTCAAAAAGTCCCGCAGAGGAGGGAATCATGCGAGACATATGAATCAAAGGGAACGTTTCTGGGAGGAGAAATTGAACAATTTGTCACCAAACGGAATGAATGAAGAGTATAACTTGAGTTCTTTTCTATGAGAAAATGTATTGGAATTTATTGCCTTCACTCAAGAAAGTCATTTTGATATTCATTGATAAATGTGTGATTGGGAGATATTAGCACATGTCATGACCTTATATACTGTTCAACAACAAATATGTGACAATCACTTACCCTTATAATGAATTTGACTGTGAGCATGGTTATGACGAACATAATTCCTGGATGATATGACATGGATGTTGAATGAACAGATCATCCATAGACCTATTAGAAATTATACATTCAAGTGGAATCATTATACTATATATTGGTATTACAACTTGTCCTGACATGGGGTGTATGTTAGTCCATCCAACAAAGGTGTAGATAGGTATATTATGAACAATAAAATCAAAAGTTAGCGATCCTGAGAGAGGATAGATTTAGGATGATAACCATAAGCCTTTGCATTGATTGCTAGACCATATTGATGTTGATTTCTGAATTTGTGCACAGCACAGACTTATGCACTCCCACGATATCCATAATGAGCATCTATTAACATCAGACGATTACAACCATCATGTAGATAATAAATACATAAATGCTAATAGCATTTAAAGACGATTCTATAGACATGAGGAGAACGTTGTATATACCTGTTACGAATTATCACTAACCTATTTATGCTACTCTATTCTGGATAACAAGCGACTTAAATAACTATGCCCAACATAGGATCAATAGAAGAAATATTTATTAACATTAAAACATTACTCTTTTGTTGAGATTCACAGGAATATGTGAACTATAGAATAACATCATGGCGTTCTGACGTGTGTAAACATTGTGACATCATAACGTTTTAATGTTATGACGGTACCCCACAAATACCAGCCAGCTTGTTTTTGCCAATCTTTTCACAGCGGCCAGACGAGGAGAAAACATTTAGAGCCCTATAAAACCACATGACACTCAAACTACAAAATGTAGATCTCAATAGATTAGAAATGTATACTATATACATTTTTATGTTTAGGCAGATTCTGCATTGTGAACACAGGGAGAACTGCTGATCATGGGGAGAATCCGCACAAAATTACCGGCATTTCACACATGGTAAGGATTCTCTGCCATGACGGTATGCCATGAAATATGTAGATAAGGAATGACAGGGGAAGTTACAGCGGATTCTCTTTTTCATAGAGAAACCATATGACTAACCTGATAAGATACCACAGGAGAGAGTACATCGATCACCATATATATGGTTGATTTACTTTTGGAATTATATTTACACTCTCTGGCTCAGTTCCAGCAGTTGTCCGGAATACATCCTACACAGGTAATAATTGGGAAGATTCATACTCATACAAATTGTGACTAATAAGTTTTATCAGGAAGTATGGAGGTTTTTTTATTCTCAGCAAGAAGGCTACATATAGTTTTTGGTTGATTTTTTAGGACCAGCTGCAGTGGAGCATGTAACAATCAGATGTAATGAATTGAAAGGAATCTAATCTACAATAAGAGGAAGGAATAATTAACAGATTATTATCATCCAGGTGATTATGAGTTACTAGTCATTAAATAATGAAAGAAAACGATTGTATAATGAATGGAACACTAAAATGTATTTATTAATTATACATTATAGATACACAAAAAATTCAGAGATGTGGGTAAACAGCTTCTGAAGAAGGGGAAGTTATCAACCCGAAACACGCCAAGTGGAATACACAAGAAATAACCTGAACACAGATGACTATCTAATTATGAACTTTATCATATGTGAAAATTAATGGGGATTCTTGCTATTCGAATGTTTACCTGAAAGCTACATGAGTAGAATTGATGTTTAAAGAATCAAACTATTATGCAATTGGTTACATATCTATACTGAATTGTATTATGAGATTATTGACAAAGGTTTGGTAAACACATGAAAATTTACAGAATTGCAGCAAAATAGTTTTTTTACACAACGTTGATTAGAAAATCGTATTATTTGGTACATTTTAAGAACATTTGAAACATTGATTGTATTTACAATAACAATTGGGTGTGCAGGGGACGGGATAGTTCCACAAGGGTGTGGACATCTGCTGTTTCTGCATAACTCAAAGTGTACAAACAAAATATTTCTGAATGTACATTACACTTTTCTGGTTACTAACCCCACACATGTGAACGCTGCCATTATATATTGGTGTCCTTTTTTCCTTAAATGAATTCATGTTTATTAGTGTTTTGATGTTTTATAATAAACATATATATTTTTTAATTTATTTGAATTTATAAAGCGTGCTTTGTGGCGCTGTTACAGAAAGTCTTGCTTAGGAGAACATGTTACAGTGGTATGCATTAGTACAGTCGAGCAGTAGTGAATAACAATTACATGGCAATAAAAGTGTACAGTTGGGCGGTGGAACCGTCAGGTGATGGCAATATACTTGCAGGAACACATCTCCCAGGTCTGGGTTTAACTGTTACTTGGGAGGCAGCCTGTGCTAGCTAAAGAGCTTGGTTTTGAGCGCTTTGCGGAACACTGTGAGGGACGTTGCTTTCCTAAGAGAAGGCGGTAGTGCATTCCAGTTCTCAGGTGCTAGGACAGCAAAACTGGTGCCTCCTGCTTCGGATCTTTAAAAGGTTGGGACTGCGAGCTTATTGCACTGCTGGGCACACTTGGGTCTGTTTGAAGTGGCACAGTGAATTGTTTCTGATAAGTAGGCAGGAGATTTGTGCGATAGGCACAAGTGTGTGATGGAGAGGGTTTTAAAGATTGCCCAGATTTAAACTTTAAAAAGCTAGGGGTGTGAGCTTCCCTGTCTTGGCTTCCAAGCTCTAGAACTCTCTGCCCACTGCCATCAGATCTGAGCCCTCATTCTACTCCTTCAAGCAGAAAACGAAGTCATGGCTCTTCGCTCAAATCTGATTCATTCTCTTGATTTCTGCCATGGCCTTAGAGTTCTTCGTCTCCAGCCATAGTTCTCTGGCTCCACTATCCTATTGTAAATTATGCCTTGTTTAACTCATGCTGCCTTAATGATAACTTGCTCAATATCGTATGATTATGTAACACTTTTGATCTAAGTTCACTTACTATACTGTATGTACTTGTAACTGTTTACAGCTTGATCCAAGCTTACGTTCTACTGTATATTTATGTAATTGTTCTGTAAGTTTTCACGCCCTGATGCCTCTGGGCCTGGCGCGCACTATAAATAAAATACAAATAAAATAAAGAGGATGCGTTCTTTAACTGGGTGCCAGTGGGCGTCCCGTCTAGTAAGGGAGATGTGCTCCCTTTTGGGAATGCTGAGGGCCACTCTGAGGGCGTTGTTTTGGGTGATTTGAAGTTTATGTTTTGGATGATGTGCCTAGAAACAAGACATGCAATAGTCCAACTTGGCTCCAACGGTAGCTCTGGCTATGGACAGACAGTTTTTGGAGGAGAGGTATGCTTCGACAGCATTTATGATCTTGGTCGGTGCGGCAGATGAGGCAATGGCGTTGACTTGCTGTGTTATACAGAGGGTGGAATCTATGTATACTCCGAGGGTTTTGGCTGCCTCCGAGGCAGTGATTGTAGTATTGTGAATGTGGAAGGATCTGTATTTGCTGTCGAGTTTGTTGAAGATTTAATTGGGGCCTACCAGTAGGATTTTGGCTTCGTCTCCATTGAGACACAGATCATTGGCCGCAATCCAAGCCTGGATGATGGCATAGGTTTTTGTTAGGGAGAATTCTCTCTTTAGGCTGAATTTCCTAACCTAGTGAGTCCCCCAGCAGCTTTGCTGGATTTCTGGAGTTTGTTTTTTTCTCCTGCCAAGAGTGAGACTCTTTTTCTCCCACTCTTGGACATGATTTATGGTGTTCCTTTGACTGTTAATGTGTTTTATGGGCTATGGGGTCCTTTACTCCATAGGGTCGCGTGTGTTTTTACGATGTGTGTTACACAGCACCCTCCGTGGAGTAACACAGGGGTGTCACAGTGACACCCCACCATAGACTCCATACCCTGGGACTGACTACTGTCTCCCAGGGCATGTAAAGTCACCATTGGCTTTACCAGTCCCAAATTATTAACAGAAACCAGTACAAACCATCATATTGTGGACATACTGGTCGGGGCAATTCGACTGCCCCGGGGTCTGTTAGTTGAGGGGGCACGTCTCCGTCCCCCCTGATCGAGTTTTGGCTGATGGCAGTGGAAACTACTTTTTATATTCGACCGTGAATATTTCCCTATGGGATTTTCCCATTGTTCGAGACTACCAACTTTAATTATTTAATTCTCATAGCCTCGAACATACCGCCGGTTTATTTAATTAATATTAATTCGCTGGTTGGTAATTTTTGCTAGGACTCGATTCTAAAATGGCGTTTGTGTTCTCTTCTGTGACTCCAACCCAAGTCAAACCCTTTGTTCCACTTTTTGGCGGGCTTCTCCACAGAAGCCTCCAAAAGTGGTGCCACTCTGTCTGGGTACCACAGGGGGCGTGGGAGGGGGTTTAGGCACCCTGGACTGAGTTACCTTAGTAACTCAAGTCGCACTCTTGTGTGATTGGCCCAAGTGGTTAGCATGTTTGATTGACAGCTAGGCTGAGTGAATGAGGGTATGCTGCATAAAAGCAGGGCTTTGGGGACTGGAACTTCAGAAGTCGCCACAGGACCTGAGAATCCGATGAGGGAGAAGCTGAGCCGACCTACCACGACGACACCACCGGTGGAGCCCTGCGGAACCGACTCACCACTTCCCGACGACAGAGAAGATCTCCCGGCTGGAGAGGCTTCTTCCCCTGACTGGTGGGCACAACCAGTTTTTACCTTCCTTCTTCGCAACCCAGACCGGTTTGTGGTCGAACTGCCCGTGCCAAGCACCCCGGCGGCCGGATAGCCACTCATCACTGAACCGCGACTCAACGGACCGCTCCTTGTACCTGAGAAACTCCACGGCTGGTTTCTTCCCTGGCAGTGCAACGGACTCCTGTCTTCCTCCACGACGAGATCCTCTCTTCCCCCGGACGAAGCCCCGACTTGCATCCGCTGCCAGGAACAACTGCCCCCGCTGGAGTATTCTCACCACTTTAAGGTACCGTGTCCGCCAGGCCTCCCTTTTTAAAGATTGCTACAAGGTAATCATAACCCCTTAACCTTCTGGACTGGGCTGGCCGCCTTGACCCTCTAACTGGTCCCTTTCTTTGGTCCAACTCCTTTTTGAACCTTTTCAAGACTTTTGTGCACTGCAACCGTGTGACCTTGGACACATTTTGTTTCGGTCCTCTTAAAGCGGATCCAGCCTACTGACTCTGAATTCACGGTTTTAATTTGCCTTCCTCTCTTGTTTTGTTCTCGTAAAAGCGTTGGGATCTGTTTCAATTCGTTCTCTGCTTTTCCCTCCCTTTTTAAATGAATTATTAGAGTGCCATCTACGTTAAGCGCTCACCGCTGTCTGAAAATAAGTGAGGCTTTACTTAAGACTTGTCTAATATTCTTTTAAGGGAGTGTATATCTTTTATTGACCGTGTTTTTGAATTGCTTACTATTAGTGCCTGTGTGTTTTTCTAGATGTGGTTTTAAATAAATAATTATATCTCTTTTACACCAAGCCCTGGTCAGCGTTTACTTGTTCTACTGTGCTCTCTTGACCTATTGTGAATACTCTGTATACTGCCTAACTCTTCTTGAGGGAAGTCTGACTGCTCAGCCACAGCTACCAAGTGAATCTGTGTGGTACAGATGCTACCAGGTGAGTTTACTGCCAAACACCTCTAGTCTTAAATCTTTTGCAGTGGTCCCAGAGGGAACTGCACAGGTTTCTGCCTAACAGTGTTGTTGAGTGTGGCAGCGTCCTGTTAGTTTGAGCTGGAAAGGGGGAGTAGAACTTGAGTATCACCGGCGTAGTTGGTATAAGCTATGCTGTGATTGTCCAAGTCATTGAAGAGTGGAAGGGTGAATATGTTGTATAGTGTAGGTGAGGTACAGGAGCCCTGGGGTACTCCGCAGTGGATGGGGGTCACACACGCCGGTCGGAGAATACTCTCCTGAGACTTCCTTCAAGGAAAGAGGTAATCCAGGAAGTGGCCTGCTGGGAGAAGTGGACAGCATCCCGGAGCTGTCAACAGAGGGTCTTGTGATCTACAAGATCAAAAGCTGCAGACAGGTCTAGGAGCAGTGCTGGTTTCCCTTTGTCTGTTTGCTCTATTTGGATTTATAGGTATGCAGCTTTGTCTAATATCTTTAGCAAAAGTGGTTATGGGTCTGCAGTATTTCGGTAGGTCTGGATCTAGGAAGTTTTTGTTTTGTCGCGGGCGAACCCAAGACTCCTTGAGGGGAGGGGGGGGGGGTGCGGGCAATACCAGAGGAGAGTGAGGCATTGATAAAAGCTGTGCGAAATGGGGCTAGTGGATCTGCACAGTCTTTTATAAGGGCAGCGGGCAGGTATCACCCTTGCAGGAAGAAGGCTTAATATGTTTCATAATGGCAAAAACTTCAGTCTCGGATACTTCTCTGAAAGAGAAGGATTTCCTGTCTTTGTTGTCCAGGTGAGGGTCTGAAGCAGAGGGTAAGTTGGCTTTGAGCAGGGCGTTAAAGTGGGAGTTTATTTTTTCCTGGAGCAAGTTTATCTTTTGCATCATGGCAGTTTGGATATTGTTACTCCAGGTTTCATCTTTCACAGTTCCCCGAGTGTTGGTTGGTTGGTGGGGCAGCGAGCTCCTTGAATATTGCGAACAATTCTTTTGACTCAGATGTCACATTGGAGATTCTAGAGTTGTAGGACGAGGATTTAGCTATGGTAATTTCCTTTTTGTAATGTGTGGCGAGTGTTTTGTAGGCCTCTAGAGTGGAGTCTGTAGGGCAGGTTTGCCATTTAGTGAGCGCAGATCGCTTCAAGGATCTTAGTTCCAATAGCTCTTGAGTAATCCAGGAGTTGGAGTTTTTCTTCAATTTGGCTTTTTTCTTCTCTAGTGGTGCAATAGCGTCTATTGCTCTTCTGATGCTGGTGTTGTATATATCTACCAGAGCCTCTGGGTCTTTGGAAAAAAGGGGGGGCTTCAGGGCTGGGGGTACGGGTTTATTAGTTTTGGATATGATTTTGGTGGGGATGTGGAAGTGTATGAGGTGGTGGTCGGTCCATGGGTGGGGTTGTTGGAGCCGATATAAACAGCACAGTTGTGGTCAGCTATCCAGTCCAATATGCAACCTTTCTCGTGGGTTGGGTCAGTGACTCTGGATGAAACCCATGTCGAGGAATGCTTTAGCAATGGCTTTGCTTGGTTTGTCTTTTGGATCTTTGAGGCCGAGGGTAAAGTCACCCAAGAAGATGGCTTTGGTGTTTTTTAGATTGTCCCCTAACTGGTGGAGAATATTGTCTTGGCAGTCTAGTAGCAGGTCATGGGGACAATAGATGGTGATAGTATAGTTAGGTGATAGGGAGAGTTTAATAGAGAGAGCATCAGTGTGCTCCTCTAATGAAGAGTTGATTTGTCTGATGGTCAGGGAGTCTTTGGCGATGAGGGCCAAACCCCCACCTTTGTTGCTGATTCTGTCCTGGCAGAACACAGTTTAGCCTGGTGGGAGGGCTAGACTGATGGCAGGACCAGAAGCTTCCTGCAGCCATGTTTCGGTGAGGGCGAGGACATCAAGGTCCAGATCAGTGAGCAGGTCATGAATCTCAGTGGCATGAGCTGGGAGAGAGCACACGTTAATAAGGGTGCATTTGAGTTGAGTGAAGGGAGCTGAGGGTGTGATTGGGTTGTTGATCAGGCCTGGTGCAGTGGTGTTATTGCTGGCATTGGGTTGAGGCCTAGGCATAGTCAGCAAAGGAGTGTCTGGCATAGAATTGGCAGTGGCTGCCCTAAGACCCGAGCGGGCTCCTAGGAGTGGGTTTCTCACAAGGGTGGGCATGGGGTGTGAGCTGAGCGAGGGAAGGGCGGGTTCTGAGCAGCTCTGCACCTTAGCTAGTATAGAACTAGGTGGGTGGGTGTGGTTGTCAGGATCAGTTGCACTAAGGCCTTGAATGACGTTTATCTGGTCATCCAGGCCAAGATGGCCCAACATGAATTATGTCTCAATGACAAGACGGAGCTCCTCATCTTGGGCTCACTGCAACGTCTTGGCAAGCTAGATCCTTCCTACCAGTCATTTATCATAGATGGTAATACCATCAAAGTCTCCAAAGACAATAAAACATTAGGTTTTTACCTGGACGCCACCCTCTCCCTGACCCGACAAACCAATGCTGTCAGATCAGCGTCGGCTTACATGTGTAAACTTATTGCAGCATGTAGACCGTTCCTGACCACCCCGAAGAGCGTCACCTTAGCCAGAACGCTCATTATGTCTAAAATTGACTATTGTAGCGCTCTATACCTAGGGACTAGCCAAGGGAATCTGAATAAACTTCAAATCAAACAGAACAATGCCATTAGGGCAGCCCTAAACATTCCCAGAAACCACCACATCTCCAAATCTAGATCCAACCTACACTGGTTACCTGTCAAGCAGAGAATTTCACTAAAAACACTTGCCCTCACGCACAAATGCCTAGCCAACAAGGCCCCACCTTACATCTGCAACCGGCTCTCCTTCCATTCCTCCACCCAACCTCAAAGAACTGCTCAGCTCCACAGCCTCTCTATTCCTAAGTTCAAACTCTTAAAAGCAGGGGGTACGAGTTTCCCTGTCCTTGCCTCCAAGCTGTGGAATACCCTCCCTGTCACCATCAGATCTGAAAACTCAATTAACACCTTCAGGCAAAAAACGAAATCATGGCTTTTTGATCAGAACTAAGGCACCTCTGCCTCTAGTCTTATCTGTTAACTTCTATTGTTAGTTTGTATATATTCATGTCTACACATTGACCTGTATATAACTATGTATGTATATTACCTGTATGTATATAAGCCTAAGTAGCGCCCTGATGCCCCCGGGCCGGATGGTGCGTGTTACAAATAAGCAAAATACAAATTGGTGTCAGGCTGTGTGGGGCTGAAGGGGCACAGAAGGATGGCAGGAAGGGCGTGGGGAATGCTTTCTAGAAAGGGCAGCATGTAATCCACACTGAGGAGAGGTGGAGGGCTGGCTGGGCAGCCGTGGTGGCTATGAAAACGTGGTGAAGTTAGGGCGAGCATGGTGTGGTGTGTTGCACTTGAGCTTCACAGTGACCAAAGGTGGTAAAGCAGAGGGTTGTGTTAGACTGCAGGTCTGTGCATTTGGCTGTAGAGTGGCTAGGGTGGTAGGGAGGAGGTGTGCTGGGAGTAGGGAGCTTATCAGAGTACAGAGAAGAGCCAGGTTGCGGGCCTGAAGGGGGAAAAAATGCTAGGTGAGCAGTACATTTATCTTTGCATAACAACAGCGTTTAAGGCCGGCACTCAGGTGAACGTTTGTGTACCAAAGATAGAACTAGACAATGTCAGAGGTACTTCTGCAGTGGTAGTGAACTTTGCGATAGATTTACTAAGTACGGGGTATAGTACAGGGATAGCACAGCAGGTTGGAAATCGTGGGCAGTACATAGCACAGGATAGGTATAGGCAGGTTGTGGGGCAGCAGGGCAATCGTGGCACCACAGCTAGTTACACTTTCATCATTTCAATAGTAAGGCACACTGCTGAATAGACATGGATGTTGCCAACGCTAGTGGCTGGGTAACTAAGGGACGAACAGTACGCAAGGGATGGGTCCTTTGCAGGAGTTTGATAGGACTGCGAGTGCGTTACAGCACAGCAGAGGTGCTTGGCTGATAGGATGCAGGTGCTCTTCATCCAGGCTGCATTATTGGGGGCTTCCAATCAGGGTAGGTGGCGGTGGGGATACAGCGAACATTTGTACGGAGAACGGGGCGGTGCGTATGTCAGAGGGGCAGGCAGACAGCACAACAGGCACCTTTTTAGTGGTATCTTCGTAGGGGTGCCAGCTTTTGCCTGGCTAAAGGCGGGTAAGGTGGCCAATCAGAACGAAAAGCTTGTTCGGTGCAGCAGGTTCGTCCCACGCAGGACAGCAATCATGCAGCCATCTTAGGAAGGTGGGTTGCATGCGTTTAGTTACAACTCAACGCTAGAAAGCAGATTAATGCCAGGAAGCTGATCGATAAGGTATGAAGTGCATTCAGCACAATCACACAAAGTCAGCAAGGGCTCAGTGGAAAGTTGAATTTCGGCAGTACTCGACATCATAAATTCACCCCCAGGGCCTACCTAGGTGCAGGGGTCTGGATGAGGAGGGAGAGGGGCTGCTCCTACAGCGCACCTCACGGTGCAGCCTTCCTAGGCTGGTAGGACAAGATAAATACTGATGCTCACATATTTGTTGAGTGTGCACATACGACAGTCCATAAAGTTACTCACCGTAGCGACTACCTTACTCCTAGTCCATAGTCCCCTTTCCTCCATACTTATGGGACATTCCGTCCTGTGGGGCAGGACCAGAGCACTTTAGTAAAATAAGCATCACATTTTTCAAAAATGTGGTGTCCTCTTTTACACAGGGTACCGTACGTGGCCGTAACCCTGCCCTCTTTAGCCCCGACAAGCTCATTGCCCATCAGTCCTTTTCTATCACCAGGTCTGAGACCTTTAAGCAATAACAGAGGAAACTTATTAGAGGGGACGGCGGGCGTATGGAGGAAAGGGGACTATGGACTAGGAGTAAGATAGTCACTACAGTGAGTAACTTTATTATACTCCCACGTCACGTCCCGTCCCCTTTCCTCCATACTTATGGGAGATTCCCAAGCACTCCTCACAGGAATTACGGGTGGATGGAAACTCTTTACTGAAACAGGTTCCTAAACACAGCTTGACCGTACTGAGCATCAGCCCTGGAGCTCAGGTCCAGACAGTAATATTTACAAAAAGCTTATGGGGAGGCTCACGTAGACGCTTTTGCGATGGACTCCCAGGGAACATCCTTTTGGAAGGCAACGGCAGCCACATTGCCCCGCACAAGATAAGCATGAAATCCTTTTGGGGCACGAAGGGCCTGAATGGTATACGCCTCAGAAATACAGGCAGCAATCCATCGGGAGATGGTGGCTTTCGAGGCCGGCTTTCCCTGCAGATTTCCAAACCTCACAAAAAGCTGCAAAGAGTTCCAATGTTCTGTCCAGACAGAACTTAAGGGCTCTTCTAACATCCAGGCACTGCAGAACCCTTTCGGCCTCTGGGGCCGGGTCTGGAAAGAAGACAGGCAATGAAATTGACGGATTCAAATGAAAATCAGAGACCACCTTCGGAAGAAAGGAGGGATTAGTCCTCAGGACAACCTTATCCTTAGGAAAAGTAAGGAATGGATGCTCTACCGACAAGGCCTGAAGCTCACTTACATGCCTTGCCGAAGTCACAGCAATCAAAAAGGACACTTTCCACAAAAGGTACTTAAAATCGACAGTCGCCATGAGCTCAAAAGGCTTATGACACAAGGCCGTAAAGACCACATTCAGATTCCACCTTGGATGCAGGTTGCGAACAGGAAGGTAAAGAGGAAATAGGCGCAAAGAATGCCCGATTCTTCCAGATGTGAGAAAAAAAAAGACAGGACTATCTCGATAGTGTCCTCCCTGGGGTCCAGCTGCCTAGCTAAAGACCAGTGGCAGAATCATAACCATTTACTCCTGTACTGAGATCTTGTCAAAGGTTTCCTGGCCGCCTGAATAATACACATGTTATCCGCAGACAAATTGAAACGCTCTAGAGATGTGAACTCAGGCACCGGGCCGCCAAGTTCGCTATTATCACTCTGGTGAAGCAGATCGGGAACCAGCGGAAGCTTAAGCGGCGGACACACCGATAGATGCTGAAGCTCCGAAAACCAAAACATGGCCGGCCACCAAGGGGGCTATGAACAGGAGATAGAAGTTCACTGTGTTCCTTAGCTTCCAAAGTGCCCGATGGATCAGAGGAAGGGGTGGAAAAGCAAAGGCCCTCATGTTGTGCCAGAGAATTTCAAGAGCATCTCCCAGAGAGGAGGCACTGAGCCCGTTCCTGGAGGCATACAAAGGAAGCTTCCTGTTTGTCAATGTCGCGAAGAGGTCCACTTCTGGAGTGCCACAAGAGCAAAAAATATCCAGGAGGATCTCTGTGCTCAGTTCCCACTTGTAGCTGACCAGTGTTCATCTGCTGAGAGCATCTGCAGTGACATTCAGATGGCCCGGGATGTGAACTGCTAGCAGCCAGATACCATGCTGAATGGCCTATTCCCAAATCTGAATGGCAAGATCCACAAGAGGAGGAGACCTGGTACCCCCCCTGCTTGCTGATATAGAACATGGACACTGCATTGTCTGTGCGGACACGGACAATCTTGTTGACAATGCCTGGTTTGAACGCTTTCAGCGCCAGGAATATTGCCAGGAGCTCCAGATAATTTATATGAAGCTGTCCTGTGGCGACCAAAGATGAAAATCCTGGAGATGACCCAACGTCATACCACAACCCAGAAGGGAGGAATCCATCGTGACAGCAGTCAATAGTGGGCAAGGGTCCTGGAAAGGGTCACCCACCGACAGATTGCTGAGAGACGACCACCACAAGAAGTCCGTCCTCATAAAAGGTGGAACTAGTATCATTTTGGAATCTGGATCCAGTGCTTGAAGCCAGGAGCTCCAAAGAGCCATCTGCATCCGCCTTATCTTGTGACGAGCAAGAGGAAGAGCCAGCATGCACAAAGCTATGAGGCCCAGAAGCCTCTGGAACCACCAGGCCAACATGCTCTCCGACTGCATGAACACCCGACACGTGGCCAAAAGATCCACCATTCTGTCCCCAGTCAGGTACATTGAAATTGATCGTGTTCCAACGAAAACCCAGGAAAATCAAGCCCTGAGAGATCGTCATGGAGGATTTCCACCAGTTCACCGACAGACCATGGTGGAACAGGAGCTGGAGGAGAGACTGAAGGTTGCTCGAGGCTTTCAGTGGACAAGGACTGTGCAGCAGCCAGTCGTCCAAATACAGATACACATGGATACCCTGTAGCCGAAGAAAAGCTGTGATGACCAACATCTTCATAAAGACGCGCAGTGCCGAGTTGAGACCAAACGGGAGCACACGAAACTGGAAATGCTCCTCCCCCATGGAAAACCACAGGTATTTCCGATGCGGACTCCAAATGAGGATATGCATATACGCATCCTGAAGGTCCACCACGCTGAACCAATCCCCCTTCTGTAAAGAGGACTTTATCTGACCGGGCATGATCATCTTGAATTTCTCATGGCAAAAGGAGGTTGAACTGGGAAAGGTCTAGGATGGTGCGCAGGCCGGCCTGGTTGGGTTTGGGCACTGAACAGACGGGAGTAGAAGCACTCCCCCTCGCTCCCCTAGGGAAACGGGCTCCACCGCCTTGAGATCCAGAAGCTTCTGGACTTCGGCTCTGAGGGAGGGCTTCCCTCGACTGTTGCAAGGGAGGATTGATGGGAGGGGAAGGGGCAAGCGGAAGCCCGCCCGAGTAATGGCCAAGACCCACCGATCCTCTGTGATGGTCAGCCACGCAAACCAGTGAGACGCAATGCGCCCTCCCACTGGGGTCTTGTTGAGCACCTAATAACATAATTTGGCAGACCGCTCGATCCTAAAGAGGCGGCAGAGGACCAAGAGAAAAATCAGCCTCGCTGCGGAGGGGGCGAGGCTGAGATGACATTCTTTGAGGTTTCAATGGCAGCTTCACCAACACGGACAGGGACTTGGCTGTTTGAGTGCTGTCCTTAGTCTTAGTCAACTCCACATCCGTTGAAAAATGGAACAGTTCTTTGTTGTCAAAAGGCAGGTCCAGAACCTTATCCTGGACCTCTTTTGAGAACTTCATGGCCTGAAGCACACCCTGACAAGAGGCGTTAATGCCAAGCATGAGGCCCCGAGCCGAGGTGTCAACAAGAGCCTTGGCCTCGAGGATATCCTGCACCAGAACTCTGTCATCCGAAAAGCCACCCTTGAAATCATCCAGCTTGTTCACAGGAATGAACTCCACAAATTCAGATAGACCTTTCCACATTTGCCGCTGCTAAGATGAGCTCTGCGTTCGCCTGGCACAACTGCAGGGCCAAATTAGTGAAAATCTTTCTCCCCAAGAGTAAAACAACTTGTCCTCCTTGGCCAGAACCTGGGCTGCCGCTGTAGAAGATGGAGAAGCAGGTCTGGATTGTAACGTGGCAGCTGTCGCCACCACCACTGTGGAGGAATGGAGCAGGCAAGACGCTAAGCCTACCTCTTCCGAAGAGTGAAGCCTATAACGAGCGTCAATCCTCTTGTTAACGTGAAGTCCTGTTACGCTCACCTGGCTCCCACAGAGGCGTCGATCTGGACTGGACTGCTGCGGTCTCCAACAATGTGACGCATAGGGCCGAGATGATGGACTGGACTGGCCCACCTAGCTTCGTTTGCTTGGCCCGTAGGAATATTCTTCTGCAAATGGAGAAAGGGGATTAACCACCCGTGGAGTTGAGCGTAAATCCCACCACCCCGCTGTTCTCCCCACTGATCACCTTGGATGTCCCATCTTATAGTCTCACCTGATGATTTGAAAAGATGAGCTCTACATCCTGCATTGAGCGCAGGGGGGCGTAGATAACCAGTTGCTTCACTGGCTCGAAGGAATTGGTGAGTTCCAGGACAATATTGACTCTGATATTCCCGGCAAGACACCGTAAGTATGTAGTTCGTAAGAGTTCAAATGCTTGACTTTCACTCTTGTCCGATTCCTTGCAGGTTGCAGCTTGACCCTACTGAAGAGTTCATCGTGGCAACCAGTAATGTTCTGGTGAGGATTTGTATTATCCAACACAGTTCGATAAAATAATGTCCATATGTAACCTGTTGCTTTCTCCCTCATTCAGGCGCTGAGAGAAAGTATGAAGTCTCGGGGAATAATGCCTTTGGCGGTAAAATCTGGTAAGTCTTTTGTGGTGAGGAGGGTTCCCCTTGTTAGTCCCTTGTTTCACCTTGCTGTACTTTTGTTTCCCCTTAGGGGCCGGGGTTCGGCTAGGGTGCAGTGGAAGCTGCGCCGACCCGTGAAGAAGAATAGTACCCCCGGTGGTAAAATCAGGTAAGTCTATGGGGGGTATTCCTCTGTGTATTCCCTTGGCTCACCTTGCTGTTCTTGTCTTCTCCTTAGGTGCTGGAGTGCGGCGGGAACATGCAGGAGGATGCAGTGAAATGTGAAGATGCTTCGAAGGCCGGTGAGTTCAGTGCGGTGCTCTTAAAATAACTTCCTTCTTCCAGTTCGAAGGCGCGATGGATTGGGAATTCAAGTAAGGATCAAAGGTATTGCTCTTGTTCTAACCTTTTCCCCTTCTTTCTCCCTTTTTCTAGGAGCTCCAAACTCGAGGCGGGCGTGGCAGAAGACTGGATGCAGACTTGCAGGCACGGTGAACGTTACTCTGCTGGATGCAGAATAACACGAAGCGTGTGCTGCTCTTCGGGCGTGGTTTAAATAGCCTCCAAAGTAGTCGTAGGTAAGTATTCCTCCCCAGCCCCACCCGAGTAAAAAAATAGTCCCTAGGTAAAATAGTCCCTTCCAAGCCTTGTTTGGCTTGGAGCTCTTGCAGCATGGTCTGCATCAGGTAAGTTTGCAGCATGGTCTGCATCAGGTAAGTTTTAATCTATGAGCCTGGCGCCAGGACTGACTCTCCATAGGTGCCAGGACTGCACCCAAATAGCCCCTAGCAGGGGTTGTGGGCTTGCTTGGGGTAACTTGATGCCTGCTTCCGGGGTTGCTGGACTTGGTCTGGGTCCCCGGGGGTAGGCATCATGAAAAGTCCAGAGAGTGGTTTATCCCAGACCGTGTGGATCTCGGCAGAACATGCCGGTGCGCTCCTCAGCAGACAAGGTGAACGCCCCAGAAAGCCTCAGGTACAGGTACATCCAGACAAGACATGTCCAGAACTCAGTCATGGAACGCTCTAAAAGAGCGGGGCTGGTTCTCGCTATCCTCACCCCCCCTGCGTGTCATCCGACATGTCCGGATCAACCTGCGGCACATCTGGTTCTGCCAAAGGACTTGTCTATTGGAGACAAGTGTAGAGGAAGTCCCGAGCGAGGCCTGCACTCCAATCGCCCATTTTGAAGTACCAGAAACGTTTACACCGAGATATGTGACCTATGATGAGCAAATAAACCAGCAGAGAGCAGCAGTGGGGCTCTGCCCAGTGCATACCAGAAGAATAAAACCTGTTGAAGTACCGATAACCAAACAACCATGGACAGTACGGTATCCATTGAGAAAATCCTACCAGCAAACGAAATGAAGATTGCTTAAACATTGTCCCAGAAGAAACTCAAAAGGCCTTAATTGAAGACAAATGGTGACGACACGAGGGCCCGGACAGACTTACAGATGAAAGAAACAACAACCAAAAGATGATACAGAGACGAAATGCCATGAATAAGGACATTGTGATCTTAGAAGGAAAGACTATGTTGAAATATAAAGGAACTTAAGCCGTAAGCAGGATGAAGATATTCAACCAGCTAACGCCTGTACATAGGCTTGAAACCGCAAGAAGCTAAGAAAACAGTGCGGCTTGCTATGCTAAGTAGACGAATAGAGCGGCAAGCGCCTTTATACACAATCTACCTCAAAACGAAGCATGTTATATAAGTGCAAGTCCACTTAACACAAAAGAAGAATTAACTCAGGTTACTAGAGGTCAAACAGGACAGGATTCGTATTCCAGCTAAAACGAGAAGAGAATGCTGAATCGAAACTCAGCAGAGGCAACATGAGTCTGGAAGAGCCGAGGTTAGACCAACAGAAGGAACGAACAGTAGCTTCGCAGAATCGAAACTTAAGAACAGAACAGCCTTTCTCAGAAAGGCCGAGATAAGGAGGCCCAGGCAGGTGGCAAGCCGAACAAGAATTAAATGCGCAAATAGAAGGCAGATTCACGGTGTGCTAGCACGTGACCAGCCGAGCGAGAAGAGGCAGTTTCACACCTACGCCTGGCTGTCGCCCAGACAGAGATATCATAACTTTTTTTGACAAGAAGATACAGTTTCGAGGCCGACCACAGCCATCTAATTGACACATAGCCACTAAAATAAGGATTGATGGAAGGGAGGCCGGGTGAATCTTGGGGCATCCTGCACCTGGTTGACCATTCTGTGTGCTGCTAATTAAAGTGGAGATTTATGCACGGGGTTAAAGCCAACCCAATCACAATGGACCAAATAATCCAGGGTCCTATAGATAGAACAAATGGGATGTCATACTTTTAGTGACGTCTACATGAGTAATGTTAGAAGGATGGGCTTAGACGCCCACCTGATAGTGTTTATCCAATCCCCTCACTCCGTTACCATATACAGATAGCACCTATATTAAAGTTTCCTTTTCCCAACCAATAGAATTGCATGTTAACTTTTCGAGTGTTACACATCAATGATGATGGGTTTTGGGTACAAATGTTATTGTTTGTGTGAAGTTCTTGGGACATGCCATCGCATCACTGTTGATTTCCATGTTTCCCAGTTTTTTGTACTTGTCATTAAACGGACTCCCCTTTGCCAACCCATTGAGTAGTCCTTATTGATTGGTGCTGGAGTAAGAAAACCTGCACCCCCATCCATCTCAAGGTGCAGCTTTCTCGTCTTAAAGTACTGCAGAGCAAGCCCCGACTATGGGCCGGCCGGGGATCCCTCCAGTACACAAGGGAGGCAGGGGCGGAGATGGACCAATCAGTAGAGGTGGAGCAGCTGCGGGACAACTGTGCTACAACTGGAACCTTCGGCACAGGAGCAGAAAGGCAGATTTCCCTAAAAAGACCTCTGAAATACTCTTTATAGGGTCAGAGTGCATGAGCCTCTGACATTTTCTGAAAAAGGCATCCTCCCCCAAAGGCGTAGGCATTAGGGTGGGGACAGGCCCGCTCACGAGGGGTAGCTCTAAGGCTGTAAGGGAGAGGGCTGCCAAGAAGGGCCTCCTCCAGTCGGATCACCGTAGATCAAAGGGGCATCCAAGCGTTCCAGTCATAAACTGGACGAAGAGGATTCACACCGGGAAGTTGGTGTTCACCTGAAAATACGCTCCCAGCACCCGACGCTGATGACGTTGGTGTAAGGGAGGAATCCAAAATGGCTACCGTAGTTCACGTGGGAACGGGCGCATTTTGTCAGCATCTGAGAACTGCGTCACATGTGTGAGCGAGGCAGGGATCTCCACAGACAGGTCAGGGGTCTTGACACAAGGAACCTCGGCAGAGCCGGTAACAGAGGAATTCCGGTCAGCGACCTCACTCTATGCCACCTCAACAGAACCGGTATCACCGCCAAGACGGTAACATTGAGGAATCCACCTCACAGACAAGACCTTGACAGGTCTGTCATGATGCCTACCTCCAAGGAGCCAGGTCCGACCCAGCAACCCCAGAGGCAGGCATCATTTCCCCCAGGGGAGTGCCAGCGGGCCCAAGCTGGGGCCCTTTGGACGCAGTCCTGGCGCTCATGTTGGACCTCTGTCCTGGCGCCTTAGGCGCCAGGCTCATAAAGCTAGACATGTGTTCAAGTGTTTTAATGTGCACTTACCTGATGCAGACCATGCTGCCACATCCAGGCCCTCTTGAGGCCTGAATAGGAACTACTTTACCTGTGGGACTACTTTCCACCCAGGTGTGGTCGGGGAAGGATACATACCTGATCGGAGGAAGGATACACACTTGGAACTTCTTCCAAAGCTATTTAAACCACACCCGATCAGCAACTCACGCTTCGCGTTGTTCTGCTCCTCGCAGCTGGACGCTCACCGTGTCAGCTCCTGCATCTGGACTTCAGCCACGCCTGTCAGCATCCTGGGTCCCCTGCAAAGGGAGACAAGAGACCTACCAGCTAATCTGCACCACGGAGACATCACCGACGATCCTGAAAGGGAAGGCATAATTTTTAAAAGCATTTCGTTACGATCGCTGCATTTCACTCACCTTTCCTGGGTTCCTCCATCTTCAGCAGCGATCATCCGGATACACAGCCACTTCCCAGAGCCTAGAGAAAAAGACAAGAATAAGAGGTGAGAGAAGGAAGGGAATAGGAAAAGCTCAGTTTCCTTCTAAGACTTACCTGTTGGGTCATTCCCATTTCATTTTGGGTCTTGCTGCTTCCAAGCAGGACCCCGGCCCCTATGGGGAAAAAAGACAAAGACATTAGATGAGCGAATGCAAAAACATTACCTGAGCGCTCATCTAGGACTTACCAGATCTTTACTGGAACTGCACGTTTCACTTCGGGTCGGCGCCATATCTCCGGCATTCCGAATCCCAGCCCCTATGGGGAAAAGACATCAACATCAGCGCTTTGTTGCAAGAAGTCTCCAAAGGAATCTTCATTCATCACCTGAAAAAAGACAATGAACATTAATATTTAAAGCTTGAACTTTTGAACTTGCAACAGAACTTTTACAGCGCCTTACCAGTATAATCAAGCTTACCTGAACTCCCATCCAACCTCAATCCAGTGAAGTAACTGGGTTCAACGCGCCCCTGCGTCAGAAGCAGGATGGAGAGCTCGTCCTTTCAGACCCTAAGGTGAGACTTCACGGGGGATCGTGGAAGGGTTGGAAGAGAGTGGGAGGCTTGAGCATAACGTCAGTAGGTAATACTCCCTTTTCACGCACAGGGGAATATTCCTGCGAGCCGGGGAAGCCAGAGTAGAGGGCCCTTCCTGTCCATCTTCAGAGTCCCGCGCTTCACCATTGAAGAAGCATCAGCACTTGAAGCCAGACCTGCGCCTCCGTGGGAATCAGGTGAGCATTACTGAACGCGAAGCCACCCTCAATTTCCCACCCGGGCGCTATGGAGACTTCCGAGACTGACCAGCTGGCCCAGCTTTTGGGGGAATTACAGGCAGAGGTGCACTCTGCCCGCCAGGAGACTAACGCTCTCAAAAGAGAACTGATCTTATCTAAGGAAAGAACTGATGACCTAGCCAAAAGGTTATTACAGGCCCAGGCAGGGCACACTCCTTTACCTAATTCCGGAGACATTTCCACATCAATGGGTTTGAGTAACCCGGTACAAATTAATCTACCTGGACACATGCCTTTGGCCCCGCCTGAACGTTTTGCGGGGGATCCCAAGAAATATGCCGTCTTTATGAACCAATGTCGTTTACACTTTCTATGCAGACCCGGAGCCTTCCCTAACGACCAGACCAAGGTAGCCTTTATACTATCTTACCTCAGTGGCAGTGCTGCCGATTGGTCTATTCCATCGGTAAATCAGGATGATCCCATTCTCCAGAATTTTCAGGGCTTCCAGGCCAGCATGGAAAGATTGTTCGCTCGACACTCTCAAGGACAGGCCCTTGATAACGAACTACTATCCTTACGACAAGGTAATCAGGATCTTCTGTCCTACGTAGCCACCTTTAACAGACTGGTTGTGGAAACTGGATGGCCAGAAAGCAAAAGGATCACATTGTTTCATCGAGGCCTGCGCGGAGAGCTTAAGGATGTTCTAGCTCAGATAGTAAACCCACCCCAGGTCTGCGCAGACTACATTGACTTGGTGGTTCAACTTGATCACAGACTTCAAAATGGAAAAGCAGATCGGTTCAAGTATGAAAACCGAGCACCGATCAAAACCTACGCTACCTCCAAGAGTACCGACGTATCTGAACCTATGCAAATCGGTGGTGTTAAAGGACCATTAACGCAGAAAGAACGAGAGAGAAGGCGGCAAATGCAACTTTGTATTGCGGGACTTCCTGTCACTTTCTTCGAAATTGTCCAGTTAAACCACTTAAGAAGGTAGTTGGAGCTACTGATAACGAATTAGTGAAACCTGATTCGGGAAACGACCTAGCCCGGCAAGCGTAGGGGTCCGCTTGCCGAGCTTGAAAACTAACTCTTTGACCTCGCATTTCGTCATGCCAATGGTGCTCGTGGACCCAAAACAGCCTCAGCAGTTGCATGCTATAAAAGCATACATCGACAGTGGAGCTATTGGAAATTACATAGACCGTGAATTGGCTTCCAGGATTAAGCTTCCTCTCTGCCCGAAAGTAACCCAAGATGTCATTACTACAGTAGATGGAACCGAAATAGCCTCAGGGCCTGTAACACATTCCACTGTTGAAGTGACACTGGTGGGTCAGGATGGACATCGGGAAGCAATCGTGTTTGATGTGATCAAGGCCCCACAATTTCAAGTAATTCTTAGAATTCCTTGGTTAAAAACACATAATCCCAGAATTGACTGGTGAGCAAAGAAGATAAGTTTTCCTGATTGTGAACCAACTTGTTATCCAAGAAATCCAGCTATGGGTCTAGCCACAGCAACTTCCACCCCTGTACAGGTACCGTCAGAATACCAAGAATTCCAAGACGTTTTTCAGAAAGAACAGGCTAACACATTCCCTCCCCATCGGTCTTTTGATTGCCAGATCGATCTGGTACCCAATGCTCAACTACCTTGTAGTAGGATTTATGCTCTTACGGAACCTGAGAACCTGCATTTGCGTCAGTATTTAGATCAGTACCTAGCCAATGGTTTTATTCGCCCGTCCAAGTCTCCTGTCTCTTCAGCTCTGTTCTTCGTGCCAAAAAAAGAAGGCGACCTCAGAACGTGTATAGACTATCGCGCCCTAAATCAAATAACGATTAAGAATCGTTATCCACTGCCCTTGATCCCTGAGCTTATCGACCAGGTGAAAGACGCTTGTGTGTACACCAAGTTAGATCTCCGAGGAGCTTATCACCTGGTGAGCATAAAAGAAGGCGACGAATGGAAGACTGCATTCCGCACCAAATTTGGGCTCTTCGAATATCAGGTGATGCCCTTCGGTTTGTGCAATGCACCTGCCGCCTTTCAGTACTTTATGAATGATGTTCTTCGGGAACTTATCGATGTCTGCGTCATTGTTTACATTGACGACATCCTGGTGTACTCTTCTTCAGAATCTGATCACAGAAAACATGTTAGGGCAGTTCTTGAGAAACTGCGCCAGCACAGACTATTTGCAAAACTCGAAAAATGCGTTTTTCATACCACAGAAGTTGAGTTTCTCGGATTCATCCCGACACCTCAAGGAGTCCGAATGGACTCGCGAAAGGTGGACGCCATCCTCAAATGGCCATCTCCAAGCTCGGTGAAGGGAGTTCAGAGCATGCTCGGCTTTGCAAATTTCTATCGAAGATTCATCCCGGAATTTTCCCAAACAGTCCAACCCATCACCGCTCTCCTAAAGAAAAACAAACGCTTCGAATGGACTCTTGAGGCCTAACAGCCCTTCCAGGACCTGAAAACCAAATTCACCTCTGCACCTGTATTGAAGCACCCGCACCCAGATCTCCCGTACATAGTGGAAACCGATGCTTCCAGTTCGGCCATGGGAGCTGTCCTGTCGCAAAGAGACCCAAAAACTAACCAACTACACCCAGTGGCCTTTTGGTCCAGAAAATGTTCTCCTCCTGAAATCAACTATGCAATTACCGATAAAGAGTTACTGGCCATCAAATCTGCTTTCAAGGCTTGGCATCACTACCTTCTCGGGGCAAGACACACCATCACCGTAATTACGGACCACAGAAACTTAACAGTATTTAAAGACGGCCAAAGCTCAATCTTCACGACAACTCCGATGGGCTCTATTCTTTGCGGAATTTGATTTTTTTTTTTTTTTTTTTTTATATAAAATGTTTCGTTTGACTTATCAAACTTTTCATTTGTATTTCTGCTTCTACTCTTCTTACCACAAGTTTTTATTCTGATTTTTCTTTTACGGTTCTTTGTTGATTTCAATCCAAAATTTGATCACTGTAATGATCAGCGATTGTTTGTTTCCTTGGAGCAACATTGCCCATCGCTCTTCGGTTGACATTCGGTGGTTTGATATTTTAAAGAAATCTCTGAATAGGTCACGTTTGTTTGTTAGCCTTGGGCACACCATGATTAGGTGAAATAATGTTTCTGGTTCTGTAGGGTCTTTACAGTAACGACAGACTGCTGAAGTACTATGTGTTCGATCTATTAATGACAGATATTCACGCGTAGGTAGGATGTTCAAACGAAATTGCAAAAATAAGTCACGGATTTTCGTACAAGGGAATTGAAGTAAATACGCAGGCAGCACGTTTATAGCTCTTGCTTCCATGTCAGCGTTCAGATGTCTTTTAAATTTTTTCTGGTCTTCTATTGTTCTTATCCAGTCGTTTTTCTGAATTTTTCGTTTAGCATATTGAGGTCTGTTTCTCAAGATTTCCTCCGTGATTTCCTCTTGTTCCATTTTTATTTTGATTTCGCTTGTCCACTTTGTTAACGCTGTGACGTGGAATGCCTGTTTTTTGTCTTTTAAGATTTCCAATGCTGGGATTTTTTCCTCCAAGAAAATTTTTCTATATAGGTCCATTTGTTTCCACAGTACAATGGATTGAATAGATTGGAGGGCAAGTTCATAACGAATTCTAGATATTGGAAAGGCTTTTGGCAGAGCAAGGGTTTTTCTCCAGAATATAGCTTCATATCTTGGCCATTTCAATAGTTGTTGATTTATCAAAGATTCGCTCGCGTACGTCAGGATGGGAATGATTTTTTGTTTATACAGTAGGGTTGTAGGTTTTACCGTATATGCGCCATATTTGCAGTGAAAGAAGCGGCCTTGTCTTGACAACGATATTGCTTTTTCTTCAATGTTTTCTTGCCATTCTTTTTCATTCTTAGATGGGTTAATTATTGCACCTAGATATTTTATGATTTTGGTTGTCGCGATGTTTTTCTGGTCCAGATAGCATTTTGGCGACCATTGTTTCTTTGAGTTCTCAGCGATGAGTTTCATCATTTTGGTTTTGTCTGTGTTAATTTGTAAATCATTTGCTTTCATGAAAGCTTGCGTTTTATTCAGTGTTATTTGTAGTCCTTTCACCGTTTTGTCCATGATTATAATGTCATCAGCGAAAATTAAGGTTTGAATAGATTCGCTATTTATCTTTGGTGGATTTGCCATAGTATGTTTAATTTTTCGTTCAAACTCGTGGGTGAAAAGGTTGTATAGACAGGCAGCTAAGGGACAACCCTGTTTCAACCCATTCCACGTATGGATTGGTGCTGTTGCCTTTCCATCAGTTGAAAGTCGAACTCTAATTGACGTGTTCGAGTATAGCTGTTTGATTGGGTTCAGAATGGATGCTGGACAACCCCAAGCAGCCAATTTGGACCACAAAAGTGGTCGATTGACTGAATCGAAGGCCATTTTTAAGTCTATAAAGATTGCATATACCTGCTGTACTTTTGTGAACGCTTCATGTTTTATCATGTTCAGCAAGAGAAGATTAACGTTGGTACTTATTTTTTTCACAAAGCCAGTCTGTCTTTTTGCTTGTTTACCATGGTGTATAGCCCAATCAGTTAATTTTTTCTCAAGGTAGCCTGCAAATAGTTTCCCCAACGGATCTAGTAAGGCTATTGGTCTATAATTGGCTGGGTTTTTTCTATCTCCTGCTTTGTAGATTGGTATTACAATGGCTACTGTCCATGTGCGGGGAATCTCTTTCGTCTTTTCTATCAAATGTAAGAGATGTAAGAGAAATTTAGCCCAGTGTTCGGGATTTGCTTTCAGGTTGCTGTTCGCCAGCCCATCAGGACCAGGTGCCCTAGATGAATTCAGGTTCCTCATAGTGTTGGTAATATCATCTAAGTCCCATTTAAGGGTCCAGGGGTCATCATCTTTTTGCAGAATTGATGTTGGTTCGAATACCGGTTTCTTATAGAGGGTTTGGAAGTGTTTAACCCAGATATGTGAATCTACTTCTTGGATCATAGTTTGATTTTTCGCTGTTGTATTCATCAGGGACCATAACTGCCGCGTGTTTTTCCCATTTAGCGCCTTCAACAGTTCTTCTGCATCGTGTTGCTTCATTGTCATTTTGTATGATTTCATTATGTTGGAGAATTTTTGTTTTTCCTTTTTTATTTCAATTTGCGTGTCTCCTTTATTTTTCTTTATTTGTCGAAGTTGTTTATAGTGTTTCTTTTTTTCCAGAAAGATTTGTAAATTGAAATAATGAGTATGTGGCTGTTTGGGTCTTTGTTGATTTCTTGGTGTAGATTGTTGGTACTTCTTCAAGATCCAGCCATAGTTTAATTTAAGTTGGTCCTTCAGCACTGTGTCTTCAAATAGAGTAGTTAGATCTTGTATTTGGTGATCTTTAATGCGAAGCCGGTTCAACCCGTTATTTATTTCGAGTTCAGGGAGGTTCAGACCTTGCTCGGTCGAGGGTTCAGCTGGCCAGGAGATAAAAATTTGACGATGATCACTATCTGGGTTTGGGGAACTCGCAGTAAAGGTTGTGATTTTCCGAATACCTTCTGTGGCGAAGATATAATCGATTATTGTATTAGAGTTCTCCCGTGACCAGGTCGGCAATGGGATGCCTTTATCGTTCGTGGGTTGGACGCTTAGGCAAATATTGCGTAATGTTGTTTCTTTCATCCATTTTTTCGCTCTGGATGACAGTTCGTTAGGTGCCAATTTGTTTCCTCTTTTATCAAAGAGATGGAAGTTAAAGTCCCCTGCCAAGATGATTTCGTTTGTAGTATTCGTGATGTTCAGTCTGTCGATTTCCTCTAATATAGAATCGATAAATTTGTTGTCAGACATAGCTGCAGGATTCCAATATATGTTAAAGATTGATAAATAAGTGTTTTTTGTCTGATCAGGTGGATTGAGTTTCAGTATTGATGGAATGCTGATGGATAGGAGTTGTGCCCACGGATGGAGTATTTTAGTTTCCACTATTCGCCATGTAGGTTTAATTTTTGTTAGTAAGAGGATTCCTGATGCTGGTCTCCCTTGTTGCGAGGATATGGCTGGATTCATAAATGAGCTATAGCCATCACAGACTACTTCCTCTTTCAACCAGGTTTCTTGGAAGCAGATGATATCGACTTGATCGAGTATAGATGATTTATTTTCAAACAGATGACTATGTCCCCTTGTATTCCAAGAACATAGGGTTGTGTGGGCTTTCGGTGGATCTTTTCGTTGTTATAGATATGTTTTCTTTGTTCTCTGATTCACGTCTGGTCTAGAGGTGTATCTTAAAGTTTCTCGTGACATCTTATTTTGATTGTTTGGTCTTAGACATAAGTCATTACATTTTTTTCCAGAATCTTGTCTGTAGCTTTGTCCAATCTGATTTTTGGGTAAATTTCTGGAAAAAATGTCTAAGGTTCTTGTTTTCTTTTCCATCATCAAACGAGATACCATTATTTCTTCTGTTTGGAATCCCAAAGTCAGTAGATGGTGTCTGTTGTCAATGACACATTGCATTGTGTCATAGCTTGAAAAATCGACATGGGCTTCTTCCATATATTTCTTATTTGGAAATATAATTAACTCGATGTCTTCTGTTTTTATGTGAGCCAACTGAGGAATAGCCTTACACAGTCGTAAGGTATTGGATCTATTTAAGATGACCGGCTCTTCGGTGCTCGAGTTCCTCGGATAAATGGCCAGTCGGTATGCACATGAGGAGTTTAACGGCTTTTTGAAAATTGGTCTGCGGAGTTTGGGGGTTTCCTGAGTTGTTAAGTTGCCATTGGGTTGAATGGGTCTTTCTGATTCATCAGTAGGCCATATTTGTTCTATGGAGACTGCTGAATATGCCAGTGAGATGTTGATTTGGTGTACATTTTCGCTGATTTCACTATGGGTACATTCATAGAACGAGTCTTCATATTCATCTATTACAATGAGAGATTCGTCTTGAAAGTTTATAGAAGTGGAATTATGGGCACTTATATCATCATCTGTCTCAGTCTCTGGGAGATTTGCTGGATTTGCAGCTTTGATTCGCTTTTCCTGATTTGTAACCTCTCTAGGTGAGTCTATATCATCATCTGTCTCAGTCTCTGGGAGATTTGCTGGATTTGCAGCTTTGATTCGCTTTTCCTGATTGGTAACCTCTCTAGGTAAGTCTTGAGGTTCGACCATTGTATGTTTTCCGTGTGGCATAACTTTCAGAATTCTGTCTCTTGTATCTGAGTTGAGTGGGGTTTGTTGATTGATTGCATCTATAAGTATATCTAGTGGTTCCGGCGATGACTGATTACCTTGAGAGGTAGGAGTTAAGACTTTATCTCCTTTTCCAGTGTTCAGAATAGTTCGTGTAAGAGTAGTTTGATTATTCACGAGAGATTTTCTGTTGGTCTTTGTCTTTTCATTATTCGTTTTCTGCGGATTTAGTACCTTTCGAAGAAATGCACGTGACCCATTTTTTAAAATTTTTTTGGAGTTTGATTTAATCGCTGTATCATGCCCTACTAATCCTCGTTTTGAAAGATCAAAGATATCGAATGGGGTACACACCGACGGTTCTGTGGTATTTTGCCCCGCAGACGTCAGAGCTTGTGGAACTGGATAGGGTTGCTGATCATATTGAGTTGTTTGATCTGATTTCTTCATCATCGTATTCGGTTGAGTTTCGGTCTGAGTTTGTTTAGTTGTATATTGTAAGTTCATTGTTACTTGTGCAGATTTTTTTACTTTGTCATCGACCATTTTTTTGGTTATTGTTGAGAAAGTGTCCATTAAGTTAAGTTTATCCGCTCTATCAGCTCTCGCCACTTCTGCTAGTCTATTTTGCCATGTTCTTGATGCTTCAGCTTCATATTTTAATCTCTCTTGAATGGAGTTTATTAGAGATTCGAACTGTGTTTGCTTGGTCAAGATCATTGCCAGCAATGTCGCTTGGTCTTTAATAGAGTCAACCATTGCTTCTTCAATTTTTAGAAACGGTATCATAGATGTTGATAACACTGCTATCAGAGTATTTTGTAGCTCTAGCATTGTCGTAGGTAATCTTTGTTGGTATTCTGGATAGTTACTTATATTCCCAGGATTCGCACGGTTGGATGAATTTGTGTCATCTAGGTTGGTTTTCCAAGTTTTCTTCACTGGCGAATCGGTTTTTAGGAAACCTCTTGGGGTAGATGCCTCAAATTTCCCAATTTGTTTAGGCGTAGACACACCGCTGAGAACCTCGTTTTTTTTTCCTTGTAGATCCATAATTGTATCTATTTCTGTAATGTCTAGTGAAAGGCGAGCAGTTCGTGTTATGGGTGTATTTGTGGGATCATCGGTTTTCATAACATTCGGCAGGTGCGTTGTTTGCCATTGATGTTTAGCTGCCCTCGCACGCTCTTGCAGAGGCGTTAGATAGGAATCTTCACGTCTCGAATTGTATCCCAGCATCTCTGGAAATGTGAAGGTCTTCGTAGCGTCGCGTATAAGACAAACGTGCTCGATTTGAGATATCGGAGTTGTGGCAGAACATATGTTTCTTGTATCTAGTTTGCCATTATCCAGAGTATGTGGTGCAAAATCTGCGGAGTCCAGGGAGGGCTGGTCCACAGATTTGGGTTTGATTGTGGTGTGTGTGATTGGTGTTTTTACCTTGTTAGCTACTGCTCCATCGAGGTCGCGGTTGCTGTTCATATTCTGTGTAGGCGCTAACGATTCCTCTCGCTTGCCCTGGAGCCTTGTACGAGGTTTAGCCGGTTCCATGTAGACTTCCGAGTCTTGTCACCGATCTAGCCGCAAACAGCACAAAACAGCCTCGCCCTTTTCTCCACCTCGGGCTTCTCGCCACAAGGGCGCGGGAGTGTTGGTTTTGAAGGCACTTCCTGTGGGCGTGTCACACAGCTGTCAGGTGACGCGTGTCACGTGATGGGGAAGCGCTAGGGAAACACACCGCTCGCTTCAACTGCTATCGGCTCCTGCCGATAGTCTGATGCGAATTGGAGCGGCGCCTCGCCTTTCCTTATTTCTGCAGTAGTGAGTAGAATAAACTCGAATGTGCTCTCAGCCGCACAGCACAAAACAGCCTCGCCCTTTTCTCCACCTCGGGCTTGATTTTGTAATTACCTATCGCCCTGGCTGCAAGAATGGAAAAGCAGACGCCTTATCCCAGATTGGCATGGAAGAACCTAATTCGAGCTTAGAACCTGTGCCCATCATACCTGAGCAAAGAATCTTAGGCTTAACTTCATTGCAATCTATTGAGGATATCCAAACGCAAGTAAAACAACTTCTAGACTCTTCAACCTTACTGGAATGGAGTCAAAAGGGTCCTCTTTACACCGTTAAGGATGACTTACCCTACTTCCAAGAGCGGTTGTTTCTGCCAAGTAAGAAATTGCAAGAACTTGTTATTGCCCATCATCATGAATCTTTAATGGAATAATGGAAGGACACCCTGGTATCGCTAAAACGGAGGAAAAAATCAAACGCCACTTCTGGTGGCCTTCTTGGAGAAAAGACAAAGTCTTTTGTACTGTCTTGTGGAATTTGCGCCCAAAACAAGGCTCAAAAGAAAAGGCCAGCCGGCCTACTTCAACCCTTGGATATTCCACCGGCACCATGGCACACCCGGTCAACGGACTTTATAACAGATCTGCTTCCTTGTGCTGGTTACAACACAATCCTTGTAATTGTGGACCTATTCTCCAAAATGGCCCACTTTACCCCTTTAAAGGGTTTGCCTTCAGCTTCCACCTTGGCCAAGGAATTCCTGGAGAATATAGTTCGCATACATGGTTTCCCTTCCATTTTAGTCTCGGATCGTGGAAGTCAATTTATCTCACATTTTTGGAAGAAGTGTTGCCAACTAGCACAAATAGATGTGCGGTTATCCACCAGCCACCACTCCCAGATCGACGGACAAACCGAGAGAACCAATCAGACTCTCGAGCAATATCTTCGGTGCATGTTACACCAATCCGAGTTAAATTGGAAAGACATCCTTTGGATCGCAGAATATGCATACAACAATTCAGTGCATTCTGGAATCGGACAAACCCCCTTTTATACTTTGTATGGCCACCATCCTCGGACCTCTAATCTAGATCCACCTCTGACCCTGGAAATGCCCGCAGTAAATCATCTGCATTCCACAATAACCCGAGCCTTCAAAGAAGCTGCAACTCATTTACAGCAAGCCAAGAAAAAGTATAAAGAAAACGCTGATTTGCACCGAAGTAAAACTCCTCCTTACCAAGTAGGAGACCAGGTATGGCTAGCAACTAAACATTTACCCCTCAAGTGCCCGCGAACCTTCAATCCCAGATTCATAGGACCTTATCCCATCAAAGCTATAATCAACCCAGTGGCCTTTAAACTGGATCTACCATCCAACATGCGTATTCATCCAGTTTTTCATGGATCACTTTTGAAGCCAGTACAACCAGGAACCCGATTGTCCAAGCCTCCAGATCCAGTTCAAATTGAAGGGGAATTAGAATTCGAAGTTAGACATTTTAGACTCCAAGGTGGTAAAGTCAAAATTCTTCTATCTTGTTGACTGGAAGGGATATGGACCTCAGGAGAGATCATGGGAGCCTAGTCATGATGCCAGCCTCCAAGGAGCCAGGTCCGACCCAGCAACCCCAGAGGCAGGCATCATTTCCCCCAGGGGAGTGCCAGCGGGCCCAAGCTGGGGCCCTTTGGACGCAGTCCTGGCGCCTTAGGCGCCAGGCTCACGTTGGACCTCTGTCCTGGCGCCTTAGGCGCCAGGCTCATAAAGCTAGACATGTGTTCAAGTGTTTTAATGTGCACTTACCTGATGCAGACCATGCTGCCACATCCAGGCCCTCTTGAGGCCTGAATAGGAACTACTTTATCTGTGGGACTACTTTCCACCCGGGTGTGGTCGGGGGAGGATACATACCTGATCGGAGGAAGGATACACACTTGGAACTTCTTCCAAAGCTATTTAAACCACACCCGATCAGCAACTCACGCTTCGCATTGTTCTGCTCCTCGCAGCTGGACGCTCACCGTGTCAGCTCCTGCATCTGGACTTCAGCCACGCCTGTCAGCATCCTGGGTCCCCTGCAAAGGGAGACAAGAGACCTACCAGCTAATCTGCACCACGGAGACATCACCGACGATCCTGAAAGGGAAGACATAATTTTTAAAAGCATTTCGTTACGATCGCTGCAGCGCTGCATTTCACTCACCTTTCCTGGGTTCCTCCATCTTCAGCAGCGATCATCCGGATACACAGCCACTTCCCAGAGCCTAGAGAAAAAGATAAGAGGTGAGAGAAGGAAGGGAATAGGAAAAGCTCAGTTTCCTTCTAAGACTTACCTGTTGGGTCATTCCCATTTCATTTCGGGTCTTGCTGCTTCCAAGCAGGACCCCGGCCCCTATGGGGAAAAAAGACAAAGACATTAGATGAGCGAATGCAAAAACATTACTTGAGCGCTCATCTAGGACTTACCAGATCTTTACTGGAACTGCACGTTTCACTTCGGGGCGGCGCCATATCTCCGGCATTCCGAACCCCGGCCCCTATGGGGAAAAGACATCAATGCTTTGTTGCAAGAAGTCTCCAAAGGAATCTTCATTCATCACCTGAAAAAAGACAATGAACATTAATATTTAAAGCTTGAACTTTTGAACTTGCAACAGAACTTTTACAGCGCCTTACCAGTATAATCAAGCTTACCTGAACTCCCATCCAACCTCAATCCAGTGAAATAACTGGGTTCAACGCACCCCTGCATCAGAAGCAGGATGGAGAGCTCGTCCTTTCAGACCCTAAGTTGAGACTTCACGGGGGATCATGGAAGGGTATCGTGGAGGGTTGGAAGAGAGTGGGAGGCTTGAGCATAACTCAGTCAGTAGGTAATACTCCCTTTTCACGCACAGGGGAATATTCCTGTGAGCCGGGGAAGCCAGAGTAGAGGGCCCTTCCTGTCCATCTTCAGAGTCCTGCGCTTCACCATTGAAGAAGCATCAGCACTCGAAGCCAGACCTGCGCCTCCGTGGGAATCAGGTGAGCGTTACAAGGTCTCTCAGTTCGGTCCGTCACCTTAGCCTCAGAAAGAGGAACCTCGGAATAGAGTCCAGTAACAGCTCCCTTAAAAGGGGCCTCAAATCTTGGTTTGGTACAGAAAACCTCTACAGAGGCCTCAGGGCAAGCCCTGGTGTCTGTACGAGAAGCTCCAGCCAAGGAGACCTCAAAGCAAGCTCCGGTACCCACCGCCTCAGTAGAACTGGGCTGTCGATCAGCACCCACAGGAGGGGCCTTGGATTGTAATCCGGTGTTGGCAGGCCCCTTACAGAAGCCCTTGGAGAAAACTCTGATACCTTTTTAGGCCTGTAAGGCACCTCAGGGGAAACCCCGGTAATAGAGCTTATGAAGCCCCTCCCAGACTGTGAAGACCCCGGATAGGAGTCCCCCGGTCGCAGTGCCCTAAAATCTAAAGACCTTACCGGGCATCTCTTATCATCGATGAAACTATGAAAATGTGGAGGAGGAAAGCGCTGAACCGCCTCCTCCCACCGCTCCAGACAGCGTTGAAGTGCCCGGACCGAGATGGAATCACAGTAGAAACACGAGTCCCACCGATGATCCGGACCCAAACACTCTAAACAAAGAGGATGGGGATCCACCCTAGCAAAGCGTCGCTCGCAAGAAGGACATTCTAAATGAACCGGCATAGACAGACTACAACGTGACCACCAAACCAGAGCAGGAAAGAAGGGCACTGGAAGGAAAAAAATCTTGCAAAGATGCAAGTGCATCCAGTCCCGACAGCGGAGAAAAGGACAGAGGGGCAATGCGCTGGGCAGAGCTAAGGAGGGCAGGGTTACAGCCACGTGCGAAACCCTGCGAAAAAAAGGGGACACATTTTTTTAAAATGTTATGCTTTTTTACAAAAGTGCTCTGGTCCCGTCCGATAGGACAGAATGTCCCATAAGTATGGAGAAACAGAACGTATGAGTAATATTTTTTTCTCTGTGTAGGAGTCTGGATGAGGCGGGAGAGGGGCTGCTCCTGCAGAGCTCCTCACAGTGCAGCCTTCCTAGGCTGGTAGGACAAGATAAATACTGATGTTCACATATTTGTTGAGTGTGCACATACGACAGTCTATATATATATATTTTTTAAAGTGTTGCTTGGAAGAGGGGCCTGGACCGGGATCAGGTCACCTGCTATTTTTGTTTGGAATGGTTAGTCTACCGCCATTTAAAAGTTGGTGTGGATTGACCTTGTGGAGATAAACTAAGGGTGACCTTCGCGTAGGCATTTCCTCACCCCACCACACTAAAGAATACACCATGAGCAGAGAAAATATACATAATGTGTTTTAAGTGCGAGTGCCTACCACCTTCTTCATTAGAGGGGTTGGTGGAAAAGTATAGGCACACACCCCCGACCAGTTCATCCCTAGAGCATACCCCATGGAGCCTGGCTGGGGGAACCCGGATGCGAATCCTGGGCATTGTCTGTTTTCGCTTGTGGCGAATAGGTCTACAGTGGGGAAACCCCACTGTGAGAAGAGGTCTCCTATGACTTCTTCGTGTAGACACCATTCGTGTTCTTCCAGGAGGGGTCTCTGCTCAAAGCGTCTGCTAGTGAATTGAGATCCCCTGGAACATGTTGAGATGACAGGTAAATGTTCCGTCTGAGTGCCCATATCCAACTTTTCTGGGCAAGCTTGGACAGATTTGGCGAACGAGTGCAGTCGTGCTGTCCATTAGGATCTGCACTGACATGTTGGATAGGTGGGGTCCAAACGCTCTAGCAGGTTGGTGTGATTTTTGGCCACTGTGTGAGATCAGAGACCTTGAACTGTGTGGTGAAGGAGGTGTGCTCCCCATCCTGACAGGGATGTGTCTGTAGTGACTACAGCCTGGATCGTAAAAGGGTTTCCCCTTTGAAAGATTCTCTTGTCCACCATCGAAGACTCTGTACTAGTGTTGGCGAAACAACCACTAGATCGTCCCACTGACCACTTGCCCGAGACCAGTGTTTCGCCAACCATTCCTGCATCGGTCGCATGCGCGCATGGGGAACTAGGTAAATACATGACGCCATCATGCCTAGCAAACACATTGCTTGACGAACCCTTATCTGACGACCTGACTGATATTGAGGAATTTGCAGTAATAGATTCTGAATTCTTTCCTCTGATGGAAAGGCCAGCCCCTCTTGAGTGTTTAGGACAGCTCCTATGAACTGTCTGGAGGTGTTTGGCACCAGGCTTGATTTTTTCTCGTTGATTGAGAAGCCCAATCCGAAGAGGTCGATCGTTCTTCGGATGTCGGATCTACTAATTACTGGGGTCTCCCCTGTGATGAGCCAGTCGTCCAGGTACGGTTACACTGGGATTGTCTCTGCGTAGGTGCGCCACCACCACCGCCAGTAGCTTGGTGAATACCCTTGGAGCCGAGGCTATACCGAATGGCAGCACCTTGAACTGGCAGTGCGGACTGTCCACCTTGAAGCGCAAGAATCTTCTGTGCGCTGGGAACATGGAAATATGAAAATAGGCATCTTTCATGTCCAATGTTGCCATGTAATCTCCCTTTTTTAGTAGGGGGATTACTTCTTGGAGGGGAGTCATTCGAAATTTTTGAGGCTTGACATACTTGTTTGCGGGGCGTAAATCTAATACTGCGTGCATTGTTAGATCTATATTTGGCACAAGGAAGTAAGTTCAATAAATACCCTTGTTTACCTGGTTGCCCGGGATAGGTTCTATTGCGTCCTTTGCAAGAAGAATGACGATCTCCTGGAGGAGTATTCTTTGGTGCTCCAAGGAGTGTAATTTCTGTCTTGGAGGAAGGTCGCGGGGGCGCTCCAACAGTTCAATGCAGTATCCCACGGACACTGTGGACAGCACCCATCTGTCCGTGGTGATCCCTTCCCATGCATGGGTGAAGCTGGAAATGCGCCCCCCCCTACTGGGGATGCATGGGAAGAGACCCTGAGCGGAGCGTTACTGTTTGTTGGGAGGCGTACCGCCTCTACCTGGGCTGCCTCTACCTCTACCACGGCCCCTTTTCTGACCTCTGGCGAAATTCTGGGTAGCCTGTTGGTTGTTTCCCCACGATGTACCTTGCCCTGAGGAGTAATTGGACCCTCTCTGGGAATTTTGGCTGCGGGAGCGACGAAAATTATTATTCCCTCGTTGGTTTGTGGGTTTATTGGTTAGCTGTCCAAGGGACTTAAGGGTCTCATATTCATCTTTTGCTGTTTTGAGTGCCTCTTCCACCACTTTCCCAAACAAGACATTTGGTTCCACCGGCATGACGATCAGAGTGGCTTGTGTCTCAGGTTTGAACCCCCGACTGCCTTAGCCAAGCGGGTCTCTTGATGACTGCTCTCTGCGATGAGCCGGCCTGCATTGTCTGCTGCGTCAAAAGTCGCCTTGAGAATGCATCCGGACACCGATCTCCCTTCTGACGCAATCTGGGTCAACTGGACCTTTAGAGGTTCAGGTGCAGAGGCAATTAGGGCAGCTACCTGCTGCCATTGGTGACAATTGTAACTTGCCAGCAGAGGTGGAATTAGAAATAATGTTCTCCTTGACTGGAGGAGCTTCCGAGGATACCTGCCCTTTTTCTGGTGGTTGTGACCACCAATGAGTCAGGTTTAGGCTGACCCCTTATATAAAGTGGGTCGGAGGGGGCGGCCCTGAATAAATTCTCTATTCTTGGGTTGACTGCCCGGGTAAGGTTAGGGGTGAGGAGGGAGGGATCAATTCTGCGTTGAATGGATTTCAGAATTGGTATGGCTTGGGCAACGGATTTCCTATCCCCCATCATTTCCTCTGCAAAGTCCTGCTCTTCTTGAGCCCCTTGAGTGTCTATCTGAAAGTGCTCTGCAGCTTTAGCCAAGACCTCATTTAGTAGTGGCGGATTATCCACAGGTGAGTCATTCAACGGTGGGTCCTTGGGAATAGGGGAGTCGAGACTATAGGCTTCTGCCTCGTCTTCCTCCTCCTCATCCTGGTCCTCATCGTCCCCATAATATTTGACCCCTGCCTGGTCATCCAGTATTTGTATGTCTGGATCTTCAGCATACTAATACTAAGGTTGAATAGTGAGTGGGTCTGAAATCAGGCCCTGAACTGGAGTCTCAGTACAAGGTCTCTCACTAGGAGGCGGAGGGTCTTTGGATCCAGAAGGAGTAGAGGTATTAGGGGTATTCTGATAGCTCAAAAAGTGATCAGGATTCTTCTCGTAAAATGTTAGCCAAAAAAGACATTCTCATCACTCTGTCGATGTCTTCAGAGCTCCATTCCTTGGAACTGGGAATCACCACCTCTTGTTGAGGTTCATCTTCCATTCCCATATCCTCTGGAGTGGGAGGGACAACCCTAGGGTTAGGGGTCTTGGTCTTTTCAGAAGATCCATGTTTGTCCTTCTGAACCTTGTGTTCAGATTTCTTTTCTGTAGTTTGTCCCCTTTACCATGTGTGAAGGAATGTTTCCCTGACTCCTTGGTCTTCCCTGAATCTTTCGATGCCTGGCGTCGAGATTCGGAGGTGGGTTCCATAGGGTCTAGAGATTTAGAGGGGGCGGGGGCCTCGAGATTCGGAGGTAGACGTAGAACGAACTGCCGGAGCCGACTTTGAACGTGCTGCTTGGGGGTGGAGGTCGGTTTCGTCTTCTGACGACCAAACCTCTGACTTTAGGAAGCGTGGCACCTTTAGCAATCGTAGACGGTTGCTGTGTGTCATGAGGCGATGGAGACCTGGAACGCCCAGAGGACACTGATTCTGTGGACACACTCTTTGTGCCTTTTTCTGCCGGTCGCTCGACACACGTGTCGAGATTCGGGAGGGGTTAGTGTGTTTAGAAGTAGGTGTATGGATAGCGCTCATGCCGCCGGGTGTGGTCCCCATAACTGCCCCGCCGGACAGTCCTCTGAGGTCGGGGGCTCGCGCTTGGGTGTCTAACGAAAGTCCAGTGCCCTTGCCGTCCGAAACAGCGGCGTTGCTGCCATCACTGAAGAACCCACAGCATCCATGGCCTCGAGTTGCCTGGCGTAATGGGCCCAACGTTTGGTGGAGCGGTCCTCAAGTGTTTTAGCTTTAAAGAGCTTATACGCTCTGCAATTGGCTTCAGGGTGTTCCCTAGGCAAACAGAGGTTACAGGTGTTATGCTCATCTACCCAAGGGAACTTACGGTTGCACTTGGGGCAGAATTTAAATGGAGTACTCTCCATATGTTATTATATGGCAGCAGGCGAGTGTATGTAGGAAATAAACAAGTGTGAGTATGTCCACCCCCCACTCTTCCTACTTGCAAGGCCGAGGCCAGAGGCCTTCCGAGGGCCAAAGTCCGCTGTGCAGTCTCAACAGCCTTTTGTTCTTCAGTACCGGCATCAATCTTCGGAGTCTCGACGTGGGATAAGAGGAATGGGGAACTTTTGAATAATTAATGACAAATAGCTGAAAGCCAGGGAACTCTGGAACTATGCTTCCGACAAGTATGGCGGAAAAAAACAATCTGAGGGTCCTACACGCGTGAGGGATCATGGGTACAGTGGACGACACACTAGGGATAGTATTACTGGCACGCCCTAGGTCGACACCCATTTTCGAGTTTCGAAAAAACAAACTAACACTCCGCAGCTTCCACTAGATGTCGGCCTATACACAGCGTGTGATCTAAGCAGAATCCGCAAGCCTCAGAAATATATATATGTTCTTATTGTGTCGTGTCTAGTATTGTTTTTGTGTGTTGTCCTCTTGGCAAATTTTTGATATGCATACTAAAAATGTTTATATTGTATTTTGTTTCCATGACAAAACTGACTTTTGTTGTGTTTTGGCCCAATTACAAAGTATCATAGTCAAAGAAACCAAAAAAACAGCAGGAGGTACATGAATGAAATAAAGCAGAAAATATAGCACATCCAGCTGAAAAGTAGTGATCAAATACAGTACACTTCAAAGAGCTGTACATCTACTCTGGCGAAAAGAACTACTAGAGGAGAAAATCCCTAGCCAACTATACAGCAATCCGTCATACAGTGCATCATTCATTTAGCAGATAATATAGGCAGTCAGCAGACAATGTCCTGGAGAACAGGGAAAAGTGATCAAGAATATAAAATATATTGTATACCAACACAAGGCTATTTCACACAAAAATGTAAAACTGGATTCATCTGGAAAATTGTGTCCAAAACCAGTACATTTCCCTTTTTATTCTCATCAGTGTATCAACACCTCTAGTGCATATCCGCAAAACATCAGGAATAGTAAATCTAATCTGTGAAATATTACATTTGCCCAATAAATGTCTAGCCACAGGTGATTTCAAGTTCGGAGTGCGCTTGTTATGTTCAATCCAGCTCTCTTGTGCTGTTCTTGAGGTTTGTCCCACATATAACAATGCACAAGGACATTTAATGGCATAGAATACACACAATGAATTACAGGTGGCATAATCATGTAAAACTATTTTATTTCCTGTATAGGGATGCTGAATCAACCTACCCCTTATCACATTGTTACAATTGCTGCAACTGTATGTGCCATTTCTGCATCGCCTAATCCTACTCAGATTATCACTAGCAGGTTTCTCAGCTCGTATCAGCCTCTCGAAAGTTCCTCCCTCTTCAGCATGCCACCATCAGGTGGTTTGGGGAATAATCTTTATAACCACTGATCAACATGCAAATACTTTTTTTTTTTTTAATGATTCTGGATATGTGCATACTGTGTCTAGAGTACTCCGAGATATAAAGTAGTGGGATTTCTTTACTTTTGGGAAATGATCTCAGCAAGGTCTCTGCATCAATGTAGTCTTACTCCGTGCCGAGTGTGCCAAACTCATCACATCTGCTGGATAACCTCTAGATCTAAACCTTTTGCCCAGACTGGCACTCTCCTGATCATAAACCTCTATCTGCTAGTGTTAGGACAGTTTTTCTAAAGTCCACTGAAAGGGACTTTATAAAACTATACCTTAGGCAATATAGAAACTCATCTGAGTGTAAGGCTGTCACGGTAGTGGTAGCTATGACAGAGCAGCCAGGCTTTTCTTAGGCGGGAGAGAGGGCTGTAGGAAGGCGCAAAACTTGAAGCATACATAGGATCCAAAGAAACAGCGACAGATTGTAAAAAGAATGGTTTATTTTATATGTACATAGGCAAATACATTTTTAGAAAGGTAAGTACTATTACAAGTCAAACACTATACATACCAACATTATACTTATGTTAAGTATAAACCACATTTAGAATAGCAGTTATGTTAACGGATCTTTATACACCACTATCACCACCACTGGAGTAGTCCCTTTCGGATCTGAAAAGCAAGAGGGTAAGGTAAGTTAGGACTGAGCAGCAAAAAAGCACAAGAGCTGTGATGTGCCGTTAGCAGCTTTGGTTCAGTTCACACCATTCGCTGAGCGTAGGTGCGATTTTTCGGTCAGTAGTTGTCATGCGCTGCTGTGCGAGGCTATGTGGGGTTTGTTTCGTTATTGTGGTGGTTTAGCGAAGTTGTGCAGTTTATTGTGCAACATAGGTATGGTTGTATTAGGTTTAGCATTTGAGGTGTAAGCAGAGGGATGGGATTCTTTGTGGGTTGGTTAGTGGTGGTGCTCCATTGTACCTCCTTTGCTTTGGCCACCTGTGGTTCGGGTCCCTGCCAGTGTTGCATTTTATGGTGTGGGGGCGAGTCTACCCCCCCCCATGTCACACCTATATTTTTTGTTGGGTTGTTGGTTGTCTGTAGGGCTATTTAGTGGTGAGGCCTCCAACAGCCACCCACCCTCTGTCATGAATATTGGATTTATATATCACTTTGACCCCTGGCACCTTGAGGTAGGAAGGGGGTAGGGACCTCTTCCTTTGAGCTACATGGTGCCTGTGGTTTACCTGCTCAAATTGCCACTCTTTCCCCTTCAAAACGTATGTCCTCTGTCTGTGGTTCAACCTACGACACGCTCATTAACCTCTGTTGAGGCCTTCCATGGGAACCCTGGTCTCCCTCCCACTCGGAAGTCTCTCCATGCCCCTGCACTTGTTGTGGTATGTTCTAGACCTACATCTTGCGATTATGTGTATTCATTCAGTGGGGTGTGGGTGTTGCCCATTCTTTTTCATCTGGTTCCGAGTTGAAGTCAGGTTTTTAGGAGCTCGCTGAATTTTAGATGGTCCTTCAAGTTTCGTATTTCTCTTGGGCGGGAGTTGCACATTTTTGCGGCTAGGCAAGAGACTGCTTATCCACCAAGTTTATTCCTTGTGTACGGTTTAGGTTCCAGGCAGATGTCATTGCTGGATCAGAGTATTCTGGTCACCTGGTAAATGGAGATTTTCTTTTGTAGGAATACTGCTCCTCGGCTGGGGATTGCTCTGTGCGGTATGCATATTGTTTTGAATGGGATTTGTTTTTCGACTGGTAGCCAATGTAGCATCTTTAGCGCCGGAGTGATCTGGTCTCTTCGTAAGAGTTTGAGGAGTATGGCCACTGCATTCTGTATATGTTGCAGTTTCTTCTGTAGATAATCTGGCATTCTGAGGGATAGGCTGTTGGCGTAGTCTATCCTTGACATGAGCGAAATTATGGCTAGCGTTTTGTGCATAAAGGAGAGGAATGGTAGGATCCTTTGGATCGTGTGTAGGTGGAAGAAGCATTTCGTGATATTGTGTTTACTTGCAGTTCTAATGTTAGCTTGTTGTCTATTAGGACTCCAAGATTTTTTATAATTTTTGATAGCATGGGCGCTGTTCCTTGTTTGCCTGACCATGGGATGTATTGGGTGCTTTCCTGGTTTTTTGATATGATCATGATTTCTGTCTTGCCCGGGTTGCGTTTGAGGCCATGTGTGTTAATCCAGTTGTAGAGCTCTTTCAGACAGTTTCTTGTACATCTTCGATTTTGTAGATGATTTGGGTGTCACCTGCATAGTGCCTTTTGATGAGGTTGATTAGCATAGTCAAGTAGATGTTGAAGAGTGGGGATAGGCAGGATCCTTGTGGTACTCCACAGGTGGTGTCTCACGGCTGTTTCCATTCTTTCAGAGGGGACCGATTTAATCTAGAGCAGCACCAGATCAGTGATCCCTATTTCTTCCAGTCTCTTGAACTCTGCGCCGATACTACTTGACCTCTGCAGAGTTTGTTTTTTAGTCTGCATTGGTCTTAAGGTCATCCCAGATAGAGAGAATTGCAGTCTCCGTCCCTCTCATAGGTCTGAAGCCGACTTGTGCCTGGTCCAACAGTTCGTGTATTTCTAAATGTTCCAGCGTTTGTTCGTAGACCAGTTTCTAGCAGTTTCGGTAGATGGGGAATGTTTGATATCTGTCTGTAATTAGAAAGGTCTTCCACATCGCCCGTATTATCCTGGAGGAGTGGTTTGATGTAGGCCGATTTGAAAGACTGTGGTACTCTCCCTGTTGAGAGCAATTGGTTGAAGAGGTTTGTGGCATTCCAATGGCGCGCCTTGTGTAAGGATTGATTTATAGATGTCTGGTGGGTGGGGATCCGTTGGTGAGCCTGCTTTATTGGTAAATTTCACAAGCTTGATGAATTTCTCTACAGATATTTGTGTGAGGTTTTGCAGATTATTCAGTGGTTCCAAGGTCGGTGGGGCATGGTGCACAGTCTGGTTGGTTAGTCTGCTTTGTATGACCTGATGTATGTCAGTGAATTTATTTTTGAAGTGTACCAGTGTGTGGTTGCATCCAGGTGGGTTTCCTATCTCATTTATGACGTTGAATAGCAATTGAGGGTTGGTGGCTATTGTGATTTGGGAATTTCCTGTGCAATTCAAGGTGAGTAAAACCACATTGCTTAACTTGAATTGTATACTTCCATTCTAAAAAAGTGTAATAGACCCTATTGGCAGTAAACAGCTACACTTATTCTGTTTCAAGCAATAACACTTACAAATGTTACTTTCTAGAATAGTGGAATACATTTCAAAGGTAAGTAAATCTATCCAAAATGCCCAGTTCTGTTTTTGTACTCAGCTGATGCAATTTCTCAGTGTTAAGTTGCCCTCTGCTGGCCAAATGGCAAAGTGCACCCACTTCAACAACAGCTACCATTTCAACAAGCACGGTTCTACGCGGCCACCTTCACTTTCCACTATGAAATCTTACGCCATCACGGGGACTCTGCAATGGAACAAGGTTGCCAAGTACACATCTACAAAGACACAGAGGCCTCTGATCGATGGAACTTTGATACTGTTCTAATACCACTCATACCATCTGACACAATTAGCCTTTTCAATGACATCAAGTCACAGGGATCCACGCCCCCTTCATGGAAGCAATTAGTGGTAATTCTGATATTTAAGAAGGGGGACAGAAGTGACCGTGAAATTACCAACCAATATTGATCTGTAAAATATGCTAGAACGGCGTAGGTTACACCGGGAACAGCTAGTAACTTTGTAATACTTTTCAGAATGGCATAAAGCAATTTCCAGCTAAGTAATAACTTTGTAATTGATTCTATTTTAGGAATAAACAGTTAAAGCACCAACACATAGCAAGTAAGTACTTTGCAACACTAGTTCTATGTTCTTTACATAATCCTTATACTTCAGCAGTCCTTCCCTAATCTAGGGCATGAGTGTTCTCAGAGGCAGAAGGGGACCCCGGAGTCCAGTGGCCAACAGTAGGAAGTTCAAGATGAGGCACACACTGGAAGAAGTCAGCGTTCCAGAGGATTTCTCAGCTAACAAATAACAGACTTTAGAGTCAGTAAAAGCGTTTGAGGACTTTGTAGAAGGCTCCCTAGATGCGTTCCAACATTAGGCCTGAGCGAATGGTATGGGAAAACTCACAACTACATGAACCACCACTCTAGCCACACAAGAGGGACACAAAGTCTTTAGGTAAGTATTAACTCAAGCCACACAGCATATCAGCAATGAAGAAGATGGTTCTTACAGACAGACGCCTTCACAATGCAGCAGCACAGGACCCGTTCTCTGGATTCATGCTCGTGGTGACACAAGAAAGGACACTAGATGGAAAATTGCAGCAGCAGCCGCAAGGAAAGGCTCCCAGCCGAGGATTCTTCAGTGCTTCTTGTGGCTCTGGTTTTGGAACCCTTTTCAAGGTACCATAGGAAGAACGGCTCCCCGATCGATTGCCACGCTATCTCAGTCCAGTACTCTGGTGCAGGGACAAGGAGTGGAATATTGCTTCTCAGGCTCCAGCAGGAGTCCACCAAGGTTTCAGCGAGATCCATTCATTGTTATTGTTATTGTTATTTTGCACTTATATAGCGCCTTATATACCATTGGTATGGTCTGAAGGCGCTGGTAGGTTGAACGCCCTTGGGAACCGAAGTTCAGATCAGTAGAGAGTAGGGAGAGTCAAAAGGTGCGTGTGTGCACCGGATATGTGTGCAGCTCGTGCGGTACATGTGTAATAGCTGATTCTTATTGGTAGGTGTGGTGGTTGAGAGATCAGGAGAATGTGTTCGTTCTGGCAGGATTTATCCGGAACGGATGTGGCTGCGTTAGGCCTGAGGAAGACGCCTGGCTGGGGTTGTGAGACCAGCAGTGATTACATAGAATGATGTGGAGTAAGCGGTGGATGTTCGTATGAGAACAGTTATACCGAATGGTGTCATAGTATCTCTGTGTTCTAGTTGAGTGGTGATGTAAAGGAGAGAGTAAGCGTGGGGTGTGGTAAGAATGGTTATATGCTCTTTCAATGTGCAAACTTCTAAAATCAACTTTCCCAGAGAGGCTACCGGGCGAACTTCTAAGTACAATTTTCCATACAGAGGCTATTGGGAACATGTATAAATTCAGTTTATCAGCGAGGCTACTTGGTACACTTCTAAGTGTAACTCTCGCGGAGGCTATTGGGTACACTTCTAAATGCAAATCATCACAGACCGTCTACTGGGCACATTTCTAAATTCAATTTTCCAGAGAGGCTATTGGGCAAACTTCTAATTGCGACTTTCCAGGGTGTCTATTGGATACACTTCTATAATCAACTTTCACAGATGCTATTGGTAGCACCTCTAAATGCAGCTTTCACAGCGTGGCTAATGGGCACACTTCTAAATTCAACTTTCACAGAGAGGCTATTGGGGACACTTCTAGGTTCCACTTTTCACAGAGGCTATTGGGCACATTTCTAAATTCTACTTTCACAGAGAGGCTATTGGGGACACTTCTAAATTCTACTTTTCACAGAGAGGCTATTGGGAACACTTCTAGGTTCAACTTTTCACAGAGGCTATTGGGCACATTTCTAAATTCTACTTTCACAGAGAGGCTATTGGGGACACTTCTAAATTCTACTTTTCACAGAGAGGCTATTGGGGACACTTCTAGGTTCAACTTTTCACAGAGGCTATTGGGCACATTTCTAAATTCTACTTTCACAGAGAGGCTATTGGGCACACTTCTAAATTCAACTTTAACAGAGAGGCTATTGGGCACACTTCTAAATTCGAATTTTTACAGAGGCTATTGAGGACACTTCTAAATTCAACTTTCACAGGGGGTATTGGGCACACATCTAAATTCAACTTTCTCAGAGAGGCTATTGGGCGCACTTCTAAATTCAACTTTAACAAAGAGGCTATTGAGGACACTTCTAAATTCAACTTTCCACAGAGGCTATTGGGCACACTTCCAAATTCAACTTTCCACAGAGGCTATTGAGGACACTTCTAAATTCAACTTTCACAGGGGGTATTGGGCACACTTCTAAATTCAACTTTCACAGGGGGTATTGGGCACACTTCTAAATTCTACTTTTCACAGATGCTATTGGGCACACTTCTAAATTCAACTTTTCACAGAGGCTATTGGGCACACTTCTAAATTCAACTTTAACAAAGAGGCTATTGAGGACTCTTCTAAATTCAACTTTCACAGAGGCTATTGAGGACACTTCTAAATTCAACTTTCACAGGGGGTAATGGGCACACATCTAAATTCAACTTTCTCAGAGAGGCTATTGGGCGCACTTCTAAATTCAACTTTAACAAAGAGGCTATTGAGGACTCTTCTAAATTCAACTTTCACAGAGGCTATTGGGCACACTTCCAAATTCAACTTTCCACAGAGGCTATTGAGGACACTTCTAAATTCAACTTTCACAGAGGCTATTGGGCACACTTCCAAATTTAACTTTCCACAGAGGCTATTGAGGACACTTCTAAATTCAACTTTCACAGGGGGTATTGGGCACACTTCTAAATTCTACTTTTCACAGATGTTATTGGGCACACTTCTAAATTCAACTTTTCACAGAGGCTATTGAGGACACTTCTAACATGCTAACGATCCCATTTCTATCTAGATGCGACGCAAGCTAGAGTTAAGAATCCTGAGTGAGGCACATGCTAACAATCACATTTCTATCTAGATGCGACGCAAGCTAGGGTTCAGAATTCTAAGTGTGGTGCATGTTAAGAATACTAATTTTTATCTAGATGCGGTGCAAGCTAAAGCTCAGTTCCCTACACGTGTGGCACTAGCTAAAATTGGCAAGTAAGTTCATGTGCATCGTAAGGCAGTATTTACAATCCATTTACAGTGGTCGCAAGTCTTCCTAGGTATGTCTTGATTTAAGTCTATGGCAGTCTATGCTATGGAAGGTAAGGTAGAGTGACAGGGGCTTTCTGGAGTAGAGTGATTGCTCTACACCCCACCCATGCCATACTCACAGTTTTGTTGGTGTCTGGCTTCCTTTGCTTCCCCTGCGGACACCTGTAGACACGTCCTGGAGCCGCCTCTGTTGGAGCCGCCCTTGGCCTCGGGGCCCTTAGCCGCGGGGCTGCCGGGCAGAGGGCTGCCCTGGGGGGGTGGCTTTAGTAGTATAGAGTGAGCCATTCGGGTGAGGGGGTGGGCTGGGAGGCGGGAGGAGGGAGGGGAGGAATGGGAAGCGGAACGGGGATACTAAAACACGTGGGCGCCGGTACCAGGAGGCACACCGGGCCTCTAAATCATTAAAATGAGACTCAGGAGGGTCTTGTGCTGGGCCTCACTCACCTCTGTGTAGCGCCTGGTGGAATGGCGTCTGCACGGCGAGTGAGGTCCCTAGTCCTGCAACACACGGCCTCTAGGCCAATCAAGGGCCGGGGGCGGGCTGGGAGGCGGGAGGAGGGAGGGGAGGAATGGGAAGCGGAACGGGGATACTAAAACACGTGGGCGCCGGTACCAGGAGGCACACCGGGCCTCTAAATCATAAAAATGAGACTCAGGAGGGTCTTGTGCTGGGCCTCACTCACCTCTGTGTAGCGCCTGGTGGAATGGCGTCTGCACGGCGAGTGAGGTCCCTAGTCCTGCAACACACGGCCTCTAGGCCAATCAAGGGCCGGGGGCGGGCTGGGAGGCGGGAGGAGGGAGGGGAGGAATGGGAAGCGGAACGGGGATACTAAAACACGTGGGCGCCGGTACCAGGAGGCACACCGGGCCTCTAAATCATTAAAATGAGACTCAGGAGGGTCTTGTGCTGGGCCTCACTCACCTCTGTGTAGCGCCTGGTGGAATGGCGTCTGCACGGCGAGTGAGGTCCCTAGTCCTGCAACACACGGCCTCTAGGCCAATCAAGGGCCGGGGGCGGGCTGGGAGGCGGGAGGAGGGAGGGGAGGAATGGGAAGCGGAACGGGGATACTAAAACACGTGGGCGCCGGTACCAGGAGGCACACCGGGCCTCTAAATCATAAAAATGAGACTCAGGAGGGTCTTGTGCTGGGCCTCACTCACCTCTGTGTAGCGCCTGGTGGAATGGCGTCTGCACGGCGAGTGAGGTCCCTAGTCCTGCAACACACGGCCTCTAGGCCAATCAAGGGCCGGGGGCGGGCTGGGAGGCGGGAGGAGGGAGGGGAGGAATGGGAAGCGGAACGGGGATACTAAAACACGTGGGCGCCGGTACCAGGAGGCACACCGGGCCTCTAAATCATTAAAATGAGACTCAGGAGGGTCTTGTGCTGGGCCTCACTCACCTCTGTGTAGCGCCTGGTGGAATGGCGTCTGCACGGCGAGTGAGGTCCCTAGTCCTGCAACACACGGCCTCTAGGCCAATCAAGGGCCGGGGGCGGGCTGGGAGGCGGGAGGAGGGAGGGGAGGAATGGGAAGCGGAACGGGGATACTAAAACACGTGGGCGCCGGTACCAGGAGGCACACCGGGCCTCTAAATCATTAAAATGAGACTCAGGAGGGTCTTGTGCTGGGCCTCACTCACCTCTGTGTAGCGCCTGGTGGAATGGCGTCTGCACGGCGAGTGAGGTCCCTAGTCCTGCAACACACGGCCTCTAGGCCAATCAAGGGCCGGGGGCGGGCTGGGAGGCGAGAGGAGGGAGGGGAGGAATGGGAAGCGGAACGGGGATACTAAAACACGTGGGCGCCGGTACCAGGAGGCACACCGGGCCTCTAAATCATAAAAATGAGACTCAGGAGGGTCTTGTGCTGGGCCTCACTCACCTCTGTGTAGCGCCTGGTGGAATGGCGTCTGCACGGAGAGTGAGGTCCCTAGTCCTGCAACACACGGCCTCTAGGCCAATCAAGGGCTGGGAGGCGGGCTGGGAGGCGGGAGGGGAGGAATGGGAAGCGGAACGGGGATACTAAAACACGTGGGCGCCGGTACCAGGAGGCACACCGGGCCTCTAAATCATTAAAATGAGACTCAGGAGGGTCTTGTGCTGGGCCTCACTCACCTCTGTGTAGCGCCTGGTGGAATGGCGTCTGCATGGCGAGTGAGGTCCCTAGTCCTGCAACACACAGCCTCTAGGCCAATCAAGGGCTATCATGTCTTTCGGGGACCGAAAGGGGACGTCGGCATAGGCGTGTCCGTAACACTATCCCCACTGTGACGTGCAGTGCACCCAAAATCCCCCACGCGCCAAGGTCCCTCCGATTGTATCTTTTCTGCCATGAGGGAGCCCAAGGCAATAGTGAGTGAGTACATAAAGAGAAAAAGTAGTTAGACGTCCATGTTCCTTCCACCCCGAGCGGGGAGGTAGTGAGGGCGCATGTGAATCTAAGCAGACAATCACCAGAAATGCTATTACGGTAAGTAATGCATTGTCTTCGGATGTTGGTTAATCTGCTTAGAATCACATGCTGTGCATAGACTAGCGAGCAGTACCCGGAGTTGGCGGTGGTTTATGAGAAAAAACAGTAGAGAAAAGATGTCTTAATACTGCCTGTCCCACCTGGGAGTCAGATCTAGAGTGTGCATCTAGACAGTAGTGTTTTGTAAAGGTGTGCACAGAACTCCAGGTTGCCGCTTTGCAGATGGACTCAAGGGGAACATTTGCAATGAATGCTATGGATGCCCCAGTGCCTCGAGTAGAATGTGCTCTTGGCTTGAAGGGTAGTTCTCTTAGCAAGAGTGTAACAGAGAGTGATGCATTGAACAATCCATCTAGATATAGTGGATTTTGAAACTGCATCTCCTTCTCTTCCTGCTGCCACCGAGACAAAGAACTGATTAGTCTTTCTCAGTGGTCTGGTTCTTTCCATGTAGAACATGACAGCTCTGCGCACATCAAGTGTATGCAGACTTTTTTCTCCCAAACTGGAAGGGTTTTGAAAGAACGTTGGTAGTTCTATTGACTGGTTTACATGGAATTTTGAGATTAATTTCGGTGCAAACCTTGGGTGCGTGCGTAGAACCACTTTATCTTTGTGAACTGCTACAAAGGGGTCTAGAACAGAAAGAGCCTGTAGTTCACTTACTCTTCTAATGGAGGTGATAGCTATTAGGAAAGCGGTCTTAAGAGTGAGGTCTCTAAGAGTTGCTTTGTGCATGGGTTCAAAGGGTGAGCCCATGAGTCTGGTAAGTACCACATTCAGGTCCCAGCCGGGAGCTGGGTTTGCTATCGGAGGGTGTATTCTCTTTACTCCCTCCATGAAGGCTTTGATAACTGGGACTTTCCACCACGACACTAAGCTGGGAAGTGGTGTATGCAGAAAGTGCCGCTAGGTGGACTTTAATGGAATTGAACACTAGACCCGAGTCCAGTAAATGAGTCAGGTACAGGACAATGTGCGTGGGGGAGCAGTCAACTGGGTCGATGCTTCTTCCTCTGCACCAGATGACAAATCTCTTCCAATTGCTAGAATAGCAGTGACGAGTGTTAGGCTTTCTAGCCTCCCTGAGGATGTCCATGCATCTCTGCGGGAGTTGTAAGTGTCCAAATTCTATGATCTCAGGAGCCAGGCTGCTAAATTCATGGTCTGAGGGCATGGATGCAGTGTCTTGCCCTTGTCCTGTGACAGCATGTTGTGCGGGCAGGGAAGTTTCACTGGGGGAGATAGAGACATCTCCATCAAGTGAGCGAACCATGGCTGCCGGGCCCACATAGGGGCCACTAGTATCATGATAACTTGTTCCTGGTGCATCTTGTGCACAATCTTGTTGAGAAGGGGAGTCGGGGGAAAGGCGTAAGAAAATTTCCCCGACCATGGAATCGATAGACCGTTCCCCTTGGATTGGTTCTGGGGGTACCTGGAGGCGTAATCTTGGCATTGTGAGTTCTCCAGAGTTGCGAACAGGTCTATTTCTGGGAATCCCCATTGTGTGAAGATGTCGAAGACGATGTCTTCGTGCAACTGCCATTCGTACTCTGAGGGCAAAGGGAAGTCTCTGCTGAGTTCGTCTGCTAGCAGATTGAGTTCCCCTGGTACATGTTGCGACAGTAGGAACATGTTGTGTTTGAGAGCCCACTTCCAGATATTCTGGGCCAGCTTGGACAGTCCTGGAGAGTGGGTGCCCCCTTGCTTGTTGAGGTAGTACATGGCTGTGGTGCTGTCCGCAAGGACCATCACTGTCTTCCCTTGTAGGTGTTCCTGGAAGGCTTTTAGTGCCTTGAAGACGGCCAGTAGCTCCAGTAGGTTTATGTGCTTGGATGCTACGCTCGGAGTTCACACTGCGTGAGCAGTCTGATGGGATAGGTGAGCCCCCCCCCATCCTGTGAGGGATGCGTCTGTGGTTAGAGTGGCTTCCACTGCGGGTGTTGCAAAGGGTTTCCCTCTTACCAGGTTTTCCTTTGTCCACCACCGTAGCGAGAGAACCAAGGCCTGCGAGACCACCACTAGATCGTCCCATTGTCCGCTGGCCTGATACCACTGGCTGTTGAGCCACTCTTGCATTGGGCGCAGGCGCGCGTGAGGTACCAAATAAATACATGGCGCCATCATTCCTAGCAAGCGCATCACTTTGCGCACCGTCACCTCCCGACCTGCCACATATTGGGGGATCTGAAACAGCATGTTTTGGACCCTCTCGTTGGAGGGGAAGACGAGGCCGTCCTTTGTTCGAATTGGAGCCCCTAGGAATTGTTTGACTTGGCTGGGGTCTAAGCTGGACTTCTCGTTGATGGAGAAGCCCAGTTGGAACAAAAGGTCTACAGTCTTTTGGGTGTTTGAGAAGCATGTCTCGTAAGAATCCCCTGTTATGAGCCAGTCGTCGAGGTAAGGGTATACTGGGATGGATAACCTGCGCAGGTGGGCCGCTGCCACTGCCAGTACTTTCATGAATACCCTTGGTGCAGATGATATGCCGAAGGGTAGCACTCTGAAATGGTAGTGTTTGCTCTCTATCATGAACCTGAGGTATTTCTGTGCGCTGGCAACATTAAAATATGAAAGTATGCATCTTTCATGTCCAGTGTTGTCATGTAATCTCCCTGTGATAGCAGTGGGATCACTTCCTGTAAGGTCACCATACAAAACTTTTGGGGTTTGACAAACTTGTTTGCTGGGCGCAGATCTAATACAGGGCGCATGGTTAGATCCTTTTTGGGTACAAGGAAGTACACTGAATAAATACCTTCCGTTACCTGAGATAGAGGCATGACCTCTATAGCTCCTTTTTCCAGTAGCTGGTCCACTTCTTGGAGAAGGATGGCGAGGTGTTCTGGTGTCATGCGTCGTCCCCTCGGGGGTCTGTATGTTGGGGAACTGTTGAACTCTATACAGTAGCCCCGGGCTACGGTGGATAGTACCCAGCGGTCTGATGTTATTCCCTCCCATGCTGGAAGAAAGGATGTTAACCAGCCCCCGACCGGCGATGCATGGGAGGGGACCCGAATCTTCGCGTCACTTGGTGTTGTTGGTGGCTTGGGAGCCTCTAGGGGTGGAACCCCGGCCTCTCCCGTTGCCACGGCGTTGACTTCTCTGATTGTACTGGCCATTATTACTTTGGTAGTTGTTGGCAGAATATTGAAGTTGTTGGTTCTGTTGCTGGCGTTGGCCACAAAAGGAACGCTTGTTGCCAAATCCCCGCCTGTTAGGGGGCTTTGAGATTTGGTCCAAGTTCTTTGTGGTATCAAATTCTTTTTTCGAATTTTCCAGTGCGTCATCCACTGCCTTTCCAAAGAGGTTAGACTCTTCAATAGGCTTGTTAATGAGCGCCACTTGCGTTTCCGTCTTAAACCCGGAATTGCGAAGCCAGACGTGGCGCTTCAGCAGAATTCCCTGTACCAAAGAGCGGCCAGCATTTCCGCTGCATCGAGGGTATTCTTAACGATGCATTGGTTGACCAGAGACCCTTCATTAACTGTAGCCAGCAATCTAGTTTTTAGGGGTTCAGGGACTTCCTCGATGTCCTGCTTAAGCTTTCCCCATTGCGCATCAGCGTAGCTTGCCAGCAATGTGTTATTATTGGCAATTCTAGTTGAGAACGCTGCTGAGGTGGTAAGACATTGCACAGCACTCGAGGGCCCAGGGTATTGGCAGTTTGCAACCCAGGAAGGTCACAGTTCGTTGTGGGATGGCTTCTTATGTTATGTTACTTAGCATGTTTATAGCGCCTTATGTATCATTGGTATGATCTCAAGGCACTGGTACGTTGAACGTCCACGGGAACCGTAGTTCAAGTCAGTAGAGAGTATGTTGCAAAGTGGATGTGTTCAGTCCGGAGGGTTTTAAATTAGGAGTGGTAGGGCTTTCTGGCGTGAAGTAATTGCTTCAGGCCCCACCCATGCCACACTCTCGTTTCGGTCGGTGCTGGTTGGCGGCAGGCTACTTGCTTTTCCTGCGGATACCTGCAGATATGATCTGGAGCCATCTCTTTGGAGCAGTCCTTTGCTTCGGGGTCCTTGGCCAAAGGGGGCTGCCCGGAATGGGTTGCCCTGAAAGGGCCACCCTGAAAGGGCCAGATAAGACCAGTAGGGGTGGACCAATGGGAGGGGTGGGCGGATCAAGGGGGCTGGAAAGCATGGGGAAATCAGGAAGAGGGAGCGGGTGGGTTAGGGAGGCAGGCGGTCAAGTGGGGGGCTTGGGGCCAACAACAGAGGGCTAAGACTTACCTAATGCTCCTACCAACAATCACTGGCTTCCAGGTGGGAAATGCAGGTCTTCTTAGGACCGATTGGTCCCATCAGTGTAAGGGTCAGAGTCTTTGTCTTCAGGACTCCACTGTTGCATGGAAGAAGGGATAATGGCCGCGGTTACAAAGCAAGCATCTCCAGTCGCTGGAATCAGCAACAGCCATATTCTCTTCTTCCTCATTAGATTCAGCTCCAGTGGTCAACTTGTCTTCAGGTTCCAGATCCAGGACATTTTCTAAGAACCCAGCCAATCCGCACACATGCTCCATTCAAACCTTCGGGGGGTGGGTGGCTGTCCTTTTAGGACAGGCAGCCTCCCAGGTAGGCCTGGTTCCAGGTAGGCATGTGAGAAGACAAAGGACTTAGATGTTTCAGCCTCCTCCCGTGTTTCCTGTCTTCAGACACTGTGGAGCCTTAGCAGGCTTCACAAAGGATTCCCACTGAAGACAAAAATCAAACCAGGACCTTCAGCTCCCAGGATGGCAGAAGGAACAAGAAAGGACAAGCACACTAAAAATGGTGAAAAAAAGAAAGATGAAGGGTGACACTTTGCATTACTGCGGCTGGGTTGACAGCCTGCGAGTAAAAAACCACACAATTGTCAGAACACTAACTAGCCATAAAGGTATGTTTGTCACTAACAGAAATGTTACAAGAGCAGTGAGAAAAGGGATACAGTGGATCCCCTCAGCACTCCACATATGGTGGGATGTGCTGATCTCGCAATGGGAATTGTAGAAAGGATAAAAGGTATCCTTCTACCCTTAGCAACACTAGTCCACACAAGGAACCCAAGAGAAAATAAAAAGGCTTGCCCAAGGTGCTCTCCAGCAACACTGCAGAGAAAGTGCTGTGCACTGCAATAATAAAATGTAGATGCCCAAAAGGTTAAAGGAAAGTAGGCTTCCACAAATAAAGTATGGAGTCTCACAAAAATGACTTCAATGGAAACAGTAAAAGAAAGGGTGAGAGGGGTGGGGGGGGAGAGGTTGTAACTACAGGTTCCCAGAAAAATAATCCTCAAGTCCAGCAAAAAGTGGTGGGGGTCTCACAGGTGAGGGAGTTTTACCGAATTTACCTCACGAGCCTATAGAGGAGCAGGAGCTCTCTCTACACTGCAGGAGCAGTGTCCACCGTGAATCAGAATCCCAACGTACACAGGTAAGCCAGTGGGCTCTGTGAATGCTATTAAGACTCATCGTCCAAGCTCATCGTGAAGCACGGCACAATCTCGCCCTCCTACCTGGGCCTGCCCTTTATTTTGCACAGACCTGCAGTTGTGCAGTTCTGCCTTTATTCAGGCTGTTTGTTACTTTGTGTGCAGTTACCCACAATCTGCCGCCATTGTGCCCCATGTGGCGTCCAGCATTATACGATGGCCGCCCTGTTTTCGTGCATCTGAATCTGCCCAGCATACCTGCACCCACCCCCGGATTGGTGCACACAGCTGCCTTCTGCACCAACCACAACCCCGGCAGACATGAGCCGGCTCCGAACAAAGGCGCTGGACAAAGGAGTCTGTCTCGCGCCTGTCCCGAGTAGTCCAGAGGCCAGGGCCCGTCTCTCTGCTCCAGAAACTTTAACAATACTTACTGCCAATAGTGAGCCACTACTACAAGGTACTTTTATCCAGTAAGACTGAGGACCCCATGCTAACTTGCCTCGTTCTGATGGTCACTTCAGAACTCTACTTAGCACAATATTAACATTGCGTGTAGCGTTGTAACCTTCACAATTCAGCTGCATCTGTAGTCTCTACCATCCAGTCCAGCTAATAAATGCCTCTACCGGTACCCCATGACTTTCACATATCGTATGCCTGCCACTTCAATGTTTCTCTATACTAATGTTGCACTCCGTGGCCATCTAATGTTACGGTCGCTGATTGATTACTGCATTATTCACCTACCCTCACTAGTACACGATCCACAACAGCCGCAATTCAGACCTTCATGTACCTCACATGGATGGTCGCTGATTGATTACTGCATTATTCACCTACCCTCACTAGTACGCGATCCACAACAGCCACAATTCAGACCTTCATGTGAGGCCCCCTCCGATCTGTGGCCATCACCAATGACTACATCATAAGATGTGATCGCACATCTAACCGATCCAAAGGCAGCGGTGTAGCCTTCATCCACAAAAAAAATCCCTAAACATGGGATTTGCTGATTAGGTATTAATCTCATCAGCCAAAACTCCCTTTCTCTCAATCAAACAGCCACTGCACCTCATCTACAGACCTCCAGAGCCCATCTCCACAGTCGCTGATGATCTCACCTCCTTAGCATCTGACAAAACAAAGACTAATTCACAAATGATCGTACTAGGCGACTTCAACCTGGGCCGTTATGACCCTAATGATACTCATGCCTTTGAAATTGCTAACTCCCTTACCAAACTGTGTTTCACTCATCGCATCCTCAAACCCACACACGAAAAGGGAAGAACTCTTGACCGGCTAGCAGGCTTAAACTGTACCCATACCACTATAGTCAATTCACCATGTCATTGGTCCGATCACCACACCATTACCTTCAACATCGTAGCCAGTTATCAACGTCTTAGCCCCAACTTGGCACCCGCTACCTGTACTAGAAACAAAAGAGGCATCACCACAGATAACCTTCCACACATTTTACCAGCCCTTAACAATACACTACTATCTTGCTCTGACCCAACTGCCCTAGTTGACACTTACAATAACACCATCCTCAAAGCATTAAAGACTATAGCCCCTAAAAAAAACTAGGAAGGACAAACCACAAGCTCACCACATCTGCAGACCTTGCACAAAGTAAAAAGAAATGCTGAAGCCTGCTGGAAAAGTCACCCCTCAGAAGCAAACAAGGTCAGCCTTGCTATAGCCTCACTTAATTACAAGGAGGACATTCATTCAGCTAAGAAGGAGACTTACAACAAATGCATCCTACAAGCTAAATCCAATACAAAAGAGCTCTTCAAATCCTCAGAGAACTTTAAACTCCTGCCCCCCGCCAGATAACTGCAGCAAAGATAGTACCTGGTGTGTAAACATACAGAATGCGCTCCTAGACAAAATAACACTCCAGTCTAAAATCAATACCAAAAACAGCCTTCAGTCCTTCACCCTACTCAATTCCCTCCTTAACAAAACTAATCTTACGCCTCCCACGGTCGAACCTTTCAGTTTCTCACCTTTAAAGGAATGGTTCGGTTAAAAAATGTTATTGTCCCTATTGGTCGGCCATGTGTTTTTAAGCCTAAGTCGCTCGTTTTGAGAAACATTTCCTATGGACCTTACCCAAGTTTTCGTCCATTAAATGCACGCGTAAACAGGCATCAGGGAGCTGCCATTTTGTGATAATCCTATCATTTCCCCATCGCCCTGGCTGACCTGCTTTTGCGGCACTAAATCATATCCCCTGAGCCTGTCATCAGCAGACACGTACCGCCCGTTTCACAACGCCAAAACACGTCTCTTGTTAACATTTGCAGCACTTCAGCTAATGACGTGTCGCCATGGAAATGGCAGGATGCCTCTTTCCTCAATAAGTATAAACAGACCGTTTCACAACACAAAGCAGCAGATTTTCGATTCCATTCCTCTCACTGTATTTCTTTGAGTATTCTGTGACTCGTTTCTGTGCTCTGGTCAGCTACCTTCGTTGCTTGTAGCCCGTGTGAACAGATACCAGTACCACCGCTATAAATTATTTTAGTTTAACACACAATGGCTACAATAATGCCCTACATGTACGATCCCGAGCATACTGAGGAGGAATTACTGGAAAGGGAAACACGCGAAAACGATGGGTCTTCGGACTTACATATACATATCATTGTAACGCATGAAAGTCGTTCAATGGTTTGCAGTGTCTAGATAGCATTTGTCCGAGCAGAATGCCATTAGTTACAAGAATTGTCATTGACAACAAACATTTATTAAACTTATCTTGGTCATTTAAAAACAGTTTGTCTCATTCCTTTTCACAGGTGGTACCGGCTGGTGGCCTATCGTTCCTTTACATGGTGGCTCCACAGGAGGCTTGGACACCGCGTTCGAAGAGTGATACCCGCCTGTGCCGTTCGTGCCATAAGAGAAATGTTCCCGAGTGACAGCGGTCAGTACAGGGGATTTTCTCTCGCTGTGCTGCAACCTGACCTGTACAATGTTTAAAGTCTTGTATTTGTGTGTCATCAAAATAAGTTACAAAATAAAACACCACATACTTTAACAACGGTTGTTTCGATTTTTTTAATGAATCAAGTGTGTCTCCATTCAAGGATGGACGTCAGACATCTGTACTCGGAATGGGTGAAGGTCAGGTCGCTGTGAAGCAGGGTGGTCACTATCTAAGCTAACATAATATATTCTCAATAATGCATGCACTAAATAACACTTGTTCATAGTCTTTCAGTCGGTTATGTCTCTATAAAAGTCACACATATCTATACCATCAATTAACATTGGATTATACAGGCCTTAGGTTAAGGGTCTTGACTACTATAAAACACTGTTTGAAGTGTGGGTCTGTGCTCACAAGAATCTCCGGTATGTGGCATTTGTTATTGATAGGCAACGATATACTGCAGTAGGGGTTTAATGTTAGTTGGGGATCGGCTAGGTGGGCATCATGGCGTGGTCAGTGGTCTGGCACATGAAGAGAATACCTTGCAGGGACACAGGGTCAGAATGGCAGTAAGTTTCCACTGGCGAGGGTGCTTGGGCAAGGACACGTTTGTGGAGATGAACGAGCTATGTGCTTAGTTCAGGCTGGTTCACATGCAGGACCGTGATCTCAGATGAAGAGTGATGTGTTACATTTATTAGCTGTTGCAAATACCTCTGGAGTTTTCCAGTCAGAGTGGGAATGAGGGTGGGGGCCATGTGCTCTGCGCAGTGAGGCCTGGTCACCAAGATGGATTGGAAAGGGGGTACAAAATGGATGCCCCGTGTCCTGCTCAGTGGTCCCATCTACGCGAATGTCATCCAAAGTTATCACATAAGGGCAAGGGGCGAACCCACTACTGGAGGCACTTGGTACGAGTTTCTACTGAGAAGTAAAGGATGAGAGGGGCCTGATGGCCCCTCGCTCCCACACACTTGCCTGCACGCCCGAGGCCCATCCATCCCACCCCCTCTATCAAAGGCGGTTCGCACCCGGGGAGGAGCGCTGGCATGGGGGGCTGTCACGGGGGCAAACGGCCAAGGTGCAACAGCATGTACACTTCAAAAGGTATCCCACACCCGGGGGCCATCGCTCACATGGCCTCCTCAGACCCCGTGTCTCCAGGTAGGCCTCCCCTGAGGCAGGCCGCCCCCCTGCAATCCACATAAGTGTGTCTCCATTCAGCAGTCTTCCTGTGCCTTATCTGCACGCCCCAGGCCCATCCATCCATCCCACCCCCCTCTATCAAAGGCGGTTTGCACCCGGGGATGAGCGCTGGCATGGGGGGCTGTCACAGGCGCAAACGGCCAAGGTGCCAAACAGCATGTACACTTCAAAAGGCCTCTTCAGACCCAGTGTCTCCAGGCAGGTCTCCCCTAAGGCAGGCCGCCCCCATGGAAACCACATAATACCACGACATACACGCTTCAAGCAAACTCGTCAGTGTGCTACCTGTGGCCATCTACCTGTTCTCTCCTGCAACATACTGCTCGGCCTGCTGAATCCAACTGTTTGTTGGTCAAGGTAAGGTCATGTATCCTAGTCATATTTCAGTCATTTTTACATTTCTATCTATTTGCGATTACAGTACCCAATAGAGCTATGGTCATTGGTCTCATTGCTATTGACTTGAGTTTCAATTGTTATGCTATCACTAGATCTATTTATTTTCATCTGTGTCAATTGTCATCGAATTGCATCCTTCGGGGGGCCAGTCTATAATGTAAGCATGTTTCCTTTTCGTGCAAGACAGAACATCCAAGGGACGAGTCACATGTTCAGAGTTTACTCACATAATTTAAAACATTTCTGTAATTTATGCAAATACTAAGTCGCACATGATGAACTGGTATAGTTCCGGCGACCAAAACAAACCTTGCATTGAGCATGGTATGGTCGATTTACTTTATGCCATTTTTATTCATCAAGGTTTTATAATAATCTTGATATTCACTTTTCAGAATTTTCAACAATGCCTGCCTGGTCGATTAGCAGTTGCCCTTCGAAGACCCATGCTAAATCTGAAGGCACTACAATGCATGTATTCCCGAAAACTGTTGATCGAACAAGAGAATGGGTCAGACATTGCAGATATCCTCTGGATGAGCTGGAAAGTAGAGTCCAACAAGTCTTTGAGGACAAGAGGGGTGATTGATACCGCATCTGCAGCCCGCACTTTCCCTTGAACATGTACACCACATCTTGGTTAACAAAGAAGAATAAACGGCGATCGACACGAAAATTGCTCGCAAACGCTATTCCCACTCTATTGGTCCACATTCCGCCACTGGTGAATCAAGTGTCCGTTTTTACCTTTAGGCCTTGCGGTAGTGTGTAGGTAGCCGAATGGATTCATTGATATTTTAGGTGTTGTTTCCAATTTGTAATATTTTCGACATGGATATGAGTATAGCTTTTTGAATAATGACATTTATCAATATATTATTCTTAGATTTCATAACCCACAAACGAAATCTATATATGGCCACAGGGAACTGTGCTATATTGCGCATTACTCAAGTATTCTGTCTCCTTACATGGCAATTTTAAATATTGGCATTTCATTATCAAACAATAAATTACCTTTACAACTTCTTGACTATCCCTTGAATCTGAAGCAAGAACATTCTACTTCCATGAGGTGCACGCAGTTATCAACCACTTCTAGAGCGTATCAGGTAATCATACTTGGCTATTCCGCTACAGACTTGTTTTATGCATGTCAAGTAATAGTTTTTATGTATTGTGTGATTATTTTACCAATTGTTTGGTTAGTGCTTTCCAATTGATATACACCTTAGTTGTCGTCCCCTGGTGTTTGTTTTCAGTTATAATTAGTGTTATCCATACTAATGCAAGTACTGTCTTTCAGGGAGATGCTGAAGCGTCCACCAAATTGACAACAGCCCTAGATGTTCTTCAGCAGCACAAGGTATGGATACTGACAGCTCCATCGACCGTGATCATCAGGACTGGAACACTTGACGTTTGATTGTTCTACACCATGTTTCATTCGTGGTTAGCCATTGATATGTACCTGTGTGGTCGACCCCAAGTGTGTTGTGTTTTCAATATTGTAATCCTTACTAATGCAAATACTATGTTTCAGGCAGCTGTTGAAGTGTCAACCCACGCACTTGATGCGGAGCCTGACATTCAAGTAATTCCAGGGGAAGCAGGACCATGCGGATACGACAGCTTTCGGAAGTGTGCACCACATTGACAACAGCCCTAGATATTCTTCAGCAGCACGAGGTATGGATACTGACAGCTCCATCAAGAGTGATCATATAATGTGATTCCATTTGCTATACTTTCTTCCCTATTAACGCAAGTACTGTGTTTCAGGGAGACGATGGAGCTTCCACTACAATCACAAGATCCCATTTAGATGATGCAGATGTAAAGAAATTGGAGAAATAAGTCGATTAAATCTGATCATATTTAAATATTCCTTGAATCTTTTAGACAATGCAACATTTGTGGTTATCTCTTTAGATGTACCTGTGCTGTCGACCCCAAGTGTTGGTTATGTTTACAATATTGAAAACCATACTAACGCAAGTACTGTGTTTCAGGGAGTTGCTGATGCCTCCTCTTCAATACAATCATTCGTGGCAGTCCATGCAGAGCCAGAGTTATGGATACTGACAGCTCCATCGAACTAGGTCATCAGAGCTTGAATACTTGTCGTTTGATTGTTCCACACAATGTTTAAATCGTGTTTGGCTATTGAGATGTACATGTGTGTTCGTCCTCACGTGTGTTTTATGCCAACAATATTTTGATACACAGTAATGAAAATACTATGTTTCAGGGAGTCGATGGAGCCTCATTCCGTGCCGTCTATGCGGATACAGAAAATATAGTCGTTGCAGCGCAAGTGGAAGGGGAGACATGCGGATACATATCGCAGCAACAGCGTGCCGATGTTGAAGGTCGAGTCAAAAAAGTTGCAAAGAAAAGAAACAAAAATAAGGTTAGTTACAAACAGTTCATAACTTTAGAATTTTTTTTGCGTTAGGGACTATTTTATGTTTTTTTCCAGTCAATTGTACTATACTTTATCTTGTGTTTAAACTGAACATCCCTTTTCCAATCTGTCCTCTAGTTACCCGTGGGTCTATGAACTATACATACACAGACAGTGAAGCGAATGAGAGATGTTGCTTGCCAGACCATTTACACTATGGAGGAACTATTAATTCAGACGCGGCGTGTTAAGACTCGGGATGCTCATGTCCAATGTACAGAAAATGAAATGAAAGTGTCCGGAGAATCCAGCAAAGTTGTATTGCACCATTGCTACAGTACGACCGCACCACCGCAACAACATGATACTGATGTATTGAAGATGGCTCTGAAGTAGTCGGATCAATTCACACAATCTACACCCGCCAAAATATTGCCACCAAAAAAGCTGTCGACATTGTTGTGTTCTCCCATCAATGTTGAAGTAGTAGATGTTGAAATTACAGAATAAACCAGCAGCAGCATTCACCGACGCATCAGAACTTGATAGCAGCGATATTTCAACAGTTGTATGATGGATATTATAAGTATGCTGAAATGTGGGCATTCCGTCAGAGGGAAAGTATGTGGGAAGCCATTGATTCATGTGACTCGTCAAAAACAAGGCAGTAACGTCACAAAACACATGCCGCCTGTACATTACATCATACGTTTTCATGGTCTGCACAACCGACGCTGGGGAAACTGCCAGCAGGCAATCTACTGTGTGCAGCTGCATTACTTTTTAGTGGCTCCAGTTTTAGAAAGTTAGAGTCTTTCTTTCAGTTTGTGGGACCTCATTTCATTTAAAAAACGCAGTACTACAAATACCAACATGATTATCTGTTTCTGGCCATTAGTGAGGCTTGGAAAATTGAATTGTCTCTAGCAAGTACATTCGAAGGCAAACTATTCTGGCTAGCCAGCGATGGACAGTGCGACAGCCCTGTATTTTACTGCACCTACCCACTTTCAGGACATGGATAGTAAGAAAATTGTGTTACCTGCACGACCACCAAACTCACAATGTACATCCTCAGTGGCCATGGAGAAACTAGGATTTATAAAATCAGTGGATTATCTGCAATCAAGGGGAATGCACATCAACCTCATAGCCACGGACAGACACGTTTCAATTGCCAAGACAATGAGAGAGCAGATCCCACATATTAAACATCAATTTGACATAAGGCATCTTGCTAAATCAATCAATAAGAAAATCTCGGCTGCAGGGGAAAAAAAAGGTTTGGAGAGTATTTCAGAGTGGTCCCAGCCTATCAGCAACCATCTTTGGTGGAGCTCCAAAACTTGTGAAGGGTCAGTGGAAATACTACTTGAAAAATGGCGGTCACTGATGCACCACTGTACCAACGTGCACCGCCGGTCAGAAAACCTAAATTTCCACCAATGTGAACATGGCTCTTTGTCCCCAGTGGCGGCACGGAAGAAGTGGTTGAATCCATCTTCACCAACACACAAAGCCATTGAGAAGATTGTTTTCGATAAAACTCTATCAAGAGATTTGAGGGGACTGACAGAATTCTGTCACACAGGAGGTTTGGAGGTGTTCCACAATATGTGCCTAAAGTACAGGCCAAAGCGCTTGCATTTCAGCATACAGGGCATGAGACATAGGACTCTACTAGCGGTCTTGGCCCATAACGAGAATCTCGGCCGTGAACAATCTAGTACTAAGGGTAATGTAAGGATGCCTCGCTACACTAAGGCCTTTTCAAAAAGAAGCAAGCAATGGGTGATCAAACCAGTCTATGAGGAAATGGAGTTCGACTTTGTCAAAAGCCTTATTGTTGCTGTATTAGAGACGCACAGATATGGAATTTTGAACGTTTCTGTGCAGAGCACTGATCCATTGCCACCCAACATTGCCACTGTGCCATGTCCAACCAAAGGAGAGCTGGTTGTGAAGTACAAATCCCAGTTTAAATAATTGTAATACGACTGTCTTTGTAAATAAATGTTATTGTACAGTGTGCATACAAAGTACGCTAACCCTAACCCCTACCTTCACCATCCTGGGTGCCGAACAACCTGGGTGTCATCTTTGAATTCTCTCTCTAATCACCTCATATTGCTGACCTTGTCTATATGTGTATGTATATATTTGTTGATGTAACTAATTTTCGCAATCTCTTGTAAATGCTGCGCATTGTTAACCGAGGGGAGGCTTGCGTATTGCAAATAATAAAACAAACAATAAATCTCACTTTCAACTCAACTCCTCGGGTAGTTTATACTTTCCCTGACCTTCCCCAAAAAATTAAAAGTCTCAATAGTTATGGTTCTTTGGGGCTTCAAAGCTCGCAGACAACGAGGCCAAATTTGGGGGCCTTAGAACGCGCCAAGCGAGCCGTTGCAGATGGGCAAGAAGCCAGTTCGCATTTGCACATTGAGGCGCAGTACATAGATGGATTCGAAACTTAGTTCTCACAGATGGCTTTACTACGGGATGTTGCAAAGAAAGGATGTATGCTCATTTCTAGTGAAGGTCAGCGGCTTGGATTTTCAGCTTGCGTCCTGAAGAGGCCCACAACTCGCACTGGCAGTATAAGGTTCTATTGTTTTTTTGACCTTGAGAGACAGGGACCATGCCGAAAGAACTTCATATGAAGGGGGTGGGGGTACAATAACGTAAGACAATAAGGCAGAAAATTCTGAAACTAGACCGAGTTTCACGTTAGTTCAGTATACGAAAAATGGTTGTCAAGAGCACAGTGGAATTTACGGACTGCATTACGCAGAGACCCAATGGAAATTGCGAATATAATGTAAGTAACTCTTTAGACGCTTTTATACCGGAATGAAGAATTAATGAATGGATGCATGAATAAATGAAGAGCTTGGAAAATGTTTGTGGGATCGTCCTTGTAGCGGGCACATGGGCATGCAGGTTCACATTCCACACGCATGTAGACAAACAGTCGTTTCTCATGGTGTGCTAACCTCGATTTATTTCTTTACTTTTCGCATTGATTTTAGAGCCGAACATACTCCATTGCACTATCCTTGAAAGCAAATAGTTTCAGCTCGCCCATAATAAATAAAATGAATAATATTAATAAAGATCAGCTGGCGAGACTAATTATAAATTTTATGTTTGCAAAACAGGTATATTCTTCCCTTTTGCTACTGCCACCAGTTTCAGACACCGGCAGATGGTTTTTTTTAACCGCCAGCTGCAGCTTAATGTAAACAACTGCACAATTCTGATGATTTTATGGGACGATCGCCAAGGGCCCATATGCCTACTTGATGGAACAGCCTTGCGGTTCAACGTGCGACAAAAGTGCTTCTTTAAATGAAAACCAACACCCTGTGTACCATAAAGGAACAGCGCGTGACTCACAAACTTTTACGGATAGAGATAAAAGAAAATAAATGACTTTCGGAGTTCATATGGCAATTGCTGAATATTCTATAAACATTTAATGTCAAATAAATGTACTTTACCAAATGTACCGTGTTGCTGTTTGATTTTAAAGTACAGTTTCATATTCCGAATTGTGGAGCGCTGTGTTGTGAGTTGATCTGTGTTGGTTTCCGGGTTCTGTGTGAAGTCGCGTAGAAGACGAGTGGGTGCATTTGCCTACGCAGCACAGAAACGTCATGGAGAGAGGCGGGGAATAGGAATATGAATGTTTTGATGTCAGGCTCGGGGGCGGGGAATATGATTTAGTGCCGCAAAAGCAGGTCAGCCAGGGCGATGGGGGAAATGATAGGGATTATCACAAAATGGCAACCCCCTGATGCCCGTTTTCGCGTGCGTTTAATGGACGAAAACTCGGGTAAGGTCCATAGGAAATTTTTCTAAAATCAAGCGACTTAGGCTTAAAAACACATGGCCGACCCGTAGGGGCAATACAAAATTTTGACCAAACCATTCCTTTAACTATCCCCGAGTTAGAAAATATCAACAACCTTAAGCCTTCAAATTGTCAGGGTGACACTTGTCCGGCTCCCATCATAAAGGAGGCACTCATGAACTGGCTCCTTTCATTACCACTCTTATAAACTCATCCTTTAGTTCAGCTACGGTGCCAGACAATCTGAAGGATGCCTGGGTTATCCCTCTCCTTATAAAACCATCCTTGGACCCTAGTATACCAACTACAGGCCCATCACAACTGTACCTTAGACCGAGCTGCATACATACAGATCCAGGACTACCTAGAACGAAACAACCTCATTGGCCTTAGGCAATCTGGCTTCCGACCCAAGCATGGTACAGAAACAGCCCTACTACATTTAAAAACACAAATTGATGACCTGAATGATAACGGCAAGATCGCAGTACTCTTGTTACTGGATCCATCTGCTGCCTTCGACCTGGTCAACCACCAAATCCGACATCTTGAAACGACAGCACACTTCTCTGACAAAGCAACTACATGGATCTGTTCCTTCCTGGCCAATCGCTCCATGAGGGTCTTCTCCCCATCTTCCTCTGCAGCTCCCTCGCCAGTACTGTGCGGCGTACCTCAAGGTTCTTGTGTATCTCCTACATTATACAACGTGTTCACAAAACCACTCTTCGATATCCGACTATCTGGGTGACTCCTACACCAGTTATGCAGATGACACCAAGATACTCATCCCCTTTCAGTGGCAACCACATTGACGACTCCAAAACTCTTATGAGATTTACTTGGTAACCCAGGCTTGGATGGCTCATCATGAGCTGTGTCTCAATGATAAGACAGCTCCTCATCATAGGCTCTTTTAACAGGCGCAACAAACTTGACAGTTCCTTCAAATCATTTGTCATCAATGGTAACAATATTAAGGTTACGAATGACACTAAAACTTAGGTATTTACCTGAACTCTGCACTCTCGCTCACAAGACAAACGAATGCCGTCATTTCAGCATCTGCATACACTTGCAAACTGATTACTGCATGCCACCCCTTCATCAACACAACCAACTGCATTACCCTCGCACAAGCCTTAATCTTGTCCAAAATAGATTACTGTAACGCCCTCTAACTTGGTACCAGTCACCGTAATCTTAAACTACAGGTCACCCAAAACAACGCTATCAGGGCTGCCTTAAACTTCCCTAGAAACCAGCATATATCAGACACCTGACTTAACACGCGCTGGTTAGCTGTTCCCCCAAGAATTGCCTTTAAATCCTTGGCCCTCATTCACAAATGTTTGAATAATAATGCACCTACATACCTTGCCACTAGGTTCTCAAGACACACCTCCAGCCGACCACTACGAACAGCCCAAATTCACTGCCTATCCATCCCTAGGTTCAAACTACAAAAATCAGGTGGGACCAGTTTCCCTGTCTTAGCATCGAAACTTTGGAATTCAATGCCTGCTTCTCTCAGACTCAAACCGGTCTTCGGTATGTTCAAGAGTAAAGTCAAAGAGTGGCTTCTGGAGCAAGAACTAAACAATCTGCCTACTCCCCCCTACTAACTCCGCACACTTCTCAGAATTGCATATCCACTTGTATATATTGTAGAATATTCTTAATTTTTTATCCGGACCCGTCATGTTATGATATTTCTGTCAATCCTAACCTTATGCGTGTAACATGCCTGCTTCTCACCTGTACTTTGTGCTAATCAACTTATCTGCCTCACAACTGATTATCTATGTCACATAAGATTACCCTGAACATACTTGTCATCCTTCTTGCCGCATAACTGTTGTCTGCATTAACTTGTGTAATCTAAGATATGTGCCCAGATGCATTTTGGCCAGGTGCGCAATATAAATAAATACAATATGCATAAATATGCAAATCTAACCTAACACTATAATCATCAAACATTAAGCGTGGATTACAAGATAAACTCTTTATCAAGGATTTTGGATGAAAACTATCAAAGTGAAGTATGTTGTTACATCAGACGGTTTACGGTAAATGGCGGTCTTCAATCCATCTTCACCTAGCCTCAATTCCAGGTCAAGAAAGTGTAGTATTGGCCTCACTATTTCTAACGTAAACTAGATATGCGGATGAATCTCATTTAAGTACTTAAAGAAATCCTCCAATTCTATTCTGTCCCATATGCCGAAAATATCATCGATATACCTCTTGCACATAATGATCTTGGTGGACCAATCTGGATCATCAAGAATGTAGGACTTCTCAAAATAGTACATAAATATGTTTGCATGGGATGGGACCATTGCAGATCCAATGGAGGTCCCAGATGCTTGTGCATAGTATAGACCTTTACAACCATTTAGATGTTAAACAAGATGATCTGAAGTAAATCATTTAGAGATTGCTTACTTGCTTTAAAACTTTCAGCATGTAAAACTGCCCATTTGTCAGTCTAGAAAGTAGATACCCCTCGAACGGAAGGCAATGCAGGATAATTGATTGGCCGAAGACCAACTGCCTCATTTAAAGTATAAGAATATATGCTCATTACGTAGCTATTGGTTTAACTAGAGTGCTGCCATTTTAAGGTAACCAGAATCGCCATTTTGTTTTCTGCATGTTTTTCTTTTACATGAGGCAAAAGTGGCGATGTTAAACGGCTTTGCTGTAGATATTATTTTGCTTCAATGGTCCAAGGTTATTAAAGACATGTTGAAACATTGCGCGAGGAGCCAGACAGAAAAGCCGGTTTCCCACCTTCACATATCCTTGGAAGCCAGGAGCAAGGCATTCTTTATCAGTACACGGATGCCAGCGAGTCTCCTTAAAAGAATAGCAATGCACGAAACTAATATTAAAGGGTTTGAATTATGTTCTTCTTTAAGGCCCCCCCCCTTCTGAGTGCTGTGAGCCCCAGAGAGCAAGCCGACCTCTAGAGCGTGAATCGAAACCAGGAAATAGTAAGGTCTGGAATGTGCCAGTCCCCCCTACGCGCAGCTTGTCCATGAAAACAGAAGCGCTGTGTTCTCGCAAATAAAGAATAGTGTCTGTAAATTCGAGATTGCAAACTGTTACTAAATATGGTGATCTAAAATGTTATATTCGTCACCATTGTCAATCATCGCCTCCACTTCAAAGGGAATGAATTAGGGACGGCATTGAATGTGTCATTACCGATTGTGAGACGCTCATTTTGTATATATGTAACTGAAATCCAACTTTTGTTAGCTTGCGTCCCCCGAAGTCTGTTAGACACACGTCGCGGGGCGTGGGACCATTTGTTTTTTGCAATAAACCCTAGATTTTGGGAATACAACCTCGTGTCTCACGTATCAGTTTGTGTGTGTTGATTGTGCCTTGTTTCCACATCGAAGGGTCCCTTAGGGGCCCCTTCACATTCAACAGCCTCCATACCCTGTGGTATGGATGTATAAAGGCTCTGTACATCCGAGTGCTCAGCATGTTTTTTTTTTTTTTTGGGAAGGGGCATCTCACATGGTCGGACTGGAGCATAAACCTATAAACCTATCTCAGGCACCAATGAAAAAGTGTCCCGCAGTTGCAAATGGATAGTCATTCCTTTAGTCACAGACTGTTTGAAAAGTACTCAAGTTTCACGCATTGAATATTTATTCAGCAACAATGGTCAAAACTACTAGCTGCATAGTGAAGTAGATCAAACTGGCCCACATTGGCCAAAAAAGGGGCCCATTTTGACAGGCCTACACTAGCATTTTGCATTATTGATACAGGCATTGCCCTCTAGGCCAGTCTGAGCCTGGCGGATCATCCATAATGGGCGAGTGGGTGACCCAGTCCCCACTCACCCATTATGGAGGAGCCAAGGAACCAGCCCAGTGAAACACTAAGCACTCCCTCAGCTGCTTTTTCTAGCTGAGGGAGTGCTACTGGGTGAACTGTTTCCCTTTGACAGTTCATTTCCCCAGCTGCACATGCTCACTGAGCCATGCAAGGCTGTGAGCATTTTGCTTCGCCAGCCTTGCATAGCTCATTGGAAATTCTGGCTGGGGTACTGCATGTCTTTATGTGCGAGAGGGAGCTCCTGCGCCTCTTCGCACATACAAACAGAGCAACCTGAGTGGGGCATTTCAGAACCCACGCGCATGCCCCTGCAGAAGGTACGTTTAATGTTCATTTATTTTGTAATGTGTATGGATGCGTGTATGCTTGTCTCATGAGTGAGTGTATGGTGATGGGTGCTCGTATGCATCATAGAGTGATTGCTGTGTGAATGTGTGTTTGTGTGTTTTGGTCCGTTGAACTGATTTTGGCAAGTGTGGGGGGTAGAGGGAGAATGAGGGTTGCAGAACAAAGGCATTATACAAATTCCTTTGTAGCACAATCTCCCTACTCACCTGCCAAAATCAGCTCCCCTTCTGTGGTGCTGTGGGGACAGGGATGGTAGTTTTTCTTATGCTCCTCCACTTAAAAAAAATTCACCAGCTCCCACTGGCCCTCAGACTGTGATGGAACGGGTGGGGGTGGGACCCCAAGGACTGTGGTGGGAGCAGGATGGGCGGAAGCACTGGGATAGTGGTGGGAGCAGGGTGGGGAGAGCCCAGGGATTGGGTAGGAATAGGATGAGGGAGCCCAACGACTGATGGAGCAGGCGGGGGAGCCCAAAGACTATACTGGGAATATGGTGCACAAACAGCGCGCAATAATGCATAACCATTTGTGCATCCTGTCATTGGCATTTCGGGGGGGGGAGGGGGGAGCCTGGCCAACCCAAATTTTGCACAGGGTGGGTGCCCAGGGCAAAAAAGTTTGAAGTACACTAGTCTAAGGTATCTTTGATCAGAGTTCTGATGCTTAAAAGAGGGTCACTATCCGGGCATAAATAGATGTTCAACGGCTGTTGTAAAAAACGAAATCCATAACCACTATAGCTCCCCTTATGTCTGCTGGTTTGATTGTCAGTGTATGATCTTTTTGCAAGATTCTCAATCAATGCCAATTAATACTTTTTGATGTTATTAGGAACCGTGGTTGAAGCAGGTGTGAAACATTTGGAAATATGTAGTGGTAACCTTGAAGAAATATGCATATAGGGAACATTCTAGTTCTGCCCCAAAATATCACCATGAGTTCTAAATAGGAGAAACACTCAACATAATGCATGTTCTATAAAATAATGTGTACTATCAGCTTAAAATGAAAGCAAGCCAGTTTTGATACATTGTAAACAATATTGAAATGGGACATATGTTCATGTACACGTAACCCTGCCGATTAATCATTTTACCAGTTAAAAAGTACATTTATTTCAGAGAACTGCTGTTCATCTGTCCATATTTACACAGAGAGGATATTTTACGCAGAATATCCAAAGATCCAGCTGCAAATAGAATTACATTAGATGGGTTACATTTACATTAATACTTTTATATAAGGATTACATTAGTCCATCATAGTCTTAAAGTGAAATAAACAATAGTAAAAATGAGTTTCTACTGTATTCTTTAATAAATCTCACTCAAAATGAAGTTTTTCAATTACACAATAATGAAATATGGACAACACGCATTATCAGACATAATGCAACCGCACTGGACCACATTCTGCAATGTGCAAGCGCAAGCTTGTAGAATAATTTACACATTTCTCTAAACAAGTATTACAAATTATCTTAACAAAGAAAAACAGCTATTTTAATATGGATATACTCTGCAGCACAACACATTTAATTTAACTTGGACCAGTTTCGAAGAGTCTTTCAGTACATATTTCGACAGAGAACATTGGGCACTAGAACTGGCTTGAATGTGGCAGGACCAGTTGATAGCCTGCCACCTGGCCAACTTGTTTCAGCTCATCTATCAAGTCTTCCCTTCGTCTTTTTCTGCTTACTACCAAAAACCTGGAAGCACCTTGTCCGTGGGATTTACTTTTGAGACCATATCTTTGGGCAACTTGATGAATCTGCTTTCGCTCATCGTTGGTAAGTTCATTAGAAAAGGTCAAATTCTCCTGACTATAGGAGAAAGCATAATTTCTTATCATCATCTCAATGTCTCTCTTATTGACTTTTGGGTTCCTGTCAAGATCAAGTCCTAACCCTTCCCTTTTAAACTGTTCCTTCACAGAAATGGGCTCAGCTATGCCTTCGCCCTCTTTGCCCAACCCTCCACCAGTCCAGCCCATTTTTCTCAGCAGCTGATTCCCAATGTTGTCATCTTTAATTTTTTCTTTGTAAGCCTCTTGGGCTGATCGCCCACAAATTTGGTTTCTTGAAATTGCCTCATCAACAGGACCTTGCCTCAGTTTATTCACCACAGTAGGCTGAGTGTGTTTGAGTACTCTTAATGCCTCCTCTGCAGCTATGTGTTTAACATTCTTCCTCATGCCAATACCCTCAGCAATAAACTGACTATCCACAAACACCCTGCACTTCCACTGTTCATCTGCCACCCTTTCAAAAGTATACTCAACGGTTACTTTATTAAACTGTGCAGTATCATGAAGTGTGCATACTGGATTAGCAGAAATTTCATATACAACAAGATCCTTGATATTTTTCCTCTGTTGCTGGATTGGAGCACTTGACATGTTCCCTTGAGCTTCTTTGTTTTTCTGAACATTAGACTGCATTTTCTTAATGATTCGGACTGCTTCTTCAGCAGCCGCATGTTTACTGGTTTTCTTGTTTCCATACCCCTCAGCCACACAATGGTTCTGTACAAACAATCTACATCGCCAGGCAAGGTTAGGCATCATGTCATACTTGTATTGCAGTTTCATTTTGTTGAAAGAAGCAGAATTGTTAAGAATACATACAGCATCACTGGCATTCTCATTAAGTACAAAACTTGTCCAGGGCTGTGCAGAGTGCGGTGGATTGCTTTGCCCTGAATCTTCTTGTTCAAATGACGGCTCTTCCTTGACAGATGCATCATCTTCCTCATCCTCTGCTTCTTTAAGGGCAGGTGGAAAGTCTGGTGTCGGTGCACCACTCTGACAAACTACCAAGTCTTCTTGAAAACCATGTTTGAACTTCCGCTGGACACTACGGACTTCCACAGGCTTTTGTAAAAGTCTTATGGCTTGCTCTGCTGCCCGGTCCCTCGCTCCAATTTTACTACCGGAGTAACCAGTGGCCAAATACACAGTCTGGCATCTTACCTCACAAGCATAACCATCTCCAGGAAGCTTCTTATTTCTTGGAAGATCAGAAGGTGGAATGGATTTTAAAGAAACATAGATATATTCCGGATTGGTTTTGCATGCTTGAATGCAACGGGTTAACATGAAAGTGTTATTAATTTTATCAGCAGCACTGCCATTTTCTAAAGTGCTAAGATTCTGCAACACTACTGCTGCAAGCTTTTGAATTAGCATCTCCCTTTGTTGAATTAAGGAACATGGATCCAATGCAACACTTTTTTTGGGACCTTTTCTGTTAAACGATATTCTGCCTGTTTTTCTGGGAGCTTTAACAAAGCCAATGCCTTTTCGCCCCTGTTTATTATTCTCAGTCCACATATCCAAAACGTTTGTTCTAAAGTTTTTCGATAAAGTGGAATTGTGAGACTCAAATTTTGCAGAATAATTCTGCTCCATTTTGGACATATAACTTCCAGTATCATTCAGACTTTTATTCTGCAAATCGTAAGAGTCGGGATCATCAATAAACTGATCGTTTTGTAAGTGTTCAAAGTGAGAATTTTCTTCAGGTTGTTTGAAGCACCTTGAAGAAGCAAGGTTTTGTTCCATCACATGCTTCAAAGTCATTGTGCCATCAAAACAATTTGATACCGAGGGGTTTGTAGGATCTTCTTTCGTTTCAAATGTTTTTTCTCCTTCTTGAACAGTGCTAGCTACAAAATGTACAGGTTCAAAACGTGGCCGCGGGCGAATCTTGAAAGGAGTTTGCTTGGAGGGAGGTTCTTGACCTGTGGCATAAACGGCAAAAGAAAAACTTTGAGCAGGTTATATTTCGTAACACGCAAACACATCTTTACAGATCCCTAGACAGTTGCTGGTTTTCAGGTTTAACAAATCAAATATATATATTTCAGCTACCTGCTCTACTAGTTCTATTGCCCATTGCCTCCCAAACATACATCCACTGAAGCATCATTTGGCACCCAAAATTTGATTGTCCGTCACAAGATAACACTAAAATGGTTCTCTTTCCACAGGTCTACATATCATTCAAATGAAGGAGAGAACATTTGTTTTTTTAAAGGAATAGCAGCCTAGAAATATGGGCATTTCCATGAACTAGGCATTCTAAAAAGCAAAAGGTACAGGGAAAGCTGAAACGATGGTCTACTTGACATAAAATCCATACTTCCAATTCACAAGCAGCAGGAATACAGCCAAATATGGATTACCGTGTCTACAATTAGGGGTTTTGCCATCTCATAACTATGCACAGGACACAGACCAAACTTAGATTGGGAGTGGTGCTTGATGGTAGACACAGGTTTTTAAACTATTTTCCTTTTAAAACAAAATCATACATATATATATATATATATATATTTTGAAGCCAACATGCTTCAGGGAGAGTTCATCCTAAATTCATAAAATCAAAAAATGTATTCAGGTTTACAACCATCTCTCGCCAGCTTTGGACCCAATATTTTCTAGACTACACAATGCAATACCAAGAAAAAGACAGTGTGAATGGCCAATAAAACACATAGCCCGTAGCACCTTCACTTAACCTAACAAATAGGCTGCATAATAAATTGGAGAAATTCAACATGAGCACATAACTGGTAAAGTACATGTGTGCCAAGGACAACTAGCTTCAATAGTGAAACAATCGATTCAGGAGCCAAGTCACACACTGGACATTATCTTATTTCATGCACATCAGTTGCCCCTGTAGGAACAGGGTTTGTACCCCATTACAGGACGCAAACAAAGTCTACTAAATACACAGAAGACGTTAAGAAGGCATGTTTCTTCCCCATCTACTGCTACTTTCAACATTAAAGATTACATAGAATAGTGAGACTAATTGCATTGAAGACATCCCCAGTTACTGCACATAATACACCCTGGGTAGTACTTAATTAACTTTAGATAACAGCAGATGTTCAAAGAGCTGTGTTTTTGGAATATACACCAAGAGTCCACAGCAGACTACTGCAAAAATGCATGGCCTTATTTGGGCAATTTCCGACCTAGAAAGGAAAGATAGCCAAGAAGGCAGGTGCCCAAAGAGCTGTGCTTTCATTATCAACTCCAAGAGTCCACAGTTGGACTGCATCGAAAATGCATGGCCTTATTTGGACATTTTCAACCTAGAAAGGCAGGATGACCAAAACGGTGGCGTCACAAAGCACATGTGCCCATAGAGAACCATTTTTAGTATATGGTACTTGAAAAGGAATTGTCGAGGTAAAAAAGTAATAAACTGATGTCAAAAGAAAAGAAACTCACTGCAGCACTGCACTGAAGGGTGAAAAATGTCAAGTTGGAAACCACTACTCGCACAAAAATGTCAACATTATTTGCGGCAGAAGGGTGGTGCATTAGTACTACTATTGTGTAGACTAGCAGCAGCCTTGAACCTGCAAGTCAACAGGTTGTTGCACTTTCTTTCCTAGAAAAACGTTTGTTCTCGTAACTGAATATACTGTCCACATGGTTCCTCATTACTGTAAGAAAAATCACGATCTCAACAAAGCAGGGGACAAGTCGACAGGACCCGAAAACAGAAGAGTCCCCCTACTATTTATAGAGCCAATACTTCATCCCCCTAACCCACCCATATGGCCAACTGAGCAAGACGGAAGGTGTCCCATTTACCTTCAAAACTGTAGGCCCAAGCACTTTACAAGCTCGGCTGCAATTGTTTGTGATCAGGTCAACGAAAGTTTGTGTTATCTGTATATCAATGGCAAAGCCCACGTGGAGCGCAGTGATTCAAGAAAAGCTTTATAAGTGACATTCCTAGAGTAGCAGGTGATATTTACTTTAAGTCGATTTATTTACATGTCAGATAAATTATAGAACAAGGAAGGAGACACCGGTGGTGACCACCCATGCCGTATCTTACCGACACAGGTGGAACCAGGGGCTGGACTAGTTTATCACACTTTCAGATTCCTCTTCCGACAGAATTTACCCACGGGCCTAGCACTGCTTGTCACAACTTTCCATCTCAAGCATAGACACCACACACAGAGCCTCTCTCAGAGACAAGTTACCTGCACATTGCATACACATCCCCCCCCAACTCTACAAAATGGCAACATCAAAAGATCTTCACTGGCATACACCACGTTGCTCTACCAATTATTATAGAGCACCACATGTCCATGGGCCTCAGGGTGCCCAATCAACGAAAAGACTTAAACAAGAGAAATAATTTGAGGGTAATTTGCTGGGAGTAGAGGGACGCAGGGGTGAAACACTCAGTCTGGTTTAAGATTAAACTAGGTAGAATTTTTTTATTCTGTGAGAATCTGTGGCTCTCATTGCCACAGGGAGGCCATTCCATACTTTTGGTGCCTGTACACTGAAGCCGCCAAATTTTGCCAACTAAAACCATGGTTGTACTGAGACTGCAGGTTGCAGTGTGGCTGTCTCACCCTTGTCTGGTCTGATAATTGGGAGCTTTGGCGGTGCAGCATTTGTAGTACAATGTCAGGATCTTGTGTGTGATCATGTACATGATCGGAAGCCAGTGTAGAGCCCTTCTGGCAGTTTGATATGATCTCGTCTCGAGAGACTGTAGATTGAACGGACCGCGCCGTTTTGGGCAATTTGAAAAGATTGGATGTTAGCTTGAAAAGTGACAACCAGCAGACGGTTGCAATAATCTAGCCTGGTGTTTACTAGAACAGTGGCCAGGAGAGATGTACTGCTGGCGGAAATGTAAGGGTGTATATGGTCAAGAATCTTGGTAACAGCCGCAGGTAGAGCGAATATGGGAGACCAGAGGTCTCATGGTAAGTTCTGCATCTAAATACATGCCCAGTGTCTGAACACTTTGTGCTACCTTCATTCTACTGCCAGCAATAGTGAAGCTTTCGTAATCTGACGTTAGTGTCTTTTTATTGAGCAGGGAAGGCTTTTGATGATCAGTTTTTCAATGCCCTCTTTTCAGTGTTAGTTGTCGGGTTATTATCCTGAGGGGTTGTGCACGTATTGATGGCTGTCAGCCTTTGGAATAACATTGTTTCCAGGAGTGAGGATCACTAGGTGATTGCACTGTCGCTTTTCAGAGTGTGGACCATCGTCCTCAAATGAAGACGAGATTGCAGGAGTTTTGATAGGGATGGGGCCACTGGGGGATGGAGACAGTGAGTTAGAAGAGACGTTTTCCATAGTGCTAAACCACGCCGGAATGTCAGCATGCCTTGTGCGGTAAGGCGCTGGGTTGTGTGCTGGGGTGGCACGACAGAATTACAAAGTCAGGACAGCAGGCATGGAGAACGCTTGAAAAGTGGGGCACAGTACCTGAGCTGTAGGAACAATCTGAGTGAATACAGCACTGTTTATTCAGAGTCACTGCGCTAACCAATTTGTTCTCAATAGAAAAAAGGGTATTAGCCTATATTTGACCCAAAAGGAACAAGTTACTTACCTGTAACTGTTGTTCTCCAGCATGGGTCTGGCATGGATTCACATGCTCATGAATATTCCCCGTCGTCAGGCTGGGAATCCTCGGTAAAGAAAAAACCAGTATCAGTTTCGTTTCTGATCTGTCTTTCGTAGCAATAACCAATCACTGGTCTCTGCGTCATACTGACCACAGCCAATGACTGCCCTCTACCTAAGCACCGCCTCTGGCAGCCATCTTCAGATTTGGAAGCGCGTGAAGTGGCAGTATGACCAAGTGAAGAGCCGCAGAGGGGTAGGCGGGAGGGTTCGCATGTGAATCCATGCCAGACCCATGCTGGAGAACAACAGTTACAGGTAAGTAACTTGTTCCTTTCTCCAGCATGGGGTCTGGCATGGATTCACATGCTCATGAATAAAGAATACATAGCAGTACACACATGCACAACCACGGGAGGTGGCAAAGGCTCAACATTAAGCATTACATCAAACTCAACATTAAGCAATTCTTACCTCCTCACCAGGCTCACCTCAGGCGAACAGGTTGCGCAGCACTGCTTGGCCGACCCTGGACTCCTCCCTGGAATCCTGATCGACGCAGTAGAATTTCGTGAAGGTGTGCGTCGATTTCCACGTAGCAGCCCTGCATATGTCCAGCAGGGGCACACCAGAAAGGAACGCCGTGGTAGCTGCGATCGCTCTGGTGGAATGGGCTCTCGGACGGCCAGGCAGCGGTCGGTTTGCCAACCGATGACAGTACATGATACAGCCGGAGAGCCATCTGGAAATGGAAGCCTTTGAGAGAGCCTTCCCCTGATTGACAGGTCCAAAATTCACAAAGAGTTGTGACGTCTTCCGAAAACACTTTGTGCGGTCCACGTAGAACTTCAGCGCTCTAGCCACATCCAGCGAGTGCAAAGTCCTCTCAGCCGGCGATGAAGGCGACGGGAAGAACACAGGCAACACCAAGGATTCGTTGAGATGGAAGTCCGACGGTACCTTGGGCCTGAAGGAGGGGTGCGTCCTGAGCACTACCCTCGTGTCGTGAAAAGTCAAGTACGGGGCCTTGCAGGAAAGGGCCTGGATCTCTCCCACCCGCCGTGCGGAGGTGATGGCCACAAGAAACGCTGTTTTCCACGACAGAAATTTCAACGGGGCCGAGTGCAGAGGCTCGAACGGAGGTCCCATGAGCTTGGTCAGCACCACGTTGAGCTCCCACGCCGGGGCCGGCGCCTTCACCGGCGGGAACGATCTGAACAGTCCCTTCATGAACTCTTTCACCAGACGATGAGACCACAAGGACGTCCGGCCCGTGGTTCTGGTGTATCGGGAGATCGCAGCAAGATGAATCTTGATGGACGCGTGTGCCAGTCCAGCTTTGGCCAGCGTCAGCAGGTACGGCAGTACCTGGGGAGCCGTAATCCGTAGAGGGTTAATCTTCTGTGCGTGGCACCAGACAGAGAACCTCTTCCATTTGTGTCCGTAGCATTTAAGAGTCGAGGACGCCCTGGCCTTTGCAAGAACCTCTGCAGTCTGCCGGTAAGTCGTATCCTCCAAACTCTAGCGCTGCAGGAGCCAGGCCTGCAAGTTCAGCGATTTCGGGTCGTGGTGGAGGATGGCGCCTCCTTCCCTGGAGAGTAGATCCGCGTCCACCGGCAGCTTGATTGGCAGGGACGCTGACAAGTCCAGAAGGTCCGGGAACCATATCTGCCTCGGCCACGCAGGTGCGACGAGGATCATCCTGCACCGTGACTTCTTGACGAGCCTGATTAGCAGTGGCAAAGGAGGGAACGCGTAGAGGAACAGGCCCTCCCAGGGGAACGAGAAAGCATCGCCCATGCTCCTCGCCTGGGGAAACCTGCTGGCGAACCTCCGGCACTTGGAGTTCGTCGCCGTCGCGAACAGGTCGATCTGGGGTGTGCCCCACCGTCGGAAGAGGTGATCCACTAGATCCTGCCGTAGTTCCCACTCGTGGCACGAGCGCAGCTCCCTGCTGAGTGAGTCGGCGATGGTGTTTTTTATCCCTGCCAGATGAAACGGCACCAGAAACATCCTTTGGGCGACGGCCCAATGCCACAGGTCCTGCGCCTCCTTGGACAGTGCTGGGGACCTGGTTCCGCCCTGTTTCCTGATGTAAAACATGGTGGTGGTGTTGTCGGTGAAGATCCTCACCACCTTGCCCTTGAGGGACGGAAGGAAGGACCTGAGGGCCCAGAACACTGCACGGAGCTCCAGGACGCTGATATGGAGGGACTTCTCCGTCGGGAGCCAAAGGCAGATTTTCGGTGTGCGCTCCCCACCCTTCCAGGGAGGCATCCGTGGTCACTGTCTCCTGGTGGTCTGGGGTCTGGAAGTCCATGCCCGCCGTCAGATCCGCGCGGGTGCCCCACCACCGGACCGCTCGGCGGAAACTCTCGTCGAGTGTGATCCTCTCCTCGAAGCCGCCCGTCGTTTGGATCCAGCGCGCGTCCAGGAACTCCTGCAACGGGCGCATCCGGAGCCTGCACATGGGAATGAGGTAGATGCAAGAAGACATCATTCCGAGGAGGGACTTGATGGACCTCACCTTGGCCGCGTCGGAAACCAACATCCGCTGTACCTTGCCCATGATGGACCTGGTCCTTTCCTCCGACGGGGAGGCCAGAAGGGACACTGTCGAGCTTCGCTCCCAGAAACAGTGCGTTTTGCGCGGGTACCAGGTGAGACTTGGCGTAGTTCACGGAGAATCCCAGGTCTGTGAGAAGTTGGACGGTCCTTGCCGTGTGCTCCACGGCGAGCTCCCTCGTCTTGGCTCGGATGAGCCAGTCGTCCAGGTAGGGGTAGACGTGGATCCCCTCGCGGCGCAGTTGCGCCGCCACCGGTGCAAGGCACTTGGTAAATACCCTGGGTGCTGACCGTAGTCCGAAGGGGAGGGCTTTGAACTGGTAGTGACGCCCTTGGACCACAAACCTGAGGAATTTTCGGTGCCCCTTTAGGATGGGAATATGGAAGTAGGCATCCTCCAAATCCAACGACGACAGGAAGTCTCCTTCCTCCAGCTGACCCAGGACGTGCTGGAGGGTGACCATCCGGAACTTCTGTGCCTTGATGAACTTGTTCAGACGTCGCAGGTCTAGGATGGGGCGCCATCCTCCCGTCTTCTTCTTCACGAGGAAGTATCTCGAGTAAACTCAGGAGCCCCGAAGCCTCTTTGGGACGAGTTCGATGGCGCCCTTCCTGAGCATCGCCTTTACCTCCAGAAGAAGCTGAGGGACGCAAAGCTCTTTCCTTGCCATGGGGGGGACGCTCGGGCACCTTCTTTGAAACTGTAGCGTGGCCCCGGGCTAAGGCGTCCAGCACCCAACGGTCGGTGGAGATGGACTCCCACACGCTGACGAAGCTCGCCAGCCGGCCTCCCACCGGGGTGCTTCGGCGGGGGCCCGACCCCACGTCCGGTTCAATCCTGTTTCGACGAGGCTTTGCCGCCTTGACCTCCTTGGCGACGACGGCAGGGTCCGCCAGACTTGCCTCGTCCTCTGTAGGCCTCCTGAGACGACGAGCGGGCCGCTTGACGGTAGGTGGAGAAACCGCCGCCGGAACCTTTGGAGGCGCCCTTGCCTCCGCTGCTCCGAAGGGGCGTCCGTCTTTGCTGCAGAACCCCAAGGGCCCGGGCCGTCTCAGTGTCCGCTTTAATGGCCTGAAGGGAATCGTCCACTGTTTTCCCAAACAGGTTGTTCCCATCGAACGGCATGTCCAGGACTCTGGTCTGTACGTCTTGACGGAAGTCCGTAGCCTTGAGCCATCCACGCCGCCTAAGGCACACGCCGTTGCCCAACTGGCGAAACCCAGTGTCGGCGATGTCCGTCGCAATAGTGATGGCGTGGTCCGACGCCACCTCACCTTCCTGTAGGATCTCCGGGGCATCCGCCCTCTTGTCGTCCGGTAGGAAGTCCAGCAGGGGAGCCAGTTTGTACCATAGCTCCCTGTCGTAGCGGGCCACGATAGCCAAGGCGTTGGCCGCTTTAATCGTCGTCGCTGCAGACGAGATGACCCTGCGTCCCATAGCGTCCAATTTCTTTCCCTCGCCGTCCGGTGGGGAAGTCGATGTGGGGGCCGCACCCCCCCCCGCTTTCTTCCTGGCCGACGGAGTCCGGGGTAGGCTGCGCCCGGAGGCACAGGGGGGGCCGCATCCGGGACCCGGTACTTCTTCTCGTACCGGTCTCTTCTAGCTGGCGTCGTGGAAGGGTTCTTGAGGAGGGCGAGGCCCTCATCCCAAATGTCGTCCAGTAGAGGCACCGCGAGGACCGTCTTCCTCTTGGCCTCGCGCCGTTGATAAAGGAATCCTTCCTTTTTCTTCTCCTCAGGGCAGAGTTGGAAAAGCTCGGATGCCCTGGCGATCATGGAGTGGAACGATCCAATCTCGTCGGGCGGAGAAGCCCTGGTGGGAGGTGACGACGGCAGATCCTCGTCGTATACCTCGTCGTCCGTACCCGTCACTGCCGTGTCAGTCCCCGTATCATCCCCTCGGGTGGACGGGGAGGAGGGCTGGACGGGTCGCGACGGCTGAAAAGGAGGTGGAGGGTGAATCGTTTTCTTGGGCGGGGGAACACCCGAAGGTCCCGGTTCAGGATCCCCCGACGGGAGAGGTTCCTCCGTCGGCAACGGTAGTCTCGTCCTTATCTCTGAGCATAAGGACTGTATAGCCAACAAAATGGCCACCGAGTTGTCTTGCGGCGCTGGCAGAGGGGAATCCGACGGGCGATCAGGGGCCCCGTCGTCACCCTCGACGCCGTCGTCGTCACCTGCGTCGGGATCCATCCCGGCGGGCCGGTCTTCATCCACGCCAAGGCCGTGGCTTAAGACCTCGATCAGCTCTTCCTCTGAGGCCGAATCTACGACAACGCCCTGCCCCCCCTTTTTCTTCCCCGCCGGGGATTTCACGGGGGTCCTGTCGATGGGCACAAAAGAGGACTCCCTCCGAGGTGGCAGGGAGACTCTGAGCCCCGAGGTCGCCACCACTGGTGTAGCCTCCACAGGCTGAGCCAGGGCCGCCGCGACAGTATCGATAGAGGGCTTGGCCGGATGGATTAAGGCCTTCACCACCTTAGGTGCGCTCACCGCCTTATCCTTGAGGGGGGAGGGGGGGCACTGCCTCGCTCCCCCTCCGATGGGGCCTTCGAGCTCGACCGGGGCCTCTCCAGGAGCTTTGCCGGGTGCTCGCCCTCCCTCTTACCCGACCCAGAGCGTTGGCTCGTGGCTGAAGGTGCCGGGGAGGGTGCGCCCTGCCTGGCGCCCGTAGAGCCCGACCGTTCGGCGCTCCCAGTGCCAGCGGACTCGCGGTGCTTGGCCTTGTGTTGGACCCCCGTCGCTGGGGCGTCCTCAAAGGTCTTAGAAGACCGCTCGGATTTCTTCCTCTTCTTCTCGCCTGACGGGCTCTTCCCTTCCAGCCAGTTGGCGAGGCGTTGGTGGCGGTCCTTCATGGTCCGCTCCGACATATTGCCGCAAAACGCACAGTCCTTCTCCACGTGGGTCTTGTCGTCATGTAAGCAGTAGAGACAAAAGGAGTGTTCGTCCTCCTTAAAGACGTTCTGCAGCTGGCATCCAGGGCAGACCCTGAACAGCTTTCCGGGCGTCTAGCTTCCCTTCTCCTGGGCCATGTCCGGGCCTGAGAAGCTTCTGGAGTCCTCCAAAACGTAGCTCGACAAAATCTTCACCCTTGAGGGGCGCAGACGAATCCGACACGGGTCCCCGTTGATCGGATGGAGAGTCGGTGGAGCTCAAGGCTCTTTTGACCGGAAAAAACGAAGTTTTGAGAAAAAAAACGTGAAAAAAATAGCACTAACGCTCGAGAGCAATAGCACGAGGATCCCAACACATGAACGTGCGGTAAAAATCTGAAGATGGCTGCCAGAGGCGGTGCTTAGGTAGAGGGCAGTCATTGGCTGTGGTCAGTATGACGCAGAGACCAGCGATTGGTTATTGCTACGAAAGACAGATCAGAAACAAAACTGATACTGGTTTTTTCTTTACCGAGGATTCCCAGCCTGACGGGGAATATTCATGAGCATGTGAATCCATGCCAGACCCCATGCTGGAGAACAATTAACCTAATGACCAATTTGATCGCATTTCGCATGGGTGATTTGGCCTTTGAGGCAATTTGGTCGCATATATTGCAAAATACCAACCCTGGAGAGCAGGGGCTGCGGAGGTGACCGCCGCTCCCCATGTTTTATATTTTGCAATTTTGGGGCAGGGGTCCCCCATAATGCCTTAAAATAGGAGGCGGGGGACAAAAAACGTTTGAATTCTGTCACACACCCAAATCGAAAAAACACATCAATTCTGATTTATAGCTCATCAGTTGATCAAGAAAAACCCAACGTTACAAGACACGGGGCAGATTTGTATATATTAAAGGTACGATATGGAATCAAACCATTGCCATACTAGCAGTCTATTCGCCGCCCTCATTAATGACTGCGTTGATAAACGACATTACACAGATACGTACTAATGACATGACAGACTGTGGGGGGACGTTAACAAAGTCATAGATGTGGAGTTGGACAGCACACACCTAAGAGGGAGAAACCCTAGAAGCCATACCAAACTTGCGACTTTCACCTCTGCACTGGGACTGAAAGATGTGTGGCGAGACTTGCATCCAAGTGCATGTGAATACTCATACCATTCTGGAGTCCATGCCTCACTTTTGAGACTGGACTACTTCTTTCTCCCAGCGACAGACATACACAAGGCAACTGCAGCGACGCTGCTCCCACATGGTATTTCAGACTATTCTCCCCTCCTGATGGAATTTATGACAGAAAGACCCCCCCCCCCCCACACCACCACCCAACAGTATTTTTTGGGATTTCCAGACCTCATAGAACATATTCAAACAGCTACAAGCACATATTTTGAACTGAACACTGAGTCAGTAGATAACCCTGGGGTGCTGTGGGAGGGATACAAGCCCATACTCCGAGGAGAGATTCTTTCCTGGACTACAGCAAACAAGAAAGCACATAAGCAAAACACTAAGTGAGGCTGAAATGAAGGTGCGACAGGCAGAAGAGTCACATGTTGCACTTGGCCTACCCGACACACACCGAACAGGCACACACAGCGAAGCGTGCCAGAAAATACGAAACCGGCGAGAAGGCGGGCAAAATGCTGGCATGGCTAGAGTGCAGAGATAAGGGATATAGTCAAGTCAGAGAAATCAGAACAGATAACGCAAAGCTATCCGATCGGGACATAGCTAACGGTTTTGCAGCCTATTATGCTGAACTATATAAATCTCCAAGCAATACCATGGACATCTCTGTGCTGGATGAGATCAATCTCCCTTCTAGAAAAAGACATCACAAGTAAGGGTGCTACTCCAAAAGCTTCACACATCGAAGCGCAGAAATCCGACGGTACACGGTAGGCCCAAAAATCACGACTAGGCCTTTAGTCAAAAAACTGACCGTTAGGCCCCCCCCCTAACGCTGCGGAAGGCAATGCACCTACCGATAGACCATCGGAAACTATCGAGGACAGCATCGAGAAGATTACTGCGGCGGTGGGACTTATCCCGGTTCCACCAACAATCATGGGGCAAGCCACGGACAAATATTTGATTACGCCATGGGGCCCCGATTCTCACGCTACTTATGAGGACAGTCAGGAGCCTCTTTCCAACACCCTAAGAGACACTTTTCGGCGCCGTAGGGTGGAAGACTACTTTTTCCACCTGTAAGCCATCCTGGGTCCTCCAAATGGACAAGGGAGAAATTTGAGGGGTGTATGGACCGTCTGGAGCGAATCATCAGTTTTTCTGATCATCCTACCCCAAAGAGGTCTTGTGGAGAGCCCAACCTTCAATCTACTTCTAATTATCAGGAAGATCAGCCTTTTGTTCCCGTCCAGCAGGAATACATTGTCCACATGGACACCTATAGGGACATTTACAATGAAGAAGAAGACATTTTCTTTCTACAGAATTATGAGGAACAAGCGGATGCCACAAACAATTGGGAAGAAACCCAGCACGAGGGAACGGACCAATGGAGATCAGGACACTGATGTATTGTGTTTGTATTCCCCTCCGTCCACTCCGGCTCGTCAGGCCTCGCCTGTAGATGAGCAGACGGCCTTCAACTCTATGTTGAAGAAGGCAGCTGAACATTTTCAGATCTCTACTCAAGAGGCTGTGCCTGACCAGAACTTTGTAGAGGAGATTCTTAAGGAGAAGCCTCCATCTAGCCAAGCCATTCCCCTCCTTAATTCCATCAAGAGATGGTTGGCTCCCTCCTTGGTATCACCGGCTCAAACCCAGGCAGTGAACCCAAGAGTGGAAAAATTGTCTCGCCGTCTCCTTCTGACCCACAATACATTAAAGGGCACGCCATCCCTGATTCTCTGGTAGTAACTACCACCCGGAAAAGAGCAGGGGTACCCCTTGCCGCTGGGGAGGCACCCCCAGACAAGGAATCCAAGAGGCTGTATGCCTTAAGCAAACGAGTCACCTTGGCTGTTGCATACATAACGCGCATAGCAAATAATACCACGCTGCTGGCAAGTTATACTGACGGTCAGTGGAACCTACTCCAGGATAGGGTGACCAGATTTTCTAAAAAAAAACCCCGGACGGGCTATGGAAATAGAAGTAGGACTAAAGAAAATACACATTCGACTTTAGTCCTACTTCTGTTTCGTTGGCCCGTTGCGGGGGTCATGGAGGGGGTGTGCTAACAGGCACACTCCTCGCATTGGAGGAGAGCGCTGGGGAGGGGAAAGGGGAGCAAATGGGGGCCCATTCTCACAGGAAAAGTTGCGCCGGGACCCGATTTCGGTATTTCGAAATCGGGGCCCGGCAAAAAAAAAACGGCAAAAAAGGTCTGTAATCAAAACCCCGGACGGGGTTTATAAACTAAAAAAACTCCCGGGACCCCCGGACGTCAGGTGATTTCCCCGGACTGTCTCGGGAAAACCCGGACGTCTGGTCACCCTACTCCAGGAGGGCCTCCAGGAGGTCCCAGAACCCTCCAGGTCCAAACTTCTCTCTATTGTAGCCGAGGGAGGCAGGTGAACCAGAACGTGATAAAGAACACTGGACACAGCAGGCGGGTCTCTGGCCCAAGGGACCCTACTCAAAAGGCACACTTGGCTGCGTACCTCAGGGTTTAAACCCGAAACTCAGGCCTCACTCATCAATAAGCCTATTGAAGAAACTAACCTCTTCGGGAAAGCGGTGGATGAGGCATTGGCAACAGCCACAAAAAAAAAAAAAAAAAAAAAAAAAGCGCATCAGACTCTTAAGTCTCTGCAACATGAGTAATAACTCCCGGCGGTCCTTTCGAGGACATTCCCGTGCAAATCAAGGCAACTATGGCACGGGGAGTCTCAATACAGGACAAACTTCAGGAAGCCCCGCATACTACCCTTCAAGAGGACAGCAACGCAGCAAAGGCAGAGGCCCCAGTCGTAGAGGAGCCACAGCCTCCTGTCACAAATGACCATCAGATCCAGGTCCCCTCCCATGTTTCCCTGGTCTGGGGAGCGATTAACATCTTTCGGCACGGGAGGGGATAACTTCAGACCAGTGGGTCATAAAGACGGTCGCCCACTGGTACTGCGTGGAATTCGCCCGACCTCCACAATTCAGACCACCACACTCACGGCACCTTTCACCTGACCATCTGGAAATCCTGAATCGAGAAGTGGAAGCGTTGCTGGGAAAGGATGCCATAGAAGCAGTCCCTATTCTTCAGGTAAACAAGGGTATTCATTCAGTGTACTTCCTTGTACCCAAGAAGGACCTCACCATGCGCTCTGTTCTAGACCTGCGCCCAGCGAACAAGTTCATAAAAAGTCAGAAGTTTCGCATGGCAACACTACAGGAGCCGATTCCACTGTTGAAACAAGGGAACTACATGGCAGCATTGGACATGCATACTTTCATATTTCAATGTTGCCAGCGCACTCACTCTCCAGGGATATCCAAGCTGTCCCAAAACATTTGGATATTCGCTCTCAGACACATTTCTGTTGTCCCAACATGTTCCAGGGGAACTCAATCTTCTGGCAGACGTGCTCAGTCAGAGATTTTCCTCTGTCCGAAGAATACGAATGTCTTCGCAGAATGGAACTTCCCAGAGATAGACTTCTTTGCAATTCAGGATAACGCCCAATGCCAAGACTACTCCTCCAGGTACACCAGAACCGTTCCAAGGAGAACAGTCTCTGGATAACATGGTCAGGGAAATTTGTCTACGCTTTTCTCCAGACTCCCCTTCTCAACAAGATTGTGCACAAGATGCACCAGGAACCAGTTACCATGATACTGGTAGCCCCCCCCCCCCCCCCATGTGGGCGCGCCAACCCTGGTTCACTCATCTGATGGAAATATCCCTCTCCCCACCAGTGAAACTCCCCTCCCCGTACAACATGTTGTCTCAGGACAAGGGGAGACCTTACACCCGTGCCCACAAACTCTGAACTTATCAGCTTGGCTCCTGAGGTCAGAGTTGGGACACCTACAGCTGCCTCAGAGGTGCATGGACTCCAGGAAGCTAGGAAACCGAATACACGTTATTGCTATGCCAGCAAATGGAAACGTTTTGCCATCTGATGTAATTCCAAGGGTGTCAATCCCATCGATTGCTGACCTACACACATTGTGCTGTACCTAACCCATCTGTTGGACACTGGGTTGGTCTTCAATTCCCTAAAGGTTCATCTGGCTGCACTGTCAGCGTACACCACATCACAACAAAAGGTGTCATGGTGGAAGATACTGGTGATTAAGGCCTTTATGGAAGGGGTTAAGAGGATTTTCCTCCAGTTTCTCACCCAGCTTCTGGGCGGGACCTAAATGTGGTTTTGACCAGGCTCATGGGAGCTCCCTTTGAGCCTATGCATAAAACAAGTCTAAAAGACCCGACTTACAAAATGGCCTTCCTAGTGGCCATCACTTCTATCAGAAGGGTTAGCGAACTACAGGCACTTTCTGTTCTAGCCCCCTTTGTTACAGTCAATAGGGATACAGTAGTTCTGCGCACGTACCCAAGATTTGCGCCCAAATTCATCTCGAAGTTTCATGTGAACCAGTCGATTGAACTACCTACCCTTTTCCAGAATCCCACTAGCATGGCCGAAAGAAGCCTACACACTGGATGTGTGCAGGGCAGTCATGTTCTACCTGGAAAGACCTAAACCACTGAGGCAAACAAACCAATTTTTCGTTTCAGTGGCAGCTGGAAGAGAAGGGGATCCCGTCTCTAAATCAGCTTTCTCAAGGTGGATTGTCAAATGCATCACACTATGTTACACTCTTGCTAAGAGAGAACTGCCCTTCAAGTCTAGAGCACATTCTACTCGGGGCACAGGGGCATTCATTGCAAATGTTCCCCTCGCACCATTTGCAAAGCAGCAACCTCGAGTTCTGTACACACCTTTACAAAACACTATTGCCTAGACACTCATTCTAGGTCTGATTCTCAGGTGGGACAAGCAGTATTAAGACTTCTTTTCTCTACTGTTCCTTCTCACAACCCACCTCCAACTCCGGGTACTGCTCACTAGTCTATGCACAGCATGTGATTCTAAGCAGATTAACAAGCATCAGAAGACGAGCATTACTTACCGTAATAGCATTTCTGATGCCATTATCTGCTTAGATTCACATGCGCCCTCCCGGTTCGGGGTGGAACATAGACGTCTTACTACTTCTCTCTTCTTCATGTCTCTCACTCACTATAGCCTTGGGCTCCCTCATGGCAGAAAAAATACAATCGGAGGGACCTCGGCACGTGAGGGATTTCGGGTACACTACACGTCACGATAGGGATAGTGTTACATACACGCCTATGCCGACGTCCCCAAAAGACGAGATGCAATACTCCCGGGTTACCACTGGATGTCAGACCATATGCACAGCATGAGAATCTAAGCAGATACAATCATTACAAATAGTATTATGGTAAGTAATGCACGCCATACAAACTTTATGGGGAAATAGGAATCTGCCTGAGGTAGGCAAACTCCCAAAATGGCTGAGCTGGGCGCCTTTACGAATAACTAAAATTGATGAGTGATGCAATAGATGTAATAGAAAAATGTAAACTTGTACCCTTTGAGATCCTGCTTACCCGATTCAAAATCCCTGCTACTGAACGATACAGATAAACAACTAACACGCATTACAGACTCATCTGCCGGCTTTGTCTGACATGCCGGAATGTACTCCCATAGAGAGAAACATAGTCCTCGATTGTATCGACACTAAAAGCACTACTGTTATGTATAGCGCCATAGCCTCCTTTGCTACGACTGAGATGTCAAAACTGAAATCAAAATGGGAAAGGGATATAGGCGCCATTCTGCCGGAAGACTGGGTCACGGTCTTAAATGTACCCCCTCAAAACGGCCATGTCGGCTAGACTTTGTTTGGCTCATTCAGTTAAAGGTGTTACACAGGATATAACCCAAGAGTGGCACTTTATCGCTGGGGCAAAATTGCAGACCCCAGCTGCCTCCGCTGTCAGCGAGAGGAAGGTACCTTCTTTAATTTAATATGGGAATGCCCCCAAATCCAACAGTTCTCGCAGCAATGATGTGATTAGCTTTCAAGGGTCTCGGGCCACACCATTCCCAGATACCCAAAGCTGATGTTTTCGGGAGTTGAAGGGGAAATGTCACGATTTGAAAAATTGTTCTTTTCAACTACCACAGCCTGGATTAAAAGGAATATAGCAAAACTGTGGGGATCCAATGTAGCCCCGCAATACGAGCAATGGGTTACGGATGTGAATATATGCATATCAATGGAGCAGCCAGTCTACAATGCCAGAGGATGTCTAGGGAAAGCTCGGAAAATCTGGCAGAGTTGGGAAGATGCTCAATAAAATGTGAAATTGGTAACAATGAAAAACCCTGCATAAATAATGTGATACTGATAACAAAATGGTGATTGCAGTGAATGGTAATTTTTTGGATCCATTAGATGTTGGTTGTGGACTGGCTCATTAAAAGTCAAATGTAATGTTTAATGTGGAAAATCAATAAAATGTGTTACAAAAGAGAAAAACCACAACATACAATTCAACTGAGCAGTGAAACATTTGGGAATCTCCCTTCATAATTTGCCATCCAAACTCTTCTTGACTCAAACATCCTAAAATATAAAGTCTTACAATCGATATATCGTCTGAAAAATACTGCCCAAATATCTATCCTTGTCATAAAGCTTCAGTAGTCATTTCTTTCAATGACAACTGAACGTTTCTAATATAAATAATACCATTGTTAAGCCCTTAACTGATGAGCGGTTTCCCTCCCAGTGCGGAGTCCTTTTTTGGACATTTCAGTATGTCGGCATTCAATTCCTTGTAATCTTTTTATTACAAGCGATATCCTGACAAAGTTTGCATCCTTTTCTTCCCACATGGTTATAAGACCACCAAGTATTCGTGGTTTGCTGTAGATGTGTGGGAGAACACAAGTGACTGTTTTTTTTCAGAAATTGTCAATAAAATGATATTACAAAAAGGCAGCTGTGGTTTTCTTTTGTTGTAAGAGCCAAGAACAAAATGTATGCAGTTGTGAATTCGCCATTTGCCAAGCTTTCAAGAACAGGATGAGTGGAAACAATAAAATATTTTTTCAGAAGTGTACCTTCAGTTTTGTGAGCGTTAAGGAGAATTTTCATTTCTGTGCCAATTCTCTTTAACCTTAGACACCCAGCTCTTTTGCTGGACTCAGCACTTTTTAATTTTGACTCCTGATTGAGTGGGACTTTTTTCTCACTCATGTGTATTTTCTGACTAGGATTTTGTGTCTTACGGTTTAACAAAGTCTGGTAAACACCATAGGAAGACGCTTTTTGCACTGTGGCACACAGCACCCTTTGTGCAGTGCCACTCTTCTCAATGTTTAAATACATTTTCTTGGGTGAATTACTGTTCCCAAGAACAGTAAGATTACATTTGACTTACCTTTTCTTTTGTGGGTCTAGCACGCAGAGTGCTATGCAGAGTGCTATGCAGAGTGCTATGCAGAGTGCTATGCAGAGTGCTATGCAGAGTGCTATGCAGAGTGCTATGCAGAGTGCTATGCAGAGTGCTATGCAGAGTGCTATGCAGAGTGCTATGCAGAGTGCTATGCAGAGTGCTATGCGGTTACATAGTTACTCCTTCTCCCACTTCTCATGTAACATTCCGTTACACTAACTTGAATGGCTGGTGGCAGTTTTTTTTACTACCTTAGTGCCATTTATCTGCAGGCTGATTCTTCAGCTGCAGTACAGCACCCAAGGGTGTCAATATTTCCCAAAATGACCCAGTCTTCCCCACCCGCCCCCCCACAATTTCTTGCCAGTTAGTTCCTTCTGGGCTTTTACTCTGTTGGAGTCCTTTTTGCATTTTGCTTTTGGCAGGCTCCAGCCCTGAAGCCCAGCCAGGCTCCGGACTCTGGAAAGGCAGGAAGTGGGGGGAGGGTCCCGAAGCGTCCATGTCCTTTGTCTCCAAGTGTGCTTGAGTGAAATCAGTGCTGATTGGCCAGCTGGCTGTCCGAGAGGACAACCGCCCTGCTGGGTGATTGACAGCCTGGGCTGTGAATGAATGGCAACTTGCTTAAAAGGCGAGGTTTTGGGACTAGTCGGAGACAACCACTGGAGGACAACATCCAACAAAGATGTTGTGAAGAGACTTTAGCAGCACCCTCCTGGACCACAAATTCCCAGTGAAGTCCTGCAGCTGTGCCGACCCAGTTGTGTGTCGCGCTCTCGCTCTAATAATGTAAACCAATGTGGAGAAGCAAGCATGCATTTTAGGGTTGTGTACCAAACTGCAGAAGGAAATGTAAGAAACCATTATCACAACCGAGAGAAAAACAACAAATGTCCCACCTTTCCATATGTGTCCTGATAAAATGGTACCTCATCATGTCAAGCATCGGAACTGACAGGGAGAGGCGCTGGTAGCTTGTGCTGAGCCTACCCCACCACACAATATCAGCACCGCATGAGAATCCCTACGGAGTTGCCGGTGACACAGCGACAGGAGAACAGACGGCCCATTAAAGGGCACGCACCTGGGGAGCCCGGTGGGTGCCGAGAAACGTGAAGAACGGAAGCATTGTGCAGGCGGCTCCGATCCCTCTCTAGCACAACACAACTTGAGGAGAGCTTGCTCCAGCCACAAAAAAAGAACCCTGTTTTGAGGGGCAGGGGGTGTGGCAGACCCTACAAAACCTCAACCGGAGCAGCCCAGCAGAAGGAAAGTCGTTTAGAAGCAAAGTGGAACGGTTCCCCGAGAGCCCCCCTACATTAAGGTACGGGTGACACAAGCGCACTGGTTCAAGCACAGAGCGTCGCATAATACGCAGCAGAGGGTGTAGCGCAGTCCCCAAAGCTTACCCGCAAGCCTAATGCCCCGGAGCAGGAACGCAGGCCGAGGAACCCAAATCACAGAGTGGGCTAAAAGCAAAACAAGGAACAGAGCAGAAAGTCACAACATTGCAGCGCCCGCGCCCAACCTGCACAACTCAGAAGGAGGGTTCAGATCTACAAAAGACCGCCGAGAGGCAGGAAGGGACAATCCCAACTTTTCTCGCACCCGAGGTGGGGGTGAGGCAAAAACAGCCTCTCTCACCCCCAAGAATCACCAAAAACAAACAGGAAAGTCCTGTCTGGGACACCCCGGTAACCCCACAAAAGAGCAGTGACATTACCATCACAAAATCAACGGCCACAACTAGAGCAGTGCCCAGACGTCTTGGCGAGTGCTGTAAACCCCACACAGAGGGTGTAAACCCTGCACAGAAGCGGGACCGCGGAGCAGCCCCTCACGATACGGAGCTTGAGAACTGCACAGAGCACTACTCACGCGCCCCCTAACCTCAGAAGCGGGAGGAGTGAACAGAACCACTTAGAACTCACCTGGAGGCCCCCCCCCTCCCAACAGGCCACTCGTCTAGGGTGCCTAGGCAAAGACACAGATGCCAGGGGTGAAATACAACACCCCGCTGAAAGATCTCGAGAACAGATCTCGCAGATCCAACATAAGAGTTATAGGCCTGATGGAAACGATCGAGGACAGACTAGAAAGAAACGATGCAGCATTGCTTTAGCAGCCCGTTACCCAGCACCCAACCGGAGGACATACTAATAGAGTGCATAGAGTCTGGGCCAAAAAAGGGACCCCTGAACCAGGCCCAGAGACGTCCTCCTAGCTATGACCTCTTACACCACGAAGGAAGAGATACTGCAGCCAGCGAGGAAACAGCAAACAGTCTCCATCAACGGCACACAGGCTCAACAATACCAGGACCTAGCTCGATCTACATTGCACAAAAGAAGACTGATGCAGCCAGTCACAGGGGTGCTAACAGCTAAGAGAATCACATACAAATGGGCATAACCCTTTGGCTTGCGGTTTACCTGGGAGGGCAGACAGCAGCGGATTTCCACCTGCAAAGAAGTAATGTCCCTGCTACAGCTCGAGGAAGATACTCACCTGGACGAAGCCCCAAAACTGAACCAGAAAGGGAAAGGTCCCAGACAATGGGAATGGTCCAGCGGGAAGCGAAGTAAGGACCTTAACCCAACTGGCCCACGGCCGAAATGAAAATCAGAAGCGGAAACGCACGTAAGACAATGGCAAATAAATGTGGCCCATAGCTTACAGAAGGAAGGAGACTATGAAACGAAGGGGACGGGAAAGGAACAAGCCCAAGCGGGCAGGGGAGGGGAGTGGAGTGGATATGAGGCCCAACGCCCAGAGAGGGACTCTGGAAGGTTCCAAGCAACCTTGGTCCAGCGGATAGGGAACTAGAGGGAGGAGGGGAAAAGGGGAGGAAAAGTTGAAGCTCAGTTAAGAGGGAACGTTTCAAGGTATGGTCCGTTAAAAGAGAAGAAGCGCAGCTTGAGCAGCTGGGTGAGGCACACTGAACAACTTGGGAAAATGCAGGTACGGGAAACTTGGCCGACTTCAACATCATAACCCTAAATGTGCAGGGCCTAAACTTGCCGGTTAAGCGTCGCTCAATTCTGACGAGGCTCATGGACCTCCATACATCAAACGCCTTTTTACAGGAAACGCACCTACTTCCTGGCGATGAAGAGGATCGCCCATAAAGCATTCCTGAGGCAATACTATGATTCAGGCGTGGCCATACTATTATTGGGGACCAACGTGGCATTTAAGAAACGGGCGCTACATAGAGACAAGGAGGGCAGATATTTACTCCTCAAAGGCATGTTAGATGAGCAGAGATGCACACTAATGGCGACACATATTAATAGCGCTATATGCCCCAAACAAAAAGCAGGACCTGTACTTAGGGGAAATGCTACAGAAATTGGGAGGTTGGTGCGAGGGCCAAATAGTGATTGGCGCAGACTTCAATTGTGTCATGGACCCTGCCCTAGACAAAACTCTACCGCCCACTTAATACTTAAAACCAGGCAAAGACCCCACAGACTGCACCAGCTACCGTCCGATCTAACAACTTAATACGGATGCCAAACTATATGCTAAAGTAATCGCAACGAGATTGATGAAGGTACTCCCAAAATAATCCATGAGGACCAAGCAGGCTTTATAATAGGGAGATGCACGCAAGATAATATAAGGCGAGAGGTGGATGTCAGACCTAAAAACAAGAACGGGGCAAATAATTTCAATAGCTGCACTTGATGCTCGATGTGCCTTTGACAGCCTAGATTGGACCTACCTGAAGCTGGTCTTGAGGAAATTTGGCTGTGATCCCACCTTTATTAAGATGGTTTTGCCAAATTTTCAACTCCCATCTACGACCTTCACTGTCAACGGGAGATCCACACCAAATATAAAAATACAGAGAGGCACACGACAAGGATGTCCCCTATCCCCCTCAATATTTGCAATGGCAATGGAACCTGTACCTGAAGTAATAAGACAGGACCAGGAGGTGAGGTGGGTGGAATGTGGAGGGATAACACAAACTAGCTTTATATGTTACAGGTACTTATTATAGCGCACTGTCACCAACGGTTTGGTCCCCAGGCGCTCCGGCAGATCTGCAAACAAGAAGGGGGCAGGTATGGTTAATCGGGTGGAGCGGGAGTATGAGAGTGGGAGAGGTGGTGTGCTGTTGGTGGCCTCAGCTCGGTATGCACCAAGTGCTGTGCTTTGGTGCAAGTATCGGATGAGACCTTGTGTGCTGTAGGTGCTTATGTGTTGTTGATGCGGTGTTGTAAAGTGCATGCAGATTGCTGTGAGAGAAATGGCTGTGTGAGTTTCATGTGGGTTGAGTATGCAGAGATTTGAAGGTTGGGTTAGTGGGGGTTTGTATCCTGATACTTCTGGTTTTCTTTTGTGCTGCATCTCTGTGGGTGGGGTTGTTGCTGCTGCTTCCTTATAGTCTCGCTGTGGTGTGCGATGGTGCTGCGCGGATCCAGCTGTATCCTAGCGGGAATTTGTATGGAGTGAGAAGTAAGTTCGAACCCTTTCCTTCAGGTGTGGAACCGAGGTTGTTACTACCCATTATCTAGTTGTGTATTGTGACAGTGGTCTGTTGGAGCTTGGAAAGGGTCAGTGTGCTGTTGAGGCATCTTAGTGCTTACATCTTCGTCAGCATGTGTATTCAATCGTTAGTTTCGTCCTAGCATGACTATCTTTCAGTAAGTCCTTCAGTTTTCCGTGGGGTGACTTCCTTAAGAGCTATTGTTTGGTTGTTTGTGTGTGATGGCGCATTATTTTTTTTTACATTTTTATTTTCAAAAATTTAAAACAATAACAAGATACATAGACAATTGCAAAACAATATCCATCAAACACATGTGATGGCGCATTGTGCTTCCCGCTGTATCTTGATGAGCATTGTGTAATGTTAATGTTTAATCCGTTTCTCTCCCTCTGGTTTGGAGCTAATGGATGGGAGTTCCCTATTCCCTTGCGGTTTCCCGTGACCAGGTCTGTTGGGAATGGCTATGGTTTGGGGACATGGTGCTATTGACGAGTCGTCCTGGTGTTTCCGTATTAGTCTTGCTATGTGTTCAGTCTTTTGGGTCCTATTACGGCTGTCTCTCGGTTAGTCGTTTGGTATGTCGTGGAGTATTTTCCTCCATTCTCCTATATGCTGACGACATCCTCCTTTTCCTTAGAGACTCCACAAACACACTTCCGAAAGCACTTTATAGGCTACAAGAATTCTCCAGGGTCTCAGGCTTCACCATAAATGTTACCAAATACAAAGCCCTAAATATATATCAGAAGAGGGGGAGATCGATAGACTCAAGGCACTATACCCCCTAACATGGGAAACCGGGGTAATGAAATAACTGGGAATACAATTTACAAAAGATTACTAAGGGCCTATATGGGCCAAATATACTACCCCTATGGAAACAACTGAGGGATCACCTACACATCTGGGACGTTCAGTAATTATCCTGGTTCACATACATAGCAGCACTTAGAAAGGACACTGCTACCCCACCTTTCCCGTTACGTGGTGGGCTCTCTCCCAGTGGCCATTCCCCCTAAAATGAGCAGGACGCTACAGAAAGGATGAACTACTTGTGTGGCACTGGAAAAAACCCTGAATACAAAAGAACGTGCTGACCAGAATGATTTTGGGAGTACTTGGGGTTCCTGATATTGAGAGTTATATTCTGGCCGCCCAAATTGCACCAATGTTCAAATGGAGGGTGGGGGGGGGGTATCGGGGGGAGTGACACGCTAAGTGGTTGGATGGGGATCGAACCAGGGGTGACTACAATCGCTCTGGGAACACTACATGCGCTGCGAGCAAGGGCCAGAGGGACAACTGCTGGAAACCACTATAATACCACTTAGTGGATGGGAGAGAGCACCCAAGAGGCGCATCACACCGGGTCTTGGACCCTTTACCACAATAACACAATCAGGATTTCACAACAGGCAAACAAAGCAAACTCTGGGATAACTGGGAACAGACGCAAAAAATCCTCTTAAAGGACCTTTTTCAGGGAGGAACCCCTCTCGTATTCGAGGACTGTAAACGGAAATTCGGCATTGGGGAGAAGGAGAGATCACATATATACAAATTAGTCACTGGATAACACAGAAGCAGGTTCAGAAACCGGCCCCCAGGCCCCAGATAGGATTGGAATTGACGTTACAGACACGGGCAGTTTTGTTTTGAGATTATATAAGCTGTTAGACAAGGCACAGGGAGAGGATAATCTCTCATACAAAGACAACTGGGATAAGTACCTAGACACACCCATCATGGAGGAGGAATGGGGCAAATCTGCAGGCGGGATCAAAAGTAGTCCAAAATGCGCTGCTATTAAAAAAACGGCATACAAAATATGCTACTGGTGGTATTTAACCCCACACTGGCTCCATAAAATGAGCCCTAGTTACCCACCCACCTGCTGGAGGCAGTGGGTTGCAAAGGATACCTATACCATATGGGGTGGTCATGCCCCAAAGCCACAGTTTATTGGAAGGAGGTCCTAGGGCACATAAAATATCACAGGGAGACAACTCCCGCTCATACCAAAAGGTAGTATTATTGGGAATAGAGGTGGTAGACATCTAAGCAGCAACCAGTAATACGGCTAAAATCATCACACACCTACTAATGGCAGCTAGGATGACCCTGGCCCAGGGATGGAAAACTGCCGAGGGCCCATAATAGTTTGCTGGTGGGTCAAAATCTGGAACGTAACGGCTATGGAAAAAGTGGGAGCCCTGAGAGAGGGCAAATATCAAAAATTCCTGTCAGTTTGGGACCCATTCCTAGAACTTGTTAAGGAAAGGTTGATACGACAGACCAGCACTGATGAGAGCGATACAAAACTAGAAAGCAGCAACTGGGGAAATAAACCTGCGGTTAACGCCTGGAGAAGGGATATACGAAGCTCAAACAAACACATGGAAGCAAAACCATACCGGATGGGGATGGGGGGGGGGTGTAAACGGTTTGAATTGCACTGCCACAAACTTAATGGCTGGCTCGGTTACGCAGAGCATCGAATAGTTGTATAATGAAACGATTGTGCCATTATTGTCATGTCAACTGTGTCGGTGCTTGAAGAAAAAAAGATTGACAACATATGATGGCACAAACACCCCCTCAAGTCAAACTAAGGGAAACTCCTACAAGAACCCCAAGACTAGGCTACAGCAAAGACAAATTGGGATAAAAGGGCTGGCCGATACAAAGAAGGGAGCACAAAAGTAGCTAACTTAGCATAATGACAGATGAAACAGCCTTATCACGCTGAAACGTAATCACCGAAAGGAAGAAGACATCCTTGAATAATGAAGGAGACACAATAGGAATATGCATTTCTCCTAAACAAGGATACTAACCAACCTGATCCCTCCACCGCTAGTCGGTTCCTGATCATCCCTGCACTTGGTGACTGTTTTTTGTATCCCTACGGTCCCACTACCCGCACTTGACACTGACGTCTGCACTTCATTATTGTTTACTTATTGTTATATATTTTTTTGTTCTCTATCCCATGTACTGCACTTTCCTCTTCCATTCCCCTCCCCGCACTTCTCCTTCCCCTCCCTTGCACGATCTGAATGACACCTGGCCTAGTAGGATCGTTTGTCTTCCCACGTTTCCCCCTCCCTTGCCTCGTCGCGCCTTGAAACACTTGAAACCTCATCACCCCTCACACGCTAACCAAACACACCTTAAAAGCGCAGCAACCCGCACAAACGTCAACACACCGCAACCACACCACCACACAGACTCAGAAACTAACACCAATATGCTCGGCGAACGGCGTTAACCGAACTGAAGCTGCCAACAGTACTTCACAGCTCCCTTGCTCTTCGCCAAACTTTGTCCTATTAACACACCTAACCAACCCCCTCCCCCTGTTTCAGATCCGCTAGAGCACCAGGGGGCCACTCCGGGGGTGATAGTGCACGGTATAAATATCCATTAACACGCGTGTGTGCATTGACCTGGGTGCAAAGGGAAAAGGCTAACCCACTCGGAAGACTGGATTTGGCCTTGTGGACAAACACACCAAGTAAAACGGGGAACCCCATGCATTTCTGAAAAGACACCCCCTGGGAATCGAAAGAGGTCTCACTTGCGCGAATCATGCTACAATTTATTACCCAGAATGCCCAGAAAATTCAAAACAATGTTCACATATTTGCAAACAAGAAACCATCGAAAACACGCGCGCAGCACCACGTTCCCAAAGGTGACCGGATGAACAGTACCTCACGTGTGGGTGCACTATCTGGGTGCAAATGGAAAAAGCTAAACCACTGGTACACCAAATGCCCTGGGAAGACTAAATGTAAAGTGAATTTGGCCTTCTGGACAACCCACAGATTTGGACCTGGGGTATCCCAGCAACCAAGAAAAACAGGGAACCGGAGAGAAGACACCTGTGGGAATCAAACGAGGTCTTGCATGCTCGAATCGTGCTAGAATTTTACCCAAAATGCACTGCAAAGTTGTAAATGTGATAAAAATACACAATTTTAACACTGGGAAATAATCGACACGCTTGCATGTCCACCTTCCTAAATTAACACATGTCCCGATGAAAACCAGACCTCACTTGCGAGAGGTGCGCTTACCTGGGCGGAAAAGAAAAAGGGTCGACCACCCCCAAGCCATGCGGCATCCTGGGGAGCCCTGGCGGGGTCCCCATCCCTCACCGAAGGGAAAAGCTCCAACAGGGCACAGCCAGTGCTCCAGAAAATCACCCCCCTCTGATTTTTGGGGATGGGGCGGTTTACCCTTGCACCCCTAAACTCATTTACCGGTGCCATAGGGCTCCCAGGGGTGGCAGAATGGGGCCAGACCCCCACTTCCCCCCCCCCCCCCTCCCCAGGGAAGCAGAAAGGATCTGCGCATCCTTGGGGACATTTTGCTGAGGGGGCTGGCCCAAGCCCGATGCCCCAATGTGCCTCTGCAAAAAAATGCCCTAATTTGTTTTGCCTTCCTTGTGGGCGAATGGGTGCAAAACAGCACCCATCCGTCCCCAAAGAAGGCAAAGCATTGTTCTACTTATTTTCACTTTTTTGTGGGGGTCAGGAGGCTGTTTGGCCTGGGTGCCCCTCTGAATGATCATCCACCAGCAACCTGATTGTGGGAGGGCTTGTTGGAAAGGGGAGAGTCTCCCCTTTCCAACGAACCAAAAGGCAAAAACTGCCCAAGCAGCATGCATAAGCGTGTCTGCTAGATTTACATACATGCTGAAGCCAAAAGGCTTCCGCATGTTAATTTCACTTCTTCATCACATCGGCGGACATCAGGGCTAAACCACAGACACAGAAAGGGAAGTCCTCCCCTTCATTTCCTGGGGGGGGGGTCGGAGAACTCATCGCTCATCCGGGAGAGGGGGCGATCCAACCCCCCCTCCACTCCCTACACACAAGGTACATACTGCAGAGGACGAGATACCTTGTCCTCTGCAGTTAAGGGGTTAAAGACCAATGCGGCTCACAATACATCAGTGTTCATGTGCCTTGGCCTTTAAGTATGGAACCATGTTTTGTTGAGACTTGTCTATTTGAATACTCAGGGTGAATGCTCAAATGAATCTTGAGATATTATATTGAAAGCAGGACTGGAAGGAATTACAGATTGCAATTGATATTTTTGGAATCCTATGGCTACACAGGATACCAATTTAGTGCTCATCTGTGGTTTCTTTTTGTAGGTTTTTCCACATGCATTTATTTTTTACTATTGTATTTGTTCTACATGGTAGGTATTAACAGTATATAGCATTCTATCATGTCACACGTATATCATGGAACCTTATTTGCATGCATTTGGACACTAAGTGCGCTGACAGCTTTTGCCGATGGTATATATTGGATTCATTTTATAGCAATGCACGTATGTTTCACAATGTGGGGATTGTCCTTTCACGGGTAGTGGTTAATTGATGCTTGTAATAAATGATCATGAATTGTAGCAAATTATTGGTGGATGGAACAACCCCGATGATGACCTGGTGGCCAAAACACATTTGGGCTTGCTTTTTGAGATCCATATCGTGTACCAATAAAAGTATCCATATTTTTTGTTAACCATACTCTGAATCATGGTAGTAAAATACTTTTGAAAATTGGGACTCTGTTGATTGAGCGCCAAGCCAAGGGATTAACAGAGCTACCAGACTTTCCTGTACGGATGACCGAGTCCAGGTCACCATAAACTGGCAGCTGTGCGGCTCACAGACATACAATTTGCAGATGCCCGAGCCATAACAATAGTTAGTACTGTGAAGAGGGAAATGAAGGCAAGTCTCATTTATGAAGTGGACAGATGAATTATGGCTGGATGGCCAGCTCACAAGGTGTACTTGCCTCAGACATGGGGTCCAAACTGCAAATTAGAATACCCTGGCAGGGCATACTAGACACTTCCTCCTTCACAGTTCAATAAAATAGAACAGAAAACTGGTTGTTACAGCTCTTAGAAGTGTAAGCAATCCTTCATGAAATAATATATTAGTATGCAAATTATTATTAGCTGTGCAATAAGGGCACCTATTAATAGTAAAGAACAAGTTACTTCTTACCTTGTAACGTTCTTTCGACGGGATGTTCTTCCGACGTATTCCTTATCTTTGATAATACGTTCCCAGCTTGCCGGCCTGGGAAATTTTTTCTGTAGAGGGCGCTGCGCGTCGACATCCGCCGAGTCGATGTCCCTCGACGGCCACCGTATCGGCGCTGACACCATGCCCATAAATAGCCACGCGCTGCGTCCATTGCTCAGTTCCATTTTGTAGCATAAGAAAAGTCATGCCTGAATTGGTTATTGACCTTGCAGGAGCGCAAGCTGCAACCACAAGGGAAGTATCACTGCGGGGATGGATGGGAAGGGCGATAAGGAATACATCGGAGGAACATCCAGTCGAAAGAACTTTACAAGGTAAGAAGTAACTTGTTCTTCGAAGGGATTGTGTCTTCCGACGTATTCCTTATCTTTGATAGACTACCATAGCAGTGGCATGTAATTGGAGGTGGGAGCGAGAATGTTATGTATCCCTTTAGGGATGGACCGAATGTAATACGGCCTTGCCAAATCTGGTCTCGAGTAGTGGAGGAATTCAGATTGTAAAATGCTGTGAATGTATGTGCGGACGACCATGTGGCAGCCGCACATATGTCTCCGACTGGTACCCCTCTTTGGAGAGCCGAAGAGGCTGCGATACCCCTGGTTGAATGAGCCCTGAGATTTTGGGATGGCTCTTTCCCTGCCAGTTTGTAACATTCCAGAATGGCCAAAATAATCCACCTGGAGATGGTTTGTTTTGTTATGGGTAGTCCCAACTTGTGACCCGAGTATCCTACAAACAGTTGGTCTGCTTGCCTGATCTTAGCCATTCTGCTGATATAAAAGCTGAGAGCTCGCCTTGGGTCCCGCCTATGTAGCCTTTCCTCTACTTTCCCCGGATGGGGAGGAGGGTAGAACGAAGGTAAGGTAATTTTCTGAGTAATATGAAATTCAGAAACCACCTTTGGGAGGAAATTAGGCTTCACCTGTAGGACAACTTTGTCCTTGTGGAAAATTGTATGTGGGGGTTTACAGGAGAGAGCTTGTAGCTCGCTCACCCTCCTAGCAGATGTTAGTGCTACCAATAGGACAGTTTTAAGCGTGAGAAATCTCAGCGAACAAGAGTGAAGTGGTTCGAATGGAGTGAAGACTACATTTAAAGTCCCATAAGGGAACCTGGAATGTTTGATGCTAAACATTAGTTAATCGCTTGAGAAATTGTACTACCACTAGAGGAAGTTTGAAATACGATGGTTCCTCCGCAGTGCGCTTGAAGATAGACAGCGTTGCGAGATAGCCTTTTACAGTGCCAACTTGAAGGCCTAAGTTTGCGAAGTAGAGTAGAAACGATAACACCGTTGGTGTACCACATGAAAAAGGGTCGATATTCTCTTCCCTACACAAGCTGCAAAATTTGTTCCAACGGCAGCGGTATAAAGACATTGTCGCTGGCCTTCTGGCCGAAAGCAACACCTCCATGACGTCATCAGGGAGATCCCAATCCTTGTACCTCACCCTTTCAGAAGCCAAGCGTGAAGGTTGAGGGTTCTGGTGTCTGGATGGAGAACCTGACCTCCCTTCTGCGAGAGAAGATTCTCTTTGTGTGGAAGACGGATTGGAGGACAGATGGACATGTCAAGTTCTTCTCTCCAGCTAGGTGGACTGCCGATAGAGAGAGAGATTCCTTCTTGGATTGCCCAAAACCAGAGCTGTATCGCCTCTCTGCACAGTGGCAGTGATCCTACGCCTCCTCTTTTGTTGAGGTAGTGCATGGCCACCGTGTTGTCCGTCATTATCAGGACATTTCTCCCCTGTACTGATGGCAGGAAAGCTTTCAGCGCTTGTCTGATCGCTCTCAGCTCCAATAGGTTGATGTGTAGTCTGGACTCCGATTGAGGCCAACGACCGCTGATGGTCAAGTCGTTGGCATGGGCTCCCCACCCCGTGAGTGAGGCGTCTGTGACTACGTTATCTCCGGCCATGGTTGCCAAAACAGTTCTCCTTTCAAGATGTTCTCTGGATAGGCCCACCATTGAAGGTTGCGGGCTACCTTGTCCGAGATCCGGAGGAGATCTGTCATTCTCCCATAGAATTGCGACCACTGACTTCAGTGCCCACTGAAGAGATCTCATTCTCAGGCGAGCCTCTGGCACAAGGAAGATGCAGGATGCCATGAGGCCTAGCAACCTCAAAAAGTCGAAGGCTGGGAGGCGTTGGGCATTTAGAAACTTGGTGACCATCTGTAGAATATCTTTGAGCCCTCACCTCTGGTGGCGAGGCTTTTCCCAGGGAAGTGTCCAGGACCGCTCCAATGAACTGGAGTCTCTGATGGTATCATCTGTGACTTCTTTAAATTGAGGGAGAAGCCCAGTTTGTGAAGGAAGTGGCAGACATAATCTAGCTGGGCCTGGGCCTGTTTCGAAGATACAGCCCTGATCAGCCAATCGTCCAGGTAGGGGTAGACGTGGATCCCTTCCCTCCTTAGACTCGCCGCCACTACCGACATCAGCTTGGTGAAGACCCTCAGGCGGAGGTCAGCCCAAATGGCAGAACTCGAAATTGATAATGAGAGTCGCCAATTGTGAACCTCAGGTATTTCCTGTGTTTGAGATGGATTGGCACATGGAAATAAGCATCCTGAAGGTCCAGAGATACCAGCCAGTCCTGGAGCTGGAGGGCCTGAAGGATCTGAGAGAGTTACCATCTTGAACTTGTCCTTCCTGAGGAACTTGTTCAATTCTCGTAAGTCCAGGATGGGTCTCAGTCCTCCGTCCTTCTTTGGTATGAGAAAGTAGGAGGGGGGGGGGGGAGGGGGGAAAGAGTACCAGCCCTTGTTCCTGGTTCTATGGCACCTTTCTGTAGCAGGTCTATAATTTCCTGTAAGAGGAGCGGGTCTGGAACTTTTAGAGAGCTGTTCCCCGGTGGATGACTGAGGGATGTGTAGAAAGGGCATACACACATTCAGCTCGAGGCAAGAGACTGCATTCTCCTCCTGAGATTGCAGTTTTATCTCCACATACGTAGAAATTTGGCCAACAACTGTCGCCTGCTATTTTCCTAAAAGGTACTGAACTAGAAGACAGACAGGGAAAAATATCACACATTTGCATTTTACAAAGCATGTTAAATCGCAAAGTAAAACAAAAAAAAAAAAAAACACGGAACATAGCACCTGACAATGCATTATGTTGCTGTTGGTCACACATAAATACACCCACTTCCATGAGCCCAGTTCTAATCCCAAATGTGGCTGACATAGGGAAGTCCGATTAAGACTAGGACCAGGTTTGACATCCTTTGCCCGTGGTCTAAGAGAAACAAAGATATGGTTGAATTTTGCCATTCCCCATGACACCAAGGGCATATAAGCCAACATGCAAACGTTGATATCCAACACCAGTGTGTGAGATAGAGATCAGAAATTTGCTATACTTTGAACTAGAATAACAAATTACATTTTTTTACAACTAAAAGTTGTGCCAAACCTAAATACTCACCAGGAACAGCAGTGCTTGTTCTTTTAATAGCTGTAGTGCCAGGTACAAGTTCATATGATGGCACCTCCCCAATATCAATACCATCAGCCATCTCCAAAACTTTCTGCATAAGTGCTGCTCCATACCTGCGTTTAACAGAAAAAGGCTTCATGAGTGCAGTCTCATTCAGTAATTAAATAAAAAGTGCCTAGAAAATAGTTGTATTAATTAAGTGAGGTGGGAGGGGGTAGTGTGTGGAGGGCAGCATGTGTGCAAACCTTTACATTAACTGTCTTCTAAGAATGTCAGAAAATCAAAAAGTGGCCTACACACAAAACAATAGAAGACACGTTGATTGGTACTCTTGCAGCATTAAAGAGGTTTAGTTACTTTGGCTGTCGTTTTTGTGACCACTTTTCGGCCAACAAGAGAAGATAAGGGTTTGGGCTCAAAGTTGGCAGTAGTTCTGGAGCCAAAGGTAGGTAGGCCATTGCAGGCTTGGCACCCTGCTGCATGGCTATATGCAGCCAGGCAAAGGTCCTTGCATTTAAAATGTGCTAGAATAGGAAGGGGCTCTAACAATGCAGGGCGGAGCTCAGATAATGGCTTCAGTGGCTTTATGCCGTGGACCAAAGCCATGCAACGATCCCCAAATCATGTGCAAGCATGCAGAGGAAGATGCATTAAAAAAACATCAAAACAGACATGCAAAGACGGCAAATGTGGACCCGTTACCATCCTGCAGCTGTTCTCCTCCAAACAGGGTTTCCTCTGGAGCAAACTGAATGATGTTGTGCAAACATGGACTTAATCTGAGCACACCTCTGCATACCAGGGTTTGAAATTGAGGGGAGCTGGGGGCTATTTAGCTCCTGCGTATAACCCTGAAGAGCCTGGTTAGCGTCAAACTAACAGCTGGCAGGTGGACTTTTTATTGCTCAGGCTAACTGATGCGTACGAACGCAACTATTTGAATTAGTTCTGTGCATTTGGGACAATCTTTAAAGAAATATTCGGATACTGATCTACAACATTTAAAGCAAACTAATCATAAATAAAAGGACACTTCTATAGTTGCATCTTATTTATAAGTTAGATTTGTGGAACAATGTATTCTTTCTCCTCATTGCCCAGTTGTAGCTCATGGTCGGTGGTTAATGCTGGATACCCAGGAGTGGCTTTCTGCTCCTCTTTATCCAATCTTAATTTCGATCCCAGCATCCTCGCATTGTAGTTTGGACTGGTCCCTGGCCCTAGAGGTCAATACACATACTGTGTGGGTGGACCTGAGTGTTTGGCTTTTAGGGCCAGTCTGATTGCGGGTCAATGTGCAAGTGCCCTCGTATGTGACTGGGGTGTTGGTTTAGGGCAGCCCAGTAATGAAGTCTGACTTCATCTACACTGGTATTTTTAAGTTGCAAACCTGCATGCTGGAGGATTTTGCCCCAAAGCTGTGCTGCTGTAATTTTAGAACCTGACTGGGCCCAGTTTCCTTAAGCTTCAAACTGTGTTCACTTTTGGATGATTTATTTCCTTCCTGGTCTGTCCTCGTCCTCTCCCTAGGTCCTACTCAATGGATGGGCTGGAGGTCTCGTGCCTCGATGGTTTTCTGATGCGTTACTGCGCTCCGACGGTCTCCTTGTCGTGTGCCTCAAGGTTTTGTAGCTGCCGCGGTCCATAAGGCTAGTGGATCATCACTAGCTCCACCTCTACCATTAGTCTGTGCACCCCCATCCCCTATCGTTTCATTTATTGGGCTGTTTTCTGCTGGTCGGTGGATTCTTTTTGCCCATAAGGCTACCCGAATCAATTTAGAAAAGTTCCTCAGTCTTCCTCTTCATTGTTTGCACTCCTGGGTGGTGGGCCACCCTGATACGAAAGCAGATTGTTGTACTCTGGGTCAACAGTGTCATCGTTGGTCCGGGATGTAAGACCATGTGTGACTGGATCCTCAGTTTTCTGGGACAGCTGCAATGAGAACTTACCGCTGAGTCTCGGGCTGGTGGGTTAATAACTGCAATCAGTTGTACCATTGGGTCTGTGGTTTCCGCAGGTGCCTGCTAACAACTTTTTTGGGCCCAATGGGCTTGAAGTATCAACCGCTTTTCCTCCCCCTCTGTGTGTATAGGACCGTATGGTATGCATTTATGCTTTTAAGTGCTAGAGTTCTAGGCATTATTCTGACTGCTTTCTGTGTAGCATTTTGTGTCTTGAACATGCCTGCAATAATGTATGCTTCTATTGTCTTGCGTTTTTTTTCTTCCCATCACTTAACCCATTATGTAGGTACCCATCAATGGCTTGACATTTAACAAAGGAGTTGGCAGTGTCTTTATTAGACGATTTTACTAAATATATATTCTATGCATGATTTTATAAAAGCATATATTTTTCAGTATACCAGCTGAACATATTCTTTTCGAGTAACTATAGGGAATAAGTGTACTTGACTGCCAGCCTTCCTCTTTCGAGTTAAGCCTGACTGCTAAGCCATTGATGGCATTAGAGCATGGTCTGCATTGCTTTTAAGTTGGGTGAGAAATCGAGGGGGTGTGGCCTAAATGATAGGCCATGGCCTGAAGTGTGCTGTGCATGTTGGTGCAAGTTTCTTTTTTTAAATGTTAATGTGTGCAGAGGTTAGTGTGCTGATGAGTATTAACCAAAAGAAATAGCATTATGCTATTTGGAAAAACATTGAAAAGAAACGTTAGTGACCAGATCTGGTTTTCTACCTACGGTTTTAGCTTGCTGCAGGGAGTCAGTCAAGAAAACAAACTAAACGGCAGACTATACAGAACGTAGCTCTGAATCCCCGTGAACTCGAGGTGGAGGGCATGAGCCCCCACCATCCCACTATGGAAGCCACCACCACTGTGACCGAAACAGTGTGGCATCCGCTTCGAGAACACCGCTACTCGCAGCCCATCCAGCTTAAAACCTGAGATCGATGTGCTGCTTTGAATTAGGGTGAGGCTTCACTCCGAGTCCCCCGATTAATTTCTTAAACTGGTTTGCCTTGACTTTGCACAACTAGCACCCTGTGCGCGGAACAGTGCCTACGCTCGTCGCCTCTGCAGTATCTGCCTGTTACAAAGATGTCGGGCGCGACGCAGCTCCAGAAAGAGGCTGGCTTCGCCTCGTTGCTTGGTAACAGAGGCCTTCATCATCCCTCCAGTTCCGCCAGCAGGCGAAAACGCCAGCATCAGCAGAAGGCCAGCAAAAGGCCCTGTTTGCCCCTGACCCCCTCAGAATCCCTGTGACCTCGAGGTGGAGGGCAGGAGCCCCCACCATCCCACTTTGGAAGCTGCCACCACCACCGTGACCGAAACCGCATCGCCACAAGACCGCTGCTACTCGCAGCCCATCCATCTTAAAACCAGAGATCGCTGTGCTGCTTTGAATTAGGGCGATACTTCACTCAATCTGAGCCCCCTGATTAATTTCTCAAGCTCGTTTGCTTTAAATTTTCACAACCAGCACCCTGTGCGTGGAGCAGTGCCCACGCTCGTCGTCTCTGCATTATCTGCCTGTTCCAAATTCGGGCACGACGCAGCTCCAGAACGAGGCTGGCTTTGCCTCGTTGCTTGGTAACTGAGGCCTTCATCATCCCTTCAGTTCCGCCAGCAGGCGGAAACGCTGCCATCAGCAAAAGGCCCAGTTTGCCCGTGTTCGCCACGGGACGCAAAAGACCACTCTGTTAATCTGCTCGCTCATCCTCTCATCACGTCTTACATTTGAACTACAATCTGTCCCAGTTCAACATTGCGTATTGGATTCGCTACGCCTCAGGCAAGCGCATGCGAGCACCATCATTGTGTATTCCATTACACTGCCGTAAACTCTGTTCGCGTACACAACTGTTACCTGCCTGTCACTGTACTACTTAATCTTTGCTAATATCCGTCCCCTTGGAGCCCCTTGTTTTCTATACCCTCTGATCTTCCAACATCTAAAACAACTTTCCATACAGTACTGTCGTCCATCTATTCATCTGACCCTAGTCCAATATACGCTGATTTTGCCCTACCAGTAAGCCTCAGAGGCCCGTGCTTACCATGACTAGCTGGGCCCAAATTGAGATGTCACGAATGCAAGGGTGTGCCCCTTGGCATCATTAACAACCTATTCTACCAATACTCTCGCTGCTTGAAACGCAACTCGCCTGCATACCCTGTCCGGTACTAATCTGCAACCTACAGTGTTGAATGCTTTATTCTGCTTGAATCACTGGATTAGAACCATGTATGCCTCACTGCTCCACAATATTGACTTACTATACACTGTTTTGCATAGTACGGTCTGTTTGTTAAGTACCTATACAACCAAGCCCTTAACTACAATATCCACCATTGACCAGCATAGCAATACACTGGCTATGGCCCATCCCTGTATTATCAATTGCGACATCAAACCTACCATCTTCCTCCCGCCCCTGAATCTCATTCCCACCATCAAGGCACCACTTCACTCCCTAGCCTCGAAAACCTACCCACCTCCTACCAGTTTATGCCCATGCCCTACTATAGCTAGAAATGCCAGGCTTAGTTCTGGACTAGGCAAAGACTTCCACTATCACCACCACTCAGACCTATAAAAGTTAAAAAAAAATCACTGCTGAATTGCTCACTAACAAAAATAACCCAGTGCACCCCTAACCCATCTGCTCACAGCAAGAGTCCCGTCATTATCCACTGAGCCCTTATCAATGCCAGATCATTGGTAGCCCACGCAGATGAGGTTGCCGATCAAAATTGAAGAAAAAAAACAACTATTTCCTAGCAATCACTGAGACCTGTCTACATGCTGCAGCAGGACCATCCCCAGTTACAGCTACACCTGACGACTACACAATGATCAGACTAGACAGAGAATCCTCCAAAGACGGCGGCATCGCCTTCATCGCCAAAGCTTCATTACGTCCGAGAGCTGTCCCACATGACACCTTATCATGTGAATCACTGACTATCCCAACTTCCACGGACCGTCTCACGTACCTTAACTATTCATTTGATCTACAGACCCCCGGGATCTACATGTTCCTTCGAAGCGGATATTAATACCTTGCTCTCAACCAATACTAAGCCTTCATCGCAACTCCTCATACTTGGTTACTTTAGGCTTTAACGACCCCACAGACCAAGCACCACAAACTATGGCCAAATTCCTATCTCAACTAGGCCTTACCCAGAGAGCCCCCTTACTCACACATGATGAACAGAACACAATTGTGCTACTAACATAACCTCTATTGAACCACGATCATGGACCGATCACTTCCTCCTAACATTTGACCTGTCCCGCCTCGGTCATAAAAGCAGCAGCAAGTGTAATCGGCCCCTTCATCAACTCACTGATAAATGCCTCCTTCCATACAGGGTTGGTTCCTACTAATCTTAAAGATGCATGGTATTACCCCTACTAAAAAAAAAAAAAAAAACATCGCTAGACCCAAATATACCAACGAACTTTAGACCCATCACGACAGTCCCCTTCTTACTAAAGATAATTGACAAAGCTGTCTATAACCAAATACAAAATTATCTAGAGGCCAACAAACTACTAGGACTCAACCCTAACTGATCTAAAGATACAGATCGACGATCTGAAAGACAAAAAGGTAAATCTGCCCTCTTGCTTCCATTGGACTGGTCGGCTGCCTTTGATCTTGTTGATCACAAAATTTTGTGCAAACACCTTTATACGGCAGTACACTTTTCAACAGAAGCAACAGCATGGATCCACTCATTTTATCCATGAGAGTCTTCTCTGCCACAGCAGCAGCAGACCCAATCTCCTGTGGAGTTCCACAAGGCTCCTGCATCTGGCCAACCATGTGCAACACATTTACGAAACCACAGTTTGATGACCTGGATTCACTGGTTATCACCTACACCAATTACGCAGATGACACCCAGATCCTCAGACCCCTGACTGGCGACTACAATGAAGACCTCATCCTTATTAACAAAATATATCTCATCATTCAGGCCTGTATGGCCACACATGGCCTCTGCCTGAATGAAATACAGAACTTCTCCTAGCCACTGCCGCCAACATGAATAAAATGAGCGACCAATACCTCTCCTTTTGCATTGATGGTAACATCAACGTGACCTAAGAGGTAAAAACTTGTGGCTTTTATCTTGACTCTTCCTTAAATTTGCACAAACAGGTTAGTGCAACAGCCTCCGCCACAGCATATACATGTACACTCATTCGATCATGTAAACCATTTCTATCGATGAAAAGTTGCATGACCCTAGCCATAGCCTTGGTAGTATCTCACAATCTAAAATGGAGTATTGAAATTCGCTGTACCTAGGCTCTAGCAAATGTTATTGAAAAGCTACAGATCCTTCAGAACAATGAGTTGAGAACTGCTTTGAGTATACCTCGCAGACAACACAACTCAACCATCAGACATGACAACAACTGGCTCTCCATCAAAGAGAGAATACAGCTTAAAACAGCTTCAACAAGGCACTACCTTAATACTGGATAGATATTCACCAAAAAACAACACGGTAGACTGACCAGGTCTTCGGATTCCAACTGTTTGCAAGTGCCCAGATACAAACCCCAAAAAGCAGACAGCTGCAGCTTCCCAGCGCAGCTCTGGAATTCTTTACCTGCCACCCTTAGAGCGGACCACTCCGCCTATAAATTTTGGAAACATGAAAAACTGGATGATTACCAATGACACACCATACTAGCCATCCTTTTGGTATGTTTGTTCAGTACTATTGCAACTGTATATGCCGATAAATTGTAAATTACTGTAAACTTCTCTGCACTTAGTATATATCATGTTTTCCCCCCTTTACCCTTTGTTCCCATGCTTTTATTGGTGTGTGCAACTAATGCGCCCACATACCTTTGGGTGCGGCATGCAATATAAATAAGAAAAACACAAATGACCAGGGTTTGGCTCGCAAGGACCATGTCTCGGAGGCACAGCACAGCTCCACTGACTCCCGTTTAAATCGCATATTCTTTTTAGGACTCTGGTTAGGACCTATAAATGCCTCTATGGTACCAGCCTGTATCCGAAGGATAGAGTTTGCTGGCTACCAGAACGCAGAGCTCTTGAGGTCGAATAGCTTGTGTTGGTTGCTCGTTCCTCATTGCAGTCTGCTGCATGTTGGCCACATGGCCTCTGATTACCCTGGCCCGGCTCTCTGGAATAAACTACAGCCTGACTTAAGATGTACTTTACTACTGGATCAGTTCAAACGTATCACAACCTCTGAATCGGGTGAGGTGTGGTGTTCCCCCTTTGCAACAATCTAATGGCCCATTGTGGTGCCTTCCATCTTCCACCCCTGAAGAGCAACAGAAAGCTTTGGTCACATCCCAAAAGCCAACTCTCAACTAACTGGCCCTGTATAATTATTAAAGATACTTTTCCCAGCTCCACATCCAAACCTAGTTTGCCTTTAAAACCTATTGCAAACAATTACACAGTATTCTTAAAAAGGGACTACTATTCCAACAACACTAGGACGAGATGAGGAATAATGATCAGCAGTCTAGTCCTTTCCTATTGCCCACAGCAATATAAAAGAAAAAAATAAATAAATTAAAAAAAAAGAAAAAAGAAAATGGAAACACTCAGGAAGTGAGGGGTCCCTTCCAGACATGGCTGCAGCAATTCTGTGCTGAAGAATAAAGGGATGAAAGCTGCGGTGTCAAAAGAAAAGGGGGGGCCCTTGCCTCCCAACTGCCCGTGGGGCGCTGGAAAGTACTTGGGGTGTCAAGGAAACCAGTCCACTACCTTCCGGGGGAAGTGGAACCCTTGGCCATCAGCAGAGTTCACCAACCCAGAAGTGTCCGCAGAATCCCTCATAGATGGGGATACCATGGAAAGTTTGTTGCCTTACCCAGCTGAGGTGCGACCTGTTGAAGTTGATGGTAACAAGACCAAAGAACTTTTATGGCGAGAGGGCAGAAACAGCTCAGGAGAAGACGTGGCATCTCCATTGAAGGCGGACAGAACCTGGCGGCACGAGCCGGTGTGCAGAAGCATGGAGGGGCAAGGCGTTGTGGCAGGGCAAAGAAGCTTGGTAGCCAAGGGAAGTAACATGGTGCAACCACGGCATGCCGTGGAAAGGCCAGGAACCGCAAGAGGATTCCTGGGCATCCCGATAGACAAAAGCAGTGTTGTGCTTACCAGGTGGGGAAGAGAAACCAGCGTGCAGGAGTGGAGTTGCAAGAGACGCTGAAGGGACATCGGAGCCGCCCAGAGTGTCAAGCAAGCAGCAAGTTGTCTAAGCCCAAAAATGCTACAGGGAGCTGGTTAGTTAGCCCACCAGACTGGGGACCCGGGGTGTTCGCTCCAATGTCTATTTTGAACATTGCAAGGTTACAGAAGTGAAACAACACTAGATTGTTTGAAAAATGAAATGGAAGAGTGGCAACCCGAAACCCAAATAAGAAATGAAATGGAAGAGTGGCAACCCGAAACCCAAATAAGAAGTGAAGGTAAATGTGGGGAAAGCTTAACAGAACTTTTGGAAAAGGTAGATCTGCCAAGCTAAGAAAGGTATTTGCTACTTGGATCCAACGACGACTATAATATATGAGAAGTACTGGCAAGCATATACCAGGCAGTTGTGAACATAAGAAAAGTCCTGGCAGGAGAGTACATCGGGCAGTTCAAAGCGCATCAAGAGTCTTGGTCTGGTATACTCTCACCTGCCAGTTGCAAACCTACAAAGAGTGTCCAGCAGAAACAGTGTTTGTTAAACAAAGAATGAGCTTGTGTTACACAAAGGAACTATGCAGTATTCGTCTGAGATTGTTGTGGGCCAAGAAAGAAGCAAAAGGAACTGTAAGACCCAAAGACATTTTATTTTTATATTTTTTATTTTAATTCCTATAAAGCGCCAACCAGGCGGAAGGGAATCACCCTTAGAATCAAAAGGTCTTTTCCACTTTGTAGAACATTTACGTTGGAGCTATTCTGTTATTTTGTTTAGTGTGAGGGTTGGGATAGAATGTTTGGACACAAGGACTGCTTTTGATTTCGGACATCCTGACAAAGACAGGGTCAGAGAGGCATTTTCCCCAACCCATTTAAGTTTCTAAGTCTTTAACCAAAAACATGACAACTTTGTGTCCAGCTTCCGTTTCTGACCCCTCACATGGAGTTGCACATGACATGATGAGCCAGTTTAAACAGATGGTGTGTTAATTTTAAAGTTTTTATACCGTGCACCGATGCCACGTGTGTGGTCTCCAGGCACTCAGGCGGATCTGTAAAGCAAGGCAGGAGAATGGGTGGTTAGTGGGGGTAGAGCAGGAGAAGAGCACGAGAGCTGCGATGTGCCGTTGGCAGCTTCAGTTCGAAAACAGTTCACAGAGCATAAATGCGATTTTTCGGAAGTTGGCTACTGTGTGCTGCTTTGCGAGGTTATGTGTGGTTTATGTTGTGGCGTTGTGAAGTACGTGCGGATTGCAGTGCTGTAGGTCTGGTTGTGTTGGGTCCAGAGTTTGAGAGGTGTATGCAGAGGGTGAGTTTATTAGTACCGGTTGCTGATGCAAGTCCTGGTAATCCATCAAGGTTCTCCACAACTTCCACCCCCAAAATTCACTGCAGTGCTACAAAAGGTCCCACTCTAGGAATCCCAACTACGCCCCGACTCCTTCGAAAAACCACCCAAGTGTACCACCCGCCCCCACCTGCCCAGGAGTCGATCCAAATGAGCCGTACCTCCCACAACCCCTGCGAAAATCTATACAAGTGCATCACACCTCAAAACGCCAAAGTTCAACCAGCCACCACAACTCCCTCCCCTGATAATAACTTTTATAATATGCCATGTGACAACCTGGTAGTTTAAACGTTGTCAAGTCTATTAAAGTAGCTTAGTATGAATGACAGCTAGCTATCAATGTGATTAATTATATCGACAATAGAACCGACTTCCATGATTCAACATTTCCATTCAGAGCCCGAAAAGAAAATAGAAATGCATGGGACGGTCATGTAAATGACTGATGTTTACAGGACATTCACCCCAGTCATGCATGCGCCCTCTGTTGTGCTTCAGGTTGCCACCCACACCGCATTGTGTCCGTAAAGTGAGTATTTTACTGCAGTTATCTGCTTTTACATGTTTCCCTTAGGGACTGAGAAAACGAATAATCAGGCTTCAATCTGTAAACAATATTCACTAAACAAGAGATGGGAAAAAAGATAAATGGAGATAGGAGGCGCGAGAGGCAAGTAAGAGGGGTGGTGAGTTAGGGAAAAAGGCAGGCAGTGGATAGGAAGTGCAATGTGGAAATGAGAAAAATAGGAGCACAGTAAGGAGAAGCAAACCAAGATCCAAGAGCATGATTTACAAGAAGGTAAAGTGGGAAAGTACGAAGATGGAGAAGAGATAGAAAAGAGGTGGGAAGAATGGAGAAAGTGAAGGAAACATGTTTAAAGATAGGGATACAAAGTAAGAGTATGAGCAAGAGAACTATAGAAGCCAAGAGACTGGAGAGAAAGAAGATTACATGCAATGGACCAAAGACATTCAATTGATAGTGAAAAGAGGAAAAAATAGAATGTGCAGTGGACAGGACAGGAGGCTGGATGAGGAAAATAAAAGATGATCGAAGAGAAAATGTGAGAGACAAAAGATGGGATAAGGAAAGTATGAGAGCAAGATCAATGAGCAAAAGAAGCCATGGGATAAAAAAGGAACGGGGCAGAGATGGGAAGGAACGGGGCAAAGTGAAAGAAAAAGTGAGGAGACAAATAACAAGGGAGAAGAAACACATGCAGAGAGCCGGGAGGGTAGAGGGAGCGACACAGACTGGGAACTGAGGCAAAGTTTAGGTGCAGAAGTAGCATTTGAAAGATAAACTTGTGACTTTACTGTACATTGAAAGCTCTGAAAAGACAATGCATGGAGCGCTGTTGTAAAAGACTAAAGCTGGGAGTGGCCTACTGCTGAAATGCAAACCGATGAACACGAAACCCAGGATAATGTCGTGGCTTTGCAGCAGATTCAATTATGAGATCCCTGGCAAAGGTTCATCTTACTGGGCCTTATCTTCGCTCACCCTTGCTCAACGTAGAGTATCCCCTCCCCTCATGCATTGCAGGTCCAGTGAAGGGCACTAGATTTGTAGACATGCATGGGTGACATTTCTGCAGTTAACATCTCACAATTGTACAAAAAGAAAATCTCTTTTGTACTGTTACGAAATGAAAGGTCTAGTTCGGCGTCATCTGTATAATACCAGAGAAAATTATCGAAAGTGTCTAAAATATAAAAACATTGGGTCTCATTAGGAGGTTGGCAGTAACCCGCCGGTGCGACCGGCTGTTTGCTGCCAACCCTGTGAGACCGAGTTCGGTGCCCGACTTCCTGGTGCCACCGGGACATTACAAGTCCCAGCGGTCAGGCACCAGATTAACCAGATGGAAGTGCTGGCACCATTGCAAACTGTGCCAGCGCTTCCATGAAGAATCTGCCTACTGGGGCCACTGCAACCGGCAGGGTCGGACCCGTCGAGTGCAGCAGCCCTGGCAGGCAGACTTAGTGTGGCACTTTTGTGTCCGGACCACCACCCTCGTACTGATGCCCATTACGAACTGGAAATACTTTTTCCCCAAACGCTAACTGGGAAGAAATATAATGCAACTGAACACTGTATAGGCAGGTGTGGGCGGGGAGCCCGAGAGGATGTTTTGGATCGATGACCGTTTTTTGTAGTTTAGTTGCACGCTACATGCAATGCAGTAGTAGGTGCCCCATGATCTACTTCCTGTAGGATGTTCTTGCCTTATCTTTACTGTGGGAGGGGGGCAAAGACATTCATCGAGGAGGAAGTCGGAGCTAAAGCAATTTTACTTTTGTACTGCCCCAAGCATGTGCTAGACACACATTTGCTGGTGCTGTCCCTCCTTTAAGGTTGACACACGTGCGAGGGGAAGGGATGGGCAATGTCGACTTACCTTTGCTGCAGTGTAAATTGCAAACTAGTGAACACGCTTCGGGGTGGGGTGCCGTCGCGCAAGGGACGAATCCCACATCACTTTTGAGAAGTGAGCAGACTTGGCAGTAAAAACAGAGTTTGGAAAGGATATTGCCTTACTTTAATCACAGAGCACGGTGGGGCTCTTGTACAGTTATATGGAAGGGACGTGGATGGGGAGTCGGGCCTAAATAGCTAAAGAAAAGTGCTGCATGTTCGAGGGGCGGCAGAATGGATTGTTTGGACCCGCCATACCCTTTATGCAGGGCCAAGAAGGGGTGCACAAGAGGATGAAAGCGGGTGGCTCAACTTTTATTCTGATACCGTGGAGGAGTCTCTATCCTCTCATACCGGTTGGAAGCAGTGCGTGGCCTGGCGGGGCAGGGTTTTGATGCCAACTTGTTTGCAGTGGGGACTGAGAAGAAGGGATGCACTCGGCAGGGGGCGGGGTCAGGGAGGATTGAAAGCTAGGTGAAGGGTTAATACTGCCTGTTCTGGTTCACAGATCGGGGTTTGAGGTGGACTACTACCGATTAACTTCCATTCAAGACCAATTAGAGGTTTGGTACAGCTATATGCTTTGGGGTGGGCAGTTCCTGTCTCAATCTCATGGGACTGAATCGCAACGCACAGACTTGGGAGGCGGACATGGGGGGGGGGGGCGAGGGTTAACATTGCTTTACTGTAGCTGTGGGGCATGGAAAAGGGAATTTAGATGTTTCGATGTTGCTTGGCTTACACGCACGTTAGGTGGGGATGGTTGTATACAGACTTCGGGCAAAAGAGGCAGGTTTGAAAATTAGTTACCTTTAATGTTGGCGTAGGATCTGGGTGACAGAATCAGCATGTTCTAAACCCGGGAGACGCTGCTCACGTCTTCTGCAAGCCTCAGCCACATCCAAAAGTCCTCCCCCAGGGCTTTCTCAAGCAATAGAAATTGTACTGGGTGGCGGGCATGGGCTGCGGCATCTGCTGTCATTCAATGGGCACCCGACAGTCCCTGCTACTCCCTACTAATGGTTCTAAATTAAATTAGCACCCTGCCTAGAAATACTGCACATTAAGTGCACAAGCAGGCCCCATATTTCCATATTTGAAACAGGCACACATATGCTCTGAGGAACGTGCTGGCAGAGCACTCGCCAGATTAACAGCTCTTCCCATGGTCCCAATTCCTGACTCGCCCTGATCCATTTTTCACTCGCCAATTGCGAGGGGAAAATGTACAGCCTGTATATTTCCATATTGTTTAAGTGGGTTAAATGCTCAGTTGTAAGCCTCCAACTACATGGGAGATATCAAACACTTATTTATAAGATATCAGTCAAAAAGTGAAAATAGAGGGGGGTGCGGTTGAGCAGCCCGAAAATGGCCGCCTAGCTGTGGAGCTCCGTGTGGTGTGGACCCAAATCCGGCTTCATCAGCGGATTGCATCACTTCCACCGCACCGAACCAGCCCATATTACTGCCGACATCACTGCGTGTACCGACCTAATTACAGCTGGAATCGTGCACTGGGAGACCTGCCGTGTCTTGCTCAAGTTGGGGCCTGTTCGCGAGGGCCGACCCCGGCACTGCCGGAGGCCCGGCTGGGAGCCGCCTCCGCGGGAAGTTGCGCCGCGGAGACTGTGCCCGCCTGCTCTGGACACTTGACTTCGGCGAGTGGCTGCATCTGTGCTCCCTGCCCCTCCTCGAGTGCCCTGGCGTCTTTGCCATCTGGCCGCGCTGCACCAGAGGGCCAGGAATGCGCCTGGGCTGGTGCCCGCCTCAGCCCCTCTTCCCTGCTCTTTGGTGCCACGGCCTCGCCCTGTACGGCGGCCGGTGTCTGCTGGTGGGGGGGGGGGGGGGGGGGGGTGGGGGAAAAAAAAAAAAAAAAAAAAAAAAAAAAAAAAAAAATCGCCCCTGGCCGGCCGCGCCTTGTGACCTCGTGCGGGTCCTGGGCACGACACATTGGAAGCTGACATCCGTGGGACGCAGCGTCATACCTTGCGGGTGGTGGCCTGTGCCCGCGAACCAGGTGAGGAGCTGGGGGGCGTATCCCCCCATTGAACTCTTCCACATTCCCTTGCGGGAAAAGCGCAATTCGCCTCCTACTGGTATCCTGCCCCCCCCCCGCCCTCATGTTAAGCTGGAAATACTGGCGGCAGAAGACACCAACATAATGTCATTAATACTACACCGGCAATATGTACAGGATTCACCTATTGACCCGGTTGGGACCACTGTGCACGCTTGGGGTCGAATATTCAAAGCAGGTGCCGAACAGCAGCCGTACTACAAGTGGCTCCCCGCTTGGCGATTTCCCAGACTACATGGAGGCCGGGCCACTCTGGTTCAGCATTGGAATATCTGCAATTTTATAGACTTCGCGCCGCCTACCGAACGGCCAGGCCTGGTTTCCCTAACGAACCCCTGGACTCCCGAGAGATTACTTGCATTGCTAACACGGGCGGCTCCCGCGGGGTGTTCTTTTCACTGTACAAGCTCATGCAGATGGGTGCCCCGATCCAACCCCCCCACCCCGGGATGACAGGGCGGCTGAGTTGGAGCTCACCGACCACTTATGGGGGAAAATGTGCTCACACACTAACAGAGTCTCCCTCAACTTCTGCTAACAAACCATACAATATAAACTGTTAAACAGATTGTACTATACCCCGCGCAGGATTTCCAGATTTACACAAACCACCCTGCAACCCTGCACTCGTTGTGGTGCAGAGGGCGCTGGTCACTTACACATGTTCTGGGAATGTCAGAGGCTGGCTGAATTCTGGGGCAAGATCAATGAGACACTATCCGCAATCAGTAACACTGTTATTGACCCAGACCCGATGGGTGTTCTGTTTGGGATGTGGCAGGTTGAGGGGGCCCAACAAATGGCTAAATTCTTAAATGTGGGCTGCATCGTAGCCAAGAAATGTGTCCTGGAATGAGGGGTGGGAGGAGAGGGACTCTTCCAATTCTGTAGAAGTGGCTAAACCTACACACCTGGTCCCGTAATTGTGAAGGAGTACATTGGTACGATTCCAGCTCGCTCTCGCCCCAAGAACATTTGGACTGGGTTCAACAGCTACCTCCATAGCCTGGACAAGACTTCCTCTGCAGGGGGGGTCCTCCCTGAACTCTAAAGCACTGCGCTACACTGTATGTTAATTACCAACAGTGCCACTGCACTAGTCCCATCCCACCTAGATAATATATCTCCCGACACTCTGATTTATGATATATGGCATTTGTAACGTGCCTATACACAAGTGTTTCAAGGCGCGACGAGGCAAAGGGGGGGGGGGGGGGACAAGGGGAGACAGACAGCGATCCTACTAGGCCAGGTGTCATTCAGATCGCGCAAGGATAGAGGGGAAGGGAAAAGTACAGTACGGGGTTAGTAGAATACAAGATAAATAATAGGGCCAGCTGGTGGCAAGTGCAAGGTAAGTGCCGGGAGGAGGGGCTGTAGGATACAGAGAGTCCCGTAGTGCAGTGAGGCAGTGCAGGAAGAGTGGCTGGCCCAAGGACCGAGATCGGTGAGTGGCCCAGTTGCAGATTCAGTGCTGGTTCAGTGGTTTTAGCAGGGGAGAGAGGGAGAGAAAGCGGAGGCAAAGAGGAAGGTTTTGAGGTGCTTCCGGAACCGGAGATGGTTCTCCTCAAGTTTCAGGGGTGCAGGAAGGCTGTTCCAGAGGGAGGCCCCTGCTGCGAAGAGAGATCTACCCCAAACTCGTTGCTTGGAGAAGCGGCTGACCCAGAGGGAGTTGGAGGTGGATGAGCGAAGAGCTCGAGAAGGAAGATATTTAGGAAGAGAGAGTTGAAAGTATTTGGGCCCAAGGCCCCAGAAGGCCTCGTGGACAATGCAGAGGGTTTTGAACTTAATCCTCGCAGCCACTGGGAGCCAGTGTAGTGATTTCAGTCCTGGAGAGATACGGTCCCTGGGCTTGAGGCCAAGGACAAGTCTCGCAGTCCTGTTCTGGATGAGTTGCAAAGGGCTGAGAGTAGAGGCAGGCAGATTTAGATAGAGGCCGTTACAGTAGTCAAGCTTCACTGCTCTGCTTAGATCACTACTCTATATTGTGAGCACCCAATACCCGATCATGCCACCCAATTCACCTCCACACGAATCAACACAAACCATCTGACATGATCACCTTACCCTGTACTGTTGATCAGAGAAACCTCAAATTACGTGCCAGACTCCTTAGGCTATATGACCCACTATCTAGAACGTCCCACAGTAAAGTTAGTACTAGCAACCTCTCTCACCACCCCCTTCAACTGAACTGTAGACTCTTCCGCGAGCCTATCAGTACCATTCCTAAAAATTTGCCACTACCTCCCGACACCAACACAACATGGGACCAAGGGAGCACTTATAAATGCATGCTCTATGGTAGCCCATGCAATAGACATCGCTGACCTACTATAATGAAGATCTGGACTTCTTAGCTATCACAGAATTGTGGCTCCATCCAACAGCAGGCCCCGCAATCATGTTAGCCATCCCAGACGACACTCTACTAAGACTTGATTGTGCCACCTCTCTAGGCGGAGGTCTTGCCATCATAGCCAAAACTAAACTTTCACTGACAATTGCGCCACTTGCTAACGTAGGCTCATGCGAATCCCTAACCGCTAAGCTTACCTCAGCTAATACACAGTCCATCTCCATCCATCTCATCTACCTCTCACCCAGCCCTCTAGGATCATTTGAAGACGACCTTACAAACATCCTTTCAAACAACCTCAAGAATTCCACACAAAGTATCCTACTAGGAGACTTTAACCTTGGTCTCTATGACCCCTCAGATGTTAATGCCGCAATAATACCTTAGAGGAACTAGGATTTACCCAGAAAATCTCAGTCTACTCATACTAAAGGCAGAACTCGGGACTGGTTAGCTGTGCATAACTGCCCAGTCCTAGTCTCAGCTATACTACCGCAGCCTTGGACTGACCACTACCTGATCTCGTTCACTTTAGAGGCGACATCAGTGCAATCAGATAGCATAGCTCCAGCTGTCCAGACCAGAAACAAAAAGATCACCACCCCTGAAAACCTGCTCCCACTGATCTTACCGACTCTGAATGCCATCCCAGATAACACAGATCCCTTCAGGATGGTTGACCTATATAATAAAGTCATGCTCTCTTCCCTTGATGACATAGCTCCCTTGAAGTTGAGAAAGAGCAAACCCCGAAAACATATCAATACTTGGTTCTCTCCTAGCCTTAAAGCCCTCAGACAGGAAAAGCGACGATGTGAAAAAACTTGGAGATCACATCCCTCTGAGAACAATAAGAAAAACCAGAGTACAATAGCCTCCCAATATAAAAAAAGAAATTATCTTGGCCAAACAAATGTCCTACAGCACTCGAACTAGAGAGCTTTTTACTATACTAAAAGGAGGTAGAATCACACACCCAAGTACCCGATTCTTGCCTCAAGGATAAGAATTGGTGCACGGGTATACAAAATGCCTTAGCCAACAAAATCACCTCCCTCAAGACGAAGATAAGCATTAAAAAAAAGATTCCCTTCTCGCTTCCACCAAACCTAGCATCCTGATCCCTAAAATGACACTCCCCATTCGATCGCACACCCCCGCGCCTAATCCCCACTTCAACTTCCACAAAGTATCTACTAAAGAGGTTGAAAATGTCATCCTCACCCTCAAACCTTCGAATTTCCACGGGGACCTTTGCCCTACACAACCGATGAAGGATGCGGCTCGTGATCTCGCACCATTTATTACTAAACTAATAAATGCGTCATTCACTTCAGGCACCGTACCTAACAATTTGAAACAATCCTGAGTCCTCCCCCTTCTCAAAAAAAACAACTTAGACCCTGCTACCGCTACGAACTATCGCCCCATCACTACAGTACCATTCCTCCTTAAAATCCTCGATAAAATAGCATATCAACAAATCCAACATTACCTTGAACACTTCCATCTCCTCGGAGTCCGACTATCAGGCTTCAGGCCTCAACACGGTACTGAAACCGCACTCATAGATCTCAAGGCACAGATAGATGAGCTAAGAGACAAGGGTAAGACTGCACTATTACTACTCCTTGACCTCTCAGCCGCTTTCGACCTGGTCGACCATGAGATCCTATGCAGCCAGCTACAAAAAGCAGCCCATTTCTCTCATGAGGCAACCGGTTGAATCCAATCCTTCCTAAACAACCGCACGATGAGAGTCTTCTCCCCTCTAGTAGCAGCCAACCTGTTGCCCATTACCTGTAGCGTGCCCAGGGGATCCTGCATATCCCCGACCCTATATAACATCTTCACAAAGCCCCTTTTTGATGGTCTGGGTATCACCTACATCAACTACGCCGATGATACCCAGATCCTGATCCCGCTGACGGGGGATTATGACAAGGATTTGGCCTTCGTTAACAAAGTGTACCTAATCATCCAGGCATGGATGGCCCTACATGGTTTATGCCCGAATGATGACACAACAGAACTCCTCATTCTAGGGTTATCCCAAAATATCACCAAACGAGACCCAAACGACTCCTCTTTTGTAATCGACAATAATATCACCGTAGCCAAGGAGGTCAAAACCCTTGGCTTCTACCTAGATTCCACTCTCACCTTCAAAAAGCAAGTTAATGCTATGGCATCCGCCACATCTTACACTTGCAAACTTATTAGAGCAGTCAAACCATTCCTCTCACCTTCCAATTGCATCACCCTAGCCTTGGCCCTGATCCTCTCCAAACTGGACTATTGCAATGCACTATATGTAGGTCGCAACAAATATATCACTAACAAAATTCAAATCTTACAGAATAACGCACTAAGAGCAGCCCTTAACGTCCCAAAGAAAGCCCACATCTCTGAGACCAGAAGGTCTGTCAACTGGCTATCCACCAAAGACAAAATCTTCCTTAAATCGGTCTCTCTGACCCATAAATGCCTCCACCGAGCAGCCCCTCAATACCTTATAACTAAATTCACCAGACAACCTTACTCCCGCCCTACCAGAATGGTTAATTCCAATCTCCTCCTTGTGCCCAGATTTAAACGTACTATGTTTGTAGGGAATAGCTTTCCTGTAAAAGCAGCGCAATTCTGGAACTCCCTACAGGGAAGACCTCCCCTACTGCCAATTCAGATCAAAGACCATTCAGTGGCTCAAGGACCAGGATATATAACCCCTGCCTGCTGCGCCACATTACCATGACTGCAAATCTGAACGCACAGATTGTCATCCATCTGTTCTGTGTAATTACAATTTATGCTATAACCTTTATTTTGTATCTGTATTCTCTTGTAACTCATGCCTCACCGGCTTTCATTTTCCTTGATGCTCCAGCAATGTAACCTCAGCTGGATTTCATCCTCTGTATATAACAAGCTTCGCAAACCTCTTGATGCCTCTGCGCCCTGCTACCCTCGGGTTAGGTGCGCACTATAAATAAATAAATACTAAATACTGATGCACTGTGTCTCACCGCAATACCTTGCTTTTTACCCGTTACATCACTGCATTTTGCTACCAATGTATTCCTTGACACATGTATTGTACTCATTAGTTGCTCTGATGTATGTGTATGCTATATGCCGCTGCCAACAAAAATAAGTTAAAAAAAAAAAAACGAATACAGGGTTCCTCTTCAAGAATACACAGTTGTGTAAATAGCAGTAAAAAAACCCAAAATGATATATATATATATATATACACACACACACACACACACACACACACACTAGCAATATTGTCTCATCCTATATTGATTGAAAATATCTCCAAAACTTGATAGATCACCAAGCCATTTTGTGGTTTGTTGAACGGCATGAAGCCGAGGTATACATAGTGGTCCACCATCACGTCAGCATTTAATTCCCACACAGTTCTTATCCTATCTCGCATTATAAAAGGGTCATCACTTCGATTTCCAAGTCATTCTGCCTCGTATAGGAGATTACTTTGTGAAGACTATGCTGGAGACAATAAGGTTTTAGTCTAGAATGACCCAATCAGCATAAACCAGGTATCAGAGCCAAAGAGCTGATGCAAGGAGGGAAGGCTCTTTCCTTGCTTAGGGAGTAGCCATGGTCTGCTATATACAAGTTAAAAAGAGCTGTGCCAACTCGCATCCTTGGCGTAACCCCCGAAATGTACTAACTGCTTCGGACATCAAACCCATCCTATCTAAACCAACCTTGATTTGTGGGTCAGTATGGTTAGGATTTCTAACAAAGTATCTGGAATGTCCCAGCCAGAGAGCCTAATTCACAGCCTGTCACGGTTGACTATCAAAAGCCAATGTAAAATCTATAAGGCTATGCACAAATGCCTTCTCCTTGCTCGACTTATATTCAGTACGAAAGTCAGGAGGAATCAGTTTAACTCCATGCCCATACATTTGCGAAAGCCAAATTAGTTTCGGCCTAAATGATCAGATTCTTGAGCCTACTCGTTTAAGTCTTTTAGGACTATAGATGGAAGGATCTTTCTCCCAACATCCAAAAGGGAAATGGGACGATAGCTTACAGGCTGCATCCTATTACCCGTTTTGAATTTTGGCACCAGATACTAACAGGCTTAAAGCCCATAACACTGGATCCTCTTCAGTGCATAATTAGAAGACAATCCAGGAGTTCTGCAATGGACGGATTCACTTTTTCAATAAGGTTTCAGAATATCACCTAGAACAAAATTCCTGCATCTTGCCCTTACATTGGATACCAGAACGATTATTGCCACCAAGTTGCGCATATATTGTCAGCCCACCCTCCGTCTCCGATTGGTGCTTTTCATTCAAGCAGCTGAGCCTACCGGCCCGCATTGCACGCACACTCCCCCATTTTTTATCTGCCGATTCTGGCGAGTTGTGCCTCGGACCCTCCTGGGCCTCTAGTTTTCATACTGTCACCTGATTTGTGGTGCCCCTCAGGCCCGTTTGCGGTCAGTGTAGCCTCCCTCAGCCTTCCGTGTTTCCCTCCACATCTCGCCTCCCAGCCCGCCCTCCGTCCCCGATTGGGGCTCCATCTAGATCATAACTGACCCTCACAAAGCAGCCCTCTGCCGTGCAGCCCGTGTGGCTAAGGGCAGCTCCAACAGAGGCGGCTGCACATCGTGTCTGCAGGTGAGCAGGGGAAGCCAGTGGCCAGCCGTCAACCAGCAGCGACTAGTACAATTGTGGCCTGGGTGGGGAGTAGAGCAATTACTCTACCCTGGAAATCCGGACATTTAGCAAACATACCTACACCTGTACAATACTGTGATTACTTTCCTCTGCCTCCCTCTCTCTCTCCCATTGTACAGGACACTCAATAGCTGTGATCACCTTGTACACAAAGGTAGTTCGGTTGTACCTTGTACTCAAACTGCATTGTGAAACTAGGCCTCAACCCTTAACAGTCATCTAGATGCCATGTCACTCACAGGCCACAACAGTGCAGCTCCCTGGCACACCACTAGCCCCAACGAGACCCACTTCAGTCTTTCACTGCCCCGCCATCACAAAGCCCACCACCCTTCCACAGTGCCCCTTTAACTTGCATCCTTCACCCGCTTTGTTCCCCCACCCCCCTCAAACTTTCACTCTCCCCCAGCCATAGATCCGCTCCACACAAATAAGCGCGGAAAGATTGAGAGACTGATAAGAGAGTACCCCCAGCCCCCCAACGAAACACACCAGAGAATGCAGCAAGACACCTAATATGCCTATCGCACTCCAAACACGCAAGCAGCCAACCCTCGACACTGCCCACTCACATTCTCCCCAATCAACCACACACCACCCCCAACTCCCACCTCCCCACCATTCGGGCAGCAAGGGAAGCTCTAGCCAATACCCCATTCACCAGAGAACCACCAACTCTCTCCCATACACCCATGACTGCCCATAATGCAAGGAAAGGGCGAGACTGAAGGTACCCAATGCCCCCCCCACACTCCCTAGCATCACCCATTCTCCGGCAGTTCACAACCACCGCATTACAGGAGCGAAGCCTAACCGCCCGCACCCAACCCTAGCTCTTCGCCCCATCCCCTATTGCCCACCTGTTCCCTCTTTCCTGCACTCCACCTGCCCCCTTTTCATCCCACCACTGCCAATCCCCACAGCAGACACCACCTCTCACCCCCAACTCTACCCACTAAGGCATCCCACCAAATATCTTGCAGCCTCATCAACACCAGGTCAGTTTCCAAAAAACAAACGCCACATCTACGACCTCATCACAGAAGAAAACCCAGACAACCTATTCATTACTGAGACCTGGTTCTCGGAGGACTACTAACACCTCACGCGCAAGACTTTTCCACTGGGTTACATTCCCACCGTTCGAAACAGATCACGAAGGGGAGGAGGGCTTGAATTATTACACAAAGACCAATTCAAGCTAATAACCAAAGAGACCTCCGCCAGCACCACAGACTACGAATCCCTCCTGGTAAAACTCCAACTCGCACCATCTGCCCCACACAGCTTCCTACTCATCTACAAATCCCCCCCCCCCCGGCTATAACAAAAACTTTGCAAATCTGGTTGGTGAAGCACTGACCTCATCCTACACCAAACCCTCACCATCCTAGGAGACTTCAACATATGGTTCGACTCCACATCAAACCCTACGACCAGATCACTCAATCTGAAACACCACACATCCACTCACACGAGAGGCCACACTCGCCGCAATATTCAGCACTTATCTACCTAGCCCCCGCACCCACCCCCTATCATGGTCCGATCGCTCAGCACCGTTTCACCATACCACTCATCACTGGGGTCAGGGTCCAACATCCCACATCCACCACCAAACGCCCCACTACTTTACCACTATGGAACAAAGTGGTAATCACCCCAGATCTTGACTTTTCACTCCGCAACTCACTTTTCCTCACGGAAGGACCCCCAGCAATAGATTCCTTAGACCTCTGGCTTACCAATGCCCTCAAATTCCTCACCCAGTCAAAATGTTCCTCGCAGAGATCGGGGCCATCGCCGAGGTGGTTCACCTCAATCTCGAAACTCTCAAGCACCATCTGGAAAGAGCCTGGAGAGCAGAGCATTCAGCCCAAAACAAAACCGCCATAGCAAGGACAACCAGAATGTACAGATCGTAAATCAGAAAAAGCAAGAAATCATTCTATGGGAACCAAATCCAACCCAAGTAAGGAACTACATAAAATCATAGCAGAATTCAAATCCCCCTCATGCTCATCGCCTGTCCACTCCAAGCTCCCAGGCCTTAGGCGACACCCCCTCTCGCTTCACTTCTACAATGCCGCCAACCAAAGACAACATCATCATCGCCAAACTAAAAATCCTACCGCCACCGCCCCTCACACAAACCTCGCCACAATCACAACCTTCTTGGACTCTTTCTCTGCCATCACACATGAAGAATTCCCGTCGCTGGTAGCAGTCAGCCGTTAGTCAGGCTCCCTGGAAGACATGTGCCCACCCACAATGCCCAAAAAAATACTAACCACCTGTGCAGGCAACGTCGCACGAGCAATCCTTGACTACTCGCTCACAACAGGATCCTTCATGAAAGCCCTAAAAACGTGCTACACCTAATCCATTCCCAAAAAATGGACTCTTGACACACCACCCCCAAAACTACCGGCCCATCTCCAATACGCATTTCATCGCCAAACCGATTGACAGCGTGGCCTACAAAGAGCTTGGCCAATTTGCCGCAGCCAACAATCTCCTAGACCCAGCACAATCAGGTTTCAGACCAGTAAGGGGAACAGGAGCCTGCCCTAGTCTCCATCTGGGACGACCCAAAAAGAGCAGCCGACGCAGACGGCTGTGCGGTTCTCATCCTGCTGGACCTCTCTGCAGCCTTCGATAGCTCAAATTTATCACAAATCATGCACCTCCACACCGCGACCAGTAAGGAATGGGTCGCACAAGGAGTATCCCTACCCCCTCCCCTAATTTTCAACTTTTACCTAAAACCCCCCACCCGCAATCATCCACTCATATAACCTTACCTGCTACAAATATGGACACCCAGATCATCCTCAAAAGCCCAAAATCTCAAAGCTCTGGCTGTCCAGACCGGTTGTCCTGCCTCTCTGATATTGACCACTGGATGACAACCAACCACCTCATCCTCAATCCGGGGAAAACTGAAATCCTAGTCTGCAAGAAAACTGCCCTCCTCCCCCAACCGATTCCATGGCCTCAAGCCCTAGGACAAGCACCGGCAATCTCCAACGTGGCAAAAGACTTGGGAAGCACATTGGACTCAGACCTATCCCTCACCCAACACACCACTACCGTATCTAAAACCTGCTTCTTCCAGCAACAGATTCTCAGACGTATCTTCCCTTACCTCACCTACCCCCTCCCCTGCTTGTCGGCCATCAACTCCATCATCCTATCCCGGCCAGATTACGCAAACAGCCTTTTCCTAGGCACCCCAACATCTCAACTAACACCAAAGAATCCAAAACGCAGCAGCACGCCTGCTCACTCCACTGGCTCCAGATTGGTTGATGCACTACCTTAAAGCCATGTGCATCAACCACCGAGCCGAACACAAGTTTGGAACGGATTTCCTTCGAAACAAAATCATGGCCTACCAGCATTCAATGAACCTCAGATCTCGCACAGCAATTCAACTAGTGGTCCCAACTCACATCTTCGAGGCTGGGCGGATCCTCCTTCTCCGTCCAAGCGCCAATCAGCTGGAACTCCCTACGCATATACACCAATACTGAAAACCATCTGAAATTCAGAAAGGCCCTAAAATGATGGCTCTTCCGATAATATCCCACCCTGAACACCACCCCCCCTCCCTCGAAAACCCACCGTGAAGCCAGTCAGGCCTGCCAATCAGGACAGGACACCCTTACACCAATTACAACACAGAGGTCGACAACATTCGCAGCGGCTCACCTTACATACTTTCCCCCTTACACAACATTCATCACCTAACAAGTACACCAGGGAAGCCACCAGCCTTTGCTGGACCACAACTTAATAAACTCGAACACCCTCACCGCCCATGCACTCGAACCCAAGAGACCTTGCCCGACAGAGCGTCAATAATCTGGAACTCCATAACCTCACGCTTTCGCAACACTGAAAAACTATCAAACGCAGAAAGGCACCAAAAAAATAAAATAAATATCCCCCTGAACTCTCATTCCTTGAAACTACACTGCCGAACCCAAAACCCTCTTACATCAACTACAACACAGTGACCGGCAGCTTTCGCGGGGGCTCACCTGACGCTTGCACCACATGCACACCAGTGCTACCTGACAAACATACCAGTGAAGCCAGCAGCCTTTGTGCACCGCCCACCCTCAGACCCTCGCACAAGAGAGACCATGACTAACGAGACAAAAATACCAGGGAAGGCAGAAGCCTTTGCTGAGGCACCGCACAACAAACTCACCCACGCTCACTGCCTCTCAGACCCTCACACTAGAGACCATGAACAGTGAGACCACGCCACCCACACTGAACAAAGATCGCTCCAGCCGAATAACTCCAAAGACTACGGTATGTATACCTTACACTACATCTGTGTGACACCAGCCGCAGGTACAGCCAACCATCCACGCACCGTAGAATGCATCTATGGCTAGGCTTTCCGGTCTAGCACCACACTTAGCCGTCCACACTAAAATATCCAACTTACCTCAACACTGCTGCCAATAGCATACAGCGACTACCAACTAAAGAAATTCGGTATAGCTGGCCACACATCGACTCTCCCAACACTAGCATTCTATCGCAAACCACCAACAATGCCCACCCACGTGCCTGACCTCTGTTGGGCTGCTTAGATGAGCCTAGCAAGCCACCCAAGGACTAGACCGGTGAAAATGCACCTCCTAATCTAACTCCTTAGAATTTTCCAGCACATGGACGGCTGTCACTGAGGGCGTTCCAACCACAAAGCACATTGAGGCTATACAAATGGGGAAAGAGCGCTATATAAATAACCAAATACAATACAATTTGAGCAAAGTCGCACATTTCACAACGCTGGAAGTTCACCTCCAGTTCGGAGCCACAACAGCAAGGCATTATAGGATCTCTATGCAATAGCATGAGAACACACTTTGCATTTATAGCATTTCACAAACCCAGATGGGGTGGAAGGAAGCCAAGTACCATGGGACGCATTCTTGGACAAAGGCAGCAAAAAACTCCTCACCAATGTATCTTTCAAAGACTGGGCTCGTCTAAATGTTAATACGGGCCGTGATGCCAAAAATGATGCTAGGTCTTTATCGATCTTGAGCACATGCCAGTGGCATTGAACAATTGTTCTGGCATTCTGGGATGAACTGGCAAAGGTAACAGTCAGGCGAGCATGCTCACTAATGGCCTGCTTCTTCAATTTGTTCATGGAAAATAAGATCTCCCCGTAAATTTGAGGACACATATCCAAAGCCCAGTTTTAAAAATCAGGAAACTACTTGCGTGATTGAAAGGAACGCTCCTAAAAAGATTATGGGGTAAACAACATTAGAGGGACTGCACACAAAAGGTAGATCAAAACATTGATAGGTTATTTATACGCCGATATACAAGCGTTACAAGGCGCAACCAGTCATGGATGGGAAAACATGGGAGAACCAGACAATCTTACTTGGCCTAGTATCATTTAAATCGTGCAAGTGTGCAGACAAGAAGTGCAGGGGAGAGGAAGGGGGAGAAGTGCACCCAGTGCAACAGTGTCCAGGGCTAAGTGCAAGGAAGGCAGGGCCTCCAAGGGGAACAACTCTAGGTGGGAGTGCAGGGGGGTCTGAAGGCAAGTGCTAGGGACTCGATAGGGTGGGAGGTGGCAGGTGTCCTGTATGACTCAGAGGAGCACCGGGCAGCAAGTCATTGTAACTGAACAGGAGGAAGGGAGGGACAGCAGAGGGAAGGAAGAGAGAAAAGGGAGGGGGGCGGGAGGTTAGCAGGGGAGAGGCAGAGACGGAAGAGGAGAAAACAATGGCCTTGAGGAACTTCCAGAACTTAAGGAGGCCCGGCTCAAGGCTGATTATGGCAGGGAGGCCATTCCAGAGGGATGCACCTGCAGACGAAAGATCTACCACCCAGTCTCTGCTTGGAGAAGCGACTCACCCGCAGAGAACTGGAAGCAGACGAGCAGAGGGCTCTGGAAGGAAGGTACTAGGAAATGAGCATTGGCCCAAGAAAGCCTTGTGAACGATGCAGATGGTCCTCAACTTGATCCTTGCAGCCACTGGAGGGATTTCAGAGCCAGAGAGAGATGCAGTGCCTGGGCTTGAGGCCAAGGATAAGTCTTGCATTCCTGTTTTGGATGAGTTGCAGAGGGTAGAGTTAGGTAGATTGAGAAAGAGGCTGCTGCAATAGTCAAAGCTAAAGAGAACTAGGGCTCTGGAGACAGAGCTTTTCAGGGGGTTGGGGGGAGAAGGTGAGAAAAGGTAGAATACCTCTGAGGAAGTGCAGTTGGAAATGGGACTGTTTGTAGGTGTCCGTGATGTGTGAAGAGAAGGAGAGAGTGTAGTCGAATTTGACCCCACGTCTTTTTGCCTCACAAGGGGGTGAGGGCATAGGACCAAGGGAGGCTGGTCAGAGTAAAGGGGAAAAGAAGGGGTCCCCATGAGAAGGATGCCAGTCTTACTGGCATTAGGGCAGAGATCATTAGAGGTGCACCATGCCTGAAGAGCGGAAAGACATCCGGGGGATGAACAAGGACGACGGAGAAGATCTGCATAACACTGAAAGTTAAAGGAAAAGGTAGAGATCAGGCGGGCCAAGGGGGACAGATAAACATTGAAAAACAAGGGCAAGAGGATAGATCCCTGGGGAACACCACAAGCTGACAGTGTGATGGAGGAGAAGAATAATCCAAGTTCAACCTGGGAAGGTCGGTCCAAGAGAAAAAGAGGATAGTCACTCCAGAGCATCTCAGAGACGGGTGATCACGATGTTGCGGTTCACTGTGTCAAAAGCAGAAGAAAAGCTTGAGGAGAATGAGGACAGAGAAAGAGTCATGGTTGGAGAGCAGTTTCCATGCTGTTTATGGAGACAACCAACAGATTCAGTGTGGAGAGATAGCTGGAAGGTGGGCAATTTCTCCATGAGTTTGCCCATGAAAGGAGTGATATAAATCGGGCGATAGATTGCCGGGATGGAGGAAAAAAAAAAAAAAAAAAACAATCGGCAAAAGACATTTTGAGCAGGGAGTGCTTGAAAGAAGAGGGGAAATCTCCAGTGGCAAAGGAGTGGTTGCAGAGATCGGCCAATTCTCTTACTTTCTAATAAAGAAACTTATTTAAAAATACTTTTGTGGTTCATGTACAGTGATCTGAGGGGTTGATTGAGGGATCGTTCCCGACACCACTGGTGGGATTGTGCTCCGTTCAGTGTACTTGTTTACATATCCACTGGCTTGATTTTTGTGCTTTGTTGCTAGTTGCTTCCCCTCTTGCCAGCGACGTAGGGGGTACCCATCTACTGTATTGTTGTACTCAGGTATGTAGCAACGTGGCTTCCCTCCATTGTCTATCAAGTCTAAGAGGGATATGATGATCAACCTGCCCTTCAACTGAAAGCATTATAGCTTATACTGCATCCGTGGTGGTTTGGGAAGGTTAGCATGGACATCTCGTTTTAACAGTGGGTATTTCCCGTTATTGTAGGGGTGTTCGTTTCTCTGATGTAATGTGCCGTCACTTGCTTTGATGTCAAAGACTATGCAAATAAGTACTCCTAGCAATTATAACTGTAGGACTCTGACAAGTTCGAAGTTACTAAAGCGATTTAGGTTTACCTTAAACCCCACTTCCCTCCGCTAACCCAAATCCTGTCCGATCGGCCTCAGCCCAGATATGCCACAGTAGTGTTAACTCTTGTGTACATGCACAATGCAACTTACCGGTTGCCCATGAATACGTGATTGCTCCATACCATGGACAAGGCAAGCAGATGGTCCAGGCGGCCGGGCCCTTCGTACTTGTGCAGGTGCCGCACGATGAACTGTTTGCGGGACTCCCATTGCTTATCGCTCTCGTGGTACTGGCGTACGAGCTCCAAGTGAGCGTAGGAGTTAGAACCCTGGGCGCCTCCATGCCGGGCTGCCGGCGGATCACTGCCTGCTCCGCGCTGCGCCATCTTAGGTCCTAACACAGCATGATGGCCGCCAAACTTCGCATAGCCTTCTGGGTAGTGCGATGCTTGCGGGGGCAAGGAGCAGCGGCGCCCTAACACTGACATGAGACTGTAACCTGTCTCAGCACAGGGAGCGGTTTATCCACGCCATGATCAGCGACCGGTGACAGTTGCACATAAGCCCATAATAATACTACATGTGGTCAATAGTGGCTAGCATTGTCAAGCAGCGTCACTGGCGACGTCACTCCATTCGAGAAAGACTGAAGCAATTGTAAGAAACTAATGGCAATAAAAGAAAGACACAAGGCGTGAAATAAAAATACTAAACCCAGCTGTGACGTGTTCGTAGAAATAGAAGAAAGACTGGCATATCGGGACTGTTCTTGGGTATAGTTAGCCGTGTTGTGCGGTAGTCCTGGTTCTGACGCCAATCCGATTAGAATCCCCCAACTAACTTCTCTATACAACTAGAGGCTTGTACAGCCACAAAGGACCATTACTCCTGTTTAACCGTTTTATTCAGCAGAAAGGAGCCCTGATGCAAATGATTCTTCGCGAATTCGCTTCGTACGAATTTTGTGCATGTTACACCATTTTTATGTTCTGGCAAATCTTTCTAATTAAAAAACTTTTAGAATGATAATGTGTTTATGTGGTAGCATATAGTATAGCCAAATGAAATGGCTCCTGTGTTGTGATGCGTGTTTAGAGACACACCCTGTAATGGAAAACACACTTTGTATGTGTGCATGGAAATATGCTTTCTATTAATGTGCATAAGTAATTCTATTTCAAGACCTGGATGCTCGTATTATGCTTGCTCTTCTTTACTGAAAGCATGAGCAGCATTTTTAACAATACAACATTCAAAACTATTTAAAAAAAAGAACTACCATTTTCTATGACTATTTATTTTATTTGTAAAGCACATAGACGCGGCCCACAGGCATTGCAGCGCTAGGCATAACAAACGCATATAATACAAAAAACAATTCAATAAGTTTACTGTCCCGCCAGGGACTGTAGTGTGCACGGTCTGTGCGCGGCTCACCAGCACAGAGCGGCCCCTATAGAGGAGCGGAGACACAGAGTGCAGATACATCTTTATTTCACAATGTTACTCCCCATACTGGCTTCCTCTGCATCCCCTGCCCCTCCGCCCCCACCCTTCCTTGTCGTCACTTCCCCAGATCACGTCACTCGGCCGAGGCCAATGATGTCACAACCTGCCCCTTTCATAGCGTTATTCTAATATTCTAGTCCATCTCTTCTATGAGTCGCTGTGTTCCCATACGTGCCCTTTGTGGTCTTCTAGTCTCGCTCACCTGAGAGTGCCTTGGCCTTCAGGGTGAAGGCACCATCTCTTGTTCTCCACTGGAATCCTCCCCATCTCCTTCATATGGGGCATCCCATTCCCTGGGATCAGAGTCCTCCTCTTGGGCATGTGTCACAATGACTCCTGGCATCCTCTTGAAATGTGATGAGTTGCAAACTAATTTCATCCTTTCGCCTTCTGCCATGATGAGGGATACCTTGACTTGAGTAACCGTCAATGGCTCACTGTCGAAAGCGGCTGTGTGTTTGTAGGTCTGGGGGTGGTGCACTATTACCACATCCCCTACTTCAAAGGCGTTACCCCGGGCCTTCCTAGCCTGGTCAGCTCGTTCCTTCATGTTGTCCTTGGCCTCCCTGTCATGTCGCTGCATTTCAGAATCCTTCTCGTATTCGTCCTCTGGGCCAACGACATGGGGTATTTGTGAATGAATGCTCCTCCCAAACATCACCTCTGATGGTGCATTTCCAGTGGTGCTGCGAGGGGTATTTCTGTAATTTCGTAAGAGTTGGTATAGTATCTTTTCCACCGGTTCCCCCGTTAGGCGTGCAATCTGAACATTCAGTTTGATGTTGCTCATAAATCTTTCTACAGTCCCATTTGACTGAGGCCACAGCGGGCTAATTCATCAGTGGGTGAATCCCATGTATTCTGTGAATGCTTTGAATTCTTGCCCAGTGAATGGGGGCCCATTGTCTGACTTGACCACTCGCGTTATACCGAAAGCAACAAACATACGGTCGAGTGCTGGCATGGTGTGGTATGCGGCTGTGGACGGTACTAACTGCACGTCTGGGAATCTGGAGTACTCATCTATTGCTGCCAGGATGTATTCCCCCCTTTCAGTAGGTCTGAAGAAGTCAATTGCTATCTCCTCCCACGCCTTTTCAGGTAATTCTGTCATATGCAATGGTTCTGGATGTGTCCTGGCTCCAATGACTGCGCATGTGGCACATTGTATTAGAAGCGTTTCCACGTATGTGTCCATTTGCGGGAACTAGACCTTTTGACTTAGCATCCTCTTTGTGGACACAATTCCTCTATGTCCCTCGTGTGCAAGTTCAAGCACTTTCTTTTGTAGCGCCCTGGGCATGATGAGCTTGGTACCTTTGAGTAGAAACCCTTCTTCTGATCTGGCAACTCCTCTCTTACTGCCATCAGACTCCCGATGTCCTGTTGTGTGTCCACGCTCATGCTCTCCCCCATTTGTCTGGCTTGCTTCCATCTGCCAGATTCAATGCATCTAAAGATGGTCTGGATAACCTGATCATTTTCAGTCTCTTGTGCGATGCGGGTCAGGGCTGGCGTCCACAACCAACTCAGTTTCTCTCGCTGTGTTGAAATAGGCCATATTTTTGGTGTCGGCTGTCCTTTAACGGATGATTTCGAATGCCTGTTAACACGTGTCTGTCCACTGGAATGTCACGTGTTGCTTCGTAAGGGCTTTCAAAGGCTCTCTCACTGATGCAAAGTCTTTTATATAACGGGTGCAATAACTGGCGAGTCCTAAGAATGACGGGACTTCTGACCCATTTGCCGGTGGGTCTGCCTCAGTGAGATCGGCTACCTTTTCAGGGTCTGGTGTCATGCCTTGAGCCGAGAATACATGACCAAAGAATCGCAGAGAGTGCTTAATGAACTTGTCCCTGTTGAGGGTGAGGTGTGCTTCTTCCAGGGCCGTGCATACTCTTGTCAAGGTGTTAACATGGTGCACCTGATCTTTCCCGAACACCAGGATGTCGTCGCTATAGTTCAAGCAGTTGGGGATATATTTGATGATGTTATGTATTTCAGCCTGGAAAATTTCAGCGGCTGAGGAGACTCCGAAGCTGAGTCGCTTCTAGTGGTAAAGTCATAGATGCGTGATGAATGTCGTTATATATATGGACTCCTCACTCAGTTCCAGCTGGTGGTAGCCTTTATTCAGGTAAACTTTTGAAAATACGGTGGAGCCATTTAGTAGCTGGACCATGTCTGTTATTCTCAGGGCCTAGTGACATTCTCTTAGAATGGTTTCATTTGGTCGCCACATGTCCGTCCACGTATAGTCAGATGTCTTGTGAGTCTCTTTTGGAGACGGGGACGATTGGGGAGACCCATGGAGTGGGCCCCTTCGCCGGTTCAATGATGTCTGCGGCTAACAATTTGTGCAGTTCTTTCTCCACTTGCTTCTGGATGTTCACCATGATGCCCCGGTAGTGTTGGGCTACGGGAGGTATCTGTGTGTCTATGTGTAATTTGATTTGTCGATTTTTGAGTTTGCAGAGTTCTTTGAATCGGGTGGGGAGCAGTTGTTCAATTTTGGCCGACGGGTTATGTATTTGTGGGCCATGAGCCGGTAAAGAACTTGTATTAGACCCATGTCTATTGCCACCTTGAAACTCAGCATGCACCCGCTGTCTGTCGCGACTTTCAGAACGTACATGGGTATTCTTTTTTCCTGATTTTTGTATTTGCACTGTGCCATGAAGTACCCTTTGCATGGTAGCAGAGTCTGCTATCGATAGGGGTAAATGTTCACTTCTGCGGGTCGAAGCATTGGGGCCTGTGGGAGGCTGTTGTATATACTTCCTTGCTGATGACGTTTACCATGGCTCCGGTGTCCACTAGGAATTCAGCGTCCTTGTCATTTACCTGAAGGAGCAGTATTGGGCTTTGTTCAGTTGCAGTTGGGTTCCCCAGTGTATAGGAGGTATCCCTTACATTTGGATTCCTCCCGCCGGGGTTCTCTCCTTCTCTTGCCCTCTTCCGATGACACACTGGATCGTCTGTCTGTCTGTGATTGTTCTACCAGATAACGGACGTACCGTCTGGCTCGCCCTTTGGGCCTGGAGCTTGTCTTCTTGTTTGATCGCCATTCTGCTGGCATTCTTTCTGGTGCTCGGCTTTCTTCCCCCCCTCCCTCTGTGTCTTCCGATAAGGTGGCTCGTAGTTTTGGCTTGTAGCTCTCAGAGGAATTTGTGGTGGTCTCTGCTCGGCTTCGGCTTGCCACTGCCTCCTTCGCCACGTGCTTGACTGCGGTACATGCGGCATACAGCCTTGAAATGGTTGTCCCCTCCGCAGGCTGAGCATTGTTGGCCAATGGCAGGGCAGGTGCCTTTGTGGGGAAATTCGTAACCACAGCGGTAGCAGAATGGCTCCCCATTGTCCTTGAGCGTTGGCGTCGCGTCCGTTTTGTGGACAGTTTCTGATTGAAGTGCTAAAGCCCCATCAGATCTTGCCAGGCGAAGGATCTCTTCCAGTGATTGCAGTTTCTGGAGTAGTCGTCTTCTGAAATCTGCACACTCACATGCTGCGATGATCTTAGAGGTTCGTCGTTAGAGTAATTGTTAGAGTAATTGTTAGAGTAATTGTTGAAGTAATTGTTCAAGTCTCAATTTTTAAAACCTGATGCGCAGGCGCATTACGTACGTGTCAATGGATTCACCCTTGATCTGCTTTGTTGTGTGGAATATGTGGGGTTTGTAATCCACATTTGTGTAGGGTGTAAAGTAGTCTGTGAGCGCTGTCTTTAGGTTGTTGTAGGTGTCGGTGGACCCACTAGGCAGTTCGTCCACAATGTCTCTGCCTTTGGGGACAATGGAGAGGGTGAGTAGGCTGTGCTTTTTTTCTTCTCCCAGGGATCCTGTGGCCCTTATGTATGCGTCGAAATCCCTCACCCACTGTTTCCACCTCCGGATTCGGTTGCTGGTTTCAGAGAGATCAAAGTGCGTGGGCAGTTGTGTTACCAGGCTGTCCTGTAGCCTAACGGGTAGAACTGCAGGTGGTGTGATGGGTTTTCCTCATCCCGACATGTTGGGGTTGTGCTGTGTACTTTACTGCTGCAGATGTGGCATGTGCCGCCTGTAGATGATCACCCACGAGGTCCCTGGCAGCGTGGGCGCAGCGTGGTTTTTCACTGAATGTGATCGGGGATCCTGAATTTGTTCTCCACGCGGTCCTAGACATGTGTTGGAGCTACGAGCGGTGTGTCTTGAACCGGAATGTGCAGGAAGGCATGGGCAGTGCAGTCACCCTCTGATCAACTTCTCGTGTGGAACAGACCGCTCTACCTTTCTTGCAGCGTGTCCTCCCTGCTGACACCGGTATTCTGAAAATGAATGACTTGCAGGATCGCGGGCTGCTTTCCTCACCGGGCAGTAATGCAGCGCTGTGTGCGCCCGCCACTCAGATCCTCGAACCGGGATCGCAATTCCTTGTGAGGCCGCCCGCCCCTTCACCAGTTTACTGCCCCACCAAGGACTGCAGTGTGCGTGATCTGCGTGCGGATTACCCCACACGGCTCCCCAGCCTGGAGCGGGCCCAACAGAGGATCAGAGACACAGAGTGCAGGTACGTCTTTATTTCACAACATTACTCCCCAAACTGGCTTCACCTGCATCACCCTCCCCTTAGGCCCTCCACCCTTCCTTGTCACTTCCCCAGAAAACGTGACTCGGCCGAGGCCAACAATGTCGCAAGAAGGATGTCTCAGAATCGTGCTCAGTCAGGAAGCTGTGGCGGGGGTCTGCTTAGTGGAAAAGTCCGATGACGTTTAAGTGCACATTTGAAAGTCGAGAGACTGGCGCACGCTCTTAAATCCAGGAGCAGGACATTCCAGCATCTAGGTGCAGAGTGCGTAAAGGGTCCCTGTGCAACTATGGCCAGCTTTGAGGTGGGACATTGCAAAAGGTGGGAGTTATTAGATTGGAGGACTCTGTGCGTGGGGAGCATATTCTTTCGATGAGGTAGCGTGGACTCTTGCCGTAGAGACACTTGTGAGTGATGCAAAGGGTGCGATAGGTGACTCTGCTCTCCACTGGGAGCCAGTACAGAGCCCGCCTGGCTTTGGAGACATGATCAGTCTTTCGTAGGCCTTCCACCACGCGGACCGCATTTTTCTGGATTACCTGCAAGCAAAGCATTTCCCCTTTACCGATGCCCTGTAAGAGACTTGCACAGTAGTCTAAACAAGCCCAGAGAATTGCCCTTGCAATAGTGGTGCAGTTGGAAGGGTTTAGAAAGGGCCTAAATTAGGCTAGTAGCTTCAGGTAGAATGCTGAGCTAGAGACGAGACCACTGAGTGGCCAGAAGCATGGAAACTGTTCTCCTAAGCATCCGTGAAGACCTGCTCTTGACACTAACCATCCTTTTGTCCTCATCCTCCTCAATCTCTCTTCTGCTTTTGAAACTGTCAACCTTGCCATCCTGCTCAACCAGCTCCGTAATAACCTGGGTATCACTGATCAGGTCCTGGCGTGGCTGACCTCCTTTCTCTCTGACCGACCCTCCCAGGACCAAGAGACTTGGGTCCTTCCTCTCCTCTATCTTTCTCTCTACCTGTGGTGTTCACCAGGGGTCTAATCTTTCTCCTTGGCTGTTCAACCAATACCTGGCACCTCTTGCCCACCGCATAGCTGCCCTCTGCTCCAACTTTCAGTGCTATGCGGATGACACTCAGCTCGCTCTCGGGCTCCCCTGAGCTGCCTCTTCTCCCTCTCTCATCCCAAATTGTCTGTCCACAATCCAGGAGTGGTGTGCCACCAATGATCTCTGCCTTAATGCCTGTAAAACAGAGATCCTCCTCATCGACTTACAAGCAACTTCCTTTCCTGTCACTCTCTGGCCGCCCACTCTGGGCCCTCTTCCTGCTCCTACCTGTGAGGCTAAGAACCTCAGGTCATCTTCGACTCCTCACTCTCCTTCTCTCCTCACATCTCTGACGTCTCTAAGAAGTCAAACTACCAGCTGCACCTCCTCAGAGGTATTATTCCTTTCCTCACTTTCACCCAGAAGCTCACTGTCTCCAGAGCTCTGGTTCCCTCTAGGCTGGACTACTGCAACAGCCTCTTTCTAAATCTACCTGCCTCTGCTCTCCATCCTCTACAACTCATCCAGAACAGGACTGCAAGACTTTTCCTTGTCCTCAAGCCCAGGGATCGTATCTCTCCAGCACTGAAATCTATTCATTGGCTCCCAGTGGCGGCAAGGAGCAAGTTCAAGACCCTCTGCATTGTCCACAAGGCATTCTGGGGCCTGGGACCGCAATACCTCCAACTCTCTCCACTAAAATATCTTCCTACTCAAGCTCTTCGCTCCTCTAACTCCTTGAGGGTCAGTCGCTTCTCCAAGCAAAGAGTGGGGCCAGAGTTCTTTCTTCGGCTGATGCCTCCCTCCGGAAGAGCCTCCCTGCCTCTCTGAAACATAAGCAGAACCATTTCCGGTTCTGGAAGCATCTCAAGACCTTCCCCTTTGCATCTGCCTTCTCTCTTCCTCTCCTGCTGATTTCCTGCCTGATACATGCACTGGTCACCTGGCAACCCTCTGAATTCGGACCCAGGTCCCTGCCTGTCCAGCTGCAAACCTGCAATGCCTCGGGGTACCCCCTGCACTTGTGGTCTGTATCTGTAACCCTACAGTCCCCTCTCCAGCACGTATTACACACTTGTTGCCTGTACTTCTAACACTCACACTTGGCACCCGTTGGCTGCACTACTTGTTTCCTGATTCCTTGTCCTGCACTTGTCCATCCTCCCATCCCCTCCCCTGGCACTTCTCCCCTTCCTGCTTCCCTGCACTTGATAGATTTGAATGTCACTAGGCCTAGTAAGATCGTTGGTTTTTGTCCTCTGTCTCCCCTCCCTTGCCTTGTCGCGCCTTGAAACACTTGTGTATACCCACGTTATAAACTCCATATCATATCATTGACATGTCACTTCATGGTCAGTTCCATATAAAGCAAATTGATGGTGTCTTGTGCGTGATTCCCTGACAACGGGATAAGACACTGGGTATCATCCCCATAATTTGCATAAACGACCCTTAAGCCCTCCAGCATTTCAAAGAGAGGGATTGTAAATATGTTGAAGAGTGTGGGTGAGACACACACCCCCTAGGGTACTCCACATGAGATAGAAAAGTCCTCAGCCTTTGATTTGTTGTAGAACACTTTAGCTTTCTGCCCAGACAGAAAGAAATTATCCAATCTAACAAGGTGGATTCGGTAATATGGGCATTCCTGAACCCTGATTGCTTTGACCCTAGTATGCTATTGAGTTCCAAGAACTCCTGAATCAGGATATATGCAACCATTTCCAAAATCTTTAGCAGGAATGTACTATTAGAAATTGGGTGATAGTTTTCAGGTTTAGCAGGGTCAAAGGATTTTTTTTAGTAATGGGGAGATCCATGCCTGTTTGCAGCCGGGAAATAAGCTTTCCCGGAAAGAACAGTTAACACATTTGGTGCCCTGAGTAGGCCTTAACAGCCATTGCCAAGCACCAGTCTCCCTAACAGGTGGTGGGTTTAAGCTTGGTTAGGACCTTAGATATTTCTAGTTCAGTCACAGCCCTATACGAGAATGAGGTAATCTGGGGTGTTGGGCTTGGTTTATTTTGATGTCCTTAGCCCTCAGCGTGAAGGGGGGCGCGTTTAGAAGACACCTTTTCTCTGATTAATTTCCACTTTTTTTTATCATAACTGTCTGGATAGTCTCACACCAATTGTCATCTTTAGTGATCTCATCAGCCACTGGACATGGGTTTTCAAGTTCTTTTTAGAATTTTGAAAAGTTCTAGTGTTGGAGGGTGCACCATCAATACTGCTATCATGTGAGTTTTGTTTTGCCTCACATACAGCAGTTTTGTGGGCTTTTGCCGCAGTGGAATAGTTGGTTTTATTATCAGTTGATTGTTCATGTTTCCAAAGCTGAAAGGCCATTCTTTTTGCAACCTTTAGTTTTTGGATCTCCGCCGAATACCATATTTTAGATGGAGTGACCCTTGCCAGGTGCCGTTTCTCGTGTGCTAAATAATACACTGCGCTTGTCATGATGGTTTGGTATGCTTCTGCCAAGTCAACAGCCCTATTGAGGTTTAATTAGTTGTCGAGCGCAGGTGCCAAATGCAGCACCAGGGCTGGAGCAGTGAGTTTACAAGTGTTCCTATATTTGGTCCAGCACCTTGTATTGGTGTTTTTTATTGGTTGAGAGAACAAGGCAAGGAAAAGTGCACAAAAGAGTGATCAGACCATGGACAGGGAGAGACCTCAATGTTTTGTAACTCAATGTTATGAGTAGCCATCCAGTCAAGCACTCTTCCCTTGTTATCCGTGGCAGTTTTGACATATTGCTGAATGCCAAGGTCGATCAGCGTAGAATTGACAAGGTTGGCCATGTTGTCATTTGGGTCTGCAAGCCCTCGGTTCCGGTCCCCTAGGAAGATCAACTTAGATGAGGATTTGAGAATGAGGAGGAGCACATCACTTAGACGAAGAAGAAAGTCTGGCATTTTATCTGGGGGTCAATATATCAAAAAGATGTTTATGGTGGTATTTGGAATAGTAGATAGTTTATCTAATAGAATTTCACAGATGTGTACAGTAATGTCCCCTATTTGGTGAATTCGCAGTGAGGAGTCGTAGTTAAGTGCTACCCCACTCCCCTGGCCCGCTATACGGTCCGATCGCAGGATATTATATCCTGGAGGAACTGCCAGTGTGACGGATGGCCCTGTGGCTGCAAGGAGCCACATCTCGGTAGTGGCGCACATGTCAATCATATGGTCTTTAACATATTCTGACGCGTCTGTGGCATGTCTGACCATAGAACGCATGTTCAGTAGCATGCACCACAACATTTTGGGTCCTTGGACTAAGGTATAAGAGTCTAAGGGGGATACATTGTCGGTAGAGCACGCAGGGGAAATAGTGTCAGGAGAGAGGGGCTCAGGTGTTGTAATAGAGACTGTATTTTCTGATGGTACCTCTGAATTTTGTGTAGTGTGCAGGTCTATAGGGTTGCTCTAGGGCCCCTTATCATTTGCTTTCATATGATCACTAGTCACAGTTTTTGATGTCCCCACCTGTTCCACTTCTGGGAATTCTGGTAGTTAGATTCCTTGCTGTAGGTAGCCCACGTTTCCAGTCCCATGCTTAAATATGTCTATAATATATCCACCCATTTGTTTGCGACCTGGTGGCCAGTTGCCACCTGGTGGCCAGTTGCCACATGAGCTGCCATGAAATTATCCAGGAGGTGCTCACACGGGAGGAAAACCGCAGTGTAGGGAGATGCCTAGGCGCAACAGTCCCGAAAACTCCCTTCCTCAACCAAATGCAAACCGGCAATAACCGGCCTTACAAACGCACCGCCAACATAGTTTTAAGACCGGTTATGCTGGGAGAAGTAGTTCAGAAGAACTACAAGAACACACAGGACCTGCTGTAATCACGCACTGGAACAATTGCAGAATTGAACTCCAGGAAATATTGAGTAAATAGCTTGTTACACTGCTGGGGATAAAATAGAGTCAGCAGTCTATATGGGATCAAACTAGCTGAGGGTTTAGCAGCAAATCCATTTGCTTGCGCAACAGACGAATCAAGCTGTTATTACCCCGCAATTTTGCAGTGTTTTAGCAAGAGTGGGAGAGATTGCTTTGGTAAATGCAGTATGAGACAGGGACACACGGCAACACACTTTTGCTGATGGTATCTAAGTCTAAGCATGCACAATGATTCTCAAATAAGTTTTCCTAATTCAATGTTGTAGTCAAAAGCAACAAAAAACTCTTACTGACAATTTTTGAATCTAAACATGCAAAATAGTCAAGAGTCTCAAAGTATTTTATTTAAGTTAGAAACATAGTTTATTACAAACCTTTATCTATTAAAACCATACTCCAAAATTAAAAACTTTGTCACCAAAATTCCTCAATTCGTACAAACATACATTTCTTTTCTTCCCCAAACTTTATTTTCATTTTCACAAACAATCAGGGTTACATAACATCGGAGTATCGCAAGCTCAATTCTCTGTAACTTATCTTACCATATCAATTTGAAGGTGAGATTGTGATTGTGCATAGCTTCTGAGAATGCAACCATTATAATAACATTCACAACATTTACTGCCCCCCTTCACCTTCCTCCCCCTTAACTGGGTTGGTTCGGACGTCAGCGTCGTTGGTTGCTCTTGTCTATGGTTTGTTCATCCTTTAGGTTACTTGATTACCTTGGCTTTGTCTACAGTGCCAGTTTTCAGCTTGCCCATTTAAGAGGCTTCAGTTCAGGATCGCTCTCATTAGCCGTGGTGTGAAGTAGTAAGCTTCCCTGTCTTTGGTAGTCTATAAATGGGTCCCATATTGCCAAAAAATTCAGATGCTTTCCCTCTCTCAGGGCTCCCACTTTTTCCATTGCTAATATGGTCCATATTTTGACCCACTGGGTTTTTCCAGCTTTGGGCCAGGGTCATCCTGGCCGCCATTAACAATTGAGTGATGAGGGTGGCGTTATTTCCTGTTACCGCATATATTCCTTCGACTTTCGGTCCCAGTAGTATTACCTTTGGGTCCCATCGGACTTGTCGCCCTGTAATTTCTTTCATATGTCCCAAAACCTCTTTCCAATACATGACCGCCTTGGGACAGGTCCACCACATGTGATACAAGTCTCCCCTATTTCCACATAGCATCTAGCAGTTGGGGGGTATGAGGGATTCATTTTATGGAGCCTATGTGGGGTTAGGTACCACCTGGTGCATATTTTGTATGCTGTCTCCTTGACAGTCATGCACTTAGATGTTTTTTGTGCCCTCTACCATATTTGTCTCCATTCCTCCTCTATGATGGGGGTGCCCAGATCCCCCTCCCCATTGTCTTTGTATGAAATGTTGTCCTCGAATTGTGCCCTATCTATTAATATGTACATTTTTGCTACTGCTTTCAAGGGTACACCCTCCTGCAGGTTGAGCTCCAGTCCCACCGGGGCTCCGGTGGACACTTTTTTTTTAACCTCTTGTGAGAGATCCAGTGCCTTATTTGTATGTATGCATAGCTTTCTTTTTCTCCTATGCTGAATTTCTGCTTACAGTCTTCGAATACTAAGGTGGGTCCCTCACGAAAGAAATCCCTCAAATGCATCATCCGTGCCTGTCCCCAGTTTTTCCCAGAACCCGCCCGCATGCCCGAGGTAAAATCTAGGTTGTGCACCGTTGGGGTAAAGGGTCCCAAGCCCGGCGTGATGTGATGTTTTTTGAGTGCTTTATGCCATCCCTTCAGTGATACCCGGGTAGCTTCCAGTAGCTGTCCTTCTGCACCCCTGGCCCAAGCCCGTAGCGCGTGTAATGTTCCTAGTGGGATGTTTGTGACGCCTTGCTCTATTCCCATCCATCCATTTAGTGCATTCCCTCTCATCCATTTCAGCATCGGAGCTATTTGGGCTGCCAGGATATATCTCTTTATATCAGGGACCCAGAGTCCTCCCAATAAGGGTGGTCTGGTCAGGACGCTTTTTTGTATACTAGACTTTTTCCCATGCCACACAAAGGCGACTGCTTCTTTTTGCAGAGCCTTACTCATCTCAGAGAGAATTTCAACCGGGAGGGAACTAACCACGTACAGTAGGTGGGGTAGCAGAGTCATCTTGAGTGCGGCTATGCGTGTAAACTAGGACAGTACCTGGGCACCACATCTGTGTAAGTCTTCTTTTAACTGTTTCCATAGTGGCGTTATGTTTGCCCCATATAGGTGTTTGTATTCTTTTGTTAATAAGATGCCTAGGTATTCTATGGTATTGGGTTCCCAGATTAGTGGGTATTGCGTCTTTAGTACTTCAACCACCCCCTCTTCCTCTGTTACGTTCAGGGCCTTTGATTTGGTGTAGTTAATAGTGATCCCCGATGTCTTGGTTAACTCCCGCAACCTCTCCAATGCTTTGGGGAGAGAGGCAATGGAATCTTAAAGAAACAGCAAGATATCATCGGCATATAATGCGATTTTATGTGTTATTCCCCCAGCCGCCATTCCCTTTACTTCCGGATCTTGTCTTACAATTTCTGCTACTGGTTCCATTGCCATTGCAAAAATCAGACGGGATAGCGGGCAGCCCTGTTGCGTGCCCCTACGTATTTGTATTCTTGTTGTGGGTCTTTCATTGACCATAAAGGCTGTTGAGGGGAGCTGGAAGTTCGCTAGCACCATCTTGACAAAAATGGGGTCACAGCTATATTTCACCAGGACCAAGTTTAGGTATGCCCAGTCTAAGCTGTCAAATGGCCGCGGTGCATCTAGGTCTGCTATAGAAAACTTCTGTCCCGTCCTAGTCCCTAGGTCTATGAAATCCACTACCCACCTAACATTGTCCTGTATGTGCCTTCCTACGAAAAACCCTGCCTGATCCTCATGGATGATTTTGGGTAGTACTTTTGCCAGGATTTTTGCATAAAGTTTGGCATCGCAGTTGAGCAATGAAATCGGTCTGTAGTTTGCGCATTCTGTGGGATCTTTCCCTGGTTTAAGGATCAGGACTGTGGTTGAATTTCCCATGTCAGGCGTAACTGTTCCGCTTTCCCTTATGTGGTTGAAATGTTTTGTTAGTGGGCCTAACAGCTGGTTCCCAAATGTTTTGTAATATCCATTCCCCAACCCATCTGGTCCAGGGGTCTTGTTAGGAGGAAGGTGTGTTATAGCGTCACTTATCTCCTGTGCTGCAATGGGGGCCTGCAAGTTAAGAATGTCTTCAGTAGTTATTTGGGGCAAGGCGAATTTCGACATATAGTGTATTTGTGCTGGTGGAGAGAGGTTCTTACTTTCGAGAAGGCCCTAGTGGAACTTCTCCATTATATCCAGCTTCTCCTCCTCCAATGTGCGTGTTTCCCCTTTTGAGCCGCACTATGTAGTTATAGGACCTCTGTTTATTTAGTTTGGCTGCTAAGGATTTGTTAGTTATCCCCCTGTGCACGTAATATGTCTGCTTGGTGAGTAATAGTGATTGTGCGGTACGGTTGGCAACATGAGTTTCGAGTTGAGCTCTGACTTTACGGAGGGTTCTTAATGTTTTACGTGTTTGTTTAGCTTTGTGCTGCGCTTCTGCCTCCCGTAGTTCTATCTCAAGTTTCTGCTTGATGAGCCCTCGTACGTATGTTGTGGCCTGCAAAATGAATTCTCCCCGGACGATTGTCTTTGCCGCATCAAACATTACTCCCCAGTTTGTCTCTCCGTTATCATTGTCTTGAAAATAGTTATTCAGCATTCATTCAACCTCCAGTTTTTACGGACTTGGGGTCTCCCTTTTACAGGGATTATTTGTAGAATGACTGGGGCGTGATCGGACAGATATTGGACTCCTGTTTGTACCTTGTCAATTTGTGGGATTAGTGTGGCCGAAACCAGAATCATATCTATTTGTGAGTACCCTCTATGGACTCCCGAGCAGTGGGTGTTTCTCTTTCTTCCTCATGGAAAAATCTCCACGTTTCCACGACTTCTAGGTCCTTAAACAGTTTGCACAGTGCCTGCATATTTCTTCTGTCAGCAGTGGTGGGAGGGAGGATTTTGTCTAAGGCTGGATCCATTACACAATTGAAGTCTGCCCCGATTATGATTTGTCCTTAAGAAAAAAGTGTCTACACTTGAAGACACTCCCGTCCCCTGCACACCTTACATACTGAAATAAATCAGTCTATTTTCAGAGTATTTAAACTTTTATATACAGAAATATCTGGTTAAAACGTAAATAACAGCATATATTCGCTTGAATCAAGAAAAACAGATATCATATGGCTTCACATATGGCCAGCATGGAAAACAGAACAAAACAGATGAAGAAATGTACTCCCATCTTTGGAATACAGCTTCAAGCTCTACGTGTTTCGGGGAATAACCCCTTCTTCAGGAGCAGAAGATCTGCAAATACCGATATATACAGAGTTAACACTCATCTCATGGTTCACTCAAAGTTTCACCTGCCTACACAAATTCTACAAAAGCTGTTCATTAAATGTCATGTCTACACACATATACCCAAAGAAGTTATACATGTCATGTGGTTGTTTAATCACAGTAATGCAACTGTTGTGACTCCAAAAGTCGACCTCAAAAAGAATATACACAAGTAAAAAAACATTATTATGTACCTTGTATAGAAAGTGGGCCTCATTACACGGACGGTGGTGGACCAAGGTGCAATTAGCACCTTGGTCCATGCCGGTAAAATACTGGCACCGCCTTGGAGGAAAGGGGAATTACCGCCCTATTCCAAGGTTGGTGGGGCGGTAATTCCCCCTTCCCCCATTTCCCTTCCCCATTCCCATTTTTGCCCCATAGGGCATAATGGGAATGGGGAAGGTGCTAATTACGGCACCGCAAATTGCGGTACCGTAATTAGCTCCCTAGTCCCTTTGCGGGTTGGTTTTTAACGCCTGCAAAAAGCAGGCATTAAAGTCTCCAACCCGCAAAGGGACCTCGTAGTAAGACGGTAAGGGTTAACGGTCACCGGTACCATTAACGGTGACCGTTAACCCTTACCGCCATCCGTGTAATGAGGCCCAGTATTGCCAAAGAATGTTAAATGTACGTCTGTGCATTACATGCACAGAAACCAGGATCCCTGCGGAGACTCCTGCAGTCGTCAGCAAAATGGTATGATTGAAGAACTCTAAAATGCCAAAACACATATATGAACACCAACTAAACAAACTGAACTGTAACAACTTACAAACTAGATTAAAACCATATTCAAGGGCACCTAAATTAAGCCACAAGCCCATCCGTGCACCACCAAAATCAACATAAACCTTTGCCACCACCTCTGCTAAAAACTACAAATTAAAATTGAAATAAAATACCCAACCTCAGTCAAGACCAAACTTGTGAATCTAACCAAACCGCCACAGTGATATATTTACCTCAAGCATATTCCCGCCAACCTATCACAGTGCACTGACTTCAGATGGTTTCAAAACATGGAAAGTCGGCATCTAACGTAAGGCATCCTACCTTTTGTGGAATCGTACTGTGAAACTAATACAATAAACACATAATGGCCCTTTAAAGCAATACAACTCTCCAATGAGAAAACACTGCCCAAAGGGCTAGATCTTACCTTATGAGACTCCCCGCTTCACATTTAAGTAGGACGAACCCTCTCCCATTCACACACATCGCTTCCAAACCGTGGATGCAATTCCTAACGTTATTTATGCTAGTTCCGGGTGGTTACATGATGAAGTCACATGACCCTCGGATACTAAGCAATGATAGCGAGCGATGCCGACTACGTGAAATTCTATATGCACACAGGAAATTAAACCTGCCAGCAATAAGAAGCTACAGTCTTCTACTGCATACTATTGGAAAGTTAAAGTCACTTAGGGAAAACAAAGACAAATAACAACAACAGCAAATTACCTAGCCCTTCATACACGCACATGTAAATGAAACAATAAAAAGAAAATAACCGAATATAAATAACCAATAAAATGCCAATGACACTCGAAAAAATAACTCCTCACCTAAATAGTGCCAAAACACAAAAAAGGAAGGGGGGGGGAGAACAAGTCTCCAATAAAAGACAAACATAGAAGAAAGACTCACTAAGAAAATGTTAATATAAACGAATGAATCAACAATAAATAATACATAACTACTAATCATACATAACTACTAATAATAAATAAAATACCTAGAAGAAAACACACTACGCAACAGAATTCATAGTGACTACAATATACAGATTTATACCCAGACAGGGAAATTAAAACATAGGAGCAAGACTCCTAAAAACTTGTGCTAATCTTAAACAACCAAACCACCAACTCATACATTCACCACAGAAAAATCACCATGTCTGCAACACTGGGAGGAAACAAACCACTGCATGAGACCTAGACCTCATCTATATGTACATATTTAAAGTCATGAACCCTTTTCCAACCATACCAATTCTCCTAGATGAAACAATTCAAGGAGAACTCCTCATTGAGACCTCTTGGAGCCAAAGTATGCAAGAGGTCAATCCAAAACATCTCTCTCTGAGCCAATATTCTCATAAAGTCACCCCCTCTAGGGGGTTTCTTCACCACCTCCAAAACATTGAACCTTAATTGCGCAATAGTGTGTCTGGACATTTTAAAATGTCTAACCACTGAAGATTTGACATTCTTACATCGAATGTAAGATTTATGCTCAGTCCATCTTTCACGAGCCGATCTGGCTGTCTGTCCAATGTACATTAACCCGCACGGGCACTTAATGCTATATATCACCCCTGTAGATCTACATGTAGCAAAATCTCTAAGCTTAATTTTTTTACCCGTATGTGGGTGAAGAATATATTCTCCTTTAGCCACATTATTGCAGTGACTACATGTCAAACAAGGGAATTTACCCTTTTTTGTGGTAGCCAATGTCATTTGGGTTTCCATCGGGCCTCTTTCCGCTCTCACAACTCTATCTCTAATATTTCTACCTCTTCTATAAACCATCATTGGTGGGCTTGGGAACAATTCCAGAAGTAAACGATCGTGATGGAGAATCGACCAATGTTTGTGTATAATTCTTTTAACATGCCAACTTTGTCTGGAAAATTTAGAGATGTGCAGTATTGCAGCTGGCTCCTTCTTGGCCTTAGGGGTGAGCAATTGCTCCCTTGTGATCGGGAGCACCCTATTCTGGGCTTCATTCAGCAGTTGTACTGGGTACCCTCTTGCTGAGAATTTTTGTGAAAGTGTCTCACATTCAGTTTTAAACTCATCAGTGTCAGTAATGATTCTCTTAATACGTAAAATCTGACTGTATGGAAGACTAGCCATCATTGGTTTCGGATGAAAACTCGCAAAGTGTAATAGGTTGTTAACATCTGTCGGTTTGTGAAAGAGAGATGTTTTGACCCGATTATTGACAATTTCTTACTGAACATCCAAAAAGTGTAATTTGGGATCACCAATTTCCAAAGTAAATCTGATACGTGAATGTACTCTGTTTAAATAATCAAAAAACTCTTCAAGTTCACTTTTGGAGCCAAACCACACACCGAAAATGTCATCGATGTACCTTTTCCAAACGATGATCCTACTCGACCATTCAACTTTATCTAGAACAAACTGCTTTTCAAACCAGTACATATAAATATTGGCATATGCTGGGGCCATCGCTGACCCCATGGATGTTCCAGAAACGTGTGCAAAGTAAGAGTCTTGATACCTAAAGTAACTATTGTGCAAGATGATCGTGATAAATTCAACCACCATCTGTGGTTCACATTCTACATTTACAGACTGCAATAGTAACCACTCTACCGCCTCAATTCCTTCCTGATGTGGAATCGAGGTGTACAGGCTACACACATCCATTGAGAACAGAATACATTCTGAAGATAAACAAACAATTTCATTGACATTCAATAGAACATCAGTTGTATCTCTTAAGTAGGTCGGTATCAACTTCACTAAAGGTTATAAAATCTTATCTACATATTTAGACAAAGGATCTAGAATGCTATCCGTACCTGCAACAATGGGTCTCAATGGAGGATGTGATGTGTTTTTATGGATCTTTGGAAGACCATACAGTACTGGAATAATCGGATGTTTTTGAAGAAGGAAATACCTGGTTTTGATAGAGATCCAATTATTATCAAAAGCTTTATTAATGCAATCTTCAATTACAGATCTAATCTGTAAGGTTGGATCTCTGTCCAACCGTAGATAGGTGGTATTATCATTGAGCATCGCCCGACATTGCGTATGGTAAAAAGCAGAGTCCATAACTACTACTGCCCCACCCTTGTCTGCTGGTTTAATCATTAAGTCCAAATCTTTAGCCAAGGCCTCAATGTCTTTAAGCTGTGACTCTTTAAGGTTAACTGGAATTTTTGAATTGAACTTAATTTTCTTCAAGTCATTTTCCACTTTAAATTTAAACATATTAACCACTGGATTTTCAATTGGTGGATCAAACAAACTCTTAGGTTTCATTTCCAATCCTTCCTCAATTTCTTCAACTGCTGTGTCAAAAGTTTGCGTAGCAAAAAACAGTTTAAGTTTGATTTTCCATAATAACAAATGTAAATTAATTTTCTCTTCAAACAAAGTAGAGTTACTTGCTGGAACGAATGAAAGTCCCTTATTCAGAATGTCAAGCTGATTATCAGTTAGGGTTTTACTAGAAATGTTAACTACTATGGATTCTCTCACTTGTTTTTCTTTTTGGACCTTGTTCCCACGTCGGTCTTTTTTCTAAAAAAGGAACCCTCGGTGGTGAACGAGCCACTGTAGGTATGTTTAAAGCCGCTTCACCTGTATGTCCACTGACAACCGGAGTGCGAATTGGTGAACTAGTATCTGGTATGGGATCACCAATACTTCCCTCACTAGTGTTATCTGAGCCTGATGATTTTGGTCCAGGTTTAGGAAATCTATTCCTATTTCTTTGTGCATATAATTCTTGCCACAAATATACACTATTGTTATGGTAATCAAACGTATCTCTCCTGAATTTACGTAATTTGCGTTGTTCAATGTCTTGTTTGTATGACGCAAGCTTCAAATTGATGTCATCCAAAATGCACTTAAGGTCCTGTTCAGTTTTCAACTTAGAAAGTTGAGTAGTCAAATCAGTAATTGGTTTCTGAATAGTGTCTAAAGAATTAGAGAGTTCCTGTATGGTCAAAAGAATAAGGTCCAGTGAACATTTATTCAATATCTGGTCCCATTGAATGATGAACTCCTTATTTTCCTTACATAAGGTTGGCATTAGATAGACTCTCAGACCCCTAGGAATTCGTTGGGATTTATAGTATTCGACAAGGGTCGAAGCATGAAGCATTTGAGAAATCTCACGTCTAATGACATGTTCAAGCCTAGAGATCAAACGATCAGGGTTATCTTGTGTATCTGTAAGTTTTTCAGTTTGGCCAATTAAAGCCAAAATCTGTTTAGCTTCATCGCTTGAAAATGCCAAGGTGGTGGCATGTTTATCCGTGATCTCATTAATTTTCGAAAAGGACATAATATTTAATGTGGGTGCTACCAATGATTAGTGTCACACGAAATGGGCTACTACCTAAATGCAGAAAGTAATATCAATCGGAGCACACCTATTTAACAAAAGATAGATTCACAGTTTTGGAAATAAATTTAAACAATTATGGGTGCTGGGGAGGAATACACGCCCTGACACTGGAGCCAACTCCCCAATTTCTGTAGTATTTCTCCCAGGAACAGGTCCTGCCTTTCGTTTGGAGCGTATATTGCGATTAGTGTGTACATTTGTTCATTTAGCGTACCCTTGAGAAGCAAGAATCTACCCCCATGTCTCTGTGTAAAGCCTGTTTCTGAAATGCTACACCAGCGCTTAGTAAGATCGCTACCCCTTTAGTTTTCATTCCCCTGAAGCAAAGTATTGTTTGGGGAACACTCTGTGGGATATTCTTTTTTCGTCTATCGGGAGTAGGTGAGTTTCCTGTAAGAAGACTATTGCTGCTAGGAGCTCTAGTAATCGTGTTAGAATGGAGCGCTGCTTCACTGGTGAATTTAGGCCCTGCACATTTAAGGTTATGACATTCAACTCAGTCACAGTCTTGTTATCAATTGATCCTCATTGTATACCGTGTTTTCCCCGGCAGTGAATGTTACATTTTCTGTTTTGTCGTGAACCATACCGTGAAAATCCCCCCATAACCAAACTTCAATGTTAGTAACTTCAAGAGATTTGTCCCTCCACCCTTCCTCCTCCGCCTTCACTTCTTCTAGGACCAAGGATCTGTTGAGCCTTCTCCGAGTTCCCCTCGGTGCGTTGGATCCCATATTCTCCCCAGCATCCCCTTTGCCAGGACATGTCTATGTCCTGAATGTGGATTCCAAGACGTCCTCCCCACCCGCCCCGCCCGGGTTTACTTTGTACTTCTCATCATCTTTCCTTTCGTTGACTCCCCTGTGTGACCTCCAGCTTCACCTTTCGTCTGGGTCTGTTATGCAGCAACTCTTTATTGCCGTTGACGTGGTCGTATAGTTCCCTTTAAGCTTCACTTTGGTCTGGGCCTCTTTAAGCTGGGCCCTGTCCCCCTCCTTCTTCTGTTATTTGAGGACCATTCCCACTGCCTGGGACCTTCCTCTCTCTGAGTTTGTTTCGCCTCTTTACTCCTTTTGGGTTCCTCCTCCTCAATTTTCAGCAGGGACATTCCTTCTTCACAGGTGGAGATCCGCTGGTGCTTTCCTTCCCATATGAACTGTAGACCAAAGGGGCATGCCCATCTGTAAGTGATTCCTTTGTCTTTTAGTGTCCTTGTGATCGGCTGCATCAGTCTCCTTTTGTGTAATGTGGAGAGTGCTAGATCCTGGAACAGTTGGATCTGGTTTCCCTTGATGGTAACCGTTTGTTGTCTGCTTGCTGCTTGTAATATCTCCTCCTTCATGTAGTATGAGGTCATTGCTAACAGGACATCTCTCTGCCTGGCTCCAAGTTTGTTTCTCTTGGGCCCCACTCTATGTACTCTGTCGATAAGGATGCGTTCTGGTGGTATGCTGTCGAGCATGCTGCTGAAGAATTGCTGCATTGTATCCTTGAGGTCCTTGTCCCCTATTGTTTCGTCTAGGCCTTTCACCCTTATATTAGACCTTTGCTCTGAAGGTCTTCAACTTGCAATTCCAAGATATGTGTTGCTCTAGCAATTTGTTCAAGGAGGATACTGTTATACTGTTCTGTTTAGAGTCTTATGCGGTCTCTGAGAGACCCCGTTCTGTGGCGTCCACTCTTTCCCCAATTTCTGTGATGTCGTTCCTCACCTCTTGCAAGGAGGACCTTAGTTCCTCTTTTATTGTACTTAGTTGGGTTTAGAGAGATTCCATCATTCTATTTTACATGCTCTTTAAACACTCTTGCAGTTCTTCCTTATTTAGAGCCATATTTGTGGTTTCTTCCGTATCTCCCTTAGTATTTACTTCTTCCGTGTCGTTCTTGTGCTGGCTTCCTTCCCAATATTGTCTCCAGCAGAGTTCTAGTTGTCCGCCTCGTGTTTTGGACGTGGTTTTAGTCCTTGCTGATGTGTTCTTGGCGTTGGGCCCTGGCATCTGTATCCTGGGCCCGTGTGGAGGGTCTTTTGGCGCGCCAAAGAGTTAGGGTATCGTGGTTAGGTTGGGTTTCCCCTTGATCTGAACGTCATTGCCTGCCCTGTGTGCTGTGAACTTTACTTGCGCCTTTGTTTTAGGTTGTTGCTGCTTTCTGGGAGGTGATTGGGTACTCTGCCCTTGATGCTGCGTCCTCAAGAGGTACCTAGGTCTGCTGTCATGCAGAGCCGACCTGTTGGTCCCCTGTGGGGGCTTATTCCTCTTCGAGGTGCTTCAGTGATCCTGGGTCGGTTGTTCCTTTCTTACTTTGTTCCGGTCGCCATTCTAAGCATTCAAGTGCTTCAGTTGGGAAGCGTTCCTGTCTCCTACTCTTGTGGAGTGACCTCGGTGCCCACTCCCCCCCAGCCAAAAGGGTGTCCAAGTGCCTGTCCCTATAGCCCTATTGCATAGTGTTCGGTTGGGAACCCTCGTGGCGGCAGGGGCCTCGTGAATTTTTCGCTCCGGTTCTGGGGGTCAGACAGTTGTCCCCACTCCTCTCCTCCCCCTCAGCGGTGGCTTATGCTGTGCCCTCGTTTACTCCACTGGGCCCCTGTAGGCCGTATTGTGGGGCGTCTGCTCACCCCGGGGTCTGCTTTGTGCTGGGGGAGTGTGCCACCCAGACCCACATACGTGCTCCTAACGGGCTGCTTCTGAGGGGAGGTGCTGGAGTCCTGTGTCAGAGCACCGGACTGCAATGGGGGGATGTAGCATATGTACTGAGGGAATCCGCCCACCACGTAGGAGGTTTGCCGGTCACTCCTTACCTTCGGAGCTTGCTGGATTAGGGCTCTGTTGCATTTCCTGGGAGTCTGGGTGGGTGCCCCAGCCCGCTCTTCATCTTCCTCAGTAGTTCGTAGGTGTTCTGTTTTGGCTCGCCCCGGTCTCCGTTTAAGGGGTGACTGCACGCCCGCTAGAAGTGCACCACCATTCGGGCTCCTTTCAGCGCTGGTTTTCCAGGTCGGGAACGACCGTTACAGTTTGGACTCAGGTGCACCACACTGTCTGGGTCCGACCGACATACTCGGTTGTGGCGCTGCAGCTTCTATATCGGACGTAGGTCTCACTTGGAAGGGTCCCCCTCATTTAGGTTTTGCATACTTGGGAAAGTTCCAGTTTGCTGCTTGTCTGTCCCTTCGTTTTATGGCACCGTCTCCAATAGATTGTGGCTGCCACCTCTCTCTCCCGCTTCTGGTTGCTGCACACAGGGTACCTCCCAGAGCTCCCGCCACTTAGCGTATTACCTCCCCTCATCACGCTTCAGGGATCGCGGCAGGGGCCGTTCTGTTTGTCTTTCTTGTCTCCCGACATGTATGCTTCAGGGGAATATATTTTCTCTAAATGTTGCTTCTGACAACTGCTACTTTCACCTTTTGATTTCTCGCCCGTGCGGAGGAGCGAGGTTGTGTGTCCTCACAGGATGGCGGCCATCTTGGAATCACAAACATGCATTTCTATTGACTACCAGTTGACGAAAGAGGTAATCCACTTGAGTTAAAATGTCAGTTCAAATCACTATTAGGTTGAATTCATCAATCACTTAAAGCATCGATTCATATTCTCCCATGAAATAGCTTATTTAATAAAACACTTGATCCAGAAATGTTATTAAAGCTGTTGTCTGCTGAAGCTTTCACCAGCTTCAAACAATATCAACCAGTCTTCCACTGTACAACTTTGTGTCACATTCTGGCCCTGGCGTGTTTGGGACCGCTGGAGGACGTACTACAGTTCCATCACATTGGTATTTGAACGGTAAGCAGCGGTCTAGTCTTTCAACATGACCGCCAATATAATTATTCACTGTGCTTGGACCTCGGTGCGTTGCAACTCTGTGTGTTACGCTCCGTGGTGCGAGATACAACTTGGGGTCCTCTCAGTCACTGTTCCCCTTGTCTGCATGTACCCTCTTGTTCTTCCTGCTGCTGTGTGCTCCCCAACCTAGTTTCCGGATCCAGCATGTCCTTATCCCTCTTCTTTGATTCACTGCGTTCGGCGCGGCTCTCTCTCCACACGCGGTGCTGGCGTTCTGCTTGCACTCTTATATGTACCTGAGGCCAGCTCTAGCAGTGTGTTACTCTTCCCATGCCGGCAACCTGCTATCTCTGCAGGCATGAACCCACAAACTGAATTCAATACCGGATACAAGTAACACTTAGTGCATGCTGGGTATTGTAGTTCTCTGGACGCGAGATCACACAGAAGGAGATCTTCACACCGGAACAACACCTACTACAGTCATCAAAGACCACCCCTACAATCATCTCCAGGGTTTTTCCATGTACTGCTTTTCCCTGGTTTGGGGTGGGGTCCCCGGAGTCCCTGCTGCCGGGCAAACTGCCTTTTAGGCAAAGGGGCCTCCGGGGGAGCCCATCCTTATCTCCTCAAAAAGAAAGGAAAGGCAACAATGAAGAGACCCACCGGTTCTTGGAGAGAAAGAGAGTGGAGACATCATCTGACGAACCATCAGAATACATCACAGACACTTCAGGTGAGGAGTGGGCTAGCGAAAAAGGGTATAGCTCCTGGTATTAATCCAGTAGATTCTGAGACTTTTTCTCTTTTCGATAAAACTTTGCATGTATATAGTTCTTAACATCGTGAGAACAGGACAACACATTGGTATATGCTTCAAGGTTTCTACACCCGTTGGATCAGAACAGAATCTGCAGCTAGGGTCTCCTTACAACTTTTTATATACCATTAATATTTGTTTTGTGGGGAGGATATTTGTTCGGAATCTCATAAATCTGTCTCTTAATGACAGAGATGGGAATCTGATTAAATATCTGGGGAGGAAGTTGTATCGTTTAGTTTCCATTCCCAAGTTAGCATACAGGCAGTGTTTATTTTTAGTTTATACCATCTGTATCCAGGCCCCTTCCCATAATTTCTTTTTCACATAAACTGGATTCATCATGAGCCTCTCTTGTGTGATTCCTAATTGCTCTAAAATAGTCAAACATTGTAAGTTTCATGCACAAAGTAAGCTTGTTTCCCCACAATTTATTTCAGAGTACAAAATATAACATGGAAGTGCAGAGGATGACAGGGTACACTTTCGAAACAAGGCACGCGTATTCCATACAGTTCTAGCATACAACAATATTAGATCCATTTCATATCTTATTATGGAGATTCTTTTCCAAAACATACCCTCCAATGATGCCCATATTTCCCATGAAGTAAACAGAAACGCCTGAGCACCAAATGTCAATATAGGTGTTTGGTTCAGTTTAAAAAAGGTTAGCATTGATAATTTCCCATATTTATTATGGATTATGTAGCCTTTTGTCATCAAGTTCTTCAATTTGTCTTTTAGTTCTCTGGGAAGATATTTATGCTGGAGTTTATGTGCGAATCCAAGTATGTTATAGAGGGAACTTCAATGAGCCCATTTATCCCCAAGTACCATATAAAGTGTTTTTTCTGTCTACCCCTCTTTGATCCCAAAACCAAGATGTTCGTTTTATGTGCGTTTATCTCCAGATCATTTTTAGACATGTACACTTGTAGGACGTTCAAACTACGCTAAAAGCCTATCTGAGTCTGGTCAATCAAGACCAGATCATCCGCATATAGAATCCAAGCCAATTTTTGCTTGCCTATCTTACGCAGAAATGATCTGGTGGAGTTTAAACTTTCAGCGAGGTCAGACAAAAACAGGTTAAAGAGCTTTGGATCCATCCTTGTTTTAGCCCTCTGGATGTGTTGATCTTCTTAGTTAGGAGACCATGGGCGTTTAGTCTTATAGTATTATCTGAACCTTTGTAGCAGAATACAGCACCTTGATTGCTGAAAGTAAATCCACTGGGCATTCCCAGGTCCCTAATTTAGACCATTGGAGTTCCCTATTGAAGCTGCCAAAACGCTGTTTTCAAATCTACAAAGGCCAGGAATATTTTAGACTGGTTTGTTAAGGCTTTCCATTTCAAGATTTTTAGAAGAAATAAATTCAGATCAGTTTCAACACCCCTTATGAATAATGTTTGCCATGAGTCTGATCTTCTTGCGTCATTGACCCACCGCTGTAGGTGCGATAGACTTAGTGCTGCAAACATTTTGCCCAAAACGTCAAGAAGGGCAATGGGGTGGGAATTTGCCGGATCAGCCCTATTGCCCCTCATGCATATCAGCACTATTAAAGCGCATCTCCACGACTCTGGAATATCTCCTGACTGCACCAACTGGCTGAAAGGTTTATCGATAAATAGGATCCAAGCTTCTGGACTTTTCTTGATCTTATCATTTGTGAGACCATCGGGGCCTGGGGCTCTCAACGGATTAGCTTTTTGAATGAGTAATTATAGATCCAAGAAGTCGAATTCAATTGCCCTTGGAGTTTTAGCTTTCAGTTGAGTGGATCGATTACCTGCTTCTGAGAGAGCAAATAGTTTCTCATATAATGTTACCCAATCGTCTTCCGTAACTACGTTTGTCAAAATAGCTGCTTGAGATGAAATTTGATTGTTAATCAGTTGCTATTTTTGTCACAAATTTTTATTTCTGATGGCATTAAACATTGCCTCCGAGTCAGATTGCAGCATTTGTGCCTTTTGTAATGTAATGTCAGCCAATTTTTATACTTCTGTTTGCTCTGTCTGGATCGTTCAAATCTTATATTTCTCTCAGATTGTTTAAAGGGATGGTCTAGTAAAAAATGTTATTTAAAAAATAGATAGGCAACATAAAGAAAAATACTAGCATTCTCTGTTTTAAAACTTCCTATGTAAAATTTTGAGCTATTCAAGCTCAAAATTCGCAAAAGCAAGCACATGGGCGCATCCATTTTGTGAAATGGAGGCCCTCCTGTGCTGGCTTTTGCTTTTGCGTCACTAATGAAGGAAAAGCCAGCCAGCTGTAGTAAACAAAAGCTACCGCTGGGTGGCTTTCCCCTTCATTAGTGCTGTAGGCGAAGGACGGGGACCGGAGACCAGAACAGGAAAGCTGCAGCTGAATCTCGGTAAGTGCTATTTATTTTTTTTTAAAAAATAAGCACTAGCTGCGTTTTTTTTTCTAAGTTTTCCGGGCTGGAGGAGCCCGGAAAACTTAGAAATAAAACCGCAGCTTTAAAAACGTATTTATATTTGCGGTCGCTTTTGATGCAACCGCAAACATAAATACAACGTTATTGTGTTGGAAAACGCTGCGGTTTTTCTTTCCAAGTTTCTCAGGCACCTCCGGCTCGGAGGAGAAAAACCGCAGCGTTTTCCAACACAACCACGTTGTTTCTGCCTGAATCTGCTTTCCCATTTGGGGTTCTCGGGCTCCCCACGGGGAGCCCGAGAGCCCCAAATGGAGAAGCAGATTCAGGCAGAAACAACGCGGCATTGCGGAAAACAACTGCGTTGTTTCTGCCTGAATCTGCTTTCCCATTTGGGGCTCTCGGGCTCCCCACAGGGAGCCCGAGAGCCCCAAATGGGAAAGCAGATTTAGGCAGACACAACGCAGCATTTAGCATTTCCCATTTGGGGCTCTCGGGCTCCCCACGGGGAGCCCGAGAGCCCCAAATGGGAAATCAGCTGTAGGTAGAAACACTACGCGGCATGTAAACATAACCGCGTTTTGTTTCTGCCTGCTGTGGCTTTCACTTTGGGTCTCCGATGCTCCCCTGGGAGCACCGGAGACCCAAAGTGATAGCCACAGCAGGCAGAAACACACACGGTTGTGTTGGAAAACGCTGCGGTTTTTCTTTCCAAGTTTCTCAGGCTCCTCCGAGCCGGAGGAGCCTGAGAAACTTGGAAAGAAAAACCGCAGCGTTTTCCAACACAATAACGTTGTATTTATTTTTGCGTCGCTTCAAAAGCGACCGCAAACATAAATACAACGTTTTTAAAGCTGCGGTTTTATTTCTAAGTTTTCCGGGCTCCTCCAGCCCGGACAACTTAGAAAAAAACCCGCAGCTAGTGCTTATTTTTTAAAAAAAAATAAATAGCACTTACCGAGATTCAGCTGCAGCTTTCCTGCTCTGGTCTCCGGTCCCTGTCCTCCGCCTACAGCACTAATGAAGGGAAATCCACCCAGCGGTAGCTTTTGTTTACTACAGCTGGCTGGCTTTTCCTTCATTAGTGACGCAAAAGCAAAAGCCAGCACAGGAGGGCCCCCATTTCACAAAATGGATGCGCCCATGTGCTTGCTTTTGCGTATTTTGAGCTTGAATAGCTCAAAAGTTTACATAGGAAGTTTTAAAACGGAGAATGCTAGTATTTTTTTTTGTTTTTTGTTGCCTATCTATTTTTTAAATAAAATGTGTTACTAGACCATCCCTTTAAGTTTCTGCAAGTTCTTCTGCAGTTGATTTTTCCCCAGTGTGATTTGTACATCATAGAAATGCTTGGGCTTGAACTTCAGTTTATTATCTCTCTTATCAGTTACCATGAAATCCCATAGGATTGGCATATAATTCATCTTCAAAGGATTGCTCTCTACTTTCTTGTTAAATTGTATTAAAAGTTCTCCAATCTTCCTGGTCTCCATGCTTAGATGATTCCTTCCCTGTGAGATGTCCACATTTGTTGACCAGGATGCATATTTTAGTTTTAAACCTACCAAACAGGTCATTTTGTGATCACTTCTTTCACTTCTTTCATTAGGTAGCACTTGAAAACCTTTTGCAAGGTCTACCATGTTTTTTTAAACAAAAAAGTAATCCAGCACTCTGAAATGAAGAGTCCATGTTGGCTGACTTGGAATGTGGCCAGCAGTCTGGCCATTCAACATATGAAAATCCCTTATGTTCATTGCATTAGACCGTAATTTCAGTCTCTCGTGGCCCTTGGTCTCAGAGCCCTCCTAGTTGTCATTGATCATGCAAATTTGCCAATACAGGCGATGTTCAAGTCTTCACAAATTATCATGAATAAGTTGTAATATTGAAGTGTAAAGGTGTCAATAATATCCATCATCAAGTCAATTAGTACATCTTCTAGGATGGCTTTTGGGTTGCAATAAACGTTAAAAATAAGGAACCGAGGCCAGTAGGGAGTGCATAGATGTGAGAAGCTCTGTGTCGCTCCTCATCAATGGGCTGAATTCAGGACCAGAGCCCCCCCCTGTTTAGTCTGAGTGTGAGGTGCAGACACCCCCCCCCCCGAACCACCAAGCCCTGGGGACTGGCTATGAGCAACCTCAGCCTCTGGGGATGAACGAAGAGGAGAGATCTGCAGTCTTGTGCAGGAGCTGTGCTGGTCCCGCCTCCTAGACCGCCTTCAGTGGCTGTGCAGCACCCAGACTGCGTGCTTCAGGAGACAATTGTGGAGCAGGAGACCCACCGAGGCGAGTGGACCCCCACCTGGGCGCACCCACATCTGAGCCCTCACAGAAAAATGCCAAGCTCCCACGACATTGCGGTGTGAAGCGGCGGAAGAAGCTGGTCCGTGGGGATGCCTGGAATCCTCTCCAGTGAGGGCCAGCCCGCTGTGCTGCTGGGTGGGCTGCAGCTGGCCAGCCTTTTCAGACGATACGGAGCCAGCTACAGCCCACTGAATCATCCAACGGCAGGGTGTCTAAGCAGGGACCCCGGGGGCGCAGCCATGATGCCACAAACAGCAGGGGAGTCAAGCAGCAAATCGCTTCCAAGGGGCACCCCACTTCCGAATATTTACCAGATCCCGATGCTGAAGAAGTGCACAGTCGCCAGAGGCCTGTCCTTCTCATTCGTTTAGGGGAGACCTGTGGAGAGAGAGTATTAACCCCTGCACAACTACACAAGCACATTACAGGATCCCTTATAGAGGGGTGTGATCCCCACCTCCTCTACCCCTTGGGGGGGGTTAGTAGTATGCCTGGATACAGCCCCCCTCTGAACACAGAGGAATTCCAAGTCGAAGTCCCCCTGCGTTAGGGGCCCCCGCCCCAGGCCCACACATGAGCTTGGCAGCTGCCCTAAATAAGTACCACTTTGACCAAGCCTTTCAGGGAGAGCGGACACCATGCCCAACGCAACTACACCGCCCCCGGAGGAGTCCAACTCAGTGAGCAAAAGCATGACAGTGCTCCTAGAGTAAATACAGGGCTTTAGGGCAGATATCACCAAAAGACTGGATGGTCTCAACAAGAAGGTGAATAATATGGAGGTCCGCATTCAGGAGCTGGAGCGAACCAATTTTCGGTGGACGTTCTAAAGGCCCAGGTTAACAAGCGCCTGTCTGAGCTGGAAAGAATGGAAGAGAAGTGTGCATTGAAGATGGCCGATTTTGAAAATCGTGAGCGCAGAAACAACCTAAGGTTCTCTGGCATTCCGGAACGTGAAGGTGAGACCCAGGCGGACATCATGAAAACCATTAACGAAATTGCCAGGAAGCTTTTCAATGAAGGGATCACCTGTGAACCCACCATTGACAGGGCCACAGAGCGGGTCGGGGTCCCGTGGTCCTAGATTGGTCCTAGCCAATTTCCACTATTATACAGAAAAAACAAAATCTTGCACAGGGCAAGAAAGAAGGGCCTGGTAGTGTGGGAGGCCTCACAAATCACTGTATTGCAGGACCTCTCGGCCTTCACCCTGTCTAGAAGGAAGCTCTGCGCTCCGATTATGAAATGGTTGAGTTCTAAGGGAGTCTGCTAGAGATGGGGGTTTCCTTACGCCCTTTCTTTCGAACTTGATGGCTATAAACACCACCTGGCGTCTGAGGGCATATAAGCAGAGCATTGCAGGAACTTCTTGGGAAATCAACTGCGAAACCCACTCTGGACCCCTGGGGTAGCTCTCAGAACAACGGTGCAGTCACCTCAGGCTTCATGGGAAGACACAGAGTCCGAGGCCATTGTAAATTCAAGAAACTGAACCCAGAGTCCCCCCACACAGCCGCAAGGGGGGCCCCGCCTGCCCGAGCAGTTGTAGGGGGAGTTTCGGTAGCCCTAGCATTGTATTCTCGGAGAACATGGGTTCTCGCCCCCCACAGAGAAACCGAGAGGGGGAGAGGAATTTGACCCATGGGGGGGGATTCGGGAGGTCTGGGGCAATTATCATGAGAGAATTTCACTGACATACTTGCGTTTACCTGTTGATGTGTTGTTGAGTTGATTCAATGTTGTGGGGGCGAGCACCGAGGAGAGCTGCCAGAAAAAGTGGCTGGGGGGTTCAGAGGTGCTATTCAAAGCTAATTGGCCCATGGATTATGGAGTTGACGGTGGACTGGGCCAGAGAAATTCCAGATGTCGCAGGGAGACCAGGCTGCATGGAGGGATGTAAGGGGGGGGGAGTTGGGGAATGTGTTTTGTTTGATTGGGTTTTAAGGGATGACAAGTTAAATACTTTTTGGGCCACTCACCAGGAGTCAGCAAAGGAGGCGAGGGTTAGTAACAGGCCCACAAGATGCATTCTTAGGCACGGCACACTTAACACGCTGTGTTCTTTGGAAAAGTCAGTCAGTCTTAATGCTTAGAACTACAGGCAAAGTGGCAGTGGGTTCAGTTAACACGAGGGGCCTTAACTCGCCCCATAAAAGATCGCTAACCATCCATGAATTCAATTGATTGAACCTAGATATGATGTTCCTTCAAGGGACCCACTGAAAGAGGGGGAGAGAGCCATCCCTGGGGCGAAATCCATAGGGGAGATGTTCTACGCATCTTGTGTCTCTAAAAAAAGAGGGGTTGCGGTGGTGGTCGCAAGTAGACTTAAGTTTGTTCTGAAGGCGATTTTGAAAGACCCCGACGGCCGCTTTGTGATGGTGAAAGGGGAGGTGAGAGGGCACGCTTTACCCATGGTCTCTATTTACTGCCCCAACAAGGACCAGGAACAATACTCTGAGTCAACTAGGAGCAAGATCCAGGGGTTTGTGGAAAGGTCTGTTTCCATTTCTCACCAGAGTTACAAGGTCGGCCGCTGGACGGCCCGTGCGCCTTTATATGCTAGATTTAAACAGGAGCAATAGCCATTTACAGCTGGGGTCGATAGTAGCCAGGTTTCTTGTAGGCATATATTTCAAAGTTCTCAATGTGGAGATCACTTTCTGCAAACAGATGAAAAAATCCCCTGTTGTTCCATGAGCCTATCACCCAGTCATCGTCCCCTTCATTCTTTGTTTGTTATCTGGAAGAACGACCTTTGTAGGCATTCGTCACTGGGTGTGGGTTTGCAGCAGTTAGTTTGTCTTTGTTGGTCGAGTCCTCCTTGATCATACAAGCTATAACATACAGGCTATCTACGCTATGGTGAATCAGCCTACACGCTTAAACATCAATCAGCCTATATGTACAATTACCAGAACAGCCTATTTGGTTCAAATGTTAACAGCTTTGCCGCCTAACTGTTGGACTAACTTTCCTGGTTTAAATGATTCTCTGCCTGCTTGTATAACTGTTTGACTAGCACGGGTCATGGCTATATGCCCATGTAAAAAGACGTGCTCCTGGAGGAGCTCCTGTTGATCCTGAAGGAATCCGGGTTAAAAGTGCACATGCATGTGCACTTGGAGGACGAAAATATAAGCGCCAGCATATGAACATATGGAGTGCAGATGCAGATGGCTTGGAGCCCATAGAACGTTAAGGAACATCAACTGTGAGTAAGAGAAGTTTCCGAAGATCGAGTCATGAAAACACAAAATGGCAGACGATCCAGGACAAAGGAATTGAGATGCAGACCCGAAGCAGCACCTATGAAATGCGCAACCGGAGTGTAGGCTGTGCGGGAAATGGCCGAATCCCCGCTGTGACATTGAGGAGCATACTAGACTCCTGACGGCCCCGATAGCACAGAAACAAAGAGCCAGAGGTGAAGCGAAGCTGAGGGGCGGTAGGTACTAGGACTGCACACGAAAAGTGGCCTGAGCTGCTGGACCCTGCGGCCCGAGCGGTGTAGTGCCCCAAGCATCCCATAAGCTGGAGGCGGCGGGTAGCGGGACCCGACCCAACAGCTGATTGCCTGAAGCCGCAGAGGCCGCGGCTGTCAACTGGAAGCACCTGCATAGTTACATTGTTGTGCCACCAAGTGCAAACGGTGTGCACGGAGCCCGGCGGCGGCACAAGGCAGCGCCTTTTCGCGCTCCGAACCTTGTTATACTGTTGGCGACCGGCGCGGGCACCGCACAAGAAACGTAGCATGAGCTGCCGCACCCTGCGGCCCGAACAGCGTACTGTCCCTGGCACGTCATAGTCGGAGAAGGCGGGTGGAGGAGCCTGACCCAACAGCTGACCGCCCAGAGCCGCGGAGGTTGCAGCTGTGAGCTGAGAAGCACCTGGGGGGATACATTGATGCACCGGGGAACAGAATCATTGAAAGGGGAATGGAATTTGAGATGCAAAACATTATGATTGGAAGTAAGCACAGTCAGACTTTGATCCCAGGAAATCTTAAGGAAAACCAAAACTCAATATTTTCCTTCCCACTAGAACTAGATTCCTTTGGGTCTAGCAATAAGGTGCTTCAAACTTCCCCCCACCAGATGGATAAGGTAAGAGTACAATCAATGATTGGTATGCCAAAAATGGCGGCATGCCCTGAATAAAGAGGCGCGCCGCAGTGATAGGAGACAACGCCCGACCTCTGCTGGCGCTGGGGAAACGAGTAGCCTGAACAGCTGAAGCCATCCTGCGCTAACATGCAGAAAGCAAAAAAGAAAGCGGTCCGAACGCTGATACGAGGTCTGAAGCAGGAAGGAAAGTGGTCCAGTGGCTAAAGCAGGGTGCACAAGAGGGTTGGCCTTACGGACCGGAGCGAGGTGCTGGATGCAGAATACCCCAGGACAAAACTCAAAAGTGTGTGCCACTACATGCTGGCATTCGCACACCACCCTTCCACGCGGCAGGCTGTGTAGCGACCCACAATAGAACCACGTTGGACCCACAGGCACTGAGAGGAGTGGGTGACCTAACCAGAGTCGGGATAATGCGACAAAGTGAAAGAGCGGTGGCCAAGACGTGGGAGGACACAATGCATCCATGTAACAGGCGGCCCATCCTAAAGGGACAATAACCAGGGATTCCCCGCCCTCTGGAGAATAGATCCAGAAGTATCGCAACACCAGGAAAAAGACAACTAACCGCGCTCCAGGTGGTTCGGGGCTGTGCACCAAGATGACATCCAAACTTCATAAATCCAGGGGGAAGCAGTCCACATTAGAGTACTTTACCAAAACCCCACAGCAGACAGAGGGGGCGAGACCTAAAGACAAAAATGCACAGGTGGACACGACCCCTACGCGTGATGACCGGCAGATCCTGGAAGCAACTGCGGACCTAAAAGCTACGTGGGAGAGTAAGCTGGAAGCAGCCACAGCTGAATTTAAGGCGGCACTGGAGCTCAAAGTGGGCGCAGTACAGGAGGAAGTTAATCTATTCAGACAGGATGTACGGAAAATCACAGAACGCACAGATGAGCTGGAAAACGAAGTAGCTACAAATACGACAGCCCGAACATATCATGCCTCGGAGATCCACATTCTGAAACAACAGGTCAGCAACCTAGAGCACAGTGCGGAGGAAGCTGAAGGGCGAGCCCGAAGGAACAATGTGCGCATAGTAGGTCTTCCGGAAGGGGAAGAAGGCCCTAATTCGACGGACTATGTTGAAAAGATGCTGCTGCAGGAAATAGGAGGCGAGGCCCTTACGCAAGGATTTGCGGTGGAGAGAGCACATGGAGCGCTCACAAGGAGGCCTCCCCCACAAGCCCCCCCAAGGCCAATCATTGCTAAGATACTGAACTACAGAGATAGAGAGAAGATATTGAAATATTTACGGAAAGGGGGCACCATAAAGAGGGCATCTGCGAACATCTCGCCATATCCTGATTACACTCTTCAAGACCAGAGCCGACGACTGAATTACGGCACAGTGAAGACAAGATTGCGAGCTGCGGGCTTGCGATATATGCTGATGTACCAGGCAAAGTTGAAAGTGTTCTACAAAAACAAAGCTCTGTTCTTTGAGACTCCAGAAGACGCAACAGAATGGTTGGACACCCAGAATTGTCCGGAAGGGGCGGACAGTCAGAAAGAGGATGGCACGGATGAGTGAAGCCTGATCCGGACTTGAATATAAGATAGAGTAGGATTGTGAAGAGACTAAAGGGCGACGGATTAAGAAGATAGCGCGGAAGGTGCACAACATGATGCGTAAGAGGCAGGGGCGTTTGGGAGTTTGTAGAGGTAGAGAGGGAAGGGAGGGAGTTGGGAAATAAGTTGGGGTTGGGAAAGGAGGGGGGGAGAGAGGTAATGTTTGGGAAAGAGCCTACAGACAGGAGCATTGGTGTACAAGAAAAACCTGCAGACCCACGCAAGGAGGGGCGGGAAGGCATTGGATGATGGGGGGGCCTCAAAGTAGTAACTTGGAATGTTAGGGGACTCAATAGTTACCTGAAAAGAAACAAGGTTATAATGTACCAGCGCAGACAGAAAGTAGACATAGCCCTGATACAAGAGACACACCTAACAAAAGAGAAACTAGAGGTTATCCAGAAGAAATGGAAGGGGACGGTGGTTGGTGCGACATATTCAGCTTATGCCAGAGGGGTGATCATTTTGGTGGCTCTGCATGTTCCGTTCCAGGTATTACAATCTACAGTGGAAACAGACGGGGGGATGGTCGCAGTGAGAGGGTTGGTGGAAAATAAAGAAATATGTATTATAAACACTTACACCCCAAATCATGACACTGTGGCATATTTTAGGACCCTATATACCAAACTGAGTATGTACCTGGGAGAGGCGGTGATCTGGGGGGGAGATTTTAATTGTACGCTAAACCCGAGAGTAGATAGATCAGATAACAAAATAGACAAACCTACCCCGGCTGCTAGGGTACTGCAGTCATTGTTCAAGGACTTTGGGTTTGAGGATGCTTGGAGGACGCGCCATCTGCAAGACAGACAGTACTCGCATTACTCGGCCCCACAAAACTTGCATACTAGGCTAGATTACATGTTTGTCACGCAAGAACTGATGGCATAAATAGTACAGATAGAATACAAAGCAAGGGTCTTATCAGACCACTCACCACTGGCCCTCACATGGCAATACAGACCCCCAAGTGCAAGGATACCGACGTGGCGCCTCAGAGCTGAGGCGGTAAAAGATGTAACGTTCAGGGAGGACTTGAGAGAAGAGATAGCTACTTTGAGATCAATACCAGTAGTGTTGAGTCAGCAGGTACGCTTTGGGAAGCCTTTAAAGTGGTTTTGAGGGGAATAGCCATAGCTAAGACTAAAGGATTGCAAGGAGGGATATTAACAGCACTACAGGAGGCGAAAAAGGAGCTGGAAAAAATGATGAGAAGTGGAAGAAATACCAAAGAGGACACTGAAACCATAAGCAGGCTGCAACAAGAATGTGCAGGACACTGGGAGAGACTGTGCAACCTAAATTACAAGAGATATGTAGAAAGACAACATGCAGGAGGGGTAAACCTGGTAGGGTGTTAGCATGGTTGTACAAAAGCGAGACCCCAAGATCAATAATTAGGGCAATAGAGAAGGAGGATGGGCAGATAGTGGATACCCAAGAGGGCGTGAATAGGGAATTCCTAAAGTATTATCAACGATTGTATGGGGATGATGGGGGAAGCGACCACAGGGACACAAGAGAAATACTGGAAGACATAGGTATGCCAAGGATTAGTGTAGAGGAGCAAGCAGACCTAGACGCCCCGATAACCCTGACAGAACTAGAGGAGGTGGTGGTGCAGCTACCCACTTGCAAGACCCCGGGGGGCGAATGTCTCCCTAGTGAATTTTATAAACTGTACAGAAAGGAGGTGCTCCCCCTGCTTCTGGCCATGTTGAATGAGGCATATGAAATGGGAAGACTGCCGGAGTCCTTGAGAGAGGCGATTATTATACCACTCCCTAAACCCAATAAGCCGGGTAAAGATCACGGATCATTTAGACCGTTGTCAATGCTTAATCAGGACAGTAAAATGCTGACGGCGGTACTGGCAAACAGGATGAAACGGATTATTGACAAACTAATACACCCTGACCAGACTGGCTACGTCCCACACAGAAATATAACTAACAACCTCAGGCGACTACACTGAGTCATAGAACACACAAAAGGGGAAACTTCGGAAATTGCTGTTTTATCACTAGATGCAATAAAAGCATTTGACTCAGTTAAATGGCCATGGCTGATAGCAGCCCTGTCCAGTTATGGGATAGGACCAGGGTACCTTAAATGGGTCAAATTGCTGTATAGCGCACCGCTGGCTAGAGTTAAAACGGGAGCGATAATATCGGAAAGATGGCAACTTAGCAGGGGTACTAGACAAGGATGCCTGTGGTCCCCCATTCTGTACATATTAGCATTAGAGCCTTTGGTGATATATCTAAGGCAACAGTATGACATGATAGGGATAAACATAAAGGGAGAACCGCACCTGATTTCCTTGTATGCTGATGACATGCTGTTGTATTTACAATATCCAGAAGAAAACCTTCAATATGTTCTAGAAGTAATGGAATGATTTGCAGCGCTGTCAGGCATAGCGGTGAACCCTAGAAAATCATGCATATTCCCTTTGGGTAGATATGTCGGTATTCCACGGGAGAAATTGCCAGTCTTACAAATACCGTGGGAGGTTAATACATTTAGGTACCTTGGGATAGACATTTACCATACATTTACCATACGGCAGAGGCAGAACACCAGCATAACACAGAGAAGGCGGTCAAGGGCATTGAAAATAGTATGAGGTTTTGGGTAAAGCTCCCTCTGGCGATGATGGGAAGAGGGGCAATGCTGAAAATGGTGGTCCTACCCAGATTACTGCATTATTTTGAGAATATACCATATCTGATACCAAGACGATTCTTTGACAAGGTGCACAGTATGTGCAGGGGGTTTCTCTGGCATGGGACGAGGTTGCAGGGTCACCCTTTGGAAACTGCATGGTATGATAAGGGGGCTATAAACTTGCCAAATTTCGAAATTTATTACTTAGCAAGCCAGCTACAGTATGACACTTCCATCAAGGCAGAGCCGGTGACTGCAGGCCCCCCGCTTCAGGTATCTGAGCCCTCCGTGGGCCGTGTGTGTTTTTCTGCCAATTTTGGGCTGCCACCATTGTTTTTCCCCTCGTGTGTTCTCCCCAGCCCCCACTCCCCCCTTCCGTGTTTCTCCTGGTTCCCCTCCCTCCCTCCTGCCTCCAAGCCTCCCAGCTCCCCCCTGATTGGCTGTAGCCCGTGTCTCCTCCTAGCTGGGCTGCCTGCAGTCCATCGCGCTTGCCACTTCCATCAAGGCAGAGTCGGTGACTGCAGGTCCCCAGCTTCAGATATCTGAGCCCTCCGTGGGCCGTTTTTGTGTTTTTCTGCCCATTTTTGGGCTGCCACCATGGTTTTTTCCCCTTGTGTGTTCTCCCCAGCCCCCTCTCTCCCCTACCGTGTTTCTCCTGGTTGCCCTCCCTCTCTCCCGCCTCCAAGCCTCCCAGCTCCCCCCTGATTGGCTGTAGCCCGTGTCTCCTCCTAGCTAGGCTGCCTGCAGTCCACCGCGCTCGCCACTTCCATCAAGGCAGAGCCGGTGACTGCATGCCCCCAGATTTAGGTATCTGAGCCCTCCGTGGGCCGTGTGTGTTTTTCTGCCCATTTTTGGGCTGCCACCATTGTTTTTTCCCCTTGTGTGTTCTCCCCAGCCCCCTCTCTCCCCTTCCGTGTTTCTCCTGGTTCCCCTCCCTCCCGCCTCCAAGCCTCCCAGCTCCCCCCTGATAGGCTGTAGCCCTGTGTCTCCTCCTCCTCTTATTGGTGCTACCAGGGCAGCCCCTGCCCGGCAGCCCCATGGTTAAGGGCCCCTTAGGCAAAGGGCGGCTCCCTCCTGTGCGGCTCCCGGTGTGTCTGCAGGTGTCCGCAGGGGACGCCAGGCGCCATTCCACCTCTCCATCTTGTGAGCTCCACCTGCTCTCCCGGCCCACCCCACCCCTACCTGTTCACTTCCTCGCAGTGTGGCTACAGTTCTTTGTGTTCTGAAATTGTGGTAAACTAGGGTTTTTTCTCCCCCCTCAGGATTTTCAAACTTAGGTGGCCTCTCCACTGTGTACCTGATACGCTTTACTGTGTTCACTGTGTTCTGATTTTTGTGGTAAACTAGGGTTTTTCTCCCCCCGCAGGATTTTCAAACTTAGGTGGCCTCTCCACTGTGTACCTGATACGCTTTACTGTGTTCTGATTTTTGTGGTAAACAAGGGTTTCCCCCCCCCGCAGGATTTTCAAACTTAGGTGGCCTCTCCACTGTGTAGCTGATACGCATTACTGTGTTCACTGTGTTCTGAATTTGTGCTAAACTAGGGTTTTTCTCCCCCCGCAGGATTTTCAAATTTAGGTGGCCTCTCCACTGTGAACCTGATACGCTTTACTGTTTTCACTGTGTTCTGATTTTTGTGGTAAACTAGGGCCTGCCGCTCTCTTCCTGTCCGCTTGCGCTTGTCCTGTCTCCCCCCCACTCCCTCCTATTCTATGGTGCTCTCTATCTCACCGATCATTTCTAACTGCTTCTCCATTGACTATCCTGCTCTCCTCACTAAATCTGGTAGGAAAAAGTTTAAAAAGGACATCCTGGTCTCCAACCCAGGCCTCCCTATCGCTGACACCTACACTAGTGCCTCCTCCAAGCAAACTTTCACTGACATCCTCTTTTTCGTGCCTTCTCCTTTCTCCCATTAATGGTGGCACCCGTTGGGATGTCCTCTTGGCCTCCTTCCACTCCTCTAAGGCCATCATTAATGTCTACGCTAATGGGACCGTCTTGGTCCAAGGCCCTCAGGCCAACCCTCACCTCTTCGATAGACGCTTCCCGCGCCTCATCAACTTCCTTTCCTCTCCTGCTGTGCCCCCGCTTCTGTCCTCGACTACCTTGCCTCTACCCTCCCGCCCCACCCCCTCTCGTGCTCCTTCTTCACCTCTGCAGGGCGTACCTCTGATCTGTACCCCTCCCCGGAAGTCCTTCAAAGATGGCAACCTTCTCCACATTGCCACTCTTAACTCTCGCTCTGCCGCCAAACATTCCTCTGATATCTGCCGCCTTCATGAGGAACTTGACCTTGACGTACTCGGTCTCACTGAGACATGGTTCACGGCCAGCTCTGTCACCAGCTTTGACACACTCCTACCCGACGGCTACAAGATCCTCTCCGTGCCCAGGCCCAACCGTGCTGGGGGGGTGTGGCCCTTATCTTCCCTGAGTGGATTCCTGCCACTGTTGCTCCCAAGCAGACCTACTCCTCTTTTGAATGTCTTGTCTGCCGACTCTCTCTCTCTCCTAGCCATTCCCTTACCGTGGCTACTATCTATCGGCCGCCTGGTCAAATTTCCTCCTTCCTCTCCAAATGGGCGGACCTCTCCTCCTCACTCCTGTCCTCAACCATACAACTCCTCTTTCTTGGAGACTTCAGCATCCACCTGGATGCCTCCTGTCCCCCCTCTGGACTCTTTCGCGACCTCTGCGACTCGCTCTCACTCTCTATTCTCCCGTCTGGGCCGACTCATTCTGCAGGGCACACTCTTGATGCCCTGATCTCCTCTGACCTTCCCCTCTCTGTCCCTCTCTCCACTCCTCTCTCCTGGAGTGATCACTTTCTCCTCTCCTCCCACCTCACCCTCCCTACCCCACAGTCAAAGCCATCCCCATCACTGCCACCTTCCTTCTCTGTCATCCGACCCATGAAGCGCGTGTCAGTTGAGGCTTTCGCTGCCACCTTCTCGCCTTCTCCTCCCCCTTCGGCTGACTCCCACCCTGACACAGCCCTCTCCTTTCTCCACTCTGCTATATCTGATACTCTTGATATCCTTGCCCCTGTCATGAGAATCCGCCTGAATCCCAAAGCCAAATGTAACACCTGGTATGACTCGGATCTCGTCACCCTTAAACGCAAGTGCAGGGTGGCTGAGAGGAAATGGCGTGCTTCATGTTCATCCTCTGAAAAACTGGCCTGTCGCCTGCTCCAAAGGCAATACCGGCTCTACGTTCTCACCAAGAAGAGAGCCCTTATCCAAGCCCGCATCTCTGCGGCATCTAACAATTCGGCTGAACTCTTTAAAATCTGCAAGGAGCTGGCCAACCCTGCTGCAGTCTCTACCTCTCCTGTCCCCTCCCAGGCCCTCTGCACGGCACTGGCCTCTCACTTCATTTAAAAACTCAGGACATCTTGTCCTCACTCTCCTCCTATCACCTCCCCCTCTATTCCCTGCCCTTCCTCTGGCCCTTCTGCAGCCACCCCTCCTCTCTCCTTCTCTGCCTTTCCCCTTTTTTCTGCTGACGAGGTTTCAAGACAAGTTCGATCTATGAAAGTCTTGTCAAAACAGGTCCACCCCTGTTCCTCCAAAACTATCAAAGACCACATCGACCCCTTGGCTCCTGCCCTTGCTGACTTCTGTAATCACTCCTTCACCTCTGGAGTCTTCCCATCCCCTCTCAAGCACTTCCTTGTGCACCCGCTTCTTAAGAAACCCTCTTCCGACCCTTCCTGCCCAGCTAACTATCGCCCTATCTCTATCACTCCCTTCCTGGGCAAGCTCCTGGAGAAACTGACCATCTCCCAGCTTAATCTCCATGCTGAATCTGTTGGTAGTCTTCATGACCATCAGTCTGGCTTCAGAGCTGCCAGAAGCATGGAAACTGCTCTCCTGAACATCCGTGAGGACCTGCTCTCGAACCTTGACTCTAACATTACATGTGTCCTCATTTTGCTTGATCTCTCTTCTGCCTTTGATACTGTCAACCATACCATCCTACTCAACCGTCTCCATGATAACCTGGGTATCACTGGTCAGGCTCTGGCGTGGCTGACCTCTTTCCTCTCCAATCGACCCTCCCAGGTCCAACTGGGGTCTTTCCTCTCTGACATCTTTTTCTCTACCTGTGGTGTCCCCCAGGGATCTAACCTCTCTCCCTGGCTGTTCAACCAGTATCTGGCACTTCTAGCCCACCACATCGCTGCTCTCTGCCCCAACTTTCAGTGCCATGCGGACGATACCCAGCTCATTTTCAGGCTACCCTCGGCCTCCTCTTCTCCTTCCCTCCTCTCTGACTGTCTGCTATCCAGGAATGGTGTGCTGCCAACGACCTCTGCCTTAATGCCAGTAAGACTGAGATTCTACTCATCGGCACTCCCACTCCCTCCTTCCCTGCAGCTCTCTGGCTGGCCTCTCTGGGCCCTCTTCCTGCTCCTACCTGCAAGGCAAAAAACCTTGGGGTCATCTTCGACTCCATACTCTCCTTCTCTCCTCAGATATCCAACGTCTCTAAGAAGTCAGACTACCAGCTACACCTCCTCAGAGGTATCCTTCCTTTCCTCTCCTTCCCCCAGAAACTCACTGTCTCTATAGCCCTGGTTCTCTCGAAGCTGGAGTACTGTAACAGCCTCTATCTAAATCTGCCCGCCTCTACTCTCCGCCCTTTGCAACTCATCCAGAACAGGACTGCGAGACTTGTCCTTGGCCTCAAGCCCAGGGACCGTATCTCTCCAGGACTGAAATCACTATGCTGGCTCCCAGTGACTGCGAGGATCAAGTTAAAAACCCTCTGCATTGTCCACAAGGCTGCCTGGGGCCTTGGGCCAAAATACCTTCAACTCTCTCTTCCTAAATATCTTCCTTCTCGAGCTCTTCGCTCATCCGCCTCCAACTCCCTCAGGGTCAGCCGCTTCTCCAAACAACGAGTTGGGGGTAGATCTCTCTCCGCTGCAGGGGCCTCCCTCTGAAACGGCCTTCCTGCCTCCCTGAAACTTGAGGAGAACCATCTCCGGTTCCGGAAGCACCTCAAAACCTTCCTCTTTGCCTCCGCTTTCTCTCCCCCTCTCCCCTGCTAATACTACTGAAACTGCACTGAATCTGCAATCTGCAACTGGGCCACTCACCGTTCTCGGTCCTTGGCCCAGCCACTCTCCCCTGCACTGCCTCCCCGGCAACCCCTGCACTGCAGGACTGTGTCTGTATCCCTACAGCCCCCCTTCCCAGCACTTGTCTGCACTTACCTCGCACTTGCCACCAGCTGGCCCTTGTCATTTATCCTGTATGCTGTATGCTAATAACACTGTACTGCACTTTCCCCTCTCCCTTTCCCCCATGCACTTTTCCCTTCCCCTCTACCCTTGCACTTGCGCAATCTGAATGACACCTGGCCTAGTAGGATTGTTGTCTGTCTCCCCTTGTTCCCCCCCCTGCCTCGTCGCGCCTTGAAACACTTGTGTATAGGCGCGTTACAAATGCCATATCATATCATCATATCATATCATATCATACAATATGTGGCAAAATGGCTATCGGAAGACCCAACTTCAAAATCTAGATTGTTCAGACAGGACTGTCCCCCGTACTTCTTAAAGGAAATCATATGGCTGTCCAAACCAGATATAAAAGAGCGCCCAAAGATGATGATATGGTGCAAGGCCTGTCAGATACTGGAAAATACGACCCTGTGTTCCCCACATGTTCCACTGGTTGTACTGGCAGGGAAAGAGGTGCAGTTAATGAAGATAATCAGGAAACACTATGAACCGGTGGGAATAGCGACAATAGGTGATATGCGGCAAGAGGGGGAGATAAAGGAATTTGGGACGCTGGTGGAGGAAACAGGGTTACACACAGGGCAATATATCACATATCACAGGGTGGTCCAGCGAATTAAAGGAAAATGGTCAGAAATAGTATTGGAAGAACAACCGGACACCACCATAGAAATAATATATGATATAGCAGAGGGAGGGCACAAGATATCCAGGATATATGAGCTAATGATGCCGAAAGTGGGAAAGGAAGTCGTCCAACCACGACAGGACTGGGAAGAAGAGGTGGGTGCCCCGATGAGTGTTGGAATGTGGGAGCGGGCCCAAGGGTACCACAAGAAAGTGTCATGGAACGCGAGGTTACAGCAAATACAACTGTACATAACCCACAGGGCTTATATGACACCGCAGAGGATAGCTACATTTAGCAATGCAGGAAGACAGACATGCCTCAAATGTGGCGAAGAAAGCGCTGGGATGATGCATATGTTCTGGGCGTGCCCGGAAATAGAGAAATTTTGGGGAGAAATAGAACAGGGGATTAAAATAATTGGAGGAAAAGGGGATTAAAATAATTGTTGAGTCAGCATGGACATGTCTGCTTGGGGCTTTCCCAAGACCACGTAAACTTAAACATGTAAGCAAACTAAAGGATTTGGGGTATATACTGGCGAAGCGTAGGATCGCCATGGGATGGAAGTAGTGTCACAGACCTAGGATTGAAATATGGTGGAAAGACCTCCAGAAATGGGCGGAAGCAGAAACTGTAGCATGGCAGGCTGCTAGTAACATGGGGGGGGATGAAGAAGCAGAAACCCTAACAAGTTGGAGACACCTAATAGCTACACTATTTGGGTCCACCCAAGATTCGTCAAGCGACCGGGACCCGGAGGAGAACACGGGGAAGGAACCCCTATGCAAACTGCAGGAGTAGATCACGAAGAGATGTAGGCTTGGGAGGAGGAAGGGAAAGAGAAAAGCAGCCAACAAGGACTAAGGTGTATAAAATCTGACATATTGTAATATGTATTGCAAGTTTGGTTGTTGTTTATTGGTTGTTTGGTTGATATAAAATTTAATAAAAATAAAAAAATAAAAAATAACTGTTTGACTAGCCTATTTAATGGTATGTCAAATAAACCATCTATCTAATTTCTAGACTAAGTCAAATTATTGATCAGCCTACAGGCACAACTAGTATTCCAGCCCATCTGCCCTAATACTAAATAGCCTACCTGCATAACCACTACCCACCTTTGAGCCATTCCCAATCATGATAGGTTGATTAACTAGCATCATGTTCCCATTCTGTCTTATCCCAAATTAAATTCCCTGTTCGGGAAACCATTACATTGTACACAACAATGGTTTAGGCTTCTCTAAATTAGCATGCCCAAGGCACCATCCTATCCCATGCCCCACACCGTTCTTGCCCTCTTTATCACTGTTCCTACCGGTGATCACCCACACCACCTCCATCAAATATAAGGCCAACGCCCAGACCTCCCCCGCCTTGACTAATACACCCAAGCCTACTTAGAAGCACAACAACCAGGAAGTATTTCACTCCCTACCTATCTCAGGAATAGCTCGACAGGCTCGCCTAAGAGTTTGCACCCAGCATCAAGCTAACTACTACACATCCTATGACACACTACTAACCACCACACCCCCTAAATAACATCCAGATGTCTACCATTCCATGCCCAAAAGCAACTCTAAGCCAAATACTACCCCCAGACTTACGACCATGGAAACAGAAGAAAACCTAAATTGAAACCCGCGTCCAACCTCCAATGTGCCCTCATAAATGCCCGCTCCCTAGGAGCCCATGCCATTGAAATACATGACCACATCACAGAATCACAGCTCGACATACTAGTTGTCACCGAATAATGGCCTCACCAAGCATCAGGCCCCCACCTCCTATAGCCATCCATCCTGACTACTCTATTCTCAGAACTGATAGGACCCGCTTCCATGGAGGTGGTGTTGCTATCATCGCAAAGACCAAACTCCAGCTAAGACCATGTCCAATTGAAAACCCATTAGGTTATGAAATACTGCTAGCCAAACTTTCCATAAACGGTAAAACAACCATCAATATAGTAGTCAGCTATAGAGCTCCCAACTCTAACAGTCAGCCTGAGACAGACATCCCATTATTGCTAGCGCCCCTCATCAAACCCAACACGAAATGTGTCTTCCTGGGAGATCTGAACCAAGCTTTACACAGCTAGTAAACTCCCCCACCCATGTCAAAGGAAGAACCCTTGATTGGATTCTCTTACTCAATACGGACATTTCTATCGATTCCGTAACCCCACTACTTTGGTCAGACCATCACAATATTATGTTCACCATCAACTCTACCGAATCCCACGTAACCACTCCCAAAATCTCTAACTCTTATGAAACTAGATATCTGCGCAAACTCACACCAGAAAACCTAGAACCAGTGCTCTTCAAAGCACTAGACACGTTATCCATCTCCAGCCACAACCCCAGTACATTAGCAGAGGCCTACCACAACTGCCTAACATCCACCATCAGTGCAGTAGCCCCTCTCACTACAAAAACCAAACGCACAGAAAAACGTTTGTGCTTTTGGCTCAATGAGGAACTTGTTGCTTTCAGGAGAACCAAACGCGCCCTTGAATACACCTACAGAAAACATCCCTCTTCAGAAACCGAAACAGCCTACCAGGAAGTAAACAGAACTTACAAAAAAGCCATCATCACCTTTAAAGCTAATGCTTTTAACGCTCGGATCAGCAACGCTGCATCTGACTCAAAAGAATTATTCTCAATTCTAAAAGAAATGGAAAATCCTGCTCCAGCCACTATTTGTACCAACGTCAGCAAAGAGTGGTGCACTACTATCCAAGACGCTCTTGCAGCCAAGATCAACCTAAACCAAAACAAAATCCTTACCAAAAAACAACTCCTAGTAGACAAACATGCCACCGACTATCACCCACCCACCCTCATTGAAAACTCCAAACCAATCTTTCAATTCATGCCAGTCTCACAAGAATTAGTGCTTAACACTATATTGAAGCTTAAAGCTTCTAATTGCAAGGGAGATTCTGTCCCAGCTAAAATAGTCAAATCATGCGCACACAATTTGACTCCTATCATAACAAAGCTCATAACCGTCTCCTTTGATAAAAATGTGTTCCCAACCAGCATCAAGGAAGCTTGGGTCACCCCTTTGCTAAAAGAAAAACACACTCGACCCTGTGGTGCCCACGAATTATAGACCAATAACCACAGTTCTGTTTTTACTAAAAGTTTTTGACAAAATAGCATACAACCAAGTCCAAGCACTTCTGGAACAGAACCAAATCCTTTGAACTAAACAATCCGGCTTTTGGCCGAACCATAGTACTGAAACAGCCCTCCTGGATCTCAAAATCCAAATGGACACCATCAGAGACTCAGGAAAACTCTGCATCCTCCTCCTACTGGACTTATCTGCAGCGTTCGACCTTGTGGATCACAACAAACTTTGCTCCACGCTAGCCAAAGATTTCAATTTTTCCAAGGATGCCACCATGTGGATTAAATCCTTCCTGGCAGACCGAACATCTAGAGTGTCCATAAGCAAAGAAGCTGAAGATCCCATACCAGTGACCATAGGCATCCCTCAAGGCTCCTGCTCATCCCCTACCCTCTATAATGCATACACAAAGCTCCTTTTCTCAGCGCTGGACGATATGGATGTCATCTACACTAATTTTGCAGATGACACCCAGGTCCTTATCCCACTCTCAGGTGACTACATCCAAGATACATTGACTATCAACAAAATCTACTCCATAATCCAAAACTGGATGGCCCTAAACAGCCTCTGCCTTAACGATGAGAAGACAGAGATTCTCATTGTGGGCTCCCAATCTAAAATCAATGCCCTTCATCCAGACTACGACGCCATCAACATAGACGGCACCTCCATCCCGGTACTCAAACACGTTAAGACATTAGGAGTTTACCTGGACTCCCTTCCGCTTACCATCAAAAATGAGGAAACCTTTAAGAACTTCAGAAAACTGCTGAAAACCTGGCTATTTAACCAATACCAATAGGAATTAGACACCTCAACACTTTTGTAAATAGGTCTACATTTATGTTTATTGTTCTGCACTGTGTAATAACTGTAATTACTTAATTTTCTCCATGCCATGCATTCTTTTGCCAACATAACTGCGCCACTTTTGGCTTCAGCAATGTATGTATCTTTAAGCTGTCTGTAACCTCGCCGTTATTCCCATGGGTCTGGGCGAGTAACAAATGCAATAAATAAATAAAAAATAAAATAAATAAAAGCGCTGTCTTCACAATTAAAGGTGATTTGTAGCAACCGATTTAGGGCTTCCCCTATAGGGGGCTGATTTAATAAGTCTGTGGAGCTTGCTCCATTTGTTTTTTCCTCTCCTCTCATCTTCAAGGCCTCTCTGCCTTGCAAAGGCCTGTTTTTCTTGAATGGAGAGTTTTTCACCAGTGACCGTGAACCGTCAGCTCTAGCCTTGTCAGTGCAGGCTTTGTTTACCCATCTCTACCCATCTCTTCCTCAGGGCTTCGGCCCTTTCAATCTACCATCCCGTAGCTGAGTGATTAATTTACGCAGGATTGAAAGGGGCTGTCTGTAGGTGACTACCGGTTCGATCAATTCAAAACCCAATGGGAGCAGGAGATTAGATACTTCAAGTAAGGCCGATTTAATCATGTTTGAAGTTAAGTGTATTACTTTGTCCATACAGTGTTCGCTAACACATTCGACAATTTGGATATCTTCAGTATTTACAAACCTCAATCTATGAATGTGGTGGAAGAGCCGAAGGACGTTATGATGATTTAAAATTAACCCATCCTCTGCCAACAGCAGACTCTCTAATAACAGGGTACAAGCGGCCAAACCGTTCTTTGCTGTCGGCGGAGCACACAGACTAGATCTGTGTCTCCCAGAATTGGAAAGGAGATCCTTTCTTAAGCAGACTGGCTTTCTAGTCGTGAAGTCGGGTGTCGTAGGAAACAACATCACTTCCTGACCTTTATGCGCTAGCTTAAATTTCAGGTCCTCAGCCATTCGCTTTTCAGCCAGAGTACAGAATAGAGGAGTTATCGTCATTGTAGAGTGTTGGAAGTTTTGCTCTTCATCTTCCAGGTCAAGGGCCACTGAGTCATCAAATTCTGATGAAAGACTTCCCGAGATCCATATCATCCTCTATCGTCCATGTAATAATGTGCCCGCAAAAATGAATCCTGACAAAAAAAAACACCATTTTTTGCTGAGACATTATTACATTGAACATGCGGGGGACACCCCTGCAACCCCTGACTTTTTTTATTTCTTTTACAAGGGGAGCAGGGGACATACCCGCCACCTGTTCCCATACATAATGTCACCATATAAAATGTTGGCAATGGCTTTTCCCATCAACATTATTTATGGGGACATCATGAATGGGGACATTATTACCTGATACCCATCGTATATGGAGAGAAATACAGGAGATCTTGATCACCAGCCAGTTCTTTATTCACTTCGGGGTCCTTCATCACAGCACAGTGATGGCTTTCTCAATTATTGATTGTATTCGGGCCACATTCTGACTGTCTTTTGGTTTTAAATTTCGAGAAGAACAATTTCCGAAATATCAGGGATGTTGACAAATTTCGCAAGAATGTTTTCATGCCATTTGATTTCTGTTTATTTGGCTGTTTGATGTTCTTTGATTTTTTTTCACCCGGGTTATAGTTTTTGCACACTTAGTCGCCAGTCTCCTTTTCTTTCTCTTTTGAAATATCGGAAAAGGAGTGGCTGAGACGCTTGAGGGATCCATCAGATTGTTAGCTGGAATTTCATCTTTTGTGGAGATCTCTCCTTCCGCAGATATAATTTGTAAGGTATCCCTTCCATTAAACAACATCTGTGCACTAATGTGGCCTGCTCCATGGTGTTCAGTCCCGGTCTTAAGTGGAATCGATATTGCTTTTTGGCACACCACCGGTACTTAGACAGTCAAGTTGACCATGTCTGTCATTTTGCTCATTGATGAAGGGAGAGACCCATTCTCATTCTTTTTGGATTTTTGGACTGATAATGGCTTTTGGCATCTAGTATTTTGGGGTCACGTAGAGACTTCTTTCCTTAACAGATCTCTAATAATGAGGCTTAGATGTTCTTTTTGTCCACACGTTCCTGTTCCAGAGATTCCTGGAACTTATTTTTTTTGGTATGTAGAAGTTTGTATTTGTATTCATTGTGTTTTCAATCAATCAAATGGCATGAAAACATTCTTGCGAAATTTGTCCATCAATGCCCACGCCCTAGACATACATGACCTCCTAACCTCCCACAACCTAGATCTACTCATGATCTCAGAAACATGGCTACATGATGCCTCCGGCCCGGCACTATCCCTCGCCCTACCCCCTGGCTATTCCATAACTAGACAAGACCGCCTCTCCAAAGGTGGAGGTGTAGCAATTATTGCCAGAGACTCGCTCTCTATCAGAAAGATAGAGAAATCCCTGACCAACAACAACTGCGACTACCTCCAAGTTAAAATAACCCTCTCTCCCCATTGCACCATTACTGTGCACACCATTTACCGCCCCCCAGGCCCAACAGGAGACTTCCAAGCCTCTCTCATCCACCTCCTCTCTGACAACCTCAAAAAACAGTCTAAAGCCATTTTCCTCGGGGACGTCAATCTAGGGCTCCGGGATAGTAAGGACGTAGCAGCCAAATCCCTTGACTCTGCCCTCAATGCTCTAGGCTACAAGAACACCATCCTTAGCCCTACTCACACTCAAGGCAGAACGCTTGACTGGATAGCACAGCATAACTGCCCACTCATCATTACAGGTAACAATCCCACCCCGTGGTCCGACCACCACATCATCACCTTTAGCATCCTCACCACTAGCTCCCGTGCTGCCCCCTTGCGCCAACCGCTCCCTCCTTGCCTCACCAGAAGCTCCCGCCAGCTCACCAAGGAAAGGCTACTGCCCTTCCTCCAAGGCCCAGCCTTCAGACCACCTTTTTCATCAGACCCAGAAACACTCTCAACAACCTATGATATTGCCATTAAAGCAGCTATCAACTCCATTGCCCCTCTCAAACCACGCAAATCCAAACCCACTACCCATTCCAACTCTTGGTTCACACCTGAGCTCCTCACACTCCGCAACGAGAAAAAAGCTGCACTCACAGAGTGGCAAACGTCCCACTCTGAAAAAGACAAGATGTTCTTTAAAGCCCTATCCACCAAATACAAAAAGGCAATCACCCAAGCAAAGGCCAAATCCTTTGAATCCAGAATCTCGGAAGCCCAATCTAGCACCAAAGAAATCTTCGCCATTTTCAGAGAGCTCGAGACACCCACTCCCGCCCCCCAGAATCTCACCAAAGACAAAGACTGGTGTGACAAAATACAAACGGCCATGCAAACCAAATTAAGCCTCCTCAAAAGCAAAATACTAGCCACTAAACAAGCCCTACCCAGTAGCCATATCCCTATCCCGTCACACGCCACGGATCCCCCCCTACCCTTCTCCTTCAAACCCATCCAAGAAAAAGACATCATCAACATTATGAGGAACATCAAGCCCTCTAACTGCAAAGGTGATGCATGCCCAGCCTCCATTATCAAAGACTGCACGGAAGCGCTAGCGCCCTTCCTAACAGCCTTCGTTAATGCCTCCTTTACCACAGGGAAAGTCCCCGCCTCCCTCAAGGAAGCTTGGGTCCGACCTCTCTTGAAAAAACCAACTCTCGATCCCACCTCCCCCAACAACTACAGACCTATCACCACTGTCCCATTCCTCCTCAAAATATTGGACAAAGCAGCCTACTTGCAGGTCCAGCATTTCATTGAAGAGAACAAACTCCTTGGACTCCGCCAATCTGGCTTCCGCCCTAGACACGGGACCGAAACCGCCCTACTTGACTTGAAGAACCAAATGGACGATGCTAGAGACATGGGTAAACCAGCACTTCTCCTACTCCTTGACCTATCCGCGGCATTTGACCTCGTGGATCATGGCGTCCTTTGCCACCACCTTTCCTCCACCGCCAAATTCTCCCCAGAGGCCACATCTTGGATCACCTCCTTCTTACAAGACAGAACTATGCAAGTATTCTCTGACCTAGCCGCCGCATCCCCAACTACTATACTTTGTGGTGTACCCCAAGGCTCCTGTCTCTCCCCCACCCTATACAACATCTTCACACGACCCCTCTTCCTCATCCTCGACGCTATGGGCATCTCATACACCAACTACGCCGACGACACCCAGATCCTCCTCACTCTCACAGGTATCTATGACACCGACTCCCTGACCCTCAACAACCTCTACAACACCATCCAAGCCTGGATGGCCGACAACGGACTATGCCTCAACTCTGACAAGACGGAACTCCTCCTGGTAGGTTCCCCCGACACGCTAAAAAACCTAGATGTCCAATTTAGCCACTTCACCATTGACTCCATTAAAATCCCGGTCTCCGATTCTGTCAAAACTCTGGGAGTCTACCTGGACTCCAGCCTATCCATGGATAGACAAGTCAACGCAATAGCATCCGCAGCTGCATATCATGCTAAACTTATCAACGCAATCAGGCCCTTTCTATCCAAAGAGAACTGCACCAACATAGCCAGAGCCATCACCGGCTCCAGGCGAGACTACTGCAATGTACTCTTTCTTGGAACCTCCAACAAAAACTTAGCGAGGCTACAAGTAATACAGAACAATGCTCTCCGGGCAGCCCAAGGCATTGCTAAAAGAGAACACATCGCTGAAGCCAGGAAACTAGCCCACTGGCTCCCAATAAAGGAAAGGATCTTATTCAAAGCCCTGACACTGACCCACAAGTGCATTCACTTCACTGCTCCTGCCTACCTTTCTCAAAGGATCCACCCTGTCTCCACCACCAGGCCAACCAGATCCCCGTACACCAACATGCTCTCTGTGCCACTAGTGAAAAGAGTAAAAGCGGGTGGGTCCAGCTTCCCCTACATCGCGCCCACCCTCTGGAATGCCCTACCTCCCACCATCCGTGGCGAGGACTCCCTCACCACCTTCCGCAAAACACTGAAAACTACCCTCTTCACATAAGGACCGACACATCAGCACAAATACTTATCATTTAGGTTTGTAATTATAGCCCAAATGCTATATTTGTAACAACAGTATGATTTCCTGTACTACTCATAATGTGTCAACAATCGCTATCATATGTACCATGTAACTAAGTTATTGCAAGTAACAGCGCCTCAATGCCCCTGGGCTGCTTGCGCGCTATATAAATTTAAATAAATAAATAAATAAATACATTTATATAACGCCTTTGTCCAAAGCGCTTTACATAGGACAGTCAACAATATAATGAATCAGAATGCAAATCAGCGTTCATAAACAGTAACATTCAAACTGTGTTCATAAATAGTAACAATCAATTAGCATTCCTGGGAGTAATCAGTGTTTATAAACAGTAACAATCAATTAGCGTTCATTAGAGTAAATTAATCAGTGTTCAAGGCAGATTAAATCAATTAGAGGACTATAGCAGGTGGGTTTTTAAAGAGGAACGGAACAGAGGATAGGAAGTAATGGAGCGAAGAGACAGGGGAAGCATGTTCCAGTGCAGAGGGGCTAGGAGCTGGAAAGAGCAAAAATGGGATTGGGCACAAGGGGGACGTGGGACATTGAGTCTAAAAAGATTAGTAGCGCGAAGGGAGCGAGATGGAGAGTAAAAAGAAAGGAGAGATACAAGGTAGTCAGGAGCAAGGCCATAGACACATTTGAACACAAGACAGTGAAAGTTGTATTTAAGTTGAGAATAGAAGGACAACCAGCCAAGAGAGGCCAGGGAAGGAGTAATTTGGTCATGGTAGGAGAGAATTGTGAAGAAGAGTTTTGAGCAAACAGGGGGTTCCTCTTTTTTTGTATGGGGGCTGTGGTATTAGATGAGTCAATATCAAAACAAAAGCAGGGTATACCACTAGCTACCCACCTCTACCACATACCGGTAGTGGGAAAAACCTACTCACAAGATGATTATTTAGATCATCAAATTATATTAAACAAAAAGGGCCTTATATCAGAACATACATATTTTAATTCATATATATCAGACAATATGCTCACATAAAACATATAAAACACTAATATGTGCAGGTGTAACTTGAAGAACAACACAAAACACAGTGGGATCTCGCCCACAAGGAGAGCTGTTTTTAAATGAATTGCAAAAATTGTTCATATGAATGTCGAAGTGACGTGATGTTAGTAGCAGTGACTTCAAATAGGTAACAATGTTTATCCAACATGAATTTAGGCAGTATCAAATACAAATGTTCATCCAACATAGATTTAGCCACTGTCTACACTTAAATGTGTTTCTGGGGCAAGGAACGGCACTTCCGTGATCTGACTTTGGTTAGTGAAGTTCCGAGACCCATCTTCAGGGCGCAGAAAATTAGTGACAGTGTTCAAATATGGTACCTGGAACCTGTGCATCACAGTTGAACCCTAGGAACAAATAAAAACTAATTTGTTTAAAAAAAGGCCTTATGGAAAATCACAGCATGCTGTGTACATTGTACAAAAGTGGAGTAGGGATACCACTAACCTGGTATAAAGTTTCTTTTATGTGTGGAGGGCAACTTGTTTTGACTTAAAAGGAAGCCGTCATATGAATTCGGCATCTAGAGAAGTCCATAATTCTATGAATAGAATAGAGTAAATACAGCAGTTGAATGTATCTATATCTTCAAGAACAAATCATACAGCTTGTTTTACTTATAGGCGAAACGTATATTAATTACCATATTCAATAGAAGGTTTCTTTCAGTGAATCATGTTCCCTCAGCAGGAGAGTTCGAACTGCATTATCTATAATGCATCATGTGTCCTGTGAGAGGACAATAAGAGGACAAGGGGCATCTATTAACCACCTATATCACTTTTTTGATTTTAAAATATGTACAGCAGTAAAATACGCTCACTTGCTGTCCACGTGTAGTTGAAATCGGGGAAATACTCTCAACCCGTGTGGCCACGCAAAGTTAGAGTGGGAACTGAGATGCTGTCAGCCCATGTAACAGACACTCGATAAATGGCAATGGCTTGACTCGTAGTTTCTTTATATCTGCCTGCATAGTAAAGTGACAGACATTACCCATTGGACTCATTTATTTGAGTTAGATTTTAAAATTACACTGATGGTTTCCCTCAGACCAAAAGACGCTTACTTTTCCGCACCTATTCGGCGTCTTCGAATCCAACGTCAGGTATGGAAACAAACAAAGGACTGTCTCTATGAGCGCGGCTCATTTGAAGAGAACCTGCTGTCCTGTGATTGGACTTTCATAATGCTCGACAGCGAAGACGGTTCCTACAGTGCCCGATTATGATCACGGCAAACAGGGCGCCATCAAACAGTGGTCTAGCAATAACTAGGAACTTGCATCTCCTATGCCACGAGTGCACAGTTAATGATATCTGTAATTCTGAATAACTGCTCGGTATGGTGGTATATGCCGAGGTTTTTTTTAAATGACCAACTGTAAAAGATGTTGGTCATGTTACTTAATACTGGTGACACCGTATGTGAGAGACCTGAGAGGGAACTGTGAACAGTTCCGCCTAAGTGGCCGTCTGTGGATATTTTGTCATGTACAGATGATGGCTTAACCTAGCCATTTAGTACATCTATTTCATTATATCCGTGGATAAGCCGCAAAATCTAGAAAAAATCCCACACTCCCACAGTATTTTTAGCGGGGTGGGAGGGGGGTTCACAAGAAGTGCAAATTATGGACGGAAACCCCCAATTCAATGTCATCTGGACAAGGTGAGGCGTAATGTCCTGAATAATCAACAACCTTATGTCAACACCTGGCTCATGGTGAAGCATCATGTGTGATGGGTGTCTTATGGATTGAGTATCAGGACATTTTAGTGATCGAATAAATTCCATTCCACGGCTATATTTAGTCCGATCTGGGATGTTTTGAGGTCATATATCCTCTTTTGTTCAAGTTTTTTAAGAGACAGATCTCTGTCTTGTGGGTGTGCCCTTGTTGTTTGTATTACAAACCGGAAGATGTCTTCGCTGGTGTGCTTGGCTTCTTTAAAGTGGGCAACAAGTGGTTTATCTGGTGTCTCGTTCCTAATTGCAGAGCGGTGTTCGCCAATCTGCTGTTTTACAGGTCTGATAGTTTTTCCCACATATAGAAGCCCACAAGGACATTTTATCCCATAGACTACCCATTTAGTCAGGCAATTCGAAAAAGAATTATATTTCCAAAGTTGACCATTAAGGTCAATTTGTTTTATGTTGTTGGTGAGTTGGCATACAGAACATTGTCCGCACTTAAAATGACCTAGCACAGCCGGTAGATCCCATAATGGCGATTGAGTGGGTCTGAGTGGGCGGAGGGAGAGATTGAGAGACAGAAGGGAGGAAAAGAGATGGAAGAGGGAGGAGATTGCGAGATGAGAGTGTTTGCGGGAAAGAATAAGACCTCCGTTTTTTTCAGCATTGAGAGTGAGGAAGTGAGAGGTCATCCAGGACTTAATGGCGGTGAGGCAGGATGAGAGAGTCTGATGAATGTCTGAAGAGAAGGATAGAAAGAGCTGGGTGTCGTCAGCGTAGAAGTGGTGTGACACACCAAAGGATGAGATGATGGGGGCAAGAAAGGAAGTATATAAGGAAAATAGAAAGGGACCAAGGACTGAACCTTGAGGAACGCCATGGACTAGAGGAATGTGAGGAGAAGTGTTGCTGCCCCAAGAGACAGTAAAGGTATGGTTGGATAGGTAGGATGAAAACCATGATAGAATAGATCCGCGCAGATCAAGGGAGGAGAGAGAGTTCAGGATCAAAGAATGATCTACAGTGTCAAAGGCAGCGGACAGATAAAGTAAAATAAGAATAGATGAGTGTTTGGAGTAGCGAGCAGTGATAAGAGAATTAAGTCTGTAGGTAAGGGCTGTTTCAGTTGAATAGTGGGGGCGGAAACCAGACTGAGTGGGAGGAAGGAGGGATAGGCTAGACACGAAGGATGAGATTTGTGAATAAACAAGGCGTTCAAGGAGTTTGGATAGAAAAGGTAAGAGGGATATAGGATGAAAATTAGAAGCAGGAAGGGGGTTAGCCGTAGATTTCTTTAGGATAGGTATGATATTTGCATGTTTAAAGGCAGAAGGAAAGGTAGAAGTGGTGTGATAAATGTTAAAGAAGTGTCATGATCTCTGCTTCCAAAAGATCAGGACTTGCCCGACTCCCTTGGAAGCAGACCCATAACCCCGGTTCCGAGTGCCAGCCAGTCCCAATTGGGACCTTTTGGACCCTGTCCTGGCGCCAGTGGCACCAGGCTCATAAAGATGTCCAGTCCCAGCGCTGGAAGCGCCGGGCTCATAATGCTTGGGTGGACTTACCTGCAGCAGACCATGCTGCTTACTTACCTGCCAGTTGAACCCCTGATCCTCTTCTGTTTGGGACTACTTTTGCTGTTGGGTGGGGCAGGAGCCACTCCCTAGGTTCAGAACACTGGAACTCTTCTGGAAAGCAGGAACTCTTTTCTTACCTAGGCGTGGCTGTGGAAGGAGACACCTAAGCACTACAGGAGGCTATTTAAACCACACCCGATGGATGAATCTTGCTTTGCGTTATTCTGCATTCTCTGCAGCAGAACGCTCATCGTGTCTTCTGCTTCTGATCCTGGGCCTAAGGGAACAAAGGCTTACCATCCTGGAATCCAGTCTTCAGCAGCACCTGTAAAGACAAAGAAAGAACAGGTTAGCACTACGGTCTTCAGTGGCAGCGCATCTCTTACCTGGTCCATCGGCTGTCACCAACGCCTCGCGCTGCATTCCGGCATCTGAAAAACAAAGGCTTACCTACTCTTCGCATGCTCCGGAGGTCTTCGCACTGCATTCCGGCATCTGAAAGACAAAAGCTTACCAGCTCTTCGCACGCTCCGGAGGCCTTCGGCGCTGCATCCCGCATCTGAAAGACAAAAGAAGGTGCGTTTAAAGACATTGGGCAACTTTATTACTCACGTGCCATTACTCCTTCCCACGCCGAATCCAGTGGGTATTCCAGCACCCTTCAGCTTCTCTAAAGCTCCGAACTTGTACCTGCAAGATAAAAGGGACAGTTAGTGCGCATCGTGAAGCAGGCTACAAGCGCTTACTTACGTGCTTCCAGGCGCTTCTATTCCTCACGCGGGTTCGATCCTCAACTCTCATCAGCCCGCCATCCGCCATCGCCGGAACCCTGCAAAACAAGAGATATCATTACAAAAGACTTTTAAGACATTTGAAGTGCCCAGAACTTACCGTTCGTGCATTTAACGACGGACAGCAGTCCTCTGAGGTCAAGAGGCCTGCACCCTTATCCAGTGAAGAAACTGGTTACGGCACCCTGCCCCGAGGCAGATGGAGAGCTCGGCGTTCACTTACCTAAGACATCTTACTCTTCGAGTCAGACATACAGTGCACAGAGGTCCAGCCCAAAGAGCCAACCGTGTGTTACACATCACCTTTGAAGATACGGCATTCACCCAGTCAAGACCGGCGCCTCTGCGGGAATCAGGTGAGCGTTACAAGAAGGAGGTGAGAAAGGTTACCAGAGGTGAGAAGACTTTAGGGATAAGTGAAGAGGTGAGTGGGTCAGTAGGGGCTGCTGTAGGGTGAGCTTTGGCCAGGAGGAGGGCCATCAGAGTCTGTTACGGGAGGAAAGGTAGAAATAGTGCTGGAGGGGGTAAGGAAGGATAAGGGGGAGGTGTTATAGGAAGGTGAAGATAGAATGTCGTGGCGTAGGGAGTGTACTTTGAAAGAGAAAAGATTGGCAAGGTCAGATGCTGATAGGGATGAGTTGATGGACGGGCCAGGTGTAGGAGGAGAGAGAAGTCAGGTTAGGGTTTGGAAGAGACGTCGTGGATGAGTGGATTGACTGTGAAGAAGGTCAGAGAAGTAGGTACGTTTGGCAGCCTTAATACAGTTGTCATCTAGGACGTGATAAGAGAAATAGGTTGCGTGGTTAGTAGGAGAATGGTGTTTGCGCAAGCGCCTTTCAAGGGCGGCGAAGGAGGCGGTGCATAGAATAGAGATGAGGCGAGAGACTGGTTTGCTAGTGGGCCAAAAGGAAGAAAGAGGGTAAAGTTCATCAATGCTAGATGTGAGACATGAAGAGATAGTGGACGCAGCTTCATCTGCAGGGAGGGAGAAGTGTGAGAGAGAAGGTAGAAAGTGTATGCAGGTATCATGGAAGAGCGAGGAGTTAAAATTGCGAAGATCACGCCTGTAGAAAGTCTTAGTGGAGGAGAGGGAGGAGATGCCAGAGGGAGTAGACGGTAGCAAGGAAGCTGAGATTAGGGTGTGATCTAAAAGGTAGACAGGGAGAGTAGATATGGAGGAGGCAGTAAACGATGAGGTGAAGATTAAGTCGAGGGTAGAACCAGAGGTATGAGTAGGAGGAGTGGGAAGTGGGGAAAGTAGGTGAGAGTCAAGTATTGATAAGAAGGATTTGTTAGATGAGTTAGATGAGTAGAGGAAAGATGAAGATTAAAGTCTCTGCGCAAGACAAGAGGTGTAGGACTAGGTAGGATGTGACCAAGAAGGTGGTCAATGTCTTTGCAGAATGAGCTAAGTGGGCCAATGGGCGGTAGATAATGAGAAGAGAAATGGCATGAGGAGCAGTGCAGATTTTATATATAAATACAAATGAGGAATATTCTGGTAAGGGCACAGGTGATGGAATAGATGAGCATTTAGGACTTTAGAGTAAGCCAACGCCGTCATTGTCCATTCTTGATTGCAGGGCAACGATGAAGGAATATATATATATATCAACTTCATGTGAATCACGGCTAGCAAAGTTGCTTGATCCTTTACGTTCTCATTCATGATTTCATGCAATTTAAGAAATGGGGCCAAAACAATAGATGTAGCTGACATGGTGTTGCGGTGAGTTTGGAAAGCCGTAAAGTTCAATGGGCTAAAAGGACCCTGCAAAGTTTTGGGTGAGAAGATGTCATCCTCAAAAGAAGTAGACATCACCACAGAATCAATTGTGCAGTTAACTGGCTCAGTTATCAGGTCCGTTGAAAAAGATATCAATCGTGGATATGACTTTGAGGAATGCTTCATATCTTTGGGCACTGCAGTCGACCTTCACTTCCATTGTCTGAATGATTCGGGACACCCCGTCCTGTGGAGTGGATGTGTTGCTGTCCTTACAAGATAAATTTACCAGAGTCGCACAGGTCGGTTCGTCGTTCACTATAGATACTTTCAACCTTTGATCAATTTTTTCCTGTATTGAAGCAATGTCCCTCACCAGCTTAGAAGCTAGCGGTGATGGTTTGTTTCCTAAGTTTCCAGATCTAAATATATGTTCAAATGAGCGAAAAAATGTTATTCCACTGGCGAGCACAGATCCGTGCCGGAAGCCGCAGCGTCATTTTTATCTTGGCCCTATTTATGTCTGGCAGAACACTGTATTTGGCCGATAGCAAAGGAGTGCTTTAAGCAGGCTCAGTCGCAAGTGAGGCCTCTCGAATAATATTATGTGAAGTCTTATGCGCAGCAACTGGCAATAAATCCCTTTCGAGGGTCTCAGCATCAGTTAAATCGTTGAGGTCTCTTACTGTCAATGCGTCCATTGACTGCATGTTCACACTTGAACTACTTTCTCTTGGTGGTGGACTTGCTACCGTGTACGCGGAAGCTGGGTCTGCGGCTCGTCTATTTTGCTTTTAGTTAGGGCACGCAGAGTTGAGTTTTCACAAAAGAGACTTTTTTCCTAAGGGCAGATAATTCCAGTCACTCGCCAATGCCGCAGTTTTGTATAGTTATTAACAAATGTATTGAAGTCTTACACTTTACTCTTTAGGGATGTGATCTACATAACATTCTTTTCCTTAGATCCACCCTTGTGATAGATTGTTTTTAATGAGTTCTATTGCACCATGAATGTCTGTTGAGATGGATTTATTTTAGCCAAGTATTTTGTTCACCCATGCTGTCGTATTATGTGATTAATTGTTGTTCATCAAAGTAATATGTCATTAATTGACTGTTTCGAATTTTTTGTATCATGGTGAATAAAAATATTTTGATACTTTTGTAAGCAACACAGTCTTGCTCTCTGGACATTTCTTCAGTTTCTCGCTTTATGATAATACTCTGGTCCAGGGGATATAGTTTTCCTGCGCCTTTCCGCTTTTGTCTCACCCCTCTCAGCCAGCGACAGTTATTTCCCTACGCCTGCCACTATCCGAGTACCACCGGGGAACACAGGAAACACTTGCCGACACTCTGTGGTGCTCTGCGTAGAGTGTAGGGGTTTTTACTGCTAGACACCGCTTTCCAAAATGAAGCAACAGCAAAGAAAGACTGCCTGCCAGGGAGGGTCCATACGGGAAACACTCGCCGACATTTCACTTTCAATATTGTAGTCCAATCATACACAGCAACCCACAAGGAAAACACACGATTACGCTTGTAGTCACTTCCCGACCCGCCTAACCTTTGTCGGATCAAAGAGGCGCTTATAAGAGATCCGGAAATAACCGGACATATAAACACACGGCCAATGTAATTTTAAGGCCGGTTATGCTGGTAGAAGTAGTTCAGAATAACTACAAGAACACAAGGCACCTGCTGTAATCACACACTGGAACAAGTTCGGAATTGAACTCTAGGAAATATCGGGTAAATAGCCTGTTACACTGCTGGCGATCAAATAGAGTCAACAGTCTATATGGGATCAAACTAGCTGAGGTTTAGCATCAATTCCCTTTACTTGTCCAACAGACGAATCTATCTGTGATTACCCCACGATTTCACAGCGTTTTAGCAAGAGCGCGACAGACAATGTAGTTTTTAACGTTGAAAAACTCTATGCTCTGTAAGGAAAGCATGGTATCAAAGTAAGACAGACACAAGTGATCACAGTTCAATGGTGTTTATTAAAATGTAAAATGGACGAGATAAACGCCTAACCTAAACCTAAATCTAGGATGGGAGCAAGCTACGACCATCAAATAATAACAATAGAGCCCTACTAGAGTCTAGTCAAATAAAAAGGGCCTATACTAAAAAATCTATTGCCAATCCTTACCGCTATGATACAAAATAGTCTGGGATAATGTTCACAAGAAAAGAAAAAAGTGTTCAAAAAATAAGTCAGAATGTTATGGCTTCACCTTGTTTTTTAGCACGGGACAAGGCAGGATTCTTGAGCTCAGCACACTCCTGGGCTTCTCTGCCACAAGTTTACAGTTCCTTTTCTCTATATCAGGGCCTTCTGTGTCCAGGTCTCTTCTCATGCAAAATGTCTTGCTTTAGAGGGCCTGATATGTCAAAACAAAACACCAAAACAAAAGTTCTTTCAGTTAATCTTCATGTCGGTTGATTACCCTTCACCCTTCGATCCCCCTCAGCCAGGCTCCGATCCTTCTCTCAGTCATCACCCTCCCTCAGTCGATCTCAAACCAACCACTCACTGTGGACATCCCTCAGTTGAGTTCATACTTTATTAATTTATTTCAATTATTGTAAACGCGCCAACTCGCCCAAAGGCCTCAGGACGCACGTAAAACAAACAAGACAAGACAACAGAAAGTGAACGTCAGAAAGAGAGAAGGCAGGATTTAGATTGAGGGAGGATTGAAAAGAAAGGTTTTCAGCCTCTTTTTAAACTCAATGATTGTTTTGGATTTCTTTGAGTTCGAGGGGGATGACCTTCCATTTAAGAGGGGCCAGGACATCAAGGCTTGTCCCCCCATACTTATCTGGGTTGGACAAGTTTGGCATGGTGTTGTGATCTGAGAGAGCGTGAGGGTAGGTATCGAGTCAGGCGCTCTGTAAGATAAACAGGCACATCATTGGTCAGACACTTGTGAGTGAGAGTCAAGATCTTGTACGACACACGCTACCTCACGGGCAGCCAGTGCAGCTTTCTTCTTGCCTCTGAAATAGGATGCCATCTGGGGATACCCAAGACTAATCTTACTGCCCCATTTTGGGTCACCTGGAGGGCAGAGAAGTTTGATTGGGCAGTGCCGGCCAGAAGTGTTGACTAAGGAAGAAGCCAAAAGAGACATATTTTTCTCAGAGAGAAAGAAGCAAATATGATTTAGGAGTTTGTTATTAAACCCACAGGTTGCACATGTTTTAGCGACGTGCTGCCTCATGGTGAGTTTGGTGTCAAGGGTGACGCACATCATTTTTACACTCAAAGTGACCGGAGTGATTGTGTTGACGATGGAGAAATTAATATACTCTAGGGTGAGTTTCTTCAGCTTGTGTCTAGATGCGGTGATGAGAATTTCTGTTTTCTGGTTATTGAGGGCCATTTGAGTTCTCCACCATCCAGGAGTTAATGGCCTGAGAATCCTCAGAATAGATGCCAGAAATTTTTAGGATGACCTGAGTGTTATCTGCATTGTTAGTATACAGGACACCAGGTCGTGAAGCGTCGCCAGAAGGGGGAGGATGTAAATGTTAAACAGTGTGGGCAGTGGTTGAAGTGTATGAAAAGAAGTAGTGGAACTATGTTCCCTACTGGTCTGCACCGCTCCCCACAAACCCCATCGACACGTCCCCTCCAATGCACAATACAAACCCCAAAACACAAGTGCCTGCTGTTTAAAGGAACGTCCAGTGCAGTGCACTGAAAGTGCAAGTTTCAACTTCTTCCTACACTTTTATTTTAAAACAAAACCGTTCTGGAACGGTTTCTTTTTCAAATAAAAGTATAGGAACGGTGAAACTTAACTTAAAGAAGTAGAGGAGCACCGCTCCTGACCGCTCCCGCCCACTTCGACCACTGAGTGTGGGTGACAGAGAAGAGCCCTGGGGAACCCCCGCGGGTGAGTAATGTGCGGGAGGAGCAGGCATCACTGAGGGCAACCTTGGCTGTGCGGGGGCCCAGAAAGGAGTAGCTCTACTCGAACAGCCTACCAACAATTGCAACCTGGTCGCCAGCAATTCATGGTCGACTAGGTCGAAGGCATCAGAAAGATCGAGTAGCATGAGAAGGGCATTGTCATCACAATGCAATTCACTTAGTTTCTTCGCATTATGGGATATACTTTCCTTAGCTTTGTACTTGACATCCCTCAGTCGTGTTTACTACCGCCTTTCAATCACAAACTCTGCGCTTGCAATATTCAAAAAGTCTTAATGTCTTTTAAACAACTAGCTTGTTTTGGATAGGCCCCCCTTCTCTGGGCTCAGCCCTTCCAGATGATTTCCAATTTTAAACAGAGACTTCCGAAGGGCGATCACGTCTCGCTGGGTCACTCTTAGCGTCTATGGCAGATGCGGGCTTCACACAATCACAGTTTGCCCGGCATTCCCCTCAGCTGGGCGCAAATGCCTGTTTCACACTTTCTCAATCGTCAAAACTTTAGCAACGTGTCAAGGACTTTTGATTGTAGAAAGGGTTTGGCTTGACCGTTGTATGACAACCTTGACACCTCACAAAGGCCTTCCCCATGGCCTCTTTGTATTTGTAGTCATAATATTTGTGCATTTCCACATTCCCTTTATTTAGGAGAGGGGTACCAGCTAAAGACCTTTGAATGAGCGCCCACGTGGCTCTGAACCACTCTAATTCTGGTACCAAGTTCATTCACAACAAAAGACCTCTGTCTATTAATCTTCTTAATGATGCCACTGCAACCTGGAATCTAACACAATGTGGTCCTCTATCAGGTTCTTCCGCCTCACCGCCTATGCCGAAGTCGTTGGTGATTCTTTTGCCGCTGGAGTCAAGGCTGGTACCATGATGGCAACCGCGTCTCCCGGCCATAGCTATCAGTGCGGGAGGGTGCCACGTACCGCTGACATCCGTCAAACCATTCACCAGCTGCGATTCCCAGTCATATGTTTCTTTTGTCGGAGGCTTCACGGGTCTGGGCAGAAAAGGGCAAGGGCAACTCCCTCCTTGATGGTCTTTCAGGTCTTGTCGCCTTTCTCCTCCGTTTGAACTGCTGTCCTGGAATAGCTGCTTCCTCATGTTTTCGGCCTTGCTCTGAGTATGCTCTCGTGCTCCGCCTTTTATCCCTATAGGGAAGGGAAAGGGCGGTCATGTGGGTGTAGTTGTCATCAATCGCCTGACTCTGCCCGACCCTTGTGTTGGGACATGTCAGGTAAACGGCTCGGGTCTTAGACCGCTATCGCCCACAGTGTGAAAAAGTGTTTGTGTTGGAAAGGGGGTGGGGGTGTAGAGTTTCTAAAAATCCTACTTGTCAGAATGGGGAAAAGGTGTCATAAAGAAGGGGAAACCGCATCCCACCCTTCAGTGTCCCACTTCCACTCCCCGAAGACCCCTCATCCAGGTGATCCTGGTCTACCCCCAGAAACTGGATCCAATAGCGATAACTGTGTCCTGGCCACCTTGATGACAGATCCCCGGGGACTAGTGAGTGAGACACCTTCAGGTTTCTCACATACTCTTGCCCTATGCAAGGTGGATATGCCTGTACTTTGTCCTGGTTCCAATTAAAGAACTGGAAGAGAACAGAGACGAGAGATGCCTAAGAACTCTTGCATATCCCATTGATTTTTCATGGCCGGTATTGGTAGCGCTATAGTGATTTTACTGATCTCTCTACAGTAGCCTATGAATTGGTTTTTAAGGGCTTTTCAGGTCTCTAGGCTCAAGGTTTTCCCAGTCCCATATTAGAGAGTGTTGGGAGTAGTAGTCTGCTTGCCAACAACTCTCGGTGCAAAATCTCCAAATGGAGGTGGAGTTTCCTGTAAGAGAGTAGAAAAGGTAGGGAAATCTCACCCCAGAATAACTCATTGACCCATGTACACATGTACCCCTAACTAGGCCCACATTTTCCAGGTCCTTTGTTGTAACTAAATCGGCCCGTATAGCAGTTTGTTTACTACACAAGTCAATTTAGGCCCTTAATTGCCACCCATTTACCCAGGCCTTTTTGTATGTAAAGTCAGTAGAAGCTTGACATAAACAGATACTAAAGGTCTCCAGCTCCTCTTGGGGTTCTTCCCATTCTTCCCCCTTTAAACAGCCTATTTCCATAGGTTCGTTCCTTAGATTCTTTGGACATTGTCTAGCTGCATTTCCTGTTTCTCTACAGGGAAAACAGGCAGGAGGAGGTGGCCTGCTTCCTTTTATTTCCTCCGTTCTGCTTTCATCCTTGGTTTTAGGATCAGTTCTTCTGATTTCTACTTTTCTCTCGTGGCATCCATTCTTTAATTCTATACAACCCCCCTTGTTTACCTATTCCCTGAGGTTGAGGTTGGTGGATAAGCTAATGATGTTTCCGTTCCTCCCAACGATGGGTTGAGTGGAATTGTTTAGCTGCATCTGAATGGTTTTGTGCAGTCTTAATGGCCATGGCTAAGGTAGGTCGATTTAACTGTAGAATGGCTTTCTGCAAAAAAGGGGTAAGGCATTTGTGAATTGTTCTAGGGTTAACATCTCTGTTAGTTATTGTAAGGATTTGTTATTGATCCACAGGGCCACAGTGTTTTTCACACGTTCACCCATTTCTAAGGTTGTTTCTCCTGGGTTTAAACTAATGGCCCTCAACGTCTGCCGATAGAAATTAAAGGTTTGCCCTACTCGTTTTAACAGCCCCTCTTTGATGGTAGAAAGGAGTCTCCAAGTGCATGATTAATTAGTTAATAGGAGGTTTGTTTAATAGGAGGTTTGTAGTTCGCCTTTCAACAAAGGGCTCAAATAGCATATTTTGAGGTTCTCTTCCAATCCATGTTAGTCCACTAGACGTCCGAAGTTCAAGAGAAATGTCCCTAAATCTTCACCTTCAAGATATGGTTGAAGTACCCCTTGTGGTAGTAGGGGTCTTGCTTGCAATTCTATCAATTTAGTTACATTTTCTTGAAGTCTAGCCTCGGCTTGCATCTGATGGGGCGCTAACTGGGCAATGACATTGGCTAGGTCGGCCATTTCTTTCGTGGGTGGGAGGGTTCCCTCAGTAGAGGGTTCCGAATCAGAAAAGAAACAACTCTTGACTCCTTCGGATAAGGACTCAACGTTCTCTGATTCCTCTGACTCTGAGTCTGCCGAAGGAATGGGTTTTGTTAAGTTAATCTCTACTTCTGATGGCCCCGCAATGGATGATACTTGGGTACCAAAAAGGTTTGGGGGGGAGGGGTGGGTGTGGGGGTTGAGGTTTCAGAGCACTAGGTCTAATGAAAGTAAAGACGGGTCAAATTTTCAGTATTATTCGATTCCACTGTTGCATTTTATAATGTGAAAGAGGAAGGGTGTCCAATAACACTTGAGTCTTAAAGAACAGATCCTGTTGACCAGTCGGGACCCAACGTTAGGAGAACAACGCCTCTTTTAGCGTGGATACGCAGTCAGAGTCAAGGAGTTCAACGATTCTATTTTCCCCTTCTTGTGGTACAACAATTATCAGCATGGATTTCAATTTTTATCAGTTGAATCAAATCCCACTCATACAACATATGTAAAGAAGGCATGGTATCAAAGTAAGAAAGACATAAGTGATCACAGTTCAAGGGTGTTTATTAAACTGTAAAATGGGTGCGACAAATTCCTAATCTGAACCTAAACCTAAGATGGGAGCAAGCTACGACCATCAAATAATAATATTACAGTCCTAGTAGACTTCAGTTAAATAAAAATGGCCTATACTAAAAAGAACTATTGCTAATTCTTACCGCTATGCTATAAAATAGTGTGGGATAATGTTCACAAGAAAAGAAAGAAGTGTTCACAAAATGATAAGTCAGGATGTTATGGCTAGGGTCTCCCTTCCCCAAGTATTTTTACCATGGGACAAGGTGGGACTCTTGAGCACAGCACACTCCTGGGCTTCTCTGGCACTAGCTTACAGTTCTTTTTCTCTATATCAGGGCATTCTGTGTCCATATCTCTTCTCATGTAAAGTCTCTTGCTTCAGGGGGCCTAATATGTCAAAAAAACAAAACAACAAGACAAATGTTCCTTTGGTTAATCTTGACGTCGGGTGATTACCCTTTACCCTCAGCCGGACTCTGATCCTCCTCTCAGTCATCAAGCTCCCTCAGTTGGGCTCAGACCAACCACTCACTGTGGACATCCCTAAGTTGGGTTCATACTTGTCATCACAATGCAATTCACTTAGCTTCTTCACAATATGGGATACCCTTCCCTTAGCTTTGCTCTTGACGTCCCTCAGTCAGCTTTACTACCGCCTATCAATCACAATCTCCTCCGCTTGCAACAGTCAAAAAGTCTCAATTTCTTTTAAACAACTATCTCATTTTGGTTAGGCCCCCCCTCCTCCTGGCTCAGACCTTCCAAGTACTTGCCAATTTTAAACCGAGACTTCCGAATAGCGATCATGTCTCGCCGTGTCACTCTTAGCGTCTATGGCGAGTGCGGGCTTCACAAAATCACAGTTCGCGCAGCGTTCCCCTGAGCCAGGTGCAAAATTTTAGCAACATGTCAATGACTTTCAATTGTACAAGGGGTTTGGCTTGAACCTTGTATGACCACCTTGACACCTCACAACGGCCTTCCCTATGGCTTCTTGGCATTTGTAGTCGTAATATTTTTGCAGTTCCACATTCTCTTTATTCAGGAGAGGGGTACCAGCTAGAGACCGTCGAATGAGCGCCCACATGGCACCGGACAACTCTTATCTCTGGTACCAAGTTTGTTCACAACAAAAGACCTCTGTCTATTAATCTTCTTAATGTTGCCATTGCAACCTTGAGTCTAACACAGTCCAGTCGCCTATCAGGTTCCTCCGACTCACCGGCTGTGCTGAACTCAATGGCGTTTCTTTTGCCGCTGGAGTCAGGGACAGTACCACGATGGCAACCGCGTCTTCCCGCCCTGGCTATCAGTACGGGAGGGTTCCACGTACCGCTGACATCCATCACACCTTTCGCCCGCTGCGATTCCCGGTCTTATGTTTCTTTTGTCGGAGGCTTTGCGGGTCTGGGTTGAAAAGGACAACTCCCTCCTTGACGTGCTTTCAGGTCTCGCCGCCTTTCTCCTCCGTTTTGAACTGCCCTCCTGGAATAGCTGCTTCCTCATGCATTCAGCCTTGCTCCGAGTGTGCTCTCGTGCTTCGCCTTTTATCCCTATGGGGAAGGGAAAGGGCGGTCAGGTGTGTGTAGTTGTCAATTGCCTGACTCTGCCTGACCCTTGTGTTGGGACATGTCAGGTAAACGGCTCGGGTCTTAGTCCGTTGTCACTCACAATATGAGAAAGTGTTCATGTTGGAAAAGTGGGGGTAGAGTTTCTAAATATCCTTCTTGGCAGGATGGGGAAAAAGTGTCATAAGGAAGGGTATACCGTGTCTCATCCTTCGGTGTCCCACTTGCACTCCCCGAAGACCGCTCATCGATGTAATCCTCCCGCACTGGTCTACCCCCAAGAACTTGATCCAATAGCAATGGCCGTGGCCCAGCCACCTGAATGACAAATCCCCAGGGACTAGTGAGTGAGACACCTTCAGGTTTCTCACAGCTCCCAGACATGTGACGTGTAACACTCCACTTCACGAGCCCTCCTCATAACTTCCTCTCTTTTATTTGCTGCTCGAGCAGCAGATAAGTACTCCTTTATTATTTATGCGAGCCCGTTTTCTTTGTGAAGTAGCACTAGCGTTAAGGCAGTGGCAATAGTTAGGCATACCTTAGGTATTGTAAGGAAGTTATGTATTAAGAATAGACAGACACAAGTGATCACGGTTCAAGGGTGTTTATTAAACTGTATAGGTAGGGTGGAAAAACACCTAATCTAAACCTAAATCTAAGATGGGAACAAGCTACGACCATCAAATCAAAATAAGGCAGTCATAGTGGCGTCTTGTCAAAAGGGCCTATACTAATAAAAACGTATTGCCAATCCTTACGCTAAATACAAAAGTGTGGGATAGGGCTCACAAGAAAGAAAAGAAGCATTCAAAAATGATAAGTCAGGATGCGGTAATCGCGATCTCCCTTCCCCACGTTTTGAGCACTGGACAAGGTGGGACTCTGGAACCCAGCACATGCTCGAGCTTCCCCAGCACGAGACGACAGTTCTGTTCTTATCTATCAGGACCGTCGATGGCCAAGTCTCTTTCTCTGTCAAAAGTCTCTTGCCTTCAATAACCTGCTGTGTTCAAAATAACAACAAAAAGTTCCTTTGCAGTGGTACGTTGGGTGATGCCTTTTCACACTTGGATCCTCTTCTTCCGGGCTCAGACCCTTCTCAAATGTTTGCTTCCCTCTGTCAGGTTCACTACAGTTTTGCAATTTCCTTTGTGATATTCAAAAATCTTAATGTCTCAAACAGTTCACTGTGGACAACCCTCTGTCGGGTTCACTTTTGTCATCACACTGTTCTTTCGACTTTCTTACAGTGTGGGATTCACGATACAATATCCTTTCATCGTGGGACGTTTTTTCACAGGTTTTTTTTTACCACAAATCTTTTATTGAAAAACCCATTGAATTTCTTTTGGGGGGGTTAGAAAATATATATATGGGATGCGGGTTTTTGGTAATGGATAAAAACTGAAAGGCAATCGGGGTTGGGGGGCATCCCCCTCCCCAAAGAAAAAGAAAATTCAATGGGGTTTTTTCGATAAAAAGTTTGCAGTGAAAAACCCCACGAAAAAACATCCCGCGATGAAATGACATGGAACCAGGATTCACTTCCCTTAGCTTTACGATCATCTGCCGTTCAAAGACTTTCGACTGTACAGAGGGTTTTACTAGACCTCCGTATGACCACTTTGACCCTCTTCTCGCCTGTCCAAAGGCCTTCTGGTAACAGTAGTTTCAACAATCTGGTAATTAGCCAGAGATTCTCCAGTGAGCACCTACGTGGTGCCTGGCTCCTCTGCAGCTGGACTTCCCCTTTCACATTAATAGGTCTTTGTTCTTTCGGCCATCAACTGTTTGCTACTTTTGTTCAACATAGTTTGTTTCTTTAACGGTTCCCCCTCGACTCACTGGCTGTGATGAACCACTTGGCTTTCTTCGTATCAGGAGTCAAGGCCGGTACCAGGCATCTGCCTCTGTCCTGCTTATCAGCGTAGGCATGGTCTGTGTACTGTTTACATCTGCTGCAACACACTTGGGCTATTGTTCCGGTCTTATGATTACTTCTCTGGAGGTTGCGTGGGCCTGGTTTGGAAAGGGCAAGGCCGCTTCTCTCCTTGTCAGCCTTTCCGGTCTCCCTGCCTTTCTCCTACTCTTGAACTGCCATGTCTGGATAACTGTCTCGCATGGTCTGCCTTGCTCGTATTGTGCCCTCGTGTGCTCCACCTTTTATCCATGTGGGGAAGTTGAAGGGCCATCAGGTGTGTGTGATTCTGGTCAATTGTCTGACTTTGGCTGACCCTTGTGTTGAGACATATCAAGTAAACAGCTCTGATGTTTGTCCGTCGTCTTTCGCAGTGTGCAAAAGTGTTCATGTCGGAAAAGGGGGGTAGAGTATTTGAATATCCTATGGGGTAGGATGGGGAAAAGGTATTGTAAGAAGGGGGATACCATGTCTCCCCCATCCAGGTGATCCTCCCTCACTGGTCCACCCCCAGGAACTGGTTCCAGGAGCGATGGCCGTGTCCTGGCCACTTCGATGACATATCCCTGGGGACTACCGAGTGAGACACCGTCAGGTTTCTCACAGTATATGCCGAAGAAAACTTGCCAGTGCATAGCTGCATGTCAGGGGATGCAGGGAAGCGAAAAGCTGTTGCACGTGGAACTCTCAGTTATGGGTGTCGTACTTTCAGCTTCCCGCGTACACTGATTGTCCCATACAGTCGGTGAGCTACTGTTGGCACATCTCTTCTCTGAGTGGCTCTCACCGTGCCTCTAACGAACTGCTCGGCAGCAACCCAGCTCCAGAGGAGGCTGTGTGCGGTCAGAGGCAGTGCCACCTCGGCTCTGGTACGTGGACCAGGGTTCACGAATGGCAAAGCCCATTACCGTGTGAATTGAGAGCAGCAAGCTCAACCTAGGCAGTGATCCTTATGCTGACAGCGTACACATAATGAGGCAGACATAATATCTCCTGGTAAAAATTGCATACACAGGCACAGCCCCTACCAGCTCACAGGCTCACACTGCTACAAGTGAGAGCCCAAGTTAACTGTTTGACTTGGATAGGCCCCAGGTAAGCCTGGAAGTCACCTCAGAGCACATTCAACAATACTCTGCGCAGCAGATAATATGGCCTTTGCAAGAAGAGAATCATGTGGGAGTGATTCTGGCAGAGAAGGGCCATATAACTTTCTAAGTCATCCCGCTCTAGGGCAGCTGATAGAACATGCTGCTTGGGCAGACCAAGGGCTTTTATCCAGCAAATTGGATTTCCTGCAGGACTGGCACCCACACAAGGCCCCAGTGCGGTCAGGCCCAGGTTCTACAAGAGACAGTGAAAGGATGAGCAGAAGGTTCGGACTGAGCCACACTCCGTACTGCACAAGAGACATGCAAAAAGCAAGCATGCTAAAGGGAAAGCGTGGGGGAGGTGGCAGGTGGACAGACCCACCAGCCCAGAGGAAGACCATAAGGGCACAAACTCACGAGTCATACAGAATAAAGCAGCGAGGACGAAACTTTGCATGTCTCACTGAGTTCGGACTCACTGCAAGATGGTGAGCCACGCAAGAAGTCCAACAAAAGCACTGGGAGAGGTTCCCAGATTACACCTTAGACCCAGATTCTCTGTTCCACCCGAGATCCTCAGAGTTGGAGCCACCAGTGAAGGTAGCTAACTACTTGTGCAAGCACCTGTGCACTCCTCTGAATAAGGAGGCCAGGAGCAAATTGAAGGCAGAGTGTCCCAGGCTCTCGTTCCCGGTTAGGGTGGCAGAGACCCCAGAGGTGGAACCCTGCATATTGATGTTCATGGAAAAGTACATCAAAGACTTAAATAAGGGCATCAATCACTTGTGGAGAGCTTGTCACGACAAGCTCCTGGATGCAGTCGGTCCATTGGCCAAGATACACCAAATGGCAAAAAAGGACGAGTACGTCTTTTAGGCAACGCCAACTGTGCGATCGCTGCAGAATGCAGGTGGTCTATATTGGTGAAATTCCCCCCCCCCCCCCAAACTCGGGCATCCTCAGAGGCTGTGATGGAGTGAAAGGGCTACTTTTTGGCAAGACTTTTGTCAAAGATATGTCCAGATTTGTAAGCACCTTCAATGCTCTGGACAAACCCAGACATCCTTGAAGAGAGTCTTCGCACACCAGGTTTTCACCAGGGCTGGCAGAGGCTAGGAACGCTCAGCCACCCGCAGAGGACGTCAGAGGCCCTATATAGGAAACAGCTGGCGACAGGGGGACAGCAGGCCCAACCCCTTCTGTGGGTTAGAGGCTGAGGCTGGGGAGGCGGCAGCAGGCCACAAGATACAACACAGGTCAGAGTGCAGTCGCTTGTGCCCAGCGCAGCGGCAGGCAGCGCAGTCCCAATGATTGGTGGCAGAATAGTGGCTCACACACACACCTGGCAAGAGCTTACCGCAGACTCATGCAGGTGTTCTGTCTCAAATTTTTCAAGAGCCTGTACAAGCAAAGCTGCCACTCCTGTGCACAATGTCAGAGGTATATGAAGCCCTCATGGACAGGGAAATAGGAGAGCTTCTAAAGAAAAGAATGATAAAGACGGCAGTGCAAAAGACCAAAAGCTTCCTAAGGAATGTCTTCCTAGTAAAGAGGAAGCTGAAGGTGGACCGGTGTTCAATCTCAGACAACTGAATGCTTTACTAGTATAACAATTGTAAAAACCTAAGCACACGATTATAAAAACAGGGTTACCCAGCTAAGACCATATGTCGAGCTTGTAAAAGAGCATGAAACATGGATAGGAACACTTGTCTTGTGAAAAGCACATCAGACAAAATCACCTGTGTTACCTCTTTCAGCCCTATTAGTCATTATTTTAGAAGAGTGATACTACAAAATTGGAACATAATTAAAACCATTGACTTCAATTTGGAAAAACCTGGTATTGCTTTTAAACAACCCAAAAACCTGAAAGATTGATTAGTTCACACATATGACAATCAAAAAACATAGAAACTATCCCAGAACACACTTGGTCATTATGTGATTGGCCACTTTAGATGTGGAAAATGCTCAGTTTGTCTATTGACAAAAGACATGAAAGAAATAGACATATACGGTCTGATTTGGAAATTCAGCACCCTCGCTAACTGCCTAACTAAGTGAGCCATGTATGGCATAAAATGTCCATGCGGATTGATATACATTGGCAAAACAAAAAGAGAGATCCGCCAACGGATCTGTGAACACAGATCGTGCATCAGTAATCAGATGGTAGACAAACCAATGGGGACACATTTCAAGGCAAAATCCCACAAGCACTGACATACTGTGGTTTATCATTCAAACCATCTGTTGCCCAACCTGTGGGGGTGATAGGTACCTTATGTGGAGCTAAATGGAACAGAAATGGATATACAGACTTAACTCAGTGACACATCGATTGAGTGGAACCTGTTTCTACACTAAATATGGTAAAACACGTGAGAAAGAAGAAACACGTAGTTAGAAACAACAACACAGTTTATTGGATTTCTCCATGAATATAGGCCCCATATTTGAGAAGATCATTTATAGTGAGGGCATTTGTGCCTATGATCCCCTTTCCCGCGCATGTACACCTGTTGGGTTTTGTGCCAGAGAGGGCGTTGGCCCTTTCCTCTAACTTTGGTGCACTTTATGGGGTGATGTGCACCGATTGATTGGCGATACTAAAGAGCCACGGTAATAGTTAAACAAACTGCTACCATTATACCAATATACTTAGGTAAGAGGGCATTTTGCACTATGGAGCCCCATTTTCTGTATTTATGTATCCTCTAAAAGAATATAGCAGTCATATTAAAATGTTTCAGCAATTTGTTTGCATTTGTCTGCATTCTTTTGCATTGTTGCTTCTTCTTCTTCTTAATTATCGGATGCGTGGGCGGAACCCACGCAGGTGCTTCGCCTTGTCCCTTCCCAAGATGGTGATCTACGCTACGTGCCGATGTCACAACGTAATTAGAACTAGGAAGCATGATGTGCGCACCAATTATTATTCCCAAATAGAATGAAAAGCCAGACAAGACATCGTAGCGGTGTCCCCAGTACTCTGTGAGTGCTCAGAGTGAAAAGGATGGATTACGAATGGGTGCATGTACGCCATAAATATAAGGAATTTCCCTAAAAAGCCTGCCTTGGGTAGTGAATAATAAGGACTAAAGAAAAGCAAACATGTTTTTTGGCGCGCCCAATATTTAGCCCATTTTGCAGAAAACAACCTTGAGTGGAGATATGTGATGAGGGGCGTTAAATGAACACCGCTTTTGTAGTAATTGGAATGAGTAGATGCCGGTTTTAAGAAAGATTAAGTCTGCTCTTGTAACTAAAAAACTATATTACACAGAAGGGTGCGATATATACAATAAGTGACTTATAACTCACTTCATACAGATGCTCGAGCTACTGCTATGTATGAGAAAACACTGACAGGCTACCAACAGGACAACAGCAGCACTTTTTTTTGTTCGTGAAGAACCTGGCATATAGATGGCATTGACACCATCTACCACCAACTGCAAGGTATTTTCAAGATTCTATATAACGCCGTTTATAGTAATATCTAGAACAGGGAAAGTGTAACACCCTCTGATTTTTACATTATAAAGGAACGACTGAATACACAAGGGTTTGGTCGGGTCAAGAAGTGATTTGCCCAAGAAACGTAGAAAAAATTGAAGGTTGTTGACTATTTATGATTATGGGAGTGTGTCGTAATATATATTTCAATTATCCATGGTCAGATTTTTAAAACAATGGGTTTTTGCTTATGTTGTGGTGTTTAACTGGGGGTGTTCTTCAAGAGTGGGGAATCCTATTTGCATTGATTTTCGAGTTGGATGTCCTGAGGAAGGCTTGTTTGGGATTAAAAAATCTGTGAGCTGATGAAAAAGTCAGCCCTCCCTCTAGCCAGAAACACAATGGGCCTCATTACAAGTTTATTCATTACTACCGGTCTGGTAGTCACGGCGCCGGTAAGCTACCGGCGGCGTGACTACCGGACTGGCAAACTATGAGTTCGGCGAGCAGAGCATGTCGGATGCACGCACCATTCACAAATGGTGCCAGTGCATTCGACCTAATGGGAACGGGAAGTAATTATTACCGGCACCCGGCAATGGGGATGTACCGGGTGCGCCGGGGCTAGAATTCCCCGGTACATCCCTATTGCTGGGTGCCGGTAAAAAAACAATTACCAGCAACGTTGTAAGGAGACCCAGTGTGTCAACAGTGATGGTGTAACTTATGTCACACTGATACTAAAATCACTTAGCTGTAGGAACCATGTGTAGCAATGGGTACTTTATGTAATAGATGCAGATTGTAGCACAGCCGTCTTCAGCGACTGTTCATGCACACATTTTGATTGAAGTCTGTGTTTCTTTTGTGATGAATTTTGTATACATGGCTTTGATATTTAAAACATCTTTTTTGTAATAAATGGCTTTTACTCTTCTGACTACGTGTGCTGCTAAATGATAAATATCAGCTTGTTTTCTGTAGCTTGAATTCACCGACTGACGTGAGAAAGGGCAGGGTAGCCTGTCTCCACTGTATAGTATTTGAAGAGTTTCTTCCCGTATGAGATAGGCCCCCCAACAACAAAAAAGTGGGAAGTACCCAGATTATACTTTATGCTTTCCTAGTATACCAGCACTTCAAGATGGAGGGCATCCATCTCCTGAGGGACATCCTGCAGAAAGGAGATTGGCTATCCCGCATAGATTTGAGAGACACCTATTTGGCAGTGCCCATTCATGAGATGCACTGCCATTTCCTGCAATTCCCCTGGCAGGGCAAGAAGTGGGAGTTCACTTGCCTCCCCTTCTGCCTAGCCCCGGTGCTTTGGTATTTTACCAAGCTTCTCAGACTGATGGTGGCAAGGCTACGCGAGCCGGGAGTCAGGATGATCATATGTCTCGACGATCTGTCTCATGGTGCAGGATCCCAGCAGGCTGCGAGTGCAAATGACCCTCACATCGATTCTTCTGGAGAGTCTAGATTTTCTCATCAACTGGGAGAAGTCTGAGACCAATCCACAGCAGAAAATGGAGTTCCTGGGGTTTATCATAGATTCACAGCTAGGGATGCCGAGTCTGCCCCTGAAGAAGGTAAACAACATAAAGAAAGAAATCCGATCAGTCTTAGCCAGGGACCAGATTTCCCTGACGGAACTGGCAAGGATAGCAGGGCGGCTGGCCTCTGTTATCCAAGAAATCTTTCCCTGACCCCTGCATTATCGCGCCCTCCAACGCCTCAAAATTTAATTCCTCAGACAGGGGTTGTCATAGGAGCACACAGCGCCAATATCGGAAGAGGCGAGGACGGAGCTGGCCTGGTGGCACTGACACATGGAAGCATGGAACAGGAGAGCCATCTTTGCCCCCGCTCTCGACCTAGTTATAGAGTCTGACTCCAGCCACAGTGGCTGGGGTGCCTTCTGCGGAGAGCAGATGACTGGGGGGTCATGGACCTTGGAGGAGTCCAGGCTTCACATCATTTACCTGGAACTGCTAGCAGGCTCCTTTGCAATCAGGTGTCAGTCGCAAAGGTGCAATGCTGCATTCTGTTGAAAATTGACATTTCGTCAGTACGGTACATCAACTGCCTAGGAGGGATGAAGTCCAGGTGGTTAGCTGAACTAACAAAGGATTTCTGGTATTTCTGCATGAATAAGGGCCTGAGTGCACAGCGGAATACCTTCCAGGAGTTTCCATCCAAGTAGTGGGATGGAACAATAAACAGCTTGAGAATTCCAGCGACTGGAATTTGAACAGCTCTGTTTTCTGAGTTCTCATGCAGAGAACGGGTCCTTGTCAGACACACCTTTTTGCGTCCAGATTGAACCGCCTGCTCGAAGGGTTCTTCAGCTGGAGGCCGGATCCGGAGGCAGCAGCCACAGATGCCTTTCTGCAGCAATGGCGTCAGCACAGGAATTACACCCGCCCTTCGCCATTATCGCAAGGACTCTGGCATTCGTGAGGCAGCAGTAGGTGAGTCTAGTGCTGGTGACTCCAACCTGGAAGAGTCAGGCTTGGTTTCCAGACCTGCTTGAATTCACCTGTGTAAGGAAGGCATGGCATAAACAGGAAGACAGACACAAGTGATCACAGTTCAAGGGTGTTTATTGAACTTCAACAAGGGTATGATAAACAAGCCTAATTGTTCAATTTTGATCAGTTGAATTATACCCCACTCCTGACACCTCATGCAGGCTCGCAGATCGGAGCACTGTTAACTTGTTCATGCCCCACCGAGATCGCTGACCTAAACGTGATCACCTTCCGTTAGGCTTCGCCATGCGCGGCAAAGCCTGCTAGAATGTTTAACACGTGAATCACACCCGCTGTAGTGGGATGCACGCCCCTAGCCAGACACCAGCTGTGCCATCTGTTCCAAACTGACTTGTAGGATTTGGCCATCTTGGGAGCCCAGGACTCTCTGATGAAGTGTTCAGCTTCTCCCGTAGTCCCGGCTTTCGCTAGGTACCCCTGAAATCACCCAAGCTACCAGTTGCAGGATCCCTAGCCTGAGCAGCGGGTACTGGAGCCATGTCGAGTCTGACAGGATATACAGTATGTCTGGCAGGAGAATCAGGGTGTCGCAGGTGTGATAAACCCGAAGGTGTCTCACCCGCTAGTCCCCAGGGATCTGTCATCCAGGTGGCCAGGACATGGCCCTCGCTTTTAGATCCAGTTCCTGGGGGTTGACCAGTGTGCGAGGATCACTTGGGTGAGGGGTCTTTGGGGAGTAGGACGCTGAATGGTGAGACGCGGTATCCCCCTCCCTGTAACACCTTTACCTCATCCTGCCAGGTAGGATACGTAGGAACTCTACCCCCATCCCTTTTCCTACACGAACACATTCACATGGACAGCCTGCTCTGGGAGAAAACAGACTAACACCCAAGCAGTATACCTGACGTGTCCCGATACAATGGTCAGGCAAGGTCAGGCAATTACTGACTGACACTCACACCTGACTTCCATTAAGCTTCCCCACACGGATAAAAGGCGAAGCACAAAAGCACACTCTGAGCGAGGCAAAGCACACAATTAAAAAGCAGTTTCAAAACGGCAACTGAATGAAGGACGAAAGACGATGAACTACGAGGGGTTTGCAAGGAGGGAAATTCCCTTGACCTTTCTGGAAAGAAACCGTTCTGTTTAAGAGACTCCGAGATTGGACAGCTTAATGCCCTGAGACTAGTCTGAAGAATCCTGCATTGTGTGTCAGAGGTACCTGCGCCCCTCCTACATGACCAATCGAGTTGGAGAGAAGCAGCAGCCGCAGTGGTACTGTCCTTGGCTTCAAGAAGAAAGTAGCAACAGAGAATTCAACACAGCCGGTGAGTTGGGGAGACCGATACAAGACCGGTCTGTGTTGAAGCCAAGGTTGCAAGCAGCAACATTGTATACCGAGCGCTGGAACGAACATTGTTCAAACGCGTGTGATGAAAGACGCGAGTAAAGTTGAACTGCTGATGAATGTTTGAATTTTACAATATCGTTGACAGAGTGGTCCGGCACTGTGTGCATGCTCAATCGAAGGTCTCTGTAAAATATCCAGCCGAGAGGTCGCAGAAGTGAAAGTAAAGAATTGTAAATGGAAAGATTTTGTGAATCCAAGTGGTCCTGTGGCAATTCAAGCAATATTCTGCGCAAAATCGAAAGTCTTTGATTTTTTACATAGAAAAGGAAAGATTGGAAAATTAGATAAAATGGTCCGAGCCCGATCGATGGAGATCAATTAAGAACATTGTGTTAAAGTGGGTTTGATCCCATTGGAAGAGGACCAGGGGTGAATAGTAAATCACCTGAGAAATTCTGCATGTGAAATCCTGAGAAGAAAGGAACTCTTCTTTGTTTGTCGCATAAGCCCCTCTGAAATAGGAGACTTTGAATGGAAGAGAGACGTTGGCACAGAAGGCCTTGATGCTGAGGTTTTGAACTACATGCTCATGCCAGAGAAGCCAGAGTGTGCTAAACTCGAGTGTGCCGCCTTGTCCCTTGCTGAAAATGTGGGACATCGGCTCACATATCATGACATATCATTTCTTGAACAATTTTCTTTTGCATAACACGGTTTCCCACACTATGGGCTTCATTACGAGGAGTGCAGTAAAAACGGGGTCATTACCGGCATGGAGATACTAGCAGGTCCGTGCTCATATGACTCCGCTAATAGCGGGTGATTTACAAGTGCGCGAGCACGCGCAACCCCCATGCCAGTAATGGCCATACCGGCATGCTGCTAAAGGCCCTCCAACCCCGATTAGCGACATCACGGGACCCACCAATACCGCCTCCACGTAGGAGGAACCCCTTAATACCGACCCGGTAATAACAACATGCTAATACCGGGCTCGTAATACCGGACCCGGAAGTAACGTCATTGTGTCGGAATGGGAAATGCTGCGGCGGCCATCTTTAAAAACACAATCCATTGCCTACCTCCCAAACCACCAGTTGTATTCAGGAGAGACCAGTGCCAATCCCTTCACCATGTCGAAGGCTACCCGTAAAACAACCTCCCGTCTGCGCAAAAAGCGTTTCTCAGATGCAGAGCTTAACATGCAGGCAGACACCCTTGCAGCACATACAGACGAAATCAACCTGCAGAACCTGAAGATGGAGGTGCAGCAGCGCAAAAAAGAAATCTGGGAGGAGGTAGCCCGCAAGGTGTCGGCAGTCGGCACCACCCCACGGATAGTGAAGGACTGCAAAAAGAGGTGGGATGATCTCCGCCTCAGGGTTCTTAATATCCTGGCCAGCAACAGGAGGGAAGCCATGGCCACCTAGGGTTAATAGTTTATACTATTTAGATAGATTATTCTGGGAAACAGACTTTGCTTTTAGATATGTTTAAGGTGCAGGGGAGATAACAGCCAACCCTGGCATATGGGTTGTAAAATACATACAAACAGAATAAGTTCTGTATGAAGGAACTCCCGTCCCCTGCTACCTATCACTGGCCCCTCTAAAAGAGCCAAACAGTTAAGGTATAACTTGTGGTCACCCAATGGGTGAGGTGTGTTCATTCAATAATGTGTAGTTTCAACAGTTAGGTAGACAGTACATTTAGGATTTCTTAATGACAAGCATCAAGACAACGTTCTTTGACTTCTTCATATGTTGTTTTATTTTTCAAAAATAGCCCAAAGCGTTTTGAGAAAAACATATCTTCTTCAGGGATATATATATTCAAAATATCAATCCAATCTAAGAAAGAATTTCAGAAAACATAGAGTTACTTTTGCTGTATGAAATTTTGCTAATACAGTGAAGATTCTAAAAAACTACTATTTTATATGGAGGTATGGACACCATCTTAAGTCTTCTTAAACATACCCTGTGTACAATTATATATTGCATGCTCACATTAGTGTCACTTTTTCAAATTTATACAAACGTTAACCAATAGTTCACCAAGAAGAAGTATAGAAGTATACATTGGGCCTCATTCCGACCCAGGCGGTAAATTACCGCCTGGGTCGTACCTTTACCACCATGGCGTAAACTACGTTTACGCCATGGTGGTTGGCGGACTTACCGCCCCATTCCGAGGTTGGCGGGGCGGTAAGTCCCCAATCCCCATTTACCCTTCCCCATTCCCATTTTTGCCCCATAGGGCATAATGGGAGTGGGGAAGGCGTTAATTACGCCACCGTAAATTACGGTGGCGTAATTAACAACAAGGTCCCTTAGCGCCATGGATTTTAACACCTGCTAAAAGCAGGTGTTAAATCCTCCATGGCGCTAAGGGACCTCGGAATCAGGCGGTAAGGGTCGGCGCTGTTTACGCTGCCGTAAACCCCTTACCGCCTGGGTCGGAATGAGGCCCATTGTGACTTGTCTACATAGTAAAAACAGGTACTCAAAGGAGGACATTTAGAAGAACAAGAAGTTACCCCTATTCAGGTACGGATATTCAACAGTGCAAGTTATTGCCTCTAATATCTCAGTTGTCTCTCTGGTTAATGGAGGTCAAAGTATGACATGTGGGACTCTAAAGAAGGGTGAATATTACTGCATAGGGTAAGAGTGGGATCATACAACGTGTTATGGGAGGTAATGAATCTGGATTAAGTCAGGTTGGTGTTAAGCATAGTAGGGGCAACGCTGCTATCAAATTTACTTAAAAGGGTAAGAATCTTTACCAAGTAGAGTAAGTAAAAGTCCTAGTCTCTGATATGGCTGATGCAGGCTGGCTGCGCGGATAGGCTTCTGGAGAGTAGATCCCTCTTAGTGGATATCTCTGAACAGATGTCAGTATCTAGAGATAGAAAATTAGGTACTTTAAATGTGAGCCAAGGGGCTTGAGTAGGATGTAGACTTTTTAGTCTATGATAAAGGGGAGGGACCTAGGTCCATAGGTTGCTTACCCCAAGTGAGTGGATTAGTTGTAGGTGAGATGGCGATGCTCTTTCCTCGCTGGTCCGTGCATGTTCATGTTCTGTAAATGGCGGCCGTTTATAGCAGCGTTCGAGTCAATAGTAATGTTGTCTATTTAAAGCGTTGTGAGGCTATAGAGTAGCCTGATATGTAAAAGATGTAAAGGCTATGAGTTGTATGCACCCCCGTGTGTGAGTACATCTGAGGCCCATGTTATTTGTGTGTTTACTTTTAGGAAAGCTAATGAAATGATGAAAACAGCGTATTGCTGCTGTGTTGCATCAGTCACTCAAAATGGATACACTGAGTTAAAGGTATTGGGAAGGCACTGGAAAAGAGGTTAATGTGAGGGAAAAAACAGCTTTGCATGCGATATGGTAATGACCTAATGAGCTTTCTCGACCATTCCCGTTCTAATTTAAATAATAATAAAAAATGTCTGCCTCTGCTGGGGAGACTTACAATCTAGGTAAAGCCGGAACAAAGGCTTGGTAACTTATTCCTGGATATGTCGAAATGATTAACAATGATCAATAGGCAACAGGCATGTTTTTCAGTCCCCTCATGAGGCAACAAAATTAGATTAGAACAGGTGGTCCATGCCTCTGTATCTCTGTCTCTCCTAGGGAGACTTACAATCTTTGTGGTACCTGCAGCCATGGCAAGAAAAAATGGCTGGAGGTGATATGTTTATACTGACATATAGGTCAACAAATTGTATTAAAGGTACCTCGTATTTTTACAGAAATGGCCCCAGGTAAAAGTCTTCATTGAGGCCCAAGGGTGTCATTGAGTCTAATTTATGTATCCTATAGAGCTCTCTTTGTGCCAATCTTCTGGCCAAGTCTCCTCCTCTTGGGGATGTCCTGACCACTTCTAGTATCACTACCTGTAGTTGGGCCATGGTGTGGCCATTTTCTTTAAAATGTCTGGCTACTGGGGATTTGATATTCCCTGTTCTTATTTTGGACTTGTGTTTGGTCCAACGTTTGCATGCTTTTCTTATGGTATTCCCCACATAGAATTTGCCACATGGGCATTTGAGTGCGTATACCACATTTTTACTTTTGCAGGTAGCGAAGTCCTTCAATAATATCTTCTTGCCACTATGGGGGTGTCTTATGGGATCGTCTTTGATTACGTTAGAACAATGTTGACAATTAAGGAAGGCAAAGGTGCCCTTCTTCTGTTTCATTAGGGTGGTTTGTACAGGTCTTTTAGTTCTCTCTGCCCTGATGAGGCTGTCTTTGAAGTTTTTGCCCCTCTTATAGGCCAGCATTGGCGGTTCAGGAAAAAGTCTGTTTATCTTGGGGTCCGATCTAATAAGGTCCCAATTCTTGTTGATCACTCTTTTGACTTGATAACTTTGCTGGAATATTTGAGAGTGTGTATTAGCCTTGTTGTTTCTTTTTTGGGTCTCTCTTGAAGTAGGTTCTCTCTACTTATTATGTGAGAGCGTAGTATAGCTTTCTCTATAGTTTCGTCTGGAAATCCTCTTGTCTTGAATCTTCCTTTCATATTCCCTTGTTCTGATTGTAAAACTTGGGGGTCTGATGTAATCTTTTTTAACCGAAGAAATTGGCCGTATGGTAAATTGTCTTTCAAATGAAGAGGATGAAAGCTTCCAAAATGCAAGACACTGTTGACATCTGTAGGTTTTCTGTAGATGTTTGTACTGAATTCTGTGTTCTTTCTTTCCACTTGTACATCCAAAAAGTGGACGCCTGGGTTCCCAATTTCCAACGTAAAGGTGATGCCTTCCTGGCAATTGTTAAGGTATATCAAGAATTCTTGTAGTTCATCAGGGGATCCTTGCCAGATTCCAAAAATATTGTCAATGAATCGCTTCCAGAATTTGATCTTATTATTCCATGGTTCTTTATTCAATACGAAGTTGTGTTCAAAATGAAATATGAAGATGTTTGCGTAGGATGGTGCTACTGGAGAGCCCATAGAGGTTCCTGATATTTGAAGGTAATATTTGCTGTTGAATCTGAGGTAGTTATTATAAAGGATAATCCAGATTAGTTTCTTGTCTGAGGAGAAACCACTCCAACGCTTCAATGCCCTTCTGGTGCGGTATCGAAGTGTACAGGCTGTTGACGTCAAGTGTAAATAGTATCAGCTCAGTGTCATTGGTTTTTATTTCATTTAGTAGTCGCAGAAAATGTGCTGTATCCTTTAGGTATGTAGATGTTTCTTGTACTAAAGGTCCCCACTCACCTGCCAAACTGACAATCTGGGAGGAGACTGCAAGCACATTAATTCAGATGGAGTCCATCGAGGGATTTGGGGAGATGGAGACGGGTGCCGCAACATCTGCAGATGGAGGTGAGTGACCCTGCAGATCCCTATAGGGGAAACCATGACGTAGCACAAGTGATGTGGAAGAGATCCTAGGAAAGGCAATGCATGTCCCAACACACACATGAACATATCCTTGTGCAGATGGAGGGCCAAACTCTGCCACTGAAATGCATGCTGAGTGCCAATTCCATTACCAACACACAGTCAACACACATGTACCGTGCCCATGTAATACATCACACAAACCCCAACACAACGGCATGCGACCTGCCATACATCAAATGCCAAAATGCCCCCTTCATACTACCCTGTGTGACACACCTGTAAGATATGAATGCATGATAAATGTAATACTCCACAGCACCATATAATGCATCTAGCATGTAACACCATCACTGATGCCCTGCATCTCTTCTACCCCCCAGGCACCGACGGAGAAGATGCCAGCAAGGATCCAACCGCAAGGGCATCCACGTCCCAGCCAAAGACAACGGCCACCGATAACACCACCTCCGGGGCAGCCTCGAAGCCCACACCAACACCCAGGGCGCCAGACACTGTGGACACTGAGCTGGCTACATCAGTGGAAGGCAAGGCTGTTGACCCACTGAGCAACACTGCTACCCCAGTGGAGGAGGATGTGGACCGGGATGTATTGACCCATGTGCCATGTACACGCTCCCCAAGCCCCGTGCCCACCCCCCCCACCCCACATTCAGCCCTCACCCACCTGCAGCAGTGCGGATCCCCTGCTGCATGACTCTGACCTCAGCATTGCAGGCCCGGTCACAGCACTCTCGACCACTGCTGCTCCCACCAACAACCTCAAGGCACGGCTAGCAAGGGTGGAGGCCAGACATGACTCCATGTTGGACCTGCTCAGACAATATGTGGCCGATGGGGAGGACACGAGGCGTGGGATAGCCCAGGCCATAGCAGCAAGCACAGCCGCCATAGAGGCGAACACTGCCGCCGTCAATACCTCGGCATCGTTGATGAGAGACAGTCCGGGGGCCATCACACAGGTCCTCACTTCCATCCTGCTGCACATACAGCAGGCACAACCTGCACCAGCTATGGAAATCCCCACGGCTTCCACCCCATCCACCACTCTGCCCCCACTTCCTCAGCACCCTCCAGCCCTGTGCATCTAACAAGATGTAGTGCGAGGCACTCCGAAATGCTGCCCGCGGACAGCAAGAAGTCCAGGAAATAGTGTAGGGGAACTATGGGAGTGGCTCAGATGGTGGTGGTGTTGAACGGCTGAATTAGGGGGAGTTTACTGGAGGGTTTTGAGAGTTTACTGGGGGTTTTGAGAGTTTACTGGGGGGTTTTGGGAGTTCACTGGGGGGTTGGGAGGGTTGTACTTTCTCCACTTGTTATCAATACACCCGTTGTGTTAAAAAACATTCAATGGCTGGACATTGTTCATTTCCTGTGTATCCATTTAATTAATGACGGTGTACAGTTCCCAACTCCACACATTCACTGTGTGCATGTCCACATGGACACAGTGTGCAATGTGTCACTGACACATATCTATCAACGTCCCTGTTGGTCAGAAGTATTCGTCAATCAGTGATTGGCATACTGCACGGCCATCCTGTACATCACGTACTGGCAGGGGTGCTGCTTCCCCTCCGTCTTCATCCTCATTATCCTCACCCGGTGGATGCAGGTCAATGTCAGGTGGCAGTGGTACATTTCTCCGGACGCACATGTTGTGCAGCATGACACAGACCATGGTGATCTTTGCCACCTTCTCAGGCACATAGAGGAGTGTTCCACCAGACCTGCTTAGGCAGCGGAACCACGCCTTCAACAGGCCAAAGGTCTGCTCAATCACTACACGGGTACGGGTATGTACCCAATTGTACTCCTCCTCATGGCTGTTACGTGGGTTCCGCACAGGGGTGAGTAGCCACCGCTTCAAGGGATATCCTCCATCACCTGCAAGCGAATACAGATAGGTCTAGGTGAGTCACTCTGAGCTGTCACCTTCAGGATGCACAGTCATGGTCACAGCTATTTGCTGTTGACCTGCACATGTCCCTGTAGGTATGCACAAATATTGTTTAGATGCATTCTATACTGCAATATGGTGTGGTAGTCTGGATGGCGTTGTACAGATGATGCAGGGTGAAATCTTGCATGCTGATGCGGATGTACTGTGGTTGTAGAACTATGTTTTGCCTCCCATTTCTGCTGTATATACTACACTGTTCATGGTCGGTCACACTAGCCACATTGGCACAGTTGCAATTCTGTTCAGTCATGCATTGCTTGACATACCCATGGTGGCCAGGTTGTGTGTCTTACATGTTGTCATTTATATGCATAATTGGTCAAATGTGTGCCAGTGATGTGTCATGTTGGGGTTGGGAGGTTCAGGTCAGGCGTGTTTAGCTCTGTGTGCATTCTCCACTCACTGTCAATTCCCACCCAGGTGGAGTATGTATCCCCACCTTTCCCACCCAGGTGGAGTATGCACCCCCCCCCTTTCCCACCCAGGTGGAGTATGCACCCCCCCCTTTCCCACCCAGGTGGAGTAGGCACCCCCCCTTTCCCACCCAGGTGGAATATGCATCTCTCCCCTTTCCCACCCAGGTGGAGTATGCATCCCCCCCTTTCCCACCAAGGTGGAATATGCATCCCAACACATCACTACCTCAAAGCACTGCCATGGGCCAGTTAGGCAACTCACCAAGCAGCCAGGCACGTGGTCCAGCATGTCGCTCCATGTGATGGGGTAGCGTGGAGTTGCGCAGCACCATGCCATCATGTGTTGATCCGGGGAATCGGGCGCAGCAATGTGTGATGATCTTGCTGGAGTCACATACCATCTGCACATTGATGGAGTGGTATTGTTTGCGATTGCGCGATTGCGGTACACCGCCTCTACGGCATGGGGGACTACCAATTCCACATGGGTGCAGTCCAGGGCACCAACACAATTGGTCATGCATGGAAGCCTACTTTGGTGTCGGCTATCTCCTGGGCAGTCCGTGGTAGGGATATGTGGGTGCTAGCGTGCTTCAGGAGGGCATCTAGCACTTGGTTCAGCATGCGTGAAAATAGTGGTTGCGAAATGCCATGTAGCTGCCCCACTGTGTGCTGGTAGGTGTCTGTGGCCAGGAAGTGGAGCACAGACACCACCTTTAGTAGCAGGGGAATGGCAGTGCGTATTTCTATGAGGATGGCAATGTCCATTATGGTGGTGATCGTGTCCCAGTCCAACCGGTACAGGGTATGGATCTGGTCAGGGGTTAGATTGAATGTACTGGGTCTCATGCGAGGGATTGGTGGCTGCCTACGAGGTACAACTGGCTGCACTGGTGGTAATTGCTGGGCTGTCTTGCCCTCCTTCTCCTCCTGCGTCTCCTCTGTGCTGCCTGTTGCTGCTGCTGTAGTTGTTGTAGTTGCTGTTGTTGCTGTAGTTGTAGCAGTATAGGCATGTCCTCCAGCGTCATGATTGCAACAGCTAGTGGTATCATTTTGGTGTAGGAAGGGGTGTGGTGTGTGGGTGTACTCCTTTTATACTGGGCCAGGCTCCATTGACTCCACCTGTGGTGATTGTGTGCACCTGTGGCAGTTGGCATGATTGCTGATTGCTGTTTACGGGTGGTCCGCAATGCCTGTATGGCCGCATGGTGCAGGCCCTGATTACCGCCTTCGGGATGCCGGTATTTGCATGCCTGCTTGGGTTGTGATGTCCTCCTATTACCGGCATCCCAGTATTTACTTGCTGAAGGGACGTGTGTATGCGCCCATGCCGGTATGAGGGTGCACGGTACGGCTGGTGTCGGTATTGGCGGGTTATCGGGTCGTAATGCCCCGGACTCGTTAACGATGCCGGTATTACCATTACGCCTTCCTTTTTTCAATACCTCCATTCTCGTAATGAGGCCCCATGTGTATTTAGAAGTAAGGATTGGCAATAGGTTTATTAGTATAGGCCCTTTTATTTTGACAAGACTCCACTGGGACTGCTTTATTATTGTACGATGGTCGTAGCTTGCTCCTATCTTTAGATTTAGGATTAGGTAGATGTTTTACTAACCCATTTGAAAGTTCAATAAACACCCTTGAACTAGGATCACTTGTGTCTGTCTTACTGTTTGATAGCATGCCTTCCTTACATGTGGTGTCAGGAGTGGAATGTGACTCATTTGAGACAAATTGCGGGACCCTAAAATTTAAAAAGCTTAGTCATAAAACTTCAGATCCCTCTATCGCCCCAGAATAATCCATAGGCTTTGATATCTGTAGCAGCAGAGAAGCTACTATCCCTCCAGGGAAAAGAGGAATGATTCCCACAGACTTAGTCCTAATACCCCCTGCAGGGTTTATATAAGATTGCCTCCAAAATCTGGCCTGGCCTGGAAGTTCGGTCTGGATGTCCTAGCTGGCATCATAGATCCAACTTCCAGAGAGATATAAAGGTTCTCTTCCAGAACCATGGCTAAACTCCATTTGAAGTATATCATGGGGACAACATTGAGCAGGGTATTCTTGGAAGGGCTCCATTTCCCTGTTTTACAGAAAGTGAACCAGAAGAAACAGAGTGGTAGCTTAGGCTTTGGAGAAGCCGATGAACCATCTACCACTGAGCCAATGACAGAAGAAGAACCTACCATCCTTCCCAATCTAGCCTTCGCCCAGCGAAATGATCCAGCACTCGCAGAGGCATTCTTGCAGGTGATTCCTGAAGGGGAAGGACTAGAGAAGTGAAGTCCCTTTTTCTTCCTAAAGCAAGGATTACTGTATAGAAAGGAAATCTCCCGAGAAGGCCTAAGTAAAACTCACTTAGTAATCCCCAAAATCCATTGGAAGATCGTGTTAGAGATTGCACATTCTCATTTGACAAGGGGACACTTAGGACAATCCAAGACCCAAGTGCACATAAGTGGAAAGCTTTACTGGCCAGGTGTCCATGCTGTCATAAAGAACTTAATTCTGACATGTGAAACATGAAAACTCTGTTTTGAGTGAAAAATGCAATCTATACTTCGACGAATAGAGATGGATCCCACAGATCTTTGTCATCGACCTGCTTTGGTAAAAATAAAAAGAATTATGAACATGATTGGTTGAATCTAATTGAATCCATTGCTGGGTATACATCATACAAAGAATATGCTCAATTTGCACATAAAAAACATCAGCAATTGGCATATTTGCTATGTTTTCCCTGCAACAAGGCCAGGGATCTCTACCTAAGATTTAAACTAGATTTGTTTTATACAAATGCTCGTATTAACAACTGGTCCATAAACAAGGGTGTGAGGTATGATGGTTCATCGCTTTTGTGCCCAGAGTGATGAGCCTGAAACATTAAAACACCTGGTTATATACTGCAATCATTGGGAAAGTATAAGAAAAGTGCCTTTTGGTAAACATTTTGGTGATGATTCACCCTTCTCACGAAACCTACTGTGGATCTGATGTATGTGGGGCACAAATAAATCTTTAATTTTATCTTTTACTCGACTGTTATATACTATTCAGGAACAGTTGAATGCGCGTGAAATGGACTAGTAATACCTTCTCAACATGAGGGGATATTCTTGGTCAAATTTGATATTTAGAACAGAGACTAATACTGTGGTTTTGTCAATCTATGTCTAACTGTCTTATTGTTCAGGTTACATGCCCAAATGCATATGTCTAAGGTTTTGAATGAAACAACAGTTATGCTACGAACTTCTAGCGGAGGTCTCTGCATGTAAACTCTAAGCTCAGCTCAGAAGTTCATAAGTATGTCATATGCCTAAATGCCTATGTGTTAATCTGTATTGTTATTAAATTTGTCATATCATCAACTGCCAGGGGATGCATCTATAGTATATGACGAACAGTGAAGAATATATGTGACATCTTGTTTTGTGTAGGAGATTTTTATCCAAATTGGCAAGGAGTATTCTTGTTTTTCTCTTAGGAAAATTGTTATTTTACATCTTTTAAATGCAATTATGAAATTGTTTTGTGGCAATGTTTGTCTTTTAGTATGGTGATAAGGGATGATTTGCTTTCTCACTTTCTTTCCTTTTTGTTTTTCACCACATTGTGTATTGTGTATGTTTGTAAAGGTTCATGAGAACCAAATACAAATAAAAATTAAAGAAAACTTAATTCCGACATGCGAAATATGTCAGAAAACCAGTACGCATATTCCCTTACCTGCCCCTCTGAACCCTTTACCAATAATAGAAGTCCCTTTCTTCCAAATTGGGATGGATATCATTGGACCATTGGAAACCTCTAGACTGGGTAACAAATATATCCTCGTAATTGTTGATTACGCTACCCGATACCCGGAGGCGTTCCCCATGCGGAACAACACAACCCAGCACATTTTAAAACACCTATTATCATTTTTTTCCAGGGTTGGTTTCTCCAAGGAAATTCTAATGGCTCAGGGATCCAATTTTATGAGCAACCTCATGGGTGAAGCCAAGGAATTGCTCCATATTTCCACCTTAAAAACCTCAGTTTACCACCCCCAATTGGACGGATTGGTAGAAAGATTTAACAAAACCTTTAAGATTTTTTTGAGAAAGTTGGTAGACAAAGCTGGGAAAGACTGGGATTGCATGATTCCCTGGGCCTTATTTGCAATAAGAAAGACCCCTCAGGCCACTGGATTCTCTCATTTTGAACTGCTTTATGGAAGAGAACCAAGAGATATCTTAGACATGCTCTGTGAAACCTTGGAGAGGGAGAAGAGGCACCTATTCTTCTCTCACAAACAGCTACGCGATTGCAAGAGCATATGAAACTTGTTCGAAATCTAGTCTATACTCACATGGAAAAAGCCCAACCCCAACACAAGTCCACCTACGACAAGAAGGTAAACGTAAGAGCTTTTTCAGTAGGACAAAAGGTACTAGCCCTAGCACTACTGAAGGCTATTTAAACCACACCCGATTGGTTTCACATGCTTCGCGTTATTCTGCAATAGCAGCAGGACGCTCACCGTGCGGGCTCCAGCTGATCTTCTTCTTCTGCACCTGAAAACAGGACAATCTTCAACTTACCTTCCTGAAATCCAGCTCCAGCCTTCCGTGACATCTGAAAAGGAAAACGAGAACATTAGAGTAGCACGAGAAAATACCAGAGCTGCTCTTACCACCCGTCGGCGCCTTCCAAGGCCCCGTGCCACGATTCTTCGTTCTCCAGCCATCTGCAACAACAAAGAATACAGGTTAGCGATAACTCCATGATATCTGCTTACCTGTGCCACGGTCTCCGCGAGCTCCGTTCTGCGCCATTTGTCCGCACCTGTAAAATACTAGAAGGACATTATTAGAGCTCAGGACTCCATTTCTACTCACGTGCCTCAAGTGGTCCTCCGGCACGATCCTTCGGCATCAGTCTTCATCGCCGGTTGCACCGCGACCTGAAAGAAAAGGGGAAAAAGACATTTAAAAGTGCATTTAACTTCAGATGAACCTTTTGCTTGCCTGCAAAAAACTCCGGACTTTTCCATTTACCGGATCAACATACCGGACCTGCAAAGAGGCAAGATTCTGAAAGGACAATAAAAGACTCAAATAAGGCACTTACCGTTCGTGCAGCTAACGACGGTCTTGCCTTCTGGACTCTACCTCCGCAATAAAAGGCTGAACTATCGCCCAGTGAAGTAACTGGCTACAGCGCCCCTGCACAGACGCAGGATGGAGAGCGCCGCATTTACTTACCTAAGGTGAGCACCTGCGGCCTAGGGGAGTCGTAGGAGTGTCAGGAAGGGGAAAGGGCCGAAACCCCGTCAGGCAGACGTTAACCCCTGTTTCCTCTCTGCCCGCAGACATCTCACTCTCCGGATTAACATCACAGTAAGGAGGGGGCCCTTCCAGGGTGGTGCCAAAGACCTGCGAGTGACTCTGGAAGGTTCGGAGAACGCCCAGACCAGACCCGCGCCTCCGAGGGATTCAGGTGAGCGTTACAGAACGCGAAGCCTACCACAAATATCCCACCCAGGCGCAATGGAAACCTCGGATACAGACCAATTGGCCCAATTGCTTGGGGAGCTGAGGGCCGAGGTACATGCATCTCGTCAAGAAACAAATGCCTTACGAAGGGAATTGATCGTTTCCAAAGAGCGAGCGGACGACCTGGCCAGGCAATTGCTACAAATTCAAGCTGGGCAAGCACCTTTGCCTACCTCGGGAGGGAATTATCCACATACAACCTCAAGCAATCCGGTGCAGATTAATCTGCCAGGGAACGTGCCCCTGGCTCCACCAGAACGTTTCTCAGGTGATCCTAGACGCTACGCAGTATTCATCAACCAATGCCGCTTGCACTTTTTGTGTAGACCCGCTGCATTCCCAACTGACCAAGCTAAAGTAGCGTTCGTACTTTCTTATCTTAGTGGCAATGCGGCTGATTGGTCCATTCCTTTAGTGACACAGGATGATCCGATCCTCCAAAACTTCCAAGACTTTCAGGCCAGTATGGAAAAGTTGTTCACACGGCATTCACAAGGGCAGGCCTTGGACAATGAACTCCTATCGCTAAGACAAGGTAACCAAGATCTCCTGGCGTACATAGCATCTTTTAACAGACTGGTGGTTGAAACCAGGTGGCCTGAAGACAAGAGGATCACGCTTTTCCACAGGGGGCTACGTGGAGAACTCAAAGATGTCTTAGCACAGGTGGTAAATCCTCCGCAAGAGTGCTCCGATTATATCGATTTAGTAGTTCAATTAGAGTATCAACTACAGAATAGAAAGGCCGATCGCTCCAGATTTGAAACCAGGGCGTTCTCAAAGACTCAAAACCCTGCTAAAGGAAATGATTCCGTGGAACCCATGCAGATAGGCATCGTGAAAGGACCTTTAACTCAAAAGGAACGAGAAAGGCGAAGACAGTTACAGCTATGCCTCTACTGTGGGAAGTCTGGACACTTCCTTCGAGATTGTTCAGTGAAACCGGTCAAGAAAGCCTTGGGAGCTTCCGAAAAGGATGCAAAACAACAAGAATCGGGAAACGACCTCGCCCGGCAAGCGTAGAGGTCCGCTTGCCGAGCGTAAAAACCAGTTCCTTGACCTCGCATTTCGTACTGCCTATGGTCCTCATAAGCCCCGACCAACCAGATCGTATGCATGCTATTAAGGCATTCATTGATAGCGGATCAATCGGTAACTACGTGGATCAAGATATGGCAGCTAGGATGAATCTTCCTTTGTGTCCTAAATTGGTAAAAGATGTAATCACTACAGTGGATGGTACAGAAATAGTTTCCGGACCAGTCTCTCACACCACCGTGGAAGTGACGCTGCTCTGCCAGGACGGACATCGGGAAGGAATCGTGTTTGATGTAATCAAGGCCCCGCAGTTTCAAGTAATTCTAGGAGTTCCTTGGTTGGAAAAACACAATCCTCAGATCGACTGGCGAGCCAAGGTAATCCGGTTTCCAGAGTGCGCCCAAACTTGTTATTCTCGGCCCGACATCAGGCTGGCAGCCATCGCTTCCGAGAACCTCCAATTGCCTCCTGAATATCAAGAGTTTAGTGATGTCTTCCAGAAAGATCAGGCCAACACCTTGCCTCCGCACAGGTCATACGACTGCCAGATAGACCTGATACCCGGATCCACTCCACCGTGCAGTAGAATATATGCTCTTACTGAGCCAGAAAATCTTCACCTCAGACAATACTTGGACCAGTACCTGGCTAACGGATTTATTCGTCCCTCAAAATCTCCAGCTTCTTCAGCTTTGTTCTTCGTCCCGAAAAAGGAAGGTGACCTGAGAACGTGTATAGATTATCGCTCCCTGAACCAGATTACAGTCAAAAACAGGTACCCGCTGCCTCTGATTCCCGAACTATTGGACCAAGTAAAGGGCGCCTGCATTTACACAAAACTAGATCTCAGAGGAGCCTACCACTTGGTACGAATCAGGGAGGGGGACGAATGGAAGACGGCCTTTCGCACAAAATACGGATTATTCGAGTATCAAGTAATGCCTTTTGGACTATGTAATGCACCGGCCGCCTTGCAGTTCTTTATGAATGACGTTCTCCGAGAGCTTATTGATGTTTGTGTAGTCGTCTACATTGATGACATCTTGGTATACTCCTCCTCAGAAGCTGAACACCGACGACATGTCACCGCAGTTTTGCAGAGGCTTCGCCACCATCGTTTATTTGCTAAGTTGGAAAAGTGTACCTTTCATGTAAAGGAAGTCGAATTTTTGGGGTTCATTTTATCACCCAACGGTGTTCACATGGACACAAGAAAAGTGGATACTATCACCAAATGGCCGTCTCCGACTTCGGTAAAAGGAGTACAGAGCATGTTGGGCTTCGCTAATTTTTACCGAAGGTTTATCCCCGAATTCTCTCGAATAGTCCAACCTATCACGGCTCTCCTAAAAAAGAACAAAAAATTCGAGTGGACTCCAGAGGCCGAACAAGCCTTCCAAGATTTGAAAGCCAAATTTATTTCTGCTCCAGTCCTGAAACATCCTCGTCCAGACCTTCCTTATATCGTCGAGACCGACGCATCTAGCCTTGCAATGGGGGCAGTTTTGTCACAAAGAGATCCTGAAACACACCAATTACACCATGTGGCGTTTTGGTCCCGCAAATTTTCGGCCTCGGAAATCAATTACACAATCACGGACAAGGAACTTCTGGCAATCAAGTCTGCCTTTAAGGCCTGGCGGCATTATCTCCTAGGAGCCCGGCACACTGTCACTGTAATTACTGATCATCGTAATCTCCAATATTTGAAGTCAGCCAAGGCCCAATCTTCAAGACAACTCCGTTGGGCTTTATTTTTCGCGGAATATGATTTTGTGATAACGTTTCGGCCGGGCGTCAAAAACGGAAAAGCGGATGCCCTTTCACGAATAGGTGTTAACGAACTCGCAGCTAATCCAGAACCAGTACCCATAATCCCCGAACAAAAGATTTTGGGAGTCATCAACACAATGTCTCTTGACGACATAAAAAAGAAGATCAAGCAAGTAATAACTCCCGAAGATTCCTTGACTTGGCTGCAGAAAGGAAAGGATTTTACGATAGAACAAGATCTATTATACTTCCAAGGCAGACTTTATTTACCGTGTGATGACTTACAGAAACAGGTCATCACCTGCTATCATGATTCCTTAATAGAGGGACATCCGGGTGTAGCCAAAACCTCTGAAAAAATTAAAAGACATTTCTGGTGGCCGTCCTGGAGAAAGGATATCAAAGACTTTGTGGCCTCATGCAGCATTTGTGCACAAAACAAGAGCCAGAGAGAAAAACCAGCCGGGCTACTGCATCCGATAGACATTCCACCGTGCCCTTGGCACACCCTCTCAATGGATTGTATCACGGATTTACCCCCTTGTTCCGGATATAATACAATTCTAGTAATTGTCGATCTTTTTTCAAAGATGGCTCATTTTGTTCCACTGAAAGGATTACCCACAGCTTCCATTCTAGCCCGAGAATTCCTTGAAAACATCGTTCACTTGCACGGGTTCCCTTCAGTCCTAATCTCTGATTGAGGGAGCCAATTCATTTCCCATTTCTGGAGGAGTTGTTGTCGTCTTCCACAAATTGACGTGCGACTCTCTACCAGCCACCACCCTCAAACTGACGGACAGACTGAGAGGACTAACCAAACTCTGGAACAGTATCTTCGTTGCATGTTACAACAATCAGAGGGTACTTGGAGGGACATTCTTTGGATTGCTGAATATGCGTACAACAACTCAATACATACCGGAACAGGTAAAACCCCTTTCTTCCTGTTGTATGGGGTTCATCCTCGGACCTCTAATTTAGATCCACCTCAAGATCTAGGAACACCCGCTGTGGACCATCTTCATGCGACCATAACTCAAACATTTAAGGAAGCCATCGCACACCTTCAACGAGCCAAAGAATCTTATAAGAAAGGTGCTGATCAACATCGGAAAGAGGCCCCTCAGTACCAAGTAGGAGACCAAGTCTGGCTGTCTACTAAACATCTATCTCTAAAAGGACCACGCACCTTTAACCCAAAGTACTTAGGACCCTATGCGATCACGGCTGTGATAAATCCTGTGGCAGTTAAATTAGAATTGCCCACTCGGATGAAAATATACCCTGTATTCCATGTTTCACTCCTGAAACCTATGCAACCCGGAACCCGTCTGACTAAACCTCCAGAGCCAATCCAAGTAGACGGAGAAACCGAATACGAGGTTCAGAACATCTTGGATTCTAAATTTTTCAAGTCAAAACTGTATTAACTGATTGATTGGAAAGGGTATGGCCCCCAGGAGAGATATTGGGAACCTTCAGAAAATGTCCATGCTCCTCGTCTAATCAGAAAATTTCATCGGACCTTCCCCAACAAACCAAAGCCTCCGGGGAAGACCAATTTGGGAGGGGCCTTGAGGGGGGGTGCTGTCATGACCACTGGCCCCAAGGTGTCAGACCTAGCCCAACATCCTTGGAAGCAGGGTCATGATCCTCATTCCAGGCACCAGCCGGCCCCCGTAGGGGCCTTTTGGACCTTGTCCTGGCGCCAGTGGCGCCAGGCTCATGCTCATAAAGGGACCCAGTCCCGGCACTGGAAGCGCCGGCCTCATATAAAAGGGATTGGTGCTTGGGTGGACTTACCTGCTGCAGACCATGCTGCCTTCCTACCTCCAGGATGAACTCTTCATCCAATCCTGCTGGGACTACTTTAACTGCTGGGTGGGGCCAGCACCACTCCCAAGAACCACATACTGGAACTCTTTTCTTACCTCTGGAGGCTGTGGAAGAAGACGCCTAAGCACTACTGAAGGCTATTTAAACCACACCCGATTGGTTTCACGTGCTTCGCGTTATTCTGCAATAGCAGCAGGACGCTCACCATGTCGGCTCCAGCTGATCTTCTTCTTCTGCACCTGAAAACAGGACAATCTTCAACTTACCTTCCTGAAATCCAGCTCCAGCCTTCCGTGACATCTGAAAAGGAAAACGAGAACATTAGAGTAGCACGAGAAAATACCAGAGCTGCTCTTACCACCCGTCGGCGCCTTCCAAGGCCCCGTGCCGCGATTCTTCGTTCTCCAGCCATCTGCAACAACAAAGAATACAGGTTAGCGATAACTCCATGATATCTGCTTACCTGTGCCACGGTGTCCGCGAGCTCCGTTCTGCGCCATTTTTCCGCACCTGTAAAATACAAGAAGGACATTATTAGAGCTCAGGACTCCATTTCTACTCACGTGCCTCAAGTGGTCCTCCGGCACGATCCTTCGGCATCAGTCTTCATCGCCGGTTGCACCGCGACCTGAAAGAAAAGGGGAAAAAGACATTTAAAAGTGCATTTAACTTCAGATGAACCTTTTGCTTGCCTGCAAAAAACTCCGGACTTTTCCACTTACCGGATCAACATACCGGACCTGCAAAGAGGCAAGATTCTGAAAGGACAATAAAAGACTCAAATAAGGTACTTCCCGTTCGTGCAGCTAACGACGGTCTTGCCTTCTGGACTCTACCTCCGCAATAAAAGGCTGAACTATCGCCCAGTGAAGTAACTGGCTACAGCGCCCCTGCACAGACGCAGGATGGAGAGCGCCGCATTTACTTACCTAAGGTGAGCACGTGCGGCCTAGGGGAGTCGTAGGAGTGGCAGGAAGGGGAAAGGGCCGAAACCCCGTCAGGCAGACGTTAACCCCTGTTTCCTCTCTGCCCGCAGACATCTCACTCTCCGGATTAAGATCACAGTAAGGAGGGGGCCCTTCCAGGGTGGTGCCAAAGACCTGCGAGTGACTCTGGAAGGTTCGGAGAACGCCCAGACCAGACCCGCGCCTCAGAGGGATTCAGGTGAGCGTTACATAAAGCAAAAGACCCACCTTTACCACGTAAATCTCTTAACGGAGTGGAAAGAAAATCCTTCCGCAGCCACTACCTCGATACTGTCTTGTTTGGTACTGGAGGGAATAGATCATTTTGAGTTGATTCCCCAAGACAAAAGCAAGAAGACTGAAAATATTAGCTCACAACATTTCCTGATGTATTCTGTGAGAAACCAGGGAGAGTGCACTGTCATGATCTCTGCTTCCAAGAGGTCAGGGTTTTCCCAACTCCCTTGGAAGCAGATCCATAACCCAGGTTCCGAGTGCCAACCAGTCCCAATTGGGACCTTTTGGACCCAGTCCTGGCGCCCATGGCACCAGGCTCATAAATATGCCCAGTCCCAGCGCTGGAAGCGCCGGGCTCATAATGCTTGGGTGGACTTACCTGCAGCAGACCATGCTGCTTACTTGCCTGCCAGTTGAGCCTCTGATCCTCTTCTGTTTGGAACTACTTTTCCTGTTGGGTGGGGCTGGAGCCACTCCCTAGATTTAGAACACTGGAACTCTTCTGGAAGGCAGGAACTCTTTTCTTACCAGGAACTCTTTTCTTACTTAGGCGTGGCTGTGGAAGGAGACACCTAAGCACTACAGGAGGCTATTTAAACCACACCCGGTGGATGAATCTTGCTTTGCGTTATTCTGCACCCTCTGCAGCAGGACGCTCATCGTGTCTTCTGCATCCAGTCCAGGGCCTAAGGAAAAAGGCTTACCATCCTGAATCCAGTCTTCAGCAGCACCTATAAAGACAAGAAAGAACAGGTTAGCATTCCGGCATCTGAAAGGCAAAGGCTTACCTACTCTTCGTGCGCTCCGGAGGTCTTCATACTGCATTCCGGCATCTGAAAGATAAAAGCTTACCAACTCTTCGCACGCTCCGGAGGCCTTCGGCGCTGCATCCGCATCTGAAAGACAAAACAAGGTGCGTTTAAAGACATTAGGGAACTTTAATACTCACGTGCCATTACTCCTTTCCACATCTAATCCAGTGGGTATTCCGGCACCCTGCAGCCGCTCCGAACTCGTACCTGCAAAATAAAAAGACAGTTAGAGAGCATCGTGAAGCAGGCAACAAGCGCTTACTCACGTGCTTCCAGGCGCTTCTATTCATCACACGGGCTCCATCTTCAACTCACTTCAGCCCGTCATCCGCCATCGCCGGAACCCTGCAAAACAAGAGACATCATTACTAAAGACTTTAAAAAGACATTTGAATGACTCGAAACTTACCGTTCGTGCAGTAAACGACGGACAGCAGTTCTCTGAAGTCAAGAGGCCTGCGCTACCTATCCAGTGAGGAAACTGGCTACAGCACCCTGCCCCGAGGCAGATGGAGAGCTCGGCATTCACTTACCTAAGGTGAGAGCGTTAACCTTTGGGGGTCTACAGGAGAGGAGAAGAGGAAAGAGATAGGGACACCCCAATCACTCCAGTTCATTAACCCCATATTTTCTACCTGCAGACATCTTACTCTACACGTCAGGCATACAGTGCACAGAGGTCCAGCCCAAAGAGCCAACCGGGTGCTACACATCACCTTTGAAGATACGGTAGTCGCCCAGTCAAGACCGGCGCCTCTGCGAGAATCAGGTGAGCGTTACAGAACGCAAAGCCTACCGCAAAACTCTTGCCCAGGCGCTATGGAAACCTCGGATACTGACCCCCTAGCCCGGTTACTTGGGGAACTAAGGGCAGAAGTGCATGCAACTCATCAGGAAACGAATGCTCTAAGAAGGGAACTAATTATTTCCAAGGAGAAAACAGACAATCTTGCTAGACAAGTGCTACAGTCACAAGCCGGACAGACCCCGTTACCCGCATCAGGGGCAAATCTTCCTTCAACATCCTCTATGAATCCAGTGCAGATCAACCTACCTGGGAATGTACCTCTGGCTCCGCCCGAGCGATTTTCGGGTGACCCAAAGAGGTTTGCAGTATTTATCAATCAGTGCCGGTTGCACTTCTTATGCCGGCCAGCAGCCTTTCCAACTGATCAAGCTAAAGTAGCTTTTGTACTTTCGTACCTTAGTGGCAATGCGGCAGACTGGTCGATCCCTCTAGTTCATCAAGATGATCCGGTTCTCCATGATTTTCAAGCCTTTCAGCTTAGTATGGAAAAACTGTTCGCAAGACATTCACAGGGGCAGGCCTTGGACAATGAGCTTCTTTCGTTGCGACAGTGTAATCAAGACCTATTGGCTTATATTGCATCTTTCAATAGACTAATAGTGGAAACTCAATGGCCTGAGGACAAAAGGATTACGCTGTTTTATAGAGGTCTACGTGGAGAGCTCAAAGACGTTTTAGCCCAAGTAGTGAATCCCCCACAAGACTTTTCGGATTACATAGACTTGGTCGTTCAAATAGATCACAGGCTGCAGAACAGGAAGGCCGATCGTTCCAAGTTTGATGCTCGAGTATTTTCCAAACCGCCAACTCCTTCCAAAGGAGTAGACTCCGGGGAACCCATGCAAATAGGGGGTCTGAAAGGTCCTCTAACACAACGGGAGCGGGAAAGAAGGAAACAGTTGCAATTATGCCTATATTGCGGAAACTCAGGGCACTTTCTTCGAGACTGTCCGGTGAAACCTGCCAAGAAGGCAGTAGGAGCTGCAGTTACCAAAGTTACAAACTCTGAGCAGGGAAACGACCTCGCCCGACAAGAATAGAGGTCCTCTTGCCGAGCGTAAAAACCAGTTCCGTGACCTCGCATTTCGTGATACCTATGGTCCTCATTAGCCCTGATAATCCGGATCGATTACATGCAATTGAAGCTTACGTCGACAGCGGTGCCATCGGCAATTATGTGGATCATGAAATGGTTTTGAGGATGAATCTAACTCTTTGTCCCAAGGCTGTAAAGGACGTCATTACTACGGTGGATGGTACGGAGATAGCCTCCGGGCCAGTAACGCATACCACTCAAGAAGTGACGCTAGTAAGTCAAGATGGACACCATGAGAAGATCGTGTTCGATGTGATCAAGGCCCCTCAGTTTCAGATTATTCTGGGAATACCTTGGTTAGAGAAACACAATCCTCTGATCGATTGGCGAGCAAGAACGGTCCAGTTTCCAGAATGTGTCTCTACTTGTCACCCTCCACCTGGTGTTGCACTGGCCGCAATTTCTTCAGAGACTCCCCAGTTACCTCCAGAATACCTAGAATACCAAGATGTTTTCCGGAAGGATCAGGCTAACTCTCTACCTCCTCATAGGTCTTATGACTGCCAGATAGACCTGATACCTGGATCTACTCCCCCTTGTAGTAGAATTTATGCCCTCACCGAGCCTGAGAACCTTCACCTTCGACAATACCTGGATCAATACCTGGCAAATGGGTTTATTCGTCCATCCAAGTCCCCTGCTTCTTCAGCTTTGTTCTTCGTTCCAAAAAAGGAAGGAGACCTTAGAACTTGTATCGATTATCGCTCCCTGAACCAGATCACCGTTAAGAATAGATATCCGTTACCTTTGATCCCTGAACTCCTGGACCAAGTCAGAAAAGCATGCATATATACAAAGCTGGATCTTAGAGGAGCTTACCACTTGGTACGAGTAAAAGAGGGCGATGAATGGAAGACGGCCTTCCGCACCAAGTATGGGCTATTTGAATATCAGGTCATGCCCTTTGGACTTTGCAATGCCCCGGCCGCCTTTCAATATTTTATGAACGATGTCCTCAGAGAGCTCATAGATGTATGTGTTGTTGTTTACATTGACAACATCCTAGTTTATTCTTCATCGGAATCTGAACATCGGAAACACGTGAAAATAAATGGTCCTCGAAAGATTGCGTCAACACAAACTTTTCGCTAAATTGGAAAAATGTGTTTTCAACGTGACTGAAGTTGAATTCTTGGGATTCATACTATCACCTGGCGGAGTGCGTATGGATTCAAAGAAGGTCGATGCAGTTCTCAAATGGCCATCACCATCCTCCGTAAAAGGTGTGCAAAGCATGTTAGGCTTCACTAACTTTTACCGCAGTTTTATCCCCGAGTTCTCTCGAATAGTCCAGCCCATCACTGCCTTGTTAAAGAAAAACAAACGTTTTGAATGGTCTACCGAGGCGGAACAAGCTTTCCAGGATTTGAAGACTAAATTTATCTCTGCACCAATCGTAAAACACCCTCGCCCCGAACTCCCCTACATCGTGGAAACTGATGCTTCAAGCCTTGCCATGGGGGCAGTTCTATCACAAAAGGACCCGGTAACCAATCAGTTGCATCCCGTGGCATTTTGGTCCCGCAAATTCTCGCCTCCTGAGGTCAATTACACGATTACTGACAAGGAACTTCTGGCTATCAAGTCTGCCTTTAAGGCTTGGCGGCATTATCTGCTGGGGGCCCGACACACCGTTACTGTGATTACGGATCACCGAAACCTGCAATATTTGAAAACCGCAAAAGCCCAATCCTCTAGACAACTCCGTTGGGCATTATTCTTTGCCGAGTTTGACTTCATAATTACCTATCGACCTGGTACAAAGAACGGTAAAGCCGATGCCCTTTCTCGGATGGGAGTGGAAGAACACTTGATCAACCCTAAACCTGTACCAATCATTCCCGAACAAAGAATTCTGGGGGTAATCGCCACAGAATCCATAGAGGAAGTTAAGGATAATGCCAGGCAACTTGTAACTCCAGCAGATATACAGAATTGGCATCTGCAGGGAAAGGACTTTGCAGTAAAGGACAACTTATTGTATTTCCAAGAACGATTATACCTACCCAGCACAGATTTACAGAAAAAAGTAATCTCTTGCTATCACGACTCTTTAATGGAAGGTCATCCCGGTATAGCCAAGACCTCAGAAAAGATCAAGCGCTACTTCTGGTGGCCGTCTTGGAAAAAAGATATCAGAGACTTTATAATGTCCTGTGGAGTATGCGCCCAAAACAAGAGTCAAAAGGAAAGACCAGCAGGCCTCTTACGCCCTATTGACATCCCACCTCGCCCTTGGCATACGCTTTCTATGGACTTCATCACCGATCTACCTCCATGCTCCGGATACAATACGATTCTAGTAATCGTGGACTTATTCTCCAAGATGGCGCATTTCATTCCGCTCAAAGGCTTGCCAACAGCAGCAACTCTGGCCCGAGAATTTCTCGAAAACATCGTCCGACTGCACGGTTTTCCTTCGGTTCTAATTTCGGATCGAGGTAGTCAATTTATTTCTCATTTTTGGCGAAGTTGCTGTCGGTCGGCTCAAATTGATGTGAGACTATCGACCAGTCACCACCCTCAGACCGACGGACAAACCGAGAGGACCAATCAAACTCTGGAGCAGTATTTACGCTGCATGCTGCAACAAACTGAAAAAACTTGGAAAGATATCCTTTGGATAGCCGAGTATGCCTACAATAACTCTGTCCATTCGGGAACTGGGAAAACCCCGTTTTTTCTTTTGTACGGCAGTCACCCTCGAACCTCGGAGTTGGATCCCCTCCAAGATCTTGATACACCAGCAGTAGACTACCTGCATTCTACAATCACCCAAGCCTTTAAGGAAGCTGTTTCTCACCTTCAAAGGGCTAAAAAACAATACAAGAAAGGAGCAGATCAACATCGGAAGGAAGCCCCTCACTATCAAGTAGGGGATCAAGTCTGGTTGTCCACCAAATATCTATCTCTAAAAGGGCCACGCACATTCAACCCAAGATACCTTGGTCCCTATTCCATCACTACCATAGTAAACCCAGTAGCGGTCAAGTTGGACTTGCCCCCGCACATGAAGATACATCCGGTCTTCCACGTCTCTCTATTAAAACCCGTGCAACCTCAAACCCGACTAACCAAATCTCCAAAACCTATCCTAGTGGATGGAGAACTCGAGTTTGAAGTCAAAAGCATTCTGGACTCCAAGATCTCCAAATCTAAACTATTCTACCTAATTGACTGGAAAGGCTACGGCCCCCAAGAGAGATCCTGGGAACCTGCTGAATATGTCCACGCTCCTCGCCTAATCAAAAGATTTCACCGAACATTTCCTGACAAGCCAAAACCCCCGGAGAAGCCCGGTTTGGGAGGGGCCTTGAGGGGGGGTACTGTCATGATCTCTGCTTCCAAGAGGTCAGGGTTTTCCCAACTCCCTTGGAAGCAGATCCATAACCCAGGTTCCGAGTGCCAACCAGTCCCAATTGGGACCTTTTGGACCCAGTCCTGGCGCCCATGGCACCAGGCTCATAAATATGCCCAGTCCCAGCACTGGAAGCGCCGGGCTCATAATGCTTGGGTGGACTTACCTGCAGCAGACCATGCTGCTTACTTGCCTGCCAGTTGAGCCTCTGATCCTCTTCTGTTTGGAACTACTTTTCCTGTTGGGTGGGGCTGGAGCCACTCCCTAGATTTAGAACACTGGAACTCTTCTGGAAGGCAGGAACTCTTTTCTTACCAGGAACTCTTTTCTTACTTAGGCGTGGCTGTGGAAGGAGACACCTAAGCACTACAGGAGGCTATTTAAACCACACCCGGTGGATGAATCTTGCTTTGCGTTATTCTGCACCCTCTGCAGCAGGACGCTCATCGTGTCTTCTGCATCCAGTCCAGGGCCTAAGGAAAAAGGCTTACCATCCTGAATCCAGTCTTCAGCAGCACCTATAAAGACAAGAAAGAACAGGTTAGCATTCCGGCATCTGAAAGGCAAAGGCTTACCTACTCTTCGTGCGCTCCGGAGGTCTTCATACTGCATTCCGGCATCTGAAAGATAAAAGCTTACCAACTCTTCGCACGCTCCGGAGGCCTTCGGCGCTGCATCCGCATCTGAAAGACAAAACAAGGTGCGTTTAAAGACATTGGGGAACTTTAATACTCACGTGCCATTACTCCTTTCCACATCTAATCCAGTGGGTATTCCGGCACCCTGCAGCCGCTCCGAACTCGTACCTGCAAAATAAAAAGACAGTTAGAGCGCATCGTGAAGCAGGCAACAAGCGCTTACTCACGTGCTTCCAGGCGCTTCTATTCATCACACGGGCTCCATCTTCAACTCACTTCAGCCCGTCATCCGCCATCGCCGGAACCCTGCAAAACAAGAGACATCATTACTAAAGACTTTAAAAAGACATTTGAATGACTCGAAACTTACCGTTCGTGCAGTAAACGACGGACAGCAGTTCTCTGAAGTCAAGAGGCCTGCGCTACCTATCCAGTGAGGAAACTGGCTACATCACCCTGCCCCGAGGCAGATGGAGAGCTCGGCATTCACTTACCTAAGGTGAGAGCGTTAACCTTTGGGGGTCTACAGGAGAGGAGAAGAGGAAAGAGATAGGGACACCCCAATCACTCCAGTTCATTAACCCCATATTTTCTACCTGCAGACATCTTACTCTACACGTCAGGCATACAGTGCACAGAGGTCCAGCCCAAAGAGCCAACCGGGTGCTACACATCACCTTTGAAGATACGGTAGTCGCCCAGTCAAGACCGGCGCCTCTGCGAGAATCAGGTGAGCGTTACAGTGCACAGCACTTATCATTGTATCAGAAGGGAAAAGTGGTCCATTTGAAACCATATAGACACCCGAAGACAGATTGTGGTAGACGAAGTGAAAAAAATGCTGAGGGCAAATATTATCAAACCCTCTTCAAGCCCATGGTCCTCCCTTATTGTGTTGTTCACTAAACCTGATAATTCATGGAGGTTTTGCATAGACTTCCGACAGGTCACCGCCATCTCCGACTTCGATACCTATCATATGCCGTGCATCAACGAATTGATAAATTCGGAAATGCCACCTTCCTGTCAACCCTAGACTTAACCAAGGGGTATTGGCAGGTCCCAGTGCATGGACCTGATAAGGAAAAGACAGCTTTCTCGATGCCCCTGGGACTATTCCAGTTCAAAGTCCTCCCTTTTCGCCTAAAGGGCCCGCCACTTTCCAACAGCTTATGAACAGGATATTACAGCCCTACTCCGATTTCTGTGGAGCTTATATTGACGACATAGTCAGTTATACTAAGACTTGGGAAGACCATCTTTTCCATCTCTTTACTATTATGAGAGCCCTCAGAGAAGTCGGTTTAACTGCCAATCCATCCAAATGTAAGCTGGCTCGATCAGCTGTGAAATACCTCAGCTCTTTGTCGGAATGGCAGTGTTCAGCCTCAACAGGAAAAAGTTAAAGCCGTCCTAATGGATTAATTGGTTATTACCGTAGGATTATCCCTAATTTCTCGGACAGAACAGCTAGGTTGACAGACAAATTAAAGAATGCTGAACCCCAAAAGATTCACTGGACTGACGAGGATGATGTATGTCACAAGAACTTACAACAAACTCTGTACCAGAACCTGATCCTAAAATGGAGTAGATTGTTCAAGAGAGTTTGTGTTACAAACTGACGCCTCTCTTACAGGGTTAAGAGCAGTTTATCACAAATTTGTGATGCATTACAACATCCTACCCTAGTCACTAGTTGAAAACTCTTCCCACATGAAAAACCTACTCTGTGTTAGAATTAGAGGCCCTTGCTATGAAATGGGCCATCACCCAACTAAGATACTATCTCCTAGGAAGGAAGTTCACACTCGTCACAGACGATTCTCCATTAGTGTTGTAAGGAAGGCATGGTATCAAAGTAAAACAGACACAAGTGATTGCAGTTCCAGGGTGTTAATTGAACTTTATCAAGGGTGTGATAAACACCTATCTAAACCTAAATCTAAGATGGGAGCAAGCTACGACCATCAAATAATAAGAATAATGCAATCCTAGTGGAGTCTCATCAAAATAAAAGGTCGATACTAAAAAAACTGTTGCCAATCCTTACCGCTAATTTACAAATAGTGCGTGGAAATGTTCATGAAAAATAAAGAAGTGTTCACAGAATGGTAAGTCAGGGTGTTCAGGCCGTTGACCTCCCGTCGCCACGTTTTCAGCACAGGGCAAGGAGGTTCACATGAACATAGCACACTCTTGGGCTTCTTCGGCACGAGTACACAGTTCGAATACCAACATCAGGGCCTTCTGTGCCCAAGTGTCTTAAGGTATCAAAGTCTCTTGATTCAGAGGGCCTGATGTACCAAAACAACAAAAAAGTTCCTTTACAAATATTCAAGTCAGGCGATTCACTCTTCACCCTGGATCCCCCTCAGCTGGGCTCAGATCCCTTTTCTACCGCAATCTTTAGTTTGGATCCCTCTCTTCCGAGCTTAGATCCTCTTTTTCACAATTAGTCTCCCCCAGCGGGGCTCTGACCAATTACAGTTCGAATATGCGATTGAAGAATTTTGAATGTGCACAGGGTTTTGCATGACCTGTTACAGGACCACTTTGACTTCACAGTTCACAAATTTTACACTCTCATCGGAAAGCAGGGCTTCCCTTCCCCTAGCTTTCTCTCAGCATCCCTCCGTTGGGTTCACACTTGCCTTTGTAATCACAGTTCACAATTTTACACTCATCAGAAAGCGGGTGTCCGATATTGAATTATATTTGCGTCGCTCATCACATACACCTTATTCTCTGTTTTTTGCAGATTTCTTCATACAATGTTGCCGCTTGAAACCTTGGTTCTAACACAGCCCGGTCTGCTATCAGTCCCCGACTCACTGGCTGTGCTGGCTTTACTGGAGCGGCTTTGTTGTTGGAGCCAAGAACAGTACCACAGCAGCAATTGCTCCTCCCCGTCTCGGCTGTCGATGCAGGAGAGGCCCAGGTACCTTCGACACACAATGCACCTTTCTTCAGATTTAATTCCCAGTCTTATGTTTCTTATTCTCGAGCGCTAGTGAAAGTAGCGTTTTTCTTCCTTTGAAAAGGCCAATGGCAATTCCCTCCTTGCAACCCTTTCTGGTCTTGCCGCCTTTCTCCTCATGTTAAACTGCTAACTCGGAATTGCTGCTTCTTCATGCATTTTGCCTTGCTCAGAGTGTAGTTTCATGCTCTGCCTTTTATCCGTGTGGGGAAGTGCGATGGAAGTCAGGTGTGTGTAATTATCAGTAATTGCCTGACTCTGCCTGACACTTGTGTTGGGACATGTCCGGTATACTGGGGCCTGGGACCGCAATACCTTCATCTCTCTTTTCTTAAATATCTTCCTTCTCGAGCTCTTCGCTCATCCACCTCCAACTCCCTCAGGGTTAGTCACTTCTCCAAGCAGCGAGTTGGGGGTAGATCTCTTTTTTTCTGCTGGGGCATCCCTCTGGAACAGCTTCCCTGACCATCTCCGGTTCCAGAAGCACCTCAAGACCTTCCTCTTTGCTTCTGCTTTCTCCCCTCCTCTCCTCTGCTGATCTCCTAGCTGAATCTGAAATTGCACTGGTTACCTGGCTACCCTCTGATCTCGGGCCCAAGTCCCCTCCCCGTCAGTTGCACATCCTTGCACTCTGGGATTGTTTCTGTATCCCTACAGCCCCTACTAGCACTTGACACCTGATGTCTGCACTTACACTTGCACTTGCCACCAGCTGGCTGCACATTTATTTACTGTTATCCTATGTACTGCACTGTTCCCTCCTCCTTCCCCCATGCTCTTTTCCCCTCCCCCCTCCCCTACACTTGCCCAATCTCAATGTCACTTGGTTTAGTAGGATCATTGTCTCTGTCTTCCCCTCCCTTGCCTTGTCGCGCCTTGAAATACTTGTGTATAGGCGCGTTATAAATACCATATATCATAACTGGACGGGGGAGAGTGCTGGTGGGTAGGTGGGGAGAGGCTGGGAGGGTCGGCTGAGTGTTACGCTCACCTGGTTCCACAGGGACGCCACCCAGCAGTTGGGACTCAGGTATCCTTCTCTGCGGTTCCCAGGTGTGACCAGCGGGAGGGTTCTGCCTGGAATACAGGTGGGAATTGTTCAAGACTGGGCAACTGGGGTAAGCAGCCCCCCACCACCCTGTATACCCGCAGCCTCTCTGGACCTCTCCTCACCTTGTTTTTAATGCAGGTGTGTTCTCCATCCTGCCTTCTTGGCAGGGGCGCGTTGTGCTTGGTGGGCGATTGCGATCAAGTTACTTCACTGATGCCGGCCCGCTTTGAGTCTTTCAGGTAGGTCTTATTGCTGTGGTATATTGTTGTCCTTGCATGCCTTTTGGGTTTAACTAATGTCTTTTCTCTTCCTTAGGTGCGCGGAAGTCCAATATGTGGCATAGACTGAATTGGGCCTCGCCGGTAAGTAATGGTGTTTTTAGAGCGCCTTGATGCGGTGAGTAGGTGCTGAGCACAGCGATATGATGCCTTGCCTTTTGCTAACCTGTTGTCTTGTCTTCCCCACAGGTTGCGGTGCTCACCAGGTGCATGGTATTCCTGAGGCGATACTGGTCGAGGAACGGTTAGCGAGGTAAGCTTTTCGGCACCGTTCGTTAAATTGTAAAAATGTCCATTGCCTTGTTTCTTCTTTTTTTGCAGATCTGTCGGTTCGGGAGGAGTGCTGGTTCCGGGATGCTGATCGCAAGAGCCGTGGACAGCCAACAATGAAATTACAGGTAAGCTGCTGCTGCTAATGATGTCCTTTTCCTCCTTAACAGATGCTGTTCTTCCGAAGTTCACAGGTGCTGCTGAACACGGTGAGCGTCACGTTGCAGAATTGCAAAGTAACGCGAAGCGTGTTATCCCATTCGGGTGTGGTTTAAATAGCTTCAAGAAAGTAGTCCAGGTAAAATAGTTCCTATGGTACCACACCCAAAAATACTATACCGCATAGCTTGGTTCCAAGGAGCCAAGCTATGGTGCCAAAGGCGCCAGGACTGGCCCCAAGAAGGCCTAGGCCAAGGATGCCTGGTTTTAGTGGAGACCCGAGTCAAGACCCTTCCTGGCCTGTGGGCTTGCCAGGGGTCTTCTGGATGGGGGTCGTGACACCACTCCCCCCCAAGGCCCCTCTCAAGGTGTTGCTCCTGTCCGGCCCGGGTTTAGTTGGAAAGTTTCGATGATAGTTTTTTATCAGTTGTGGCACATGAACGTTTTCGCAGGGTTCCCAGGATCTATCTTGGGGTCCAAATCCTTTCCAATCAATTAGATAGTATAGATTTCCCTTGAGTACTTAGAATCCAGTATGCCTTTAACTTCGAATTCTGGTGCTTCGTCAACAAGAATGGGTTTCGGTGGTGTTCCAATCCGTGTACTAGGCTGCATTGGTTTTAAAAGGGACACATGAAATACCGGGTGGACGTGTAGATTGGATGGTAAATCTAATTTGACGGCCGCTGGATTAATAATCGCCTTGATGGTGTAGGGTCCAAAGTACCTGGGTTGAAAGGTTCGGGTTCCTTTGATGGGTATAAACCTGGTGGCCAGCCAAACCTTGTCCCCTACTTGATATTCTGGGGCCTTTTTCCTGTGTTGGTCGGCAAATTGTTTTTCCTTGTCTTTGGCGCAAATAAGATGTTCTTTGGCCTTTTTGAAAGCCTGAGTGATGTTGGTGTGAAGGGTTTTTACTGCTGGCATTTCCAAGTTAGTTGGGAGATCCAGTTCTGAGGTATGTGGGTGTCCATATAGGGTGTAAAAGGGTGTTTGTCCGGTACTGGAATGCAAGGAGTTGTTATATGCGTACTCGGCTATTCATAGTAAGTCCTTCCAGTCTCTTAATTGATGGTTCAACATGCATCGTAGGTATTGCTCAATGGTCTGGTTGGTTCTCTCGGTCTGACCGTCCGTTTGGGGGTGATGGCTAGTGGATAGCCAGACGTCAATTTGCGCCTTTGCACAGCACTTTCTCCAAAAGTTAGAGACGAACTGGCTACCTCGATCGGAGATCAGGACTGATGGGAAGCCATGTAGTTTAACAATACCGTCCAGAAATACCTTGGCTAGAGTGGATGCGTCAGGGAGGCCTTTGAGCGGAATAAAGTGCGCCATCTTTGAGAATAGGTCTACGACTACAAGAATGGTGTTAAACCCTTGACTGGAAGGTAGGTCAGTGATGAAGTCGAGGGAAAGAGTGTGCCATGGTGCAGGAGGAATGTCCAAAGGTTTCAGAACGCCAGATGGTTTTTGTTTTTGCGACTTATTTTGTGCGCAGACTCCACAAGACTGAATGTATTGGATGACATCTTTACGCCAGGTAGGCCACCAGAAGTTCTGTTTTACCTTGGCTAAGGTCTTGGTAATTCCAGGGTGCCCTTCGATCAAAGAATCGTGATAACCTGAAATGATTTGTTGTTGTAAGTCCTTGGTGGGTATGTACAGACGACCGTTAAAAAAGGGTAAGTGATCTTTGATGGAATATTGTTCCCCTTGCGCTTGCCATGCAAGGAGGGTATCCGGATTCATGGTTTGCTGAATTTCGTTTCCCAGTTCCATTTGGGTTAAGGCCGTAGTGAGGCCTAAGAGTTTGTCTTCGGGTATGATGGGGACTGGGTCTGGAGCCGTATAAACTATGTCATCAGTGCCAGTACGAGAGAGTGCGTCAGCTTTTCCATTCTTGACCCCTGGTCGAAATGTAATGACATAATCATATTCGGTGAGGAAAAGAGCCCACCGCAACTGGCGTGAAGACTGGGCTTTAGCTGTTTTAAGATATTGCAGATTTCAGTGGTCCGTGATAACTGTAATGGTGGTCTGGCCCCCAGAAGGTAGTGTTGCCAAGCTTTAAAGGCGGATTTGATTGCCAAGAGTTCTTTGTCCGTGATGGAGTAATTCACTTCTAGAGGTGAGAACTTCTTTGACCAGAAGGCCACTGGATGTAGCTGGCCGGTGTCAGGATCTCTTTGTGAGAGGACAGCTCCCATTGCTATACTGGAATAATCCATTTCCACGATATGAGGAAGATCTGGATGTGGATGTCGCAGGATTGGCGCTGAGGTGAACCTTTTCTTAAGTTCCCGAAAAGCTTTTTCTATTTCTTCGGTCCAGGCACATTTTTTGTTATTTTTTCGTAGTAATACGGTGATCGGGTGTACAACTTGGGAAAAGTCTGGAATGTACCAGCGATAGAAGTTTGCAAAGCCCAACATACTTTGCACTCCTTTTACTGACGTTGATGATGGCCACTTCAGAACGGCGTCAACTTTGTGCAGGTCCTTCCTGATGCCTCCGGGAGTAAGGATAAAGCCTAGAAACTCTACTTCGGTTACGTGAAAGAAACACTTTTCAAGCTTTGCATATAAACGATGTTCACGTAGCTTGGCGAGGACTGAACGGACGTGCTAGATATGATCCTGTTTTGAGGCTGAGTACACTAGGATGTCATCTATGTACACTAGAGCGCAGACATCAATTAACTCTCTCAAGACGTCATTCATGAAATATTGGAATGCTGCCGGAGCGTTGCATAACCCAAAGGGCATGACTTGATATTCGAATAAACCATATTTGGTACGTAAAGCAGTTTTCCATTCGTCTCCGTTTCTGACCCGGACCAGGTGGTATGCTCCCCGAAGATCCAATTGGGTGTAAATCTGAGCATCTTTGACTTGGCCCAGCATTTCCGGGATAAGTGGTAAGGGATAATGGTTCTTTACAGTGATCTGGTTTAATGCGCAGTAGTCAATACAGGTCCTTAAGTCCCCTTCTTTTTTTCGGCATGAAGAACAAAGGACTGGCTGCAGGGGACTTTGATGGACGGATGAATCCGTTTGCAAGGTATTGGTCTAAGTAAGACTTCAGATAAAGATTTTCAGGTTCCGTAAGAGCATAGATTCTACAACAAGGGACTTGAGCACCAGGAACAAGGTTCGATTTGACAGTCATAAGGCCTGTGCGGCGGCAGGGTGTTTGCTTGGTCCTTCTGGAATACATCCTGGAAATCGCGGTATTCCTCTGGCAAGGTATTAGTTACACCCAGGGTGATGTTGTCGCTCTGGGAGTTGCAGAAATACTGAAAGCTGGTTTCTGTTCTTGATAATAACAGGCTGGAGAGCAGTCACTGGGGAAGGTTAATTTCCTGGCCCGCCAGTCAATTAAAGGGTTGTGAGCGACTAACCATGCCAACCCTAGTATAAGCCGGAATTGAGGTGCCTTGATGAGATTGAACGAAATGAGTTCCCGATGCCTGTCCTGGCACAGCAAGGTTATCTCGGCTGTGCATTGGGTTACGGGTCTGGAAGCGATTTCTGTCCCATCTACCGTAGTCACCTTGTCTGTAGTCGGCTTAGAACATAAGAGAAGTCCCATCTCTGCAGCCAGGTCTTGATCTATATAATTCCCGACTGCCCCACTGTCGATGTATGCCTCAACGGCATGCATTCTTGACGACCGTTGGTTATTGATTAAGATCACTGGTATTGCAAAGTGTGAGGTCAGTGGCTCTTTCCTCTCACTCGACAAACTGACCTCTACGTTTGCCGAGCTGGGTAGTTTTCCGATTTAGATTCCTTCTCTTCATCTTTTTCCGTGGCCCCGACGATCTTCCTTGGAGGTTTCACCGGGCAGTCCTTCAGGAAATGCCCAGGTTTTCCGCAATACAGACATAACTGTTGTTGCCTTCTTTTATCTCGCTCTTGTTTTGTTAATGGAGGTCGCACCCCCCCAATTTGCATGGGCTCCACAGTGCTTTCTTGTGCTTGGGTTACATTGTCTCTAGACCGAACATACACAGCCCGAGGATCCATTTTGGAACGATCTGCTTTTCAGTCTTGCAACCGGTGGTCTAGTTGTACGATCAGATTTATGAACTCAGAACAGTCTTGAGGAGGATAAACTACTTGAGCTAGAACGTCTTTTAATTCGCCTCGTAAGCCCCGATGAAACAAAGTGGTTCTTTTGTTTTCAGGCCACCTAGCTTCAGCAACCAATCTGTTGAAAGTAGCAATGTACGTTAACAAGTCTTGATTCCCCTGTCGGAGGGAAAGGAGTTCATTGTGCACTGCTTTCTCTCGGGTATGGTGAGCAAAAAGTTTCTCCATTTCCCTCTGAAATCCCCCAAAGTCATGTAATAAAGGATCATCATGGGTCACCAATGGTACAGACCAATCTGCTGCGCTACCGCTCAGGTATGATAAAACAAAGGCTACCCGAGCTTGGTCATTTGGTAATGCTCCTGGCCTGCAAAGAAAGTGAAGGTCACACTGATTCATGAAAGCTGCGTATTTCCGTGGATCACCTGTAAACCGCTCCGGCGGTGCCAAAGGAACTGTTCCTGGTAGTATAATTTGTACCGGAGTAGAGGAAGTGGATGGCAGCGTAGGATTCTGCATCGTTGGGTTGCTTCCAGGCAGAGGTGTCTGTCCTGCTTATGATTGCAAGTATTGTCTGCTAATGTCTTCAGTGCGCTCCTTAGTGACTATTAAATCTCTTCAGAGAGCGTTAGTCTCCTGTCGGGCAGAATGAACCTCGGCGCGCAGTTCTCCTATTAATTGGGCCAATTGGTCTAATTCCGATGTCTCCATGGCGCCCAGGTGGATTGGTTTGGCAGGCTTCGCGTTCTGTTACTCTCCACTGGTTCCACGTGGATGCCACCCAACAGTTGGGACTCGGGTATCCTTCTCTGTGGTTTCCAGGTGTGACCAGCGGGAGGGTTCTGCCTGGAATACAGGTGGGCAATGTTCAAGACTGGGCAACCGGGGTAAACAGCCCCCCACAACCCCGTATACCGGCGGCCTCTCTGGACCTCTCCTCACCTTGTTTTTAATGCAGATGTGTTCTCCGTCCTGCCTTCTTGGCAGTGGCGCATTGTGCTTGGTGGGCGATTGCGATCAAGTTACTTCACTGATGCCGGCCCGCTTTGAGTCTTTCAGGTAGGTCTTATTGCTGTGGTATATTGTTGTCCTTGCATGCCTTTTGGGTTTAACTAATGTCTTTTCTCTTCCTTAGGTGCGCGGAAGTCCAATATGTGGCATAGACTGAATTGGGTCTCGCCGGTAAGTAATGGCGTTTTTAGAGCGCCTTGATGCGGTGAGTAGGCGCTAAGCGCAGCGCTATGATGCCTTGCCTTTTGCTGACCTGTTGTCTTGTCTTCCCCACAGGTCGTGGTGCTCACCCGGTGCAAGGAATTCCTGAGGCGATGCTGGTCGAGGAGCGGCTTGCGAGGTAAGCTTTTCGGCACCGTTCGTTAAATTGTAAAAATGTCCAATGCCTTGTTTCTTCCTTTTTTGCAGATCCGTCAGTTCGGGAGGAGCGTTGGTTCCGGGATGCTGATCGCAAGAGCCGTGGACAGCTAACGATGAAATTACAGGTAAATTGCTGCTGCTAACGATGTCCTTTTCCTCCTTAACAGATGCTGTTCTACCGAGGTTCGCGGGTGCAGCTGAACACGGTGAGCATCACGTTGCAGAATTGCAAAGTAACGCGAAGCGTGTTATCCCATTCGGGTGTGAATTAAATAGCTTCAAGAAAGTAGTCCAGGTAAAATAGTTCCTATGGTACCACACCCAAAAATACTATACCGCATAGCTTGGTTCCAAAGAGCCAAGCTATGTGGATGACTCCATGTTGATTGGCCCTGGAGTAAAGTAGTTCCCAATACAAGTCCTTTATCAAGTATGAGCCTGGCGCCAAAGGTGCCAGGACTGGCCCCAAGAAGGCCTAGGCCAAGGATGCCTGGTTTTAGTGGAGACCCGAGTCAAGACCCTTCCTGGCCCATGGGCTTGCCAGGGGGTCTTCTGGATGCGGTTTGTGACACTGAGGCCCTATGGGCCAAATTGGCCTTGAGGGAATATAAACAAGCCATCTTTAAAGCTAAGACAGAGTTTCTCCAAAAGGAAATCAGTGCAGCAAAAAATCACCCAAGACAACTGTTTTCAGTTGTTTCAAAGTTTTGTCATCTGAGCGGTATTGGTTCATCCATGGAGCCTTCTTTAGTAAGGGCCAATGGATTTAACAGTTTTTTTTAAGGAGAAAATTGAAATTATCCAGAAAATGATTCTGTTAAATCTCCAGTCTTGTTTGAAGAGTATCCCAGACAGATGATATCACCCTGTCCAGTGCAAGGTGAGATCCCTGGGCATGTTGTCCCGTTCAATTGTAGACCAGTGCCAGAATATTATGTTCAATCCCTAATAGCAGCCCTCAAACCCACTAATGATCTATTGTTCCCGATGCCTGCATGTGCAGTGAGGCGTATGGCTCTGGAGATGACTCCATTTATGACTTATTTCATAAATAAATCACCTGAACAGGGTCTATGGTATGGTGTTGTTTATTTATAAAGTGTTTACACACAGGCAAGTGTTTCAAAGTGCTCAAGGAGGGTGGAAACATGGGGAAAAAACAACAGTCGCCCAGTCTAGTGCCCCTGAATCTAAGAAAGCCATTGTCATGCCACTTTTTTCAGGTAGGCTTTATAACTATCAGCCGGTACCTGGTCTCCCGTGGCCTGGGAAAGGTTTGTAGAAGGTGGCTAGCCACCAGCTGGAGAATTATGTGGAAAAGGAGTCACTGTTGGAATCCTTTCAATCTGACTTCCGGCCCAAGTTCGGGACTGAGACAACTCTGTTGGCCATACAGGATGATCCTTTAAAGGTTGCAGATGAAGGAGTGTTATCACTGTATGTGAAGTTGGACCTATCCGCGGCCTTTGATACGTTTGACCACCACATCCTGCTCATTCACTTGAGAGGTATAGGTAATGTTTCCAAGCCAGCAGTTAAATGGTTTGGATCTCTTCTATCTGACCGTTGTGATGTTTATGCAAGATTCGAGATAAAAGAGCATGGCGCCTGCGCCCAGCCATCTGAACATTCCTCTTCCATCACTGTAATAAAGCCTATGTTTTTCGTGAGCTCAGCAGAGTAGACGTGCATCTCGGCAGCGAAGGCAAAGCAAGGTCACATAAATATTGTTGCCGAATGGACTTACTGTGGAGAATAGTTATGGTATTGTCCGCTGAAGGACGAACTGAAAAGGGAACTGAAAAGGGAGTCTGATCGCTCTGCAGGTGCAGTAATAAGGGGTCCTGGGAATGAATGCGAGGAGAGGGAAGCTTGGTTTTTCCACTCTTGGCCTTTTCCATTTGTGATTTGCTCTTCGGCCGAGGGCAGCCTTAACAGAGGCAGGGATATGCCCCCATAAAGAGAAGAGGGTTGCCCACTAAAAAGTCAGTCACAACCTGGATCCCTGGGTGATGTAGTCTCGCTGGTTGGGAGGACGCTCTGCTCCAGACCCCGTTATTGCGCGTGACCTTTTTGCCTACCTGCTCTGGGACTAAGCAGTGGCATAGAGGCCAAGATGAAGGTGTCTTCTGCGGCAGTAATAATGTTGTTGCTTCTTCTTTCCATGTTCTTGTATAACTAACTGTATGTTTATTTTGTGTTTGCTATATATATATATATGCAAAAAGGTAGGTTAAAGTGCAAATAGCATTATGAAACCAACTATGAACACCAACCAGAAAATTTCCCAAGCACTCAAGACCAAAACTATGTTTTAAAAAATAATTTTATTTTGTCCAAAAAGTGCAAATTCATTAAAAAAACATACATTTACCATTCCTGGCCAGACCAGGTGTCATGCAGCACTCACCCACAGCGGGTGAAAAACACCACACGTTCCGCTTGACTCGCGAGCTTCTCGTGTGTTTAGAACTTCGTAATGCAAGTGATTGGCTCCGCCCTGATGAACAATGCGCGTCACTCGTGCTACGTGATGAATCTACTCTTTGGAACTCTATGGTTCCTGTGGCAAAAGTTACGCCATATTGGAAAGTTAAAATATCTACATGTTTAGTTAGTCCATGGTTTAAATAACATATACAAAACTAATATTTGTAAAATACATGCAGTAAACAGCATCGGCTACAATAAAATAGTATGTGTGAAAATGTGCACGAGTATGAAGCGCCAGTGCGCTGATACAGTATTTGTTGCCGCACTGTACGAGAACAATTCCCAACAATACAGCAATCAAACCGCACGATGGGTAAAGTACATATGAGTGGAAGCAGCTGCTGTTTACTCCCAATTCAGTTTGCTCTCGCATTCCGCTAAAAGTGTTCAAATATGGTTACTCTTATCCCTGGCATTAATGCATGCTGCCATGATGTACAACAGCATGAAGCATCACCCCATTTGACCAATTGGACAAATAACAATGTATCAGTTATAAATACATAAGATCATAGCGAAAGTGCAAGTGCATATCTTTCACAATCTGATTAATGAAAAAGTGCTAATGCATATTTCTCACAATGTTCAATCCTGTACAGAATTACAGCCATCCATAATGTTAAGCTGGTTTATAAAGTGCAAGTGCATATATGCGATTTCATCACAATAAATAAACCCTCAGGGATGCAAAAACAAACTGATAAGAGAGAACACAATTTAGCAAAATGCATTGTATGTTGATTAAAATGTTGATGTATACATCTATTAGTATCTCACATTGTAGAATGATATGCACAATAAATAAAGTGCTGGTGCATTTATATGATACAATATCTATATCCCACTTCACAAAATATGGAGTGAGTTTATTGAGAGTATACAGCATGTTCCTTATTGATCATATTCTTAAATAGATTAAATGTATGATACAAAGTGAATGGTGCATAGAAACCTGTTGAGGGCAAAATCCTAGTGACAATCCTATCAAAATCAGGGGTTTCTTACCCCTAAGAATTGTCCTCAAATGTGGATAGCTCATTGAGGTTGAATATAACTAGATATTACCTCAAACAGACAATCTATCTGTGTGTTATACTAGATAAAAAGAGAGTGTTGACAAATACAGGTCAGATCAAACCCAAAGGGGTCCTGTCCAAAGGTAAGGTTACTCTATATTAAGTGCAGTATTAAAGGATAGAGACATAATGTGACCATGGTTCAAACTTATCATAAGAACAATCACTTCTCTAAAAATATGTCAGATTAAGAAAGAACTATGGATGCTGATATTCCAGAGTAATGGCTACCATTCAGTAATGATCTATTTCTTATTCTTGTAAGAAGACACACAGTTCTGAGTCTATGTTTAAGCCATTAGGTTTTAAAGTGTCATATTTACAAATTAGCTTGGCTTCCAGCTGGCGTTATTTTAGCTCTCTATTGCCAAGTCTTTTGTGTTGTGGTATGTGAGCTAATCCCAAGAAGCTCATCTCCTTTACGTTGTTACCATGTTTTTCAGCAAAGTGTAACGTTAGTGGATATGTTTGATCTCCATTTTTTACGGCCCTGTAATGTTGCATGATGCGTTATTTCAGAGGACGTATTGTTGATCCTATGTAATGCAAACCGCAACTACAGGTGATTACATGACCACAAATTAGGTGACACGTGTTATTCTGTGTTTGTATTTCCTCTGTTTCCGATCAGCACTTGTAAACAGATTTTTGGAGACAAAGTTGCACATTAAACAATTAGAACACTTTTTAAAACTAGTGTTACTGTTGTTCCCAGAGAGCCACTTCGTGATTCATTGTTGGTCACTACCATGCTTGGTGCTAGAATGTTTTTTTAATGTTGGTGCTCTACGGAAGGTAACACTCGGTCTTGCCTCTAGTACCTTACAGAGGTCTCTGTCTGTAGTTAGAATCTTCCAATGCTTGTGCATCATTGCCTTAATCTTTTGGGCTTGCTGATTGAAGCCTGTAATGAACCTAATGGTTTCATCTTTAGGTTTTGTATTGGGTTTAAACAAATTGCTTCTGGGTAGTTGGTCTGCTTTGTCAAAACATTCTGTCACTGTGCTTTTAGTGTAACCTCGTCTTACAAATCTTTTGCCAATCATTTTGTCTTCTGTTTGGAAATCCTTCTCATTACTAAAGACACGTTTGGCTCTCAAGAATTCTCCGTACGGTATTGACTTCTTGAGTGCTACAGGATGGTGACTATGTGCATGGAGGGTAAAGTTGGAGCTAGTTTCTTCTCTGTAGAGACTAGATATTAGTTTATTGTGATCGATCTTAAATAGTACATCCAGAAATACCAGTTCTCTTTTGCTGATGGTACTAGTCAATTCCAGATTAAATGGATTCAAATTTAGTATTGTAATGTATTCCTCTAATTCTTTTAATTCTTTTTCAGTACCATCCCATATGAGAAATAAATCATCGATAAATCGATGCCACATCACAATATGTTTGGTGAATTCTTCCAAATCTTCACTTGATGCCACTGTACTCTCCCACCAACCCAAGTTTGCATACGTGGGTGCCATGCATGACCCCATGGCGGTGCCTTGGGTCTGTCTGTAAATAACATTCGCATACAGGACGTAATTATGTTCTAAGCAGAATTTTAGCATATCTAATAGCATGTGGTTATGTTGACGGTAACTCACAGATCTGCTCTCCAAAATGTACTGACAAGCATTCAACCCATATTGATGATGTATCGACGTGTAAAGTGAAACCACGTCTAGAGAGACCAAAAAGAAATTGGATTCCCAATTCACATTGCTCAATTTGTGAAATTGAGCAATGTGAATTGGGAATCCAATTTTGTCTTATTTTTGCCTGTCTGAGTCCAATAGCTTGTTGTACGAGTAGGGCGGGGAAAGATAAGTCTAAGGTATTACCCTACGTGGCCCGCCAAAAGTAAAACATTTTGGTGCTGTGAGCAGGGTCTTTGTGCTGATATTGATGCCAATGAACCCTGCTAATTTGTACCTAAAAGTTTTTGGACTCGAAATGGCAAAAAATTCAGTTTTTATTTCTTAAAAAGAAAAAAGAAAAAACAAGGTGTGTGTGCGTGTGTGTGTGTGTTGATAGGCAGAGCAGGGGTGGGCACCAGAATTTTTGTCTTGAATTTTACTCAATGTAATCAATTCTTGGTGTGTCTTTAATTCTCAATTACTGCCTTAGCCAGGTGCTGCCATAAAAAATGATCCAGTGACACACGGATCGAAAAATACTACAAACAGGGGAAATTAGATAAAATCACCTCACAATTAATTGCTGGCGCTCTCAGTTAGCTCAAGCAGAGCCAAAAAAAACTTTTTTATATATGTATATTGTTCTTTTACAATCATATAGTTTATATTCAATTATTGTTAGTATTTTTTGTTGATTTCGGTATAGTTAAAGTTATTCCAAAAATGTTTTCGAAATAAGAAACACAGGTTCCTATATAAAATGCAGACAATGTTTTATTCACATTCCTGTTTTGTTTGGTTGAGGCAGTCATTAAATAAAGTGGTCTGATTCATACAAAGAGCCAATGCATTTCTGTGTGAAGCACACCATCTTCAGGGCTATGTCAACCTTAATCATTATACATGAAATCATTTCAACCAAAACAAACAAATTAAATCATGTATCTAGAAGCGTAATTATTATAGATAGAGTACATATCAAAAACGCCCAGTTTTCCAAATATTTCATCATCCAAAGTAAAAAAGAGGAAAGAAAAATTCCAATCAGAGTTTGTGAACATTAGTATTCATCTGACTACCGTATTTGTTATCTTGCCTATACAATGAAATCAGTGCCTATAAAGCAAACATGTGTCAGTACTCGACCCGCCAGAAATACAGACGGTCCTTCCCTCTTTTCTTTCTAATTTTTCTTATCTTTCTTCTTTGCTCTCTTGCTTAGTGTATTAGTTTGGTGTTGGTCTACGTGGAGTCTTGTGTCTATGTATGTCTTCTGATAGGAGGGGTGGTTATATTTTTTGAGACTCTTGTTTTTTACATACACTGAAAGTGATTTAGTGTCGCTATGGGGGGTGTGTTGGATTGTAATGTTTGCTTTGCATTGTATACTTATTGGAATGTAGTTGAATGATGTGTTTATGCTTCTGCTAAAATCTAAAAAACCCTTGTATTATGTTGATGTGATTTGTATTTGTTGACATGCTAATAAATAGATGTTTTAATAAAAAAACAAAATAAAGAAATACAGACGGTCAATTGCGTGGCTTTCATATCAGCTAATCTTACCTTCACTGTTCGTTACACGGAAACAATGGAAGCTAAACCGCGAAACCGCAAGGATGCGCGGCTCTTCCTTGTTTTTAACTGTTGTCATGGAAACAGGTGCTCGGTGTCATGTCCCAGCTCGTGAGAGTCGGCGCATGTACGCCTCACGTCCCACCCTCCCATGACAACGGGAGGGCGGGACGGTCTCCATGCCAACGTCAATTGTGTAAAGGATGTACTTAACAACCTCTTCTAGGAAATACTTAGATATGTAAACAATCAAAGCTGATTCTCCACACTGTATCCCTATGTTGCATTTTGAAATTAATTTATGCACGTGTGTGTGTGTTGAGGCATTATCTATAGGGGAAGTGAAACATCCATTTGATATAATGAGTTCCCTATTTAGGAAAAAGGGAAGTTCTGCAGGCGGAGACTGTCTCAAGGTAACTATTCCGGGGTGAACTAAGAGTCCATATGATAAAGTTGCACAAACGTGGGCATGTGGTGAGCGTTGAGCAAGACCTGGGATACCAGTATAGGAGAGGCGAGCCCGGACGAGGTGGTAAAATGCCTATTTCTGGAGCCGGTGGGAAAGAGTGTTCGGCTCTGGGAAGAAGAGGTTGGATTCTGTTGCATGAGTCTCGGAAAATGCACCAGCAGAATGTAGACATACAAGCAAATGTTGAAAGATAAGAGAAGGAGGTGGCGGCTGAAAAACAGATTGCGCTGATGCAGCAGCTCCAAATGAAATTGTATCATGATAAGGCAGACAGATATCAAGCAGTTGCTGAGTGGGCGGCGGTGAGGGTTGCCCGCTATAAATATCGGAAAAGACGGGGAAGGGTGCATTTGCGGAAAGTGGCACCTCTGATTGCCTCCGCAGGAATGGATTGGGACCCCGATCGGTGAGACAGAGATTTATTTGATAGCACTTGTACCGATAGTGGTTCTGAGCTAGAGGCTGTTCCCCAGCCAGATCCTGGCCGGAAAGAGGCAACGGTTAAACCAGTACTGCATATTAGGATGGGTCGTCATCCAATAGTTCCAGGAGGAGGTGTGGTAGATTTGACCGCACTTGAAGATTATTCACAACAAGAGGTTGAGGAGATTATCACTCGATTAAAACAGACAGCTGGTGAATCCTTGTTAACATGGATGGTTTGATTGTTTGATGGAGGGACAGCGGGTATTCTGGTAGATGCGACAGATTCTCCTAGGTTTCTACCAATAACGCAGGGGGTCCAGATACAGGAACTCCTGCGTGTAGACCCTCCTCGTGAGGCTAATGGAGATGAGGGGCAAATGTCTCTCCTGCAATTAGCAGCCCATGGTTGTAATCACAAGTATCCGATTACGTCAGATTGGCCGACCTAGGAGAGAAAGTGTTATACGTTGAAGGAGGCCATTCAAAGGGTATGGGAACATGCTATGATAGAAGCCATTCATGTGGAGACCCCAGAACATATAGGGTTAGTAAACCTATCCGTTTCTGCTAGAAATACCCTTATTTAAACTGCCCCCACACGGCATATAAGAATATTATGATGACCCTATTAGTAGGAATGACCGTCAAAATAACGGGTGAGGTGGTTGTAGAGATATCGCGAGAGCCGCAAGCTCTCAGGAAATCTCGTCCGTGGGCGGAAGCCCCGCCCCCCGGCTCCGGCAGGACACACGGAGCGAGGAGGGGACGTGAGGAGACTGGCGGCACTGTGCAACTTCGGTAACAATGCAGAGAGCCTCATCTGCGACATGCTGGTGGTTCACACCAACAGCAGGAAAGTACAAGACAAGTTCATTTTGGAGAAGGAACTGGTGCTGGATAAAGCGATTGAAATTGCGAGAGCGGTCGAGGAAACGGCTGGGAGAAGGAAAGAACTCGCAGGAGGCCACAGTTCCGCTGAAATACAAGCAGTGGCGTTCCGCCCGAAGAAAGAGAGACAGGTATCCGACTTGAAAGAAGGGAAATGGGGAAAGAAAGAACCACTGAAATGCCACAGGTGCACAAGCACGAAACACCTGGCGTTCGACAGAGAGTGCCCAGCCAGAGACAAAGAGTGCTCGGTATGCAAAAGAATTGGTCATTTCTCGATTGTGTGTCGGTGGCGCAACAAGAAAATCACAAGCGTAAACACTGATCACAACAGGGAAAGGGAATCGTCCTCCGAAGATGAAGGAAGACCTACAGTCATCATGGTGAACAGTCCACGGGCCAGAAGAGAAAAACCCCATTGTACCATCAAGATTAATGGGCTGGAAACAAGAGTTATGGCAGATTCAGGTTCCGATCTCACCATAATACCCCTGCGCACGTACAAAGAGATGATGGGGACAGAAAAAGTCCGAGTGCTCACTACACGGCACAAACCTACGGTTTTTGGCAGGGCGTCAGTAGACCTATTGGGCTACATCAAAGGGAAAGTGGAGTTCAAAGGTAGAGAAACCATCACCAAAGTCTACTTCAGTCAAGAAGGCCCGGCGGTTTTAGGGTGGGACGACCAGGATAAGCTGAAAATCAGACTGGACCCCAGCACGGAAGATCAGGTACTGTCAGTCTGCGGGAGGAGTGGACCAGTAGAGAAAAGTGATTATCCAAAACTATTTTCGGAGGAGCTGGGACATATCAAGGGCTTTGTCTATAAAATATTGCTCAAAACCAACGCTGTCCCAGTTAAAATAGAGTAAGGCCGGTACCAGCAACGGCGAGAGACACACTCACAAGTCAACTGAACAAAATGAAGATGGATGGTGTCATCGAAGAAATTGAAGCTTCAGAGTGGCTGAGCCCAGTTGTACTTATAAAGAAACCAAACTCACAAGAGCTAAGGGTTTGCATCGACCTTCGCAGCCTAAACCTGGAAGTTATCACAGACAGCTACCCACTGCCGAGCATCAATGAACTCATCCTCATGATGAAGGAAGCCAAAATATTCTCTAAACTGGACATGAGGAATGCGTACCACCAAATACAATTGCACAAAGAGTCCAAACCCCTCACCGCCTTCATCACCCCGTTTGGAACTTACCAGTTCACCAAAATGCCATTCGGCTTATCGTCAGCGGCTTCAGCATTCAGCAACGCATGATGGATGCCCTACTACGGTACGTCAGAAACATGGCCTATTTTCAGGATGACATCCTCGTCTATGCGGGGGATGAACAGACACACGATGCCACATTTTGAACAGTCCTCACCAAACTGCAGGATGCGGGAGTGAGATTAAGGCATGAAAAATGCGTATTCAAGGCGAAAGAAGTCGAGTATTTGGGGTACAGGATATCCGAGCAAGGGATAAGTCCCAAACAAAATTTAATGCAGGCCATAATGAAAGCACCGGAACCCACCAGCAAAGATGAAGTGAGGTCATTCCTTGGGTTGGCGGAGTACTATGCCAAATTCATTCCCAAATTCTCAGAAACCTCAGCCCCGCTCCGCGAACTCCTCAAAAAGGGATCTGAGTACACGTGGCAAGAACCCCAAAGGAAAGCGGTGGAGAGCATAAAACGGCATATGTAGAAGCACCGTGTTTGCAACCGTTCAACCCCGAGTGGAGTACAGTCATCACTACGGACGCCAGTGCATATGGACTAGGAGCTGTCTTAACTCAAAAGAAAGGCGACACGGAACAGGTGGTAGCTTTTGCTTCGAAGGCCTTATCATCAGCCGAACAAAACTACTCCACCATAGAGAAGGAGATGCTAGCGTGTGCATGGGCCGTAGAACATTTCAGAACATATGTGTGGGGCACACAATTTAAGTTAGTGACGGACCATAAACCCCTTACCCACATGCTCAGCCCAGGAGGCACGAAGGTATCAACGCCCAGATTAGCACACATAGCAGCCAAACTGCAGGAGTACACTTTTGAGGTGCAACACATCTCGGGATGGAAGAATTCGCAGGCGGACTGCATGTCAAGATTGCCAGAGGGCAAGGACAATGCCACCACCTTCCTGCAAGAAGAATGCATTGTAGCATCCATCACAGATCTCAAAGCGCCAGACTACCTAGAACTCAGTGAGAGACACTGGATGGAAGAAGATGGAAAGGATCCGACCATGGCGAGGATCAGAGAGTGGATCAGAAACGGGTGGCCTAATGAGAAAGCAATGCCAGAGGGTATGAGACCTTATTGGAAAGTGGCAGATGAGATCTCAGAGACCGACGGAATAATAATGAAGTCGGACCAGATAATCCCGCCCATGAGTATGAGAAAGACCATTCTCTGCAGAGCCCATGCGGGCCACCTGGGAAACACCATGACACGTCGAAGAGTGAGAGAAGCCTACTGGTGGCTGTCCATGGATCAAGAGATCCGCACCATGATCGAGAGATGCCATGAGTGTCTAAACAGTGACAAGCGCCTAAAGATCAGACAGGCGCCCCTGATCCCCACTGAGGTCCCAGAAGCGGTGTGGTCAAAAGTAGGTCTAGATTTTCTAGGACCATTGGAGGCGATGGCGCCCGAACATCGGTATGGCATAGTGCTAGTGGACTACTTATCAAAATGGGTCGAGGCCGAGTTTGTTCCCAACATTTCCACCGCGACAGTAATAGAGGTCCTCACCGCCATCTTTCAGAGGGAAGGACTCCCCAATGAGTTGGTGACGGACAACGGGGTACAACTGATTTCCAGGGACATGGAACTATTCCTGAAGAAACACCACATACACCAGAAGAAAGCAGCACTATATCATCCCCAAGCCAATGGGCTTGTCGAGAGAGCCAACAGGTTCATCAAGGGAGCCATCCAATTAGCAACTGCCTCAGGGATGGACCCGCTCAAAACAGCAAAGGAGGCCATAGCGGCTCACAGGCTGACTCCCAACGGGATCACTCAAATATCCCTGTTTCGCATGTTGAGAGGGAGGGGAGCAGCCTCCACACTAGTGCCACCATGGTTGGCCAAAGTAAGAGAAGATGAAGAAGTGGACATGTCGGAAGTGGTATGGAGAATAGAAAAAAGCAAGGCACGAATGAAAATATGGAGTGACAAAAGAAGAAGGACCACACAAGGGTCAGATGTCAAAGAGGGAGACTGGATCAAAATACGACTACCGACCAAGGATCAAATCACAGGCTCACGGTTCAGCAGACCCGTAAAGGTGATTCACCGAGGAACCAACCATGTCCGCACCGAAGATGGACGCACATGGAACATGGAAAGAGTAGCCTTGTTTGGGAAGAGGCAAGAGAGAGAGAAGACCCTGGAAAGATCTGAAGCCGAAGGAGAAATGGACTATGAGAGAGGGGAAGAACGTGAGCCGGTGACCGAGGGTAGAGAAGGGGAAGAAACTGAGCTGGAAGCGGATGCACCCACGGTAGAGCGAGAAGATGAACAGCATGATGTGCACAGCGAGAAAGGCGATCGGCCAAGAAGGGAGCACAGAAGACCGGTGAGATACAATGACTATGTATTGCAATGAACTGCCTTTGCATTATCAGGGGGAGGTGTGTAGAGATATCGCGAGAGCCGCGAGCTCTCGTCCGTGGGCGGAAGCCTCGCCCCCCGGCTCCGGCGGGACACACGGAGCGAGGAGGGGATGTAAGAAGACGCGTCCTGAGCGCTCCTCACAGATTATTAGGCCCCAGAGCCTAATCAAGGACAGAACTTCGTGGCACAGCCAGCCACATGTTAAAGGGCCTGTTGTCCACCCATTATTCTTTGTGTGCACAGTTACATACCATGAAGATGTCTGCTGTTGAATAAAGAGACATCAAAGAGTCAACACGCTTCCTGTCATTTGTCATGGATATTATACAACAGTGGTGAATGCTATTAGGCAATTAGCAGATCTAGATGAATGGGAAAAACCATAAGAACGACCCAGGGAGCGCGAAAGGGAGGGGTGTAGTGAAAGGTGCACTCCCGGCAAAAGTTTTGATAGCCGAGACTTTCGCGTATCCAGAAAGGATATGTTTCTAGCTCTACTGAAAGATGGAGTGCCGCGGGAGGCTATTGATGGGATTGAAATTCGGGAAATGTATCAACTAAACGGGCCCTGGATGCGAAGGAGCATTACAAACAAGTGAAAAGACAGGAGATACTTAAACCAAAGAAGGAGGAGGAAGATCAGTTTGGACCACCTGCAGAGGGGGGAGATGAGGAGTGTTCCAATGAATCTGCCCCTCTCAGCCAATTTATGCAGATTTATGAAAAATTGTGAGTGCCATGGTGGAAAGAGAATCCAAATATGAATAGGACGGGGGTCAAACTCCGGTAACAACGGCCCATATTAAGGTGGACAGTCAATCTCATGTGAAAGTGAAATTATTTTGGCAATCGGGAAACGCTCAAGAGGTTTGAGACTTAATTGATATCGGGGCGGAGGCCTCATTCATACACGGGAATCTCTCTAGATTCAAAGCCATTTTAGGATTACGGATTGGGGGCAAGGAGACCCCTGCAGTCCAAACCAAAGTTGATATGAAAATTGGTCATTTGAGAAAGGATACTTTTAATTGTTCCCCTTCCAGAATACATTATTGGTTCTATATGTTGGAAGGGTTGACCCTCGGATTAGGAGGTAAGCTACACCAATTTGCGGTGCGTGCTTTCACTTGCACACCTGTGATAGTGGGACGGTTAAAAATGCCCCTGGTGCAGGTCCGATAGCCACCAAAAGAGTGTCGCTGAAACAATATCGAATTCTCAGGGGCCAGAAGGAAATCTCTAAAACCATCAAAGGATATGTGGAAGCCGGTGTGTTAGGTCCCGTACCCACGACTTGGAATAATACAATTTGCCTGTCAAAAAAATCAGACGGTAGCTACAGAATGACAGTTGATTACCGCAAATTGAATAAACATACTTCTCCGCTAGTACCGGCGGTACCGGATACAGTGACTGTAGTGGAAAATGTGCACAAATTTTAAGGCACTTCGTATGCGATGTTGGATTTAGCGAATGCTTTCTTCACCGTACCCATTGCTGACGGATGTCAAGAACAGTTTGCATTTTCCTGGAATGGGAGGCAGTATACGTTTAAACGTTTACCAATAGGCTACATGCATAGTCCAACGATCTGTCACCGGCTGGTGGCAGAACATTTAGACAAAATTCCATGCAAACCGGATGTACAGATCGTGCATTATATGGACGATGTATTGATTCAGGGTAAAGATGAGAACAGTGTGCAAATACACTTGGAACTTATCAGGGATGGTTTGTGCAAGGAAGGGTGGGAGATTAATGACGCCAAAACACAAGGTCTGGCAGAAACTGTAATTTTTCTAGGAATACAATGGCATAACAGGCACTGTGAAATGGTGTCAAAAGCCCAGCAAAATATCCTTGAGTATGTAACCCTGAAAACTAAGAAACAAGCTCAACAATTTATTGGGCTGTTTGGGTTCTGGAAACAGCACATACCACATTTAGGACAGATTTTGGCACCCCCTTAAAAAATGACGCATAAGAAATTCAATTTCGAATGGAGTGACTAGCAGGAAAAAGCATTCCAATTGGCCAATAACACTATTCAGAAAGTGCTTGATTTGTTGCCATTGAGGGACAGAGAAGTGGAGCTAAATGTATCAGTAGAAGATATCTATGCCAATTGGAGTTTATGGCAAAAACAAGACAGGAGATGGGTGCCTTTAGGATTTTGGAGTAGAATGCTGCCGGATGACTGCGACAGATATACTCCCTTTGAGAAGCAGTTACTAGCATGTTACTGGGCACTTATAGATACAGAACAGATGACGGTGGGTCATGATCTAATGATCAGACCAGGGGGGGCGTGGCCTGGGACCATGGCCTGAAGACGTGCTTCTCCAGCGCTCCTGCCCTGATCCTCCTTTTGATCCTTAAAAACACTGTTCGGCATATGTTTTTGCATACATAAATGTATGCTTGTTAGCACCAACCGATCCTACACCCCGGTGAGGCATTCCCCAGAAAGATCGAGGCGGCACTCCGAGAAGGAGGCGTCTGAACCAAGACCCCCTGGGTCTGAAGATGGCGGCCGCGACACCGTGCTGAGATCTGGCGGAGGAGGGGCCGAACCTAAAGCTCTGTGACACCCGCTGGCCTGTATCGGGAGGCGCCGACAGAGCCCACATCTCTACCCTGCCATCGGCATCTCCCCACCCTCCCCGAAACTCTTGAAGTGCCGGCGGTCTGGAGCCTGCGGCTGGCGGGCACAGCATTGTGGGAGGCGAGATCGGTGGCCTCGCCCGCAGTGGACCCCCTGCGCGGTCCGGCCCACCAGGAAGGAGAGCGCACCAACACCCCTGGTGGACCCCCCCGGACTGCTTGCGACCGGGCGGCCTGGATCCTCCGGTGCTGTCGGCTGCGCTCCTTCGGCGGACGGGTCGGTCCGCGGCGTCCTCACTCCAGCAGCAACAGGGACGCAGCAGCCTCTGGACCGAGCGGGCCTCCAGCACACGGCCCGACAACAAATAACGGATGAGGTGGGGGGTGCTATTAGGCAATTATTAGATCTAGATGAATGGGAAAAACCATAAGAACGACACAGGGAGCGCGAAAGGGAGGGGTGTAGTGAAAGGTGCACTCCCGGCAAAAGTTTTGATAGCCGAGACTTTCGTGTATCCAGAAAGGATATGTTTCTAGCTCTACTGAAAGATGGAGTGCCGCGGGAGGCTATTGATGGGATTGAAATTCGGGAAATGTATCAACTAAACGGGCCCTGGATGCGAAGGAGCATTACAAACAAGTGAAAAGACAGGAGGTAGTTAAACCAAAGAAGGAGGAGGAGGATCAGTTTGGACCACCTGCAGAGGGGCGAGATGAGGAGTGTTCCAATGAATCTGCCCCTCTCAGCCAATTTATGCATATTTATGAAAAATTGTGAGTGCCATGGTGGAAAGAGAATCCAAATACGAATAGGATGGGGGTCAAACTCCGGTAACAACGGCCCATATTAAGGTGGACAGTCAACCTCATGTGAAAGTGAAATTATTTTGGCAATCGGGAAAGGCTCAAGAGGTTTGAGACTTAATTGATACCGGGGCGGAGGCCTCATTCATACACGGGAATCTCTCTAGATTCAAAGCCATTTTAGGATTACCGATTGGGGGCAAGGAGACCCCTGCAGTCCAAACCAAAGTTGATATGAAAATTGGTCATTTGAGAAAGGATACTTTTAATTGTTCCCCTTCCAGAATACATTATTGGTTCTATATGTTGGAAGGGTTGACCCTCGGATTAGGAGGTAAGCTATACCAATTTGTGGTGCGTGCTTTCACTTGCACACCTGTGATAGTGGGACGGTTAAAAATGCCCCTGGTGCAGGTCCGATAGCCACCAAAAGAGTGTCGCTGAAACAATATCGAATTCTCAGGGGCCAGAAGGAAATCTCTAAAACCATCAAAGGATATGTGGAAGCCGGTGTGTTAGGTCCCATACCCACGACTTGGAATAATACAATTTGGCCTGTCAAAAAAATCCAACGGTAGCTACAGAATGACAGTTGATTACCGCAAATTGAATAAACATACTTCTCCGCTAGTACCGGCGGTACCGGATGCAGTGACTGTAGTGGAAAATGTGCAAAAATTTTAAGGCATTTCGTATGCGATGTTGGATTTAGCTAATGCTTTCTTCACCGTACCCATTGCTGACGGATGTCAAGAACAGTTTGCATTTTCCTGGAATGGGAGGCAGTATCCGTTTAAACGTTTACCAATAGGCTACATGCATAGTCCAACGATCTGTCACCGGGTGGTGGCAGAATATTTAGACAAAATTCCATGCAAACCGGATGTACAGATCGTGCATTATATGGACGATGTATTGATTCAGGGTAAAGATGAGAACAGTGTGCAAATACACTTGGAACTTATCAGGGATGGTTTGTGCAAGGAAGGGTGGGAGATTAATGACGCCAAAACACAAGGTCTGGCAGAAACTGTAATTTTTCTAGGAATACAATGGCATAACAGGCACTGTGAAATGGTGTCAAAAGCCCAGCAAAAGATCCTTGAGTATGTAACCCTGAAAACTAAGAAACAAGCTCAACAATTTATTGGGCTGTTTGGGTTCTGGAAACAGCACATACCACATCTAGGACAGATTTTGGCACCCCTTTATAAAGTGACGCATAAGAAATTCAATTTTGAATGGAGTGACTAGCAGGAAAAAGCGTTCCAATTGGCCAATAACACTATTCAGAAAGTGCTTGATTTGTGGCCATTGAGGGACAGAGAAGTGGAGCTAAATGTATCAGTAGAAGATATCTATGCCAATTGGAGTCTATGGGAAAAACAAGACAGGAGATGGGTGCCTTTAGGATTTTGGAGTAGAATGCTGCCGGATGACTGAGACAGATATACTCCCTTTGAGAAGCAGTTACTAGCATGTTACTGGGCACTTATAGATACAGAACAGATGACGGTAGGTCATGATCTAATGATCAGACCAGGGGGGGCGTGGCCTGGGACCATGGCCTGAAGACGTGCTTCTCCAGCACTCCTGCCCTGATCCTCCTTTTGATCCTTAAAAACACTGTTCGGCATATGTTTTTGCATACATAAATGTATGCTTGTTAGCACCAACCGATCCTGCACCCCGGTGAGGCATTCCCCAGAAAAATCGGAGGCGGCACTCCGAGAACGAGGTGTCTGAACCAAGACCCCCTGGGTCTGAAGATGGCGGCCGCGATGCCGTGCTGAGATCTGCCGGAGGAGGGGCCGAACCTAAAGCTCTGTGACACCCGCTGGCCTGTATCGGGAGGCGCCGACAGAGCCCACATCTCTACCCTGCCATCGGCATCTCCCCACCCTCCCCGAAACTCTTGAAGTGCCGGCGGTCTGGGGCCTGCGGCTGGAGGGCACAGCATTGTGGGAGGCGAGATCAGCGGCCTCGCCCGCAGTGGACCCCCTGTGCGGTCCGGCCCACCAGGACGGAGAGCGCACCAACACCCCTGGAGGACCCCCCCCAGACTGCTTGCGACTGGGCGGCCTGGATCCTCCGGTGCTGTCGGCTGCGCTCCTTTGGCGGACGGGTCGGTCCGCGGCGTCCTCACTCCAGCAGCAACAGGGACGCAGCAGCCTCTGGACCGAGCGGGCCTCCAGCACACGGCCCGACAACAAATAACGGATGAGGTGGGGGGTGCTATTAGGCAATTATTAGATCTAGATGAATGGGAAAAACCATAAGAACGACCCAGGGAGCGCGAAAGAGAGGGGTGTAGTGAAAGGTGCACTCCCGGCAAAAGTTTTGATAGCCGAGACTTTTGTGTATCCAGAAAGGATATGTTTCTAGCTCTACTGAAAGATGGAGTGCCGCGGGAGGCTATTGATGGGATTGAAATTCGGGAAATGTATCAACTAAACGGGCCCTGGATGCGAAGGAGCATTACAAACAAGTGAAAAGACAGGAGGTACTTAAACCAAAGAAGGAGGAGGAGGAGGATCAGTTTGGACCACCTGCAGAGGGGGGAGATGAGGAGTGTTCCAATGAATCTGCCCATCTCAGCCAATTTATGCAGATTTATGAAAAATTGTGAGTGCCATGGTGGAAAGAGAATCCAAATGCCAATAGGATGGGGGTCAAACTCCGGTAACAACGGCCCATATTAAGGTGGACAGTCAACCTCATGTGAAAGTGAAATTATTTTGGCAATCGGGAAACGCTCAAGAGGTTTGAGACTTAATTGATACCGGGGCGGAGGCCTCATTCATACACGGGAATCTCTCTAGATTCAAAGCCATTTTAGGATTACGGATTGGGGGCAAGGAGACCCCTGCAGTCCAAACCAAAGTTGATATGAACATTGGTCATTTGAGAAAGGATACTTTTAATTGTTCCCCTTCCAGAATACATTATTGGTTCTATATGTTGGAAGGGTTGACCCTCGGATTAGAAGGTAAGCTATACCAATTTGCGGTGCGTGCTTTCACTTGCACACCTGTGATAGTGGGACGGTTAAAAATACCCCTGGTGCAGGTCCGATAGCCACCAAGAGTGTCGCTGAAACAATATCGAATTCTCAGGGGCCAGAAGGAAATCTCTAAAACCATCAAAGGATATGTGTAAGCCGGTGTGTTAGGTACCGTACCCACGACTTGGAATAATACAATTTGGCCTGTCAAAAAAATCAGACGGTAGCTACAGAATGACAGTTGATTACCGCAAATTGAATAAACATACTTCTCCGCTAGTACCGGCGGTACCGGATGCAGTGACTGTAGTGGAAAATGTGCAAAAATTTTAAGGCACTTCGTATGCGATGTTGGATTTAGCTAATGCTTTCTTCACCGTACCCATTGCTGACGGATGTCAAGAACAGTTTGCATTTTCCTGGAATGGGAGGCAGTATACGTTTAAACTTTTACCAATAGGCTACATGCATAGTCCAACGATCTGTCACCGGCTGGTGGCAGAACATTTAGACAAAATTCCATGCAAACCGGATGTACAGATCGTGCATTATATGGACGATGTATTGATTCAGGGTAAAGATGAGAACAGTGTGCAAATACACTTGGAACTTATCAGGGATGGTTTGTGCAAGGAAGGGTGGGAGATTAATGACGCCAAAACACAAGGTCTGGCAGAAACTGTAATTTTTCTAGGAATACAATGGCATAACAGGCACTGTGAAATGGTGTCAAAAGCCCAGCAAAAGATCCTTGAGTATGTAACCCTGAAAACTAAGAAACAAGCTCAACAATTTATTGGGCTGTTCGGGTTCTGGAAACAGCACATACCACATCTAGGACAGATTTTGGCACCCCTTTATAAAGTGACGCATAAGAAATTCAATTTCGAATGGAGTGACTAGCAGGAAAAAGCGTTCCAATTGGCCAGTAACACTATTCAGAAAGTGCTTGATTTGTGGCCATTGAGGGACAGAGAAGTGGAGCTAAATGTATCAGTAGAAGATATCTATGCCAATTGGAGTCTATGGGAAAAACAAGACAGGAGATGGGTGCCTTTAGGATTTTGGAGTAGAATGCTGCCGGATGACTGCAACAGATATACTCCCTTTGAGAATCAGTTTCTAGCATGTTACTGGGCACTTATAGATACAGAACAGATGACGGTGGGTCATGATCTAATGATCAGACCAGGGGGGGGTGTGGCCTGGGACCATTGCCTGAAGACGTGCTTCTCCAGCGCTCCTGCCCTGATCCTCCTTTTGATCCTTAAAAACACAGTTCGGCATATGTTTTTGCATACATAAATGTATGCTTGTTAGCACCAACCGATCCTGCACCCCGGTGAGGCATTCCCCAGAAAAATCGGAGCCGGCACTCCGAGAACGAGGCGTCCGAACCAAGACCCCCTGGGTCTGAAGATGGTGGCCGCAACGCCGCGCTGAGATCTGGCAGAGGAGGGGCCGAACCTAAAACTCTCTGACACCCGCTGGCCTGTATCGGGAGGCGCCGACAGAGCCCACATCTCTACCCTGCCATCGGCATCTCCCCACCCTCCCCGAAACTCTTGAAGTGCCGGCGGTCTGGTGCCTGCGGCCGGCGGGCACAGCATTGTGGGAGGCGAGATCGGCGGCCTCACCCTCAGTGGACCCCCTGTGCGGTCCGGCCCACTAGGAAGGAGAGCGCACCAACACCCCTGGAGGACCCCCCCGGACAGCTTGCGACAAGAGCGGTCTTGGTGGATCAGGCCGCCGGCCCCAATGGCACCCCCCAGGTGGATCCCAGGGGAAAACGCGCATGCAGAGGGTGGCCCCCAATGGGAACAGCGCCTGGGTCCCTCCGGGAAGTCCCCCACCAGCACTCCAAGGGGACTCACACTCAGATCACCCCAACTGCCCAACTTCCCCCAGCGGGCGGCCCGTGTACTGGCTTGGCGGCGCGTGCTGCACCCAGGAGTGCAGCGCGGTGCGTGACAGAGTCAACCTCGAACACTCAACTAGCGGCTCTCACCACACTCCGGGAGAAGCACCAGGACCAGCTTGGACAGAACCCATAATCGCAATCGAATACTAGGAATCCCCCGAGGAGGTGGGGTAAACTATAAGACCACTGCTTTGGGCAACCTCGTATTCCAGGGGTGGCACGGCACCAAAGAAAAGAACACCTGCCACATCTGTTCCCGCCCGCCTGCTATTTCCAGTGCCGCCCTTTGGGACCACTCAGCACGCGCCCCTGGGCACACACGGACCCCCTCCCGAAGGTTGCCCTCTGCGACCCACACAGAAGACTTAGATCCAGAACTAAACTCCAAGCGGCACCCCACAGCGCTCCTGCGAGTGATCCCGTATACTACAGGCGACCATGCCGAACACCAAAGGCAAAGCCAATAACACCATCATGGAGTCATTCTCTGCCGGCAAACCCAAAGATCTGGATCAACAAACCAAGGAGCCAAGTTTAGATGCCACGGCACCTGAAGGGAAAGATAAAGACAATCAGATACTTGAAGCCATCAGTGGTATTCGCTCCTTCATAGACACAAAAATTGGGGAGGTGAAAACGGACATGATGCTGATGCGCCAAGATTTACGGAACCTTACGGAACGCGTATCCACCACGGAGGCAGAGCAGAAGGAAATCCACAGAAACCCTCAAGGATATACAAAGCAGAGTTCAAGAACTCGAGAAGCTCAATAAATGCCTGGAAGAAAGGGCGGAGGATGCCGAAGGGCGCTCCAGACGCAATAATGTGCGCCTACTCGGTATTCCCGAGGGAATGGAGGGCTCCAACCCTACCAACTTTATAGAAACTCTCATACAACAAGAAACATGGGCAACCCACCTTTCACAAGGCTTCCCGATTGAAAGAGCCCACCGGTCACTACAGAAGAAACTGCCACCGGGATCTCACCCACGCCCGATAATCGCCAAAATTCTGAATTTCCAAGATAGAAACATCATATTGCGCTTCTCACGGGAAGGAGGTGAAATAAGAAGGGGTAATGCCAGAATCGCCATTTACCCGGACTACACGCCCTTAGTACAAAGGGCAAGGAACTCATTCATCCCAATCAAAGCCAGACTGCGTCAGCTGAACATCAAGTATATGCTAATGTACTCCTTGAGGCTCAAGATAATCCACAAAGGCAGAGCAATTTTCCTGGAATCTCCGGCGACTGCCACCATGTGGCTAGAACGCAATAACCTGGCAGATAATGAGGAGAAGATACCGTAATCAGCTCGCCGGACCCAATGAACACTTGACACGAACCGAACCATGGATAGCACAACATAAGGCGGAAGGGAGTTTACCCACCAGACCGACCTACAACACCTCCCCAGCGAACGGACTCGTGACAGCATACCGCTGATGCACCAAACCCGCTCAAGTTGACCCGGATGGGCCTTGGCAGGGTGGCGGCACCTAAGCAAAGCAGATCCTGCACATTTTCTGGGTGCAGTTGGTCCAGTTGGACAAGTTTGGTTTGTTTTATTTGTTGTTTTAGGTCAAAAGGTCCTGCAGTCCCCAACTTAATCCACTTTTGGAGCCGAAAGACATATCGCAACCAGCCGGGGTGCCAACCCTGCGATCATGGCAGCTGACATTCAGATACTAACTTGGAACATCAGAGGGATGGGGACCTATATCCGCAGAAACAGGATAAAATCCTTTTTGAGAAGAAAGCATGTCTCCATCGCAATGCTCCAAGAAACAGACCTCACTGGGGAGGCTGACTCCCACATCCTTGACTGGTGGGGAGGACAGGGCTTTGGAGCGACGTACTCCAGATACTCCAGGGTTGTCCATACATGGATCAACGGCAATGTTCCCTTTAAACTCTGGCCCAAAGAAGCCGACCCAGAGGGCAGGTACCTCATACTCTGCGGCAGCATTGAGCAGACAGAGGTGTGCCTAGTCAACACATCTCTCCCCAACTGCGGAACCGCGGCTTACCTCACCAAGCTTCAACAAAAACTAGCCCCCTACAGAGACTCCTTCTTCATATCGGGAGGCGACTTTAATTGTGTTTGTGATCCCGTCCTTGACAGATCTGCTCCTCCGACGCAACCAATTAACCAACACCCCTCTGCCCTACGGAAGACTCTCCAAGTGCTGGACCTGTCGGAGGTATGGCGGGACCTGCATCCTGAAGGTAGGGAATTCTTGTACTACACATCCCCACATGAGGTATATACTTGTATAGACTACCTGCTGATAGACAAAACACATCTGCCATAGATAGAATCTGCCTCGTACCTAGGCAGAACTATATCCGACCACTCCCCGTTCCTCCTGGTGTGGAAACCAAGGGGCCCCAGGCCACCTATACCGATTTGGCGGATGCCAACGGATGCACTTACGGATGAGGCGTTCAGAGAGGAGCTCCCTGACAAAATAGTGGAATATATGGACAATAATGTGGGCAGTGTGATCAAATGGAGCACCGTCTGTGAGGCCCTGAAGGTAGTAGTAAGGGGGGATATAATTGCTAGCGCTAGGGGGATCCGGAAGACACTCAGGGAGGAACTGGAGGGCGGCGAAGAGACAATCAGACGACTAGAGGCCTCGCCCATCAAGTCACCAGAACTCGAGAGGGGATTGTCGGCAGCAAGGCTGAACTGCCGGGAGGCCTGGTCCAGACTAGCCAAATTTGATTACATAGCGAAGACCACTAGGGCCCATTCGGAGGGCAATAAACCAGGCAGGCTGCTTTCATGGTTGTGCAAAAAGGAGAACCCAAAAACCCCAATCCTTGAAATCCAAGACCAAACGGGGACCACACACACAACTCAAGCAACAATTAATGGGGCATTCCAACGCTTTTATTCACAACTTTATAGTCACGACTCCGTAGTTCCCCAGGGTGACATTTATGATACGCTAGATGAAATAGGCCTCCCCACCCTAGAGGAGGCCCAGAGGGAAACATTGAACCAAGAGCTCACCATTGATGACATTCAGGAGCCGATAAAAACGCTGTCCATCTGTCGGATCCCAGGGAGCGACGGGTTGCCCCCAGAATTCTATAAAACATTCACTGTTGAGCTAACTCCAATTCTCCATGAGGTGTACAAGGAGGCCTTTGAAACCGGAGTGCTACCAAGCAGCATGAACGAAACCCTTGTGATCCCCATACCCAAGCCCGGGAAGCCAGTTGCTGACTGTGGCTCCTACAGGCCCATAGCCATCCTTTATTATGATATAAAAGTCCTCACCACCATACTGGCCAGCAGATTATCTAAAGTCATTGGGACCCTGGTACACGACGACCAGAACGGGTTCGTCCCCGGCCCCAGCACAACAGCAAACCTACGTAGGCTGCAACACATCATAGCGCACACAACAGGCTCACAGGAACCCTACGCAGTGGTCTCCCTAGACGACATTAATGCATTCGGCTCCATATACTGGGAGTGGCTCTTGGCATCCCTGAATCAATTTGGCCTGGGCGGACACTTTATTCGCTGGGTCGAGACCCTATACAAAACGCCTAGGGCAAGGGTAAAAGCCGGCAGAACGGTGTCTGCACCTTGGGACATACAGAGGGGAACCAGGCAGGGATGCCCCCTCTAACCTATGCTGTACATACTGGGCCTAGAACCACTGGCAATATTCATCAGAATTATTTTTTCAATGCTGGCATAAACATCGGGGGCCGATACAATGTGATCTTGCTATATGCAGATGGCGTTTTACTTTACCTGTGAGACCCAAAGCTCAATATACCAACAATCCTGGAAGTATTGAACAACTTTGTAATGTTATCAGGGATATCATTTAGCCAGAGAAGTCCTGCATATGCCCGCTGGTGGGAATGGTGGGGACCCTGACGTCAGCTCTTCTGGAAGTTGGGATAGGGTTGGCACCACACACGTTCCGGTATTTGGGCATCAATATTTGGCACCCCCCCGAACAAACACATGGGGCCAACACCCTGGTGGTGATTCAAAGACTCAAAAACTCAACAAGGTTCTGGACCAGGCTCCCGCTGTCAATGATGGGCCGAGTGGCCATCGCTAAGATGATAGTGTTACCAGGCTTCCTCTACTTTTTCCAAAACATCCACTATTACATACTAGCTACTTTTTTCCGCTGCTGGGCATACTATTGAAGGATTTGGTGTGGGGGGGCTCCAGGCACAAAATAGCCCTAAACACCTTAATGCTTCCGTACAAGGGAGGCAGAGTGTCATGATCTCTGCTTCCAAAAGGTCAGGGTTTTCCCAACTCCCTTGGAAGCAGATCCATAACCCAGGTTCCGAGTGCCAACCAGTCCCAATTGGGACCTTTTGGACCCAGTCCTGGCGCCAGTGGCACCAGGCTCATAAATATGCCCAGTCCCAGCGCTGGAAGCGCCGGGCTCATAATGCTTGGGTGGACTTACCTGCAGCAGACCATGCTGCTTACTTGCCTGCCAGTTGAGCCTCTGATCCTCTTCTGTTTGGAACTACTTTTCCTGTTGGGTGGGGCTGGAGCCACTCCCTAGATTTAGAACACTGGAACTCTTCTGGAAGGCAGGAACTCTTTTCTTACCAGGAACTCTTTTCTTACTTAGGCGTGGCTGTGGAAGGAGACACCTAAGCACTACAGGAGGCTATATAAACCACACCCGGTGGATGAATCTTGCTTTGCGTTATTCTGCACCCTCTGCAGCAGGACGCTCATCGTGTCTTCTGCATCCAGTCCTGGGCCTAAGGAAAAAGGCTTACCATCCTGAATCCAGTCTTCAGCAACACCTATAAAGACAAGAAAGAACAGGTTAGCATTCCGGCATCTGAAAGGCAAAGGCTTACCTACTCTTCGTGCGCTCCGGAGGTCTTCATACTGCATTCCGGCATCTGAAAGACAAAAGCTTACCAACTCTTCGCACGCTCCGGAGGCCTTCGGCGCTGCATCCGCATCTGAAAGACAAAACAAGGTGCGTTTAAAGACATTGGGGAACTTTAATACTCACGTGCCATTACTCCTTTCCACATCTAATCCAGTGGGTATTCCGGCACCCTGCAGCCGCTCCGAACCCGTATCTGCAAAATAAAAAGACAGTTAGAGCGCATCGTGAAACAGGCAACAAGCGCTTACTCACGTGCTTCCAGGCGCTTCTATTCATCACACGGGCTCCATCTTCAACTCACTTCAGCCCGTCATCCGCCATCGCCGGAACCCTGCAAAACAAGAGACATCATTACTAAAGACTTTAAAAAGACATTTGAATGACTCGAAATTTACCGTTCGTGCAGTAAACGACGGACAGCAGTCCTCTGAAGTCAAGAGGCCTGTGCTACCTATCCAGTGAAGAAACTGGCTACAGCACCCTGCCCCGAGGCAGATGGAGAGCTTGGCATTCACTTACCTAAGGTGAGAGCGTTAACCTTTGGGGGTCTACAGGAGAGGAGAAGAGGAAAGAGATAGGGACACCCCAATAACCCCAGTTCATTAACCCCATATTTTCTATCTGCAGACATCTTACTCTACACGTCAGGCATACAGTGCACAGAGGTCCAGCCCAAAGAGCCAACCGGGTGCTACACATCACCTTTGAAGATACGGTAGTCGCCCAGTCAAGACCGGCGCCTCTGCGAGAATCAGGTGAGCGTTACACAGAGTTCAGCTCCCCGACCTGGAGCGATACTTCCTGGCTGCCCAACTCACCTTTGTGGCGAAATGGCTAGCTGATGACTCCACCTCTGAGACCGACCTCTTAGGTCACCTAAACGCACCGGTGCAACTCAAGGAAATTCTATGGGTCCACTGGAAACATTCGGCTAAAGCTCCAATGCTCATCCAACTGGGCCGTAAAGTATGGGACAGAGTACTGAAGTTACAGAAGATGGTGAACCCATACTCCCTAGAGACACCACTCAATGCTGACACCTGCTCCAGCAGAGAGGAAATGGCACTAACAAGACTATGGGAAAGACATGGCGCCTACACTTGGGGGGATATGTATGTTGAAAATTCCTTCCGTGAACTCGATTCCCTCGTAAAGGACGATGGACTCCCCAAGGGCCAGCACCTCCGTTACCGGAAAATCAGAGAGGTGGCAAAAAAAGAAATGTAGTAAATGGCCGGAGGAACCAGAACCGGGTTCGACTCTAACCCTACTGCACAACCTGTGGGACAGCTGAAACCAACCGCCAGGATATATGCCCAGCTCACGGACAGGTCTAACCCTAGGAGTGAAGTTCTAAAGAGCATGTGGGAAACAGATCTGGGCACCAACATCACGGAACAGGAATGGGGAAGGATTCTACAGTACCCCAGGGAAGTATCGAGAAACGCTAGATTCAGGATAATTCAACTGAACGTTCTCCATAGAACTTATATGACCCCCAGCAGAATCACGAAATTCAGCAAACCCCCGGCCCCGCTGTGTCCCCAATGCCACTCAGAGGATGCGGGGATGGTGCACATGTTCTGGAGCTGCCTTAAAATACAGAACATGTGGACCAAAATTCGACAGGCGTGCAGGGGGGCGGGCCTGACTCGCTACGAATGGACACCTAAGGAATGTTTGTTAGGTTCCTACCCCCGGATAAGCAAGTTTAGGCACATTGTCAAGCTTAGGGCATGGCCTGCATATTGGCTAAAAGGGCAATTGCCATGACATGGAAAACCTCAAATGGCCCTTGTTACGCCAAGTGGTGCAAAGAACTGGAACACTGGTCGGAGGCAGAAAGAAGGCTGTGGGGGGAGGGGATAGCCAAGACTGGAGAAGACCCGATCATGACCTATGAAGCTTGGAAGGCATTTCTATGGGACATGTTCCACCCATCGGATGACAAGCCTCCGTGAACGACACCATCCCATCCAAGACACTGGACACATAACTGGAACCACGTCTCATGAGGCTCTGACCTCTCCTACCTAGCAGCTGCAGCTCTTCCGAAAGGCAAATCTTATACCTGCTCCGAATGGCCGACTGATCAGCTCCACAAGAAGATGCGGGACCGCTCCGACCTTTGTTTGTTTAAAGTTTTGTTTCGATTACCGCCCCTCCTCACTCCCCCTTCTCTCCCTCTTCTCACTTCTTCCCCTCCCCTCCCACCCAACCTCTATAACGTATTCATAATTTGTATATGTTTGTTACATGTTGAAACGCCAATAAAAACACTTTAAAATAAAACTAATGCTCAGACCAGAAATACCAATTATCAGTGGGTACTGAGCTCCCCTAAAACACATCCAATTGGGCATGCGCAAGAAGCTAGTATCATTAAATGGAAATGGAACATTCAAGATCGTGCCTAGACTGGGAAGGGTGGTGTGGCAAAATTACATGAGCAATTAGCTGGAGTGCCGGTGGTAAACATGGAACCGGAAAGAGGGGTGATTAGTGAGGAATCCCCAGTGAAGTGGGGGATCCCATATGGGGAATTATCAAAGGAAAAAGTTGAGCATGCATGGTTCACTGATGGTTCGGCCAAACATATAGGGATAGAGCGACACTGGAAAGTGGCAGCATACAATCCCAACTCGAGAAAGATACTAATCACATCAGAGAAAGGGAAGAGTAGCCAGTTCACAGAGTTATATGCTGTATATCAGGCTTTAAAGCAAGAGGCGCCTGGTAGCTGTTACTTTGATAAGGATTCATGGTTCGTTGCAAATGGGTTAAAGGTGTGGTTGCCGACTTGGCAAAATAATGGATGGAAAATTCATGTTAAAGAAGTGTGGGGAAAAGAATTGTGGAAAGACATTGGCGAGATGCTAATGCATACTACAGTAACTGTATATCACATAGATGCACATTGCGCAACAGATTCATTAGAACGATGGTTCAATTCTGTTGCAGATGAAAATGCAAAAACTGAAAGCATGGACACGAGGGCTGAGGATGAGGATTTGGAAGAAATTGCCAAATGGGCTAACCAGAAGACTGGACATCCCAGAGAGAAGACTACTATCAGCTGGGCCCAAGACAGAGGAGTCAGCATCCCGCTGGAAATTGTAAAAACAATTATCTTGCCGTGCCCCATGTGTCAACATCAAAAACAGTGATCTATTCCACATATAATTCATGGCACATTAAAGAGAGGTAAATTACCTGGTCAAATTTGGCAAACTGATAACATTGGTCTCATGCCTATTAGTAGAGGATGTCAATATGATGGTACTATTGTGGGCACTTATTCTGGTTACCTAATGGTATTGCCATGTAAAAGAGCTACTCAATTGAACACGATTAAATTGTTGGATCAAGTGGCAGTGTATTATGGTATCCCCCCTTCAAATCCAAAGCGGCAATGGGTCCCACTTTAAGGGGAAGATGGTTCTGGACTATTGTCAAGAAAAAGAGATTCAATGGATTTTTCATGCCCTTATAACTGAGGCTTCGGGGTTGATTGAAAGAATGAATGGCTTATTGAAAGCACAGTTGAGTAAAACAGGTGATGGTACCTTGAAAGGATGGCGAGAACGTGTGCTAGCCAGAGTTCCGATTTTTAACAACCGCCCCATTGTGAACGGTGAAACTCCTTTGATGCCCATGTTAACGCCAGCCTTAAAATTGAGACCAAACAGAGCAATGGAAACTCTATATTGGGAAATATCTCCTGGGGCATTAGCCCCTTATTGGGCCACCTCTGAGTCAGCTGGGGTGGATTTGCATGCAAGAGAAGAAATTTGCCTTGAACCAAGAGGTATTGTGGTGAATGAAACTGGAATCGGAGTGCAAAGTCCATCTGAGCATATGGGATTAATTGCTCTGAGATCTGGTGTAGCTTTAAAGGGGTTTCAAGTGCTAGGGGGGATTGTTGATGCAGATTATAAAGGTGTGATCAAGGTCATCCTCATTAACAGTGGTGAAAATATGCTGCCAATACAAAAAGGGGATCGAGTGCCCCACTTAATATTGGTGCCTGTCAAATTACCCATGGTACAGAAAGTAGAACCACCCACGATATTAACTATTTGTGGGGACAAGTGTTTTGGCTCATCAGGTACAATGATCCTAGGTGCCAAAGTATGGGTTGAAAAGCCTAATGGCCCGCCTGCTCTGGCGGATGTAATTGCAGCCGGAGAAGATCAGGTGGTGCTCGTAATGGAACCAGGCAAAAGAAAATGGTCTCATATTCCTGCTGACAAATGTTATTTGTGTGAATAATGTACCCTGCTGATATTCTGTTTTTTAAATTCTGATGTTTTAGATCCTGAGTATGCTGAGTGCCTGTGTGAGGCATGGTGGAGTGCATTTGTGAGGCTCTGAGGACACGCCGAAGGATGTGGCAGACGTTTCCATTCTCCCGCTAAATACAGGGATCTGGCTAAGCAATGATACACCTATCACCAGCCTTGCACCTAATAATGCATCTGTTGCAGCTTATCGTGGCATACTGAGAAAAAGAAGAGGGCAGCAACGTAGCGTCTTACTCTTGCCCCCTTCTGAAATTTCTATATCCTTTTCACACCATGGCTATTCAGCCCTTGTTAGGCAACTGGAAAACGTTTGGGTGTATTTGGCCCAACATGTTTTGAACATCTCACATTTCTGTCTAGCTGACGTGCATAATTCTGCAAACCTGATTTCAACATGTCTAGTAGCTATTCCGACACCCGCTTCAATTTTGAAGATTTTGTTCGGGGTCTTGCATAATGATTCTTTGGTAGAGCCTTCGGATTTCAGAAATCTTTTTTCTGTTTATGAATATTGTAAATTATGCTCGGACACAACCCACAAACGGAAAAACATGACTCATATTTTTATCCATGGCATTGCTCCCGTGGACGTTTGTTACCAAATGACTTGTGATCCAGTTAATATTGGCAAATGCCAACAATGAGATCTGGACAATAATGAAAAAATAACGGATTTTGAGCAGCGCTTATGTACGAGACAAATGAGTGTTTGTATTCATGTATCCAATGACATATTGTGCAATTTTACTCTGTTAACTGCTAGTCAACTGAATCATGTAAAGCTTCCTCCAGGTTGGTTATTTTCCTGCGGTAACTTTACTTATTCATATATTCCTGCTAATATTTCGGGTGGCACCTGTGCTTTGACACGTCTCGGTTTAATGATGTTCCCTTTGCAACCTATGGCTATGTGTGTTACACGTGCTGCCTCCTATACTGCTCTTTCGCCCGACTGTAATTCGGATGTGCATTTGCTTTCTGAGACTGAAGTGTTGGTGTTAGCGATTTCTATAATTGGGATCTGGGGGTTAGCAGATGGGGGTTACAAAACCATGATGAAGTTAGCGTGCCTTGTAGTTAAGGGCCTTAATGAGACTTCACAGGCTTTAACTGAATTGTTATTAGATAATAGAAATATTCGGAAGGCTATTTTGTAAAATAGGGCGGCTATGGATTATTTGTTCTTGAAACATAATTTGGGTTGTGAGACAATGGAAGGCATGTGTTGCTTTGATCTGGCCATTCCCGGTCCATTGAAAGGCATATTAAAACAAGAACTGGCGGCCCAGGTAACACAAAGCAGGGCTGGGAGCTGGTGAGAGGATTTGTTTGCATGGGTTCCTGAGGCACTACAGGTGGCTTGGCTCTTGCTTGGATTTTTGGTGCTTCTGCTTTGGTAGTTGGTCTTTGCTGTTGCGATTATTGTATTCCGCATTTGTGGAGCATGGTCCGACGGTTATGGCTACCTCCTACTCCTCCATTGGGTTATGGTAGTTGAGTGTCCAAGGGGTGAAGTATAATGCTTATGCGAGATTCGAGCTAAAACAGCATGGTGCCGGTGCACAGCCATCTTGGACATTCACCTTCCATCACTGTAATAAAGCCTATGTTTTTCGTGAGTTCAGCAATGTGCATCTCAGCAGCGAAGGCAAAGCAAGGTCACAAATATTGTTGCTGAATGGACTTACTGTGGAGAATAGTCATGGTATGTCCACTGAAGGACGAACTGAAAAGGGAGTCCGATCACTCTGCAGGTGCAGTGATAAGGGGTCGTGGGAATGAATGCAAAGAGACAGAAGCTGGGATTTTCCACTTCTGGCTGTTTTTTTCCCACTCTTGGCCTTTTCAACTTGTGATCTGCTCTTCGGCTGAGGGCAGCCATAACTGAAATAAGCAGGGATATGCCCTGATAGAGAGAAGAAGCACTAAAAAGCAGTGTCGTAGTGGCCAAGATGAAAATGTCTTCTGCGGCAGTAATAACGGTGATGCTTCTTCTTTGCATGTTCTTGTATAACTAACTACATGTTTATTTTGTGTTTGGTATCTTTATATCTATATATATATTGACCTACCAAAAACCTGTGCACTTCACTAAAAAAACATTTCTAGCCTACCATTACGGTTCACATTACAACCTAAAAACCCTTGAAATTCGTCAGTTATGGTAGGCTAAGCACCCACTCCTGCCATTAGCACTGTGCACTGCTACCACTATCCCCAAGAACATGAAGGATGCCATTACAAATGTCATTGATGACACCACTGACGACATGACATGTTCGCCCCTTTGTTTTTGTTCACTGCATATATATACATATTGTATATTCAGTGAAAAAACTTTGTTACTGGGCCGTTATAGTTCACAGTAAAACCAAAAAACAATTCACAATCCCTACATATGGAAGGCTAAACAACCATAACTCGCACCACCTACGTGCATTGCTAAGACTAACACCCACAACATCAAAGATGACATCAGAAATGTTTTTTTCACTGAATATACATATTGATGGTGATAACCATCATGCCAAACACATTATTTTAAATTACCATTTTAAAATAACATTTCCATGTAAAATCGTCCATCCTTAACCCACTTGGGCTAATAGGTATTCGGGACGAGAGCGAGGACCAAAATCATTTAAATAGTATCAAAATAATATTATTGTAATTAACAGCACACACTTTACCAAGTGCTTTAAAGTGAGATGTCACACAGTTGCAATATGACCACCTCCTTGACAAACAACCATCACTGCATTTAAGTAGTAAACATCAACAATGGAGGCACACACAATTCTCTATAAAATCACAGTCCTCTCTCTCTGTCACATACCAGACTAAGCCCGAGTAGGGTGAAACGCGTTTTTTTTTCTGTGCATTCAAGACTGCTTTGTCCTCCTTGTCTATGCAGTTTTAATTAATAAAGGACACTTTAGTTGCACAATACACAAAGACTGTTTGTGGATCAACTGGAGAAATGCAACATTTTGCTGGAAACACAGCCGGAGTGCCGATGCGACTCGGATTGGCTTCCAATCCACTTCTTTTTGTTTATGTTTCAAACGCGGTCTGGTCGCGTTTAGCACCGAGCACCCGTGTGGACTTTTATCAATTGAATCTATGAGCTGCAGCCGGAGCGCAACGCGATCTAACCAGATGTCTTTTTGGGAGTTGATAACTTCAAGCACACGCAGCCCTGCTTGAAAATGCAGCACAAACTCTAAGAAACTTTCCGTGTAAAAGACTTGCACTAAAGTCAGAGGTCAGCAGCCCCTTGTGCTGCACGAGTCGGAGGACCCGAACAACACAGGTAAGGCAGCTGTTTTCCTGACGCTTCACAAGTACTTTTCGAATACTCATATTGCCTGCATCTCCTTTTCTACACGGAACGGCACTCATATGCCGTATATTTAGAGCTTTTAACACACGTGGCAAACATTTCTCTATACCCTTGGGACCATCAGCACAGGGACTGCTAACTTTCAGTGCTGTTAATCTTTGGTGCCATTTCAAAGGATATAAGAGTAAGCTAAACGTCAACAATATCCACAACAGTATCGTGTATTTGTTTGTTTACTCAGTAAATCAAACACCTTACAATATTACAATGACAGACAAGGAGGGCAGCAGGGATGCAGAAGCGTCCATTCTATTTAATGAAACCTTGCAACAATTACCTAAACAGACTGATAAAGCAATCCCACTCCAATTGAAAACGATACAACAGAAGATGTTTAAATTGGAAAAGCTACACAAAAAGGAAACCAACAAATGGTGGGAAATTAAGTCTTTACAAAACTATCTTGATAATCGGAGAATACCAAGAGGCCTTAGAATCTTTACTATACCAACGTATGAAGACCCTGACCCGGCAATGCTGAATGAATGGGGGGAAGCTACAAGTGAATGTTCTTTCAAAATGTTGACAATACTTGTTAAATATGCCAAGAGCGACAGGATTAAGGCACTCAAAGAGATTGAAGTGCTTGAACAAGATGTATACAATGGTGCAGATGCGGAAAAAGCAAATAAAATCAAGATTTTAATGCAGACCAATATCAGTAAATACGAAGAGGAAATAAAAGAACGTAAGCAAAGAAAGTTTTTAAGAGATAAGGAAGACTATGCCACCGGCCGTATCTACACCTTTGCCAGTAAATATGATAGTGTTCGTAAAGTCATTCAAAAGAAAGCAGAGGTCAATGATGAAAATGCAAGTCTGACAGAATCAGAATTAGAAGAGGATGCCAGCAATTCCACAGACGTCTCAAACTCCAGCAATGAGAGTACCCCCATCAGGCTGAATTTCTTAGAGGAAATGAGAATTTTACATCAAGTGGGAAAAACAGGACAAGTGCGAAATACAAACAAAAGCAAGCAATTCCCAAAAACAAAGTCAGCAAAAGGAGGTCAAGGGGGCGCCGGGGACAAAGGAAGAAAAGGAGAGCAATCGACAGGCCGTCTGACACGCTCTGGCAAAACCAAGAAGACCTCCCAGTAGAAGACACCATGCAAGTAGTCAACTTATCTAACAGAATCTTGACTCAATATGAACAAGAAGTATTAGAAAAAGGCCTTTCCTTTTGCCCCACTGCTGACTTTGATTATTCCCAAGTAAGAATCGATCTGTACTGTTTCATTCGCAAATTGAGACTGACTAAATTCCATGCTAGTCTAAATGATGCACCAACGCCTGGACAGAACAAAAATCCTTCACAATTGAACATCAGCGATATAACAGCATTAAGAGATCTTGTAAATTTAGTAGATATGGATACCATCCAGATTCCCTCACATGCAATACAAGACTAGTGGCAAATTGAATTACCGATGGAAATAGATACTGGCATGGCGATTTCTAGTGGAATGAAAAATAAGTCCAAATTCAATCCCTCTAATGTATTCTGCCCAACGATAGATCTCTTTGAGGACCTTGTTATAGATGATCTAAAAAAACTGGCGGTCAGACCACATGCTGCCCAGAATTTGACAAAACTACAACATCTAGCGATGGAAAACTTACAAGCAGATACGTCAATCATGATTAGATCCTCGGATAAAGGTGGAAATGTGGTAGTTCTAAGGACTATCAAAGAGAAGCAGCTCGGCAATTGAATGATCCAAGTAATTATGTTAAACTGCCCTGTGACCCTTACCCTGAATATAAAGTGCAATATGACATCATGATGGACAGATGGTACAGCCTGGAACTCATTACCATTAAAGAGAAACAGTATCTAACTAAAAACCATCCTAAAACTCCAATTATTCACTTTATACCAAAAATCCATATGTCCATGACTAGACCACCAGGAAGACCTATAGTGGCATCAATAGACTCTCTCTTTGAAAACACCTCAAAGTTTGTTGATACATTTTTATTTTCCTTTGTAGAAACCTTACCCTCATATACAAAGGATACTACAACATTTCTGAACCAAATTGCACACATTCCATGGCAATCTGACTTTCTTTTGGTTACATTAAATGTTGTTTCCCTTTATACGTGCATTACTCACTCAAAAGGTATACAGGCAGTTAAAAGATTTTTGTCAACAAGATCTTGAGTTTTTGTGAACATTCCATTATGCTTTTAGATATGCTGTCTCTCATCTTGACCCATAACACTTTCATGTTTGATTCCACATATTACAATCAAATTTGTGGGACGGCCATGGGCACAGCAGTAGCTCCGACTTTTGCTAATTTATACATGGGCGCATGGGAAGAAGATCTCTTTTCCAATGATGACTATAAAGAACACACAGACAAAGTAATTATGTGGCAAAGGTATATTGATGATTTATTCATCATCTGGAGTGTGACGAGTGTGGAATGGACACATTTCTTTCATATTCTGAATCAAAATCAGCAGAATTTAAAATTTACGGAACAGCATAGCAAAACAGAAATAGTCTATTTAGACATAAAGGTGAAAATCATTGAAAACAGTATAACCACAGAGTTGCATAGAAAAGAAACAAGTATCAACACATTATTACACGCAACAAGTGCAGACCCACAATGTCTCAAAGACAGCATTCCATTCGGTGAGTTCTTGCGAGTGAAAAGAAACTGCAGTGAGAAGGAAGTATGGGAGACGAATTCCAAAAAGACTGCGGCCAGATTCCTAACCCGAGGCTACAAAAGAACAGTTATAAATAAAGCCTACAACCGGACCTGTGACAAAACCCGCAAAGTAATCTTGGCCAAAAAAAGTGCACTCAGGGATCAAACAAAGGATCAACTGTACGAAAATGGCTCACTCAGATTCATCACCATATTTAATTCTGGAGCCAAAGAAACAAAACAAATTTTAAACAGACATTGGCACCTTTTGAAAAGAGATCTGGATATCAGCCCACATTTGCTGATACATGCCACTGTGACCTTTAGAAAACCTCTATCTATACAGAATAAAATATCGCGCAGTATGTTCCAATCAACTAAAGAGAGTATGAATACCTGGCTAACCACTAAGATAACAGGCTTTTACACCTGTGCCAAATGTAAACATGTCGGTATGGAATAAACATGAAGGCTTTCTCGCATCCTCGAACAAGGAAAGAAGTTAAAATCAAACGAGACTTGAGATGCTCCACACAATTTGTCATTTATATGATTACCTGTGCTTGCAAGTTATGGTACATTGGCAGCACCAAGCTGGAAGCCAAATTACGAATACTGCAACAGCTACGTGCCATTAAGAACCATGATATGACGTACCCACTTGCAAAACACTTTGAAGAGGTTCACAAAAACGACATTAGTTCCTTTAAATAATTTGTCATTGACTCAGTGGGAGTTCATCCCATAGGAGGAGACAGACTCCGAACTCTAAGACAATTGGAATCCAGATATATAAGAGATTTCAATACTAAATATCCGGGAGGCCACAATCGTGACGAAGAACTATATGTATTCTTGGGTTCTCAATAATTCAAGGAATTCAGACTACTTTAACAATCATCATTATTATTTAGCTGTTTGGGTGTATTCACATGATAACTTGGGTATATACGTGAGCGTCTGTACTCTCTGAATTCTCTGGACTTTCTACCTTTCTGTATATCTATGTTGTTTTGAAAATCTGGTGTGCTTATACAACAAGCTAACGTTTCTAGAATATAAGGTCTGATTTGGATGCTGATGCATCCCTTTGCGGTTCTTTCTGCATTGATTCATCATTGTCTATTTTAATTCTCACTGTGTGTAGCACCAACAATTTTTATTTTAGCACACTTTTCTGAAATGAGAGACTGTTTTACAATTTTAGAAATAGTGTATTGTTTTTTATCAATATGTAAGGTGAAGTATTATCAAGCTTTTGTATTATATGGAAGCAGCAGCTCACCTAACACACAAGATGGTTAAATTACAACATATAGGTACCTGTATGGGTCAGATGCTGCCCACACTATTGTAACCAGATCAACTTTTATGTTTTTAAGAATATTTACAACATATTTTACACCTCATGGATTACTAAGGCTTTTGCAGTATATTCATGTTAAGTTGATCTGATTTGTGTATATTATATTATACCATGGAGGCACCCGCAAGGGCCAAATACAGCCTCAAGCAATAACACTAGGCGCCCGCAAGGGTAACATACTGCCTTTTTGCTGCATCAGATCAATTCCCATATAGCCTTATGATCACTGCTTAAACCATATGAGGTTTTAACATTTGCACTTTACAAGTAGCACCTTATTGATAGCACTTTGCACTTTGGTAATTAAAAATCCTCTGATGTTTACAATAGCACACAAGCACTTTACTATTTATGATATATTTATGATTTTGGTATTAATGTTTATAATGTGTACTCTGTAAACTCTTGATAGTATTTTTCGGTTCAAGCTAAGATGTTGTGTTGGCTCACTTGAGCTGTTAAAACATATTTGGTGAAATAGAAAATTATGAAGAACTGTTTCCCTCTAACCATGTTGGTAATGGTGATAACCATCATGCAAAACACATTATTTTAAATTCATATTTTAAAATAACAGTTCCATGTAAAATCGTCCAACCTTAACCCATTTGGGCTAATAGGTATTCGGGACGAGAGCGAGGACCAAAATCATTTAAATAGTATCAAAATAATATTATTGTAATTAACAGCACACACTTTACCAAGTGCTTTAAAGTGAAAGGTCACACAGTTCCAATATGGCCACCTCCTTGACTAACAACCATCACTGCATTTAAGTAGTAAACATCAACAATGGAGGCACACACTATTCTCTATAAAATCACAGTCCTCTCTCTCTGTCACATACCAGATGTCAAGCTGGGATGTACGTGAAGACTGCGTACCTGTTTTCTTTGATGTGGATCTTGTTGGGGCCGCCAGGCTGCAGCCAGCTGAATGACGAGTGTGTGACTCGGGGAACCCGCCTCTCCACCACCCAAATGGTACAGGGTGGAGGATGGACAGACTCCCAGCGTCACGGAAGGCACTCTCCTGATTTACGTGACGGTGGGACTGTGCAAGCACAGACAGGAGAGGCAGCAGTCAGGTTGAAGATTTCGGAACAAGGTGAAGTCCAAGGTGAACGCGGGATCACACCAAACAAAGACTAAGTCGGGGCACCAATCCGCAGGAAGACACTTTCAGGCGAACTTCAGGTAGCTGGTTTGGAGATGGCTGACTAGCCCGATGGTCTGTAGATCCAAAAAGGACGAGGCACCAGGCAGGACCAGACAGGAAAAGGGGAACCAGACAGGGAAGGGAAACCAACAAGGGGGAGCCCAAAGAATAAGGAAAAAGACAAAGGCCCAATTGGTCCCAGGAGAGTCAGAGGGGAAACTGGAGCCAAGGGAACCCAGGGCGAGAACAAGGAACCCAGGCGACTGGAGGTCAAGTAGGGCAAGTGGGACCAAAGAGACCCTTGGGCAAAACTGCGCACCCAGGCAGGCAGAAGGCAAGCGGGACAAAAAGGACCCAGGGTTGAGCAGGGCACCCAGGCAAGCTGGAGGCAAGGCTAGGCAAAAGGGCCCAAGAGGAACCAGGATTGAGCAGGGCACCCAGGCAGGCTGGAGGCAAGGCAAGGCAAATGGGCCCAAGAGGACCCAGGGTTGAGCAGGGCACCCAGGCAGGCTGGAGGCAAGGCAAGGCAAAAGGGCCCAAGAGGACCCAGGGTTGAGCAGGGCACCCAGGCAGGCTGGAGGCAAGGCAGGGTAATTGCAGGTAACACAGGAAACCAGGAGCGAGCAACACGAACGAAGCTTCCGCGTTGAGACGCGGTTGGCTTCTGCTTGCGGTTCCCTTTTATGGGCCGCCGGCACCCGCGAGGCCTGAAACGCAAGCCGTTTCGTCTCCGGGTGCCGGCGGACCCGAAACGAGGCTTGGAAGGCAAGCCCTTCCAAACGCGCAGGCCCAATCTACGGCGCATGCGCGGAACCGAGACAGCGGTTTCCCGCGCATGCGCCGCAACCCTCCAGCAGCGGTTCCAGAAGCTCTCCTCCTGGCGGCTCCCCAGGCGCGAAAGCGCGGGTAGATCCGCCAGGAGGGAGAAGAGAGAGCGATCGCAACGGACCTCGGTCTCCCCAAAAGTGGCGTGACACCAGATGAAGCCCGAGTGCTCTTCAATCTATATTTGCAGCCCTTAATGGATATCCTGAGGAGTCATGGGGTGAATTTCCATTCTTATGCTGACGACACCCAGGTCTTCATTAAAAATGAAAACATTGAGGAAACGTTCCCCAGGGTCAAACAGTGCCTTGATGGAGTGAGTGGATGTCGAAAAAGTAGCTCCACCTCAACCCAACTAAGACTGAGTTGGTGCTGTTTGGACCTAAGCACCTACTCTCTGTAATAAAGTGCTCTTCTGTTGCGTCCCTAGCTTCATTGGCACTGAACTGAAGTTTGCTACCAAGATTACACCTCTGAGCTGCATCTTGCATGATAACCTTGGAAGTGAAGGTCAGGTTAGGGCCAAGGTATAGGTGATCTTCTACTCATTGCGATTATTACGCTAAGTGCTACCATTCACCTCAGGTGCGGACCATGCGATTGTGGTTGGTCCCTTGGTGAACGCACACCTGAATTACTGTAACAGCCTCTTGGCTGGTTTACCGGCCAAACAGCTGTACAGGCTTCAAAAAGCACAGAACGCCGTAAGATTGGTCTGCTGGCTGGGTTGGTCTGTCCATGTATTAGACTCCCGCCGAACACTCCATTGGTTTGCCGTGGAGGAGAGATTTAAATTCACAGTGGCATGCCTGATCTTTAAATGTTTGAACAGACTTGCCCCAGCCTATTTGGGGGGCAAGGTCGGCCTTTACCAGCCAACAAGGCTGTTGCGATCAGCTGTTGACTGTCCCTCTCTTCACTTGTCTCAAGGGGAGATAGAAGGTTTGCTGTTTTTGACCCCAGATTGTGGAACAGCCTGCCTCGAGATACTAGCGCTCTGGAGTCATTGTAGCAGTTCCGTAAACCCACCTTTTCAAATAGGGGGAGGTGGTAGGGGGTCTTTGGGGTGTTTCTTTTCTTCTGCAAAACTGGACCTCTTTTTGCATGGCTCATTGGTGGCTTTGCTTTGTGTACCAGCTGTGCCTTTATATGTTTGAGTCCATTCTGTGCTCGTTATACATGCCCAAAATCTAAATCAATCTGCCAGGACTGTTATGCAGTATCTTCTAAAAACCTGGCTTTGCCTCGTATACTCTCCTGCCAGGACGTTTATGCAGTCTCTTCTAAACACTTGGCTTTGCCAACACTTGGAACATTTTGTTACCAAGTCACAACATGAAATGCATTTCTGGTCTCTGCCAAGCTCATACTGAGGGTCCGAGACCCTAGTCCCAATGTCCAGGACTTTCGTTCTGCTACCTGACAGTGCTTTGGCATCCCAACCCTTTCCCCGGGCTCACCAGTTCTCTCTGTGCCTTTGCAGCGTCTCCGGCTACAAGTTGTATGTTTCTCCGGCTCTCGTGTTGCTTTGTGCCCTTGCTGGCACCTCCAGTAGGTGTGCAGGCTCCAGTCTGCTTTACAGTCATTGCAGCCATCCAGAAGCATGACTTGCTTATTTCCGGTCTCCACTGAGCCTCCTCGAGCACGGCGCTCTCAGGCAGGCCCTCTTGATCTGTGTAGCTGCTTCGACTCCTGCGGCACCACCAGTCCTTCACTCTGCCTTGAGCTGGAGAACTCCATGCTTCTCTTCCCAGCATGGTTTTGAATCTTGCAGGACAAATTGAATTTCACCAGCGACTAGACCGCTGACCCTGGTTTGCATTAGGAGTAATCCTGATTGCTCCTGACCTCTTCTTCATCTGAGTTATTGTTATGCTGTTCCTTATGTGATGTTGGGGAAACTGAGGTTGGATCTGGTTGGGAGTAATCATCACTGTTCCCGGCTTCTTCCTCATCTGAGTTGTTGATAGACTATTTTTGGGATGATATTGCAGAACACTTGAAGTAGATTTGGCAGGTGGTTGAGAAAACGTTTTACAATATGCCATCAAGGTATGAGGAAGGAATGGAACATCCCTGAAAGGGCATAGGGTGTGTGCGACTTTGTCCAATGACGTCAGGTCCTCCCCCACCCCCCTGAGTGTTGCCTCCCCATGTGGACCTCCATCATGCAGCCGCGCCCAGGGTCAGCATCAGGTGCCGCCCCCAGGGTCAGGATCAGGTAGTGGCTGCCGTCCCCTGGACACATGGGAAGAGATTGTGTCAGCAGAAGAAGTGATGACGCCATCAAATTCATCACACCTGTTTCAGATTAAACTAACAGGGAGTCTTATAGTGAAAGCAAGACGTTTTCAATAATGTATAAAGTACAGAATAATTTCTGCAAGAAGTACCTGCTCCAACTGCCTCCAACTGCACTATCCCGCAATACGTTGCACTCTGCGGCTCTTGGGAGATTTTCAGTGCTTCTCCACACATCACTGGGATTACGGTCCGGGTCACAACAATCAATGCTGCTAACAGGTTCCTCGTCGCTAACTGCACTTTCCTGCACGCCCTAGTATGGCTTGTATTTTGCTTCTCAAACTATAATTGTCAGATAGCATCAAATTTGAAAAGCCAATACACACAAATAACTACCCTTGCCACGAACCCAAAGAGAATGAGTAGTCTTAGAAGAAGTATAATGTGAACCTCATAACCAATCAGTGTCCAGCAGGAAAGCAGTTCAACTTTGTGGGCTCAGTAAGTCGTCTTTATTAAGATAAATTGACATTTACAGGGAAGGGGACACACTGGTGCCCACAACCCAAGCAATATCCAACTGTTGCTGGGGGAATACAGAAGCATCCAACATACATTACATGCACATCCATGTCATCAGAGCCCAGGCACTCAGTAACATGCTCACCTAAGTCAAGCACCATTCATACAGAAACATGCAGGGTAATAAATGTACTTGTGTTCACCTTGTGTGCGCAGCTCATCTTTTCACTAGTGACAAGTGTTTGGGGCCACCCAAATCTGTTGCCACCTCTATACACTATGCATTGGGGCCCACACCTCTCTGCCTTTTCCCCCCCCATCCCCGAGAGGGTGCCACACCTAATGCTGTGGTAGCTCGGGCCATTCTCTGCTCTCTGTTGGCTCCTTGGCACACCGTTCAAGCTTGGGTGCCCAGCGGTGGGGAGCCCCAGACTCCCCCGCAGCCTCAACGAGAAAAGAAAGTGGACTGCAGCTGCATCACCACTACCTTTGCCAGTGCCACAGCATCCTTTACAGTCTAAACGGGGAAGAAATTCACAGCGAGACCCGTGGCTCAGTGAAGAGACATCCAGCAGTTCAACCCCACGTCCCCTATGCCTTCCTTGGCTAAGACACAGCTTGCCCTATTTCTGGGCAACCTCCCAGTGACTAGAAGCAGCACCTGAAGGCATACTGTATGTTTGTTAATTTAATCTCTTATGAGGGGGCGCTGTTGTGCACCGACAAAAATGGCCACTTGATTGAGAAGCTCTGCACCTACTGAAATCCTGATACAGAAATCCTGCGGATAGATAAGACCTACGATTACTACGGCTGCAACTGTTGAGAACAGTGACATTTCTCTAACTGCTGACGGAAGACTGGGTGGAATTCAGCAGCGGAACGCCATATCCGGATGCTCTGTCACTTGCCCAGGTCTGCGGCTTCTGCTCAGCGTGCGCACCAAAACCAGGTGACCCGGCCAGAGTTGAGCAGAAAGCCGCACTGAGGACAGCACCTGGCATTGGAGCGGGCAGCAGGGGAGCCGTCTTATGAATTTCCCAGGGGGGCCCAAATACAGGAAGTGACATCACTGGCAGTTATAGGACCGCAAATTTGCATGTAGTCGCCAACTTGGTGCAACGGCGCGTGGGGGGGTGGAGGCGCGAGCAGCGCAGAACAGTGGAAACATTGGCTAGCATGTACTGCATATACTAAAGTCAAGTAAGAAGGAGATTTAAGCCTTCGAGTTGCATTCCAGTAGGCCATCGCTGCCCCTACTCCACCCCTCTATAATCATTCAGGTTGTAGTAACCCTCAAAAGGCAGAGCAACACAACTAGTATGGGAGAACGAAATGCCGTCCCATCTTGTGAGTGTGTCAAACGTCAGAGCAAAGACTGTGCGTGTGCTTCCTACCTTGGAGCACAATCTCACTAATGTGGTGTAAATCTCGCAAGTGGGAGCAAGGGAATCCCCTGTGTGTGTGTTGGCTGCAGACCCCGGATCACATGCTCACTTCTTCAGTGTGAAACTCTGGCCAAGGCTCTTTAGGCAAGCATTCAGGATGGGTCTCACACCTATAAACAGTGTGATATATTCAGTGGGCACCTCACTCCTTGGAGCCTAGTATCAACCGTTGCTGGTAATCTCACAACTGAATGTACAGTTTCACTCTTGGTCATCTTAGTGACCCCATGTATAATAATGGAGCCAGTCTCCCATCTGGGAAGACAATTATATTTCTGTTAAAACACTCTGAATTGTCACTCCAGTTTTCTCGATCTATAGATCCATACCATATTCATTCAATGTGGGTGCAGGGGTGATAACTTGTGTCTGAGAGAGCTCATTTTTTCATTCAGGAGAGATAAAGGGGTAACGACCCCCTGTATGTGGGATCAGGCTAATTTTGCCCCATGGCCCCTCCAGAAGGAGTGAGCAGGGTTTAAGACCCTGCTGATTCTGCTATCCGACAGGCTCGAGCCTTCTATCCCTTGCCCCATCACAGGTCCCAACATCCTGAGCGGTAGCTTATGGACAGCAGGCAGTTCCGGACATGCCTGTTGCCAATTGAATGTAGACAGATCTACTATTTAGACACTGGGAGAGAGCCATGCATCCACAGTGGTGGTGAAGAACCACTCAACATACAGAACACAATGGTATAGTGTTGCAGTCCTGCTGAGAAATGACAATTCTGAGCATGTGAGCAGTAGGCTGGATCAGTGCTGCCCCATAAAAGGTGTAGAAGCCTCTGTGAGAAGCGGCAGTACTGTCCCAATGGTGAGAAGTGTAGTATTTTCACATTAACTATGCTTAAGAACTTTGGGTTATTGAATAGTGCTGCTAATATATGAGCTCTTGTATAACCACGACAGTGTTGAGTTATTCTGATGATGACAGACTTGCTCAATAGTTCTGGTTCTGTACATTAAATGTACTTCAGATCTTTAGAGTATCAGAAGGATAGCTCAGGGGCAACGTGCTCACTTTGGAAACAAGACGACACAGAGCAACACAGGTTCCATCCCTTGGTCCGCGCAACACAGGTTCGCTCCCTTGGTCCACGCAACACAGATTCGCTCCCTCAGTCCAAGCTTAGAAACCTCTGGGTAGTACACGCATTATAACCAATTAAAATAAAAAGAAATACATCTATTGAGCAGTGTGGGGGCCTTGTCAATAAGAGTGTAGCAGCTCAACTGAGAAGTGCTGATGTTGTCCCATCAAAAGTATAGCAGCCACACTAAAATGAACTAGCATTGCCTCAACAAAAGCATAGTATTATCGCTGAGAAGATTCAACAATTATAGAAGCCCTGTAACAGCAGTACTATCCCATCAAGAGTATAGCGAGCTAACTGAGGAGTACCAGCATTGCCCCATTTCAAATATGGCAGCTCTACTAAAAAGTGCTGGCTCATACACCTTCGCTCCCGCCCATAGCATTCACCCTCACCACGTGCACACTCAGAGACATGCAGTCTCATTTGCCCTCTCCCTGCCCCTGCTCCCTGCCCCCTCCCTCGCTTTGCATCTGTACCTCCATTTCTAAAAATCCTTCTGGGTTGGGTGCACCTCTACATCTGTGCACCCCTCTTGCCAACAGGGGTGCACAGATGTACAAATACACCAAACCCAAAACGATTTTTAGAAATTGAGGGACAGACTTGTTTTGCATCTGTACCTCCATTTCTAAAAATCGTTTTGGGTTGGGTGTACCTCTACATCTGTGCACCCCGGTGCAGAGCCTCTTGCTTTGCATCTGTCCCACAATTTCTTTTTGATTTTAATGATTTTTTATTGTTCAAAATATTGAGAATGATACAAGTTTTAACAAGTTACAGACTTTGAATGAAACAGGTAACCATAAATGATTAACAGAGTGAATGATCTTGGCTAACTATATTATGGTTTCTTTATAACATATTCATTGGTTAAATTCACTAATGTACCAATATAAACAAAAGTAGATTTGAAGTTGTAGATATTACTAATAACATGTGAGTAGTTGTAGATCAAGTCTGCAAAGCGTAACTAATATGGAGAGAAGCATAGAAATATGGGGAGACGTACTGGGAGACATACAGGAAACAGATGGGAACAGGATGAGGGGAGGGGGAATGGGTATAATAGATTATTTCATACAACTGACCTGTTCATTTCTATTGTAATATAGACCAGGCGTTTCAATATGAGTAAAGTCGTTAAGTTAATGAAGAAGAAACAAGGATATATGTTCATGTACCATGAGCAGTTGCATTGAAACAGTTAAGATAACAGGTGAAATAGTACCATTTAGCATTGTATTTAGGAATTGTATTTTGATTGTTAGCCATGCACGTTTCCAATTTATGTATAGTCTTTCCAGTTAGCTGTGATGCATTTTAAGGCTATAGAAATAGTCTGGCTGTGTCAGGTGGAATGCATGTTGTGATAGCCAAGCTTCCTAAAAATATATTTACAGATGAGAATGGAATATCTACACAGAAGATACATTTGAGAAACTTCCAGATTTCATGCCAAAATTCAACAATATATGAACATTCAAAGAACATATGCATATACGTAGCAGGAGATAAGCCACATGACCAGCATTTTGCATCATAATTCGGGTTAGCCTTAGCTAATTTGGCCGGAGTAATGAATGCTCTATGAATGAAGAAGTAATAGTGTTGTGTTATGTTTGCTGACACCGATAATTGTTTAATTTTGGAAAACAGGCGTAGCCAAATATGATCTTCAAACATGTACCCTAAGTCAAATTCCCATTTCAGACGAATTGGGCAAACCTTAAAAGTTGAGGTGAGCAAATTATATATTTTTGAGGCTCTACTGCACCTAACAATGACAAGCGACGTTAGTCTGAGGGCGTCTGGAGTAAGAATCTCATAAGAAAAGTGGCCGAGTGCATCTAGACAGGAGTTGATTAATTTATTGTAAAATTGAAAATCTGTCATGGGAATGTTAAATATGGTAGAGAATTGCTGGAAGGAGATTATAGAAGTACCATCATTAATGTGTTGGATGAATCTAATTCCTTTTTTAATCCATGCTTTGTGATTGAGGATCTTATTATTTATTACTATATTCTTATTATGCCATAGTAACGGGGAAAGATACTTATTGGGGGTTTTAGCATGGGGAAAGAAAAAAAATTTGTAGGGCTAACACGGATGCTTTAATAGGTTCCAATATGTTTTTTGAGGTATGTTTAAATATGTATATATACTTAGTAATATTATGTGGTTGAACTGTGTGTTTTTCTAATGTACACCAAGTCGGGGTGTCGGCGAATTCGGGATCCATGAACCATTGGCGAGACTGTTTTATGAGAAACGCAGAGTGGTATAACTTAAAGTCAGGGAATCTAATGCCTCCCATTTCGTAGGGTGCTTTAAGTTTAGTTAGAGCAATTCTTTTACTTTTTCCTATTCCCCAAAGAAAATTTAGTAGTATAGAATAAATGGCTTTGAAAAAAGAAAGGGATAATGGAACGGAGAGAAGCTGCAGATAATATAGAACTATAGGAGTTAGCATCATTTTAATTGTATCTAGATGCCCCCACCAGGAAAGGTAAAGTGGGGACCATTTGGATGTAAGATCCTTGAGAGTATTTAGTAACAATATAGTGTTGAGTTTGATAGTTTCTTGGATAGTAGGGGCAAAACGAAGTCCCAAATATTTAATGGAACCACTGCACCATTTGAGGCCGAAAATGTCAATGTCATGTTTAAGACAGTAGGGATTTAAGGGCATAATTTCTGACTTTCGTCTGTTTAATTTGTTTCCAGAAATCTGACCAAATAGCAATAGTGCATCCAAGAGGTTAGGAATATGAAGTTTGGGGTTTTTGATTAAGATAAGAATATCGTCCGCATATGCGGCTATTTTAGTAATTGAGGCACCGACTTGAATTCCCGGGATGTTCTTATTAGATCTTATTAATTCTAGTAATGGTTCAAGAGAGAGGATATGTAGTAATGGAGAAAAGGGGCAACCCTGCCGTGTTCCTCTAAGCAAGGGAAAAAATGAGGATGTTTGGCTATTTAAGTAGATAGCGGATTTGGGGGACGAATAAAGGAGTTTAACAAGTGAAATACATTTTTCACCACAACCGTGCCAGCGTAGGGTTTGAAACATAAAATTCCAATCTACATGATTGAAAGCTTTCTCTGCATCCAATGCAATGGCAGCATAGCCTTGCGTGTCTTTTTTATCTTTAACTGCTAGGTTAATGGCATTAAGTAGGAGTCTGGCATTAGAGGATATGTTACGTCCTTTTACATAGCCTGTTTGATTTGCTTTGACCAGATTTGGGAGTGAGGATTCAATTCTGTTGGCTAGTATTTTGGCAAAAATGTTGCTTTCTATGTTGATAAGGGATATGGGTCGATAATTACTGGGAAGGGTAGGGTCTTTATCAGGTTTAGGGAAAATTATTTGTAAAGCTTCTGAGAAGGAACCTGAGGAACATTTTTGTGATATAAAGTATGAAAAAAGTATTTTAGGTTTTGGGGTTAATACTTGGGATAATTTACTGTAGAATTTGGTGGATAATCCATCGGGCCGGGTGCTTTACCTTTATCGAGGCTGTGAATAGCTTCATTAATCTCAGAGGAGGTAATATCATTTTCAAGGTGAGATAGGTCAGCTCTGGGATATGAGGAGCGACTAATATTGTTCAGAAAGGAATCAATATTGTCTTTGGGAATAGAGCAGTCTGGAGTATAGAGATCAGTGTAACATTTCCTAAAGCATTCAAGTATTTCATCAGACCGGTGATGAGTTAGGTCTTGAGTGTCTTTAATGTGAGAGATTTGAACTTTTTCCTTTTTGGTTTTTAAATAGGAAGCAAGCATTGTGCCCGCTTTATTAGATGTTTGATATATCTTTGTTTTGTATTTAAGTATGGTACCTGCAGCAAGCTCTGTGATTTCTTTATTAATTTCGAAGCGCATTTCAATAACTTATTGTAGGTTTGTTGCGTTAGTGTCAACATAGTAGTGTTGCTCTGCAAGGGTGAGTTTAGAATAAAGGTCGTCTAGGTGTTTTTTCCTAGGTTTTTTGTTCATACCTGAGAGGGCCATTATGTGGCCCCTTAGGGCCGCTTTGAAAGCATCCCAATTATTAACAATAGAGGTATCATAATCTTGGTTGTTATGGAAATATTGTTGAATGAAAGATTTAATAGATTGAATAGACTGTGAATCATTTAAAAGGAAATTATTAAGTTTCCAGCTGGAGGCAACTCCATTTGTATCTGTAAGGCAAAAGGATGTGATAACCAGTGCGTGGTCTGAAATAATAATATTGGAGATTTTAGAATCTATAATGGATCCAGATAGGGTCTTAGTAGCAACAATATAATCAAGATGTGATAATGTGTTGTGAGGGGGGAATGAAAGGTGTAGTCCAATCGTGTGGGATGAGATAGCCTCCATGAATCAATTAGTCCTGTTTCCGCAAGGCAATTAACAAAGGACTTGTGAGTTTTATTGGGTTTAAACATGCAGCTGGTTTTTCGGTCTAAAAAAGGGCCAAGGACCTGATTGACATCACCGCACATTATCAAATTGGTAAAGTTATTTTTAAGCATCATTTGTTTAGCGAGGTGCTGGGAGACATGGTTGGGGGCCTGCTGGAGGGTGCCCCTGGATGCAGGGGGGTGGGGGTGCTGGGAGACATGAGTGGGGGCCTGGTGGACGGCCAATTTACGTGTAGTGCTCCCCGCGCACCCCTGAAATACACGTGTCCTGATGGAATCGCGTGTGATGCTTCCCGCGAACCCCTGGAATACACGTACCCTGATGGAATTGCGTGTGATACTTCCTGCGCACCCCTGAAATACACATACCCTGCTGATTTTGCGTGTGATACTTCCCACGCACCCCTGGAATACACGTGCCCTGATAGAATCACGTGTGATACTTCCCACGCACCCCTGGAATACACGTGCCCTGATGGAATCGCGTGTGATACTTCCCGCGCACCCCTGGAATACACGTGCCCTGATGGAATCACGTGTGACACACGATATCAGCAGGGTACGTGTATTACGGGGTTCGTGGGAAGTTCCACACGCGATTGCCCTGGGTACTTGTATTTCAGGGTGCGCGGGAAGTTCCACATGCGATTTCAGCAGGGTACGTGTATTCCAAGGTGCGCGGGAAGTTCCACATGCGATTTCAGCAGGGTACGTGTATTCCAAGGTGCGCGGGAAGTTCCACACGCGATTTCAGCAGGGTACGTGTATTGCAAGGTGCAAGTGAAATTCCACACGCAAATCCAGCAGCCTACGTGGATTCCGGGGGTGCCGGGCAGTCCTACACGTGAATCCGCCGTGTGGGTCCTCCCAGCTGTTCAACCGACACCCTCCACGGCCCCTGCAGGCGGCCCACACCACAGGGGACTACCCTGCACATTTCCCGCAGGCAGCCCATCCACCATGCCCATGCCCCCCAGTCAACCCACATGTCACCTTGCACTACTGCCCACCAACGCATGTCTCCCTGCACCCCCACCCCCCAGCATCCAGGGGCACCCTCCACCAGGCCCCCACTCATGTCTCCATGCACCCCCACCCCCCACCAGTTAGGGGCACCCTCCACCAGGCCCCCACTCATGTCTCCCAGCACCCCCACCCCCCTGCATCCAGGGGCACCTCCACCAGGCCCCCACTCATGTCTCCCAGCACCCCCATCCCCCTGCATCCAGGGGCACCCTCCACCAGGCCCCCACTCATGTCTCCCTGCACCCCCACCCCCCCGCACTGTGGGGCACCTTCCACCAGGCCCCCACTCATGTCCCCCTGCACCCCCACCCCCCTGCATCCAGGGGCACCCTCCACCAGGCCCCCACTCATGTCTCCCTGCACCCCCACCCCCCACCAGTCAGGGGCACCCTCCACCAGGCCCCCACTCATGTCTCCCTGCACCCCCACCCCCCTGCATCCAGGGGCACCCTCCACCAGGCCCCCACTCATGTCCCCCTTCACCCCCACCCCCCTGCATCCAGGGGCACCCTCCGCCAGGCCCCCACTCATGTCTCCCTGCACCCCCACCCCCCACCAGTCAGGGGCACCCTCCACCAGGCCCCCACTCATGTCTCCCTGCACCCCCACCCCCAGCACTGTGTGGCACCCTCCAACAGGCCCCCACTCATGTCTCCCAGCACCCCACCCCCCTGCATCCAGGGGCACCCTCCACCAGGCCCCCACTCATGTCTCCCTGCACCCCCACCCCCCAGCACTGTGGGGCACCCTCCACCAGGCCCCCACTCATGTCTCCCTGCAATCCCACCCCCCTGCATCCAGGGGCACCCTCCACCAGGCCCCCACTCATGTCCCCCTGCACCCCCACCCCCCTGCATCCAGGGGCAACCTCCACCAGGCCCCCACTCATGTCTCCCTGCACCCCCACCCCAGCACTGTGGGGCACCCTCCACCAGGCCCCCACTCATGTCTCCCTGCACCCCCACCCCCCTGCATCCAGGGGCACCCTCCACCAGGCCCCCACTCCTTCCTACCACCCCCCCACCCCCCAGCAGTGCGATTCGCCTGTGTACGTGTATATCAAGTTTGCGCGTGTAGTCTGACACGCGATATCAGCAGGGTACGTGTATTACGGGGTTCGCGGGAAGTTCCACACGCGATTGCCCTGGGTACGTGTATTTCGGGGTGCGCGGGAAGTTCCACATGCGATTTCAGCAGGGTACGTGTATTCCAAGGTGCGCGGGAAGTTCCACATGCGATTTCAGCAGGGTACGTGTATTCCAAGGTGCCCGGGAAGTTCCACACGCGATTTCAGCAGGGTACGTGTATTCCAAGGTGCAAGTGAAATTCCACATGCGAATCCAGCAGCCTACGTGGATTCCGGGGGTGCCCGGCAGTCCTACACGTGAATCTGCCGTGTGGGTCCTCCCAGCTGTTCAACCGACACCCTCCACGGTCCCTGCAGGCGGCCCACACCACAGGGCACTACCCTGCACATGTCCCGCAGGCAGCCCATCCACCATGCCCATGCCCCCCAGCCAACCCACATGTCACCTTGCACTACTGCCCACCAACGCATGTCTCCCAGCACCCCCAGCACTGTGGGGCACCCTCCACCAGGCCCACACTCATGTCTCCCAGCACCCCCACCCCCCAGCATCCAGGGGCACCCTCCACCAGGCCCCCACTCATGACTCCCTGCACCCCCACCCCCCACCAGTCAGGGGCACCCTCTACCAGGCCCCCACTCATGTCTCCCAGCACCCCCACCCCCCTGCATCCAGGGGCACCCTCCACCAGGCCCCCACTCATGTCTCCCATCACCCCACCCCCCTGCATCCAGGGGCACCCTCCACCGGGCTCCCACTCATGTCTCCCTGCACCCCCACGCCCCAGCACTGTGGGGCACCCTCCACCAGGCCACCACTCATGTCCCCTTGCACCCCCACCCCCCTGCATCCAGGGGCACCCTCCACCAGGCCCCCACTCATGTCTCCCTGCACCCCCACACCCCACCAGTCAGGGGCACCCTCCACCAGGCCCCCACTCATGTCTCCCTGCACCCCACCCCCCTGCATCCAGGGGCACCCTCCACCAGGCCCCCACTCATGTCTCCCTGCACCCCCACCCCTCTGCATCCAGGGGCACCCTCCACCAGGCCCCCACTCATGTCTCCCTGCACCCCCCAGCCCCCACCAGTCAGGGGCACCCTCCACCAGGCCCCCACTCATGTCTCCCAGCACCCCCACCCCCCTGCATCCAGGGGCACCCTCTACCAGGCCCCCACTCATGTCTCCCTGCACCCCCACCCCCCACCAGTCAGGGGCACCCTCCACCAGTCCCCCACTCATGTCTCCCTGCACCCCCACCCCCACTGCATCCAGGGGCACCCTCCACCAGGCTCCCACTCATGTCCCCCTGCAACCCCACTCCCCTGCATCCAGGGGCACCCTCCACCAGGCCCCCACTCATGTCTCCCAGCACCCCCACCCCCCTGCATCCAGGGGCACCCTCTACCAGGCCCCCACTCATGTCTCCCTGCACCCCCATCCCCCACCAGTCAGGGGCACCCTCCACCAGTCCCCCACTCATGTCTCCCTGCACCCCCACCCCCACTGCATCCAGGGGCACCCTCCACCAGGCTCCCACTCATGTCCCCCTGCACCCCCACTCCCCTGCATCCAGGGGCACCCTCCACCAGGCCCCCACTCATGTCTCCCTGCACCCCCACCCCCCAGCACTGTGGGGCACCCTCCACCAGGCCCCCACACATGTCCCCCAGACAACATGTCGTCACAATCTAGATCCCTGGCCCTTATGGTCAGCCTCCAAATGCCAAACACCCACCCGAGTATTGCATCCACCCACTTAGAAATGGCAATTACATGATAGAACCCCAATTGCAAGTTTGTAAATGAACACATGTCCCTCACATACACACAATGGGTGTCAGTGAATGTCAAAACCCATATCATGATATGCTGAAACCAATGAGATGATACTACACATTGAAGTTTGAAGAAAAAATATGTATTAAAAGCAACATAAATTGAATCAAAAATAAACAAACAAAAATGGGAATTAAAAAAAAAAAAAGCAGCATGTCCGTGAAATAATGTAAAACCACAAATCATAATCCAAAGGAAAGGTGTCCAAAGTCACAGTCCACAAAAGTAAATCCAATGGAAAATTAAAATCGAAAACCATTGGTAAATCATTAAAAAAAAATGAAAATCCAACAGTGAACTATATAAAGATAAACACTCCAGGGTCCATGATCCCAACAGAAGAAATGAAACCTATCTGATAACACTACCTAATAAAAAAAACTATATACAAACTATATACAAAAATGTGGCCCATTGTCCAAAAGGTAAAAAAAAATGCAAAACCAAAGGAAACCTAACACTAACTACAGAACTATTTACAAGGGCAGCGGGCTAGTCCGACGGCTCACTTTGGGATGTTCCGGGGCCAGGGCATCATCGAACTCCTGCTCAATGTCCCGGAGGCGGTCCTCCTCCATGGCCCCGAGGGTCCGCAGGGCCGTCGACATGTTCACCTCCACTCCCTGCGGATTGCCTCGAGGCACTCAGCCTGCCTCAGGGCCCTCCGCATGGAGTTCTCCGCCCTGACCATCGTGAGCCGTGCCTCTTCCGCCCGCTGCCGCTCCGCATCTATGGCGTGGCCCAACCGCTGCCACACGGAAGACACTTCCCGTCTTGGGTCCTCCTGCCCACCGGCCGATGCCTGCCCCTCCGATGTCGAAAGCCCCGAGCCATCATGGCTCCCACCTTGTTGCTGCTGCTGCTGTGCCTCTGCCCGTGCCCTGCCTCCTGCTGCCTGCACATCCTCCACTGGCTGGGGTGCAGTCGTTGATGTGGCCACCCCTGCTGGATGTCCGACTCCCGACTGTGGCAGGGATGCCTCCTCCACCAGCCTGGCCGCACCGTTAGAGGCAGCTCCACAGGGCACCCAGGTGACTAATGGGTGGGAAGATGGCACGGAGGACGACTGGCGCATAGGGGGTTCAGTTGAGGAGGGGGTCTGAGCAAGCCCCATCAAACGGAGGAATCCGGCCTGGGTGACCTGTCCCAGTATGCCGACGCGGTCAACGAGCCATTCGAGATGACGTGCAGTCTCCTCATAAAAAGACTGCAGGTCATGGCTCGTTGACGCAACGCCACACCAGTCAGGACAGGCTCAACCCGGACCTGGATAGCCACGTCTGCAGGCAGAGGAAGGCCAGTTGCTGTGAGCTCATCCCCTGCCTGAAAACAGGTCTGGACATAGGCATCCCTGCTGGTGCAAGATGATGCAGTGACAGGATCAGGGACAGGATTGCACACAGGCACCTCCGCGGCGGCCTGTGCTGCCTCCTGTCCCTGGTCCTGCACTGCACCACTAGCACCAGTGGAATCCCCACCTCCAGACCCCATCTCTGTTGCTTGCACGGCCTCCTCCACCAAACCCCCCACCAACCTGGATGACTCCGTGCCATCTTCCCCCGTTGGGCCCTGTGGGGTCCCAGCTGCCCCTTCTGCTGCCGAGGAGTCCAACTCTGACCTCCGCCTCTTGGACCTCCCCCCGGCAGCTGCAGCCTGGGACGCGGCACCGGACGCCTCACTCCCCGACGAGATCACAACCTGGGAGGGGAGCTGGGCCTTGTGTCTCCGGCTGGCGGTGCGATCCAAGCCGCTGTGCTCCACAGCACCTTCTCCGCCCTCTTCATCAGTTGACGCTGCAGACAGGGAGAAATAAAACACAGGCATCAGGGCACTGTACAATGGACACATACACACATGACAGTTGTACATGAGTGGCATTGGCAAACCTCAGACATGGCATCACAATCGCCAACACACATGTCATTTCAACTTGCACACATGAGCCATACCACAGCCATATCGCAACTGCCAGCACCATCCATACACATACAACAGCATGAGCAGGCAAAGGTGAGCCAGACATCACATGCAACACAGGGCGTGCACTACACATGCACACACACCACCACACTTGCATGCATGTGTAAACCTCTGCCAACTGTCGCAGTGTTCAGATGGGCATCCATGTCACATCTGCCAATCAGGCTTCGACATCCCGCTGTCACATGCATCCATGTTGCATCACTGTTGCACCCTTGTCAAATACACACACATGCACATGTACACAGTGCTGATACATGCAGCTGAAAACAACATCCATGTGTGACATCACGAACATGCCTACTTACATACACATTCATCCAAACATGTGTGCCCACACAACTGCATTTGGCATGCAAGCCTACACACACAAGCACCATCCATGTCTCACACATGACAGCCCTTCCATGTGTTAGCCTAAGGGCCTGTACACCCCCACCCATACTCGGCCCCATACAAACAGATGTGCAACCTGCACACTACTGGCACATCACCACACGCACAGCTTACAATCATGATGCATGTACACTTACCGCTCGACTCCAGACGGGTCTGCCTCTCAAGGACCTGGACGTGGAGCGCTGGGGATATGCGTTCCAGGACCCTCATCTGATCGTCCGAAAAGTGGCTCCGGCGCCCCTTAGCATCCGCTGCCTTCAAGAGGCGCCGGGCCTTGTTGAGGGTCCTGGACCTGAAGTCCTCCCAGCGCTTCTTGACATGTTGGAAGTCGCGGACTGCCACCCCCTCTGCGTTGATGGCAGTCACGATGTCCGTCCAGATCCGAGTCCGTCCTTCCTTGTCGGCGCGCAAACTTCCGAAGAGGGCATCATACTGCCCCAGGACTTGCTCCACCAGGACACCAACTTCGGTGGCAGTGAAGCTGGTGCCCCTCTGCCTCTCTGGCCGGGGGTTGTCAGTGGTGCCAGATGTTTGGCAGGGCACGTGGGCAGCAGGCAATCAGGCAGCAGCAGATGGCAGGTGGGAGCGTGCTCGGGGCCCTGGGGGGCAGTAATTCGGCCTTCTGGGCAGGAGCGTGGTCTTCCGTGTGCTTACGCGTGGCCAGCTTGATACGGAGTGATTTGGCAAGTGAAAATCCAGCACGTCTTCATGTAATTCGAGGAAAGGGCCTTAGCGCGTAAGCGCGTCAGCACGCATACGCAAATTCATTGGCCCAAAGGCCAACAGCGCGTATGTGCGTCTGTGACGTGCGTGCGCGGGCGTTTCCCTGTACACGGGTGCATGTTACACATCCAATGACTGCACGTCAGAGTGTCAGCGCGTGTAATTGGAGGATGGGGCCTTAGCGCGTACACGCGGAAGTGACGCTGGACGTGTGGGCATGTTTAAAAGGTACGTGTAGAACGCCATTTCCTTGTACGTGCTTTTCGTGGAGAGCGAGTGGGTGAAATCTGTACTTCTTGTCGGTTCACACGCGATTTACTTCACAGCGTTCCAAGTTCGTACTCCCTGTTACCTCTGACAGCTTTTTCTCTTCTTGTCTTTTTCCTGGGCCTGTTTCCTCAAACAGCGTTCACTTCTCCTGTTGTCCTGTCTCCTCAGACAGCGTACAATTCTTCTTTTGGTGGGGGTGTTGCCAACGCGCATTTTACATGCAATTTTTCCTGGCAGACGGTGAGTTTCGCACGTATTTGACATCTGTGCTTGCCCCGTGTGTTGCCTACCCCTTCAGAGGTCAGTCTAGGCTGCGTGTGACACGCATACATTCATTTTTGTGTTTCTGGGTGCCACAGCGTAGTGCAGGTTTTTTTTTCCACGCACGTGGTCTAGTAGGGGTTGCGTGCACATTATCTCCCTTTTTCAGGGTGCCTGTGCGTTGCGTGACCCGTCATCTTCCCACAGGGGTCACATACAGCCTTGCCCCTTTGACCCCCAATTGCCCAGGACAATAGTTTACTGCAACTCCCATACGCACAACTACATCAGTGCCATGGTTGGGAGGCGAGCACGCGGTAAGGGTGGCAAAGGTGGGCGAGCCACAAGAGGTGGCCGTGGTGGATACGGTAGGGGACGTGGCCAGGACTTGCAGGGTGCCCCCTGTGTGGGTGACCAGTCAGGGACACCCTTGCCCCCCTCCCCCTGGTGGAGGGTAACGTGGCTGACACCATCCCTGCTCAGCCCTTGTTGGACCAGCCCATTGTGGCACCAGACCTGGCACTGGGTGACTCCATGGCTGACTTCCAGGTCAGCAGGTCTAGGCCACGTGTGGCGGTGCACGTTGGTGTCACCAGCCCACGTGGATCAGGGGCAGCTATGTCATCTGCTGCCCCAAGTAGGCAGGGTGGGGAGGCTGCAGGGGCAGCTGCGGCTCCATCCACCCCAGCTCTGAGTGTCCCAGCCAGGACAGTGTCGGTCCTAGTCCATCCTGCTGATGTTCCCCCTGACTACATCACACTTCAGCTAATGCCTGCACCAAGTCCCATGGTGAGTGTTCATTCCCACACTCCTAGTCCACAGTCCACTGGGGCTCCTGCCCGTAGTGTCCAGAGCGGTGTAGGACACTCAGTATCACCACCACCTTCCAAGCGGAAGAGGAAGAGTGCTCGTCCAGTACAGGCTGATGCCTCAGACACGGCTACACAGTCCGGCCCACCAAGGAAGCCCTGCTTCAATCGGGTCGAACTTGATGCACTTGTGGAGTATGTGTCCGCACATGACAGCGAAATGGTGATTACTGCAGGATGCAAGACCACACCTGCACAACGTCAGGCACACTGGCAGACCATTGCGGAACTCATAAGTGCCCTTGGATTCGTGAGGCGCACAGCTAATGATTGCTACAAGCGCTGGAATGACCTTAAGCGCAGGGCAAAGAAAAAGCTGGCCTCAAGTCATGCCGCAACTCTAGTGACTGGAGGTGGGTCTCCGGCAGAGGACATAGAACTCACTCCACATGAGTATGTTGCTGGGACCTACGTCACGGAGGAACAGATCCAAGGCGTGGGAGACCTGCCAGATTACGAGGCATTGTCCGGTGAGTGCACATGCATGTGTGTGTCATCCATGTGCATGGCATGTGTGTGAGTGCTTCTGATTGAGTGCCAGGTGAGGGGGTGTGTGCCTGAGTGGTTTGGCTCACCCATGTGCTTCATCCAATACATTCTGCGCACCAGGATTTGGGTGTTGCAGTATCCCTTCTGGCAACAGTAGACATTCAGCCCAACCTCACGCCAGTTGCCCTTGAATTGTCATCTTGCCACAACATTGTTGCATTTCATTCTGTGTTCATTCAGGCTGATTGTCTGCATTCCACCACTTTCACTAGGCATTTCTCAGTCCTATTGTCACATGTGTGACATGGTAAGGGTACATGCTATCTGTGTGATGGCATGTGTCATGAATGTGTATTGCACATGCCAATCACAGGCCAATGTGTGATGGCACTGCTAGGCAGCATGCAGCAAATTTGTTGGTCTTCCATCTTGGTGTCATCAATGTGTGCCATTTGCCTCCCCTTCATACGCAGTGACAGTGCATGCATGGGAGGGTTATAGTCATGTGGTGCATATGTCAATGAAGTACTGTTTCTGTTGCTTCTCAGCCCTAATTGTGTTCCATGTTGCTAATGCCTGTTCCCATTTCTTTTCTTTCATGTCTTTGCAGGGGATGACGCACTTGATACTGCTGGGCTTGTGGAGATGGTGCAGACCCAGGAGGGGTCTCAGGCCCAACCGGGGACCAGTGAGGGACGTGGTGTGGTGGTGGGTGAGAACCCACACTTGCTGCAGGCCGTCATCTCAAGGGGTGTCTCTGGGTGCACCTCCCCCGAGCTCTATTCAGGTGTCGATTCGGATGATGAGACCTATGTTGCGTCGCAGGTAAGTGTCTCTGGGAGGGATTCTGTACTGTCCAACCCACCTGCACCAGGGGTAGAACCCTCAAAGGGGATGTCAGTGTTGGTAGGTCAGCCTTTGGTGGTTACGGATGCAGGGTCACACTCCGCTACATCTGATCCTTTTCCTGGGCCAGCAGATCAGAGGGGGAATGCAGTCCTGCAGCCTCAGGCAGTGCCGGCACAGCAAGGCGCAGTTTGCCTTGCCCCAGACAGGTGTGTTGCCCGCCGACGCGGTGGCCGTACGCCACCTGGCAATAACGCATGGGAGCAATCCATATACGGTATGGCAAACCAACAGGCAGCATCAACTGAGATGATGGCTCAGGCCATGGATAGGGTGGCCATTTCCATTGTCCCCCAAGAAAGGCTAATTGAACAACTACAGCAGGCAACAGACTCCATTAGCCAGTCACACAGGGAGGACATGTTGGCGTCCAACAGGGACAGGCGGGCGGCACTGGAAACTCTGCGGGAAGCCATTTCCATTGAGTCCCAGGGCCATAGGGAAGCCCTGAGGGTGGAACTCCGTCAGCTCAGGGCAACTCTGGTTGAGCTTGAGGCTTCAGCTAACACGAGGACAGAACAGCAGCTGGAGCGGCTCACACGTACACTCTCAGCTGAGATGCAGGCAACTAGGGCAGAGGTCCGGGCATCCCGTGAGTTGTTGCATGGGGACCTCCGCACAATTATCCTCCAGAACCAGACCTTCCACACCCGCATGCTTGCTGCCATGGAGGACCAGACTAGGGCTTTGCGTGGGCTGCCTCCCATAGTGCCACCACCTCCTGATGCAGCTGCAGAGGGTGAGGAGAGCGACAGCAGCGATTCTCCCACAATAGGGTAGCCGTGCAGGCCATGAGCCCATGGAGGTGTTTTTTTTCCGCAAGATCCACACAGGTGGGTTTTGGTGTGCACCCTGGGTGGCCTCCCCCACCACCCCACCCCCCCGGGCCCATTAAAGGCCATTTGTGATATTTTTTTCATTTTTTATTTTTGATTTTTTGGACAGTGTGTTGCCTTGTGTGGCTCCCGTGGGCATACGCTGTATTGTGGCTGGGCAAATGCAGGCTTGTCCTGAATTTGGGTCAGATGATTGGGTTTGTGTGACACACACCCCTCCTGCTTCCCGTTTCCATGGGCTTGCAAAGGGTGTGCCCAAGTGACATTGACTTAGACAGTGACGTTGGACTCCCATTTGATGTGTGGGCAGTCTGTAGTCAATACTGTGTATACATTCCTAGTGCAGATTGTTGTTGTATTGTACACTGCATGGTGTATTGATATGTGCCTCTGCATCCATCTCATCCTCCTAATTTGCAGGTCCATTTCTCATGTCTTCACAAGGCGGTCTACTTTGGGACTGGAGTCCATGTTGTAAGCAGTGCACCTACACTCTTGCGTGGCGCTAACACTGTATACTTGGAAGTGTTCGAAGTGCTGCCATTATCAGGTAGTGAGGCTACCAATTTTTTAAGTCCGTACTGTCATGTTTATGGTAGGTTGGAGGTTGTGTAGGTGATTGGTATTCTTGGTAAGTATTTGGTAATGTGTGTTGTTGGTCCTGCATTACTGTAGGCATTTCATGTGTGGCCAGTTTCCATTAGGGACACTGTAGTTGGTGACACTTGGGGCATGTTGTGGAGATTAATTTGTTTGCTCTCACATTGCATGACATGCCATGGTGTGTTGTGAGGCCGTGCCGGGGAGGGGTTGGGTGACATACCACTGTTCTCATGTTGTATTTTGCAAGTGGGTATTCATTTTTGCTGCATGGAAGTGTGTCTTTTGATGACACTGCATTGGTGGTGTTTGTGTAGGTAGAGATTCACACATTGTGACCCTTCCAGATGAACAATCTCAGGCTGCTATGGTTCTGGCAGTTGACTGTCCCTTTGTTCATCATAATTGTCAGATTGAGTCATCATTGATTGTCAGATGGTATGTGCCAGGGCTGTGTGCACTCCACAAGGGTGTGCTTTCTATGTGAAGTAATTAGCCACCAGCTGCGTACGGGCTGCCTCACCCTGTGCCCTTTCCCCTCCCATGCGCAGCGGGCGTGCATGTGGTTGGGGATGTGGGGGCACCACCATGTCCACAGCCAGGCCCCGGTGTGTTGCAACATTGTGCAGGACACATGCTGCCACTATGATCCTGCACACTACTGGGGGAGCGTATAACAGCTGCCTGCCAGAACGGTCAAGTGAGCGAAAGCGTGACTTGAGCACTCCGAATGTGCGCTCCACTATGCCCCGTGTTGCAATATGGGCTGTGTTGTATCTTACCTCGGGAGGCGTGATGGGGTTCCGAATTGGCGTCATCATGTGTGTGCTCAGAGGGTAGGCACTGTCCCCTGAGGAGGTGGTGATGGGGATCATTAGTGGGGTATTGGCATTACTCTGTATCTGTCATGCATGCGTGTGCTGTGGCATGTCTACTCACCAAGCAGCCATGCATCGCCATGCTGCCCAGCTTCCATGTCCCGGTTTAGGGTTGACATCCTGTAAATGAAGCTGTCGTGGGTGGACCCTGGATAGTTGGCATATACTGAGGTGATGATTCCCTTGGCATCACATACTACCTGGACGTTGATGGAATGCCAGTGCTTGCGGTTTCTATAGATGTGCTCAGATGCCCTGGGGGGACGTAGAGCCACATGGGTGCAATCAATGGCACCTAGCACTTTGGGGAATTGTGCCACCCTGTAGAAATCCTGGCTGACAGCCTGCCTTTCTGCAGGTGTTCTGGGCAGGTATATGTGCCTGCGGACTGATGGACGTGCAGTGATGATGGCCAAAACCTGGTGTAGGCACCGTGACTGCGTTGTCCGCTGAAATGATCCGGTAGCCAAGAAGTGCAGTACATTGAGGACCTTCTCCAGGGGGCTGAGTGCTTGGGAGCACAGGGTGGGTGATGTGAGGTCATCCTCCCACTCACTGACCAGGTCGAGTATTATGTGTGGTGGAAACCTGTACCTCACATACACCTGGTCATCTGGCATACCAAATAGGCTGGTTCTGGGTGTGAAGATTCTGGCCCTGACTATCCTTCTCCTCCTCCTCCTCCTGCGGTATCCCACGGCCACTGCTGCTAGGAACGGTATATTCATCCTGGCGTCTGAGCTTGTTTGTTGTTTGCACACTCTTTTATGCTGCGCGGGACGTGCGCCTGCTTCATGCTGGCGTACGTGTTTCAGGATTGGTCCTTTTATTTTTTGGCGCATTGTAGGCGAGTGTGTAAATAATCCCACCCACCCCTGGAATCCACGTACCCCACTCTCACAGGCACAGTCGCGTGTGGAACTTCACGCGCACACACCGAAATACACGTACCCTGCAAATTCGCGTCTGAAACTTCCCGCGCACCCTGAAATACACGTACCCTGCTGGTATTGCGTGTGGAAATTCACGCGGACCCATGATACACGTACCCTGATGGAATCGCGTGTGAGACTATCCGCGCACCCCTGGAGTACACGTACCCAGGCAAATCACACGGATGGGGGGTGGGGGTGCTGGGAGACATGAGTGGGGGCCTGGTGGAGGGTGCCCCACAATGCTGGGGCGTAGGGGCGCTGGGAGACATGAGTGGGGGCCTGGTGGAGGGTGCCCCACAGTGTTGGGGGGTGGGGATGCAGGGAGACATGAGTGGGGGCCTGGTGGAGGGTGCCCCTGGATGCTGGGGGGTGGGGGTGCTGGGAGACATGAGTGGGGGCCTGGTGGAGGGTGCCCCTAGATGCTGGGGGGTGGGGGTGCCGGGGGAACTTAGTGGGGGCCCGGTGGAGGGTGCCCCACAGTGCTGGGGGTGGGGGGCAGGGAGACATGAGTGGGGGCCTGGTGGAGGGTGCCCCACAGTGTTGGGGGGTGGGGGTGCTGGGAGACATGAGTGGGGGCCTGGTGGAGGGTGCCCCTGGATGCTGGGGGGGGGCGGTGCTGGGAGACATGAGTGGGGGCCTGGTGGAGGGTGCCCCTGGATGCAGGGGGGTGGGGGTGCAGGGCGACATGAGTGGGGGCCTGGTGGAGGGTGCCCCTGACTGGTGGGGGGTGGGGATGCAGGGAGACATGAGTGGGGGCCTGGTGGAGGGTGCCCCACAGTGCTGGGGGGTGGGGGTGCTGGGGGACATGAGTGGGGGCCTGGTGGAGGGTGCCCCACAGTGCTGGGGGGTGGGGGTGCAGGGAGACATGAGTGGGGGCCTGGTGGAGGGTGCCCCTGGATGCAGGGGGGGTGGGGGTGCTGGGAGACATGAGTGGGGGCCTGGTGGAGGGTGCCCCTGGATGCAGGGGGGTGGGGGTGCTGGGAGACATGAGTGGGGGCCTGGTGGAGGGTGCCCCTGGATGCAGGGGGGGTGGGGGTGCAGGGGGACATGAGTGGGGGCCTGGTGGAGGGTGCCCCTGGATGCTGGGGGGTGGGTGTGCAGGGGGACATGAGTGGGGCCTGGTGGAGGGTGCCCCTGGATGCTGGGGGGTGGGGGTGCTGGGAGACATGAGTGAGGGCCTGGTGGAGGGGGCCCCTGGATGCAGGGGGGTGGGGGTGCAGGGGGACATGAGTGGGGGTCTGGTGGAGGGTGCCCCTGGATGCTGGGGGGTGGGGGTGCAGGGGGACATGAGTGGGGGCCTGGTGGAGGGTGCCCCTGGATGCTGGGGTTGGGGGTGAAGGGGGGACATGAGTGGGGGCCTGGTGAAGGGTGCCCCACAGTGCTGGGGGGTGGGGATGCAGGGAGACATGAGTGGGGGCCTGGTGGAGGGTGCCCCTGACTGGTGGGGGGTGGGGGTGCTGGGAGACATGCGTTGGTGGGCAGTAGTGCAAGGTGACATGTGGGTTGGCTGGGGGGCATGGCCATGGTGGATGGGCTGCCTGCGGGACATGTGCAGGGGTGCAGGGTAGTCCCCTGTGGTGTGGGCCGCCTGCAGGGGCCGTGGAGGGTGTAGAGGGGACAGCTGGGAGGACCCACATGGCCAATTCACGTGTGGGACTTCCCGGCACCCCCGAAATACACATAGGCTGCTGGATTTGCGTGTGGAATTTGCCGCGCACCCGGAGTACACGTACCCTGCTGAAATTGCGTGTTGAACTTCATGCGCACACACCGAAATACACGTACCCTGCTAATTCGCGTGTGAAGCTTCCCGCGCACCCCGAAATACACGTACCCTGCTGGTATCGCGTGTGGAAGTTCACGCCGACCCATGATACACGTACCCTGATGGAATCGCGTGTGAGACTACCCGCGCACCCCTGGAGTACACGTACCCAGGCAAATCGCACAGCTGGGGGGTGGGGGTGGTGGGAGACATGAGTGGGGGCCTGGTGGAGGGTGCCCCACAGTGCTGGGGGTGCTGGGAGACATGAGTGGGGGCCTGGTGGAGGGTGCCCCTGACTGGTGGGGGGTGGGGATGCAGGGAGACATGAGTGGGGGCCTGGTGGAGGGTGCCCCACAGTGCTGGGGGGGTGGGGGTGCAGGGGGACATGAGTGGGGGCCTGGTGGAGGGTGCCCCACAGTGCTGGGGGGTGGGGGTGCTGGGAGACATGAGTGGGGGCCTGGTGGAGGATGCCCCTGGATGCTGGGGGGTGGGGGTGCTGGGAGACATGAGTGGGGGCCTGGTGGAGGGTGCCCCTGGATGCAGGTGGGTGGGGGTGCAGGGCGACATGAGTGGGGGCCTGGTGGAGGGTGCCCTACAGTGCTGGGGGGTGGGGGTGCAGGGGGACATGAGTGGGGGCCTGGTGGAGGGTGCCCCACAGTGCTGGGGGCTGGGGGTGCTGGGAGACATGAGTGGGGGCCTGGTGGAGGCTGCCCCTGGCTGCAGGGGGGTGGGGGTGCAGAGGGACATGAGTGGGGGCCTGGTGGAGGGTGCCCCTGGATGCTGGGGGCTGGGGGTGCAGGGGGACATGAGTGGGGGCCTGGTGGAGGGTGCTCCACAGTGCTGGGGCCTAGGGGCGCTGGGAGACATGAGTGGGGGCCTGGTGGAGGGTGCCCCACAGTGCTGGGGCGTAGGGGCGCTGGGAGACATGAGTGGGGGCCTGGTGGAGGGTGCCCCACAGTGTTGGGGGGTGGGGATGCAGGGAGACATGAGTGGGGGCCTGGTGGAGGGTGCCCCTGGATGCTGGGGGGTGGGGGTGCTGGGAGACATGAGTGGGGGCCTGGTGGAGGGTGCCCCTAGATGCTGGGGGGTGGGGGTGCCGGGGGAACTTAGTGGGGGCCCGGTGGAGGGTGCCCCACAGTGCTGGGGGGTAGGGGGCAGGGAGACATGAGTGGGGGCCTGGTGGAGGGTGCCCCTGGATGCTGGGGGGTGGGGGTGCTGGGAGACATGAGTGGGGGCCTGGTGGAGGGTGCCCCTGGATGCTGGGGGGTTGGGGTGCTGGGAGACATGAGTGGGGGCCTGGTGGAGGGTGCCCCACAGTGCTGGGGGGTGGGGGTGCTGGGAGACATGAGTGGGGGCCTGGTGGAGGGTGCCCCTGACTGGTGGGGGGTGGGGATGCAGGGAGACATGAGTGGGGGCCTGGTGGAGGGTGCCCCACAGTGCTGGGGGGTGGGGGTGCAGGGGGACATGAGTGGGGGCCTGGTGGAGGGTGCCCCACAGTGCTGGGGGGTGGGGGTGCAGGGAGACATGAGTGGGGGCCTGGTGGAGGGTGCCCCTGGATGCAGGGGGGTGGGGGTGCTGGGAGACATGAGTGGGGGCCTGGTGGAGGGTGCCCCTGGATGCAGGGGGTGGGGGTGCAGGGGGACATGAGTGGGGGCCTGGTGGAGGGTGCCCCACAGTGCTGGGGGGTGGGGGTGCTGGGAGACATGAGTGGGGGCCTGGTGGAGGATGCCCCTGGATGCTGGGGGGTGGGGGTGCTGGGAGACATGAGTGGGGGCCTGGTGGAGGGTGCCCCTGGATGCAGGTGGGTGGGGGTGCAGGGGGACATGAGTGGGGGCCTGGTGGAGGGTGCCCTACAGTGCTGGGGGGTGGGGGTGCAGGGGGACATGAGTGGGGGCCTGGTGGAGGGTGCCCCACAGTGCTGGGGGGTGGGGGTGCTGGGAGACATGAGTGGGGGCCTGGTGGAGGCTGCCCCTGGCTGCAGGGGGGTGGGGGTGCAGAGGGACATGAGTGGGGGCCTGGTGGAGGGTGCCCCTGGATGCTGGGGGCTGGGGGTGCAGGGGGACATGAGTGGGGGCCTGGTGGAGGGTGCCCCTGGATGCTGGGGGCTGGGGGTGCAGGGGGACATGAGTGGGGGCTTGGTGGAGGGTGCCCCTGGATGCTGGGGGGTGGGGGTGCTGGGAGACATGAGTGGGGGCCTGGTGGAGGGTGCCCCTGGATGCAGGGGGGTAGGGGTGCAGGGGGACATGAGTGGGGGCCTGGTGGAGGGTGCCCCTGGATGCTGGGGGGTGGGGGTGCAGGGGGACATGAGTGGGGGCGTGGTGGAGGGTGCCCCTGAATGCTGGGGGGTGGGGGTGCAGGGGGACATGAGTGGGGGCCTGGTGGAGGGTGCCCCACAGTGCTGGGGGGTTGGGATGCAGGGAGACATGAGTGGGGGCCTGGTGGAGGGTGCCCCTGACTGGTGGGGGGTGGGGGTGCTGGGAGACATGCGTTGGTGGGCAGTAGTGCAAGGTGACATGTGGGTTGGCTGGGGGGCATGGCCATGGTGGATGGGCTGCCTGCGCGACATGCGCAGGGGTGCAGAGTAGGCCCCTTGTGGTGTGGGCCGCCTGCACGGGCCGTGGAGGGTGTAGAGGGAACAGCTGGGAGAACCCACACGGCCAATTCACGTGTAGGACTCCCCGGCACCCCCGAAATACACGTAGGCTGCTGGATTCGCGTGTGGAATTTGCCGCGCACCCGGAGTACACGTACCCTGCTGAAATTGCGTGTGGAACTTCACGCGCACACCGAAATACACGTACCCTGCTAATTTGCGTGTGAAACTTCCCCCGCACACCGAAATACACGTACCCTGCTAATTCGCGTGTGAAACTTCCTGTGCACCCCGAAATACACGGACCCAGGGCAATCGCGTGTGGAACTTCCCGCGAACCCCGTAATACACGTACCCTGCTAATTCGCGTGGGAAACTTCACGCGCACCCCAGAATACACGTGCCCAGGCCAATCGCGTGTGGAACTTCCCGCGAACCCAGTAATACACGCACACGCTATTTTTCACACAGCGGGTGTCCGTGTTTGTCGGTACCCCTTTGCACCTCATTTGTCCTAGAGGGCCACTGTATGGACCATTCATCATAGCTTTATATGGGTGCTTTTTGTTAGCGCACATTTTGGCGCACATTTCAGGCGCAGGGAAGCTACCGCCTGCTTTGTTGTGGCTTACTTGTTTGGCCCTGTGCGCATCTTTCACCGTGTGCTGGTTTGCCGTATTCGATTCCATGAATACGGGTTGTAGGCGAGCGTGTGGACGTTCCGTGCACTTGCCTCCTGTACTTCCCCCGTGACACCCATATTTTCACGCGTTGTTCCCCATTCCGAGTGTTACGCCCCGTGTTCTGCCTACTTTTGTGATGTGCGCCGCGCTATGTGCGATTTCGCAGTGGCCGTGGCGCACGCCGTTGGATGACCTGTGCGCCGGCGTGCGCCGCACACTTTTTCAGCGCACATGAATCGACCAGTTAGTTGTTTTAGAGCAGGACGGAATGCTAGAAAAACATTTCTTCTTTGTGCCATACTTCTGGCGACATCCTGTGAAATAAATAGCTTGCTGCCATGCCAAATGAGTTATTTACGTTCTTTTGCTGTGGAGATAATAAGTTGTAGTTGAGAGTATTCCAAAAGGTAAAATATAAGTGTCCTTGGCATTGGACGAGATGTGGACGAGACTGAGGGTTGACCAATTCTATGGGCCCGTTGTATGTTAAATGTAGTTTCCAAGGGCAAATGTAGTATGGCCGGTAAGAATTTTTGTAGGAAAACAATGGGGTCGGTACCCTCAGCTCCTTCTGGTAGGCCTGAGATGCGTAGGTTATTGCGCCTACTGGGATTTTCCAAATCTTCATTATGCTTTTGGAGTTCTTTAATAGATTTTTCTAATTGTGCAACCCTAGGGGATATGTCTTCAAGATCGCCAACTCTTTTCTCCACCTCCTCCACTCTGTTGTTGACTCCCAACCACCTTTCATCTAATTGCTGTAGTTTAGTGTTACAGCAATACAACAAAATTAACTAAAACAATAAACATAAACAACAAGTCTTCATGGGAAACAGTTCGTCTTACTTAGGTGGGCATGGGTGCAAATGGGGGTTCCGACATCTCGGGAAGTGGGAGGGATCTCGGTCAAGAAGATCACCATATCCAGGCGAGTGCAAGGGATCAGTTATGGCAAAGTAGTGGGGTTTATCAGGGGGGTTTATGGTCTGCACTGAAGTGTATATATCTCAGGAGGGCCTTCCAAGACCCCAGAGTGCCACTCGCAATGTCTCCGTTCGAGGTGATTCCATCTTGCCAGACTCTGGTTTCGGCTGCAGTCCATCTCTCTAGTTTTTCATCCAGCGTTCATGTCTAGGGCCCCCTGGTGTCTTCCATGCCATGGCTATAGTTCTTTTCGCAAGGATACATGAAATGTCCATCAACTTAACAACATGTTTGTATTTGCTTGGTCTGGGGTAGACCCCTAATAAGCATTCCCCGGTTGTCCATTCATATCTGCTTATCCCGGCGTCAGTGCAGGTTTGTTTGACTTTGGACCACAGCGCCATTGTCCTGGTGCAAGTCCAGAACATGTGGATCAGATCAGCTTTGTCGTTCCCACACCATGGGCAAGCCTGGGAGGCCTGTTTGTTGAAGAAGGCCACCCTGTGTGGTATCATATACGTCCGATACAGGACGTTTAGTTGTATCTGACCGAATCTGAAATTTCTCGACACCTTCTTGGGGTATAGTAGCGTTCTTTCCCATTCCTTGTCTGTAAGCGTAGTTTCAAGATCCGTTTCCCATTTCGCCTTCAGTGTCGCACTTTTGGGGTTGGGTTTGTCGATGAGCCTCCTATAGAGTCGAGAGACTGGTTTCCAGCCATCCGTGAGGTCGTGCATCTCTTGTAACAGTGGGTCTGGGGTGGGTTCCTCCGGCCAGCTGCACCAGATCTTCTTGGCGGTTTGTTTGAGCCGATGATACCAGAGGAACTGGCCGCCTGATAGCCCTTCATTAGCCTGCAGCGATTCAAAATCCCTGAATTCGCCCTCCTCAAACGTATCCCCCCATGTGTAAATTCCGGAGTCCTCCCACCTCCTAAGCTGTGGAGAGATCCGATTCTGTTTTGCACACGTCAACCAGAATGGGGTTGTCTGGAGAGTAAGGGTGTTTCACCTGCCTGATGTAGCAGGTTCTGGTCCAAATCGGCCTGCCAAGTTCGACGATCAGGGGGGCATCTGGGGATTGTCGTAGAGGGTTCCAAAGAGTTTCCCCGGGGAATATTCTGGAGGCAGATTGTCTCAATAGTCCCAGCTTGGCTGATGGTTCGTCCGAGAGCCACTTCGCCACGTGGCTAAGCTGTGCCGCAAGATAATACAATTGGAGGTCTGGGAGTTGTATTCCACCTTCCTTGTATGGGAGGGATAGGGTAGCCAAAGTCAATTTATGCCTGGTAGGTCCCCATAGGAAGTCCTTGATAAGTGCCTCTAATTTCTTAAAGAAGGGCGGTCTGACGTAGTTGCATATGTTGACGAAGAAATACAGAAATCGGGGGAGGACTATCATCTTAACGATTGCTGCTCTGCCCACCATTGCAAGTGGGAGTCTAGACCAAACTTTCATGGATCTGCAAAGGCTGGTTACTGCTACTTCCGTGTTGTGGCCATGTGTGAGCATCGGGGTGTGACTCACATTAATTCCTAGGTACCGGAACGTGTCTAGTTGCCACTTTATCCCAATGTCCCGGAGGTCAGTTTCTTCTAAGCCTCTCAAGCTAGCCAAGGGAAAGGCAGAGGATTTCAGTCTACTGAATTTGATCCCAGAGTATTTCCCAGAGTATTTTGCATAGTTGTCTAGTACATCCAATGTGATTGGTGTGTTGACCTGGGGATCTTTCAAGTATAAAAGGACATCGTCCGCGTATAGGGATATTATGTTATGTTCGTTGCCCACTTTGATGCCAGCATCAAAGAACTGATTCCTAAAATATATGGCAATCGGCTACAGGCCCAATATGTATAGCATGGGCGACAGTGGGCACCCTTGTCTGGTGCCCCTTTGTATTTTCCAGGATTCAGACACTGTTCTGCCAGTTTTTACTCTTGCCATAGGAGAATTATAGAGTACTGTGATCCATCTGACAAAGCCCTCGCCAATCCCGAACCCCCTCAGCACCTCGACGAGCCACTCCCAGAAGATAGAATCAAAGGCCTTGATGGCATCGAGTGATAGTACTGCTAGGTCTTCTTCATTCTCATAGGTTTCGGCCATAATGTGTTGAAGCCTTCTCAGGTTGGCTGGGGTGTTGCGTCCTGGGACAAAGCCATTCTGGTCTTCGTGGATTAGGGACCCTGCCACCCTAGCGAGTCTGCTGGCCAGTATAGTTGTGAGAATCTTACTGTCATAATTTAACATGGCCAGAGGGCGATAAGAGTCACAGTCAGTGGGTGGTTTGTTTGGTTTGAGCATGGGAATAATTATTGTCTCTTTCATAGTGTTAGGTAAGACCCCGTTTTCGTAGGCCTCTAGGTAGACTTTGTGGAGGATTGGGGTGAGGATGGATTCATATGTTTTGTAAAATTCAGACGGGAGGCCGTCACTTCCGGGAGCCTTACAGGTGGCCAGCGATCTGATTGCACCTGTCACGTCTTCTGCTGTGATTTCCATCTCCAGTGCCTCTCTCTGTTCGCTGGATATTTTGGGGAGGCCTATCTCATCTAGTGTTTCTTTGATTTAATCTCTGTCTATTTGTGTTTCGTGGGAGTACAATCTGGAGTAGAATTGGGCAAACGCTTCATTAATTCCTAGTTGTGTCTTGTGACGTGTCCCGTTTTCGTCCAGTATCTCTGTTGGAAGGTGCCTGGGGCGTTCACGCTTACACAGCCAGGCCAGCAGTCTGCCGGGTTTGTCGGATTCCTTATGAGACCTGGTAGTGTATGTCGTGAAGTCAAACTTTCTCCAATCTGTCCCAGGAAGGGCATTTCTCGCGGGCTTCCTTCAACTTCGTTTCAACCTCTGGAGTAATGTTTGAGGTGGATTCTAGACGGGAGATCTATTTTTCTTGTGCTTCGAGTTCAGACCTCAATTGCCTACGAGTGCCTCCAGCTTTTGATATTATTTCTCCTCTGGCCACCACCTTCATGGCTTCCCACAATGTGCTCCAGGTAGATACTGAGCCTTTATTAATGTCAATGTATTCTTCTAGTTTTTCAGCGAGGTCCTCCCTGAACTCCGGGTCCGCGAGGGCCGCAGTGGGCATCCTCCACATGGGGATTGGTCGTCTAGGCCCCGTAAATTGCCATTGCATGATCAGTGGGGAGTGATCTGAGATTGATCTTCCTAAATATGCCGTGGTTTCTGCCAATGGTATTTGTTCTCTGTCGATGAACAGATAGTCGATTCTCGTGTGGATCTTATGCGGGGCTGAATAATAGGAATAGATCTTTTCAACAGGATGTTGTTCCCTCCAAACATCCACCAAGTCGAGTTGTTGCAGTGTTTCTGTCAGAGCACATGTTGCGGGGTTACTTGGATGGGGGGGTGGTGCTGACCTATCCATAGAGCCATCAATGACGCAGTTGAAGTCCCCCCGCATATAAAGGTCCTATTTCGGTGGTATGCTATCCTTGAGCATATTGCTCTGAGGTGTGATGATATTCCGTGTTGCGGGAAGTACGAATTGACTAGGCAAATTGGAGTCTGTTCGATAGTGCCCCATATTATCACATACCTTCCTTTTTTATCAGACTCGAATCCTTGCAATTGGAAGAGCACATTTGGGTTCACCCATGTGAACACCCCCCTTGAGTATTTGGAGTAGGGGGATCCTCTCCCGGTCCCAGCCCATCGATCTGTTAATTTGGACATGGTGTCTTCCGTAAGATGCGTCTCTTGCAACATTGCAATCAAGACCTTTTTCCTGCGGAGATAGGATTGTATTCGATTTCGTCTCAGGTATGAGCTCATCCCTCTCACATTCCACGTCATGACCTTGAGTTGTGACGCCATCGGGTCAATGTTTTGAGGCCGGCTGGCAGCTCCTCTTCTGGAGCCTGTAGTAATGCCAATCTGAGGTTATGAGACCGTTGACGGGAGTAATCGGGTTCTTCGCCCCCCAAGTTGTGGCATGCACCCATCCTGTGCTTCTTCAGCGATAGTGGTATGAAGACTGTATAACTAACAAAACTGTTAACAAAACTCAAACTGGTGCGCCCAGCGACTACATCTTCGTTGTGGTGCTCGGGCGCTCTCGAGCCGTCCAGACCCATCCGGGTATCGGGCGAGAGCTGGGTCGGGCAGGTGGCTGTCCCGACCCGGATTGTCTGCGGGGGATAGGGCTGGTGTCTGGCGGAGAGGCCGAACGAGGGCCGTTTCTATGTAGCTAACTGTTAGTTGGATTACCTTCTGAGGTCCGGTTAATTCTGCTTGTTGTGGCCATTTATGGCAGCGTGTGTCGTGTGCAGACGGTCTGAGAGACTCAATCTTCCATCTGGGGAGCATCTTTGCCATCTGCAAGATTGTTAGCCTCCAGCCACATGTTGGCGGCCGTTGGGTTTTCTAGGAATATGGCTCGCCCGTTGAAGATGACTTTCAAGCGTGATGGGTAGAGCAGCCTGTATTTCAGGTTTAGTTGTCAAAGTCTTGCTTTTACCGGGACAAAAGAGTTCCTCTCCCTCTGCACTTTCTGAGTGTAATCGGGGTAAATGGTTATTTTAGAGTCGCCACGTTCGATGGGGCCTTCTTCCCTGGAGTGCCGTAGGATAATTTCCCTATCCTGAAAGTTTAGAATTTTAGCAATTATTGGTCGTGGAAATGATCCAGGTGGGGGCCGCTTCTGGAGTGACCTGTGGGCCCTTTCGACCGCGAATCCTTGCAACAGTTTCCCGGCCCCAATCTCCTGTTGTAGCAAGGATTCTACGTAGGCTGTAGTGTTTGGGCCTTTGTTTCCTTCTGGTACTCCTAGGATCCTAATGTTGCCCCGTCTAGCCCGACTTTCGGCCTCCTCGGACCTCTCCTCTAGGATAGCCACTTTCTTCTCTAGGTCTGCAACCTTGGACTTCAAGACTGCTGTGGCCCCAGCCGTTTCTTCTATTGAAGTCTCGGTGTTTGTCACCCTCTCGGTTAATTTGCGGGCGTCCTGACGCATGAGTTGAATGTCCATTTTAAATTTGTCGATCCTAGAGTCTATGTATGTCCTCAATGAAGCAATAGCCTCCAATATTTGGGAGTGGTTATCTGTGGTTTCCCCCTCTCTCGTGTGGGTAATCTCTGGGGCACAAGAGCAAGCCTGTATGGGGGTTTTTGGCTTGGCGGAAACAAATGAGTCCATGGTGGCTGCTTTCGCTTTGTTCCTGGTGGCCATTTTGGAGTCTCGGTGATGCTGCCCCTGGGACACTTTAGATGAGTTACCGGTGGGGGTATCAGCCTCCTCTCCGTGTATAGAGTAATTAGTGATGTTCCCAAGGTGTCAAAAGTCAATGAATCCGAATCTGCAGGGGGGTAGGGGTGCCGCCACTATATCTGTGAAGTCGCCGAACTGCCCTTACCTCTGAGCGTCTGACTCACGGGGCAAGGAGATTTGGGGGCACCGTAGTCGCGCTCTTGCAGCTGGTTCTCGCTGTCCTGTGCCTCGGGGCGACGCTGGGGAGGAACCTCCGGTGGTAGTGTGCGCCCTCAGCGGGCCGTCCTCAGCGACGGCTGAGCCCGCGTAGTGTACCACGGGTGTACAGGTGCCGCTGTGGCGGGCCTCGCCCAGCGGTGAGAAGCAGGATGAGGGCTCTCCCTTCCGATGTTCTGCATGCGATCGTGCTCCGTCGTGTTGTCTCTGCTCGATCTGGCCACCTTAATCCCCGGATGCCATTTGATGGCGGCTTCCTTCTCGGAGTTTCCGCTAAATGGCGCGGGGCGCCATCTTGGATGCGTATGGAAGCGGGGGAGGGAGTATGATTCGAGGACAATTTCGCCGACCAGAGGGTCCGATTTCCCGGTTGGTCAAGCAGGTTGTGTCGGGGTCAGCTTCTCCTACCTCTGCATCAGCTTTTCGTGGTCGTAGGCACTTCTTATACCGGCAAAAAGGATCGAGAAACGGCGTCTCGGCCGGAGCTCGGCTATTCAGCCTCTGTACGCCATCGGCTCCAGCCACACCCTGGCCTTATAACAGCACGGTGGTTCCATACAGTAACTCATAGCCTTGACCTTCAGCAGCAGCATGTTGCACAGGGGGGAGATAATGCGGGAGACTCAAAAGGAAATAAAAAGGGCCCTATGAATGCGTGTACTAATGCACAAAGACCGGAGGAAGATGTGTTGGGCCCCCAGGAAACCCCTGCAGCAGATAAGGCCTCCACTGTCAAGAACATGGACACATATATGACAGCATTACAGACAGGGTTTGCAGCGGTAAATAGTAAACTAGATGATATAGGTAACAATACTGCCTCCATTAGGGTAGATTTGCAGAAAGAATGCGCCAGGGTCATGGCGGCAGAAACCATTGTGAGTGCGCTAGAGGATACATCGATTGTGCACTGAAAGGACAGAGGACATTAAAAAGAGTTTAAAGACTGTGCATGTCAAATGTGACGATTTGGAATCTCGGTCCCGTCGGAATAACATCCGGGTGGTGGGCATAGCCGAGAGGCCCCGAAATGTACCGATGGAAGTGTTCCTGGAGAAAGGCACTCCGCACAATGTTTCCAGAGGCTCCACAGTTTCTCGTGGAGAGAGCACACAAGTACCTGGCCCCACCACCTAAACCAGGACCCCCACCGTGCATATCATTGCCCGTCTGTTAAACTACCGGGACCAGGATCAGATACTTCGGATGGCGCGTGAAAGAAGCCCCTTGACCTTTGGCTCTGCTAGAGTCCACATATACCCAGATTTCTCCAACGGGTGCAGGCGGCTAGGCAAACCTATGACCATGTCAAGAAAGCTCTCAGAGACAGGAAGATCCTTTACGCCATGATATTCCCTGCGAAGTTAAGAGTGCAACACGCTGGCAGGTCCCACTTCTTAAAAATTCCAGAAGAGGCCATGGCTTATATTGAACAGAACATCCCAGTACAACCAGGCAATGGCTGACATCTGATACGGTCAGTTACTTCCTCGCAATACTCATAGTTGCTGGGCCGATATGGTCCTTTTCCTAGAAGGTCTTTCTAGTCTGATCGAGCCACATGGTGCGGCTCTCATCTGTTGATTGTTTAATGCCACTGGTTGGGGTCCCACGTTGCTCCCTGCTGTTTCAGATTTGTAAGTTTGAGAATGGGTATACACTGTCCAGTTGGGGGGATAGTGAGGGTGGGATGGGCGGGTGGGGTGGGGCAGAGTTGAGGAATGGTTAACCAGAAAAATTGATGGTTGCAATGGGGTCAGTCCACAAATTGCATCTCATTTCTATGTGCACTTCGATTACTGACTTACAGGGATGATGGCTGGGCCGGACCGTATGATTAGACTGCTCACATGGAACATTCAGGGTTTGAGCAACCCTATTAAGGCCAGAAAATTCTTGCCTATACTAAAAGGCATAACATCCAGGAAACACAGGCCCAGCACAAGATTGTGGACAAATGTGCACATAACAGGGCCCACTACGCATGGGCACGGACTACTCTTCAAAGTCAAGGGTTGTCTTAACCCTCATCGACTATAGAACAGGGTTCCAATTAACCAAATCCAATGTTGACACTATGGGGAGGTATGTGGTCATGTGGGGGTCCATGCTGAGTCAAAACGTCATACTGGTCAACACATATGGTCCAAATGTGGATGACCCTGACTTTTACTTGCATATTATTGAACTCATATCACCGGTGGACGATGCTAAAGTTATATGGGGTGGCAATTTCAACACTATCCTTAACCCGCGAATGGACAGAACCTCCTGGGCTCCCCGGGCACACATTAAAGCTGCACACACGATTCTTCAGGGTATGGCTTGCTTACCCCTGGTTGATACATGGTGGGAGTTACATCCTCGCGGAGAGGAATTTACTTTCCATTCATCTGTTCACAACTCAAGTTCACGCATAGACTTTTGGTTGTGTTCGCCTGAATAGATCTCTCACACAAGGGATTGTGTCATTCTCCCACGTACACTATCTGATCATTCACCTGTGCTATTGGAGGTTTGTGCACCCTGCCCTGATAAAGGCCCTAGGCTCTGGGGGATGCCTCAGGCTCTTCTACAAGACGCTGCAATACTGGAACCCCTGAGGGTTGACATTACAGAATATTTTGACCGTAATGACGGCTCGGTTGAGTCCATGGCCACAGTGTGGGAATCATTCAAGGTTCGGCTACGGGGTCACGCACTGTCACTAGTACATGGTATATGGGTCCTTAAGGGCTATCATGGGATTGCAGCGGTCCGAGCATAGGCTGCGATCCCTGGAGAAAGTACATGCTCTAACTCCGAGTGAGGCCACACTTGCGCCCTTACAGGCGCAACTAGACACATTTAGGAAGCTGGCAGACCGGGAAATATTATATATCACTTACCCTACAAGGGCCAGGAGGTATGGGGAGGGGGACAAGGCTAGCAAAACACTTGCCAAATTGTCTGAGTTTGAGATGTTAGCGCTACTAGAAGGGGCAATATCCTTCTCAACTCTTGATTTGTCCAGGGCATATCATTAAGTTGAGCGGTGCGCTCAACCAAGCCACTTCATTTGTCATGTTCCACGCACATTTTGGTTCAAGGCTTGCCTTTTGGCCTTTCCAGCATATCATGGAAAATCTATTGTAGGAGCAAAATAACATAAAAGGGGGGTCATTACATGTTTTACATGTTTGGTGGTATCCCGCTGGTAAATCTGGTGGGATACCACCAAATGGAACTGCCATTACTGGTAACTGGTTTGCAGAATTACCGGCTGATTACAGGTGCCAGTTAGGGTAGGTTAATCCCCATTTCATGGAGTCCTGTAGGACTCTATGGGGGATTGCTGGTATTACCGGCACCCGTAATACCGGCTGTTTTTTGCCGGTGGAGTGCCTGACTTACTGCCAACTGTTGGCTGGAGGTAAAACAGGCCACCCCACCGGCAAACTTGCAGTATGCTGGTTTGGAAACATGCCAGTAAATGGAATTACTGGTATGTTAATAACAGACTGGTATACATGTAATGCCCCCAATGTTTTCAAGATGACATACTAGTATTCGCTAGAGATGTTGCACAACATAACAACCCCTCTCTGCTTCCTTCACACTCCCAATCACACTGAGCTGATGGTCAAACATGAGAAATGTCCTTTCTGGGTGCCCAAAGAGAGAGATACATCTAGGGCAGGTGATGACTGTTGCTGGAATCTGGGCCAAAGCTAGCCTAGATGTGGTAGTGAAGGATGCACCCTTGCCCAGAGACAAAAGAATCACTGGGGGTGGTGTTCTGCGGGAGAATCACATCAGGGAGGGGACAGGTCAGGAAGACTGGGGAAACCCCCCTGTTTAACGCTCCCCGCAAACCCACACTTTTAATGGCCTTTTACCAAACAGGAGACGTCAGAAAGCCTAATTTTGATGTTGTGGATTACAAGTCTCACAATCCTATAAGTACCGGGTCAAGGAAGAGGTCTGAAGAGAAATGTTGCAGTACTAGTCAGGCAATTAAGCCTGATAGCCCACACCTAAGGGAAGCTGGGAGGCTTATATGGTCCCCTCATGTGCAGACCATTAGAAGGAGCTGGACCTGTGCCTGGAGTGTATGCATCAGTAGTAGAAGCAGGAGGAAGAAAGCACAGTTTTGACAATCCAGGCAGAAGTGGGAGAACCAAAGGGACGCCATGACTCTGATCCAGCAGATTTCAACAGACCTACCCATTCAGCCTATGTGCGACATCTCAACATACCAAGATTTAATTGTCAATGGTCAGGAGGAATCAGTTTTCTGGTGATTGCTGCCAAGAATTGGAATGCCATGCCATGCCATGACTAAGAGCTGAACTGTTTTACTGGGCTTTCCGCAGGCAGCTAAAAACTTGGATTTTTGGTGACGACCGCGATCACACAACCACTTATTAACATTCCTGATTTATCTAAATGCCAAGTTTCCTATGCAACTGTCTAATGTTCCGTATCCTTATGTAACCAGCGCATAGATGCCTGAGGGTTAAATGCGCTTAATAAATGTCAAAATGAATTAAATAAACTGCCTGTCCTTCGAGGGTCCTGTTCCCCCAAACTCTGATGTGCAAAGGTTGTTCAGCGGAAGGCGTGAAGGAAAACTGCTTTTCCCCCATGTGAAACGAATTGCAGAGATTTCGCAGCAAGAACCGTGCCGAAGACTGTCGCCAGATGTGGCTGTGAAGCCGAGGGTCTCAGGAGTGAGAGGGGCTCCTTAATTGCATGGCCAGACCAGAGATGCCTACAGTGAGGAAGGGTGTTGGTCCAAACAGAAGCCAGAAGTCGCAGAATTCTTGCAGCGTGCGAAGGAAGGAATACAGAAGCCGGTGAGTCCTTGCGCGAGCAGTGGCAGAAACAGTGTCCAGAAATACAGTCACTTGCATCCGAGCAAAAGTGATGCTAAGCCGACCATTGATTGTTTAACAATGGAACACTTGAATTGTAGCACTCGTGTATAAGCAGATATTCTCTTTCACTCACAGAAGGAACAAACACAGTGAAACCAGAGTGATCGCATGTGCCTCATGAAGAGTGAGCGCAATCTTTACTGAAGCAAGTAAACCATTCTAACAAACGAAGTTAAGTATTTGAACACTCTCATTACAAGTTGGAAAGAACAAGCATTGCCCAAGCCAAGAGTGAACAAAATGTCTCTCCAATTAGGATTGAAAACAGACTTTCCCAGAGCCAAAGAATGGTGTAAGCATTATTGTGAGCCAAATAGAACACTATCATTGCCCAGGCCAAGAGTCTCCAAGCATTACTTGGAGCCAAGAGAGTAGCAACAAAGTTTCTGGGTAATTATCCTGGCTAACAGAATACAGAAGGATAAAGGCCAGGTTGGGGAAGGGGAACTTACTACTTGCATTTGTTCTTTGAAGATTAATACAACCTACATTGCCAAAGCCAAGAAGAAGAAGAGAGAAGTGTGTCCTAAAGGCAATTTTGGGTTGTCAGTGTTACAGACAGATGAGAGTGGCAAAGGGGCTGCCCCTATGAAAAAGGAATATTCAGAGGAAGAGTGCCTTGCTTCTTTGAAGGTGTTGAAGTACCAGAAAGTGAATCTTGTCATATCTAAAAACTGTTTGAAGTCACAAAGTACTGAAGCTGTGGTGGTGTATTTGGTTGTCACTAGATTTAATACTTCAGTAGCACAATTGAAGGTGAAATACTATGAGACAGAGAATTAGACCCTCATGGTGAAATCTTGCAGAAGTTACTCAAAGTCCAGACAGAGATACAAACCGTGAATCCTAATCTTATAAAGAAAGACATACTAAGTGTTAACCAAGAACTGCGTTTCTTTAACATTACCAGAAGTTGTGTGTTACCTTAACCTAACAAAGAAATGTAGTATTTCTTTTCAGACAACTGGATGTTGTGGTAAAGTATATTAGCTCAAAATAACATTGATGCTATTTTGATGAAGTGGAAAGTCTTCATTTTCGCCAAGAAGAGAAGCTTTTCTGTTGTTTGAACTTTGGTTAACAGAACTTTGTTTTGACATTGAAGGAGCCAAGAACCGAATTGAGACTGTATTACAAACACATATTTCCTTGTTTATTTTTGTTGAACATTGGAAACTTTACTTTGAAACCTGGGGAAGGCTGGTTCACCCAAGTTACCAAGAAAGACTGTTAATATCATTGTTGATGTTACTATGAAATGCTATATGTTTCTTTATGTATTTGATGTTTAAGTGTGAGGGACAGAAATACTGTGTTAGAGGTTTTTCCTTTAGTTTTGACAGGCAGGAACATCCTTGTCAGAGTAGGGATAGTGAGGCGTTTGATAAAACGTATAATTTAATAAAATGGTGTATTTTGAGAAATCATCCAAAGAACTGAAACAAAGTACTATCAACCCATAACTGCTACCTTGGTCCATTTGGGTCCCTAGAAATTGGTCACTTTTGCACCTTCTTCATCCAAGAAATATATCCTTTGTAAGAACATTGTGGTTTACTTGCCTTATACCCTCGATCCATTACTTACAGTGCTGCATTGTGCTATCTTTGCTTATTCTCAGTTTTTTCCTCATGGGTGGGTTTTGTGTAGTGTTTTTCTATGTAGTTATTTCTGGATATATATTCCGGTCTTGGGTTTGAATTTATCTTCTTCGAGGGGCATTATTTTCAATTTGTTTCCTCTTTTAATATTGAATATATTCTCTTTCTCATTTGTTGGAGAGATTCATTCTCTTGCTTTTGGCACACCCGCCGACATGCCCCAGGGTCCCCACTGCTGCTGGAAAGACTCACTGGTGTTCGTTGATGTTGTTGTATGCTCCCCCAGTCAACCGTGGAAGCGCTGTCATCTTCTTCCATCTCATGAATGCCTCTGCCTGCTTTCTTTATTTCTCGCGGCTTCCACTTCCATTGTCTGCTTCGGTAAGGAAACCGCTGCTTTTGATCACCCGTAAATGCCCAGGAGTCCCTCGCTAGATCATGGTGTTCTCGCAGCATGTCTTCCTTGCTCTGCAGCCACCTTCTTCTATGCTGGTGAGCATCTTGGCTGCACCACGCCGGTCCCCGCCCAGCAATCTCCTCAGCCTCACGGAGAGATGCTGTTTTCTCCCACCAGCAGCAGACATTGATGTTCTGCTTCATTTGCCTTTTAGACTTCCCGGTCAAAGGTGGATATGAGTAATCACTAGAATGCTCACTGTGCTTAGGGATTTTCTTATTCTGCATTGCTCAATTCTCCTTCTTCTTTGTCCCAGTACTTTAGTCATTCTGAGACATGCATCCAGGTTTTGGAATTGGTTTGGAAGTCTTGAATCAACATTTCCAGTAGTCTTAAATTGGAAATGATTTTTGGATAAATGGTAGGTGGAATTGGAAAGAGTGATCTCCATACTCTTCATGGGACAAAGATGGGTGCGTAACAATAGGCTGTGAGGGTATTAGATATGGGAGGATTATTTTCATAAGAAAATGGGGGATACCTTGTCTCACCTGTTGAAGCATGACATCTCCCCGGAGGTTGTCTCCCCCCCCCCCATGTGAGGATCCCAGGGTCAGGATCAAGTAGCGGCTGCTGTCCCTTGGCCACATGGGAGACGGTCACAGCTTAGAAATGAGTGATACCTCCATTGGGTTCATCAGATCTTGGACTCAATGTCTTGGCTGTTTTTAAGTACTGCAAGTCTTGTGACTGGTCCCCACGGTTAGTTACCTGATGATTAGCCCCCATGAGGTAGTGCCTCCACTCCTGAAAAGCTGCTGTGGTGGCCAATAGCTCTTTGTCTGTAATCGAGTGATTTTGTTCGCAACAACTGAGCTTCCTAGAATAGAATGCCACCGGGTGCAAAACTCCCTCCTGATCTTTTTGAGACAACACTGCCCCCAACGCCTGATTCGAAGCATCTCTTGCCACCTGAAAAGGTCTTTCCAAAAGCAGGTGTTTTAGCACAAGAGCTCGACCTGTCCCATGCAAAATGAGCCTCCTTTTTCTGGTTCCATGTGATATTTTCGCCGCAAAAATATCGCAATGCAAAAATATCGCCATATTTTTGCAGTGAAAATAACACATGGACCCTACGGGGGACACCCCAGCATCATTTTTTTATGTGCGGGGGACACCCCTGCAACCCCCGCACCTAATATTTCACCACCAAAAATATCGCCTATGGCCGTTCCCGACGACCATATGTACGGCGATATTTTTGCTTGGGAAAATATTACCTGAAACCCTTTTTCTGTAATCTAGTTATGGGTGTTACAATTTGGGAAAAGTAGGTAATGACTCCCCTATAAAAATTTGCAAACCCTAAAAATTACTGCACATCCGTCACATACTGGAGAGGGCCATTCGGTCACGCCATGCACCTTCTTACTGCCCATTACCACCCTTGCCGGAGTCAGAATAAAACCCAGGAATTTGATCTGTATGAAATATGCACTTCTCCAGTTTTGCATATAACTGATATGCCTGCAACCTTTGAAGCAGCGCCTTGACATGGAATACATGCTGTTCTTTGGTCTCAGAGTAAATCAAAATGTCATCAATGTAAACTATGATGAACACATCAAAGAAGTCCCATAACACCTCCTGCATGAAATTTTGGAAGGCCACAGGAGCGTTACACAGCCCAAACGGCATTACCAAAAACGCAAACAATCTGAACTTGGCTCTGAATGTCGTTTTCCATTCATCTCCCTCTTTTACTCGTATCAAATGATATGCACTTCGCAAATCCAGTTTGTTGTATATCACTGCTGACTTCACTTGGCGAAGCAATACTGAAATCAGCGGTAATGGAAACAGATTCTTAATCATGATCTTGTTCAAAGTGTGATAGTTAATGCACATCCTTAATTTGCCCTCCTTTTTGGTGACAAAGAATAGGGGCGATGACACTGGCGAGGTAGACTGCCTGATGAATCCCTGTGCTAACATGTCATCAAGATACTGGCCCTCATTACGACCCTGGCGGAAAGTGACTGACCGGACCGCCACAGCGTAAATAGCGTTTCCGCCATTGCACGAAGGAGCAAAGTGCGGCCCATTCCGACCCATCGGGCACGAGCACCACGGCATGGCGGAAGTGCAAAGTCCGCGATGGCGGAAACGACCCCAAAACGGCCCACACCGCCGCCGTACGGCGCCCTAGGTGCAATACCGCCACCCATCACAGCGGACACCGCAGTGTGCGCCTACCGGAAAGTACGGTGACCGGAAATATACGGAAACGGAAGTTAAAACATGGGCCCGGAACGGGAAACATCCCGCCGTACACCTATAAAACCACTAAAACCACACAACCACTAAAATCACTACCCTGAGACACACCCCAACCCGTCATCCACCCTAGCGAAACCAAGAAAAATGGGAAAAGTAGCGAAGAAAGCGTGCGACCGCAAGCGGCAGGTCCACTTCTCCCGTGAGGAACTCACCGTGCTAACAGAGACCCTCCAGGAGAATGCTGCCGTCGTCTTCTGCACGCAAATGACCAGGACGGCACTTGCAAACAAGAAGGCCATATGGGCTCTGGTGGCACAGCGGGTAAGTGCGGTGGGGACCGCACCCCGCACCCCACAGCAATGCCGTAAGCGATGGGACGACCTGCGGATACGCGTCCGCAGCATACTCTCTGCCAACCGCAACATCGCCACAGCCACCGGGGGAGGTCCTGAATCACCCATCAAGTTGACCCCCTGGGAAGAAATCTGTGCCTCCACCATCGGAATGGAGAGCATAGAGGGAGTCGGAGGGATGGAGAAAGGAGTGCAGACATCCGAAGATTCAGGTAGGTGGGCCAAATAAAACAATGCCAAATCCACAAAGTCCATCCATGTGAAGTACCATGCGTCCACATAGTGCAACAGAAACACATGTCCAGGAGAACGTCCACACACATCGGCCTGATAGCGCACGTTAAAACCCACAATAAATACATAAATAATTAAAAACCCCTAAAACACACACTACACGTGCAGCAGGCACACCCTAACTGCAGGCTGCCAAACAACTGCACCCTCACTCCACACACAAATGAAAGCACCTCCAAGGCCCCGACCCAAATCACCCTCAGGTACCACCCCAATGCATGTGATACAATGCCATTCCAATTCCCACAGACCCATCAATAACCCTCGCCCTCCTTTACTCCACCACAGGGTCCGATCCAAACGACGAGCTTCAGGACACCCCTACCAGCACACCTGCAAAGAGGGCCAAGACCAACGGCCAAAGACCCTCCACCTCAGCTGCACGCATCAAGACACGGCAGCAGCACAAATCAGGTGGCAGCACAGAGGAGGGAACATCAACAGGCACCCCAGCAGCCAGCATGCCCACAACACCACCACCACAGGTCCCCCCAACGGATGCCACAGAAGGCACTGCCTCTGGTGGCAGCAGCACCATAGGTGACACCCCATTGATGGCAGCATGCTCCGACACAGAAGACAGGGATGTCGAAGTCAGATCCATCCATGACCTGTCCCAATCCCCCTGTCTGTCCCATCCCGTACAACATGAGGATACCACGCAGGGGCACCCACAAGACGACGACTGGCCATCCCCCACAAGCCCTGTGGCAAGGCAACATGAGGACAACAGCCCCTCTGTGACACCCCCGCAAATGGCCATGGCCCAGCAGAGGCAACAGTCCCTCGACCAGTTAATCGTGCAACAGCAGCAACTGGCCACGCTCCTCAAGGACCATGCCGATGAATGTGGGGGCACTAAGGCAGACATAGAAACATCAACTGAGACACTTAGGGCAGAAATGGAGAGAGGTACAGAGACACTAAGGGCACAAATGGAGAGTAGCACCGAGAGCCTGGGAGTCCAAATGGAGAGAAGCACCGAGAGCCTGAGGGGGGAACTGCATGCGACGTCCAAGGACGTATGTGCCGAACTTGCCGCAGTGCGCCGTGTGCTCACTGAGCTCTCGCAAACCCTTAGGGACATGCATGGACGTGAGCAGGCAGAGACATCATCCGTTGCAAGTTCCGTCCAGGGCAGCCCCCAACGTAGATCTGGGAGGAACCTGCGCTCCACAGGCAGGGGTGCCCCTGATACCCGCAGAGGGGGCTTGCAATAGCGACTGCCCACTGACAATGAGCATCTTTGGACACTGGTGTTCGGGGGGGAGGTAGGAGGGTGGAGGGGGTGTGTTGGGCTCACTTGGGTGGCGGGTCGATAGGGTGTACAACATGATATCACATATGCCATAAAAAGTGCACGATCAACCAATGAGATGTGTGGACATTGATCTTTGTGTACTAGGCCATCATAGGCGTACAGTCCATATTGTGCATGTCCCAGACACACACAGTGCCACGAGTCCCGTGTCCATGTATCAGCCACCAGGCGTGAGTGCTAGAAGCATACATCAATGAGATGCTGACGAATGTCACGGCCCTCCGGTGCCTCGCAGACTCCTTGAGGTGCTGCCACATCCCCACCCTCATCATGACCATCATCAGGTGCTTGCAGTTCTGCGTCAGGGGGCATGGGCACATTTCTACGTACGCACATGTTGTGGAGCATGACACATGCCATCACCATCTTTGCAACCTTCACATGGCGGTACAGGAGTGCCCCGCCAGACCTGCTGAGGCAGCGGAAACGACCCTTCAGTAGGCCGAATGCCTGTTCAATGACTACACGGGTACGTGAGTGGGCATGGTTGTAGTCCTCCTCATGCTGGTCCCGTGGGTTCCGGACTGGTGTGAGGAGCCATCTCTTCAGTGGATATCCAGCATCACCTGTATGTGGACGAGAAACGTATGATGTGGAATGCCATTGCTACGTACGCACCCCCCCCCCCCTTCCTGCCAGGTCATTGCCGAATCACATACCCCACATTATCATGCATGTAATGAGACTCACCGAGTAGCCAGGATCTGTTCCCTGCGTGTCGCTCCATGTAGCGTGGTATTGTAGAGTTCCTCAAGACCATAGAATCATGGGTTGATCCAGGGAATCTGGCACAACAATGTGTAATGATCCTGTTGGAGTCACACACCATTTGTACATTCAGAGAATGAAATTGTTTTCGGTTGCGGTACTGGGCCTCCATGGCATGTGGGACGACCAATTCCACATGGGTGCAGTCGATGGCACCAATGCAACCCGGTATGCCGGCAAGTGCATGGAATCCCACTTTTGTGTTGGTAATTTCCTGCTCCGAGCGTGGTAGGGAGATGTAGTCGTCTGCGTGCTGCAGGAGGGCATCGAGCACTTGCAATAGTGTCCGTGAGAACAGTGGCTGAGAAATGCCATGCAACTGTCCGACTGTGTGCTGGTAGGTGCCTGTGGCCAGGAAGTGGAGTACAGACACCACCTTCAGTAGGGGTGGGATGGCGGTTGGGCTATCTATCATGCTGACAAGGTCAGCCTGTGTCATGTCCACAATGGCGGCTATGGTGTCCCGGTCCAGACGGTAGAGGGTGTGGATCTGCTCATCAGTGAGGTTGAACGGATGTGCTCGGAGGCGTGGGATTGCGGGCTGCCTGCGTGGTGGTAGTGGCTGTGCTGGCGGCCCTTGCTGGCCCTGCCTTGCCCTCCTCCTCCTCCTGCGTCTCCTCCGTGCGGCCGGTTGTAGTTGGTGTTCGTCTTCTTCTTGGAGTTGGAGTACTTGCAGTGCTATCATGTCCCCCAGGGCCAACATCGCGAGTCCTGCCGGTAGCATTTCGGTGTGGTTGTGGGAGGAGACTGGCTGTGCAATTTATGTGTTTTCAGGCTGAATGGCCTCCACCTGTGGTGATTCATTCCACCTGTGCAAACTGCTCTCCCCTTTGGCCGAGCACGTCCCGCGCACAACGCTGCAATTCGTGGAATGGCATCTTGCTATTGCAATCATGTATTTGTACCCGATGGCCGTGTAACATTGGTTGATATGTTCATTCTGCTGTGGTCCCATTGTTTCACATACTATCTGTGCAGTCGCGAACAGACTTGTGAAGGGTCAGTGGAACGTAGTACTCGAGTAACGGTGGGCCCTCATGCATCACTGTACCGAGTTGCAACGACGGGCGGGGCGTCCCATTCGTGGGTGAAGGCAGTTGCCATTTTCACACACAGCCGCACTCGATGGATTAATTAGTGTTTTCAAACGGCCACAGATGCCTCTCCGACGTGATGTTGCAAATGAGGAATTCGAAGGGCGGCGCTTTCGGTTTTCAGCTAGCGGCGAGGAAATGCCCACAGGTCTGACTGCAAATATAACGTACTATTGTTCAATGTCCTTGAGACAGGGGCCATGGCGAGGATGCAATGATTGATATGAATGGTTTGGGATGCGCAATAGCGACGTGGGCGATGAGGCCGGACGTTCCCAAATACATGTTACTTCACTACACTGGAATTACGGGCTGGGGCACTGTGGATTTTGCAGGCTGCATAACGCACAGACTCAATGGATATTTCTAATGTTATGTGAGTAAATATTCAGGCGTTTTAATCCCGGGATGAGGGAATGATGAATGGATGCATGGGCAGGTGATTTGATACAGAGTTTGCCATGTACAGGGCTTCTTGGGATCTATCCGCCTCCCCTACGCTATGTGATGCAGGGCTGCCATAGTGGGACCATCGTCTATCTGGCCTTGTTGAGCCCTCCCTGTCTCGACACGCCCTCAGACACTTGTGTCCATGCACGTTACCAATCCCATCAGATGGATTCTGTTTTCACAGGCGCATGCACAGGTACACTCGTTTGTGATGGTGTTTACACCTCGATATAGATAGTTATGAGTCGCAAGTGGTTTTTGGGTGGTGATGGACCTTTGGAGTGGGCTAGCATGCATATGGCTGTGGATTTAGTGTGATCATTGCAGTGAGTCGTTGGAATGTAGTACTGATGGCCATTCTGTTCTTTTTCTTTTCTTTTGGTTGACAGGTATCTCCTCCCCTTTTGCCACTGCCATCTGTATGCCACTCCTGCAGATGGGTTTTACTCCCGACACCTGCTGCTTCGTGTTAATCAGTGGAGCAGCATTACGATCTTATGGGACGATCGCCAATGGGCCACATGCCCTTACGCAGTACTGGTGGCTCGGAGCAACATTTCGGCCTTTCAGCTGGACTAGTGCCTCCCCATTGGGACGGCCCTGCGGTTCTGTGCGCTTCCATGTTGCCTTTTCGTACGTGAATGTGGCTCTGTGTACCATGAGGGAACAGGGCGTCACACAAGTAGTGGCTGGTCATTTCTTGCGGATGCAGCCCACAATGGTGAAATGTGTTTTGGAGTTCATGGCCTGATGGCTGTATGGGCTTGGTGATTTTGATGTGCATTAAATTTCTATTCTGATTTGGCCCGTGTAGCGTTCTTCTTTGCAAGTGATGTGGCATATTCCTATTTGGGGAGCGATGTATTGTGAGGAGATCTGCATTGGGTTCCAGCTTCGGAGTTTAGTTGCGTGGTACTGTACTGGGCGCGTTTGCCTACGAAGCCCGTGAGGTCAGGGATGGGGGCTGCCAATATGACTGTTTGAATGTTGTCATGCTCAGGGGCGGGGGATTGGGTTTTGTGTAACAGATGCCGGTCAGCCAGGTGGACTGGTGGAATGATGTGATTTTCGGAATATTGCTGGTCACAGGTGCCTGTGTTTGCGTGCGTTTCTTGGTGGGGGACTGTGGTCATGTCCATTGGGATGGCTTCTGTATTCGTGCCATCTGTGCCCTGCAGCTCCCATTGGCCCCTGTTGTGTTTCTTTTGTTCGTTGGCATGCATGGGTGACTTGTACATTTCACTGGTTGCATTGTGACTTCATTGCACCTACGGGGAGTTGTACTTTGTGGGCAGGGAGCGGTGTACAGGCACTCAGTGGGGCCGTTTACGGTTGATTCGCGATGCCGTACTTCTCACCATGGCGGAATGGTACATTCCGCCATGCTTGATGGCGTTAGGTACATGTCCGCTAGGGTCGGAATTGGCGTACCCTTGCGCCATGGTGGTGTTTACGGTTTGGCATGGCGCGCGCGCTTGGTGCAGTTAGCGTTGGCGTTCACTACGGTGTCGCTAATGGCATCGTATTTTGCGGTGACGGGTCATAGTCGCACCGAGCGCTATTCGATGGCGGTATTGCATTTCCGCCATCGTTTTCCGAATTCCGCCAGGGTCGTAATGAGGGCCACTGTCTTAAATGTTGGTTTTCTGCCTCGGTTAGAGCATACATTCTGCTGCATGGTAACATAGCAATCAAATCGATTACACAATTATAACAGCAATGCGGAGGTAAGGCTTCCGCTTTCCCTTTATAAAACACCTCTGAATATTCATGGTACAATTCTGGAAGGACCACCTCCACAGCCCCAACAAAGTTTGCTTTGCTTGTCCCTTCTACCAGAAATGTATCCGGACCTGCTGTGTCATGCAGATGAGAGCTGCGCCAGTGGGGATCAAAAGACGACGACTGCTCCACTCAATTGATTGCCGGATTATGTGTAACCAGCCATAAAATAAGACCAAACTGAGGGGCTGCAATTAGATCAAATATGATCTCTTATTCATGTCCTGGTAGGCAAAGCATGCGTGCTGGTTGTGTTTGTACAGTGATTGGATCTGATGTCAAAATGAACCCATTGCACTACTGCTGGGGTTCTCTTAGTCTGTGTAGGCAAACCCAATTTGTCAGCCAGAGTGATGTCCACAAAATTACCCATAGCACCAGAATCGATCATGGCTGTCACAGTCAGGTTTGTCACCACAAAAAACGAAGTCACCAAAATATGCAGATGTGGGGCCTTGTTGTACAATGTGTTGGCCATAATGCTGGGGAACTTACTTACAATCGTGCTTGACAGCACCGTCCCCTCTGCTATGTACCTGCATCACACATTTGGTTACCTTAAATGATACCCTGAGACAGTTTCTGTATCTAGGCTTCTTTATTGCTCCATATAAACTGTCTGCTTCTCTCTCATTTCCCTTCCATCCCGATTACAGTTCTATTCCCTTGCATTCCACATTCTGCAAGCCACAACATCCCCCCCTTGCTTATCAGATAAGTTAACTCTGCATCTGTTCAGCAGGTTCACCTCTACATCTGTTCAATCAGACATACAGGTTTACAAATGTCTCTTTGGGGCCGACCACTGACTGCCCCGCGAACTCCCTCATCAGCTATACATGGTGGAGAATGCCCACAGTCTTTAAGTGACAATAGATGAACAGGTTCTTCATTTCCCCGGTCCTCATGCAATGCCTCATATGCTTCTTCCCCTCCTGAATCATCTTGAAACATTGCATGAAAGAACGAGGCATCTCTAGTCACTTGACTACCACCCCTCATGTCAGTGACCATGGGCCTTTTAACATACGTCACAGTGATATGTTCTGACTCATTACTGGGCTCCATCTTCCTGACCATCTTCCTTCACTGGCTTTTCACTGCTAGCATACTCTCCTCTCCAGCCCTCTGATGACCTTCATGTTCTTCAACTTTCCTCTTACAAGTTGTCCAAACCATATCTCTCCCCATTCTTTCAATGGAATTACACCCTGTCACCTCATAAGAAATCTTTTGATGACCTCTTATAACTTGTGAATTGTCCACTAGTTCTCCCCCCAGAGGCAGCCACTTTTTTCTAATCATTTGTCCTCCATCTGTTGAGGCCACATCATTTTTCTTAAACTGTTCTCCGTGGCTCACCTTCCCCTTCTCAGAATGTTCCACCACTAGACATCATCTCCCCTTATTGACGGGTTATTCGTTTGATCAGTTGACAACAAAGATGTTCTCTCTTTGCATATGACCCAAAAGTGATTTTTCCTGACCACATCCCAAACACCTTCAACCGATGGCTTAACATCGACCTTTGTGCGGAAACTCAAATCCACACCTATAACACAGTCTTCCCGGTCCACTTCTGTTGACCCCATTCCATGTGTCTTAACATAGTATGCTCGAGTACCGAGACTGTTTTCACGCACCACTTATAATGTCAGCTAGTGTCTCTAACTCCTTCTTACCTTCTATATGGGCCACTCGTTTCTCAACTCTTTCATACATTCTCGCCAATTCCAGAATATCTTTCAGTGAGAGAGGCACCCTTAGAAGATGTTTCCGCAACTCCAACAATGTGCACCTTTCAATTATTCTCAGCCTAATTGCTTCTTCATCATTAAACTCACAATACTTTGCTTTCTCTTGTAATCGCAACACAAACTGTGCAATTGTCTCCTGTGTGCTCTGTGTGCACTGGTTAAATACATAGCTTTCATAATTTTTGTTAGGAGCAACTATCAAGCGTTCTCCTATAGCCGCAATAAGAAGCTGTTACGATGTTCTCTCTTCAGTTGTTGCCAATGCCTTTATGACACTCTTCATCTCTTTTCCCACCAAGTTCATAAATATGTCTACTTTGTTCAGAACATTCTCATCTCCTAGTGCTCTTAGGAAATCCTCAAATTCAATTACTGACTCTTGCCATTGCCGACCTTGGTTACCCTGTGGCTCAAGATTAAATGGGCATGGGCGGTTTAGATAATAGACTAAACTCGACGATATAGGGTTCCACATGTCTTGAACTGGGTCTAGCTCCCCACTTATATCATTAGATGACATTTCGAGCTAGTCGTTTGCCTTTCCATCTTACCTTTTGACACCGCCTGCCTGTTACACTGCGCTGAAGTGTTGCATCTTTACCACATATGTTGCGCACGTGCAAACGTATCAGTTTCACTGCTTCACCAAGTAACCAACCCTGGCCTTTCTTACATCGATCATATATGCACTAGTTAAATGTTAAAGGTATTTGTACTGCGCACCGTCACCAACGGAATTGGTCCCCAAGTGCTCTGGCGGATCTGTAAACGATAAGGTGGGATGGGTTAGTAAGGTGAAGAGGGAGTAGGATAGTGAGAGGAGTGGTGTTCTGTTGGCAGCTTCAACTCGGTGTACACCGGGTGCTGAGCTTTGGTGCGGGTATTGGATCGGTGTCAGTCCGCGTGTGCTGTTGCTCCGGCTTATATGTTGTTGCAGTGTTGTGAAGTGCGTGCGGCTTGTTGTGCGAGAGATGGTTGTGTGAGTTTTTTGAGTGAGATAAGTATGCAGAGTTTGAGCTTATATTGGTTAGTGGGTTACCTGACCTTTAGCATGCTAACATTCACAGTTTTGTCTAAGTGTAGCACTTGGCGGCCTCTACAATCCCACCAGGTGCGGCACAGGCCAATGTCTAGAGTTCTATCTAGGTGTGGGCTTGCCAACATTCACAGTCTTATCTAGGTGCGGAGCAGGCTAGTGTTTAGAAATCTGTCTAGGTGTGGGCTTGCTAACATTCACAACTCTATCTGGATGCTACGCAGGCCGGTGTTCACAATTGTAAGTGTGGCACATGCTAACATTCAAGTTTCATCTAGGCGCGGGCATGCTATCCTTCAATCAATCCTATCTAGATGCAACGCAGGCCAATGTCCACAGTTCTAAGTGTGACCTATGCTAGTCTTCAGGTTTCGCATAGGTGCAGGCATGCTAACATTCAAAAGTCCTATCTAGATGCGATGCAGGCTAATATTCACAAATCTATCTAAGTGTGGGCATGTTGACATTCAGGTTTCACCTAAGTGCGGGCATGCTAACATTCAAGGTCCTATCTAGATGCAGCGCAGGCTGATATTCACAATTCTATCCAAGTGTGGACATGCTAATATTCACAATTCTATCTAAGTGCGGGCATGCTAACATTCAAAGTCCCATCTAGATGCGACGCAGGTCAATATCCACAATTCCATCTAGGTGTGGTCATGCTAATATTCACAATTCTATCTAAATGCGTCTGCCGGTCTGGTTATTAGATTCCTTCTTCTCTAGACTGCTGTGTGAACTGAAACACTTCCCTCATTAGTTGTTGATCAGTTCTGATGTCACACTGTCTGATGCAGGAACAGAACTTTAGCTCTTCTATTTATGCACCTTAGCCTCTCTGCACATGTGATCTTCCTTAATCATGCATGTACAGTGACCAAACCTTTGATCCCTATTAGTTACCATGCACTATGCATTAGGTTGCTACGTGCAATGCAAAAGAAACACCGGCATCATTATATCACTTTGGGTTTCAAATATTGTCTTGCATGATAATAGTGTGTTCAATATGATATGCCAGATATCACCGTTCACTGTTCACTATAATGCTGGTCAAAACTGGTCTTCCGTCACAAAATCTTTATTGAATTTGCTGGGCAAATGAACTTTTGAAGTTTTGCTTTTGCTGGGTTTGCTCTGTTAAGACTTATCTTAGTCTCTCAGTTGTTGTCACTGGCGTTGGTTTTGATTGGTAGTTTGGTCCTGCATTACTGTAGTCCAGCGTTGTTATCTTTGCTGTACAAATGCAGATGTCCGTTTTTAATCTTATCCCATGACAACTTTGTAATGCTTTATTGGTAGAACATTCTTGTGCCCACCAGTTCATAAGCAAAGTTCTTGTTCTGATATATGTCCATCTAGCATATGCTGACGGTAATCAGGCTTCACTCAGCTTCTGACTGAGCATGTCTAAAGTCAAGTATAGGGCACAACGGAGGGCCTCCTTACTTTTGCAACATTCCGATATCTTTTGTTTGCATTCAGGCGACTTCCACTGACACTATTTGCTGTTACTGCAACTTCTCACCAGAGGATACCAGAGGTAGATTGGTCACCGCCCTTACAGGAGATCAAACTCCTTTCCGTTTCATTTCCATGTAGCAAGAAATAAATACTGCACTTCGATTAGGCCGGTAACGTCTATGTGTGAATCCGGTTGAGTGAGCAATATGAATGCTGGATTTCGGATTGCACCTCTATTATATGGACACGGTAATATCCTCTGTTACATTTCCATTGCGTGTCGTCCAATTGCGCAGCTATAACAAACTTTCCTTATTCATTTACTCGCCGTTCTACCTTTCCAATCTTTTAATGTGCTTTGCAGAGAATGCTTTATGAATTCAATCATGTGATTTGTTGCACTTTATATTTGTCACTTCACCTACCAGTCTGACATTATCATCATTAGTCACATTCCCTTTCTGACTGTTGTGTTGTTTAATTATCATCCACTTATTTGCCTTTATGCATGACACCATCAAAACCTTATCAATGCTTACTTTCACTCTGTTTCTTCTTATTGATGGAACATTTCTTATGCAGGAAATCACTTAGTATTTCTTTCAGCTTTATACTTATATATTTATAATCTTTCCGTCTTGCTTGTGCGCCGTTTTCACGTTTCCTTTATCTTGTTTGCCTTTGTTGCCCTCATATGATACTTCGTATCATTTAACTCGGCTCGTTTCCTTAGCAACTTCTAATCATGCCTAAGATGGCAGCACATTGCTTGACGTCTTTAGGTCATTTTTTCTAGTACTCCCCGGAAGCTGTTCACTATGTCAACTGCTCTCGCTCCGTATGCCTCGCTCAGCCTCTCTGTAAATTACATTCAGTTGTTTACTTTTAAAAAAAATGTTTCATCTGTTTAGCGACCCTTTCCATAAACAAATGTCCATATTGCCATCAGGTATGCCACCTACTGATATTTGCTTTAAATGTCCATATTTGCCTTCAAGTTTAAAAAAAAATCCTTCATCCATTTCAGCAACTTCATAAAATGGCAGCAAAAATCACCTGAAAATGATGCAAACACACATGAAGAACATTTTGAAATGAGAAAGGTGCACCAATATGCTGTCATTAACCCATTACTGCCCAAAATCTACATTTTATCACGAAAAAGTACCCGGAACGCTACCCTAATATATAAAACGGCAGCGAAACTCACCTGAAAATGATGCAAGCACACATGAAGAACATTTTGAAATGAGAAAGGTGCACCAATATGCTGACATTAACCCATTACTGTCCAAAATCTACATTTTATCACGAAAAAGTACACGGAACGGGCCGGAACGCTACCCTAATATATAAAACGGCAAGGAAACTCACCTGAAAATGATGCAAGCACACATGAAGAACATTTGGAAATGAGAAAGATGCACCAAATTGCTGTCATTAACCCATTACTGCCCAAAATCTACATTTTATCACGAAAAAAAGTACCCGGAACGGGCAGGAACGCTACCCTAAAATATAAAATGGCAGCGAAACTCACCTGAAAATGATGCAAACACACATGAAGAACATTTTAAAATGAGAAAGGTGCACCAATATGCTGTCATTAACCCATTACTGCCCAAAATCTACATTTTATCACGAAAAAGTACCCCGAACGGGCCGGAACGCTACCCTAATATATAAAACGGCAGCGAAACTCACCTGAAAAGGATGCAAGCACACATGAAGAACATTTTGAAATGAGAAAGGTGCACCAATATGCTGTCATTAACCCAATACTGCCCAAAATCTACATTTTATCACGAAAAAGTACCCGCAACGGGCCGGAACGCTGCCCTAAAATATAAAATGGCAGCGAAACTCACCTGAAAATGATGCAAACACACATGAAGAACATTTTGAAATGAGAAAGGTGCACCAATATGCTGTCATTAACCCATTACTGCCCAAAATCTACATTTTATCACGAAAAAGTACCCGGAACGGGCCGGAACGCTACCCTAAAATATAAAATGGCAGCGAAACTTACCTGAAAATGATGCAAACACACATGGAGAACATTTTGAAATGAGAAAGGTGCACCAATATGCTGTCATTAACCCATTACTGCCCAAAACCTACATTTTATCACGAAAAAGTACCCGGAACGGGTCGGAACGCTACCCTAATATATAAAACGGCAGCGAAACTCACCTGAAAAGGATGCAAGCACACATGAAGAACATTTTGAAATGAGAAAGGTGCACCAATATGCTGTCATTAACCCATTACTGCCCAAAATCTACATTTTATCACGAAAAAGTACCCGGAACGGGCCGGAACGCTACCCTAATATATAAAACGGCAGCGAAACTCACCTGAAAAGGATGCAAGCACACATGAAGAACATTTTGAAATGAGAAAGGTGCACCAATATGCTGTCATTAACCCAATACTGCCCAAAATCTACATTTTATCACGAAAAAGTACCCGGAACGGGCCGGAACGCTGCCCTAAAATATAAAATGGCAGCGAAACTCACCTGAAAATGATGCAAACACACATGAAGAACATTTTGAAATGAGAAAGGTGGACGAATATGCTGTCATTAACCCATTACTGCCCAAAATCTACATTTTATCACGAAAAAGTACCCGGAACGGGCCGGAACGCTACCCTAAAATATAAAATGGCAGCGAAACCCACCTGAAAATGATGAAAACGCACATGGAGAACATTTTGAAATGAGAAAGGTGCACCAATATGCTGTCATTAACCCATTACTGCCCAAAACCTACATTTTATCACGAAAAAGTACCCGGAACGGGTCGGAACGCTACCCTAATATATAAAACGGCAGCGAAACTCACCTGAAAAGGATGCAAGCACACATGAAGAACATTTTGAAATGAGAAAGGTGGACGAATATGCTGTCATTAACCCATTACTGCCCAAAATCTACATTTTATCACGAAAAAGTACCCGGAACGGGCCGGAACGCTAACCTAAAATATAAAGTGGCAGCGAAACTCACCTGAAAATGATGCAAACACACATGAAGAACATTTTGAAATGAGAAAGGTGCACCAATATGCTGTCATTAACCCATTACTGCCCAAAATCTACATTTTATCACGAAAAAGTACCCGCAACGGGCCGGAACGCTACCCTAATATATAAAACGGCAGCGAAACTCACCTGAAAATGATGCAAGCACACATGAAGAACATTTTGAAATGAGAAAGGTGGACGAATATGCTGTCATTAACCCATTACTGCCCAAAATCTACATTTTATCACGAAAAAGTACACGGAACGGGCCGGAACGCTACCCTAATATATAAAACGGCAGCAAAACTCACCTGAAAATGATGCAAGCACACATGAAGAACATTTGGAAATGAGAAAGGTGCACCAATATGCTGTCATTAACCCATTACTGCCCAAAATCTACATTTTATCACGAAAAAAAGTACCCGGAACGGGCCGGAACGCTACCCTAAAATATAAAATGGCAGCGAAACTCACCTGAAAATGATGCAAACACACATGAAGAACATTTTAAAATGAGAAAGGTGCACCAATATGCTGTCATTAACCCATTACTGCCCAAAATCTACATTTTATCACGAAAAAGTACCCGGAACAGGCCGGAGAGCTACCCTAATATATAAAACGGCAGCGAAACTCACCTGAAAAGGATGCAAGCACACATGAAGAACATTTTGAAATGAGAAAGGTGCACCAATATGCTGTCATTAACCCATTACTGCCCAAAACCTACATTTTATCACGAAAAAGTACCCGGAACGGGTCGGAACGCTACCCTAATATATAAAACGGCAGCGAAACTCACCTGAAAAGGATGCAAGCACACATGAAGAACATTTTGAAATGAGAAATGTGGACGAATATGCTGTCATTAACCCATTACTGCCCAAAATCTACATTTTATCACGAAAAAGTACCCGGAACGGGCCGGAACGCTACCCTAATATATAAAACGGCAGAGAAACTCACCTGAAAAGGATGCAAGCACACATGAAGAACATTTTGAAATGAGAAAGGTGCACCAATATGCTGTCATTAACCCAATGCTGCCCAAAATCTACATTTTATCACGAAAAAGTACCCGGAACGGGCCGGAACGCTGCCCTAAAATATAAAATGGCAGCGAAACTCACCTGAAAATGATGCAAACACACATGAAGAACATTTTGAAATGAGAAAGGTGGACGAATATGCTGTCATTAACCCATTACTGCCCAAAATCTACATTTTATCACGAAAAAGTACCCGGAACGGGCCGGAACGCTACCCTAAAATATAAAATGGCAGCGAAACTCACCTGAAAATGATGCAAACACACATGGAGAACATTTTGAAATGAGAAAGGTGCACCAATATGCTGTCATTAACCCATTACTGCCCAAAACCTACATTTTATCACGAAAAAGTACCCGGAACGGGTCGGAACGCTACCCTAATATATAAAACGGCAGCGAAACTCACCTAAAAAGGATGCAAGCACACATGAAGAACATTTTGAAATGAGAAAAGTGGACGAATATGCTGTCATTAACCCATTACTGCCCAAAATCTACATTTTATCACGAAAAAGTACCCGGAACGGGCCGGAACGCTAACCTAAAATATAAAGTGGCAGCGAAACTCACCTGAAAATGATGCAAACACACATGAAGAACATTTTGAAATGAGAAAGGTGCACCAATATGCTGTCATTAACCCATTACTGCCCAAAATCTACATTTTATCACGAAAAAGTACCCGGAACGGGCCGGAACGCTACCCTAAAATATAAAACGGCAGCGAAACTCACCTGAAAAGGATGCAAGCACACATGAAGAACATTTTGAAATGAGAAAGGTGCACCAATATGCTGACATTAACCCAATACTGCCCAAAATCTACATTTTATCACGAAAAAGTACCCGGAACGGGCCGGAACGCTGCCCTAATATATAAAATGGCAGCGAAACTCACCTGAAAATGATGCAAGCACACATGAAGAACATTTTGAAATGAGAAAGGTGCACCAATATGCTGACATTAACCCATTACTGCCCAAAATCTACATTTTATCACGAAAAAGTACACGGAACGGGCCGGAACGCTACCCTAATATATAAAACGGCAGCGAAACTCACCTGAAAATGATGCAAGCACACATGAAGAACATTTGGAAATGAGAAAGGTGCACCAATATGCTGTCATTAACCCATTAGTGCCCAAAATCTACATTTTATCACGAAAAAAAGTACCCGGAACGGGCCGGAACGCTACCCTAAAATATAAAATGGCAGCAAAACTCACCTGAAAATGATGCAAACACACATGAAGAACATTTTGAAATGAGAAAGGTGCACCAATATGCTGTCATTAACCCAATGCTGCCCAAAATCTACATTTTATCACGAAAAAGTACCCGGAACGGGCCGGAACGCTGCCCTAAAATATAAAATGGCAGCGAAACTCACCTGAAAATGATGCAAACACACATGAAGAACATTTTGAAATGAGAAAGGTGGACGAATATGCTGTCATTAACCCATTACTGCCCAAAATCTACATTTTATCACGAAAAAGTACCCGGAACGGGCCGGAACGCTACCCTAAAATATAAAATGGCAGCGAAACTCACCTGAAAATGATGCAAACACACATGAAGAACATTTTGAAATGAGAAAGGTGCACCAATATGCTGTCATTAACCCATTACTGCCCAAAACCTACATTTTATCACGAAAAAGTACCCGGAACGGGTCGGAACGCTACCCTAATATATAAAACGGCAGCGAAACTCACCTAAAAAGGATGCAAGCACACATGAAGAACATTTTGAAATGAGAAAAGTGGACGAATATGCTGTCATTAACCCATTACTGCCCAAAATCTACATTTTATCACGAAAAAGTACCCGGAACGGGCCGGAACGCTAACCTAAAATATAAAGTGGCAGCGAAACTCACCTGAAAATGATGCAAACACACATGAAGAACATTTTGAAATGAGAAAGGTGCACCAATATGCTGTCATTAACCCATTACTGCCCAAAATCTACATTTTATCACGAAAAAGTACCCACAACGGGCCGGAACGCTACCCTAATATATAAAACGGCAGCGAAACTCACCTGAAAATGATGTAAGCACACATGAAGAACATTTTGAAATGAGAAAGGTGGACGAATATGTTGTCATTAACCCATTACTGCCCAAAATCTACATTTTATCACGAAAAAGTACCCGGAACGGGCCGGAACGCTACCCTAAAATATAAAACGGCAGCGAAACTCACCTGAAAAGGATGCAAGCACACATGAAGAACATTTTGAAATGAGAAAGGTGCACCAATATGCTGTCATTAACCCAATACTGCCCAAAATCTACATTTTATCACGAAAAAGTACCCGGAACGGGCCGGAACGCTGCCCTAATATATAAAATGGCAGCGAAACTCACCTGAAAATGATGCAAGCACACATGAAGAACATTTTGAAATGAGAAAGGTGCACCAATATGCTGACATTAACCCATTACTGCCCAAAATCTACATTTTATCACGAAAAAGTACACGGAACGGGCCGGAACGCTACCCTAATATATAAAACGGCAGCGAAACTCACCTGAAAATGATGCAAGCACACATGAAGAACATTTGGAAATGAGAAAGGTGCACCAATATGCTGTCATTAACCCATTACTGCCCAAAATCTACATTTTATCACGAAAAAAAGTACCCGGAACGGGCCGGAACGCTACCCTAAAATATAAAATGGCAGCGAAACTCACCTGAAAATGATGCAAACACACATGAAGAACATTTTGAAATGAGAAAGGTGCACCAATATGCTGTCATTAACCCATTACTGCCCAAAATCTACATTTTATCACGAAAAAGTACCCGGAACGGGCCGGAACGCTACCCTAAAATATAAAATGGCAGCGAAACTCACCTGAAAATGATGCAAACACACATGGAGAACATTTTGAAATGAGAAAGGTGCACCAATATGCTGTCATTAACCCATTACTGCCCAAAACCTACATTTTATCACGAAAAAGTACCCGGAACGGGTCGGAACGCTACCCTAATATATAAAACGGCAGCGAAACTCACCTGAAAAGGATGCAAGCACACATGAAGAACATTTTGAAATGAGAAATGTGGACGAATATGCTGTCATTAACCCATCACTACCCAAAATGTACATTTTATCACGAAAAAGTACCCGGAACGGGCCGGAACGCTACCCTAATATATAAAACGGCAGCGAAACTCACCTGAAAAGGATGCAAGCACACATGAAGAACATTTTGAAATGAGAAAGGTGCACCAATATGCTGTCATTAACCCAATACTGCCCAAAATCTACATTTTATCACGAAAAAGTACCCGGAACGGGCCGGAACGCTGCCCTAAAATATAAAATGGCAGCGAAACTCACCTGAAAATGATGCAAACACACATGAAGAACATTTTGAAATGAGAAAGGTGGACGAATATGCTGTCATTAACACATTACTGCCCAAAATCTACATTTTATCACGAAAAAGTACCCGGAACGGGCCGGAACGCTACCCTAAAATATAAAATGGCAGCGAAACTCACCTGAAAATGATGCAAACACACATGAAGAACATTTTGAAATGAGAAAGGTGCACCAATATGCTGTCATTAACCCATTACTGCCCAAAATCTACATTTTATCACGAAAAAGTACCCGGAACGGGCCGGAACGCTACCCTAAAATATAAAATGGCAGCGAAACTCACCTGAAAATGATGCAAACACACATGGAGAACATTTTGAAATGAGAAAGGTGCACCAATATGCTGTCATTAACCCATTACTGCCCAAAACCTACATTTTATCACGAAAAAGTACCCGGAACGGGTCGGAACGCTACCCTAAAATATAAAATGGCAGCGAAACTCACCTGAAAATGATGCAAACACACATGGAGAACATTTTGAAATGAGAAAGGTGCACCAATATGCTGTCATTAACCCATTACTGCCCAAAACCTACATTTTATCACGAAAAAGTACCCGGAACGGGTCGGAACGCTACCCTAATATATAAAACGGCAGCGAAACTCACCTAAAAAGGATGCAAGCACACATGAAGAACATTTTGAAATGAGAAAAGTGGACGAATATGCTGTCATTAACCCATTACTGCCCAAAATCTACATTTTATCACGAAAAAGTACCCGGAACGGGCCGGAACGCTAACCTAAAATATAAAGTGGCAGCGAAACTCACCTGAAAATGATGCAAACACACATGAAGAACATTTTGAAATGAGAAAGGTGCACCAATATGCTGTCATTAACCCATTACTGCCCAAAATCTACATTTTATCACGAAAAAGTACCCGGAACGGGCCGGAACGCTACCCTAAAATATAAAACGGCAGCGAAACTCACCTGAAAAGGATGCAAGCACACATGAAGAACATTTTGAAATGAGAAAGGTGCACCAATATGCTGTCATTAACCCAATACTGCCCAAAATCTACATTTTATCACGAAAAAGTACCCGGAACGGGCCGGAACGCTGCCCTAATATATAAAATGGCAGCGAAACTCACCTGAAAATGATGCAAGCACACATGAAGAACATTTTGAAATGAGAAAGGTGCACCAATATGCTGACATTAACCCATTACTGCCCAAAATCTACATTTTATCACGAAAAAGTACACGGAACGGGCCGGAACGCTACCCTAATATATAAAACGGCAGCGAAACTCACCTGAAAATGATGCAAGCACACATGAAGAACATTTGGAAATGAGAAAGGTGCACCAATATGCTGTCATTAACCCATTACTGCCCAAAATCTACATTTTATCACGAAAAAAAGTACCCGGAACGGGCCGGAACGCTACCCTAAAATATAAAATGGCAGCAAAACTCACCTGAAAATGATGCAAACACACATGAAGAACATTTTGAAATGAGAAAGGTGCACCAATATGCTGTCATTAACCCAATGCTGCCCAAAATCTACATTTTATCACGAAAAAGTACCCGGAACGGGCCGGAACGCTGCCCTAAAATATAAAATGGCAGCGAAACTCACCTGAAAATGATGCAAACACACATGAAGAACATTTTGAAATGAGAAAGGTGGACGAATATGCTGTCATTAACCCATTACTGCCCAAAATCTACATTTTATCACGAAAAAGTACCCGGAACGGGCCGGAACGCTACCCTAAAATATAAAATGGCAGCGAAACTCACCTGAAAATGATGCAAACACACATGAAGAACATTTTGAAATGAGAAAGGTGCACCAATATGCTGTCATTAACCCATTACTGCCCAAAACCTACATTTTATCACGAAAAAGTACCCGGAACGGGTCGGAACGCTACCCTAATATATAAAACGGCAGCGAAACTCACCTAAAAAGGATGCAAGCACACATGAAGAACATTTTGAAATGAGAAAAGTGGACGAATATGCTGTCATTAACCCATTACTGCCCAAAATCTACATTTTATCACGAAAAAGTACCCGGAACGGGCCGGAACGCTAACCTAAAATATAAAGTGGCAGCGAAACTCACCTGAAAATGATGCAAACACACATGAAGAACATTTTGAAATGAGAAAGGTGCACCAATATGCTGTCATTAACCCATTACTGCCCAAAATCTACATTTTATCACGAAAAAGTACCCACAACGGGCCGGAACGCTACCCTAATATATAAAACGGCAGCGAAACTCACCTGAAAATGATGCAAGCACACATGAAGAACATTTTGAAATGAGAAAGGTGGACGAATATGTTGTCATTAACCCATTACTGCCCAAAATCTACATTTTATCACGAAAAAGTACCCGGAACGGGCCGGAACGCTACCCTAAAATATAAAACGGCAGCGAAACTCACCTGAAAAGGATGCAAGCACACATGAAGAACATTTTGAAATGAGAAAGGTGCACCAATATGCTGTCATTAACCCAATACTGCCCAAAATCTACATTTTATCACGAAAAAGTACCCGGAACGGGCCGGAACGCTGCCCTAATATATAAAATGGCAGCGAAACTCACCTGAAAATGATGCAAGCACACATGAAGAACATTTTGAAATGAGAAAGGTGCACCAATATGCTGACATTAACCCATTACTGCCCAAAATCTACATTTTATCACGAAAAAGTACACGGAACGGGCCGGAACGCTACCCTAATATATAAAACGGCAGCGAAACTCACCTGAAAATGATGCAAGCACACATGAAGAACATTTGGAAATGAGAAAGGTGCACCAATATGCTGTCATTAACCCATTACTGCCCAAAATCTACATTTTATCACGAAAAAAAGTACCCGGAACGGGCCGGAACGCTACCCTAAAATATAAAATGGCAGCGAAACTCACCTGAAAATGATGCAAACACACATGAAGAACATTTTGAAATGAGAAAGGTGCACCAATATGCTGTCATTAACCCATTACTGCCCAAAATCTACATTTTATCACGAAAAAGTACCCGGAACGGGCCGGAACGCTACCCTAAAATATAAAATGGCAGCGAAACTCACCTGAAAATGATGCAAACACACATGGAGAACATTTTGAAATGAGAAAGGTGCACCAATATGCTGTCATTAACCCATTACTGCCCAAAACCTACATTTTATCACGAAAAAGTACCCGGAACGGGTCGGAACGCTACCCTAATATATAAAACGGCAGCGAAACTCACCTGAAAAGGATGCAAGCACACATGAAGAACATTTTGAAATGAGAAATGTGGACGAATATGCTGTCATTAACCCATCACTACCCAAAATGTACATTTTATCACGAAAAAGTACCCGGAACGGGCCGGAACGCTACCCTAATATATAAAACGGCAGCGAAACTCACCTGAAAAGGATGCAAGCACACATGAAGAACATTTTGAAATGAGAAAGGTGCACCAATATGCTGTCATTAACCCAATACTGCCCAAAATCTACATTTTATCACGAAAAAGTACCCGGAACGGGCCGGAACGCTGCCCTAAAATATAAAAAGGGCAGCGAAACTCACCTGAAAATGATGCAAACACACATGAAGAACATTTTGAAATGAGAAAGGTGGACGAATATGCTGTCATTAACACATTACTGCCCAAAATCTACATTTTATCACGAAAAAATACCCGGAACGGGCCGGAACGCTACCCTAAAATATAAAATGGCAGCGAAACTCACCTGAAAATGATGCAAACACACATGAAGAACATTTTGAAATGAGAAAGGTGCACCAATATGCTGTCATTAACCCATTACTGCCCAAAATCTACATTTTATCACGAAAAAGTACCCGGAATGGGCCGGAACGCTACCCTAATATATAAAACGGCAGCGAAACTCACCTGAAAAGGATGCAAGCACACATGAAGAACATTTTGAAATGAGAAAGGTGCACCAATATGCTGTCATTAACCCAATATTGCCCAAAATCTACATTTTATCACGAAAAAGTAGCCGGAACGGGCCGGAACGCTACCCTAAAATATAAAATGGCAGCGAAACTCACCTGAAAATGATGCAAACACACATGGAGAACATTTTGAAATGAGAAAGGTGCACCAATATGCTGTCATTAACCCATTACTGCCCAAAACCTACATTTTATCACGAAAAAGTACCCGGAACGGGTCGGAACGCTAACCTAATATATAAAACGGCAGCGAAACTCACCTGAAAAGGATGCAAGCACACATGAAGAACATTTTGAAATGAGAAATGTGGACGAATATGCTGTCATTAACCCATTACTGCCCAAAATCTACATTTTATCATGAAAAAGTACCCGGAACGGGCCGGAACGCTACCCTAATATATAAAACGGCAGCGAAACTCACCTGAAAAGGATGCAAGCACACATGAAGAACATTTTGAAATGAGAAAGGTGCACCAATATGCTGTCATTAACCCAATACTGCCCAAAATCTACATTTTATCACGAAAAAGTACCCGGAACGGGCCGGAACGCTGCCCTAAAATATAAAATGGCAGCGAAACTCACCTGAAAATGATGCAAACACATATGAAGAACATTTTGAAATGAGAAAGGTGGACGAATATGCTGTCATTAACCCATTACTGCCCAAAATCTACATTTTATCACGAAAAAGTACCCGGAACGGGCCGGAACGCTACCCTAAAATATAAAATGGCAGCGAAACTCACCTGAAAATGATGCAAACACACATGGAGAACATTTTGAAATGAGAAAGGTGCACCAATATGCTGTCATTAACCCATTACTGCCCAAAACCTACATTTTATCACGAAAAAGTACCCGGAACGGGTCGGAACGCTACCCTAATATATAAAACGCAGCGAAACTCACCTGAAAAGGATGCAAGCACACATGAAGAACATTTTGAAATGAGAAAGGTGGACGAATATGCTGTCATTAACCCATTACTGCCCAAAATCTACATTTTATCACGAAAATGTACCCGGAACGGGCCGGAACGCTAACCTAAAATATAAAGTGGCAGCGAAACTCACCTGAAAATGATGCAAACACACATGAAGAACATTTTGAAATGAGAAAGGTGCACCAATATGCTGTCATTAACCCATTACTGCCCAAAATCTACATTTTATCACGAAAAAGTACCCGCAACGGGCCGGAACGCTACCCTAATATATAAAACGGCAGCGAAACTCACCTGAAAATGATGCAAGCACACATGAAGAACATTTTGAAATGAGAAAGGTGGACGAATATGCTGTCATTAACCCATTACTGCCCAAAATCTACATTTTATCACGAAAAAGTACCCGGAACGGGCCGGAACGCTACCCTAAAATATAAAACGGCAGCGAAACTCACCTGAAAAGGATGCAAGCACACATGAAGAACATTTTGAAATGAGAAAGGCGCACCAATATGCTGTCATTAACCCAATACTGCCCAAAATCTACATTTTATCACGAAAAAGTACCCGGAACGGGCCGGAACGCTGCCCTAAAATATAAAATGGCAGCGAAACTCACCTGAAAATGATGCAAGTACACATGAAGAACATTTTGAAATGAGAAAGGTGCACCAATATGCTGACATTAACCCATTACTGCCCAAAATCTACATTTTATCACGAAAAAGTACACGGAACGGGCCAGAACGCTACCCTAATATATAAAACGGCAGCGAACCTCACCTGAAAATGATGCAAGCACACATGAAGAACATTTGGAAATGAGAAAGGTGCACCAATATGCTGTCAGTAACCCATTACTGCCCAAAATCTACATTTTATCACGAAAAAAAGTACCCGGAACGGGCCGGAACGCTACCCTAATATATAAAACGGCAGCGAAACTCACCTGAAAAGGATGCAAGCACACATGAAGAACATTTTGAAATGAGAAAGGTGCACCAATATGCTGTCATTAACCCAATATTGCCCAAAATCTACATTTTATCACGAAAAAGTAGCCGGAACGGGCCAGAACGCTACCCTAAAATATAAAATGGCAGCGAAACTCACCTGAAAATGATGCAAACACACATGGAGAACATTTTGAAATGAGAAAGGTGCACCAATATGCTGTCATTAACCCATTACTGCCCAAAACCTACATTTTATCACGAAAAAGTACCCGGAACGGGTCGGAACGCTAACCTAATATATAAAACGGCAGCGAAACTCACCTGAAAAGGATGCAAGCACACATGAAGAACATTTTGAAATGAGAAATGTGGACGAATATGCTGTCATTAACCCATTACTGCCCAAAATCTACATTTTATCATGAAAAAGTACCCGGAACGGGCCGGAACGCTACCCTAATATATAAAACGGCAGCGAAACTCACCTGAAAAGGATGCAAGCACACATGAAGAACATTTTGAAATGAGAAAGGTGCACCAATATGCTGTCATTAACCCAATACTGCCCAAAATCTACATTTTATCACGAAAAAGTACCCGGAACGGGCCGGAACGCTGCCCTAAAATATAAAATGGCAGCGAAACTCACCTGAAAATGATGCAAACACATATGAAGAACATTTTGAAATGAGAAAGGTGGACGAATATGCTGTCATTAACCCATTACTGCCCAAAATCTACATTTTATCACGAAAAAGTACCCGGAACGGGCCGGAACGCTACCCTAAAATATAAAATGGCAGCGAAACTCACCTGAAAATGATGCAAACACACATGGAGAACATTTTGAAATGAGAAAGGTGCACCAATATGCTGTCATTAACCCATTACTGCCCAAAACCTACATTTTATCACGAAAAAGTACCCGGAACGGGTCGGAACGCTACCCTAATATATAAAACGCAGCGAAACTCACCTGAAAAGGATGCAAGCACACATGAAGAACATTTTGAAATGAGAAAGGTGGACGAATATGCTGTCATTAACCCATTACTGCCCAAAATCTACATTTTATCACGAAAATGTACCCGGAACGGGCCGGAACGCTAACCTAAAATATAAAGTGGCAGCGAAACTCACCTGAAAATGATGCAAACACACATGAAGAACATTTTGAAATGAGAAAGGTGCACCAATATGCTGTCATTAACCCATTACTGCCCAAAATCTACATTTTATCACGAAAAAGTACCCGCAACGGGCCGGAACGCTACCCTAATATATAAAACGGCAGCGAAACTCACCTGAAAATGATGCAAGCACACATGAAGAACATTTTGAAATGAGAAAGGTGGACGAATATGCTGTCATTAACCCATTACTGCCCAAAATCTACATTTTATCACGAAAAAGTACCCGGAACGGGCCGGAACGCTACCCTAAAATATAAAACGGCAGCGAAACTCACCTGAAAAGGATGCAAGCACACATGAAGAACATTTTGAAATGAGAAAGGCGCACCAATATGCTGTCATTAACCCAATACTGCCCAAAATCTACATTTTATCACGAAAAAGTACCCGGAACGGGCCGGAACGCTGCCCTAAAATATAAAATGGCAGCGAAACTCACCTGAAAATGATGCAAGTACACATGAAGAACATTTTGAAATGAGAAAGGTGCACCAATATGCTGACATTAACCCATTACTGCCCAAAATCTACATTTTATCACGAAAAAGTACACGGAACGGGCCAGAACGCTACCCTAATATATAAAACGGCAGCGAACCTCACCTGAAAATGATGCAAGCACACATGAAGAACATTTGGAAATGAGAAAGGTGCACCAATATGCTGTCAGTAACCCATTACTGCCCAAAATCTACATTTTATCACGAAAAAAAGTACCCGGAACGGGCCGGAACGCTACCCTAATATATAAAACGGCAGCGAAACTCACCTGAAAAGGATGCAAGCACACATGAAGAACATTTTGAAATGAGAAAGGTGCACCAATATGCTGTCATTAACCCAATATTGCCCAAAATCTACATTTTATCACGAAAAAGTAGCCGGAACGGGCCAGAACGCTACCCTAAAATATAAAATGGCAGCGAAACTCACCTGAAAATGATGCAAACACACATGGAGAACATTTTGAAATGAGAAAGGTGCACCAATATGCTGTCATTAACCCATTACTGCCCAAAACCTACATTTTATCACGAAAAAGTACCCGGAACGGGTCGGAACGCTAACCTAATATATAAAACGGCAGCGAAACTCACCTGAAAAGGATGCAAGCACACATGAAGAACATTTTGAAATGAGAAATGTGGACGAATATGCTGTCATTAACCCATTACTGCCCAAAATCTACATTTTATCACGAAAAAGTAGCCGGAACGGGCCAGAACGCTACCCTAAAATATAAAATGGCAGCGAAACTCACCTGAAAATGATGCAAACACACATGGAGAACATTTTGAAATGAGAAAGGTGCACCAATATGCTGTCATTAACCCATTACTGCCCAAAACCTACATTTTATCACGAAAAAGTACCCGGAACGGGTCGGAACGCTAACCTAATATATAAAACGGCAGCGAAACTCACCTGAAAAGGATGCAAGCACACATGAAGAACATTTTGAAATGAGAAATGTGGACGAATATGCTGTCATTAACCCATTACTGCCCAAAATCTACATTTTATCATGAAAAAGTACCCGGAACGGGCCGGAACGCTACCCTAATATATAAAACGGCAGCGAAACTCACCTGAAAAGGATGCAAGCACACATGAAGAACATTTTGAAATGAGAAAGGTGCACCAATATGCTGCCATTAACCCAATACTGCCCAAAATCTACATTTTATCACGAAAAAGTACCCGGAACGGGCCGGAACGCTGCCCTAAAATATAAAATGGCAGCGAAACTCACCTGAAAATGATGCAAACACATATGAAGAACATTTTGAAATGAGAAAGGTGGACGAATATGCTGTCATTAACCCATTACTGCCCAAAATCTACATTTTATCACGAAAAAGTACCCGGAACGGGCCGGAACGCTACCCTAAAATATAAAATGGCAGCGAAACTCACCTGAAAATGATGCAAACACACATGGAGAACATTTTGAAATGAGAAAGGTGCACCAATATGCTGTCATTAACCCATTACTGCCCAAAACCTACATTTTATCACGAAAAAGTACCCGGAACGGGTCGGAACGCTACCCTAATATATAAAACGGCAGCGAAACTCACCTGAAAAGGATGCAAGCACACATGAAGAACATTTTGAAATGAGAAAGGTGGACAAATATGCTGTCATTAACCCATTACTGCCCAAAATCTACATTTTATCACGAAAAAGTACCCGGAACGGGCCGGAACGCTAACCTAAAATATAAAGTGGCAGCGAAACTCACCTGAAAATGATGCAAACACACATGAAGAACATTTTGAAATGAGAAAGGTGCACCAATATGCTGTCATTAACCCATTACTGCCCACAATCTACATTTTATCACGAAAAAGTACCCGCAACGGGCCGGAACGCTACCCTAATATATAAAACGGCAGCGAAACTCACCTGAAAATGATGCAAGCACACATGAAGAACATTTTGAAATGAGAAAGGTGGACGAATATGCTGTCATTAACCCATTACTGCCCAAAATCTACATTTTATCACGAAAAAGTACCCGGAACGGGCCGGAACGCTACCCTAAAATATAAAACGGCAGCGAAACTCACCTGAAAAGGATGCAAGCACACATGAAGAACATTTTGAAATGAGAAAGGCGCACCAATATGCTGTCATTAACCCAATACTGCCCAAAATCTACATTTTATCACGAAAAAGTACCCGGAACGGGCCGGAACGCTGCCCTAAAATATAAAATGGCAGCGAAACTCACCTGAAAATGATGCAAGTACACATGAAGAACATTTTGAAATGAGAAAGGTGCACCAATATGCTGACATTAACCCATTACTGCCCAAAATCTACATTTTATCACGAAAAAGTACACGGAACGGGCCAGAACGCTACCCTAATATATAAAACGGCAGCGAACCTCACCTGAAAATGATGCAAGCACACATGAAGAACATTTGGAAATGAGAAAGGTGCACCAATATGCTGTCAGTAACCCATTACTGCCCAAAATCTACATTTTATCACGAAAAAAAGTACCCGGAACGGGCCGGAACGCTACCCTAAAATATAAAATGGCAGCGAAACTCACCTGAAAATGATGCAAACACACATGAAGAACATTTTGAAATGAGAAAGGTGGACGAATATGCTGTCATTAACCCATTACTGCCCAAAATCTACATTTTATCACAAAAAAGTACCCGGAACGGGCCGGAACGCTACCCTAAAATATAAAATGGCAGCGAAACTCACCTGAAAATGATGCAAACACACATGAAGAACATTTTGAAATGAGAAAGGTGCACCAATATGCTGTCATTAACCCCTTACTGCCCAAAATCTACATTTTATCACGAAAAAGTACCCGCAACGGGCCGGAAAGCTACTCTAATATATAAAATGGCAGCGAAACTCACCTGAAAATGATGCAAACACACATGGAGAACATTTTGAAATGAGAAAGGTGCACCAATATGCTGTCATTAACCCATTACTCACAAACATGGTCTATAGTGATTTGTCTGCCAGTACCTGGATATATGGAGTAGAACTTGTCAGTTAAAGGTATGAGGGTATGCTGTATGGTAGAAGAGCACAGTCTTATCACAGAAGCATTAGCCGATGGCTGTTCAGGCAAGGCTGCCCTGGAGTTCTTCAGGATGAGGGACACGTGATTCGCTCATGGCCCAATCCAGGAGTTGCAGGCGGACCAGGGTGTGCAGGGGTGAAGGTCAGGGAGGGACTGGGAAAGGACCAAACAAGCAAAAAAACACTAAGACGAAATGAAAGTGGAGGGATGGGGGACAGTAAGAGGAAACACAAGAGCAGGGGCACTCACCAGCAGTGTCTGGTAGGGCTGCGCAAGTGGAATCAAGTGGGTGAGGGGAGCACATTCAAAGGAGAAGACTCTCCGCTCTTCGCTACCTGTTGGGACAAGTGACTCGCTCAGTATAACTTGGCTAGTGCTGTGGATATGCTTATGTTTATATACATTCCACTGCACAAGTGGAAGGCACAGGCAGAGGAGTGCAACTTTGTGTGACAAGTTTGTAAGATGGGGCATTGGGTATGACTGCAATGAATACCCAAATTCAGCAATGGCACTAAGTACAATTCACCAGTGTCACTTACCACCCTCAGTGTAATAAATCAGCAAAGGCGAGAGACATTAGTACTTGTATGTTAGCATAGATTTTATAACATTTAACCAAATGTAAATACATGAAATAACATTGTAAATGAGATACTATAACATGGTTTCAAGCTACCAATAAGACATGTATGGATGAGCTCTCTTTCACAATATATGCCATCCCTTTCTTCAAACTCTTGACCAAGCCACCTGAGAGCCTTGGAAGATCATCTCACTTGTAGGATGTCAGTAAAACCTGCCTTCTATTCCTGTTAATCTAGCACACGAGACAAGCAGATTGTGTTGCCTGAACCAGCTGCATCTGGCAAATGTTGTGCTAACAAGTCACATAAAACTTAACATAAAATGTCTTTCAAAGGTTGTCCATAAACTTTGATGCAGTGTGAGTGTCATATTTTATTGGTCTTTTGGTAGACATCTGTGTGTATTTGAAGAGATTTATTCTGTTTTTTCAAATACATAGTGCTTCCCTAAATGCACTTCGGACATTTGTACAGACCACTAGGGAAATGAGCTAGGTCAAGGTAAGACAAATGATACCAGTCCTGGCATAGTCCCTGGCAGAGTATCATTTTTGATTTTTTTTTTTTTTTTTACAGTTTACCCATGAAACAGAGGAACCAAGTTGCTGTGTAATAGTCATCTAATGCTGTAGATAAGAATTCAACAGTGGATGTTGCCTCTTTTGGAGGATTCCTTGAAAAAGGTGTATTAAAATATTTCTTAATATTCTGCTTAATCTCTTTTTTTGCTCTGCAATATTTTTGTTTCTTCAACTGTGATTTTGGGAGAAAGGATTTTCCACTAATTATTTCCATAGCTATCCACTGCCGCACAGCAGTCATGTCTGCAGGGAATGGTACAAGTGACCCACTACACAATGTATGTGCAAATAAGCAGAGAAATAGTCCACAACTGGATGAATCATGCTGAGGTGGTACATCATGAGGAGCATGGATTGTCCACTTAGACCAGTCAATTGTGGATGCCACCTGCATGTCCATGAATGTTTGTAGTATGTTTATGTACTTTGTGTAGAGGGTTTTATTGGAGTCTAAATATAGAATAATCTTCCACTTCATGAACACCAGCATAAGTACCCAGTGTGTATTTTGCACATTTGTGGGGATGATCCAGATGTCCTTTGCCATAATATCTGATTTGATGCCAAACTCGTGAACACTTGAAGAGTATCCACGTAAGTCAATGGAATGAATTATGAATGGACTGAAAACACTCACACGTACATCACATTCAGTGACATGTTTTAGAGAAGCTCTAGTAAGCAAGAAGCCTTCAATGACTGTGTCAACCAGCCAGTTATCACCTAAGAGAGATTTCATGTCTTCAACATTGATGTAAATAGTTTGAACTAGGACACCCTGCATGCGTGGATAATCTGGTATTAAGTCCCATGGAAGGGGCACCGTTTTATTTGTTTGTTTAGGTGAGCTTGACCGCTGCGGTACACCCAGATCATACTCGTCTACCAGAAAAGAGGTAAAATGTTCTTTCCTGGGAACATTCTCATATGGGTTCAATTGTTTAGTATGTTTATTTTTTGCTTTAATGTCTTCCTGAGTGTCATCAAATTTAGTTTCACCCATCAGAATAGAATCCATTGCGGCTACAGTCTGCAGCTCATCTTTCTGTCTAATTCTTTTCCTTCCAGATTTGCCTTTTCTGACATTCATCCTGACCTTTTTCAGAGAATACACTATTCTTTTCTTACCTGAACTCTTACCAATTGACTTCTGTGCAGCCAGAATGTGGTAGCATGTTCGTGAACTGTTGCAAGAGCATGTTTCAACTGGGAATAACTTTACCACATACTTTTTGTCTCGTAATCCGGTAACTATGAAACATCCAGACTGTGCCTGAAGAAATACTCTGTTTTGCTTAACTATCAAGTCTGCTAGGCCTTCCATTGCATTTGATTTGCGCTCATCACCTTTTGATATTGTTACAGGTTCTTCATCATAGTGACCCTTCTTTATAAAGTCCACTATCTTTTCCACAGGTATGTAATCAAATGGGAATTCAATATCACCAGAATTAAGTTGTTTGCCAGCATGCCTGTTTGACAGGTGATAATTCCCCATACCACACTGTCCTCTCAACACTTCCTTTAGATAAAATGTTTGCAAAAAGTAGATTGCCAATACCATTTCATCCATGTGAACCTCTTTGTGCTTAGTCAGTCTTTTCATCACTGCATTCATGCTTTCTGACACATTAGTCGTAACTCCACTGGTTTTCCTATAAATGCCAACTGTTTCCAAGACCCATCTGCCTGCCTTTGTCAAGATGTCTTTGCTCAGTTTTTCCTCAAAATATTTCACAAAAGAAGCACTCCATGTGGCCCTTAGTTTTTCCAACAATGTTAGAAAGTCTTCTTCAGTTTTGCAGTCTAAGAGCTGTAGAATATTATTGGTGTACACTTTTCTGTCTGCTTTTCCTCCTTCATGACCTGAAACCCAGAATTCCACGTCTTTCAGTATGTGGTTCCAACAAACCACATGCTTGCATCTTGGAATAATATTCTCTACAGATTTCACAATAGCAGCTTCTCTGTCTGTTACTATAGTAATGGAACTCTGGTTAATTTGAGGCATACGCTTTGCTACAAAAGAAAAAAATGTTTCATGGACAATCGTTGTGCGTTTATCATGAATCAGTACAAAGGCAGGGATTGCAGGATTTTCCTCAAACAATGAACATTGAAATATTAGTGGAGAGAGGTAAAAATCACCTAATTGAAATGTTGTGTCATATGAAATTAGGGTTCTTGAATTCAACTTCATCACTTCCTCAAAAATATTGATAATGTCTGGAAGAGCCAAAGTTACAATAAGTTCGGGAACAAGAGAGTAATGGCATACAAACCCTTCCAGTGCATAGTGAAGCTCGAAGATGTTATATAAATCATCATGACTGATACTACATTTCTGTTTCCCATACTTAAGTTTATTTTTTATTTGCTCTGTATTTTTCAGCACTGTAACTCTCATGTGGGTAGGGGAAGCATCGCATTCTGCAATTATTTTCTGGTAAATTGAAGTTGGACCTAAATCTTTATTTTCAGCAATTTCTATCAGCACAGATGGCATTGTGTGAACATGAGCTCTTAAGGGGTATTTTCTCATATTTCCATGAGGCATGCATGGCTCAGGTGTTTTGTCTTCACCTAGATAATGGACAATCACTTTTTCAACACTTCCATCAAGAACTTCATAGCCATATCTGTAAAATGTAACTTCCTCTCTACCAATTAATCTTTGGAAGTAGGTCTTCCACACCAGAGGACTGGCCCTCGGCAGAGCATGCCTTCCTTTCTGAATCCATTTATACTGATCACATCTCCAATCATCTTTTCTATGCTTTTGTCCTTCATAACTGTATAGGAACACCTGACCATTTTCTGGATTAGTTGCCGGAAGTGTGGAAATATTGCCTTTTAGGTGATGCCTTAAAATGTTGAATACTTCTTGTGGTGAAAGCGGCGTTTGTTTGTTCATATAAACTATGCTGCACATTCTGGAGGATAAAGTAAAAATATGAATTAAATTAAAAATGAACACTGTTTCCCTCACACCCTAAGATCATTACAAATACGCAGGCAGTGGGTTTGTTACTCAAGAAGGGACACAGTGATAAGGGATGATGTCGGGACATAGTGATAAAGGAAGCATGTCTGGACTTAGTGGCCTATTCTGATGGAGGTGTAATTATGCTAGAGGTGTAATTCATGGGTGAATTCCCCATTCGGAATGTACACCTGTTTTTTACACCTGTTTCCTATCTTTATAATGGGCCTATTCTGCTAGAGGTGTAATATCCCCATGGGGTTGTTCCACCTCTAGCAGAATAGGTCCCATTATAAAGATAGAAAACTGGTGTAAAAGCAAATGTACATTCCGAATCAGGAATTCACTCATGAATTACAACCCAGGCAGAATATGGCCCTAAGGGCCATGGATGTGTTACACCTCTAGCAGAATTGGGCCCTAAATTCCACACTATATCATAAAATGGGTCTCTATGTGCTGATAACCAGTAACCTGTGTGTATCAATGGGGTAAACACCATGGGCCTCATTACGACCTAGGCGGAGGACCATGGTGCTATTAGCACCATGGTCCATGCCGGTGTCCGCCATGGCGGAATGGGGAATTACCACCCCATTCCGAGGTTGGTGGGGCGGTAATTCCCCATGCTGCCATGGCCCTTCCCCATTCCCATTTTTGACCCATAGGGCTCAATGGGAATGGGGAAGGCGCTAATTACAGTACCGCAAATTGCGGTACCGTAATTAGCACCAAGGTCCCTTTGCGGGTGCCTACTTTAACGGCTGTGAAAACCAGCCGTTAAGGTCGGGTCCCGCAAAGGGACCTCGTAATTAGGCGCTAAGTGTTTAACGGCGCCGCAGCCTTTTACGGCGCCGTTAAACACTTAGCGCCAGGGTCGTAATGAGGCCCCATATCTTCATCAGCCTCACTAGAAGCCCTTCACACTGATTCCTCTAACTTTCCCTACTCTTACTGATTATCCTAAAAGGATGGCAGAATGGGTAGCAGGATGGCAGGATGGGAGGTCTTATGATCAGTAAAGACACGCCATCCACCTCTCTCCACAATTACTTAATCTCATTTTCTTTTGAGTATGTTTGTATTCAGCTCCTTGCTCCACCTCCTCTTGCATAATTCTCATCTATTGACCTCTTTGAGGCTTCAATCTCTCTTTTCCAATGACTTAGACCTCTTAATCAAATCTCTGACACTGAACACCTGTCAATTCAACCTGCCGTAAACATGACTACAGCCACTGTCTTCACCTTGACTCCTCATACTCTGACCATTTTCTGGTCACCCTCCACAATCAGTCGGCCCAATTTTTCTGAAACTCACTGGACTAAATAACTCCTCATCTGAATAAAGTCAGGCCCTTCCTTTAGGTGCTCTTTCCATCTGTTACCAACTCCAGTGAGAAGGCCTTCCCAGATTTTAACCTAGCACTAGTGCTCTCGTTGAGTACCATTATCCCTCTTGCCTGTGCATTGAACCTTGGATTTCCCCAACCATCCAGCATCTCAGAACCTATTGTGAGGGGTAAGAAATGTGAGGCCGACAACTTTGTAAAGAGTTTTCAACTTTAGCATTTTATTAAATAAAAAGGTAGGATAAACACCACTCTATCCCTACCCTGACAAGGATTTTCCTGCCTAGAATAAACTAAAGAAAATACTCTTACAAAAGGATATCTGTCCCTCACACTTGTATACTCAATAAATCAATAAGGAAATGTATGGCAGTTTAATCCAACAATTATATATAACATAAAACCACATCACAATGTGGCCACTGCCTCTTCTCATAACCTGGGTTAATTCCCCTTCCCCAGGTTTGAGCAAGGATTTGCTCTACAGTTCAAAAGAAATCAGGAAATTCTGTTTTGCCACAAAGTTCCAACACAGTTCTTTCGGATTCAAAACTTGATAATAAAAAGTTTAGTTGTATCAACAATGTACGAAAAGAAGTGATAGGTTCCAACTTCTCCTGGAGTAAGAACAGGATTTAAATTCATCTCCTTCAAGTAAACAAACACTGTCTTTGTCAGGATGATATGCCATTGTGTCGGGAGGATAGCTCTGGGGCAACGTGCTCGCCTTGGTAGCAAGACGACGCGGAGCAACACAGGTTCGATGCCCGGGTCCGCGCTTAGAAATCTCTGGGTATTAAGCATGTTATAAATAAACAATTACAATTGTGGGTGACTTTAATCTTAAGGTCAATGAGGTGGAGAACTTTAAGATTCAAAGCTTTCTGTCCTCTATGAAAGAACTCTCCCTCCCCCAGCAGGTTCATGAACAGACCCATTCCTTAGGTAACACCTTGGACCTGATTTTCTCAGCAGATGCTGAGATCACTCTTTTTGTGGCCTTTCAAATCCTGTGGTCTGATCATTTATTTGTTCCCTTCCCCTGGGGCATTAAGGGCCCGCCATCTGCTCCACCAGCCAAATTAGTCCAGCGGCGTGGATGGCGCTCAGTATCTAAATCTGATATGACCTCTTTGATACTTGCCCGACTTTCAGGGCTGTCCCCTGTGGACATGAATTCTTTAACTAGTACTCTGACTGCAGTTGCAGGCAGCCTTGCTCAGCTCAAGACATCTAGGCTATCTTCACGCCCCTCTCAGCAGTGGTTCATGGACAAGCTGCGTGCCCTTCGCCTACAATGCAGGCAGATGGAGCAAAAGTGGAGGCACTCTTATACCCCCAGGAAAAAGTTTGCCTTGTCTCTGGTCACCTCCCAGTATCACCTAGCCATTTCATGTGCCAAACGTGTCTACGTTGCATCTATTATTGAAACTTCTGTGAATCACCCCAGGGAGTTGTTCAAAGTGGTTCGTAATCTCTCTACTAGCTTACCGGTTCCTCTTCCCTCCTCTCAGGCCCTCTGTAATTCCTTGTCCACATGTTTTATGGATGAAATCATTTCTATTCAATCGAATATTGCTGTTACTCACCTTCCTTCTGAGGCTGATATTTACATGATATGATATTTTATTTGTATTGCGCCAATACACAATTGTTTCAGAGCGCAACGAGGCAAGGGAGGGGAAACAAGGGAGGACAGAACAACGATCTTACTAGGCCCAGTGACATTAAGAACGTGCGAGTGCAGGGGAGAGGGAAGGGGGAAGTGCGAGGGGCAGGGGAAGAGTGGAAAGTGCTGAACACGTGATAGAACAACAGGTAGTGTGCCCAGTAGGTGGTAAGTGCGAAAATAAGGTGTAAACAACGGGTGTATTATAAGTGCTCGAAGGGGACTGTAGGGTAGCAGATACAGACCCAAGTGCAAGGGTTGTCAGGAGGCAGTGCGGGTGTGTGGCTGGGAGGGCAGGGATCTGGGCCCGATATCAGAGGGTAACCAGGTGCCCGGTGCCAAAGCAGACAGTTTAGCAGGGGAGAGGAAGAGCGAAGGCAGAAGCAAAGAGGAAGGTCTTGAGGTGCTTCCGGAACCAGAGATGGTTCTCCTCAAGTTTCAGAGAGGCAGGGAGGCTGTTCCAGATGTATGCCCCAGCAGAGGAAAGGGATCTACCCCCAACTTGTTGCTTGGAGAAGCGACTGATCCTGAGGGAGTTGGAGGTGAAGGAGCGAAGAGCTCAAGTAGGAAGGTATTTACAGAGGGAGAGTTCAAGGTATTGCGGAACCAGGCACCAGAAAGCCTTGTGGACAATGCAAAGGGTCTTGAATTTAATCCTTGCAGACGCTGGGAGCCAATGAAGGGATTTCAGGGCTGTAGAGATACGATCGCAGGGCTTGAGGCCAAGGACAAGTCTCACAGTCCTGTTCTGGATGAGCTGCAGAGGGCGGAGAGTGGTTGCAGGCAGATTGACAAAGAGGCTGTTGCAATAGTCCAGCCTAGAGAGAACCAGAGCTCTGGAAACAGTGAGCTAATAGGGGAAGGAGAGGCAAAGAAGAATACCTCTGAGGAGGTGCAGTTGGTAGTTAGACTTTTTTTGAGACGTCAGAGATGTGTGGAGAAAAGGAAAGCGTGGAGTCGAAGATGACCCAGAGGTTCTTAGCCTCGCAAGTGGGAGCAGGGAGAGGGCCAAGGGAGGCCGGCCAGAGAGTGACAGGAAAGGAAGGTGCAGGTGTGCCGATGAGGAGGATCTCTGTCTTACTGGCATTAAGGAAGAGGCTGTTGGCGGCGCACCACACCTGGATTGCAGACACACAGTCAGAGATGAGAGAGGGAGAAGAGGTGGCAGAGGGGAGCCTGAAAACAAGTTGGTTGTCATCCACATAGCACTGAAAGTTTCAGCAGAGAGCAGAAATGCAGTGGGCTAGCGGTGCCAGGTATTGGTTGAAAAGCCAAGGAGAGAGGTTAGACCCCTGGGGAACGCCACAGGTAGAAAGTGAGATAGAGGAAAGGAAGGACCCAAGTTGGACCTAGGAGGGTCGGTTGGAGAGAAAGGGTGTCAGCCAGACCAGGGCCTGATCAGTGATACCAAGCTTATCACGGAGGCGATTGAGCAGGATGACATGGTTGACCATGTGAAAGGCAGAAGAAAGATCGAGTAGGATGAGGACAGATGGGATATTAGAATGAAGGGTGGAGAGCAGGTCTTCACGGATGTTCAGGAGAGCACTTTCCATGCTTCTGGCAGCTCTGAAGCCAGACTGATGGTCATGGAGACAACCAACAGAATCGGAGTGAAGATTAAGCTGGGAGATGGCCAGCTTTTCCAGGAGTTTGCCCAGGAAAGGAGTGATAGAGATCGGGTGATAGTTAGCCGGGTAATAGGGGTCGGCTATGGGTTTCTTGAGAAGAGGGTGCACAAGAGAGTGCTTCAGAGGGGAGGGGAAGGCTACAGAGGCGAAGGAGTGGTTGCAGAAGTCGGCCAGAGCAGGAGCAAGGGTGTCGATGTGGTCTTTGATGGTTTTGGATGAACAGGAAATAACCTGTTTTGACGATACTTTCATAGATTGGACTTTCTGGAAATCTCTTCAAGGGAGAACAGAGGAAAAAATGAGAAAGAAGGAGGAGAGGCGGCTGCAGGGGGGCCAAAGGTAGCAGAGAGAGAAGCGGGAGGAGGAGGAGAGGACGAGAGGGTGGACAGGATGTCCTGGGTTTTGAGATGAAATGAAAGGCAAAGGCCATGCAGATGGCCTCGGAGGCGACAGGAGAGGTAAAGACTGCAGCAGGGTTGGCCAGCTAATTGCAGATTTTAAAGAGTACGGCCAAGTTGTTAGATGCCACAAAGATGCAGGCTTGGATGTGGGCTCCCTTCTTAGTGCGGACAAGGAGCTGGTATTGCCTTTGTAGCAGGCGCAGGCCAGTTTGTCAGAGGATGCACAAGAAGCCCGCCATTTCCTCTCAGCCACCCTACACTTGCGTTTAAGGGTAACTAGGTCAGAGTCATACCAAGAGTTGCACTTGGTTTTGGGCTTCAAGCGGATGTTCATGACAGGGGCAAGAAAATCAAGAGTATCAGAGATAGAAGAGTAGAGCATGGAAAGGGCTGTGTCAGGATGTGAGTCAGCCAGAGGAGGAGGAGGGGGAGAGAAAGTGGAAGTGGAAGCCTCAACTGACACGCTTCATGGGTCGGATGACCGAGAAGGTACATGGCAGTGTTGGAGTTGGCTTGGCCTGATGGGTAGAGAGGGAGAGATGGGAGGAAATGAGAGAGTGATCACTCCAGAAGAGAGGAGTGGTCAGAGGGATAGAGAGGGGGAGGTCTGAAGAGATTAGAGCATCCAGAGTGGGCCCAGCAGAGTGAGTTGGGCCAGAGGGGAGAATAGAAAGAGAGAGAGAGTCACAGAGGTCGCGAAAGCATCCAGATGGATGTTGAAGTCTCCAAGAACGAGGAGTTGAGTAGTTGAGGCCAGGAGGGAGGAAGTGAGGTCCGCCCACTCAGAGAGGAAGGAGGTGATTTGACCAGGTGGCTGATAGATAGTAGCCATGGTAAGTGAGTGGCAAGGAGAGAGAGAAAGCCTCAGACAAGGCATTTGAAAGAGGAGTAGGCCTGCATAGGAATGACAGAGGCAGGAATCCACTCTGGGAAGATCAAGGCTACACCCCCTCCAGAACGGTTGGATCTGGGCATGGAGAGGATCTTACAGTCATCGGGAGGAGAGTGTCAAAGCTTGTGACAATTGACAATGTGACAATTGTGACAAACCTGTGGTGCTCCATGTCGTCTTGCTTGTAAGGCGAGCACGTTGCCCCTGAGCTATCCTCCCGAAATCTTGAGCAATGGTTGTTATATTGGTATTGCCGGGTTTTTAAATACTCTTTTGCTTGGTATTGTTTGTATGCTTTTGTTTGGACTAAAGCTTCACCACAGGGATTTTGGCCCTTCCACCAACTCACATGCTTGCTTGCACAGTCACTTTGGTTTAATAAGTAAAACATTTGTTGGTTTTGTACGGTTCAGTATTCAGAATTGTAATCACTGCTTCTCTCACTCACACGCGAGTGAAACTGCCTGCCGTGGATAGTGTCAGAGCGATCCGGAGTCACTTGCAAGCTGTGAACTCACAAGGTAAGTCGCTCAATCTAGTTCTGCTTGGTGTTCGCAGGTCTTCTGTCATTGTGGCTCCTCGCGGTCAGGCAAACAGCCTCGTCTGGTCCACCTCCGCTCACGCCACTCGAAATTGGAGCTTCCTCCACTCGGCAGAGGCTCAGGTGCAACCCAGCCACCTAAAGCCTTTAACGAGGGTACACTTCCCTTGCTACTTCCTCTTCCTGCTGCGCAACCTCGGCACAACAAGCCTTCAATGGGCAAGCGTCCCGTTCTTACGCTTCCCACTGCGCAACCTCTGCAACAGGAATAGCTTGAGGCAAAGACACTCACAGGACTTGACACCGCTCTTGGCTGCACAATGGTCCCGGCCTCTTCTCTCGTGCCAGCTTCACTTTCCTCTGCAGCCTGCACTGCTTTCTCCTCTCCTGCTGCTCCTGCTGTTCATGTTCTCCCTCTTCCTGCACCTGAGGGGGCTTTTTATGCCTCTCAGTCTCCCTCAGGTGTAGGTCGTTTACACTAATTAGCTGATTGCTCCCACAGCAATATTCCTCTGCATCCCTTTTCCTCGTCCCAGTACTGAAGAATTATGGGACTTGAAGTCCCTGCCAACCAAGTTAGTTTTCCTAACTTCTTCTACCTTACAATAAGCCATTCCAAGATTGGGGGTTCAGAGAAAATTAAACAAGGGAGTTTCTCCTTCCTCCTGGCCTGTTCCCACCCCATGTGATCCTCCCGCAGAACACCACCCCCAGGGTTGGGATCAGGAAGCATCTGCCTTCCCCTGGCCACACGAGAAGGGTCCCAGGTCAAGATTCTGGGGGGAATCACTACTGATTCATCATACTATATGGACATCCATCGCTGCTGTAAAATCCTTTCCCAGGTTCTTTTTGTCGCCTACAAGGAATCACTCCCCATACTCTGTTACATCCTGCACTCTGTCACATCACACTGCTACACCAACCTCATCTCTTCTCTCCATTTTTACCGTCACAAACTATCCAGGACCATCAGTTTTTACCCTTCTTCCCCCGACCTCTCTTCATTCTTTCGTCTCTCACTGCAAAAGGCTTAAAAATCTGTGATCTCACTAGCCTCCTTTCCCTCCCACCCCTCAGTACCTTCTCTCCACTATCCCCCATTCACTCAGATTTTTTCTACACTTCCCATCCTCTGCTCTGCCAACCATTCCTGTGCGCCCACAGACCCCTTCATACCCCAGACCTGGAGCCCCAATCAATGCCTGCGGGCCTTCGCCACCATATTTAAATAAATAAATAAACTTTAAATACATAAAATCCCCTCAACCGTCCTACCAATGAAATGCTAGAAAAACATCACAACTGAAAACACGTCACCATCCACACCGTTGACCAAACAGCAGGAATTCACACAAGGGACCGGCCTCAAACCCCACGGAACGACTGCTGACTACCCATCTCAACCAAACAAAACCACTTTATCACCTAACCAAACCAACACTGAGGCTGCTCGACAGACAAGCAACACTACACCACCGCAAATAGATGGCGCATGAAAATGCACCACCAGTGCCCCAACAAGGAGCACCCCAACCACAAGAACAATACATATGTTTAGACCACCACATTCAAGGTGTGGGAGCGACACCCCCACAAAGGGTATTGGGGTCCCCCAACACACAATGGCAAAGCATACTTGACCAAATGGCAAAAAAACATGTGAGTGCGGGGTCCACCTCCACAGAAACAAACTAATGAGGTAAGCTACACTCAACAACATTTCTCCAGCCACAACCATGAACGCAAATGGCACGGGCACATAATACCTCCCCAAAGTGCTGTGGTGTGCCATGTGCTGGCAGCTAGCAGCCCAGGTGGCTGGCACTACCCTGCCACACAAAACACAAACAAAACTGTCCAACCCCACAAGGTGGTTTGCCAGGCCACCCAGTGAGCACAACACACACCACATACACAAGTAACCCCCAGTAAGTCCATGCCCTATTCTCACGTCCATATTCTGACAGACCTGTGGAGGCAAAAGTTAAATCAACATGCAAGAACAAACCAAATTTCAACTTCCTTCAACTAACAGAGGACATGTCTTTACCAAAATACACCAGACACGTCCCAGATCCACCACAATCCACAACGTACCAATGGACAACTTACACCCAAACAGGCTTCACTTCATATAACACTGTTGATCAATATTCACGGTTCAGCATGGACAGCTCCCTGAAAAATGACAAAGCCCTGACCTAGCTTGTGGAAAACTGCCATATATTGACTTCTTGAATCACCCAGGTCAGCCCCACAACCAAGGCAAAAACCCCAGAGCTCTTCCCAGCGAACAGTCAATTCCTGCTTCCCAGAGACGCAGTCAGGATACAGCATAGTTCCATCCACACCATACCCGGAGCAGCTGTCAAGCTGGTACCTGTGACCCCGACCCCAACACACGTTGGGCCCAACCTCCATCACTGCCAACTTGACTGTTTCAGGTACCAGCTGTTCACTGAGCTGACTGTGCCCACATGGGTCTCCAAACACAGCACCCAGCTGTTTACTATGCTGACAGCACACACACGGCTCTCCTGAAACAACTCCCAGCTCCGGCTCGGATAGCATTCCATGCTGGGCGCCGCACTAGATGTTACCTGCCGCTTTTTCTTTTCAGCAGCATTACCATCAGGACACATCTCCTCCTCTGAGACTCAGTTCAAACCCTTAGAGGCGTGCAGCGGCAAACCGTTGTACAGTGTGTGATGCTGTCCATCCCCTTCAATGGCACATCATTCGACATCCTCAGCCATTAGCCACGTCACAACATCCTCTCTGATTGGCCGCTGAAGCCTCAATGCCATCATTCAAGCCCCAGCCTCCAAACTGCAAGGAGCTCTCAAACACTCTCTCAACATTCCAGAGGCAGGCATTCTACAAGCATTCCACAGCACCCAGGCTCACAACACAGGAACAGGGGAGAAAGCAAGACATAACACATTACACAGAGAAAACAATGAAACAGCTTTCTTCATGATGCACATCTAGGTTTCTCCTAGGAAGAGATGATGTGTCTGATTTTTAAGGGCCCCTTCTTAGGGATTCAAGCTTCCTTGTTTGCATGAAATGTGTTTATAAGCTGCTGAGCCACCTTGAAGGCCTTTTATGATCCTTGCTGTGTCACATACGAGGCTCGGCCCTGTCCACTTGAAGACCTCTTTCCAACCAAGTAGTGAAAAGGCAGGGTGGTCCTACATTTGTCAAAGTTGCTGCAGCAGAGCTTTTCTATAAGAAATGATCTGGTCAGCATGAAGCAATCCATTGTTGCACTCTTATGCTCAAGGCTTGCAGAGAGAAAAAAAACATAAATCTGACCTGTATCTAAACTCAAGGTGATCAGCACAGACAAGATGAAGCTGCAACATTTAAGTGAAGAAGAAACATGTGAAATGTTACCACTTCCTGAAACAAGGATATGGAAGTGATAAAGGAAAACCTGACTATGAACACAACTAAACAGTTACTGCTCCCTCTAGTGTTCAGTAAGGTGTAGTCACCCTCCAGTAATATTTTGAAATATATAATTTCCCTTCATGTCAATCAAATCAAAAGTGTTACAATTCTACCTTTATGTGACTAGAGTATATTTAGGTAGATGAGGATTTTCTAGTACAATATAGATGTCATCACAAAGTCTCTCTTTAAGTTTACTTATTAGCTGCCTTTTTACTGAATTTTGGGCAGTAATGGGTTAATGAAAGCACATTGTTCAACTTTCCCCATTTCCAAAATGTTCTTCACGTGTGTTTGCATCATTTTCAGGTGAGTTTTGCTGCCGTTTTATATATTAGGGTAGCGTTCCGGCCCGTTGCGGGTACTTTTTCGTGTTAAAATGTAGATTTTGGGCAGTAATGGGTTAATGACAGCACATTGTTCATCCTTTGCCATTTCAAAATGTTCTTCATGTGTGTTTGCATCATTTTCAGGTGAGTTTTGCTGCCGTTTTATATATTAGGGTACCGTTCCGGCCCGTTCCGGGTACTTTTTCATGTGAAAATGTAGATTTTGGGCTGTAATGGGTTAATGACAGCATATTGGTGCACCTTTCTCATTTCAAAATGTTCTTCATGTGTGTTTGCATAATTTTCAGGTGATTTGTGCTGCCTTTTTATATGTTAGGGTACCGTTCCGGCCCGTTCCGGGTACTTTTTCGTGTGAAAATGTAGATTTTGGGCAGTAATGGGTTAATGACAGCATATTGGAGCACCTTTCTCATTTCAAAATGTACTTCATGTGTGTTTGCATAATTTTCAGGTGATTTTTGCTGCCATTTTATATGTTAGGGTACCGTTCCGGCCCGTTCCGGGTACTTTTTCGTGATAAAATGTAAATTTTGGGCAATAATGGGTTAATGACAGCATATTGGTGCACCTTTCTCATTTCAACATGTTCTTCATGTGTGTTTGCATCATTTTCAGGTGAGTTTTGCTGCCGTTTTATATATTAGGGTAGCATTCCGGCCCGTTCCGGGTACTTTTTCGTGTTAAAATGTAGATTTTGGGCAGTAATGGGTTAATGACAGCACATTGTTCATCCTTTGTCATTTCAAAATGTTCTTCATGTGTGTTTGCATCATTTTCAGGTGAGTTTTGCTGCCGTTTTATATATTAGGGTACCGTTCCGGCCCGTTCCGGGTACTTTTTCATGTGAAAATGTAGATTTTGGGCTGTAATGGGTTAATGACAGCATATTGGTGCACCTTTCTCATTTCAACATGTTCTTCATGTGTGTTTGCATCATTTTCAGGTGAGTTTTGCTGCCGTTTTATATATTAGGGTAGCGTTCCGGCCCGTTCCGGGTACTTTTTCGTGTTAAAATGTAGATTTTGGGCAGTAATGGGTTAATGACAGCACATTGTTCATCCTTTGCCATTTCAAAATGTTCTTCATGTGTGTTTGCATAATTTTCAGGTGATTTTTGCTGCCTTTTTATATGTTAGGGTACCGTTCCGGCCCGTTCCGGGTACTTTTTCGTATGAAAATGTAGATTTTGGGCAGTAATGGGTTAATGACAGCATATTCGTGCACCTTTCTCATTTCAAAATGTACTTCATGTGTGTTTGCATAATTTTCAGGTGATTTTTGCTGCCATTTTATATGTTAGGGTACCGTTCCGGCCCGTTCCGGGTACTTTTTCGTGATAAAATGTAAATTTTGGGCAATAATGGGTTAATGACAGCATATTGGTGCACCTTTCTCATTTCAACATGTTCTTCATGTGTGTTTGCATCATTTTCAGGTGAGTTTTGCTGCCGTTTTATATATTAGGGTAGCGTTCCGGCCCGTTCCGGGTACTTTTTCGTGTCAAAAAGTAGATTTTGGGCAGTAATGGGTTAATGACAGCACATTGTTCATCCTTTGCCATTTCAAAATGTTCTTCATGTGTGTTTGCATCATTTTCAGGTGCTTTTTGCTGCCATTTTATATGTTAGGGTACCGTTCCGGCCCGTTCCGTTATTTTTTTCGTGTGAAAATATAGATTTTGGGCAGTAATGGGTTAATGACAGCACATTGTTCATCCTTTGCCATTTCAAAATGTTCTTCATGTGTGTTTGCATCATTTTCATGTGAGTTTTGCTGCCGTTTTATATATTAGGGTACCGTTCCGGGCCGTTCCGGGTACTTTTTCGTCTGAAAATTTAGATTTTGGGCAGTAATGGGTTAATGACAGCACATTGTTCAACCTATCCCATTTCCAAAATGTTCTTCATGTGTGTTTGCATCATTTTCAGGAGAGTTTTGCTGCTATTTTATATATTAGGGTACCGTTCCGGCCCGTTCCGGGTACTTTTTCATGTGAAAATGTAGATTTTGGGCAGTAATGGGTTAATATTGGTGCACCTTTCTCATTTCAAAATGTTCTTCATGTGTGTTTGCATTATTTTCAGGTGATTTTTGCTGCCTTTTTATATGTTAGGGTACCGTTCCGGCCCGTTCTGGGTACTTTTTCGTGTGAAAATGTAGATTTTGGGCAGTAATGGGTTAATGACAGCATATTGGTGCACCTTTCTCATTTCAAAATGTTCTTCATGTGTGTTTGCATCATTTTCAGGTGATTTTGGCTGCCTTTTTCTATGTTAGGGTACCGTTCCGGCCCGTTCCGGGTACTTTTTCGTGATAAAATGTAGATTTTGGGCAGTAATGGGTTAATGACAACATATTGGTGCACCTTTCTCATTTCAAAATGTTCTTCATGTGTGTTTGCATAATTTTCAGGTGATTTTTGCTGCCTTTTTATATGTTAGGGTACCGTTCCGGCCCGTTCCGGGTACTTTTTCGTGTGAAAATGTAGATTTTGGGCAGTAATGGGTTAATGACAGCATATTGGTGCACCTTTCTCATTTCAAAATGTTCTTCATGTGTGTTTTCATCATTTTCAGGTGAGTTTCGCTGCCGTTTTATATATTAGGGTAGCGTTCCGGCCCGTTCCAGGCACTTTTTCGTGATAAAATGTAGATTTTGGGCAGTAATGGGTTAATGACAACATATTGGTGCACCTTTCTCATTTCAAAATGTTCTTCATGTGTGTTTGCATCATTTTGAGGTGATTTTGGCTGCCTTTTTATATGTTAGGGTACCGTTCCGGCCCGTTCCGGGTACTTTTTCGTGATAAAATGTAGATTTTGGGCAGTAATGGGTTAATGACAACATATTGGTGCCCCTTTCTCATTTAAAAATGTTCTTCATGTGTGTTTGCATCATTTTGAGGTGATTTTTGCTGCCATTTTATATATTAGGGTACCGTTCCGGCCCGTTCCGGGTACTTTTTCATGTGAAAATGTAGATTTTGGGCAGTAATGGGTTAATATTGGTGCACCTTTCTCATTTCAAAATGTTCTTCATGTGTGTTTGCATTATTTTCAGGTGATTTTTGCTGCCTTTTTATATGTTAGGGTACCGTTCCGGCCCGTTCTGGGTACTTTTTCGTGTGAAAATGTAGATTTTGGGCAGTAATGGGTTAATGACAGCATATTGGTGCACCTTTCTCATTTCAAAATGTTCTTCATGTGTGTTTGCATCATTTTCAGGTGATTTTGGCTGCCTTTTTCTATGTTAGGGTACCGTTCCGGGTACTTTTTCGTGTGAAAATGTAGATTTTGGGCAGTAATGGGTTAATGACAGCATATTGGTGCACCTTTCTCATTTCAAAATGTTCTTCATGTGTGTTTGCATCATTTTCAGGTGATTTTTGCTGCCTTTTTATATGTTAGGGTACCGTTCCGGCCCGTTCCGGGTACTTTTTCGTGTGAAAATGTAGATTTTGGGCAGTAATGGGTTAATGACAACATATTGGTGCACCTTTCTCATTTCAACATGTTCTTCGTGTGTTTGCATAATTTTCAGGTGAGTTTTGCTGCCGTTTTATATATTAGGGTAGCGTTCCGGCCCGTTCCGGGTACTTTTTCGTGTTAAAATGTAGATTTTGGGCAGTAATGGGTTAATGACAGCACATTGTTCATCCTTTGCCATTTCAAAATGTTCTTCATGTGTGTTTGCATCATTTTCAGGTGCTTTTTGCTGCCATTTTATATGTTAGGGTACCGTTCCGGGTTTTTTTTCGTGTGAAAATATAGATTTTGGGCAGTAATGGGTTAATGACAGCACATTGTTCAACCTATCCCATTTCCAAAATGTTCTTCATGTGTGTTTGCATCATTTTCAGGTGAGTTTTGCTGCCATTTTATATATTAGGGTACCGTTCCGGCCCGTTCCGGGTTTTACACCGTTCCGTATATTGCTATCATTGCACTCTGTAAATGCTTCTATACAACGGCCGCATCACTGTATTGCCTGCATCTTCCTTCCGTTCAGCAATCCGTTATCATTAATATACATTAACATGCACTCTTATGACCACGCAGTGCCTCTTAACATTCGTATCTTTGTTTTTTTTTTCCTTGCATCCGGCAGCATTTCGTTTCCGTTTCTTTGTTCATTACCCGTTTTTCTAGTTCAGTTTATTTTCCAGTTATTAATTCATGGTCCTCTTGTGGTCCCTTTTCCTTATTTTTTTTTAGTGTCCTGATATGACATCCTCCTTAGGTCACCACTTATACCCTTTTCCAATGTCCCCGTTTTTCTTATTCCTTCTTTTCCCAACCAGCCATCTTCACATGCGATCCCTTTTCAGCCTTCTTAGCAGTTTCTTCATAAACTTTGTCACTTGTGTTTCTATTTTCTCTTCACACGCGTGGATTAGTGTTCCCCTCAGCGCCAAATGTTATGTACCTGCATCACACATTTGGTTACCTTAAATGATACCCTGAGACAGTTTCTGCATCTATGCTTCTTTATTGCTCCATATAAACTGCCTGCTTCTCTCTCCTTTCCCTTCCATCCCCATTCCAGTTCTATTCCCTTGCATTCCACATTCTGCAAGCCACAACACCCTCTAAGGTCGAGCCATTGCTTTTCCCGAATCCGCCTTGCTTTTCTCAAGACCAGAGCAGCGATTCGGAGTGTTGGGACACGTCCGGATGAAATACCCCGACTTGCCACAATACAAGCAGAGGTTGTTTTTCCTCTTCTTCCCTTTTTCTCCATTTGACAAAGGTCCCCAGATACTCCCTATTTACATGGTTTCCACCTCAGACAGTCGCACTTCAGAACTCCGTCCCCCATCAAAGAGCACAAAAGTTTGTGACCCCGTCTGTTCTCTTCCCCCTTTCCGATGGTCTAACCGAAGTGCCAAGCCAATTAACGCAGCACAAGTCATGGGTGGAGGCTCCACCTGTGCTATTGCATCCTTTAATTCCTCCTTGAGGCCTTGATAAAGCAAAACTGTTTGTTTCAGTTCCGGCCAGTCTGTCTCAATAATAAGTCTATTGAATTGTGTAACAAAAGACACTAGATCCTTAGAACCCTGACATTAGGCTAATAGTTCTTTATCTTGTGCTCAGGACACATTTCACCAATCAAACAACCTTCCAAAATCTGCACTAAACAAATCCTAATCATACAGCATTGGATCGTCCTTCTGGACCAAGGGCATAGCCCATGCCGCTGTATCTCCCGTCAAATACGAAATGACAAATGCTGTCCTGGCTTGTGTGCTTTCAAACGCTGCTGGTTGACGGAGAAAATGTAACCGACATTGCATGAGGATCACCTGGGAGGAGGCAGGCCCGGGATGGAAGGGATTCCGTGGGATGAGACACAGTATTTATCCTTAAAACAGAAGAACCTTTTAAACCTGCTAAAACTTGTAATGGTCTATTGTCACTATGATGTATCTAAACCACATATTAAACCTGTAGATGTGGGCAAAGCTGGGGGAATATCTTAAAAAACACCCAAGGAAGAAAATACCATTTGAGACATCAAAGGATAAAAATCCCTGTTGCTCTCAAAGGTACAGTGAAACGGAATCTATAAATGTTGGCTTAAACCAACTACCTTCCCTTTTACAAGCGAATTCTAGCGATTTATCCTTAAATACCTTTAAGGGAAATAAATATACTTTTAAAAATAAGTTGACAAAAGACCTCATTTTGTTGACTGGCACTGTCAGTTCCATAATCCCAGAATTACTGGAATTAGAAAGGGGGGTTGAAGATCCATGTTGCAACGGTAGTAGTAGAAGTATTCAGCCTATAAAAGCTAATTACCCACACCTGAGGAAGCCAGAGAGGCTTAAAAAGCTGTCTCAGGTGCAGGCCGTTAGATGGAGCTGTGGCTGGCATGTATGCCTAAGCAGTAGTAGAAAGAAGAACAAAGCACAGTGTTGGCAATCCAGGCAGAAGTGGGAGAACCGAAGGGACAACAGGGATTTTGATCAAGCCGATTTCCACTGCCTGTCCTGAGAGGGTCCTGTTCCCCCAAACTCTGAAGTGCAGAGGTTACACAGCGGAAAGCATGAAGGAAAACTGATTTTTCCCAATGTGAACCTAATTGCAGAGATTGTGCAGGAAGCGTGCTGGAGACAGTTTCTAGAAGGTGCTGTGACGCTGAGAGTCTCAGGGGCGAGAAGGGCTATTTAATAAGGGTGTGGGTCCAAACAGAAGCCAGTAATCGTAGAAGCACTGCAGCATGCAAACAAAGGAATACAGAAGCCAGTTAAGCTTACCAAGCTTTCTGATCCCTTGCGCGAACAATTGCAGGCAACAGTATCCAAATAGAAACACTTTCATGCCAGTAAAAGCGATATGAAACTGACCATTGATTGTCACTTGCATATAAGCAAACATTATTTCTTTCACTCGCATAAGAGAGAAACACAGTGAAACCTAACTGAATATTAAACTTGCTGAAAATACACGTGTGCTTAAAAAACAATTCTGAGATGAAGGGTAATCTCTGAATCAATTGTAAAGCAGTAGAAAACAATATAACAAAAGTGAAGTGACTGAACATTAACATTACAAGTTATAGAGAGCAAGCACTGCCCAAGCCAAGAGTGAACCAAGTGTTTCTTCCGCCAGGAGTGAAACCAGCCTTTCCCAAAGCCAAAGAGTGGTGCAAGCATTGCCAACAGTTAAACAGAATACCAGTATTGCCCAAGCCAAGAGTGCTCAAGCATTATCTGAAGCCAAAAGAGACTGATAACGTTTATGAATAAACTATCTTGGTTGACAGAATGCAAAGAGGTAAATGCAAGGTTGGGGAAAGGGAAACATGCTGCTTGTGATTATTCTTTAAAAGCTGATACAACCTACATTGCCAAAGCCAATGTATCATTGGGTTGTTGTTGTTGCAAACAGAAAAGAGTGGCTAAGAGGCTGCCCTTCTTGGAAAATGAATGTTCACAAGAAGAGTGCCTTGCTTACTTGAAGGTGTTGAAGTACACTACAGTGAATCTTGTCATATGTGAACAATTGTTAAGTCACAAAGATACAAAGTACTGAAGCTGTGGTGGTGCTGCTTCTGGTTGTCAGTAGATTACACCACCACCTACCACCATAAAAGACCTGCAGAGGTTTATAGGACTAAGCAATTATTGTAGATCTTTTAAAACAATCTAGGCAGAATGAACCATTGCCCTGGTCCTGTCAAAGTGAGTGCTTTTCAGCAGTTAAAACAGGCTGTTGCCTCAGCACCAGTGTTAGCATTGCCCGATTATACCAAAATGTTCTACCTACTCTCTCACCCCAATGACCATGTGATGACAACAGTCCTTACACAAAAAGCACTTTAGGTCATAAACATGTGGATGTTATTGTGGAACATTGTGTAAGAAACTCATGGTGGCAACAGTAAAGATGATCGCAGTTCAAGGGTGTTTATTAAACTGTATAACGGGTGAGAAAAACACCTAATCTAAACCTAAATCTAAGATGGGAGCAAGCTACGACCTTCAAATATTAATAAAGAAGTCCTAGTGGCGTCTTGTCAAATAAAAAGGGCCTATACTAAAAAAAAAAATTGCCAATCCTTACAACGAAGTTACAAAATAATGTGGGTTAATGTTCTCAAGAAAAGAAAGAAGTGTTCACCAAATGATAAGTCAGGATGGTATAGCTGCATCTCCCTTCCCCACGTTTTTATCATGGGACAAGTCAGGACCTTTGAACACAACACACTGCTGGGCCTCACCAGCACAAGGTTATAGTTCCTTTCAACAATGCCAGGACCTTCCTGGGGCCAAGTCTCTTTCCTGCAGAAGTCTCTTGACTTAGAAGGCCGGCTGTACTAAAAACAAACAAAAGTTCCTTCTGCAATCTTTTCATGTTGGGTGACTGCTCTTTGTCTCTTGGATCTGTAAAGGAGCAGCTGAAGGCCTCTGCAGGAAGTCCCACCCCCTACATGTTGGAAGCATGAGATTGTACCTTGCTCGACACCAGCAGTTGTGACGAAACCATAGCAAATATTCGAAAGAAGATACCCTCTGAAAAAACCCTATCAGATTTATTCCCGAAGAGATGATAATCTGAGGGAGGAACTCTCCAAAGGAATATGAGAAAGAGCGAAAGAGGAGCTGGTGATGTCACAAAAGACGAGAGTGACACCCTAAGAAGATTGGTTGAAGAGAATACATGGACCTTACAGAAACCGATGACGAAGTTAAGAATCGAGTAAACTTTCATATGCGAAAAGAAGATTGCAGGTGTGTGACGCACTGCAGAAAATGCAAGCCGTTCAATAACTGTACAGATGCAGCAATGCAAGTAGATTAAGTAATCTTAGAGTAGTGAATAGACTGCAGGTGGAGCCGCCATTATATAGAAGTTGGACATCAGTTTCATTAATTTAAGCCTGGATCCAGTGCTCCAGATAAGATTCTGAGGTTCTGGAGTATTTTACGCATGATTTTTCAAATTAGAGTGTAAATGCAATTTCAAGAGAGTAAAAATTAGTTTTCTCCTCTGCAAGAGAGTAAAACTTATCCAACACATACGTTATGGGCATGAACACATTTTAAAAGGGTGCATGCTTTATTGTGTTGCTCGCTTAGCTGTCACAGATTTGGTCTTTCAGTTGGAAATTCACCATCATGCATAAGAAGGCTATGCTGCTGACAAAAGAAATGCTACATTGCCATCTAGTGGTGGAAAGTATGTTTTTTAATGAATAAATCAAAGCGTACACAGTACGCAGTACAAAATTAAATGGTTCGTATTTGCCATATTTACATGCGTAAAAGGGCAAGATACGCACGTTAACTGGTAGGCTGCCCGGATCTATGGCAAGAACAGGCTGAGAGCTGTGTCGCAGCAAGAATTAGCTGAGATCGTGGACACGAGTGGCAAGGCTGTCTGGCCTGGTACCAAAGATGAAGCAAGCCAAGGCTGGTAATCTATTCTCAAAGGCAGTAACATGAGAAGCTGAATCATCCTTTGTTAAGGTGCAAAGAAAGAACAACATGCGTGCCAAGTTTTATTCATTTAAGACATTTAAATGCTGAAAAATGGTTCAAATCGTGATCTCCTGTCACCTGAGCCAAGGATGGAAATAGAGTTGAGCATGGAGTTCCAGAACTAGGATAGTGCATGCTCGCACTCCCTTCTATTTCCAGAGACAAGAATATTCTGCAAGGCCAAGTTCAAACACAATCTTCCTGACAGAAGGCATGGGTGATGAGAGAAGTTGGGCTAATTGGGTGGGGAGGTAAAGTCCACCTCCTGGCACCTGGGTCTGAGCTCATGTGCTGCTAAGTGAACCGAATTTTCCATACATGGCACGAGCATGCCAACCAATTGTACAGGGCCATATAATAAAGGGCCTTATAGTTTGAGAGCCAATGATATACCGTGTACTTAATAGTGTTGAAGATGACATGTTTTAGAGGTAGGCGTAAATTGTCCACTTGACAATAGATATCCAATCACAATCCCACTCTGTATAGAAAGTATACTTAGATGTTCCGCTTCCGACTATCACAAACTCTCATAGGTTTTTCTCATTTACCATGTAGCATGACGTCACTTATGACACATTTTTAGTATATAAATGTGTTTTTATGATGTATGCGGCGAGAACTCGAGCGAACGTCCATTAGTGTCTGTTTTAGACAATTGATATTAAAACAGTAAACTTTGCCATCTTCCTGAGTTGGTTCAATTATTGGTGTCTGAGTTATTCTGCATCCCATCCACTGCATGCGTGTTATCCAAAGGGCTCTAAACTCACATGGTAGCACTGCGGATGGTTCAAGATCCAATCTAGTTTGACTCCAGAATTTTGGACGATCGAGTATCCTCCACCATTAGCCTGAAGATTGCAGGGTTTCCTGTGAAGAGCGGCCGAATAGAATAAACTTGCAAGAAGAACCGAGATGGTGGGGAGGAGTCGATACCGAAGGCCTCCAGTCAATTAACGAACGAATGGTGAGTAGACTGAGGGGAATGGCAAATGAAGGGATGGGGTTGTGATAATTCTGGAGTAACGGGAAATATTGTGTGAAGAGAAGAAATGGCACCTTGAGTCCTAGCTCAAGGGAGCACAGACGGAGACGTCTCAAACTCCAATGGGAGAAGAGCAGAAAAATATAACACATGAGCAGGTTCATGTAAGGTGATGTCTCAAACCCTGTACAGGGTATAAGTAAAGGCAAGAGAGAAAGAAGTGTGATCACAGTGTGTATTAATGTGTAAAGTCGACTAGTCTATATGTTGTTTGTTTAGTAAAAATATCAAAGAGCAATAGAGGTTGTGACATAAATTGAAAAAAGTCGAAGAGCTATAGGGACTACCTAGTGGAGTGGTTGGTACCAATCCAAAGGTAGAGATAGCTAATTAAGAAATTAGAGGCTTGAGCAGCGATTGATAGTGCACGCTCATATTTGTTGTTTTAAAGGCATTGAAAAAGTGGTGATTTAAGTGAAAAGCATAAAAGGTTATTTCATAAGTCTGGTAATTATTGACAGTCAATTGAGACTTGTCATCATGGGAGACACTCCTCTCATGCACTTGTGTAAGACGCTGCCAAAGCACATGCCCAAGCTCCAACTGTGTAGTACACAATGGGTGAAAAGCACGGCAGATAAAGCTCTGGAAAATGTATCAGTAAGAGAGAGAGGATCCGCCCCCTAAGGAGTGGATACTTAGTCAGCAAAAGGAGGAAGGTGTTGAGCCCTCAGTTCCCCTTACCTCACCTGAAGTAAAAGATGCTAGTACGGAAGAAATATGGTTATACCCCTTAAAGGAGTTGAAAGCGGCAACAAGATATAGTAATCCAATATACGAAACTCCCGCTTTCAGCAGTGATGATAGTCCAGAGGAGAATAAGAGAAAAGAAGAGACATGTACAATCATACAAGACAAAGAAGAAAAGAGTTAGCAGTCGAATGTGTCGGCAGAAATAGAAAGGGAGATTAAGAGATGGAAAGTAGAGAAGGATAAAGCTGACGGGGTAACGCTTGTGCAGAACGAATGGATGGGACGACAGATATTACTCAAAATAGATGAGAAAAGCATTGAGGAAGTTAGGCAAAGAGAAGATAAGGACGAACAAGAAAGAAGAGAATGAATGAGAGAAGAGATTAAAAGAAGAGAAACAAAAAGGAAGAACAGTAAGCAACGAGAACAAATGTATCAGGAGTAGCAAGTGAAAAGCAAAGAACAGGCAGAACAACAAAGAAAATATGCCAATAGACAGATTGCGATAGAAGACAGGAATAGAAGAGAAAGGAAGAGTCTAGTGGATGAAGCACAGAAATTAAGGGACGAAAGAATACAGAGATGAAGGGAAGAATAGGAAAGAAGGAAAGGAGTAAGGAGAAAACAAAGGCACGAGGAAGAAAGAATCACAAGAGAGGCAAGAAAGTAAAGAGAGCTAGATGAAGAAATAGAATGAAGAAGACTGCAGGTCTTGATACCCGTCTCATTTGTAAGGAGCCAGTAGGGCCAAGCCCAGAAATACGATGGGATAGAACAGAAGAATTCCTTCCAAAAAGGAGGTAACGCCAGGGTCATGTAGAATTGCGTCTGACAAGGAAAGATTTGATGTGAAAGCATCGGTGACAGGATTGATACGGCCTATCAACAGTTGAGACGATATAGCGAGCATGGAACTCGAGGGAACGATGATCGATACCTACTGCCTCGATCACAAAGAGGAAGAAAGCCTGTTCAGTGATGAATGTCAAGCAATGTCCAAGTAGACTGAACCTGGATAAGGGTGAAAGGGATGATAGTCACACGGTACTGTACCCTGTTGGGGACAGGATATATCAGAAGAGGAGAGATAATCCAGTCTTGGGGTAGAAGGAGGAAACACATGCACCCCTGAAGGATACCTGCAAATAGACAAAGAAGTAAGATGGTCAGATTTGGAACAACCTATGGATAGGACACCAGATTCCATACCATATCCAGAGCATCCCAAGGACAATCGTATAGTGAAATGGGAGAGTCGCCTCCATTTGTGAGCAGGTTAAGGTCACTACCGTCAAGAAGTAGGACAGGGACGATCGTCCCTGCCATAGATAGACTAACGATGGGAGCTGACTGCGGGTTGGGGTTTACGCAGTTTCCTTTATTGGAAAAAGGGGGCGCAAGACCACAGTATATTCCAGGGCCGCAGATGGACAAGGATAATTTAAGGTGTAAGCTCCAGAGTTTGATTTCGGGTGCTGGGAAATGGACATAAGAGTTAGATAAAATGACAGGAGGAAACATGCTGGCCATAGGGGACATTAAAGGTCTTCTGGGACCTATTCTTGGGGAAAGAGCTGATCACATATGGAGGAGAGCAGGGTATTCAAGTGTGACAGCACAAAACACAGCATGACAGAGCACCGTTTAATAATTGCAGAGCAGACATTTGGCGGGCTCTCAGGGTACAGTACCGTGAGACATCAGATATGGGTGCAATCATGACACGCAAGATGAAGGAAGATGAAGACCCTATTGCTTACATTCAGGACATTCAAGAGAAATGGCAGCTTGAAATTCGCGAGCAGTGGGAAAAAACAGTGGCATTATTTTACCACATTTTATGTCCGTGGTTGCCTGAGACAGTACAGAGACAGATGATGAAACAAGTAGCAATGGAAGCAAAACCGTGGGCTGAGATAGAGATACAGTTGACGATAGTGCATCACTGTCTGTTGTTGGAAGAGAAAAATAGGAAGAAATATGAGACTAGGAAAATCGAGGAAGTCAAGCTAGCTCTGAAATAATTGTCAAAATATGCCATAGAAGGGGTGTCATTGACAAGCAGAGAAGGGTTTGGGAATGCAAGAAGCAATGGATGCATCGCAGGCGAGTAATCAGCACCCGATGGACCAAGGTGCATATGGGTTTATGCCACGAGGAAGCAGTATGGGCTATAGAGGAAGAGGATTCAATAATCAAGGTGGATTTCAGAATGCACAGAATGAGAATCAGAGAACCCAGGGAGGATTTAACCAAGGGGAGCTTGTCAGATGAGCAGTCCCAGTATGTTGGACTTGTGGGATGACAGGGCACATTGCACGCATTTGTGGGAGCCAAGGGAATGTACAGAATGGTCAATTCTCAAAGAGGGGACAGTTTTTTCCTCCACCATATAGCACACATACTAGGGAAGGGTTCACCCAAGATCACACAGTGTATCAGACACAAGCGCTGCGAGTGCAGCAGGTACAGCAGCAAGAGCAAGTGCAAATGAATGCTCCACAAGGGCAGTCACAACAAGCCCCTATTCAGATACAGAAGTATGCAAACACAGGATAAGTGCTGACACCCAGAATAGGAGGTGTCACTGTGGTAGGAGGACATCCTTTGACAGGGACAGGGATGAGCCTGTACCCACAATAAGACAGCTCACAGGGTGACTTGATGTGTTCAGTACTATCTGTGAAAAATAGAATGGACTGAGGAAATGGAGGAAGGGTTTGAGGAGTTGAAAAAAGCTATTTGTACAGCCCCTGTTTTGGGAATTGCCAATTATGCTGAGGAATTTTGTTTTTGCACACAAATGGGACAATCATGACAGAAGTGCTTACACAGAGGGCTACATTGGGGTAAACGCATTTAGCATATTACAGTGGGATTTTAGACCCAGTTATGAGAGGACACTTTCCTTGTGAACAGTCATTGGCAGCCGCCGCGTTTGCAATTGAGAAGTTACAGGTATTGTGATGGGCTGCTCCATGACTCTTTTTGTGGAGTATGCTCTGTTTGCCATTTTAGAGAAACCCAAAGAAACATTGACATCCCAAAGAGCTTCAGCTTATGAGGTAATGATTTCGAACCCAGCTATTAGTATTGTTGGATGTAAAATAGTGAAGCCTGCCATGTGTATAGCTGAGCCAGTAAAACAAGGCAATCATGTGCATGACTGTGCTAATCATGTTGGATTTTATGATAATATACCCCATATGAAGGAAAATACTTTAGGAGGAGGGGAACATCTCTTTATTGATGGTTCTTTGAAAATTGATCAGACTAGTGGGGAAACGCATTCTGGTGCCACAGTAATAAAACACAGATTAAAAGGAGAATTTGAATTTGTGGCAAGTGCAAGACGACGTCTCACTTTTCAGCACAAGCAGCAGAATTGATAGCGCTCATTGTCACACTCGAGAAACACAGAGGGCAGGAAGGGATGGTGTACTGTGACTCCGCCTATGTGACGTCAACCTTACACGCAGGGCTAGCATGTTGGAAAAGGAGGGACTACCGCTGTGCAGACAGCATTCCAGTGCAGCATGCATCCTTATTGGACAGGCTTATTAAGGCACTACAACTCCCAGTTGCCACAGCACACACTAAGCGAACAGATTTTATCTCTTGCGGGAACAAAGACACAGACGTAGAAGCCAAAAGGGTTGCATATTGTCCTGATATTTCGTGTTTTGATACTGAGAATATTTGAGAGAAAGTGGGTATAGCCATGTTAGTGAAAGAAGGGTTTGATAAATTGTCGATAACCCAGTTAATGGAGATTCAAGGGAGTGCACCGCAGGATGAGCAGGAATTATGGAAACGAAGGGGGTGTTCTTTATCCCCCCACTGGTTCATTATGGCGACAAGACAGCACTGGAAAGCCGGTGATGCCAGTATCCTTATTAAAGTTTGCGTTTGAATAGCTGCATTACCCCACACATGTAACTAGGGAGAGTCTTGCTGCAACGATTGCGGAAGACTGGTTCATTCCGAATTTATTGGAACACGTTGCACTCTTTATGGTAAACTGCATCGTGTGCCAAAGGTTTACTGCTGGGCATACACTGAGAACAATTAGACGGGTAATACCTCAACCGAATGGTCCATTTCAGCATTTACATATTGACTCTGTCAATATGCTGCAGGTGTGTAGTAGTTGCATGTATCTATTAGTGGTGGTGTGTTCCTTTTCTAGGTGGATCGCGGCAGATCCATGTACACACCCTCATGCCACTTGCGCAGTGAAGTTTTTAGTATGCAAAGTCTTCCCAAGATGGGGTGTGTGTTAAGTGCTACGATCCGACAATGGGCCACATTTTGTTAATGAGCTACTTGAGCAAACAGGGCTTCTCTTGAATATAAAACTGCTTATCACCCACAAACAAGATATGTAAGAGACTTAACGGCCTCCTTAAAGAAAGGATTGCCAAGATTAAATGGACTTTGAAGAAGGAATGGCTATATTGCCTGCCATGAGCCTTATATGCCTTTCAGAATCAGCCTGGTTCAGACCATCACCTCACCCCTCACAAGTTAGTGATGGATGGCGAATGAGAACGCCTCTTACACCTCCATCTAGGAGTAGATGTGATGCCCAGAGTGTAGCAATAATGTTAGGTGATGAATTGCATGACTATTTTTTATTTTTTTAAAACATTATTTAAATTTGCTTGATATTACAACAGAGAACAGTGAGCAGCACATGAGCAATCACAATTTACAAGAAAGACAGTCTGATATTGTGGCATCACAGGACCATGCTAAGGGAACTTATGAGCTTCTCACCAAATGTGTTAGGTACCCAAGGATCTGACGGATAACCCAATTAAGGTTATGCACAGGGGACTAGGAGTCATTATCAGAATCTGAAGGTAATGAATCTTGCAAACTTTCAGAGTCCGAACGTGATACGTCTGACACCTCTCCGTTCCCCAACTCCTCCTCGCCTGATATATCGTCAAGTGTGTCCTCAGGGCTCAAGGTTCTCAGAGTTCGGTAGTCCTTTTCCTTCTTTTTTTTACAAAGCTTAGATCCCTCCCGAATGGAAGCCACAGTGAAGGCTTAGCACTGAGCCCCACAATGACTTCCGCCCGAAAGGGCCAAAACTATGGAAAAAGCCAGCAGTGGCAGAAAACCCCCAGATCAAAGCCTCCTGCAGAAGTTCTCCGACTGGAAATGGGCTCCGTGAGGATCAGAACGCCTCTCAGGTGAATGTTCAATACTCCAATAATTGGAACGCAGAGACCGGTTTCCGTGGAGATAATAGAGTCAGAGGAAACCGAAAGAAAGGAGGAAATACTGGTGAATAAGCAGAAGCTAGGACAGAACACAGAGAAAGAAAAAACAAGGAACAAAAGAGGAACGGAACGGCAGAAAGCCTAACCTTCCAAGCCGGCAGGTAAGTAAATAAAGAAACCGCACGCTCGAAAGCAGAGGTACGAGCGTGGGAAGGCAGAGAACACAGAACGTAGAGGAAACTAGCCAAAGAGGATAGACCGCAAGTACTGAAACAAAGAGGAAACAGAAAGTTATGTCGCTCGAGGGAGGCAGAGGTAGGAAGAGTAAGGAGCGTACAGCAACACAGATCCAGGACCGACAGCAAGTATGACAATAGAAGTTGCATCGCAACGCGGAAGACGGAGGGCGTGGCTAATAAGCCATTCTTCCGTGAAGCGTAAAGACTAGACCGCTGCAGGAAATGAAACGTGATGGACACCTAACGTTCTCCAACGGGGCCAAATGCGCCAGGTTCCAAAACGGCACATGACAGTAATCAGTATCATCTTCGTCATCACTGGAGGAGGAGAGCAAAAATGAACGGAAGGTGGTCCAAATGTTTCTGGAGCTACATACTACTGGTTGCAAGCTTGCCCAGTGCTCCTCGGTATCAGAGGCCCAGATGACAGCCTGAAGCCATTGGTTGAGAGTGAGGGCTCCAGGGTGCAACCAGAGAAGCAGAATTACAGTGGGTCACAAGCAACAAACACAATCCAGCTAGTTTCTTCTTCGCGACCCATACAGGGGAACTCATGAAAGAGGCAGGCCAAGGGGCATGGGGTGATAGTGCATTTGAGTATTTCGGATATGGTTGCACACACCTCTCTCCAGAATGAGGAAAGTTTCTGGCAGGATCAAAGCATATGTATGTAATCTGCATTGTTTGTTCTACACCTGGGACATTCGGACGGGTGATCTACTGACATGCGGTGAAGCCTAGCTGGGGTGTAGTGGTACCTGTGAAGTATTTTAAATTGGAGGAATTTAAATTTAGAGTTCAGGGAGACTTCTGGGGTGCGGGCACACAGACTCCCATCGTTGATCTGTTATTTCGACACATGGATCCCTGCTCCATACCTCAGAGAGTCCCTCCCATGAGCAGACCATCCTGCCCTGAAGGAGGCTGTACAGTCTGGAAACCTGTCCTCTGGGGACTCTACCCATCATTATCTCAGCTAGCAGAGGATTATCAGGGGGGATTGAGGGGAATACAGGCCATCTGCTCTTGAGAGCCCGGCGGAGACCAGCGTATTGAAGCCAGCGGGAAGGCAATCCTTGCAAGGAATCGTGCAGGTTTGGCCACTTAGTGAAGGTTCCCAGAGTGAATGCATCCCGGACAGTTGCAAAGCCCCCATCAACCCAGAGGCGAACCGTTACGGCGTCCACGCGAGGGGAGTCAGGGAGTTACCATGAAATTGGCGTGAGGTGTCTGTCTTTTTGCAGAGTTTATTCCATGCGAATATCGTGGATCCGGTGGCGTACATAGGGTCTAATTTGAGGATTAGGGAAGGGAGAAGCAAGGAGAAAACATCCAATTCGCCAGCTGCCAAGCGTTAGAGTTTAACGTGGGGGGGGAATCCGTCAGAGTCAAACCAGAATGCCACGAAGTGTGCTTGCACAGCGATCCAGTAATCCTTAAATTCAAGGGCACTAAACCCACCCAGTGCGGTTGGGGTAGCTAATGTTTCAAGTTTCAGGTGAACAGCCTCGGAATGCCACAGAAAGGCGTTAACAGTCTGGGTCAGTGACTTGAAGAACTTGCGACCTGGCCAGAGTGGTACGTTCTGGAATCTGTAAAGGAGTTGTGTTAAGACTCATTTTGAGAACGGCTACCTTCCCAGCTAGTGTAATCTGCAATTTGGCCCAGTCAGCTGTCTTTCAGGTAAGAGAAGTGAGGTTAATTCCCGAAGTTGGGATCATATAGAGGGATCCGGTGACATGTGACCGATACCCCAAGATAGGCGATTTCTGTTTGGGACCACGTAAACGCATGAAGATCTCCAGGGGCAGCGGTGATATCAGTCAATAGGAACAGTATGGATTTGGTACAGTTAACCTTTAAGCCTGACAGCTCCTGAAAAGAATGACATCTAGTATAGGGGCCAGATTTTCCTCAGGCGAGCAGATGTAAAATAAAGCATCATCTGCATAGAGAGAGGATCTTGGGATCCCCAGAAAGTCTTATACCCCTGTGCGCGTGCCGCTGATGGATCCGGTCCACCAGGGGTTCGATAGCCAATGCAAATATGATTGGTGAAAAGGGGCAACCCTGTCTGGTACCTCTAGCCATCTCAAATTGGGCAGAGCACTGGTCTTCGGTACAGATCCTGGCCATAGGGGAATCGTAAAGCAGTTTCACCCAGGAAATTGAATGGGGGTCGAAATTGCTTTTCTCAAGCACCAACCACAGAAACAGCCAAGAGACTGAGTCAAATGCTTTCTGCATATCTAAGGTGGCTGCCACGGCCTGTGCACTTGAGTCAATTCGGGCTAGAATGTTAAATAGCCGGCATTGATTAAGAGGCGAGCGTCCCGGTATGAAGCCGGACTGATCTGGGTTGACTACAAATGACATGTATGGTGCCAGCCGGAGGGCCAACACTTTGGCAAATATTTTTATGTCGCAATTGATGAGGGAGAGCAGTCGGTAAAAACCGCATTGTGTTTCCGGCTTGCCAGGCTTAAGACCGAGATAACCGCCTCCCTGAGAGAGGGGGGGAAATTACCAACCCCACACGTCTCCTCCCAAAGAGCGAGTAATCGGGGGACCAGGTGAGCTTAGAACATTTGTAAAATTCGGTAGTGAGCCCGTCTGCGCCAGGTGCCTTACCTGACGATAAGGAGTCTATTGCCTTAGATAACTCCTCTGCTGTCACTGCACGGTCTAGGGAGTCCCTGGTCTCCACGGACAACATCAAGAGTGGCAGGCTATTCAAAAAGGTCTTGCTATCTGCTATGGGGGCAGTGTCAGCATGAGTGTAGAGGGTTTTGTAGAAGGAACAAAACTAGTCATTGATTTCCTGAGACAAGAGTTCCAGGGTACTGTCCGTCCTTTCAATAGCTGGAAGATGGGGTGCCCCCCTTTACTGACAGATTAATGTAGCTAAATGGCGGCCGGGGCGTTCCCCCTCCCCATATTTCTGATCGACCCGGGGGTCGTCAAGGAACTTCAGCTCACGTTCGGCCTGCTCCCGGAAGGTATCCGGTGCTGTGCCCATTTCCCAGAGTATAGCGACGGACTGGGACGCGGCATGTCAAGTCTTGAGTCCAGAAAGGAGCGACTTGTTCTCCTCAATGGTCTCCCGAATCACTTTAAGGATGCCCACCTCCTTGGATAGTGCGATACTTCTAATGTAGACTTTAAACGACTCCCATAGGGTGGCCTGAGACACCACCAACCCGGTGTTCATCATGAAGAGGTCATCGATACTGGACCTGAGTTCAGACTCAAATACTTTATCAGCAGGGCGTGTGGTTTTAGTTTCTATGTGCGTGTCCCTCCATTTCCCTTGCCCCATTTTAATCAAACACTGACTGGAGAGTGTTCTGAGAAGGTTCTAGGTAGGATGGTCATCTGGACAATAGTTCTCATGAGAATGTTAGAGATTAGCCATCTGTCTATACGTGAGTGCGAGTTGTGTACCGAGGAGTAAAAAGAAAAGAATCGGGAGTCTGGGTGCGCCAGCCTCAATGCGGCAACCATTCTCAGCTGTGATTGCACGTCAATGATGGTTTTAGCAGATTTAGTGAGCTGGCGAGGCCTGGTGCTGGACCGATCTAGATCAACATCTAAAAATAGTGTTGAAGTCTCCACCCCAAAGTATAGGAATGAGGGGGAATCCCAACAACAGGGTGGAAAGATGAGAAATAAATTCAGGGTCATCAACGTTGGGACTAGGTAATGTAGTAAGGGACTCAGGCTACCCCACCTTTTCGGCCCTTGTCGGTAGTATTTCACAACACAAGGTAACAGATAATATCATTTTGTCTGTACAAGCGTTAAGGATCACCAAAGTAGCATTTATACAAATAGCATCTTTATTATTTCGAATATTTCATAAAAACCTACTAAGGCTGTTATACATGTGTTACCATGTTGGACCAAATACTTTTTTTTGGTGTCTTACAAATTTTGTCATATTAAACATTCATATCACAAAAATTGCATTACCATTTTTTGCACAGTGAAAAGTTAGTAATGGTGATGACTTAGAGTATTGTTCCCATAACCAAGCACTACAGATGCGGAAAATGTTCTGTGTGTAACCTCACACAGGATCAGAAAGAAGTCTTGCTGAATGGAATCATATGGAACCAGCACCCCGTTGCCTAGTGACCGGCGTCACCGGAGTTAGATACATAAGGGAGACCAGACCACAAGCACGCATGCGCACTGGTCAGGAACACTACCGCCCGATCCCCAAAGCTCAGAGAGTACGCCGCGACTGAAAGTAAGCGAGTGGATCGCATTGTTTTCATAACCCGGTAGGGGTTTTTCATTTCTACAAGCAGAAGCGAGTCACTCTACTACATCCTACTCTAGGATCGCCCGAGTGACAACTTTGTAAGCATATACTACGGACCCTTTTCGCCCCAGCTGGCAATCTGCAATTGTGGTCCGGGGAAAATCGCAAAATGGCAGTTTCCCCTAGAAAAGATACTGCATCACAGTAACTTCTTTATCAGTGACACTATAATGCTAGAAAGCATCACACGGATTGCTAAATCCATGATATCATTCTTTCAGCTTTGCAAGCTAGAAATTACAGAAGCCAACAGCCTACACAGAGAGGTTCAATTACCCACGGCGCACATAAGGCACCGCACGAGAATAGAAAATCAGAATTCTTCTCTCAACCTGAGGCACTGAAGCAATTGGTTCAGGTAGGATATTTCACACACACCCTAGGCATTTAAAAGCCTTGCACTAAGACACCAATGTTCTAATTTTAAACCTTCCAATTTTTTAGATTTATCACCTACGTGGCCAAGCAAGATCCACATCACAGCCCTTTCCACCAGTCCTGAAGACAGCATCAGAACGACAACACCATCAGTTCTTGCTAGAAACACCAATAGTGTCGACCAGATAGAAGTTTGGTTATGGGAAACACCACCAGTACTAACTTTTCACTGTGCAAAACATTGTACTGCAATTGTTGTAATATGAATGTTTAATATGACAAAATTTGTAAGACCCCAAAAAAGAAATATTTGGTCCAACATGGTAACACATGTACAACAGCCTTAGTAGGTTTTTATGAAATATTCAAAAGAATAAAGATGCTATTTGTATAAATGCTACATTGGTGATCCTTAACACTTGTACAGACAAAATTATATTATCTGTTACCTTGTGTTGTGAAATACTACCAGCAAGTGCCGAAAAGGTGAAGTAGCCTGAGTCCATTACTACATTACCTAGTTCCACACCCTCATGACACAGGCCCCCCTAGATCAAAAAAGAGGGTCCCAATACACCCCACAGACATTTAAATCATCAACGTTGGGTCCATAGATGTTCAGCAGAACCACTTCCCTTCCCAGGAGTTAACCAAATAATAATACATAGTGTCTAAGGGATCGAATGGGTTACCTTGTGTACAAATGTAAGAGACTTGTGGATTAGTATCATGACCCCACGGTTTTAAGTGGAATAGGTAGTGTAATACCGCTGGGGACCCCATGACCTAGCGAACCCCTCGCATCCCTTAGCCAATGCATGAGTTTCTTGTAGGAATACTACCTTCACCTTGTGGCATTCCAAATACAGTTGTAATTTACGCATTTTGGTCGGGTTACCTAGCCCCCTGATATTCCAGCTCATACAAACCATGCATTCATCTGCCATCAAGATGGTAGGTACATGTCTGTGGGGGTATACCCAGGTGGGGACATGTTCCGCGAGTTATCATCTAGACTGGAAGAGATGGTATTCTGATATTGTTATCTTGGAAGTGGTGTGGACCTCAAGTCGTGGGTCGCGTGTCAAGCAGTTTACCAAACTTTTTACCCTCCCTTCCCACACCCGCCCCCTCCCAATCAGAGGAGTGATGCCCCAAACGAACATCAAGCCAACTGCAAATGTAGCAACTTTGCCTGAGGGCCTGTGCGTGAGCTGGTGATGGCCGTTACTCCAACATTGAGCATAGAAATAGACATAGCGTGGTGCACAATTCAGAACATAGCAAGGATAGTAGAGACCATGGATGGAATCGGTTCTGATCACAAATTGTCCCAACAAAACTGATGCATCGCGGTAAGTAGTCAGACAGGCAGCCGAAGTGCCGCTCTCCTGGGTTTGTGAAGGAAGCTTCCTGCACGGAAGATACCAGGAGGGCTCGCCGGGGTGATATGAGCCAGCCGTCAACCCGGGAAGTGATCATCAATGAATTTGAAGCCACCTCTGGGATGGTGAAGAAGAAAACTTGGTCTGCATGTTCGATTCTTAATTTTGCAGAGTATAGCATGGGGTATTGGCGATAAGGTGTGGAGGGAGGGGACCTAGGTGCCCTCTTCAATCACCACTGGTAGGAGAGAGGTCCTCAAGCGGTGCGCCTAGGCTGGTAGATGGAGCACAGGACTCAGGGTCCCAGAGCAGCTGTGGAGGTGGCCTGGGTATGAGGAGAAGGTGTAAGGGTGTTGGATGGTAGTTGTGTGTAGCTCAGAGCCTTCAGAAAGTGAGCGTGGAAAGAAGAGAGTAGACCCCCTGATACGTGGGTTCGCCATGGGGCGGGGGGATCTGGGTCCCAATATGGTTGGATCTCGCAGTCTAGTTGCATACAGCCTGTAACTGCAGAGCACTGGCGCTGGCTGTATAGACCATCAGAATAGCAACCTGGAGATGCTGTGACAATCATTTTTGTTGCTCAGATCTTGAATATCCTGTACCAGCCGATTTAAGAACCTGGCTGAATGCAATCAGCGTGGGATAGTATGGGTTGTGTTCTCCCCAATTTGTCCTGGCTTATTCCGAAGACTCGAGTCTCAGTATGGGTGTTTGGGTAACTGGACATGGCCTCTGATCATAGGCGGCTGGTAGGTTTAGGCCAGTAGGGTGCTGGTTCCCCCTGATGGCAGCAATTCGAGATGCAGCGCGGCAGGAGGGTGAAGAGCCTTGTCCGCCCCGCCCAGTGACAAAGAGGTGAAGTACAGGCTACCACTACAAGACCTGGCCGCTCATGTCAGGTCCAAAGTGAATGGCCACCTTATGAGCCCTTCAGGACCCTGCTCCATGAGGGCGACCACCTGTGAGGTGGGTCCGTTGGCTGGGAAGGATCAAAGTCTAACTGAAGGACCCGGTGTGGTCCGATTACTGAGTGTGGCCCCTCCACCACCCAATGTATGGTGGCTGTGCCCAGGGCGAGGCTAGTCGTATAGGCAAGCGGATAGGGTGCGGCCCTCCGATATAGGAGCAAGTAGGCCCCCCAGTTTCTTCAAGTCCATGCAATGTGGGGGCAAGTTTACCGTAGCTGCAGCTCTGCTTTCTTACTGCCAATGACTTGGGTAGGAGGCTTGGGGCCCAAGCCCTGGATGCACAGGCCGTCCTCAGTTAATGCGCCCACCATCGCTGTCAAAGCGCTGTAGTCTCACGTCGCCTGCGCGGCCCAGTGGTTGAGTGACTCTGTGTTGTGAGTCGGCCGGGCCGCAGCAACGTCACATGGGTGGCAGGATGGCCCCAACAGCATGATCAATGGAAGTCCAGCAGCTCCGTAGTTTGATGCGCTAGCAGGGTCCGGAAGACCTGCTGAATGCCAGGCGGGTCACTGTTGGGGATGTATTCTTCACTCCCCGCTCAGAGCCCCAGCAATCCAGAGAGTGTTGGACGAGTCGCCGGAGGACACCACTCAGTGAGTTGCGTAGTCCGGGCTGGTGAGCAAAGGAGGCCGCTGCCCCCAAAAAGGCCACAGAGGCAGTGTCTCTGAAGTCAGCAAGAGCCTGCCCACCATGGAGGTGTGCAGCGGATCCCGGTCCTGGTCATAGTCGGCGATTAGTCTGAAGCCAATATCTCAGTTTCAGGTCCAGCGAGGGAAACAGTGATTTGGCAGCTGCTGCATAGTGCTGTCGGGCACCAGTTCTGTTATCCAGGACGTAATGCGGCACCGGCAAGGATATTCAGGACATTAGAATGTTGCTCAAGTCGGAGCAGCACATTCAGGTGGCCATTTCTTGTCCGGGCAACAGCGCCCCCTCCGAATTGCATGACTATTTGACATGTATGACCTCTAGCATATCTCTCATTTCAGATAAACTCAAGCGTCAGGGGTGGCGGTCTTAGAACACAGATGAAGACAATTCATCAACCACCACAACTGAACTATTAACGTCATCCAAGTTATTTGTTGGTGATCTGCTAAAGAACTTTACCCAAAAGTGGCATGAGCCATGCTTTAATGGCCCCTTTTATGTTGAAGATATAACCCCTTCAGCTATAAAGGTCCAAGGAAGACAAGCTTGGTTTCACTAGGGTGACATGAAAGCCTTCAAAGGTAAGGCCAGCCCTCTCACCGCTGCCGATCAAGAAGCAAGAGGAGAAGAATTTTGGCGTGTGCAGACTCGATCGATGACAAAGAAGGACGATAAAGCAACCAGCAGCTAATGCAGAATTTGCATTTGAATTGTGATTCGAACTGACACTCCTTATAGATATTTTAGCAGGAGTGCAGAGACATGCCTGGAATCTCAATAATTTTGATGAACTTTAGAAATGCATTGAAGCATCAAGGTTATGCCTAAACGTCAGTTCTTGATCAGAAATTGGAAAAGAGATCAACATCCAGATTCATTTTGTGGTGCAGATCTGTTCTAAGCAGTTAAACATATGGTACTTACTGACATGATGTGCATTGGCTTGTGCTGGCTGTTTTTGTATTTATTCTTCAAGCTTATCCTGCTCTTGTCAGAGGAGACGTTGACATTTGCACTTTTTTACGGGATCCTAAAAATGGCCCTGCGATAAAGATGCTTTTAATTCCGTTAATTGAGCAAATTTGACAGTTACAAGTATAAGGTGATTTGATTGCATTAAAGATAAGAAATTTAGAAGCTGGCTCAGTTCTAGAGAATGAACAAGTGCCACGAGTACCAAAATGGTGAAAAGGTGGATGACACATGTTATGGTGCATTATATTTGCCTGCACAATTACACTCTTTGTCTTTCTGTTTCTCCTCTCTCACAGTCTATCGTACTAGTACTCCCATTTAGGTTGAGGCTACTATGGGTCCCCCCATTACGGGAACTGCTTTTGAGTTGCTTACTTCCACTGAGATAGAGGTTACTATGGTTCTCCACAATGTGAGAACTATTCTTGATTTGCTTCTTAAGTATTATACAAACACTGACTTTGTAAGACATAAGAGAAGTGCAGAGGAAGATAATGAGGGGATAAACACTTATCTAGACCTTGCAGCACACTTGGGTAATAACATGTGGCAACAGCACATGAGGGAAGTGGGAGAGAGAACATCCAAGGAGAGTTGCTACGTCTGCGCTCTCAGACCCTATGCCATGAATACAGTGTGAAAGATGTTCCAGAACACGATGCCGGGTGTCTCGTTCATCTTGCAGCATGTTTGAACAGAGGGCAATTTCAGGGAAGTTAGCCCACTTTACGACGGGGATTGAAATTGTAGTTTCCATACCAGGATGATTATATCAAGACTTTACAGTTGGAAAAGGGACCTGCATGGAAGAGCATGATGCTTATGTATCCTGCAGCAGGGCAGGAAGAGGTGATCATTAAACAGATTAAGAGAATAAACTTCCTGATAAGCTAGAAGTAGCTGTATGGCCTGGATGTTGGTAACAAACTCAAGTCTTAGTCTATGGATGAGTGAAATCCAAGAAAGGATGGGAAGAAGGACTGATGTCCTGTGCAGCTCATCTACAGCATATGTACAAGAGGTGCAGAAAGTGAATGATGGGTGTTTGAAGTCATGGGCTAAGTATGCCAAACGGCTGACATGGGTAGAAGATGAATCAGGTCCAATGATTGTGATCCCATTGGCAAATGCGACATTGTTTTTCCGAAGAGAAGGCAAGAACCATGTTGGAGTAAACAAAGACTGCAAAACTACAGTTGGCGTTTCCAGGATGGGAGCAAGAACAGTCGTCCTGATGGATCGATATTGGGCTTGTGGGCCTCAGGCCTACATGAAGCTGCCCAAAGATTGGGGAGGAATGTGTTCCTTGGTGCTTATCCATGTTCCAGAATTAGTGATTCCTCAGAGTGACCTGAACATTGGAGCATTTCCAAAGATGAATGCCCAATTGAAAAGGAGATTGCTTGAATTTCTCAATCGAACCAGAAGAGGGAATTACTTTTCAGCCAAGTCAATAGAAGCATACAAGTCTATTCCTTATGAGCACAGGTTGTTCAGCAAGACCTCTTCAATATTTACGACTATCTTCATGCCTGGGATCCAGAGGATGGCCAATGCCAAATGGTTGCAAATTACCAGATGGGAACTTCTGCAGACAATCAACACTACTGTAAAGGGATTCAATGCTATCAAGGAAGAGCTCAGGGCCATACAACTGATGACCCTGCAGAACAGATATGTCCTTAACATGATTACAGCGATGGAAGGAGGAGTTTGTGCCAAAATCGGGCCAGCATGTTGCACGTTCATACCTTCTCACAATGACGAAAATGGGACCTTGACAGAGGCCATAACGCTGTTGGCAAAACTGCATAGCCGGATGGAAGAGGAGACAGAGGACATTATAGATGACAGTTTGTTTGCTTCCATATTCTCATGGATTCCGCAGTGGATGGCAAAAATCTTCAAGTTTCTTGCAGCACTATTGATCATGGTGATGTTTGGATTCTGTGTGATCAAGATAATCGCCCAGTGGAAGAAGACAGCGAAAAAGGCAGTAGGAATGAAGATCATAATCAATGTCGAATCAGGGTTTGAACCCAAGGAATTGACAGATGAAGATGTCAGAAAATACATAAAGGCCAGCATTGTAGCACCTAAAGGGACGAAGTTCCTGAATCCGAAGAATCCTAAGAAGTATGTGGGACAATGGGTCTATTTTAATCCGAATGGACAGTGCAGCTATATGACCGGGAGTGTGGATGAACATGTTAAATCAACTGGCATCCTGAGGGGAGTGATGAAGATCTGGACGCCAAAGAAACACTTCAAGAGAAAATATCAAGATGTGAAGACCTATTACGCTCACCTGGCTCCCAGAGAGGCGTCAATCTGAACTGGACAGCTGTGGTCTCCACCAATGTGACGCGTAGGGCCGAGATGACGGACTGGACTGGCCCACCTAGCTTAATTTGCTTGGCCTGTAGGAATATTCTTCTGCAAATGGAGATAGGGAATTAACCACCCGTGGAGTTGAGTGTAAATCCCCCCACCCCCGCTGTTCCCCCCACAGATCACCTTTGATGTCCCCTCTTATAGTCTCACCTGATGGTTTGAAAAGATGAGCTTTCCCATCCTGCATTGAGCGCAGGGGCGCGTTGATAACCAGTTGCTTCACTGGCTTGAAGGAATCGGTGTGTTGCAGAACAATATTGACTCCGAAAAGTATGTAGTTCGTAAGATTTCAAATGCCTGACTTTCACTCTTGTCCGATTCCTTGCAGATTGCAGCTTGACCCTAGTGAAGAGTTCCTCGTGGCAACCGGTAATATTCTGGTAAAGATTTGTATTTCCCAAACAGTTTTGATAAATAATGTCAATATGTAACCTGTTGCTTTCTCCCTTATTCAGGCGCTGAGAGAAAGTATGAAGTCTCGGGGAATAATACATCCGGCGGTAAAATCAGGTAAGTCTATTGTGGTGAGGAGGGTTCCCCTTGATAGTCCTTTTGTTTCCCCTTAGGGGCAGGGGTTCGGTGAAGATGCAGTGGAAGCTGCGCCGACCCGTGAAGAGGACTAGTACCCCGGTGGTAAAATCAGGTAAGTCTATGGGGGGTAAATAATATTCCTCTGTGTATTCCCTTGGCTCACCTTGCTGTTCTTGTCTACTCCTTAGGTGCCGGAATGCGGCGGGAACATGCAGGAGGATGCGGTGGAATGTGAAGATGCTGCGAAGGCCGGCGAGTTCAGCGCGGCGCTGCAGCAGGCGAGGTGACGCGCATAAAATAACTTCTTTCTTCCAGCTCAAAGGCGCGATGGATCGGGAATTCAGGTAAGGATCAAAGGTATTGCTCTTGTTCTAACCTTTTCTCTTGCTTTCTCCCTTTTTCTAGGAGCTCCAAACTCGATGCGAGCGTGGCAGAAAACTGGATGCAGGCTTGCAGGCACGGTGAGCGTTACGCTGCTGGATGCAGAATAACGCGAAGCCTGTGCTGCTCTTCGGGCGTGGTTTAAATAGCCTCCAAAGTAGTCCCAGGTAAGTATTCCTCCCCAGCCCCATCCAAGTAAAAAATAGTCCCTAGGTAAAATAGTCCCTTCCAAGCCTCATTTGGCTTGGAGATCTTGCAGCATGGTCTGCATCAGGTAAGCTTGCAGCATGGTCTGCATCAGGTAAGCTCTACTCTATGAGCATGGCGCCTATGGCGCCAGGACTGACTCCCCATATGAGCCTGGCGCCATAGGCGCCAGGACCGCACACACACAGCCCCTACCAGGGGTTTTTGGGCTTGCTCAAAATAACTTGATGCCTGCTTCCGGGGTTGCTGGACCTGGTCTGGGTCCCCGGGGGTAGGCATCATGACAGCACTCCCCCCCCCCCCCCAAGGTCCCTCCTAAAGTCGTTCTTCCCCGTGGCTTTGGTTTGTCTGGGAAATTTCGGTGGAATCTTTTCACCAATCGAGGTGCATGCACGTGGTCACTAGGTTCCCAAGACCTTTCCTGTGGTCCGTAACCTTTCCAGTCGATTAAATAAAAAAGTTTTGACTTCACCATCTTGGAGTCCAGGATGTTTTTAACCTCAAATTCGGGTTCCCCGTCTATAAGGATATGGTCTGGTGGCTTGGTTAGTCTTGTCCCTGGTTGCACTGGCTTCAAAAGTGACACATGAAATACGGGGTGAATTCGCATTTTAGCAGGTAAGTCCAACTTGACAGCCACCGGGTTGATAATGGCCTTAATAGAGTAAGGTCCCAAATATCTAGGGTTAAAGGTCCGCATTCCCTTGAGAGGTATGTGTTTTGTGGCCAACCATACTTGATCCCCTATCTGGTTCTGTGGAGTATCACTTCTATGCCGATCAGCATCTTTCTTATATTTCTCCTTCGCTTGTTTTAAATGTGTAGTTGCCTCCTTAAAGGCTTGTGTAATCGTAGCGTGTAGATGGTCCACTATGGGCATTTCTAAGTGTTGGGGTGAGTCAAGGTCTGAGGTTCGAGGATGGTGCCCATATAGGGTATAAAAGGGGCTTTGTCCAGTTCCAGAATGTACTGAATTATTGTATGCATATTCGGCGATCCAAAGAATGTCCTTCCAATTACTCTCAGTCTGATGTAACATACAACGCAGGTATTGTCAAGAGTCTGGTTGGTCCTCTCCGTTTGACCATCGGTCTGGGGATGGTGGCTGGTCGATAATCTTACGTTGATTTGCACCAACTGACAACATTTCTTCCAAAAATGTGAAATGAATTGACTGCCCCGGTCAGAGACCAACACGGACGGAAATCCATGTATGCGAACAATGTTTTCGAGGAACTCTTTGGCCAGGATTGAGGCTGAAGGTAATCCTTTTAAAGGAATAAAGTGGGCCATCTTGGAAAAAAGATCCACAATAACTAGAATGGTGTTAAATCCATTACAAGGAGGTAGATCAGTAATAAAGTCTAACGATAAGGTGTGCCATGGTGTGGGCGGAATGTCTAAATGTAAGAGTCCAGCTGGTTTTTTCTTTTGACTTTTGTTTTGGGCTCAAATGCCACAAGACATCACAAATGATTTAATATCCTTTCGCCAGGTGGGCCACCAGAATTGTCTTTTAATTTTAGCTTCAGCTTTTGCAATACCTGGGTGCCCCTCCATTAGGGTATCATGATAACGGGAAATGACTAGCACTTGTAGTTCCTTGTGTGGCAGAAATAGCCGCCCTTGGTAATAAGGCAGATCATAGGTGACAGAGTAGTCCGGGCCTTTCTTTACCCAGTCCTGTAGGGCTGTAGGATCAAAGAGTTGCTGGATCTTTACCTGAATGTCCTCTAGTGTCTGTAGAGTAGTCATGCCAAGAATCCTTTGTTCGGAAATTATAGGTATTGGTTCTGGGTTCACTTCTGCCTCTCCCATCCCTATTCGGGATAAGGCGTCTGCTTTACCATTCTTACAACCTGGTCGATAGGTTATCACGAAATCGAACTCGGCAAAGAACAATGCCCAACAGAGTTGACGTGACGATTGGGCCTTGGCTGTTTTTAAATACTGTAAGCGCCGGTGATCGGTGATCAGAGTAATGGTATGCCTGGCACCGAGAAGATAGTGCCGCCAAGCATTGAAGGCGGATTTAATGGCTAATAACTCCTTTTCGGTAACAGCATAGTTTAACTCGGGTGCCGAGAACTTTCGGGACCAAAATGCTACTGGGTGAAGCTGGTCAGTTTCAGGGTCCTTTTGAGACAGGACAGCTCCCATGGCTAGACTGGATGCATCAGTTTCCACAATTATGGAAGGTCAGGGCGCGGGTGCTTTAATACAGGTGCAGACGTGAATTTCGCTTTCAGCTCTTGGAAGGCATTTTCAGCTTCTTCAGTCCACATAAAGCGTTTATTTTTTCGCAAGAGTGCTGTGATGGGATGTACGACATGTGAAAAATCTGGGATGAATCTGCGGTAGAAATTGGCAAAGCCGAGCATGCTTTGTACTCCTTTAACTGAACTTGGTGATGGCCACTTAAGGATTGTGTCCACCTTTCGTGAGTCCATTCGGACTCCCTTTGGGGTCAGGATAAACCCAAGGAATTCAACTTCTGTGGCATGAAAAACGCATTTTTCTAGTTTTGCATATAGTTTGTGCTGGCGCAATTTCTCAAGGACTGCTCGGACGTGCTTCACATGGTCAGATTCTGAAGAGGAGTATACTAGAATATCATCGATATATACGACAACACAAACGTCAATGAGTTCACGAAGGACATCGTTCATGAAGTATTGGAAGGCTGCTGGTGCATTGCACAACCCGAAAGGCATCACCTGGTATTCGAATAACCCATACTTAGTGCGAAAAGCAGTCTTCCATTCGTCGCCCTCTTTTACACGTACCAGATGGTATGCCCCCCGGAGATCTAATTTAGTTTATATACAAGCGTCCTTCACTTTGTCTAGTAGTTCAGGGATCAGAGGCAATGGGTATCGGTTCTTAACAGTTATCTGGTTCAATGCGCTGTAGTCTATGCACGTTCTGAGGTCACCTTCCTTTTTGGGCACGAAGAACAAAGCTGAAGATGCAGGGGACTTGGATGGGCGAATGAAGCCATTGGCAAGGTACTGGTCTAATTATTGTCGTAGGTGAAGGTTCTCCGGTTCCTAAGGGCATAGATCCTGCTACAAGGGGGTTGTGCACCGGGTATGAGATCAATTTGACAATCGTACGATCTGTGAGGAGGTAAGGTGTTTGCCTGTTCTTTTTGGAAGACATCCTGGAATTCTTGGTATTCTGGAGGTAGTTGCATGACTGCTGTGGTTACTGTGGCCAGGCCTGCGTTCTGATTTTTCTTTGGGTAACAGGTTTGTGCACAATCCGGGAAGGTTATTCTCTTCTCTCGCCAATCAATACAAGGATTATGTGTTTCCAACCAAGGTATCCCCAGTATTATTTGGAACTGTAGGGCTTTGATTAGATCAAACGCAATCTCTCGATGCCCATCCTGACCCAATAGTGTCATCTCTGCGGTGGAATGAGTTACAGGCCCAGAGGCAATTTCAGTTCCATCGACTGTGGTGATGACATCTGAGGTGGTTTTTCGGCAGAGAGGTAGATTCATCCTGGAAACCAATTCATAGTCCACATAGTTTCCTATGGCCCTGCTATCAATGTATGCCCTTACTGCGTGCATACGCGATGGCTGCCCTGGATCTACAAGGACCATTGGTATGATGAAATGCGAGGTCTGAGTATCCTTCTTCAAGCTCGGCAAGCGGACCTCTACGCTTGTCGGGCGTGGTCATTTCTCCGAGTCTGGCTCCATATGGCTTTTATCAGTAGCTCCTACCACCTTCTTGGGTGGTTTTACAGGGCAATCCCATAGAAAATGCCCAGACGTTCCACAATATAGATACCATTGCATTTGCTGTCTCCTTTCTCTTTCCTTCTGGGTTAAGGGTCCTTTAACCCCTCCGATTTGCATGGGTTCTGAAGCATCTGCTCCTTTGGGGTTAGCGTGGGTTTTGACCCACACCCGATTCTCAAACTTGGCTCGATCAGCCTTTCTGTTCTGAAGTCTGTGATCTAACTGGACCACTAAGTCTATATATTCAGCAAAGTCTTGAGGTGGGTTCACGACTTGAGCCAAGACATCCTTGAGTTCTCCTCGAAGCCCTCGATGAAATAACGTGATTCGTTTTACCTCAGGCCATCCAGTTTTCACTATCAACCTATTAAAGGTCGCGATGTAGGATAGAAGGTCCTGGTTACCCTGTCGTAGGGAAAAAAGTTCATTATCCAGGGCCTGTCCTTGGGAGTGGCGGGCAAATAGTCCTTCCATGCTCGTTTGAAACCCCTGAAAACCCTGAAGAATTGGGTCATCCTGAGTAACTGGTGGAATTGACCAATCGGCTGCACTGCCGCTGAGATATGACAATACAAAGGCTACCTTGGCTTGATCGTTTGGGAAGGCTCCAGGTCTGCATAAAAAGTGTAAGCGGCATTGGTTCATAAACACGGCGAACCTTTTGGTATCTCCGGCAAAGCGTTTGGGTGGAGCTAATGGAATATTTCCTGGTAGGTTTATTTGCACAGGGTTACTCGATAACACCGGAGCTGGATTTCCCCCGGAACCAGGTAGGGGTGCTTGTCCAGCCTGGCTTTGCAATAGTTGCCTAGCAAGGTCATCAGTTCACTCCTTTGATAAAATCAGTTCTCTCCTAAGAGCATTGGTTTCTTGACGGGCGGAATGCACTTCAGCCCGCAGTTCCCCTAGTAATTGGGCCAATTGGTCAGTCTCCGAGGTATCCATAACGCCCGGGTGGGAATTTGTGGGTAGGCTTCGCGTTCTGTTACGCTCACCTGGCTCCCACAGAGGCGTCGATCTGAACTGGACAGCTGCGGTCTCCACCAATGCGACGCGTAGGGCCGAGATGACGGACTGGACTGGCCCACCTAGCTTCGTTTGCTTGGCCCGTAGGAATATTCTTCTGCAAATGGAGAAAGGGAATTAACCACCCGTGGAGTTGAGTGTAAATCCCCCCCACCTCTGTTGTTCTCCACACAGATCACCTTTGATGTCCCCTCTTATAGTCTCACCTGATGGTTTGAAAAGATGAGCTCTCCATCCTGCATTCAGCGCAGGGGCGTGTTGATAACCAGTTGCTTCACTGGCTTGAAGGAATTGGTGAGTTCCAGAACAATATGGACTCCGAAAAGTATGTAGTTCGTAAGAGTTCAAATGCCTGACTTTCACTCTTGTCCGATTCCTTGCAGATTGCAGCTTGACCCTAGTGAAAAGATCCTGGTGGCAACCGGTAATATTCTGGTAAGGATTTGTATTTCCCAAACAGTTTGATAAATAATGTCAATATGTAACCTGTTGCTTTCTCCCTTATTCAGGCGCTGAGAAAAAGTATGAAGTCTCGGGGAATAATACCTCCGGCGGTAAAATCAGGTAAGTCTATTGTGGTGAGGAGGGTTCCCCTTGATAGTCCCTTTGTTTCACCTTGCTGTCCTTTTGTTTCCCCTTAGGGGCCAGGGTTCGGCGAAGATGCAGTGGAAGCTGCGCCGACCCGCGAAGACGAATAGTATCCCCGGTGGTAAAATCAGGTAAGTCTATGGGGGGTAAATAATATTCCTCTGTGTATTCCCTTGGCTCACCTTGCTGTTCTTGTCTACTCCTTAGGTGCCGGAATGCGGCGGGAACATGCAGGAGGATGCGGTGGAATGTGAAGATGCTGCGAAGGCCGGTGAGTTCAGTGTGGCGCTGCAGCAGGCGAGGCTACGTGCATAAAATAACTTCTTTCTTCCAGCTCGAAGGCGCAATGGATTGGGAATTCAGGTAAGGATCAAAGGTATTGCTCTTGTTCTAACCTTTTCTCTTGCTTTCTCCCTTTTTCTAGGAGCTCCAAACTCGAGGCGGGCATGGCAGAAGACTGGATGCAGGCTTGCAGGCACGGTGAGCATTACGCTGCTGGATGCAGAATAACGCGAAGCATGTGCTGCTCTTTGGGCGTGGTTTAAATAGCCTCCAAAGTAGTCCCAGGTAAGTATTCCTCCCCAGCCCCACCCGAGTAAAAAAATAGTTCCTAGGTAAAATAGTCCCTTCCAAGCCTCATTTGGCTTGGAGCTCTTGCAGCATGGTCTGCATCAGGTAGGTTCTACTCTATGAGCCTGGCGCCTATGGCGCCAGGACTAACTCTCCATATGAGCCTGGCACCAGAGGCGCCAGGACCGCACCCAAACAGCCCCTAGCAGGGGTTTTTGGGGTTGCTCAAAATAACTTAATGCCTGCTTCCGGGGTTGCTGGACCTGGTCTGGGTCCCCGGGGTTAGGCATCATGACAAGACCATTGTTGAAGAGGTGGTCCATGACTCGACCAGAGGGGGGTGTGTAGAGGAGCAGCTGTATGCCTCTGCAGGAAGTCCCTGCCCCTACCTCCTGTATGTTGTAAGCCTGAGGTTGTGCCATGTTTGACACCAGCAGTTGTGACCATACCTCGACACATATTCAAAAGAAGATACCCTCTGAGAAAACCCTATTAGATGTATTCCCAAAGAGATGATAATCTGAGGGAAGAACTCCCCGAAGGAATATGAGAAAGAGCGAAAGAGGAGCTGGTGATGTCACAAGAGATGAGAGTGACGCCCTAAGAAGATTGGCTGAAGAGAATGCATGGACCTTATAGAAACTGATGACGAATTTAAGAATTAAGTAAACTTTCATATGTGAAATGAAGATTGCACGTGGGCGACACACTTAAGAAAATGCAAGCCGTTCAATAACTGTACAGATGGAGCAACACAAGTAGATTAAGTCATCTTAGAAGCTGGCTATATGTAGTGAATAGACTACAGGCGTAGCCACCAATATATAAAAGCTGGACATCCGTGTCATGAATTTATTAAGCAAGAATCCATAGAGAGAAAAAGCAGAGAACTGTGTCGCAGCAAGAATTAGCAGAGATCGTGGGCACGCGTGGCGAGGCTGTCTGGCCTGGTACCAAAGCTAAAGCAAGCCAAGTCGGGTTATCTATTCTCAAAGGCATTAAATGTGAGAAGCTGAATCATCCCTTGTTAAGGTGCAAAGAAAGAACACCATGTGTGCCAAGTTTTATTCATTTAAGACATTTAAATGCTGAAAAATTGGCCAAATCGTGGTCTGCTGACACGTGAGCCAAGCATGGAAAGAGTGTTGAGCATGGAGTTCCAGAACTACGATGGTGCATGCTCACACTCCCTTATATTCCCAGAGACAAGAATACTCTGCAAGGCCAAGTTCAAAGACAATCTGCATGGCAGGAGGCATGGGTGGAGACGTTGGGATCATTGGGTGGGGAGGTAAAGTCCACCTCCTGGCACCTTGGTCTGAGCTCACATGCTGCTAAGTGAACCGAATGTTCCAGACATGGCATGCGCATGCCAACCAATTGTAGAGGGCCATATAATGAAGGGCCTTGTAGTTTGAGAGCAAATGATATACTGTGTACTCAATAGTGTTGAAGATGACATGTTTTATAGGTAGGCATAAGTTGTCCACCTGACAGCATATATTCATTCACAATCCCACCCTGTATAGAAAGTATACATGGATGTTACCCATGAGCCTATCACAACCACTTATAGGTTTTTCTCATTTACCATGTAGTATGACATCACTTATGACACATTTTTAGTATATCAATGTGTTTTTATGATATTTGCGGAGAGAACTCAAGCGAACGTCTGTTGTAACTCCCTGTTTTAGACAATTGATGTTAAAACAGTACATTTAGCCATGGATTATTTGGTGTCAGAGTTATTCTGCATCCCATCCATAAAATGCGTGTTATCCAAAGGGCTCTAAGCTAAGATTCCCCCTAACCCGGGTTCTGATCCTTCCAATGTCAGCCTCCCTCATTCGGGTTCACTACGGCCTTTCACTCAAAAACGTATCACTTGTCCTTTTCACCAACTATCCATTGTGGACATCCGTTCACATTTGTCATCACAATGTTCACAGGTATTTTACTATTTACCCTTAATTCACAGGCATCCTTTCATCGGGTTCACATTTGCCACAGTTCACAAAATCTCGGGCTCCTCTCTTTATTTAAGCTCTGGTCTTAGCCCCCAATGAGGCTTTCCTTAAAGCCCCCGGCAAGGCTTCACACAGTTCTATTAATATCTGGTTCTCAGGTGTGCCCCTGGTTACCCCGATTTGTAGGCATCCTTCATTCGGGTTCACATTTGCCAGTTTCACCGGTCAATCAGTTTTCTCTCGTGTGTCAAAGACTTTCGAGTGTATAAGTTTTCTTTTTTTTCCGACCCTTGTTGGACCACTTTGACACTTTACACTAGCCTCTCCTAAGGCCTCTTGGTCTTTTCAACAAAACAACACAACCACAAAAAGGCTTCAGTCAGAGTCCTTCGCATGAGCTTCACCACTACGCCTGACCACTCTGCTTCTGAACCTTCGACTAGGGTTTCTTTAAAGTTCAATTACACAAGTTCTTTGTTCAACAAGATTGCTGCCTGAAACCTTGGGCCCAACACAATTCGGGTACACTGTCTTCTCTGACTGTGCTGAACTGTTGGATTCTCTTGTCTCGGGAGTCAAGGACGGCACCACGGTGGCAAGTGCTTCTCCCCACTTTGACTATCAGCATGGGAGGGCCCTGTGTGCCTTTGATATCTGTCACAGCACGCGCCAGCTGGACTTCCAGTCTTAAGATTTCCCTTTCGGAGGCTTTGCGGGTCCGAGGTGAAAAGGGCAAGGGTGATTCCCTCCTTGTTGTCCCTCCAGATCTCTGCCTTTCTCCTCCGTTTGAACTGCCGGTCTGGAATTGCTGCATCCTCGTGCGTTCTGCCTTGCTCAAAGTGTGCTTTCGTGCTCTGCCTTTTATCCCTGTGCATAAGGGAAAGGGCTGTCAGGTTTTTGTCAATTGTCTGACTCTGCCTGACCCTTGTGTTGGGACATGTCAGGTAAACGGCTCGGGTGTTAGTCCGTTGTCTGTCACAGTGTAGGAAAGTGTTTGTGTGGAAAAAGGGGGTAGAACTTCTGACTAGCCTATGGGGTAGGATGGGGAAAAGGTGTTATAGAAAAGGGGGTACTGTGTCCCATCAGTCAGTGTCCTCCTTCCACTCCCTGAGGACCCCTCATTCAGGTGATCCTCCCGCAGTGGTCCACCCCCAGGAACTGGACCATGGCTGTATCCTGGCCACCTGTTTGAAAGATCCCCGGGGACTAGCGGGTGAGACACCTTCAGGTGACAGTCAAGGCAGCAGATGTAGCCTGAGCTCGGTCACACGCCATGAACCGCGCAATCAGACATATTGGACCCTGGATGGGCTGGAGGTGTTGGTAATTGACTAAATTTCCACCTGGCGCCTTTCCATTGCCTCAAGCCTCAGCATGATCATGGCATCCGGTGTAGCCTAGGGAATGGGTTGAGGGCCATAGGGACAGCTTGGACTGAAACATGGTGAACCATAGGATGGGTTGTCCGAGTTGCCCTCAGCTGAATGGTCCTGCTGCCCAGGTTGAAGGCTGTCCTGCCCAGATGATGTGGGTGTGTCATGGGCCTGTCTGGTGGGTTGAACCAGTGGCTTCAGCATGCCTGCCAGCAGCTGGGTCACCCGTCATGACCACTTTGTCCAGTTGTTGGGGAGCAGATGGGCTTGCCATGTTTGCAGCATGTGGAATGGGTGCAGTGCCTGCGTTGGCACTAGCAGGTGTTGTGCTGAAGCACCCTGGTGTCCCATGGTGTCCCTTACACCTGCCCTTACTGTCGGTTGGCCCTTCAGGGGTGGTGGTTGAGGTAGTCTCCCTGGAGGCCTGGGCATGGGTCATCAATGGGCCTTCACCCTCCTTCTCTGCCTCATCCTGAGATGGCTGCGAGCCTGTAGGGGACAAATTACGTGCTGTCTTTCATCGTGCATTCCTGTACGTTCTCTCCACTCCTCTCTCCTGGAGCGATCACTTTCTCCTATCCTCCCACCTCACCCTCCCTACCCCTCAGGCAAAGCCACCCTCTTCACTGCCACCCACCTTCTCGGTCATCCGACCCATGAAGCGTGTGTCAGTTGAGGCTTTTGCTGCTACCTTCTCTCCCCCCCCTGCCCCTTCGGCTGACTCCCACCCTGACACAGCCCTCTCCATGCTCCACTCTGCTATATCTGCTACTCTTGATATCCTTGCCCCCGTCATGAGAATCCGCCTGAAGCCCAAAGCCAAATGTAACTCCTGGTATGACTCGGATCTCGTCACCCTAAAACGCAAGTGCAGGGTTGCTGAGAGGAAATGGCGTGCTTCATGTTCATCCTCTGACAAACTGGCCTGCCGCCTGCTTCAAAGGCAGTACCGGCTCTCCGTTCTCACCAAGAAGAGAGCCCTTATCCAAGCCCGCATCTCTGCGGCATCAAACAACTCCGCCGAACTCTTTAAAATCTGCAAGGAGCTGGCCAACCCTGTTGCAGTCTCTACCTCTCCTGTCCCCTCCCAGGCCCTCTGCACTGCACTGGCCTCTCACTTCATCTCTAAAACTCAGGACATCCTGTCCTCGCTCTCCTCCTCTCACCTCCCTCCCTCCCTACCCGGCTCCTCTTCTGGCCCTTCTGCGGTCAACCCTCCTCCCTCTTTCTCTGCCTTTCCACCCTTCTCTGCTGATGAGGTTTCCAGACAAGTCCGATCAATGAAAGTCTCGTCTAAACAGGTTCACCCCTGTTCCTCCAAAACTATCAAGGACCACATCGACTCCCTGGCTCCTGCCCTGGCTGACTTTTGCAACCACTCCTTCGCCTCTGGAGTCTTCCCTTCCCCCCTCAAGCACTCCCTTGTGCACCCTCTTCTCAAGAAACCCTCTTCCGACCCCTCCTGCCCGGCTAACTATCGCCCTATCTCCATCACTCCCTTCCTGGGCAAGCTCCTGGAGAAACTGGCCATCTCCCAGCTTAACCCCCATGCTGAATCTGTTGGTAGTCTTCATGACCATCAATCTGGCTTTAGAGCTGCCAGAAGCACGGAAACTGCTCTTCTGAACATCCGTGAAGACCTGCTCCTGAACCTCGATTCCAACACTCCGTGTGTTCTCATTCTGTTCGATCTCTCCTCTGCCTTTGACACTGTCAACCATGCCATCCTGCTCAACCGTCTCCGGGAAAACCTGGGTATCACTGGTCAGGCTCTGGCGTGGCTGACCTCTTTCCTTTCAAATCGACCCTCCCAGGTCCAACTGGGGTCCTTCCTCTCCGACATCTTTTTCTCCACCTGTGGTGTCCCCCAGGGATCTAATCTCTCTCCCTGGCTGTTCAACCAGTATCTGGCTATCCTTGCCCACCGCATCGCCACTCTCTGCCCTAATTTCCAGTGCTATGCGGACGATACCCAGCTCATTTTCAGGCTACCCTCAGCCTCCCCCTCTCCTTCCCTCATCTCTGACTGTCTGTCTGCTATCCAAGAATGGTGTGCCGCCAATGACCTCTGCCTTAATGCCTGTAAGACTGAGATTCTACTCATCGGTACTCCCACTCCCTCCTTCCCTGCAGCTCTCTGGCCTGCCTCCCTTGGCCCCCTCCCTGCTCCTACCTGCAAGGCAAAAAACCTTGGGGTCATCTTCGACTCCACACTCTCCTTCTCTCCTCATATTTCTGACGTCGCCAAGAGGTCACACTACCAGCTGCACCTCCTCAGAGGTATTCTTCCCTTCCTCTCCTTCCCCCAGAAGCTCACTGTCTCCCGAGCCCTGGTTCTCTCGAAGCTGGATTACTGTAACAGCCTCTATCTTAATCTGCCTGCCTCCACTCTCCGCCCTCTGCAACTCATCCAGAACAGAACTGCGAGACTTGTCCTTGGCCTCAAGCCCAGGGACCGTATCTCTCCAGGACTGAAATCTCTACACTGGCTCCCAGTGGCTGCGAGGATAAAGTTCAAAACCCTCTGCATTGTCCACAAGGCCTTCTGGGGCCTGGGTCCTAAATACCTTCAACTCTCTCTTCCCAAATATCTTCCTCCCCGAGCCCTTCGCTCATCCGCCTCCAACTCCCTCATGGTCAGCCACTTCTCGAAGCAACGAGCTGGGGGTAGATCTCTCTCCGCGGCAGGGGCCTCCCTCTGGAACAGCCTTCCTGCCTCCCTGAAACTTGAGGAGAACCACCTCCGGTTCCGGAAGCACCTCAAAACCTTCCTCTTTGCTTCTGCTTTCTCTCTCCCTCTCCCCTGCTGAACAGCTAATTAATTCTTCACTAAACTGCACTGATCCTGCAACTGGACCACTCTAAACTGCCTTCGGTCCTGGTCCCAGTCACTGATCCCCTGGAACCCCTCTGCACTACGGGACTGTCTCTGTATCCCTACAGCCCCCCCCCCCTTCCCCAGCACTTGTTCTGCACTTACCTTGCACTTGCCACTAGCTGGCCCTTTTTTTATTTATTACTTACGCCACTTACCTTTACTGCACTTCCCCCCCTCCCCTTCCCCTTGCACTTTTCCCCCCTCCCCCTCCCCTGCACTTGCGCGATCTGAATGACACCTGGCCTAGTAGGATCGTTTGTTTTGTCTCCCCTTGTTCCTCCCCTCCCTGCCTCGTCGCGCCTTGAAACACCTGTGTATAGGCGCGTTACAAATACCATATCATATCATATCATACGTTGGCTTGCTAGTCACACTTGCTATTTGCTTGAGGGCAGAAGGGTATGGTAGTACATGCGCCATTGCATGTGACCACAGAAAGGTGGTTATGGTCACTGCTGAGTGTCCAGCCCATAGGCAGGTGCTCTTTGCCCCTTATGCTGCCAAGGTGGCCCGTCTTAACAGTTGTTCTGGGGGGTCCACCTTTGCACTTGGCCTTTCACAGCACACATGGTGTTGCACATCCAGTTCCATGCTGCTCTGCATGGTTACGTGCACAGTTTACACACCACCCAGGCATGATATAACAGCGTAGGCCAAGCAGCACATGGGGAATGATGTTGTTCTGCAACCCCCTGGCATGTTTGTGGAGCTGATGTGACACCCTGGGCAACTGGCAGGATCACCCATACCTGCAACTGGCTCAGCATGGACATACATTGGGTGGCATATACTTATGTTAATGTGCTGGCATCCAGGACCAGCCTTCGCTTTGGCAGCACCTGGGGTGAGTCAATGTAATCTGCCGCCCCATCTCCTCCCCTGGCACCCCCCACCTTTATTTTTGTTAATTCGTCCCAGGCGCTGCCAAATCAATATGGAGCACCACTGCAAAACCAGCAACAGTGCTTTGTTTGATTAGGCGCTTAATTCCCCACTCCCATGCAGGAGTAGGGAGTTGATCACTTCAATACAGCTCGGCTGTCAAGCTGCCCCATGCTGGTTTGACAGCTGTGCTCTATTGTAATTATAATCACCCCACTCTTGTGCTGGCGCCTGCCGTGCCTTCACATCACGACAGCTTGGGGTGCCGTTGGAAGACTCCCCCCCTGAGCTGGGGGATCAGCTAATCAGGTTTCCTGGGTGTGGTGTACAAGAAAAGAGGTTAGCAGGAGTTTTGTTAGTAGGAGTCATGAGAAGAATGAAAATGCTCCATTGCAATGTCTTTCAGCAGGCAGTGTGTTTGGATTATGGGGGACTCTTGGGTCCACTGCTGGGTGAAGGTGTATGCTGACTTGTAGGTCAGGATGGCTACAGGAAGTGGGAGACTCAGGGTGGATTGAGTTCTTTAAGATGGCTGCCTCCATGTTTCTCCTTCCAGCAATGATGTTCTTTCCGCTGCGGCTAAATTCGCCGGCAGAATTAGCTTCGATTGTCTGGGGGTAACAGTAATTCTGCCGGTTATCAGTGGATTTACAGCCAGGGTGCCCTGTTTTGGCGGTAATTCCGCTGGGCAGAATTACTGTTAGGAAGGTGTGTGCTTGCTCCTGACAGGGTGTGATGCAGGAGTAATTTTGCTGCATGCTACAGCATTGACAGTAATTCCACTGGGCAGAATTACAGACATAGTCCCGCCGGATTCTAATGACACCCTTTGTGTCAATGGGTAATAGAGCAACTGATGCCAGTGCCAAACAAGCAGTTTATCAGTCAGTTGACATACCCTCTCAAATATTACAGGCTTGTTCTTTATCAGATGCAGGGCAAACCCCTTATTCTGTTATATCCATGTCTGACTTACTGCAGATACAGCATGAGGCCAAAGAGCATGATTACCAGCTTTGAGAAACGCGTGGGTTTGCTATTGAGTTGCATGATGGTATTTGGCATCATAAAACCTAAGATAGTGATGCCTCAACCAATACTTTATATGGCACTCACCCAATTACACTAGCCTACTCATGAGTGCAAGGAAAGTATGTTGGTACAGATATTGCAGGATTGGTTTGTCTGAGGTTTATCCCAACTTTATCAGAACTAGTGTTGATGTCTATATGGGAATATGAGGTGTGTCAGCAATATTTTGCAGCCTGACTCTTCAGACAGTGAGAGCAACCATGCCTCGTCCTACCAGCCCTTTTCAGTATTTACATCTAGAGTTTGTAGATATGATGGATCAATGTCAAAATATCAGGTATTCTGTCACTTTTCAGGGTGGGTTGAAGCATGTCCATGCATACATCCGAATGCTAAGAGTACAGCAAAACATCTGGTACAAGAAGTGTTTCCATGATTTGGTATCTGTGCAAATATTACATCTAATAATGGTTCAATGAGGGATGTATGTGAAATGCTGAATATCAAACATAAGCTTGCTACTGTTTATCACCCTCAGGCAAATGATATAGTTGAAAGCATGAATGGATTATTGATAAAGTTGAGTAAATTGGGTGCTACAACTGGATAAAACCGGTTTTATGATTTGCCTTTGGCGTTATTGTCTCTAAGAAATCAAATTGAAACTGACCATCTCACCCCCCCATGAAATAGTGACTGGTGGGCCATTGGTCACTCCCCTGACTTTTAGGCGCACCATTAGAGTCAGCACTAATACTTTGACGGAGGAGATGGGGGTGTCTATTTGAGGATTTGTTTCCAAACAGGTTCTACCAAAGGTATCCCCAGAGATAACTGATCAGCAATGTCTTCTGGAAATCATTCCAGGGGATCTGGTGTACACCCACAATTTTCTCTGAAAGTGGAAAGAGCCCCGTTTTTACAGTTCAACTACTGCAGTAAAAGTGCAAGGTCAGAAACCATGGTTTCACCCTACAGACTGCAGGTTGGGCAAGACCAAAAAGACACTATAACAATGTTGGAGTTGCAATAGCTTGCATCGCCGGTTCAGGGCGGCACCTTTACGTGGCATAGATGTCAGGCTTTTTCAATGCTGGTCCATGTTTATTGTGTCTGCAAAGTTTATACAACAGGGTAGTGGGTTTCAGGTCTTCGGCCCTAAACTAGGTGACCATTTGTGTATTTTCTTCTAGCTAGAAGTGCCGGACATCCATCTAAAACACACATATAGATCTGGTGCCTGTTGCTCATGATAGGAAGGGCCTAATCTGTAGGTAGGACTTTAAAACATAAAAAAACAGATGTTTGGTCAATTAGAGGAGTTGAGTCCATCAGCATTGGATGATATTATCTCTCAGTGTTTTAACGTAGCACTAGCTGATAGTTACTCCTCTCCCAAGGCTCCTTATTTACATCGCTTTGACCTTAGAATTCAGGACTCCAAAGCGGAGAAGCAGAAGAACTTGGAATTTTTTTTAAAATCAAAATGTCTAGCAGCTAATGTGTATTTGACAAAACAGAAGGCACATTTTCAGCACCACATAAACTGTTTTAAATGACATGTTTTGAAATGATAACTAGGAGATCAAGGAACTTCTCTGAAAGAATCAATCCTATTGCAGAGAGGCCAAACCCCATTAAGCGGGATTGCATATCTCAGTTTAACTTTATTCGGCTATAAGGCCATCAAAATGCATGTATATATAATAATAATAATACACAAAATGTTTAAAAAATAATCACTAGAACCCAGGATGTCCCCATGTCTCAAAAACCAGACTCAGCACAATGCCCGCCGCCGGCAAGTCTATGCACAGCTGCATCTGCAGGTGTATCATGCCAGCTATGGATTTGGGGAGTGCTACCATGTCCGTTCAACAAACCCACTGGTCTTGACCCCACTGGAACTATGTTAGCTCCCGATATAATTGAGAGCTGAGGCGCAATGTCAGTGGGGACACATGGCCTGTGGGGTGAGCAGTGTTAAAGAAAGGAGAAGCACGGATTGTGATCAAACTGTTGGACATTGGGCAAGGACGTAATCAGATTCCTTACAAGTCACTGGCCATTCTTTGGTCACTTAACTCCATGCAGATGGAATCATGATGACATCCCTCCCCATAGGATTGTCTTTTGGTGCTTACAATGTCCTCGCTCATCAGGGAATGACATCTGTATGCTGACCTCTACCAATACGTACATTTGTTTGTGAGTGAGTCTCTAGGTTCGGCTTTACCCCTAGGACATTTAGGAACCTTATTCATAAATACCGCACCCTGTCTTTGGGACCCCCTCTGTGAATTTAATATACTGTAAGGTAACATGTCCAAGGGTGCTCTATGCCCACCTTCAGTAGCTCTTCTCCTCAACCTTCCACTCCTCTTAAAAAACTTGCCCCCACTTGGGACCACCTCCCTATGGATCACTGACATAATGATTGCCCCCTCTCTGCCAGGGCGTGGTTAGACATGGAGCTAGTACTAACATCACCCTGGCCCTGAGTCCCCTTTACACATACCACCTCAGTGGACTCCTCGGAATCACTCTCGCTAGACTGAGTCACATCCAAACTAGGCACACTAGGGGGTGCCTTCGTTGAGGTTACAGGGTCCTTGTTAGTACCATTACTTGGGTTCTGGTCACCTCGGCTACCTCTTCCTGAACCTTTTCCGTTCTCTAGGACCAGTAATAACAGCTTCTTTATGGCCGCTAGTTCATGCAGAACCAATGAACAATTACAACCCTGGGCTGTTTCTTTGACTGCAGAGACTGGAACAGGAGTAGAAAAGGTTTCTGCTGGAAATAAGCAAGGGGAATTGGCTGTCTGTGCGTACACTTTCCCCAGTCGACAGATCCCACATAACGGCAGTTTCATGGGCTTGGGTTTCTGTGGTTATTGGGGGCTGGGCCTTGATGTCAGAAGGCTTTTTTCCTGTGGGTCTATGCCAGGGGGGTTGGGTGTTATGTGCAAAGTGATGGTGGCTGCTGTGGGCTCTAGGATGGTAGTTGCGGCAGCAGGAGCAGCAAAAGTGGAGCTATTGGAGTGATTTGCCTAGATCAGTTTCTCTGGGCACTCTGAAAGGTGCTTCCCAGAGCATTATAGGGTGGTAGAAGTAGGAGTAGAGGCCAGCAGTTACATTAGTAGGTGGCAATACTAACACTCGATGGTTCACAGGACCTTATGGGAACATCTGCAGCCAGCCCCCCTCTTCGAGTGCACGACATCGTTTCACAGGCTGTTCCTAGCCCTTTGTCATGCCAACCGGGATTCCCCTTGACAGCGTAGTCTATTTTGGAATCATCATTAGCATTGACATTTGACCCCAGAGGACTTGGGTTAGTTTGTACACCAACAAACTCAGATTGCCGGAAAATCTCATATCCCAGGTGGATCCCACTGAATGTCCCTGGGTTGATTGCATGTGGCCTTGGGATAGGGAGGACTTGGTATGGGCTTTTGGTAAGCTCAAACCTTCTAGAGCCCCAGGCACAGATATGGGCTGCCACCCTATATCCCGAAAAAAGATTCAGTGATATGGTCTTAAATTCTTAAGGCCCAGTTCGACATCTTTAGGTGTCACACACTGCCCCACGCTTGGGCACTATCCACTATTATCCCCATTTATAAAAAGGGCGATTCCTCTGATCTCAGCAATTACAGGCCCATAGCGCTGATCGATACAGCTAGCAAGGTCTTTCCACTTTTAATACTTAGAGACCTGTATATGTATTTGAGGCTACATTCTAACTCCCTCCCTGCCAAGTCGGCTTTAGAAATAGCATGGGAACTCCTTTAAATGCCACTATCTCGGCCCACTTGCTGCATACTGTGAAACATGAGCAGGGTGGTAATCTATATGGCCTTGCTTGATTTATCGTCAGCGGTTGACCACATTCATCGCCCTCTACTATGGAGGCAAGTATGCAATTGTAACATTCCTATGAATTAGGTTCAAATGATTGCACTCCTCCACAAGAATTACAAGGTGAGGATTTGGGTAAATCAGGAAGGGGGCCATGACCAGTTGGATACCCATTGAAGAGGGCCTAAGACAGGGCTGTATCCTTGCCCAAACCCTTTTAAATATCTACCTACATGATATTGGGTCCCGTTGGTGGGACAATGATACATTCCCTGCCCTCTGACATCTGAGGCTTCATTGGGTGGCTTTTGTGGATATCATCCTCTTAGACATAACGACGGCTGGCCTGCAACGAAAACTGAATGTTTTCAAGGAATACCGTAGTAAACAATCTGCAGGCTAATGGCACAAAATCAAAAAGGTGGTGATTTTCACAGCCGCTATTAAAATAAGGTCATTGAAATGGTCGCTGGGGGATCAATGTAAGGAATTGGTGCCTAATATGAGATATATGGGCTATAATCTATCCAACATAGCATCTCTATCAATGTAGAAGTCAGCCTTTAAAGAGAGGTACTTCAGGATAGGTACAATAGAGAATGTACAATCTACAGAAGATAAAAGGGAGGGTTCTGGTCCCTCGATATGTACCTAGTAGACATAGGGCCCTATCTGGCTACGGTGCAAGGCACCATTTGGAAAAAAGTCTTGGGGTTAGCTTTGGGAGTTCCCAATGCCATCATTCACCACAAACTAGATTTAATGGTATCCAGTCAATATATATATAAACCAGAGTGGTAAATTTCAAATTGGACCATAACACCGAAAAACACTGCAAACATTAATTAAAGGGTAGTGGGGCTAAGTAAGTGGTTAAAAATGGTCAGGTTGGTGTTATAAGGGTAAAAAACAGGGGGTTTAGGGGATGGACCCCCCCCAAATAAAAAATAAATAAAAAAATATATAAAAGAAATCGGTATTTTGACCACAATGAAATGCACCACTCTAACTGTGGTCGGTAAGATCACATATATCCGATTTTATCTCCCTAAAAACCTGGTTCTATTGGTGACACCTCTTGAACTATGCCAAATGTCTAAAAGCTACCACTAATTCTCTTTACATGGATCTAGGGAGAATTATCAAGGAGTTCTCAGTTGGTTCAGTGAATCAATTCAAAGTTCGGATGTCCATGTTGTTGCACTCCATCAAAGCCTCCGAAGAGGATCTCATCAACCGCCGCGCATAGTCAAGCAAGAATTGTGTAGACGGGATTAGAGAATTACTGTGGATGTGCTTACGTCCTTTAAATCTTATTCCGAGTATGCAAGGCTTTCTCGGAAAAGGCAACTGTGAGGTACTCATGGTGGCAACAGTAAAGACAGACACAAGTGATCACAGTTCAAGGGTGTTTATTAAGTTCTATATGCGGGTTGGAAAAATGCCTAATCTAAACCTAAGATGGGACCAAGATGGGACCAAGCTACACCCTTGGGAAGGAGGAGCTGGCGCCCACGGGAGGCGCAGCACGCCTGAATAACAGCATACGGACTCGCGGCAGCAGCCTCCACCCGCGGGTGGGTGGAGCAACCGCGAGCGAAGAGCAGAGCTCAACGCTCCAAAGCTCTAGCCCCCAGCGTGTATGAACACACATCGAGCGACGCCACATTTGAGCGATGACATCATTTGAATAGCGCACTGCAACATAACGCTCGTACAAGCAAACAAATTCCAATATCCATCATCACAAAAAAAGGGGGAATTCAGCGGTCATAACGATCGCACGCGCCGTGCCTTCATAAGCACACACAAGGAGACAGCAGCCCACATGTTTGTGAGCAGCAAGGGACTGCAGATCACCCCTAGATTGGCACGGTAGAAGCGAGGACCCTCGCATAAGCCAGAAGGCAGAGTACATACAAGGGTGCAGCCACTGGGAAAAAAAAAAAAGTTCATCAATACAGAATCATCAAGAAGGAGCGGTGGGCGTGCTAAGACACCTGTTTCAGGTATTTGGGCACACAGCACAGCAGAAGATGTCAGAATTTGAGTGGAGCGAGGAGGAGCAGTCGCAGGACCTCGCTACCAGTTTTAAGCAAGTGCTGGGAAGCTCCCTTATTGATGCACTGGCAGAGGCTGGAGACATTGGAGGCTATGCTTTCACAGCCTAGTAGTAGCACCAAAGACACCAAAGCGCACGCCCACAGAACCCTTGAAAGAGGGACATAAGGGGAGTAAGCCCTCAAGAGGAAAGCCTCTGACGACCCCCGGGGCTCTTTCGAAGGGGCAGTAGAAAAGGCCCCAGAGGTGCCTGACGCTTTTGCGAAGCTGAAAGAGGCTTATCTGCAACATCAGGCGGTGCCAGACCTCATGACCCCCTCTCCAGGGGAAGACAACACAGGAGAAGACCCAGGCTCGGAAGAGGAGCAGATAGAGGATCAGGCCTCACAGGGAGAAGAGGAGGGCGAGGAAGATGACTGGGCGAGACCCAGTAGGTGTAAAAGAGCGTGGAAGGAGAAGCATCTCCTGGAAGCTCAAGATGATATGTTTGACCCGGACAGCATCTGGAATCGGTCTGAGGTCCACCGAGTGGCAACCCCCCCCCCCCCCCGAGTAGCGCAGTATATGACAGCAAGACTGCGCAAACCACTAGATAAGGAGGTGAGACAGCGCCTACGAGCGGAGTGCCCGCGACCAGACCTCCCAGGAAAAGTAGCGGAAGCCCCCGAGCTCGATCCAAAGATGCAGACCTTCGTGTCAAAAACAAGCAAAGACCCCGGTAAGGGTATTGATAGGTCCTGGAGAAGCTGCCAGGAAAAGGTGTTGGATTTATCAGGACCTCTTGCCAAGATTACGGACCTTGCAGAAAGGGCAAAGGACACAGGAGAAGAAGTTGACCCTGAAACTCTCGCTGGGTGGGCTCAGAGGGCAGTCTGTCTTCTCGGGAATGCGAATTGTGCCATCGCTTCAGAAAGATAGATTCGAAGCTTAACGATGTGTCATCATATGAAGCGGGAGAAGGAGCCCAGGGCCTCCTGTTTGGAGAGACCTTTGGGAAGGAGATGTGCCGGTTTGTCGGAACATATGCTTCACTAGAAAAGGCACAAGCATCGATCTGCAAAATATTCCCAAGTAGAGTTTTTGGAGGGACCGGCCGCTTCAGGGGTCGTGCAGCCTGTCACAACCAGGGAGGGAGAAGACCCCCGAAACCCCAGAGCGTAATACTGGGAAAACAAGAGTCAAGACACATTCTTCCCGTCCAGAGGGAGATTCCCGAGGGGCCGCAGGTCCAGAGGATCAGGACGAGGTCAAGGATTTACATCAGGTGAGAGCGATTCAGTATCCTCCTGTAGGGAGGAGGACACGCATGTTTTTAGAGAATTGGCGCGAGCTTTCAAGCGATTCCTGGATATTGCAGACCGTCAGAGGTCTACAACTAGATTTCATAGAGGCCCCGGTCCAGCTGAGCAGACCGCAGAGTCAGAAATGAGCGCAAGCGGAACAAGCATGCCTTGACAGCGAGATAGTGCAGCTAGTCTGCAAGCAGGCGATAGAGAAATGCGAGACGACCCAGAGGTTTATGAGCAATATGTTCCTGGTGCACAGGAAAGAGAAGGTACGCCCAGTTATAAATCTCCAAGAGCTGAACGGCTAGATCATATATCGGCACTTCAAGATGGAGGGCATCCATCAGATCAGAGACTCCCTAAGAGAAGGAGACTGGCTGACGCGTTTAGATCTGAAAGACGCTTACCTTACAGTTCCTGTACTCAAGGAGTACAGACCATTCCTAGCTTTTCGCTGGCAAAGACCATTCTGGCAATTCAAGACAATGCCATTCGGACTTGCTTCAGCACCCTGGGCATTCACGAAGCTGATGAAGCCAGTGGCAGCAGTGATCAGGGAGAAGGGCGTCAGATTGATCATTTACCTGGACGATCTCTTATTCCTAGCAGAAGATCGGGAGGTATTAGTGTACCAAACGAGATGGGTGCAAGATCTTCTGGTCTCACTAGGATTCCTAATGAACACAGAGAAGTCAGATACCACACCAGCGCAGAGATTAGACTTCCTAGGATTTGTTCTAGATACCAAGAAGGCGACATCAGAGCTTCCAGCTCGGAAGATAAAGACACCAAGAGAGATCAGAGTATGCTTAGAAAAACAGCAAGTATCTCTCAGAACATTGGCAAGAATAGTAGGGCTATTAGCAGCATCTATTCAAGCCATATTTCCAGGCCCCCTGCACTACCGAGCACTGCAGAGGTTGAAGATAAAGCATCTATAACAGTGTTTGAAGTACCATCAGCAGGTACCCCTAGATCAAGACTCCATTACAGAACTAGAGTGGTGGCTAAAGAATATGGATGCTTGGAATGGGCGAGCCATATTCAGAGACAAGCCAGATCTGATAATAGAATCAGACGCCAGCCGGAAAGGCTGGGGAGCCAGATGTGGGACTCTACAGACCGGGGGCAAGTGGAGCGAAGAGGAGCTTCGCCTTCACATAAACTGTCTGGAGCTCCTAGCAGGATCGTTCGCGATCAAGGCTTTCACAAGAGGAAGAGTAAAATCTTGTGTTCTGCTGAAGATGGACAACGTATCAGCAGTGTGATGCATCAACCACTTAGGCGGTACGAGGTCCAAGATGCTAGCAGAGCTAGCGAAAGACTTGTGGCACTTCTGCCTACGATCAGAGACATCAGTGACAGCAGAGTACCTGCCAGGCACACTGAACGTAGTAGCAGATTGGAACTCTCGGTACCTGACAGACTCCAGCGATTGGAGACTAGATCCAGTAGTGTTTCAGAGACTGAACACGAGATGGGGACCATTACAAATGAACCTTTACGCCTCCCGGCTCAATGCACAGATGAGCCTCTACTACAGCTGAAGGCTGGATCCGGGAGCGCGAGCAACCAATGCTTTCCTGCAAGAGTGGACAGGAGGCCCGCACTAGGCTTTTCCCCCCTTCGTGATGTTGAACAGAGCTCTAGCGAAATGTCGGACGGAGAAAGCGGAGCTGGTATTAGTAGTGCCTTTGTGGAAGTCACAAGTGTGGTTTCCAACGTTAATGGAACTAGTAACGGACATACCCAGAGTCCTTCCCGAAGGAGAGCGACTGCTCACGGACTCAGCTGGGTCGTATCATCCTCTGAGAGTGAGAGGGACACTCCTGCTAGCCGCGTGCAGGATATAAGGAAACGTTGGGCACTGCCAGGAATTTCTACGCTTGCTGCACAGCTCATCGCTGAATCCTGGGCTCCATCCACTAGGAGGAGCTAGGACACAGCTTGGGCAAAATGGACAAGCTGGTGCAAGGACAGAAGTATTCATCCCATTTCAGCACCTGTAGTGGAAATACTGAATTTCCTAGCAAACTTATTACAGAACGGGAGAGCTTTCCGTACAATAGGAGTGTACAGATCGGCAATATCAGCAGGTCACCTGCCAATAGAAGGCATCCCTGCAGGAGAACATCCTGCAGTAGTGAGGCTCCTCAGAGGTGCGAGATTCAGAGTTCCTCCAGAGCCCATGCTCTGGGACGTGTCTACATTATTACACTTGTTATCAGATTGACCAACAGATAAGTACCTTTCTCTTAAACAGTTATCAGGTAAGCCAGCTAAGTTATTATGTTTAATCTCTTGCAAACGAGTAGAGCCCTAGAGATTAACAGGCGGTCCTTTGGACCGGAAGGAGTGACTTTCTCTATAGTCAGGAGGACCAAGACAGGGACTACTACAGTTCATTACCCATATTTTCCGAGCAATACAAAATGGTGCGTAGCACGATGCATTAAAGAGTACGAGATTAGGACGGCGGAGAATAGGGCAGCAAGTACTACACAGCTACTAATAGCACGCAGGAAGCCCTATCATGCAGTTACGTCAGCTACCATCGCGAGATGGGTCAAAGAGATTTTGCAAGCAGCAGGTGTGAATGTGGGCATGTATGGAGCTCATTCAGTGAGAGGAGCGATGGCTTCGACAGCTGTGAGAGCTGGTGTACCATTAAGTGAAATCATGCTAGCAGCAGACTGCAGTAGTGAGGCTCATCAGAGGTGCGAGATTCAGAGTTCCTCCAGAGCCCAGGTATAGTACAACGTGGGACGTGTCTACAGTATTACACTTGTTATCAGATTGGCCAACAGATAAGTGATCGTACATTTAAAGAGTTTTATTTTAAGCCAGCTGAGAGAGTCTAGCTGGAACGGTGCTGGGGAAGCTTTGAACAAGCATAATGCTCGCCTCCAGTCTTGTCATAGAATGAAGATTACCCCTGCTAGCTGCACAGGGAGTATTAATTCTATTAAAGACTAGGAGGCGAGCATTAAATTCCCACCAGAGTATTGTACTGTCGAAAATGGTATTGCATTATGTTAGCGAGTACACTACATAAGCACCACCCTAAAATCTCCTATTGTATGGTTTCATAGGGGAAGATCAGAAGAATAGCTGAAAGCAGAGCTGTAGCAGAGGGCTTCAGGAGACCGGATGTTCACCGGCAGTAGGGTAACAAAGTTCAGGAGAGTCTTTGCATCGTTGACGCGGACTAGTTATAAAGATGAGAAATTGTCAGAGCGAGTAAAAGCAGAGGAGGAGTCCAAGCACAGGAAGTGGGTTGTGACTGGTTGAGAGGACATGGACTACAGACACTCATGGATTTTGTAGTTTTGAAAACAGGAAAAGTTTTGTTTTTCACTTTTCAAAGTTTTATATGAGTTTTGTTGAACTGCTGAAGAGTAGAAATAAACGAAGATGAAGCATAATGCTCGCCTCCTAATCTTTAATAGAATTAATACTCCCTGCGCAGCTAGCAGGGATAATCTTCATTGCTACTTTTGTTCAACACAGTTCGGCTTTCTATCGGCTCTCCCCTCCCCAGTACATTTTACTGAAAAAACTCATAGAAAATTTTAGAGAGGGGGGGGTTTAGAAAAGTATAAATATATGCGGTGGGGGTGGTCGGGAAAAGGTACAAAAATAATAGAAGATGTGGGGTTGGGGGGGGGGGAATGAGTTTTTTCTGAGAAAAATACTCGGGGGGGGGGGGGAAAAAACCATCGAAATGTCACACATCAATGAAATGACATAGAACCATCCTTCTCGTGTCTGTGGCGATGCAAATGACACGGCCCGAGGTGTCTATATGCAAAACAGTGGATTCCATGATGTCCTGGGCCACCATTTTCACTTATGACAGCCCCGCCTTGGAACATGCCTGACTGTGCACCAGAGGATCTACAAGGAAGTCAGCTATTTCCTGCCAAAGCCTCTGATTAACGGCTTCAAGCATAGCATCTGAATTGGAGTGACGAAAGTGTAGTGAGGCGTTGGAATAGACCTTCTTTCCATAGGTGTCCAAGATCTTCTCCTCCTTGCCTAGAAGTGCTGAAGATGAGGTAGCCAAGGACAACTGAAGCTTGGAGTAGAGAGAGACCACGGCAATCACCTAAGAGTGTGGTTGATGGTGTGCCAACAGCAAGAGTGGATCCACCTCCAATTGCCTGTACTTGCCGTCGAGGTGCCAATTGGTAGGCTGCACTGAATGGGGTTTAAGCCATCCCGCTTTGGCCAAGGCGACAATGTCCTTCTGCATCAGGATCCTCGTTCTAGCCGTGGGGCGTAGAGTGAGGACCTCAGCAAGGACCCTCAACTCCAGTTGTTCCACCTCGGGCTGTGGAAGCCCCAAGTATTCGGCCAAACCTGCGAGTCATTCATGGAAGGCCTTGGCTGAAGACGGCGGGTCGGGGTCCTCCTCCTCACCGGTGTCCACTAGGCTGTCCGGCTGATCCGGAGCCGGTGGTGGAGTGCTGGACGCCGACGGCTGTGGTGCGAAGACCGGAGCCTACTGCAGAGGCTTGTGTGGAACCGCCTGAACTGTAGGAGGCAGGGAATTCTGAATTGAAGGACCCAGCATGGGCATCAGACCCGGTGTGGGCAGTTGGGGCTGAGCGGGGGCATGAGGTGCTGGAGCCATAGGAGGAATGACGCTAAGAGGGACTGGAGGCAGCAGCTCCCTGATCACACCCCTAAGGATGCCACCCATCTGAGGGGACGTCATAAGTGCGAGGAACTTTTAAAAAAACTTGGCAGGTGGTGCGGATGTAATAGCAGGAGGCTGCTGGGGCCTGTGCATACTCTGCTTCGCTGGCTGCAGGGTGTATCTGCCCTGTGATCCTGAAGGATAAGCTGTAGGCCACATACCTGGCGAAGACCAGTCCCAACTGGACAGCACTCATTCTCCTACCTGAACTGGGGTGGCATCAGATGAACGGCCATTTTGTCTGGCACGGCAGCCATTTTGTTGGACTGCATGCCACACGCCTGCATTGTGGTGCTTGAAGTGCTGGGCCCGGCTTCCACCTGCACTCTTGGCAGTGGAGCTTGAGGCCTACGATGTACCACGACGGGGCCTGGTAGGCATAGTGTATCTATCGCCGGTAGTGCTGCGTACAGGCACCCCCTCAGACATTTGTCTGGTACTAGGGCATAGCTCCTCTGGTGGATACCCGTTAAAAGAACCTTGTGGTCCCTCAGCAACATCACCGGCAGGATCTAGCAACCCCTCGGGCTGGCGGCCGGTAGCTGAAGCAACCTCAGTACCTGTGCTGGTTTCAGAACCTGAAAGGTCCCTCCCACTCAGAAGTTTCCTGGGGAAGGAGTTGCCCTTGTGGGGTGCGAATGAAAAAAGTGGCCCTACCTTGGGCCTTGACTTGTGCTTGACGAAGTTCTTCAAGTCCTCTGGAGGCGATCGTTCGAAGAGCTCTCTCCACCGAGCTAACCTGTGCTTCAGAGCGCACGGTGTAAGCGCGTCACATGCGGTACAACCCTCCCAGCCGTGATCAGGGCCAAGGCAGAGCAGGCAAAGAGTGTGGGGGTCACACGTAGGGAAGAGCCCCTCGCAGGCTGGACACCTGCTGAAGCCCGCCGATGTAGACATGCGCTGGGGAGGAACATAGCGCCACAGGACCGAGTACCTGATTAAAGACCAAAAGACTAAAGACAAAAGACAGTATTCAGGGAAGAGCGTGTGGAATTACAAGGCGGATGCCAAACCCAGGAGCGCTGGTGAAAGTGGTCCGCTCCAGTTTACAAGGAAAAGAGGACTGGGGAGTGGCACCAGTGGGCAGAGTCAGGGGAGCACATGCTCCCAGGGCCGCACCTCTAAATTTAAAGGGGAAGATTTTTTCTGGTGAAAAAGGTTTTGTATCTCGTCCCTAGCAAGGGAAGCCCATACAGTATGGAGGCAAGGAGACGGAATATAGGAGTATATGCAGGTGTCCCTTCTGCCTTGGCCCGGTACTATAGTGAGAATTCCCCTTGGGACGCATCCTGGTACTAGGGCAGTGTCGCCCCTCAGCCACCTTCTCAGGAATATCTAATGGCCTCTCGGTCACACGACTGGTAGATTTGACAGCCTTGAGATCTTGGCCGGTGCCAGGGTCCTTAGAACCCCTCCCACTTGGTGGATTCCCAGGAAAGGAGTCCCCCCCCTCTTGCAGGGTGCTTTAGTAAACAAAGAAGCACTTCCCTTAACTGCCTTGCTCCTACACGGCACAAAGTCCTTGAGGTGATCTGGAGGCAAGGCCACAAAGATCCCCCTCCAGTGTGCTAACCGGTTCTTCAAGGAGCATGGTGTAAGGGCGTGGCAGACCACGCAATCTTCCTAACGGTGACCTGCTGCTAGACACTGCAGACAAAAGGGGTGCGGATCCGACACAGGCAAGCAACTATCACACGCAGAACACCTGCTAAAACCTGCTTTAGCCGACATGCACCAGGGCAGGCAAGGCACAGGAGGAATAATGAAAAAGAAAAATGCAGCAGGGAAAGCTGAAAAATGTGCAAACTCTCTGGAGCCTGTTGGAAGAAGGTCAAAACCAGTCAGCGCAGAAAAAGGGACTGAGGCCAGGTGCTAGAGGGCGGGGGTATGGGGGCATGGTGACGCCAAAGCGGGAAATGCTGCTTTTTGGAAGAAAAAAAGGTTCTGGTCCATACAGTATGGAGGAAAGGGGACGGGACGTAGGAGTAAGTCATTATTTTTGGTTTATGAGTTTTATTGTTTGTTGTTTCATTCTCTGGGGCACCAACACCAACCCTCTCCCCATTGTGTCTCTGGGCCATTGTGGCAACTCTCTCCCTTGTTGTCTGTCACACAGAAGCTATGTTCCATACCCAGCTGACACCTGCAGATGAGATGGAGCATGCCTATAACCCAGATTCAGTTAAATGTGTTAAGTGGCATGAAAATACAGCTGGTAAACAGAAGAATTCCCACAATCTGGTTGATTTGATCAGGGGGAACTAAATTCTGTCCGGGTCCTACTCAACTCAAGGATATAAAGCTATTCAAAAGGAATGGTCAGCCTTTGCACTGTGGAGTAAAGAAGCATCACAAAGTGGAACCACTCTTGCAAAAGCACAGGGAAGAAAAGGTTAGTGAACGGGTTGGTAACATTATTTTGTTGCTGGGCTTCTCCCCACCTATCAAAAACAGTCATTGATTGGAAATGCAAAAAATACAACCGAAATAATGCCAACAGCAGTGCACATGTATAGCATGCATTTAGATAAGAAGGATCAAAAGACAGAAGCTGTTGACACTGCAATTAACTCAGTTTGAGTGACCGCAAAAGCTCAAGAGAACTCCAAGAAATGTTGCTCCATTCAGTCCCAGACCCCAATGTGCGCCCCCACACGGTAATCAATTCCACTATTGCCAAGGGTTTGGACACTGGAAAACAGAACACTGTAACTGGTTAACCCCATACACATGCAAACCCCTCCAAATGTATATGGATGGTCTAGTTACCTCAGCAGACACCCTGGTACCCTTGGCCACTTGCACAGCCGCCACAAGCATCCCCCATCCCCAATCATCAAGGACTCTATGGTAATAGTAACAATGTGCAAAGACAACCCCAATATCAGCATAGCCAATTGAATCCAGAGGCAACCCCCTTCCCCAGCTGGACACTCAGACTTCTCATGGTGACATGAGGATGCCCCAGGACCATGCACTATTGCGCCAATATTTAAATTGGATACAGGGACGCCACACAAGTCTCTTAGTGGAGACAGGAACTTCAAAAGGCACCCTAAAAGCACAAACCTTTCCCCTACCACAGTCAAGTATATCAGTAATTGCCGTGTTACTATTCACCTGCCTTGAACTACACCAGACGCCTTAACCCTGGGTCCCCTTAACACCACACAGACATTCCTACTCAGCCCCACTATGCCTAGAGATCTTTGGGTTATGGACCGCCTCAGCACCATGGCCGTGACAATCAAGTGCAGACCACATGGCTCATACATTCATGTACCGCAGGACCCTGCATTGGCGCGAGATCTACCCACAGCAGTACAAGCATAACCACGCACACGGAAGTTCTTTCACCATCAAAGACACTTGTGCCAGATTAGCTTCAGGATGCTCAATAACACATGGGCCCCCGGCTCAAATGATGCAGGACTCATTACTTCACGTGAATGTGAACAGAAAATGTCACGTTCCCTAAAGTGAAGCAATAACCTCTTGCTCCTCAAGCAATGCAAGGAGTTGAACCCATTATCCAGGACCTATTGACACAAGCTATACTAGTCTAAACTGTATCTCCCTGCAATACCCGGATATTCCCAGTGAGGAAGGACGGGGCAAGTAAAGGGGTAAGATGGAGGGTATTGCAGGACTCGGGGGTAAAAAATCAGATTGTAGCACCTATGGTTCCATTTGTCTGTAACCTGCATGCAGTCCTCGCTTCAATTCCGTCAGCCATCAATGTTTACGGGAGATGGACTAATACTCACCATTTTTCTCAGAACCTGTTGCACCCTAGTCCAAATGTGCCTTCTCGTTCCAGCGATGTGTGCAGATCTCATACAATTATCGTAAAAGCTACGTAGCTTTTACGATACTTCTATGAGATTTCTACATATCCTACAAGCACAACCATTCTTCACTTTACAATCTACATTAGTTTTAAAAGCTTATATCCTCGCGGCGTACTGACACGTCCCGATCTCTTCCCTTGTGATGATGTCGAGACAAGAGGCGCCGACTGCGGAAACACCCACGGGTGTGCTCTGCCTCAGCGTCCACCTCGGTCGCCCTAACAACCGTATATTAGCTTCATGAGCGCACCTACGTGCGCGTTCACCAGTTGCCATACGGCGGTGTACTGCGTCTCAAACGGCACCTTATGGAGAGATCAGTGAATTTACTCGGATTCACTAAACCAGATATTAAGCTCGGGTTTTCTATTCATTTACATAACTTGTCTTTGGTCAGCACACAGTGACATTGGGAAATTATCAGGGGTGCATATGTGCGCTATTGACAGCTTGTTTCTTTTAAATAATTTGCACAGGTACGCGTTTACCGCTTCTGCAACTATTCTCGCTGTCACCATTACTGTTCAGCTATTATAGTTTCACTTAATTATGGATGTTTTATCCATTTTTCTGATTGTTGAATCCAGGTAATTTAGATCAGCTACCATTGAGACACACAGCAGGTCAAAGGACTAATGTACCATTCATTATTCCTGTTATTTTACTCCATTGTAGATTAGCAAATTATTACATATTTTGGAATTTTTCCATTTTATTTTCCGGTAACACCATGGCGCACTGAATCTGGGTTTATAATTGTTCATCATTTGATTTCATTTTCTTTGCTCTGTATTTCTTATGTATATAACTGGCATTTGAATATGTTTTTTGTACATATGTATTTAATTATGAATTGCAACCATATGCAGAGCTCAGCCCTGAAGGAGTGTTATACTCTGAAATGCATTGGTATATGAGCCCTTGACTTATTGAGGCAACAGCTGGCCTCAGTCTCTGGAATGAATACAATTACTTATTTGACTACTCACCACTGAAAATTTTTTGGTGTTAACCCTATAAAGGGGAGCGACTGACTAGCTAGATGGTTCCCTTCTCGTTTTTTTGCTGTAATTTGGTCCAGGTGTCTTTGGACTTTTTTCAGTCAGCTCCTCTAAATTATTCATGATTATTACGGTTTGATTTGACCAACGAACATACGTAGTGCGCCCACCTATCTTCTTTGACATTTCTACCCAATTGCTTTAGGATCACCCTTATTAGGGTCGCACACACTGTGCATTCTTTATTGATACAGAACAAAACACCTTACACAGCAGCATTTATTATGCTATGGAGAAACACGTTTTAATGATCCGTCCATCACAATGGAGAATGTGGGTCCCCTTAATATTGCCTCATTATTACCTGCACAGCCTGATGAAGATTTTCATGACTGTTTCCCCAATGTGCTACTGTCAGGCCTGACATACGGGAGGTTTCCTTGGGAGAAGGATGCAATATTTATGTGGATGGATCATTCTTGCGTCTTCCTTCCTTCGGGGCACTCTCGTCCACTTTTGGCATTGTTGAATGATGATTTTTTTAAATTATTAACCAAGTTCACACACGCTCCCACCTCAGCCCAGTGTGCAGAACATCTGCTTACCATCATGCATCCGCGGACTCATTCACCATATACACAGACAGTAGATACACAAGGGGTGTAGCTCATCATTTTGGTGAGATTTGGAATGAGAAAGGGTTTCTAACCTCAGCTAGGTCACCTATTCTTAATGGTCCCCAATTAGCAGCCCTCCTTGATACCATCTTGTTGCCCACACATATCGCTATTGTCAAATGTTCTGCACACACAAAGGGGGAAAACTGTTCAAAGGTAATGAAGCAGCTGACAACACAGCACAGGGAGTGGCCCTGGGAATAATCCCACTGAGGTGTACTACCCTCCCAAAGCCCACCCCTCCCCCGAGCACCCCATTGACCATGGCCAGTATATTTGTGACAGTCAGGTGTATGTGACAGACAGTTTGAGCAACTGGCAACAAAAGAGGAGGCAGCCAGGTGGGAAAGGAAGAAAGCAGTGAAGGATATAGGGAATTTGTAGACAAAAGGAAACCTATAGTGCCTCAAAAGGCAGTTTGTAAATTAGCCAGAGGTGCGCGTGGATTAGGACATGTACATGAGCATGCCATGATTTCACAGGGGCATTCGGCATGGTGGGCCCCAGCGGCACCCTGCCATTCTGTTCATCAATGTTCTAAATGCCACCCATTTAATCCACGGGGAGCCCAGAAGGTCCCTTTTGGCATGGCACAACCACCGGCCGGCCAATTTCAGGGGCCTCCAGATTGACTTTCCCCACATCTATTAACTCATGCACCGACATTCTTGTAGTGGTTGACATTCACAGATGGATTAAAGCGTACCTCTGTAAGAAGGGTTACGCTCAGACAGTAGCTAAATGCTTGTTGCAAGATTGCATACCAATATGGGGAATCCCTGTCTCCATAGACAGCGACAGGGGCCCCCGTTTTGAAAGTGCTCTTTCATTTGTAAAAGCGTTATCTATACAAGTTGCACACTGCTTACCGACCACAAGCGTCTCCACATGTGGAAAGGAAAAATGTGGATCTTAAATGTAAACTGGCTAAGAGCTGCGCAAATAACCAACTTAATGGGCTCCAGGCTCTGTCCATTGTATTACTGTACATGCAGGGTTCCATTACTAGAACTACTGGTCTTTCCCCTCATGAGATTGTCATGCACTTGCCAGCAGCAGCCAGAAAATTCTCATCTCTCTCATTACCTGATGATTCTATGCTGCAGTATTTTATTTTCTTGACCTCTGCCCACCAGTGTGTTCATTTGAAGGTCTGACTCCTTTGGAGAACATTTGACCATGCCACTGAACGGCATACAGCCTGGCAACGTGGTTCACATCCTAAAGTGTGTGTTGGTGCCCAGATGGAAGGGACCTTTCATGGTCCTGGTGATATCTTTCACAGCAGTCTGTGTGGGATTGCCAACGTGGATGCACGACTTTCCCATTAAATGGCAGAAGGAGCCCCCTTCCCTTGCATCACCTCCAGCAGCGTCTTTTCAGACTGTGCCCAACCTTTGGCAGCCGAAGGACTCAACAGCTACAACTTGGCATTATAATTTGAGAAGCAGGAAATAGTTAGATACATGGACATTGGACGACAGCAGTCATTAGCTGAAATGTTCTAACCATCCGCAAGTGTTAAATGTTAGCAGCAAACGGGGGGGGGGGGCAGGGGGGCATTGTGCAATTGTCATCCCCCAGCATGTAGAAATAGATAGCACCAATAGTGATTAGGATATTGTAGATTTTTCTCATACATTATATTTACCATGTTCCCACAAAAAATTGTACTTGCATACATATGTTGCATCTAGTCCACATCACAGATTACCCACTGGTTATAAGCATGCATTAGTCAAATGGTCCGTGCATGAATGTTACTGGTATTGTGAAAGGTGCCTCAGCCAACGTTCTACTCGCGTACCAATTTTAGCACTCCCCAAGTACTGCCCCTTTTGGGAATTTTCACAAACTTGGAGAAGAACTGTACGTACACAAACTCTTTCAGACAACACAGCACGATCTGTAATATGCACAGGAAACTATTTTACCACAATAACCAAATACATAAAGGCGGGAATGTGCACTTCCAGATAGTTTGAAGCCTCATCACAGTGAGATTACCAGCCATTTCCACATTTGTGAGGTTCTCACCAGACAGGATTGTACTGTACCAGGTTGAATAACCTGCCCCTCTGAGTGGGCAGGCACCACATGGGGACAACACTAGGTTTGGAACCAAATACCTTATCCACAGTTTGCTTCATATGATCCCATTACATATTGACCACCCTACCCACATACCTACAGGAGGAGATATATGCGGAATAAATGTACTCAAAACAGAGGACAATAGCCCCTTAACATTACAGGCATTGGCAAAGCGACACCTGAGGGACCCGTAGTCTATACGCTCCACCGGTAAACCAGAGTCAAGAACAGGTAAGGATATGTGCCACCACTGGGCCAGTGAACCTGTAGGGGGGGGGGGAGGAGCAATAGGAATAACATAAAAAATAAGGGCCAGTCAGGTTACATTAACCATTGCATTGACATGGGTTATACATGTCCTTGTACATCGTGCCCATGCTAAACTATCCTCTTCATTAGAGTAATACAGATATGAAATTGGCCTAAATAACTACTTTTGAATTAACTATAAGTGACTGTTGGGTATCAAGCCACTTGCCACACCATTCCGAAGATACTTATCCTCTTGTTGCTGTCTCTGACCTAGCACTATGGAACTACTCACATTTAGTGCTGGGACCCACAGATATGACTAGCTCTAAGGGCAAGAATAGATTGCCGAGTACACCCTGAATACTGCTTGCATCTTTGTGTTGAGATAAAGGGAGGAAATGGGAAAATGCTGGGTAATCCAATGAGGTTTAACTTTACAGTAGAACTGCTTGGAAATGGCACTGCCTTACTGACAGGAGACAATTGGGGAACAGATAGTCTTGAAAACAAATGTATCAATAGCACGGATACTATCCTACATTTACCGAAAGAGGCGACGCTGGTTTAAGAAGGTGCATGCCTCTAGTGTCAATAAGCATTACGCTCAACAAGACTAACAGTACTGAAGACATAGTGAAGGGCAATGTTAACTAGTTTAGTGTGGAAATATCACTACAACATTAAGAACACAGTCATATTCTAACCAGTGCGCCCTAAATACCACTAGACTTCTGCTACCGGCTCTGCAGGACAACAATGTATAAGGCGCGATCTTCCCCATGGGTTGGATGATGCATCCTCACATAGGTGTTTCCCAGTTGCGGTGTTCGCCCTCGTGGAAAAATTAGAAATATTTGATCATTACATAAGTGGGGCGAAGAGGATGCCCTTGCAATCGTGGATACTTACCTCCCATTACCATGTGGAGAGTTTGTGTTGGGGGGGGGGGGTGTATAGGGTGCATATTTGCAGGGGGTGGAGTTTGCACATATGCCATCACAGAAATTGTGCTCTCTTAAGACTCCAGGCAGTGGTTGAGCTAGCAGCCAATGAGAAGCTACATGCAGGGTGCTCTGGCTCACAAACAGGGGGAAATTATGGCTGTGATTCTACAAAATAGATTAGCCCTTGACACGTCTGGTAGCACAAAGGGAGAGTCTGTGCTCTCATTAAAGAGTTTGTGTTTACATATCCAGTAATGACCAAGCGGCACACATCAGGGAACTTGCCCATAGCCCATCAGACCACTATGGATTGGTGGCTGGGGGTCAAACATGGTCATGTTTCGCCTAGCAGGCATACAGAGATTGGTAATAGGTTGCTGGTCTTTCAGACTCATCTCGGCATGGTGCACTAGTAGCATGAATAAGATCACCACAATAGCTTTGCACATGCTCAGACACAGACCGGTGTAAGGAGAGTGGATCACATTAGTCCAGAATAATATCTCGACTGACTAGGAATATAGAGTAAAATACTATCAAATGCGTAGGAATTCATGGAATTTGAGGAATAGAGCCATACGGAGCCATTTTGTCTTCGACTTTGGAGCAGGAGCTTTGCCATTTTTAGCTTGTTGCTAAAGCTGGAGAAACACACAAATTAGACGCTTGTTCACACTGAGACTGAAGCTTCACACCATGGTGGAAGGAGGTATGCAAGGTTGCCTGCTTGTGAGCGAGCAATGGCAGAGGGTTGGTCAAGGAGAAGATGTGTGGGGGATTGTTCTCACTAACAAGCCAAGCTCATTTGTGTCCTGAGAGCAACGCAATGTACACCTTCCACTATGTAATCAATTGCACATGTTTGATTTAGCACAAACATTGACACTGTCTGTAGAACTGGTTAATGATCAAACGCAAAGACAACATAAGATGAAATGTGTACACATTTTTTGCTTGTTATTGGATAGGTTTGCCATGAATTATATATGCAGGTTTGAGGACTAAAAAGGCACATATTCTGAGAACAGATGGTTTGTGTGTGTGTTCATTTATTTCTGCTGTGCCTTTCTCCTAGTACCCCTTCACAAGAAAGAAACCAGGATGTGAAAATGGTCTTCACCTCCAAAACACTGATGAGTAAAATGTGTTTCTCCTGGGCCCATAAATCCCTCACCTTGAGGAATTGCACAACAACATGTAAACGATGCATTTGTTGACATGTGGGCTTAGGTCCCAGAAAAAGTTCTCACGAAGATAATCCGCCATTCCACGATTTCATCATCTGCACAACCTTGTGTGCCATTTCAATATAACCTATCATGCACCATCACAGATAAAAGTCTCTTGATCAGTGTTTACTGTTCCATATTCTGTGATTGAAACAATAAGCACAAAAAATAATATCAGGTTAGGACATCAATCAGAAGGAGCACCGACACCACTTACCTATAGGGCTGCATGTATCAGCCACTTTTGGTAAATACTCCCAATAAAACCAAACCCAGGCAGTAAACATACTACCAAACAATAGGTAACTAACTCATAGAAGCATGTACCCCTGCTTTCACCCGCACACCTTCCTGGATATGTTTAGACCAAACAGGAAAAAAAAAAAATCTATTATTACTGCCCGATCCAAAGTGATAGCGTATCTTTTAATGTATTTGATGAACTAGGTGCAAATAAATATAATACATTTCTGTTACAGTGAAAACATTTTTACTCGCTTATGAAAAATACTTGCATCGCTAAAGGTACTTACATTTGTACTCCCCTAAAAACCATTGTATTCCCAACCTACAAAATAGGGAGTAAAATACTCCATCTTCAAAATCCTATCTGGAGTACTGCACACACGTCGAAGAGGCACTAGAATATGGAGAGTATGTGAATTTAAAAAAGATTCACAAGCTGGAAAAAAGCTGAACTCTGTAAGCAAGCATTACATATTAGTTTTCATAACCACAAGGTTTGTACGATAAAATCTGTACAAACCAATACTAGTGTAAATGAGGGGCACAAACTCAAGGTACATTGCAGGAGACCCCAATGTATTCATAGTCCTAATTCAATGCCTGAAAGATTAATGGTGGTTCTGCATTTTAAACCGGTCAGTCCCTTCGTGGGAACAGCGAACACTAGACAGTGGAGAACGTTCAATGAATGCCCGAAACATCTTACAGCGGAGCCCTGGATTTTTACATATTTTATTGAAAAAGTACAGAAAGGTACTAGGCTAGACAATGCTAGCTCTTCCACGCGCATCTTGTAAATATATATTCAGCATCCTCATTCAAACTCATTTGTAAAAAGGAAGAAATAAAAGACTGAAGAACAAATACAAAGTTTGGAAAAACATGCAGTGAATGCAAGTTTGGACAGGATAAGCAGAAAGTGCCAAAACAGTCTCAAACGTATTGAAGGGACACCACACTACTTCCATGGTATTTTATAGTTTTTTTTAATAAGCGCTTAAGCTAGCTTTATGGCTTTCAAAGTTGTAATCATAGAAGGAGTCTATTTTCGAACCGTCAAGATGCCTTGGTATTATTAGATCAGCTTTGCATATTGTGAATGAACTACCCTAAACGAGGTTTAATGAGCATCCTCTGGTTAACATCCTTCATCCATGTACGAAACTCGGTGCCAAAGTATGTCGAACCAAACCGTAGCCATTTAGGTCACACTTTAGGAAAATAAATATCTGGTACAAGTACCCTTAAAACTGCACTGGACACATCGGAATCCCCCAAAACATGTATTTGGCAACCAAATTAGAAGGAAATGGGACAGTCACTGAAGATTTTCATAATTTGCTCATCAAGTCACATTTGGATGCTGTGTTACTTCTCCACACACGTGGGGTCAGAAATGGGGAGAGAGTAGGAGTAAAAAAAAACTCCAGTCTGTTTCACTGGTTATATATTTTAAAAAAGTACTAGACATCTCGATTTAAAATACCATGCAAGTCGCACAACAACTTCTCTCCAAAACATTAACACTGACGATGTTCCCAAAGACAAAATATGAACCCTAACTCTTCTACAATTGGCAGTCTTCTCCTTCAGACACAGTACAGCTGGTGGGGACAGATTAAAAGAAGCTAGAGAGAGAGAAAGAAAACATGAAATTATCAAATGGAGAAAGAAGTGGGAAATAAAAGAAAGAGCAACGTGAAAACAGATGACAGACCAAGGCATACGAATACTTTTGGGCTATTGAGAAATCTACAAGACGAATATCAAACGCGTTCAGGAAACCACACAGTTTTAAATAGTTTCAAAAGGTGTTTAATAGCTTTGCCTGGCCACACCATCAACACAAAATTCTGTAAAGCATAAGTGAAAGCAGCCTCTATTTGTATCACTTAGCTTACATCAAATAAAGTGTGACAAAACAACTTAAAACGCATAAATTTACAACTTGAGTTTGCAGAAGGAAACATGGACTGTCGATTTGAAGGCGTCATTTCTACATTTTGTATAGATTAAAAAGGACCAAAAGAAAAAGAAAAAAAAAAAAAAAAAATCCTGTGTTGGAAAACATACACCATTTTAAATAACTTAAGCCACCCACAGATTTCATTCATGGGTTGCTGTGGGAAGTGCAACTTCTTTTCAAAACGGGTTCCTGCCTCAGCTTGAGCATGGGTTACACTGTGAAAAAAATAGCATTACATGATAATAAACCATTAGCTTCTGCGAATCACAGAGCAATCGTCATGAGTCAACCAACACCTTTGAAGGACCACAGTGTCCGTCAAAACAAGGATTGTCAAACTTGAATATTGTCCTCTGAAAATCGGGATTTGAATACATGGCTCTAAAGATTCGGCACTAGTGGCATCTCACACTGTCAACATACAGGGGCTTGCAACTGTCCAATAAAAACCAGAAAGATTGCAAAACATGCACATTCCCGCAATATGTTCAACTTTCACACCCAAAGAGAAAGTTGTCTAGCAGGTAAAATTGCCATTAAACATTTCAGCCATCTAGATGTTTTTTGTAGGTTACATGGGCCTGCGAACTTTACAGGCTATGCCAAATACACTCACCAATGAAAAATAGCACCAGAAACACCAAATGATTGTCCAAATTATCTGTAAAAAACGAATCTCCACGAAAAGCTTTTCCACAAAAACCTGATTGAAAGCAGATACTAAAGTGGACTGTTCTTTACAGAGGAGGGCCTTATTTAAAAACAACTAAAAAACCAGACTATCTACACACTTGGAAGCATGTAAGCATGAATAGTAAGTGTTCTGGCATGGTCTAGTGGCAGCACACACCAGCATTAGTTTATGTGCTAATAGAGAAGGATCAGTAAGGTGGAATATGTAGAGGAAGGCCAGCAGCTTTCTGAACAAGTCAAATCGATTTACATACTTTCTTACAGTGCAGTTGTGACTTTGCGGACTGTAAGCTCGCCAAAGTGGAGGTGGGATGAAATCACTACTAGAAAAACTATTTCATACAAATGTGTAGCACAAAATGTGTTATGTGATTTTTCAGCTATAAACATTTTCCAGACTTCTAAAAGTGCAAAACTACAGAGTGGAACATTTCATAGAGTGCGATGTGTCAGCTTGTAAACTTGGGGTGTTTACCACTCCGTGAGATGACTTTGGTGCATTTCGTGTTGCAGTTGCAAGCCTAAACACGACTGGCTTCCACTGCACACCTTGCAATGTATCGACAGATAGTGATTTTTTTCATCTTAGTGCTCATAACAAAAATATGAGCGGCTGACAGTTTTCTTGTACGATTACAAAGAAATGTGTTTGGGAAAAGTGACAAAATATAAAACTGTCTTGCACTGTTCAGTGTAAAGTGTCGGTGTGCAGATGCACACACCCAATGTTATGTGTAAAAGTGTCATCCAAACGTGGGCACAAACTCGACATGGGTGTGCAATATGCCTTTGCCTGTGTGGATAGTCTCCAAAAATTAAATGGACTTAGTGGCACTTTTAGCAGTTTTTGACGATCTGGCACTTCATTCGATTCTCAGAACTGCACTTCTAATCAGATCTCGAAGTCAAGATCCTACCTGAAGCAAGGTGCACAGCGGGCTCATTTTGGAGAGGAGTTCAACTAGGGTTGAGTGTAAACAATCACAGGACATGCTGTGCGGGAGCTACGAAAAACTGGCGTAACCACAAGGAAATGTAGAGAAACTGTCTCAATTAACCCATAATTTCAACCAAGGTAATGGGTTCTTACATTTCCTAAATAAATATGCTCAAGTTGCAATATAATTTCGGCAGCAAAAAACGCACATAACATTTCAAATGTTCACATTACTTCACTTGAAAATACTGACAATCTCAAGAACATACAGCAACGATTTGAAAAATCAAAGACCTTCATTTTTGCAGAGCCTGTAAAAGGTGATTAACTTCGGTTTACATTGCTTGACAAGCAAGTACACCCATCTGGCGATACGGCTTTTCACATCTTAGTGGCAAGGAGAGCAAGAACAGTGGATACAAAGGTTGGCACAGGTGGGATTGTTGCAAGGCCATGGCTAAGTGCTATCAGAAGCAGGCAGTTAATATGTGAACCTCTGATAGGCTAGCAAGAGATGGAGGTCTGTCCCATCACACTGTACCAAGCGAACTATTTACTCAGTGCACAGCCATGGATTGCTGAAAAGGAAGTGCAAAACAAATTTAACTTTAACCAGAGGACAGACTTCTGGTAAACCTGAAAACAAAGAATGACAGTACGTGCCAACATTAAAAAGGTAATTTTTACAAATCAGGCAAAAGAGTGCATTTTATAGAAAATGTTTGAATACATTCTTAAAAATGTAATCACTACATCAGCAAAAGTTTCTACTGAAGTATATACATATCAGTCGCCCACAGTAATACTTTGCTGTATGTTTAATAACATATCACAAAAATACAAATATCTGATAGAAATTAATCATACAAGCAATTTAAACATCAGTAAAAAGGTTTCACAATCAGGCCCTCTCCAGGAGATAGGATATCATAATATCAGTGCTTAAGGTCAGTCGTTTCAGGTTAATATAACATTCGAATATTCTCAATGAGTAAACTGGCGGGCATTTAAAACTTTGTTCAAACTTTGTTCAGGAAAGGTTAAAAATAAGCCCTCTACGGAGAAGTCTCACCATAGACTCTAAAAAGAGTTCTTTTTATTAAAGTTGTATGAAACGTACTCAGTCCATGGAATGAAATAGCTGGCGTACTGTTACGATCTTAACATGCAGCAGTGAAACAAATACAAGGCTGTGTCTTGGGGGCGACATGGTTGGGTTGGGCCAGAGTATGCAACTCCTGCAGATAAAGCATGCCAGAAGTAAACGCACAACAGATATGCTTAGCATGTCTCGTCAGTTCCACTCTGGTTATTGCCGGTTTCTTCACCAAGGGACAGCCATTTCTGTAGCCTCCGGTTCATTTACAAACTGTGAAAACAGGGCAGGGAGGTGGGGGAATTCAGGCAGGATGCATAATGGAATGAGGGTCAGGGTGGAAAGACAACAAGCCAAAGTGGGAACACTCATTTCTGACTCGGCAAAGGAAGGGTTCTACAGGAAACCCGAACTGAAAAATGAAAAAAAGGTGGATTAATGTTATGGATTAATTGAAAAAAACATGGTCACTATTTTATGAATAAGTGAAAGTGATCCCATTTTTGTTACGGGTGAACTAAAATGAACATGCGAGGTCCACACGTGCACCCACACAGACACAAATGACAGTGGGATTAATTGTCAACACACGTCACATCTGAGAATTCAAATTCAGCTCTACTTGAAAGCATACTTTCGTAATGCCAAATGGAAGTCTGGTCAAATTAAAATTGTATACAATGCTGCAATTCTACCTTCTACTCATTAATGGGAGGGGGCACCCATCAAACCGCTTAAGTATTCAAAGGTGAACCAATTGAAATCCAAAATGAGAAATGTTACCTACCAAGATATTCTGGTATCGCTACTCCTGGTGAGATTACATATAGTCGCATAAGGATCTCGAGCTAATTGAGGGAATTGTACACTGCCCTTTTTGAGCTTAAACCTTTATGCGCCTAAGGCCCTGTGCATGCAGGAATGGGAAGCCCCATAGCTCTACACTCAGCACGGATAATCACAGGAAGTGGTTTAAACATTTTCCACTGTGAAAAAAGCTAAGGACTCCTTTACATTCTTAGCATTTTAGATCTGGTCGAACAGCTTTGGCAATTCTACTCTACAAGTGACCAGATTATAAAGACATTTACAAACTCTAGAACCTGCACCAGAGAGGAGTGCTTACCGAAGAAAGAATTATGGTAATGCAGAAGCCATGCAAATCACTGATGAGCCTCAGTCTTGGGAAACGTCCATGCTACCGTCGCACTTCTGCTTCCATCACAGTCTCCAAGCTTGGATATTGTAGTAAATCGAGATGGATGGCAGACACGACGGATGGGCACCACTGTTATCGGTTGCCAGATACATCAAGAGACATGGGCAAGAAACTGCTCTACTTGCAGAATTTCCTCGGCAGGCCAATCATGGATCCGCAGGAGATCAATTATATTGCTCTATATATGGGAATCCCTCATGGACTTAAAATAATACTCAGATTTACAGGTAGGATCGCCTTGTCACTTACAGAAAATGTAGGGTTCTACAACAAAAGGATTCAGGAGTTCAAATTTCCAGTATAAAGTAGAAAACATCAAGAAATAAGCCATTCATATGATACCCCGATCTGACAGTATGCAGTTAAATCTGGGAAACATCAGAACAGCCGATATATCAAGATCTATGTGGACAGGAGACTTGTGTAAGGAAGGAACATGGCAGACCCCATTAAAATGGGTCAATGGGTGGTTCTGACGAGGAGTAATGTTTTCATGTCGGTCCTGGTGACTGCTAGAGTAGTTAAAGCAGAGGAGAATACATTTGTTGCACAGAAGTTGAAGCCTTGCACAGCAATACAAAAATCCCTCATTTTCTGCCTGTGTGGCACATGCCTCTTTGGTCGGCAAAAAGGCACAGCAATAGATCTCTAGGAAAGCGACTGACAAACCCGGTCATCTAGCCCGACTCCCTAATAAAAAGTAAATACCATATACAAACAATGCTATAAAATGACGCAAGTATCCACTGATAAGAAGAGACTCATTTGTATGCTGACAAGTTAGTTTTACAGGGACGGTGGAGTAATGCACGCTGCTTTAATGGCTGAGCAATGCAGAACACCTGAATTGATGTTATTTATTTTTTTTAAAACCTTGCTTTTGAACCAATTTGTGCATCTATTGTCCTATCCAGGGAGTCTTGGACAGGCGGATCCAAAAAGGCAATGAAAGAAAAAAAAAAGCATTGGATGTCTGCCCTTCTGTAAAACAAATATATGATTTTTTTTTACAAAATTCATACACTGAAAAAGGAACACCTACATAAAAGCTGCTCTTCCCTCCCCTTTACTCTCTCAACTCTATCTTGGGAAAACTAAGACGAACATGCTAGAATTTCATCCTCCACTTCAGCTCTTCTGGTCACCTTGTAAGCAGCCCTTTACAACAAAGGTGTCGGTTCTGGCCTTCTCCAAAGCACAAAGAACATGCTGCCTCAGTGGAAGTGGACAGAATCTTCACACTCTACAATACCCGCACAAGGGCAACAATTCTTGAGCCTTCCAATGGTTTTCTTTTCTCCACTGGAAGGCTAAACAAAATTGTATCAGCACATCAGTAAGATTGAGGATAAGGCAAGATCTTGTTTCTGCTTACAACAGAACCCCCTTACATTGTTTGGACGTGTGTAGGAGAGGCCTGTTAACCAAAGTCCCTCTAGTCCGTTTCCATATTGACAGCTCCAAGAGAAGAGTTGTTCAGGCTCAAAAATACCAGATATGCGAAAACCTTGAAATTAAGAATAACCACCTGCTCACATCAAAAGTGCATTTGCAAGTGCAGCGGCAGGCCAACACCAAACACCAACGGAAATTGCTGTACGGGTACCTGGTCTTGTAACCTGAAGTGCTGGTGTCAACACTGTGCAGAGGAAAACCTTGAGGACTACACTTAAGCATGTGTGTCATTTACCAAAACCATGTTCAGGATTTCTCTGAATTTCAACTAGGCAGCAGTCTGACGCCATGATTATTTAGAAAAAGTAAGAAATTGGCCAATGTTACTCTTCACAATGCCGCTGACCATTCAAAGTTATCTAGGAAGCAAGGAATTCCACAGCATTGCAGCACATGGCAAAAGTGTTCTTTCACCAGAATGCTCTTTTAGAAAGGAGTCGTTTTTAAGAGCAAAGGGCTACCAATCTTCATGTCCTGGCTACCAATCAACATGTCTAACCACTGTTGGAGGTTTTGGGCTAAGCTTGTCTATGGTCCTGAGGATTACAGACTTGAAGCACTGAATGCAGAACGATTACAACAAGGGACATTCCTTTCCCAAGAGTTAGTAAGCAACTTGAAAGACCGGGTAGTGTGATCAAGGCAGGAAAGCACAGGGGAATGTGAAGTAAAGTTAATCTTCTTGAGGAGATATGATTTTTCATACATTTAAATTGTTGGGATAACTCATACTGAATTGCCCATCAAGAGAATGATCAAGCATGAGAGCCCAGAAGATGTGTGTCAACTTGTTGATGGATTTCTAGAATCTGACCAAGTGGACAGATTTTAGGAGGGCACCCTTGTGATGGTGAGCAGGGACCTCAGAGTTTAGCTGAAAAAACCCAATCAAGGTAGTAATGGAGATCAGTCAAGGCTTATTCTCAGGAGAGAGAATTGGGTCATGGGCCCACAATGAGTCCACACACAATAGCACATCATTTAGACAGTTATTAAAATTGTTATTTATGTAGGCCTTTAGAACACTGAAAAATGAAACTAGCAAGTAGTGCTATCACACAATACTCTAATAAAAATATATACAATCAGCATTAGGTACACTTAATAGACCTCAAATAACTTAATCAAGCAATGCAGGTAAGTAATGTAGATGCAATAAAATGATGGAATGCTGTCACACGGACTTATTCTTTATAAGTCCAAACCTTAGATGAATCGGGCTGTGTGCCCATGCTAGAGTAGAGCAGCACAAGTGAAGTGAGTCTACCTGCGCACAGCAATAGTTAGTTGATGAAGTGATTAATTTCAAGTACCTGCAGCGAGTATCGTGGCTAGGGGAGACACCACCAAACGGTGTTTCAAAGACAGAATAGATGGTAAGCTCTGTAACCAGCACACGTTAGCATAGGCTCTGTGTCCCATGTTTGAGTAGAATTCCATTTTGTGCGAGATTCTCTCCACCTCTGAGTCCCCCAGCACATTTTTCTGGGCTCTTGGTTTTTATCTGACTCTGCTGAGTGGGACCCTTTTTCCATCACTTTCTTTAACTCTGCATTTGGGAACCTTTTGTATCTCTTTTGGATGCTCTTTTGGCGACATGCTTTCCTCCAAATGCATGGCATCTCATTTCTTATCGCAGCATGCATCACTTTTTGTGCAGTGTTTCTGGGAAGCTCGTGGAGCTTTCCTCTTTACTTTTCTGCGATACCATTCGTTATCAGGGCAGAGGGCTCTTTGTCATCCTACCTGACCTCTATTTTGTGGAATCAGCACACCCCTGGTGTTTTTTGCTGCCTGAGGAAAGGGCGGTGGAAAATTGGAAAAAACGTTCGTTTTTTTAAAAGCTTGGAACTAACCTGCACTGCGAGCTGTGAGGGGGCTCTTGCAGGTGCTGGCACTAGAGACGCTGTGCAGAGGAGGCGGGGCTAGGGCCTGCCACGTGACCTATCACGTGATACAACTTCAGCCTTTAAACCCTTTGCCATCCGCCCGAGCGGTGTGTTTGCTGCCTGAGGAAAGGGCGGTGGAAAATTGGAAAAAACGTTCGTTTTTTTAAAAGCTTGGAACTAACCTGCACTGCGAGCTGTGAGGGGGCTCTTGCAGGTGCTGGCACTAGAGACGCTGTGCAGAGGAGGCGGGGCTAGGGCCTGCCACGTGACCTATCACGTGATACAACTTCAGCCTTTAAACCCTTTGCCATTCATCCTCGCGGCGTTAAGCCCGTTAGGGGTAAAGGGCGCCGGCTGTTATACGGCTGTTGGACGTGCTGTGGAGTGTGTAAAATAACCATTGATACCCAGGAACCGAAGTAAGCTAACTCCACCACTTCAGGATAATATAATCTTACCACCTGGTAGGGTGGGAGAGTCGGACTAAGGCCGCTCCTCAAGCTGTTGGGCGTTCCCTTTCTATATGCTATGTGATTCTAACCTATAAACTAAAAGGTGTATTTGATTGCTAACACTCATTTTTTTTAAATTGTTTACTAATCAATTGATGGTATCGGCTGCCCTTTATTGCGAAGGATCTTTCCTCTCCTCAGTTTTATATATTTATTATTAATAGACATATTGCATTTTGGGTATAGGTATACTTAAGTCTCCGTTATAGTAGGACTGATCTAATTTTTTTACTTGTTGGATTTTATGGAGACGTGACTCCTTAAGGATAAATTAATATATATTATTACTAACTTTTTCTATTTTTATCTCTATTTCTATCACATTTGTACATACCTATTACTCGATGTTATACTAATATGGCCCCAAGTACACGATCTAAAAAGGGGAAGAATAACATACCCACACCAAATACCAAACTAGCCAAACAGAAGCCTGGTAATGGGGAAAAACCTAAGAAGGGTGGTACGAATGGAACTACTGGTGATGGTAAAGGTGTATTAGATCAACCTAAAATACTCAGTTTTCTAACTATTAAGGAAAAAGTAATGGTATCTGACAAAATACAATCTCCACCACCTCCCACTAATAGCTCTATGATAGATAATAATTCACTATTGACATTAGTACATAACTTTAGGCGACAATCTATGGGAACAGGTACTAATTTGGAAATTTCTGTGGTTGAAGATACCGATATGAATAATAAAATTGGATCCAATTTGTCAGCTTCCCCAGACTTGAATAAATTTGCTCAAGAAGAGGACTCTCATTCGTGTGATGAGTCATTTAACTCTAGGGGAAACTACTCTGAAATCGAGGATAAAAGTAATAGAAGTAGGGGGTGTGAAAACTCACTGAAATCAGGTGAGAAATTAGACGCCCTAACTACTATGATGGATGTTCTTTTGACCATCTGTACCAAATTGCTTAAAGAGCATAGTGATATAAAATCAATGGTACTTCAGAACATTGATAATACTAGATCACTTGGGATTATGATAGAGGATTACTATGGCAATGACCCTAACAAGGAGAAAAGACATACCACGGAGCCAAATCAGGTTATAGGAGATCTGAGTGAGTTGGTTATGGCGGTTGAAAAAGAAAATGAGAATATTATTACACAGACTAATACTTCCCATATGGAACAACTCAACTCTAGGGAAAATCTGGTTGAAGAGATTAATAATAGTGTGAGTGAGATAGAAATAAGGGTAGCCCAAGGCTCTAAGAGGCGCACAAGGCGAAATAGGAAAAATAAGAAAGCACCTCGAAAAAGGATGGTGATGACCAAGACCAAAGTGAATAAAACTGTGAAAAGAAATTCCATGTCCCTTGCTAACACCGCCCCATTAGACTCGGAATGTGTAGAAGTAGGGAACCACTATGAAATCATGGAACATCAAAAGAAGCTGGATGAAAGGAAAAAAGTGGCAAGTAAAAGTAAGGGTCTAGAAAATTGGTTAAAGGGGAAGGACGATATTATTGAGGAAAGTGAAATAGAGGATACGGTATCCACCGAAAATAACTTTAAATATGTTGAAATCCCATATAATAGTAATATTGGGTCCCTTACCAAAAGGGAGAAGGAAATTTATACTAAAGAGATGGAACGACTGGCCATGCACAGTAAGCAAAAAACGAGTAGGGTAAATAGTGTGGGAACAAATGAAGAACCCCTACTTATAGTGGGAAAAAGTATTAAAATCATAGAAAAATCCCCGACAGATGGAAGCCCTTTTCTTAACCGGGCCTGGTTACTTAATAAACTATCACATATTCCGCAACTGCAAAATATTAACTCAGGGGATATTGAAACCATTATCCTTCCTGAATATGGAAGCTGGGAAAACTGGGTTATTGTCCAATTTAGATCTGCGGTTTTTGTGGACCTCGTAAGAGAATACTCTGATGGAATATGGGGTAATAACTATGAAATTGTGATATGCCACTCTGCTATTCATAATGATTGGAATGACAAATACATGGAAGGGGTGGGAGTTACTTCTATTAATATGGAATTAAGAAATAAAAACGTACAAGCCAACTCCCAGGAGGCAAATACTATAATCCAGAATTGAGATAAGGCATATAATACATTTAACCTCCTGTCTTGGAATAGTAGAGGTTTCAAATCTCTTCTACATAAGGAAGGTATACAAATATTGATGGAGAGTGACATCTTTGCCTTACAAGAAACATGGGTAACTGGGGAAATTTTATTAGATGGATATAGTATATGGAATAAAGCTGCCCAAAAAGGTGAAAAAGGCAGGCCTTATGGAGGACTATGTATTGGGGTAAAAAATCACTTGTCATTTAAACAGTATGAGATGTATGGGAATCTACCTAATGTTATGTGTGCAAATATAGACAGGGGAAACCAATTAGGGAGTTTCCTTCTTATTAATATATATTCTCAACCAGGGCGGGAAGATATACAAGAGATTGGGGAATATATAAACCATACTATTGAAAGCTGGACCCGGGATTTCCCTGAGTCTGATATTTGTATAGTGGGAGATTTCAATGCCCACTGTGACTCCGCTGTAAAGGAGATGAATAGATGCAAAGAATTGTGGGATGAAACAGACACTATTGCATCATTGGAAACTCAAGAGGGTAACCTGATGGCGGGTTTAAATACACAGATTAGGCAGGGTTGTCGGTGGATGAACCTCATGACCAGCTGGGACTTAGAATATCTAGAACCTCACCTGGGTCCAGGTGTGGGGGCAACTTGGACTAATGGGAAGGTAGGCTATAGGTTAGACTATATGTTTGTAAGCAAACAATTAAGCCTATCCACTATCTCCTTTGAACATATTTCTACCACTCTGAGTGACCATACACCCATTAGGGGCACATTTACTAAGGGCTCGGTAAGTAAATGTTGGGAAGTGAGTAATGAGATGGACATACAATTTTCAGCATCCGGAAATAGGATCACATGGTCGGATAAAAATCTAATCACCTTTAATGAGCCGTTTGATCGGCTGCCCATTGAGGGGCAGGATATTGCATTGAATGGTCTTAATCCAATAACTAATTTGTTGGGTATAATTCGGAGGCTAAACAGCAAGGTAATTGTGAAAAATATAAGGGGTAAAAATCACTCCCACAAATATGATCAAATGATCTATGATAGAAAAAAAGAAATGCTGGGTGAGATTCGCAAACTTAAGCAGACATGTGACTTGGATGAAGAAGAGAGAAGTAAGAGAATTAAAAACATAAAGACTCATTACAAAAATTGGATCAAGGATTATAAGTATAACACCAGCAATGCCAATTGGAGGTGTTTATACAAGATATGTAAAACCCATGATTCAAAAAAATTTTGGTATCTATATAGACAGTTCCTGATGGATGAGGATTGTAGGGAAAATTCTAATGCGAGCCAAGATGCATGGAAGCAATACATTACTGACCTCTACTTTAAGACTAGTGACATGTCTGCTAATCTCAATGGGATAAACTCATATGACCAAGATAGTATCCCTTTTGGTATACTAGATATTTTGAAAGTGATCTCTAAAATGAAATCCTCACGTGCCCCAGGCCCGGATGGCCTTGCAAATGCTGTCATAAAACAAAATCCTAAGAAATGGGCAGTGATTTTGCTCCAGCTGTTTACTGGTATATGGGAGACAGGCCGCATACCAGATAGCTGGAGGAAAGCCATAGTGGTCCCTATTTTTAAAAAGGGAGATAGAAAACTGCCTGATAACTATAGATTGCTGGCCATGGCAGACAGCAGTTGTAAGATCTTCTGCTCCCTTTTAGTGGAGAGGTTAAACATTTGGATAGAGGAAAAGGGACTGCTATCTACTCTTCAAACTGGATTTCGGAAAGGGTACAGTACCACCGATAACCTAACAATGCTGAATTACATTATAGCAGGGTCAAAAGATAAGGGGGAAAAACTGTATGTGTGCTTTGTAGACTATTCGAAAGCCTTTGATAGTGTTAATAGGGGGCTTCTGTGGAAGAAACTAAGTGAGAAAAATATCTGTCCCAAAATTTTGCACTTTCTAAGGGAAATGTATAGGGAAACCACTGTCTCCATCTGTTTGGGCAAAGGAGGGATGATATCTCCAGAGATCGCCACTAACACTGGTCTAAAGCAGGGATGTGTGACATCTCCCATACTGTACAATTTGTATGTCTCAGATATGTGGGAAAGTTTCGACTATAAATAACTTTCCACCAATAGTAGCGGGAAAACCCATTTGTGGCCTGATGTATGCGGATGATACCGTCCTCTTGGATAAAACTCCAGTAGGGTTGCAAAGAATGTTGAATGGTCTATTATTGTATTCCGAAAAGAATAACCTAAGTATCAATATAAACAAAACTAAGGTTATGGTATTTGGAGCCACCAGGCTCGAAAAGAAAAGGCTTTTTACTAGGTGGCAGATAAACTCGATAAAACTAGAGGTAGTGGAGGCCTACCCTTATTTGGGGATGCCTATTCTGAGCAATCCCTGCATACATTTTTTCCAAGAGGCGGTAAGTTTAAAAATAGTAAAGAAATGGAAAGTTATAAGAAAATATATCACCAGTAAAGGAGGTCACTCTGTCGAAGGTCTACTCGAGATATATAAAAGTTGTATTATTCCTGGAATTTTGTATGCATTGGAAACTGTAGAAAGCAAATATTTGAGTAAGCTGCATCTACTTGAAGGGAAGATTTGGAGACCAGCTTTAGGACTCCCAAATTCGGTACCAATACAAGCGATAAGATGCGAATTGGGGCTAATATCCCTTTCGACCCTATGGAAAATAGAATGTTGCAAACTTTATTTAAGAATAATATTGGGGGATGGGGATGAAGGTAACATGCTCAACCTTATAGGTAAAAATAAAAGTGAAGGCAGATTTAAGAATCCCTATTTTTTAAGTTTACAGAAAATAGTATTAACATTTTTTGAAGTCCTAGGATATAATGTACATATGGGAAAGATAACATTATGTACATCAAGAAAAGCCTTAAAGATAAGGCCTTTATCTGGGATTTATGCGAAAACCAGTCCTATTTATACAAAAAGTCTAGATATTCCTCTTATGCTCTCCAAGGCCTCAAGCCTGCTACACCAAGACAGTATCTGCTTAACACGGGAAATAAAGCTATGAGAAGATTCATACTACAATTACGGCTGAACATTCTCCCGTGTAATGAAATTATCGGGGCAAGAACAAAAACTCCTCGAGCAGAAAGATTGTGTAGATACTGTAATATCGAGGTGGAGACTGTAAGACATATTTTAACTTTCTGCCCAAACTTAAAAGAATACTACATTAAAGGGTATTCAAATTTAGTAGGGGACATGCAAAGAATTGAATCAGACCAATTTTGGTCAGTTATTTATGATGGAGAAATTAAGGTTTTTATTGGGGCAGCCTTTTATATTTGGAAGCGTGTAATGGGATGTATTTTGTAAATGTGTTTTTTAGAATCTAGTCTGTAAACAAGAATTAATTATTAAATGTGTTGGCTAATGTTTTTCTATGTGAAATATGTAACTATGTATGGTTAATGTAAAAATTCTGTAGTGTATAAGGTTTTAATTAACCAAAAGCACTTTAAAATAAATAAAAAAAAAAAAGGAATCAGCACACCCCACCTTATGTAGAGTGCCGAGGGGACACTGTATCCCTTTGTCCACTTATCCTGTAATGTTCTAGTTACAGTAGCAAGTTGTCCGAGTGGTGGCTGGCAGTGCATAGTTTTCTACCAACGTTTCTGAACTTCGGTTGCAAGCTGTCTTTGCAGCTGCCACAGGGGACACCATCCTCCTACTCCCCCCCCCATCTCTTGATGACTTGTCCTTTGTTAGGCCTTCTACCTAGCTGAGTGGGGGTGGTCTTGAGTCCTTTGTCTTTGACGTGCTTCGCCTTGGAGAGCCCGCCATGGCTCTCTGAATGCCTGAAAGGACAGGAAGTGGGGGGAGGAGACCGAAACTCCCCTGGTCTTTGTTATACAGTGTGCCTTTTTTGGTACCAGTTCCAACTGGGAGGCTGGCTGTCTCCCTGGACAGCCTACCTCCCAGATTGTCATGAGAGGCTTGTGGTTTGATTGGTGGGCTTAACCAGTTCTTCAACATAAAAAGCAAGGGTCTTGAAATGAAACCCCATAGTCGACCACTGGACTGAAGATCTGAAGCAGAAGGAGGATGCCTGCAGCCACTTCCAGCGACTGCTAGTGCCAGCTGAGTAACAGCTGTGTCCCAACAACTTCTGAACGACAGTGAAGACCTGAAAAGGAGGACTTCCTCCCCTGGACTGGTGGGATCAACCAGTCCAAGACAAACTTCAATTTGAGCCATCCCTGGAAGGGCTGCGACCTCCACAGCCTGCAATTCACAACTACTCGGGGTCCTATGCCATTTTGCAGTGAAAAGTCTCCCGAAGGTTGGTTTCTTCTGCAACTCGGTAGGCATCCTTCTGGATATCCAGGGACTGGATCCTCCTCCTGAAAGTCCACTCAACCAACACTAGGACCAAGAAAGGGTGCAAACTCCACCGCACGATAACCGATCTGCACCCAGAGCCTGTGAAAGACTTATCTTATATGTGTGAAAGAGAGAGAGAGAGAGAGAGAGAGAGAGAGAGAGAGAGAGAGAGAGAGAGAGAGAGAGAGAGAGAGAGAGAGAGAGAGAGAGAAAAAGAGAGAGAGAGAGAGAGAGAGAGAGAGAGGTCTGTAGGTCAGTACAAATAAATTGTAGCTTACATATGGTTCAAAGGTTCAAAGAAACACTGATACACTAACTATTGTAAAAATAATGGTTTGTTTTTAATACAGTAGGCCAAGATGAATCTTCAAACACATGTAAAAACCAACACAATACCTATGGTATACAAACCAAGGTATAACCTTATTTAGAGGACCATTCAGCAAGTCAAGGTGAGTCAAACCTACGATTAAACGGTCAGGATAGCAATCTGCTATTCTTGGGGAATATGACCAGGTTACATTTAGATTAAGTAATTCAAGGGTAGTAGACCATATTGGTCATAATATACAGTATAATTCAATTAGACACATTTAATTAGACCAACACGGTTACAAGTGTACCTTGCAACATGTATAATGTTCTTCAAGCAGGAACAGATACAGTTACACACCAATGTTACTTTTGAGAACACAGTTCGGAGGGAGTAACTGAACTTGCATACTTTTTAGAGGGGCCTTAAGCTACTCATGGACAAGTAAGAACATAGTAAAACTATTTTAGAAGTGCCCAGAAGCAATTCAGGGAAAGCACAACCCAACAGGTGAGTAATTTACCATGTACCCTTCTAACCACACATGGAGTGACTGCAGTCAGGCAAGTAAGAGTACTTATTTGAAATAACTCGGCAATGTTACAGTTTAAGAAGAGCAGCAAAAGGCCCATTTACTTTTAAGAGGGGCTACAAGCAACCCACTACAAGCCTGTATTAGAAGTGCACTTAAAAGCAGACCAGGGAGGGCCAAACCCAATAGTACACTTTAAGAATGGCAATCTGTTATTCAAGGTAGGTAAACCCTATTGGTAAGCCTTTACACTCATTTACTTTAGAAATGAGAACAGTAACATTTATAGAACATGTATAGAACAGTAAAATTTCAGCAGGGGGAAACACCATTCAAAGTAAGTAAAATATACTTTTGAGAGGGGCAGTATACAACTCAAAGGTAAGTATAAACTTAATGACACTTTGTAACTTCTATTACAGAGATACGACACTAACTTCTTTAGTATGTACTTTTACAGTGGTTATAGTTTTCACGACAGAAGCCTGATCATCAACTTCCATTCCTAGTCTATAGCATGAGTTTTCTCAGAGGCAGACGAGGGACCCCAGTGGTCTAGGAGCCAGCTGTAGGCAGGTCAGGATAGGGTTCAGTTGTAGTCCTAATTCCAGAAATCTCTTTAGACAAGTAGCCAATTTAGTTAGTTGGAAAGTGGGTAGGGACTTCACAGAATGCCCCCTATATGTGTTTCAGCATTAGGCCTGGGCGAATGGTATGGGCACACCTCCAACCACACCAATCACCCACTCAGCCGCCCATGATTCACACAAAATGTAAGGAAAGTACTACTCAAGCCAACACAGTACATTAGTAGAAAAGAAGAGCTTCTTTGTGGATGCCTTCAGGATGCAGCAGTGTGGGATCCGGACCTTGGGTTTTTGGTCTGGAGACTGAAGAAATGGACACTGAAGGAAAACTGGGAGCAGTCATCAACGGGGGAGGCGTCCATCAAACTATTCTTCTCAGATTTGTACGGCTCTGTGAATTTGGCACCCTTTTACAGGAGCCAGATGAAGAACGATTATTGCTGGTCAAATTCTCTTCAGTCTCGCAGTCCTGCAACTTGGTGAGGGGACTTCAGGGATTCATATCGGGTCTCCGGAGGTCAAATAGGAGTCCACCAAAGGTTCAGTGGGATTTGTACTTCGGAAGACCATTCACTGCACTCTGACTCAAGGTCCCCTGGTATTGGCATTTTTGTCAGCCCTGCAAGGTCACGGCACGCTGTGGGATGGCTCGTTTTGCAGGTCTTCAAGACTTGTGCATCTCACCAGCCTCTGGGTAGGAGTCGTTGCATTCAGGATCCCCAGGTCACTTGGATGGAAGGGTTAGATCAGGCTCCTTTTACACAGCAGGCTCTCTGGAAAGCATTATAGCTGTCTTTTCTTCATTTTCCTCTTCAGATTTGGTTCCTGTGGTCAACTGGTAAGCAGCTTCCAGGATCAGAGTACTTATCAGGAACTACAGCCCAACATCTGCAAACTCTCCCTGCAGTTTACAGAAAGGTGCGGTCTGGCTTATCAGGACAGCCAGCCCTCCAGTGGGAACTGGTTCCAAGGGCTGCAGAGTTTTGGACTCATCCCTCGCTTCCTGCCTTTGCAGACACTCTAGAGCGTCGGCGGGGAATAGAAAGAATTCCTGCCAAAGACAAAACTTCAACCAAAGTCATTCCCACCTAGAATGGCAGAAAGAGAGTGCAAAATGGTGACCCTCTGTGCATTACTGCGGCAAATTTGACAGCCTGTCAGAAAGAAGGACTAAAACTCAGTTTCACTGCCACCAGCCATTCAAGTTAACTTGCAATTGCAACAAATGTTACCAGGTAAGTGAGAAAGGAGATACAGTGCATCTCCCCAGCTCTCAACATAAGGTGGGGTGTGCTGGCTAACTATATAAAATGTAAAGTGGATGGGAATCCCGCTTTACCTCTTGGGAACAGTATTCACCCAAGATATAGTAAGAGATATTACAAAGGGAAGCCAAAAGGGGCAACCCAGCCCAAGTCCAAAAGTTATAGGAAACTTTAACTCCAATCACACACTGTGGAGAGACATAAAATGTTCACCCATAAAAAAAGAGGGAAAGACTACGTGAGAGGGGAAAAAGATTCTCACTCGACAGGCACAGTGGAGAGACAAAATGTTCACCCATAAAAAAGTGGGAATGACTAGGTTAGAGGGGAAAAAGATTCTCACTCGACTGGGGACTAGGAAAAATAATCAAGTCCAAGCAAAAAAGTTCTGAGGTTGACACAGTTCCGGAAGATTATTCACATTTATTAAAATCGTACCCAACACCCACTGCTCGAGTGAATTCAGCTGCTCCCTCCAAAGGACCTTCTTCAGCCTTCCAGGCCAAGAAACCCAAACCTGGGAAAACTGCCGCCTCAACTGATGGCCTGACCTGCAGCAGCAAATTCTCCACTGGAAAGGTACTGTGTCAAGCCTTGGTGCTTACCTTGGTCTTGCTGTGTGATTTGGTGCACTGAAGGGGCTGCAGTTAAGCAGTTACTTACACCTCCTCATGGCACCTTAGATCCCCCTATGGGTGAACAACCCATTGGGCCAATTTTACTAAAGCTGTTGTACTTGGCTACAAACAAGAAAACTCCTTCATAAAACTTTGCTCTGCCTACTAATCTGCTGCTTCCTTCTCAACCTTGTCCAATGGACCTCCAATGCCCCCCTTGACTCTATACCCCACCTAGTATATGGTTGGACTTTTGAAGCCTGATTAAGCAGGGGTTCATTTAAGTTACCAGAGTGATCTAAAAGTTTGCTTATCTGTTACAAGAGTTTTTACATGGTTTTTATCCTACTTGGATACAACCTTTTATTCTACTGTTATTTTACAGTGAAGAGTTCTTACATTGCTTACACCTATAACCTTGGTGTATATAGAATACATGTTATTTTTATATAAACTGATAGTTTGTCAGTGTTCTTTGAACCACTGTGTATGCTCCAAGCCCTGTGTGCCTTTCTACAGCCCTCTTCCCTCCTAGACTAAGCTTGGCTGCTCACCCATTGTTACCAAACCTTTGGGTAGTTCAGGCCAAATCTAAGAATTGTAAACCTGTACATGTAAGAGTGAGTCTTCACTACTTACACCATAGGTGGACTTTTGTAAAACTCCCCAAAAGTCACAGGTTCCAATAAAGGTTTCTGAGAGGTAGGAGTTCTCTTTAGAAAGGATGCAATGGGCTTGTGGTGGTGATTAGTTGCAAACTAATTAACCGTTCAATACCAATTTACCATTGAATGGATTAGTTCTCTCCTTTTTTCCAGACCCAAGGCCAACCCAGAGGCAGGATACACAAGCCAGGATTGACGACCAAAGGTGAGTGGAACGGAGATGGGAGACAAAAGGTACTTGTTCCCAATGTTATCCTATGGAGGATAGGGTCAGGTTCAGAAAGATTCTGGACCAATCTTTCTGAACCTGACCCTTAAGACCCGGCATCACTTGTTCCATGTCGCCCCTACCCTGTATACCAAACATTTCACCCAGATTGCCATTCACCTCCGCCCAGAATTGTTTCAATTTTGGGCAAGACCACCGGATATGGCCTGAGTCTCCCACTCCTCTGCAGTTTCTCTAACACAAATCAGTAGCATTAGAGCACATTATTTTCAGTTTAGTGCCACATAACCAACTTTTATCAACATCACCTAGACCTGGATTGCTCTCGTCAATTTGGGAATGTCTAACCATAGCTTCTCATTGTTTCTGGCCAAATTGGATGCCCTAGGGTTGTTTCCCCATTGCTTCATGTATGGCCAGTTTGGGGATTCGGGGTCCACCGAAAGCAATTTATAGAGATCCAATACCAACTTTCTTTTGCCTGTATTAGTGACGATATATTTTCCGAACGGTGTGAATTGTCCAATTGCCCCTTCCTTGACCTGTGGGTTAACCACCCAGTGCCGAAGTTGTTGATATCAGAATCTCTCTTGTATCCCAAAGTTTTATCTGCGTTGGCCAAATGACTTAACCTCTAGACTTGGGACATATCCTGTAGTCTCTTGCATCCCCCTCCCCTTTCCACTGCTGGTGTGCCCCTGTTCCACATCTGGGGAGAATTGGGGGTTCTGGAATAGCAGGATAAAAGGAGATGGGAATGTAGTGATCCCTTTCTGTTTAACCTGTTCATCCCATATTTCCTCTACCAGAGCCGTGAGCGCACTTTTGTGCATGTTTTCGCGTCTGTCTGAATATGGCAGACAAAGAACCTCGCCCAAGTGTTTCCCCACTATTGCCCAGTCCATTCTGTACCAGATCTTCTCAGTTTCTCATTAGCCACTCCTGTATAATTCGAAGCTGTGATGCCTTGTAATAAGTGTGAACATTTGGGAGGGCCACGCCCTCCCTCATCCCGTGCGGCCAGCATAACCTCAATTGAAATCCTGGGTTTCTTTGTCCCCCATATTAGTGACAATATTTTATGGAGGGATTTAATAAATGCCTGTGAAGGTTTGACAGATACTGCCTGAAACGCACAGTATTTTTGGGAGGATCACCATTTTGATCATATTACCTCTGCCCAACCATATCTTCAGGGGACCCCATTTGCCCAACATTTGTCTCATGTGCACCAGGAGGGGGACCTAGTTTGCTGCATACAATGAGGTTATAGACGTGGTGATCTAGATGCCCAAATATGCGGTTCTCTATCATATTAAATGGAGCGCTACTACAAAGTGTGGTCACCTAGGCGGCACTCAGGGATAGGTTTGGCATCTCTGATTTCTTAGTATTAGTCTTTAGGCCCACCACTGACCCAAATAGCTTTAGTTCTTAGGAAATCCCAGGTATGGACCCATCAGGATCCGCAATTGTAAGAATGAAGTTATCCGCAAAAGCCATGATTTTATGTTCTCCCCCTGCCCAAATGGGATACCCTTGATTTGGTCCGTCATTCGAATTTCTGTCAGCAGGGTCTCCAAATGAGTAGCATACAATAGTGGGGGGGGATCGGGCAACCCCGTTTTGTTCCTCGTCTAATGTTGATCGGGTGAGACAGGAAGTTATTTATTGACAACCTTATTTTTGGGTCCACATAATTAGCCTGGATCTTGCGAATAAAACCTGGACCAAACCACGTGTTCCACTGTTTTAAACAGAAAGGACCATTCCATGCAATCAAACGCTTTCTCTGCGTCGAGAGCTAGCAGAATGGCCAGGAATTTAGTCTTGGATATGTTTTCTATCAAGTGGCAGACTCTTCTAATGTTGTCAAATGTTGGTCTGTTCTTTATAAATCCTGGCTGATTCGGCATGATCAAATCTGGGAATATGGTATCCATTCCGTTTGCCAGTATTCTTGTTTATATTTTGGTATTGAGATTATTCAATGCGATCGGTCGGTACAACCCGCATTGCGTGGTATCTTTATTTGGTTATGGGAAAAGCAGCATTTTTGTCTCTTCCATGGTGTCAGATTTTGCCCTGTGTCCCCAGGTGGTTGTAGAGGGCGGCCAACCTTCGAGCCAGTGTGGCCGGAACATTTTATAGAAGACTGCAGTATGACCATCCGCCCTGGTGCTTTGTTGAGCAGTACTTCCTTGATGGCCTGGGTTACCTCTTTCTCCATTATCTCTGCATCTAGGCGTTCTCTAGTTAGTGGCGTTATCTTTTGGAGCAGGAGTGAGTGCAGGTAATTGTTTTGGGTCTCATGCCTTTGGGAGGTGTATAGTTTGGTGTAGAACTCCTGAAACCGTTTTATTATGTCAGGGGTGTTCGTAATCGACCCCCCTTGTTGGGCTTTGATTTGGATGATACTATGGTTGGCTCTTTCCCCTCCAAGATATCCGGCCAGTAGGCCATCTGCCTTGTTTGCCTTTAAGTAATATTTTGGTCTGGCATAGAGGAGGGTTCTCTCGCTCTCCTCGCATGCAATATATCAAATTGGCCTCGCACACTTCTATATTCCTGTTTAATTGCCCTGCTTTGCACCCATGCCATGAGTATCAATCTTTTAGTTTGGCCTCTAAGCATTTTTTCCCCTTGTTGCCGTTATTGCCAATAGGTGCCCCCTCATAGCTTTAAAAGGCGTCCCACACTGCCATACCAGGAGTGCCGTTATTGCTGAAGTATTCTCTCACTTTATTCTCAATTTCTGCCTCTAAGGCCTTATCTTTCAGTATCTCTGTTGGTAAACCATCTCCATAGCTGATTGGGTCGACCCCAACATTGCAAGGAAGCCACTATTGGAGTATGATCTGAGAGAAGGATAGGCCCCACCTCCATCTGCCTGATCTTACCTATTACAGTGGCCGAAGCCCAGACGTAATCGATCCTTGAAAATGTACGTGTTAGTATGTGTACCCATCGGTGTGCCCGTTAAGAGTTCACCAGACATCCTTTAGTGTCCGGTGATCTATTCTACGCTTCAGGGTGTTTGGAGGGAGGGGGGTCCACCTGGCCTTTATAAATCTTTGCACTGCGATCCTTGCGTGGATCCCATGCAATGTTCAAGTCACCCATTACTATTATTTCCCATAAGGTAAAGTTAGCCAGAGTGGCCAATGTAGATCGAAGGAAGCTGTCCTGGCCTGTATTCGGGGCATATATTGAGGCTATTGTCATAAGCTGTGTCCCCATCTTGCATTCAACAAATTGGCATCTGCCTCCCTTATCTCCATTAGTAGCCAGAATAGTGAAGTCCTGTATTTGTCTAAATGCTACGAGGTCCCCCCTCCTCCCCCATTTTCCCCTCAGCGTTGGATTGATACATTGTGGGATACCCTCTCAATTTTTTGAGGGCCATTACCTCTGGGCGTTCTTTCGCCAGGTATTGTTCCAGCTTCTTCCTCTTGACCGGAGTGTTTAGCCCCCGCACATTGTATATTAGAAGCTTAAAGTATGGTCCCATATCATGTCCCACCCCCTATAATCTGCTTTCACCTGGCCCACTACGTTTTGAAGCATCTCCCCTTGTATGTTGGGATTTGGGTAACTCCCCTCATGCTGCTTCCCACCCCTTCTCCAAGTCGTACCTTTGAGTGCCTGTGGATCTGGTTCTCTCTGCCCCCCAGAAAGTGCACCCCCCCCCCCCCCCCCATCAACCCCCTTTCTCCCCATACCCCCCTCTCTAATTCAACCTGTGGTGCGAGCCAAAAGTTCCTAATGAGTCCGGGGGAACCATTTACCCAGAATCGACTAGCCTGTTGGACCCAGAGAACTTGTGGGGAACAACTAACCCCTACTAAAAGCCCAAGGACAACCTCTGACATCCCCCTGCGCATGCCCAACTTTGTTGCAGTCCGGGCCAAGTTGGTATGTATATTGACCCTCTGTCATCTTTGTGGATTTGCACGCCGTGGTTCATCAGGCCTATAGTGCGTGTATCTGTTGCTTTTTCCCAGCCGAGGCGGTGTTTCCTTCCCTAGTTTACCTAATTTCCCTGGTTTCCATTCAGTCTTTCTGAAATTTTCAGAGGAATTCTCGTCTGGTCAGTTCTCTGTGGTCTTTTCCAAGTACTATGCTCTATTCCCTGGGTTTCTTCTCTGGTGGGGCCCGGCTCTCAGTTCTTCCAATTGTAGTATGGACATCCCCACCTCGCAGGTCATAACTCAGTGTTGTCTACCCTCCCAGGTTAACAGGAGGCCGAATGGGAATGTCCATTTATACTTAATTTTAAGTGCCCGTTCATCCTAATTGCTCCAGCCGTTCGCGCCGCGTACAGTATTTGCTTGTTCTGGTTGTAATTCGTCAGTGCTGCCAACAAATCTCTCGCTCTGGCAGCTGGTTCGATCCTCTTGGGGCCCACCCTATGTATTCGGTCCATTGGGATCGACTCGTCCAGGCTGCCTCCTCCCAGGATTTCCCTAAAGATGTTTTGCACCGACTCATTCAGGTCCTTACCCTCAATGTTTTCCGGAATGTTCTTAATTTGAATATTTGACCTCCGGGAACGATTCTCCAGGTCCTCGCAGTGCATTTCTAAATTGTGTACCATGTCAATGAATTGAGCTTGCAGGGACTCCGTCAATTTTCACGGTGTGCAATTGATCCCACTGCCAAGGAACATTTTAGTTTAAGCTTACCAGGACAATGTATTTCATGCACCTTGTAGCAAACAGCAGAGTTAACTGTAAAACAGTATACAAGTAAAGGCTAATGAAGGAGACGCCTTGTAGTATCTCTTCCCTGCTCATCGCCATGTCTGGGGAGCTCTCCGGTTCGGTCTGTATTTCCTGCGCCTCCCCTAAAATGGTTTGACCGTTCCTTCTGTTCTCCTGTTCCCAGCACCATTGTAAGCTTCCCTCCTGTTGTCTGGTGTTTTTATGTTAGCCGACCCCTCCTTGGGCTTATTGCTGGGCAGGGCGGGCTCCTGGCTGTGTGGGAGGCGCAGGGCCATGCCGCCGGCCTTTGCAGTTGACTCTTGTACCATGCAGTAGTTCCTGCAATGTTCTCCCCAGTTGTGGTCTGCCAGTAGTAGCGGCAACCGCCTCCAGTTACCTCTCCACCCCAGGGGCACCGCACACTCGAGCTTTGAGGAGCCTGGTTTGCCCCTATGTTGCAGCCACCCCTCTTGTATGGGCTTTGCGGCACCCTCTCACTGCTGCTAACTATGTAAGCCTGGAGATTGCTGTTCTACCTTGTATAAAGACTCGGTTCCCCTTTACCAGCACCAGCAAATGCCTGTCCCTCGCCCCAGCGCTCTCACATGGGGAAACTGTCAGTCCTTTGTGCTGTTCCTCTGGTCAGTTGCAGATGCTGGAGCACCCTGTGGGGTGCGTCCATCTCCTCGGTCCGTTGCCATTGATGCAGGCAGACTTTCCCTTTTCCCAGCCCTCTCTGGTGCTGGCGACGAGGGTGCTGGTGTGTGCTGCCAGGGCCTGCTGGCTCCCCTCGGAGCCCACCACCCTGCTACGCAGTCGGATCCCAGCGAGAACGGGTAAAGCTCACTCCTCTTGTGGGCACCCTCGTTGGGGATCACCGCTCCAGCGGGTCCCACTCTGCTTGCCCGCAGCACAGTTTCTCTGTCTTGGGGATTTCAATGATGCTGATAACCCATTGTAACATGCCGGAGAATAGGTGTGATCAACAATCCGTTTACCCGCCAGCATTTCTCCGACTTGGGTCTTCTCTGTTAAAGCTTCGTGGATGGACCACGGAGGAGCAGTGCGCACACTATTATAGTTTTTCCTCCCCAGCGGCCGTCTTAGGAGTCCCCCATCACTGTTTTTATACATATATTGCTTCAGGGTATTACAACCCATGTACTTGAACTAGGTGTACCGCTATAATAAAGAGTATATGGTTTTCCAGTTTTTCAGTGTTGTATATTCTCTTGGGTGGCCATTTGGGCCCAACTATACGTATCCACCAGCCTTCCTTCCTCTGTGTGAAGCCTGACTACTTGGATAGCTATACCAATAAAAAAATATTAAGTTTAGCTTTTTGGTTGGAACCCTGTGTACCCTTAGGATAGGTTGTGTTAGACCCTTCATCAGAGGGCTGTGGACAATTCTCCCTAGAAGACTTGATTTAGATAGAAGAGGCATTCAAGTGTTTAAGGTCAGGCTAAGCAGGCCCCCAGGTAGGGTGACCAGAAGATTCTAAATATCACGACCCACTGTTCCAGCCCCAGGGTTCCATTTTACAAATTAATGCATTTTGAAAACTGTAATAAATTCAACGAAAACACCCACCGGCAATCATTTGGAAAAAGAAAAGCTAGTACAGGAAGAGTGGTGCCCCCATAATGAGACATCTCGTCACCCTATCACCAAGGCATTTCATTTCCTTGATAAAGATGTAGAATTCTGTGAGAATACAGTGCTTCATGGCTACAGGTACATTATTTCAACTTTAATGAGATAAGTATTTGTTGTTAGTACCGGTCTGAAATGGGAAAAGCTGATTAAAGCGAGTTTTGGCCACTGTCAACCCCGCCCACTCCCTGGCGAGCTGCCCTTGCATCCCATTCCACCATCTCTCCACTCAGCGTTTGTGGGCTGCGCTCACACCAGCCCTGCGTGTGAGGCACCATATTCCCCAAACATGGGCTTCACCAGTGATTTCTTCCTGGTTGGAATCATTCCTGATTAGTTCCCCAGGAACAGGGATACGATGTAGACTGTGCCAGAGTTCTAATCGCCATAAACTGTCCAGTAGAGGGGATCGGGGGGAGGCTTTACTGCCCATTATCAGCGCTGTTGACCTCATGAAGGCCTGAGCACTGGCCAATCCCAAGTGATAAAGCCCATTGCATCAGGGGTTTATTGAAGAATTAGAGATTGCCGTTTATTACATCAAATGTATCTAATTTGTTTTGGCATGAGCTTACATTAGTACGTTAGTGTAAACCTGTGCATTTGCCATGTAGTTTTAGGACTCAATTGTACTGTTTGATTACCCATCTTTTAAATCACTTGCTCAAGTGGGACATGGAAAATTACAAAGTCCTAATTCTAAATATAGGTAGAAACAGGTTTCATAACAAATAGATCAAGGAGTTCAAAACACTTTAATATAAGACCAGTTTTTTCAATGTCACGGTGTGCAATTGATCCCACTGCCAAGGAACATTTTAGTTAAAGCTTACCAGGACAATGTATTTCATGCACCATGCAGCAAACAGCAGAGTTAACTGTAAAACAGTATACAAGTAAAGGCTAATGAAGAAGACGTCACAGCAAGGAAACACAACTGAATGTCAAATAATGCAAAATGTTGCTGAAAGAAATGGCAATTGGGTGTCATCACATGTCCAAAACAACACATTACACTTTATACAAAATATTTTAGCAATGTTTAAGTACAAGAACAGTAGTGATTTAGCTGTAAAAACTCACAATTCACAAATGGTTATTCCAGTAGTAGGCATCTTGTAATGGTATGGTTACCAAGCAGCTTCAAGTTCCCCTAAAGTTGACGGTCCACCAATTGATGGGGGACACCATTGTATGACTATTAATAAACACAGTTTTGGTACTTCAAAAAATGGGTGCATTGCAGAGCTGAACATCTGTCAACTTACCATATTCCACACATTAAGTGCAAGGGATCCCCACACAACACATTGAAAAGAAATGAACACCAGTTTCAGCGGAACGTATATAGATGGAAATTCACTGAATACATAAACATGATAGCACTTGACTGGTCAAAGGTAGAAACTCGTTGCTTACCACACAGGCTTATACAAAGACTAGCCACACAGACCGGAATACCAGCGTTAAACCCATTTGCCTTACTCTAGGCACAAAGAAGAAATGCCAAGTAGAGCACTTGGAAAGCCTGCATTTGCTCTGCTGCTGGTTATTAAGAACAAGCACACGTTCAGTGCTTCTAGAGCTTCTAGAATTGGGCTTTGTGATTGGGAAGAGTCTAGTCAGTCTACAGATATTCAATACATGAAAGATTTAAGAGGATTTCTGTTCTGGCCATCAGGCTGGACTAGTCCCCATTTAGATGGGGGAATAGGGTGGTATTGATGAAAATTAAATAGTCGATATGCTGTGTTAGGACAGTTTTTCTAAGGTCCACCCAAGGTGCTTTATAAAACTATACCTTGGGCAATACAGCAACTCCAACTCTTAGTAAAGAGCTGTACCACCTGATATTAATGGTACCATTGACAAAGCAGCCAGGCTCATTTTAGGAGGGAGAGAAGGCTATAGATGGGTACAAAGAACTTGTAGCATACATATGGTCCAAAGAAACACTGATGTATGGTTTATTTTATATATACACACACAGGCAAAGAATTCTTTAGAAATGCAAGTACTATTATCATTCATAAACACAACTATAAAAACCAACACTATACTTATGGTATGCACACCAAAGTATAAATCTTATTTAGAAACAGTATGCAGTTCAATGCAAGTAGTGATGCACGGTTAGAATGACAGTGTGCTATTCAGGGGAGTAAAACCACATTAGTAGACTTTTAGAATGACTATAATTCAAGGTAAGCAGGCACTACTGGTAATAAACTAGGTTAGTGATTCAGCTTCAGGAATACTATAGTTATACAAAACCCATAAAACGTATGTAACAACTTCTCTCAGGAATGATAGTTCCACCAGTAATACTTTTCAGAATAGTGGAACACAATTCTAAAGTAAGCAATAACTTATCAATTACTTTTCAGAGGGGCAGTAAGCAACTCATGGATAAGTAAGAACGCAATGTTGCACATTTAGAATGGCAATACGCTATTCAAGGCGAGTAAACTGTATTGGTAGGAATTATAAAGAAATAGCAACTCAAGTTACTTTCTAGAAGAGTGGAACACACTTCAGAGTTAAGTAAATAACTTCTTATACTTTTCAAAGGGGCAATAAGCAACTCAAAAGGTAAGTGTGAGGAGTCTGAAATTCGAGGAGCCGTTTTATCAAATAAGGGTGAGGAAAATGCCCCACTTTCCCTAATCCAACAACGATTTCCCTACCTGTCAAAGATGAAAGGAAAACACTGTCCCTCACACTTATACATACAACACAATCATATAGATATAGGGCCAATCAAATTTAACAGTATAATAGTTGCATGCAAACAAACTTTGTAAACATTTATCCTTGTAATCTGGGTCAGATCTCCAGTCTCCTCGATTAATGCAGGATTTTCCAAACCAAAGGTCCAACCAAGAAAGTTCTTTTCAACAACCAAACTACTCCAAATGCAATACAAAGTTCTCTTCACTCCAGAAGACTCACTTGGACAGGTTAAACAAGATTTATCACTCTTCAAATACGATTGTTCAAAGTTTCCACAAGTTCCTGCTCAACAAACCAAAAAGACTGTCTTCATACTTCTAGTCAGTTTTCCATAAATCTTTTCTTCTTTATAAACAAAGTTGTCAGGATTGTTTTACCACAGTTCAAATCATAACACAATTGTGGCCGTGCCACTTTCTTTTCACTACAACCACAATGCAGTACTTCAATGTCTTGTTCCTGGTACACTAACCTTGTTAGGACTACCACTAATAATCCCTTTCCTGGTATACTCGCCTGCCAGGATAAAACTTCTACCACTACTACAAGTACTTTGTGGTGATGCTTGTTTCTAACTTTAGTAAAGTCTTGAATTTCAACAACATTGAGATTTACAATTTCTTTCGTAAGGGTACAATACACATTGATGCTGTTTGTTCTACTGATTTGTTTGCCACATGCAATGCAGGTTATGTTCCTCTTCCCCTTGATAATCTCTACAAGGAGGTCTTCTCTCCCGCTGTTTTTGGTTTTCTACGATCACACAAGTTAACTGCTTGTAATGTCTCTTATTCCAGTTTCTCTTTTAGAAAAATTGTTTCCCTTTTTATTTGTAGTAGCCCTTCTTTGGCAACGCTGGTTGTTGTACTGCTCAAATATTGCCTCCTCTTTACTTAGGCAATGATAGTTGCAAACTTTCCCTTCTCGCTTTCTCTCATTATTAACACGCAAAGGTTGCCTTCTTTCATTAGTTCGGTATTCAAAATACCTGCGAGCAGCCAGCAGTCTACTTCAGAGCGCCCTGGGGTCACCTAACGAAGTGCAACTCACCAGTCTCTGCCTACGTGTCCGTTCAACCCGCTGCTGCTGCCACCTCTTCTATCGGGTCCTTCAGGTTCCATTCTTGCGGTCAACGCTTTTCGGAAAAGGGAGTCTGCCTTTCTGCTCACACACTCCGGTGCTCGACAGCCAATGGAGCAGGGAACAGGATAAGGTGAGTATCTCTCCCCACGGGAAAGCCTGTCAAAACACAGCTTCCTGCTGCGCAACCACTGCACTTCAGGTCTCCGACTCTTATGGCACCACACAGCAGTAGTCCCGGCGTCTTAATTTCTCTGCCCCTGCTGCTTCTACAGCTGCTGGCTACTCCTCCTACTATTTCTAATGGTTTGCACCTGAAGCACTTGGACTTTAAATATTCAAAAGGTTCTGCTCAGGTGTGGGCCATTAGAACCACTATACTGCACACTACAGTTCTGTGCCTCTGAGTCCCTCTTCCTTGTCCCAGTGCCTAGAGCATTATGGTACCTGAAGTCACCAACCTTTTGGTTCCTTTTTTATATCAAAGGCTTCAATTTTATAATATGCCATTAAGACTGTGGGATCGTTAAGGAAGGTGGCTAGAGGGTTCTCCCAATTCTCCTGACCCAAGTCCCCTCCCATGTGATCCTCCCGCAGAACACCACCCCCAGGGTTGGAATCAGAGTCTGCCTTTCCCTGGCCACAGAAAACGGGAGCCCCGTCCAGGGTCTTTGGGATGATCACCTTTGCTTCATTACATAAATAAGAACTTAGTAACACTTTGTAACTATTCGGTTTCAGGAATCAAAGTTACACACCAACACCTTGACAAGTAAGTACTTTGCAACACTTTTTATATTTTCTAGTCAAATGCCTTATATTTAAAAAAGTCCTCCCCTATTCTAAGACAGGAGTGATCTCAGAGGAAGAAGAGGGGAAACTGGTGGCCCAGGGGCAAACGGTAGGCAGGTTGGGATAGGACTCAGATGCAGGAAAGTCAGAATTTGAGGATATCTCAACGAAAAAGTACAGACTTTAGAGTTAGTGAAAAGTGTTCAGGGACTTCGCAGTAGGCTCCGTAGATGCGTCCCAGGGTTAGGCCTGCGGGAACGGTATGGGCGAACTCCCAAACACATGAATCACCCACTAAGCTACGCAGGAGTACTACTCTTAGTCACATTTAGCAGTGAAGAACGAACACCTTCATGATGCAGAAGCACAGGACCCATTCTCTGGATTCTTAGTCGTGGTGATAAAAGAAGGGACACTGGATGGGAACTTGCAGCAGCAACTGACAGAAAAGGCACCGAACCAAGGATTCTTCAGCATTTCTCGTGGCTCTGTGGATTTGGCACCCTTTTCAAGGTACCAGATTGACAGTTGTTGCTGGTCAGATATGCCTCGCTTTTTCGGTCCTGCACTCTGGTGAGGGGACTTCAAGGAGTGGAATCGTGTCTCTGGAGGTTCAGCAGGAGCCCAAAGTTTCAGCGAGAATCTGACTTCGGGAAGCGATGCACAGCACACAGGCTTGAGATCCAAGGATATTGGCGGTTTGCAGCGCAGGAAGGTCACAGCTTGTGGGATGGCTTGAAATGCAGGTCGTTTCAACACTGATGGGTCCCAACAGTCTCTGGGCCAGAGTCGTCACTTTGGCGACCCCTATGTCGCTTCAAAGGAGGAGTCAACACGGGCAGTGGTTGCACATCAGGCAGCTCTGGTCGCTGGAAGTAGCTACAGCAGTCTCTTCTTCATCGGATCTTCTGGTCCAGTGGTCAACTTGTCTTCAGCTTCGAAATCCAGACCAGATCTACAGGAACCCGCACACAATTTCTGCAAACTCTCCCTGCAGTTTCGAGAAAGGGCCATGTGGCTGTCCAACCAGGACAGGCAGCCCCACAGTGGGAACTGGTTTCGCCCAGGCACACGAGAAGGCAAAGGTGAGTGGAGTTTGACTTCTCCCTCACTTCCTGCCTTCACATACATGCTGGAGCCTCGGTGGGCTACACAAAGTGTTCCCGCCCGAGACAAAACTTAAACTATGACCTCCCCCACCCACGAAAGAACAAGCGAACACTAACAATGGTGAAAAAAGACGCCACAATTCTAGCAGAACAGTGACCCTTCTGTGCATTATCACGGATGGTTTGACAGCCTGTATCTAATAACACACAACTAAGCATGTCCACTGCCACCAGCTATGATAGGTTGTCACTGTAACAGAAATGTTACAGGAGCTGTGAGAAAGGGGATACCATGCATCTCCCGAGCACTCCACATTAGGTGGGGTGTGCTGGTTTCACATAAAATGGAAAGGGGATACACATCCCCGTCTACCCTTGAGAACAGTAGTTCTGCAAGGTAAGTCAAGAGAAACTAAAACGGGAAGCCCAAGGGGCAACCCAGCAATACTGCACAGAAAGTGCTGCAATAATAAAATGTAGATGGACAAAATTATATATGAAGGCATGGATTCAAAAATAGCCTTTGGAGAGTCGGCAAAATGACACCCATAAAAAGAGTACATAAAGGGTGAGTGGGGAAAAAGGTTTCCACTTTTTTAGGAACATGGAAAAAGAATCCACAAGTCCAACAAAAGGTGCTGGGTGTCTCACACTAGAGGGAGATTTAGCATAGAAGAACAAGTTACTTCTTACCTTGTAACGTTCTTTCGACGGGATGTTCCTCCGACGTATTCCTCATCTTAGATATCTCCTTCCAGCTCTGCTGGCCTCGGAAAATTTTTCTCTAGAGGGCGCTGCGCGTCGATGTCCTCCGAGTCGATGTCCCTCGACAGCCGCCGTATCGACGTCGACGTCATCCTGCCTATAAAGGCTGCGCGCAGTGTCCGTTGCTCAGTTCCGTTTTGTAGCCCACAATAATACTTTCTGGACTAGACTAATCACCCTGAAGGAGCGCAAACTGCAACAACACGGGAAGTAGAACTGCGGGGATGGATGGGAGGGTCGATGAGGAATACGTCGGAGGAACATCCCGTCGAAAGAACATTACAAGGTAAGAAGTAACTTGTTCTTCGAAGGGATTGTGTCCTCCGACGTATTCCTCATCTTAGATAGGCTCCCATAGCAGTATTCTATTATTGGAGGAGGGAGTACTGACTTCACGCTGTCTTCTATTGATGAATAGAATGCAGTACAGCCCTTCCAAACCTAGTCTCTTGACTGGAGGAGGAATCCAAATTGTAAAAACGTGTAAAGGTATGGACAGACGACCATGTAGCGGCCGCACAGATGTCTTTAACCGGCACGCCTCTTTTGGAGGGCCGATGAAGCTGCAATACCTCTGGTCGAATGAGCCCTAAGGTTTTGAGGGGGCTCTTTCCCTGCCAGTTTATAACATTCCAGAATGGCTAGAATGATCCATCTGGAAATGGTCTGCTTAGTTATTGGTAACCCCAGCTTGTGACCTGCGTAACCAACAAACAGCTGGTCTGCCTGTCTTATCCTGGCTAGTCTACTGATGTAAAAACTTAAAGCTTTCTAGGGTCTAGCCTGTGTAACCTCTCTTCCTCTTTCCCCGGGTGAGGAGGAGGATAGAAAGATGGTAGGGTAATCTTCTGAGTGATATGGAATTCAGAAACCACCTTTGGGAGGAAATTAGGCTTCACTTGCAGGACAACTTTGTCTTTGTGAAATATTGTGTGAGGGGGTTTACAAGAAAGAGCTTGTAATTCGCTCACCCTTCTAGCAGATGTAAGTGCTATTAATAAAACACTTTTAAGGGTAAGGAATCTTAACGAACAAGAATGGAGTGGTTCGAAAGGTGTGCCCATCAGGAAAGTTAGTACTAAGTTTAAATCCCATAGGGGAACTTGGAATGGTCTTGGGGGATAAACATTGGTTAACCCCTTTAGAAACTGAATTACCAAGGGTAATTTGAAATAGGATGGTTCTTCCGCAGTGCGCTTAAAAAGATGGATAGCGCTGCGAGATAGCCCTTAATGGTGCCAACTTGAAGGCCTGAATTCGCCAAATATAGAAGGAAGGACAAAACCATTGGTGTACCACATGAAAAAGGGTCGATATTCTGTTCTCTACACCAGCTGCAAAATCTGTTCCAACGGCAGCAGTATAAAGACTTTGTTGCTGGCCTCCTTGCCGAAAGCAACACCTCCATAACATCATCAGGGAGGTCCCAATCCTTGTACCTCAACCTTTCAGAAGCCAAGCATGAAGGTTGAGGGTTTTGATGTCTGGATGGAGAACCTGACCTCCCTTCTGTGAGAGTAGGTTCTCTCTGAGTGGAAGTCGAATTGGAGGGCAGATGGACAAGTCTAGAAGGTCCGGGTACCACGTTCTCCTGGCCCAATCCGGGGCAATTAGGATCATGGTTCTCCGGAATCTTCTCAACCTCCTGATCATTTGAGGAAAGACAGGGACCGGTGGGAACGCGTACAGAAGCGGAAACTCCCAGTCCACTATGAACGCGTCTCCCAGAGCTCCTCTCGGGGGAAATTCCCTTGAGCAGAACAGATCGCATTTCCTGTTGACGCTGGTGGCGAACAGATCCACCTGAGGGGTTCCCCAAAGGGCGAAGATCTCTTGAAGGACTTCCTGAGCTAGTTCCCACTCGTGGGAGACTGTGCTCTGCCTGCTCAGAGCGTCCGCTGTCAAGTTCTTCTCTCTGGCTAGGTGAACTGCCGATAGAGAGATTCCTTCTTGGATTGCCCAAAACCAGAGCTGCATCGCCTCTCTGCATAGGGGTAGTGATCCTACGCCTCCTCTTCTGTTGAGGTAATGCATGGCCACTGTGTTGTCCGTCATTATCAGGACGTTTTTCCCTTGTACAGCTGGCAGAAACGCCTTCAGCGCAAGTCTGATGGCTCTCAGCTCTAACAGGTTGATATGTAGTCTGGACTCCGATGGAGACCAACGACCGCTGATGGTCAAGTCTTTGGCGTGGGCTCACCACCCCGTGAGTGAGGCATCCGTGACTACTGTTATCTCCGGCCAGGGTTGCCAAAAATGTTCTCCTTTCAGAATGTTCTCCTGACAGGCCCACCACTGAAGGTCTCGAGCCACCCTGTCGGGAACCTGAAGAAGATCTGTCATTCTCCCTGAGAATTGTGACCACTGAGTCCTCAGTGCCCACTGGAGGGATCTCATTCTCAGGCGAGCCTCTGGCACTAGGAAAATGCAGGATGCCATGAGGCCTAGCAACTTCAAAAAGTCGAAGGCTGGGAGACGTTGGGCATTTTGAAACTTGGTCACCATCTGTAGAATATCTTGAGCCCTCACCTCTGGTGGCGAGGCTTTTCCCAGGGAAGTGTCCAGGATCACTCCTATGAACTGGAGTCTCTGCGATGGTATCATTTGTGACTTCTTTAAATTGAGGGAGAAACCCAGTCTGAAGGGAGTGGCACACGTGATTTAGTTGGATCTGAGCTTGTTCCGAAGAGACAGCCCTGATCAACCAATCGTCCAGGTAGGGGTAGACATGAATCCCTTCCCTCCTTAGACTTGCCGCCACTACCGACATTAACTTGGTGAAGACCCTCGGGGCGGAGGTCAGCCCAAATGGCAGCACTCAAAATTGATAGTGAGAGTTGCCAATTGCGAACCTCAGGTATTTCCTGTGTTTGAGATGGATAGGCACATGGAAATAAGCGTCCTGAAGGTCCAGAGATACCAACCAGTCCTGGAACTGAAGGGCCTGGAGGATCTGAGAAAGAGTGACCATCTTGAATTTGTCTTTTCTGAGGAATTTGTTCAATTCTCGCAAGTCCAAGATGGGTCTCAGTCCTCCGTCTTTCTTTGGAATGAGAAAGTAAAGGGAGTACCAGCCCTTGTTCCTCTCCGCTACAGGTACCGGTTCTATGGCACCTTTCTCTAGCAGGTCCAAAATTTCCTGCAAGAGGAGCGGATCTGGAGCTTTCTGAGAGCTGATCCCCGGTGGATGACTGAGGTATGCGTAGGAGAGGCAGGCAGTAACCTTGGGCAACTGTTTCCAATGCCCAAGCATCTGACGTGATAGCCTGCCATTCCGCCAGATGTTGAGTCAACCTGCCTCCTACAGGTGTCCTGTGAGGGAAGTCCTCAGAGTGGTTTTGGGGCGGCTGATGCAGATGCCGATGGTAAAGAGGCACCTGCTGTTGCTGCGGCCTTTGAATATCTACCCCGTCCACCTCGGGTAGTTCTTCTTTGTCCCCTTTGAGCCGGTCGTCCTCTACCTCTTCCGAATGCGGAGTAGAAGCGAAAGGACTTGCCTCTCGCAGAGGTTCCTGTGGGACGAAAAGGTGTCTGACGGATTGCAGCGCCTAGGGATTTTGCTGCTGCTTTTGAAGTTTGCAGTTTTTCTAAACTGTCATCCGCCTTTTTCCCAAACAAAGAAGAGCCATCGAATGGCATGTTCAAGAGCCTGGCTTGCACATCTGGGGCAAAACCAGACTTTCTCAACCAAGCAAATCTCCTGGTTGTTGTACTTGCCGCCATTGCTCTGCTGATACTGTCAGCCGAATCAATGCCCGTCTGGAGGGATTCGCACATAGCGTCTTTACCGTCCTGTATGATATTCAGGAACGCCTCCCTTTCTTCTCCCTCCGGGATGCAGTCAGCCGCTGTAGAAGCACACTCCCAAAGTGTATGGCTGTATCTAGCAAGGGTGCAAGTAGCATTCACAGATTTTAACACCATGCTACATGCCGAAAAAACTTTCTTTGCCATAGCATCATATTTTTTATCGTCCCTGTCCTGTGGGACGGTAGGATAAGCCGTCTTGACATTGGTAGAAGATGCTGCCTGTACCACCAGACTTTCTGGGGATGGGTGTTTTGACAAAAACTCCGGGTCTGTAGAGGATACCCTGTATTTTGTAGAAAGTCTTTTATTTACTGCCGGGAAGACATCTGGGGTTTCCCAGTTTGTCATAATCTTCCTCTGAAGAGCTTTATGGAAAGGCACCACAGGATCCTCCTGTGGGCCTTTATCAAGAATATCCGTGAGGTCATCTTGTTGGAAAGATTGTGAAGGTGCAGACCACCCCATAAACTCTGTGATCCTGGCCAATAAGGCTCTATAGGGGGTTTCAGCATGCTCCCCCGGGTCTGGCCTAGCAAACTCCACCTCAGGGGAAGTGTCTAACCCACTTGCCTCATGTAAGCAATCATGAAGATCCTTTAACCTGCGTTCTTCAGAGGAAAATTCCTCTCTAATTGGGGTTACAGGTCCCTGCAACTCAAATGTGTTTTCCTGTTCAGACAATTCACCCTCTTCCAAAATTGAGGACATAGTTCTCAATTGTTCTGAACTCATAAAGGGAGTAAATCCCATTTCCAAGGCAGAGGGTGCCGAACTTGTCATTATCGGCCTCGAAAACGTCAATGTCGTCGACGTCGAAGGCTTCGAGCGTGGCGTCGTAAACAAAGGCGGAGGCCTCCATGACCGACAGAATTGGGATTCTACTCGACAATCTCGAAGCCATCGTCATCGAGGACCTGGGGATAGTCACTGGGTGTGTCGTGACCGTGACTTTTCTTGGCGTCGACGCCGGTGTCGAAGCTGGCGTCGAGTCGACAGACCCGTGTGTCGAAGATCCCTTCGACAACGGCGTCGAAGACACCGACCTCGGCGTCGACGGAACCTTCGAGGAGGGTTTGGAGGTCATAGTCCTACTCGAGGGTTCGAGACGCGCTCGAGAGGTTTCCTTCGCTGGGTACTGCGACTTGCGGCGTTTTTGACCTTCGGGTCTTTCGACCAGAGCATCGCTCTCGGCAGTCTTCGAGGGGGTCGAGGCCGCTTTCTCGAAGACTATCATATTTTTGCGGAATTCCTCCCATTCAGCCCGGGAACTATGTTTCGTGGGGCAAGGGATTCTTTTTGGCGAAACAGAGGAAGAGGAAGACGGAGAAGGGGATCTTCGACGTCTCCTCTTCGAGAGCTTCGATCTCGAGGAGTGATGGGACCCACTCCGAGACCTGGAGCGCGAATGGTGACGAGGAGACGAGTGTCTCGACTTCGTCGACGAAGAAGAAGCTTTAAAAGTCTTACCTTTCTCCAGACAAGAACTGAGCAACGGTATTCCGAGGCACTGAGTAAGCGCGGAAAAACGGAACTGAGCAACGGACGCTGCGCGCGGCCTTTATAGGCAGGATGACGTCAACGTCGATACGGCGGCTGTCGAGGGACATCGACTCGGAGGACGTCGACGCGCAGCGCCCTCTAGAGAAAAATTTTCCGAGGCCAGCAGAGCTGGAAGGAGATATCTAAGATGAGGAATACGTCGGAGGACACAATCCCTTCGAAATAAAAATCTAACCCAACATGCTGCCAAAGATCAAACTAATCAAATAAACTGTGATGTATCAGGATTCATCATGGCAAATGGTGTATAATCCTCATGGTTTACAAAAGACCAAAAAAAGGAGATGCTTCAAAACCATTAACAAGGACCCTCTTAAATGAAGTGTCAAAGATTACAATGCCCCTTAATGTATTGTACAGAGGGCTCCTAGGTTGGACAAGACTTTCATCCAAAAAGATGGTGTGGCTAAGTGGGTGGAATCTGATCCAACTGTGAAGTTTTGGCGGTTCTGGTGACGCAACAAACCGAGTCAGAAAGGTGAGTGGCAGGTATGGTCACCTTGAGAGGTTTTATGAGTCTACCCTTTTAAAATCCCTCTAAGGATGCGGCATAAAATAGGTCTCATTAGTCCTTGTAACAATCAGTGCATTAAAAAATAGGATCATTTAAACATTTAATTTAGACAGAGCAAGGAGGCGATGGGACAGAAAAAACATGGCATATGTTCCAGAATGGAAAATAGTTGCAAGCTTTGGTAACTTTTATAAACTGCAGGATACCATTTTTGCCAATTGGGTTAGTTGTAAATGTACTTGGATGTTGGACAGAGACAAAAACACTTCTAGACAACAGATCCCTTCACGGTGGAGGATGCAATAGGCTGATTCAAGTGACTGAATTACCAACCACTGAAATAGAGTATGGTTAATTTCCTGAAAAGACTGGATGCTTGTAGAAGTCTGCCCATTCCTGTCTCCACGCCTCCAGTCTCTGTTCTATTTTGGACAACAGTTTGAGTCTAGGCTTGGACCCAACAGAGAGCTACTTTTTAGTTGTAAAGGTGGACCGGTCATATAGAGACACTAGAGGCTAAGCATTCACCAGCCACTCTTGAAAAAAGGTTTCACTCCCGCATCCCATCACATTTCTGCCATATTTGTGGCAGCTATTTGAGCCATTAACAAAAAAGCGGTTGACTAGCCTCATATCTAATACCAAATGTTTTAAAGAATGGTTTGGCCAAACTGGGAATCTTCCCTGGAATCCAGAAGAAATTGTTTACAGAGGCTAATGGGGTCACCCATGTCCCTCCCTTGCAAATAGTATCCAAAAGAACATGCCTCTGCAATGTCCCCGACCATGGCCATGCCAGGGACTCAGCATTATTCCAAAATGCCAGAGACAACCTTATATACTGCCATTGTTTTGTAGCTGGTTTGCGAGAATTTAGGCCTCAGCAGGTGATGAACATTTTTCTAGGGAGGCCACGGTTTTTAGTTTTGAGAAGGTCACATTTCAGTGTTTGTGGACAATTCTCTCCATCAAGCAATCAATTTGAAAAGAAAATGGTAAGATAAACCTACTGGGTCACATGGAAATCCAAGTATATTTCTTCGAAAGGATTGGCGAGTTCCTACCTCCACATTACATTTGTGAAGGACTTTGTATGGTTCAGTGAGACGCTAGCACCATTTTACACCAGGGTTAATCTGCAACACCTTCTAAATCAGTTGTGGTATGGCCTCACAGCCAACAAATAGGTCCTACACAAGTCAATTTAGATGCCAGATATTTGATAATAGGCAATTAATTGTGTGGAGGAACACAGTTTATTTCCAAAGGCAAAAATTAAAGCCAGAGGTGGTATATTGGTGGCAGAGTTAACTCAGCAGATCCACTCTCCTCAAGAGCCAAAAGGGAACCATGCTCCCGAATTTCATCCAGTATAAAAAAAGTGCCTGACCAAAGCAAACTCATACTAAAAAGTTCTTCAACACTCTTGGAGGAGATGGAAGTGAATGAACATACCAACATTCCCCCAAATCAGAGCACCCTTCAGAGAATGTTGGCCCAGGTCCCTTCAGGATGTGAACCTTGCGCATTTCCTGCTCGAGACTGGGTTTGCAAATCGATCTACCTGCGGTCCACCCCATATTTATTAAGAGAAACCAGATAATTTATGGAAAATGATGACTTCTTAATTGATATGAAGGGGCTCTACCTCAATCAAACATCTATCAGGAGAGTTGGGTAAGAATTGATGCGTCACATTATGTGAGACTGTGCGAGACGAACTTGACTGGAAGACCTTCCCCAATTGGGTGTACTTCTTTGCTGCTGCTCGAACCAAGTGCCAGGGGTTGAAAAATCTGTAGTCGAGTGCACCGTCTTTAAGCCAGACCGAAGCTCCAGGAAGATCCTGAGGACCGTCCCGAAGTAGGACGACCCAAGCTAGAGTCACTTCACCAGAGTGTTGGACTCAAGGAGTGAAGGAAGCCCATCCAGTGTCCATGATCTGCGGAGGTGCTATTTGCCGGTAGCAGAAATGGCGAAGTGCCGCTGAATTGAAAAGAGCCTGTAGCTACTGCCGACCTCCAAGCTGCTGTGCAGGAGTCCTCTAGATGTCCTCCTTGTCCCCACAATGCAGGAACACAGGATCTGCCACACTGCAACCAGCACAGAAACCAACTGCATCCTATTGTAACCTAAGGCACTGTTCTGACTAAGGGGTACTTGCCTCTATGTCTGTAGCGTGCTTGTCTCCGTTGACATTTTCAGTAAATGCATTTCTAGAGTTAATTCTAGTTCTAACCTTTTACAAGTGTACAGCATGTGGGCCAACAGTGATTTTCTACAACACTAACTTTGTGCAAGACCTTTGTGCTATCTACGAAGTGCCTCAGCTCCATAGACTTTGTTTCAAGTTGACTTTGACTGTCCTGGCTCCCCGCAGACTCTTCTAACCCACTGACTGATTCTAACGGTCCCTCATAAGTGGTACATTGGTCTTTTACTAGTATTGCTGGGAAAGGTTGTATCTAGACTTCATTAGGGGGGGCGGGGGGTGGATTAACAAAAATACTCACATGCTCAGAGAGCCAGTTAACCTTTTTTCTTCCATTAACATTTCCTTTTTGACACCCTCAGAATCTTACAAAGTACAAAAGTGATATATAAATCCCAATACTATCCCAGTTAGTGAAGTCACCTCAGGGTGTAGTCTACTTGCTTTGCCTTGATTCTGAGAAAGTATTTTGAAGTGTATTTTTATAGTTGCCAAATGCCCTTTTTAAAGAATGCTTAATTATTTAATGGTAAGTTTTAAATATTTTACTAGAAAACCTGCAGTATAAGTGTTATTTGGATACTTGTATGTGTGGATTCTGATGCTACAGCTCACATTTACCCCTCCCGGGATAAGTCTGGCTGCTCAGTCACTCTACCAACTTGTGTAGTACAGACCTATACCAATAGGTGGGTTACCAAATACCAAGAGGACATGACTGGTGTGGGATGTCTTGACCCACTTTTGCTCTGCCATGCAGCATCACTGTGTTCTGATGGTGCCAGAAACATCAAAATTGCCGCAAAAACCGTGTGCGCGCCAAAACCTCTGAAAATCGCGCACTGCAAAGCACAAAAAGATGGCTGCCCAATCTACCATACAGGTTGTCAGTGGTGGAACAGAGATCTAATTCCTGAAATATGTCACTGGGCTCCACCACATGTGAAGATGGAGCACAGAAGGAAAAGCGGTGCTTTGCTAAAAGAAATCCAAAATGTTGCTTTAAATTTTTTTCTTTGTTGCTGAAACTACAGAATGTCGGTACACCCTTAAACATCCAAAATTCTTGCTGGGTGCTACAATTCACTTAGTTCAAGAAATCATTGTGAACTTACAATGTCCTGAAAAGCTGAAAGTATCAAAGAAACATCCACAGCAAAAGTTGCCTGCCTGTGGAATCTGTCAAAATCTGGACGCAGTACCCTCGGCCGCCTGAATGACAGCTGTCAGAAGCCTGCCTGATAAACTTTAAAACATATATAAACTGAAATCAAATGGTTGCAATCAAAGTGGCCTGCTACTGAGAGTAACCTATGTTGTAATTGTTTGAGCCATGGTTTAAAATCTGGAATAAGTGTTCTAGCTGCTAGTTTGAATCACAAGTTTGTTTTAAGCTAAGGAAAAATGCAACAGAATTAACATTTAAATGTAAGCCTGGCTAAAAGCCATCCAAAGTGGAATAACAACTTTCCTCACAAAGGAAAGGGCTCTCCCTCCAGTCCTCTCCAGCAGGAAATCACACCTAAGTGATGATTATAGGGTGGGGGAAGAATTTGGTGTGCAGTGGGGAAGAAGACAATGGACATCTTCCAACTAAAGAAAATGCGAGGCGTGACTGGTTGTAAATGGCTTCTGCCCAGGAGAAACAGGGAGGAGATGCTCCTGGGTCCCAGGGAGAGATCAAAGGGGTGGAGCTAAACAACCATTTGTTGCTTAACAAGGACAAGAGGCATTTTAAAAAGACTGCTAACTTGCTATGTAAAATTGTGCAAAATATAGAAATAACAGCATTGTTAATGTAATTTCTGGATGCACAGGTGAAAAGGCACCAGAACTCTGTGGCATGTTCTGGGAAGAATCGGCGGAAAATGTGATATTACACAAAATGTATTTCCGATAGAAGTATGAAACTTTATACAAGTATGCCCATGTTCAACGCGCCATTTGTAGGAATTTGCTCCTAAATTGGACATTGTGTTCCGGATGAAAAGGGCAAAGTTCTGTGAAAAGCAGACAAGATCCCACAGCGACGGGGCTTGGAGGAGTATCTGCTACACAAAATATGTAATCTTATGTTATTGTTATAGAGGTTGCACCTGTGTAAATATATATTGTACCAAAAGTAGATTTTTTGTTCAAGAGGCTAGGGGTGCACTCCAAGCCTCATAAACCCACACCATAAAGGTGACACCCTGTTTCTCTCCTCCTATCAAGGCAGAGAGGAGACCTTGACCAATCCCTGTCAAATGGGTGAGCTTAGGATAAACCAGCACACACACCCACTTTATCATAAGCATAAATAGAGACAGCTCAGCACTCAGAAAGACAGACAAATTCACCCACTATCCGAATGCTGGTGGAGCACCCTGCTGCAGAATTATCCATCTTACTTGCTCAAGACTCCAGAAACTTGGCAAAGCAGAAAGGCCCATTGCATAGCTGAACCATTTTCAGCTAGGCCTTAAATTCCAGAACCAGAATCCCACCACTTAAGGGGAGCATCATAAACAGCCTGGCTGCACTGTACTGCTTGCCTGCTAAAAATAATTATCTTCAGAACCAAGAAGGAGGGTTCAATCCAATCCTGCGCTGTGCTGTGACCCGAGTGCATTGCAGATCCAGTTCAGTCCAGTCGTGCGGTGACCAGAGTGCCTTGCTGATTGCAGACCGAATCCGATGTGCCCAGTTGATCCCAGAACCAGATTCCCTTCCCTGACCACAAACCTTGATGGACCAGAATCCTGACGGTTCCGTTTAAAAACATATCTAGTGAGTATCTATAGATGGAACTGTGTCACTAGCATATGTACTGTCCATAGTTAATCCCCATCTTAAACCCATCCTCTCTTGTCTTCAGAAACTGATATTGTTAGGAGTATTTTTGAATTGGCAGAACTTTTCTTGCGCTGAGTTTCTCTTATTTTTATTCTCAAATCATAAGTCATTAGTGTTGTGAGTAACTAAAGTGAATCCCAGAAAGAAATTGAGTATCCACCACGTGAAGGTCTCCCTGGCCAGGAACTGTGGATATTCATGTGTGGCATTCCTCTTTTTCTATAGTCATAATCTAGTGTAAGAAATCCCATTTGTCTTTTAAAAGTGCATTCTTGTTTTCCATTCTTGCGCCTATCTCGTAAAAACGACCTCCACCAAAACGTCCATAACTTCCTCAGTTTTTGTGCTAGAAACAAAATTTCAACTTCTGCTTGTAGCCAACATCCACAGCCTTAATTCACATCTAAAGCATTCCAAATCCACATAGTTCTCCCGTAATCGCGATTATCGTGCACTGAAAAGTTTGCCGCAAATTTCATTTTAGGGAAATTCTGACACATGTAAAACAGCTTTTGATTGCTTCCAACCTTAATTTTAAGATTACACATTGTTTCTTAATATCAAGTCATTGCTAGTGTTTGTGTGCAACTATCCAAAGCAGCTCTCATAAGAATTTAAACAATTTCAGCTATTTAAACCATCTTTAGTGTTTTTACCCAATCCATTCTCAAGATAACTTTAAAACCATTCTGACCGCTTGCCAATCAATTCTGTTTTTCTCTTGTGTTGCTGGGGGGAAATTGGGATTGATATTTTGTTTGAATTCTGTAATTCTTGAATACCTTCTCTCTCATCTCATCTCTTTACATTGCCTGTTGGGGGGGCGGGGGTTGAGGGGTGGCGCAGAGGGGAATAGTAACCACACTGCTATTTGATCTGAACACACACAAAAGTATTTCTGTGCTGAATTGTTTTGCTCACTATTATTCCTTGTGTATTAAAGATATTATTTAGTGTTACATCACCCCATTGGTGATTGTTGTGTACCTATTAAGACATATTGTGAAAAAATGTTGAATACAAAAATAAATATTTTAACTTTGAAAAACAGCCTGATTATGGTTTCAGTGTGAGGGGTGGAGGGGGCGTCCAGGAGAGGGGCGTGATATGAATGGTACATCATTCAGAATAAAAGAACTTTTAGACACAAATAAATAAGGATTTCAGTTGTGCATTACACGCTAGGCATTGACTTAGGTGTGTGCCGGATTGAAATCACTTACACTGGTGTAGTATCCCACAGGGTTACTACATCAATTCTTGCCTAACGCCACCTATCTGGGACAAACAATATCAAAGTCAATGGACTAGAAGAGTCTTCAGGGAGCCAGGACAGGCAAAGTTAATTGGAAAACAGTCTATGGAGCCGAGGCACTTCTTAGATTAGAAACAGTCTTGTGCAAAGTTAGAGAGTTTGTAGAAAATCACTTGTAGGTTTCACAAGCTGTTAAGCCTGGGAAATGCGAGTTGGAATCAACTCTAAATGTAAGCCACTGCAATTCCCAACTGAGAAAAGCACAGCTAAAAGACAACGAGGTAAGTACCCCAAGTCTAAACAGTACCTCTGGTTTGAAGAAAAGTTGTCCAGCTGGATTCTGTCTTGCGACAGCGGTGCAGACCCAGTGTTCCTGAGCCTCAGTCGTGGGGACAAGAGGGAGGATGCCTGGAGGGCTCCTGAGGCGGTACTTGGGAGGTCATCAGCAGCTACCGGTTCTTTTCGGTTCAGCGGCACTTCACGGTTTCAGTGCTCAGCAGACAGCACCGTCTTGGATCTTGGATACTGATTGGGCTTCCTTCACTCCTTGGGTCCTGCACTCTGCTGAGGGGACTCTAGCTCTGGTTGTCCTGCTTCAGGAGAGTCCTTCGGAGACTCCTGGAGCATCCAGCCGGATTTCAGATGTTGCACTCGACTACGGATTACTCGACCCCTGGCACTCAGTTCTTGCAGCAGCAAAGAAGTACAGCCAGTCAGGGAAGATGGTCCAGTGGAGTTAGTCTTGGGGTTAGTTGGTACCACTAACCCAAGGGAAGAAGTCGCTCCTTCCGGAGCTTCTCTGTCAAAGTGAAAAGAGTTTCAGCACAGCAGCAGGGCTTCAGAGAATTCAAAGGTCCAGGAGGATGCAGCAAGCTTCGTTCACGGTTTGTCAGGTATTTCTCCCAGGGGTCGATTCTTCCTCTAGTCCCAAAACCCTCACCTTTTAAGCAGGTTTCTCCTATTCATGCACAGCCTAGGCTGACAGTCACAGCAGGGTGGCTGTCCTGAAAGGATAGCCAGCCAGCCAATCAGGACTGGTTGCATTCAGGCATTCCTAGAGACAAAGGACAGGGGAGTTTTGGGAACCTCCATCACATCTTGCCCTTCCAGTCACACTGGAACCAGAGGCAGGCTTCAGGTCTGAAGCCCGCCAAAGGCAAGACAAACAAAGCACTTAAATCTGCCTCAACGCACAGAGTAAAACCCAAGAAACACATCACAAAGAGAAAATGGCAAAAAAAGAAGACTGGGTCATTTTGACAAAATGGTTGCTGCTGTACTGCAGCTGAGGGTGCAGCCTGCGGTAGAAAAGCACAATGGTAGGAAAAATTAAAACACTGCCACTAGCCATTTAAAGTAGTGAGGGTAACATAAAAATGTTACATGAGAATGTAGGATAAGGGGCTACTAAGTAATCCCCCAGCACTCCACATTAGATGGTGTGTGCTGGACCTACAAAGAGAAAGGTAAGTAAAGTCAATTTTACTTTACTAATCTTGGGAACTTTAGTTCACACAAGGAAAAAGGTATTTAAACCTTATGAGAAACTTAAAAGGATTTCTCGGTGACACTGCACTGACGGTGCTGTGTGTCACCATACAAAAGGTAGATGCCTAAGGAGTTTGTCAGACTCCAAAAACAGTGAAAACACAATACATATCAGGTAAAAACACGGGAGCGGGGGAAAAAGGTCTCACTCACTCCAGGTTAAAATGAAAAAGTCCTAAAGTCCAGCAAAAGAGCTGAGGGTCTCGAAGGTTGATGGGAATTCACACATAAATGAGAATTCTCCCCAACAGGGAGGTGTCCCGACATCCGGCATTCAAATCTTCACAGCCGCAGTTGAAACACTGTTGGGACTTGCACACTGCTTAGTTGCACATGTCTAACAGAGAAGAGTACCATGATGCACTTTAAAGGTGCGCTATTGAGTCTGCATGTGCACTATATGACCCCGATCAAGGGAGCTCTGATCAATGCCAGGTCCACTGCACACTCTTGACATGGCCGACCTTATCCTTACACATGATCTTGACTTCATTGCCATTACAGAAACTTGGCTTCATTCTGCTTCTTGACTTCTCCCATCTCTAGCTATCCCTATAGGTTACACCATCGTTAGAAGTGATCGCAATACCAGTCAGACCAAAGGAGGTGGCATTGCCTTAATTCATAAAAAATTCCATTAATCTCCATATCCCCACTGCACAACAAATCACGTCAGCGGAAATACTTAGTCAAACTAGCTTTAGCATCTAGTCAGACCATCACACTCCATCTTATCTACAGGCCCCCTGGTTCTATCCCTACATTTGCCGAAGACCTCTCACATTCTGGCCGTAAATACCAAAACTAAATCTCAAATCATTGTGCTAGGCGATTTTAATGTGGGTCTTCGAGATCCCAATGATGCCTCAGCCCACGATATTAATAACCTACTCTCCAACCTAGGCTTTACGCAACATATCGATGAGCCAACACACTCCAAGGGCAGAATCCTTGACTGGCTATCCGGCCTTAACTGCGAAAACAATGTTGATTCTAAATCAACCCTGTGCCTGGACAGACCACCACTTAATCAACTTTAGCATGCCTACCAAAATTATCCGTACCACACCCGACATTGCACCTGCTATCTCTACTAGAAACAGGAGAGACATAACCTGTGAAAAAGCTACTCCCGCTAATCCCTTCAGCTCTCAATGAACATGCCTCTGTGAGCACTGACCCAACTGTTTTGGTAGACATATTTAATCAGACTTTACTAAAAGCTCTAGACCACATCGCACCCATTAAATTGAGAAAACCTAAACCACGGGCTCATCTGAACTCTTGGTTTACACCTCAGCTGAGAGTCCTACGCAAACAAAAACGGAACCTTGAAGCATGCTGGAAAAGTAATCCTAACGAAATGAACAAAGCAAGCTTAGCTTTAGCCACGCTGAACTACAAAGAGGCTATACTTCAGGCAAAAAAAGACACAACAAGCGCATCGAACAACAAGCTAAATCAAATGCCAAAGAGTTATTCAAAATACTAAAAGAACTAGCATCCCCGGTTTCCCCTCCCGACCTCTGTACTAAAGATAGCTCCTGGTGTGCCAATATTGAAAAGACGCTCATTGGAAAAATAGCTACTCTCCAAACCAAAATTAACAATAAAAAAACTAGTTTGCAGATCGACCCACATGACAAATCTCATCAGACCAGAGCTAATACCAACCTCTACTCCCAGAAACCATTTAGCTTCTAGCCCCTCACTATCACCAAAGTAGAGAATATCATCAACAATCTTCAACCTTATAATTGCCAAGGTGACTTATGCCCTGCCCCTATTATCAAGGAGGCTTCCCATAATCTAGCGCTCTTCATTACCGCATTTATAAACTCTTCTTTCAGCACTGGGATCGTCCCTGATAACCTGAAGGACGCCTGGGTCATCCCGCTTCTTAAAATAAACCTTAATTGGATGCAAACATACAAACTAACTACAGGCCCATCACCAGAGTGCCATTCTTGCTAAAAATTCTTGATCGAGCTGCCTATCTGCAGATCCAAGATTTGGAAACCAACAAACTCTTGGGACTTAGACAATCAGGGTTCCGTCCATGTGATAGAACCAAAACTGCCCTGACTGATCTTAAAACGCAGATTGAGGACATTAAAGATAAGGGTAAACGCCCTCTTACTCCTACTTCATATCTGTGGCCTTCGACCTAGTAAATCACCAAATCCTTTGCCGACACCTCAAACTAACTGCCCACTTCTCTGACAAAGCTACAGCCTGGATCAGATCATTCCTAGACAACAGGTCTATGAGTGTCTTCTCCCCGTCAGCAGCCGCTGAACCCTCACCCGTCACATGTGGGGTACCTCAAGGATCGAGAATTTCCCTACACTCTATGTGTTTACAAAGCCACTTTTCGATATCCTGGATTATCTGGGTGTCACCTATACCAACTATGCGGATGACACCCAGATACTCATACCCATTACTGGTGATCATACAGCTGACACACTTGCTGTTAACTCCATCTACCAAGTCATCCAAGCATGGATGGCGCAACATGCACTGTACCTAAATGATGAAAAGACAGAGCTTCTCATTTTAGGCACCCATCAAATACTCAACTTGACCCCGCATTTAAATACTTCGTCATTGATGGCAACATCATTAATGTTACTAAGGACACTAAAACCCTAGGCATTTATATCGATTCCACCCTCTCCCTCTCCCTCTCTAGGCAAACCAATGCAGTATCTTCAGCCGCAGCGTATACCTGCAAGCTTATTACAGCCTGCCGCCCTTTCTCATCACCAGCTAACTGTACCACATTAGCCAGGACTCTGGTAATGTCTAAAATTGACTATTGTAATGCCCCCTATCTTGTTACTAGCCAATGCAACCTCAACAAGTTACAGATTATTCAAAACAATGCTATCAGAGCTGCATTAAACATCCCTAGGAATCAACACATTTCTGATACCAGACAGAGTCTCTGTTGGCTGTCAGTAACACAAACAGTATCTCTAAAAACTATTGCACCAACTCATAAATGCCTCGCCAACCAAGCACCTAGTTACCTGGCCAATAGATTTACTATACACACCTCTAACAGACCCCTCAGAAGCGCCCAGTCTAACTGCCTCTCTATATCTCCACTTCAACCTTCAGAGATCAGGCGGGATCAGTTTCCCAGTCTTGGCGGCGAAACTTTGGAACTCACCACCCAACCCTCTCAGAGCAGAACCCTCCTTCCTAGCGTTCAAAAAGCAGACCAAAGCCTGGCTATCTGCCCAAGACCACCCCTTGAGTCAGACTTTACGCTAACCACCCTTATGCTCAGACCATATGATTACATTTGTTGTACATATGTAATTTTGATGTCCATATAATTGTGTAATTGTATCTTACTTGTAACAATTCCATCTTCTGTATATTATCTGTAAATCTGTACTATTTCTTGTATGTTAAGTGATGCGTCCGGATGCCCTTGGGCCAGGTGCGCTATATAAATAAATAAAATCAAATACTAGGGGATATGTGACCAGAATGCTCTGCGGGCCATGGCATTCAGTCCATTTTACCTGCCATGGGTCATCAATCAAGTGAAACAGGAAAAGGTTAGCAGGTGGTGGAATTCTTGTCTAATCACATTTCTATATGACCACAGATTCCAGGACCAAGCCAGCAGCGGTTGCCAGTCAATTCGTCGAAAAAAATTGGTCGACCAGACAAATGGTCGAAGCAAATTGGTCGAAAACCATTTCGTCGAAATTTTTTTTTTTCTATTTTAACCCTTTTTTTTTTTTTGGGGGGGCCCCCCCCCCAACCCCCTTTTTTTCTCTAAAAACCCCTTTTTTAACTAAACGAAAACCCAAAAAATAAATATATAAATAAAAAAATTTTTTCGACGAAATGGTTTTCGACCAAATTGCGTCGACCAAATTGCAGTCGACCAGTTTTTTTTCGACGAGTTGACTGGACACCGCCAGCAGCAACAGGAAAAGAGCATGGTCAAGAAGCACTCCCCACTGACTCTTCATGCCAGATGTGACATGCAATACTCGGCGTAATAGCATTTCTGATGATTGGATCTGCTTAGATTCACATGCTGTGCATATGGTCCAACATCCAGTGGTAACCATAGAGTATTGTATTTGGTCTTTCGGGGACCGAAAGAGGACGTCGGCATAGGCGTGTCTGAAACACTATCGTGACGAGGGGTGTACCCAGAATCCCTCACGCGCCGAGGTCCCTCTGATTGTATTTTTCCTGCCATGAGGGAGCCCAAGGCTATAGTGAGTGAGTACATAAATAGAAAGTAGTAAGACGCCTGTTCCTTCCGCCCTAGCGGGGAGGTCGGGTAGGCGCATGTGAACTAAGCAGATACAATCATCAGAAATGCTATTACGGTGAGTAATGCATGTCTTCTGATGCTTGTTAATCTGCTTAGAATCACATGCGGTGCATAGACTAGCGAGCAGTACCCGGAGTTGTAGGTGGGTTGTGAGAAGGAATAGTAGTGAAAAGATGTCTTAATACTGCTTGTCCCACCTGAGAATCAGCTCTAGAATTAGTGTCTAGGCAATAGTGTTCTGTAAGGTGTGTACAGAACTCCAGGTTGCCGCTTTGCAAATGGACTCAAGGGGAACATTTGCAATGAATGCTATGGAAGCCCCAGTGCCCCCAGTAGAGTGTGCTCTAGGCTTGAAGGGCAGTTCTCCCTTAGCGAGTGCGCAGCACAGTGTGATGCATTTCACAATCCATCTCGAGATAGCTGACTTAGAGACAGGATCCCCTTCTCTGCCAGCTGCCACTGAAACGAAAAATGTGTTTTCCTCAGTGGTCTTGTTCTTTCCATGTAAAACATGACTGCGCTGCGCACATCTAATGTGTGAAGGCTTCTTTCCGCCATGCTGCTGGGGTTCTGGAAAAGCGTGGGTAGTTCGATCGATTGGTTCATGCGGAACTTCGAAATGAACTTAGGCGCAAATTGGGGATGAGTGCGCAGAAGGAACAAGTTACTTACCTGTAACTGTTGTTCTCCAGCATGGGTCTGGCATGGATTCACATGCTCATGAATATTCCCCGTCGTCAGGCTGGGAATCCTCGGTAAAGAAAAAATCAGCATCAGTTTCGTTTCTGATCTGTCTTTCGTAGTAGTAACCAATCACTGATCTCTGGGTCATACTGACCACAGCCAATGACTGCCCTCTACCTAATCCCCGCCTCTGGAAGCCATCTTCAGATTTGGTAGCACGTGAAGAGGCAGTATGACCAAGTGAAGAGCCGCAGAGGGGTAGGCGGGAGGGTTCGCATGTGAATCCATGCCAGACCCATGCTGGAGAACAACAGTTACAGGTAAGTAACTTGTTCCTTCTCCAGCATGGGGTCTGGCATGGATTCACATGCTCATGAATATAAGAATAAATAGCAGTACACACATGCACAACCACGGGAGGTGGCAAAAGGCTCAACATTAAGCAATACAACATTAAGCATCTCTTACCTCCTCACCAGGCTCACCTTAGGCGAACAGGTTGCGCAGCACTGCTTGGCCGACCCTGGACTCCTCCCTGGAATCCCGATCGACGCAGTAGAATCTCGTGAAGGTGTGCGTCGACCTCCATGTAGCAGCCCTGCAGATGTCCAGCAGGGGCACACCAGATAAGAACGCCGTAGTAGCAGCGATCGCTCTGGTCGAATGGGCTCTCGGACGGCCTGGCAGCGGTCGGTTAGCCAACCGGTGGCAGTGCATGATGCAGCCGGAGAGCCATCTGGAAATAGAAGACTTCGAGAGAGCCTTCCCTTGATTCACAGGTCCAAAGTTCACGAACAGCTGTGATGTCCTCCGGAAACTCTTTGTGCGGTCCACGTAGAACTTCAGCGCTCTAGCCACATCCAGCGAGTGCAAAGTCCTCTCGGCCGGCGACGAAAGAGACGGGAAGAAAACAGGTAACACCAAGGGCTCGTTAAGATGGAAGTCCGACGACACCTTGGGCATAAAGGAGGGGTGCGTCCTAAGCACCACCCTCGAGGCATGGAAAGTCAAGTACGGTGCTTTGCAGGATAGGGCCTGGATCTCTCCCACACGTCGTGCAGAGGTAATGGCCACCAGGAATGAAGTCTTCCACGACACAAACTTCATCGGTGCGGAGTGCATCGGCTCGAATGGGGGCCCCATGAGCCTGGTCAGCACCACGTTAAGTTCCCACGCCGGGGCCGGGGCCTTCACCGGCGGGAACGACCGGAACAGACCTTTTATAAACTCTTTTACCAGTCGATGGGACCACAGGGACGTCCTGTGGTTCTGGTATATCTGGAGATCGCCGAAAGATGAATCTTAATGGAGGCATGGGCTAGCCCAGCCTTTGCCAGCGATAGCAGGTACGGCAGCACTTGAGGGGCCGTAATCCGTAGGGGGTTGATCTTCTGTGCTCGGCACCAGATAGAGAACCTCTTCCACTTATGACCGTAGCATTTGAGAGTCGAGGACGCCCTGGCCTTTGTAAGAACCTCTCTGCAATCGGCCGGTATATCGTAGCCTCCAAACTCTAGCGCTGCAGGAGCCAAGCCTGCAGGTTCAGCGACGCCGGGTCGTGGTGGAAGATGGCGCCTCCTTCTCTGGAGAGAAGGTCCGCGTCCGCCGACAGCTTGATGGGAGGGGACGTTGACAAGTCCAGAAAGTCCGGGAACCAGATCTGCCTCGGCCACGCCGGTGCGACGAGGATCATCCTGCACCGGGACCTCTTGAGCTGGCTGATGAGTCGAAGCAGCAATGGCAACGGAGGGAACGCATACAGGTATAGGCCGTCCCAGGGGAACGAGAACGCATCGCCCATGCTTCTCAGCTGGGGAAACCTGCTGGCAAACCTCTTGCACTTCGAGTTCGTCGCTGTTGCGAACAGGTCGATTTGGGGTTTGCCCCATCGTCGGAAGAGTTGATCCACCTGATCCTGGCGCAGTTCCCACTCGTGACACGCGCGCAGCTCCCTGCTGAGCGAGTCGGCGATGGTGTTGCTTTCTCCTGCCAGGTGGAAGGGAACCAGGAACATCCCCTGGGCGATCGCCCAGTGCCACAGATCCTGTGCCTCCTTGGATAGGGCTGGGGATCTGGTGCCTCCCTGCTTCCGTATGTAAAACACTGTTGTGGTCTTGTCCGTGAAGATCCGCACCACCTTGCCCTTGAGCGACGGGAGGAACGATTTGAGAGCCCAGAACACGGCTCGGAGTTCCAGGACGTTGATGTGCAGGAGCCTCTTCTCCGGGAGCCAGAGGCCTCTTGTGTGTAGATCTCCGGTGTGGGCGCCCCAACCTTCCAGGGAGGCGTCCGTCGTCACCGTCTCCTGGTACGCCGGCGTCTGAAAGTCCTTGCCCGTCGTGAGGTGCGCTCGAACGCCCCACCACTGAATCGCCCGCCGGAATACCTCGTTGAGGGGGACCCTGTCTTCGAAGGTGCCCGTCGCCTGCATCCAACGGGCGTCGAGAAATTCTTGAAGAGGGCGCATCCGTAGTCTGCAGAGGCGCACCAGGTAGATGTAGGAGGACATCATCCCCAGGAGGGACTTGATGGACCTCACCCTGGCCACGTCCGTGGCTAGCAGGCGCTGCACTTTCCCAGAAACAGGGCCACCTGCGACGGCACCAGGTGGGACTTTGGGTAGTTTATGGCGAATCCCAGGTCTGTGAGTAGCTGGACGGTCCTCGCAGTGTGTTCGACGGCGAGTTCCCTCGTCCTTGAGCGGATGAGCGAGTCGTCCAGGTAGGGGTAAGACGTGAATCCCCTGCCGGCGCAGCCGCGCCGCCACTGGTGCTAGGCACTTGGTAAAGACCCTGGGGGCCGACTTCAATCCGAACGGCAGTGCTCTGAATTGGTAGTGGCGTCCCGGGACAATGAACCTGTGGAACTTTTGGTGACTTGAGGATGGGAACGTGGAAGTATGCATCCTCCAGGTCCAACGACGATAGAAAGTCGCCTTCCTCCAGCTGTCCCAGTACGTGCTGGAGGGTGACCATCCTGAACTTTTGTGATCTGATGTATTTGTTCAAACGACGAAGGTCCAGGATGGGGCGCCAGCCGCCCGTCTTCTTCCTGACGAGGAAGTACCTTGAGTATACCCCGGAGCCTCTTCGGGACAAGCTCGATGGCGCCTTTCCTGAGCATCGCCCGTACTTCCAACAGCAGTTGCGGGACGCGATTTTCCTTCCTGGCCACAGGTGGAACGTGAGGGCACTTCTTCAGGAATTCGATAGAGTGTCCTCTTGCCAGGGTATCCAGCACCCAACGGTCGGTGGAGATGGACTTCCACACGCCGACGAAATTCGTCAGCCGGCCTCCCACCGGGGTGCTTCGGTGGGGGCCCCGAGACCACGGCCGGTTCAGTCCTGCTTGGAGGTGGTGGCCTTGCCGCCCTGGCCACCTTGCCGACGGCGGCGCGGCGCTCCCTGCTTGCCGCGACCCCTGTAGGCCTCCTGAGACGAGGAGCGAGCCGCCTGGCGGTAGGACAACGAGCCACCGCTGGATCCCTTGGAGGCACCCTGTCTGCCTCCGGAGCGCCGAAAGGGCCGTCGTTGCTGAAGGGCTCCTAGGGCGCGGGCTGTCTCCGTGTCCATTTTTATGGCTTGGAGGGATTCGTCCACCGCCTTCCCGAACAAGTTGCTGCCGTCGAACGGCATGTCCAACACCCTGGTCTGGACGTCCTGACAGAAGTCGGTCGCCCGGAGCCAACCCCGTCGTCGTAGGCAAACACTGTTGCCCAGCTGGCGTAACCCGGTATCGGCAATATCGGTTGCCACCGTTATGTCGTGGTCCGACGCCTCCTCGCCCTCTTGCAGTATTTCCAGGGCCTCGGACCTCTTGTCGTCCGGCAGGAAGTCCAATATGGGTGCCAGCTTAAACCAGAGCTCCCTGTCGTAACGGGCCACGATCGCCAGGGCGTTGGCCGCTTTGATTGTCGTCGTCGCCGACGAAATGACCCGCCGCCCCATGGTGTCCAACTTCTTTCCCTCGCCGTCCGGCGGGGAATTTGGCGTCGAGGCTCCTGACCCCGCCGCTTTCTTCTTCGCCGCCGCCGAGACGACCGAGTCTGGCGTTTGCTGGGCCCTGAGGCACAGGGGAGCGGTTTCGGGGACCCGGTACTTCTTCTCGTACCGGTCCCGTTTGGCTGGTGCCGTGGAGGGGTTTTTGAGAACCGACAGGCCCTCCTCCCAGATGTCATCGATTAGAGGCACCGCGATGACAGTCTTCCTCTTGGCCTCCCGGCGCTGATAGAGGAAACCTTCCTTTTTCTGCTCCTCCGGGCGGAGCTGGAACAATTCGGACGCCCTGGCGATCATGGCGTGGAATGAGCCAATCTCGTCGGGCGACGAGGCCCGTGCGACGGGAGACCCGTTCCGTCGTCGTCGCCCTCAGAACCCGTCGTCGAGCCCAACGCACCGTCATCTCCCGACTTGTGGGAGGATGAGGAGGGAACTGTAGGCCTTACGGGTGCGAGCGGAGGAGAGGGTTAGGTCCTCCGTCGTTTGTTCTGAGGACTTCCCGACGGGCCAGGCTGTGGGTCCTCCGGCCTGGGCCGTGGGAACCTCGTCCTTATCTCAGAGCATAAGGACTGGATCGCAGACAAAATGGCTGCCGAGCCATCCTGAGGCTTAGGTTCCTGCCGGAAGGGAAGGCTGCTCTTCCTCGCCATCGTCGTCTTCCTCGGTTATCTCCCGAGGATCTTCCTTACGGGATCGAACCTTCTCGAATTGGACTTCGAGGTTCCTCACGGCCTCGGTCAGTTCCTCCTCCGAGGCCGACTCCGAGCTCGAGGAGGCTACCGTGCCCCCCCTCGCTTCTTCCATCATGGCGGCCACGACGATGGGCTGAAAAGAGGATTGCGTCCTTGGCGGCAGGGAAACTAGTCCCGGAGGCAGTCTCCGCTGGCGGGGTCTCTGCCAGCTTGGCCAGAGTCGCCGCGATCGCCTCGATAGAGGCCTTTGCCTGCTGGGTAGGGGCCTTCACCACCTTAGGTGCGTCCCGGGCCTTCTCCTTCGGGGGAGGGGCGACACCTCGCTCCCCCTCTTCCGAGATCGGACGGGGCTTCTCCCGAAGCTTACACGGGGTCTCGGACTTCCTCTTCCCCGAACCGGAGCGCTGGCTCGTGGTTGACGGTGCCGGGGAAGGTGCGCCCTGCCTGGCGACTGAAGAGCCCGACCTTTCGGCGCTCCTGGAGCCAGCGGACTCGCGGCGCTTGGCCTGGTGTTGGGCCCCCGTCACCGGGGCGCCCGCACAGGACTTAGAAGCCCGCTCTCACCCTTTCTTCTTCTTCTCACCCGTTGAGCCCTTCTCCAACAAGCTGGTGAGACGGGATCGACGGTCCATCATGGTCCGCTCCGACAAGTTCTTGCAGAACTGGCAGTCCTTCTCTACATGAGTCTTGTCCCCATGAATACAGTAGAGGCATCGCGAATGTTCGTCTTCCTTAAACACATTCTGCAGCCCGCATCCAGGGCAGCTGCGAAACAGCTTGGGGGGTCCGGGCGACGAACTCGCATCCTGGGCCATCTCGAAGTAGGCCGCGAATCTTCTGGAATCCTCCAAGAAGTTGATTCGACGAAATCTTCACCCTTGAGGGGCGTAGGAAAATCCTGCAACGGGTAGCTGTTAACGGGAGTAGAAACGGTGGAGCTTGAGGCTCGATTAACCAAAAAAATCTGAAAATTCACCGGAAAAAGCGCGAAACACGCAGTAAAAGCTCGAGAGCTAAGCACGAGGACTCCCAACACTTGAACGTGTGGTAAAAATCTGAAGATGGCTGCCTGAGGCGGGGCTTAGGTAGAGGGCAGTCATTGGCTGTGGTCAGTATGACGCAGAGATCAGTGATTGGTTACTACTACGAAAGACGGATCAGAAACGAAACTGATACTGATTTTTTCTTTACCGAGGATTCCCAGCCTGACGACGGGGAATATTCATGAGCATGTGAATCCATGCCAGACCCCATGCTGGAGAACCACCATATCTCTGTGGACTGTAACGAAGGGATCTAGAATTGAAAGGGCCCGTCGTTCGCTAACTCTTCTGATAGAAGTGATAGCTATTGGGAAGGCCGTCTTGTAGGTAAGGTCTTCCAGGCTCGTTTTATATATGGGTTCAAAAGGAGACCCCATGAGCCTGCTTATTACCACATTCAGATCCCAGCCGGGGGTTGGATTAAATATGGGGGGGATGAATCCTCTTAACCCCTTCCATAAAAGTTTTGATCAAAGGTATTTTCCACCACATCTTTTGCTCTGATGTGGTGTAGGCTGATAGAGCAGCCAGATGAACCTTTAGTGAATTGAAAACCAGGCCTGAGTCTAATAAGTGAGTCAGGTATAACACAATGTGGGTAGTAGAGCAGTCAATAGGATTGACGTCCTTGGTACTACACCAAATCACAAAGCGTTTCCACTTGCTAGAATAGCAATAGTGAGTATTTGGGGGGGGGGAGCATAGGCAAATTTCCCTGACCAAGTTATCCAGAGTCCGTTCCCCTTGGAGCGGTTCTGGGGGTATCTGGAGGCGTAGTCTGGGCACTGGGCGTTCTCCTGAGTTGCGAACAGGTCGATCTCTGGGAACCCCCATTCTGCGAAGACATTGGAGACTATGTCTTCGTGCAGACACCATTCGTATTCTCTGGGTAGTGGGAAATCTCTGCGGAGTACGTCCGCTAGAAGATCGAGTTCTCCTGGGACGTGTTGGGACAGCAGGAACATCTTGTGTTTGAGAGCCCACGTCCAAATGTTCTGGGACAGCTTGTATAGCCCTGGAGAGTGAGTGCCCCCTTGTTTGTTCAGGTAGTACATGGCTGTGGTGCTGTCAGTACCAAAACAGTCTTCCCCTGTAGTTGCGTCTGAAAGGCTTTAAGTGCTTTGAATACTGCTAACAGCTCCAACAGGTTTATATGGTTGGATGCTACTTGAGGGGACCACACTCCATGTGCTGCCTGTTGAAGCAGGTGATCCCCCCAACCCGTGATAGAATTATCTATCGTGAGAGTGGCTTAGACTGCAGGGGTGGTGAAGGTCTTCCCCTTCAAGAGGTTTTCCCTCGACTACCACTGCAGAGAGAGAACGAGGGCTGGTGAGACAGCCACCAGATCTTCCCATTGTCCACTGGCCTGACACCACTGGCTGTTGAGCCACTCTTGCATGGGGCGCATGCACAGGCGCATGTGGGGAACCAAGTATATGCATGATGCCATCATACCTAGCAGCCGCATGGCTTTGCGTACCATCATTTCCCGACAGGCCACATATTGAGGGATCTGAAAACGCATGTTCTGAACCCTCTGGTTGGAGGGGAAGACTAGTCCGTCCCTTGTCCGAATCAGGGCCCCCAAAAATTGTTTTGCTTGTCTGGGGACTAGGCTGGACTTTTTTCTCGTTGATAGAGAATCCCAGGCTGAACAGAAGGTCTATGGTCTTTTGGGTGTTCCAAAAACATGTGTTGTAAGAGTTACCTGTTATGAGCCAGTCGTCGAGGTAAGGGTAAACTGGGACGGATAGTCTGAGCAGGTGGGCTGCTACTACGGCCAGGACCTAACACCCTTGGCGCTGAGGCAATGCCGAAGGAGAGTACCTTGAATTGGAAGTGTCTGTCCTCTATCATGATCCTTAGATATTTCATGTGCGCTGGCAGCATTGAAATATGAAAGTATGCATTTTTCATGTCCAGTGTTGCCATGTAATCCCCCTGTTTCAACAGTGGGATTACCTCTTGTAGTGTTACCATACAAAACTTTTGAGGTTTTACAAATTTGTTCGCTGGGTGCAAGTCTAGAACAGAGCGCATGGTGAGGTCCTTTTTGGGTACAAGGAAGCACACTGAATAAATACCCTCGTTTATCTGCAGAATAGGGACGACTTCTATGGCGTCCTTTCCCAGAAGCACTTCCACCTCTTGATTCAGGATCTGCAAATGGTCAGGCGTAATGCGTCATGAACGTGGTGGTCTGAATTGAGGTGGTCGGGCAAATTCCATGCAGTACCCGTGGGCGACCATCTTTATGACCCACTGATCTGAAGTTATCCCCTCCCATGTCGCAAGGAAAGATGTCAATTGCCCCCCGACCGGGGTGACATGGGAGGGAACCTGGATCCTTTGGTCCTTTTTTAGAAGCGGCTGTGGCCCCTCTGTTGTTGGTGCCTCTGCCTCGGTTCTTGCCACGGCGCTCACCTCTAGGCAGGTAGGCGGCGGTGTAACTAGATGCCTGGCCAGAGTTCCAGTTTCCCGTGTTCTAAGAGTTCTGACCACCACGGGATTGGCCCCGAAAGGACCAATGGGAACCGCCACCCCTTTGGGGGGGAAGGTTTTTGCATAATTTGCTGTAAAGACTTAAGAGTCTCATGCTCTTTCTTGGCCGTCTCCAAAGCATCATTGACCGCTTTGCCGAAGAGATGAGATTCCTCTATTGGTTTGTTAATCAAAGCAGCCTGTGTTTCGGGCTTAAAGCCTGAGGTACAGAGCCAGGCATGCCGCTTGAGGACTGTCCCCTGGGCCAGGGACCGGCCCGCTATCTCTGCAGTGTCTAGAGTGTTCTTGATAATGTTCAGATTGATCTGCCTGCCCTCGGACACGATGGCAAGCAATAAGGATCTAGCGGGTTCAGGAAGTTCCTGGAGGCCCTCCTGAACCAAGTTCGCCTGTATGTCTGCATAACTAGCAAGCAATGTGGTATTATTTGCAATGCGGGTAGTGAATGCGGCAGCCGAGGTAACCAGTTTGCCCAAAGCGTACAGCTTCTTCGAATCCTTGTCCGGCGGTGCCTCCCCCGTAGGAAGGGTAACCCTGGCATGTTTGCAAGTGCTAGTAACTACCAATGAGTCGGGGGTGGCATGGCCTTTAATATACTGAGGGTCAGTAGGAGATGGTCAAAACAGTTTCTCCACCCTCGGGTTCACTGCCTGGGTTTGTGCTGGCATGACCAAAGAGGGGACCAACCTCCTTTTAATAGAATTGAGGAGAGGGATGGCTTGGCTTGAGGCAGGCTTCTCCTTAATAATGTCTTCAATGAATTCCTGTTTGGGAACAGCTTCCTGAGTGGTGATCTTGAAGTGTTACGCTGCCTTCTTCAAATTGGCATTGAATGTCATTTGATCATCCACAGGCGAGGCCTGGCGGGCAGGATTGGAAGGAGGTGAATCCAGGCACAGGACATCTGCGTCCTGATCTTGTGCAGGGAGAGCCCAAGGCTCCGTATCCACATGTTGGGTTTCCCCGCAATCACCCATGGCATCTGCCTGGTCCTCAGAATAATCCTGCAGGAAAGAAGGGTCTTCCTCATCACCATAAATATCCTGGTAGGTGTCCATTTGCACCACCTCCTCCTGGTGGCCAAAAGCAGAAGGACCTTCAGAGTCAACACCACCAAATACCCGTGAATCCTCTAAATGAGGATCTTCATGAGATCTTTTGGGGGAAGGATGCTCAGAAAGCGCAACCATCCTTTCCAGGCTGTCCATGCAGCCTTCAATCTTTTCCCTAGTCCACTTGGAGGAACCAGAGGGTGGAAAAACATCTTCATGAAGGTGCCGAAATTTGTCAGCCAGGGCGCTGGACAAGGGCTCCTGGCTGTCCTCTTAGGTCTCGCGAGCAATGGGGCGTCGTGGCATGTCTTTCGACCTGTCCAAGATATGCTCCGTGCATTTTGCCGGTGCCTTAGGCGTCAGCCCAACTGCCGAAGTAATCCACGCGAGACTGTCTTCGATCACCACCGAATCGTCAGAAGACGAGGAGGCAGGAGGTTTAGCGGCAGGCTCAACGCCTACCGTGGCATCAGAGGGCCTACCGGTAGGCCTTTAGCCAATGGCAAGGCCCTGAGGCCTAGCTGTAGTTTTCGGGCCCACCGCGGCCTTCGGGGGTGCCGGATTTCTGCACTTCGGTCCCCGGAGTGGATTTAGAGGTAGCGCCTTTAATCTTGGAGTGCCCAGTCGCAAGCCGCTGCTGCAGAAGCAGGGAAGGCTGGCAATCTAACCAATCGGAGCATACCGCCGAAATGTGCGGCGGTCGCATAGGCGCTTTCACCCGTTTCGGCAGAATCGCCAAAACTGGTGGTGGGGTTGTGTGCTTAGTGAAGGGTATATGTACGCCCCTGTTGCTGGGTGTTGTCCCCAAAGCGAGACCAGCGTCTGGCTTAGAGGGGTCGGGCCGTTGTGGCAGACCTAAAAACTTCCGCTTCAAGGTCTATAGCATCCGAAACGGATGCCCGGTCATCATCCGTGCCCCCGTCACTTTCGGCGGGTGTGGCAGTGGGAGAAGAGGGCTCAGCCCGTGACATACCGTACCCGACCCACCGCTTGACGCAGCTCTCCTTAAGGGTCTTAGGGCGTAGGAGCCTACAAGCCGCACACCGTCGCTCGTTGTGATCTAGGGGCCAACACGAGTTACACATAGTGTGCTCGTCCTTCCATGGGTACCTGACCCTACACTTAGGGCAGAACCTAAATTGAGTTCTTTCCATAGCGAAAGAAAACAAAGATGACTAGACCTAGAGGGTAAAAAGGGGGAAAGAGGAAAGACATAACTGGAAATATGACCACCCCGATCCCACTCTCCCTACTGTACAGACCGGCCTGAGGGCTCGGCCACGTGGACGAGGCAGCCGCCAAAGCGTAGCTGGCGAAAAATCCACCGACGTGGAAACTTCCCGCAGTCTTCGCCGAAGGTGTTGATCTGCCGTAGAAGTGACTTAAGGGGAATAACCGACAATTCGGTAGAAGATAAACAATGTCTCTTATGAAGAGCTCTGCTATAGGGCGACCAGTAACTGGGCAGATAAAAACTATCCGAGGTACCTCAGAGCGTGAGGGATTCTGGGTACACTACTCGTCACGATAGGGATAGTGTTTCAGACACGCCTATGCCGACGTTCCCTTTCAGTCCCCGAGAGACAAGATGCAATACTCTGCGGTTACCACTGGATGTCGGACCATATGCAAAGCATGTGAATCTACGCAGATTAACAAGCATCAGAAACACAGTTTCGAAATGCACCGCTGTCAAATGTCTATACCCGACACAAACTCTGGATATGACCGAACCAGTCTTGCTTGGATATTTAACGACTCTGGTCCAGCCCCTTCGGCCCCCACTTTTCTTGACCCAGTCTCTGCCTCTGTGTCCTGGATGGGTTACGATAGTCTGTTTTTTTTAAACCTTCGGTTTACTCGAAGTCAGTGGAAAACACTTTAATGTAATAGTGTAATAGTGTCCCATCATTTGTTTGCTTTGACTGCGTTGGGTCAGTTCTAAAACAGTGACCACAGTATAAAACAAATTCTTAATCAGAGACTGAGCCTGGCAGGGTAAGCCAATGCATAAGCCTATGAGATAAGGAAGCGTACACTGTTGCTGCCCTTTCTGTACCTCTTCTGTGAGCTGGCACAGCTGTTGCTTGTTCCGGTTCTGTGTAACCGAGTAGAGCCACTGGCTCTTACACAGGACTGGGAAGTTTGCACTATTGATGACCGACATGTACCAAACCTGCCAGAGGGGATCTTGCATGACTACTGTTAGTTAAGAGTTTTATATCCATGATAAATCTTCCTGACCTGTGTCAGCCCCAGAACTTTTTGCTTTGACTAAGTAACTATTTTAACTTGTTCCTAGGTGAAGGGGAATCATTTCCTCCTCTCACCTAGTCTTTTACTCTTTTATGGGTGACCTTTTTATGTCTATCCATAGTGTATGGTTGAAGGTATAGTTTACTATAACCTTTAGGCTTAGGCCGGGTTGCCCTTATGGGCTCCCCTGTTAATTTCTCTCATGTACTTGGGTGTACTACAGTCACCAAGTTGTAAAGAGGTATTTTCATCCCCCTTTACATTTAATATAGTGAGCCAGCACACCCACCTTACGTGGAGTGCTGGGGGTTACAATATATCCCCTTTCTTACTTACCTGGTAACATTTTGTTACAATTGCAAGTTTCCATGAACGGCTGGTGGCAGAGTAACTACTTTTATGACTTTTTAGCCTTCATTACTCTCAGGCTGTAAATTCAGCCTCGGTAATGCACAGAAGGGGCACCATTTTGGGTAAATGGGGGGCTCCCTTTTTCACAATTTCTTGTGCGCTTGCTGTTTGAGGTCCCCCCCCCTGCCATTCTAGGCGGGAATTACCTCAGTGGCTGTTTCGTCTTCAGTGGGAATCCTGTGGATTCCCCTCCCAGGCTCCAGTGTCTGTAAAGGCAGGTAGCGAAAGGAGGACTCAAAACTCCACAGCCCTTTGTCTTACACCTTGCCTGAAAGGAACAAACTCCCAGTGGAGGGCTGGCTGTCCTGATTGGACAGCCAGACTGCCCTTTCCTGTAATATGCAGGGAGAGAATGCAGAAGTTATGCTGTAGTTACTGATAAAAACTCTGAACCTAGAAGCTGCTGACAAGTCGACCACTAGAGCTGAAACCGAAAAGGAAGAAAACAATTATAGCGATTTCCAGCGACCTGAGAGCCTGCTGCGTAACCGGAGCCTGCTTTTACCTTTCCTTCCAACCAACCTGGGGATCCCGAAAAGGATGCCCCGACGCAGAGCATTTCACGTCATGCTGCACCCTTGCGGGCCGATATACCCCAATACTGTGGGACCTCAAGCCATTGTGCAGTCTTCCGAATCAAGCTGAAACTTTGGTGGCATCCTGCTGGACCTCCAGAGACGTGAATGGAGTTTGAAAAGTCCCGTCAAAAAGTCGCCTCAACAGAGGGCTGGACCTTGCAAGTGACGGGAATCTGACCAGTGATATTCAGTCTTCTTCTGGCACCTGAAAAGGGCGCAAAACCCACAGTCACATCTAGCCGTGAATAAACTCTTGCCTGGAGGCTTTCCACTTGATCCCTGCTGCAGAGTCCTGTCTTTATTCTTCATGACAAGGAATTCAGTGACCAGGCTTTTGGCTGCAGATCCTAATGTCTTCTTCCTGCAACTCTTCTTCCGTGCTAAGGTACTGTGTTGGTTGGGTGTTAGGCAAGATTATGTGCAGTATCCTTTAGAAGACTAGAGCAACCTTGTCCTCCTGGCAATAGGAACCCAACCTTTGGAATACGTCTGTACTACACAGGTTGGTAGTGGGGCTTTCTCAAGAGGGGGTCAATGTGAGCAGTAGGGTTGTAACAGTTTCACAGTGACAGTTATTCAAATAACCACTTACTCTCAAGGTTTCTCGATTAAACAATTATTAATTTAACAGTGAGTTGTATAAGTCTTCTTCAGAAGGGAGCAAAGCATGTAACAATTATAATATACTTCAAAACACACTCTTCGCTTCTCTAAATCAGATGATACCCATTCGAGATGACACACACTTCCCTACACCCTCAGGTGACTTAAATAGCTAGGACACAGTGGACATTGATTTATCACTGGTACATTCAGAGCAATACTGAGTTTAGGTGCAAACGGCTAGATAGAGGAATACAACAAAGGTTAACAAATAATTCATAAACTGGTAAGTACTTTTTAAACCTTCCTATGCAAAGTAAATTAACCCTTTCCTGGGGGAAAGGCAAAAGCACGAAGGTAGTTAGAAGAGTCTCTCAGGGAGCCAGGACAGTCAGTTAGTTGAACAAAGTCTAGGGGAGCTGAGGATCTTCTTTGCAGGTAAGTAAAAGTCTTCCACAATGTTTTTAGAAAAGTTTGTAGAAATAAGATTCACTTGAAGGGTCGCACGCTGGGAGGCTTGTGAGGGTTAAAGCTGTACGCAACTCTACAAGGGCAACCAAGACAAGTCTCAACCGAGAACAAGTAAGGCTACACAACAAGAGGTAAGTCCTTGCATGGCTCATTGAGCATGTGCGGCTGGGGAACTGAACTACCAAAGGGAAACTATTTCCCTTTGACATTTCAGCCAGCCTAGCAGCACTCCCTCACCTGGAATAAGCAGCTGATGGAGCGCTCAGTGTTTCTCTCAGCTGGCTCCTCAGCTCCTCCATAATGGAGGAGGGGGCCACTGGGTCAACGCCCCCTTACCAATTATGGATAGCCAAACCTACCCAGGGCTCCCCCTGCCCTCTTTTTTCATGGATCTATGGGATCACTGCGACGCCCATAATTTCACTTTCAAAATGCTGACTTTCATTATGGCGCAGCCCAGTGATCACATGGATTACTGTGCCCTGCATCCAACTACCCACCTCTCCCCTCCCCGCATACCTCTTTGGCAGCACAATTCTATGTGTGCCACCGTCTCTCCTCTATCCCTGCAGCGTCAGTTCTTTCCCACCAATGTGGGTCAGAACTGGGACTGCAGGGTCCTTTTGGAAGCGGGGGTCACCCCTGCAACCCCCAGCCCCCATTAGACCGACTAAGAGGAGCGGGGGAGACCCCTCCAACTCTGCTCTCCTTAGTAAGCAGATTTTTTTGCTGCACTAGGGCGCAGTATTTGTAATATTGCTACAATGGTGGCAACATTTTGGCAAGTTCAGGCTTGGACTGGAGTACAGGGCAATGCCCGAACCAAACACGCAAAATGCTAGTGTGGGACAGTAGTTTGTGTCAAAGTGGGCCACTTTTTTGTTTGTTTGATAAGTTACTTCACCATTCAGATATTAGTTTTGACCCGCGTTACTGAATAAATATTCTTTAAAATGCACAATTTACATCACATTTGATCAAAAACCTCCCCTTTGCATACAACTTAAACAAAAGGAATGAATTGCCATTTGCAACTGTGGGCCACTTTCACTGGTGCCAGAAACACTTGCCCTAGTCCGACCCTTGGTATGATACCCTTTTTCATTCCTCCCTTTAAAAAAAAAAAAAAAAAAAAAAAATTTTCGTTTCAGGCTGGGGATCCACACACAGGTACACTTTTGCTGTTAAGTTTTTAGAACACCCTTTGAAGCTGCCACGTAATATGGCTCATATACTATATGTACTTCATTTTAAGCAATTCTGGTTTAGCCCAAACAAAAAATATAGCATTGGCATAAAGGCTGCACCTCGTGAGTTTTAAGGCATCATGTCAAATAGATGCCAAGTCGCTTTGACCAAGCAACACCCTCTATCTTTAGTTATTTAAAACTAAGCTTGGTGCAATTGAGTTCTTTAGTCATTCGCTTTAGTTTTGACTTGGTCAGCAAAGGCAGTCATCCCTCAGAAATCTTCATCAATCTGACTTTTTTTGCAGTGTATAGGAATCGGTTTAATAGTTTGCAGACTTGGTGTTCGGGGTGTTTTCCTAAAGTCCACCTGGAGGTAAGACTATAAAACTATCCCTTGGTATACAGGTCTTCAACTCTTAGTGTAAGTCTCTGCTACCCAAAGGATTGGTAGAATGGCACAGCAGCTGTGCTCACCTTATGAGGGGGCTAGCTGTAGCTGAGTACAATGAACCCATACAATAGTTCAAATAAACTCTTAAACACAAAGCTACATACAAATATACATGCATTCTTATATACACACACAAGGCAAGGTAGGTAAATAATTATTTAGTCTAACCAAGACAGGAATTATCAACAATACTTTTCATAGGTGACGGCTTCAACAGTATTTGCTCGCGCTAACACTTGTTACAGAAAATGGCAGTAATGACAGTTCTACCGTATAACTAGTAGTGCCATGCACCCGCAACTGTTAGAGATGCGCCAGTTTCATTAATTTACTAAAATCACTCGAACACTGTAATAGCATTTCTGATGATTGGGTCTGCTTAGATTCACATGCTGGGCATATAGTCCGACATCTAGTGGTAACCGCAGAGTATTGCATCTTGTCTTTCGAGGATCGAAAGGGGATGTCGGCATAGGCGTTTGTAATACTATCCCTAATGTGACGTGTAGTGTACCCAGAAATTCTCACACGTCGAGGTCCCTCTGATTGTATTTTTTCTGCTGTGAGGGAGCCTTATGAGTATCATGAGCGAGTACAGAAAGGGAGAAGTAGTAAGACGTCTATGTTCCTTCCATCAGAGCAGGGAGGAAGGGTGGGTGCATGTGAGTCTAAGCAGATACAATCACCAGAAATGCCATTACGGTAAGTAATGCATGACTTTGAATGCTTGTTAATCTGCTTAGAATCGCATGCTGTGCATAGACTAGCAAGCAGTACCCGGAGTTGGAGGTGGGGTGTGAGAAGGAATAGTAGTGAAAATATGTCGTAGTACTGCCTAGAGCAAGTGTCTAGGCAACAGTGTTTTGTAAAGAAGTGTACAGAACTCCAGATGGCTGCTTTGCAAATGGACTCGAGAGGAAAATTTGCAATGAATGCTATGTAAGTCCCAGTCCCTCGAGTAGAGTGTGCTTTAGGCTTGAAGGGCAGTTCTCTCTTGGCAAGTTTGTAGCAGAGTGTGATGCAGTTGACAATCCCTTTAGAGATAGCCGATTTAGAGACAGGGTCCCCTTCTCTACCAGCTGCCACTGAAAGAAAAATTGGTTTGTTTTCCTATGTGGTTTAGTTCTTTCCAGATAGTTCATGACTGCCCTGAGCAAATCTAGTTTGTGTAGGCTTCCTTCTGCCACATTAGTAGGATTCTGGAAGAATGTAGGCAGTTCCATAGACTGGTTCACATGGAACTTTGAAATGAAACCTTCGGTGAGTGCGCAGAACTACCTTATCTCTGAATTGTGACAAAAGGGTCTAGAATAGAAAGGGCTTGTAGTTCACCAACTCTTCGTATGGAAGGGACTGCCACTAGGAAGGCTGTCTTGTGAGTGCTTTTAGGCTTGCTTTGTGCATCGGTTCAAAGTGAGACCCCATAAATCTGGTCAACACCACATTAAGGTCCCATCCGGGAGCCGGGTTGGAAATGGGAGATACATTCTCTTAACCCCTTCCATAAAAGCTTTAAATCACTGGGATCTTCCACCAAGACACTTTCTGCTGGGACGTAATGTAGGCTGAAAGTGCAGCTAGGTCAACCTTTAGGGAATTGAATACAAGACCTGAATCCAGCAGGCAATTCAGGTATAACACAATATGTAGGGGAACATTCAATGGGCATGATTTCCTTGGTATTACACCATATGACAAAGCGTTTCCATTTATTGGAGTAGCAATGTCTGGTGTTAGGTTTCCTTACCTCTCCGAGTATATCCTTGTATCGCAGAGGAAGCTGGAGATGCCCAAAGTCTAAGATTTCAGGAGCCGTGCCGCTAAGAGTTTGCGGGCAAGGATGGAGCTCCCCCCCCCCCCGTCCTCAGACAGCATCTTGTAAGGGCAAGGCAGCTTTATTGGAGGAAAGCGAGACATTTCCATCAGATGGGAGGACCAGGGTTGGCGTGCCCACAATGGGGCCACCAAATTCATGGTCACTGGTTCCAGTGCATCTTGTGCACAATATGGTTGAGTAATGGAGTGGGGGAGGGGGAGCATAAACAAATCTCCCTGACCAGGTTATCCAGAGACCGCTCCCCTTGGATTGGTTCTGAGGGTACCTGGAGGCGTAATCTGGACATTGTCAATTCTCCCGAGTTGCAAACAAGTCTATTTCTGGGAAACCCCATTCTGGGAAAACGTTGGAGACTGTCTTTGTGTAGTCGCCATTCATACTCTAAAGGCAGTGGGCAGTCTTGGCTGAGCAAGTCTGCCAGAAGATTGAGCTCCCCTGGAAGGTGTTGAGACAACAAAAACATCTTGTGTTTGAGAGCCCACTTCCAAATGTTCTGAGATTGTTTGGACAGTCCTGGAGATTGAGTGCCACCCTGCTTTTTCAGGTAGTGCTGTCTGTGAGGACCAGTACGGTCTTTCCCTGTAGCTGTTTCTGAAAGGCTTTTAGTGCTTTGAATACTGCTAGCAGTTTTATGTGGCCGGAAGCTACCGCTGGGAGCCAAACCCTGTGCACCATCTGTTGAAGGTGAGCCCCTCCCACCCCATGAGGGATGCGTTTGTTGTGAGAGTGGCTTCCACTGTGGGGGTGGTGAAGGTTTTCCCCTTCAAGAGGTCCTTCAAGAGGTATTCTCTTGACCACCACCTCTCAGAGTACGAGGGCTACCCAGATGACCACTAGATCGTCCCATAGTCCGCTGAACTGACACCTTTGGCTGTTTAGCCACTCTTGCATGGGCGCAAGCACATGTGAGGAACCAGCAGTCACATGGCCTTGCGTACTGTCACCTCGCGACCGGCTACATACTGAGGGATTTGAAACAGCACGTTTTGAACCCTCTCATTGGAGGGGAAGATGAGTCTGTCTTCTGTCCAAATAAGAGCTCCTAGAAACTGCTCGACTTGACTGGGGTTGAGGCTGGATTTTTTTCTCGTTTATGGAGAACCCCAGACTGAGTAAAAGGTCGACCGTCCTTTGAGTATTTGCTAGGCATGTTTCATAGGAGTCCCCTGTGTTAGGGAGAATTTTCAAAAATGTGTTAATTCCCTCCACCTTAGAGCCCCCGCCAGCAGCTTTGCTGGATTTTGAGGACTTGATTTTTTACCTGGAGAGTGAATTTTTCCCACACATGTATTTTAATGTGAATTTTACCTCTGTATCTCTTTTGGTTATGGAGCCTAACCAACTCCATAGGCATCATCTTTTACAATTGTGTCACACAGCACCTTCAGTGAAGTGGCACAGAGAAGTTTTTCAGACTTCCCAAGGTTTAAATACCTTCTCTGGGATCAACTACTGTTGCCCAGACCAGTAAAGTGAAATTGACTGTACTTGGCATTGTACTTGCTAGACCCAGCACACCGTATCTTACAATAGAGTGCTGGAGGGGTTACTTAGTATCCCCGGTCTCTAAATGCTCATGTAACATTTTATATGTTGCACCTTCCTCAATTGACTGGCTGGTGGCAGTGGTTTTGTTTTGAACTACCTAGGTTTGCATTTACCGCAACCGTCTACGGCTCCGGTAAAGTAACCGCAAGAGCCATCTTTTTCAAAATGGCGTCCAGCCACCTTTGCTAAAATGTTGCCTGGTCTTTTTTCCCCCAGGTCTTTGTTGGAAGGTCCTTCTAAAGAGTTTCTCTGCGCGCCAAACCAGGTTTGGTCTCTTTGTTCATTTTGCCTTTGGCAGGGTTTCTAAGAGAAACCCGCCTCTGGCACCCGAGTGTTTGGGGTAGGGAGGAAGTGAAGGAGGTGCCCGAAACTCCCTGTGCTTAGTCTCCTAGGAGACCCAAATGCACTCTGCGGTGATTGGCTGACTGTCCGGCAAGAACAGTCACCCTGCCGGGTGAGTGACAGCTAGGCTGGAATGAATGGGAGAGAACTGAATAAAAGGAGAGTCTCTTGGCTTGGAAGGCAGAGTCAACCACTGGAAGGAATGAACCAAAGACGAGCTTGAAAAGGACCTTTGTTGCAACTCCTGGACCGTTGATTTGCCTGGTGAAGCCCTGCTGCTGGTAAGAATCGCGAAGTTCATCTCGACAGAAGCCCTGCAAGGACGACTTCTCCCTTTGAGTTGGTGGGACCAATCAACTAAGCCACCTGGATACCATTCTCGGAGCTGGTTGTATTTTCTTCAGAGTGCTGCAGGAAACCGAATAACCAGGGAGAGGGACACCAGTTTGTGTGCTTTACTACAGTTACCGGAATCAAAGATTTGCCAGCTTTGCGACCAGTCCCGGTGCAGTGCAGGAGTCCCGACGTCTTCCCTCTTGTCCCCACGATTGAGGCTCTGGAACAGCGAGATCTGCAGGAACGGAAGTCTTCAGCTGCACCTTTTTCCTTAATTAGTAAGGTACCTTGAAACGAGACAGAGTACTTACCTCTCGCGGTGAAATTGCTTGAATCTTTCCCAACTTGCAGGCCTAATCAGCTTGTGACCCAACATATGATTCTTTCATTTACAAACTACTTCCGAGAACTTTGGCAAAGACTTTTCCGTTTAACCACCAGAACTGCGTTAGCCTATACAAGACTTTAGCCCATTGACTTTGGCCTGACCTATTGCATTGAATTAACTCTTCTGGTTACACTGTCTAAGAAGAACTAATCTTTTTATTAACCTATGCCTTTTTGCTCCCACTTCAAAGTACTCTGAATGCCATTTTGCTTCTCCTTCAAAGTAATTTAAATGCCTCAGAAACCTACAGTTTAAAGTACTGAAGTATATTTGTGTAATATAGATTGCCTCCTTCTAGTCAAAGTTTTATAACTGACTGAAATAAATGATGAAGTGTTTTACCAAGAAACCTTGAGTGGAAGTTTGACTACTTGTGATTGTAGACCTCTGTAACATCATTACAGCTCACATTCCCCTCTCGAGATAAGCCTGGCTGCTCAGCAACGCTACCAAAACTGGGTAGTACAGACTTATACCAAACGTTGGTTTGCCTACACTTGTAGTCCTAGTTGTGTGTAGTGGTCCCAAAGGGTACTGCTTACAAAAGTCTGCCTAAGACTTGGCTGTCCTCAACATCCATAAAAAGGACCACATGTCAGCAGCAAGAAAGAGTAAATTGGCTACCAATCCGTGAACGCATCATCTTCACATCCCTTGCTATCACACACAAATGCCTCACTAACGTGGCCCCAAGGTATCCCTCTCAAATATTTGCTAAATCACACTCCTCCAGGCCAAACCGCTACAAATACTCATCAACTCCTATACCCGACTTCAAGCGACGAAGAGCCAGTGGGCTAAGCTTCCCCATTATTGTTTCCAAGAACTGGAACTTTCTACCTCAAGCACCAAGAGCCGAACAATCATACTGGCTATTCCATAAATAACTGAACACCTTACTTTTTCCTGACAAACTTTCTGCTAACATGAACCCCATAATTATTCTATAATTAAACTGTCTCCGTTACGTCTTCTATGACCAGCGCCCTGGTACCCCCTAGGCTTGGCGCACTTAAATATAAAAATAAAGATCAATCCACACAACTAAGTTGTATTATTTCAACCTACAATCTTAGTGCAGTCACATAACAAATCTGTAATGCACCCTTCTTCTTGATGGCCTCTTGCTGTCGTTTCCTAATGCAGAATACTCTAGAGTTGCCAGGTTTGCAGAAAGAAGTTGTTCCAAATTTTTGCTACTGGTTTACGTGGAAGGGCTCTCATTCTTATTTGTCAAATTAAATGTATGAACTGTAAGAAAATGCGAGGCAAGAAAATATCTTAAAGTCTTAGGAAATATGCTGCCATAGTTTTATCAAGGCTGAAATAATGCGTCTTGCAAAACAGGGCACCTCCGTGCAGGAACAGACTCCAACGGCCCTGTGCCGCAACACGTGAGTCACCCGACAATGAGGAGGTGACACGGATATGAAAAGGGAGCCCGAGCTCTGACCACAGGCAGGTCAGTGCTCTTATACTGCAACGGAGTATGAGAGGAGAATCCGGGGCCGCCTCACGGCAGTGACGGAAAGAGAGCGAAGACCCAGTGCACCCCAGTGCCTGTCTACGTGTTGGGGCGCGCGTGCGGTTTGAGGACTGAGGCTCCTTCTGCCGAGGGAGGCATTGTAGACCCCTGGACTTGCTCGAGCGTGGGATCGCTGACACCCGGCGGGCCCCCGCAATGCTGAGAGGAATGAGGTGGTGCCAGCCTACTCGCGTATAGCAATGGGTGGGCTTCGACTATCCAGTGGACCCCGGACTGACAGGCCCCATTAGCCCTGCTGCGGACGGTTGGTGGGGGCCCGTGCCGGAGGAAGGCCGCACAGAGGGTGTTGGCCCCGAGAGGGGATGTCCGTGAGCGCTGTTGCCTGCACCGGAGCCATAGGTGGGAGAAGCTCCTGCGCACAGTGAGGCTGCCATGCCATTCCACCACTGGGAGAGACCTCTCGACGCACAGATGCAGTGCTTACAGAGGTGTGCAGAGCACCTGAATGTGAAAGCAGCAACGAAGACAGTGAGTGGCCCTTCTCCCCCTGGTGTCCCTGGGCCTGGGGGTGGGGGGCAGCGTATGAGGGAGAAGCCCCAAATGTAGGAAAGGGAGCGGTCGCAGAGCGCCGTGGTCATCTACCCCCCCCCAGCATGGGGTGTGCCCCTTCTGCTGAGGGCATGGTCCTCTGACGGGACCCTTTTTTTCAGGGCGATGTGGTACAGCAGTGTGTGGGTTGGGAGCCCCGCTTGAAGCCTTGGGAGGAACTAGGAGGACTACTGTCGTCCCCAGGTTTGCTACCCATTGGCCATAACTCAAGGTGCCTCACCCCCTGCTTGACAAATGGAGGGCCAATCTGGGTACTGGCTGAGGGCCCAAGTGTGATGACTCATCCCGTGGGGCTTCCTCAAGGAGACTGTCACTGGCGATGTAGCTGCATTCATCAGTGACCCTGCCACGCGGGGCAACAACTCGAGTGGCATAGCAATAACACGCCCCGGCGCTTCCTCCTGCCGCAACCAAACGAGAACTTGTGTCCTGGACCTTTGCAGCCTACAGCGACCCACAGGTCCCAGCCCAGTTACCCGCTCAGCACAATCTAGCACCAAAGGTGAGTGGGACGTCACTCGAGGGGGTCTTAGAGGACTTGGGGGAAGAAATCTTCCCATCAGGAGCCCGACATCCAGGAAAGCTGGTGGAACCTAAGGCCAAGCAAAGCCATGTAATACCCTTAATATTGGCAGTGTCCCCCAGAACGCAAGGACTTTAGGCCTCATTCTTTGTGAAAGCAATGCCAGTGAGGGTGTAGGCAGACCGAGGAAAAACATTCTCTCTGTAGTTCTTGCAACAGTGGAAGTGCCCTGGCAGATCTTGCAGGGTGCCACAACTGAGCGGCTGGGATACTATCACCCCTGCCCGGGAGGGATCACGTTTAACCAGCCTGATGCTCAGCCACTGAAGTAAAAGGAGAAATTGTACAGTGGAACTCTCCTGGGCAGCCTGACAACGGTGGAGATTCCCAGGTATTGGGTTAGCCGTGACTAGGATTGGCCTTGCGGTGTCCCCCCTTCCTGAAAGCCCCCTGTGGATTGCAGAGAAGACGACTTGGTGCCCCTATGAGTTGGAAGGCAGCGTTGGCACAGTTTGAATACAAAAACTGTCGGACCTCTCGGCCAAGGTAGTTACTCTTGAGGACAGGACGGATGGGGTTGAGGCCAATCAAACATCCGCCGGTCCTCGAGGCGCAGATGGAGGCATGCTTTATGGCGATGGAGGCGCGAAGAGGAACTACTCCTCAAGGTGGATGACATTAAGAACCGGGAGAGACAGAACATGCTCAGGTTCTTTGGGCTGCGAGGGGTGGAGGGTGAAGGACCAGTGGGCCTGGAACGAAAGATACAAGAAATAATAAGGATGATCTTGGGTGCCAGGAAGGATGAAATGGTGATTATAGACCGGGTGCACCGAGCTAGGGGAGGGAGGGCAGGGGGATGGGGGTGGAGAGGCTCTGCGGTCCACGCTCCGTCCTGGCACGCATGCATTATTATGGTGACAAGATGAGGATCCTCGAAATAGTGAAACGCATGAAGGAGTTGAAATACGATGACTCTAGGGTGGCGATCTTTGAAGACCTCTCGGCCCACACGCTACTGAGGCAGAAGAAGGGGGTGAGGTACCGCTGGGGCTACCACTTTGCCCTTATGTTTGAATGGGAAGGAGAGCGATATCACCTGATAGCAGAGGTCACAGAGGATTTGGTGGGCCGCCAGGAAAGATCCTCTTCGGACTGTGGTGGTCAGGGACTGGACCCAAATCGGGGTCCCCGAAGCCCGGAATCGGCGCGAGGAAAGCATAAGGCGAAGTGAGTCAGGAAGAATCAGAAGCTCAACACTCCACCCACGAGGAATGACGACACCGGAGAGAGGTGGCTGATCCTCACATATTAGATTTGTGGGGATCCTGGGGGTTACCTAGGCATCCCTATGGAGGTGGTACTACAGTTGAATGGATTAAGGGGAAGATCTATGGCCTTGGGAAGTGTGGTTTGCTGTTTTGGTCACTGGAAACTGGGATGTAAAGACTAAATGGGGGCCTAGGCAGTTGGCACCCATCTTCTGGCAGGGGTTGGGGGGGAATCTGGGAGTAAGGAGTTGATTTGAGTTGACTTCGGTTTTTGGTACACTTCTGGCTCGGGAAGGGACACCCCTTCCCCGGATGTTCTGGGGACAAGGAAGGAGGTGAGGTTGCTCAATAGGGAGTCCAAGCCATGGGATGAATCCTTGGTGGTTCGACAAGCGTCCCCAGCAAGATGGGGACATGGGATTGAACGCCTCAGATGGGGAAAGGAGAGGGTGGGAAGGGGGTCGGGGGAGTTGGGAGGAGGAGGTAAGCAAGGGAAACCCACGCAATAATATTTACATGATACAAAGGTCTCATGCCTCACAGGACACACTAGGGCGGGGGGGGGGAATCAGCGAAGGGTGAGGACGGGGTAAGGTTGAGGTGGCGGAAGGTACGCTGAACGTGAAGGGACTCAACTCCCCAAACTAGCAACATGTTCCCCAAACAGAAACTGGCGGTCCTCTACCTACAAGAGACCCACTACCGACCGGGGGAGGGCGGAATTGCTGATAAAAGCTAAGCAAATTGGCAGGAACATTTGGGCCTCACAGGAGTTCCAAGAAGGAAGTGGTGGTATACTGCTCAGCAGATCCCTATGACTGACGGGGATCCAGGTTAAGAGGGAGTTCGGGGGGCGATTCCTGGGCATCAAAGATACACATGAGGGAACAGGCCACACTTTCTAATTTATATGCACCTAACGTGGGCCAGGTGGGGTTTGTATGCCAGGTGTTAAAGATAATGGATGGATGGGCGGAGGGCGCAATGCTTTTGGAGGGAGACGTGGAGGACCCCAAGTTGGATTGGTGGTCAGCGAAACGGACAGGTACCAAGGGTGCGACTAAGGATAACTTGGCCTTACGGGATCTCCTCCAGGACCACTTGCGGGTAGATGTCTGGGGAAAATATATAGGCCAGGCCCAGGAGGCTACACATTCTTCTCCCCTCCGCATCAGATTTATACGAGGATTGATCTCAGACTGGTCCCGAGGGAACGGAAAGGAGAGGTTAGGATGCCCAGGGTGGAGGTGATTACATGACCGGACCATGAACTGGTAGTGGCAAAATGGAGGCTCCCCGAGCACTCCCTGCGTTTCAGGTGGTGCTGTAATGACACCTTGCTGAAGGATTGTGTGTTTGAGGAGTCCCTGGGGAGCGAGATATGGGCTTACTTTGAAGCTAACAAAATGGGGAGACCCGTGAAGCGACGGTCTCGGAGGCATCAGGCTCTGAAGCTACTACATAAAGGGCATGACCCCCCCGCCCAAACGATGATTGCTCGAATGAGCAAAGGATGCGACCCCCACTGCTGGAAATGCCACCAAGAAAAAGGGGATTATATTCACATGTGGTGGGGTTGCTCAGTGGTACTGGCATATTGGAGGGACTGTCAGTCTTGGACAAAGGGGGTTGATGGGATTCAGAGGGAGCCCCCCGCCTTGGCGCCTCCTCTGGGATGGATGCAGGGTGGAGCCGCAGCGGGAACAAGGGCACATGTTTCAGATTATGATGGTTGCTGCGAGATGCTGCTTAGCCCAACTGTGGACAAACCCAAGGATGCCGTAGGAAAAGGAGTGGGTTTTAAAGACTCGGGCTACATATGAAATGGAGTATCTTAACACCTCCTAAACAAGTCCAGGGCTCGTGGCTCTCTAAGAAATACGGGCAGTGAGATCAAAAAGGGGAAATGAAGAGGATGTGGGGTGAAGGGAAAGGGGGAATTGCCACCCGCGAGGAGAGACTGAAGGTCTCGGACCGCACTCTCATTGAGGAGGGGAATGACGTGGACTTCAAAGGGATGGGGGGGGTCCCTCCCAGTTCGCATACAAACGTACTCGTGAGACACCCGGTTAAATTGGAGGTGCCATCTTTTATTTCAATTTTGTGGAGACAACTGTACGTCAATGCATGGGGTGTTTCAATTGGTACTTCAAGGTGAATGCTTTATTGCTGACCTGTGTTTGTTTTATCTAAAAATGAGAATAGGTTTGATTTAAAAAACAAAAAAAGTCAGCTTAATCCCTTTTTAAAGAGTCTGCCCCCACCGATCATCCTTCAGGTCCCCCTAAGGGGGCAAGCCCCCTGGTTTGAAGACCACTGATCTAGGCCAAGGGAAAGACTCCTATCACCACAAGCTACAGAGGCAAGGGAAGCACTTACTTTTTTCTCTCTTTTTCCCTTTTTAGCGTTTGCGACCCTCCTGCCTGCTGGGCTTGAGACTGTAGTAGTTCCGCTGCCGTCTTCCTCTGTTTGAAGGCGTTTACTTCATCGTCAAGAGATTTCTTCTTGTCTTCAAGCTTCTTTTTCTCATCTTGGTGCATTTTCTTCAAACGGTCAAACTTTTCATGCAACTGAGGTGGTGGTAAAAGCAGAAGAAAATAAGGGTTTAGAATAAATCGGCCAACAATTACATGGAACTGGGGCAGACATATGGTCCAAACTCTTTGTGTTACTAGTAGATGAAAAATATGAGGGCAAGTTTAGGCTTAAATGTGAATTTTAAAAGGAGGTACAGATTTATTCTATGCATGTCCTCGTACCACCCATGGGTACACTTCCTATACATGCAGACACATCAAGTGTTGCAGCCGCACCTCAACACAAGGGCATATAATCACACACAGTAATATTAGTCACACCAATGATATCACCATAATTCTACAACCCATGTTATGTTGAATTCTACCATGCACCGCTACTATTTGCATGGTCTCCGGGCACTCATGTGGATCTGTAAGAAAATGGGTCGGGGTATGTTAGTGAGGAAAGAGGGATAGAAGTTGTGCTCTTCTGTTGGTGCTTGCAAAACCAGGAGAAACTGATGTCTGTACGTGTTGGCGTTGAGTGCGATTTGATGGTGTGCACTAGGGTTATTGTATCCGGAGGGGCAACTTCCAGTGTTTGCGTTGTTTGTTGTTTGCAGCGATTTGTTGGCTTGTGAGTTTGTGTGTAGTAAGTTTAGCCCATGTTGGTGTTAGAGAATTTTCATTTATGTGCCAATTCCCTACAACCTTAGACGACCCTCTTTTTGCTGGACTTAGGACTTGTGATTTATTTTTTAATCCTGGGTGAGTGGGACCTTTTTCTCACTCATGTATTTTTCCTGACTAGGATTTTTGTGTTTTACTGTTTTATTGAGTCTGACAAACTCCATAGGCATCTGCTTTTTGTATAGTGACACACAGCACCTTAAGTGCAGTGCCACTAAGAAGTCCCTTGGACTTCTCAATGTTTTTTTAAATAATTTTTATTATTTTATAAACAACATTACAAACTATTAGGACGTTCATGATTAAGCTTCAAACATTACATTGCAGAATGCACTCTTCGGTCCTCCCCCTTCCCACCCCACTAACTTGAGCCACTGTATCCATGTCATCCACCTGTACAGCTTCAGGCGTGTCTAGTGCCATCATCTCTTCCGTGTCATCATCGCTGTGGTCGGCCTGTGAGGGACCCACCATTGAGGCCACCAATTGTCTCCATGCTATTAGGGGACTCACCCCCCGCCCCCTGGTGACTGCTTCATACCAGGCAGCCGTTTCTGCCTATGCCCACTTTAAAAAGTCTGCCCACCACATCTCAATTCTAGGCCGATGGGCCGCTTTCCAGCACATTGCAATTCTCCGTTTGGCCAAGACGTAGGCCAGGTCCTTCATCTTACTAATGTGCCTCAGGTTACGTGGTCTGGTAAAGCCCCCAAGCATACATGCCCAAGCTGACTCCACATCCAGCGTAACCCCACTGTCTGCTAATTGTGTTTTCAGTTCTATCCAGAACCTACCCACCTTCTGGCAAGCCCAAAACATGTGCAGCAACCCAGCCTCCACCTCTCCGCACCTAGGGCATTTCTGTATCGCCGGGCCGCCAAACCTGGCTATTTTGCTGGGGATCAAGTATGCTCTATGAGTGACATATAACTGGATCTGCTGAAGTCTCGCATTTCGGGACATCTTCTTATGATACCTTTGGGCTCTATCCCATTGTCCATCCGTCATGGGTTCACCTACCTCCTCCTCCCAGTCTCGCCTCAGTCGGAGCAGCTCCCTCCACACCCTAGTTCCCAATAACTCATATGCGAGATATTTCGTGCCCACCCTCCGAGACATCATACATCGTCTCTATGGTAGCATCCGGCTGTTCCGCAACCTCTGCCTCAGGCCATCTTTCTCTCACTAGTTTAATGATTCTAGAATAAGTAATGTGTTGGCCTTTATGCACCCCGGTATCCTCCATTAATCTCTGAAAGTCCAATACCACCCCCTCTGGCCATATATCGCCAAGGGTCGCCAAACCTACCAGTTACCAGTATCTGCGGACCCCTTTTATCAGTTGTGAGTCTTCCCCACACAACGCCACTAACAGCACCTGCAGGGAAAACCGGGCTGGGTCTCCCACATTCTGCCATGCCCTACGCCACACCTCCCAGCTAAGCAACAACAATCTTGCCATTCCCGATACCTTTGATTTAGGCAACCATACTGTCTTTCTGAGGAAGTAGGGAGCAGGATCCCTTCGCAACAGCCTAGCCTCAGCCATTTCCTCTTCAGACAACCACCTCGCCACATATTGCAGCTGTCCTGCCATGTAATATAACTCAAAGTTCAGCAGATTTATACCCCCCCCCCCTTATCACACGAGTTTTGTAATTTCCAGAGTGCCACCCTGTTTCTGGAATTGTGCCAAATGAAACCCCTGCACAGGCTATGGAGTTTGACAAAAAAGCGTTTGGGGGATCACATATGGGATGTTTATGAAAAAGTGTAGCAATCTGGGCAGGACTACCATTTTAAGCAAGGCCGCTCTCCCCATCATGGCCAGGGGCAATCTGGACCAAAATCCCATGCTATTTTTAATCCCTTCAACTGCCTTCTCCGTATTGTATTTGTGTTCTGCCCATCGTGTGGTATATATCGATACCTAGGTATCGAAACGTCTGTTTGCCAAGGTATTGGCAAAACGGGCAGATTTCTCAATGGGGTGCTTTTATATCTCGCCAGGGGGAACACACTGGACTTCCTAGGATTCACTGCTATGCCCCAGAGAGTAGCGTAACGTTCCATCACCTCCAAGACATATTGAAGGTTCTCCTCCGGGAAGCGCAGATACAAAAGCATGTCATCGGCATACAGTGATGTAAGGTGTGTACCCCCTGCGGTGCGGATCCTATCTCCCCGTATTGTTGTTTAAGGCACACTGCTAGTGGCTCCAACGCTAGGATATTTAACATGGGCGACCAGGGGCATCCCCGTTTAATACCCCTGCTTAGTTGCCATTTATCTGAAATTATAGCACCCATTTTAACCCTTGCAATTGGGGAGCTGTACAACATCTTAACCCATCTCAGAAACCCTGGCCCCATCCCATATTCTTTCAAGGTTGCCAGCCACCAAGGCCACTTCACTGAATCAAAGGCCTTGACCGCATCCAGCGAGACAATTGCCAGCTCGCCGGGGTCTTTCTCTGTTTGGTCAATAATGTGATGTAATCTCCTATGATTGTCAGTTATATTTCTGCCAGGAACATAGCCCGTGGTCAGGGTGTATCAGTTTGCAGATGACTCGCTTAAGCCTGTTAGCCAGCACAGCTGTAAGGATTTTACTGTCCTGATTGAGCATCGATAGGGGCCTGTATGACCCACAGTCTGTGCTTGGCTTGCCTGGTTTCAAGAGCGGGATGATCACCGCTTCCCGTAGGGATTCTGGCAGCCCCCCACGTTCATAAGCCTCATTAACCATGGGCAGTAGCGGCAGGAGCAACTCTTGTTTATACGTTTTATAGAATTCACTGGGGAGCCCTTCCGACCCCAGAGCTTTGCACGTGGGCAGGTGCTGGATCACTCTCTAGTTCATCTGAGGTGATTGGGGAGTCCAGGTCTGCCCGTTCCAAGTCATCTAGAGAGGGAAAACCTATGTCTTCTAGTGTTTCCTGGATCTCTTGATCGCCATTTTCCCCAACGTCCTCATACAGACATTTATAGTATCTGCGGAACTCTTCATTTATTCCCTCTTGAGTATCTCAGATCTGGCAATCCTCACCTCTAACTTCTCTAATCACAGGTTGTGGCATCTCATTTTTATATAACCAAGCCAGCAATCTGCCCGGCTTATCTCCTCCCGCGTGCTGCCTTTCCACATATTTCTTATAGTTCAGTTTACATAATCTATCCCAGAGCTCACTGCTGGTTTGTTGCAGCAATCTCATCCTCTCCCCATCCTCCCGAGAGGCACCGCCCTTACGCATCATGGCCTCCAATTCCCTTTCTGTTTCTTGTAACTCCTGTGCTATACCTCCTTGAAGCCCTCTGGATTTTGATATGGCTACACCCCGCACTACCACCTTGAATGCCTCCCATACTGTTCCCACAGATTGCACGCTGCCGGTGTTCATATCAAAGTACTCAGTGATCGCCTCCCTCAGGTCCTCCCGGAATACCGAATCCTGCAGGGCCTCAGCTCTAAGCTTCCATGTCGGGATCCCCGCCCTAGGGGGTTGGTATCGCCACTCCAGGACCAAGGGGGAATGGTCCGAAAGCACTCTAGCCTTATATTCCGCACCCACCATTTCTCCTACTATCTTAGCAGCGGCAAACACATAATCCAGTCTCATGTGCAAGCCATGTGGCACTGCATAGTGTGAGTACAGCCTGTCTGCTGGGTGCAGCCGCCTCCAGACATCTTCAAGCTTAACGTCTGTCAGCAGGGCCTGTAACGCCTTAGCAGCCGGGGTGGGTTTGTCTAGCTTGCCGTCTGATCTATCCATCTTGGGGTTCAAAGTGCAATTGAAGTCCCCTCCCCATAGAATCGCGTCACCCACCAGGGGGCTGATTTTGCCATATAGAGTCCTAAAGTAAGCCGCTGTATCTTGATTAGGGGTGTATAAATGTATAATGCTCACTTCCGGTATTCCAGCATCCCCTGCGTTACAACCATTCTACCTTCCGGGTCCACCGTCGACCGAGTCAGCTGAAATGGTACATGTGGTGCCACCCATAGGATGACACCCCTAGCGTAAGCTGAATATGTAGCTCCCGTGATGCTCCCCCTCCATTTCTTCTTGACCACCTCTAGTTTCTCCCTAGTGAGGTGGGTTTCCTGTAATAATGCTATATCAATCCTCATCCTTCTTAAGTGCATCATTACTTTATTGCGCTTTAGATAACTATTGAGGCCCCTCACATTCCAGGTCACCACTCTGAGGCTACCCAACGCCATTTATTTGATGTCCCGCCTCCTCTCCCAGTTTCCCCTTCCGCCCCTGATGACAAAGTTTGGCTTGCTCCCCTCCCGCTCCCAACATACTCCCCCCCCCCCCCTTTCCCCAACTTCAAACCACTGCCCACAACCCCTTCCCTCCCCCACTCCCAACCCCAACCAGTGACCAGCTCCCTGGATCTCAGGCTCCCCCGCGTTTGGTCCTACCTTGGAATGCCTAGGCCAGGAACCCAGCAGGGTGTCACCGAACTACCGGTGACCTAACTAAACTTCTCGTTGTGGGGATGTGAGGGCTGGCTCCGTAAAGCTCCCATACTAATACCAAAGTTTCTAGTGCCAACGGATCATGCATATATCTATAGCCCTAATCGCACTCCCCTACAGGTTATATCCTGTGCTATATTCAAGTCCCATTGTCATAGGCTGTGGCACCCTGGGTGCCCCCGACACATGTTACTCATCTTCGCCTTCTTCTGTGTGGATACCCGGTTCTTGGGGGCAACTCTGCGCATCGAACCATCCCATAGCGTCCTCCGAGGTTTCAAAAAACAAGGTTCTGCTCTTGTGGAACACTTTCAATTTTGCTGGGTAGATCAACATGTACTTGTGGCCCACTTCCCGCAATGTTCTTTTCACAGACCCAAAGTTCATGTGACGGCGCTGCACCTGCAAGGTATAATCCGGGTATGCCGTTATGTTTGCCGACCCCCTTTGTACTGTACCACCCTTCCGAAAGTGTTCAAGGATTTTTTCACGGTCTCGGTAATTTAGGATCTTAGCTAGCACCGGCCTAGGTGGGGTGGTTTCCCGGCGGTGGCCTTCTCATCAGGGCCCTATGTGCCCTCTCCACAGCGAACCCCTGGGTCAGCACTCCCCAGTTATCTCCTGCAACAGCATTGACTCGATTAATTCCGTGGGGTTGGTTCCCTCAGCACCTTCCGGCAATCCAACGATGCAAATATTTCTTCGGGCGTGTCCCTCCGCCTCCTCCGCCCTACTCTCCAGGTTGCCCATGCGCTGCACTAGGGCGTGAAGTTACGATTTATGGGCTGCACAGTCTGCCGTGTTTGGGGCCACCTCTTTTTCCAGGTTACCCGTGCGCTCTGCTAGTGACCTTCCACTTACTTGTGCAGAGGGTATCCGAGCCCCGGATCAGGTGGGGCCTCATGCTACTTCTATAATGCCTCCCGTGCCACCCATTGAGGCGCAGTGCCTCGCTTATGGCCATACATCCAAGAACAGCACAAAGCACAATATCAAGTCTAGGGCCACGTGCTACGCGTATGTGCTGGATACAACCATCCGGACCGCGCAGAGCCTGCGTCGCGAGAACAGCTGGGCTGTAACGCCGCAGGCACTCTCCGTGTTGGAGCTTGCCGCGGCTCCAATTCGTGAGGGGGGGGCCAAGGCCGTCTCTGCCTCCCTGCCCGCAACGCGCTTCATCGCTCAGGGGAATAGGGGACCGCAGGCGTCCCAGTACTGTTAATATCATCTGGGAACAGGCTCCCGGGGACGCAAATGTCAGGCTAGTCCTCCAGCGGGCCTCTTGCGCCCGATGCAGCCGGTTCCCCACTCACTCCAACGCTGGAGGCGGCCGTGTCTCTCTGCATCCGTCCTCCAAGACGCCCCAGAATGGGGTTCGCTAAAGGTGCATACGTCTGCTGGGCACAGGTCCCCACACACCTCCACTCCAGCGGGCGTCCCAGGGATGAAGCGCATCACCACACGTCACCGTCCCCACCCGCTGCAGTGCCACAGCCTCTTCGTTTCTGGCCGCCGGAGCCTTTGTTAGCTCTTCTCGGCCGCCATTTTGTGGGTCTCGGCCCCAAGGAATGCAAACACAGCGAAGCCCGCAGGACGGTCCTCCTGGGACAATTGGGCTTTAGATTTTCAGGATGTCTGTGCGCACCATTCATAAGCAGGTACGCAAGGTCTCAGGGCCTCTGTGCTTGTATTTATGCATGTTTATGCAGGATGAAACGCCGGATCTCTGGAGCTCTCTCAGAGCTCAACTGCTCACATGGTTCTCGTAGCCACGCCCCCCCGACTTCTCTTAATGTTTAAATACATTTTCTTGGGTGACCTACCGTTCTCAAGAATAGTAAGATGATCCCCGTCTTACTTACCTTTTTCTTTGTGGGACCAGTACACAACACCCTAGGTGGAGTGCTGAGGGGTGAACCTAGTGATTCCCTCTCCCACTTCTCATTTAACATTTCATTTTTTATTACACTATCTTACTTTAAATGGCTGGTGGCAGTGGTTTACTTTTACTACCAGTGTGCATTTCTACCGCAGGCTGAACCCTCAGCTGCAGTACATCACGCATGGGTGACAATTTTTTCCAAAATGGCCTCCATCTTCTTTTTCACCATTTTCGGTTTGTTTCTTCTGGGCTTTTACTCTGTTAGTTTAAACTGGTTTGAGCCCTTTGTATGTTCTCTCTGGGGGGCTTCAGCCCTGAATCCCGTCCAGGCTCCAGTGCGTCTGGAAAGGCAGGAAGTGAGGGAGGGTCCCAAAACTTTCCTGTCCTTTGTCTCTAGTTGTGCCCAAGTGAAACCATTCCTGATTGGACGGCTGGCTGTCCTCAAAGGACAGCCACCCTTGCTGTGTGATTGACAGCCTAGGCTGTGAATAAATGGGAAATAGCATTAAAAGGGATGTTTTTGGACTAGAGGCAGAGTCGACCACTGGAGAGGAACATCTGAAGACGACGTGACTTCAGTAGCACCCCCCCCCCCCTGGACTGCAAAGTGCCCAGTGATGCCATGCAGCTGTGCTGACCCCTTTTCTAAAAATAGCCTGGGAAGACCCATACTGGACAACTTCCTCCCTTGGGCTGGTGGGACTAACTAGCCTCACGATAAGCTTCCATTTGGCACAACCCCCGACTTGCTGTGACTTACCAGAGCTGCAAAAGCCCAATGGGGTCCTGTGACCATTGAAGAGTGCATTGTCTTGCAAAGTCCGAATCCATCCAAATCTAAGTGGGCATACTAAAGGACCTTGTAGAAGCAGAAAATCTTGATCCAGAGTCCCCTCACCAGAGTCCAGGACCGAGGCAGCAATCCTCTTCCAAGTTTTTGTTCTTCATTGACACAGAGGACAAGGCGCGAAAACACTGAAGGGCAGTTGAAACAAAGGAAATACATTGCTGGGGATTCCCTCTCACAATTACTGCCGCAGGAGCCCGCCAGACATCCTCCCTTTCGTCACCACGATCAAGGTCCAGGACAAGCATCTGCCAAGCTATAGCGTGGAGGAATCCAGCTTTTTTCTTCAAATGACAGGTACTGTGAGGCTTGAGATTTTCACCCTTTAGCCAGAAGTTGTGCTTCCCATCTTGCTAAGTACTTTTTGGAGTTGATCTCAACTTACCTGCATTGGCCTAACAGCTTGTGCTCTCTACAATGTAGCTCACCTGAGTTACTGCGATTTATTCTGTACTTACTAACTTCTTCTTTGATAAAGTCTTGACAAAGTGCATCAGAACTATTGACTTTGTCCATTGCCTTTGGCTGTCCTGGCTCCCTAAAGGCACTCCTCTGAACCTACTGGCTTAGACAGTACTTGTTAGGCAAGAATATATGCAGTACCCTTTGGGTACACTACAACAACCCTGACCTTCTGGCAATAGGAACCCAACCTTTGGCATAAGTCTGTACTACACAGGTTGGTAGCGTGATGAGCAGCCAGGTTCATCTCAATAGGGGTCAATGTGAGCAGTAGGGGACTTCCACAGAGCTTCAAAGTTACAATTATTCAAATAAACTCTTACACACAAGGTTTCTTGATTAAACAATTATTAATGCACTTAACAGTCAGTTTGAGTAAACCACCTTCAGAAGGGGGCAATATAATAGTAACACACACACACTCTGAAATATACTCTTAGTTTCTCTAAATCAGCAAATACCCATTTGGGATGCCACACAGACACTTCCTACACCCTCAGGTGACCTAAATAGATAGGTCACTGGAAATTAATGTATCACTGTTGCATTTAGAGCAATACTTAGGAGAATGTCAAAGAAAAAAGGTTATTAGAATGAAACAAGAGATCTCACAAATATTCTGAAGCAGGTAAGTACTTTTGGGAACCCCCAATGCAAAGTAAGTTAACCTCTGGAAGGAAGACCAAACACAAAGTCAGAGGGAAGAAGAGTCATTCAGGGAGCCAGGCCAGGGCAAGGTCAATTGGACAAAAGTCTAGGTGAGCTGAAGCAATTCTTGCAGGTAGGTAAGTCTTGCACAATGTTTTAGAAGTCTTTGAAGATAAGACTAAATAAAAGTAGGGCCACAAGCAGATTAGGCTTGTCTTGGTTGCTTCTGTAGAGTTGCTAGCAGCTTTTTTATCTCACAAGTCTCCACAGAGAACAAGTGAGGCTACACAACAAGAGGTAAGTTCTTAGACTGTACAGTACCTTTGGTCAGAAGAAATGCTTCCAGCTGGCTTCTGTCCCTGTGCAGCTCTGCAGATCCTGTGTTCCTGGGCCTCAGTCGTGGGGACAAGAGGGAGGGCGTCTGGAGGATTCCTGCACTGCAACGGGATGGTCAGCGACAGAAAAGGACCAACTTCTAATCAGTGGCACTTCCCGGTTTCAGCTCCTTGCGTCTCCGCAAATGGCACCACCACAGACTCTTGGCTTTTGACCAGCACTCTGTTGAGGTAGCTCAGGCTCGGTTAGTCCTGCTTCCTGGGAGTCCGGAGGATCTTCCTGGAGCTCTTGGCCAACTTAAAAGCAACGCACACAATCTGGTGTTCCTCGCCCTGGCTCTTCATTTGCAGCAGCAACTGCAGTGGAAATACAACCAGCTTCGAGAGGATGTCCAGACAGGCTTACTCTGGAGTCGATTGGTCCCACCAACTCAAGGGGAGAAGTCGTCCTTACAGGGCTTCTCTAGTCGAGGCGAATTCAGAGCTTCAACACAGCAGCAGGGCTTCACCGGGCAAACTAACGGTCCAGGAGTTGCAGCAGACATCTCCTCCAAGTTCTTCTTCGTATTCCTTCGTCCAGTGATCGACTGCCTTCCAAGCCAAAAAGCCTCACCTTTTATGCAGGTTTCTCCCATTCATTCCAGCCTAGCTGCCAGTCAAACAGCAGGGTGGCTTGTCCTTGCCGGACAGCCAGCCAGACGATCACCTTTGGGTGCATTCCTGTAACCAAGGGGATTAAGACAGGGAGTTTCGGGCACCACCCTCACTTCCTGCCCCCGCCAGACATACTGGAGCCAGAGGCATTCAATGAGGAAAGGGTAACATCAAAATGTTACATGAGAAACTACACAAAGGGGATACTAAGTAAACCCTAAAGCAACCTATTGTAAGCAGGTGTGTGCTGGGTCTAGAGTTACAATGTAAGCAAAGTCAATTTCACTTCACTGCTCTTGGAAACTGTAGTTTATCCAAGAGAAGGTATTTAAACCTTGGGGAAATATGAAATACTTCCCTGTGCCCTCCACTGAAGGTGCTGTGTGGTACAATGTAAAAGATGATGCCTATGGAGTTGGTCAGACTCCACAACAGTGCTCATTCATAGAAAAAATACATGAGAGAGGGGAAAAAGGGCCTCCCCCCTCTCTCCAGGTAAAACATTAAAGTCCTCAGCATCCAGCAAAGGTGCTGGGGGTCTCTAAGGTAGAGAAGTATTAGCACATCTCTGAGAATTCTCCCCAACATCCTTCATAGGTTTTAATTGTGGGTTTCGGACGAAATGTCCGAATAAAAATTACCAACCCCACCAAGAGACCTAAAACATACACACACCACAAAAAGTTCTAACTACCAAAATTTCGAACTTTCCGTGGGATGTGTTTCGGTGGGATCGGTATGGGGCTGGGGGGTCCCCCGCTACACCCCGCTCACTACAGTGAGCGGGGGTTGCGGGGGACACTCCTCCAACCCCCCGCCAGAAGAAGAAAGAAAAAGCTGAGGGCTGCGGGGGGTGTGTCCTGCAACACCTCGCTCACTATACAATACAGTATAGTGAGCGGGGGTAACCCCTGCAACTGCCCAAAAAAACAAAAAGGTAAGTAGGGTTTGGGTGGGGGCATGTTTTGGGTGTGTGTATGTAGGTATGGTTTTCTATTAGATGTTCGCATGGGAAATGTACAAACATTTGTAGTGCCTACATTTCCCATGCAAACATTTCCGTCGCTGATTTTTACGCAATGGAACTATCACACAGATCCATAATTTTGGACACTATTATTGCTGGGATAAAATCTTACCCTTTTGAGGTTGTGAAAATGTTTTACAAACTGTTGAAAGTATGTTCTAAATTTTATTCTAACCTTTCCTTCCTTTCACAACTCTAACTGAATTGATAACTGAAATAAGTGCAATACTGACCTTTACTGAAGTCACTCCGTGAGCTGGAACATGCGTTAGCATAAGAAACGTCTTTACCAACTTTGATTGAATGCTAAATAGTAGATCCAGCTTTTTAAAGAATGCCTATTTAAACCTTGTGTATATTATAAATAAATATGTATATATAACTAAGTGTTACTTGGCTACTTGTACTTACTGATTTTAATTGTACAGCTTTACAGTTCACATTACCCCTCTTAAGATAAGCCTTACTGCTCAGTCACACTAACAACTTGTGTAGTACCGGCCTATATTAGAAGGTGGGTTACCCAATACCAAGCAGGTAAGTCTTGTGTAGTCCTCACCATAGCAGTAGTTTTCAAATCTACTCTCAATTTTGTTCAGATACTATTAGTTCATGACATTGCAATTGAGGATATTCTTGTACGTTTGGTGGCCTCTGCTTCCCACTCTATTCATTTTCTTACTATTTACCGTCCTCCGGGTTCCCATACAAACTTTCTGCAGCCTTTAGAGTTTGCCACCTCACTTCAGGTAACTACAGTAACTTTATAGTTACTGGTGATCTAAACATCAGGTTCAACCCTCCACTCGCCCCTTTGTTACGCCCCTTTTCTGATACTTTTTGGGATCTCGGTCTTACACAATGTAAGCATGGGTTCAGCACAATGGTGCTGAACCCATGCACCAGAAGGGAAGCATTTTAGATCTGCTTTTTTCTTCTGACTCCCCCCAGATCTCACTGCTTCCTGTTCAGCAGGTGCCCTGGTCTGACCACTGTCTTGCCTCTTTTCTTCTAGCAGGTGCTCCTAGTCAGGATATCCTGCACCCGACCATGCTACTTAAGAGGAATTTGAGATAGATTGACCCAACCCTTCTGGCGTCTACCGTGAAATCGAATTGCCCCGCTGGTGTCTGTACTGATTTTGGAGTCTCATCACATGCCTTATTAGTGGCGGCTAATAAGCTTGCGCCACTTAAGCTCTCCTGAGCGTGTCTGCACCCCGCTCAGCGATGTTTCTCAGAAGAATTTAAACTTGCAAGATCTGAACTCCGCCAAGCGGAACGGAAATGGCGTATTTTTTATAAAACTAGTGTCAAACATATTTATACAAATTTATCTAGGAAATATCACGCGAAAATTCAACAGGCCAAACAGAACTTTTTTACCCAGAAGGTATACGACGGCCCTCAATTGCTCCAAGGAACTTTTTTCCGTGGTCAAATCTTTCTCCTCCATGGCTTGTTTTCTTCCCATCATAGTTCACTCCAAGCCACGCTGTGATGCAATGGCTAATTTTTTCTGCACTAAGATTGAGGGTATTCGGCATCACATTTCTCCTGACCAGACCGCTCCTGTGCAATCAGTCGGCCAATTGAAGCAATCCCCTGCTACCTGTTGGTCAGATTTTCCTATCTGTTCTAATGACATGGTTCCTTTATCTGCTGGAAAACTTAAATCAGCTCCCTCTGAACCAGTTCCATTTATGGTCCTTAAAGACCTTTTTCCTGAGTTAATGCCATCGTTTACTCAGGCGGTTAACCTCTCTTGCCAATCAGGCCATATTCCTGAGATGCTCAAGCATGCCAATGTGATCCCTTTGATAAAAAAGTTGTCACTGGACGAAAACTGACCAATACAACTTTCACCCTATTTCTTTACTTACGTTTTTTATGAAACTTCTTGAAGCTCTGGTGTCTCCTCTTCTCTCCTCTTTTGAGTCTTCTTCTCTGCTAGGCCCCTTTCAGTCAGGTTTTAGGTCAGCCAGGGGAACCGAGAGCGTGTTGGTTTTGGTAGTGGACAATCTAGCAAGACTGGTCGATGGAGGCGGTGTCGGGGCCCTGATATTGTTGGACACTTCAGCCACCTTTGACACCGTGGACCACACCATTCTCCTCAACCGCTGTGCCTCTGCCGGCCTATATGGTAATTTGCTTGCCCGGTTTACTTTCTTTCTGACGAGTAGGGGCCAATCACTGTCTCCCTTTTTGTTTCCAACTGCCTCCCTTTCTTGTTGTGTTCCTCAAAGATCAGCCTTATCCCCTATGTTATTCAACATCTATGTCTGGCCCCTTGTTGAGCTCATCCGCTCGCACGGCTTCAGGTGCTACTCATAAGCAGATGACACATATCCTGGAGCAGCTAGATCTCGACCAGACCGAGGTGTCAGCTCAGCTGTGTGGCTGCCTCGCTGCCATGAGAGATTGGATGAGCGGCAACTGGCTGAAACTTAATGGGGATAAGACAGAGGTCCTGGTGGGTGGGTGTCTCTTATCCTACCCCTGGGGTCTGATCTCTGGTCTCTCTCTTTCTGGTCTTCCTCACTTGGTGCGCCACCTGTTTCAGTGATGGTTGTTAAAGATTTGGGGGTGTACCTATCCTCCTCCCTCTCCATGGTTCCGCAGGTTAGTGCAGTGTGCAAATTTGATCACTTTGTATTAAAGTGATTTGTAGACTGTTGCCATTGGTTCCCACCCACCTTCAGCCGATAGTGGTTTCTTCTCTTGCAAATAGTCGGCTGGATTACAGTAATGCCTTGTACCTAGCCCAACCCAAGGGCCTTATTCATCGCCTTCAGTAACTTCAGAACCTGGCTGCCCATGTAGCGACGGCCACCCTGTATGGCTCTCATATCAGACCCGTTTTGAGATCACTTCACTGGCTGCTTGTAGAGAAGAGAATACCTTTCAAATCTCTCTGTATTGTCCATCGGGCCCATTATAAGATCGGGCTGTCTTTCTTGAAGACAAGTTTGTACCTTATGTACCCAGCAGGGCTCTTCAATCTGGTAACAACTGCCTGGTTACAGGGTTGGTGAGAGCCTTCTCTGTAACGGCTGGCAAATTGTGGAACTCCCTTACTTTCAGCCTGAGACGCATCAGTGAGCACTTTCACTTTCATCGCCTTCTTAAAACCTTCATTTTCTAAAATGGCATCGGCTACTGCTTTGTTAGGCTGCATCCTTGCACCAAGATGCCACTGGCAAACGTGCACGATACAAATACAACGAACATAATATGCAATGGAGGTGCCCAGGGGGTGGGGGGTGCCCTTTCGGAGGTGAGGGGGGCTCCTGAAAAGCGTGAAGTTCCTGGGTCAGTGAACCCATCTCCCATCAAATGGGTGGGGAGAGCATGGGAAATTAATGCTGGAGCGTTCGGTGGCATTGGGAGTGCGAGGATTAATTGTACTGTATAGAGTACTAGCGGTACCACCCGGTGTTGCACGGGTCTATAGCCGACATGCACCTGGGGATCTGCTATAGCCTTGTGTACGATATATTGTGTCCTAACTTCCCATGTTTGAAAAATCTTAAAATTAGCAATCTCCCGAAATCGCCTATACTGATAGCACAGAGCCGGACCCCACCCTGTGCAGGGCTAATGGGTGGGGTTGGTCAGATTTCACTATCGCCAGCACGTCCCAGACTGGTCGGTCGACCACGGGCCAAAATATTCGCCTACAAACTGTTATGGGGCTGGAACCAACGCCAAACATACACACTTACACAAGTATATACATAGTAAGTTATTTAAACTAAAGCACACTAAAAAAGGAATTTTCAAAAAAGAAAAAAAAACCTGTTGCAGGGACACGTGCTGTGGGTGCATAACAGACAGATGATGGGATGCTCAATTGAAAGCACGCATTTTCAAATATGAACTGATGACAAAGGGAATTTGAAAGCTTTACGATGAAGCAGACATTTTCTAAAGGCAATTCAAGTTACAGCCTCACAAATATCACAAGTGTATAAAAGAAATGTACAATTTTCCTAAGGACAAGGTGAGCTCATTTCTCCAGAAGATTAGTTTCCTGGATGAAATCCTGGTGATTGCAGCCAGGATTGCAAGAGGTGGACACTGTTAGGGAGAATGTTCAGTTCTGTGCCAATTCCCTTTAACCCTGGAGACCCCCAGCTCTTTGTTGGACTGTGACTTAAATTGTTAAACTCCTGAGTGAGTGGGACCTTTTACCACTCACTCATGTATTTTCTCAGAGTAGGATTTTTCCGATTCTACTGTTTTATGGTGTCTGGTAAAATCCATAAGCATCTGCTTTTTGCATAGTGACACACAGCCCCCTCTGTGCAGTGCTAGTAAGAAGTCCTTTGGACTTCTCTTAAGGTTTAAATATCTTTTCTTGTGAGAACTACAGTTCCCAAGAATAGTAGGAGGACATGTGTCCTACTTACCTTTTTTGTGGGTCCAGCACACACCACCCTATTGTGTGGAGCTGGGTGGTTACATTGTAACTCCTTATCCCACTTCTCATGTAACTTTGTTACACTGACTGACTTAAATGGCTGTTTAGGTACTAGCAGTACAGCACCCTTGGGTGACAATGTTTCCGAAATACTTCCCCCCCCCCCCCCCCGCCCCCAAGTCTTCTTTTTTTTTTTTTTTAACCATTTTTCGTTTGTCAGTTCCTTCTGGGCTTCTTTTAGACTAGGTTTGAGTCCTATTTGTGTCCGGGCTCCAGTGTGTCTGGGAATGCCACCAGAAACCAGTTCTAACTGGGCAGCTGGCTGTCCTGCAGGATAGCCACCTCCCAGGTGATTGACAGCTGCAGAGTCAACTACTGGAACAAGACATCTGACTAAGAGTATGGACAGATGCCAGAACCACCTTCCAGGACCGTGAAAGCACCAGTGAAGCCTGGCAGCTGTGCTGCCCCTGTGTTCACATTGACAGGGAAGATCCACCAGGGATGACTTCCTCCCTTAGGCTGGTGGCACCAACTAGCCTTGAGACCTGCTTCATTTTGGCTCAAACCCAACTTGCCGTAACCTTCCTGGGCTGCAATATCCCAATACCTGGTACCTGGACCATCATCGTAAGCATCATCTTCCAAAGAACAAATCCAGCTGAAACTTTGCAGTCATCCGTGGGGTCTTACAGAAGCAGGACTTCATCAAACGTCCCCTCACCAGAGTTCAGGACCATGTGACCAGGGATATTTGCTTCTCCTTGGCCCTGAGAAAAAGGTGCCAAAACCACAAAAAGCCGCTGAAGTGAGTGGAATCCATTGCTGCCAAGTCCCTCTCCAGGGTGCTGCCGCAGAAGCCCAAAGTTCCCCCTTTCGTCACCACGACCAAGGAGCAGGAATCAGGGTCTGCATCACGAATGAAGCCAGCTGGAAAATCTTCATCTTTAAGGTACTGTGAGGATTGGGATGTAACTACCTTGTGCCATTTTCAGTGATTCCTGGCTTGGAAAGTGCTGTTTTCACCCCTCTAGAGTGGACCTCAACTCATTTGTGTACGTCTTGCAGCTTGTGCACCATCAGCTAGTCTCGTCTTGAGCTCTTGAAATTCTTCAAGAATGACTGCATGATTACACTTTTCTCTGAAGAACTGCATCCGAACTAGAACTGTCCACTTGACTTTGGTTATCCTGGTTCCCTAAAGGCTACACTTCTCAACCATATTGGCTTTGGCAGTGCTGGTTCCTCTATAGGTTTTAAATTATGGAACACTTTTTTTCTGCTAGGGGACAGACTACCTATGACCCTCTGGGAGAAAATAATATTGTAACAGTTGCTAAGGAACAAGTTACTTACCTGTAACTGTTGTTCTCCAGCATGGGTCTGGCATGGATTCACATGCTCATGAATATTCCCTGTCGTCAGGCTGGGAATCCTCGGTAAAGAAAAAATCAGTATCAGTTTCGTTTCTGATCTGTCTTTCGTAGTAGTAACCAATCACTGATCTCTGCGTCATACTGACCACAGCCAATGACTGCCCTCTACCTAAGCCCCGCCTCTGGCAGCCCTCTTCAGATGTGGTAGCACGTGAAGTGGCAGTATGACCAAGTGAAGAGCCGCAGAGGGGTAGGCGGGAGGGTTCGCATGTGAATCCATGCCAGACCCATGCTGGAGAACAACAGTTACAGGTAAGTAACTTGTTCCTTCCAGCATGGGGTCTGGCATGGATTCACATGCTCATGAATAAAGAATACATAGCAGTACCCACATGCACAACCATGGGAGGTGGCAAAGGCTCAACATTAAGCATTACATCAAACTCAACATTAAGCAATTCTTACCTCCTCACCAGGCTCACCTTAGGCGAACAGGTTGCGCAGCACTGCTTGGCCGACCCTGGACTCCTCCCTGGAATCCCGATCGACGCAGTAGAATTTCGTGAAGGTGTGCGTCGACCTCCATGTAGCAGCCCTGCAGATGTCCAGCAAGGGCACACCAGATAGGAACGCCGTGGTAGCTGCGATCGTTCTGGTGGAATGGGCTCTCGGATGGCCAGGCAGCGGTCAGTTTGCCAACCGATGACAGTACATGATACAGCCGGAGAGCCACCTGGAAATGGAGGCCTTTGATAGAGCCTTCTCCTGATTGACAGGTCCAAAGTTAACAAAAAGTGGTGACGTCTTCCGAAAACTCTTCGTGCGGTCCACGTAGAACTTCAGCGCTCTAGCCACATCCAGCGAGTGCAAAGTCCTTTCGGCCGGTGACGAAGGCGACAGGAACGGGTTCGTTGAGGTGGAAGTCCGACGGCACCTTGGGCATGAAGGAGGGGTGCGTCCTGAGCACTACCCTCGTGTCGTGAAAAGTCAAGTACGGGGGCTTGCAGGAAAGGGCCTGGATCTCTCCCACTCTTCGTGCGGAGGTGATGGCCTCAAGAAACGCTGTTTTCCACGACAAGAACTTCAACGGAGCCGAGTGCAGAGGCTCGAACGGAGGTCCCATGAGCTTGGTCAGCACCACGTTGAGCTCCCACGCCGGGGCCGGAGCCTTCACCGGCGGGAACGATCTGAACAGTCCCTTCATGAATTCTTTCACCAGACGATGAGACCACAAAGACGTCCGCCCCGTGGTTCTGGTGTATTGGGAGATCGCAGCAAGATGAATCTTGATGGACGCGTGCGCCAGTCCAGCCTTGGCCAGCGTCAGAAGGTACGGCAGTACCTGGGGAGCCGTAATCCGTAGAAGGTTAATCTTCTGTGCGTGGCACCAGACATAGAACCTCTTCCATTTGTGTCCATAGCATTTAAGAGTTGAGGACACCCTGGCCTTTGCAAGAACCTCTCTGCAGTCGGCCGGTATGTCGTATCCTCCAAACTCTAACGCTGCAGGAGCCAGGCCTGCAAGTTCAGCGACTTCGGGTCGTGATGGAGGATGGCGCCTCCTTCCCTGGAGAGAAGATCCGCGTCCACTGGCAGCTTGATTGACGGGGACGCTGACAAGTCCAGAAGGTCCGGGAACCATAGCTGCCTCGGCCATGCAGGTACGACGAGGATCCTCCTGCACCGTGACCTCTTGAGCTGGTTGATGAGCCGGATCAGCAATGGCAATGGAGGGAACGCGTATAGAAACAGGCCCTCCCAGGGGAACGAGAAAGCATCGCCCATGTTCCTCGGCTGGGTAAACCTGCTGGCGAACCTCCGGCACTTGGAATTCGTCGCCGTCGCGAACAGATCGATCTGGGGTGTGCCCCACCGTCGGAAGAGGCGGTCCACTAGATCCTGTCGTAGTTCCCACTCGTGGCACGAGCGCAGCACTCTGCTGAGCGTGTCGGCGATGGATTTTTTTTTCCCTGCCAGATGAAACGGCACCAGAAACATCCCTTGGGCGACGGCCCAATGCCACAGATCCTGCACCTCCTTGGACAGGGCTGGGGATCTGGTCCCGCCCTGCTTCCTGATGTAGAACATGGTGGTGGTGTTGTCGGTGAAGATCCTCACCACCTTGCCCTTGAGGGACGGAAGAAAGGACCTGAGGGCCCAAAACACTGCACGGAGCTCCAGGACGTTGATATGGAGGGACTTCTCTGTCGGAAGCCAAAGGCCTCTCGCGTGCAGATTTTCGGTGTGCGCTCCCCACCCTTCCAGGGAGGCATCCGTGGTCACTATCTCCTGGTGGCCGGGGTCTGGAAGTCCATGCCCGCCGTCAGATGCGCGCGGGTGGCCCACCACCGGATCGCTCGTTGGAAACTCTCGTCGAGTGTGATCCTCTCCATGAAGCTGCCCGTCGCCTGGATCCAACGCGCGTCCAGGAACTCCTGCAACGGGCGCCTCCAGAGCCTGCCCAGGCGGATGAGGTAAATGCAAGAAGACATCATTCCGAGGAGGGACTTGATGGACCTCACCCTGGCCGCGTCCGCAGCCAGCATCCGCTGCACATTGCCCAAGATGGCCCTCGTCCTTTCCTCCGACGGAGAGGCCAGAAGCGACACTGTCGAGCTTCGCTCCCAGAAACAGTGCGTCTTGCGTGGGCACCAGGTGGGACTTGGTGTAGTTTATGGAGAATCCCAGGTCCGTGAGTAGTTGGACGGTCCTTGCCGTGTGCTCCACGGCGAGCTCCTTCGTCTTTGCTCGGATGAGCCAGTCGTCCAGCTAGGGGTAGACGTGGATCCCCTCTCGGCGCAGCTGCGCCGCCACCGGTGCGAGGCACTTGGTGAACACCCTGGGTGCCGACCTCAATCCGAAGGGAAGGGCTTTGAACTGGTAGTGACGCCCTTGGACCACGAACCTGAGAAACTTTCGGTGTCCCTTTAGGATGGGAATATGGAAGTAGGCATCCTCCAAATCCAACGACGACAGGAAATCGCCCTCCTCCAGTTGACCCAGGACGTGTTGGAGGGTGACCATCCGGAACTTCTGTGACTTGATGAATTTGTTCAGTCGTCGTAGGTCCAGGATGGGACGCCATCCTCCCGTCTTCTTCTTCACGAGGAAGTATCTTGAGTAAACTCCGGAGCCCTGAAGCCTCTTTGGGACAAGCTCGATGGCGCCCTTCTTGAGCATCGCCTTTACCTCCAAGAGAAGTTGAGGGACGTGATGTTCTTTCCTGGCCACAGGGGCAATGCGCGGGCACTTCTTTAGAAACTCGAGCGTGTTACCCTGAGCTAGGGCGTCCAGCACCCAACGGTCGGTGGAGATGGACTCCCACACGCTGACGAAGCTTGCCAGCCGGCCTCCCACCGGGGTGCTTCGGTGGGGGCCCGACCCCACGGCCGGTTCAGTCCTGCTTCGACGAGGCTTTGCCGCCTTGTCCTCCTTGGCGACGACGGCGGGGTCCGCCTGACTTGCCTCGTCCCCTGTAAGCTTCCTGTGACGACGAACGGGCCGCTTGACGGTAGGTGGAAAATCCGCCGCTGGAACCTTTGGAGGCACCCTGTTTGCCTCCGCCGCTCCGAAAGGGCGGCCGCCGCTGCTGGAGAACCCCAAGAGCCCGGGCCGTCTCTGTGTCCGCCTTGATGGCTTGAAGGGAATCGTCCACTGTTTTCCCAAACAGGTTGTTTCCGTCGAACGGCATGTCCAAGACTCTGGTCTGCACGTCCTGACGGAAGTCAGTAGCCTTGAGCCATCCACGCCGCCTAAGGCACACGCCGTTGCCCAACTGGCGAAATCCAGTGTCAGCGATGTCCGTCGCAATCGTAATGGCGTGGTCCGACGCCACCTCTCCTTCCTGCAAGATCTCTAGGGCTTCCGCCCTCTTGTCGTCTGGTAGGAAGTCCTGCAGGGGGGCCAGTTTGTACCACAACTCCCTGTCGTAGCGGGCTACGATAGCCAAGGCGTTGGCCGCCTTAATCGTCGCTGCCGACGAGATGACCCTGAGTCCCATCGTGTCTAATTTCTTTCCCTCGCCGTCCGGCGGGGAGGTCGACGTAGAGGCCACGCCCCCCCCGCTTTCTTCCTGGCCGCCGCGGAGACGACCGAGTCCGGGGTCGGCTGTGCCCGAAGACACAAGGGGGCCGCGTCCGGGACCCGGTACTTCTTCTCATACCGATCCCTTCTAGCCGGCGTCGTGGATGGGTTCTTGAGGAGGGCGAGGCCCTCATCCCAAATATCGTCTAGTAGAGGTACAGCGAGGACCGTCTTCCTCTTGGCCTCGCGCCGTTGATAAAGGAAACCTTCCTTCTCTTCCGGGCAGAGCTGGAAAAGCTCGGATGCCCTGGCGATCATGGAGTGAAACGATCCAATCTCGTCGGGTGGGGAAGCCCGGGTGGGAGGTGACGACGGGAGATCCTCGTCGTAAACCTCGTCGTCTGTACCCGTCACGGCCGTGTCAGTCCCCGTATCATCCCCACGTGTTGTGGACGGGGAGGAGGGCTGAACAGGGCGCGATGGCTGAAAAGGAGGTGGAGGATGAATCCTTCTTCTCTTAGGGGGAGGGCTCCCAGAAGGGCCTGGCTCCGGGTCCCCCGTCGGGAGCGGTTCCTCCGTTGGTGGTAACGGCAGTCTCGTCCTTATCTCCGAGCATAAGGACTGTATAGCCAACAAAATGGCCGCCGAGTTATCTTGCGGCACTGGTTGAGGGGGTCCGACGGGCGGTCAGGAGACCCGTCGGCACCCTCGACATTCTCGTCGTCTCCTACGTCGCGGTCCCTCCCGACGGCCTGGTCTTCTTCCACGCCAATGCCGTGGCTTAAGACTTCGATCAGCTCCTCCTCAGAGGTTGAGGCCGAATCCACGACGACCTCCTGCCCCCCCTTTTTCTTCTCCGTCGGAGGTTTCGCGGGGGTCCTGTCGATGGGCATGAAAGAGGACTCCTTCCGCGGTGGCAGGGAGACTCTGGGCCCCGAGGTCGCCACCACTGGTGTAGCCTCCACAGGCTGAGCCAGGGCCGCCGCGACTGTCTCGATAGAGGCCTTGGCCGGATGGATCAAGGCTTTCACCACCTTCGGTGCGCTCACCGCCTTCTCCTTGGGGGGAGCGTCACCGCCTCGCTCCCCCTCAGATGGGGCCTTCGAGCTCGACCGGGGTCTCTCCAGGAGCTTCACCGGGTGCTCGGCCTTCCTCTTACCCAAGCCAGAACGTTGGCTCGTGGTTGATGGCGCCGGGAAGGATGCGCCCTGCCTGGCGCCCGTAGAGCCCGACCGTTCGGCGCTCCCGGTGCCAGCGGACTCGCGGTGCTTGGCCTTCTGTTGGACCCCTGTCGCCGGGGCGCCCTCAAAGGTCTTAGAAGACCGCTCGGACTTCTTCTTCTCGCCTGACGGGCTCTTTCCTTCCAGCCAGTTGACAAGACGTTGATGGCGGTCCTTCATGGTCCGCTCCGACATATTGCCGCAAAACGCACAGTCCTTCTCCACGTGCGTCTTGTCCTCATGTAGGCAGTAAAGGCAAAGGGAGTGTTCGTCCTCTTTAAAGACATTCTGAAGCTGGCATCCAGGGCAGACCCTGAACAGCCGTGAAAAAAAGCACTAACGCTCGAGAGCAATAGCACGAGGATCCCAACACTTGAACGTGCGGTAAAAATCTGAAGATGGCTGCCAGAGGCGGGGCTTAGGTAGAGGGCAGTCATTGGCTGTGGTCAGTATCTCGCAGAGATCAGTGATTGGTTACTACTACGAAAGACAGATCAGAAACGAAACCGATACTGGTTTTTTCTTTACCGAGGATTCTCAGCCTGACGAAGGGGAATATTCATGAGCATGTGAATCCATGCCAGACCCCATGCTGGAGAAAGTATGTACAATCTAACTCTGAAACTTTCCCTCCCAAACTCAACAATGTAAAGGTGAAATATATATCTGCATTATTGATTCTTGTATTAATTTAAATCCATCTTCCATTGAATGTTTTTAGTTGCTGCCTTTTAGTTTGATTGTTTTGTGATTTGCCTTGTGTATATATAAATACATATTTTAATACAACTCTCAAGTGTTGAAGTGTTTACTTGGATCCTTGGGTTTACTGATTTCAGTGTACTGCTCCCATTACTCCTCCTAAAATCAGCCTGGCTGCTCAGCCACTCTACTGACTTGTGTAGTACAGGCCTATATTAAGAGTTGGGTCCCTAATACCAAGAGATGTGTCAGTTGGACTGCACTAATTCTTGCTCAACAGTCCGATACAAAAATAAAAGCAAAATGTTTGGGGTCCAGACAAATGGACAAAACTTACCCGACAACTGAAGGGTTTGGAATCATCGCTGGACATTGAGTTTTTCTACTAAATTTGGTTGATTTCTTTAAAAAAAAGTAGCACACAGCAGATAAATAAACGTGTGTGCAAAAATTGCTTCAATGAATGTGGAATTCAGCCTCAGACTATGTTAATGAATTAGAACTTGAAGTGAAATTATCTCATGGCACACTGGCATAACACCTTTTTCCCACATCTCACTTAACAAAATTGTCCAAATATAGCTGATGAAAGTTACACTCTTTGAATGCATTTAAAAACAATGAACATCACATCTTCTTTTCTCCCATGCTTACATTTCCATACTCTTGGTTACAACGGCAGAGTCAATATGAGAAAACCATGCTAGCATGTTAAACCAGTCATCACGATTGACCACCTGGGGGTGCAGTGAAGTGTTAACTCGTCTGTAATGCTCCCCTCCAGCAGGACAAACGCGGATAGAGACCCCCCCCCCCCCATTAGCCTCCAGAGAGCTGCACCTCCCCCCCCAGACCTAGCTTAACCGACAACACCGAAGGGGTGAAACAGGCCGAAAAACCACACAGAATTATTTAGAAAATCCGTCAAGCTGTGGCAGAGGAGGCACCAACTCTGAGCCACCTCGTGGCTCCAGACTATTAACACACAAGGCCGCGGAGCCTACATGACGCCATCTGCGACGAAGCGCACTGAACAGCTTATCACCCTCCCCCCCTCTTGAAGGCTCACCCTCAGAGCATCCGCCTCTGCACCCCCACCGGAGACAAAGAACAAGCAGGCGGGGGGGGGGGGGAGAAGAGTGCATCCAGTGACAGAAACCAAGCATGGCAGGGGTGAGTACCTTAGCCCCCTGCTCGTGGTGTAATGAAGATTCTAGAGGTCCTGGGATAGGTCTGGAAACCCTGTACCCCCACGGCCACTGGGGGGGGAGGGGGTGGGGAGGGAAGAGGACAGGCAAGCGGCGAGGGGGGGGGCGGGAGGAGAAAAGGGAAACCCCAGTCTCTCACATCCCTAGACAGATAGCGCTGCGGTGAGGCCCCACGCCCCGCCATCCACACAGGCTGAAACCCTCTGCCTTCGGGACGCATCAACATACCATCCCCTGGGGACTGGATAAGAAGGACGAGGCGGTGCAGTAACCTCTCCACCAGACAGTGACCTGGCCTATATAGCAGGGGGACGGCCTGGGCAGGTGAAGTGATACTGGCAGAGAACCCACACCACCTGGCAGCGTCTGGACGATCAGCGGCCCAGTTACTGTAAACACCAAACACAAGGGACCTCTCAAAGAACCAGGACACGCCAACTCCTAAACTCAGCCCAACACAGCCCCTCAGAGGATGGGAAACACCAAGTCAGGGGCGGTGGGGCCACCCCCTGTGGCCCTAAATTGAGAAAACGCTGGCATCGGCATCTGAGCTTGGGACACCGGCGCGGGGGAGGAGTGGCATCCCGATGTCCATACAACTCACCCGAGCATGACCAGACCTGGAAGAGGGCTGGTCCCAGAACCCCCCCCCCCCCCCCGCCGCACCCCCCCAGGTCCGCATGGGAACAGATACTAAACAAATAGATCCACCTGCACATTCATGAGCTGGGTGGCCCTGCTCAAGAAATTCAAGTTCAACCCGACCTCCAAGCGAATAGTGGAACAGTCGGGCCCGGCGGAGGCAGTCATGGCAGATGATGTAACGTCTATGAGGGACATGGCGGCTATCTTGGAAGAGCTCAAAGGCTTCAGGCCCGACATTACACAGGCTAGATGGCCTGGATAAGAAGGTGGACAACATGGATGGGAGAATTTAGGGGCTAGAGGCCAATCAGTCCTCATTAGATGCCCTGGAAACTGAACTCGACATGAGAACTTCTGAACTAGAAAGAAGGGAAGAATGTGCACTAAAACGATTTTGAGAATCGGGAACGGCAAAACAACCTCAGTTTCTATGGGTTTCCCAAAAAAGAAGGAGAAACACAATGAGGCATGTTCCGGGCAATTAATGCAGCCATCAACAAACTCTTCAATGATGAAAACACCACAGAGCCCACCATTCACAGAGTGGGAGGAGGAACCAGAGGTCCACGATCTGTACTGGAAAGGTTGCATTACTACCCGGAGAAAACCAACATTTTTGAAAAGATCAGGGCGATTGTTCCAATAGAATCCCAGGTCACCATCTACCAAGACTTATCCACATTCACCCTCTCCAGACGATGCCTCTGTGCCCCCTTGACGAAATGGCGCAACACTAAATGCAACCACTATAGATGGGGTTTCCCCTTCTCTCTGAACTTTTGAGTATGAGGGATACAAGTAAAATCTGATAACAGAAGATGACATTGCACGGTATCACGGGAACGAATGGGTGAGTCACCACAGAATGAGGCGCCCGTGGAAGTGGGTGAGACACGGTGAAAGAACCCAAAGACAGAGAACCAAAGACCAGCAACGGATTAGGGGAATACCACAAGTTCAAGAAGATAAATCCACCATCCCCAGCACAACCCTGAAGCGTAAAGTGAGTCCTTTTCGAATCCTGGGGGGTGGGGCCGCACCCTCGCACACAGTCGATTATAGACTAATCATTTCGCAGCAGGCACGACTCCCGGGGAGAGGGCTGCAAGATCCGAGACGATAATCCATATGTGGGTGCGGGGGGAGGTGTGGCATACAAAGTACAACGTGGTATGGAGGGGGGGCTCAAGGGAACGCTATTAAGGGTATAATTATGCCTGGTGGAGGAGGGAAGACTGATGGTCTGGACAAATGGTCGCGTACATCTCATCAGAGGCTCACATGCAATCAAAAGGGTGGAGGGTGTAAAGTTCAAGTTTTGTTGTTTGTGCGAGGGGGGTTTAATAATATCCACCATGCAACGCAACACAAAGGGGATAACGAAACACCAGGCAAGGGAAGGAGACATTCTGGCTGGTACACATGGAACCACTGGGACAGTGATTTAATTCAATGTTATTCGGAACCCCAAAATGTCTGAGCTGAACACAGATATTGGGCTCATTGGACACTAGAGGCCTTAACTCCCCATTGAAGAGATCCCCAACGATCCGACAATGTAATCGTCTGAAGCTTGATGTCATGTTCTTGCAGGAGATCCAACTGGGGGAGGAACCAGCCATAAAAGCAAGGGCTATGGAAAAAATATACCATGCTTCGTGTGAAACCAAAAAGAGGGGTAGAGGTTATTGCTAATAAACTGGGCTTCACAGAGCTTGCCACCCACAGAGACCCAGAGGGTCGCGACATTCTGGTTAAGGGGAGGATACAAGGACAGAAAGTGGCCTTAGCCTCAGTGGAGTGGTGTGAAATGGGTAGCTCCCAATTTTTTGTTGTGGGGGTCGAACTTACATAGGGCGATAAGTAAAACATAACTAAGAACGACTACCCCTATCTCAGTCTGCTGTACACTGGGCAGATTTTCACAAAATGTTGATTGCTAGATAAATCTCAACATCTTTATCATGCCCAAACACTTAATATATCTTTAAAATAAATTGTATTCATAGAAAAAGCAAGCTGTTTTCATACTTTTTTTTCTTCCTCTTTTCAAATAATCACTAGGCTTACAGAGATGCAAAAATGCCAAGTAAATTGCTTCATGATCTTCTTATATTCTAGTCGGCATGATGATAGAGCAATTTCTCTCTGTATTTTTTTATATATATCGCCACCTGTTTCTCTTTAAGGTGTTATGCTTCAGCCATTTGGAATTGGCCAGTATTCAAACAAATGCAGAATATTTTCTGTCTTTTCTATCTGCTTTGATCTCTACAGCAGCAGCGCTCGCGTTTGTGTCAATTCCGCACGCTGCTTTTTCGCAGAATTGACACGCACATGAGCGCTGCTGCTGTAGAGACCAAAGCAGATAGAAAAGACAGAAAAATAGTCCCACCAGAAAAAGCAGAAATACTGAATGTCCCATTCACGCCCAACAAAATAATCTCGTCAATAAAGAAGCGGAAATCGGGAACTTCTCCAGGGGAAGATGGCTTTACTGTCTGTTTCTTCAAAATCTACCGCTCAACCCTAGCACCCTTTCTGGTTCAACTGTTTAACCAAGCACTGGAAACGGGTGTCCTTCCTGACTCTACTGGGGGTCCTGATAGAGTACTTCCCGTCCTGATACTTCCCAAGGAAGGCAGAGACCTGACAGTGCCAATCATATAGACCGATCTCCCTGTTAAACACAGAAGGAAACATTTTTACAAAAGCGTTGGGGATAAGGTTGGAAACACTCATGCCATCATTAGTCCATGGAGACCAGGCCAGATGTATTGCTGGATGGCAAGGCGCAGAGAATATCTGAAAAACAATTGATTGAATGCATCTGGCTCAAGATCAGAACCTGGATGGTTACCTGGTCTCCATCGACTCTGAAAAAGCTTTCTACAGGGTGGAGTGGGAGTACATGAGGAAGGTACTTATAAAAATGTGGTTTGGCCCTAACTTTCGCAGATGGATCTCGGCCCTATATGGGGATACAACAGCCAAGGTTCTAGTTAACGGCACAATATTACAATCCAGGGGAACTAGACACTTCTATACGCCCTCACCATGGAACCTCTTGTAATATCGATTCGGACCAATTTGGACATCAAAGGGATACGGTGTGGTGAAGTTGGAAGATGAGTTTAAGTTGTCGCTGTTTGCAGATGACATTTCATGCTACCTATCCGATATGTAACACTCCCTCCCAAAACTATTAGACCAAATAAACACCATTGGGACCTATGCAGGCCTAGAAATTAACCACAGTCTAGTGTAATGCCACTACAGCAAAAGTACTCACCCAGGACAGTACAGGGAACACAAAGGGATGAGGCTAGAAAATAATGAAATAACCTATCTAGGGATTTGTCTCCCTCGAGACCTGACCTGCTTGATTGAAGTCAACTTCAGACCAGACCTATCTTAACTAGATGAGGAATTTACACGCTGGGTCCATTTGACTCTTTCGTGGTATGGCAGGATGACCTCTTAAAATGTTGGGCCTTCCATGCCTATTATACCTATTCAAAGCGATTCTCACGTGCCTCCCAGATTCCTTTTTTGGGAAGCTTAAAGGAATGGTTTGGTCAAAAGATTTTAATTGTCCCTACGGGTCGGCCATGTGTTTTTAAGCCTAAGTCGCTCGATTTTAGAAAAACGTCCTATGGACCTTACCCGAGTTTGTCCATTAAACGCACGCGAAAACAGGCATCAGGGAGCTGCCATTTTGTGATAATCCTATCACTTGCCCCATCGCCCTGGCTGACCTGCTTTTGCGGCACTAAATCATATCCCCCGCCTCTGAGCCGGTCATCAGCAGACGCGTACCGCCCATTTCCCAACGCCAAAGCACGTCTCGTGTCAACAATCGCTGCGCTTCAGCTAATGACGTGTCACCATGGAAATAGCAGGACGCCTCTTTCCTCAATAAGTATAAACAGACTGTTTCACACACAGCAGCAGATTTTCGATTCCATTCCTCTCACTGTATTTCTTAGAGTATTATGTGACTCGTTTCTGTGCTCTGGTCAGCTACCTTCGTTGCTTGTAGCCCGTGTAAACACCTGTACCATCGCTATAAATTATTTTAGTTTGTTTACCACACAATGGCTACAATAATGCCCTACATGTACGAACCGAGGAGGAACTACTGAAAAGGGAAACCTGCGAAAACGATGGGGCTTCGGACGGCAGTTGGCAGGACGAATCAACGGATGAAGACCCTGGACCTAGTCGCATGGACGGTGTTTCCACCTGGTGCACATGCAATCGGTGCGAGCTAATGCCAACCAAGGACGAGAACTGCTGCTGCTGTGAAAACTCAGGATGCGTGGCCTACATTTCGGAAGGCGATCCACAGCCGCAATGCATCACCGAGCTGCCAGACTTCAGGGCAGCCTGCCTCACACGGTCCGTGTTGAGGATAATGATGGTGCTTATGCACGAACTTCGCGCAACTGTTCGTCCTCGTAATCCAAGTAACGAGTAAGTACACTCTGCTTGTGATGCCACTACTATTTCATGGTCGTCTCCTTTATCCAAAATTACATCTACATATCATTGTAACGCATGAAAGTCGTTCAATAGTGTGCAGTGTCTAGATAGCATTTGTCCGAGCAGAATACCATTAGTTACAAGAATTGTCATTGACAACAAACGTTTATGAAACTTATTTGGTCATTTAAAAACAGTTTGTTTCATTCTTTTTCACAGGTGGTACAGGCTGGTGGCCCATCGTTCCTTTACATGGTGGTTTCACGGGAGGCTTGGACACCGCGTTCGAAGAGTAATACCCGCATGTGCCGTTCATGCCATAAGACAAACTTTCCCCAGTGACAGAGGTCAGTACAGGGGATTTTCCCTCGCTGTGCTGCAACCTGACCTGTACAATGTGTAAAGTCTTGTATTTTTGTGCCATCAAAATAAGATACAAAATAAAACACCACATATATATTTTTTTTTAAATTCAATTTTTATTGATTTTTGGAAAACAGCATAGGTACGCAAATGACAAGATTTGGGCAATCGCCCTCAACAAATCAAACTATAAGCCATTATTCCCTGCGTTTGTTCCCCCCCGCCCCCTCCCACCCACCCCCCACAGTATCTCGAGCGCTGCTGTCTACTTCTAGAAATTATGCGGCATAGGGCAGCGTCAATCCGAGTTTTCTCCGACAGTGGTCGACCGGCTTTCCAGGTTCCAAGGCCATTTGTTCCATGTCGGGGTTTGTTTTTGGGCCGGGCCAAGGGCGCTTGAGGGTCTCAGGACGTGGCCTATGTATTGCCAAACACCTCTTGAAATTGTAGCCAGTCTGTCTCTATTTGGGTACTTGAACCATGTAAAGCCGCAGTGAGTCTTTCCATTAGGAATATGTCTTTGGCAATCATCACCCATTCTTTCTTCGAGGGGAGGGCGGGTCTCTTCCACGTTCTAGCGCGGGCCGCTCTGGCTGCCAACAGTAGGGAGTGCGAGAGGTCCGGTAATTTTTCCCAGTGGTCATCCTTATGCTGCAGGCCAAACAGTATCAATATCGGGTCCAGCGGGAGCACACCTTCTCCCGCCTCTTTCAGCCAGCTAAGGACTTCGGCCCAGTAAGTTTGGACCTTCCCGCATGTCCACCACATGTGCCAATAGTTTGCCCTTGCCCCACACCCGTGCCAGCAAAGGGGGATTACGTCTGGGAACATCCTAGAAAGTGTGATCGGGTCATACTGCCATCTGTGCAGGAGTTTTACAGCATGGGTTTTGTATTGGCAGGAGATCGAGGTCTTAAATGATCTACTACAGAGCCGCCCCCAGAGACCGTCTCTGATCCTACAACCCAAGTCTCTTTCCCATTTCCCCCTGAGGCTTTTGGTGGTTCCCTCCCGGGGGGTTAAAAGGGCAGAGTAAAGGAGTGAGATGAGGCCTCTCATTTTTACACAGGTATCTAAGATTTTTTCAACTGGGGTGAGTTTTCTTTGTAATTTGGGCTTTAGTTTTGGTTTCATTAGGATTCCCTTGAGTTTCAGGTAGAGGAGTGGGGAGAGCCTACCTATTCCCAAGGATTCTTCAAGCTCCTGGATGCTTATAAATGACTCCTCCCTGACCAACTGACCAACTCTGCATCGGCCCGCGTCAAACCAGGGCTGATAGTGTTCATGGCCTGGGATTTCCTCTAAAACTGGTGTGGACCAGATGTGACTCATGGGGGTTGGGGGGCCAAGTGGTCACCTTCTCACCGTGTCCCTTTCCCTCCAATGCCTTCCACATCGTTACTAGTATTGGGTGATCCCTGATTCTCCTTGGCAGCCTTTTCATCGGGACCCATAACCACTCACCCACTGCGACCGGGCTCAGGAGGGAGTTTGGGAAAGACCCATTGTTTGTTGGGGTCCTCTCTGAGGTGGGGGGCCAGGGTTCTGAGCTGGGCTGCTCTGTGGTAAATTCGTAAGTCTGGGAGGCCGACCACCCCTCTATCCTTGGGGAGGGTGAGTGTTTCGTAACCTATTCTGGGTCTCTGGCTTTGCCATATGAATCTCATTATACGTTTTTTGGCTTCTTTAAGAAGTGCGTCTGGGGCTTCCAAAGGGAGCATCTGGAAAACGTACAGGTGTAACGCTCACCTGACTCCCACGGAGGCGCTGGTCTGGTTCGCGCTACTGTGACCTCTTCTAAGGTGATGCGCAGGGTTCGGAAGACGGACTGGACCGGGCCCCCAAATCTGGCTTGTCTGGCTCGCAGAACTATCCTTCTGTAGGCAAAAATAGGGGATTAACTGTCTGCGGGGTAATGCAATCGGCCTCCCACTTTCCCCTCTCACCCTCCTCGAAACCCTTCTGTGATTCCTCGTAGCGTCTCACCTTAGGGTCTGGAAGGACGAGCTCTCCATCCTGCTTCTGATGCAGGGGCGCGTTGGTATCCAGTTACTTCACTGGATTTTCGGATTGGTGAGAACCAAACTTGCTTGGCTTCCAGGTAAGTTTTTTGATAAGAGGTTCCCCTTGTGTCCATGCATTAATGTACTAATGCTAGTGTCTTTTTCCCCATAGGGGCCGGGGTACGGAATGCCGGGGAACAGGCACCGACCCGAGATGAGAGGTGAAATCCTTGTAGAAATCAGGTAAGTCGTTAATGAGCGTTTTTTGGTAATGTTTTTTCATTCGCTCTTTAACGCTGTCTCTTTTTCCCCTTAGGGGCCGGGGTCCGGAAATGCCAGGATGCGGCGCGGACCCGAAATGAAGAGGGAATGAATCAACAGGTAAATCTTAATAACATGGAGATTTAGCTTTCCTTATTCCCTTCTCTCTCTCACCTTTTGTTCTGGTCTTTTTCTCCCTAGGCGCTGGGGCGTGACTGCGAATCCGGATGATCGCTGCTGAACATGGAGGCGCCCTGTAAAGGTGAGTGGAATGCGGCGCTGCAGCGATCGACGCGATGAGATTTTAAATAAAAGTCTTCCTTTTCAGGATTGTCGGCGAGATGTCTCCGGGATGCGGATTTAGCAGGTAAGGACTTTTCCTTCTTCTGTTCTCTTCTTCTCTTCCTTATTTGCAGGTGATCCAGGATGCTGGCAGGCGTGGCAGAAGTCAGGATGCAGGAGCAGACACGGTGAGCGTCCAGCTGCTAGATGCAGAACAACGCGAAGCACGTGTGGCTGTTCGGGTACGGTTTAAATAGCCTTGGAAGAAGTTCCAGGTATGTATCCTTCCTCCAATCAGGTATGTATCCTTCCCCGACCACGCCCGGATGGTAAATTAGTCCCACAGGAAAAGTAGTTCCTTTCAGGCCTCAAGGAGGCCGGGATCCTGCAGCATGGTCTGCATCAGGTAAGTGCACCCAAGCACTCCCATAATGAGCCTGGCACCTATGGCGCCAGGACTGATGTCTTTTATGAGCCTGGCGTCATAGGCGCCAGGACACTGTCCAAAGGGCCCCTATATGGGGTTGCTGGGCCCTTCCTTGGGGACTGGATGTCCGCTTTCGGGGACGCAGGGCTTGAACCGGCTCCCCGGGAGCGGGCATCATGACAACAGGACCCTGAGGAGAAGGTTCATCTTTACAGCGTTTATCCTTCCCATCCACGAGATTTGCCCCTTACCCTCTCCATATCTTTAAATAAGTTGTCAAACAGCGGGGGGTAATTTGCCTGGCTTAGATCTTCATGGGGCCGGACGATGTTGATCCCCAGGTATTTAATCGCTTTGGTGTGAATTTGGAACCCCAGGGGGGACAGCTCCGTGAGGTCCCTGTCTGCGTCTGAGGCAAAGGGGAAGATCATTGACTTCCCTGCGTCTGGGGCAAAGGGGAAGATCATTGACTTCCCTATGTTCATCCTGAAGCCTGAGTATTGGCCGAACCGTTCAATAACCCGAACGGCCGCCGGGACCGAGCTAATAGTTTCCCTCAGGTGGAGCAGTATGTCATCTGCATAGAGGCTGAGCTTGAAGGTCCGACCTCCAACAGCAATACCGCGGACCATCGGGGCACATCTGATGCACTCCGCGAGTATTTCCATGGTCATGGCGTACAGGATTGGGGAGAGGGGGCAGCCCTATCTCATCCCCCTTTGAAGGCTGAATGTTCGTGAAAGGCGACCATTCACCGTGACTCTAGCCGAGGGGTCTGTGTATAAAGCCTTAATGGCTCGCCTGATTCCCTCGCCAAAGCCCAGTTTGACAAGGACTTCATGTAGAAACTCCCAGTCCACCCTGTCCAACGCCTTTTCGGCATCGATGGCCACCAAGACAGGGTTGTCTCCCTTCGGGGCCGCTTCCCTCATCAGATGCAGGGTCTTTCGGAGGGTGTCCGCCCCCTGTCTCCCCTGTATGAAGCCCACCTGGTCGGAGTGGATGAGTACCGGCATATGGCTGTCTAGTCTCGTGGCTATGATCCTGGTGAACAGTTTAGCGTCCACATTCAGGAGGGAGATTGGTCTATATGACCGGCAGTCTGTTGGATCTTTGCCCCCCTTCTGGATCACGGTTATCAGTGCTTTGCCGAAAGACAGAGGCGCCCTCGCGGTCCTCATGATATTTGTGAATAGGCCCGCCAGAAATCCCGCTAGTAGGTCTCCAAAGGCCTTATAGAAGCCTGCGGTAAATCCGTCCTCCCCGGGGGCCCTGCCCAGCTTAAGACCCAATATTGCCTTGAGTACCTCCTTGCTCGTTATTGGGGCGTCTAAAGTTGATGCCTCTGGGGGGTCCATCACAGGTAATGTTACTCCTCCGAGGTATGCTCCCAGTGCCTCCGCCTCCACTTCTCCTTCCCTCCCGTAGCGTCTCATAGAACCCTGCGAATTCCTCCACTATTCCCTCGGGATCCACCACATATATTTTAACAACGGTTGTTTCGATTTTTTTAAAATGAATCCAGTGTGTCTCCATTCAGCAGTCTTCCTGTGCCTTGTCTGCACGCCCACCGGCCCATCCATCCACCCCCCTCCCCTATCAAAGGCAGTTCGCACCCGGGGATGAGCGCTGCCATGGTGTGCCGTCAGGGGCGATAACGGCCAAGGTACCAAACACCATGTACACTTCAAAACGGTATCCCACGCCCAGGGGCCATCGCTCACATGGCCTCCTCAGACCCCCCGTGTCTCCAGGCAGGCCAAGCCTGACACTGGCCGCCCCCGTGCAAACCACATAATACCACGACATACATACGTCATTCATTCACAAACACACCCCTGTTACTAGTACTTTATAAACCACTTGATATGTCTCATGAGAACATCTTTGTGTTTTGCAAGTCAACTCCTGAACGTGCTACCTGAGAACCACTGAGATCTATGTTAATCTGCTCGTCGTCGTGCTATCCATGAACTTCTGTGACCGCTTTGAGCAAACTCGTCCGTGTGCTACCTGTAGCCATCTACCTGTTCTCCTGCAACATACTGCTCGGCTTGCTGAATCCAACTGTTTGTTGGTCAAGGTAAGGCCATGTATCCTAGTCATATTTCGTTGATTTTTAAATTTCTATCTATTTGCGAGTAGAGTACTCAATAGTGCTATGTTCATTGGTCTCATTGCTATTGACTTGAGTTTCAATTGTTATGCTATCAATAGATCTATTTATTTTCATCTGTGTCAATTGTCATCGAATTGCATCCCAGTCTATAATTTAAGCATGTTTCCTTCTCGTGCAAGACAGAACATCCAAGGGACGAGTCACATGTTCAGAGTTTAGTCACATCATTTATACATTTCTGCAACTTATGCAAATACTAAGCCGCACATGATGAACTGGTATAATTCCGGCGACCAAAACAAACTGCATGGTTCATTTACTTTTGTATCACATTTTTATTCATTAAGATTGTATAATGTCGATATTTACTTTCAGAATTTTCAACAATGCCTGCCTGTTCGATTAGCAGTTGTCCTTCGAAGACCCATGCTAAATCTGAAGGCACTACAATGCATGTATTCCCGAAAACTGTTGATCGAATAAGAGAATGGGTCAGACATTGCGTATATCCACCGGTTGAGCTGGAAAGTAGAGTCCAACAAGTCTTAGAGGACAAGAGGGGTGATCGATACCGCATCTGCAGCCGGCACTTTACCTCGAACATGTACGCCACATCTTGGGTAACAAAGAAGAATAAACGGCGAACGACACGAAAATTGCTCGCAAACGCTATTCCCACTCTATTCGTCCACATTCCGCCACTGGCGAGTCAAGCGTCCGGATTTAGGTTTAGGCCTTGCGGTAGTGTGTAGGTAGCCTAATGAATTAATTGATATTTTAGGTGTTGTGTCCCTCGACATTGATAGGAGTGTATAGCTTTTTGAATAATGACATTTATCAATATATTCTTTTTAGATTTCATAACCCACAAACAAAATCTATATGTGGGCACAGGGAACTGTGCTATATTGCGCATTTTCAATAGCATTACTCTCAAGTATTCTGTCTCCTTACATGGCAATTGTAAATATTGGCATTTCATTATCAAACAATAATTTACCTTTACAACTGCTTGACTATCCCTTGAATCTGAAGCAAGAACATTCTACATCTGTGACGTGCTCGCAGTCATCAACCACTTCTAGCGCGTATCAGGTAATTCTACTTGGCTATTCCGCTACAGACTTGTTTTATGCATGTCAAGTAATAGTTTTTATGTATCGTGTAATTATTTTACCAAATGTTTGGTTAGAGCCTTCCAATTGATATACACCTCAGTTATCGTCCACTGGTGTTTGTTTTCAGTTATAATTAGTATTATCCATACTAATGCAAGTACTGTCTTTCAGGCAGACGCTGATGCGTCCACCACATTGACAACATCCCTAGATGTTCTTCAGCAGCAGGAGGTATGGATACTGCCAGCTCCATCGAACTAGATCATCAGAGCTGGAATACTTGTCGTTTGATTGTTCTACACAATGTTTAATTCGTGTTTAGCTATTGAGATGTACCTGTGTGTTCGTCCTCACGTGTGTTTATGTTTTCAATATTGTGATACATAGTAATGAAAGTACTATGTTTCAGGGAGTCGATGGAGCGTCATTCCGTGCTGTGTATGCGGATACAGAAAATAGTCATTGCAACGCAAGAGGAAGGGAAGACATGTGGAAACTAATCGGAGCAACAGCATGCAGATGTTGACGTTCGAGTCAAGAAAGTTGCACAAAAAAAAAAGAAACAAAAATAGGTTAGTTACAAACAGTTCATAATTTTAGAAATTGTTTTGTGCTGGGGACTATATCATGTGTTTTCCTGTCAATTGTACTATACTTTATCTTGTGTTTAAACTGAACATCCCTTTTCCAATCTGTCCTCTAGTTACCCGTGGGTGTATGAACTATACATACACAGACAGTGAAGTGAATGAGAGATGTTGCTTGCCAGACCATTTACACTATGGAGGAACTATTAATTCAGACGCGGCGTGTTGAGACTCGAGATGCTTATGTCCAATGGCCAGAACATGAAATGAATGTGTCCGGAGAATCCAGTAAAGTTTTATTGGACCATTGCTACAGTGCGACCGCACCACCACAAGAAGATGATACTGAATGTATTGAAGATAGCTCTTTAGTAGTCGCAGATCAATTAACACAATCTACACCCACCAAAAAATTGCCACCCAAAAAGCTGTCGACATTGTTGTGTTCTCCCATCAATGTTGAAGTAACAGATGTTAAAATGACAGAATTAACCAGCAGCAGCATTCACCAATGCATCAGAACTTGATATCAGTGATATTTCTTTCAATTGTGGTGATATGTCCTCAACGATACAGTTCAAAACAACTTTGATGCCGGATGACAGTCTAATGAAAGAGGGCAAATACATAGTATTCGACAGTTGTTTGATGGATATTATAAGTATGCTGAAATGTGGGCATTCCGTTAGAGGGGAAGTATGTGGGAAGCCATTGATTCATGTGACTCGTCAAAAACAAGGCAGTAACGTCAAAATACATGCCGCCTGTAGATTAAATCATACGTTCTGATGGTCTGCACAACCGATGCTGGGGAAACTGCCAGGAGGCAATCTACTGTGTGCAGCTGCCTCACTTTTTAGTGGGTCCAGTTTTAGAAAGTTAGAGTCTTTCAGTTTGTGGGACTCCATTTCATTACTAAAATGCAGTATTACAAATTCCAACATGATTATCTATTTCCGGCCATTAGTGATGCTTGGAAAATTTAACAATTGTCTCTAGCAAGTACATTCGAAGGCAAACGATTCAGGCTAGTCGGCGATGGACAGTGCGACAGCCCTGGATTTTCTGCCAAGTACTGCACCTACCACTTTCAGGACATGGATAGTAAGAAAATTGTGAGTTTGGTGGTCATGCAGGTGTCCCAATGTACATCCTCAGTGGCCATGGAGAAACTAGGATTTATAAAATCATTGGAATATCTACAATCGAGGGGAATGCACATAGACCTCGTAGCCACGGACAGACACGTTTCAATTGCCAAGACAATGAGAGAGCAGTTCCCACATATTAAACATCAATTTGACGTATATGGCATCTTGCTAAATCAATCAATAAGAAAATCTCGGCTGCAGGGGAAAAAAAAAGGTTTGGAAAGTATTTCACAGTGATCCCAGTCTATCAGCAACAATCTTTGGTGGAGCTCCAAAACTTGTGAAGGGTCAGTGGAAATCCTACTTGAAAAATGGCGGTCACTGATGCACCACTGTACCAACGTTCACCGCTGGACAGAAAAACCAACATTTCCACCAATGTGAACATGGCCCTTTGTCCACAGAGGAGGCACAGAAGAAGAAGTGGTTGATTCCATCTTCACTTACACACAAAGCCATTGAGAAGATTGTTTTCGATAAAACTCTATCAAGAGATTTGAGGGGACTGACAGAATTCTGTCACACAGGAGGTTTGGAGGTGTTCCACAATATGTACCTAAAGTACAGGACAAAGCTATTGCATTTCGGCATACAGGGCATGAAACATAGGACTCTACTACGGTCTTGGCCCATAACGAGAATGTGTGTCGTGAACAATCTACGACTACGGGAAATGTAGGGATGCCTCGCTACACTACGGCCTTTGCAAAAAGTAAGAAATGGGTGGTGAAACCAGTATATGAGTGTCAACCTGTATTCTCTGTAAGCTATAAAATAACTACGCCGAGACTGAAAGTAGATGTTATACTGTTTCCTAAACAACTTTTTATTAACTTTCGTTTTCTTTGCTTATAGGTAAAAGGATACGTCTTTAACTCTCTTGGCGACCTGGGCTGGAAAATTACTTCAGGCAATACAGTAGGATGTCTCAGGTAAGTCTCTCACAGCTACTTTCTCAAGTTCTTAAAGTTTTCCTTCAGTCTTTGTTAGCACAACAACTCCTTAATCTTTTCCAACTCTTTTTGTTATTATCTTTCATTCATGTCATCATCTCTGTATTGTCTTTTATCCAACTCTTGTGCCTTGATTCCCCAGACAAACAAGTCTTTAATATGCTGATTAATACTTTATTGTATTAATTTCTCTTTTGTCTTTGTTACAAACACTCTTTAACTTGGCCAGTTACACTCCTCTTAAGTCCTTTTAACACTGGCACCTCCCTTCACAGTCTTTTGTCTGTGCTTTTATTTGTTCACAGACACGTTTGTTTACTTTCATTTACAGTTGTCTGTTCTAGGCTGTAATTCCCTTTCCTGTGAATTACTGCTCAGCCCGAGCATTTATACAGTGCGTTCGGCGATCTCCGCCCTTCACCGAAGCTCTTACTCTTACCTCGACAGCCACAAAGGCTCGCCTCCCCTCCGCTCAGATGCTTACTGTGTATCAGCCTCGTCGGGTGAACTCCACCCCTCACATCAGCTGTTCGCTTCAGCCGGCAACTCTGAAGGAACTCCGTCACGCCTCTCAGCGGGTTTTCTTTAACTCGGCGACTCCGAGTAAACTACGCCCCTCACCTCTTCTGTCGTTGCGATCCTTCGATCGAGCGCCTGGAGAGCCTCTTTAACGACCTCTGGGCAGCAGTAGAGGTCTGCACTTCACTTCTCCCTCTTCCAACGGTCATGACGGACCCCTGTTCTGTCACCTGTGACGGCGACTCGTCACTCAGTTGAAAATTCACTGACTCGAACTTGCAATTACAGCGTTTCAGTCTAACGCTTCAAAACTTTAGGAACATAACTTGGTAAAAGCGCAACGGCGCAACTTTTCTCCGCTTCTACTATATTTATATATCTCCGTCCACGTTCAGCTTCAGCAGCAGCCTTTAGCAAGCCCATCCATAACTGTCATCTTCAATCTTCCCACCTCCTGTGTCCTAGCAACGACAGGAACAACAAAGAAATGCACTTGAATCCCTGTCAGTGATTGGCCATTAAAGCTGTCAATTATTCCCCTCAGCTGGTAGATATAATTAACCCTTTGTGGTACTGCTTAACCTGGTATTGACAGAGCCAGAGCCTGATTGTGTATTCCCTGAGTGTTTTACAGATTTGTCACAATGAGGAAATGGAGTTCGACTTTGTTAAAGGCCTTATTGTTACTGTACTAGAGAAGCACAAATATGGAATTTTGAGCGTTTCTGTGCACAGCACTGATGCATTGCCACTGAACATTGCCACTGTGCCATGTCCACCCAAATCAGAGCTCGTTGAGAAGTACAAACCCTGGTTTAAATAATTGTAATCTGATTGTCTTTTTGAAAATAATGTTATTGTACAGTGTGTATACAAAGTATGCTAACTCTAACGCCTCCCTTCACCATCCTGGGTGGCGAACATCATGGGTGTCATCTTTGACTTCTCCCTCTATTCACCTCATATCGCTGACCTTGTGAATATGTGTATGTATATATTTTTGTTGCTGTAACTAAGTTTTGCAATCTCATGTAAATGCTGCGCACGGTTAACCAAGGGGAGGCTTGCGTATTGCAAATAATAAAACAAACAAACAATAAATCTCACTTTCAACTCAACTCCTCGGGTACTTTATACTTTCCCTGACCTTCCCTCAAAAAGTCCATGTCTCCATAGTTATGGTTCTCTAGGGCTGCAAAGCTCGCGGACAGCGACGACAAAATTGGGGGCCTTAGAACACGCCAAGCGAGGCGTTGCAGATGGGAGAGAAGCCAGTTTGCATTTGCACATTGAGGCATAGTACAAAGATGGAGTCGAAAATTCAAGTTCTCACAGATGGCTTTACACGGGATGTTGCAAAGTAAGAATGTATGCTCATGCAGAGTGAAGGTCAGTGGCTTTGATTTCTTGCTCGCAGGCTGAACAGGCCAGCGACTCTCACTGGCAGTATAAGGTTCTATTGTTTTTTTACCTTGAGAGACAGGGACCATGCCGAAAGGACTTCATTTGAAGGAGGGGTGCAATAACGTAAGACGATAAGGCTGAAAATCTGAAACTAGACCGAGTTTTATGTTAGTTCACTATATGAAAAATCGTTGGCACGAACACAGTGGGATTTACGGACTGCATTATGCAGAGACACAATGGAAATGGCAAATATAATGTAAGTAACTCTTTAGACGCTTTTATACCAGAATGAAGAATGAATGAATGAATGAAGAGCAAGTAAAATGTTTGTGGGATCATCTTTCTACCGGGGACATGGGCATGCATGTCCCCATTCCACACGCATGTAGACAGTCGTTTCTCAGTGGTTCAACGCTAAAAAATCATTACATTGTGTGTTTACCTTGATTTATTTCGTTAGTTTTCGCATTGCTTTTAGAGCCGAACATACTCCATTGCACTATCCTCGCAAGCAAATAGTTTCAGCTCAGCCGTAATAAATTAAATGAATAATAGTAATAAAGATCGGCTGGTGAGACTAATATCAATTTTTATGTTTTCTAAATAGGTGCATCCTACCGTACTGCTACTGCCACCTATTCCAGACCCCGGCCGACAGATTTTTTAATCGCCAGCTGCAGCTTCTGGTAAACAACTGCACAATGTGGACCATTTTATGGGACGATCGCCAAGGGCCCATATGCCCTTATGCAGTACTAGCGGCTAGAAGCAACATATCAACCTTTACGGTGGCCTAGTGCCTAGTTGATGGAACAGCCTTGCGGTTCACAGTACGTCCAAAGTGCTTCTTTTAACGAAAACCAACATCCTGTGTACCGTAAAGGCACAGCGCATGACTCACGATAAACTTTAGAAGATTTGCGGATCGAGAGCAAAGAAAAAAATTCCATTCCGATTTAATATGCCAATTGCTGAATATTCTCTAAACATTTAATGTCAAATATATGTACTTTACCAAATGTACCGTATTGCTGTTTGATTTTAAAGTACAGTTTCATATTCCGAATTGTGGCGCGCTGTGTTGTGAGTTGATCAGTGTTGGTTTCTGGGTTCTGTGTGAAGTCGCGTAGAAGACAACTGGGCGCGTTTGCCTACGCAGCACAGTAACGTCACGGAGAGAGGCGGGGAATATGAAAGTTTTGATAATGACAGGCTCAGGGGCAGGGGGGATATGATTTAGTGCCGCAAAAGCAGGTCACACAGGGCGATGCAGCAAGTGATAAAATTATCACAAAATGGCAGCTCCATGATGCCTGTTTTCGCGTGTGTTTAATGGATGAAAACTCGGGTAAGGTCCATAGGAAATTTTTCTAAAATCGAGCGACTTAGGCTTAAAAACACATGGCCGACCCGTAGGGACAATAACATTTTTCTGACCGAACCATTCCTTTAATTCCATGATCTCCCGATTCATATGGCAAGGGAAAAGACCAAGAGTCAAAAGAACCACATTGACACTCCCCAGAGACTTTGGAAGAATCGTCCTCCCAGATTTCTTTATAAGGCAGCCCAGCTGCGAATATTAGAACAAACGAGAGACGACATGAACTAATTCTAGTCCTACCTGGAGGATATGCATTTCCACTCCAAGAAAGTGAGAATCGGTTATGGACCCTGGTCCAGACTGTGCCAGTGAGAATTAGGGAGCATCCAGTGATGGGGTAATATTGTCATTGTAGAAGAACAATAGACGAAACAAATGCCTCTCCTCCTGGCCATCCCCTCTGAACTCATTATGTGCCCCCCCCCCCCCTATAGACCTGGGTAAAAGGGGATTTAAAAGAGCACAAATGTGGTCTGACATCTGTCTGGAGAGGGTGAAACAACTCTTCCAGTATGGACGGTTTTAGGAAAATATGTCAGTGAAGGAAATGGTGGAGGGGAAGGGGGTCACAGTGTTCGACTATTTGTGGTTAATGGGAATATGTACAGACCCCATGATCCTACCTAAACTCTCCTGCCCATTAACAACCTTTGAATGAGACATTAACAAGATGACTTCTAGGAAAGTGGTTCGTATCCAACTTCCAGGAAAGGGATCGTATCCAAGGTGTACAGAGCAATGGTTACAGCAAATCCGGAATGGAGACAAAAGTTCAAGCAATTCTGGGATGCAGGGACCAGGAAGGAAATAGCCGAGGCGACTTGGGACCAGATATATCGAATTATGTTTCGTGGGAATCTGTTCACGGCTACAATGGAACATAACTACAAAATGTTACACGGTTGGCACTTAACCCCCCAGAAAATGTCAAAGATGTTCGCCGGGGTGTCCCCACTTTGTCCCAGGGAATGCGGTATGCTAGGCTCATCCCATCACGTGTGGTGGTCCTTTCCAAAAATCCAGGTGTACTGAGCGGAGGTCCTTAGTTGGATGAAATATTTGGGCTTAAACCTGGCCCCAGATCTACTGCAAATGCTACTGGGGGTACCGGAGGTAGACACAGGAAAGACGGCAGCCAAGAATGTGGGAGGCAATGTTAAAAGCGGCGTGGGTAGCGATAGTGCAAAAATGGAAGAGCAGCTCCATCCCCTCAAAGGCGGGCTGGTCAAACAAACGTTGGGACATTTTTATCTTGGAAATACTCACAGCGATGGTAAATGATAAAATGAAAGCGTTTCATAGGGACTGGGGCATCTTTATATTGAAATGGGGCAAAAGCAGACCATAAATTACCAGCAGGAGCATCAGACTGGCTAGTCTGATTCAGACTATCAGAAAACATGGAAGAAGAACCCAACGTTAAACAGGTTGACGGCCTCTATGGGGAAGAAACAGAAAATTGAAGGGCATAAATGACTTCACTTGGGGCTCCCAGAATCTTTGCTCAAAGACTATCGATTACACATGATGAGGCAAAAGCGGTTACCCTGTGTTGTGTAATTTTGTTTGCAAGGGTGTGGGTGAGGGCAGCGGGTGGGGACGAAATGGGAACACACTGTTGAAAATATGTAACGCTTTGCATCTGTTCCTTAAGTGATGAACTGAATAAATACAAAGTTTAAAGAAAAACATCACACACATGCACGATTGATCCCAAGTCATAGTGGGACTTGGCTGTGCATTCCGTTTGGTTTAAAGGTGTTTTCAGGCATCCAAGCACTTCCTCTACATCTCAGGTTACATATTTTCATGTAGATCTGTAGCAGTATGCATGCTCCTTGATTATATCGTAGTTATCGTGTGTCTTTTGCACATATCAATCGAACCGCAAAAAAAAAAAAAAAACAAGCATTAGAAAGGCCAACACAGTTGCCCCTCCTGCCCCCTTTTAGACACTAGGAAGGCATGTGCCTAGGGACGTCATTTAGGGGCGCACCTGCTACCCATGTGGTCTCCCTTACTACCCCTAAAAAAGAAGAAAAAAAACTTAAAATAAATTGAGGCTCCTGGGCTGTGGCCAGCAGCATGTGGCTCTTTGTTTCTGAAGTATCTGGTTTTCTGATAGCTATAGCTGTTACGATAGCTCAGTGGGTTGAGGGAGCGTGGTGTGTGTGTGTGTGTGTGTTCTGCCGGTTCAACTCAGCCTTTCATCTTGCTGAGGTTAATAAATGAGTACCAACACAAGTTGGGTAATATTGTACGTATATTTGTTCTATATGAAGTGCTTAAGCGTAAGTGCTATATAATAACATCATTATCGTTGGCCTTGGACATCTGCTTGCATTCACAGTAATTTGGTAATATGGGCATATAGGCGCCGTTTTCAATGATACATATTGTGATCCATTCTTGTATAAATGTATGCCACTTTACAGTGATGTCGTAACCATATTTCGGCTTAGTGTACTTAGAAACACTGCTATGTGATGCCACTTCATGTTTTGTCACGGGTGAAAAGTCTGTTCCATCACTTCCCGTGATGTCACTTTGGGGTGGGGTTAAATGAAAGCACTTTGTGGTGCCACCCGAGGTCAAGGGTCGTGTGATGTCACTTCCGCTACCCCTGACATTTTGGTGAAATTACGTCCCTGCATTTGCCAGGTATGGCCATTAATGGGAGCAGCTGTAAAATGGTGAATGGACCTGGCAATATGATAGCAGTTCCTGGCAAATTACTAACCAACACCCACATACACACAAGCCACACGGTTGCCTTGCCATGAGGGCAGACCTGGCTAATACATGTTTCTTTCATCATTTGTGCATTTACAACACCAATCCAGTCATTATCTTTGAGACGATCGCTTTGAAATAACCTTGGCATGCACTCGAGTCCAACGTTTGATTTTCCCGCTTTATAAATCTAGCTCAAAAAGTTGCAAGGAGGGTTTGTTTTGCGCAGGAAGTGGGTGGGAATGGCCATAGAGATTAGCATGGCCATGTGAAGGCAATGGGTGGCTAAATAACCAAACACCTACAAGCACCGTCTCTCCTCATATGCCATCTCTCCCTAGCTGCAGTCCAATGCATTTGTTTCAGTTTATAGGCGGTGTATTAGCTAAAACCAATTATATCCACTTAACTATACGTGTTTCCCGCACACAATTTATTACGGTTCTTGTCAATTTCTTGCATCATCAGAGGTCAATTAATTTACTCTGGTTTCCACCTCCGTGTTGCTATTGTTCTGTATTGGACAAATGGCACCACGTTTTGAAGAATTTTTCCATTTAGATAGTTTGCTTAGGCAAAGCATTGCCCTTTTAAAGGGCAATGCCCCAGATATATTAACACAGAGCACAGATATGTAGGCTCATGCAGTAGTTCTATTAGTGCTCCTCACTATGGCACTCCTCTAAACAGATCCCTGGGAAGCTGTGCGTGTGGAAACATCTTAACATTGGGAGTATTTTTACTCCCCATTTGTGCGTTGGGTCCATTTACATGTTTCAGGGGGTAACAGTATCTCGTACATCAGTAATCTGTAGGGCTGGTAGTAAGAACTTTGTACCATTCATAAACTAGCACATTTATAGCACAGATGGGGAAGCTATGAAATAAAGGAGTTTTCCTTTTTTTCTCATTTTCTTTAATTGTATTTGGTTTAAAACCATTTCAAACCTTTACAATCCGTTTTAAAAGAAAATCAATATACAAAACTATCATAGAACACCATATTTCCAAACTATAAAAAAACTCAAGAGAAACAATCCTCTGATATATACACAGCCAATAAAAGATTCATGAAACATCCATTATCAACAAAGATTTCTTAAGTATCTTACCACTGCCACAATCATGGGGTAGAGGCCCCGTTCAACATAGATAACCACATTTCTCCATCCACTCTTTGCAAGCAGGGTACGAATTTATGAAATACTTTGATTTGTTGATCCAGCAAATGCTCAAGGTTTTCAATGCTATCTGGCAATTTGCAAGATCTACACCAAGATGTCTCATGGACCGATTTATTCCCAATACACAACTTCTTTTGTGCATATTACGTTGAGACAACACCTTATAAAATCAGTCCTGTACTTCGTGTCAGTGAACCTATAAAAATAGGATTCTGCTCTTCAGCCTTTTTTGGAATTGCGCTTCCATGGCCATAGAGGTGGTATTTACTCCAACATTCGCCTGCATTGATCCAATCATTCAGGCAAATTGTTACTTTAACCCATCAGGATTTAACAGCAGAGTTTCCGATGTCAAGCTCAGATTCTAACGGATTATTGCGATAATTTACAAATTCACGTAATGGGGAACCCCTACCATGAACGCACGCTTTTCCCAAATGGAAATACATCAACACCTCCTTAGAACTTGATAATTTCCTAAGAAGTGTTAACTGGCGCCAGACCACAACTTTTCAATGATTGGAGTCCCAATTCTGAATGGAGCACCACTTGCCACACATTTTGGTACGCAGTGCAGTACTCTCCTCCAGACTAGGGCTTTCAGGCTATCCAGATCCTCCAACTGCCAATTAGGCAGCACCTCCATGCCATACAGCAATTTAGGGACCACCTTTCCGTCATAAAATGTAATTATAGGGATTAGCGAGAATGTGCTACTTTTATTGTTACTATATACCATCTGGGCAGCTAGTTTACTCGCTTTCACTTTAATAAACTCACACAAAGAGGATTTCACTGGGTAGGCTATAACAGGAAAGCCAAGGTAGACAAAGTTATCCACTATTTCCAACAACGTATTCTCAGTGAACCAGGCAAAGCTTTGCTTATTCTTTCTGCCCTTGATACTTACGAATTTCGTTTTCAAAAGGGTTCATCTTTAATCTATTGATGTTCATATAATTCTCAAAGGCAGTCCGGAGTCGTTGAAGGCCAAATGGGATCTTATAAAATACGACAAAATCATCTGAATAGGAGAGCCATATACCCTATGATCCCCAATACACAGTGCAATAAAAGAGGACTTATCTAAACAATCCCCCATACCCGCCACATATAGGTTTAAATAGACAGACGGCCAACAAGCATCCTTGTCTCAATCTAAGGAAGTATACGTTTTTTTAGACAGGTGGCCCTCACTGTCTAATTTAACCTTTATAGAGGTATTCTGATGCAGATAAATATATTGAATAGTTTATGGTCTGTTCCCCATAGGTCCAATTTTCCTGACAAGTTTGTATCCACCATATCGTAGGCCATAGACCGGTTCAGTGATGCTAAAAATGCCAGTTTTTGGATGCATGCCATTATGAGATCACTGCAATCTGTCCCCATCATCTTTCTGAAGCCTGTTTGATTTATTTTCAAGATGCCCTTTTGCTTAATCCAGGCTTGAAGAGCCTTCAGTATTAGCACAGCAACAATCTTGCTGTTAATAATTAGCAGCGCTATAGGGCGGTAGTAAATCAGCTCCTTCTTATAAATTGATTAATATCTGAGAATAGTAAAAACAGTACACTTGTGGCCAATTCGCTGGATCCTTTTTAAAAGGTTAGTTAGCAAGTTGGTTTGAACTCCCCCGTCCTCAAGGCACTAGCATTCATCATAGCCCTTTCCACATCTTCCGCGATACATTTTAATCGCCATATACTTCCCTTCCTTATCACCGCTGACAACTGATGTCCTTCCTTGTATCCGTAAAGCTGTGAAAAATGAGTCACCCACGACTCTTCCAAGATTGGTGTAGTTTGGACATTTTCTTGATTCTACTTTAAACTATTAACCAACACCCAGAAGTTAAAATTTTGTTTTTGCAGTAATAGGGATAACATTATTTCACCATCTTGTTGAAATAATTGGCGTCTGATTTATCAGCCATTTCTTATACCGCTGACTCCCTTTCTTGATCAACCCAGTAGAGTCTTCACTACTTTTATTTGCTTGTTTAATTTGCCAATCACACATCGTGAATATTTTCTGTTCAGCGACATCCCCATCAAGTCTATGATTAAGTTTCTTAAAAGGTAAGATATTACAGCCTTGTGGCAATGAACCCCCCCCCCCCACCCGTCCCAGAGAAGTATTAACAGGGAGGCCATATTCCCAACCGTTAGCATATCTACTTTTTGCTCAATATTGGTGTTAATCATAACATGCCTAAAACTGGCTATTAATGACCCTGATATTTTTATCATTCCATTTTTACCAGATTTGCAGCGCAGTTGACTATCAATTTGCACTGATTAATTGAATCTCTTGTTTAGAGAACTTAATTGTAGTGGTCAACATATTTTGATGACAAAGATCAGTTTCTCTGATATTAAATGCACGCTAAACAATGAATTCAATGATCGAACTAGATTGACCTCTGTGCCACGTTGAAACTTTAGGATTGTCACCCTGGAATTGCTCATTCAAGACATGCATACCACAATCCTCTGCAAATTAGCATGACATCTCCGACGCACTCATGTTGCGGAGCCAGCACATCCAGTCAAGCCGGTCAAGTGGCACAGCGAGTAGAGCGCTCGCTTTGACATCCGTGCAGAGCTTGCTAACGCAGGTTCGAATCCCGGCGGGGCCAAACTCAGCCTTTCATCCTTCTGAGTCGATAAATGAGCACCACACCCCGTGGGTAATAATAAGCAGCGCTCAGATACCTGAGGGTTCGTAGCGCTATATAAATGCCAAATTATTATTATTATCCAGTCGAATCAAACAACAGGGGTTGGTGTCGCCAGCTAATACGGACCCTCCTGGGAATCTTACAAACCATTCCTCCAAGAGTACCGCTAGATTGGATAAGAATGTTTGCAGACCACAATGCGTCTTCTGCCAGTAAATATTTATAATGAATACATGTTCCTCAATGCCACCACTGGTAGGTTCATTGCCAAAATACCCCTACTTGACTCTAGTTGTTCCACAAAGGCAAACCCTGAATCATTTCTGATTGCTATAATAAGGCCCACCCAACCCCCCCCCCCACTCCCCCTGAGGGGCAGCTGAGGTTGCGCTTTATTGCTGGCTGCAGCCACATTTGTACAGCATTCATTACTGGGACTGACGTCAAATGTCCTGGAGAAGCACAATTGAGCGAATTAGTAAGAACTGGCAGAAGGTTTCATTACTCATTAGATGTTTACGGATTCGTGAGTTCCAGGATAGGCAACTATAAAACTCCTCTACACTAAAGATGCTGTTTTAAATCAATTGTGTGAACAATTCTTTCACGGAAAGAGCTAGCCATCGCCACTCGCTTACCCCTGTCAAATTGGTATAGACAGGTTTTTTTTTCATCCCCCCCTTCTCCACTGTTGCTATTTTCTCACTGGGTGCCTTTATGACTCCCAAATGGTGCTAGCCACCACCCCCCCTTTCTAAAACATTCCCTCTCTTTCCACGCTTTCTGAGCATTCCCTTATCTGTATAGGGTGCAAGATCATAGCCCAATTGCTACTTAACGCACCCAGCAATGCATTGTACACCACGCGTGATCGAATCGTCAATACAACTCGATCTTCTCATTTGCCATCAACTAAATCAATGTCTTTAGAAGTGATGAGTCGTAAACTTGGTATTTCTTAGAACAACTCCAGCACTTAGGCCCTGTTCAACAACCCATGGCCACCACTTTGGAACAGATATTCTAACAGTCTAAGTACCATTACCCCCCCCCCCCCCCCGATTAGTCCTTTCTGCCAAGATTTTTCAGAGGGGCACTTTGTCATCAAGTCCACCTTCGTACTTTTTTGGGATCCTGCAGGAGAATCAGAACTATGAACATTCCCAGGTAGCAAAAAAGTGTGGTAGTCTGCATGTTTCCATCCTGAACTCCTTATTAGTAGAGATCCTCTTTACTTCCCCTTTCCTTCCATTTGTCTGGACCCCAAACGTTTGGCTTTTATTTTTGTATCTGACTGTTGGTCACGAATGAGTGCAGTACAACTGGTGTGTGACTACATAAGATACCTCTTGATGTTAGGTAACCCACCTTTTAATATGGGCCTGTACTACACAAGTTGGTAGTGTGACTGAGGGGGAGACTTCAGGATCTCTAGCCAAAAACCTGGTCAATGAATTCCTTTTCATGAATAAAAGAACACTGGAAGGGCTTTTGCAGCAGGGATTTATGGGGAAGGCTCCAGGCAAGAATTTCTTCGTGGCTGGATGCAGCTCTGGTTGTGGTGCCCTTTTCAGGAGCCAGAAGACTGAATATTGCTGATTGGATTCTCGTCACTGGCAAGGTCCAGCACTCTGGTGAGGGGACTTTTCAGACTATTCACATCTCTGGAGGTCCAACAGGAGGCCCACAAAGTTTCAGCTCGATTCAGAATTTGGAAGACCATGTACCGCACAATGGTTCAAGGTCCCAGGGTATTTGGGTATTGCAGCCCGACGTGGGATGGCTCAAAATGCAGGTGGTTTTGAGTGTAGTGGATATCACCAGGCTCTGGGTCAGGCCGTCGTTTTCGGAGCCCCCAGGTTGCTTAGAAGAAAGGGTAACAGCAGGCTCAGGTTAGACAGCAGGCTCTCTGGTCGCTAGAAATCATCTGAGCTGGTTTTTTTCATCTTCCTCTTGTTTCAGGTTCAGTGGTCGACTTGTCAGCATCTTCCAGGTTCAGATTGTTTATCGGGAACTACAGCACAACTTCTGCATTCTCTCCCTGCATTTTACAGCAAGGGGCGGCCAATCAGGACAGCCAGCAACCCCCACACCCACCCCCCCACTGGGAATCTGTTCCTTTCAGGCACTGGGAAAGACCGAGGGTTTCAGAGTTTTGGACTCCTCTCCTCCCTCCTTGCTTCCTGCCGTTCCAGACACTCTGGCACCTGGGAAAGGAATCCACAGGATTCCAGCCTAAAACAACACAGCCACTGAGGTTGTTCTCACCTAGAATGTTAAGGGAAGACCTCAGAAACAGCAAGCACCCAAGAAATGACAAAAAAAAGCAGGAGCCCCCCCATTTTAGTAAAATGGTGACCCTTCTGTGCATAACTGAGGCTGAATTACCAACCTGCCAGGTAAGTGAAAAGGGGATACTTTGAATCCCCCCCCAGCAATACACATAAGGTGGGTTGTGTGCTGGCTCACTATTTAAATGTAAAGGGGGATGAAAATCTCCCTTTACTACTTCGGACTGTAGTTCACCGAAGTACATTAAAGAAATTACAGGGGAGCCCCATAGGGGTAACTCAACATAAGCCCAAAAGTTGTAGGACTTTATATCTTTAACCATACCCTATGGAGAGACATAAAAAAGGTCACCCATAAAAACAGTAAAAGACTAGGCGAGAGGGGAAAAAGATTCCCTTCCACCTAGGGACAAGGCAAAATTGTTACCCAGTCAAAGCAAAATATTCTAGGATTGACACAGGTCAGGAGGATTAATCATTGATATGAAAACCGTTCCCCACACCAACTATTGTGCTATTTCTTAATGCAGACTGTGTTCACAGTACTGGTTGTGCACAATAGGGTCACGAAAGTACTAACTTGGTAGCTTTCTTCTTTAGCCATTTCTAACGTGGTTGTTTGTAAGCCCTTCTACCATTCTGGGAGGGAGAGGTCTGTGTGTGCGCGTTTGGCCTCCCTTTGTCTGCCTGAGTGCCTGAATGGAACCAACTACCACTGGGGAAGTCTGGCTGTCCTGATTGGACGGCCACCTGCCCCTTTCTGTAAACTGCTGATAGACTGCAGAGGAGTGTGTGGACAAACTGAATAAAAGTGGAGGTTCCTGAGGTGAAAGGCAAGTCGACCACTGAAAACTGAAGTAACCGTAGAAGACAACCAGAGACGACCCTTGGCAACACCGTGAAGTGACCACTGCTGTCATGACAAATGGAAGGAAAGGGGAAGTAAAGAGGATCTCTACTATGCAACAGAGGAGCTCTGAAGAGGAGGACTATTCCCAGGGACGTCATTTGGCGGTCGCAATTGCAACCCCTGAGGTCTCCCTTGATATCCTTGAAAAAAAACTTTTTTTTATGTTAGCTCCTGGGCTGTGTCCAGTGTCATGTGGCTCTTTATTTTTGGAGTGACTGACTTTCTTGTCCAGGCCCCTTACAAAAAACTGGGTTCCACATGTGTATCATCTGAGCAGTGACGCTAAATAAGAAAGCAAAGGAATAACACATCATTTGTCTTTCTGGAATTCTATCCAATACTTTATACACTCAAAGGGTTATTTCCAGGCACACTTCAGGTGGTGAGTCACTGACTTAGCCTGTTCTTAAACACCTCAACTCAGCCTTTCATCCTTCTGAGGTCAATAAATGAGTACCAACAAAGGTTGGGTATTATTGTATGTATATTTGTTCTATATAAAGCACTTAAGCGCAAGTGCTATATAATAACATAGCATTATCATTTGGCCTTGGACATCTGCTTGCATTAACAGTAGTTTGGTAATATGGGCCTATACACACTGATTAACGATACATATAGTGATCCATTCTTGTATGAAATGTATGGGATACATTACTCACCGTAATCGTATTTCTGATGCTTGTATCTGCTTAGATTCACATGCTGTGCATAGGCCGACATCTAGTGGAAGCTGCAGAGTATTACAGTTTGTTTTTCGAAGTCGAAAAATGGGCGTCGACACAGGGCGTGCCAGTAATACTATCCCTAGTGTGACGTCCCCTGTACCCATGATCCCTCACGCGTCTAGGATCCCCAGATTGTGTTTTTCCTGACATGAGGTAGCATGAGGAGTAGCGTGAGTACAGATAGTCCAAGAAGATAGACAGAAAGGTAAGACTACAAGCAACCATGCGCCTTCTCTCGGAGGGGAGGAAGGGTGGGTCGCATGTGAATCTAAGCAGATACAAGCATCAGAAATACGATTACGGTGAGTAATGTATCCCTTCTGAGGCTTGTGGAATCTGCTTAGATCACATGCTGTGCATAGATTAGCGAGCAGTACCAGAAGAAGGAGGTGGGATGTGAGAAGGGTCATGAGCAAACAGGTGTCTTAGAACCGCTTGTCCCACTTGTGTATCTGCCTTGGAATGAGTGTCAATGCAGTAATGCTGAGTAAAAGTGTGAATAGAGCTCCAAGTAGCTGCTTTGCAAATGGTGTCAAGGGGAACATTTGCAATGAAAGCCAGAGTGGCCCCAATGCCTCTGGTAGAGTGGGCCCTTGGCGTAAAAGGCAGAGTTTTTTCAGAAAGAGAGTAACACAGCTGTATACAGTTGATAATCCACTTTGAGATAGCGCCCTTAGAGACGCGATCCCCCTCTCTGCCTGTAGCTACGGAGACAAACAGTTGATCTGTTTTCCTTAGCGGTCTGGTTTTATTTACATAGTATAAGACCGCCCTACGCACATCTAGGGTGTGTAGTTTCACCTCAGCTGAGCTTTGTGGGTTTTGGAAGAAAGCCGGAAGCTCGATGGACTGGTTTACATGGAACTTGGATATGAATTTTGGTGAGAATCTAGGGTGTGTGCGTAAAACCAGTTTGTCCTTGTGGATAGTAAAGAAAGGATCTTGCACTGACAGAGCCTGAATTTCACTGACCCTTCTTATGGAGGTAATGGCTACTAAGAAGGCCGTTTTATAAGTCAGGTGTTTGAGACTACTTTTATGCATGGGTTCGAAGGGGGGCCCCATGAGCTTAGATAGCACCACATTGAGATCCCATCCTGGTGGTGGGTTCGAGATAGGAGGGTGAAGTCTCTTTACTCCTTCCATGAAGGCTTTAACCACTGGTACTTTCCACCACGAAACCTTGTTATGGGATGTGGTGTAGGCTGAGAGGGCTGCCAGGTGTACTTTCAGAGAGTTAAAAACCAACCCTGCATCCAGCAGGTGGAGCATGTATGTTACAACGTTGGAAGGAGTGCAATCAACCGGGTTGATTTGTTTACACTGGCACCAGATAACGAATCTTTTCCACTTGTCAAAGTAACAGTGCCTTGTATTTGGTTTCCTAGACTCTTTTAGAATGTCCATACACCTCTGTGGTAATTTGAGATGTCCAAACTCTATGACTTCAGGAGCCATGCTGCTAGGTTCATAGAGTTGGGTTCCTGATGCACTGTTTGACCTTGTTGCTGGGACAGAAGGTTGTACCAGGCTGGGAGTCTGATGGGCTCGCATACCGCCATCCTGCGTAGGTGTGGAAACCATGGTTGTCTCGCCCACATGGGAGCAACTAGGATGAGCGTCATCGATTCCTTGTTCATCTTGTACACCACCTTCCTGATGAGAGGAGTTGGTGGGAAAGCGTACGCAAACATCCCTGACCAGTTCATCCACAGGGCATTCCCCTGGGAGTCCGGTTGTGGGAACCTGGATGCAAATCCTGGGCATTTTTTGTTTTCGCTTGTGGCGAATAGGTCTATAGTGGGGAAACCCCACTGAGAGAAGAGATCTTCTACTACGTCTCTGTGAAGGACCCATTCGTGTTCTTCTGGGAGGGAGTCTCTGCTTAGAGCATCCGCTAGGGAATTGAGCTCCCCTGGAACATGTTGCGATGACAGGAAGATGTTCCGTCTGAGTGCCCATCTCCATATTTTCTGGGCAAGCTTGGACAGATTTGGCGAACGAGTCCCTCCTTGCTTGTTCAGATAGAACATGGCTGTCGTGCTGTCCGTCCTGATCTGCACCGACAAGTTTAGTAGATGGGGCTTGAACGCCTGCAGCGCTCGGAATACTGCCAGAAGCTCTAGCAGATTGATGTGGTTCTTGGCTACTGAGTGAGACCAGAGACCCTGAGCTGTGTGGTGGAGATGGTGAGCTCCCCACCCCGTCAGGCATGCATCCGTAGTTACCACTGCCTGTACTTCGGGATCGTAAAAGGGTTTCCCCTTTGCGAGATTCTCTCTTGTCCACCAGTGTAGGTTCTGTACAAGTGTTGGCGAAACGACCACTAGATCGTCCCACTGACCACTTGCCTGAGACCACTGTTTCGCCAACCATTCCTGCATGGGACGCATGCGCAGACGCGCGTGGGGGACCAGGTAAATGCATGACGCCATCATGCCGAGTAACCGCATAGCTTTGCGTACTGTTATCTGTTGACCTGACTGATAATGCGGAATTTGCAGAAGTATGTTCCGAATTCTCTCTTCCGAAGGGAAGGTCAATCCTTTCTGAGTATCTAGGATAGCTCCTAGAAACTGTTTTGAGGTGCTTGGCACCAGACTTGACTTTTTCTCGTTGATGGAGAAGCCTAATTCGTGGAGGAGGTCGATGGTCCTCTGAATGTTTGACCTGCAGATTCCTGGGGTTTCCCCCGTTATGAGCCAGTCGTCCAGATAAGGGTACACTGGGATTGCCTCCCTGCGTAGGTGTGCAGCTGCCACCGCCAGTACCTTGGTGAATACCCTTGGTGCAGAAGCTATCCCGAAGGGCAGTACCTTGAATTGGTAGTGGCGACTGTCTACCTTGAAGCGCAAGTATTTTCTGTGCGCCGGGAGCATGGAAATATGAAAATAGGCATCTTTCATATCCAAGGTTGCCATGTAATCCCCCTTTTTTAGGAGTGGGATTACCTCTTGTAGTGTGGTCCTACGGAATTTTTGTGGCTTGACATACTTGTTGGCAGGCCGTAAGTCTAAAACTGGGCGCATTGTTAAATCTTTCTTTGGCACAAGGAAGTAAGTTGAATAGATACCCTTGTTTACCTGGTGTCCCGGGACGAGTTCTATCGCGTCCTTTTCTAGCAGAATGGCGATCTCCTCGAGGAGGATTTTCTGATGTTGTAAAGAGTGGACTTTTTGTCTTGGAGGATGGTTTAGGGGACGTTGCAGTAGTTCTATGCAGTACCCATTGGATACTGTTGACAGCACCCATCTGTCGGAAGTTATCCCTTCCCATGCCTGGGTGAAACTTGATATTCGTCCCCCTACTGGGGTTGCATGGGAAGGGACCCTGAACTGAGCGTCACTGCTTTGGTGGAGGCGTGCCTCCTCCTTTACTGGGGCTGCCTCTGCCTCTACCACGTCCTCTTTTACTACCCCTACCATACGCCTGGGTAGACTGTTGTGAGCTGGTGTTCCACTGTGTACCCTGGGTGTGGGAGTAGCTATTTCCTCTATTGGAATTTTGGCCGCGGGGGCGACGAAAATTGCCATTCCCTCTTTGGTTAGGTGGTTTGGTAGTTAACTGGCCAAGGGATTTGAGGGTGTCGAATTCTTCCTTAGCGTTTTTTAGAGCGTCCTCGACTGCCTTCCCAAACAGGAGATCACTTTCCACTGGTTTGTCTAAGAGCGCAGCTTGTGTTTCTGCTTTGAATCCCGACTGCCTCAACCAAGCATGCCTTTTGATGACAGTCCCCTCTGCTATAAGTCTACCCGCATTGTCAGCGGCGTCCAGAGTTGCTTTTACAGTGCAGCCTGACACGTTCCTTCCTTCCGCACAAATGCGAGCTAGCTGGCTTTTAAGGGGTTCGGGAGCAGAGTCTATTAGTGCTGCCACTTCTTCCCACTGGTGACAGTTGTAGCTAGCCAACAGTGTGGTGGAATTCGCGATTCTGGCTTGGTAGGCTGCCGTGGAAGCTACTTTCCTGCCAAAACCATAAAGTTTTTTACTTTCTTTGTCGGGGGGAGCCTCAGAGGAAGATAATGGTGTACCAGCTCTTTTGCGGGTGTTGGTTACTACTAGAGAGTCTTGCTTAAGTTGACCTCTAATATATAGGGGGTCCGACTGGGCTGCTTTAAACAGCTTCTCCACTCTCGGATTTACAGGTCTTGTCAGGTTTGGGTTGACAAGGGATGGTGCTATTCTGCGTTGAACAGGTTTTAGGATGGGAATGGTCTGGGCTACTGGCTTCCTTTCCCCTATTAGTTCTTCCGCAAAGTCCCTTTCTTCCTGGACACCTTGTGTGTCTATGTGGAAGTGGTTAGCTGCCCGAAAGAGCAGTTCATTCAAGAGGGGCTGATTATCTATTGGGGAGTCAGACACTGGGGCTTCCCTTTCGACTGGTGAGTCCATTCTGAAAATATCTGGGCTATTTTCTGGCTCATCCTCGTCTTCGTCTTCGCCGTAATAATCTGATCCTGCAGGATCTTCTGGCGTGTCAATTTCCTGACCTTCTATAAGGGAAGAGTTTCTTTGGTCTGTAGGGAAGAGGTAAGAATAGGGTTGGACCTCGATGGGGTCTAAAGGCATAAATGGTGTCTCAACCCGGGGTCTTTTATTTGAGGGGATAGGGTCCCTTGACCCTGAGGGAGAATGTTCCTGAGGGTTTAAAGCTAGGAGTTGTTCAGGGTGTCTTTCGAAAAAATTCGCCAAGGAAGACATCCTTGACATTACTCTGTCAATGTCCTCACATGACCAGAGTTTTGAGCTTGGGGTGACCTCGCTGGGACTTTCTATGGATTGGCCCTGAGAAGACTTGGTCAGTTCTTTTGTAGTGGAGGACTGCAAGGGTTGTTTCCTTTGCTGTTTACCCCCTTCCCCGTGGGTGGAAGTGTGTTTCCCCTTTCCCTTATCTTTCGACGCCTGGCGTCGAGGATCGGAGGTGGAATCCCTGTCTTTCGAACTAGCCTTCGAAACTGGCCCCTCTTTACTCCCAAGTAATGTACCCTTTTCCTGGGGTGCAGTCTGGGGGTGGAAGTCGTGTTCGTCTCCGGACGATTGATCTTCCGGGATATTAATGGTTGAGGCACTCTGTGCAAGTGTGGAGGCTTGCCTGACGTCGTGCGGCGACCTCGACCGGGACCGCCCAGAGGACGTCCTTCCGGACCGCTCCTTCTGTGCCTCTTTCCGAGGTTTCGACGACGTCGAATCTCGGGTGGATTTTTTGTGTTTAGCGTGTGTATGTGTAACGCTTTTGTCGCCGGGGGACTTCCCCATAGTCGCCGGGACGGACGACCTTCCGAGGCCGGGGACGTGCGTTCGGCTGTCCTTCGACGCCTTGGTGCCCTCGCCGTCCGAAAGTTCGGCGTCGCTGCCGTCGCTGAAGGTACCCTCCGCCTCCATAGCTGCTAGCTTGGCGTGGTGGGCCCAACGCTTGGTGGAGCGGTCCTTAAGAGTTTTTGCCTTAAACCTGCTACAGGCCCTGCAACCCGTCTCGGGGTGGTCTCTGGGTAGGCAAAGGTTGCACGTAGCGTGCTTATCTACCCAAGGGTATTTCTTATTACACTTGGGGCAAAACTGAAAGGGCGTACCCTCCATACGCGCCTGTGGGCAGCGGGCAAGTGTGTGTAGGTAATAAGGTGTCGAGTGTGGAAGTGTACCACCCCCACTCTCCCTACTTGTAGGGCCGAGGCCAGCGGCCCAGGCCCGAGCCGAGGCGGAAGCCTCAAGGCCCAATCCGTCGGGTATTCGACGTTGAACTCTTCCCCGGTTCGGCGTCGAGATGTTGATCGACGAAAGGTTGGCCAAACGGGGCAAATTAGAATTAGTTTAGAGTGAAAATATGGCAAAGCCAGGGAACTCCGATGAAGTGCTTCCGACCAGAATGGCGGAAAAAAACAATCTGGGGATCCTAGACGCGTGAGGGATCATGGGTACAGGGGACGTCACACTAGGGATAGTATTACTGGCACGCCCTGTGTCGACGCCCATTTTTCGACTTCGAAAAACAAACTGTAATACTCCGCAGCTTCCACTAGATGTCGGCCTATGCACAGCATGTGATCTAAGCAGATTCCACAAGCCACAGAAATAACATTACAGTGATATCGCAACCATATTTTTCGTAGTGTACTTCGGAACAGTATGTGATCTCCCTTCCTGCTTTGTGAAGGGGTGAAAGGTTGTGTTCTATCGCTTCCCGTGATTTCATTTCAAGGTGGGTTGTCAAATGACACCACTTCCTGCGAGGTCAGAGGTCCGCTACCCCTGGCATTTTGGTGAAATTACGTCCCTGACTACTCCTTCCCTTCGACTGCTGGGACCGACCAGCCCTGAGACAAACTACAATCTGAGCCCTCTCCCGAGGTGCTGCGCCTTTCCAGGGAGAAATCAGAAGACCTCTAAACCATTTGTAGTTTAACATCTTGCCGAGGCCGAATCGCTCCAAGTCTTTGCCGAGTTCCAGGTGAACCTGCAGAGATACAATACGACACATCCTAGTACCCTCACCAGAGTGCAGGACTCCAGAATCAAAGAAGATGGACTGGGCCAATCATGACCTTTGTTGGTGCTGCAGAAAAGGCGCCAAAACTGCAGAGCGACCAAAGAAGCTGAAGAAATCCACGCCAGAGGCCTTCACTCTCGAGACTGCTGCTGAGACCCCGATCAGAGTCCTACCTTTCGTCACCAGACGAAGGAATCCAGAGACCGGGTCCATCGCTGCTGCACAGAGGAGAATCCAGCCATGAACATTTCTTCCAACCTAAGGTACTGTAGGGTGAAAAGGTACTGTAGGGTGAAAAGGTATTGCTTACCTTAAACCAAGAAATCGCTCCAGAGCGTTGGAGTGCACAAAGAGGTGTCCAGGGTGTCCACTCTTCCCTCTGACCCAAGCCGCTGGCTTATGTCCCTTTTGCAAGTCCTTTAACAGGGTCTCCTCTGTTGTGTTTAGTCTTCAAGTATCCTTTCCTAGAGACTAGAAGTATCAAAAGGAACTTTTGCTGTTTCACTGCTTCGTAAAACTTTAAGCCCGCTTTGAACTGACTTTTGCTGCTAGTTAGGAATTGGACTTTAAAAAGCAGTAATTTGCTCTGAAACCGTCTCTAACTGAAAGCTCTGCTACTGTTTGACTAACCACTTGTTTTGCTTCTCAAAAAACTATCTTATGTGTTTTTGACAACTAAATACTATTACCCTTCTTCTGTCTTGCCAAGTGCGCGGTAGTACCGATGATACGGTTGAACGGTCATTCTATCTAAACGCTGTAACAATTGTAACCACAAGCAACTACAAACTAAGCAGTGGCCTTTGAAAAGTATCTACAAGCAATCCTGTGTGTATTTGTTTAATAATCTGAGTATTTTAGGACAGTCTGTGTATATGAAAAATCTATATTTTAATATAAATGTATTGGTGCAAGTGTTTCTTTGAGATGCTTTACTAACTTGGTTTAGTGTACTGATACTAAGAGTTGGGGACCTGTATACCATTGGGAGTGCGTTAGGGACGATTCTCAGGAATGTGCCAATTCCCTTCACCTTAGAGACCCCAAGCAACTTTGCTGGATTTTGAGGACTTGATTTCTTTACCTGGAGAGAGTGTGAGCCTTTTTTCCCCACTTTCTCATGTATTTTGACGTGCGTTTTACTCTTGTGTTCTTTGACTATGCAGTTTTAGACAACTCCATAGGCATCTTTTCATGTGTGTCACACAGCACCCTCAGTGCAGTGACACAGGGAAGCCTTTTAGGCTCTCCCAAGGTTTAAACACCTTCTCTGGGATAAACTACTGTTTCCCAGAGAATGTAAAGTTAAAATTGACTTTACTAGTCCTAGACCCAGCACACACTATCTTCCAATAGAGTGCTGGAGGGGTTGCCTAGTATTACCCCCCCCCCCCCCTCCCCCCAAGTCTAGAAACACATGTAGCAGTCAAATGCTACCCTTTCCTATCGAAATGGCTGGTGGCAGTGGTTTTACAACGAACTACCATATTTTTCCCGACCGCAAACACCGGTAGCTAAAAATCACAGGAGCCATGTTTTTCAAGATGGCGTCTGAGCCCCCTTTGTTTAAACAGGTCCCGGTCTTTTTTCACCATTTCTTTTTGGAAAGGTCCTTCTAGAGTTTGTCTCTGCGCGCCAAACCAGGTTTGGTCCCTTTGTTTTTACGCCTTTGGCAGGCTTTAGGAGTGAAGACTGCCTCTGGCGCCCGAGTGTCTGGGGTGGGCAGGAAGTGAGGGAGGTGCCCGAAACTCCCTGTGCTTAGTCTCCTAGGAGACCCAAAATGTACTCTGGCGTGATTGGCTGGATGACTGTCCGGCAAGGACAGCCACCCTGCTGGGTGAGTGGCAGTAGGGCTGGAATGAATGGGAGAAAACTGAATAAAAGGCGAGTCTCTTGGCACGGAAGGCAAAGTCAACCACTGGAACGAAAGAACCGAAGACGACCTGGAAGAGGACGGCTGCTGCAACTCCTGGACCACTGGTTTGCCTGGTGAAGCCCTGCTGCAGGTCTGAATCACCAAGTTCATCTCGACAGAGAAGCCCTTCAAGGACGACTTCTCCCTTTGAGTTGGTGGGACCAATCAACTCGTAAGCCACCTGGACACCATTCTTGGAGCTGGTTGTATTTTCCTAAGAGTGCTGCAGGAAACCGAATAGCCAGGGAGAATGACACCAGTTTGTGTGTTTGACAACAGCTACCGGAATCAAAGATTTGCCAGGTTTGTGACCAGTCCCCATGCAGTGCAGGAGTCCCCCGATGTCCTCCCTCTTGTCCCCATGACTGAGACTCGGGAACAGCGAGATATGCAGGAACTAGCAGGAACAGAAGTCTTCAGCTGCATCTTTTTCTTCAATATAAGGTACTGTGAAAACCCGACCGAGAGAATTTACCTCTCACTGCAAAAGTGTGTGAAACTTTGGCAACTTGCAGGCCCAGTTAGCTTCTGACCCGACATACAAATCTTTCTTCTATGAACTACTTCTGAGAACCGTGGCAAAGACTTTTCCGTTTAACTAGCAGATCCGTTTTTACCTAGACAAGACTCTAGCCCATTGACTTTGGCCAACCTATTGCATTGAATCAACTCCTCCGGTGATCTCAAACTATTTGTACTGTTTAAGAGTAACTGTAATATTCGTTTTATTATCTTATGCCATTTTGCTCCTCCTTCAAAGTAGTTTAAATGTCACAGAACCGGATAATGTGATGTACTGTAGTATATTTTTGTATGATATTGTTTGCCTCCTTTTAGTAAATGTTTTCTAACTGACTGTAATAAATTAAGTGTTTTACCAAGAAACCTTGAGTACAAGTGTCTATCTGAATACTTGTTATTGTAGACCTCTGTGTAAAACACCCTTCCAAGCTCACATTCCCTCTTGAGATGAGCCTAGCTACTCAGCTCGCTACCAAAAACTGTGTGGGTACAGACTTCTACCAAAGGTTAGTTTTGCTTACACCTGCAGTCATAGTTGTGTGTAGTGGTCCCAGAGGGTACTGCATGCAAACTTTGCCCAACAGCTATATGAAGTCTTACCTCAAGTGGACTTTATGAAAAATTCCCATAACATGTAGCAGGTAGAAAATGTTGCAAGTAACTGGGCATTTAATAGCACTGCCAGGAGAATGCCTAATATTTATACACAATCCAACACTGTTGGCTTCGGCAATACTCGTTTGTAAAAGGACTTCAGTGAAGGACACGCATAGTGCTTATAAAGTGGCTGAAAGCAGACCTGGGCAAGACATTTTTATTACACCAATAGCGTTTTTACAACTCCAATTAAGTCATTAACACTCAGAAGATCACTTCGAAAAAACACTGGCATGCCATTTGAGTGGAAAGTTTGATGGGGAGGCTTGATTAAAGGGACCTCAAATTGTTCTCATGAGGCACAGCTTTGGGTGGAAAAGGCAGGAACTGGGAGGGAATTGCCATACGGATTAGCATGGCCATGGACAGTCAATAGGTGGGCAAATAACCAAACACCTACAAGCTTTGCGCCCTTCCTCGTGGCACTAAAGGACCACCCAACAGCCCAAACTAAAAAACAAAAACACATCAACAAGTGCTAAAACACATAGTATCCACTTTCAGCCTGTGTCAATCGTCCCAGTGGCAGGCTGACGCGCTCCTCAGCCCATGTGGCCCCAACCCCAAGAAACCTGTGCTGCCCTGCAGATGCAGCCCAGGATCCAGCTCCTGCTCAGACACCCTGCACACGCAGACTGGCTTTACATTGTCTTTTTGGCACCAGGGGACCGTTCAAGGCTGTGGCTTCCTGGGGAGCCTTGCCAGTCCTCTTCTCTCACCTCTTCTAACCATGCTCCCCTAACATGTTTTCCTAGCTGTTTGTCCTCTGTGCTTTGTCCAGGTGGCTCTTCAGTCCATTGTCTCTGGGCAGGGGACACCCATCATCCTCTGGCTGATGGGGCAGACCCTATCCCGACACATAATATCTTCAACTTTGGGAATGGATTCTAATTACTAATGAATACCACTCTCAATTGCTTAATATGTTCTATTACATTGAATAGAGGTTCAATTGTACTTATAACTGGCTTTTTGTCAATATTGTAATTGCTTTTCATTTATGTTCTTTCCTTGATGTACCAATTCTAATTTTCTTAGATTGTTTGAAAGCTCTCATACCCAATTGACAAATGGGAAATGAATGTTTGTTTTCTTGATTACACATGTCTTTCCACGTTGGTTTTTACTATATGTACTTAATTTTTTACGATATTAAATTTCTTTTTTACATCAATCTCTGTAAATATCTGTTTATTGTCTAGGAGTGTTCCAATATGTATTTTTGCATGCAAATTGATAACCATTAAGGTTATGTGGGTTTAGACCGGGTGTAATATTTCTAATTCATTTACACTTCACACTGGCTAACCCCTAAACATACCAGTACCTTGGTTCTGTTGAGATTTGGGGATTCCATGCAGGACACCTTGATACAGTCCCTTTACAGGCTACTGTAAAAGTCTCACATGAGAGTTATCTTGGACAATGGGTGTTCCAGTCAGTCCTGCCGTCCTTCAAGTTCCACTGAAAAAAGATCTTCAAATCTTAACCAGATATACAAAATGCTGGGCTGGGGGTGTTCCTTTCTTTCAGGAAACCAGAGCAATATGAAGCATGACCGGCTCAGAGTCGAGTGTGACTTCACCCAGGGTGACCATGTGTATTAGGGAGCCTGGTCCCAAAATCAGTCCTCACCAACTGCCCTTCCCTGGCTGTGGGCCAAACTCATGAAGAGCTATGACCATTTCCAACACTTTAACAGGGAGAGGACTGTTAGGCAGAATTGCATGCAGTACCCTCTGGGACCACCACACACAATTAGGACTACAGGTGTAAGCAAGAGAAACCTTTGGTATAAGTCTGTACCACACAGTTTGTGGGTAGCGAGCCGAGCAGCCAGGCTTATCTCAAGAGTGAATGTGAGTAGTACAAGAGGTTACACAGAGGTCTTACAATCACAGTGGTTCAAGTAGACACTTCTACTCAAGGTTTCTTGGCAAAACACGTATTAATTTATTTACAGAATCATTTATAAAACATTGCACTAGAAGAGGGCAAATTAATATTATAAACAAATTCACTTCAATACGAAATTGTAAACTTTTGATGCAGTTTGAGCTCCCCTGAAATAGGAGCAAAATGGCAGTTAAATTACTTAGCAGTGAGCAAAAAGGAAAAAAGTAAATAGAATAGATTATATGTACTTTCTAGGCATAGTTTCAGTTCACCAGAATAGTTCAATTCAAGTCAATAGGCCAGGCCAAAGTCAATGGGCTAGTGTTCGGGATAGGAAAGAGCAGTTCTGGTATCAAACGGTAAAGTCTTTGCAAAAGTTCTCAGAAGTAGTTTAGGTGAAAAAATCATTTGTGGGGTCACAAGTTGATTAGGCCTGCAAGTTGGGAAAGTTTCACAAACTTTCTCTGCGAGAGTGGCGTTCTCTCAATCGGGTTGACACAGTACCTTTGTATGAAGAAAACAAATGTTGCTGAAGTCGTGGTTCCTGGCAGTTCCTGCAGATCTCGCTGTTCCTGAGCCTCAGTCGTGGGGACAAGAGGGAAGATGTCGGGGGACACCTGCACTGCATGGGATCATTGAAGAAAGCAAACAAATTGGGAGTCACTTCAGTTCCAGTAGCTGTAGATTCAAGAACACAAACTTGTGTCCCTCTCCCTGGTTAATCCTAACCAGCCTTGAGAATGGTATCCAGGTGTCTTATGTGTTGATTGGTCCCACCCACTCAAAGGAAGAAGCTGTCCTCGAAGGAGCTTCTCCGTCGAATGGAGTTTGGCAATTCGGACCTGCAGCAGAGCTTCACCGGGAAAATCAACGCTCCAGGAGTTGCAGCAGCTGTCCTTTTCCAGCTCGTCTTCGGTTCTTTCATTACAGTAGTCGACTCTGCCTTCCAGTCCATAAGACTCGCCTTTTAAACAGTTTTCTCCCATTCATTCCAGCCTAGCTGTCACTCATCCAGCCGTGTGGCTGTCCTTGCCGGACAGTCAAAGTGAAACAGAACCTGTTAATTGCTAACAGGAGACCCACTAGCACACTCTTATGGGGATAAAAATCCAGTAAAAACTCTTTCAAAGGTATTCTGGGACAAAAGAATCCACAAGACCAGTGTTAATATTACATGAATCAAGTAATGACTTTCAATATGCCTGTTGAATTTGATTTCTAGCAATGACTTGCAAACAGTGAGTATGTGAAGGTATCTATCACCAAAAAACAGACACTCCACTGTTTTCAATTAACATTTTTTAGTATTCGTAACACAATAGTAAATAAAGACAATAGTAAATAAAGAGGAACATCAATTCTAATACACCATTGACTATTTCCCAGTTCAAAATGAATACATAATCCACTTCAAGTTCAATGGTAAAGTACATAGTTGTGTTATTGTCACACAAAGGTGTAATCACATCCCTGTAAACATTCCAAGTCTGAAGTCTGATCCTAATAGGCTCCTTTATGTGTATGCCGACGCGTTTCGGATATAATCCGTCTTGAGGGCCTGGTGCCTATTGTTCCTTATAAAATTCAGTTCTGTTTTCAAAGTTGTCACTCATATGGGTCCTGAGAATAAAGGATGAAGGGTCTTAGAACTACATTACTAAATGTATGTCTTAATTTGCAACTAGACGTGTATCACCAAACATTTCTGACCTTGGGGTCTTGGTCATTGCATGTATATAGATCCAAGGTATCTTGATCCCAAGTCTCTTTTTGTCCCAGAATACCTTTGAAAGAGTTTACGGGATTTTTATCCCCATAAGAGTGTGCTAGTGGGTCTTCTGTCAGCAATTAACAGGTTCTGTTTCACTTTGTTCCTCATTACAGCCTTGGGTGGCCCTTAGACTGTTTGACCCATACACACCTGAAACAATTTAATGTATGTACCTACAGTTAAGGATTAAATTGTTGCTCCTTGCACTCCCATTAATGACCACAATTCAACTTGTTGTGCACCCTAACCCCTTTGTTCATTCTCTTGCCGGACAGTCAGCCAGCCGATCACACCAGAGTGTATTTGGGTCTCCTAGGAGATAAGCACAAGGAGTTTCAGGCACCTCCCTCACTTCCTGCCCAACTCAGACACTCAGACGCCAAGGGTGGACTTCAGTCCTGAAGCCCGCCAAAGGGACACGAACAAAGGGACCAAACCTGGTTTGGGACGCAGAGACAAACGCTAGAAGGACCTTTCCAAAAAGAAAGAGAAAAAAAGATGACTGGGACCGTTTTAAACAAAGGTGCTTAAGGCGCCAACTTGAAAAACATGGCTCCCGTGATTTATAGCTACCAGTGTTTGCGGTTGGGAAAAATCATGGTGGTTCGTTGAAAAGCCACTGCCACCAGCCTTTTCAATAGGAAAGTGTAGCATTTGACTGCTACATGAGTGGTTAGACACAGGGGATACTATGTAACCCCTCCAGCACTCCATTGTAAGATGGTGTGTGCTGGGTCTATGAATTTGGAAAAGACTAGTAAAGTCAATTTCACTTTACATTCTCTTGGCAAGTCTAAAAGACATCCCTGTGTCACTGCACTGAGGGTGCTGTGTAACACATGAAAAGATGATGCCTATGAGTTATCTACAACTCCATAATCAGAGAAAATACATGAAAGAGTGGGAAAAAAGGCTCACACTATTTCCAGGTACAAAAAAAATCAAGTCCTCAAAATCCAGCAAAGTTGCTGGGGGTCTCTAAGGTGAAGGGAATAAGCACATTTCTGAGAATTCTTCCTAACAAGGACCGACAAAAACAGTGGTTCGCAAAGGCAGGGCTTGTGCAACAAGGACAGCCATTTTAGTAGCCAAAGGGCACTTTTGAAGTAAAAAGGTGCAACGCATTGCATCAGTAAAATCTAAAGAAATTATGATACATGGCCCCCAGCCCACCAGGAACATGCTCAAAAAAGTGAAAAATACTTTAGAGTATAGAGAAAGAGGAATAGAAAATAGGGTGCCCCTCCAGTAGTATTGATGAGGGATTAGGAAGTGCTACACCAAAAGGTATAAATGCGTGACAGGGCCCCTCTAGTACTGGAAACTTAAAGTACTGTCCAGTACTTGACCAAGAAGAGGGTTGCCGTGGCAAATGGGGTGGGAAAAAGTACCTCACATGCCAGAAACAGTCAGCAAAAAGGCAGGGGTCTCTGAGAATAAGGCTAAAAAGAGCACACAAAAAGGACCATCTTTCCTAGCACCTAAAACTTGTGGGTGTGGTGAAGTGAGCACATCTCTTAAAATGAAAGCGAGAACACCTCCTTTTCACCAAGAGCACAGTTTAAAAAAAAGAAAACATAAGTCCTGGACTACTGTCAAAAAATTAAAGGGTTCAAATGTATTTTATTAAACAAACATTTGGATAGATACGAGTGTGCATAACACAAAGTTCACAATTGTGGAAACTCCAATAAGAAACTTAAAAAAAAAAACAAAATCATCACTCCGCCACATCATGCATTGGACAGCCAGGTATTAAACATGTCTCGCTAGTCCCAGTTTGATGTTTTTCTACTACTCTTTCCAGAAAAATTCCTCCTGTTTCAACAGTCTCATTTTTATCAACTGTGCCATTTGACTTTCATTCTGTCACAGTGAAGATTGCATTAAAATGTGCACATTTACCTCTTTTTCAGCCTCCTTCAGCTCGGCTTCTTTCTCTTTTACCCTCTGCACAAACATCTGCCTCATCTCCTCTTCTTTCTTCTGCAGTTCTCCGAGGAACTCATTCCGCTTGGCTTCGTACGTCTCTTGTAAGCTATAGTTAGACCCATTAATGGAGACATTTTAAACCAAACGCATAGGTATTTAAAAAAATAAATACCAATACTCTGAATTTATGCCAGAAAGCAACTGGAAACAGATTATAAATTGAAATACAATTTCACAATATTATCCTTGGATAACAGTGCTAGCAGCGGTGACCAGTCAGGATCAACTTTTAAGAGGGTTTTGGTAGGCACAAATAGGGCCATAGGGGGTGGGTTAACCGTATCCTTCGGTAAAAGAAAGTACACACAGAGTTTATTATGAAATGTTTAATCTATTGTAGTACATGATTTGTTACAGGTTGGATATGCAGTTCAGGAAGACTGCTGGAGTGTCTGTAAGGTTTGAGAATACTTGCAAGGGTAACTTTCAGTCAATGCTTGATGTTTGGGTTCAAAGTTGTTCAGTTCTTATCCAAGGGGTACCGTAGCACTTGTATATGCCAAGCCAGGATTCAGTGCCTGCTATAAAAGAATGGTAGAGGGAATAGCTTCTGATTAAATTAGCCGGATACCGACACAGAGGCTGAGGGGTAACCGTTAGGTAAGAATTAGTGCAGTTCAACTATTGTGGTACTACACAAGACTTTTCTTGGTATTCGGTAACCCACCTTGTAATATAGGCCTGCACTACACAAGTTAGTAGCTGGACTGAGCAGCCAGGCTTATCCCGAGGGGTAATGTGAGCTGTACAATGAAATCAGTAAATACAGGTATCCAAGTAAGTTATAATTTAAATATGTATTTAATTATACACAAAGATATTTAAAGCATTCTTTAAAAGGCAGTAATTGGCAGAAACATTAATTACAAGTTAGGATTCAATTAAAAAAGTGAACAATGAAGCAGGCAATTCATAGGTTACACATGTTCCTGCACCCAGAGGGGACGTCATTTGAGGTCAGTATAACACTCATTTTGTATCACCTTTGCAGTATTGAGTTAAGGAGGGAACGGTTAGGGTTAGATCAGAACAGAGTAATATTCTAGAAGAACAGTTCAATTCTCCCAAAGGGATGCAGGCTGTCTTTTATCCCAGCATTAAAGTGTTCAACAATTAAAACCTGTAAGGGAACACACACTGCCAAAGAAAATAGGTTCAGAAGGAGGCCTTTAGGGAGCCAGGACAGCCAAAGTCAAATGTTATTCTTCTAAGAAAGATTTTCTTAAATAGTCAGTGTCCAAAAAGGAAATCAACTCAAGGAGTCACCTTCAAAAAGCACAAGCTGAAAGGCCAGCGCAAGTGAGTGGCGGTTGAAGAGAGGGCCCCAGGAATGCCCCCCACCCCCATGAGCATGACAGGCCGAATAAAGGATTCTCGAAGTCGCTCATATTTTGGATGAGCTCAAGTGCACCACTGCCCGACTCGTATGCAGAGAGGTATCCCCTCAGAGAGCCATTCTAACCATACTCGGTGCAGATCCTTCCAGATGCAGACCACGATGGAGATCTCGGACCCAAACACTATAATGGACTGCATAGATTAAGAACCAAGAAACCATTGTGCTGACGCCATTAGTGACACCACGACGTAGCAGCATTAATCACAAAGAATACTCACAGCCCTGCACAGCTTACACAAACATACACTCGCATACACGAAGAAGATGCTTACACAGTTCTGTAGGTAGAGAAGAGATATATATATCTTGCTTCGGCTGTCGTTTCCGCAGTTCGTGGAGGAGCACTCTTGGTCCCAAAAGAATTTACAGAATCAGGAAACCAAAATGCAAAATTGTTCCACTTTATTTAAGTATAAAAAAAAATACATAAAATCATTGCACATCCTCGTGGCACGAAAGTTTTCACAAGCCACTCACATTGTGGCCCTCCCAAGGTAGCTGGCGCATAGTAGATGGAGTCTACGCATTTCACGGTCCAATGACCGCTTGTTCACAACTAATGACCCAAACATTGTAGAGGGTTAAAATACCCCATGTGACATGTGGACAGACAGAGAGAGGACTACCCAATCTGTCGCCATTTTGGAACGGGTCTGTTCTATCATATGGGTTTGCCAAACCCAGGCTGCTAGCCCGTATTATATATATCTTGGCCCTCCTTTTGGGTGGCATGTCGTAAAACTCATTTGGTGAAGGTACCAATAATTTACATAAAGTCTGTGTGTCCCAGCATAGTGCTTGTCGTTGCCTCTCCATTGTGTGGTGGGGATCACATGACCTGCTGCATAACCCTGTACAGACGATACTCTTTGGTAATTCCAATGGTGGTAGGAATACAATACATTTCATATTACTCGCAACATAGCTAAAAAGTGCATAGTGCTATCAGCGTAGCCATAAGGTGCGTAGTGTACATATTACTTAGTCCCAAAAAGTTTTTCAGATTACTCGCAGCATAGCTGTAAAGTGCATAATGTCAGCAACATGGCCATGAAGTGCATAGTGCACATATTTGCTAAGTCCAAATGGTCCTTCACAAAGCCTGCCATACCTAATATTAAAAGTTGGCGGTTATTTAGCTAAACCGTCACCGAATGGCCTTCGGTTTATATATACACATTGTACTTGTACCTTGGTCCAAAGTGCAATGTGCTAGCAGCAATTTTGAAAAAAGTGCTATTCGTCTGTCCCTCCAGAAAGTGCAAGTGCCTATAGTTCTACCAAGGACAGGTACCAATCTCTATATACAGATTAAAATCATAAGAAGGTTTAAAATCTCAATATGAACGGCCACATGTCACATCCAATCAAAACCCTACAAATATCATTGTGAGTTGGATCACCCAAACCTATCAAATCCCAAAAGTGAATTAAAATTACACAGTCTCTACTGTTAACCCGATATTGGAGAAGAGAGAAGGTGGGAAACAAAAGACCAACACGACAGACAGGATCTCCAAAAGGGCAAAAGGACTTATTACAACACAGGAAATCCTTTCTTCTCATACTGGATACAATCTACTCGGGAGAGCAAGTTTGCTTTCATATCATGGTCCACATCAGTACTCCGGCTAAAATTATATATCGGTCTCATTGCATCAAAACAATTCAAATATTAACCCAAGAACGGGTATAGTTCTTCATCTGTATTGTGCCCACTGGGTGTTTTGCTTTCAAAATCTAGGATGCAACAATTTTCTTTTTGCCGAAGTTTCTTCTCTCCATTACCTCCTCTGGGATCAATCTCTATCTTGTGTTTCCCAAAGAAGTAAAAACTGTCCATCTGAGCCTCATGATAATCACTAAAATGTTTGGCCATGGGGTAATTCGGATCTTGGTGTTGAATGGTCCTCACATGCTGTTGAATCCGAATTTTTAATTTACACTTGTACTCCCGATGTACCATTTCTTACATGCACATGCCAGTACATAAACTACTGAATGGTGATGGAATTGCCTAGCACCGGATGTTCATAGGACACACAGTTTCTTGCAAATTTACAAATGTTGCATCAAGTGCACTTTCGGTAGCCTGGCTTCTTTGTTTTTAGCCATGTTTCTTTTGTGGATGGACCATCCCATGCCATGAAACTTTGTACCAAACTGTCTTTCAGAGATTGATTCCGTCTGTAGCTTATTTCGGGATTCATTTTCAGATTTGCAGCCAAATCCTTATCTGCCAGTAAGATCCTCCAATGTCTACGGAATATTAGTTTTACTTCTGTTACCTCATTATGAAAGGTTAGAATCATTCTCGTAGTTTTGTTTTCATTTATTGGTTCGACTGGCTTGTGTAATCCTGTGAAGAGTTCCGATCTTTCTTGTTTTCTTGCTTTCATGTATGCATTCTCTATGACTTTTTTGGGGTATCATTGTTCAAGGAAGCCGAATGCTGCACTTTTACTGTCCTGATCATATGCTGCTAGAGTGGAGCTGTTACGTCTAATTCTTATAAACTCCCCATACGGGATGCTCCACACCAAGTTCTTGGAATGTCCACTTGTTGCATGCAGAGGGGTATTGGTTTCAGTAGGTTTCCTGTGCAGCTCAGTTGTTAGTGTCTGGTTCACAATCCTTAAGTTCACATCTAGGAAGGTTAGAAAAGTACGACTATGTGTCTCTGTGAACTTTAAATTATGTTCATTCTTGTTGAGAGTTTTCACAAAGTCTACCCAGGCTTTTTCTGACCCTTTCCAAACTATAAAAAGGTCGTCAATGTATCTTAGCCATAATACAACATCTTCCGTGGATATTTGGTTCTTGTCCGACCATACATCTTTTGCTTCCAAAGCCCCCATTGTCAGGTTCGCATACGATGGGGCAAATGTTGTGCCCACTGCGGTGCCTTGCACCTGTCTGAAATATTCGTTGTTGAATAAGAAAACATTTGTGAGGCACAAATTGATCATTTCTGTGTGTTCTAGGTAATTTAATGATCTGGTGTTTAAAAAGCTTTCACATGCATTGATGCAGTATTCGTGTCCCATGCATGTGTCTAAAGAAACGACATCCATTGTGGCCAGTATATAGTTTGTGTCCCAAGGTATGTTTTCAATACGTGTGAGAAAGTCTGTTGTGTCTTTTGTAGGATGGAAGAGATGACACAAAGGGAAAGCGGGTCTCGTCTATGTATCTTGACATTTTCAAACGTTGAACCTATAGATGAGACTATGGGCCTCCCTGGAGGTTTTTTCATGTCCTTGTGTATCTTCGGGAGAAAATATATTGTAGGAATTGTTGCATTCAGGGTTGAAAGGAATTTACAATTTTCATCTGTTAAGATGCCCTTCTCTTTCCATTTCTTAAGGAAATTATTTAGTGTGTTTTCCAATTCTTGACTCGGTTATTTGGCACTCTCTCATAACACTTATCGTTAAGTTGCTTATATGCCCCTTTAATGTAATCTTCTTTGTCCATGAGGACAATATTACATCCTTTATCTGAGGGCTTTATAATGCAGGTCTTGAGGGTCTGTAATTCTTTCAGAGCCACCCTGTCCGCAACCGATAAATTGTATTTATATCTCAATCTTTTCTTTCTCCTGAATTTCTTTAGATCTTCGATCACGAGCGTCTGGAATGCTTCAATATTGTTCCCCAAGTTGTTAATTGGATTAAACTTTGACTTCTGTTTTAACTTGCTCTTCTTTGTCCAGTCTGTTCTTAGGTTTAATTCCTCTAAATTTATTGTTATCAATTCTGGATTTGTGTCTATTTCTTTTTCAAGATCAACCAAATTTGCCAACGCCTCGATGTCATTGATAGTTATTTCAGTTCTACCACCTTCTTTTGGTGGCCTCTTCATTGCGCTTTGGTTGATTGCAAAGAATTTCCTTAAGGTAGTTTGCGTACAAAATGGTCGAAGATATATATATATATATATATATATATATATATATATATATATATATATATATATATATATATATATATATATATATATATATATATATATATATATATATATATATATATATATATATATATATATATATATATATATATATATATATATATATATATAATACATTACTCACCGTAATCCTATTTTTGAGGCTTGTGGAATCTGCTTAGATCACATGCTGTGCATAGATTAGCGAGCAGTACCTGAAGGAGGTGGGATGTGAGAAGGGTCATGAGCAAATAAAGGTCTTAGAACCGCTTGTCCCACTTGTGTATCTGTCTTGGAATGAGTGTCAATGCAGTAGTGCTGAGTAAAAGTGTGAATAGAGCTCCAAGTAGCTGCTTTGCAAATGGTGTCAAAGGGTACATTTGCAATGAAAGCCAGAGTGGCCCCAATGCCTCTTGTAGAGTGGGCCCTAGGCATGAAAGGCAGAGTTTTTTCAGAAAGTGAGTAACACAGCTGGATACAGTTAATAATCCACTTAGAGATGGCACCTTTAGAGACGCGATACCCCTCTCTGCCTGTAGCTACGGAGACAAACAGCTGATCTGTTTTCCTAAGCAGTCTGGTTTTGTTTACATAGTAGAGGACTGCCCTACGCACATCTAGTGTGTGTAGTTTCACCTCAGCCAAGCTTTGTGGGTCTTGGAAGAAAGCCGGAAGCTCGATGGACTGGTTCACGTGGAATTTTGAAATAAACTTAGGTGAGAACCTAGGGTGTGTGCATAAAACCAGTTTAGCTTTATGGACAAGAGCCTGAATTTCACTGACTCTTCTGATAGATGTAATTGCTACTAAGAAGGCCGTTTTATAAGTCAGGTGTTTGAGACTGCTTTAGTGCATGGGCTCGAAAGGGGGGGCCCCATGAGCTTAGATAGCACCACGTTAAGGTCCCATCCTGGTGGTGGGTTTGAAATAGGAGGGTGAAGTCTCTTTATTCCTTCCATGAAGGCTTTAACTACTGGTACTTTCCACCACGACACCTTGTTATGGGATGTGGTGTATGCTGACAGGGCTGCCAGGTGTACCTTCAGTGAGTTAAAAACCAGTCCTGCATCCAGCAGGTGGAGCATGTATGTAACAATAGTGGAAGGAGTGCAATCAACTGGGTTGATTTGTTTATTCTGGCACCAGATAACAAATCTCTTCCATTTGTCAAAGTAGCAGTGCCTCGTGTTTGGCTTCCTAGATTCTTTTAGGATGTCCATACACCTCTGTGGTAAATTGAGATGTCCGAAATCTATGACCTCAGGAGCCATGCTGCCAGGTTCATTGAGTTGGGTTGAGGATGCACTGTTTGACCTTGCTGCTGGGACAGTAGGTTGTACCAGGCCGGAAGTTTGATCGGTACGCACACGGCTAATCTGCATAAGTGTGGGAACCACGGTTGTCTCGCCCACATGGTAGCAACCAGGACGAGCGTCATCGACTCTGTTCATCTTGTTGACCACCTTCCTGATGAGAGGAGTTGGTGGAAAAGCGTACGCAAACATTCCTGACCAGTTCATCCACAGGGCGTTGTCCTGGGAGTCTGGTTGGGGGAACCTGGATGCAAATCCTGGGCATTGTCTGTTTTCGCTTGTGGCGAATAGGTCTACAGTGGGGAAGCCCCACTGAGAGAAGATATCTTTTACGACTCCTCTGTGTAGACACCATTCGTGTTCTTCTGGGTGGGGGTCTCTGCTTAGAGCATCCGCTAGAGAATTGAGATCCCCTGGAACATGTTGCGATGACAGGAAGATGTTCCGTCTGAGTGCCCATTTCCACATTTTCTGGTCACGCTTGGACAGATTTGGCGAACGAGTCCCTCCTTGCTTGTTCAGGTAAAACATAGCTGTAATGCTGTCCGTCCGGATTTGCACTGACAGATTTAGCAGGTAGGGCTCGAACGCTTGAAGCGCTCTGAATACTGCCAGAAGCTCTAGCAGGCTGATGTGATTCTTGGCCACCGAGTGAGACCAGAGACCCTGAGCTGTGTGGTGGAGATGGTGAGCTCCCCACCCTGTCAGGCATGCATCGGTTGTGACTACCGCCTGTATCTCAGGATCGTAAAAGGGTTTCCCCTTGGACAGATTTTCTCTTGTCCACCAGTTTAAGCTTTGCACAAGTGTTGCCGAAACGACCACTAGATCGTCCCACTGACCACTTGCCTGAGACCACTGTTTCGCCAACCATTCTTGCATGGGACGCAGGCGCGCGTGGGGGACCAGGTAAATACATGACGCCATCATGCCCAGCAACCGCATTGCTTTGCGTACCGTTAACTGGCGACCGGACTGATATTGCGGAATTTGCAGCAGTATATTCCGAATTCTTTCCTCGGAAGGAAAGGTCAACCCCTCTTGAGTGTCTAGGATAGCTCCTAGGAACTGTTTGGAAGTGCTCGGCACCAGACTTGACTTTCTCGTTTATTGAGAAGCCCAATTCGAAGAAGAGGTCGATTGTTCTTTGAATGTTTGTTCTGCAAATTACTGGGGTCTCCCCCGTGATGAGCCAGTCGTCCAGGTAAGGGTACACTGGGATTGCCTCCCTGCGTAGGTGTGCTGCCGCCACCGCCAGTACCTTGGTGAATACCCTTGGAGCCGAAGCTATCCCGAAGGGCAGTACCTTGAACTGGTAGTGCGGACTGTCCACCTTGAAGCGCAAGTACTTTCTGTGCGCTGGGAACATGGAAATATGAAAATAGGCATCTTTCATGTCCAATGTTGCCATGTAATCCCCCCTTTTTTTTTTTAGGAGGGGGATTGGAGAGTAGTCATGCGAAATCTTTGGGGCTTGACATACTTGTTTGCAGGCCGTAAGTCCAATACTGGGCGCATTGTCAAATCTTTTTTTGGCACAAGGAAGTAAGTTGAATAAATACCCTTGTTTACCTGGTGTCCCGGGACGAGTTCTATAGCGTCCTTTGCTAGCAGATTGACGATCGCCTCGAGGAGGATCTTTTGGTGTTCCAAAGAGTGTATTCTTTGTCCTGGAGGATGGTTTCGGGGACGCTCTAACAGTTCTATGCAGTACCCAGCGGATACTGTGGACAGCACCCATCTGTCTGATGTGATCCCTTCCCAAACTTGGGTGAAGTTGGAAATGTGTCCCCCTACTGGGGTTGCGTAAGAAGGGCCCCTGAACGGAGCGTCACTGTTTTGGTGGAGACGTGCCGCCTCCTTTACTGGGGCTGCCTCTACCCTTACCACGTCCTCTTATTACCCCTGCCGTAACCCTGGGTAGACTGTTGGTTATTATTGTTCCACGGTGTACCCTGCCTCTGGGAATAGTTAGATCCTCTCTGGGAATTTTGGCGGCGTGGGCGACGAAAATTGCCATTCCCTCTCTGATTAGGGGGTTTGTTGGTTAGTTGGCCTAGGGATTGGAGTGTCTCCTATTCGTCTTTGGCATTTTTCAGCGCGTCCTCGAGCGCCTTACCAAACAGATCTGGCTCCACCGGTTTATCCAACAAAGATGCTTGGGTTTCAGCTTTGAATCCAGACTGCCTTAACCAAGCGTGTCTCTTGATAACAGTTCCTTCTGCTATCAATCTGCCGGCGTTATCCGCGTCAAAGGTTGCTTTTAAAATGCAACCGGAAACGGCTCTCCCCTCCGCCGCAACTCGTGCCAACTGGCTCTTTAAGGGTTCTGGGGCGGAGTCTACGAGTGCTGCGACTTCTTCCCACTGATGGCAGTTGTAGCTGGCCAACAGGGTGGTGGAGTTGGCAATCCTTGCCTGGTAGGCGGAAGTGGAGGCTACTTTCCTGCCCAACCCATACAGTTTCTTGCTCTCCTTGTAGGGAGGAGCTTCGGACGATGACAAGGGTGTTCCAGCCCTCTTACGGGTGTTAGTAACAACCAGGGAGTCCGGTTTCAGATGCCCCCTTATATAGAGCGGGTCTGATTGGGCTGCCCTGAAACGTTTCTCAATCCTGGGGTTCACTGCTCTGGTGAGGTTAGGATTTAAAAGTGAAGGGTCTATCCTTCTCTGAATAGACTTAAGGATAGGGATGGCCTCAGCAACAGGCCTCCTTTCTCCTACTAACTCTTCTGCGAAGTCCCTCTCTTCTTGAGCACCCTGGGTGTCAATGTGGAAATGTTCTGCCCCTCAGGGCAGAACTTCATTCAGGAGAGGTTGATTGTCGACAGGGGAGTCGGTAATCGGGGGTTCTTTCTCTACCGGGGAATCTACTCTGTAAGTCTCCGGGTCTTCCTCTCCCTCTTCTTGGTCCTCATCCCCATAGTAGCCCGTACCTGTTTGCTCTTCCAACATGCCCAAATGTGGATCCTCACAAAAGGATGTATCCCCTTGATATTGGGAGTAGGGCTGTATATAGAAGGGGTCCGAAGACCGTGTTGGGGCTTCACCCCGGGACTTCTTACTTGGAGGTATTGGATCCTTAGAGCCTGAGGGTGCTGACCCGTCGGGAGTATAGGAGAGAAAGTGTTCAGGGTTCTTTGTGTAAAAATCTGCCAATGAAGTCATCCTTGACATAACCCGGTCTATGTCATCACTAGACCATTCTCTAGAACTGGGAATGATCCTTTCTGGGGCTTTCTCTGCCTTATCCTGACTAGACTTACTGGTTTTAGCAGGTGTCCTTGGGATAACAGAGGACTGGGACTTGTCTGTCTAAGAGGAGTGGAAAGTTTTTGAGGTGTGGAGGAGGCTGAGACTGCTTCCTCTGTTGTTTTCCCCCCTCCCCGTGGGCGGAAGAGTGTTTTCCCTGTTTTTTCGCCCCTCCGGAGCCTTCCGACGCCTGGCGTCGAGGTTCGGGGGTGGTGTCCCTATCTTTAGCACGTGGAGGTAGGGACTCGGGAGCCGCCGTTACGCGGTCTGCGGGCGCCGACTCCTGGAGTGCGGTCTGGGGATGGAAGTCGGCTTCGTCTTCAGACGATCGAACTTCCGTTACACTGGGGAGCGAGGCACTCTTGGCAACAGTGGATGATTGCCTGGAGTCATGTGGCGATCTAGATCGAGAACGCCCAGAGGACACCGAATCGGACCGTTCTCTATATGCCTCTTTCCGAGAACTCAACGTGCGCGTCGAATCTCGGTTGGACTTCATGTGCTTTGTGGAAGTGCTGTGGGTAGCGCTTGTGTCGCCGGGGGTCTTCCCCATAGCCGCCCTGCTGGACGACCTTCCGAGGTCGGGGACTTGCGCTCAGCTGTCTCTTGACGCCGCGTTGCCCTCGCCGTCTGAAAGTACGGCGTCGCTGCCATCGCTGAAGGCGCCCTCCGCTGCCATGGCCTCCTGACGCCTGGCGTGGTGGGCCCAACGCTTGATCGAACGGTCCTTAAGTGTTTTCGGTTTAAACCTACTACACACTCTGCAGTTCGCCTCGGGGTGGTCCCTTGGCAAGCAGAGATTGCACGTGGCGTGCCTGTTGACCCAAGGGTACTTCCGGTTGCACTTGGGGCAGAATTGGAAAGGGGTACCCTCCATACGCACCTTGTGGCAGCGGACTAGCAAGTGTAGGAATATATAAGAATGTACCTATATACCAAAAGAGTGTAGAGTTTGTCCACCCCCCACTCTCCCTACTTGCAGGGCCCAGGCCAGAGGCCTTCGCCTTCCGAGGCCCAAATCCGTCGTGCAGCTGTCGACGGTCTAATTCTTCTCCGGGCCGACGTCGAGTGTGGAAGTTCGGTGACTCGACGTTGGGGTGGAGAAATGGGTAAATATAACAATATTTAGCAAAAGTATGGCTAAGGCCAGGGAACTCCGCGAAATGCTTCCGACCAGTATGGCGAAAAAAACAATCTGAGGGTCCTACACGTGTGAGGGATCATGGGTACAGTGGACGTCACACTAGGGATAGTCTTACTGGCACGCCCTGTGTCGACGCCCATTTTCGAGTTTCGAAAAACAAACTGTAATACTCTGCAGCTTCCACTAGATGTCGGCCTATGCACAGCATGTGATCTAAGCAGATTCCACAAGCCTCAGAAATATATATACACACACACACACACACACACACACACACACACACACACACACACAGTCAGAGATCCCGAGCAAGCTTGCAGATGCTTATGGCAATTAACCCTATGGGACAACAGGAGAATATATTGAGCCTGGTAGGACCACGTACCACTACTCTATAGGCAACATAGCACAGCACAAGCATGCAGAAATCATATTACAAGTCTAAGTAAAATTACAGAAGGCCTCAAGCCACAGAACACCAGGCAAAAGGCTCAGGCTGCAAGAAGCGCAGACCGAGCTCACACTGCCAAGGTCAGAGAAACAGTCACAGCCAAAGCTCCAGACAAAGGCTCAGCAGCAAGAAAATTGAATAAATCCTCATAAATGCAGACCCAAGAGCTCAATGTTGTGGTCCACAACCACCTGATGCCGCCAAACTAGAAAATCGGGCATTCACTCGTGGTGGGAAGACTAGCCGTTCTCAGCACACCCAACGAGAAGTCAAACAAGTGTTGCAACGGGGAGCGCACTCTCATAGGAAAAGGTGGTTGTCTACAAGATACAATTCAGACACAGTCAATTCACATTGCCATGAAGAGGTGCACAGCGGGCTGAGAACCAAACTGGGTCCCAGGCCTGGGGAGACTAGCTTCAGCTGATCACGAGACAGAAATCCAGGGTTGGCTGGCAAAGGGCAAGGGCCAATGGTAAGTTCACTACTCTGCAACAATATAATAGATTGGGGACGGGGCAGGTTAGCCACTGGACATGCGAGGACCAGTAGAATAAGCTCTATAAGGGATAGCTATATGGGTAACCACTCTCAGAACCCAATCAGTAGTGGGGATATGTTTTTGGGGAAGGGCCCAGGTGCTGACATGTAGCTTCAAAACTGGGGAGTGCGCCTTGTAAAATTGAGATGCATTGGAGAATCGTGTATGATCCCAGTTACTTTTGTGTAATAAACCACAGTTCTAACTTGCCGTTGGCGGTGTCCTCTGTTTATTCTGTTGAAATGGTTGTTGGGCCCTTGACAGTCCGACGAACCCCCAGTCGACCTCTGGCATACCTGGTATTTATCCCAACAAGGTCAACTCAGAGTAGGGTTAAATAGCACTCCCAAAAGGTAGGAAGCACGCCAAATGGCAAAAAGATAATATACCACAAACACTACAGTATCTTTGAACTGAAGAAGTTGTTCCAGCTGGATACCTTCTGGATGCAATGCAGCAGACCCTTGTTCCTGTTCCCTGTTTGTGGTGATGAAAGGGAGGACGTTTGGTGGGCTCATGCGGCAGCATGCGAGAGAAGAACTCAGCAGCAATGCGTTTCCGTTGGTTCAGAGGCTCTTTATGGTTTTGGCGCCTTTTTCTCGGTGCCAAAGAAGAATGAACAGCTCAGTTAAGACGCTCCTTGATCCCTCTGCCCTCGACTCTGTTGAGGGTACTCTGGACATGGATGTCCTGCTTCTGTAGGGAATTCTGGATGCCCTTGAAGATTTGGCCGGATTCACACTTCGGAAGACAATGCACTCGCAGATGGTCGAGGTACCCCGGGTATTGGGATTCGGCAGCCTTGGAAAGTCGCAGCAAGTCAGGGGTTTTACCAAAATAGAATGTCTTGAGCGTAGTTGGTCGCAACAGCCTAAGGGAGGAAGTTGTCCCGTACGGGTCTTCTCCGTCGACTCGAAAATGGGGTCAGCACAGCTGCAGGGCTTCACCAGGCACTTCGCGGTCCAGGCAGGTGCTGCTAGTGTCTGCTTCGGATGTTGTCCTGCAGTGGTTGACTCTGCTTTTAGTCCAAAAAACCTCACTTTTTATGCAAGTTCCCATTCATTCAAAGCCCTAGACTGTCAATCACACAGCAGGGTGGCTTTCCTTCAGGACAGCCAGCCGGCCAATAGGAACTGGTTTCACTCAGGCACACCTAGAGACAAAGGACCCTCCCTCATGCCTTGCCTTGCCTTTCCAGACACACTGGAGAATTGGTGGGCTTCATGGCTGAAGCCCACCAAAGTCAAAACACACAAAGGACTCAAACCAGATTTAAAAAAAATAAATAGAAAAAACAGAGTAAAAGCCCAGAAGAAACGGACAAGAAATGGTAAAAAAATAATTTTTAAAAAAAGACGGCGGCCATGTTCAGAAAATAGTCATCCTTGGGTGCAGCACTGCAGCCGAGTTATCAGCCTACAGATACATGTCACTAGGTAGTAAAGAAGAAACCACTGCCACCAGCCATTCAAGTGAGTTAGTGGAACAAAATGTCAGATGAGGAATGGGTTAAAGGAGTTACTATGTAACCTCCCCAGCACTCCACATAGAGTGGTGTGTGCTGGACCTATAAAGTAAAGGTAAGTAAGACAGGGGTCATCTTACTATTCTTGAGAACAGTAGTTCACGTAAGAAAATGTAGTTAAACATTAAGAGAAGTCCAAGGGACTTCTCAGTGGCACTGCACAAAAGGTGCTGTGTGTCACAATGCAAACGCAGATGCCTATGGAGTTTACCAGACTCCATTAAACAGTAAGAAACCAAAAGTCTTAGTCAGAAAAACACATGAGGGAGTTGGGGGGGGGGGGGGGGGGGGGAGAGAGGGGGGTATTTGGAATTCCCACTCACCTCAGGAGTACAAATGAAAACGCCCAAAGTCCAGAAAAAGAGAAAAAGAGATGGACTCTCAAAGTCCTCTAAGAGTCTCTAAGGTTAAAAGGGAATTGGCACAGAAATGACAATTCTCCCCAACATATATGTAAAGTTAGTTTACTCACCTGTGTATTGGTTGTGCCTCTTCCCCAAAAGTAATGCTGTTGGCTTCACTTTGTTATTCCTGTTAGGATATACACGTATGAGTGCCCCAATTGGGTCTTTCTTCCCCCGACTTGCTGTTAGCCTGTCTACAATAAGTCTATTAGGTTATACATCTTTAATTTGCTGGTAGCGCCTTCAAAAAGTATATGGGGTTTACTGACCTTGAGTTAGCTGTGTGCCATCCAAAAATAAGTTGAGTTATTGCTTACCTCAGTCTGTTTCACTGATCTGGAAAGCAACTGTAATAGTATATTACAACATTAGGTTGTTACCTGCCTAGAATAGATGTGTGCCATTCTTAAAAATTGCTCTGTGGATGTAAGCTGACCTTGGTCTGCCTGGGGCAATCCTAAATTAGAGCAAAGAGTTCTTGCTTATTTTAGTCTGTGTTCCACTGAGCTGAAAAGCAACTGTAATAGTATATTACACCAATGGGTCTTACTCATCTAGCATAACTGTGTGTTATCATAAATGTAGTTATAGTTATATATTATTCCTTAAATCTGTGTTCCACTATTCAGAAAAGTATCATGGTAACTGTTAGGCAAAGTTTGTATGCAGTATCCTTGGGGACCACTACACACAACTAGGACTACAGGTGTAAGCAAAACCAACCTTTGGTATAAGTCTGTACTACACAGTTTTGGTAGCGGAATTGAGCAGCCAAGCTTTTCTCAAGAGGGGAATGTGAGCAGTAATGTTACACAGAGGTCTACAATCACAAGTGTTCAAGTAAACTCTTACACTCAAGGTTTCTTTGAGAAATACTTTGCTGGAGGGGTTACTTAGTATATCCTGTGTCTAGAAACTCATGTAGCAGTCAAAGGCTACTCTTTCCTCTCAGACTGGCTGGTGGCAGTGGTTTTACAACAAACTACCATGATTACCCTCTGTAAAAACAGGTCCCGGTGGTCTTTTTTCGCCATTTCTTTGGGGAAAGGTCCTTCTAGAGTTTTGCTCTGGACACCAAACCAGATTTGGCTCCTTTGTTCTTTCGCCTTTGACAGGCTTCAGGACTGAAGACTGCCTCTGGCGCCCGAGTGTCTGTGGTGGGCAGGAAGTGAGGGAGGTGCCCGAAACTCCCTGTGCTTAGTCTCCTAGCAGACCCAAATGCACTCTGGCGTGATTGGCTGGCTGACGGTGAACGGTGGTCTGGAGGGTTGCCCAGAGCAACGCCAGTGGTTAAGATTCATTCTAAACCTTCCAGCCATCACCTCTTTGTTTTTGCTGTGTCACCCCGAGTGGGACGGGTATGCCCAGACGTGGGTCCCGTGCCTGCTGGGCCTAGAGACCCAAGCTACTCCTCACTGATGAGCCCCCAACAAGGGCGAAACATGTTTGGGGATGCTTGTGGTCTCGTGCAGAGGGAATGTGACCTAGCAGTTCGGGCTGGACTGCCCCTTTTGGGGTGGGGCCAAGCCTGATTTGCATATGGTCTTTTCCCTTCTGTAATGGCTTGGCAGGCGAAGAACGGTGGTCTGGAGGGTTGCCCAGAGCAACGCCAGTGGTTAAGATTCATTCTAAACCTTCCAGCCATCACCTCTTTGTTTTTGCTGTGTCACCCCGAGTGGGACGGGTATGCCCAGACGTGGGTCCCGTGCCTGCTGGGCCTAGAGACCCAAGCTACTCCTCACTGATGAGCCCCCAACAAGGGCGAAACATGTTTGGGGATGCTTGTGGTCTCGTGCAGAGGGAATGTGACCTAGCAGTTCGGGCTGGACTGCCCCTTTTGGGGTGGGGCCAAGCCTGATTTGCATATGGTCTTTTCCCTTCTGTAATGGCTTGGCAGGCGAAGAACGGTGGTCTGGAGGGTTGCCCAGAGCAACGCCAGTGGTTAAGATTCATTCTAAACCTTCCAGCCATCACCTCTTTGTTTTTGCTGTGTCACCCCGAGTGGGACGGGTATGCCCAGACGTGGGTCCCGTGCCTGCTGGGCCTAGAGACCCAAGCTACTCCTCACTGATGAGCCCCCAACAAGGGCGAAACATGTTTGGGGATGCTTGTGGTCTCGTGCAGAGGGAATGTGACCTAGCAGTTCGGGCTGGACTGCCCCTTTTGGGGTGGGGCCAAGCCTGATTTGCATATGGTCTTTTCCCTTCTGTAATGGCTTGGCAGGCGAAGAACGGTGGTCTGGAGGGTTGCCCAGAGCAACGCCAGTGGTTAAGATTCATTCTAAACCTTCCAGCCATCACCTCTTTGTTTTTGCCCGGCAAGGACAGCCACCCTGCTGGGTGAGTGGCAGCTAGGCTGGAATGAATGGGAGAAAACTGAATAAAAGGCGAGTCTCTTGGCTTGGAAGGCAGAGTCGACCACTGGAACGAAAGAACCAAAGACGAGCTGGAAGAGGACGGCTGCTGCAACTCCTGGACCGGTGAAGCCCTGCTGCAGGTCTGAATCGCCAAGTTCATCTCGACAGAGAAGCCCTTCAAGGACGACTTCTCCCTTTCAGTTGGTGGGACCAATCAACTCGTAAGCCACCTGGATACCATTCTCAAAGCTGGTTACATTTTCCTCAGCGTGCTGCAGGAAACCGAATAACCAGGGGGAAGGACACCAGTTTGTGTGCTTGACGACAGCTACCGGAATCAAAGATTTGCCAGTTTGCTAGCTTTGTGACCGGTCCCTGTGCAGTGAAGGAGTCCCCCGACATCCTCCCTCTTGTCCCCACAACTGAGGACCAGGAACAGCGAGATCTGCAGAAACTGCCAGGAACAGAATTCTTCAGCTGCATCTTTCTTCAAAATAAGGTACTGTGAAAACCCGACCGAGAGAACTTACCTTTCACTGCGAAAGTGCGTGAAACTTTGGCAGCTTGCAGGCCTAATCAGCTTGTGACCCAGCATATGAACCTTTCTTCTATGAACTATTTCTGAGCACCGTGGCAAAGACTTTTCAGTTTAACTACCAGAACTGGTTTTTACCTATACAAGACTCTAGCCCATTGACTTTGGCCTACTTATTTATTTATTTATTAATTTATACCGTGCACCACTGACCCTAGGGCTTAAGGGCGCCGACATACAAACAAATAAGAAAACAATTTACACAGAGTCATAAACAGGGGCAACAAAAAAAATTAACAGATGAAACAGTTACGAAGGGGCCAGGCATTAGTCAGAATTGCTACTAGATCAGGAGATCAGTTCAGAACAATTCTTAGATTGTTAGATGACGAGTTTTGCATTTTTACAACCTTGTTCAAGAACATGGGGAGATTGCTAGCCCCACAGCCGATAATAATACAGTCATTGTTATCAATGCAGCACCAATTGTCAATCGTGATTCTACACAAGACTTTCAGGTCCTTGGTTCTAGCACAGTTGGGCCCTAATTTAGAATTAAGCCAGAATAACACTTTATTCTTTAAAGATTCCCTGGATTCTGGAAAGCTCGACTTGGCCACTTTGGTAATGATCAAGTTCCTGGAATCCATAGCAAAACTGCTTAAGTCTGGGTCCAAAATCCTGGCCCTTTCTCTGTCGGATATCCTTAAGCATAGAGGTGATCAGTGGAGCAGCCAGTTTAGAAGGTGGCCGAGGACCTTCCGATAAAGACTCACCCACTGAACTGAGAGCAGGAACTCTACCATTTGCCTCTGCTTGTATGGCCCGACCTACTACAGGAGACTCCATGGGAGTAGTTTGACAGCCCATTTGAGACCTCTTCTGAGCTGATGTTTGAGAGGCCTTTTCCACTCTTACAGATATCTCTTGACTAGTCATCTGGAAGGTTGACTGAGGTGGCTGAGGTGAAAAGTTATTTTGGCTCAAAGAGGTCATCCATAGCTGAAGTTCCCCAGATTATCACATGCTGCAAGGTCCCTCAGCATCTGATTTTTGCAGATTAACCAGTTTTCAGGGGTCATGGTGTCCACCCGGAGACTATCCAAACTTCCCGCCGTTTCTACTCCTACAGCCTCCTTTTTACTGAATAACGGTACCAGCTGGGTGTGCACCCCCGTTGGAGCATTCACTTCTTGCGTCACCTCCAGAGTCCCTTCGTTGGAATCTGGTACCTCTGGTGCACCATCTGGTACTTTTAACAGTAATTCTAGGGGGTTAGGAGAAAAAGGGGACGACAGTACTCCCAGGATCTATTTTAGTTTTAACTGACAGGAGTCAGTAAGAGAAGTTGCTCCTTCCGCAATTTCTGTCTCCTTTTGGCACTTAAGGCCAAAACCTCAATAGCGGTTGCCATTTCTATGGCTACCCATTGAGGGTGATTGTGGGGAAAAATCCACCCCGCCCGCAGCATCAGACTGTGCCCCTACAAACATTGCCCTGGGTCCGGCGGCACTTTCCGGCAGAATAGCAAAATAGGACTTGGCAACCGTAACAAGAGACAGCAGGAGGCTGCATGGAGGCTGCACGGAACTCTCTCTAAACAGGTCTTGGGGACATAGAGCAGGACAGGCCCCCTAAGTACCGTTTCCAGCGCTCAAGTAATTCAAAAGGAACCTATGGGTTCACAAGGTGTCATGAGTGCGGCCAGAAACAGCCTCACCATCTTTTTAGGTCCTTTGGCCCGTTAATGTCGTTCTGCAGGAAACTGCAAGAAACTGCAAGAAACAACCTCACCGTCCTTTAGGTCCGTTCTGCAGGAAAACCCCCAGCCTCGCAGCAGAGCTCGGTCGCGCCGGTCGTTTCTTCGCCCGATCGCACTACGCGAGGTTAGAGGAAGGCACCCTACTCTGCGAGAACGCTGCGTCAGGCCGCACCGCCTAACCACGGCCGCCTCCGACAGCAGCTCTCATGATACCATCAATGGATTGGTTAAGGGCAAACCTCTGATCTGAAGGGGAGGTGGGAATCATGTCATATGCTTCTCTCTGCATTGAATCAACTCCTCTGGTGAACTCATTTGCACTGTTTAAGAAAGACTATTATTCATTTTATAATCTTATGCCTTTTTTCTGCTACTTCAAATGCTCTGAATGCCATTTCGCTCCTATCTCAAAGTAGTTTAAATGTCACAGAACCAAAAAGTGTGAAGTACCGTAGTATATTTGTTTGATATTGATTGCCTCCTTTTAGTGAATGTTTTCAAACTGACTGTGTAATAAATTAAGTGTTTTACCAAGAAACCTTTAGTACAAGTGTCTATCTAAATACTTGTGATTGTAGACCTTTGTGTAACACCCTTACAGCTCGCATTCCCTCTAGAGATAAGCCTGGCTGCTCAGCTCGCCACCAAAAACTGTGTGGTACAGACTTATACCAAAGGTTGATTTTGCTTACACCTGTAGTCATAGTTGCGTATAGTGGTCCCAGAGGGTACTGCATACAAACTCTGCCTAACACAGGCAAATCGTGCCCTTTGTTGGTGCTGAAGAAAAGGTGTCAAAACTGCAGATGGCCCATAAGAGCTGAAGAAATCTGTGCCAGAGGTCCTCCCTCGAGAATGCTGCTGGGAGACCCCGTCCATTGTCCTGCCTTTCGTCACCAGACCAAGGAATCCAAAGGTCAGTTCCAGCACTGCCACACCGAGGAGAATCCAGCCACAAGCATTTCTTCAAACCCAAGGTACTGTGGGGAGAAAGGTATTGCTTACCTTGATCTGTGAAGTCACTCCAGAGCGTTGGAGCGCACAGAGGTGTACAGGTTGCCCCCTCCGTCCCCTGACCCAAGCTGCTGCTTGTGTCCATTTAGTGAGTCCTTTAACAGGGTTGCCAACGTTGGTTTAATCCTCTTGCATCTAAAGACGACAGACTAGAAAGTATCCACAGGAACATTTCATATGCTACTGCTTTACAAGACTTTGAGCCTCTCCGAAATGCCTTTTAGCTAGGGTTGCGTTTTGGACTTTAAAAACATTGCTATGCAAGGAAACTGCCTCTGTAACCTGAAGCTCTACTAATATTTGTCTAACCACCCGTCTTCCTTCCAAAAAGACTACATCTTATGTGGTTTTGCTAACTAAATGTATTTACCGTATTGCCTTTGTTTTACGCGAGTGCGCGGTAGAACTGATAATACGGTAGAAATGTCAGTGTCAAACGCTGTAACAATTGTAACTGCGAACAACTAAGCAGTGGCCTTTGAAAAGTATCTACAACTAATCTTATGTGTTTTGGTTATATATGCTAAGTATTTAAAGACACACCTTGTGTAAATATAATCAACATATATTTTAATATAAATATATGTGAGTTTCTTTGAATTGCTTTACTAACTAGGTTCAGTGTACTTGCCTACAGTTCACATCTTCCTCTTATGATAAGCCTGACTGCTCTACCACTCTACCGAGGTTCCATGAGTAGTACAGACTGATACCAAGAGTTGGGGATCTAAAACCATTGGGATAGTTGTATAAAGTCTTACCTCACAGAGGACTTTAGAAAACTCCCCTAACACTGAACTCCTCCAGCTCTCCATCAGCAGGCACTAGATCTTCAAACTCATCAGTGCACAAGGAGTGGAGGCTGTATCTAGATGAATATCATCCTGAGAATCAGAATATGAAGACATCTATGGGTTGGTGCAGAGATGGTTGTTCCTCTGTTGGAAGTCACGGATTGCGGTGGGCTAGAGCCCAAAGCTGTAGGGGTTAGGTGGGGGGGGGGGGGCATTGCAGATGTTTGGTCCTGTTTGAGGAATTGTCGGAATGCTTGTCTGGAGCTCAGACAAGAGTCTCCAAGGTGCTCCAAATATCTAAAGACTGGTAATGGCATCAGGCCTTAGCACAGGCTGCGAGAGGCCTAGTTGTTTCATTGAATGAGGTGCAGATTTTTAAAGGACTGGACAGGAATGGGGCTGCACCGGAGACAACCCAGATAATTCCTGCTCTCCTCCGAAAAAAAAAAAAAAACACCTTTGGGCCTTCAAAATCAATTGTGTTCCATGTGGTCTTCTGGAGGAAAGTCGGAAGGCTCCAACAGTGTGAGCAAAGAAAAAGTAATTGTGAAAATGGGCTGTTTAAGCAATGGTAGCTGGAATGGCCATAGCTAGTTGACGGGACTGTCAAAGATTTGTATGGAGTGGTCCTTGATGGGGGAGTCATTGGAGGAGCTTTTGTAGTCAAACAAGATGGTTGATGATTTGGGCTTCATGGAAGGAGTTTTAATCACAGACCGGGTCGTGAGGAATGGTTTAGCTTGAGGGTGTGACAAAGGATTTAGCTTGTGAAGCTAAGTAAGAGGGGCAGGATTTTCTGGCATGGTAGGTCTTTCAGGACCCTCATGAGCCCAGGTGGAATCAGTATTCACCCTTTTACTATAGGACGCTGCCTCACGCAACTGTGACTGCTTGCTCTGGGGGTGTGATAGGACACAGTGAAGCACAGCTCCTCACCGATGCAGAGCCCAAGGCCAGAGTGACTTTATTGAGCCAGGCCACCAGTCTTCCATGTCCATCCTTCAATGTCTTGGTGGGGAAAGACGGGCAAACAGAGCAGGGTTCCATCTGGCTAAAGGTAGTAGAGGAACTCCTGATGCCCATCCTTTACATAAATGTTTTTCAGTCTACAAGTAGAGTGGGTCTTGAAAAGGCTCTTCTTGGCTATGGTATCAGCCATGGTGAGGAGACAAAGGGAGACTGTATTAAGAAGGAACGCCAGACAACCTATGTGAATATACTAAATTTGTCAGGTTACAGCAGCGTACGTGTCCTCCCATCGGCCTTCTTTGTCCTTCAACCTCCAGCTTTCAACCCCATACATTTTCTAAACCCTCTTCCAACCTTCCATCAGCCTCACCATTCTGCATTCTCTTGATGTTGGCATGACTTGTTTATTTACAAGTTTCTAAATTATCTAAATATGTAACTTCACTGGTTTCAACCATGGAGGAACGCAGAGCAACCCTAAGCTGCCTGTAAGGTAGCATCAAATGAGTGCAAGAACTCCCAAACCCAACAATAATAAAGTACTTATCTGTAGCTTTCAAATGGTGTCAAAGTTGAAGCTAAGCAATGAAGATGCTTGGCGAACATGTGAGATAAAATGAGAACTATGGAGAAACTTGCAGTGAAGAATCTGAAGGAAGGCACTGTGCCTACTGTCAAAAGGGTAAATGACCCAAAACAAGACTACTAGAACACTAAAGTGAGTGCAGTTGAATGTATTTATTTGAAACTGCTTATTTTACCAAGAATTCCAAGCCTGGCGACAGGGAATATTCAACAGCATTTAGATCTAAGAAAGATCGAATCCCGGAGAACATAACAGTGTAACTGTTATATTGAGGATGCGCTGTGTACTGCGATACACATACATTATATACAAATTCACTATACATAACCAAGCTAAATGGCGTGGTGCACCAAGTTTAATGCTCTATGGTCTATATACACTCAAGTTTATATTTAGAGCAGTTTGGACTGTCCATATGCTGGAAATTGTATTTCTCTAGTATCGTCATTGTTAGAAAATGCATGACCTTTGCTCCAAAACACATGCTTAATGTGGATTTGTTTTCAGATAACATGAGAATTCCTTGACCCAAGAAAGCTAGGTTATTGTTCAATATCAGCAGGGAGTCTGGTCTTCAAACCCATTCTTATCTGAGGTATAGGAGTTGGACTAAATACATGAAAAGCTGTAATGGAAGCAATCAAATTGTTATTCACGACATAGGCTGGGTCTTGTTCTCCAAACCCTCGGGGACAGATGTGGAACAGTCTTGGTGCACAGTCTTCATAATGTTTTTTCAGTGACCCATTTCAGAGGCTCCCCAGTCCCATAACGACTTGTGAACAGGTTTTCAGGCAAGAGGGAAAGCGAGTTGGAAAATGGATACCCCGACAACGCCCCATGCTACTGGTGTAAAGATTCTCTCTGTGCAACAATCACTACACAGAACCTGTAGAGAAGGCACTGAGATTACTAAGGACAGAAAGAACCAGCTGAGCACTAACATGCACCAAACAGCTATGAATGCGTGCCTCATGTGCGACCACAGTCGTCACACTTCATCATCCATGGACAAGAGAAGCATGCATCTAGAGAATAAAGATCTTCCCACAAACGTGGAATATGTTAGGAAGAGGATGTTGTATTCAACCTCTTCCATGTGTGAACACTGATAAAAAGCTGACATTTTGGATTGACAGCTAGTGCAGCCAAAGTTAGAGTACCAACTGAATTTACATGGCCCCATGTCTTCGACCAATTGCATTTATTGTGCTACACTAACCGTAAAGGTCTTTCCCATACGTCCCTTTGCTGCACTATGCATCATCCCCTGGTCAGGTTCCCCACCTCCCCCGAGCCCTACTTCCCTGATTAACGTTCCGTTCCAGGCTGAGCCGCCTTACTTTTCTCATTGACCTTATCCCAGTACCTTTTCAGCTCTCTCCTCGCCACTTTGTAGCCCCCTTCCTGGACAATGAAGTAAACATCAGTGCTGCAAATGACAGCACAGCCAAGCCATGTCACCAATTTACATTATAATCATACTGTAAATAAAAAGGAGATGTGGAGGAAAGAGGTTGCCTGCATCAAACCACCTGGAGCCATTCCAAATATTAATTTATTATTATGCAAACCACCTAAAGAATGAAGGCACTTCTTTCAAAGCATTTTTGAAAATCTCAACTTAATTCAATCTCACATATACCCTTTGGGGATTGCCAACACCATGGTAGGGAAAAATACCTGAAAGGTTTGCTGTCAGGATCTGTGTCTTTGAATCCCATTTCTTCAAGTTTGCACCGCCTGTACAGCTCGTAGTGACGCGTGTGTGTCTGCTCACGAAGATCCTCCATATTCACTCGAATTAGCATCTCTCGTAGCTTCACAAAGTCACAGTGATTTTCATTTTCAACTACAAGAACGATTAAAGTTATGCTCTGGGCACTGGCAGAGAAAGGCATCCAGTATAACTCAACCATTAACGCTCAATGCATTATGTACTTTGCGGAAGAAAATCCCTATCCTTGTACAGTATTCATAATTGTGCCCCTTTTTAACAATGTCTGCTCTTGACATGTACACACACATAAAATTCAAGAAAAGCATTATCCATGTGTCTAAACGACCTCTGCGCAAAGGTTTACAAACATGGCTTTTACACGGGCACTCAAACAGACTAACAAGGAATTAAAAGCTGCCTTCACCGTGACTTTAGCCCAATAATTTAAAAGATGCCTTGACGTAATCCATATATATATATATTTTTTTATTTATTAAGTGTGGCAACAGAGTCTCACCCTGATCATTAAGCAACATTTTGCACCTAGAGACACTTCTTGGTGAACGCTATCCCCTACTCAGCATAGTTTAAAATATTTTATTGATTTGAATGCATGTTGGTATAAAATGCTAGAAGAAGAAAGGATGCGTAAAGATACATGCAATATTTCAAATGTTGAAAAATATTGCTCAAACATGAGAGTCCAAGATTGCTCAGGTGGTATATACGCCTTCAAGGATAATTTCGCCATAGAGCTTAAGCCAGGCTCCAAACAGCACAATGCCAATGGTCTGTCCATGAACCAGGACAGACTGGAACAAGAATACCATCAAGGGCGATTAAATCCCAGTTCTTCGGTTTGGGTGTGGTTAAGGGGTGAAGGGGGAAGAGCAAAAGGAACGTTTTCCTTTTTGCAACTTTCCTCCATGTAGTCACCCAGCATAGCCGAATTCTGTCTTGACACTGTCAGATTGTTGGTGTGGTCGAGGCTCTTTTTGCCTTACTCACCAGATTAATTTAGTTTAGGGTGCCCTGGTTAGTCCCAATGGCTAACAGTGCACAGAGCATGTCTCCATTTGTTTTTCACCTTTATTTTTCTGACAGTGTAGTACAAGTGGTCTTAGCTGGAGTGCACTATGCCTCTAATTGTTCTATAAGTAACAAACAAGTTACTTTTGTGATTTGTGCTCAACAGTCTGGCTGCACCTTTAATTTTAATCGTTGGAATACCTAATTGAGTGCCATATGCTCAAAATGGCACTTTCCCGTGGTGTAAGCCCTGTTCTTTGTGCCATCTTTCTGGGCCATCTTCGATGGTCATCTTTTTTACCAGGTCAGAAATGAGAAAATAAAGGCATGCACTGTCAGGGCTGCAGCGCGGCCCTCACGGTCAGTGCTTTGTATACACTGGCTGAAACTGGGTCTTGAGACCGTCTTGTCCCAATCCACATTTCAGCCAGGACCTGTCCTGTTGATTGGCAGAATGTGAGGTGGCAAGCTTCCACCCGTTTGAATGGTGCTGGTCCCTCCAAAAGGTGGGCTAGGGAAAATCTGCATGAAATAAGAGCACCTAGAGCCACATGGAAACCTTTACCAAATGATCGAAGCATCACAAATCATGGGAAAATCAGAGACCTACCAGAGGCCTGCTGCTGTGACCAGCATTGGCCAAGCCAGTTTTTGACATTTGCCATCAAATCGACTGCGAAGATCTGCAATACATGCCTTCCTCCCATGGACTGGTGGCACCAACTACTCTGAAGCCCTGCTGTATTGACCCATTGCCATGACATTATCTACATTTGCAATACGTTTTCAAAACTTTTAATATGCATGCTGTATACGTGGGATCATCATTGTCTTTAACAAACTATGGTCTATCATGCATACCTCATCTGTGTCCGTTCCTTTCCTCCTCCCCCCCCTTTTTATTTTATTCTGTTGCCCGTCGAATACGGGATTTTCTGTTTTGTGACTGTATGGGGCACTTCCATCTTTGCTATTCAGTAATTGATTGATTGCATTTCTTGGGCTACATAGACCCAGCCTTGAAAAGGACCCAAGTGGGTCGAAACACGTGTTGGCTTCTAAATGGGCAACAAAAGAGACCCTTACATGTGAAATTAAACAAGTCACCCAACAGGGGCACCTTTTAGCCATTGTTGGTATTTCATTTACACTTGGAACAAGATTATTCAGCAATCTGGGTTGAATTTGATACTGTTGTATATATCAAAGTAGTGACAGCGCACACACCCCATACAAAATATTTCTTGTTTTCAAATTTGTGCAGGTTGGGATTCTCCTGCAGTTGTACGGGGGTGCGGCAGTCATGCTCCCAGAGTTTAATTTATCCTTTGTATTTCGTAATTCCATAGCGCCCATTACCTGGTAAATCCCACTCGACACTCACTCTGCTGTATTGCCGTTTCAAGGTTGGAGTTGTTGCAGGGTATGCATTTGGGCTGCACCAGATGAACTGTAATTCAGCTTTGCACGGGTACCTTCCTGCCTCTACAAGAGCACCAGGGGACCACTCCGGTGGTGATAATGTTAAAGGATATTTGTACCGTGCACTAACAATAGAAACTTTGTTGCATCCTTAGTGCTAGGCTGTGACCTTTGAATATTTCACCATGAGGAAGGGCATACTGGAACTCTTCGTATGACTGCACTGTTCTAGAGGGCTTACCACCGGCCCTGGATAACTCCAATGTCCACTCCAGTTTACTTCTCCCGAAGGGTTCTCTGTACTGCTGGTGCTGAAATCTAGCAGTCTTCACCCTTTGCTAAGGTCTCTCTCTGAGCAGGACCAAACCGTTGTCAGAAGTTTTGAACCCGCCAGCTTTGAACCTCCTATAGCTTAGCCTATGGCGAGCCTTGTTGCTCCCACCAATTCCCTGTGCCGTGGTGCCTGTAGTGTTGCAAGTCAGAGCCCAGAAGTCAGGATCTCTTGTTACATGCCTCTATCCCTATTGACTTGGATTGGGTGCAAAGTCGTCAAGTTAAAAGAAGCTACCTTATAGAGCCAAAGGTGATAGCCCCTCTTGTCTGAAGTCCTTCCTTCGGCAGACTGGGCACTGAGGACCTTTAGTGTACCCCCTCCATAGCCGAGGGACACTTAGATACTTTTATATTAGAATTGAATTGATATGGACACCCGCTTGAAATAGACTATCACAAGGGTAGGGTTGAATGTATATAGTGTTGCTCTTGTTGCCTGGAGTATTTCTAGCTGACCTAAATATTGTACAAATGTTTTAACCCCACCCACTTTAGCCATTTACAGTGTACAATTCTTTATTAAATGCCGATGTAATCTAAACTGGTAGGAAACCCATTTTTGCATTACCAAACTGTAGTTTCTATATGCTTAAAAGTGCTTTTTTGTTTTACTAACCACTGGAGTGTTGATTTACTGGTTGCCTGTGTTAGTATATTTGTGGTACCAGTGTAGAGCTCTGTTCCTTGGCAGTCTTTGCTCTTGTTAACAGTACTTGACACCAATACATTAGCCTCCTGGGTCCAAGCCCAACTGCTCAGCTATTCTACCATTGAGAGTTTGGACAAAGACCTCAGTGTAAAACTGGTTGTACGTTTAGGTTGGATTCTCACAACCCCTCAGCAGAGAGGGGAGTGGAAAAAACTCTGAACATATAGTGAGCTTTTGAGGCACATGGGAATGGATTCCTGGCTTGGCCCAGGTCAATAAGGTCACAGGGAAGAAGAGCATGTTTGAGAGGCTTCTCAGTAGAGGTCCCAACAATTCTCTTGCAACCCATGCGCTTACCTTGCCCAGCCTCTTGCCCGCCTATTCCATTAGCTCGTATCAAGGACGTTCTTGCCTCAAGAGGTTACTTACAGGATGTACGACATGAAGTGCTTGGTGTTCCAAAAAGCTGCAGCCCTATTAATCTCAGGCTAATGTGCCTCTTTAGCCCCTTCCAATGCGGTCTGCGTTTATCTCGTCTTCCCCCTCCACCTCCTGGTAATTAATCCTTTATGAAGCACTTAATGCCAGAGACCAGTCTCTAAGCGGAGGACCGGATTCGAGCCTGCATTGCTCTGCATGGCCTCATTTCCAAGACAATCCTCTGGGGCCTGGTACCCCCTGGGTTCCCTCCATCTCACATAAGTATCCAGGGATAAGTGTGATGTAGATAGATTTAAATACCACTCCCCCCACCCCCCACCAACCCTCACGGCCAGCTGCTTTTTCAACCTGTAGCAATAGCGGCACTAGACCCCATGCTCACCTTCACTTGACTGCGCCTTGGCTGCAAGCTGCGCGTTATAGATGTTGGCATGATTCCCTGTTGCCCTGCCCATCTCACCTGTAGGCCACCGACCATTTCGCTCTCTACTCTGTGCAGTACGAGGGCATTGGCGGCTTGGGCCAACCCCGGTGTGTATTCAGACCGATATCAGTGGTGGCACGACCGGATAGAGCAAGTCGCATAACGGGTAGCGATGCCTTGCGGGTCATTGCACTCGCCCCTTTATGCCAGGCAGCACTGGAACAGAAAGTGAATGAGGGGCGGCGGGGGGAGGGGTGGAGATCAAGCCAGGCTTTACCAGTGGCCACTTCCGCTCCCTTCACCTTACAAACCAGCAGACAAAGAATTCTGGCTGTAATCGAAGACCCTAGATATTTTAGCAGTAACAAGTAGTTGTGCTTGGAAGAGTGCTGACTGATGGAGGAGAGAAAGAGCACTCCTTTCACAACAGCAACACAATCAAACCCTCCAACTCCAATAACGTCCCGTTTGAGTTTGCTAATAGAGCGCACGGTTTGGCTACTGAACCAAGACACAAGTTCGGTCACTGTTCAATTTCAAACTAAACAGAAAGAGTCAAATGCACAAGGTGGAAATGAAGTTTGGCTTGTCCACCACGCCTTGCATTTCAAGTGGTAACAAGAGTGAGGTGGAGGCATGGGCAAATGTAGAACACTTCTTCCATGTATCAGAAAGGCTTAAAATCATTTTTTATACGCCTCACTGCATACTTACTAAGAGTCTGGGAAAAGAACATGTCTACATCAATTTAGATTTACTGTGTTACCTCTGCAATATAATGTATGCTAAATTCTGGAGGAAAATTCTGAATATGCCAAATGCTGAAGAAAAAAAAACCCTCCCCGCAGAAACCCATGTTCTTACTATAACTAATTAAATTGGGCCCTGACGGCAGCCATATTTACAAGAGCAATGGGTGCCCCTTACCTTGCACCGTTCCCCAGGGATATTGCCGTGCCTTCATCATTTTATTACCGATTTTCAATTCCTCCGTGCTACCGACGACTGCAAACGGCAAATGAGCCTAGAATGAAGGGAAACAAATAGACACGATTGTCATTTAAACACATGCCATACAGAAACGGAAAATGGCCGTGCAGGTAATTTTCTAGCAACCTCTCCAGGTCCACCTGCTCAGCGTTCTTCCCCTCACTGTGGGAACTGTAGTGTGGGGTGTGCGAGTGAGAACTGGATGTGTCCATTCAATCAAACCGCTGGGTCAATATTTAATAGATCTCTGCCATTCCAGATCCCAAATTAGCACGAATGCTTTTAAAAAAATCCTTGGGCTTTCAGACTAAAATCTATAGTTGTGGAATATGACGGATTCCACCGTGCAAAGTGGGCTAATACGAAGGAGGCCGTTTGTGAGAATTAAAGTTCTGGCACGAGAAACAAAAACTTGATTTTATTTGATCTACTCTACCTTATAACTGTGCACATTCTAGATCTGCGGTTAATCACACATTTGAATGCCATACATCGCCATATTTTTGCATTTAAAAGTTGACTGTCCAAAACAACTTTACTAGAAGGTAAAATTAAACATTCTGTTTCATGCACATCATTTTCAATTTCAGCAAGGATTCAGAACAAATTCTCCACATTAACAACACATCCTTGAGCAGGTTGGAAACTGGCACACCAGGGGGCTACACACACTTTTTTTCCCCAGGGAACGTCTCTGTGCAGCTATGGGACCGGGTTAATAAAACAGGTCATTGTGGCTACTCGCTGCTCCCATATACACGTGGGCCAGTCTAAGCTGCACCCGTTGCAGACTCGTTAAATATGCTTTCGAAAATAAAATCAATGCAAGTCTCAAGGTAGTTTATGGGCACTAGAGACTGCAGGAGTGCGCTCCCACGGGCTGCACGTGGCCGAGGTGTGAAAAACTACCAGCGAAGCTACTCGCTAGGGCATCCCACTTTTTAAAGTCTGTGCCTGCTTTGTATAGCCTTGCTGTCTGGTGGAAAGAGAAAGGGCCCAATTAAGAGTGATAAACAAAGATGACATGAGCCTCCCTCGAGCGTCAAACAAGTGCAGGCCTCAATGAGTCCTCCGTTCGCCTACTGAACCGGACCGTTGCTATGGCTACCGTGGTGCCGCAGCCCCTTCGAACTCAGGGCTCCTGGGCAGGGTAATGGGAAAGCGTTTGGTCTCCAGGCCACAAAATGCACCGTGCATTCGTGGGCACCTTGTTCTGGCTTTAGTCTTTTTACTAAATGATCCACTTGCTGCCGCTTATTTATGGGACTTCTGTTGCAAATCAAAGGCGGCAACAACAACAAAAAACCTGTTCGATTTTGCCTCTCGATTTCTGTAATAAAAGTACATTTGCAGTGCAGTAACACTGAGGCAACAGGTCACCAGTCACTAGCGACTATGGCAATACATCCGCAATTTGTAAAGCAAACCAGACATACCCTTTGGAAACTGTCTGACGTGGGGAAGGAAGCTCAGTGCTGGCAGCGGTAGATCTTAACCAGATAGTAGTGCAGGAATTGACATCACCGCATGTGTGTCCACAGCGGAGAAGGTGACGCTAGGCCCTGGACTTCTGGGATTGCAGACACGCAGACGTCCACGTCCTTCGTTATGTTTTCTTATGTGGGAGCTCTATAGCACTTGCTGCTATTGGTATGGCATTGAAGCGCTGTGAGGATAAACACCCTTAGGAAGACCGTAGTCTGCGTTGAAATGAAAGAAGCGTTAAAATGCATGTGTGCATTTGTTGCCAGACAGAAGGTAGGTAGAGAATGGCTAGCTCTCCAGCAGCAGCCCACATTACAACAGTGTGAGGAACGGCTGCTGTGTTCAGCTGGACTGAACTCTGCATGGGACTCTGCTGTATTCCATGGGTCGTAGTGCTAAATGCAAGTGCAGCAAAATAGGTCTGTGGTGAGATTCAAAGTAACAAACCCAAATTTGGAACTCTCCGGGAAGCAAAATGCAAGTGTGACAAAATGCAACTATGGCGGGAATCAAAGTAGCAAACCTAAACTGGGAACACTCGAGAGACAGAATGAGAGTGTGGCAAAATACAGCAGTGGTGAGACCAAGATAGCAAACTTACATTAAGAACACACTGGCGAGTGAAATGCAAGTGTGGCAAAATACAACAGTGGTGAGATTCACAGCGAGGTGTCCCTTACCTGAATGTAGCGGTTGTTCGGAGCATCACATCTAGTGGGGCTGTGCCGCCTGACAAACAGGCAAACAGGGAGGGAAATCTCTCTCAACCTCTGACCTTTGCCTAACTACCTAGGAGCAGTGATTAAGAAATGGAGTACGAAGGGAAAGGAAAAAGACATGGTTGGAGTATTGAGCCTGTTGAATCATTTGTACCATGTGTTTGTACCATGTGCTGCCCTACTATAAGGCGAAAATAGAAAGCTATCGGAACATGGTTCTGGAGAGTAAGGGGAAAATGATACATTCTTGGCCTATTGATGGGAACCTATGATACATGGATATTGGAGAACCTGCATACCTTTTTATCTACAAAGCACAAGGGCTCGAAGTTAGAGAAACGGTTAAACACCTTGAATTTAAGAGGATGTATGAAAAAGGTGGAGAGGGCCATAATGTTGAAATTGTGGGGGAGGGGGTGTAGGGCTGAAAAAGGAGGGTGTGGGATTTCCTTATGCCCCGCCCCCATATCAGAGCTATACTTTAATACCCTGTGTTCGTACCACCATTTCCCCTAGGGCTGCTCGAGTGGTTGCAAGACGGACACAGGTAACGCCTCCATCTGTTACAATTTCTAAGAATTGTGATTTTGAGGAGAATGGAAGGAGAACTCCTTCAATGGTTAGGGCTACAGAGAGTTTGAAAACAGCTGGAAGGAGATAACGTCCCTGACTGCTAGGTTAGCAGATCGATTAAGTGTGATTAAGTGTGGAGGAGCGAGAAAGAGTGAGGCGGTAGTCCTAAAAGCGAAGGAAGAATTGAAAATGAGAGAAAAAGAAGAGGTTCAGCCTCTTTCTGCTAGGATAGTGGATAGGCTGCGAAGAGTGGTAGACAGGCAAGAACAGGAAAAATGAAGGAAGCTCTACAGCCAAATGGAGGAAGAGGTAGTACTATGGTGGCAAAGAAATGAAGAGCTGGAGGCAGTGAGAAGGCATGCAAGGGATGTAGAAGGAAGGTGGAGGCATGGGAAGGTTCTTGTTTGATTGTACAACTCTTTTATAAGAATGGTTGAGGTGGAAATGGAGAACAGGGATGCTGCCCCAGGTACATGGACTGAGCATGACGGACGGGAGACAGCGCCTTATGGTAGATGGAGAAGAATGGGATGTCGAGCAGGGTGTAGTCAACCTATCTGCCGCTCCAGTAGCAGCAATAGGAAGCACACCACAAATCCATAGGATGTACCAGGGTACTCGCATGGCTATATTAAGTAGATGAGGAGAGATGGGGAAGTGCCATAAAAAAGAGGTACATTTCCATTGCTCCAAAAGTGTCTGGGAAGGGTGTTTTATGTCCCATGATCATACATGGACTTGAGTAACTTGATGAAGACACTCGCTTCGCTCACTACATTGGCAGGGAAGTGAATTTATGCATTAGAGAAGAACAAGTTACTTGCCCCTGGTAACGTTCTTTCGACTGGATGTTTCTCCCATGTATTCCTCATCTTTGATATTCAATATCCAGCTTCAGAAATAAGAAATTCGGTAGAGGGCACTGTGTGTTGACTCGATGTCCCCCAAGGGCCTCCGTCAAGGATGTTGTAATCAAAGGCACATATAGCACGCGCAGTGCACTTTGGCTTCAGTTGTGGTTTTTCATGTCATTCTCAAGTATAACTACCCACATCAACACAGCTTTGACCGGACTAGGCTCTGAAGGAGCAAAAACTAACAGCATGGGAAATTCTACTGAGGGGTAGGCTGGGACGGTGATGTGGAATACGAGTGAGGAACATCAAGTCGGAAGAACGTTTCCAGGGGTAAGTAACTTGTTCTTCGAATGGATAGTGTCCTCCCACGCATTCCTCATCTTTCATAGACTCCCAAAGCAGTGTTCGTTTTGGTGGAGGGAGTAAGAATGTAGTCATCAATGTCCTCCCATTATGTTAATGGGAGGTCAGTTTTTCCAAAGCTGGCGTTCTGGTTTAGGGTAGACTGAAGGTAGCAATGCTTAGTGAAAGTGTGTATTGTGGACCACGTAGCTGCCTCACAAATGTTAATAGGAACAACTCTTTGCAAAGCAGTGGAAGTAGCCATGTCCCAAGTGGAATGGGCCCACAAGCCTTCTGGAAGATCCAGGCCAACCAGCCTGTAGCATTCTGAAAGCGCTACAAAAATCCATCTGGATAAGATTGGCTTTGTCACAGCTTGACCCAGTTTATGACCTGAATAACCTATGAATATTTGGTCATCCAGACGAAGTTTCAACAACCTTGAAATGTAGAAGCTCAGAGCCCTATGTGGATCGAGCCTGTGCAACCTCTACCCCGCCTTGCCAGGATGAGGCGGAGGATAGAAGGCGGGTAACACCATCTTTAATCCTAAATCTAAGTATGAGATGACCTTGGGTAGAAATGAAGGCTTAACCCTCAGGATGACCTTGTCCTTGTGAAACACAGTAAATGGTGGTTTAGAGGATAGTGCCGGCCACTCACTCTACAGACTGAAGTTAGTGCTACCAACAAGATTGTCTAGAAAGTTAGTAACCTTAAGGGACATGAACAGAGGTTGAAAAAGGTGCACAAAACAAACTTTAACACCAGATTGTGGTCCCAAACGGGAACCTGAAAGGAGGATGTAGGGAACATATTAATGAGTTCCTTCAGAAATGGTATCACCAAAGGTATCTTAGAATATAAAGTTTCCTCAGACGAGCGCTTGAAGATGGATAGCACTGCCAAGTTACCTTTAAGGGTCCCAACCTGGAGCCGCAAATTGGCTAGGAACAGTAGAAAGGGCGACACCTTTGGTGTTTTTGCATAGCAAAGGGTCTACATTCTTGTCTCTGCACCAGCTGCATAATTTGTTCCAACGGCAGGGGTACAAAGATCTCCATTATATCATCCAGGAGGTCCCAATCCATGTACCTCAGACTCTCAGAAACCATATGTGAAGACTGTTTCTCTTGACCTTTGAATGGAGAACCCAACCCTCCTCTCTTGAGAGACGGTCCTCTCTTCGTGGAAGACGTATTGTAGGGCAGATGGGCATTTCCAGAAGATCTGGGTACTACATCCTCCTGGCCCAATCTGGGGCAATTAGGATCATGCGTTTCCCCGAACTTTTTTCAACCTCCTGATCATGTGCGGAATGATGGGGACTAAAGGAAACGCGTATAGGAATGGAAACTCCGATTCCGATTCCAACGTGTCTCCTAGAGCTCCTCCTGTCCACTTGAGGGGTTACCCAAAGGGTGAAAATCTCACGAAGGACTTCCTGAGCTAGTTCCCACTCGTGGGAGACTATGTTCTGCCTGCTTGGAGCGTCCGCCGCCATGTTCTCCTCTCCGGCTGAACGGCCGACAGGGAGATTCCTTTTTGAATTGCCCAGTACCAGATCTGCATGGTCTCTGCACAGTGGTAGTGACCCTACACCACCTCTCTTGTTGAGATAGTACATGGCCACTGCATTGCCCGTCAATATCAGGACATTCTTTCACCAAACTTTCAGCGCAAGTCTGATTGCTCTCAGCTCCAAAAGACTGATGTGTAGTCTGGACTCTGATGGAGACCAACGACCGCCAATTGTCAGTGAGTCAAGCGTCCATCACTACTGTCAACTCTGGCCATGGTTGCCAAAAACATTCTCCCTTCAGAGGAGATCCTGTGCGACTCTGCTTGGAAACTGAAGTAGGTATGACATGTTGCCCAAGAATTGAGACCATTGTGTCCTGAGAGCCCACTGAAGGGATCTCATTCTCAGGCAAGCCTCTGGCACCAGAACTATGCAGGATACCATGAGGCAGAGCAACCTCAAAATGTTGAAGGCTGGGAAACGCGGGGTGCTCTGAAACTTGGAGACCATCTGCAGAATGAAAAAAAAGTAGGTCAGGCGCGCACCCTTGTTCCCAGTCAAAAATTCTTAATGCAAATAGTAACTGGGTTAAATCCCAGCAACATGCAGTTCTAACAGGGTTGAATCCCATGAGACAGTAATAACAGGGTTGAATCCCATGTGTTGCAGTTCCAATTCTGTTGATTTTCTCCTCCTAGTACTTTCCTGTCTCAAACATTATTCAGGGAGGCTGTAACCTTTTCAGGTGCTGCTAATTAGTTTGATTTCAGCCTCAAAGGATTCTGGTACATGTAGTGATAACAAAGTTCAGTCATTTCAGGTGGCCAGGAACCAACACCCCTCCAAAACACAGTTCTTACCCAAAATTGGGGGAGGGGAGAGTACCAGCATTGTGGTCCTCCAAAGTGGGGCATGGTAACCTATACTTGCATCTGGGATTCAACCCTGTTATTTTTTTTTTAACATTGTTGGGATTTACCCCTGTTATTACTTGCATCAGGATTAAAATGACTGGGAACTAGAGTGCGCGCCTGACCACCTTTTTCTACCATCTGCAGAATGTCTTGAGCCCTCACCTCCCAAGGATGTATCCAGTACAGCCCCAATGAACTGGAGCTTTAGAGACAGTGTCATATGGAACTTATTGTAATTGAGGGAGAAGCTCAGTCTGTGAAGCGAGTGGCAGGTGACGTTGAGATGATCCAGGACTTGTTCGGGAGAACGCGCCCTGATCAGCCAATTGTCCAGGTAGGGGTACACGTGAATCCCCCCTCTCCTGAGACTTGCTGCCACCACCATCATCCGTTTGGTGAAAACCCTTGGGCGGAGGTGAGCCTGAATGGCAGAACTAGAAACTAATAATGAGAACCGCCAACGGTGAACCTCAGGTACGTTCTGTGCTCGAGATAGATTGGCATATGAAAATAAGCATCCTGAAAGTCCCATGACACATCCAATCCTGGAGTTGGAGGGCCTGAAGGATTGGAGAAAGTGTGACTATCTTGAACTTATCCTTAATGAGGAACTTGCTCAAGTATCGTCCTCCGTCCTTCTTGAGGATTAGGAAATATTGAGTGTAACATCCTTTGTTCCTCTCTGTTACAAGTACCAGCTCTAAAGCACCTTTCTCTAACGGGGTCAAAATCTCCTGCACAAGGAGCCGATTCAGAACTTTCCAAGAATGGCTCCCCGATGGACGGTCCGAGGTCTTTGAATGAAGGGCAGGCAGTAACCTTGGACAATGGTTTCTAATGCCCAAGCATTAGAAGTAATGTCTCGCCATTCTTTCAGATGCTCAGACAGTCTGCCTCCCACTGGGGTGTTGTGACTCAAGTCCTCAGAGAGGTTTTGAGGTGGCTGAAGCAGTGGCTGTTGGTAAAGATGCCCCTGCTGGAGCAGACTTTGCACCTCTCCCTGGTCCATCATGAGGGAATCTTCTTTGGCCTCTTTGAGCAGCCATTCCTCTCGCTCTTCCAACTGAGGATTAGTAGCGAAAGGATCTACCCCCTCCAAGACAGTCCACTGGGGTGAAAAGGCTGAGGCTGCCCAATAGCACCACCCAAAGATCTGCAGCTTCTCAGGGCTTTCGTCAGCCTTGCTGCCGAAAAGGTGAGACCCAGCAGAATTCAAACCCAGCAATAGAGACTCTCGCATGACTTCCTTTCCATCCTTAACAATGGCCAAGAAACCATCTCTCCCCCCTGCCCCCAATTCGGGAATACGCTCAGCCGCCATAGAAATGCAGTCCAATAGAGTGTATGAAAACTTTACCAGGGCACATGTGCCGTTGGCCGATTTAAGAGCCATGTTCTCAGCGGAAAATACCTTTGACCAGGCATCTACACTTTTATCATGCCTATCTGCTGGGATGGTTTTACAGGCTGCCTGTTTCAATGTAGCAATTGCCGCCTGCACACAAGACTTTCTGGGGTAGGGTATTAGTAAGTAGCTGGAGTCACTACTTGATGGATGGTATTTTCTTGTCACGTTCTTATTTTCTGCCGGACTTCACTCTGGTGCTTCCCAATTGGCACTTTTCTAGATTGGTTGTCCGCACTGGGTGCACACTGTGCAGATAGTGGAATGTCATTAGGTCATCTAGAATCTTATGTGTCATCAAGGTTCTGAATCCTACAGTTGTGGTCTTCCGGAAGGGAGAGCTTACTGACTGGATGTGCATTTCCTAGCTCCGGTCTTATTCATCTAAGCTTACCCTGTAACTAAAAAGAAAGCTTACTACTTTTATACTAATCAGCCTCCTGCATTGTAGTGAAATAACTTTGTGATAAATGTACAAGTAACGCCAGTACATTTAGCTTATTAACTAGTTTAATAGGAGGAGCCCCCGAAACGGGCTTTCTCATTCAAGCCACATCTTCGTGTATGATTCCATCAACATTCTGGAATCATACACGAAGACGTAACTATGGTAACACTTAACATTCTTACATCTCCCTTTCTAAACAATCAAACTACCAATTGTAATCAACAAAAATTATCTGTCAAAGTTAACTAAACACTAAACAATATATTTTAAACATCACACTGTATATTAATAACCAAGAAAAAGGATACAGTTTCTTCCATGTTTTTCCTTTCTCACGTATCAACCCGTCTTGAAACTGTCACTAAGTTGAACTCTTCAATAATATACATAGTCTTGTTTGTAATTCCATACTCTTTTTCTACATTTAGATCCAGACTGAACACTGTCATTTTTCTCTTCAATAGAACCTTCCTGCGCTTCCATCTCTTGCAACTTTCCTTTTTCTGCAGCAAGACCATCTTCTTCATATCTCATCACTTCCTTCTCCTTTGCCACCACAATATCATCACATGACCATTTCTTGCCATCTTCCAATATCACAGACTTTCTTGAGCACTCCATAACTTTCTGTGGAGCACGAAACTTAGGTTCTCCTTTCATCACACGTGTTGGTTCCCTCACTCTAACCATATCACCTTTCTTGACTTTACTCTCTTGAACGTTTCTCTGCTTGTCATAATAACTTTTATATTTCTCTTGTTTCCTTCTTACTTTGACAACAATGTCATCCATGTTAATTTTTTTACTCTCATTGCTCATCATCCAGGCTGGCCTCAACCTATTGGTGAACAGTCTCCCTCTCATTAAAGTAAATGGCACCTCCTCGGTAATTGAATGTGGTGTGACCTTATATGTTGTGAGAGCTTCCTTAAGTGTCTCCTTCCATGGTAACCCATTTGCCAACGCTAACTGCAATATACCTTTAATGAAACGATTCATTCTTTCTACCAGCCCATTACCCATTGGGTGGTATAACGCTGTAGTATTGTGTTTGATAGATCTGTCCCTTAAAAATCCTTGAACCTCTGACGACATAAACTGGGCTCCATTATCTGACACAATTTCTTGCGGGTCTCCTCTACTGAAAATCTCATCCAAAAATTTCACTACTTTAACAGCAGATACTGACTCCTCTGCTATGCCACATTCCACCCACTTGGATGTATAATCAACCAATACCATTAGATAGATCTTCTGACACTCCAAAGATTCATATGGACCAGCTATATCAATAGCCAATTTAGTCCAAACAGTAACAGGAATGTCCACAGGTTGTAATGGAGTCACTCGTACAGATTTGCTTTTGTCGCTTACAGAGCAAGCAGTACAATTTTTTACCAAGGCTTCCATATCACTCCACATGTTGGGCCACCAATAAGCCTCTCGTACTCTTCTTTTCGTCAACATTCTACCCACATGGCCCTCATGCGCAATGTCCATGATCCTTTTTCTTAAAACTGTCGGTGGTATTATACGATCTCCTCTATATACACATACCTCATCACTGGACAATTCATCCTTAAATCTTTCCCAGTGACTCAGCTTATCATCAGTTTCTCTCCAACCAGCTTCAATAGCCTTTCTTAACATCTCTTGTTCAATATCATTGTCCATTGCTTCCATCCAATCTTTTTTTGAAAAGCTAGGATGCACCTGAGCTACAATACAATCCATGCTCTGTTCTTCTCTGAACACTTGTTCATCTTCGACGTTATCTACATCATCCTCACATGGCAATCTAGAGAAACAGTCCGCAACCACATTACTCTTTCCCGGAGTGTACTTTATGGTCACATTGAATTGCATAATAATCAAAGTCCATCTTCTTATGCGTGGAGACATCATGTGGGAATTTTTTGCGTTCAATACATGAACAAGAGGCTTATGATCTGTTCTTACATCTACAGGAATTCCCCAAATAAGACTCTTAAAATGTTCCAATATCCACTTTACTCCAAGTGCTTCTTTTTCTATTGTCGAATAACCTTTCTCAGCACCTCTTAATGTCCTTGATGCAAACGCTATGGGAACCACTTCTCCATTTTGAACTTGTTCCAACATACCACCTAACCCCACATTGCTTGCATCCACTGCTATTCTTGTTCTGGCACTCGAGTCAAACAATTTCAAAGCTGGTGCTTTATTAATCATAGTCTTTATCTTTTCAAACTCCTTTTTACATTCTTCTGACCAAACATATTTCATTCCTTTGCACATTAACTTCCGCATGTTTTCAGTGTTATCAGAGTAGTGGTCAATAAATTTGGAATAATATTCTGTGAGACCCAAAAAACTCCTCAACTGGTCTTTATTTGGTTCTGCAATTTTAAGAATGGTGTCCACCAAAGATTTTTTAGGCATGATGCCCTTATCACTTATTCGATGACCCAAATATGTCACTTCATTTTGTTTTATCTTACACTTTTCAATCTTGAGTGTCATACCCTTCTGCTGTAACACTTGCAGCACAGCTAACAATTTTGCATCATGCTCCTCTTGAGAATTTCCTGACACCAAAATATCGTCCTGGAAATAATACACTCCTTGTAGACCTTCAAAAAGATGATGCATTAACCTCTGGAACACTGCAGCAGCCGAAGCTAACCCAAACGGCATTCTCTTGTACCTAAAAGCTCCCAACGGCGTCACAAAAGATGTCAAATGTCTCGATCCTTCCTCAAGTACCACCTGATGGTAGGCCGACGACAAATCCAAAGTCGTGAAAAATTTCGCTGGACTCATGGTGGATAACATTTCTCCAATATTCGGTAAAGGATGTCGATCAATCCATATGTTTGCATTTAAATCTCTTAAATCAACACACATTCTGATGGATCCATCTGTTTTTCTAACCAATACAATAGGCGATAACCACTCCGAACTTTCAATTGGTTCAATGACGTCTTGTTTGCATAGTTTCTCTAACTCAGCCTTTAATGCGTCTCTGGTGCCGATGGGTATACTTCTCACTTTATGTACAACTGGTGTCACACCTCGTTTGAGAATAATGCGATGCTCAAATCCTTTAAGCAACCCAATCTTGTCATTAAAGACATTTGGAAACGTTTTTTCCAAACTCTCTGCATTGTCACACACCTTTTCAGAAATGCACAGGATGGGTACACTTTCTCCTGGATGAATTTTGATATTCAATGCAGCTTGCTCCAACCATCCTACTATTGAAAAGCCATCCTCCGCCACATACAATCTGCAGTATGTCTTGCGTCCTTCAAATTTCAATTTCACCCAAACACAACCTATAATATTGATAGGTGTCTTTCCATAACCTGTTGCTCTGGTGTTTGTCATCTGTAAATCTTCCATCTTCTTCTTCAAAACATTTACATACGTCTGTACATCAACCATAGTATAAGGGGAACCTGTATCCACCATCACTTGTAACGTTACACCATCAATATCCATAGGAACCCAAGATCCTACTCCACCATCTCTTGGTGTAACAGTAAGTATCTGGACTCTATCCTCTGCCCGATCTGTTATTGCTACCAAATTACTGGAAGCAGCACTCTCCTCGACTGCTCTCACGCCCATGGTAGTTACACCTCTGCTTCTAAAAAATCGACCAGTATTCCTACCAAATCTGCCATTAAATCTGCTTCTTCCTCTGTTGGTGCGACACATCTTTCCAAAATGTCCAGTATGCCCACACCTAAAACACTCTGCAGAGAACGCTGGACACTCCTTTTCCATATTTTCATGTTTGCTCCATCCACAATATGTACACCTATTATTTTGCTTGAATGCACCTCCTCCATCTTGTCTGTAAACACCAGATGCCTCTGACCTGACCATTCTCTTGACCATGGCAACCAGTTTTTCTTCTTGATTGTTTAGCTGATCATCATCTATCCCTTGGACTGACTTAATTCCCGTGAATTCTGGTTTACTTTGAACCTCTCTCATACATTTTTCACCCATTTCCATCGACCTGGCTATCTCCACCGTCTTCTCTAATGTGGGATTTTTCGCCTGCCATAGTCGTTGCTGAATACGCGGGTCAGCCACATGCAACACTATCTGATCCCTCAAATATTCATCCGTGACTCCAGTGAAGGCACATGTGGCCATTAGTCCTCTCAATGCAGCTACATATGAATCAATGCTTTCTTCTTTGCCCTGTTTTCTTGTGAAAAATCTGTATCTTTCCAAAACAATGTTGGACTTATTACCAAAATGTTTGTTCAATTTAGCAACTGCTATATCGTACTTTCTTGACCCACTTGACGCTTCACCCCATGTTTCTTCATCTTGTTCTAGATCAGGTAACGACCTAAATATCCTCAAAGCTTCTGTACCAATACAGTGTAACAACGTTGCTTCCTTCTGATCATCATTGAATTTTGCCCCACCAATCGCTCTCAAATACACATGAAAGTTGTCCTGCCACTGCTCCCAGGGGCATGTTGGATTTCCAGGAGCCGACAAGAATTAAATAGGAGCAGCCGTGTTTTGCATGGCTAAAGCTTGATGATGAATAGTCTGTAATGTCCTACTCATAGGTAGTACCTTCTGAAGTTCATCAGTATACTTCTTATTTTATTTCCGAACTTCCTGTTTTACAGCAAAAAAACGAACTCAAATCATTAACGCCGTGCACACTGTGAGCGTTGTGTTATTCTCCGTTAATTTATCTTCTTTGATACCTTGTAACTGTATCAGCACAGCTGATCGCTGAAATCGCGATCATACGGAAATTTTTTTTTTTGTGTGTCCAAAATGGCCGCACGCAACTCACGCACGAGGGTCCTTTACTCTAACTTCCAGCGGCAGTTGATCCACCCTCTCGCGCTGCCCTCGTTTTCCCTTGTAAGATGATAATCTACTTCCTTGATGAATTATCACTTATCCATAATGCAGCTCACCCCTTCTTTGCCACCAATGTATCCTCCGGCACCGCAGCTCACTCTCAAACGACTCTCACGCCATATACTTTCACTTCCTCTCTTTCTCCTGTCCGGGGGGCTCCCTCCACTGATCAGCATCCTCCTCGCCAATTGTAGTGAAATAACTTTGTGATAAATGTACAAGTAACACCAGTACATTTAGCTTATTAACTAGTTTAATAGGAGGAGCCCCCGAAACGGGCTTTCTCATTCAAGCCACATCTTCGTGTATGATTCCATCAACATTCTGGAATCATACACGAAGACGTAACTATGGTAACACTTAACATTCTTACATGCATCTTACCGGTTTCTCCAGTGCCATGAATACTACAAATGGCGGCGAGGATGGGACCAGGAGGCGTTTTGTTGGTCCCAGATGAACTATGATGAAGCCTGCTGATCCCAATTTATAAAGGACCCACTGGAGTCTGCTGCTGGTCCCATAAATATATATATTTAAATGCTGGAGAGAAGTCTGCCATCAGAATCAGCAGACCTTCTTTTCAGCAGAGATCCATGATGAGCCCAGCAGTAATAACGATATGAAGATGCTGATGCCAGAGATCCATGATGAGCCCAGCAGTAATAACAATATGATGAAGATGCTGATGCCAGAGATCCATGATGAGCCCAGCAATAATAAGGCCTGTATGCCAGCTGTCATGAAGGGGTTACAGTAAATCATCAGTTCTGTGCAAGGTAGAAGTCCTGTCATTATTTGGCTGGTAGCCAAACCATGGCAACATGCTGGAGAATATGACGACTACCAATATTAAGGTACTGTACATGTTTAGCAGGTGCTGCATCGTGGTATAAGCCCTATAATGTTTAAGCGCAGGCTGCTAGAAGACTGTGTGATGCCCAGTGTACACACATTCCAGCAGTTTAGCAGTCTATTTAAAACTGCTAATGTATTATATCCTTTACAATAAGCGCTGCAGCGCTTTGTTGATGGTGCGTGGGAGCGCGGTATTATGGCTGTCTAAATTCTATTTCCAATGGTGGACACCATCCTCACTGTGTTGATTTAAAGGTGCCGGTGATCCGCACGGTATGTGCTGTGATGGCTGTGACTGGCGCGCTATAACGGTGCGAGCGCTATGAGGCTGTTCAAAGGTTATATTACGGAGCTCTGTGGAGCCCGATTATCACAGTCAAAATGATGACGTAGTAAAATTCTGCTAGAATATGGCAGAGCTATGGAATGCCTGTATTCATGAGCGTTCCTTTTCCATTTGCTGAATACGGTGTTCTTCTTGGTGTACGGATCCAGGAGTTAGAAGAATGGACAGTGAAGCATCATACGGGGTGATGACACATGCAGAAGAAGCAATAGAAATGGCAATGTTCCTTCTGTGGGATTTCACCTGCATCTGCGGGGAAGAGATGTGCATTAGTAAGCAGTGCGTTATTGTGGATTGTGCTGGCGTTTCTAATCTTTCACCACGAATCATCACAGACCATTTGAAGTGCTGTTTCCTCTCCATGAAGAATTCGGTGCAGCTTTAAAAATAATGCTAAGGCAATATCGTAACGGATCGTGGGGGGCACCAGAAATGCTTCCGGTTCTGTTTTGGAGAAACCCGAGAGGTACGGTTTTATTTTTCTCATAAATCTGCAGCCGGAAATGGATAATACTACACAGGGAGGGCATCGGCAACACTTCCGTGTGGTTTTTAATATGGAAGTATTTTGCGTGCAATTTTTTGACTTTTTCATTAATTTGAAAGTGATGCGATTGTTAAACTGTTTTTAATGTTATACGCAGTTAATGTTCTATTAGTAATTCATACACTGTTATATACAGCCAATAATCTTCATGCAATTCATGGACTCGCATAAATATGCACATATTTCTATTTTTATTTATAAATATGCACATGATACAATGAAATTTATATATTATTTTCGGTTTGAGCAGTGTGAGTGCTGCAATGTTCGTTGTTTTGGTTATGTTGTTTTTGGGATAGTATGATGTTGAGTGTTTGGTGTTCCTTGGCTGGTACGGTGCACTTGATGTTTGAGTGAGGGTGCATGCATGGTATAATACTCACCAAGCAATACCAAATAAACAACAAGAAAAAAAAATATATATATATAATACATTACTCACCGTAATCATATTTCTGATGCTTGTATCTGCTTAGATTCACATGCTGTGCATAGGCCGACATCTAGTGGAAGCTGGGGAGTATTACAGTTTGTTTTTCGAAACTCAAAAATTGGGCATCGACACAGGCCGTGCCAGTAATACTATCCCTAGTGTGACGTCCACTGTACCCATGATCCCTCACGTGTCTAGGACCCTCAGATTGTATTTTTCCTGACATGAGGTAGCATGAGGAGTAGCGCGAATACAGATGATCCAAGCAGATAGAAGATAGATAAGATAAGACTACAAGCATCCATGCACCTTCTCTCAGAGGGGAGGAAGGGTGGGTCGCATGTGAATCTAAGCAGATACAAGCATCAGAAATACGATCACGGTGAGTAATGTATCCCTTCTGAGGCTTGTTGAATCTGCTTAGATCACATGCTGTGCATAGATTAGCGAGCAGTGTTAGAAGGAGGTGGGATTTGAGAAGGGTCATGAGCAAATAAATGTCTTACAACCGCTTGTCCCACTTGAGTATCTGTTTTGGAATGGGTGTCAATGCAGTAGTGCTGAGTAAAAGTGTAGATAGAGCTCCAAGTAGCTGCTTTGCAAATGGTGTCAAGGGGAACATTTGCAATGAAAGCCAGAGTGGCCCCAATGCCTCTTGTCGAGTGGGCTCTGGGCGTAAAAGGCAAAGTTTTGTCAGAAAGAGAGTAACACAACTGGATACAGTTGACAATCCACTTGGAGATGGCACCCTTAGAGACGCGATCTGCCTCTTTGCCTGTGGCTACGGAGACAAACAGTTGATCTGTCTTTCTAAGCAGTCTGGTCTTGTTTACGTAGTAAAGGACCGCCCTACGCACATCTAGGGTGTGTAGTTTAACCTCAGCCGAGCTTTGTGGGTTTTGAAAGAAAGCCGGAAGCTCGATGGACTGGTTTACATGGAATTTTGAAATAAACTTCGGTGAGAACCTAGGGTGTGTCCATAAAACCAGCTTATCCTTATGAATAGTAAAGAAAGGATCCTGCACTGACAGAGCCTGAATTTCGCTGACCCTTCTTATGGATGTAATGGCTACTAAGAAGGCAGTCTTATAAGTCAGGTGTTTGAGACTTGTCTTATGCATGGGCTCGAATGGGGGCCCATGAGTTTAGATAGCACCACGTTCAGGTCCCATCCTGGTGGTGGGTTAGATATAGGAGGATGAAGTCTCTTTACTCCTTCCATGAAGGCTTTAACCACGGGTACCTTCCACCACAACACCTTGCTATGTGAGGTGGTGTACGCTGCCAGTGCTGCCAGGTGTACCTTTAGTGAGTTGAAAACCAACCCTGCGTCCAGCAGGTGGAGCATGTATGTCACGATAGTGGAGGGAGTGCAATCAACTGGGTTGATTTGTTTATACTGGCACCAGATAATGAATCTCTTCCATTTGTCGAAGTAGCAATGCCTCATGTTCGGTTTCCTAGACTCTTTTAGGATGTCCATACACCTCTGTGGTAAATTGAGATGTCCAAACTATGGCCTCAGGAGCCATGCTGCTAGGTTCATGGAGTTGGGTTGAGGATGCACCTTCTGACCTTGGTGCTGGGACAAAAGGTTGTACCAGCCCGGGAGTTTGATGGGATCGCACACCGAGAGTCTGCGTAGGTGTGGAAACCACGGTTGTCTTGCCCACATGGGAGCAACTAGGACGAGCGTCATCGACTCTCTGTTCATCTTGTTCACCACCTTCCTGATGAGAGGAGTTGGTGGAAAAGCGTACGCAAACATCCCTGACCAGTTCATCCACAGGGCGTTCCCCAGGGAGTCTGGTTGGGGAAACCTGGATGCGAATCCTGGGCACTGTCTGTTTTTGCTTGTGGCGAATAGGTCTATAGTGGGGAAACCCCACTGTGTAGACACCATTCATGTTCCTCTGGAAGGGGATCTCTGCTCAAAGCGTCTGCTAGAGCATTGAGATCCCCTGGAACATGTTGAGATGACAGAAAGATGTTCCGTCCGAGTGCCCATATCCAAATTTTCAGGGCAAGTCTAGACAGATTTAGCGAACGAGTCCCTCCTTGCTTGTTCAGGTAGAACATGGCTGTAGTGCTGTCCGTCCGGATCTGCACCGACAGGTTCAGTAGGTGGGGCTCGAACGCTTGAAGTGCTCTGAAAACTGCCAGAAGCTCTAGCAGGTTGATGTGATTCTTGGCCACTGTGTGAGACCAGAGACCCTGAGCTGTGTGGTGGAGATGGTGAGCTCCCCATCCTGTCAGGCATGCGTCCGTCGTGACTAACACCTGTATCTCGGGATCGTAAAAGGGTTTCCCCTTGGATAGATTGTCTCTTGTCCACCAGTGGAGGCTTTGTACAAGTGTTGGCGGAACGACCACTAGATCATCCCACTGACCACTTGCCTGAGACCACAGTTTCGCCAACCATTCTTGCATGGGACGCATGCACAGGCGTGCGTGGGGGACCAGGTAAATACATGACGCCATCATGCCCAGCAAACGCATTGCTTTGCGCACTGTTATCTGGCGACCGGTTTGATATTGCGGAATTTGCAGTAGTATATTCCGAATTCTTTCCTCTGAAGGAAAAGCCAACCCCTCTTGAGTATTTAGAACAGCTCCTAGGAACTGCTTGGAGGTGTTGGGCACCAGACTTGATTTTTTCTTGTTTATGGAGAAGCCCAATTCGAAGAGGAGGTCGATAGTTCTTTGAATGTTTGTCCTGCAAATTACTGGGGTCTCCACCGTGATGAGCCAGTCGTCCAGATAAGGGGACACTGGGATTGCCTCCCTGCGTAGGTGTGCCGCCGCCATCGCCAGTACCTTGGTGAATACCCTTGGAGCCGAGGCTATCCCGAAGGGCAGTACCTTGAACTGGTAGTGCGGACTGTCCACCTTGAAGCGCAGATATTTTCTGTGCGCTGGGAACATGGAAATATGAAAATGAGCATCTTTCATATCCAATGTTGCCATGTAATCCCCCTTTTTTAGGAGGGGAATTACCTCTTGGAGAGTAGTCATGCGAAATTTTTGGGGCTTGACATACTTGTTTGCAGGCCGCAAGTCCAATACTGGGCGCATTGTTAAATCTTTTTTTTGGCACAAGGAAGTAGGTTGAATAAATACCCTTGTTTACCTGTCATCCCGGGACGAGTTCTATCGCGTCCTTTGCGAGAAGAATTTCGATCTTTTCGAGTAGGATCTTCTGGTGGTCTAAGGAGTGTATTCTTTGTCGTGGAGGGTGGTTTCGGGGACGCTCTAGGAGTTCTATGCAGTATCCTGCGGACACTGTGGACAGCACCCATCTGTCTGATGTGATCCCTTCCCAAGCTTGGGTGAAGATGGAAATGCGTCCCCCTACTGGGGATGCGTGAAAAGGGACCCTGAACGGAGCGTCTGTTTTGGTGGAGGCGTGCCCCCTCCTTCATTGGGACTGCCACTACCCCTACCACGACCTCTTGTTACCCCTGCCATAACTCTGGGTAGACTGCTGGTTAGTGTTCCATGTAGTACCCTGGCCTTGGGAATAGTTTGAGCCTCTTAGGGAGTTTTGTCCGCGAGGCCGACGAAAATTGCCATTCCCTCTCTGGTTAGGGGGTTTGCTGGTTAGTTGCCCTAGGGACTTGAGTGTCTCGTACTTGTCCTTGGCATTTTTTAGCGCGTCCTCGACTGCCTTTCCAAACAATAGATCCGGCTCCACCAGCTTATCTATCAATGATGCTTGGGTCTCGGCCTTGAAACCAGACTGCCGTAGCCAAGCATGCCTCTTGATGACCGTGCCTTCAGCAATTAATCTGTCGGCGTTATCCGCGGCATCAAAGGTTGATTTTAAAATGCAACCTGACACGGCTCTCCCCTCTGCCGAAACCCGTGCCAATTGGCTTTTTAAGAGTTCGGGGGCGGAGTCTATGAGAGCCATGACTTCTTCCCATTGATGGCAGTTGTAACTAGCCAGCAGGGTGGTGGAGTTTGCAATCCTTGCCTTGTAGGCGGAAGTGGAGGCTACTTTCCTGCCTAAGCCATAAATCTTCTTTCTCTCCTTGTCGGGGGGAGCTTCGGACGACGACAAGGGTGTTCCCGCCCTCTTACGGGTGTTTGTAACAACCAGGGAGTCTGGTTTGAGATGTCCCCTTATGTATAGTGGGTCAGATTGGGCTGCCCTGAAAAGCTTTTCAATTCTGAGGTTTACTGCCCTAGTGAAATTGGGGTTAACAAGGGAAGGGTCTATCCTCCTTTGTATTGACTTAAGGATAGGGATGGCCTGAGCAACAGGTCTCCTTTCTCCCACCAGTTCCTCTGCAAAGTCCCTCTCTTCCTGAGCACCCTGGGTGTCAATGTGGAAGTGCTGTGCCGCTCTGGACAGGACCTCATTCAGGAGAGGTTGGTTGTCGACCGAGGAGTCGGTAACCGCGGGCTCTTTCTCTACTGGGGAATCTACCCTGTATGTATCTGGGTCGTCCTCTTCCTCCTCCTCCTCCTCCTGGTCCTCATCATCCCCATAATAGCCTGTCCGTTTGTTCTTCGAACATGCCCACGTCTGGATCCTCAACAAAGGATGGATCTTCCTGGTATTGAGAATAGGGCTGTATATAGAAGGGGTTTGAAGATAGTGTTGGTGCTTCACCCCAGGACTTCCTACTTGGGGGCATTGGATCCTTCGAGCCTGAGGGAGTTGACCCTTCTGGTGTATAAGAGAGAAAGTGTTCCGGGTTCTTGGCATAGAAATCTGCCAATGACATCCTTGACATTACTCTGTCTATGTCCTCACTGGAACATTCCCTTGAACTGGGAATAACTCTTTCCTGGAGTGCTTTCCCTGTTTTATCCTGACTAGACATACTGGTTTGAACAGGGGTCTTAGGGACAGGGGTCTGAGACTTGTCCGTCTGTTTAGGTGGAGTAGAATGTAGTTTAGGAGTGGAAGTAGGCTGGGACTGCTTACTTCGTTGTTTACCCCCCTCCCCGTGGGTGGAAGAGTGCTTCCCCGACTTTTGGGCCCTATCAGAGCTTTTCGATGCCTGGCGTCGAAATTTGGGGGTAGAGTCCCTGTCTCTGGAGAGTGTAAGGGATTCGGTAGCAGCGTTGCCGCTGCCTGCAGACGCTGACTCCTGGAGTGCGGCTTGGGGGTAGAGGTCGGCGTCGTCCTCCGACGGCCGAACTTCAGTCACTAAGGGGAGCGAGCCACTTTTAGCAACAGTGGAGGGTTGCTTGGTGTCATGAGGCGATCTCGAACGCGAACGCCCAGAGGACACCGACTCGTGGACCGTTCTCTACGTGCCTCTTTCCGAGAACTCGACGTGCGCGTCGAGTCTCGGTTGGACTTCTGTTTGCTGGAAGTGGTGTGGGTAGCGCTCGTGTCGCCGGGGGTCTTCCCCATAGCTGCCCTGCCGGACAACCTTCCGAGGTCGGGGACTTGCGCTTGGCTGTCCATCGACGCCATATTGCCCTCGCCGTCCGAAAGTACGGCGTCGCTGCCATCGCTGAAGGCACCCTCCGCGGCCATGGCCTCTTGTCGCCTGGCGTGGTGGGCCCAACGCTTTGTCGAACGGTCCTTAAGGGTCTTCGGTTTAAACCGACTGCACGCTCTGCAATTCGCCTCGGGTGGTCCCTCGGCAAGCAGAGGTTACACGTGGCGTGTCTGTCAACCCAAGGATACTTGCGGTTGCACTTGGGGCAAAATTGAAAGGGGGTACCCTCCATACGCACCCTATGGCAGCGGGCTGGGAGTGTAGGAATATAAGTAATGTACCTATATTAAACAGAGTGTAGGATATGTGCCACCCCCCACTCTCCCTACTTGCAGGGCCGAGTCCAGAGGACTTCCGAGGCCTGGGCTGAGGCCAGAGGCCTTCCGAGGCCCAAATCCGTTGCTGTATTCCGACGGTTGAATTTTCTCCGATCCGACGTCGATTGTCGATGTTCGGAGACTCGACGTAGAGGTGGAATAAACAGGGAAATATATAACAATATTAGCAAAATCTGACTAAGTCAGGGAACTCCGCTCAGTGCTTCCGACCAGCATGGCGGAAAAAAACAATCTGAGGGTCCTAGACGCGTGAGGGATCATGGGTACAGTGGACGTCACACTAGGGATAGTATTACTGGCACGCCCTGTGTCGACGCCCAATTTTCGAGTTTCGAAAAACAAACTAATACTCCGCAGCTTCCACTAGATGTCGGCCTATGCACAGCATGTGATCTAAGCAGATTCCACAAGCCTCAAATATATTTATAAATGTCAGTGTAGTGTTTAACTATTTTTGCAGGATTTTTAGGATGGTCAGACTATTTATGGACTGTATTTATGGACAATTTAGTCACAACATTTATGGTTATGTTTAGCCATGTACATCTGTATGATTATTATTCTGCTCTGTTCGTTATGATTATTTCAAAGAGCGATGATATTTATGACAATGATACTTCTTGATATTTTGAGGTTATATTCATAAGTTAATTTTATCTACTCTGCATTACCAGCTGTCATGTGTTATATATACAGTCTGTGTTAAGCAGATTTAGTTGGGTATGAGTAATGACACCGCAGGTATCTTGCATAGTGCCATGAAGTTTCTGGGCCCTGATGATTATATTATATGCAGTTTATGTAGCTCTAGATATGAGAATGCCTAATGTGGTATGTGAGAAGGCATGGGTGTATGAGTGAGATATTTATAGTTAACCGGTATGTACTTGTCCATTTTTGTTTTGAAGTCTGAATGCTTTCATAAATTTGACTGCATTCATGGTTTTGTAAGATCTTGTGCACTTGGACTGAAGGTCTGATCAGCTTTCTGTCGTGGTTTTTTTTAAAAAAAATGTACGCATTGTTCTCCTTTCCAGTTGCATCGTTTATATGTGATCTTTGTTTTGTTTGTACCTTTTCTATATTTGCCCACTTTTCTATGTTTTTCTTCGGGACAGTGGGTATGTATGCTGATGGTACAAATAGAGGCGCAATCGACGGGTGTTTCTGTGGTAAGAATGGGGGTGTGATTGATCTTGGTTGTGATGGTGATGTGAGTGATGGTTTTGTGGATGTTAGTATTTCCTGACAGATGTGCATGTGTATGCGAACGTGCTGCAGGTGTGGCAGGCCCGAGTCCTCTCATGGCAGGTGAGGAGGAAGGAAATACAATGTGATGGGTAGAATGTGGCAGTGATTGTTTATTGCTTGCAGGTGGCAGCTGCAAGGCCTGGTGGTGGCAGTCGGGCAGATGGTTAGTTATGTGTTTTTGTTGGCATGGATGTTAGAATTGTGAAAGTGGCTTACGCTGTGACAGTTGTGGATGTGGTGGTCGGTTGATGGTAAATGTGTGATTTTGTGGTGGTTTCAGAGTGCCTGTTTTGAGGTTGTTTTTTTTGGTTCCTTTCCGAAGAAGGGAAGATGTGTAATATCTAGATTAGTTGTCTGCACTGGGTGCACACTGTACAGATGGTGGAATGTCATTACGTCATCTAGACTCTTAAGTGTCATCAAGGATCTGAATCCTACAGTTGTGGTCTTCAGGATGGGAGAGCTTACTGACTGGATGTGTATTACCTAGCTCCTGACTTATTCATCGAATCTTACCCTGCAACTAGAAATAAAGATTACTACTTATAATATAAATAGGAGTCAAATGGCAGTTCAGTTACTTAGAAGTAAGCAAAAAGGCACAAGTTAAGTAGAATAGATCACATACCTACCTGTTAGACAGTGCAAGTTCATCAGAAGAGTTCAATTCACGTCAATAGGCCTAGGTCAAAGTCAATGGGCTAGTGTTCTGGATAGGAAAGAGCAGTTCTGGTATCAAACGGTAAAGTCTTTGCGAAAGTTCTCAGAAGGCGAAAAAGAATCATTTGTTGGGTCACGAGCTGATTAGGCCTGCAAGTTGGGAAAGTTTCACAAACTTTCACAGCGAGAGTGGCTTTCTCTCAATCGGGTTGGCACAGTACCCTAATATGAAGAAACAAATGCAGCTGAACTCGTTGGTTCCTGGCAATTCCTGCAGATCTCACTGTTCCTGAGCCTCAGTCGTGTGGATAAGAGGGAGGACATTGGGGGACTCCTGCACTGCACGGGATTGTCGGAAAATGCAAACAAAATGGAGTCAGTTCGAGTAGCTGCTCAAGCACACAAGCTGGTGTTGTTCCCCCTGCTGGTTAATCCTAACTTGCTTCGAGAATGGTATCCAGGTGGCTTACGAGTCGATTGGTCCCACCAACTCAAAGGAAGAAGTCGTCCTTGAAGGGGCTTCTCTGTCGAGAATTCGGACCTGCAGCAGGGCTTCAAATGGCAAACCAACGGTCCAGGAGTTGCAGGAGCCGTCCTCTTCCAGCTCATCTTCGGTTATTTCGTTCCAGTGGTGGACTCTGCTTTCCAGTCCAAGAGGCTTGCCTTTTAAACAGTTCTCTCCTTTTCATTCCAGCCTAGCTGTCACTCACCCAGCAGGGTGGCTGTCTTTGCCGGACAGTCGGCCAGCCAATCACGCCAGAATGCATTTGGGTCTTCTAGAAGACTAAGCACCAGGAGTTGAGCACCTCCCTCACTTCCTGCCCAACTCAAGACACTCAGACGCCAAGGGCCGACTTCAGTCCTGAAGCCCGCCAAAAGGCAAACAAAGGGACCAAACCTGCTTTGGCACGCAGCGAAACACTAGAAGGACCTTTCCAAAAATAAATGGCGAAATAACACGACTGGGACCTTTTTAAACAAAGGGGCTTAAGGCGCCATCTTGAAAACCATGGCTCCCGTGATTTTTAGCTACCGGTGTTCGCAGTCGGGAAAAATCATGGTAGTTCGTTGTAAAACCACTGCCACCAGCCATTTCGATAGGAAAGGCTAGCATCTGATTGCTACATGGGTTTCTAGACCTAGGGGATACTAGGTAACCCCTGCAGCACTCTATTGTAAGATAGTGTGTGCTGGGTCTAGGAATTAAAAACTAGTGAAGTCAATTTAACTTTACATTCTCTGGGAAACAGTAGTTCATCCCCGAGAAGGTATTTAAACCTTGGGACAGCCTTAAAGACTACCCTGTGTCACTGCACTGAGAGTGCTTTGTGACATCAAAAGATGATGCCTATGGAGTTGTCTAACACACAAGAGTAAAGCACACAGCAAAATACATGAAAGAGTGGGAAAAAAGGCTCACTCTTTCCAGGTAAAAAAAAACCAAGTCCTCAAAATCCAGCAGAGTTGCTGGGGCTAAGGTGAAGGGAATTAGCACATTTATGATAATTCTTCCTAACAAATAGACTACAGGCGAAGCAACCATTATATATGTTGAAACTGGACATCGGTGCCACGATTTTAGTAAACTCATACCCACTGAGAAAGGAGGATTGAAAACTGTCACAGCAAAGAATATCTGAAATCGAGGAAGGACCGAGAAAGGCTGTCTGGCCTCGTGTCAAGACTGAAGGCAGCCAAGAACTGGTCATCTATCCTCAAAGAACAGTGAATGTGAGAAGCTGAATTATCCCTCGTCAAGGTGCAGGGAAGGAACACCATGACTGCCAAGGTTATTAATGCAAGACAATTAAATGTTATAAAATGAGCTGAATTGGGGTCTCCTGTCACGTGAGCCGAAGGGGTTTATAGTCAGTGGTCTGGGGCTGGCTGGTACCTTGAAATTCAGAGGTCCTAAAGCTAGGGCCTTTGGGTGCTATAACGTAGGATTGGGACTGGTACAGGTCGGAGGCCCATGCCCTCCTTGTGGGATTGCATCGAACAAAGATACTCATCCCTTCTCCCATGACCTTGCAGGGCACATTCTTCCCAGGGCGCGAAGGATGGAAACGTTTTAGACAACGGAAGGTTTATAGACCTCTGTGGCTCTGGCATCCCATCCATGCCCGGGATGCCACGCATTCCTTTGCTCTTGTTCGTGGCCTAGGTCTGGAGTGCCGACTACTGCGCTTCGTTTAAGCTTTGTGTTCCAATATGGCTGCTAATGCGAAAGATGGCTGCTACTCCTGCATGGGCACTACATCTGCAGAACATGCAATAATGTACTTGTGTAAAAGCCTTAAAAGGGCACCTCCATTCCCCGCTGGCCTCTTATATTACCTTTCACAGTCTGCCTTTTTCTGAAGCGCTTGGGGGTGTGGTGTGAGAAGACTGTGTCCCCCTTCCCAACATAAGTGAGTTTGATTGATTGTGTGGTCTGGCTTGTTGTGACTGGAGGGTTAAGGCCCAGTGTCTGGGATTGATTGTTGTATGCAAATGTTCGCTATGTTGGATGTGTGTTTTTAGTGTGTAATTTGGCTGGCCAGTTGTGTGGTACTTGGAAGGTATGCGGGAGGGGAGCAGGAGTGGTTAGTACATTGACTACCCTCACCTTCTTCTAAGTGTGACACATATTCTATCCACAAGATTCTCCTAAGTGCAATACATTGGTTACCTTCACAAATCATCTAAGTGCAATACATTGGCTAGCTTTGGTGCACAGTAAGAATAGTGGCTATGCTTTAAGTATGCACTAAATTCAATCGGTGGCTATGGATTAGATGGGTATCTAAGTTCTGAGCTGTGATTATCCTGTAGATATGTACCCAACTTCAATAAAGCGGTATACTTTAAACACGCACCAAGCTTTAAAAACACCCAACTTCAGCTATATAATTAACATTACATGAAAAACAAATGTCCCTTACCTGAAGGTTACACTAGACAGTTTTTGGGGCTTGACTGGGGCACCCCGGGCATACAGGGCAAACGGGATGGGAGCTGCCCTTTGCCTATGGCCATTAGCTGGCTACCGAGGGAAGGCTGACCTGGGACTTACTGCTAAGGCCGTTTCCACATTGGCAGAACCAATCAAGGAGCAGGTGGGTGGGGAGATGGGCCAGAAAGGCAATGGAGGGGCAGAGGAGAGTATAGGGCACGGTGGTGCACTGGGAGCAGGGAAATTTCCAGAAATCGTGCATTTACCATGGTGTGCCTCATGTGTTTTCCTGAAGAATAAATCTACTCCGACCCAAAATTGGATTGCAGCTGTTGGTGGCCATGTATGTGGCACAGTACTTGGAGTAAGATATTGCTTGCTTAGGGGTCAGAGGACTGTTGAATTCCGAGTCTGTTAACAGACAGTCACTCTGGCTAAATAATCTGTCCCAATGACACTCGGAAATGGGAAGGGAGTAAACATCCCTTGTCTTTAGGATCTAAAATTGAAGGCCATTCTGGACTGCCGTCACAGGAACTATGAGCTAGGTATTTCAAAGGTCTTCCTCTCGTTTTACTTTCCTCTGTGTGAAACAGCCGCCTTCTCCTTTAGAGGGTGGTGTACGGTGGCACGGGGAGGAAATCACAAACATCTTCTGGAGGGGTTGAGGTCCATCATGACGTAAACAGTCAATATGCTAGCATTTATATTTGACAGAGTATGTATGCCCGCAATGACAAGTGGCAATGCTAGGCCCTGGGCTTTTGCTGCAATCGGCCAGGATTGCAGATACGCAGAGGTTCATGTCCTTCATTATGTCATGTTAGGTGGTATTTCTATAGCACTTGCTGACATGGTATGGCCTCGAAGCGCCGTGGGGATGAACCCCTTTTGGAAGACTGTTGTCTGCGTTGAAAATAATTAAAAGGAGTGGTAAAACTTGTGTGCGTTTATAGCCAGATAGAAGGTAGGTAGGAACAAGCTAGTTACCTGTAACTTTTGTTCTGCACCATGGGTGTGGCACGGATTCACATGCTCATGAATATTCCACGTCGTCAAGCTGGAAATCCTTGGTAAAAGAAGAACAGTTTTGCTTTCACTTACAAACTGAATTTTTCCTTTAACCCCATCACTGTCCTCTGGGTCATACTGCCCCCATTCAATGATGACCCTCTCCCTAAGCCCCTCCTCTGGCAGCCATCTTCAGATTTGGTAAGCATGTAAGGTGGCAATATGACCAAGAAGAGCTGCAGAGGGGATGGAGGGAGTGTTTGCATGTGAATCCACGCCAGACCCATGCTGGAGAACAATAGTTCCAGGTATGTAACTTGTTCCTTCTCCAGCATGGGTTCTGGCATGGATTCACATGCTAATGAATAACTAATACATAACAGTACAACATTACACAATCACAGGAGGTGGCAAGGCTCAACGGAAGCAATCCACTCTTACCTCTGGAACAGACTCACCTCAAGCAAACAGGTTGGGTAGCATTGCTTGGCCGACTCTAAACTCCTACCTGGAATCCCCGTCAACGCAGTAGAATCTTGTGAAGGTGTGGACCTCTTCAAGATTCTACTGCGGTAGAATCTTGTGGGCGGCTATGTGGACCTCCACATAGCCGCCCAGCAGAACTCCAGCAGGGGCACACCAGACAGGAATGCGGTTGTTGCAGCGATCGCTTTGGTGGAGTGGGCTATCGGACGGCCAGTGTTACCAACCGAAGAAAGTGCGTGATGCAGACGGAGATTCACCTTGAGATGGAAGCCATGGACAAGGCCTTCTCATAGTTCACAGGACCAAAGTTCATGAACGTTCGAGAAGCCATCTGAAAACTCTGTGCGTGTCAGATAGAACTTCAAGGCATGAGCAACGTCCAGCGTGTGCAGGGGCCTTGTTGAGGTGGAAATCCGACTGAACCTTCGGCATAAAAGAGGGGTGCACCTGCAGCACCACCCTCGATTCGTGGCATGTCAGGTATGGCTGGTTGCAGGATAGGGCCTGGATCTCACCTACACTCCTGGCAGAGGTGATGGCCACAAGGAAAGCTTTTGCATGAGATTAACTTGAGGGGCCGGATAAATAGGCCCAAAGGCCCCCCGCCCTCCCTATGAGCCATGAGCCTAGTCAGGACCACATTGAGTTCCCACACCGGGGCAAGAGCCTTCACCGGCGGTAAAGATCGAAACAGTTATTTGAGGAACTCCTCGATGAGTCAGTAAGACCAAAGTGAAGATCTTCGTGGAGATCCAGTGTAGCGGGAGATCACCACCAGATGCACCTTGATAGAGGCGTGGCCTAGTCCGGCCTTGGCAAAGGATAGCAAGTATGGTAAAAATCTGCAGAGCCGTGACCCTCAGGAGGGGTAATCTTCCAAGGCCAGCACAACATAGCGAAGCACTTCAAAGTAAACGGCACCCTGGTCTCGGCGAGGATTTCCCTATAGTCCACAACTCATATCCTCCAAACTTTAGGGCTGCAGGAGCCAAGCCCTCAGATTCAGCGATCCTGCAATCCTGGGTTTTGGTGAAAGATTGCGCCTCCTGCTTTGGTGAGAAGATCTGGAACCACTGGCAGCTTGACGAGAGGCTAGGCAGCAGGGTAGCAAATCTGCCTCGGCCACGCTGGGGTGATGACCATCATCCTGCATTGGCACCAAGTGTGTTGATGACGCGTAGCAGGAGAGGCAACGGAGGAAATGCGTACAGAAACAGGCCTTCCCACAGGAAGAACGCATCCCCCAGGGTCCGCTGTTGGTGGAATCTGCTAGCAAACTACTGGCATTTGGAGTTCTCCGCTGTCGCAAACAGAATGATCTGGGGCCTGCCCCACTTTATGAAAATGTGGTCCACCTGGTCCTGCCGAAGTTTCCACTCGTGGCTGGAGCTCAATTCACTGCCGAGGGAGTCTGCAATGGTGTTCTTGACGCCTGCTAGGTGAAGAGGAACATCTCTTGTCCAACTGCCCAATGCCACAAGTCCTGCGCTTCCTTGGAGAGCGCTGGGGATCTAGTGCCGCCCCCCCCCGGTTTCCTGATGTAGAACATTGTGGTGATGTTGTCCGCAAAGATCCTCACCACCTTGCCCTTCAGAGATGGAAGGAATGACTTGAGGGCCCAGAACACTGCCCGTAGCTCCAGGATGTTGATATGGAGATCATTCTCCTCCAGAAGCCACATCTCTCTGGCGTGCAGATGCCCGGTGTGGGTACCCCAGCCTCCCAGGGAAGCATCTGTGGTGACCGTCTCCTGGTATGGGGTATTTTGAAAACCTGTGCCCCGGGCGATGTTGAAGCAGATGTCCACCAGCTTATTGCCCACCAGAAGCCTAGTCAAGCGGGATCTTGTCCGCGAAGATTGCAGACACCTGTATCCAGCCAGCGTCCAGGAACTCCTGAAGAGGTTCCATCTGTAACCTGCAGAGCCGGATAAGTGATGCAAGACGACATCATGCCGAGCAACATCTTGATGGTTCAAACCATGCTGGTCCTCAACAGTCATTGCATCTTCCCTTTAATGGCTGCTCCTCTCTCCTCAGAGGGTGATGCCAGGCTTGGTACCATATTGAGTCTGGCTCCTAGGAACAGCGCATTCTGCAATGGTTTCAAGCAGGACTTTGGATAGTTGATGGAGAATCCCTGATCCGTCAACAGCCGGATGGTTTCCTTTGTTTGTCCGACAGCCAACTCTTGCGATATGGCCTGGATAAGCCAGTCGTTAAGGTACGGGTATACGTGTATACACCATAGACGCAGATGGGCCGCCACCGGTGCCAGGCACTTTGTGAAGACTCTGGGGGTCGACTTCAAGCTGAAAGGTAGGGCCTGTCCCTGCACCAAGAAGCGTAGAAATGTTCAGTGTTTCCTGTGAATGGTGACGTGGTGTAGTCATCCTCCAGGTCCAGCGACGTCAAGAAGTCTCCTTATTCCAGTTTGCCGAGCAAGCTTTGCAACACAACCAACCTGAATTTCTGGGACTCTAGGTATTTGTTCAGATGTTGCAGGTCTAGAATGGGCCTCCAGCTCCCAGTCTTCTTTCTGACCAAAATGTATTTGGAATAGAGTCCGAAGCCCCAGAGTCGCTGGAGAATTGGTTCCATCGACCATTTTCGCAGCATGGCCTTTCCCTCCTCCAGGAGCCGAGGGATGTGTGTGCTCCTGACTGCCACCGGAGGGATCCGCGGACACCTGCGCTTCAACTCCAGAGTATGTCCTTGGGTGAGAGCATCCAGCACCCATCTGTCGGTAACTTCTTTCACTCGCTGACAAACCTAGTCTGCCAGCCTCCCACTGGGGTGCACGGGTGGGAGCCCAACATCCTGGCCGGTTCAAGCTTGCTTCGGCGTCAGCGTCCTGCCCGGCGGGCCACGCTTTCCTCCCCCACCTTAGGCCTGGGAACGGCCTCTGTAGGCTTCCCAAGTCATGGATCTATAAGGCGGACGGTACGACGAGAATCCTTTTGAAGACCTGCTTGACTTTCCTCTGGAGGAGTGAAAAGAGCGGTGCTGCTGGAGGGTGCCCAGGGAATGGGCGTCTCCATAGACACCTTGATGGCCTGTAGAGACTCGTTGACAAACTTCCCGAAAAGGTTATCTCTGTCAAAAGGCATGTCCAGTACCTTCACTTGGACCTGCTGGCAGAAATTCGTGGCCTTCATCCAGCCTTGGTGACGAAGGCAGAAACCATTCCTCATCTGCCGGAACCTGTGTCGGCAATGTCCAGCGCCACTGTGATGGCATGATCCGACACCACCTCCACTTCCTGGAAGAGAGCGATTGCCTCCATCTTCTTGTCGTCGGGGAGGAACTCTGAAATTGGACCCAGCATGTACCACAGCTCCCGGTCATACCTTGCAAGGATCGCCAGTGAGTTGGCTGCCTTGATGGTGGATGCTGCGGTGTAAATCACTTTCCTTCCCATAGCGAAGGACTGAAGACAAGGATGGGTTATCAGACAGTTTCCTCGCAGCCGCTGAAACCACCGAATACGATGGTTGCGATCTCAGGAATTTGGGTGCGGATTCCAGCACCCAGTACTTCTCCAGCCTACTGTTTGGCCGGAGCTGTGCAAGGGTTCTTCAAGAGGGCCAGGCCCTCCTCCACACATCGTCCAGAAGGGGCATCGCCATGACTGTCTTCCTCTTGGCCACGCGCCTCTGGTACAAGGAACCCTCCTTCCTGGTTTCTTCAGGCACCAGCTGGAATAGCCGAGGCTCTGGTGTTCGTGGAATGGAATAACCACCACATCCGGTGGGGACGCCCTGGGCTGCAGAGAAACGCTGCGACAATAACGTTGTGACTGTATCCGTCCATGTGTCTACTGAGGGAGAGGGGGTCCAACCCAGATGTGGAGGCTAAAATGGGGGCATCTGATGATGCACCCTCTTCTTCGCTGGCGGCTGATCGTGGGCCTGGGGGACCATTGGAACCCGGCCTTGTGGCATCCTCTTCTGGATCTCAGACACCAAGGTGTGGAGGGTCGACAGGATGTCCAGAGACACATCCCTTGGCTAAGTTGGCATGTTCGGGACACTAGGTCGTCCTCCTCCACGTCCTCATGGACCGTGTGTAAGTACTCCAGGTCTTTGTCGTCCGTGGACGAAACTTACATGGTTTGTGTCAAGTCCTGGGACTGATCCGGGGCATCCCCCGCCCCCTTTTCATCCTGGAGGGGCCAGAACCGGGATAAGAGATGGTGTCACATTTTCCGGTGTGCGAGCAGACCTTGCCAAAGTAACTGTGGCGGTTTCGTCCCTCAGGGCCAGGGATACCTTCTGCACTGCGGGGGCTACATTAAAAGGGTCAGCCCCCCGCCCCCTAGCCTTCGGGAGAGCAGCCGTCACCAAATCATTCGCCGACTAAGTCTTATCCTGTGCAGATTGGGCCTTCTTGGGCAGTTCGGCCTCCTTCACCACCGTCCACTGCTACTCTGGCTTCTCCCACAGTTTAGCCAGGTTGGATGAATTCCTTTTCGAGAAGGAGCTTGATTGTCGGCTGGCAATGGAGCTGGAGGGTGATACCTATTGCACCCCATCCACCATGGGGACGTTCTTTTGATCCACCATGGGGACGTGCTTTTGTGGCGACCCCAGTGGACACCAACTTGCGGTTCTTGACCTTGTGTTGGGCCCCCACGGATGAGGCACCCTCAAAGGACTTAGAAGACCGCTCCTCGGACTGGCCGGTCCTGGCTAAGGCATGACCCTGCTCGGAGCACAGGATTTGTCCTTCCTTCCTTCCTCCCTCCCTCCCTCCCTCCCTCCCTCCCTCCCTCCCTCCCTCCCTCCCTCCCTCCCTCCCTCCCTCCCTCCCTCCCTCCCTCCCTCCCTCCCTCCCTCCCTCCCCCATCATGGTCGGATGAAGCGAAGTAGCCTCAATGGCCTTCTGGAAACTTCGACGATCTTTGGCCTCAAGGGGAGCAGAAATTCACCAACAGATCCCCGATGTCAGCAGATGGAGAAGAGAGCACACAAGCTCTTTCGGAACAAAACTAAAACCTTTTTCCATCGAAAACACAGAAAAACTCAGAAGTAGCTCACAGAGCAAACTCGAGAACTACCAACACTGAAGTGTGCAGTAAACAGCTGAAGATTGCTGCCAGGGGAGGGGCTTAGGGAGAGGACCATCAATGGATGGGGCAGTATGACCCAGAGGACAGTGATTGGTTTAAAGGAAAAATACAGTTTGTATGTGAAAGTGAAACTGTTTTTTCCTTTTACCGAGGATTCCCAGGCTGACGACAGGGAATATTCATGAGCATGTGAATTCATGCCAGACCCCATGCTGGAGAAAAGCCAGTACTAACACTGAAGGATTCATCATGAGCCAAAATGCAGTGTGAGGCATGGTGCAAGCGATTTCATATGGAGGAGCTCGTCTCAGATCTTCGTGTACTGAGACATTAGGGTTTTAATGTGTCCGTTTGCCCAAGTTGCATTACAAATACATAAACTTTTTTTAAAAAAAGGTGAGCGGATGCTAGGAAAGATTTCTCATTACAGCACCTTTCCTTCCATTTCAATGAATCCCTAAACATTTTGCTGTTATTTTTGATTCTGGTCTGCTCTTTGTGCTGTGCAGTAAAGCCTTAGCTTCACTACTCTGGCTTTTGCTCATTTGTCATGGGGAAACGGACATGTCCTTCAGGTTGTCAGTACTGTGAAGACATGCATTACTTACCGTAATAGCATTTCTGATGATTGTATCTGCTTAGATTCACATGATGTGCATATAGTCCAACATCCAGTGGTAACCGTGGAGTATTGCATCTTGTCTTTCGGAGACTGAAAGGGGACGTCGGCATAGGCATGTCTGTAACGCTATCCCTATCATGACGTGTAGTGTACCCAAAATCTCTCATGCGCCGAGGTCCCTTCGATTGTATTTTTGCTGCCATGAGGGAGCCCAAGGATATTGTGAGCGAGTACATGAAAGAGAGAAGCAGTAAGACGTCTATAATCCTTCCACCCTGAGCGGTGGGCGGTAGGGAGGGTGCATGTGAATCAAAGCAGATACAATCATCAGAAGAACAAATTACTTATCTTACCTGGTAACGTTCTTTCGATGGGATGGGTCATGATCTCTGCTTCCAAAAGGTCAGGGTTTTCCCAACTCCCTTGGAAGCAGATCCATAACCCAGGTTCCGAGTGCCAACCAGTCCCAATTGGGACCTTTTGGACCCAGTCCTGGCGCCACTGGCACCAGGCTCATAAATATGCCCAGTCCCAGCGCTGGAAGCGCCGGGCTCATAATGCTTGGGTGGACTTACCTGCAGCAGACCATGCTGCTTACTTGCCTGCCAGTTGAGCCTCTGATCCTCTTCTGTTTGGAACTACTTTTCCTGTTGGGTGGGGCAGGAGCCACTCCCTAGATTCAGAACACTGGAACTCTTCTGGAAAGCAGGAACTCTTTTCTTACCTAGGCGTGGCTGTGGAAGGAGACACCTAAGCACTACAGGAGGCTATTTAAACCACACCCGATGGATGAATCTTGCTTTGCGTTATTCTGCATCCTCTGCAGCAGAACGCTCATCGTGTCTTCTGCATCTGATCCTGGGCCTAAGGAAAAAGGCTTACCATCCTGAATCCAGTCTTCAGCAACACCTATAAAGACAAGAAAGAACAGGTTAGCATTACGGTCTTCAATGACAGCTCTTCACTTACCTGGTCCATCGGCTGTCACCAACGCCTCGCGCTGCATTCCGGCATCTGAAAGACAAAGGCTTACCAACTCTTCGCACGCTCCGGAGGCCTTTGGCGCTGCATCCCGCATCTGAAAGACAAAACAAGGTGCGTTTAAAGACATTGGGGAACTTTAATATTCACGTGCCATTACTCCTTTCCACATCTAACCCAGTGGGTATTCCGGCACCCTGCAGCCGCTCCGAACTTGTACCTGCAAAATAAAAAGACAGTTAGAGCGCATCGTGAAGCAGGCAACAAGCGCTTACTTACGTGCTTCCAGGCGCTTCTATTCATCACACGGGCTCCATCTTCAACTCACTTGAGCCCATCATCCGCCATCGCCGGAACCCTGCAAAACAAGAAACATCATTACTAAAGACTTTAAAGACATTAGAATTACTCGAAACTTACCGTTCGTGCAGTAAACGACGGACAGCAGTCCTCTGAAGTCAAGAGGCCTGCTCCCCTTATCCAGTGAAGAAACTGGTTACAGCACCCTGCCCCGAGGCAGATGGAGAGCACGGCGTTCACTTACCTAAGACATCTTACCCTTCGAGTCAGACATACAGTGCACAGAGGTCCAGCCCAAAGAGCCAGCCGTGTGTTACACATCACCTTGAAAGATACGGTATACGCCCAGTCAAGACCGGCGCCTCTACGGGAATCAGGTGAGCGTTACAGGATGTTCCTCCGACATATTCCACATCTTTGACAGTAATTACCACAGCTGTGCTGCTTCGGAAAACATTTTCGGCGTAGGCCTCCTGCGTTGATACGCTGTCCCTCGAGGGCCTCCGTCAATGGTCGACGTCACCAGATGTTACCTCTAGGACCCACGACGCCTGTAGCCTCAGTTATAGTTTTTTCCCCGGAACGTGTGGCACCAATCTCCTGCCAGTATGCCTACAGAAAGCCTTGCGGAAACATAAGCGGCAATCGCATAAGAAATTCTGTAGAGGGGCAGGTAGGGAGGGTACGATGTGGAATATGTCGGAGGAACATCCCATCGAAAGAACGTTACCAGGTAAGATAATTAACTTGTTCTTCGAAGGGATTGTGTCCTACGATGTATTCCATATCTTTGACAGACGCCCAAAGCAGTACCAACGTATGGAGGTGGGAAAAGAATTTACAATTGCATCAATTTAGAATGCCCAATCAAATTGCAGAATAGAGGACTGCCTTACCAAAGGCCAAATCCTGCCCATGGATAGAGTCCAAGGAATAAAGTTTCACAAAGTTATGGACAGAAGCCTATGTGGCTGCTTTGCAAATATTGTGAATCGGACTACCCCTCTCTAGGGCAGTAGAGGCAGCCATACCCCTAGTAGAATGAGCTCATAAGCCTACAGGAGGGTCCTTTCCCTCCAAACGTTAATACTCAGAAATCGTCAAAATTATCCATCTAGATAAGATCTGCTTGGAAACAGCCCAACCTAAACGGCTTCCAGCATAACCAATAAAGAGCTGATCGTCCACTCTGACCCAGGACATCCGTGAGAGATAGAAACTCAAAGCTCTCCTAGGGTCCAACCTATGGAGCCTCTCCTCTTCCTTACCAGGATGTGGAGGAAGATAGAACACCAGAAGAATTACCTTCTGGCTCAGATGGAATTCCGACACAACCTTCCGAAGAAAGGAAGGCCGCACCCTAAGGACAACCCTGTCCTTATGGAACACAGTGAAGGGTGGTTTGGCGGAAAATGCCTGCAACTCACTCACTCTGCGTGCGGAAGTAACCGCAACTAAAAAACACAGTTTTAAAAGGACAATAGTCTCAACGAACAAGAATGTAAGGGCTCAAATGGAGCTCCCATTAGGAACTTTAAAACCAAATTCAAATCCCATCCCGGAACCTGGAAAGGTGACGGTGGAAACACATTAGTTAGCCATTTTAGAAACTGAGATATCAAAAGGGACTTTAAAATAAGAACATTCCTCAGACGAGTGCTTAAATATGGACAGCGCCAAGTAACCCTTAATGGTACTCACTTGCAGGCCCTTGTGGGCTAAAGAAAGCAAAAAAGACAAAACCAAAGGAATGGCATATTGGAAAGGATCCACATTCTGTACTCTGCACCAGTCGCAGAACTTTCTCCAACGGTACAGAGTTTTCGTTGCGGGCCTTCTGGCCGAAAGCAACACCTCCATCACGTCTTCAAGGAGGTCCCAATCCTTATACCTCAACCTTTCAGATACAAAGCATGAAGATTGAGAGACTTGACCTCTGGATGGAGAACCCAACCCCCCCCCTCCCGTGAGAGCAGATCGCCTTACTCCTGCTCCTAGATCTCTCTGCAGCATTTGATCTTGTTGACCATAACACCCTCACCAACCACCTCACTAATGCAGCACACTTCTCCAAGCACGCAGCAACGTGGATCACTTTCTTCCTAGAAGGCAGAGCCATGAAAGTGTTCTCCAATATAGCAAACACTGAACCCACTGTCATACACAGTGGTGTTCCCCAGGGATCTTGTTCTGCCCCAACGCTTTACAATCTATTTACAAAACCACTCTTTGATAAACTGGATGCACTTGGGATCACATACACAAACTATGCTGATGATACCCAGGTGCTCCTTCCCCTCACCGGGAGCTATCTCCAAGACGCCTCCACCCTTCAACAAATTTACTCCACAATCCAAGCCTGGATCGCCACCAATGGCTTATGCCTAAACGGGGATAAAACTGAAATCCTCATCCTCGGTCAAAAACCCACACTAGCCAAATTGGATCCGACCTATCAAAACTCCTGCATTGACAACTGTGTCATCCCAGTCCTATCCTCAGTTAAAACGCTCAGAGTCCACATTGACGCTACACTATCTATGGATAAACAAGTTAGCGCCATTGTATTGGCCTCTGCTCTGAGCACCAAACTGATCAATGCCATTAAGCCGTTTCTAACACAAGATAACTGCCTCTCCATTGCGAGATCCACCTCAGGAGCCAAATTGGACTATTGCAATTCCCTACTAGCTGGAACATCAAAAAAAACCTAGCCAGACTGCAAACCACTCAAAACAACTCCCTCAGAGCAGCTCTCAGTATTCCTAAAAGAGAACACATCTCTCAAGCAAGAAAAAATGCTCACTGGCTACCAGTTAAAGATCGAATCACTTTCAAGATTCTCTCCACCGCACACAAATGCATCAACCTAACTGCCCCCTCCTACCTATCGGACACACTAGCCAGAACACAATCCACTAGAGTACACCAACCAACTTACAGTACCTCGAATTACCAGGGCCAAGGCAGGAGGAATCGGATTCCCCTACCTGGCTCCTAAGCTCTGGATCACGCTACCCGCAGACCTCAGAGCGGAAAGCTCCCTCCTTGCCTTCCGCAAAAAGCTAAAAACGACACTCTTCAACTAGCTGCTAGCTCACTGTATGTACTTTCTCACAGCTTGCATTCCGCAACTACTGTCCAAGCGCCACAATGCTACTTCAGGTTGTATGTGTTTACATGACTACTGTAACCAAGATATGAACATCTACTGTGACCAGCGCCACAATGCCCACAGGCTGATGTGCGCTTCATATTGTATGTGTTCACATGACTACTGTAACTAAGATATTAACATCCACTGTAACCAGCGCCACAATGCCCACGGGCTGCTGTGCGCTTAACAAATGTGAATGAATAAATAAATAGGGAAGACGACGTGGAGGGCAGATGGGCAAGTTGAGAAGGTCCAGGTACCACGCTCTCCTGGTCCATGCTGGAGCAATGAAGATCATCCGGTAATCTAACCTCCGTAACCTCCCTAACACCTGCGGAATGACGGGGACTGGAGGAAACGCGTACAGCAGTGGGAAGGACCACTCCACTACGAACGTGTCCCCTAAGGCGCCTCTTGGAGGAAATTCCCACGAGCAGAATCTTTCGCACTTCTGGTTGACACTGGTGGCAAAGAGATCCACTTGCGGGGTTCCCCAAAGGGCGAAGATCTCCAACGGAACTTCCTGAGCCAGCTCCCACTCATGAGGGACCGTGCTCTGCCTGCTCAGAGCGTCCGCCTCAATGTTTTCGTCTCCAGCCTGATGAACTGCCGAGATCAAAATTTCCTGCTGAATGGCCCAGAACCAGAGCTGCATCGCCTCCCAGCACAACGGGAGTGGACTCTGCCCCCCTCATCCCCCTTTTTGTAGAGTTAGTGCATGGCCACTGTATTGTCCGTCATAATCGGGACATTCTTCCCCCGCACAGACGGCAGAAAATCCTTCAGGGGTAGCCCGACAGCCCGCAGCTCTAACAGATTGATGTGGAGTCTGGACTCTGACAGAGACCAACGGCCACTGGCCGTCAACTCGTTGGCATGAGCTCCCCAACCCATGAGGGATGCGTCCGTCACGATCGTAATCTCCGGCCACGGTTTCCAAAATGGAGCACATTTTATCAGATTTCCTTTGACGGCCCACCACTGAAGATCCTGTGCGACCGAGGGCGGAATCTGAACGGGATCCGACATCCTGCCGGAGAACTGCGACCACTGCATCTCGAGAGCCCACTGCAGAGAGGTCATCCGCAGCCTGGCCTATGGCACCAGGAAAATACAGGATGCCATGAGGCAGAACAACCTCAAGAATTCGAACACTAGGAGACTCTGGGCATGTTGAAATTTGTCCACCATCTGCAGAATGTGATAAGCCCTCACCTGCGGAGGCGAACTCACCTGTGTCTCTGCAGGAGCGATGGATGAGCCTCCCTTCACCCCGAATCTTCACTTCCCCCGTTTCACCCGGAGAGATACCCGTCAAATACAAGGTGTACAATCAGACCTGAAATCACCCGATTCCCCTGGGCCCTTCCATTCTCTTTACTGTGTGCCGTGATGTCCCCCTATGGGCTTACCTTAATCTTTAATAGGGTGTGCACTCTATCCTGCATCCGCAGGGGCACGATTCACTCATGTGATTGGTGCCAATGTCTGTAGGCTGAGTTCAGATGCCAAACGCTGTTTTATGCCTTCACAGCGAGGCCGAGAGTTCAAGGGGCCAGTTTCTTCACTGGCTAGAAAGTCCTTCCCACAAGTGAACTTTGCGCGGAGAATGTGGAGTGTCCAAAATTGTCCGTATTGTCTTTGTTTGCCTGTATTTTTGTGGGTGAGTAGCGCTGCGTTTAGAAGCTAGCTGCTGGTAGGTTTGCGCAGCGCCTTCAATTCAAGCGCGCCTGTTAATGTCTCTCCCTTTCCCTTGCAGGAGAAATTATGTGGTATTAGCGCCTTGAGTCCGGGTTCAGCACTACTGAAGACTTGGTGGTTAGGGAAGTTTGCACAGAGGCTTTTGGTAAGTATGCACCGCGTAGAGAGAGAGAGAGCGCAGTGAAGTTAGTTTCCGCGTTATTGGGGTGAGTGCAATGAATGTCTCTTCTTTCTTTGACAGGGGTTTGTGCGCTCGTACAACTAACCTGTATTCCAGCGTTGCGGGAAGATTTGGTGAGTATGCACAGCGTTACTGATGTGCGCGTGTTAACGCAGTTCTTCTTTGTTCTTACAGGTGCCGGTGTAGAAGTCATCTTGACTGGAGATAGCTGCGGGGTGGAGTAAGAACCAGGTAAGCTGAAGCAGAATGATTTGGAGCGGGTAAGCAGAAGCAGGATGATCTGGAGCACGGCAAGTGTGTTGCTGATACAGCTCACAGTAAGCAACACGAAGCACTGTAAGAATCTTGGGTGTGGCTTATATAGCCAAACACTAGAGAGCTCATGAATTATCATGCACTTCCTGTTTGGCAACAGGAAGTCGTAACCAGGAAGTTACTACAAACACTAGGAAGGAATGAAAGGAGGGATTTGTTATGGGTTCTTTGTGTGCCTATGCCAGGTCTGCCAAGCCTCCACCAAGCTTGCCCTAACTACCTGCCTGATACCCATGACACGAACACAACCCCAGGGATGTGTTAAGCACTGCTCCGATGTACTTGAGCCACTGGGTAGGTGTCACATGGGACTTCTTTAAATTGAAGGAGAAGCCCCGCTTGTCAAGGGAGTGGCAGGTGACGGATAGATGATCCAAGGCTTGCTCGGGAGAACAAGCCCTGATCAACCAATCGTTCAGGTAGGGGTAGACGTGAATCCCCCCTTTCCTGAGATACGCTGCCACCAGCACCATCAGCTTGGTGAAGACCTTCGGTGATGAGGTCAATCCGAACGGTAGGACCCGAAACTGAAAATGCGAGTCGTCAACCGCGAACCTCAGGTACTTCCTGTGCTTTGGATGAATCGGCACATGAATGTAAGCATCCTTGAGGTCTAGAGACACCAACCAATCTTGTAGTTGAAGGGCCTGGAGGACTTGAGAAAGTTACCATCTTGAACTTGTCCTCCCTGAGGAGCTTGTTCAGCCCACGCAAGTCCATGATGGGTCTCAAGCCCCCATCTTTTTTCGGGATCAAAAAAAAAAAAAGGGGGAAATACCATCCCTTGTTCCTCTCCGCTACAGGCACCAGTTCTATGGCACCTTTCTCCAGCAGGGATCGGATTTCCCGCGCAAGGAGCGGATCCGGACGCTTCAAAGAGCTTCCCTGGTGGATTGTCGTGAGGCCTCTGCCGAAAGGGGAGACAGTAGCCGTGGGTTATGATCTTCAGAACCCACACATCTGAAGTAATGGCACGCCATTCTCCAAGATGCTGTGCCAGTCTGCCCCCAACTGACGAACCATGGGACATGGCCTCATGAATGAGGGGACGCGGCAGCAACAGTGCCTGATGGCAAAGAGGCAACTGCCCGAGCGGCTTCGGCACCTCGAGTACCTTGCATTCCACCTCTGGTACTCCTACGTGGCCCATTTGACTGGCAGCTCCTCTCAATCTACCAAAGGAAGAGTAGTACCGAAAGGAACCTCCCCTCCATTGCTGTCCCCTAGGACGAAAAGGCGGAAATTGTCATACTGCAGCACTCAAAGACTTCGCTGCAGCTTTGGAGGTCTGCAACCTCTGAAGGCTCTCGTCAGCCTTGCTGCCAAAAAGATGGACACCATCAAAGGGCATGTTGAGAAGGCGGGATTGTACATCCGGAGCAAACCCCAACTTCCGCAACCACGCAAACCTGCGTATCACGGTGATCGCAGCCATGGACCAGCTGACACAGTCTGCCATGTCCAGACCAGACTGAACGGATTCACACATGGCATCCTTGCAGTCTTGCACGAAGGCTAGAAAACCATCCTGTTCCTCTCCTTCGGGAATATGCTCAGCCGCCAACAATACACAATTCCACAGAGTGCGAGTGAATCTTGCCAGGGCACAAATGGAGTTGGCTGCCTTTAAAGCCATACCCCCAGAAGAAAATACCTTCTTCGCCCAACCATCAAAGCGCTTGTCATCCCTATCCGGAGGGATAGTAGGGTATGCAGCCCGCTTTGCTGGGGCCGTAGCCGCCTGCACCACCAAACTCAAAGAAGTAGGGTGTGTTGACAAGTAGCAGGGGTCACCACTGGCTGGGCGGTATTTTTTCGGAGGCGACTTATTCACTGCCGGGAGACTCTCCGGAGCAGTCCAAGTCACCGCCACCCTTCTTTGCAATGCCATATGAAATGGCAACACCGGGTCAGTGGGTGGACCTTGATCCAGGATGTCTGTCAGATCATCCTGAAAAAAAAAAAAAAAAATCAGCAGATGGAGCAGACAACCCCAAATACTCAGTCACCCTCGACATGAGGCGCCTATACGAGGAGTCAGCATGTGTACCAGGCTCAGGCCTGCCAAACTCAGCCCCCGGAGAGGTTTCAAGACCAATGTCATCCTGTAAGGATTGACGAAGTTCTTCCAGTTGGCTATGACCAGACAACAGGTCATCAGGAACCGCAGGAGGCACAACCCCCTCTTCATCAGACCCTTCCTCCACCTCTGAAATATACTCCAAGGGTTGGAACAACTCCACACTGGGGGGAGGAGGAATAGAGTAGGGCTCAAATTAAATTCTCCTCAAAAGGCGTCGAGGGCGCCGATGGAACCTGGATCTGGCACGGCTATGGCGATCACCCTTGTCCGATCGGGACCTCGATGACTCCTGATGATCATGCCGACAGCCTGAGCCCGCAGACATCATGCAGGTCCGTAATGGACATTTTGGAACCGCAGTCCCAACACTTTTTGAAGCCCGACTTCGGGGTAGAAGAAGATGAAGACATCATGTATTCAATTTAGAAGAGCCGAGGCGCGCCGAGATTCCGAAGCGAACATGTTCGTGGAAAAAAACGGAACTGAGGCTATGGGCGTTGTGCATCCTATATATAACATCCGGTGATGACCATCGATGGAGGCCCTCGAGGGACAGCGTACTGATATCATTGATGCAGGACGCCTACACCGAAAAAGTTTTCCGAAGCAGCACAGCTGTGGTAATTACTGTCAAAGATGTGGAATACGTTGGAGGACACAATCCCTTCGAAATGCTATTACGGTAAGCGATGCATGTCTTCTGATGCTTGTTAATCTGCTTAGAATCACATGCTGTGCATAGACTAGCAAGCAGTACCGGAGTTGGAGGTGGGTTGTGAAAAGGAACAGTAGAGAAAAGATGTCTTAGTACTGCTTGTCCCACCTGAGAATCAGACCTAGAATGAGTGTCTAGGCAATAGTGTTTTGTAAAGGTGTGTACAGAACTCCAGGTTGCCGCTTTGCAAATGGCAAATCTGGGGTGCGTGCGTAACTACCTTATCCCTGTGGACTGCAACAAAGGGGTATAGAACAGAAAGTGCTTGTAGTTCGCCAACCCTTCTGATAGAAGTGATAGCCACTAGAAAGGATGTCTTATAAGTCAGGTCTTTTAGACTTGCTTTATGCATAGGCTCAAAGGGAGCTCCCATGAGCCTGGTCAAAACCACATTTAGGTCCCTTTCAGGAGCTGGGTGAGAAATTGGAGGATAAATCCTTTTAACCCCTTCCATAAAGGCGTTAATTACCAGTATTTTCCACCACAACACCTTTTGTTGTGATGTGGTGTAGGCTGACAATGCAGTCAGGTGAACCTTTAGGCAATTGAAGACCAACCCAGTGTCCAACAGATGGGTTAGGTACAGCACAATGTGTGTGGGTGAGCAATCAATGGGATTCACATCCTTGGAATTACATCAAAGGACAAAACGTTTCCATTTGCTGGCATAGCAATAACGTGTGTTCAGTTTCCGAGCTTCCCCGAGCATGTCCATGCACCTCTGAGGGAGCTGTAGGTGTCCAAACTATGACCTCAGGAGCCAAGCTGCTAAATTCAGAGTTTGTGGGCATGGGTGTAGGGTCTCCCCCCCTGTCTTGAGAAAACATGTTGTCCGGGCAGGGTAGTTTCACTGGTGGGGAGAGGGACATTTCCATCAGGTGAGCGAACCAGGGTTGGCGGGCCGTCATGGGGGCCACAAGTATCATGGTAACTGGTTCCTGGTGCATCTTGTGCACTATCTTGTTGAGATTGTGAGTCGGGGGGGGAGCGTAGGCAAATTTCCCTGACCATGTTATCCAGAGCGTTCCCCTTGGAGCGGTTCTGGGGGTACCTGGAGGCATAGTCTTGGCATTGGGCATTCTCCTGAGTTGCGAACAAATCAATATCTCAGAATCCCCATTCTGTGAAGAGGCTGGTTACAATGTCTTCGTGTAGACGCCATTCGTATTCTTCGGGAAGAGGAAAATCTCTGCCAGAAGATTGAGTTGGCCTGGAACATGTTGGGACAATAAAAACATCTTGCGTTTGAGAGCCCATATCCAAATATTTTGGGACAGCTTGGATAGCCCTGGAGAGTGAGTGCCCCCCTGTTTGTTCAGGTAATACATTGCTGTAGTGCTGACCGTTACAACCAGCACCGTTTTCCCTTGTAGTTGAACCTGAAAGGCCTTGCATGCTTTGAACACCGCTAACAGCTCCAGTAAATTTATATGGTTGGATGCTACCTGAGGGGACCACACTCCATGTGCTGTCTGCTGAAGCAGGTGAGCCCCCCACCCTGTGAGAGATGAGTGTCGTGAGTGGCTTCCACTGCAGGGCTGGTGAAGGTCATCCCCTTCAAGAGGTTTTCTCTTGACCACCACTGCAGTGAGAGAACGAGGGCTGGCGAGAGAACTACCAGATCTTCCCATTGTCCGCTGGCCTGACACCACTGGCTGTTGAGCCACTCTTGCATGGGGTGCATGCGCAGCCGCGCGTAGGGAACCAAGTATATGCACGATGCCATCACTCCTAGCAAGCGCATGGCTTTGAGTACCGTCACCTCTCGACAGGCTACATATTGAGGGATCTGAAAAAGCATGTTCTGAGCCCTTTCGTTGGAGGGGAAGACGAGCCCGTCTTTCGTCCGAATTAGAAATCCCAGAAATTGTTTTGTTTGACTGGGGACTAGACTCGATTTCTTTTCGTTGAATGAGAAACCCAGACTGAAAAGAAGATCTGTGTTTTTAGGTGTTCAAAAGACATATGTTTTAAGAGTCCCCTGTGATGAGCCAGTCGTCGAGGTAAGGGATAGTCTGCGCAGGTGTGCTGCAGCCACTGCCAGGACTTTGGTAAACACCCTTGGCGCCAAGGCGATGCCGAAGGGGAGTACCTTAAATTGGTAATGCCGGTCCTCTATCATGAACCTTAGATATTTCCTGTGCGCTGGCAACATAGAAATATGAAGGTATGCATCTTTCATGTCCAATGTTGCCATTTAGTCCATTTGTTTCAGCAGTGGGATAACTTCCTGAAGTGTTAACATGGAAAACATTTGGGGTTTTATGAACTTGTTCGCTGGGCGCAGGTCTAGAACAGGGCGCATGGTGAGGTCCTTTTTGGGTACAAGGAAGTACACTGAATAAATACCCTTGTTTACCTGAAGAATAAGGACGGCTTCTATTGCGTCCTTTCCCAAATTCCACACAGTACCCGTGGGCGACCGTCTTTAAGACCCACTGGTCTGAAGTTATCCCCTCCCATGCCGTGAGGAAAGATGTTAATCGCTCCCGACCAAGGTGACATGGGAGGGGACCTGGATCTGGTGGTCATTTTTGACCAGAGGCAGCGGCTCCTCTGGGATTGGGGCCTCTACCACGTCGCTGACCCCTAGAAGGGTAGTAAGCGGGGCTTCCTGACGTTTGTCCTGTGTTGAAACTCCCCGTGCCATAGTTGTTTTGGCCTGCACGGGACTGCCCTCGAAAGGACCGCCGAGAGTGGTTATCTCATTGTGTTTTTTTTTTGTGTGATCTGTTGCAGAGACTTAAGAGTCTCATGCTCCTTTCTTGGCTGTTTCCAAGGCCTCATCAACCGCTTTCCCGAAGAGGTTAGCTTCTTCAATTGGTTGACTGATGAGACACTTGCGTTTCGGGTGTAAACCAAGAAGTACGCAGCCAAGCGTGTCTTTTTAGTAGGGTCCCCTGGGCAAGAGACCTGCCTGCTGTTTCAGCGGTTTCCAGGGTGTTTTCGATGACATTCTGGTTCACTTGTCTTCCCTCGACAATGATAGCGAGAAGCTTGGATTTGACGGGTTCGGGAACCTCTTGGACGCCTTCCTGGAGCAGGTTCCACTGAGCGTCGGCATAGCTTGCTAATAGCGTGCCATTTGCTATCCGCATAGTGTATGCAGCTGCCAAGGTGACTCGTTTGCCTATGGCATACAGTTTCTTGGACTCCTTGTCCGGAGGTGCTTCCCCTGTGGCAAGGGGTACCCCTGCCCTTTTTTGGGTGGTAGTTACTACCAGCGAGTCAGGGATGGCGTGCCCTTTAATGTATAGAGGGTCGGAAGGAGACGGCTGAAATAATTTTTCGACTCTCGGGTTTCAGCTGGTGATATCAAGGAAGGGGTCAACCTTCTCTTGATGGAGTTAAGGAGGGGAATGGCCTGGCTAGATGGAGGTTTTTCCTTAAGGATATTTTCTCCAAAATCCTGCTCAGGCACTGCCTCTTGAGTAGATATCTGAAAATGTTCAGCTGCCTTTTTTTAACATCGAGTTGAAGGCCATTTGGTCATCTACAGGCGAGGCCTGGCGAGCCATAGTGGACGGAGGGGAGTCTAGACACAATGCATCTGTGTCTTCAACTTGAAGTGGAAGTGTACATGGGTCTGTACCCTCCTGTTGGGTTTCTTCCCAATTGTCTGTGGTATCCTGCTGCTCTTCTTCATAAGCTTGTAGAAATTAAGCTGCTTCTTCAGTGTAAATGTCCCTATAGGTGTCCAAGTGGGCAATGTCTTCAGTTTGTACTGGGACAGAGGGCTGCTCCTCTTGATAGTGAGAAGAAAATTGAGGGATAGGCACCCCTTGAATTTCTCTCTAGTCTATTTAGAGGACTCAGACAGCCCTACGGGAAGAAAAGCGTTGTTTTTCACCCTACGGCATCGAAAAGATTGTCTTGGGGTGACTGAAAGAGGTTCTTGGCTATCCTTATAAGTATTGTGAGAATCGGGGCCTAAATCCGCATCCAAAACTTTTCGGCAGCTTGGCCCATGTTTTTAGGTGGAACCGGGGTATGACCCACCGCCGCCGTAATCCTCTCGATGCTGTCTTCGATAACCGCCAATTCGGTGTAGGATAATTGTTCCGATGGTCTATGGGTATAGTACCTTCCACGGCGTTAGAGGGCCTAGCAGTCGGTTTTTCGTCTAGAGGCCTAGTCGTAGTTTTCGGGCCTACTGTGGCCTTCGGGACCGTCAGAGTGTCAGATTTCCGCACTTCGACATTTGAAGTTTTTGGAGTAGCGCCCTTACTTGATTTAAATTGCCCAGTCGTAAGGCACTGTTGCGGATGCGGGGAATGCATTGGATCTGCACGATATGAGGAACACGTTGAAAGTTTCAGCGGCTCTGCTGGCGCTTTCACCTTTTTCGACGCGGACGTCGAAACTGGTGTAGTGGTTGTAGGCTTAGTGTGATGGGTTTGTACGCCCGTCGCCGGGTGTTTTCCCTTCAGGCTATAAAGGGTCGGGGACGGGCGTGGCAGACCTAGAAGTTTCCGCCTCGAGGTCCATCACATCCGCAATGAATGTTTAGTCATCTGAGGTGCCCCCGTCACTCTCAGCGGGTGTGGCAGTGCAGTGGGGGTTCCACCCGTGACATACCGTACGCGGCCCACCGCTTTACACAGCGCTCCTTAAGGGCCTTGAGCCGAAGGAGTTTGCAAGCTGCACGCTGCTTTTCGTCATACTCTAAGGGGAGACAGGCGTTGCACGTTCTGTGTTTGTCCTTTCAAGGATATCTAACCCTACACTTAGGGCAGAACCCAAAAGGAGTCATTTCCATAGCCAAAGGGAAAGATGACCAGACCGAAAGAGTAAAGAGGGGAAAGGAGGAAAGACATACAGAAAATATGGCCACCCCAACTCCACTCTCCCTACTGTAAAGGTCGGCCATAGGGCCCGACCACGTGGAAAGTCCGGCCACCGGATCTTAGGTGCAGAAATCCACTGCCGTAGACGAATCCCCCGAAGTCTTTGTCGAAGGTATTCTTGTGACCGAAGTGACTTAACAAGGAAGAACAGACGAGTTAGTATAAGATAAACAATGTCTCTTCTGAAAGAACGCCGCTATAGGGTGACCAGTTATCTGGGTGTAAAAAAACAATCTGAGGTGCATCGGCACGTGAGGGATTTTTGGTACACTACACGTCACGATAGGGATAGTGTTACAGACATGCCTAGGCAGACGTCCCCTTTTGGTCCCCGAAAGACAAGATGCAATACTCCGCGGTTACCACTGGATGTCGGACTATTTGCACAGCATGTGATTCTAAGCAGATTAAAAAGCATCAGAAACAGTTTCCCTTAGTCGTGTTACTTTGCTACTTTTGGCAATTTATCATTGCAAATTGTATTTTACAATGCAGTACAATGGGTTACACTTTTTGTTTTGCCCTAGACCAACACTTTGAGGATTTCGGGTTACTGTGGGTGTGCTAAAGGGACAGTGCTGGTGGCAGCAGTTACCCTATTCCTGTTTTTTGGTGTCATTTACTTGAGCCTTACCGCGTTTGGCTGCAAACTGTGGCAAATGTCCAAACATGCCTGTACAACATGGGTTTCCATTTGTCCCTTAGCCATCTTGTCTTTAACCCTTCTTCCTGGACTGAGGCCAGGAAAATACTGATATGGACCTCCAGGGCTCCGGAAAGCACAGTCTGGGTGGGCCACTGCACACCCATGGGTGTTTGCTGCCAGGAAGTGGGTTGGGACTGTCCGTTTTCGGTGTATCTGAGTGGGATTCATGGGTTGTGCCACCAGTGGTCCTGATTGGATCACTGCTGGGGTGTGTGTGGGCTAGATCTGTCATTGGCTAGTAGGAGTTTCAGCTCTTACCTGGTTTTTTGGAAAAGAGGACCCCAGCACCCATTCGAGAGATCCTGGAAGAAACCGAAGGAGCCAAGAATCCTATCCAGCTACAAGACCTGCAAGGAGGCTGTAGACCCGTTGGAAGACCTGGCAGACAACTTTTGCTGCTGTCCTGGAATAGCCCTGTGTTGTAGGGTATCTTCAGCAGTCCTGCGAATGATCTGCGACCCTTGGAGTTGAGGGAACATCCATTTTCTGCGTCAGTTCGGAGTCCTGCAAAGAAGAGCCTTCTGAGGTGCCCTTGGATCACCCTGTGGCTGACCAGCTCAGAGTTTGGGCTACCGTGCTGCAGACGTTGCCATTCCAAGTTGAGGCCTGGAACCTGGGGGATTGCCAGCATATGCTAGAAGACTCCGCTCTGAGATTCCGTGGTGCTAGTATCAAGGGGAGCCAGGATAGGAGCAAAGTCTGACCGTAGAAAGTGAATCTTCTTGCATCACCGTGCATCGGTGGCTGCCATACGAAACTATTTACCTGCAACAAGGCCAGTCCTGAGAGGGGCCCTGAATCGAGATCTGCTGCATTCTCCAACCTGAAGACTTTGCACCAGCATCTATCACCCACCAGCGAGGTGCTCAAACCTGTAGTCCCTGGGCATCGAGGGCTGAAAACAGGCAGTGGGAGAAATCGACCTCTAATCCTCAGCAGACCAGCCAGGTCTTATGAAGAATCAGAGTACTGGGGTGAGTTGTAACAATACTTACCTGAACCCCTAACTCCCTCTTAAAAGTTTTCAAAACTACTAGAAACTAATAGTTTGGCTTTGCCATTGCTTGTTCGTGGAAGCACTCCGAATGTTGGGGACACTTGTTAGTTATAAGAACGTGTCCTCTACCACCTGGAGCTGTTCATTGGACCCCAGAGACCTTACCTTCATTTTTTACAGCCTCACAAAACTGTATGGAACTGGTGAACATTTGGGACCAAGGCCCCATACATCTTAGGGATGGACTTCTGAAGCTAGTACTGTATCTCTGCGGACCTGTAGTGCTTATACTAATACTTAGCTTCCTTTATAGGGGGGTATATGTATTTTGCCTTACACCAGTGATTGTATATATGTATCCATCAGTGTTGTGTAATAATGTTACATCGTAAGTCATTTTTCTCAGTGTTATATGGCCATACATGTGTATAACTAATTGTCTAAGGAACACGTTACTTACCTGTAAGGAACAAGTTACTTACCTGTAACTGTTGTTCTCCAGCATGGGTCTGGCATGGATTTGCATGCTCATGAATATTCCCCGTCAGGCTGGGAATCCTCGGTAAAGAAAAAATCAGTTTCAGTTTTGTTTCTGAACTGTCTTTCTCCTAATAACCAATCACTGGTCTCTGGGTCATACTGCCCCCAGCCAATGACTGCCCTCTACCTAAGCCCCTCCTCTGGCAGCCATCCTCAGATTTGGTAGCACGTAAAGTGGCAGTAGGACCAAGTGAAGAGCCGCAGAGGGGTAGGAGGGAGGGTGTGCATGTAAATCCATGCCAGACCCATGCTGGAGAACAAGTTACAGATAAGTAACTTGTTCCTTCTCCAGCATGGGGTCTGGCATGGCTTCACATGCTCATGAATACAATACATAGCAGTACACACATGCACAACCACGGGAGGTGGCAAGGCTCAACATTAAGCATTTCCTCAACTCAACATTAAGCATCTCTTACCTCCTCACCATACCCACCTTCAGGCAAACAGGTTGCGCAGCACTGCCTGGCCGACTCTGGACTCCTCCCTGGAAGATGTCCAGCAGGGGCACACCAGACAGGAACACCGTGGTAGCAGCGATCGCTCTGGTCGAATGGGCTCTCGGATGGCCGGGCAACGGTCGGTTTGCCAACCGGTTACAGTGCATGATGCAGCCGGAGAGCCATCTGGAAATGGAAGCCTTCGAGAGGGCCTTCCCTTGGTTCACAGGTCCAAAGTTCACAAACAGCTGTGAGGCCTTCCGAAAACTCTTTGTGCGGTCCACGTAGAACTTCAGCGCTCTAGCTACATCCAGCGAGTGCAAAGTCCTCTCAGCTGGCAATGGGAAGAAAACAGGTAACACCAAGGGCTTGTTGAGATGGAAGTCCGACAGCACCTTGGGCATGAAGGAGGGGTGCGTCCTTAGCACCACCCTTGTCTCGTGGAAAGTAAGGAATGGGGGCTTGCAGGAGAGGGCCTGGATCTCTCCCACTCATCGTGCGGAGGTGATGGCCACAAGAAACGCTGTTTTCCACGACAGGAACTTCAATGGTGCCGAATGCAGAGGCTCGAATGATGGCCCCATGAGCCTGGTCGGCACAACGTTGAGCTCCCACGTGAGGGCTGGAGCCTTCACCGGCGGGAACGATTGGATCAGTCCCTTCATGAATTCCTTCACCAGGCGATGGGACCACAAGGATGAGCTCCCCGGAGTTCTGGTGTAGCATGAGATAGCAGCCAGATGGATCTTGATGGATGCATGGGCCAGCCCTGCCTTGGCCAGCAATAGCAAGAACGGCAGCACTTGACGGGCCATAATCCGCAGAGGGTTAATCTTCTGTGCCCAGCACCAGACAGCAAACTTCTTCCATTTGTGTCCATAGCACTTGAGAGTTGGGGATGCCCTGGCCTTTGCAAGCACCTCCTTGCAGTCTGCTGGGATATCGTACCCTCCAAACTCTAGTGCTGCAGGAGCCAGGCCTGCAAGTTCAGCAACCCCGGGTCGTGGAGGATGGTGCCTCCTTCTCTGGAGGAGATCCGCGTCCGTTGGCAGTTTGACTGGGGGGGTGAGGGGGAAACGCTGACATGTCCAGAAGGTCCGGGAACCAGATCTGTCCCGGCCACGCCGGTGCGACGAGGATCAGTTCAGTGATGAGTCGCAGCAGCAACGGCAGGAACGCATACAGGAACAGGCCGTCCCAGGGGAATGAGAAGGAATCGCCCATGCTCCCCGGCTGGGGAAACCTGCTTGTGAACCTCCGGCACTTGGTGTTCGTCGCCGTCACGAATAGGTCGATCTGGGGATTGCCCCATCGTTGGAATAGCAGATCCACTTGATCCTGCCGCAGTTCCCATTCGTGGCACGAGCGCAGCTCCCTGCTGAGTGAGTCGGCAATGGTGTTCTTTATTCCTGCCAGGTGGAAGAGTACCAGAAACATCCCGTGGGCGACGGACCAGTGCCACAGATCCTGGGCCTCCTTGGATAGGGCTGGGGATCTGGTGCCTCCCTGCTTCCAGATGTAGAACATTGTGGTGGTGTTGTCGGTGAAGATCCTCACCACCTTGCCCTTGAGGGACTGGAGGAACGACCCGAGGGCCCAGAACACAGCTCGGAGCTCCAGGACGTTGATTTATAGTGACCTCTCCTCCGGGAGCCAAAGTCCTCTTGGGTGGAGATCTCTGGTGTGCGCTCCCCATCCCTCCAGTGAGGCATCCGTCGTCACCGTCTCCTGATGTACCGGGGTCTGGAAGTCCGTACCCGCCGCCAGATGCGCGCGGGTGCCCCACCACCGGTTCGCTTGGCGGAAGGTCTCGTTGAGCGAGATCCTGTCTTCGAAGCTGCCCGTCGCTTGCATCCAACGGGCGTCGAGGAACTCTTGCAGTGGACGCATCTGCAGCCTGCACAGGCGCACTAGGTAGATGCATGAGGACATCATACCAAGAAGGGACTTGATGGACCTCACCCTGGCCACGTCCATGGCCAACAGCCGCTGCACCTTGCCCAGGATGGCCTTCGTCCTTTCCTCCGACGGAGAGGACAGTCGCGCCACCGTGAGGAGCTTGGCTCCCAGAAACAGTGAGAACTGCGACGGAACCAAGTGGGATTTCAAGAAGTTGATGGAAAATCCCAGATCCGTGAGCAGTTGGACGGTCTTTGCTGTGTGTCCGACGGCGAGTTCTCTTGTCCTTGCTAGGATGAGGATATCGTCCAGGTAGGGGTAGACGTGGATCCCATGGAGGCGCAGCCGCGCAGCCACTGGTGCTAGGCACTTGGTGAATACCCTGGGCGCCGACTTCAATCCGAAAGGAAGGGCCTTGAACTGGTAGTGCCGCCCTTCGACTACGAATCTGAGAAACTTTGAATGTTGTTTTAGAATGGGGATGTGAAAGTAGGCATCCTCCAAGTCCAGCGACGATAGGAAGTCCCATTCCTCCAGCTGCCCCAGCACGTGCTGGAGGGTAGACCATCCGGAATTTCTGGGCCTTGATGTACTTGTTTAAACGACGAAGGTCCAGGAAGGGTCGCCAACCGCCGGTCTTCTTTCTTACGAGGAAGTATCGCGAGTACGCTCCGGAGCCCCAGAGCCTCTTTGGGACGAGCTCGATGGCTCCTTTCTTTAGCATCGCCCTTACTTCCAGCAGCAGTTGAGGGACCTGGTTTTCCTTTCTGGCCACGGGAGGAATGCGGGTGCACTTCTTTAGAAACTCGAGAGTGTGTACGCAGGCCAGGGCATCCAGCACCCAACGGTCGGTGGAGATGGACTCCCATACGCTGATGGATTTCGCCAGCCGGCCTCCCACCGGGGTGCTCAGGTGGGGGCCCGATGCTACGGCCGGTTCAGTCCTGCTTGGCAGCCGCCTTGGCGATGACGACGAGATCCTCCCGACTTGCCGGCATCCTCTGTAGGCCTCCTGCGACGAGGAGCGGGCCGCCTGATGGTACGTTGAGGAGCTGCTGCCGAATCCTTTGGAGGCACATTGCTTGCCTCCGGAGCTCCGAAAGGCAAGCCGGCGTTGCTGCAAAACTCCCAAGGCCCGAGCCGTCTGTGTCGGCCTTGATGGCCTGCAGGGACTCGTCTGTCTTGCCAAACAGATTGTTCCCGTCGAAGGGCATGTCCAAAACTCTGATTTGCACTTCCTGGCGGAAATTGGTTGCCTTGAGCCAACCGCACCGTCGAAGGCAAATGCTGTTGCCCAACTGGCGGAAACCGGTGTCAGCAATGTCCGTGGCCACTGTTATGGCATGGTTCGATGCCACCTCGTCTTCCTGCAGTATCTCCAGGGCCTCAGCCCTCTTGTCGTCCGAAAGGAAGTCCAGCAGAGGAGCAATCTTAAAACACAGCTCCCTGTCGTAGCGGGCCACAATCGCAAGGGCGTTGGCCGCTTTAATCGCCGTCACCACTGACGAGATGACCCGTCGTCCCATGGCGTCCAGTTTCTTCCCCCTCGCCGTCCAGCAGGGAGGTTGAAGTTGAAGCCGCAACCCCCCACCACCCCCGCCGCTTTCTTCTTGGCCGCCGCCGAGATGACCGAATCCAGGGTCGGCTGCGCCCTAAGGCACACGGGGGCTGAATCCGGGACCCGGTACTTCTCATACTGGTCTCTTGGCAGGGGTCGTGGATGGGTTCTTCAGGAGCAACAGTCCCTCGTCCCAGATGTCGTCAAGTAACGGGACTGAGAGGACCGTCTTCCTCTTTTCTTCAGGGCAGAGCTGGAAGAGCTTGGATGCCCTGGCGATCATGGCGTGGAAGGAGCCAATTTCGTCGGGTGGGAGGCCCGAGGAGGTGGTGATGGAAGACCCATCCCGTCGTCACCACTGTCGCCATCCATTCCCGTCGTGGCCGTCTCTGTTCCCGTGTCCTCCCTAGGATCTGGGGAAGGAGATGAAGGCTGTGAGGGCCGCTAAGGCTGGAAGGGCGGGTGGGGGGTGAACTCTCCTCTCCTCTGCTTGCTTGGAGGGCTCCCCGACAGGCCAGGCTCCGCTGGATTGTCCGTTGGGGGGTAAGTGCAACCTCATCCTTATCTCCGTACATAAGGCCTGGATCGCCATCAAGATCACTCCCGATTTGTCCTGTGGTCCAGGCACTGGCTGCGACGGGCGCGACGGTTGTTGAGTGGAATCCTCTGCCTCCGCGGGAACTTCGTCAGCACCACCGTCGCTCTCTTCGTCCGCCTCGTCGGGATCCCTCCCGTGGGGCCGGACCGCCTCGAACTTTTTGTTCAGGATCTTTATGACTCCAGCCAGCTCCTCTTCAGGGGCTGTATCCGTGATGGCCACCGCCCCCCCCCCCTCTTTTTCCGCCAGGGTTCTCACAGGAGTCTTATCGATGGGTTGAAAAGAGGATTCCTTCCGCGGTGGCAGGGAAACTCTGGGCCCCGAGGTCGCCTCCACAGGCTTCGCCAGGGCTGCCACGACTCCCTCGATAGAGGCCTTAGCCGGGTGAATCAAGGCCTTCATGACTTTGGGCGCACTTGAGGCTTTCACCTTGGGTGGAGGGTCACCGCCTCGCTCCCCCTTGGCTGTCTCCGTCGGGATCGACCGGGACTTCTCCCGAAGTTTCCCGGGTTCTCCGATTTCCTCTTCCCCGAGCCAGAGCGGTGGCTCGTGGTTGATGGCGTCGGTGAAAGTGCGCCCTGCCTGGCAGCTGAGGAGCCCGATACCCGCGGACTCGCAGTGCTTTGCCTTTTGTTGGGGCCCCGTACCCGGAGCGCCCTCAAAGGTCTTAGAAGACCGCTCGGACCCCTTTTCACCTGCTGCTGGGCTCTTCCCCTCCAGCCAGTTGGCGAGGCAGATACGGCGATCCTTCATGGTCCACTCCGACATGTTATTGCAAAACGCACAGTCCTTCTCCACGTGCGTTTTGTCTTTGTGAAGGCAGTAGAGGCATTTAGAATGCTCGTCCTCCTTGAAGACATTCTGCAATCCATATCCAGGGCAGTTCCTGAACAGCTTGGATCCGGGCGTTTTGCTTCCTTTGTCCTGGGCCATGTCCACGCAGAGTAGGCCTCAGATCTTCTGGAATCCTCCAAGAAGTGGAGCTCAACGAAAACTTCACCCTTGAGGGGCGTAGAAAATTCCAAAACAGGTCCCCGTTGATCGGAAGTAGAAACGGTGGAGCTTGATGCTCGATTGACCGAAAAAATGAGATTAAACTCTTTGAAAAAATCACAAAAACGCAGTAAAAGCTCGAGAGCTATAGCATGAGGAATCCCAACACTTGAACGTACAGTAAAAATCTGAGGATTGCTGCCAGAGGAGGGGGCTTAGGTAGAGGGCAGTCATTGGCTGGGGGCAGTATGACCCAGAGACCAGTGATTGTTTGTTAGGAGAAAGACAGTTCAGAAACGAAACAAACTTTTTTTCTTTACCGAGGATTCCCAGCATGATGGGGAATATTCATAAGCATGTGAATCCATGTCAGACCCATGCTGCAGAACTGTTCGGTAAAAAAGTTTGTTTAGTTTCTGAACCGTCTTTCTCCTAACAACTAATCACTGGTCTCTGGGTCATACTGCCCCCAGCCAATGACTGCCCTCTACCCAAGCCCCTCCTCTGGCAGCCAACTTCAGATTTGGTAGCACGTAAATTGGCAGTAGGACCAAGAGAAGGGCCGTAGAGGGGTAGGCGGGAGGGTTCGCATGTAAATCCATGCCAGGCCCATGCTGGAGAACAACAGTTCCAGGTAAGTAACTTGTTCCTTCTCCAGCATGGGGTCCGTCATGGATTCACATGCTCATGAATAAAGAATACATAGCAGTACACAAATGCACAACCACGGGAGGTGGCAAGGCTCAACATTAAGCATATCAACATCTCAACAGTAAGCATCTCTTACCTCCTCAGCAGGATCACCTTCAAGCGAACAGGTTGCACAGCACTGCTTGGCCGACTCTGGACTCCTCCCTAGAATCCTGGGTCTGCGCAGTAGAATTTCGTGAAGGTGTGCATCGACCTCCATGTAGCAGCCTTGCAGATGTCCAGCAAGGGCACACCAGACAGGGGAACGCCGTAGTTGCAGCGATTGCTCTGGTCGAATGGGCTCTCGGACGGCCAGGCACCGGTCGGTTTGCCAACCGGTGACAATGGGTCATGCAGCAAGAGAGCCACCTGGAAATGGAAACCTTGGAGAGGGCCTTCCCTTGGTTCACAGGGCCAAAGTTCACAAACAGCTGTGATGTCTTCCGAAAACACTTTGTGCGGTCCACGTACAACTTCAGCACTCTAGCCACATCCAGCGAGTGCAAAGTCCTCTCAGCAGGCGACAGGAGGAAAACAGGTAACACCAAGGGCTCGTTGAGCTGGAAGTCCGACTGCACCTTTGGCATGAAGGAGGGGTGCGTCCGCAGCACCACCCTTGTCTCGTGGACTGTCAAGTAAGGTGATTTACAAGAGGGGGCCTGAATCTGTCCCACTTGTCGTGCGGAGTTGATGGCCACAAGAAACACAGTCTTCCACGATACAAACTTCAGCGGCACCGAACGCATAGACTCGAACGGGGGACCCATGAGCCTAGTCAGCACCACATTGAGCTCCCAGGCCGGGGCCGGAGTCTTCACCAACGGGAACAAACGGAAAAGTTGTTTAATGAATTCCTTGACCAGGCGGTGTGACCACAACAACGACCGCCCCGGAGTTCTGGTGTAGCGGGAGATAGCCGCCAGATGAAGCTTGATGGAAGCATGGGCCAACCCTGCCTTGGCCAGTGACAGCAAATACGGCAGCACCTGCGGGCCGTAATCCGTAGAGGGTCGAGTTTCTGTGCACGGCACCTGACAGCGAACCTCTTCCAGTTATGGCTGTAGAATTGCAGCGTAGACGAAGCCGTGGCCTTGGCAAGCACCTCCTTGCAGTCCTCCAGGAGATTGCATCCACCAAAATCTAGCGCTGCAGGAGCCAGGCCTACAAGTTCAGCGTCCCTCGGTCGTGGTGCAGAATCGCGCCTCCTTCCCTGGTGAGCAGATCTGCATCCGCCTGAAACTTGACTGGAGGGGACGCTGACATGTGAAGAAGGTCTGGGAACCCTATCTGCCTCAGCCACACCGGTGCGACGAGGATCATCCTGCACCGGGACCGGCTAGGTTGACTGAGTCGCAGAAGCAACGAAATCGGGGGAAACGCATAGAGGAACAGGGCGTCCCAGGGGAAGGCGAATGCATCCCCCATGCTCCCCGGCTGGGGAAACCTGCTGGCAAACCTCCGGCACTTGGTGTTCGTCGCTGTCACAAACAAATAGATCTGGGGATTGCCCCATCGTCGAAACAGTAGGTCCACTTGATCCAGCCAAAGCTCCCACTCATGGCAAGAGAGCAGCTCCCTGCTGAGTGAGTCGGCGACAGTGTTCTCTCCTGCCAGATGAAAGGGTACCAGGAACAACCTCTGGGTGACGGCCCAGTGCCATAGATCCTGCGCTTCCTTGGAGAGAGCCGGGGCATCTGGTGCCCCCCCTGCTTCCGAATGTAGAACATCATGGTGGTGTTGTCGGTGAAGACCCGCACCACCTTGCCCTTTAGGAACGGAAGGAATGATTTGAGGGCCCAAAACACAGCCTGAAGCCCCAGAACGTTGATGTGCAATGACTTCTCTTGGAGCCAAAGGCCTCTTGTGTGGAAATCTCTGGTGTGCGCGCCCCATCCCTCCAGGGTGGCATCCGTCATCACCGTCTACTGATGCGTTGGGATCTGGAAGTCCGTGCTCGCCGCTAGATGAGTGCGGACGCCCCACCACCGAATTGCTCGGCGGAATGTCTTGTTGAGGGCAGTCTTGTCCTCAAAGCTTCTCGATACCTGGCTCCAAAGGGCGTCGAGGAACTCTTGCCGCATCCCCAGCCTGCACAGCCGAACGAGGTAGATGCATGCCGAGCAGGGACTTGGTGGACCTCACCCTGGCAACTTCTATGCTCAACAGCCGTTGTACCTTGCCCAGGATGGCCTTTATCCGACCGCAAAGCCAGGCTGTGACACTGTTGAGCCTGGACCCCACTCCTGCGATGGCACCAAGCAGGACTTTGCATAGTTTATCGAGAACCCCAGTTCCGTGAGCAGGTGGACGGTCCTCACCGTTTGCTCGACGGCGAGTTCCCATGACTTCACTCGGATGAGCCAATCTTCCAGGTAGGGTTAGGCACGTGACCCCCTGCAGGCGCAGCCGCGCCGCCACTGGCACCAGGCACTTGGTGAAGACCCTTGGTGCCGACTTCAGACCGAAGGGAAGGGCCTTGAATTGATAGTGTTTCCCCTGGACCACAAAGCTTAGAACCTTTCAATGCCCGTTGTGGATGGGGATGTGAAAATAAGCATCCTCCAGGTCCAGTGACGACAGGAAATCCCCTTCCTCCAGTTGTCCCAGCACGTGCAAGAGGGTGACCATCCGAAACTTCTGGGACTTGATGCATTTGTTCAGATGGCGGAGTTCTAGGATGGGCCGCCAACCACCAGTCTTTTTCCTGATGAGGAAGTACCGCAAGTACGCTCCGGAGCCTCTTCGGGACGAGTTCTATCGCGCCCTTTCTCAGCATCGCTCGTACCTCTAGAAGCAGTTGTAGGATGTGGTTTTCTTGCCTGGCCACTGGTGGAATGTGGGGACACTTCCTTTGGAACTCCAAGGTGTGTCCGTGGGCCAGGGCGTCCAGCACCCAACGGTCGGTGGAGATGGACTTCCACATGCCGAAGTTCGCCAGCCGGCCGCCCGCCGGGGTGTTCGCGTGGGGCCCCGACATTATGGCCGGTTCAGTCCTGCTTCATCATGGACGACCCACTTTGGGGGCCTTGGCGATAACAATTTCCTCCGGCTTTGCTGCGGCCCCTGTAGGCTTCCTGGGACAAGGAACGGGATGGTTGACAGTACAAAGAGAAGTTGCCACCGAATCCTTTGGAGGCACCATGGGACTTGCCTCCGGAAGACCGAAAGGACGGCCGTTGGAGTGTGCCCAAGGCACGAGCCGTCTCGTTATCTGCCTTGATGGCTTGCAGAGATTCATCCACTGTCTTACCAAACAAGTTGTCCCCGTCAAAGGGCATGTCCAATACCCTTGTCTGGATGTCCTTACAGAAATTGGTGGCCTTCAGCCAACCACGCCGACGAACGCAAATGCTGTTGGCCCATCTGGCAGAAGCCAGTGTCGGAGATGTCCGTGGTCACTGTGATGGCATGGTTCGATGCCACTCGCCTACTTGTAGGATTTCAAGGGCCTCCGCCCTCTTGTCGTCCGAAAGTCCAGGAGAGGGGCGATTTTAAACCAAAGCTCCCTGTCGTAGCGGGCCACGATGGCGAGAGCGTTGGCCGCCTTAATGGTCGTTGCCGCCGACGAGATGACCCGTAGTCCCATGGCATCTAGCTTCTTTCCCTTGCCGTCCGGTGGGGAAGTGGAAGTCGATGCGACGAACCCTGCAGATTTCTTCCTGGCCGCTGCCGAGACCAGAGTCCGGGGACGGCTGAGATTGGAGACACTTCGGTTCAGAGTCTGGCACCCTGCATTTCTTCTCATACCGGGCCGAAGACAGGTTCTTCAGGAGGGACAGTGCTTCATCCCAAATGTCGTCCAACAGCGGGATCGAGAGCACGGTCTTCCTCTTGGCGCCGATGAAGGAATCCCTCCTTCTGCTCCTCAGGGTTCAGTTGAAATAGCTCCGAGATCCTAGAGAACATGGCATGGAACGAGCCAATCTCGTGTGGAGAAGCCCTGTGTAACGCCGATGGGAGGTCCGTTCCAACGTCGCCCCATCGTCTCATCCCTCGGCGGAGGGGATGGAGGTGAAGGATGGTAGGGTGGAGGCAGGTGGACTCGATTCCGCTTAGGCGGCGGGTCCCCTGATGGTCCGGGCGCTGCTTGATCGCCCGGGGGCACGGGCATCCTTGTCCATCTCTGAACACAGGGTGTGCAGAGCTTGTAGGATGTCCGCCGACATGGCCATCGGTGGTGGCAGTGGTAACGACAGCAGCGGCATGGTGTCCTCTGGTTCCTCACTGTCCTGCTGCCCCTTGTCGGTTCCCTCGTCACTTTTCACATCCGCCTCATCGGGGTCCTTCCCGTAGAACCTGGCCTCGATGAACTTCTTGTCACGCACGGTCTTGAGGCCCGAGAGGTCCTCCTCAGAGGAGATATCCCGAGTCTGGCAGGACTACTGTGACCCCTCCCCTACTTCTCGGCCAGGGGCGACGGCCTCGGGAGATGTCTGACATCGTCTTCACGGGAGTCTTCTCAATGGGCAGGAAAGATGATTCCCTCCGAGTGGGCAGGGAATCTCTCAGCTTAGGGGTCGTCTCCACTGTGACCGCATCTGTGGCCTTCGCCAGGAATGCCACCACTCCCTCAATAGATGCCTTAGCCTGGTGAACCTGGGCCTTCACGACCGTGGGCGCATCTGAGGCCTTCACCGTGGGTGCTGGGGGTGGGGGGGTTAACGCCTCACTCACCCTTGGCTTTCTATGTCAGAGTCGACCGGGCCTTCTCCAGAAGCCATAGCGTTGGCTCGTGGAGGACTGTCGGCGATGCTGCGCCCGGCCTGGTTGCCGCGGAGCCCATACCAACTACCAATGGTGCTCTCGGTGTCCGCAGAATCACGGTGCTTTGCCTTATGTTGCCGGAGCGCCCTCAAAGGTCTTCGAAGACCACTCAGATTTTCTCTTGGGTGAAGCATGCTGCCAGGGCTCACCTGCCACCGGGATCTTCGTCTGCAGCCACTCGTGAGCCGCTTGCGACGGTCCTTCATGGTGCGTGGCACCATGTCCTTGCAGAACGCACAGGCCTCCTCCACATGCGAGCGGTCCGAATGTAAGTAATAAAGGCACAGGGAGTGCCCATCGTCCAGGAAGATGTTCCGCAGCCCGCATCCTGGGCAGATCCTGAACAGAGGCGTCGAGACTCCTTTATCCTCGGCCATGTCCATGCAGTGTAGGCCTCCAAGAATCTTCTGGAGCCTCCAAGAATGGAACTTGACGAAAAATCGGCATTGAGGGGCATAGAAAGTTCCGAAAAACGGGTCCCCATTAGTCAGATGATGGATCGATAGAGCTTGAGACACAATTGACCGAAAAATAGAGCAAAACTCAGAAAAAAAAACAAACAAAAAAAAAAACACTAAAAAAAAAAAAGAAAATCGCAAAACACCATAAAAGCTCGAGAGCTATAGCATGAGGACTCCCAACACTTGAACGTGCAGTAAAAATCTGAAGATGGCTGCCAGAGGAGGAGCTTAGGTAGAGGGCAGCCATTGGCTGGGGCAGTATGACCCAGAGACCAGTCATTGGTTGTTAGGAGATAGACCGTTCAGAAACAAAAACAAACTTATTTTTTCTTTACCGAGGATTCCAAGGCCAATGACGGGGAATATTCATGAGCATGTGAATCCTTGCCAGACCCCATGCTGGAGACGTGTATTCCCTGACTTTTCACTGTATGAGCTCATTGGAACCCCTTACAAGCTTACCACCTCTTGAGACTCAGCCTAGACCACTTGTCCACCTCTCTTGTATTGATTTGGCTACAGCTTCCAGAGTGGTCGCTGCCACTATGCTAGGTTGGCTTTCTATACATCTGTCCACTAGGAAAATCAGTCCCAACAGAGGCCATACTCTTTTTGCTGCTTTTCGTAGCTGTTGGTTTAACTGGATGGTGGCAGCGATTTCCATTTTTGGAATTCAGCGTTTCGGATTGCTGTATACCTCAAGGGATGCAAAAGTGTGCCCCTTGTAAGGATGTCAAAGAAGGAAGCCAACACAATTTCCCTGCTTGAACCCAATACTAAAGGATCTGTCAGAATGTCAGTCAAAATCAAACACCATGTGTCACACCCTGCTTCTATCCCTTACTCTACAACTAAAGAATAATCCAACAGAATGTTTCTTCTCCAAGAGAACGACTCCCTTCTCCTGGTATTCAGGTGGTGTTCTCTTGCAAAAGGCTGCCAGGGGGAATGACTCCCTTCCTCTGGCTTGTGTGTCCATCAAACCCTTTGTACAACTCACTTTCAGGACCAAAAGAATGACTCCCTTCTCCTGGTATTCAGGTGGTGTTCTCTTGCAAAAGGCTGCCAGGGGGAATGACTCCCTTCCTCTGGCTTGTGTGTCCATCAAACCCTTTGTACAACTCACTTTCAGGACCAAAAGAATGACTCCCTTCTCCTAGTATTGGTCTGCACACTCCAATATAGTTCACAACAAAGCCAGTAGGAAGGACTTCCTTCGCCTAGCGCCTTGTGAGTATATCTTCACCAGAAGAATGACTCTGTTTTCCTGGTTTTTGAGAGTTCTTTTCCATATCTTTCAACTTTGTTTATTTTGGCACTGTCTCACGGTATTAGCAAAGTCCCAAATCCTTCTCTGGGTTTCAGTGGACTTATCACTCCCCAATGCGATGGGAACGATTTCCTCGAATGACTTTCATTGGCATTGGCGTCCCAGGCCCTTCTCTGGTCGTCAGTGGGCTCATTGCTGGCACTGCAATGAGAAAGATTTCATTGGATGCCCATTACACTTATGTTGGGGTTGCAGACCATTCTCTGGTGTTCATTGGGCTTATGGGTGCAACTACGATGAGTAAGTTCTCCTCAGATGCTCACTCCTCTTTTATCAAACATTTGGTGGTTACTACTGGGCCAGTGGAGAACTGTTCCAGCCTGCCTCTCCTCCACCCCTGTGTCACCTCCAGGTCTCTCGTACCTCCCGTTACCTTCTTTGGGACATCTGTACGCCACTGGGGCTTCCTGGGACTGGGGTCCATTTCTCTGGATCTTGGGCTTCTCTCGGATTCTGCAGCACCAAACTCTGCTGTACTGCTGCTGCTTCGTGCTTGTGTCCACTCCAGCTGGACCCATGGAGAACTCCCTCAGTAATTTGCTGGCGTCCTCTGCTCTTCTCTCCGGTCTGCCGACAGGATTTGAAACTCCCACTCTGGAGAGTTTGCCCACCTGCTGCCGCTCCCGGCTGGGCTTCATCTATTCTCTAGTCCATTGCCTCTTTACATTATTGCCAGTCCTGCCCTGGCGGATTGTCAAATTCCTTTGTTTCTTTTGACACCTTGATCTTCATGCCTCCTCAGGGCCACCTCATACCAGAACTAGCACAGTCAGTAATCTTCAGGTCTTCTGTGCTCTTCTTCACCCTAGTACTTTGTGCTTTGGCTGTATGCCATGTACTACAGAAATAAATTGGTCTAAACTCAAGGAAGTTGTTTGGAATGGAGGGGTGGGGGGGTTAGGAAAGGTTGGGGTATGTCGTTCAATGGGCTGTACTCTACATGATCGTCCTTGTCCACAGAGGTGGAGTCCCTTCCCATGAGGTCCTCCCACATTAAACCACCCCTAGGGGACTATTGGGTTGCGGCCGCACCTTCCTAGCCTCATGGGAAAGGGCTCCCCTAGGAGAAAGGTGACGATAACTGGCGAATCGTCACACGGTAACAAAACCATTGCGAGTTCTCCAGCTAAACCTTCTTTCTCTTGTGAGAAAATGACAGAAGCCATATATGGGCATGGTCGCTGCATGCCCAGAGAGCAGGTGCAGCAGCTGGCTAATACCAGCTTTGGCTGGCATAAACATAGGATGTCAGAGATTCCAAATTGCAATCCACATACTGCTGGTTTGCCCTGCAAGCAGCCACCAAAGTTTTAATGTGTCGACCACAAGTGATAGGCTTGCCACCAAAAGTCTTACAAAATGTACCCTCCTGATTAGAAGCAGCATTCACACAGCGCTACTCATTTTCCTATTTATCCTCAAACCCTGGGACGAGTACTGCAGCATGAGAAGATTAAGTCAACATGAAGAGCGCGGGGAAGCCCTGGGGCCATTTTAATATTTTTATTTGACGTTTATAGGGCTTACTGAGTGCCATATGAAGTTCAAAAGGGAGAAGGTGAAAGTTGCAATATTTCAGCTGTCTGAACTGGATAGGAAGATCAGTATAGACATAGGATGGCAGGGGTCTTTTCAAGACCCATTTATAGTTGAGACCTGCCAGTGTTTCAAGACAAGACTTCAAGAGACCAGAGGGCATCTGACTAATCAGTGCTCGCTTTCTCTCACCTAGGAGGCACAGCTGTGTAGCAAGCCTCACGGATCCAGTTACCAGAGGAAGCCTTGCTGATGCTTCTTCTAACTGATGAGGCACGGCCGGGTTGCATTGACAGATTTTAAAAGTAGAAGTAATTTGACAAAGGACCAGTGCAGCACAGAGCTGGCTGGGGCAATTGAGAGAAGGGCATGGCAGGTTGTACAGAGTTTGAGTCGCAAATCTACAAAGGGCCAAAGGAGTAGAGAGAAAGCCACCTCTGAAGACTACAACAGAAGTAGGAACAACTGAGTATTAGTGCAGAGAGGAATTTTGTGGAGTGATAAGCAAGAAAGGGTAGATCTTCTAGATGTTAAGCAGGTTGAGCCTTGCCGCTGTAAAGTTGATAAACTAGTGTAGTTGAAAGATCGTTTAAGGGCGTTGTCACAGATGATTGGGTGCGAGTTATGTAGTACAGGAAAAGGGGAAAAAATAAATCAGCGTGTATAGCAAGGGAGAGGGATTAAGTCCCTTTGCCCACAAGGGATACGAGCTCACAGTACCCCACTGACAGAGGTGTCCAATGGAATATGCATGTGCTGGATTTGAAAGCTTAACCTACTGGGCTAGAGCATCATGACTGGAAATGAACCATCGCCTTCCAGCATAATGGCCTCTTCCCTAGTATAACGTTTGTTTCTAAGACTATATTCTGAGGAACAGAATGGGCTACACTGTCCTAGGTTATTCAGCATAATGATGGCTTCTTCCTAGAATATGGGGTCTCCTGAGACTATGTTCTGAGGAACACAAACTACCACACCTGTCCAATGGGGCGAAGGGTGCGGGGGCCCCTGAGGCTTTGATAATGCGCCCATTAGTGCCGAGAATGTCGGGATGCTGTCGTCATCCTACCACACAGATTCTTAGGATCTGCTCCTTCACAGATCACGATTGATTTTGGAACTGGAACATGGGAATGGAAAAAAGGGAGCCAAGTTGAAATAACAAGGATACAGAAAGCTAACTGTCTGAGCCACGCCTTTATACTTTGACAGATGCACGTGTTTTGAGTTGGAAATAAATGGGCAGGTTTGTAATTACTTACATTCATGGTGCCATTGATCTCTGCCACAGTCTCATCGTCTGTTGGAAACTGGTAGATCTGGACGCCATTACTCACAAGTTCACTTGTAATTTTAATCTTGAATTTTGTTAATTCGCTTTTCGATATAGCATCTGATTTCGCAATAATTGGGATGATATTAACCTAATAAGAAAAAAAAAAAGAAAAGCGCCTCCATTTTACAATTAAATTCACAAAAATTCACAAAAGGCTCAAGCAGTAGATCAGATTAAAAAACCCATTTATAATCTGCAAGCAACCCTAACCGTTTGCGTGGACACTAGTCACTATTTTATACTGATTCGATGGATAGGAAATAGATTCTACGGGTATGGGATGGAATGCAGAGGCAACAGCAAACTAGCACGCATTAGTGTCCGACCTGGGCTTTCTTTTCATACTAAGATCACAGGACGTGCGGCTAAATCGAATTAGTCGCTTAAATTCATCTATTTCACTGTATATCATATGTAGTGCACAAGACGTGCCGCTCAAGGCCAAAAAATAAAGTTGAAATGACAGCTACCAGACGGATATGGCTATTTATAATACAGATCCATGACACTTCCATTCCATTTTTAAACTTAACATTCCAATTGTAACAAAACAAGATTTATAAGAATGAAAACGGTGCACAGAAACATGATGTATGGCCAAGCATGCCCAGTTCAGTGGCACCGGCACGTCTATTGTGAAGGCTGTTGGCCATTCACCAATGATTCAGTGAGATGTGAATGCCCATTCAGAGACCCAATTACCCTGAGGTAATTCACATGGCTTGACCAAAGCAGGATTAGCGCAACTCAAAGGCTTGCAGAACGTGCCAAAACCTTCAGCCATTCAGATCACCAGGCCAATTTAAATGAAAGGCTTATACACACGTTTTTCCCTCGTCTTCTGAACAGTCAGACTTACTGTATGTAAATTTAGGTTTTTCACACGCTCACCTTACTGTCCAGCTTCTTCATCGTGACCAAGTCCAGCGACTTCAAAGAATGCCCTGTGGGTGCAATAAAGTACAGGCACGCATGGATCCGGGAGTCGTGGTAATTGTGCAACACCCGCTTTATCTTCAGCTCTTCCTGAAGGTAGGACTCAAACTGGGCATCAATGAACTCCACGATGGGCTTATAGCTTACGGAGGGGAGAAACAAGCGCAGTCAGGAATGCGAGCCAAGTGTAAGTCTTTAAATATCCCCCTTCCCCCATATTATCAGGAAATGGAAACAGGGATAGAACAAGCTCCCAGTTAGAAATCTAACAGATACAAGAATTATAAACCCAGTGATGCACCCCTCACCCCCTCCCATTGCCACATGCATTATCTATAATGCATTATAACAGCAGTACAGAGTGAGAAACAGATCAGTGGTCCCGGTTGGCTACTCAGCACATTCAGACAACAATGTTATTCATAGTACCCAAAGCCACCGCAAAGTTGCTAGTAGCCTTATGTGCTTCTACTACCAGAATGAACAGCATTGGGGAGGTTGAACTGTTGAGTATGCCTCGCCAGGATTTTACCATATAGGTGACATGCACACAACCGCCTAGTTCTGCAGTAGATTCATTAATGCAATGTGTTATCCTTCCATGTAATATTGGATCGATGGACTGTTAAGCAAAGTATTAATGCAGTAGCCTCTGGGAACACAACAAACAACTAGGACTACAGGTATAGGCAACCCAACCTTTGGTATAAGCTTGTACTACACAGTTTTGGTAGCGTGTTGAGCAGCCAGGATTATCTCAAGAGGGGAAATGTGAGCTGTAGTGGAGTTACACAAAGATTCACAGTTACAGGTATTCAAATAAACTTAGACTCAAGGTTTCTTGCATAAACAATTAATCTATTTATCAGTCAGTTATAAAGCCTTCTTCAGAAGGGAGCAATAGAACAGTAACACAAATATACTTCAATACTGTACACTGAGTTTCTGGATCAGACAAGGCCCTTTTGGGATGGCCCACGGACACAACCTAACCCACAGGTGATTTCAGTAACAAGGGTGCTGGGGGCATGAATGCCTTACTGTTGGCATACAGAATACTCTAAAAAGTAAATAAAAGGCAAACATTATTAGAACACAAGAAATACAAATAGTCATAAGCAGGGCAAATACTTTCAGATAGCTCTTTGAAGAGTCATTCAATTCAATAGGCTAAGCCAAAGTCAACAGGGCAAAATCTTTGTATAGGATGCAGCACTTCAGATAAGTAAACGGAAAAGTCTTTGCACGCGTTCTTAGGAGTCTTTGAGAACAGGAAGAATCAAATGTAGGGCCACAAGCTGATTAGAAGTGTGAGTTGCAGAAGTTACAAGCACTTCCACAGTAAGAGGTAAGTTCTCTTAGGCTGGTTTTACAGTACCTTAGTAAAGAAGAAAAAAATGCAGCTGAAGACTTCTGTTCCTGTACAGCTCTGCAGATCTCGCTGTTCCTGGGCCACAGTCATGGGGGCAAGAGGGAGGACGTCGGGGGACTCCTGTACTGGCATTGTCGAAGCTGGAAACCGGCAAACTTTACTTTGTGACTGTTTCACGTTTCAGCTCCTTGCGGTACAGCAAATAGCAATAAGTGCGGTTCCTGGCTGTCAAGGTGGCCTTTCCTCACATCTGAGGTCCCACACTCAACTGAGGGCGGTCAGGCCTGGTAAGTCCTGCTTCGTGGGAGTCCGGAGGATCTTCCAAAAGCTTTCTGCCAGCCTACAAGCAACGCACACAATTTGGTGTCCCTCTCCCTGGACCTACGGTTTCCTGCAGCACTCTGAGGAAATGCAACCAGCTCCAAGATGGGTGTCCGGGTGGATTACTTGGGAGTTGATTTGTCCCACCAACTCAAAGGGAGAAGTCGTCCTTGCAGGGCTTCCCTGTCAATGCGAACTTGGCGATTTGGACCTGCAGCAGGGCTTCACCGGGCAAACCAACGGTCCAGGAGTTGCAGCAGCCGTCCTCTTCAAACTTTTCTTCAATTCCTTCGTCCAGTGGTCGACTCTGCCTTTTTTTCAGTTCTCCCCCATTCATTCCAGCCTAGCTGCCACTCATCCAGCAGGTTGGCTGCTCTTGCCGGACAGTCAGCCAGCCAGCCAATCACTACAGAGTGCATTTGGGTCTCCTATGAGACTAAGCAAAGGGAGTTTGTGGCACCTCCCACACGTTCTGTGTACCCCAGACACTCTGGAGCCAGAGGCGGTTTCACTCCTGAAGCCCGCCAAAGGCGAATGAACAAAGAGACCAACCCTGGGTTGGCGCGCAGAGAGAAACTCTAGAAGGACCTTACCACAAATGCATGGCGAAAAAAGAAGACAGGGAACCATTTTAGCAACGATGGCTGGGCGCCATCTTGAAAAACATGGCTCCCGCGATTTAACGTTACCGGAGCTGCGAACAGTTCGGAGTAAATCATGGTAGTTTGTTGTAAAACCACTGCCACCAGCCATTTTGAGAAGAAAGGGTAACATGTGAATGCTACATGAGTAACTAGACATAGGGGATACCAAGTAACCCCTCCAGCACTCTATTGTAAGACAGGGTGTGTTGGGTCTAGAATTTTACAGGACTAAGTGAAGTCAGTTCCACTCCACTGTTCTGGGAAACAGTAGTTGATCCCAGAGAAGGTATGTAAACCTTGGGAAATCTGAAAGACTTCCCTGTGTCACTGCACGGAGGGTGCTTTGTGACAATTGTAAAAGATGATGCCTATGGAGTTGGTTAGACTCCATGACCAAAAAGAAACTGTGTATAAACTCGCATCAATATACGAGGGTGGGGAAAAGGCTCACACTCTCCAGGTAAAAATCAAGTCCTCAAAATCCAGCAAAGTTGCGGGGGTTCTCTTAGGTAGAAGAAATCAGCAAATTTTTGAGAATTCTCCCCAACATGGACATCTCCATATATGCATTTTATCTGCTACTCTACATAAAACCATTCGGGAACAAACAAAAAAGACGCTGAAAATTTTAATAAAAGACTATTTCTACTAGCCAGAGCACTATATGCAAGATGGGCGAGTTAAAGCATTGAAGTGCACCAATGGAAACATTTTAAGTTGTGAGCTTGTAAAGGAAATGAACAGAACACAGGAAAGGAATCTTTGCCCCAGTATGTGGAACTTCAGGCCTGTAAGAGCAATTGCAGAGAGTGCTAATAGTAGGTTGTTCCGGACCCATTAAGAAACAGAGCATACAAAAGCTTGCAAACTAAGAACATTTGAACCTCTGGCTAGTGGACGGTAGGTACTTTGATGAAAAAGAAGAGGATTAGAGAGAAAGAGACCAAGATCAAAAGAATGACAGAGAAAGACGAACAACTAGAACATTGAAGGGAAAGGTTTCCAGTTAATCCATTAGCTAATTACACAACTGGGGCAACTGGTGTTAGAGGCATTTCAGTAAACGGATGCAAAAGGAACATTTATTTACCTGTCTTCTTTGTTGATCTGGTCCCCAAAGCCGACAGTGCTAACAATTGTCATTTTTAGACGGACATTACTCTCGCTAAGATCGTAAGTATTGGATTTCAACTGAACCCCAGGCTGGGAGTGTGACGTTGGGTCGCCCTCAAATTTCGTGTTAAATAAGGTGTCCATGAGAGTGGATTTTCCAAGGCCCGTCTCCCCTTAAAATAAGAAAAGCACAAGTTAGTCATTTTAACAAAAATTTCAAGCAAACACGCAGGCATCCCCAAACGCACCAACTGGCCCGATCCTGCCCCTCCGCGAACACACCACATGCCTGCAACGTTGGCCCCCATGCAGTAGAAAATCACATCAACATGCAGTGTCCTCAAACACTGGCCAGCCTGCCTCACAAGCCCACCGGTACATCCAATCACAGCTTCTCGTGGACTAGCCCACCCAGTTTAGAGGCATGCTTGAGTTCATAGCGAGAGGTTGCCGTATTACATTCTGCTTCTATAACCCCCTCCCTCACCCCTTTAAGGTATTTTCAGGCACACATGTCTCAGTGCATGCTTGTAAAATATTCTACACCAAACACAACGTATGAGACTCTTGGATGTACCAATTGAAGATAATATGGATCAAGGAGGCCTCCACTTTAGCACAACACTGGAGGACAAAGAGTCCATAGTCTAAACCGTACATACTTGTGTTCTCCCTTAAGCAAATGAGAACATCTGCATGCAGGACTAGTCTACCACCATTTTGCAGCAACAAATCCCATTATAAGTGGAACAAAAACCAAAGAATAGGCTCCTCTAGAACCAAGGAATCGCATAACTCATACAATGTGGACAGACCGCTGCATCAACAGCAAGGTTTCAGCAACATGCTAAAACCGAGGTTATGGTGCTGCATCAACGCCAAAGAGTTGGCATGGAGGGGAGTCCCATTTGGCTTGTGGATACGTGTCTCATGAGAGAGGGACCTATGGTCTGAGGAAGACACTCAGACTGTTGAATAATCGGACCGGGATTATGGAACCTTCACAGAGCACCCGACCAACTTCTGACAAAAGTGGGGCACAGCACCCAATCAAGTTCACGCACCCAGAAAACCAACATACGAAGAAAGAAATTATCACCTGGGGTTTCACATCTCAGGCAGCGCTTTCTCTGAAACAAAAAGCTCATGCCTTGGTTGTATATGGGCAGTATAGCTCTGTGGCAACATGATAGCCTTGGAAACGGAGAGCAACACAGGTTGGAATCCCACACACTTAGAAACATCTTCAGTATTAAGCACATTATAAATAACCAATTATTATTGTTAGGATTAATTATTATTATGCCTTCCATAACCCTCAACACTTCACTTCGGGCAATGAGTGGAGGCACAAGCCAGACCCCTCGCTTTGCCTCATCTGCCATTCACCGGTGCTTATTGCACGTGGCGCACCACGTATCTTAGAGGGCAGAGGGAGGACGACGGGAGAAGTGAGAATAAAATGGAAGCAGTCTGCAGAGTGCGAGGATAAGGTCATGCCTTTTCATGTCTTGATAGGCTATTCTTTATGCAGCTTCGTTATTTGCATCCTTCACTAACCTGCTCACCATTCTACTATACAACTTCTACACACATGGACTAACCACTCTAGCAACCCTCTTCTCTGGAACAGAGTAACAGCATAACTCTATGGCATTCATACGGATTGGTCTCACAATTCTCAAGCCACCCTTGACCCATCCTCTTCTCCAAGGAAAGACAGTTATTAGAAGCTAAAGCAGGATCCCACCAGCTGGGGATCCTTTCTGAATACACACACCTAGAAGCATACCACCGCCCAGAGGCCGGTTCCTTCTGCTCTGCACGCATCAGGAGCACAGCCATCCTGCACTGCTTTTCCTGCTCCTACTAACCAATCACGAACAAAGACCATGGAAATTGAAGCACTGCAATATATAGACCCAATATAGCAGACCATGTTCCCAGGTATGGGAGTCTCTCTCCACTCTGAAATGGATTAAACATCCACGTGAAGGAAGGTTCATTCTGAACGAAGCTTTGGGTGGGATAGACCTAAAGCTCCCATCTACCTCAGCTCAGTAAGAGGTTGCTTTTTCTTTATGTTTTCAAACCGTGTTATTACCATCAATAGTTCTTAACAGCTGGACTATTGCAATTCCCCATATCAAGGTCTTATAACATCTAATAAGTCACGCGAACGCTGCTGCACATGTAACCGCAAGAATAAAAAAACTCATAAGTCCCCCACCCCGAGTGGCGTGGCTTTTTTATTGGCTGCCATTGCAGATGCCTATATAACGTTATGCCTTGTGTCAGGTATACAAGACCGTTTAGGCACTGAGCCCAGTATTTCCTGCAGACAAATGGATTCTCTCTCTCGACGAGGACGCTGCGTTCCTCCTTTTAGCTCCAATGTTCCCCCAAAGGAGGATGTTGCAATTCAGCCCAGGAAGCTTAACCTGGTAGGAATGTGCTTGTTTAGACCTGTAACATCTCTGATCTTTTTCTGTTGAGGAGTTGAAATTAAACCCCATAGTTCCCCTATGAAGTGTGTTCAACCCATTACATACTGGCAGCAGTTGCTTTTTCAGCAGCAGGGAGGCCAACCAGTGACTGCACACTTTACAAAGGCAGCCTCCTGGAATTGGCTTCTGTAAGAAGGACGGTAAGAAAAGGGAATGTTCGTGTGAGGACGAGTTGCAGTGAAGGCGCTGGGGGCATGTGTATCCAGAAGGGAGCCTGAGGTACAGGTATCCAACTCATTCCCTAATAAAGCCTGTTCAGGGAGAAAGGATACATAAGGGAGGTGTAGAGTTCGGGTGGTGTTGGTGTGTGAGGAGGGAGATACTAGCAGGACAGTTGCTGCACTGTGGGCTGGGAAGCGAACGCATGCAATCGAAGTTTGAAATAGGAATGTTGAGCAAGCTAATGCGGGGGTGCAGTCCAAGAGCAGTCTCAAATACAGGCAATTGCCAGAGCAGAACACTCTGGCTATCAATAGGTCTGGCCTCTTCTTAACAGAAAATGAGGGTTCATGCCCAAATCAGGAACATTTACTGTTGTCCATAGTCCGATCCAAATGTGGTGGTGTAAAGGCACGAGGCAGGCAGGTTTTCCAGCCCAGGAAAGCCCTAAAAGTCAATTGGGCCTCACCGCATGGCAGTTATGGAGGGCCGGAGTTCGAGGGAGGTCTTTTTGTACCAGGCCTGTTGAAGAACATTGGCAATTCCAATCCGTGGGAGCTGGATCAAAGTATGGAAGGTTAACAACAACTACTTCTGGAAACTTCTGAAAATCTGATTGGTAACTAGGTTACAAGAAGGCCAGGTGGTCGTCCAGTGCATAGGGTGAAGTGGGTATCAAGTTAAATAAGTTGGACTGCAAAGGAGGCTCTTTTCCGGCATTTGCTTTTGAAGCCTGCGACTGTTCATAAAGCAATCTTGCTGGACAGAAGCATCACACCCTGCATGTAGCCCGCAAACCTCTTGTTAGGTTAGATTATTACTTTTATACTAAATCTCCCTACTTCGATACCCCCTGCACGTTTTGCTGGACTTGTGGATTATTTTTCTATGTTGCAGAGTGTGAACCTTTCCCCCCACTCACCCTTCTTTTACTCTTCCCATGGAGGTCATTTTTGTGACTCTCCATACTTTATTTTGGATTCATATACTTTCCTATAACGCTTTGGGCATCTACATTTTAATTATTGCAGCATGCAGCACTTTCTATGGAGTGTTGCTGGGGAGCCCCTTGGGCCTCCCTTTTTATTTTCTATTGGGTTCCTTGTGTGAACTAATGTTCCCAAGGACAGGATACTTTTTATCCTTTCTACAATCCCCATTGTTAGGTCGGCACACGCCACCTTATGTGGATTGTTGTTGGGTTACATAATTTCCCTTTCTCACTGGTTTGGTAACATTTATGTTACAGTCCTTTACTTTCCTTAACGAACACATGTTCCCAAGGGTAGAGGGATATTTGTATCCTCTCTACATTTTATGTTGTGAGATCAGCAAAACCACCTTATGTGGAGTGCGGAGGGGATCCACTGTAACCACTTTCTCACTGCTCCTGTAACATTTCTGTTAGTGACAAGCATACCTTTATGGCTGGTGACAGTTGACGTGCTCTAGCGACTTGTTATTTTTTTTTCCCTGCAGGCTGTCAACCCAGCCTCAGTACAGCAGAGAAGGTTCACCATTCTGCTAGAATGGTGGCTGTATTCTTTTTTCGTGTGCTGTCTCTTGATCCTTCTGCCGTCCGGGGTGGGGGAGGTCCTGGTTTGATTTTTCTCTTTGTGAAGAAAATAGAACATGTTGGTCCTGCAACTGAATATTCCTAAAATAGAATACGTTACACATTACAAAGTTATTACTTACCTTTGAAGTGCAAACTGCCATTCTGAAAAGTTTTAGTTATTGATTACCTTTGAATTGTGTTCCACTATTCTAGAAATTAAAAAAGGCTAGTATAACTATTATTCCTGAAATTGTATAAGTGATTGTTTACTACCAAAAGGGTCTTGCTTACCTTGGTTTGCATACTGCCAGTCTAAAAGTCTAACATGGTTTTACTCACCTGCATATTCCAAATGTGCCATGTACTTTGTTTACTTACCAAAGTATTATGTAGGTTTTTATATTGCCTTTGACTTCTAATAGTACTTACCTTTCTAAAGAACTCTATTTGCCCATGTATATATAAAATAAACCATTATTTGTACAATACATTAGTGTACAAGTGTTTCTTTGGACCATATGTATGCTACACGTTCTTTGTACCTTCCCACAGTTATCTCTCCCTCCTAAAATACACAGCTACCGCTACCTTGAGTAGTACAGCCGTATACTAAGTTGGAGTTTCTGTATCACCAAAGAATAGTCTTATAAAGTCTTTTGGGTGGACTTTAGAAATTGTGCCCCAACACTTACTCACGGCCACTTTTGTGGAAGGCTCAAAGTTTTCAATTAAACTCTGCATCCAATCAAGTCAGTGAAGGGTCTAAAGGTTCCGGATTAATGTGTTCCAACCTTTCCAGTATATGGAGGAGTTGAGCTACTGCATTTTGTACTCTAAAGTAGTCATGGAGGCTTATTGATAGGACAGTCCTTTTAAAGTCAACTAAGGGCTTCATAAAACCATACATCTGAGAAGTAAATAAGCTCCACTCTTGGTAGAAGGCTGTAGCACCTGAGAATGTTAGCATGGACAGGGCAGCCAGGCTTATTTTAGGAGGGCGAGTGGGCTAGAGTTTAGCACAAAGATTTTAGCATACATATGGTCCAAAGAAACACTTCTGTAACTAAAAATAAATGGTTTATTTAAATACAAGTAGGCCCAGATACATCTTGGGGAAAAAGTACTAGAACATAATATAAACAATTATAAAAACCAACTCAATACTTATGGGATACAGCCCATAGTATAACCTTATTGAGAATACAATCAGTAGTCAAGGCTAGTCAAGGCAAGTCAAACCTACAACACATTTAGAATGGCAGTCAGCTATTCTTGGGGAGTAAAACCAGGTTATATCTACTTTTAGAATACAGTGACTAATTCAAGGGTAGTAGGCCCAGTGAGTCATGCAGTGACACAGTGGTTATAGAAATCACATAATAAACCAATCCTCTTACAAGTATACACCTTGCAACATTACTTTTTAGAACTCAGTTCAGAGATGGCAAATAAAACTCATACTTTCTCGGGAGGATAGCTCAAGGGCAATGTGCTCGCTTTGGAAGCAAGGCGACATGAAGCACCTCAGGTTCGATCCCCGAGTACGCACTTAGAAACCTCTGGGTATTAAGCGTGTTAAAAATAACCCATCATATTCATATTTCTGGAGGGGCCTCAAGCTACTGCATGATACGTATTAAAACTCAATACCTATTCTAGAATGCACTCAGCAAATCGGGGAAAGCAAACCCCAATTACACTTTAAGACACCATGCATTTTAAGCTACGTAATTGACCTATTGGTACATAACTATCCACTACCAAATAGCTAGTTATACCCAGTATACTTTTAAGAAGTGTATAATACAGTCTACGGTAAATAAGAACTTTATTAAACTATTTTAGAATAGCACCAAAGCAATTCAGGGAAGCACAACCCAGGGTCACAGGTTTAGAAGAGCAGCAGCTATTCAAGGTGAGTAAGACCTATATATTTAAGAGGAGCCATCAGCAACTCAAAGCTCAAGTATTGACTCAAGAGACTATTTTAGCTCTGTATAAAGCAGAGCAGGGAAAACAAAACCCAATGGTAGACTTTAAGAAAGACGCAATGTATTTAAAAGGTAGGTAAACCCTGTTTTTGAGTTTTTACACTCATTCAATTAAGAATACTAAAACAGTACCAACACTTGCTACTTTTAAGAATGTGGAACACTATTCCAGTAATACTTTTACTTGTGACTGCTTAAATAGCAGTGGCTCGCACCCACAATTGTTACAGGAAAATGGCAGTAAGGACAGTTCCACTGTTCAACTAGTAGTGGCTTGCACTAGCAATTGATACAGTTACAACACTAACTGGTAAGTAAGTACTTCTATACTTGTTCAAATTCCAGACAGAATCCTAATCATTAAAGCCTTTCCTTAGTCTATAGCATGAGTTTTCTAAGAGGGAGAAGAGGGATCCTAGTAGACTAGGTGCCAACTGTTGGCAAACAGAATAGCTTTCAGTTGCAGGAAAGTCAAAGTTCCAGAGGATCTCTTCTTTAACAAGTATTAGCTTCAGCAATAGTGAAAGCTCCCTAGATGCGTTCCAGCATGAGGCCTGGGCAAGAGGTATGGGCAAACTGACAACCACACGAATCACCCCCGGAGCCTCACAGGAGCCACAAAAAAAAATAAGGCAAGTATTTCCCAAGCCAGCACAGTACCTTAAGAGATAATAAGAGCTTCGGAGTGGATGCCTTCAGGATGCAGCAGCACAGGACCCAGTCCCTGGATTCTTGGTCTGGAGACAAAAGAACTAGACACTGGATGGGAACTTGAAGCAGCAGTCATCAGAGGAGGCTTCCAGCAGAGGACTCTTCATGGATTCTCACAGCTCTGTGGATTTGGTGCCTTTTTACAGCAGCCAGACGAAGAACGAATACTGGTCGGATTCTATTCACTAATCGAGTCCTGCATTCTGTTGAGGGGACTTGAAGGATTCGAATCTTGTCCCTGGAGATCCAGCAGGAGTCCAAATTTTCAGACGGATTCAGACTTCGGAAGACCATGCACCGCACTAGGCTCGAGGTCCCAAGTTATTGTTGGTTTGCAGCCCAGCAAGGTCGCAGCATATCATGGGATGGCTCAAAATGCAGGTATTTTTGAGAATAGTGGGTCGCACCAGCCTCTGGGTAGGAGTTGCCACATTTGGGACACCCCAGGTAAATTGGAAGGAAGGGTTGCATCAGGCTTAAATTACACAGCAGGCTCTCTGGTCGCTGGAAATTGCTATAGATGTCTTTTCTTAATGTACCCCTTTGGATTCAGCTCCAGTTGACTTGTCAGCAGCTTCCAGGATCAGAGTATTTATCAAGAACTACAGCACAACTTCTGAAAACTCTCCCTGCAGTTTACAGAAAGGGCGTGTGGCTGTCCAATCAGAACAGACAGCCTCCCATTGAGACTGGATTCCTTTCAGGCAAAATGAAAGGCACAAGGCTGCAGAGTGACTCCTCCTCTGCTTCCTGCCTTCTCAGATACTCTGGAGCCGTGGCAGGGAATACAAAGGATTCCAGCCAAAGACAAAACTTCAACCTAGGTTCTTCCCACCAAGAATGGCAGAAGACGACAGAGGAAACAGGCAAATGAGAAATTGCCAATGAAGAAAGAGCCCACCATTCTAGCAGAATGGTGGCCCTACGGTGCATTACAGAGGCCGATTTAACAGCCTGACGAGCAATAAGACTAAAAGTCATAAAAGTGGTCTCACTGCCACCAGCCATTCAAGTAAACTTGAAATTGTAACATCATTTTTACCAGGTAAGTAAGAAACGGGGTACCATTATATCCCCAAGCCCTCCACATAAGGTGGGGTGTGCTGGCTCACTAAAGTCAATGTAAAGGGGATATGAATCCCACTTCATCTCTTGGGAACAGTAGTTCACCAAAGAAATAAGAGAATTAAAATGAAGCCAATGTATTTAAAACGCTGTTTACTACCATAGTACAAAGTTACAGGAAACTATAACTCCAATAATACATTAAGGAAAGACATAAAAAGGTCACCCGAAGGGGGCGTGGCCAGCGAGCACGGGATGAGGACGTGATTCCTCGGAGCTCCCGCGGCCGTCAGCCAAATCCTGAAAATATCCTGCTATTTGGGCACCACAACAACCGAAATTGTATCCAGGCGCAGCAGAACCGTGGACGTTCGGGTCGCCACTCTACCGACCCGAAACACAGCATCAGTCGGGCGCAATTGGTCCGAGAAGTCCGAAACGCCGACAACGGACAAAATGGCCGGCGGACTAGGAGGAGACGCGTAATACAGCGCCAAAGGCAGGAAGCAGACACCCTGCCGGGAGCAGCCGCGCAAGATTACAGCGGAGAGCGGAGAGGAGAGCCGAGCCCCTGGACTCCCGCCGGGCGGAACGGATCGCACAAGCGGGAGCTGCCTGCGATTGGAAGGATGGGCGGTCCCCGCTGCTAGCGGCCACATCCTGCCGTGTGCTTCGGGCACATACGAATCCAGGTCCGACCCCCAAACGGCAGGCAAGGACGAAACGCCAACTGAGAAAGGCAGACACCCGGCCCAGCTGGAGAGCGAAGGAGAGACACAAGCCCGTAGAACCCGGCCGGACGGGCGGAATCAGTTGCCCGCGGGTGAGAAGGTAGGACCCTGCTGCTACCGGCCACATCCTGACGTGTGCTTTCGGGCGCACGGGAATCCGACCCCCCCGCGGGAGCGCTGTCTCAACGGGAGTAGGCCTGATCCCACAAAACCCCCCCCCCCCCTGCGTGACAGTGCCTGAGCGGATCCGGGAGAAGGGAGAAAGCCGTTGGAAGTCTGGGGCCCTGGGGACCAGATTTGAGAGAACGACGCACTAAAACAACGCGGTGTCCATCAATAAACACTATAGGGGCAGCGATTGGAGTGCCTGCATATCTGCGAATTGACCTTTCAGCAGCGCCATAACTAGAGGCCAACAATCAAGCACACAGCGCGGCAATAGAGGAGTAGGGTCCTGGCGGAGACACTACAAGGAACACACAAAGGAAAGGGGGTACAGAAGGGGGAGAATAGGAGGGCAATCCCCAGGTGAGCGAACCAACCCGCCCAACAACCGCTGGGCGCCAACATATCCTACCAGCTCCGGAACGGGGTGCAGCACCCACCCGCCCTACAAACCGTCTTAAGGAACATACGCCACAAAACCTTATAAACAGTGCGTGAGTGGGGCCGACCTCCTGCGGCCCACTATATACCTTCAGAAATGGGTAAAGATAAAGCAAGAGGCATGACAACACAGAGCAAAATAGAGCAGTACACGACCCCCGCCCAAGCCCTCCCGCCGGAGCAACCCAATACTAGCGCCACACCAGAAACAGAGGAGAACATTTCGCTGAAGGATGTCATGAACGCTATAGCCAGCTCGAGAACCTCCATGGAAAAGAAGATGGATGGCATCAGTGCAGATGTGTCGCTATTACGCCACGACCTCCAAAAACTCACAGCCCGTACCGGTGAAGCTGAAGGTCGAATATCTGAAACAGAGGACAATTTAAGAACAATGAACCAGCAAATGTCAGGAGCACTAGCCCGTCTCAAAGCATTGGAAGAAAGAGTGGAAGAGGGGGAGGGCAGGGCAAGAAGAAACAACATTCGGATCCTAGGTCTGCCGGAAAAAGCGGAAGGTGCAAGCATGGAACTGTTCTTAGAGCAATGGCTTGCAGACATCTTTGCCCCCAAGACCTTGTCGAACTTCTTCTCAATTGAACGGGCCCACCGAATGCCAACTGGCAGGCAAATCCCAGGTGCCCCACCTCGCACAGTGATTGCGAAACTTCTGAATTATAGAGACCGAGATGCAATACTCCAAATGGCCAGGACCAAGGGCACCATAACGTTCAACGGCTCCAAGATAGGTTTCTTCCCGGATTTCACTAGAGAAGTGCAAAGAGCCAGACAATCCTTTGGCCCTCTTAAAAAACGTCTCCAGACCCTTAACGTAAAATACGGACTCTTATTCCCGGCACAGCTGAAAATATACTTTAATGGAACAACTGTGCACTTCACGGACCCAGCTGAAGGATGGAACTGGGCAGCAGGACACCTAGAGGGTAATTGGAGGCCAGACAGAAGACAAGATAATGGTAGGAATCGCCCGAGACGAGACAGGATACCTCCTGAACTTCCGCAGCATCAACCCCAGGCGCAGCCAAACAGGGACAATGACTGAAGTGAAAAATAAGGTACCCGCTTGTAGTTACGCTTTGAGTCCCGGCGCCATGCTATTAGCCCATGTTAACAGCGAATCAAATGTGAACCCGATGTCTGTATAACTGGCGGCCCGGACCACGCAACCCCCACGGCCGGAACAAGGCAATTTAAGATTAAGTAGTGTTATACCACTTGAGGAACAGTTCTAGGTTGATGAGTTGACTGTCCCTTGGCAGTCGGTTGTATTTGTATGTTTGGGCGACAGGTACTTCAAGTTGGGGTGGAGTATGGGGTGGGCGATGAAAGGGAAAGTTTTAATGTTGCTTTGTCAGTTCGGATCCATGGCATGTCCAACCACAGACCTAAAAACAACCTTCTGCACATTACACCCTGCTGTACTAAGTATTGGGACCACATTCCCCCGAGGGGAGGAAGCTCTCCCGACACAAGCATCCTGCGTGCCCTCTAACGGGAAGTTCTAGATGACACACCCACAAATACACCCACCCCCACCAGATCGCCCCAGGTCCCTCAAGCTGCTCAGTTGGAATGTGAACGGAATGGGATCTGGGATTAAAAGACGCCTGATTAAACAATTGCTAAATAGGCACTCTCCCGACTTGGCCCTTCTATCAGAGACGCACCTAGCGGGAACACACTGCACCCTTTTCCAGAGAACAAATTACAGAACCGCATTCCATGCGGGGTACACGATGGGATCCAGGGGCACCCTTATTCTTATACACAAGAGTCTCCCGTTCTCCCCACAGGTTGTGGAACTGGACCCACGGGGTCGCTATGTACTCATCCTAGGCTCACTCTGGGGTGAAACACTGGCCATTGTGTCAATATATTCCCCACCCGGACTGGGCCAGGGACTCTTGGAGGATGTCACCACTCTCCTGGGGAAACACCAACCAGACCGATGGGTCCTGGGGGGAGACTTTAATGATGTTATGTGCAACACAACGGACCGTACCCATCTTAGAGGGCGTAATCCGGATGTTCCCACGAAACTCTCCAACTTTGTGTCCGCTCTAGGCCTCCGAGATGTGTGGCGCGAGTTGCACCCCCAAGATAGAGGCTACTCGTTCCACTCTGGAGCCCACGGCTCCCTCTCTAGACTTGATTACCTCCTGGTCCCGAACACAGACCTACACAGGGCAATATCCGCAGAATACCTCCCCCGTGGAATCTCGGACCACTCCCCCCTATTAATTGAAATACGAATGCACTCGGTAACCCCCCCTAGGACGTGGAGGCTAAACAGCTACCACCTTGGCTTCCCAGAATTGGTAGACCGCCTTACGGAGGTGTCTGATGAATACTTTGACATAAATATACCAGCAATGGATGACCCGGTGGTGGTGTGGGAGGCTTATAAAACAGTGCTGCGTGGGGAAATCATCTCCTGGGTAGCAAACAAAAAGCGGGAGAGACTCCAGAAAATAGTAGAGGCGGAGGCCGAAATGGCCCAGGCCGAAAGCACGCATATTCTTGACCCTACCCCGCAGACCCAAAGGTCCCTCAAGCTAACCACAGAAACTCTTAGAAATGTCATGCTAGATAATGCCAAACAGGCCCACTGGGACACCAGAGCGAGGATATACGAGTTGGGGGACAAGGCGGGCAAACTGCTGGCCTGGTTGGAGAGGAGGGAGGAGGGGAGACGTCATGTCGGGGAGATTGTTGCCCCAAGTGGTGTGGAGTGCCAGACGGATGCGGAAATAGCAGAGGCATTTGCCCAGTTCTACGCGGAACTCTACCAAGCCCCGATAACACCGTTCGACCCGACCCTACTAGATGAAATTACACTTCCAGCACTGACACCACAACAACGGGAAGAGCTAGACTCGGATCTCTCTGAATCCGAAATAGCCGAAGCCCTAGCCCAACTCCAAACAGGGAAAACACCGGGCCCTAATGGTTTCCCGGCCGAGACCTGGTAAAAACTAGGGGGGAATAAAATGGCGACCCCCCCTTTACAGGATGTTTCTTGGTGCCCGCGACCAAGGCACCCTCCCACCGGATCTGTGTAAAGCCACCATTGTGGTCATTCCTAAACCCGATAAACCCCCGGAACAGTGCGCCTCTTATCGGCCTATCTCGTTAATTAACAGCGAGGCCAAAGTTCTTGCTAAGCTCCTTGCCAACCGGCTGCAATCAGTGATCCATACCCTGATCCACCCGGATCAATGTGGCTTCATGCCACACAAATCAACACGTATGAACCTGCGTCGGCTCCATCTGGCACTGGAGCGGGCCCCGATTATTGACACCCCTCTCGCCCTACTGGCAGTAGATTTCGAGAAGGCCTTCGACTCGGTTAGGTGGGACTGCCTTTGGGAGGTCATGAGGCGTATGGGGTTCGGAGACAGCTTCTTGAACTGGGTGAAACTCCTCTACACTAACACCCGAGCGGAGGTCAGAGTGAATGGTTGGCCGTCCCGGTCCTTCTCGTTGGGAAAGGGCACGAGACAGGGATGTCCCCTTTCTCCCCTTCTCTTTGCCCTGGCGATTGAACCTCTGGCCCTCTGGCTTCGACAAGACGCTGCATGGACGGGGTTCAGATGGCCTGAAGGTCATGAAGACCGAGTCTCCTTGTACGCAGATGACCTCCTGATCTACCTGGGAGACCCGGCTCGGTCCTGCCCCAAGGTGACGCAGATGCTTGCCCGCTTTGGCCTCCTCAGTGGGCTCAAAATCAATTGGGGAAAATCGGTCCTCTTCCCGGTGAAGGGCAATGTGCAGGCCGACCCTCGGGAATGTCCGTACCGAATAGAACCGCAAGGTTTTCGATACTTGGGGATCTGGGTGACCGCGAACCTGCCTGAATACACACTACACAATTTTCAACCGGTCCTTGACCGCTTTGTCAATGACGCCCACCACTGGAGACTTCTTCCTCTTACGCCCATGGGAAGAGCCGCACTCTTTAAAATGATGACTCTCCCAAGGTTTCTCTATGTCTTACAAAATGCCCCACTGAGGATCCCAGACTCCGACTTTAGGAGGGTTGAATCTCTCCTTCGGGAACTGATATGGGGGGGTGGTCAGCCGAGGATAGCACTGACTACGCTCCAAAGATCGGTCTGGGAAGGGGGGATAGGAGCTCCGCGCCTCCAAACATATTACTGGGCTGCACAGCTGGCAGTGGTCAACGACTGGCTTCATGGTGATAGGGAGCTCCCCCACATCAGGGCCGAGGTTGCAGCCATGCACGATACCGACCCATGGCAACTACTATACCAAACTCTTCCGAGACCCCTTCCACTAACGACCACGACTCATACCATCGTGGTTTGGAAACAGGCGCATAGATTCGTTGGGTGGGAAAATAGTGTAACTGAGGCACAACCCCTGTGGAAAAATAGTAACCTGCCCGAGATAAAGAAGCTTCAGTCATGGCCCCGATGGGTGAGGGCTGGGATTCTGAGGGTTGGGGATATTCTTGAGGAGGGGGATATAGCCCCATTTGAAATTATCCAACATAAATTCCGACTCCCGGACACTGAGCGATACCACTATGTACAGCTGGCCCATGCCCTAAGAAACCACATACCTGCAGGCACCAATATCCCAGATTATACACCAATAGAACGTAATATATTACCAGCTCTCATCCCCACCAAATGCACCTCCATCCTGTATAATGCTATTACATCCTTTGCTACGCCAGAACTCACGACCCTGAAAACTAAATGGGAGGTGGATGTAGGGGTGATAGATCCAGAGGACTGGATCCAAGTCCTAATGCATCCAAGGGAGGTGGCCATCTCTTCCAGGATTCGACTGGTTCAATTAAAGATCCTGCACAGGGTCTATTACCCCAGGACGATACTATATAGATGGGGGAGAGCCCTGAACCCGAACTGTCTCCGTTGTGGGGATGGGGTTGGGACCTTCTTCCACATCCTGTGGGAATGCCCCCTAATCCGCACCTTCTGGAGTGAATGCTGTACTGTACTCGGCAATGTCTTGGTGTGCCGCATACCACTAAATCCGAAGATTCTCATTTTGGGTGCTCCGGATGAGATTGAACTTACTAAATGGGGCAAGCTGCTCCTGAACACAGCAGCGGGACTGATGAAGCGCAACATAGCGCAGAAATGGGGAGCCCCGGAGTCCCCAACGATGGAACAATGGGCAACAGATATGAACATTTGTGCCACTATAGAGCACCGAGTATATACTGCCAGAGGATGCCCTGCTAAGGCGGACAAGATATGGGGGAGGTGGGAAGAAAATGGACCCTAGAACCGGCTGGACCCTGTGGTATGCAGGGAGGGGGATATGATTGAATGGCACTAAAACCTGGGGAAATGTCAGGGGTGACTGATACTTGATCTGTTAATGGTTGAAGTTTGGAAGGGCATGCCAATCCGCACAAGCTGTTATTGTGTAGTTTTGAATGTAAAACAATAAAAAATGTTTTATCAACAAAAAAAAAAGGTCACCCGTAAAAAGAGCAAAAGACTAGGTGAGAGGGGAACAAGATTCCCACTCACCTAAGGAACAGAATAAAATAATTACAAAGTCCAAGCAAAATGTTCTGCGGTTGACACAGATCAGGTAAACATTTCTCATAAATATGAAAATCTTACCCAACACCTTTGGTGAGACTGTTGCTATAGTGAGTACTAGTGCAATGACTGCCAAGGATTTGTCTGGGAACGACATGTATGGCACAATGTAGCAAAGGAAAGAAGCAGCTGGTAAATGTTGCATTCACCATCGTTGGATTGGTCTATGAGAAATCCAAAGTTTGACAGATCTGTTTAGGTCAGATTTCCAGCTCTTCCCACAAGGAATAGTTGTAGTTGGGTGTTTTGTGTGTTAGACAAGGATTTCTGTTTGTTAGATTAGGTTTTGTTTTAGTCTGTTCACAGTCAACAAGGAGTCCTCAGTGTGAGACGTCTGGGTTAGAGCGACCTGGTGTTTGTTCAAGTTTTGGCAATTTTGTACACGGTTTGTGTGCTGGTTGTTGTGTTAGGGAGATTTTCCCACATCCTTCTATTGACGGGGAGAGCAGGAGAAAATCAATGAACCTAAAAAAGGCAACTTTTGGCAATTGGGAACCCAACCAAAAGGCAGACTAGACCCCTCCAACAGTAGCTATAGCAGAGAAGTTGGGCTTACATTTAGAGAGGGAGGAAGGCTGGTAGTGAATTACAAGTCTCTTCCAACAGTCACCCCCCAAAGGGTACACTATACTGGTGTACTGAAAAATATACACTTTATGAAACTCGCATAAAACATATGTATTAAGTCAAATGAGTACAGGACACAGTAACACACAGTATGTATAAAAACAGTAATGTCACTGAAAACCCAGCTCACTCCTAATACTACATTTAAGCCCCCACCGGGTGGCAGACACTATTCCTCCAACTTAAAGGGTAGGAAGACAACTGAACACTAATCAACAATAGCTATGCCTTTATGAAGTTATTAATCACGAAAACAAAACACCACACGGAAAACAGTCAATTTCTATACCCCTAGCACACAGCAGCATAAACGTCACAAATGCCCACCATATAATCATATAGAGCCAGAGGGCAAAAAAAAGGGATTAACAGTAACAGCCAAGCCTAGAGGGCCGCCACGTTCGATTGACATTGGATCCATATGGTCACATTACACTCTTAGAACATAGATACAGTAATAAACAGTTATACAATGTAACTTGGTGTGTTTTCAGGAGAGTACAATACCAAGACTTTAAAAATGCATAATCCAGAGTGCATGCTAAAATTCCAATCTTTTGCAGGAAACTCTAGGGAACCTAAGGGGGGCCCATAAAAAAGGCCACTGTTCAGGGGAGTACCCTTAAAATGCATTTGGGTGGAGTTTTCCAAGGCAGTAAAAGTTCCCAATACAATATATCGGGACCAACCCTGAAGGCAATCCATCAGTTATTTGGGGAAGGTCAGGCAAGTCCGAGTTCTACCCCACCTTCATTAGCCCAGGCCAAGGCTGAAACCACTGAAACAACCCACTGCCACCCCCGCGTCAGCTGGACAGGAAGGGGTGCTATGCCACAAGCAAATATAGGAGCCAAGAACAGGAGATGCGCTACATACCTAGTTCTTGAATTATTCTGTACAATGCAACACAGAAAACAAAGTGACTTTAAGGGATCCGAAAAGGGGATCCTTTTTATTTTATCACTTCTCTAATAGAGTAAAATAACATCACTTTTTATTATTACTGTATTGTACAGAGATTTGTAGAGCACGACAAGACCTGGCGGCATCAAGGCGCTGAAGAGAGTGAGATAGCAAAGTGGGAGCTAGAGCAAAAGAGTAACTGCTTTCGAAAGGAAGTAAAAACGGGGATGCCCCAAATCTGAGGAGGTAGGGCATTCCACAGCGACGGGGCAAGCACAGAGAAAGATCTGGCTCCAGCTCGAGCCCACTGAAATTGAGAAACGACCAGCAGAGACTGATTGGCTGATCAGAGAAGCCTGTTTGGTTGGTAAGGTAAGAGTCTAAATTGGAGAAACGTAGCCCTGACGCGATGGAGGCACAGTGAACAATAGACAGGATTTTAAACTTCACTGGGCTAACAGGGAGCCACTGAAGGCGATGAAGAATGTCATGGGAGTGAGCCATTCTAGGAGAATTTAAGGCAAGCCTAGCCGCTGAGTTTTGAAGGATCTGAAGACGTCTGAAAGACGTCAGAACCTACAGTTGACCAAGTTAAATCCCATTACTATAGTCGATTGCTCCCATGATGGCAGCGGTCACAATTATTGACCTAGATTCGATCGGGAGAACAGGGAGCACCTTCTTCAGCACTGACCGACAAAGCCTGTTTGGCAAACTCCAGAGATTTGGGCTTCTCTAGAGCCTGAGGACATTATTTTAATGCCTAGGCTCTTGACTGATGTAGAAGGTTCAGGGTAAGGGTCGACTAACATACCCCTGACAACACTTCTATTGTTTGTTTCACTGGTGTGATTTCCCTCAGATGGATCTGCCAATCAGCCCACCCACCTGAGGGGCCAAAGGTAGGCTCTAATGGTGGAACTGATGGGCCGGGCACTGATCCCCTACATAGCTCCACCCACCGTGGAGGAGGGCTAAGGAAGTGTGCCATTAAGTGCCCCCCCCCCCTAGACGGCCCTGGACAGCTCACCACTTTTCCTGCTTAGTATACACCAAGGGATTACTATATTTAGCTCTGCTCTATAACACTAAAATACATATTCAACGCTAACAATACTTATAATCATAAACCCCTAAAAAAACTATAAACATCCATCTCATCCCAAACCAATACTACACCTACATGTGCACACAATTACACACCAATATTTATATGCACTAATCAAGCCCCTTTCCAAACACTAATAGATCTATATCACCCTATATGCATGTATGGCCTGGGTGTGACTGCTGCAGTCAGTCACACTCTGTGCCCATGACCGTAAACGTCATCTTCATGTGATGGGGCGCCCCTGGCACTGGTCCTCTGACCTGTTCACCATGCAGGGCACTGCCACATGTCCTCCACCTGCATTTCTTTCTTTGGCGGCCTCTGCCCATTGGGGGCCCCCCACACTCACTGCCATGCCCTGGAGTGCATCATTTCTTCTGGTAGCATCTCCATTGCACTGGGAGCGCCACCTCCATTCACCGCTACGTTCCAGCATGCATCTGCTATAGCCTGCCCACTTTCTTCTCTGTCTCCATCCGGCGCAAGGTATCAATCATTTCCACTCTTCAACCGGGCAGCATGACTTACCACCCCTCTCGAAGAGGACAAAGACAACTTCCACGGCACCCTCTTCTGGGCCACCTAGCAGACGTAACCCAGGAGGGCTCAACTTTTGGCCCATACCGTCTGTCCCCCGGGCAGGCCATCAAGGGGTACCGCCATGTTGCCTAGTCCGGACTGTCCTGCAGATGCGGCTTCGCAGGTCCTGCTCTTCTCCCCGGGTTGCACTGCACATGTGGCCTGGGTGTCTGATTTTGGGCCGGGCCTGGCAGGCAGTCAACTCATGATATGATAGTTTATTTATATAACGCCTATACACAATGTGTTTCAAAGCGCTTCAAGACAAGGAAGGGAACATGAGAAAACACAATGACATTCTTACAGGCCATGAACAGTAAGGATGTGAAATTAACTTTCATACTCGGCCTGACAACATTTCAGATAGTGCAAGAGCTAAGACATAGATAAGGAAGGGGGTCGGGGGAGGGCAGTGCAAAGGAAATAGAAACAGACATGCAACTACCGTACCATGCCCGACGACATTTCTGGTAGAGCCGGAGAAAAACAAAAAGGTGAGGGAGAGGGGTGCAGAAAGGTAGGGGAGGAACAAAACAAGCAACTATTATACTAAGCCTGACGACATTTCAGATAGTGCTGGGGGGGGGGCGGGGAGGAGACCGACGAGGTTGCTATCTTACTAGGTCCAGGGACAATTCAGATATATTAAGTGCATAGAAGAAAGTAAGGGGAGGAGGGGAGGGTATAGGAAAAGGGAGAAAGGGCGAGGAGGAGAGAACAGAGCGTAAGCAGTCAAAAAGAGTGGAGAAGCAAGAAGGGAGAGCAAATACAATTGCAGAAGTCAGTAGTAACACAATGTTGCAAGCAAGGATACAAGATGAAGATGGGAACAGCATGATTCATGGCCACCATGAGTACAAGATGCAAAGGAAGTCCAGCATAAGAGTTGAGGAAGGGCGACACACCGTGAATCAATGAAGACCTTAAAAGTAAAATCCAGTATTGGCCACAAGACGGTGATGGTCAAAACACAATTTAACAGGAAAGACTCCTGCAGAAGTAGGCTGGAGGAAGGTGAGGGGGAGCAGGGTAGAAGCAAGCAAAACAGGCAAAACCTGTGGGCGAGAATGGTGGGGGCACAAGGGAACATCACGGCTGGACCAGAGGAGGTGGTGATGGCATGTTGGTGCATGCTTACCTGCTGTCTGAGCAGGGGGTCGCGCCCTGGGTCCTCCTGGTCCGAACAGGTACAAACAGGAATTGCCCTTTTCTTCGTCAGCCCTTCACTTAGGACGCCCAGGCGAGAGACGCCCTTGATCTAATAGTTAAGAGCAGGAAGGAAGCGGCAGGGCTAAGAAGGTGGGTGGTGCTTAGGCCAGGGGACTTAGATCCACTTGCACCTGTTCCCCGGTGGTCGGTCAAAAGACCGAAAAAAAAATCTCGAAATACAATAATCTCGAATCCAAAATCCCGAAAAAAAAAAAGTCGAATTTTTTATTTATTTAATTATATGCTTTTTTGGGGTCAGGTAAGTAAAAAAAATGGGTTAAAATAAAAAAAAAATAGAAAAAAGGGGGGTTGGGGGGGGAACCCCCCCATTTCGAACAAAAAACGTCATTAAAAAAAAATTCGACTTTTTTTTTTTCGAGATTTTGGATTCGAGATTATTGTATTCGGGATTTTTGTTTTCGGTTTTATTACTATAAACCCTGTTCCCCATCTGCAAAGGAAAAGATGCTGGAGGGCTCCTTAAGTAGGGAAAAGAGCAGCAAGCAGGAAGGCACCAGGTGGGCGGGGTTTGCTAAGTGGTGAAAAAGAGCGGCAGGCAGGAAGGCACCAGGTGGGCGGGGCTTAGGCCAGGTGACCTAGATCCACTTGCACCTGCTTCCCCCGTCTGCAAAGGAAAAGAGGCTGGAGGGCTCCTTAAGTAGGGAAAAAGAGCGACAAGCAGGAAGGCACCAGGAGGGTTGCTAAGTGGTGAAAAAGAGCGGCAGGCAGGAAGGCACCACGTGGGCGGGGCTTAGGCAAGGTGACCAAGATCCATTTGCACCTGCTCCCATCAAGCCACATGGATGCCTGGATTTCACCAAGCACAAGCCCAGACCTAGAGTTGGTGCTGGGCTGCACCCTACACACGCAGCACGGTGATGTGATGTTTAACTGGCTCTTAGAGGGCGTTTGAGGCTACAGCCCCCTGGGAGCAATTAGTCTCTCCCCAGGGACCAACAGTGACCCAGACAAAAAGATAATCTGCCTTTCCTGTAGGGTAGAGCACCAGCCAGAAGTGAAAGCAATGGCAGAGAAGGTTCACATGGATAAGCATGGCAGCAAGCCAACAGAAAATGGTCCTGTGAAGGAGACTACGGGGGCGGTGTCTCAGAACAGCCCAGACGAACAGCAGAGGAGGGGTATTGAAGTGTCTTCCAGATGACGGCAGTGACCCATACATTGGTAGGATAATCCAGGAAGACAAATGGAAAACCACCCAGAAAATGCCAGCATAGTATATGCACCATAGCCAGTATGGAACATCAGGAGGATGAGTAGCGCAGCCCAGGAATTATATATTCAGCAGCCAAAAATGAAAACCAGAGCCACGGATATGAACACAAAACCCAGCCTGTATGGTAAGACCAGGTCCTAAAATTGCAGCATCGCGGGTTCATGGCAATATCCTCCAACAAGTAAGTGAAACCTGCAGAAATCCCAGCACTGATGGGGAAAAGGTCAGGGTCTCCCCTTGATATACCAAACACTCCTGGGCTGGCATAAGCAAGCCCTTAAATTACACACAAGGGAACTCACTCAGGTTTTGGAAGCCAGCTAATTGGTCAGGCCCAAAAAACCACCAAACACCCATGCCCCAACCATATTGGTCAATCTAGTGCCAGGGTCCAGTTTATGCCAGTGCAAACTACAATCGAGGTTGCAGAGCTGGGCTAACGGTGTGCCCATTATTGCACAACCACCTTTTTAGGCCTTACTCAAGGTTTCATAAAGGAATGGCTGAAAGGCAAAACTAGCTGGGAAGAAGGTTTTAAAAAGATTTTTGTTTAAAAGTACATTAGGCTACTAATGTAGTAACAGGGGATGTGTGCTGCTGCTACCCATATACTCTCTAAAAGCAAGGTAGTGCGAAACATCATTATAGGGCCATGAGTGCTTAAAATACACCCCTTCCTAGCTAGGTTTATGGATTACCATTTGATCTTGTACTAAAAAGGCTCTTCTATACTAACAAGGGGAACTTCTACTTAAGTGCCTCTTACCACAATCAGTGTCATGATCACTGCTTCCAAGGAGCCAGGACCAGCCCAACGTCCTTGGAAGCAGGCCCCTAACCCTAATCCTAATCCTAGGCACCAGCCGGTCCCCACTGGGACCTTTTGGACCTTGTCCTGGCGCCGGTGGCACCAGGCTCATCAAAACCATTGGTCCCGGCACTGGAAGCGCCGGGCTCATAATAGGTGTGAGGATGCTTTGGTGGACTTACCTGCAGCAGACCATGCTGCTTACTTACCAGCCACTTAGAAGCTAAGAACAGGAACTACTTTCTTACCTGGGTGGGGCAGCTCCACTCCCTGGATACAGCACTGGAACTCTTCTGGAAACTGGAACTCTTTTCTTACCTAGGGGCCGTGGAAGAAGACGTCTCATCACTCCAAGGCTATTTGAACCACACCCGATAGATGAAGCGTGCTTCGCGTTATTCTGCATCTGCAGCAGAACGCTCACCGAGTCTGCTCCGGCTTTTCTTCTTCTGATCCTGGACCTGCAAAATTCCTACTTACCATTTCAGTATCCAGACATCATCAGCACCTGCAAAGAACAGAAACAACAGGTTAGCAAGGCAAACTTTACACGCAGTACTTGCTCACCTGATCCATCGGCTGCGGCCGCTTCTTCACGCCGCATCTCCACCTGCAAAGGCAAAAGCATTGCCATACTTACCGGCACGCTGTGAATTCCGGATTTCTTCGTTCTGCATCGCCGCCTGCAAAGACAAAGTATCGTTAACAACTTACTGGCATTCCGCGGACTCCGGCGCTGCAAACCAACATCTGAAAGGCAAAAGAAGAGACATTAAGCAGGTATTTACTTACGTCCATCACGCTCGTCGCAATAAAACGCCTGCAAATACTCCGGCGTCTCTTTAACACGAACTAAGCTGCAAGGAAAGAGACAGAGCGCTTGCCATACTTATGAACTTCCAGGAGCTTCACTTCATCTTCCATCACAAGAGCCCTGCAATACATAAGGGAAAAGCATTATATAGAGTCTGCATATAAACGTGCCACGCATTTAAAGACTTTTAAGACAAAAGGTGTCCAGAAACTCACCGCTCGTGCAGATAACGACGGTAACCGTCCTCTGAATTCAAGAGGCCTATGTTTCACCAGTGAAGGAACTGGCAACGGCACCCTGCACCAGACGCAGATGGAGAGCCCAGCATTCACCTATATAAAAGGTGAGCACGTTGACCTGGGGGGCTCTACGAAAAAGCTGGGAAGAGAGAGAGAGAGAGAGAGAGAGAGAGAGAGGGACATTCAACTACCCAGACCATTAACCCCCATATTCTTTCACCTGCAGAAACCTCACTCTTCGAGTCCGACACACAGTGCGAAGAGGTTCGACCCTAGAAGCCAATCGAGTCCTGCACATCACTTTGAGTCACAGACAGCTTCCTGCCAAGACCCGCGCCTCCGTGGGAATCAGGTGAGCGTTACAGAACGCGAAGCCCACCACAAAACTGCTACCCAGGCGCAATGGAAACCTCAGACACTGATCAACTAGCCCAGTTGCTCGGGAAATTAAGAGCAGAAGTACATGCAGCTCGTCAGGAAACGAACTCTCTAAGAAGAGAACTGATAATTTCCAAGGAGCGCACAGAGGACCTTGCTAGGCAGTTGTTACAAACGCAGGCAGGACAGACACCTTTGCCCGTTCCAGGAGGGAGTTATCCTTCTGCATCAGCTTCAAATCCAGTGCAAATCAATCTGCCCGGTAATGTGCCCTTGGCTCCGCCCGAACGCTTTTCTGGTGATCCAAAGAAATTCGCAGTGTTCATCAACCAGTGCCGCCTACATTTCTTATGTCGACCAGCTGCATTCCCAACAGACCAGACCAAGGTGGCTTTCGTGCTTTCTTATCTCAGTGGCAGCGCTGCAGATTGGTCGATCCCTTTAGTCACCCAGGATGATCCGGTTTTACATGATTTTCAGGCCTTCCAGTCCAGCATGGAGAAACTGTTCGCAAGACATGCACAAGGGCAGGCCTTGGACAATGAATTTCTCTCATTACGACAGGGTAATCAAGACCTCTTGACTTATATAGCCTCCTTCAATAGACTCATAGTGGAAACACAATGGCCCGAGGACAAGAGAATAACGCTTTTCTACAGAGGCCTGCGTGGAGAGCTCAAGCATGTGTTAGCGCAAGTTGTGAATCCTCCACAAGAATGTTCTGACTATATTGACTTAGTTGTCCAATTGGACCATAGACTACAGAACAGGAAGGCAGATCGTTCCAGATTTGATACCCGAGTGTTTTCTAAACCACAGACCTCGAATAAGGGAGCTGACACTGTGGAACCCATGCAAATAGGGGGCATGAAAGGACCTTTAACCCAGAAAGAGCGGGAAAGAAGAAGGCAGCTGCAATTATGCCTCTATTGCGGAAACTCAGGACACTTTCTTCGGGACTGTCCAGTGAAACCAGCTAAGAAGACTGTAGGAGCCGCGGATACCTGTACCACAAAGTCTGAGCAGGGAAACGACCTCGCCCGACAAGAGTAGAGGTCCTCTTGCCGAGCGTTAACATCTGTCCCGTGACCTCGCATTTCGTGATACCCATGGTCCTCATTAGTCCTGAACGTCCAGATCGTTTGCATGCAATTGAAGCTTACATTGACAGCGGAGCAATCGGTAACTATGTGGACCGTGAAATGGTATCAAGGATGAATCTAACCCTTGTCCCTAAGGCAGTAAAAGACGTCATCACTACTGTGGATGGCATGGAGATAGCCTCCGGACCAGTAACGCATGCCACCCGAGAAGTGACGCTAGTGAGTCAAGATGGACACCGGGAGAGAATCGTGTTCGATGTAATCAAGGCCCCTCAGTTCCAGATCATTCTGGGAATCCCTTGGTTAGAGAAGCACAATCCTCAGATCGATTGGCGAGCAAAGACGGTTCAGTTTCCAGAGTGTTTTACCACTTGTTATCCTCGGTCTGATGTTTCACTGGCGTCAATCTCTTCTGAGGAGGTTCCCAAATTACCTCCCGAATACCAGGAATTCCAAGACGTCTTCCGGAAGGATCAAGCTAACACCCTGCCTCCTCATAGGTCTTACGACTGTCAAATAGATCTGATACCTGGAACAACTCCTCCTTGCAGCAGGATTTATGCCCTCACCGAGCCAGAGAACCTTCACCTCAGACAGTACCTGGACCAATACCTAGCTAACGGGTTTATCCGTCCTTCAAAATCTCCAGCTTCATCGGCTTTGTTCTTCGTTCCGAAAAAGGAAGGAGACCTTAGGACTTGCATAGATTACCGCGCCCTGAATCAGATCACCGTTAAAAACAGATACCCGTTACCTTTGATCCCTGAACTCCTGGACCAAGTCAAAGATGCATGTATATACACAAAGCTGGATCTCAGAGGAGCCTACCACTTGGTACGGATAAAAGAGGGCGATGAATGGAAAACGGCCTTCCGCACCAAGTACGGGCTATTGGAATATCAAGTGATGCCCTTTGGACTGTGTAATGCTCCTGCTGCTTTCCAATATTTTATGAACGATGTCCTTAGAGAACTCATAGACGTGTGTGTTGTTGTCTACATTGACGACATCCTCGTCTATTCATCATCTGAAGAAGAACATCAGAGACACGTTAAAAAGGTTCGAGAGATTGTGTCAACATAATCTTTTTGCTAAGCTTGAGAAATGCGTTTTCAACTTAACGGAAGTCGAGTTCCTGGGATTCATATTGTCTCCTAACGGAGTCCATATGGATTCAAAGAAAGTTGATGCAATTATCAAGTGGCCATCACCAACCTCTGTGAAAGGAGTTCAAAGCATGTTAGGATTCGCTAACTTTTACCGCAGATTCATTCCTGAATTTTCTCGGATAGTCCAGCCCATCACCGCTCTGTTGAAAAAGAACAAACGTTTTGAGTGGTCTTCTGAAGCAAAACAAGCTTTTCAGGACTTAAAAGCTAAATTCATTTCTGCACCTGTTTTAAAACATCCTCGCCCAGAACTTCCTTACATCGTGGAAACGGATGCTTCTAGTCTTGCTATGGGGGCAGTGTTATCACAAAGAGATCCGGTCACACACCAACTACATCCTGTTGCCTTTTGGTCCCGCAAGTTTTCGCCTCCCGAGATCAACTATTCAATTACAGACAAGGAACTTTTGGCCATCAGATCGGCCTTTAAAGCCTGGCGGCATTATCTTCTAGGAGCCAGACACACAGTCACCGTAATGACTGACCACCGCAATTTACAATATCTAAAGACAGCCAAAGCTCAATCTTCCAGACAGCTTCACTGGGCTCTGTTTCTAGCAGAATTTGACTTTATAATTACTTATCGACCAGGCAGTAAGAACGGAAAAGCAGATGCCCTCTCCCGGATGGGAGTAGATGAACATTTGACCAATCCAGAACCAATACCCATAATTCCAGAACAAAGAATTTTGGGTTTGGTCAGCGCTCAATCTTTTGAAGACATCAAGACCATGGTTAAATCACTCCTAACTCCGGGCGATTTACAAGATTGGCAATTAAAGGGGAAAGAATTTTCAGTGGATCAAGACCTACCATATTTCCGAGGACGATTGCATTTACCCTGTGAGAAAATACAAAAACATGTAATCTCCTGTTATCACGACACTCTGGAGGGTCACCCTGGCATTACCAAAATCATGGAAAAGATTAAAAGACATTTCTGGTGGCCGTCATGGAAAAAGGATATTAGAGACTTTGTAATCTCCTGCGGTGTGTGTGCCCAGAATAAAAGTCAGAAGGAAAAACCAGCCGGCCTACTACAGCCACTAGACGTCCCTCCCTGTCCATGGCATACCCTGTCCATGGATTTCATCACGGACTTACCTCCAGGCTCGGGATATACTACCATTTTAGTAGTCGTGGATCTATTCTCCAAGATGGCTCACTTCATTCCCCTAAAGGGTCTACCATCAGCCTCAGTATTGGCCCGAGAATTCTTAGAAAACATTGTTCGGCTACACGGTTTTCCCTCGGTTTTAGTCTCCGATAGGGGAAGTCAATTCATCTCTCACTTCTGGCGCAGTTGCTGTCGTCTAGCCCAAATTGATGTAAGACTTTCAACTAGTCACCATCCCCAAACTGACGGACAAACCGAAAGGACAAATCAAACTCTAGAGCAATATCTACGTTGCATGCTCCAACAAACTGAAAACCCCTGGAAGGATATTCTTTGGATCGCTGAATACGCTTACAATAATTCGATTCATTCTGGAACAGGGAAGACTCCCTTCTTCTTACTATACGGACACCATCCTAGAACCTCTAACCTGGATCCTCCCCAAGAATTTGAAGCACCTGCTGTGGATCACTTGCACTCGGAGATCACCCGTGCTTTTAAGGAAGCCTCGGCCCATCTGCAAAGAACTAAAGCTCAATTCAAAAGAGGAGCAGATCGACACCGTAAAGAGGCTCCTCACTACGCTGTAGGAGATCAAGTCTGGCTATCCACTAAGCACCTGCCTCTAAAGGGACCCCGCACCTTCATCCCGAGATACCTTGGACCCCATCTCATATCTGCCATAATTAATCCGGTGGCTGTCAAATTGGAGTTACCTACGCATATGAAAATACACCCAGTATTCCATGTCTCCTTATTAAAACCTGTGCAACCAGAAACCCGATTGACTGAACTCCCAGAACCGGTTTTAGTAGATGGAGAACTTGAATTCGAAGTAAAGAACATCCTAGACTCCAAAATCTCCAAATCTAAGTTATATTATCTGGTTGATTGGAAAGGTTACGGCCCCCAGGAAAGGTCTTGGGAACCTTCAGAATACGTCCACGCACCTCGTCTGGTCAAAAAATTCCATCTGAATCACCCCGACAAGCCAAAACCCCCGGAGAAGACACGCTTAGGAGGGGCCTTGAGGGGGGGTACTGTCATGATCACTGCTTCCAAGGAGCCAGGACCAGCCCAACGTCCTTGGAAGCAGGCCCCTAACCCTAATCCTAGGCACCAGCCGGTCCCCAATGGGACCTTTTGGACCTTGTCCTGGCGCCGGTGGCACCAGGCTCATCAAAACCATTGGTCCCGGCACTGGAAGCGCCGGGCTCATAATAGGTGTGAGGATGCTTGGGTGGACTTACCTGCAGCAGACCATGCTGCTTACTTACCAGCCACTTAGAAGCTATCTAAGAACAGGAACTACTTTCTTACCTGGGTGGGGCAGCTCCACTCCCTGGATACAGCACTGGAACTCTTCTGGAAACGGGAACTCTTTTCTTACCTAGGCGGGGCCGTGGAAGAAGACGCCTCATCACTCCAAGGCTATTTAAACCACACCCGATAGATGAAGCGTGCTTCGCGTTATTCTGCATCTGCAGCAGAACGCTCACCGAGTCTGCTCCGGCTTTTCTTCTTCTGATCCTGGACCTGCAAGAATCCTACTTACCATTTCAGTATCCAGACATCATCAGCACCTGCAGAGAACAGAAACAGGTTAGCAGGGCGAACTTTACACGCAGTACTTACTCACCTGATCCATCGGCTGCGGCCGCTTCTTCACGCCGCATCTCCACCTGCAAAGGTAAAAGCATTGCCATACTTACCGGCACTCTGTGAATTCCGGATTTCTTCGTTCTGCATCGCCGCCTGCAAAGACAAAGTATCGTTAACAACTTACTGGCATTCCGCAGACTCCGGCGCTGCAAAACAACATCTGAAAGGCAAAAGAAAAGACATTAAGCAGGTATTTACTTACGTCCATCACGCTCGTCGCAATAAAACGCCTGCAAATACTCCGGTGTCTCTTTAACACGAACTAAGCTACAAGGAAAGAGACAGTTCGAGGGCTTGCCATACTTACGAACTTCCAGGCGCTTCACTTCATCTTCCATCTCAAGAGCCCTGCAATACATAAGGGAAAAGCATTATATAGAGTCTGCATATAAACGTGCCACGCATTTAAAGACTATAAAGACAAAAGGTGTCCAGAAACTCACCGCTCGTGCAGATAACGACGGTAACCGTCCTCTGAATTCAAGAGGCCTGTGTTTCACCAGTGAAGGAACTGGCAACGGCACCCTGCACCAGACGCAGATGGAGAGCCCAGCATTCACCTATATAAGGTGAGCACGTTGACCTGGGGGCTCTACGAAAAAGCTGGGAAGAGAGAGAGAGAGGGACATTCAACTACCCAGACCATTAACCCCCATATTCTTTCACCTGCAGAAACCTCACTCTTCGAGTCCGACACACAGTGCGAAGAGGTTCGACCCCAGAAGCCAATCAAGTCCTGCACATCACTTTGAGTCACAGACAGCTTCCTGCCAAGACCCGCGCCTCCGTGGGAATCAGGTGAGCGTTACAATAAGTCAGAGAACCTAAAAAACAAAGTGCAAAAGTAAAAAAAATGGAGGGGGTTATTTGTACATTTGTGTAGGAGCACACAAAACACAGGCATCTAGGCACTGGTTGCAGAGAAGGAAAGAGGGAAGTGGGTACATGAGAGAGGTAGACAATTTAGTTGAAGAGTAAGGCTTCGAGGTGTTTCCTGAAGACGCAGTAAGAAGGTTCATGTCGCAGGTGTGGAGGGAGCTCATTCCAAAGAGCTGGTGCACAGGCTAAGAAGCTTGTCCCTCCTGCTCTTTTCCGGTTGGAGCGTGGTGTGATCCGACGTGTTTGTAAGCTGATCTGATTGGTCTGGACGACGAGTGTTTGATAGTGTCAGTGAGGTATTGCTGTGCCTCATTGGAAATGCATTTGTAGGTTAGTGAGCGTCTTGAATTTAATTCGGTCCTTAACTGGGGTCAGTGGGCAGACTTTCTGGCCTCCGATACGTGGGCATGTCTTTAATGTCAAATGCAGCACAGAGAGCATTGTTTTGGATAATATGAAGTGTATGCATGTTTTCCTCGAAGTAGGGAGTTGCAATAGTCCAGTTTGGATCCTATAAGGACTCTGGCAATTTCTAGGTGATTCTGAGAGGAGAGGAACGGTTTGCTAACGTTGATGAGTTTGGTTGCATTTCCTGAGAAGGAAGCAATGTGGTTGACCAGGTGGGTCACGATGAGTGAGGAGTCCAGGTAGACGCTGGGTTTAAAATGGAACAGCAGAGCCCCAAAAATAGTCACACAACGCTCTAACACAGAGGGAGATGTTGCAGTCAGAGACATGGAGCCCTACAGTACTAATAAAATAATCTGAGAAAAATAATCCCTGAGGCACGATTGCTTTCAGGGAACCAATTGGCTGGAATATCCGTTAAAATTAATTTAGACTTTAATTGTCAGGTTCGTGGATGTAGTTTTCGTAATGGAAATGCCACGTTTCATTGAGAGCCTAACCATTATCAAAGTGAAGTACGATTCACTTTCAGAAAATCAGGAGACAGCATTAAGGAAATCGTACCAAACAAGACGAAAAAGCTCCTCCTTGGCAAGGCTGGTGCCAAGAAAAGCGTTTCCTTCACCAATTCATCAGATAGACCAAGAACGCTCCACTGAGACTGCTGCCCAGTCCCGTAGAAATGTACATGCTTAGTGCGTTCACCGAAATTGCAGTGCCATACAGAGCGGGAACTGCACACTCATTTCGACAACGAAATCCTCGAGTGAGGTATGTAACATGTGCAGTGCCTCATGTGCAGTGCCTCTCTATTTCTGCACTGTCTCATGTATAACCTTTAATCAACCAATCTCGCTGGCCCCGATGGCAATGTCTGGGTGCAAACCTGTGTTTGTTCTTCACCACATACAACCCATCCACTTTCTTCTTCAATATTACCAAGCTTGGTTGCAGAATAACTTCCCTCTTCCTCTGCTTCCCACCAGCTTTTGTGAGGAGTTTATGGCTGCAGGGACTCCCGGCCTTGGCTAAGAACCAACTTCTTCCTCTTCTGCCCAGCAGACATTCTTTGGAAAGGTGAAGGGATGTGCCTTCAGAGTTTATGCATACTGTCGGCTGCTAGAATATCAAGTGGTTTACAGAAACCCTCTAGTCATGCCCTGAAAAGGACAACTGCTTTGCCCTCGCCTTCCTCCTCGCGTGAAGCATTTACACATTGCATGCAGGTGGTTGTACCCAAAGGAAAAGCCATTGTTTTTAAACTAGCTGATATCGCTCACGCCAGTCGCTTGTACTTTGCATTTGGTGCCTGGATCCCTGTGATACACTATGCGCATGGATATGCCATTATGCCAGAGCCCCAGGGATTTTGAACAAAGACCAGGCTGTCCGTTCACAAAACAAGAGATCCATGTTCAACTTGTGCTGATCTTCTGCTGAAAGCGCGTGTAGTTCTTGGTGCCTAATTCAAAACATGTTGTACACATGGTGGTTGGGACAGCAAAACTGCTGCAACGCTAATACTTTTAGGTTTGGTTGGGGCTGTGCAGTAAACTCAGATCGTGCTTGCGTGTGTAGCACATAAGTATTCTCAAACACCAAAAACTGGCTTTCGTCTATTACAACGTTAGTACATTTAACAGTTGCAAGATACCAGACTGTGCTTCTACAGAACAAACATTTGAGATCAATGCCTCTGTATGGCGAGGGCTTTAATACAAGCTGTAAGCAACAATCCAATAGCCAAACCCAGTTGACTTTCATGGTTGTGAAAACGAGAGGGAACTTTAACAAGAGTTAATAATAGTGGAAGTTTATACAAAACAAACCAAGTTCTAGAAAAAAGTTGAAATGTACGTACAACATAAAAGTACTTTCAACCTGACTCTCCACATGTGATCCTTCCTCTCCCCATTCTATTTCTGGGCGTTTATCAGGCCATTCTGACGTGTCAGCACCGGGCTCTCACGGGATCATGCGCCAGACCAAGGGAGAGAACAGAAAGTAAAGGGTGGTGCTGCTTGAGAAGGGAACCAACACCATGCAAGTCTTGTCCCATCCTGCCAGTAAAGGGAGCAGTGCATCCCAGAATGCTAGTTCACAAACCCATCTGTGTGGGCATGAAAGCAAGGCTATATATGACTAGGGGTGTGGTAGCCGCCGATAAAGTTAGAACATTTCTAAAGTGTAGAATGTTGTACTATTTTAGAGAAACTGTATTGGTGTTAGTAATAATCACCAGAGGCCCAGCATGCCAGTATTACAAGTAGTGCTCACTTGCGGAGAGATAAGACTGAAGACAGTACCAATATCCATGTGTAACCACAACAGAACTAAGCAGACGTCTTAGAATCAGAGTGGCCAACAGTATTGGATTTGACAGGACATTACTCTTGTCATGAGACAATCAAATCCTGACATTCAAACCAAAAACAAGGAGCAATTCATTGTTTATACAGTTTTTGTACAGCATTGGTGAACCTCAATACATCCAGTTACACACGGATATGAGTATTGTCTTAATTTCCTGTTTGCATATTCAAGACTACCATAGTTGTTCTAACATCATGTTAACTGGATTCCTACTTACAATACATGTAAATAAACACATGTCCCCGAATTTATGCGGCAGATAACAGATGTGATTTATTCCAAAACAGTCCTGTTATCTCTCCGCATGTGAGCACTACTTGTAATACTTGCATTCTACACTTTAGAAATGTTCCAACTTTATCAATGGCTACCACACTCCTAGTTATATATATCTGTACTCAGCCTAAGGTTCCGCCTGCAGGGCTACCCCTTATGTTACAACATGAAAGCAAGGCTAAACCGGTTTATTGGGACTCAGTACGCTGCTGCTCGAGTCTCCAAGTGAAAACAGAGTCATAATTACTTTTCTGTAAGAATGTAACAGACTATGCAACAAGACAAACGGTATGCATGGAAGGGGAAATAGGCAGATTGTCGAATGGTTAAGCCTTCTTGGATACCTTCTTTTGATCCATCCCTTTTCCTCAGGGAGACTTTGTAAATGGAATGGTCACACCTCAACATGTGCACCTACCACTAATCGCAGACTAGTGATAATAGACTCTAAGCCAGTAAGAAATGGTGTGCTGTGTGGATCTGGAGTATTGCGGGGGTGAGCAACTTTAGGCCTAGGTAGCAGCTTGACATTATCACCCTTATATCAGGTAGAGTCCCTGCGCTTGCCTTTCATTAGTGAGACCCAGAAAAGCAAAACATATGTCTGGGTTATTTGTGCCCGGCCATGGGCGTTACTGTCTGAATTGTTTAATTGTTCACTTTTGTTGTAGGGGTTAATACCGATGTTTGCACATAGTTGGTTCTCTCCTGTAACACCACTGATGACCTACAACAAAAAAAAACTAGATGGACTATTACTGCTCAGGACTAGAACCACCTCATACCCACAGTGGTCTCCAACGTATTCTAAAGCACAGTCCCCCCTACGGTCTATGAAAATCTAAAGGCCTCACTTTTTCAGTATAGCTCCCCGAGGGGATTTCTGAACGAAACTTCTTTTTCAGTAAACTGATTTCATCTCGTTTCTCCACCAGTTTCTCCCATTCACTCTTTTTCCACTGGTTTCTTCCGCTATATTATCTTAATGGTCTTCCTACTCAGGCCCTCTCTCTCTCGTTCCATTCCTCCCTTCTTCTATACAGCCTTTGGTCTTCTCTCAATCTATGCATCCTACTTCTCCAACCCTCAACTATCAATACCCCATCTACGCCTCGGTGCCCTGATCTCATCATGCTCTCCTCCCATCTCTTCCAATTACCTCCCCCTCCAGTATCACTCGGCCCTTGCCACTAAACTCTCTCCACACCCTCCCACCATAACACTGTCACTCTTCCTTGCTCCTACACTTTCACGCCCCCATTTCTCTAGCTTTCATTCTCCTTTCACATCATATACGCCTCCTTCATCACACTACATTCAAGCTGTGCCACTTTATCACACTATGCCATGCCATATTTGAATACCAGCGCGATTTGTTCCAATTTTGACGTTGCACAAGGCGACTTAATTATAAATATGGTTATATTTTATTGATAATACAAAACAATCAAATTGCTATGTGACATGTGTCGTGCAAAACTCAATACAATTGACAATTACTTCATACATACTCGATCCTGTTCAGTCACACCAAATCACACATACTCCTTATCACAACCTTCTGCCCTTGATACTATGTAAGCCTTCACTGCTACTCTGAAATAGTATTACTAGTATTATGGGCAGACTGTATTCTACTAATGTTGCCCTACTGGAACATTAACAGGCCTCTTCTTTGTAGATATTTGAATTGATGTTTAGCACAAAAAATGTCATTTTGCACACTTTAGCTGATTTGCACACAATTGTCCACTGTGAATTGTAACATAAATGTTTTTGAGTCCAGCAGGTTGCGTGCAAGTGTGATTGGGAACCAGAATGGGACAAGGATTTTTATATGCTAAAAATAGAATTTACGAATGGGACTGGATCCAAAGCCACAAAAAACTCATTGCAAGATTAAAAAAAGTTTGAGTACATTTGTCAATTTGTAGTTTGGATTCAGGACATCAGAGAAATACCTGATGCAATGCCCATTGCCCCAACTGAGGTTTCTAAGACTGAACCAGTTACCAACTTACAAGACACCTTGCACAACACTTCCAAACAGAATGTAGCTACCTTTCACGACAAAAAAATGTAAACTGTACGCACATAACTATCAACCTCTCCAGTTTATTTCCCTAATGTACATCTCTGCACCCCTTCACATGCCAATTAGACATGGGTGGCAAGCCGGGGCACTGCCAGGCCCTCGTAACCTTTAAGACATGCATACTAGCACCTCCTAACTTTCCCATGCTTTGGACTTCGGTTCCTCAGAGGGTGTTCAACCTACAGTACGTTGGGACCATACTCCTGGTGAAAGGCGCTATACAAATGATATGATAGGTTATTTATAACACGCTTAATACTCAGAGGTAAGCGCGGACCCGGTGATCGAACCTGTGGTGCTCCGTTGCCCCCGAGCTATCCTCCCGAGACAGAAATGATGAAATGAATGGATCCAGAAACAGCATCACATCAAAGATTGGCAAATGTGTCAAATCCACTGTAAGCAAGAAACGAACCGACAAGTACATACAGAATGTACAACTCTGGTTCATGAAGGTGTACTATGTATGGGCAGATTCCATGCGTTTATAACGACAACCAAAATAACGACATATTTTCAGTGACACTTTAATAACGAAAAAGGTCCAATTTGTGTTTGCATTCTTAATTTGTGTCCCCCCAAACCCTGTTTCTACAGCTTTTTTAACCGCCCCCCCAACTGCCGCCACCCGTTTTTAATCCCTTACCCCCAACCCCATATACACTTACTGAAGAAAAAAAAAAACAGTCGCTATTTATTTTTCGTCATTAACACTGCACTCCATCTGGGAAGATTCGTCCATAATCTGGACTACATAAAAACTTGATTGTTTTGGAGCCGTTTATTTGGCACTTACATGCCATGTCCGATAGCCTTTAAGTAGACTTCGGGACATGGTGGAGCGGAAACTAAACAGTAAATAGCCGTACCCCTTGCATGGATGATGAGGTGAATAGAATATTTCAGAAAATAGATGTATATACAATTATCTGGTTATATTAGATTTTTTGTCAATGAGATTTTTTTTTAATATCATTTAACTAATTTTAAACCGAGTAAGTAAAATGAATGATGTTATAGTTAGGATAAAATGACATTGGTATTAATTGCATTCAAGTTATGCAATTATTTGAATGTAATTTGTGAAAAGGTAAAAGGAACCAACACTAAATCAATTAAATAAAACTTTTGAGGCTGAACGGCCAACAAATGTTAATTGCATGCAGGGACCACCATCATTAGAATTCACAAGCTGCTGCCTGTAAACATTTACAAAATCGCAGGTTTAAAAAGGGAAGAGTTAAACATGGGGAAATGCCACCACTCTTATTTTCACTGTTTTTTAACGTACATGCTGCCTGCAAATGATGCTTTGCAGACAGCATTTACAAGGGATTCCTATTGAGCCCGCCTATTTTTGTTATCATAATAGAAGCAGTATTATTCCATGGGTCCAACACCTACTCACTAACCAGTAATCTTTCTGTTGCTTGTACCTGCTTAGAACAGCGTTCCTCAAAGTGTGGAGAGTGGCCTCTTGACCAGGGGGTGAGCACCCACGGTATTAATATGTAAAAAAAAAAAAACATTTAAAAAACCTTCTGCTGCTTCAGTAAATAGCGAGCAGTAGTCCGATCCAATATAGTCCCTGCCGCACATGCGGAGTGCAACAGTGGCTGGGCCACAGTAGGGGGCGGCGGGAGGGGCAGGGGAGCAGTCTTTTTTGGAGCAGGGACCAGGAAATAAATGCAGCCTGGGAAAACTGTTCATGTTGCAAAGAAAACCCAGCCATCCTGGGCTGCATTTATTTCCTGACACCGCGCCAGGGTTAGGTAGGTGGTCCTTTTACACCCATGATCGCACTGATCAGGGTATTCAGCACCTGTTGCAACCCCATCCTCCCCCCAAACACACATAAGTGGAATGTTATGGTTCTGGAGAGGTACCAATTGCCCGAACAGTGGTATTACCCCCTCCCTTATGGCACCATCCCATAACCCCACCATTGGGGGAATTAAGCCCCTAAACTCTGCACAAGTGTTAGGGTTATGGAGCGGGGTCCTTCTCTTCCTTGAGAGCACAGGTGTAGAGGTCTGGCCATTCATGAAAGCGAGATCTCTGCACCCCACCCTTCATGGCACCGCCACCCACACCAACTCAACCCCACAATTGCCCCCCCACTCCCCTGCCTGGCCCCTGCCCCCAATTTTAAATAAAACTCACAAATTAAATAAAAATGCACTTTTGGGGGGCAGGTAGCACCTGATGAAGGCCCCCTCCAATGTAAATACGTGTAAATTAAAAGAATGAACACTGACATGGATGGTAGGAGGGCGGGACTGGGGTGTAGATGCTTTATTCTTGTGGGTTGGGAAGGGCTTGGCATAAACAGTTTGAAGACCACCAGCTTAAAATAACATGTTTTGCATAGGCCACCATCTAGTGCTTGGTGTGGAGTATTAAATTTTGTTTTCAGAAAGGGGTGTTTACAGGGGGCGTACCTGCAAAACTGTCCATACTGTACGTGTACCCATGATCCCTCACGCTTCAACATACTCAGATTATTTTCTGAAATTATGTGCAACTATAGTTGGATCTGTCCTTCAAATATTTTTTATCTTCTTTCTTCTGTCAAGTGAGGAGGGTGGATGGGTGCTGCATGTGATTCTACACAGATACAAGCCACAGAAAGAATTACTCTACACTAATATGTGACTCGCTGGTCCCCTTACATTTTTGCCATTGAAAAACAAAGAATTGGTCAGATTTCCTTATGTCTTTGGTACTGACCAGGTAGATCATGATCGCCCAACAGAGGTTGCGTGCAATGCCCTCTTCCCCGGTTTTGAGGATTTTGAAAGAATGCTCATAGCTCAACGGACTGGCCAACATGAAATTTGGATATACGTTTTGGTGAAAACCTTGGATGTGTTCTTAACATCACCTTGTGTTTATGTATTTCTACAAAAGGTTCAGAAACTGATAAAGCTAAGTGCCAAACCATGAAATGTCCAGCATATTTTGCATTTGCCGATTTGCACTCGGCTTTTGATTCCATTTCAAGGGTACTATTGTTTGAAAAACTAACTAGAGACAAATGCCCGTTTTTCGTTGCATGAAATCATCTATGCATTGCCCTCAGACACCTCCATCCGTGTTCGGCTTTCCTTATATCGAGTATTGTCCGCTCCGATTAAAACGGCTCGGGGCCTTAAACAGGGTTGCTTGTTAGCCTCATCCATTTTTAATTATTTCATTTATGATTTGAAAAATGTATTTGCCGATATCATATCTGATTCTCCAAATGTAGGCTTGCATACTATTAAGGCATTGATGTATGCAGACGATTTGGTGTTGATCTCGAAGACCCGAATTGGTCTCCAAAATCTTTTGTCAGCCTTTCAGACATATATACATCTGAATCAACTGAGGGTAAACGCCAAGAAAACCCAAATTGTTATTTACTCTCCAAAAAGAACAGGCCCAAGGTGCTTCTCATGGTCTACTAATCATGTCATTTTACAAACAGTACCTTGCTATATCTATCTGTGAATGTGCTTTGAGGGTAAAAATAACGTCAACACCCAATTGGAGTGGGTGGAGAGGAAACTCGACACAGCCATAGCTCAGACCAAGTTGATCATGACTGAATTTGGGAAATTTTCCATCAAACCGGCTTGGGTATACTGGACCCAAAAAGCAATACCGGTTATGTTATATGGTCCAGAAACTCTCCCGAGCAGTACTTTGCTCCCGTTCGTTCATTGGGAGGCCAAATTTTGGGAGAAAATTCTCTTCTCGCCAGGTTGTGTACCGCACGCCTGGATTAGATATGAACTGGGTCTTGTTTCCCTCCAAGCACTACATTACTGGGGAGACTGTTCCTTGTTTAGGAAATGCTTATTGTCTACTGATGATAGGATCACCCTACGACCACTATCTGTATATATGTTTTCATCCAAAGATGGATTTGAACATGGATAAATAAGAGCTGTCAGATTATGGGTAACGCCGACCTTTCTATCAATCTATTGATATCACATCCTGATAAAGCTAAAAGAAATCTATACCGGGCTGATTGGATCAATACGTGTGATAAATGTTTGCATTATCAAGGAGGAGACCCTATTAGATTTCCACCAAAATAATTGCGGATATTGCCACCTTACCTATTAAGATCCCCAGCGCCGGCTTATAGATCTGCCATCATACGATTACGTTTTAACCTTTGGCATACACGGGATGCATTATCTAAACGGCGCCTTATGTTATCTAGTGACAATATTTGTCGCATTTGCCCTGCAAGTGGGGTGCCCGAAACATTACAACATTTGATAAAACAATGCCCCCTTTTAATGCCCCGCAGACAAATGCATTTCGCACCATACTGTCAACAATTGGGAAATCTCGGCGAGGAAGCATGCTGGGCAACCATTCTGAGCTGCGCTCAACCGAGGATTCAATTAGCTACAGTGAATTTCCTACCAAGTCTCCATCTAACTCCAGATCCTGGCTCTTAGTGCATCAATATGTATTAGCATTGATTACGTGGTCATTTTGTCAAACGCTAACATTTTTGCCCGAAATGACGAAAATGCAAGGTGCTTTGATAGACTGGAAATGCCCTTAAAGAGAGCTCATCTACGGCCTCAGCTACTTATGAGAGGCCTGATGCTGACCTTTGGTGAACTCCCAGTGACAGAATGTTGTTTTAATGAATATGAAGATCAGTATCAATCAGTAGTGAATCATCATTAGATATTCATCTATTATGACACTCTTAATATTCTAGCTTTGGAGGTTTATAACTAGCTGGTTTTGTATCGCGCCATTTCCTCCTGACCTGAGGGGCACACTTTTTGTCTTAGCTTTGCTGTATTGTATTAAGATAATGAATTTGTGTATATATGAAATTGTTATACTTTAAATTATGAACTTATATATTCATTTTTATTTACATTTTGATATTGTAAGGTTGATTAAATTCAACGAATTCAATTTAAAAAAAAGATAAAGCTTGGAATTCACATTTTCTGCCAATTGATAATTCTTCTGATTGCTAAAATGGCAATGAGGAAAGCCACTTTATATTAAAGTCATTTTAACTGAGCATTATACGTTGGTTCAAAAAGAGGTCCTATTAGTTTGTATGGTACTGCATTTAGATTCCACACTGGAGGATCGATTTGTTTTACTCCTTCCATTAACACCTTCACTACTGTAACTTTCCACAAGATAATTTGTGTTGGGTTGTGGTATAATATGCTAAATGAACTTTGAGCGAGTTGTAATCTAGAGCAGAGTCCAAAAGATATACCAGGTAGGTGACATCTGCCACTGAATTATTAATAGATTAATATAGGTATGGGTTTGTATCCTTAAAATGTGCACTATGACCACTCTAACGTATTGTGTGGTGGCAAGCTGCGTCACCTGTCCCCCAAGGCCCACTCACAAAGGCCTTGATTAGATAGTAATGCAACAGAGTGGTTGGACTAAAGATGTCTCACGAGACACCTTTATTCCAACCACTCTATTGAATTAATAGTGTTCATGTTCTTCTGGTTGCACCAGATACAAACCTTTCCCACTTGTTGAAATAGCAATGGTTGGTGTTTGGTTTTCTTGCCTCATGCAGTATATCCATACAGTCTGTGCTGGATTGGAGAAGGCGTTCTGCTCTTTTAGGTAAAGGTATGGACAGGGAAACCGGCATTTTCGCTTGTAAAATCTCTATAAAATCAGTTTCATCTTCAGATTCATGATTTTGTATATTGAACATGGTTGTATCCCTATTTAGGAGGTCGGTGTACAGGTATTGACCCTCTGTAGGAGTGGAACTTACAGGGGGCTCTACAATATATAGGGGAAAGTATTGGGTATGTGCGTGGGTCAATGTTATCTTGACAATCGAAGCAGACTTCCTCCTCTGTAAAACGATCCTCTTCAATGACATCCTCATCCTGCATCATTGACGGCTTTAGATGTCTTTCCCGGAGTCATCCACGGTCTTTCGTTTTTGGGAGGTGTTCATAAAAATCCATAAAGGACTCTATTTTACCCATGATTGTGGTGGAACATTCTTTAGACCATGGTTTCACTTTATGTACACCCTGCTGTTTAGGGGTTTCTATCCAGGGTGATACATCCTCCTTAAATTCCCCTTCTGACTCCAAGGGTTACTGCATTGTAGCTGAAAGTGCTCTCTCCCTGTCCAAATCTCTGAATGTGGGGCTTTATCTGCACCCACCTTCAGGTGTTTTCGTTTAAGTTTTCAGCAAATGAGTTGCATGTTCGACCGTTGGCTTGGTGGATTGACAGGCGGGAAAACTCCCAATTAGGAAATGGGGTGAATACTACATATACAGAAAAACTGTTTCTAGCCTAAAGAACCAACTCTAACAGTTTTACATCAACTTGTTGCATGCTTCACAGTGCAGCATTTATAAGGCAATCCTTAGGAAAAATTACTCTACTTCGAGCTTACTCCCATTACTTCACATACAAATTCATGCGACCATCTAATGGCCAGGTGGAAAACAGATTTTAATCTATCTGTAGTGATTTTGCAGGACATAATATGGCATGTTAAAATTGTTGCAATACATACACACACAAAATTAACAAACATCAATTTTTACACTGATAAATAAATAAAACTCTAAACTCACCCAGCAATGTGTAAGGTTCGCAGAAAGTGCTTAATGTGCCAATATGTAAACATGGGCCTGTGCAAACACGCAAATTCCTGAGAAGAGATAATCTAACGGAGTCCTACTACTCTGCACTACACTGGCAGTCCGTATTTCTCCCGCAGATTTTTACAATACCACATGGTTAACATCTGGAATTCATGGAAGACTGCATTGCTGGAAAATGAGACAAAGGTATACATGCCTACTTATAGAAGACGATTCAGCAATATGATGCTGTGACCGCCTTCCACAGGACCAATGATGTATAGAGACGCTGTGCGAAAAAGCAAACCAGGAAGGAGTATCAGTAGTTGTAGACTTATACAATTATGTTTCAATGCTTGATAACGAGGACTGCATAGAGTTAAACACCAACATGTGAGGGGCCTCTCCATTATCTGTATTGAAAGGGAGAGCCATGTTACAAAACGGGCGACTTATACCTGAAACTGCATCATTTAAATCACTGACTATGTTTGATCAAGGTTGCCAATAACTGAAGAGGGGAACAATGAATAAATATCAAGTATAGTTGAGAGCACCAGGAACATTGGTATATCGCGCTGAACTAGTCCAAGTGGTGGGGGTACGTTAGGCTACCAGTTGCAAGAATCCGATGGGTGCTCATATGCCCCAAGTGAGGGAGCAGAGAACTGTTGTTGGATTTCAGCGAAATCGGCGCTGCGTACAGTTTTATCACAATCTGTTTACGAACAATGCTCGGTTTCAATATGAAAGTAAAGAGCACTCTTGCTCCAAGGTTTCTGCCATTGAGTCTTTCATTGTTAGTAAGGGTGCCAATGCGTGTTTCGACCACACAAGATTCTTTTTCAAGGCAATTTCGGTATTTCTGAAGGGTCTGAATGGTGATCACCGACCAAGGATACTTAGTGCTTCTACGGAGGCTGGAAACCTCAGCGTCACAAACAGAACAGCATTAGGAATCACCCAGTGCTTAATTTGTATAAAAAAAAAAAGGTGCCTGGGCGCAAAAAATCTTGGCCCCATAATGCCGGGCCAGCGGGCGCCGCCTTCATCGCAGGCGGCCTGAGCCAGTTCCGTGTGATAGACATTTGCCAGGTACTGCCATAATGGTGGTACCTGGCCATAACATGGCAACAGCTGGGTAATGGTGTGAGTACCTGGGCATATGATGGCAGTGCCTGACAAATGCCTATCTAATTCCTAAGCATATGACAAAGTGGTTGGCTCTACCAGTGCTTGCAACCAGTGCTCTACCAGTGCTTGACAACGCAGGGCAACATTAGTTCGAATCCCAATGCCGTTTCAAACCACTGTCTGGTATGAAGTGCGTTATAAAAGAGCAATTATGATTAAGTAATTACACAATCCCACCTCCCATTCCCTTTATATACTGGTCATAACCAAAACCCACATAATTAACTGATAGATTATAGCACAAGAACCACCTATCTCTACATGCTGGCAGTGAACTAAAACAGATCTCACTTTTCACGGTTGATATCACTGTAGAACTCCTGGAATTAAGCTGGCAATAACTAAGTAGTGCTACTAAAGAGCCAAATAGCAAACCAGAAAACTAGATTGTACCCAAAGTATCAGTCCACAAACGCATTCCGGGATATGTTAGTGACTGCCAGGGGCAGGAACATTACACCTTCGGGCTCATTTACTTTCTGGCACAACAGACATGCAAAAAAAGCATGCATAAACCCTTTACACATGCTTTTTACCGTCCGCCAGGTTTTCATTGATTTGCATGGCAGAGCCAGGGCATCGAATTAAACTACCGCTTATGCCAGCCCCCATCCCTTGCGCCATACACATCTTCCTGCACTACCGCCAGCATTTGATTTTGACATTTATACTCTTTGCACTTTTTTTCACACCGTAGTGCAAATGATACATTCCAAAGAGGGAACCTTTTTTTTGCACTCAAGTACAAATGTAAGGGGTTCCCTTTCTGCAATTTACAATTTGAAGTAAATGACCGGTTTAGCGAAAGACACAAATGCTGGTCCACTTCGGGATCGGATGCCATGTAATGGTGGGCAGACCCCATTTACCTGGGCGGAGTCAGGTGGAAAGCCACTCTGTTATCTGGTACCAATCACAAAAATGATGGCAATGAGGTCCAATCAGAATCCGAGTCATTTTATGAAGATGATGATCCTGTGTTAGATGCTAATAATTTGGCACAGGATGTGAAACTGGTTCCTGGCATGCCGGTTATTATGGGGTGGGAAAATAATGTACAAATGAATGGTAGAAATAATTTGAACAGAACCTTTATGATGAAAATCTTTCAATCCATTCCCCACCTAAGAACTCTTCGATCAGACGACCTAGACTGGGTACGGTTGGGAACTAACTAATCATTGTATGTATGCTATGTGGCTTTCAGTCAATGTTAATCATGAAGATGGTATGGGAGCAAAGGGACATTTTAGAGAACTGGGTTTTGCTCCATCTATCTTCATGAGTGTTAAGGATGCAGACGAATTTTTAGCAACACCACCTGTAATTGTTACTCCTAAAGTTGTTAATACACAAGTGGTTCCAGAGTTAAATGTAAGTGCTGAAACACTGAAACAACTGCTTGCTTTAGTGGTCGCCCTAAATGGAGTTACCCGTGGGGCTGATAATACTGGATGCCCTATAGCAAACACTAACAAAGATGCGATAGCGTAGCAAGGGTAATTTGAGAATCACATCCTGGAATTGTTGTGGACTTGCCAATTTCCAGCGGTGGTTTGGAAAAGACAAATGCAGCAAAAAACATGAAATGTATCTACTTCAGGAAACAATGCACATGTCCCCTTTTTCTATTGAAGGTTTTGGTACATACACTGTGGAAGCAACTAGGGGTTTACAGGGTAGGCCATCAGGTGGTTTAGCTGTTCTTATAAGCAACTGTTGCAATTTTGATGTTAAGTTGTTATTAAAAGATGAAAGTCTTCTTGTAATCCACCTAAGTTCTAAGGGAGGGCACGAGCCTGATCTAGTAATTATCTCCCTGTATTGGAACAGGGCCCGTGTTACCTGGGAAAAGATTTTGCAAGTACTCAATGGAATTTTGGAAGATATATTTTCAACTATTGATTATGTTCTGATTATTTTAGGTGGTGATTTTAATTTTTCATGTTATAGGACTAAACCTTACACAGTACCTTTGGATAATGGGAGATTACTATTAACCGCGATAAATGGTCAAAAGTGGGTGCAACACTTACGAGGTTGGGACATGCAATTAGTTAAACCTAAGCATGGATCCTGCTTGTTTTCTTGGAAACGTGGTGACCACAGCTCTTATATTGACCATTTTTTCCTAACCTCACACTTGTACAATCTTTGCGAACCTACTCAAATACTAAATTTTGGGTATGGGGATAATCTCGCTATCTCTATTAATCTCTCCACTACAAACTGGAGATTAGTTAAGGAAGAATCGCTGCAATTGATAAGAGTGTAACAGGCCAAGCTTGTCCATTAGATGGAACAGATACATCTGCAGAAAACTCATTTTAAAAATTAAGGAGGATCCAACATATATATTTATAAATTCTAGCTATGAGTTTACGAAACTAGAAATGGAAGTAAAACCAAATAATATCATTCAAGCTTTCTTGATTGACATTGTGCATGAACTTAGACCATCTACTTTTTATAGAGATCATCGTCATGCATTTGATTTAAGAATTTACAATCAAAAACTCATAAAAAATTCTAAAATTAGAAAATTAGCCAAATGAAATTTGAGCCCACTAGAGTATGGCTTGGAAAAAAAAGCACATCATTGTCTCTTAAGAACCAGATTAGGCTTTACAGACATGAAATTGCTATAGGATAATCAGCGTATGATGTACAATATATTGGCCCATGACACTATGAACATCTGGGCTCTGATAAGAAATGTGCAGGGTCCAAGTGTCTTCTGTGAACCATCCATTCTTGCTGCCACCTGGGAGACATATATACGTGGTAAATTTTCTCTACCTAAATCATTCCAAAGTATTCCTCACACTGATTATGCAGAATTTATCTTAGAACAATGTCCGTGGTCCCTTGAGAATGTGACTGATGCTATCCTTAAAGATACCAAAGCTGCTGGTCCCGATTGCATTCCAGCATGTGTATTTAAATACGATCCGCAATTCTGGGCTTCCATCCTAAAAACTAAATTTGATCTAATTTTCGCCTCTAAAAAGATTCCCATCACTTGGTGTTCCGCCATCATAGTTCCCATTTATAAGAAGGGCCCCTCCAATGTTCCTGACAACTTTAGACCCATTGCTATTACGGATGCTTCGGCTAAGGTATTTTCTCAGTTTATTCTAAAAGATCTTCAAGAATATTTAGGCACGACATTTTGTCAAAATTTCAGACTGGTTTTCGTAAAGATATGGGATGTACATTGAATTCCACCATTCTATCTCTTCTTCAGTGTCACTAATAAAAGCGGAACTGGGGCAGTCTACATCGCTGCGTTATACCTCAGTTCAGCCTTTGACACCGTTATAAGAAGTTTACTATGGAAGATTATGATCCACTTGGGGATCTCAGTACACCTGGTGGCGTTGATAGCGCTTTTACATGCCAACACGAACTACATGGACTGAAACAGGGGTGTTATATGGCCGCAATACTATTCAACATCTATCTTTCTCAGACTGAAATTCTTTGGAAGGATATTGTATGTTACCCGGCCTAACTTGGACATCTCAAATTAAATTGTATTAGTTTTGCAGGTGATCTACTACTCCTAGACATAACCCCATATGGGTTACAGAATAAGCTGGATGCCTTTCACCATTTTGCAGAGGACCACAACTTAAAAATAAACTGGGCCAAATCTAAAATCTTGATTTTTACGGATGGTAAGAAAACACTCAAAAGTATGATTGGGTGATTGGGATAGAAAAATTGGAGGTGTTCAAGGAGTTGCGATATTTAGGTTACACCCTTACAGACCAGAATTCTAAGTTATGGTGGTCCAAAATGTTAAGAGAAAAAAATTAAACCTCCGATTTCACAAATATGTATATTGTTTAGGAAATACTGTAATTATTCCTTGATTCCAATCATTCAGTTCTATTTGTTGAAGCTAGAACCTTGTATATTATACATTCTTGATCTCTGTATGGTTGAAATGGATGACTTTCTCAACATGATACAAGGGCAATTATGGAAAAAGGTTTTGGGTCTTGCTAGATCTGTTCCCAATGCAATTATTCTACATGAACTAGGACTGCTACCTCTGTCTGCCAAGTGGAGATGGAGAAAACTGAATAATTACAGAAAGATGCTAAGTCCTCCTAGGAATTCCCTTTATGTTGACCTCGGTCAAGTAATTAAACACGGCTCCCTGCTTACACTAACCGGTTTCGCTAAGAAAATTGATGAAATTTTAGAAGCCACAAATATTTCAAAAGAAGATTTTATATTGTGTTTACCTGCAAACAAACGGAAATTCCAATTGTTGGCTTGGTGTCAGCAATCTGATCATATTGGTAATCTCAAGATGTATAAAGAATATGCCCCATTCAGAAGAAGAAAAATGGGCGTTTTACCCAGGTACCTATTTCAATTTCCTAACTTTTTAGAAAGGAATCTTTATATGCAGTTCCGCTTGAACCAATTCCATACTTACGAACGCATTCATAACTGGGTTGATAAAGGTTCCCAGTCTAGTGCCCAAAGTGTATATGGTAGATTTTGCCATATAGAAGGTACTACTGAATCCCTGAAACATCTGGTGATTTTTTTTTTGTAAATATTATGATGTACTAGGATCTAGACATCTAGGAAATTATCTATATTCCGATACTGAATTATCAAAATTTGCACTATGGAATATGTGTATGTGGGGGAATAGTTGAAAATTGCTTATTAATGTTACCAATTTTTTAAAGGAAATAATGAAAGATATTTCTGCACTAAATGAACTAACTGAACTGAAGTTTTAGTTTTTTGTTTTTTATGGAAATATGAAAATGAATTGAAAATGTATACTGTTAATTGCTTTTTGCTTTTTAAAGCAAGGAAATTGTTATAAATTGTAAAGTTTCATTTTTTTAATCAAACGCAATAAAAAAAATTAAAAAAAAGACTCTCCCCACTACAGTTCTCATTATCGATCATAAGCCATTGGGGCTGCCTGCATCGATCCAAAGTGTACCCCTGTTAGACCATTCAAGGGTTAGTGTAACAATTGTGATGACCCCAGGTGAATAGCTTGGGCACCTCATGCACACGAGAGTTGGGGGGGGAGAAATCAGATTATAAAAATAGTCTACCTTATACCACATTATAGTCCCCAGCATGCAGCAGTACATTGTAGTGAGCTATGTTAGAACTCTCCAATATTTTGTGATGACGTCGCTCAAGGTTTGCATGCTGCAGTATTTGCACGAATATGAATTCATAGGTTATGTCGTAGTTCACCGCTACACTGTGGGGGCAGAGAAAGCACAAAGAAAGAAAAGAACAGCAGAGGACAAATAACAGAAGGAGAGTCTGAAAAAAACAAAAAGGGTCACAGAAAGTGGGGCGCAGGGAAAGAAGAGGCGTAGGCAGAGAAAGGACACTAGGGTTAAGAAAGCACAGAGAGCAGATATAAGCACGAGGGAGGCAGAGAATGTGCCCCATATCATATCCTCATTTGCAGAACCATCATGGTTTTAAGTGCTGTGAAAGCTCTCAGTTGGCACTTACCCTGAGCAGGGGTCGCCCCTTCCTGTTGTGTTGCCCCCTCGGCGCACCCTCACCGCAGGTGCTCACGGATCTGTCCGGCAGGGGGCGCTGCTGTTTGGTGTGAAGTCCCAGGATGGGACTCTTCCGTGACCCGTTGGACTGGGGTGTGCTGAGAATCCACGCGTCTGTGCGCTGTAGGTGGGGGAAGCCCAGACCCTGCGCTGTCTAAAGGAGGGCTGGAGAGAAACCAGGGTGGGCCGAGCTGAAGGCACCGAGGGAGGGAGGAGGCCGAGGCGCCTTTCAGTTTCATTTTCCTGAGAGCCTGGACCAGAGCCTGGAGAAGCCCGTGGAGAGGCTGAGGAGTGAGAGGGGGGAGCAGGCAGAGCGCCTCTGATGCGGGCCGCCTCGCAACGCTACAGGTGAGCAGCAAAGCCCAGGGGCCGGCTACGGGGGGCTCCTAGTCCACTGCCCACCCCCTCCTCTCTCTTTCCCAGTGTTCCTCTCCAGCCCCCTTTCCACTCATCTCCTTATCCTCTCCCCCATCTCTGTGGGCCTGGTCTCTGCTGGGGCACTTAATCAGAATATGTGCGTGATTCCCCTGGGCGAGGCAGAGTGTTCTCCTTTGCGAGAGTAACCATAGCAACACGCAGGCGGGTGAGCACGGCTCCCTCCTGGCTGGCGCCACGCTGGCGGGTAGCTGGGGCACTGTCACCATGACCTCAGCGAATGATCGCATTCATGAAAGAAAGTTTACCCTTACGTGTTAACTCTTTGATGAATGCCTTCATTCCCTGGGCATGACTGAGTGCCGGTGCCAAAAGAACTCAGTCGGTGTTGGCCAATGCCAAACACCGGCACAAACTAAGCACTGGCATCACCATTCAGACCCTTGAGAAATAACAAAATTGCCTTGTAAATTACCCTTGTGTGGTCGAAACACGTCGGCACCCTTAGTAACAATAAAATCCCCAATGGCCAAAACCGTAGAGCAAGAGTGCTCTTTACTTACCAATTGAAACCAAGCATTGTTCGCAAACAGATTGCGATAAACTGTGTACGCAGCGCCGATTTAGGAATTAAAGAATATTTATTGACACAATGGATGAGCTCATGACCTGACTTGTCCTTGATGGTTTCCCATGTTGTAGCACTGATGAACAGCGACCATACCTGTGCTCATCGAGGCAAGTGCAAGTTTAGAGAGTTAATCACCTCAGCATCACGCGGTTCCAAAGATTAACAGAAAAGACAGAAAGAATTGAATGACAGAAAATATGAAATAAGGAAAACTAACTGTAATATAAAAATGGGAGAGTCTCCTACTTAATCCTCGGGTTATGAATGCATAAGTTGCAGACTTCTCTGTGCAACGCTTAACGTGGTACTGGATCTCTGCATAAATGTTAAGGGCTAAAACGTATTGACTAATAAAGCAGACTCAGATAAAGTAACAGCTAAGTCCATCCATCTAGGAACACTGGAGTCAATTAGCTGAGTCGAAGTCGGCATTTGTATTGTAAACTGTAGCAGTAACCAGGATTAAAGATGCATACCCCAATTGGATTAGAGAGGGAGAAAGTGGGTACCTAAAACCAGACTAAATAACACTGTTACCAGAGTATGTAGGAGGCCCTCTTGTCGGTCTCTCAAGTGAACCCTAAATAGCTAGGGGGAATTGGTTATTCAGGCCACCAACGTGTGAGTGCGTCTTGTGAATCCACCATGCTTCCTTATGAAGTAAAGCCTTTTGTACATTGGAGGTTTTGACAAAATCTACAATCCACCAATGAATGTCCTCTAGATTATGATGGTATTCCAGTTAATATGCCCCCATGGATGTGAGAAAACTTTTGCACCCAATTCTTGTACGGTGTTCGTGACTCTTGCTGTCTGGCCAATATAGGCTAAGCCACATGGATACTCCATACAGTAAACCACCTAGGACAGCCCTTAGCTTTCAGTCTTCCATATGGTTGGTTTGCATGAAGATAAAAGATAATCCAGAGATGTACAGTTGCAACGCACCTGTAGGTATTGCCTCTAGGGCAAATTATCTTTCAGACTCTTTGGGTAAAGTTAATAAAATGTAAAATTGTATTACGATCTGTAATTTCTTGCACAATGAGCAGGCCAAGTGCCATCGGCATTTTTGATAGTAAGCTCCAGGAAATCGGTCTGAAATTACTTTCCATGGTAAATTTAATGTTAGGGTTTCTTTCATTTAACCACTCCTGGAATTCCAACAAGTTATGATGAGTCCCTTTCGAGATGAATACGATATCATCGATTTACCTCTTCCACAAAGTGCCATTCACTGCCCCAATCTGTACCTTTAGGTCTGGCAGTAGAACTGGCCATTGAATACAAATAAATTCTTCCTTAGGGCTATGGTCATTAAATCCATAATGAAGCCTGAAGGTACTCTATCCTGAATCAGATGTTGGGTACGACGGTTTCAAATGTATTCTATAGCCTCTTCTTGTGGGATACACAAGTGTTAGGGGAGTTTTCCTAAGGTCCACTTGAGGTAAGGTTCATAAAACTATCCCTTGGCATACAGTTACCTAACTTAGTATAAGTCTGTACTACCTAAAGGATCTTGGTAGAATGGCAGAACAGCCAGGCTTATCACAGGAGGAAGTTGTGGACTGTAGGTAAGTAAAATAGTTCAAAGAAACACATTAAATGTTCTATTACAAATGTACATTTATCAACATTTATAGAAGGAAGGTAGATAAATACTTATTTCACTAACCAACACACATAGAAATTCTTAATAATACATGTCAAAGGCGATTACTTCAATAGTAGTTGCTTGCAGTTACAATTATTGGAGTTTGACACGAATGACAGTTCTACTGTATTATCCGTACTAACGCGCACGCGTTACTTCAAAAGGTATACTTTAATTGTTTTTAGTTAGCAAACCCACATAAGATAAAGTCTCTAGGAGGAAAAGGTATGGTTATACACACAGCAGCAGAGCTTTACGATCGAGAGACTTTTCACAGCGTTTAACACTTAAAGTTCAATCGCTAACTATACGGCAAAGTCATTGTAGGAGTGGAGTCAAAGTCCTACGAAGTAGCAGAATAGCAAATGTGCCACAGGATACTTTGTCTCTAGGAGAAGATACTTTAGAAAATAACACGTTTGGAGAACCCTGCAAAAGGACTCCCGAAAGGAACACAAGCTGGAAAGCCTGGGTCAGAGGGTAGGGTGGACACCTCTTTACTCACTTCAGTAACACTGAAGCAACTCTTCGGTTCAAGGTAAGTTACACCTTCAGTCTAGTGATGAAAGGAAGGACTCTGAATGGAATGTCTCAGCAGCAGTCTTGAGAAAGGACCATTGGCCTGGCTTGCTTCGTTCTCCTTGGTCGGTCTGCAGTTTTGGCGACTTTCTCAGCACCAACAAAGGATAGTATTTGTCCAGTTGATCTTCGCTTCTGAAGTCCTGCACTCTGGTGAGGGGACTTTGATGAGTGGGATCGTGCCTCTGGAGGTCCAACTGGAGTTCAAAGTCTTGGACGGATTCGGCCTCGCAAATACGTTTCACTGCAAATGGGTAGAGGTCTAAAAGTAGCCCTCTATTCTTAAGAACTGTAGTTAGTAAGGATAATGAAAGCATTTCAAAAGGAGAATCCAAAGTGTTCCCACTAACACGCACATAGGGTGCTACAAAACACAGAAGCATTTAAAGTGATATGGAGGAAAGCAGACTCCATAGTAAAGGTAAAACACAGAACAGTTTCAAAGGTCAGAGCAAATAAGAATCAATGAGGGGGGGGGAACAAGGCTCCCCTCATTCAAGATAGAAAGAAAAAGGTTGTTGTGGTCCATTGGAGTGTATCCTTCCAAGGGAATTTAGTATTGCACAACGAGCAGGGTTTAAACAGTATTCTACATGGGGAGACAAACCGCTGAAGCTCAAAAGGGTTAATCTCTCGGGGTGATAGAGACAATCTACAAATCAAGCAAAGAAAGTGTCTAATCGTTTTGCCCTCCTCCAGGCTCGTACACATTGCCTTTGGGTGTGGTGTGGTACAGATATCGAACATTGCTGCCTATGCATCAATAGCGATTAAATAGTTTCAGCCTTGACAAACATGAGCGTTTGATGTGCTGTATTAACAGACATGCTGTGTTTTGTGCCCAAACAAATGGCAGAAAAAAATAAATCTGATCAGATGTGTGCAGGAATACGGGTACACGTAGAGTAGCAACATTGTTACAGGTATGGCAGTCGACGTCTCTTTTCGAATTCAAAAAGATGATGTAATCCTTTACACTACCACTAGATGGTGGCCTATGCAAAGCATCTGAATGCAAGCAGATTCACAAGCCACAGAAATATATTCAAGATAAAACCAATTGTATTGACTTTTCCAAAAACTCTATTGCCAATGACTTGACTCACTAGATGGATTTGGATGAAATGCTTTAAGAAATCTCTGGCACGGTCCCCTCCAAACTTCACATTTGGGAGTTAACGGTCCAAAACTTGTTAAGAAAACAAAAGCTATATTCAGCATACCCTTTAATTCCCATTCATTGCTTCCATTGAACAACCCTAGAGTGAAAGCCGAAAAAAATCAGGTTGGGCACAATGCGTTAAGAGCTCTTCCCATCTTTTCGTTTGCTTTAAATCTGTCTAGCCGTTTAAACACAAAAAAAAACAGAAAAGGGGTTGCCCTCAGACCAAGAAAACGTTCTTTCCCATTATGCATTGCTTCATGGAGGCTTTTCAGAAATGAAAGTCAACTTTTTTGTGTTGCTTGGTGCGGACGATTACCTCAGGAATTCCTCATGAAGTCAAAAACGAAAAGTGCTCAAAACGAGATTTGGAGAGTGATATGGTGGCTTCTCATTAGGGTAGAGGAGGGGAGGGTGGGGGTTACAGGACCAGATGCTTAGTAGGAGTGGGCTCGAGACCCTTTTTATGGCACAACGTTTTTATGCAACCACAGGCATCCCACGGGATTCACAGGCGATTCCAGTGAAAATCTCAGTGGTTTCTCAGAAAATAAAATGTTTCATGTGAATCCACCAGTGAAAGGGGCTAATGGAAGAGAGTCAGTAAGGATTATCATAGAGTGGGCAGATGGGGCGACCTAGAAAGGAAGAGGGATGCACATGGAGTGGCAGCGGGGATGGGGAATTGTCAAGTGTTTATTATCATGGTAATCTATAAGGCACTATTGCGCAAAGGCTTTTTGGGACTGATTAGCGAAGTGATACAAGCCTGCATCAAGGTGACTGGTATGTTATTGCAGCAATTTCCCAGTGGAAACTACTGCAGAAATGAAAAACGGAGGGGGGGGAAGGGGGAATGTAAGAGCATGGACAACGGTCAGTGGGACCAAATAATGTAATAATTAGGGGGATATGGTACACTGGCCTACTGGTCGTGGCCACAATGTTTATGCCTATGTAGTTCAATTGTAACAGGAGCCATGGCCAGTGGCTCTCTTTTTGGCTACATTTTGAGAAGAAAAAAAAAAAGACAGTCAACGCAGTCAAAAGGACATGGCCGGTGGGATCTTGCTAGTTACTAGGAATAGGGATCCCTGCCACAGCCAAAGCCTGTTGCCAGTTGGCCTTAGTCATTTCTAGTATTTAGTGCAACATGGATTGCGACCCTGGAGAAGATGTAGCAAAATAAAACCATTGAAATTCAGTAAAAAAAATACAAAAATAAAAAAAATAAACACCTTTAGTGAAGAAAAAAGTTGAAGATTTGTCTAAAAAAGAAAACGGGAATTCGGAGGGCACTGGAAGTGAATCAATGCAGTGCCCCTTATTGCTTAGCCCATGAGCACATACATGTAATCTCAGCAAGCAAGAGGAGATTATTATTATTTTTTAATTACATTATATGGAAGCTCTGGGGCTCGCAGAAGTCCATGGTGAGACTACCAGATTATTGTGTAGGCCACTCCATTAATCCCTCACGAGCTCATATCTGACATTTCCAAAGCATGCAAGACAAAATGCTTCTGGAAATCAGAGCTTTTCTTCGGGGAAGCCTATTGCGTGCACCTACCCTTGCATTTCTTAAGGGACATCGACTAGAATTGGACTCTGGTAAGAATCAGGGCTTTGGACTAATCTCAGACTTTACAAGAACAAACTAGAGAAATCTTGAACATCAGCGACAAGGTATCAAGAGCCACGAGTATCGGATTACACATTAGAAACACCTCGCACAGATGCTCGTAACTTTATGAATAGGACATATGAGGCTTGGCAAAAATAGAACACCGAGAAGAAAGCAAAATGGCAATTATTTATCCATGCACATTTAAATATCAGATTCTTTACAATTCACAGATTATAACAATTCAACCGTCTCCATTTGAATTGACATCTTTGAAGTCAGTCAGTCAGTCACCGAGGCAAAGAGCAGGTGTAGTGACTGGTCTTGTAAATTGATCCTTTTAAATTAAATTAAAAAAAGGGCTCTGGAATTCATAAGCAGTAAATGAACTAGTCAGATATACGCACATAAATTCCACAAACAAGTTGTAAAAAAAATAGGCAGACAAAATGTGACCGAGGTATGTTGGCCTTGCAGAATGAGAAACTGCTATGTGCGGGCTACCACATTGCTCCAATGTTCCCAGAAATAAAAGGGGATTCTATTTTGCCGTGTGCTTCAATGTGTGTCTACCCCACTAAACTTTTCACATACGGTCAACCCCCAGAGTACGACATGCCACAGAACCATGACCCGGGGGGGACCACGATGCCAAGAGCAAGGGTACAGCCACTCATTTTAGGCTTCTGCTAATTTAACACCTTCCAATCAACAGCACACCTGATAACTGGTCCAGAAAGTCGTCAGTGATTTTTATAAATCCTTAGAAATGTCAAAAATACAAGTCCTGCCAAATGTTTTCATCCCCATTTCAAGAAAGTTTCAACATTGCACTTTGACTGAAATTGGAGGGACAGTGCCAGTTTAAACCGGAAGATTGCAATCCGATTTTGACACCACTCACTCTCTCTCCATTCCATCTATTATTCTGGCATAAAATATAGCTGGGGTTTAAACGTTCAAGAGAATTGTTTGTACCTGAAAAATAAACTGAAATCCCAATATTAAGACCTGCATTGAAAAAAAATCCTGGCTCCTGATAAGCACTTCCAGGAATCCTGTATGGTGTCTAATTTCAAGTTGTATGAAGAGGCGTGACCAGATGGGAATGGGCACGCGTGTCCAGTCAATCCCCAGCTGTCAAGTCGCTGCGGGCAATGGACTCCCACAGAGCTCTCCACGCAGTGGGACACTCCAACAGCTCCAGCAATGCGGGGAGGGGTTTTGAACATAAATACCAGTGAAATAACAGGCTCGAGAATGACCAGGTTCATAACGGAATCAACAATATTTTGAAAGTAAGAAAGTGCATTTCAAGGAACAACTGGTTACTGTGACATGCTGCGCATGGCATTGGGAGCTTAAACCCTGCAGCTCAACTGCTCATCTGATTGACAGCACGACTACCTTTTTTAATTAACTTAAAATGATCGAAGCCATAAGTGCACAGAAACACGTGATAAGTTGTAACTGGCCTGTTTTGTTTTGGCTAGCGTATGCATTCATTTGGTCGCAACTGTCCTGTGTACAAATACACTTCCTGCATAATCTTTCTACTGCCCAATGCCTCCTGCAACCCCCTTTGCCATCACGATCTACTGACAAAAGGCACCTTTCAACTGAACCTGCACCAACTACCCTCCTTTACCTCTCCCCAGGGAGTCCACTTTCCTCACTTGGGCTATAGAACATCCAATTACTAATACATCTTCCATTATCCCCCACTTTGTTCACTCTCCCCCAACTAATCTGTAGGGCCTGCCCATCTGCCCCTTTTCACCCTGCCTTGGACTTCAAATATATTTCTAGTCGACTCCTTGCACCACTGCCGCTCGCTATTCCTGGGCATGGTTCCCCATTCCTGGGCATGCTTTCTACGTGCCTTGGCTCACCATGACACTGTGGAAGGCTCAGAAGTCTGACCACGGCTAAGCCATAGCCAGGAGTGGCGTTTCGTAAGCACTACGCGCACAAGCCTAAGCTTTTGGTAACCATGATATAAATGAAGATTAAAAAAAAAAAAAAAAAATGTGCTCGCTTTTCAGGGAGTGGTTGCAAAATTACCAAATTCGGATTTCGGTCTTACAACCCCGTGGCAAATGTAGGGGCTTCTAGGAAAGTAAGTTGAAGGGCTGTGTCATCTGTGTTTTTTTTGTGTCTGGCTTCAACATGCCCCCAGCTCACCATGCTGGGAGTTGATTAAAGACATACTCTATGGCGCGCAAGTACCTCTTCTCTAGCAATCTCTCCTTTCGGCGCTGCGTCCCCCATAGAATACAGATGAGTCCCACCATGAATTCAGTCCAATTGTACACATAGCTCTTCCACCTTTTCCTTCTCAAGCCTTCCTGAGCACCTGATCTATCCCTTGCCTTCATCCCAACCATCTACTTACACTTTTGCTCCTGCCTACCACTACTGACATTTTTGTCATACTCGTCCTTTGCCTCTCTTACAGGCAAAAGCGCTTCAATGCCACAAACTATGTCAAGAGGCGCTATACAAATGCACGATAACAAAACAATTCTCTCTTCACACTTTGATCTTACCCTCGACTCCCTCTGCACAGAGGTTCCCTTTGCCCTCATGGGGGACTTTAACCACCCAAGCCTCTCTAATGCACAATGTCTCAAGCTGGACTGCGGGCAGTTCCCTGGTTCTCCTTCAGAAACAACCCAACCACAAATCAGGCAGCTCTCTCACCCTGGGCCCACAACTGTCACCGCCCCCACCTCCATTAACCCATCTTCCTCGGTTTATTCCCTTCGCCATTTCTTGCCCCACCTAGTACAATTAGTACTAAATCGAACCGAATCCTTGCATAACCCAAGTCTCTTGTTGCACTTCACCCATACCCCTCCTCCCCCAGTCTCCAACCCTCCTATGCCAGCTCAATTGAGCATGCATTTAGGGACTGCAACTTGGCACTTGATGTTGCCTTCAAGTGCCACTATCCCGCCTGCTCTCTCTTTTCCTCTACACTAGGACTCCCGCCCCCCCCCCACACCCCAGCCCTAGGTGATGACTCTGATCCGGCACAGAAAACAACCACTCAACTCTGGTGTAATTCCTGCTGCCAATGCCTGCTACAAAGAATCTACCTCCTTGTTCTCTAAAGAGCCCTAGACTCAGCAATATCAGCCTAATACATTAAACTCTTCATTCCACACCCATCTCTGCCATGTATTCTCTACCCTAAGGGACAAACTTGTCCCAGCTCCATATCCATCTCCCGCTCCCTTGCACCCAATGATTGTGCCTCTTCTCGTAAAAGCCTCCAAATGTCAAACACTGTTGACTACCACTACTGAGCTACTACCCATCCCCTCCCACCCCAGCAACACAGCCCTCATGTGGCCCTTTAGACCTCGAGCTATTCATCCCTGCGCACATCAAGGACATAGTCACCCAGACTTGCTTTCATCAATTCCCTCCTGCCTTGTGTATTCTGGATCTTGCTTGCCCACTACAAAATGGCGACTTTCCAATCCATCCTCAAAATACCCTCTGCTGACCAAACAACCCCATCATCTATCAGCCAGTAGCCTGCAGCAGTAGTAAAAAATCCTTGAACATGTAGTGTTTAACCAAATAACTTCCTACTTGAGCACCATCTCATACCTCATTTAGAGTTCAGCAGCAAGCATGCTAAAGGAATCCCACTCACATTATCAACTTCCTTAACATTGCCCACAACTCAAAACTCTTGATGCGCCATCCCGCTACTGTCTTCGACACAGCTGATCAGCCCACTCGAATATTGGCATCCATGGTTGCCCCATCATCTGTTTTACCACTCCCTCAATTTCACGCAAAAGTAGCATATCCATTCCCACTCTATACCAATGAGTGTGAGAAAGGGTCTGTTCCTGGCCTACTTCCCTTACTTACAGACTACACACTATCCCTTGTAAACTAATCTCTTCCTACCACCCATTTGCCTTCTTCTTCCCTTCCTTCACCCTTGGATTACCTCACCATATATCAAACTAGCTCTCCACCATCCACCACTGGTTTATCACTTGCGTGCCTAATTATCAAGTACTCCAAGACCAAAGTCATCAAGCCCTCAGCTCCCTATTCCCTACCCTTAATGCCCACTCCTGCTCTCTCCCTCGCCCCCAACACCAGTCCAGCCCCCTTCCCCCCAAGAATCGCAACATTTGAATCCCCTCCAGAGCACAAACTAAAAGCTCCAACATTGAATTGCAGCCGCTGACATGATAAAATCTCTACCTATCTAAAGATTCACCCTCACCTTCCTTACTAGTCTACTCAAAACCTTAAGCTTCACACTTGCTCTCAGCATTCCAGATTACTGCTTTCGCCTCCTCATGGGCCTCCCTTTCTTGTCTTTCCCTCCCCTCAAAACAAATACCACAATGAGTTATTCCCCACCCTCTAGAAATTTCTTCCCTAGCCTCCTACCTTTACAGACTAGCCTCATACAGGATGTCACGAAACAACTCATCTACCCTCAAATTCCTCCTCCTTGCTTTTCAATCTATTCATGGACTGCCCACCCCTTCATCTAGACAACACTTACCTCGGTTTATGCCTGGCCTAATTCCTCCTCAATTTTACTGCTACCAGCTCCTACACGCCCCCTTGCAGTGCCTCGTGCTTTAGCACCTTCACCCACCCTTGACTCTTTGAATTTTGGAAACAGACTGTCTATCTTGAATCCTGAACAAAATAAATAATGAGTTATAAATGTGTTATGGAAGAATATTAGAAATATGTCTCACTGAATAGGTCAGAGATTTGAATAGATATTTGGATCTGGTTGCCCTGATTAATCAAAGGAAGAATATGGCTAGTGGTTCAATTGGAGTGAAACCTGAGATTGGTAAATTGCTAGAGGGACAGGAGTATGGTGTAAGGACTTATATGCAGTTTATGCCCTTGGAAGGGGGACATGTTTTAGCTTGGCATGGGTTGAAGGAGGCTTGGGCGAATGATGCGAGTAGGTTCATACCTGAAAATGACTGGAGGAATATTTTAAGGGTAGGTGTAAATTTGAAGGGAGATATGCCTTTGCATTTGATTCGCCAGAAAATTATAGAGAGGGTTTATTAGACTCCGGTTAAAATGTTTAAGTTTAAACTGAGATTGGATGACCTGTGTTGGAGCTGTGGTACTGACAGAGGTACGCTTTTGCATCTGCTATGGGAATGTACAAGGGTACAAACGTTTTGGAGGATGTAATAGATAGGATTGATTTGGTTTTTGGTATAAACCTGCCGAGATCTGCGGCAAACAATCTTGCTCTCGCATGAAGATAGATGTACGAAAACTAGGAAGTATAACTTATGGATTGACAAGGCTGTGATGATTGCAATTAAGTTGATCCTCAGAATTTGGAAGACGAGGAAGACGAGGAAGAAACCTAAGGTTGAAGACTGGTTGATGGAATTACAAATATTGTCACAATATGAGAAAACCTCATTGAAAAATAAGGATAAAGAAGAGGTATACTTGTCATTATGGGGACTGTTTGAGGACCTTTATGGATGAATTAGTGGGAAATTGGATGGAACATGTAAGGTGGTTTTTTTGTTCCTCCCTTTCTTCTCCATCTTAATTCTCTTCTTTTCTCTTGTTGTTTATGTTGTCTGATGTTTGTTTGTGGTGGTAATCAGTGCATTTGGTGGTGATTAATTTTAAATTTCGCATAGGAGGGTTTAAATCCTGAAATCTATATTGTGGATGTTCAAGAATTATGGATTTACATGTTTATTGTGAAATCTTGTTAGATATATGCGAAATTGTTGTAATTTACTGGAAATTCTATCAAGAAAAATAAAAAAAATAAAAGATATGTCTCACTAGATACTTGCCTTGAAGCATTTGTTCAGAAGACATTACCGAATCTATATTGGCTCTGGCTCTTTAGAACTATGGGGCATAATGTGTAGCATACGGATCTACAACAGAAAAATGTGTGTGTAAATACTGTCACAGTATTTCGACCAGGTAGAAACAGAAAATATTTGTTCTGTAGTTTCTCTTTTGCAGCACATTTTCTTAAACCAATAAGGATTATCGTGGTAATCCAATGTTGCAAATACAAATATTGCAATATGATTACAGAAAGCATTAAATACCTTTGCAGACTGGCACCACACACAACACGACATGCACCACAACAGTTCTGAATGGGTGAAAACTGCTACATTGATGAAACGCTCCAGCTTGTGCTGAGCAAATGATTTCTTTTACTGGAGGTTTGCATAAACCTCCCCAAAATGTTTAATCTTTCTAGCGACTCGGTGTCCCTCAGGGCAGATTGTGCCTCTGCTTCCAAAGTTTGACATGTCAGCTAGGTGCCGCCTTGTGGTGTTGGCCACCATTGAAAGGAGTTTTTTTTTTTGCCGTGTTCAGTCAGTCTGACGAAAATCAAATGACAAGCACCACCGACTGACTACCTTTAAGGAATTACTTGACACCCTTCGGAATAAAAATAGGGTCAATGAAATGCACAAACAAAAATAAAAGATGCAGAGAAACGTAGGACAAGAAAGATATGAGATATAGGTAATGGAAGGGTCCATTAATAAATAATACAAGCAATACACTTAAAAGGGATAAATAAATAGTTAAAATAAAATTGCTAATTTAAAGTAGTTCAACACTGGGGCATTAAACTGCTGCAACTTGCCAACGGCCTTGCATAGGCCGCCTTCCTGTGCTCCACAGGCTACTCTGTATGCTTATAGATTCTTATGCCTCGACTTGCTGTTTACACAAGGAGTGCTTGCCACTATCGTTTGGGTTTTATGCCATTGTAGGATACATTTGTTAGCCACCATACAGCTTTCATTCAAGAAAGCACATTTTTTCTTAACACTGGTATTGCCCCATAACCCGACAGCACTCCCAGTGGGTCTGGATCCACCGTGGTAGCTACGATGGCAGAGAGCGACTGTAAGGTATCACCCCAGAAGTCCTGAGTTTCTTGCATGTCCAAAACATGTGTATGATCGGCTGCCTCCGTCCGGCACCTAGGGCAAGTATGTGTTAGGTTGTGATTGAACTGGTTTAGTCTATGTCGAGTATAATATAGCCTATTCAGTAGTTTGTATTGAATGCAGCGGTACCTAAAATTGAGGGAAACCCTACGTGTGTGAGAGCAGAGTGTCTTCCACATTTCGTCAGTGATTTCTAGGTCAAGCTCGTTCACCCAATCATTACGTGCTTTGGGAGGTGGATCCAGGGCATTCGCTATTAAGATTTTGTACAGTGTGGAGACCACTTTCAGGGTCCTACTTGAGTTTCAAATGTAGTGTATTTTGGGTATGTCAGGGGGTTCATCAGGGTAGCACGACCACATAGCACGGACCGAGGCACGAACTCTAAAGTATTGCAACATTTCCATTGCTGAACCTGAGGATTCGGGTTGCTAGGTCTGTGGAGTGATTGGGAACAGGTCAGTTAACACATGGTATCCCAACGTTTGCCAGTGCTGTGATATGGTTTTATCATGTGTGGGTTTGAGACCGGGATACCACAGATGGGAAGCCACTTGTAATAAGGGTGTGTTTCAGACACTGGCCATAGCAATCGGTCCCATGCATGCAGCGTGGCCGCAGCAGGTTCCAGAGGCGAGTCATCTGCATATGCGCAGTGTATGATTAAAGATTTAAGGTTCACCTTGGCCGATGCAAGCCTCTCAAGTTTGACATGGGGCGGAACAGCAGGGTGCGAGTACCAGTAAGTAGCATATTGGGCTTGTGCTGCTATCCAATATAGTTTCAGATCAGTGGCGGTGAAGCTCCCCCCTCTCGTAGGGTAAAGTCATGTGTGTCCACTTCTTGCAAACCACGCCGGCATGCCACAGGAATTGCACACACGCTGTGTGTAGTCTCTCAAAGTATTGTTTATCTGGCCAGAACAGCACGTTAGCAAAAATGTAGGAGTTTAGGAACTAGGATCATTTTCACCAATGATAGTTTCCTTGCCAACGTCAGCGGAAGGTAGCACCATCTTTCTATTTTGGATTGGACGTGTCTTTCAGCAGTTGTACAATTGTCAGCCAGCAGGGCCGGCTTGGATTGAGACACCTCTACTCCTAACTACCAGATTCCACCTGGTGACCACTTGAGAGCGTATTTGCACAATGGTTGCTGGGTTGCCTTGGTGAGGGAGAATCTCTGATTTTGTATAATAGTAAACCCGGAGTAGGTGCCAATCTGAATTACATCTCATAATATGGGGTCCTGACATATAATAGTACATCATCCGCATACAGCGAGATCATCTCTAGGGCTTCTTTTAGACGTATCCCTTTACGAGAATGCTGCGCCCTAATGTAATCCGCCATTGGTTCAATGGCGAGTGCAAACAGGATGGGGGAGAATGGGCAGCCCGGTCGGGTGCCGAGGTTTGTGAGTTTACCAGCACTCTCGCAGTCTGGCCTGTGTACAGCAGTTTGATGTATTTGATCATGTTCGGTCCCTCTCCTATATTATCCAGGGCTTCCCACATGTACTGCCAAGAGACCATGTCAGATGCCTTTTGGGCATCCAGCGTCACCGCAACGGCCTCTGCATTCTGATCGATTCTGGACATTATTTTTAAAAGTCTGATGTTAAGTGCTGTTGACCGCCCTGGGACAAATCCTCCCTGGTCCTCATGTACCAGGTGGGGCACGATTGGCAGGAATCTGTTTACGATTGTTTTTGCGATTGTTTTGGTGAATATTTGTGTCAATGTTCATGAGTGACAGGGGCCTATAAGAACTGCATTCGACTCAGGGTTTGTCGGGTTTCAATAGGACAGTTATGGTTGCCTCCCGCAAGGTGGAAGGTAGAATCGATTTGCGGAGCGATACATTCCAGACCTCCAGTAATATTGGTGCAAGGAGCACCATGTGTTCTTGGTAAAACTCCTGGGTGAGACAGTCCGGCCTGGGGGCCTTACCCTTCGGTAGATCCGTTATGGCCTGAACAATTTCGTCCAGTGTGACGAAATCAAGGGAGTTCGTAGTTGACTGAGCAATAGAGGTCATAGGAATGTTGCCGAGTAATTCTCGTATGTCAGGTATAGTATGTGCTTGGTGTGATGTATACAAGTCAGTATAGAATCTAGCAAAGACCTCGAGTATCTGCTGATCTGCCCAATGTAGGGTGCCTTGTGTGTCCCTGATGCACTCAATCTAGGACCGCCCCCCCCCTCCGCCCGGACCAGTCTGGCGAGAGTTCTTCCTGGGCGTTGGCCCTTCCCATACCTCTTTGCCGCCAGTGGGCGTGAAACGTAATGAATTTCTCACAGGGCATGCGCTTCGAAGGCCTCAAATTCCTCCCCTTTCTGTGACAATTTGGTTGGGATGGCTGTAGTTGTGCATTCCTGCTCTAGGACCTTCAATTTGGCTTCCGACCGATTAAGGTTGTTCCTGATCGACTTTAGTATCCCCATCTCCCTTGAAATGGACATGTCCCTTATGTACACCTTGAAGGCCTCCCAGCGCACCCCAGCTGTCGTATCTTGCTGTTTGTTACATTCGAAGAAAGTCTCAGTATCAGAACGGATCTCGGCTTTAAATACATTATCTTTCAGAGCTTCTGACTTAAACCGCCAGGCAGGAGAGGCGGGCAGAGATGCCCCCATTACTATGGATAGTGTCACCGGGGCATGATCGGACAGCGTGCGAGTGAGTATTTCCGCTTTTTCAACTTTGCCCAGCAAATTCCTGGATGTCAAAAACAGGTCGATCCGGGAGGAGCTATCGTGCACTAATGAGTAGTAGGTGTATCCGCGCTCTCGGGCGTTAAGCGTTCTCCACGTGTCTCGTAAGCCTAGTGTTGCCATGTGTAGCAGTAGCCTCCAAGCTGCCCGTGACAAGGTCCTGGGTGCAGCTCCTGTTCTGTCCAGATCGGTATCCAGTATTAAATGCATATCCCCTCCCCACATGATTTGTACCCAAACGTATCCCATAAGAAGAGAGGCCACTGCATCAAAGAACTCTGAATACCTACGGCCCCAATGTTGATACCACAATCAGGTACTCCCTAGAAGCAAGGATACAGTGCAATATAACATATCTGCCCTCTGGGTCTGTAAAGCTCTTTTTCAGCATAAATTTAACCGACTTATGAATAAGTGTCAACACCCCTCTTGCTTGCGTCGAAAAAGGTGTAGAATCTGTTCAGCCCCCAGGATCGTGCCAGGGCCGTTGCCATGCGTTTCATAGCATGAGTTTCTTGAAGTAGGAGTATCTCCTCTCCATATATTTGGGCATATGCAATGATTTTACGGGCCTTCGTGAAATTACCTATCCCATGGACCATGACATTAATTTCATTGCCATACTGGTTTTTCAGGGTATATCCCAGACAAAACGTCTCCGTACATAGGGTATTGTGTCTCTCTCATCCACATATCGCTCACCTGACATGTGCACAGCTGTGCCAATACTGCAGTTTTTAACATTACTTTCACCCTCCTACCCACTTCCCCTCCCTCACTGCCCTTTCCCAACCAGCAGTGTAGTTTCACTCCCTTCTGGTGCTGTAGTCCGTGGGCCTACCCCAACCTGGCCCACCCGCTCCGGGGGTCCAATGGGGACCAGTCCACCACAGAACCTTCAAAACAATCATTGCAGCCGCAGTGGGGACCGCTGCTGCCACACAACCAACAACCTATGATTTATGGTGATATACCACTCATTTCAACATACAACATATTGACGGCGGTTAACTTTCCCTTCTGTCGCTATTATCACAGAATCTGAAGGATACATGTGCTCCTCGGTGAGACCTTTCAGATGCATTGATCATTCTGCTCAGTCATTTGCCATCATGTCCTCAGCAGGGTTATTTAGCAGGATGTGTGATTCAATGAATTTCACCACCTCGTCAGGGATGGTGAAGAAGTAGAGTTTGCCTCTGAAAGTGAGCTTCGGGCGTGCCGGGAATACCATAGCGTATTGGATGTTCCGTTCTCTGAGCATTTTCTTTATGCCGACAAATTGGCGCCTCTCCTGTTGCACAACTGGAGACTCGGGGAAGATCCTGATAATTTGCAACCCCAGCCTTAGTTCCTTCCTCTAACACACTAGTCGGAGTACATAGTCTCTGTCCCTGTAGCTTAACATTTTTGCGATCATAGGTCTGGGAAAGTCTCCAGGCTTGGGGCGCAGGGCCAGTGCACGATGCGCTCGCTCAACGGTGAAGAACGGAGACAGATCAGGGTTACTAAGAAGGTCTTTCAGCAAGTTTTCTACTGCTAGCTCCATCCGTCCTTGGAACACTTCCTCTGGCACTCCAACTATGCAAACGTTATTCCTTTGTGAATAAGACTCTAAGTCGTCACATTTTACCTTGACAGATTTCATGTCCCAGGTGAGAGAGGCTACTATGTCCTGGAGTGCCAGTATTCCATCCTCATTCGCCCCAATCCTGGTTTCAGCCTCTGTGATTCTGGTGCCCGCCTGGTCGAGTTGTGATTTGAGTGACGCAACATTTGCATTAATATCGTCCAGCTTTTCGTGGAAGGACGCAAAGTTTTTAGCCATGGACTCCATCATGCTGGTAAGGTCAGGGGCTAGTGCAGCGGTAGAGCTTAATGTGTCATCATGGCCTGGTGTGGATGGACCCTGTTCAGACCTAGGTGTTGCCTTTGTATCTTTGTCCATAGCGCCAGTCTTATTGGATCCCCGGGATCTGTTAGACATTCTCTGGGTGGGCAGCTTGATCCCCCTGGTCCAGTCACCCAATGTCTGCTCCCAGAAGAATCTGCAGACCTCAGTGCCTGAGCCCACTGTGAGCTCCAATGAACCAGCAGGTAGAAAGATGTAGAGCAGGAGAATAGGGAGCTAATTAGCTCTTCCAGGGAACATCCGCGTGTCCATAGGGCCCTGGATGGCACCACCAGCAAGGCCAAGCGCGCAAGACCAACTTGGGAACCCTACTCAGTATCTGGGTATAGTCCTAAGAATGGGCCAAGATAGTGGACCTGCGGTAGATTTCAGGTCGGCGCTCCCGAGATGCCACCTCTCTGCCTACATCACAATGGACAGTGTCTGAGGAATTCCAAGTGGTAGCCCACCACTGCGGCTCCTTAACAGTGGAGCAAGTCAGTGGTGGCGGTCTTCACCGCCGTGCAATAAGGACATGTGGTGATGTGCTGCAGCCAGGGGTCAGAGTGTTCCCAGTGAGAGGTAGGAGCTTACCCAAATGGGAATTACATATAGCATGCAGTATTGCCCACGGATCGCACAGTCAACCAGGCGGGTTCTGCACAGTTAATACACTTAGTGTTTGTGGGCCGCTGGGAGGTCCCAGCACAGGTCTGATGAGATAGTGCCAGTCAATGGGGAAGAGCTGTTAAAACAGCCCCCAGCACCTGACGTTGTGCAGGGGACAAGGCCTCCAGTGTGGGCCAGGCCACCCGAGTCAGACGGTGGTCCTCCAGGTCCTCGGGCGCAGCATCACCTCAGGGCAGGATGGTAGGAATGAGGTCCAGGCAGGGGCCCCAGAGCGGCACCTATGGTCCAGCTCCCCGCAGAGCAAGGCGAGACATTCCTCCCGGGCCGCTGATTGTAGGAGAGGGGAAGGTACTAATCCCCACCACGGCAGCGGTGCCGATCTCCAGGCACCAGAATCTCCCCGATCACAGGGGGCACTGCGAGAGGCGCCCGCATGCAGAGCGGGCCGCTGCACTAGGTGTGTCTCCAGACTGCGGTATGTGGATGTCGGGTATCGGGGACACAGTTCGCCGGATGCTTTTATTTTCCCTACCGGCCACTCGCTTCAGTCAACAGTGTTGGGCCCGAGGGCGACATAGGCAGGCCAGCAGCGCCTACCCCCCGGTGCGTGGTCGACACCAGCACCGCAGAGCCATGAGGGGATCGACAGCAGGGCCGCAGTCAGCAACCAGGTCAGAGAGGGGGGGGTGGTCGGGTGTTCCACCGGCAGTGGGACGGCCTTGGTAGGCTGGGCAGTCAGCTTTAAGGCGTGGCCCTCAGACTCGGGCACCGCCGAGCTCTGTGCCCTAGATCGCAGGTGGGCAGAACTCCTTGACTAGTTGTTCAATCGGTCCGGGAGTTGGCCCGGCAGTGCCCCTCAACTGCAGGACCTGGTGGGTAATTTTGCAGGATCACTGGATTTGTAGAAGTGCCACTATCAAGACCAGGTCTTCCAGGGTCCACCAAATAGTTGACCTCATCCAGTCCATCAACAATACGGTAAGAACCCGACTACTTATCCTGTAAAGCTTTATGCCTTATAGGGTTCATAATCCAGATTTCATGGCCTGGGGAATGATACCCATGTTGGACCAAAGCTTCTGCAACCTTCAACTGTTCCTTGGCCTGAGCCATCGGTAGGCCTACCACATAGTCCTACATTGGTAGTGACATCTTCCACAACCTTCCTGGACCATGGCAAGGGGTCCCCGGATAGTGTGACCAAATATGAGTAGAAAGGGGCTGCAGCCAACACTCTTGAGATACCTCTCTATAGGCAAAAAGTAACTAAGTATTGCATCAGGAGATCCCACTTTCTCCTCTGAGACTCAAGAGCTCCAATCATGCTTTTGATGGCCCCTATTGAACCACCTAGCGAGGCCATTGGTCTGTAGGTGGTATTCAGATGAAGGTTTGTAGGCCACCACATTACTTCTACATGGCCTGCATATACTTGGACATGAAGTTGCTGCCTCTATCAGACAACATCTTCAGGAAAGTTGATCCTTGTAAATATACCCAGTAATGCACTACAACCGACTTGACAGTCAGTGTTCAGTTGTATGGCTTCAGGATATTTTGTAGCATGATAAACGACAACAAGGCTAAACCTCCTGCCAGAAGATGCAGGAGGGTCAAGGGGAGCAACGTCGTCAATCCCTACCCTCTCGAATGGTATATCCACTAGAGGTGGTAGTAGTACAAATGGAGCTTGGATTTGTGCACCACTTTTGCCAGACATCTGACAAGTAGCACACTTCCTCCCGACATGCCTTTCGACCTTTGCCCCAATCGTAGGCCAGTAGAAATGCATGCTCAATCTCTTAGTCTTCTAGATGCTAAACCTGCAAGGGGTACCTCATGCGCCAATTGCAAGAGGAAGATCTACCCTGAAGGGGAACCACCAACCTCAATTGGAAGACTTTGGGCTTACTGTACAGGAGCCCACCTTCACAATAAATCCTGTGCTTCACAGGGGCTTCACCAACTGGGAGCAGGCATGTCTCTGTGGCCCTTCAAGTGATGGGCACTCATGTTGGTTCTTTCTAAACTCTTCTCTTGAGGGGACCCACCTTCTGCAAGGAAACTCTGCAGTTCAGGGTAATCACAGGGATGGAGTATTTCAGGGAGTCCCTCTTCCTTGTCAGGTTCAGGGGCTTGGCCAACTATCTCCACCTCAAGGGTAAGCAGTGCACCAGATAGGATTGCGAGGTGAGAGTATTTTACTCCCTATTTTTCTGGCAGAGTAAATGTGATTTCAAGGAAGTAAAAAGGAGTTCTCCTTCACAAAAGAGTAAACCATATGCAGCATTAAGCAAAAGCATGCAAACGTTAAAAACTGTATGGAAATCATGATCATGTTGCCCACATCATGACAAGAGGAGGTTATTCACAATTAACAGATAAACCACAGTGTACAGTAGCACAAGCACCCGCTCACAAATGGATCAGCACTAACACGCTGAGCTTCCCTTGCATGCAAAGAATAGGTACAACAACAGCATAAGCCGCTTAAATCTGAGGTCAGGGTCAGGAGTCGTCGTTCAGGCTTCCCGCACACAAACAGAAAAGGCAAATCAAGACAACAGCAATGCAAACCTATCATGTGAAATAGTTGTAATGAACCCGTGCAAGGCAAAGCAAAAGGTAGAAGATACCACCTTCAGTAGTGCACACTAACATCCTAGTATAGAAAGGGTATGCCATGGGCCTCAGTAGAACATTGTCTCGGGAGGATAGCTCAGGGGCAAAGCGCTTTCCTTGGAAGCAAGACGACGTGAAGCAACACAGGTTCGATCCCCAGGTCCTCGCTTAGAATCCTCTGGGTATTAAGCGCATTATAAAAAACCAATTCTAATTACATTCTTTCCTCACATAGAACAGGAACGTCATGGGTATATGATTAGCGCAGATAAATTGTTGGTCACAGCAGTAGAAGTTGCACTCACATAGATGGAGCTGCATGGGATGGAGCTGGGCAACCACCCCCATACTGAACAGGTAAATGAATGGTCCCAAATTCAGGCTAGACTTGCAAGGAATGGGTAAACAGCACAGGCCCCAGCAGTCCAAATTCCCATCACAAAGAACATGCTCAACAGGGGCTAAGAGATCCACACTACCCTCACATGGAATAGGATAGCTTACTAGAAGTAAGAACACCCCCACACAGAACAGGAAAAGCTAATTGCCTCTGCAGTGCAAGCTCCTCACAGATAACTAATATAGCATCAATAGGGATCACTCTGCTTCCAGAATCAGAACAACATAGAAAGTTAATTACATTTGTGGAAAACCTTCTCCCACACATCATTATGTATTAACACACCACATAGAGGCATCGTGGTGCATCATGTGCCGGTAAGCTATATTAGTAGGTTGAGCACTCGCTGCTGCATTCTCTGAGCTGCAGGTCACAGGTTCAAATCCCGGCAAGGCAAACGCATCGTTTCATCTTTCGGAGGTCGATAAATAAGTATCAACTTCGGGTGGGTGATCATGGTTAGTAAATATGTTCTGTTCTATGTACAGCGCTTTGGCGAAAGATGTATATAAATAACACATAAATAATGATAAATGCATACAACCCAGGAACGCTGAAAAATACTTTGTTGCAATCAAGCATGCGCCAGAAAGCATAATTTGTTTGTTAAAAGTATACATCCCAATTGTATTAAGTTTTCCATCTCATTACTGCTACGATCCTAAAATGCCACGAAAATAAATATGCAAGCATTATGAAATGCATCATTTCCATGAGCATCTACAGACACAAAACACAGCAGGCGTTGGACAGAATGAAACCATTCACTTTGCTGTTTGACAGGCTCGGTGCCCCACAGCCAATGCTCCAGATAAGATTTGGAATTGGGAGTATTTTACTCCCTATTTTTTTTAGAGTTGTGAGTAAAAGGATGATTTTTTTTTTTTTTTTTTTTTTAAGGGGGTAAAAATGTAAATCGAATTCCCAATGAGAGTATTTTATAAGAGTAAAAATAGGTTTTAACTAGAAAACGGAAATGTCCAATTAATAATTATTTCTTTGCACCTAGTTATTCATGCACATTAAAAGATACACGTTTACTTCTTCCGACCAGGCAGTTCTTATAGTTTCTTCCTGTGGCACTACCTGCACTAATGGTCCAAACATATCCATGCAGCTTTCCGAGTGAAAACAGGGGCACAAGGCTCTACATGTCCATTTCCTATTTTTTGTTGGGAGTATTTTCTCTCCCTATTTTTAGTTTTAGGTAGTATTTGCCTATTTTTAGGGAGTAAAAGTGGCCGATACACCAGTTATCTATAGGGCTGACCGCAGCTCAGAGAAACATTTCTGAACTGCTGCTTCACGGCCTGCAATTTCTTTCCATGCAGATGAGAAACAAAAGATGCGTTCTGGTGTCTCATGTCACTTACCCTTTGCATTGAACTCTGTGCTCAACTGGCGCATAACTTACAATTAGACGGCTAGAAATGTGTTGTATTTAGAAGATTGTAATGCATAAAAAGGCCCAGTACAACACTTATCTGGAGGCCTGGTGGTAGAGGGTAAGAGAATATTCCCCCCCTCTACAATACCCTCACCACCCAAGTTGTTTCTCTCATTTAGCCTTATGTTTCCCCTTTTGGCTTTGGCTGGGCCAGGCAGCCTTGGTCCGAGAGCAAGTGTGTAGATATTTGTCAGTGTCCCACACAAGACCTAAGTCAGTGAGGTAACTACCCAACATAATGTACAGTGGCAAGTCCCTGTAAAAGTTAACAGGTATCCTGACCACCCTACCATTCACAGCTAAAGTGGCAGGCCTAACTGGAAAGTTTAGAGGGGAAACGATCAGCCAACTTAGTGGGCATCAGAGGAGATCTGGCCAGAGCCTCTTAATTTAACAAAGTAGAATCAACTACAGTTCGACTGGCCCCAGTGTCCCGAATGGCAGAGGTGTCTACACCATCTACCAGCACACTGTTCTTAAAATAATGCTTAATATTATCAAGTAAGGAGGCATACGACTTAGCTCTGGGTTCCCAGGGAAACTAAAACAACCTCAGATCCTATACCAGAGTAAGGAAGCCAAGGCGAAAGATACCCCTTGCGAGTATGTCTTCCTCCTCTTAAGGATGTTCCAGATTCACAGAGTGGACCCTCAAGGTCTTACCCATACATCCCTTCATATGGTCACTTGCTGCACAGGCCACATAAGATCCATCCAGTTGGTTTCACTCATGTCCTACACCCAGACTTTCATGCACCACAAATGTGGACAGTCTTACCCACTTCCTAGGCCAAACACAAAAGGAATCTCTAGCCCACAAAAGCTGGGTATTTACCAGGAAAATGAAGGACCTCAAATGGGATTTCCCGACCTGGGAAGGGCAGGAAGAAGGCCAAACAACAATATGGCTAAAGAGCAAGTGAAAATCTCCTGGTGTGGCCATTTAGGGTACTAGCCACGGATAGTAGCAATACATGGTTAATGCGAATGTGCACAATAGAAATAACAGAAATTGGCAAACAAATGTAGTTGCTGCCACCAGCTTGTCATTGGGCATATATTAAAGTAACCAAAAATCCCAAGTGTAAGACTATGGTGATAGCAAGGTATTCACATTACACTACATTATAAAATGGGTGCAAAAACATTACCAATAGCAAAAGTTACTAGCTGTAAAAGGAAGAGTCCAGAAAGGCCAAAGACTAGTGTTATAAAAAGGGAGAAGTCGAACAATGCAATTCCAGGAAGAGGAACATTTAACAGAAACAGTGACAATGAGTATAGAGCTCAAGGAGGGACAGGACGTCAAGTACACAACAAAGGAACATCTGTCGTCTGCATCCCCAGAGTAATCAGTGGATTCCACAGATGTGGAAATAACAACCACTTTGCCAGAGACCGAGTGTACTGCCAGATTGACGGAATGCAGGCGATGAGGAAGGAGAAGTCACATCTCTAGGTGTTGCAGATTTTGGGGTGGTGCAGTAGGCAACATTGAGATTGATTGTGAGGATGTATGGGAGGGATCAACATTGTACAAGTAGTAGATGCGGTTCATATGGAAGTCAAGAAATTCAAAACAGTTAGAGTATATGGAACAGACATTCAAATGCTAGTGGATAGTGGTGCAGATTACACACTTATCAGTAAGAAGCTGTGTCAGGAATGCTTAAAATGTTGAACATTAAAGGAAGCGAAAGTAAAACAAATGCATATGGTGAAAATCCCATTGTTCGAATAGGAGAACTCGATGCACAGATAACCTTTAGAGGGAAGACAATTTCAAAGCATATGTGACAATGTGGGTGGAAACTTACTTTCATGGAGCGGTCAAGTGAGTTTTGAGATAAAATTGGATCCCAATATTGAGGAAGAAGTTTATAATGAATGTAGTGTGATAGATAAGGCCTTCAGAGATGATACACATATTAATGGTAAAGAGTGTGATCAAAGTGAAATAGAGAAGTGGGCACCCAAAGTGTTTCAGAGTGGGGTTGGATGCTTGGACAAATTTGTACATAAGGATAAGGTTAAAAAAGAATGCAGTACCGTTTGCTGCCAAGGTCAGGCCAGTAGCCCTGGCATGTCGAAAAAAGAAGTTGAATCAGAAATTGAGAGAATGTTGAAGGACCGTATAATTGAGAAAGCAGAAGCTTCAGAGTGGGTTAGCCCCATTGTCATTGTTAAGAAGGTGAATGGTACCATTTGGTTGTACTGAGACCTCAGAAGTGAATAGAAATGTGATCACAGAAAGATTTCCATTACCAAAGATAGACTAGATGATTCCGGATCTCAATGGTTCCACAATATACTCATTGCTACATTTACACTCTGCATTTCGTCAAGTAAGAATGCATCCTGCATCTTACGATATCCTCACGTTTATCACTCTATTTATTTTTTTAGGTGTGTTAGAATGTCTTTTGGTCTAAGCTCAGAGTGCCATGCATAGTATTCTGGCAGGGATGAGTGGTGTCAAATTTTATCAGGGCCACATCTTGGTGTGGGGTGGAGATGTCGAAGAACAGGATGATGGACTCAAGCAGGTGTTAAAGAAGTTAGAAGTTCCAGGTTTGACTTTAGAGAAATACAAGTTCAGGGAGGAACAAGTGGATTATCTAGAGTAACCACAGAAGAACCAGTTGTGATAAGGAGAAGAAAAGATGAAGAGCATTCAATCACGATATCAAGGAATCCCACCTACTAAACAGGTGAAAGAGGATAAGGAGAAACCCTGACTGCAAGTAACTCACACAAGGACCTGCTGCCACACAAATGGAGGGTAGCAGAGCATCTAACCAAAGTGCCCATGAAAGAGAAAACAGGTGAAAGCGGATAGTGAGGATGAACTCTGAGTAACCCACACAAAAAGCCATTACCAGCCAAAAGGCAAAGTCCAGAACTTTTAACCAACATACTAAGGTGGTTTCCATCCAGGAAGACACCAGGTGAAAACCGAGAGGACAAAAAATAAAAATACAGACTGACTAACCTCACAAGAAACTGCTCAGGGACAGGCTTGTAAAGTTTAGGGAATGTGTGAACTTTGATTTCGGCTAACTATGGAATTTTATGTTGTACACTAGGGAACCCTCTTTTTAGGCAAGACCTCTGTACTTCGGTACTCCTTCTCATTCGGCTACCCTCTCCTTCACATCATCATATAACTGATCTATGCTACCTCCTTGCCTACACAGGGTCAGTATCACCCAGTGCCTTGTCCTGTGGAAGGCATTTGAATAACTTTGCACCGAAACGTTTACGACGTCGACCCCAACATCTAATCAAGTTGGCAGACACCCCAATTACACATTCAGACGTTAGCCCCATTATCCTCCTCCTAATTTGGTTTCAGAGGAGCACCCCACTTGCGTTAGCCAGGTTGAGCACAAGGGCTTACCATGATATCTTCAAGTCCCAGTCTCCGACAACACTTTGTGCTTTTATTTCAATTAATTGTACCATTTCTTTTTTGAAGACACTAGGGCCATGTGAGTTTCGGGCTCTTTTCCACCCATACGAACATGAAGTGCTAGGCATTTAAACTCCCCTCCCATAGGCTTATTAAGTGAAGGAAGGTGGTGGGAACAGTAAAAGTATCCTCGAAAGTGTCAAATTTCTACATGTAGAGAGAAGTATACATTCCAACTTCATGTTCCAGGAAGGAACCACACTAGAGGCAAACAGCACAGCTGCACCGTACCCCAGGTTCAGCAGTTCATCTCTCTGGCTCAGTGGCTCTTCAGTTGACTAGATAGCCTACATAGCATCTTTATTCATATGCATTCAGACAGCAACCAGGACACACAGAACTGTATTGTGAAAGCAGATCCATGGGAGCGGGCCACTACCTTTACAATTGGGCCAATGCGACTATCGCAGCATACCGACCGGCAGGGGCATGACCCGTGAACTGAAGACTATCTGAACAGTTTATGCAGAGGATAAAGTATAGTTTTTAGATTAGCTCTACGTGGACACTCTTATTCGTGTCACACTATCTTAAAAGAGCCTGTAACCCTTCCTAACTTGATTGCCTAGCCATTACCATTGCTATGCGAGTCCAGAGACCGTTTGCAGGAAATGTCAGCTTGCTGGAGTTGCAGTTCAAGGACTCGACCCCTGAACAAGTGGTGTGAGAAATGGTCCCAACAATATTGGACATATGCCAAAACCTCCTGTAAGGGTGCAGAGGTAGGAGACTGACACGGGTGGTGTATTGGTTGGAATAAACCTTTTCTTCAAAAGAAAATAAAGGGAAAAGCCTACCTAGACCTATTGTGAAAAGGGGTTTCCATGCCTCAAACCAAACACTAAATGTTGACACCAAGAGAATGGCTCCCTTCTCTTGGTCTCACTTGGTCTTCTCATTGTGCTTACAAACACCAGTGGGAATGACCCCATTCCCTTGGCTTTCTTTATGGTTCTTACAATGTCTAGAGAATGCCTTCCTTCTCTTGGCTTTTCTCATGCAGTTTTCAGTGTCCAGGGGAATGAATCCCTTACCCTGGTTTCTTTCAAGCAGTTCTCGCAACACCAGGTAGGACGCTTCCATTCCCCTGGTCTCCTTCTCTCACCTTGCTTTCAAGTCTTTGGGGTACAGGTTCCAGACCCTACCGTAAGGTTCTTTCCCGATAGTGTGGGAGACCTGGTTCACTATCCTGCTGAGTACTGCAACTATGAAGATTATGAACGATGGCGATCTTCATTGGATGCAGTTCCCCAGACTAATCTTTCGTGGTTTATTTCTTGGCCTTTTGGAAAACTCACTTTGTTTCCCCAAGCTTCCTTTCATCCCCCATTTAGCTGGGTCAGGGTTCCCCAAAGCTTCTTTTTGCCCCCAACAACCATTCTGATCAAACTTGTACCTTTATGGCATCCCTTGGTAGGCTTTTGTCGGTGTCTGTCTTTCTGCTTCGTTATGGGCTTCTGCAGTCTTCTCTAGCATGCTGCAGCAGCTCTGCAGCATCTGGTCCCTCGCAGCAAGCATGTCTCCTCTTGATTACGCAGTCCCCTAGCTTAGTCCCCCTGGACTGTTTCTCCCGGTGGCCAGACAGTCCTTCCACATTGGACTGCTTTGGAGCACCTCTGTAGACTTGTTAACCCCCTGTTCTGCAGCCCCTTCTGTTCTCCAGCAGCTCAGGCTTTCCCCACGCCTGTGGTTCTTCCAGCCAAAGCTTTTCTTCTTCCCTTTTTTCTATTCTAGTGGACCTTTGAGTAACCAGTAACCAACGTGGTACTTGGGAGCACTCCTCATGCCTGCACTCCCCTTCCTCGTCCTAGATTCCAAGTTGTCTAGACCGCTCCTGTTGGTTCTGCATGCCACTCTACATTGCTCCACACATCTTCATCCCAGTACTGATCTTGAGGACTCCCAGTGAGTCATAGGTGTTCTATGTCTTGTGGTGGAGTTTACATGGGTAGTCCCTACTCACCCACATCTCAGTACTTGTTAAGGAGGTGGTAGTTTCTCCAATACACAGTTCCATGGAAGTGCTGGGGATTATGGTTTAGGGCAAGAGGGTATAGGGTAAAGGAGGTTGTGAAGAGGTAGAGGTATACTACGTTCTCCACAAAATGTCATCTCTCGTCCCATAAGGGTTTTCCCTTCCCCATGTTATCCTCCCTCGGTGCACCACCCCCAGGGAGACTATTGGACTGTGGCCGCACCTCCCTGTCCATATGGGAAGGGCCCCCCCTTTGGGAGAAGGGACAACATCCAAGGATACGTCACACTAGACAATTCCGAAGACTGGCTTAGTGCGGACAAAGGGTAGAACCACCACAGACTACCATAAAAACAGGAAGAATTAAAACGCTCAAATTCCAGACTATCCAATCTGAAAACACTTAAACCACCAGGAGAGTTGTACTCAGAGAGGGTGGATCAAGTAAGTCAGGATGACAAGCTGCCCCCATTCACTGCAACATTTGGAATTTCACTGCACGCATCTAACAGTGTAATTCCTCCAATATCACAAGGGTAGTGGGAGAAGCATCAGTCAATTTACAACCCACAAGCGGCATGACAGGATATTGAAACTTTTGAAGTTTTAGAAGAAATCATTGAGAACCCAAGGCTTATTTGTTGCGGTTTAGTGTATCAATTTCTGCAACAGACCATTGCTACATAGTATTTCTGCACGATAATAAACCTGGACCAATAAAAATACACAAACTCCCAATATTCAAACCAGGGATGGCTAAAGGCATATTCACTTTTAACAACTCAATAATCCGATCGATAGGGTCACAGCAAGGCACGACCAACGTGTTAAGCATCAACATAACTACTCCGAAACGGTGTCTACATTCGCACGAATAAAGCAATTACTCCACCCACTGTTACACAAAGACCACAAGTTTTAAACCCCTCACTTCTTCCAAACATGGTACAATGACCCCAAATGTACTGAATCCCCACATTAGATAATACATTGTCTGGGTGCTATGAATAATGCCCTAGGCAGGGAGATGTACTCCTTTAGCGGTTCAGTTCCCTTCAGCGCAAGGCACTCCTCCTCATTAAGAAAATCGGACACCACTGTGAATACATTGTGAAAATCCAATCAAGCCATCTCTACGATAAACCATTTGCAGAATCTGTTTCTTGGTTTCCACTCTTGGGTAGCAGCGATCGTCCACAACTTCCCACACCACCTCCTCAATGAAATGCAGCTTCATGGAGAATTTCAACGAAGGTGCGATGACGATTTTTCCTTTTTTTGTACCGTTTACAGCCTTTGCAATACATATGGTGTAAACTAAGGTCCAATAGTAGTAACAGTTTAAAACATAGCAATATGATTGCAGATTGTCAACAAGTGTACTTTTTTCAAGATTTGAGCTCTTGGGCTCAAATATCAACTAGCTCTGGGGGTTCTTTCTGAATCCTATTGAAATGCCATTTGCTCTCCAAGCAGCATAGACCCTCTTGTGCCCGGCCTCCAGGCAGCGTAGCCTCTCCTGTGCCCGGCCTCCAGGCAGCGTAGACCCTCCAGTGCCCGGCCTCCAGGCAGCGTAGACCCTCCAGTGCCCGGCCTCCAGGCAGTTTAACTGCTCTACATGGTTTTCAAGTGTGAACCTCTAAACAACTGGTGCACTACACAGGCGGGACCCCTTCTCTATCTGAGGTACCACCCAGATGCTCTCCTCAAACATCTGAGGAGCACAGACCCTTTAGGAACCAGGTAAAGCAGATTAATAAGGATAGCATTTAATTAGGTGTGTGGTTTTCCAGCAGTCCATGCATCAGAGGGCGTGCGCACAGTTGGGTCGTCGTGTTGGTGAATAGCTTTATGCAATGGCATTTTGCCTTCGTTATCATAATACAATATGAAAATAATCGACAACTCAATAAGAGCTCACTGCAAGTCTCGCATCCTCCAAGTAACGCATTTAACAAACTGTAAAGGAATAACCGTTGTAGATTTCTGAATTGGGGTTTCACAACAGCTTTAAGAATCGTGTGTGTGCGTGTGTCTAACCAAAGTTTACGTATAAAAAAAGCAGGCGCATAACCATCTCAGAGCAAGCAGGGACTAGTTACATCGAATATTATAACATGTGTTCTAAATGTATTAAATAACTCCGTGGTTGCCATTGTGGTCACGAGAGAAAACTGGGTCAGGAGAGCAGGCTATTAACCCATTTGGGAACACAATCAATCGGTCTGTTTAGCAAACACGTTCAATAGTCGCGCTTCCGCGCATAGAAACACTCACCCACGCAGAGGATGTTGAAACAAAAGCCATGGTTGACGGATTTGTTCACCAGCTGGTCGGGCATACTGTCAAAGCCCACGTGTCCAGCCAGGGGCACGTTGCGGCAACCTTCACCCTGCAAGAAGCAGCAGACAGCACAGGTCATCAAACACGACTGCACCCCACAGCAGACCCCAGCTCATTTGCAAACACGAATTGAAAGCATTTTTTTCACTAGTTTCTCTAGAGCCAATACAGTTTAAAATGTCTCCTGCACCGGTACTAGTTCTGTAATTTGGCCCCTGGTCTCCGGCTCCAAACAATCCAGTTTATCCACTCGCACCACCAAGTCTCATGGGCTTGCAAAGTCACAGTTGTACTACCCACGTGCAATAATTCCAAGCTGGGCTTTAAGTGGGATAACAAAATAGATGGGTAAGCGGCATTGCGCTGGGGAGGAGGCCTAGTCAACGGGTGCTGGGATTGGCAAAATTAAATAAAAAAAGCAGGGGCGGGTGACTTAGGCAACGGCCGCCTGCCCCAAATAATTTATCGCAAGTCCCTACTGCTCACATGAATTGTGGATCACTAGGCACTGTTGTCGGGTGGTCTTGTCCACAGACTAAATAAAGCTATCTGGTTCCGTTTCTAAATTGCAGTCGATAAATAAGCTCCCTCACGCAGTACGCACATAATTCAACCCGTGAGTAAATCACCTTCATTCAGTAAATAAATGTCCTAGGACCTAGGTGGTGCCCAGGAGTTTTACGGTGGCCATTTAGGCTTGCTCTTATTTGGTCTGCTCGGCAAAAGCCAATCAACCTTTCCGTTGAGAATCTGCAGCTATTAACCCCCTCCCTGCATTGCTTTGCGTAGGCTCTTCCTACAGACGAAACTTCAAATGGAGGCTTTGTTCTGCATATATTCCCTAGAGACGCAGCCGTTTTCTCAGACTAAAAGGCTTCGTCACTTTAAATGCACGTGCCGATTCGTCTGCGTGTGTCGGCTTCCTGGGGAAGAGGTGCGATTGAAACCAGGGAAGTTGTCCGAACTTTAACATCTTAACGACCGAGTCACGGCCGATGTGTGTCTGCCCAGCTGAGAATTGGGAAACTGACAGTGCTTTAATGTCGGGCCTGAACAGATTTAAAAAATATATATATTTTTATTGTGGTGTATAGTACACAGTACCTTACACAAAAACGATTAAAGGAAAATAACAAAAAAAATATACCCTGTATGCATTTTTAAACAAGTATTAAAAAAACTACATAAAAATGTCAACAATTCATCAATTCTCACTCTTAAAACCATTCTTCACTCAATTCCAGAACATATTTGGCAATGATGCATTGTATCCAGTTGGTTAACACAAATAAAATGGCTAATATACAATTAATAAAAGGGAAGGTAGTCATGCTTCCCCCGATCTACTACCAACTGCAGACCTTCCAAACATTTTTAAAGGAATTTAGCCAGAGCCAACGTTAAAGATATTTGTGAGCCCGTCATCAGTCTATTCCATGAACTCACAGGTAACACCTCTGAGGTAGAATGCACACAAGGTCCCAAAAATTCAATCCCAGTCTTTATTAAACAAGTACATTCAATGGCGACGTGGTAAAGGGATTCCAAACTCTGAGTCTTGCACATTCTACAATTTGAGTTGTCTGGGAATGCCTAATTTAAGTCCCATAACATCCAAAATTGGTAGGCAGTTCAATCTAAATTAAGCCTCTGCAAGTCTTCGAGGTCAGTCATCTTGTCCCATCTTTTAATTTAGATTTTTATAACCGTCCGAGAGTCAGTACTAACTAGATCGGCTAACTTCATAAACCATTCAGACCTTTTTTTAAATTTACGGATAAAGTTATTTAGGGCTTTAAGCATGTCTCAGGTGGGAAGGTTCTATAGCAGATTCAACAACTGGCTCGGGAGAAAGAAAAATAGTTTGAGCCTTTGAACTAAAGGAAGGCACTGTAAAAAGCAAACCAACTAGTGATACAGCCTACCAATGATACACATTGCACACCCATCTCCGCTTACAAGTAGTTAAGAAACAGCAGTAGTTTTGCAAATAAAGAATTCCCCTTTATTATCATAAGTTGATTGTGTAAAATATAAGTCCCTCAGACCGCTGCAAAAATCTTTTTGCAATCATTTTGCTCTATACTGAAATTTTACCTCGAGACAACAGCTTCTATGCAATGATCAAAGACCCAAAACGTCTCTGCATCCGTTTTTTTCTAATTTATTGTATTATTGGTTGTATCGGGTTTAAGTTACTCACCTGTAACTGTTGTTCTCCAGCATGGGTCTGGCATGGATTCACATGAATATTCCCCGTCAGGCTGGGAATCCTCAAAAAAAGAAACAGTTTCACTTTCAAACCATCTTTCTCCTTTAAGCCAGTCATTGTCCTCTGGGACATACTGCCCTCATCCAATGACAGTCCTCACCCTAAGCTCCACCCCTGGTGGCCCTCTTTAAATTTGGCAAGCACATAAAGTGGCAGTATGAACCAAGAAGAGCCACAGAGGGCAAGTAGGGAGGGTTTGCATGTGTATTCATGCCAGACCCATGCTGGAGAACAATAGTTACAAGTAAGTAACTTAAACCTTTGCCAGCATGGTGTCTGGCATAGATTCACATGCTCATGACTAACAATTACACAGCAGTACATATACACAACCACAGGAGATGTCAAGGCTCAACTGAAGAAACTCACTTCAGGAACAGGCTCACCTCGAACAAATAGGTTGTGCAGCACAGTTTGACCAACTTAGGACTCCTCCCTCGAATCCCTGTCGACGCAGTAGTACCTTGTGAAGGTGTGCATGGACCTCCATGTAGCAGCCCTGCAGATGTCGAGCAGGGGCACACCAGAGAGAAACGCCGTCGAAGATGCTATGGCTCTGGTGGAATGGGCTCTCTGACGCTTGGCAGCAGCAGGTGTATGATGGAGCCGGAGAGCCACCTGGAGATGGAAGCCTTTCACAAGTCCTCTGAAAATCCTGTGTACGTGCCATGTGGAATTTCAAGGCACGAGCAACGTCTAGTGAATGCAAGGCCCTGTCCTCCATATTCAGAAAGAAGACAATTAACACCAATGGTTCATTGAGGTAAAATTCTGACTGCACTTTTGGCATAAAGGTGGGGTGTGTATGCAGTACCACCCTTGAAGCGTGGAAAGGCAAGTAAGGCTGCTTGCAAGACAGGGCCTGAATCTCCCTGACCCAGCTAGCCGGGGTGATCGAGACGAGGAAAGCCGCCTTCCATGAGAGAAACTTGAGCGGAGCCTGATGCATACGTTCAAAGGGCGCGCCCATGAGCTTAATTAGCACAACATTGAGCTCCCAAGCCGGTGCAGGAGCCTTCACTGGTGGAAAAGCCTTGAAGAGCCCCTTGAGGAACTCCTTGATGAGCCTACGAGACCACAGCAAAGGTTTTCCCGGAGACCGGGTGTACCTGGATATGGCGGCGAGATGCACCTTGAGGGCGTATGCCAGTCCCACTTTGGCCAAGGAAAGCAAGTGTGGTAGAGGTTGAGTAGCCGTGTCACGCAGAGGGGTAACCTTCTGAGTCCGGCCACACACGGCGAAGCATTTCCATTTATGTCCGTCGCACTTAAACATTGATGAGGCTCTGGCCCTGGCCAGTATGTCCTTACATTCTGCGGGCAAAGCATATCTTCCAAACTCTAGGATTGCAGGAGCCATACCCTCAGGTTCAGAGACTCCGGGTGGAGCTGGAGAATCACCACTGCCCCCCCGTTTCTCTGGCGAGAAGGACCGGGGACAGCAGCAGCTTGATGGACAGAGCCACTGATAGACGTAAGTCCAGACACCAGATTTGCCTCTGCCACTGCATTGGCACTGTCCGAGTGTGTTCATCACACGTAAGAGGAGTGGAAATGGGGCGGGGGGGGCGGTGTACAGGAACTGTCCCTCCCATGGGAACGAGAATGCATCCCACAAGCTCATCAGTTGAGTGAACCTGCTAGCGAATCTCTGGCAGTTGGTGTTTGCCACCAGCATGAAGAGATCGATCTGGGATTGGCCCCATTCGCTGAATAGAAAATTAATGTAGACCTTTCGAAGGTCCAACTCATGGCAAGAATGCAGTTCCCTGCTGCGCGAGTCAGCAATGGTGTTCTTAGGACTCTCGCTAGCTGAAACGGGATGAAGAACATGCCTTGATGAACGGCCCAGCACCACAGGTCCTGGGCCTTCTTGGAAAGCATCAATGAGCGGGTCCCCCCTGGTTTCCAGATGTAGACCATGGTGGTGGTGTTGACAGAAGATCCTCACCACCTTGTCCAACAACGGAAGAAGAGACTTGAGGGCCCAGAGTACGGCCCGAAGTTCCAGGACGTTGATGTGGAGGTCCTTCTCCAGTTGCCAGAGGCTTCTGGCATGCAACTGTCTGGTGTGGGCTCCCCATGCCTCTAGAGAAGTGTCCGTGGTGATAATCCCGAGCTTCCTTGACAAGATGTGGCCATACGCCCCACCACTGTATTGCTTGACTGAACTCCTCATTGAGCAAGATCTTGTCCACAAAGTTCCTAGACGCCTGCATACACCGGACCTCCAGGAACTCCTGGAGAAGTCTCATGTGAAGTCTGCACAGGCGAACGAGGATGATGTTGGAGGACATCATCCCCAGCTTGCCTGCACCGACAAGCACTGTACCTTGCCCTTTATGGCCCTCACCCTCTCCAAGGGCGATGCCAAACACGTCACTGTGTTGAGTCGGGCACCTAGAAACAGCACGTCCTGAGGTGGCGTCAAGCAAGTCTATGGATAGAACCCAACTTAGTCAGCAGATGTACGGTCTTCGATGTGTGTTCTCCCGCCAGGGTGCCTAAGCGGGAACTCACCCGCCAGTTGTCCAGGTAGGGGTATATGTGGAAGCCCTGTAGATGCAGATGTGCCACCACTGGGGCCAGGCACTTTGTAAACACCCTCGGGGTCAATTTCTGACCGAAATGAAGAGCCCTGCACTGGTAATGCGGACCTTGAACTACGAGCCATAGGAACTTGCAGTGTTTCTTTTGAATGGGATGTGGAAGTAGACGTCCCCCAGCACCAACGTGGTCACAAAATCCCCTTGTTCCAGCTGGCCGAGCAAATGTTACAACATGACCATCCAGAATTTTATTTCAGCGAAGGTGTCCTACGTCGATACGTTTTCCCTCCAGGGCCTCCAGCGAGGGTCGACTTCACTGGATGTTATATATAGGACGCACAGCGCTCGTAGTCAAAGTTGTAGTTTTTTCCCAGAACGTGTGGCACCAATCTCCTGCCAGTATGACTGCAGAAAGCCTTGCGGAAACGTAAGCTGCAATCTTATAAGAAATCCTGTAGAGGGGCAGGCTGGGAGGGTGCGATGTGGAATACGTCGGAGGAACATCCCATCAAAAGAACGTTACCAGATAGGTTAAGTAACTTGTTCTTCGAGGGGATTGTGTCCTCCGACATATTCCACATCTTTTACAGACTCCCAAAGCAGTACCAACGTATGGAGGTGGGAAAAGAATGTACAAATTTAGAAATTTAGAATGCCCAATCAAATTGCTGAATACAGGACTGCCTTACTGTGATGCTGGAAATGCATCGGAGGGACAGGGCCTCTGTATCCTTGTCCTTTACTGCTTTTTATCGTGTGTTCTGTCGTGTTTTCCGCACAGGAGTTCATGTGGGACTCCTGGCGGTGCAGCTCTCTCTCTTTTGGTTTGGTGAACGGACCAGTGGGATACCCTTATGGCACCCATGGGTGGGGGTACAACCCTGTGCCTCTAGTGTATGTTTGTGGGCACCTGTGGGTGGCCCACAGAGCAGGTTATGGGCTGGTGGCAGCTCCATGCTAAATTTGACAGGTGCGCGGAGTATCCTCCATTTTGGGATACCCCGGCCCTGCCATTGGGATCAGTTGATTCCTGATGGAAAACAAGATGGCCCCGGTGGCCTCTTGCTTTCTATTACCCATTACCTTGTTTTCCCAAAGTCCTGGGAAGCCTGACTCTGTCCCTCCCCCCCCCCCCCCCGACTGGCTGTTGGGTGGAAATGGTGGTGTTGTGAAGGCCCGGCCAGACTAGCTGGAGCCTTCCCGGTGATGTATGTTGTGGGTACCTCCTGTGGGTGTGACCTGGGTGAATAGTGTGTGTGACGAATATGCATTCTGTGTTGTGGGTGTCTAGTATCTGGTGGTTGACACAATGACTGAGACAGCCCTGCCCGAAACCAGTATGAATGCAGCTCGGAGTGTTGAATGGCTCGGTACTTGTCCCAATACACAACTTGTTGTGAGTGTCTGGAGAGAAGTGAATGGCCTGAATACCTTGTGTGCCCGATTGGCTGCCTGCCTGCATGAATGCCCGTAGTCGTGATTGGATGCTCGAGTGTGACCCAGCGGAATGAATGGGAGATCAACAGTATATCTGGGGACCTCTCACTGCTAGGAATCGTGTTCAGAAGCTGAAGTCCACTACAACGAGTAACTGACGCTTGACCTTGGAAACCCCCGCTGGACGAGAAGGAGTGCTGTGGCTCTCCCTCGCAATCTGAAGGCTGCTGCGTTTCCAAGGACTGACCCAGAGAGGACCTGGTAAGGCGCCCTCTTCCCGAGCTACCATCGTGCACAGCTGATCTTTGCCAATGCTCCCTGGTAGACAGACCTTCGGCAGGCTGCCGACCCGATACGGGGACTGCTGCGGAATCTCAAAGAGAAGCCCTCTGACTGTTGTCTGCCACTGTCGATGACCGACGTCGCTGACCGGAGCCGCCGTGCTCCCGTTTGCCTAAGAACTTGAATTGATCAGACGCTTTCGTCTGCATCGTCATCCGCTTGTCTCCCGCTGGAGAAGGCCCGACCGTCGACGCGCCGAGGAGCATCCACTGGTGGGTTTCCCGCCACCTAAAGACCACAGAGACACCGACGACTCAACGCCCTTACTGGGCCATAGTTCTTCATCATCTCTTTGCGGTCCAGAACTATCGCCACTGAGGTGCCCCGCACGCCACTTCCTTGCAGGACGCCAACGCTCTGTCGTCGACGAGCACCGCTAGGAACGAAGTTGCCAATTCCCTGCCGTAGTTCACCCTGTTCTCCGTCGGACGTTCGACGACTCGTGACTCCTGCCTTAAAGGGAGGGCACTCGAGAAGGGCCGTCGATTCCCCGAGACCGAACGCCAAGTTCCCCGACACCTCTCGACGATCCGTGGCTCCCGCCTGAAAGGGAGGCACTCAAGAAGGATTGGTCGACGCATCGTCGGAGAACTCTATTCCACCAGGTACATGGGGGGAGGAGGGGTAAAACCTTAATAGGAAGAAGTGAGACTATTGAACATATGGACTGGGCTTGTGTGATATATCTTATTTACAGGTTGCCCAGGTTGGGGGGTGGAGGGGGGGATCTCCACTCAGAAATGTGCCTCGTGGTAGGGTTCAGTATTCTGCCTACTCTTTCAACCATCTTGCGTTCCTTCCTATCTCTATTGCTGGTTTCCTCGTTATTGATCTGTGTGACATTTTAACCGTACAGTTGATGCACTTTAATGAGAGTTGATAACATTAGTGGTACCACTTTAGAATTGTATATATTTATAATTCTTGACTTCCGAGTACAAAGTGCGTTGTTGTGATCGTGTACATACCTTTGAATATTCATTATATAAAGACTGTTTTCAGTAATACAGTGTGTGGACATTCCTTTGTGGGGGTTCGGGAACTACACTGTACTTAAGAACCAGCCTGCATCACCTCCTGAGAAGCTAGGCCTTGATTGCTCATCCATTGCTACCTTATAGAGAATCTTGGCTGGGGTCGTCTGTGCCTCTCCTCTACCATATAGAGAGCGGAAGTACAGACACCCCCTACCAGTCTTTACACTTACCAAAGGCCAAATCCTGCCCATGGATGGAGTCCAAGGAATAGTGTCTCACAAAGGTATGGACAGAGGCCCATGTGGCTGCTTCGCAAATATTGCGAATCCGAACACCCCTCTGTAGAGCAGAGGAGGCCGCCATATCCCTAGTAGAGTGAGCCCGCAAGCCTACTGGAGGGTCCTTTCCCGCCAACCGTCAACACTCGGAGATCATCAAAATGATCCATCTGGACAAGGTCTGCTTGGAAACAGCCGGACCTAAACACCTTCCAGCATAACCAACAAAGAGCCGATTGTCCACTCTGACCCGGGACATCCGTGAGAGATAGAAACTCAAAGCTCTCCTAGGATCCAACCTATGGAGCCTTACCAGGATGTGGAGGAGGATAAAACGCCGGAAGAATTACCCTCTGGCTCAAATGGAATTCCGACAACCTTTGGAAGAAAATAAGGCCACAACCTAAGGACAACCCTGTCCTTATGGAACACAGTGAAGGGTGGTTTGGGGGAAAGTGCCTGCAACTCACTCACTCTGCGTGCGGAAGTAACCGCAACTAAAAATACAGTTTTAAAGGAGAACAGTCGCAACAGACAAGAATGTAAGGGCTCAAACGGAGCTCCCATCAGGAACTTTAAAACCAAATTCAAATCCCATCCCGGCACCTGGAAAGGCGACGGTGGAAACACATTAGTTAGCCCTTTTAGAAACTGTGAAATCAAAGGAATCTTAAAGAACATTCCTCAGACGAGCGCTTAAATATAGATAGTGCCGCCAAGTAACCCTTAATGGTACCCACTTGCAGGCCCTTGTGGGCCAAGGAAAGCAAAAAGGACAAAACCAAAGGGATGGAACATTGTGGATCCTTTCCAATCTGCACCCTGCACCAGTTGCAGAGCTTTCTCCAACGGCAACAGTACAGGGATTTTGTTGCGGGCCGCCTGGCCGAAAGCAACACCTCCATCACGTCTTCGGGGAGGTCCCAATTCTTATACCTCAACCTTTCAGATACCAAGCATGAAGGCTGAGAGATTTGACCTCTGGATGGAGAACCCGACCCCCCTCCCGTGAGAGCAGATCATCTCGGTAGGGAAGACGACATGGAAGGCAGATGGATAGGTCTAGAAGGTCCAGGTACCATGCTCTCCTGGCCCATGCCGGAGCAATGAGGATCATCCGGGAGCTGAACCTACGTAACACTTGCGGAATGACGGGGACTGGAGGAAACGCGTACAGCAGTGGGAAGGCCCACTCCACTACGAACGCGTCCCCTCAGGCTCCTCTTGGAGGAAAGTCCTGCAAGCAGAATCTTTCACACTTTCGGTTGACACTGGTGGCAAAGAGATCCACTTGTGGGGTTCCCCAAAGGGCGAAGATCTCCAACAGAACTTCCTGAGCCAGCTCCCACTCGTGAGAGACCGTGCTCTGGCGGCTCAGAGCGCCGGCCACCGCGTTTTCTTCTCCGGCCAGGTGATCTGCCAAGATGGAAATTTCCTGCTGGATGGCCCAGAACCAGAGCTGCATTGCCTCCCTGCACAATGTGAGTGACCCTGCCCCCCCCCCTTTTTTGTTGAGGTAGTGCATGGACACTGTATTGTCCGCCATAATCAGGACATTCTTCCCCCGCACAGACAGCAGAAAAGCCTTCAGGGCAAGCCTGACAGCCCGCAGCTCTAACAGATTGATGTGAAGTCTGGACATCAACAGAGACCAACGACTGCTGCCAGTCAACTCGTTGCCATGAGCTCCCCACCACATGAGGGATGTATCCGTCACAATCACCACCTCCGGCCACAGTTGCCAAAATGGAGCTCCCTTCATCAGATTGCCATCAACGGGCCACCACAGAAGAGCCTGTGTGACCGAGGGTGGAATCTGAACGGTATAGGACATCCAGCTGGAGAACTGCGACCACTGCATCTTGAGCGCCCACTGCAAAGATCTCATCCTCAGCCTGGCCTCAGGCACCAGGAAAATGCAGGATACCATGAGGACGAGCAACCTCAAGAACTCGAACGCCGGGAGACTCTGGGCACGTTGAAATTTGTCCACCATCTGCAGAATGTAATGAGCCCTCACCTGGGGAGGCGAACACAACCCCAGGGAAGTGTTGAGCACTGCTCCGATGTATTGGAGCCGCTGTATAGGTGTCAAATGGGATTTCTTTAAATTGAGGGAGAAGCCCAGCTTGTGAAAGGCGTGGCAGGTGACATACAGATGATCGGGAGAACGTGCCCTGATCAACCAATCGTCCAGGTAGGGGTAGACATGAATTTCCCCCTTTCCTGAGATACGCTGCCACCACCACCACCATCAGCAGCTTGGTGAAGACCCTCGGGCGGAGGTCAATCCGAACGGCAGGACCCGAAACTGAAAATGTGAGTCGCCAACTGCAAAGCTCAGGTACTTCCTGTGCTTTGGATGAATCGGCACATGAAAGTAAGCATCCTTGAGGTCGAGAGACACCAACCAATCCTGAAGTTGAAGGGCCTGGAGGACTTGAGAAAGAGTTACCATCTTGAACTTGTCCTTCCTGAGGAGCTTGTTCAGCCAGCACAAGTCCATGATGGGTCTCAAACGCCCGTCTTTTTTCGGGATAAAAAATAAGGGGAATACCATCCCTTGTTCCTCTCCGCTACAGGCACCAGTTCTATGGCGCCTTTCTCCAGCAGGGATAGGATTTCCTGCGCAAGGAGCGGACCGGACTCTTCAAAAGAGAGCTTTCCCAGTGGATTGTCGTGAGGTCTCTGCCGAAAGGGGAGACAATAGCCGTGGGTTATTATCTCCAGAACTCACACATCTGAAGTAATAGCACGCCATTCTCTAAGATGCTGCCCCCAATCAGCGAACCATGGGACATGGCCTCATGACTGAGCGGCTGCGGCAGTGCCTGAGGGCAAAGAGGCAACTGCCTGAGCGGCTTTGGCACCTAGAGTACCTTGCTTTCCACCTCTAGTACTCCTACGGTGGCCCCTTTGACTGGCAGCTCCTCCTGATCTACCAAAGGAAGAGTAGTACCGAAAGGAACCTCCCTCCATTGCTGTCCCCTAAAACGAAAAGGTGGAGGTGGACGTACTGCAGCGCCCAAAGACTTTGCTACAGCTTTGGAGGAATGCAACCTCTCAAGGCTCTTGTCAGCCTTGCTGCCAAACAGATGGACACCATCAAAGGGCATGTTGAGAAGCCGGGATTGCATATCAGGAGCAAACCCCGACTTATGCAACCACACAAACCTGCGTATCACGGTGCTTGCAGCCATGGACCGACTGACACAGTCTGCTGTGTCCAAACCCGCTGAACGGCTTCACACATGTCATCCTAGCCGTCCTGGACGAGGGCTAGAAAACCATCCTGTTCCTCCCTTTCGGGAATATGCTCAGCAGGAAAAGATACACAATTCCACAGAGTGTGAGTGAATCTTGCCAAGGCACAAACGGAGTTGGCTGCCTTCAAAGCCATACCCCCAGATGAAAATATCTTCTTCGCCCAACCATCAAAGCGCTTATCGTCCCCATCAGGAGGGATGGTAGGGTACGCAGCCTGCTTTGTGGGGGCTGTAGCCGCCTGCACCACCAAAATCTCCAGAGTAGGGTGCGTCGACAAGTAACAGGGGTCACCGCTAGCTGGATGGTATTTTTTCAGAAGCGACTTATTCACTGCCGGGAGACTCTCCAGAGCAGTTCAAGCCGCCGCCACCCTTCTTTGCAAAGCCATATGAAATGGCAACACCGGGTCAGTGGGTGGACCTTGGTCCAGGATATCTGTCAGATCATCCTGAAGAAAATCAATAGGTGGAGCAGACCACCCTAACTACTCAGTCACCCTCGACAAGAGGCACCTATACGAGGATTCGGCATGCGTACCAAGCTCAGGCCTGCCAAACTTCACCTCTAGAGAGGTATCAAGACCACTTGCATCATGCAAGGACTAACGGAGTTCTTCCATCGGACTGTGTCCAGACAACAGGTCATCAGACCCTTCTTCCACCTCTGAAATATTATCCAAAGATCGGAATAAATCCAATCTGGGTGGACGAACAGAGAAGGGCTCAAAAACAGGCCTCACGGTCTTACTGAGGGCCTTCCTCTGAGTTTCCAAGGCCCTCTGGGGCACCTCTGGCAAATCCTCCACAAACGGCGTCGAGGGCGCTGATGGAATCGGCGCTGATGTCAACAAAGGCACCGATGACTGACAACTGATTCGAGGCCGGAGCCCCGAGAGAGTCTTCTAAGTCAGAGCCTCGAGAGAGTCCCTCGATGGACATGGCGCCGATAGCATCAACGCCTTCTTGAAAGGCTTCACAGGTGCCGATGGCGTCGAGGACTGGGATCTGGATCTGGCACGGCTATGGCAATCAACCTTGTCCGATCAGACCTAGACGGCGCCGACCGCCTGAGCCTGAAAGCATGCGAGTGGTGACCTTAGCCCGTTCCTTGCCGGCTTCTCTCGAAGGGGCGAATGGAACGGTGCCTTGCGATTCGAAAATTGCCATCCTCTGCTTGCAGAATGCCTCCCATTCGTCTGGCGACAAATACTTGGTAGGACAAGCCAACCGCCTTCTGGCGGGAGTCCTCTGAAGAGGAAGGCGACCGGTGACGGCGCTTCCGCGAATGCCTAGAAGAGGCAGAGGAATGGCAGGAACCACTTTGAGACAGAGACCCCCTGGATTTACGCCGACGCGGAGAGTCGCCCCTCGAGGTGTCGGTCGAAAGCCCAGCGGATTTCGATTTATGGGGCTTAGACACCCTACCTACCGTTAATTTCTTCTTCCGTTCCTGCAAGGCCTTCGATGTCAGGGACTGGCAGTCATTGCAATCATTGGTGGTGTGGCTTTTCACCAGAGGAAGACGTTGTGCGGGTCCGTGATGGACATCTTGGAACCGCAGTCCTGACATTTTTTAAAGCCCGACTTCAGGGTAGAAGACGAAGACATCGTACTTGAAGTAGAAGAACAGAGCGCGCTGAGATTCCGACATGTTTGCGGAAAAAACAGAACTAAGGCTACGGGCACTGTGCGTCCTATATATAACATCCGGTGACGTCAACCCTCGACAGAGGTCCTCGAGGGACAACATATCGACGTCATCAATGCAGGACGCCTTCACCGAAAAAATTTCCAAAGCAGCACAGCTGTGGTCATTACCTGTCAAAGATGTGGAATACATCGGAGGACACAATCCCCTCGAATGACATTTTTTCCTTTTACCAAGGATTCCCAGACTGACGACGGGGAATTTTCATGAGCATATGAATCTATGCCAGCCCCAGTGCTGGAGAAAACAACCTTATACAAAGCAAATTCATCACATATAGTAAAAATACACATGTACGTTTTTAAACACTGAAATTAATAAAACACAGCACAATACAAATGCATTTTACAAACGAAGATCAAAATTACACATACACAGCAGCAATACATTTAAAAAAAATAAATAAATGATCACACTACTTAGAATACTTCATCAAGGACATAATGCTTGCTATGTTAAAATAAAAAGTGCAATTCAATTTCCCCAATAAAATGCAAAGCTGAGACAAGACGCAATCCCAAAGTAGTCCATGGTCCTGCAACCAGCCCATCTTCACCATCTCAACTCAATGAGCCCTGCCACCTTACCCAGTTTGACTACACTGGCAGTCAATCCGGTCACTTCACCACTAGGTAATCTACTGTAAAAACCTGTCACACATACATTGGAAATTATAAAAAATATATTGTCCACAAGTTCTGTCTGAGTGATTGCAGAGCCTCACAGTCGATCACTACATCCTACCTTGTTACAACACCTGCAATCCCCAGTAGCCATTATTTTGAACACGTTTTAGCAGTGCCTTACTTCTATGCAATATATTTAGCCGAAATCTTAGAAACTGGGACCTCCACTAGGAGTAAGGGAACCTTTTCAGATAAAATGCCACTGTCTCCCTTCTATCAATGACATAGGGATTTGTATATAAATTAACGCATCTATAGTACAGATCCAATCATAAGCCAACAGTTTTTTTTGCCTTTTGCCGGATTTCAAATGAGGTCAGCTACCCGGAGGTTGAATCCAGTTACTATTGTTTTTGCTTCATTCTCAAAGTTCACTAATGGCAGGGACCTACCGAGTGACACTGTCACTCGGTAGGTCCCTGCCACTGGAACAAGCACTTTTCTGTATAAAGTCAAAACCTTCCACTGTAGATGACATTATAAAGAGGCGAGTCCCAAATCAAATCGTAAAGTGTCAGCAGGGAGGCAATTTGGAAGGTTCAGTGGCCTCCGTCAGAGTCCGGCTTCTAATGGTCCCCAATTTTTAATTTACTGACAAACTATATACAATGTAACAGAATCATGTTTGGGGTTGACTATAGTGCCGTTTCCCACATCATGAGTCTTAAAGATACAGTGAACGAAAATGCACGATAAAGGTGACAAGTTTGCAGTCATTGTTTCACACAGCATGCTGCTCGTTATGCTCCCTCTTTTTTCCAATCTCCCACCGTTCACACTCCTTAAGAGAAACTTCCCACTAACAATAGTCAACCCCAATTGTCCACTCACTACTGGAGTTCCAGCCTTCCACACTAATCTGTTCACATTTTAATGCTCTGCTAAAAGGCCCATTAAAAACTTTGGCAGACCTTGCATCATCTTCTTACTTTAGATTTGCAACGCAAGCAATATGGGATACATTACCCACCATAATCGTATTTCTGATGCTTGCATCTGCTTAGATTCACATGCTGTGCATAGGCCAACATCTAGTCGAAACTCGAAAAGGGGCGTCGAACTAGGGCGTGCCAGTATTACTATCCCTAGTGTGACATCCACTGTACCCATAATCCCCTCCTGCGTGTAGGACCCTCAGATTGTATTTTTTCTGACACGAGGTAGCATGAGGAGTAGCGCGAGTACAGAGTATCCAATCAGATAAGATAGATAAGACTACAAGCATCCATGCGCCTTCTCTCAGAGGGGAGGAAGGGCGGGTGCATGTGAATCTAAGCAGATACAAGCATCAGAAATAGGATTACGGTGAGTAATGTATCCCTTCTGAGGCTTGTGGAATCTGATTAGATCACATGCTGTGCAAAGATAAGCGAGCAGTGTTAGAAGAAGGAGGTGGGTTGTGAGAAGGGTCATGAGCGAACAAATGTCTTAGCACCGCTTGTCCCACTTGAGTATCTCTGTCTTGGCATGAGTGTCAATGCAGTAGTGCTGACTAAAGGTGTGAATAGAGCTCCATGTAGCTGCTTTGCAAATGGTGTCAAGGGGTACATTTGCAATGAAAGCCAGAGTGGCTCCAGTACCTCTTGTAGAGTGGGACCTTGGTATAAAAGGCAGTGTTTTAGCTGAGAGGGAATAGCACAGTTGGATACATCGGACTATAGCCATCTAGAGATGACATTCTTTAAGACGCAATCTCCTTCTCTGCCTAGAGCTATGGAGATGAACAGTTGATCTGTCTTTCTTAGCGGCCTGGTCTCGTCTACATAGTAGAGGACCGCTCTCCTCACATCTTGTGTGTGGATTTTCACCTCAGCAGAGCTCTTGGAAGAAGGCCGGTAGCTCAATGGACTGGTTAACATGGAATTTGGATATGAACATAGGTGAGAACCTAGGGTGAGTGCGTAAAACCAGTTAATCCTTATGAACAGTAATGAAAGGATACTGCACTGAAAGAGCCTGAATTTCACTGACCCTTATGGATGTGATGGCAACTAAAAAGGCAGTTTTATAAGTCAAGTGTTTAAGACTAGATTTGTGCATGGGCTCAAAGGGGTTCCCATGAGCTTAGCAAGTACCACATTAAGGTCCCAACCTGGTGGTGGGTTAGAAATTGGAGGGTGGAGTCTCTTTACCCCTTCCATAAATGCTTTGACAACTGGCACTTTCCACCATGACACGTTGTTATAGGAAGCTGATAAAGTTGCCAGGTGCACTTTAAATGTGCACTTTAAGTGAGTTAAACACTAACCCTGCATCCAATAGGTGGAGCATATAGGTGACGACATTAGAAGGAGTACAATCAACTGGGTTGATTTGCTTATTCTGGCACCAAATAACGAATCATTTCCATTTGTCATAGTAACAGTGTTGTGTGTTGGGTTTTCTTGATTCTTTCAAGATATCCATACATCTCTGGGGTAAATTGAGATGCCCGACTTCAGAAGCCATGCTGCCAAGTTCATTGAGTTGGGCGGAGGATGCACGGTTAGGCACTTGTGCTGGGAGAGTAGGTTTCACCGGCACAAGAGCTTGATGGGGTCGTGCACCACTAATTTGCATAGGTGTGGGTACCACAGTTCTCTCACAAACATAGGAGCAACTAGGATGAACGTCATCGATTCCCGGTGGATTTTGTTGACCACCTTCCTCATCAGAGGGGTTGGTGGAAAAGCATAGGCAAACATTCCTGACCAATTCATCCATAGGGCGTTCCCCTTGTTCCCCTTGGAGCTTGGCTGGGGGAACCTGGATGCGAAATCTGGGCATTGCCTGTTTTCACTTGTGGCGAATAGGCCTATAGTGTGGAAACCCCACCGAGAGAAGAGGTCTCCGATGACTTCTTCGTGTAGTGTCCACTCGTGTTCTTCTGGAAGGGGATCCCTGCTCAGAGCATCTGCTAGCGAGTTGAGATTGTCTGGAACACGTTGGGATGACAGGTAAATCTTCCGTTTGAGTGCCCATTTGCAAATTTTCTGGGCAAGCTTGGATCGATTTGGAGAATGAGTGCCCCCCCTTGTTTGTTTAAGTAAAACATTGCCGTCGTGCTGTCTGTTAGGATCTGCACCGACAGGTTGGATAGGAGAGGTTTGAATGCGCGAAGCGCTCTGAAGACTGTCAGAAGTTCTAGCAGATTGATGTGGTTCTGTGCCACTGTGTGAGACCAGAGACCCTGAGCTGTGTGGTGAAGGTAGTCGGCTCCCCACCCTGCTAGGGAGGCATCTGTTGTGACAACGGCCAGTATCTTTGGATCGTAGAAGGGTTCACCTTCATTAAATTCTCTCTTGTCACCAGCGAAGACTTTGTACTAGTGTTGGCGAAACTACCACTGGATCTCGTCCCACTGACCACTTGCTTCAGACCACTGTTTCACCAACCATTCCTGCATGGGTCACATGCGCAGGCGCTCTTGGGGAACCTGGTAAATGCAAGATGCCGTCATGCCTAGCAAACGCATCGCTTTGCGCACCCTTATTTGGTGACTGGCCTGATAGAGGAATTTGCAGCAACAGATTCCGAATTCTTTCCTCTGGTTGAAACGCCAACACCTCTTGGGTGTTTAGGACAGCTCCTATGAACTGTTTTGAGGTGCTTGGCACTAGGCTTGATTTGTTTTCTTGGTGATTGAGAAGCCCAATTGGAAGAGGAGGTCGATAGTTCTTTGAATGTTTAGTCTGCAAATTACGGGGGTTTACCCTGTGATGAGCCAGTCGTCCAGGTAAGGGTACACTGGGATTGCCTCCTTGCGTAGGTGCGCCGCCACCACTGCCAGTACCTTGCTGAATACCCTTGGAGCCGAGGCTATACCGAAGGGCAGCACCTTGAACTGGTAGTGCTGGTTGTGTATTTTGAAAACGCAACAATCTTCTGTGCGCTGGGAACATTTAAATATGAAAAGACATCTTTCATATCCAATGCCATGTAATCCCCTTTTTTAGTAGGGGGATTACCTCTGGAGTGTAGTCATGTGGAATTTTAGTGGCTTGACATTCTTGTTTGCAGGGCGCAAATCTAATACTGGGCGCATTGTTAGATTTTGTTTTGGCACAAGGAAGTAGGTTGAATAAATACCCGTTTACCTGGTTGCCCGGGACGAGTTCTATGGCGTCCTTTGCAAGTAGAGTGGTGATCTCCTCAAGAAGGATTTTCTGGTGCTCCAACGAGTGTACCTTCCGTCTTGGAGGATGGTCATGGGGGCGCGCTAATAGTTCTAAACAGTATCCTGTAGACACTGTGGACAGCACCCATCTGTCCGAAGTGATCCCTTCCCATGCGTGGGTGAAGGTCGAAATGCGCCTCCCTACTGGGGATGCATGGGAGGGGACCCGAAGCGGAATATCACTATTTACTAGGTGGCATAGCACCTCTGGGGGGGCTGCCTCTACCCCTAGTGCTGCCCCTGCGCTGGCCTCTGGTGAAGCCCTGTGATGTTTGGAAATGATTGTTGCCCCATGAGGTTCCTTGATTGTGGTAGTAGTTGGAACCCCTCGGGGAGGTTTGGCTGCGAAAAATTTAGCTGTCTTTAGTGCCTCTTCCACTGCCCTGCCAAATAGAACGTTCAGCTCTACCGGCATGTCTTTGAGCGTTGCTTAGGTCTCGGGTTTGAACCCTGACTGCCTTAGCCAAGCGTGGCACTTTATTGCTATGCCTTCGGCTATCAATCTTCCAGCATTATCTGCTGCATCAAAATTTGTCTTAAGGATGCATCTAGATACGGACCTTCTGTCTGCTGCAATTTGGGCCAACTGGCCTTTTAGTGGTTCAGGTGCAGGGGCTACTAGAGCAGCTACATGTTCCCACTGATTGGTGATCCAGCTTTCTTTCTGTGTTTTACCAGCATTGCAAATGCCTCTGCTGATATTTCAGGAACGTTTTTGAGTTTGTGCTGAGGTTCTGTGTTAGGTTAGTTTGGTTGTATGCTGTGGTCGGTTGGTATGTTTTGTATGGTTTGTCGGATGTCGTTGATTATTTTCTTGAAGTGGTCTGCTAGGTCGTTGCATAGTTCCTCTGAGGGGGGTTAGGGTGTTACAGCCTGGTGGGTTCTCTTTAATGATGTTAAACATTTCTTTTAGTGTGTTGGTGGCATTGGTGACTCATCATAATGCCTTCTCTTCGCCTTTTGAATTTTCTTCATCTATGCGCAGATTTGTCTCTGGAACAGTTTTTTCGTCTGGGTTGTATCCTTTCCTCCATTCCAGTTCTATCTTTTTGTTTTCCTTTTTCATGGTGCTTAATAGTGGGGTGAACCATTTTGCCATTGCTATTTTTTTTGATGGCGTAAATGTTTTTTTGGGGCGATCTTGTCAATTTTATCTGCAATCCATTTGTGTAGTAGCTCCGCTTTCCCGTCTAGTTCAGCTAGCTCTAGTTCTGTAGTTGAGGGTTTGGTTAACTCCAGTTGTTCGAATAGGTTGCTTTCTTGGACGCGTTTCCAGTTTCTTTTTGTGGTGGTTGTGAGTTTAGGAGGTTGGATGCAGACTGGTTCTGCAGAACTGAACACACACAGAGCTCCCCTCCACCCAAAGAAGTGACATCTTTCATAGCGATAAAATGCAAATCAACTAAACTAGGCATGTATGTGCAGCAAGACTATCCTTTCTTTTTGCACATGCCCCCTTCGATTGCCAAAAGTAGATCTGGAACATATCAGTTCTGTAAGGTCATGAGACGATAGCCGCAAATCTGTTTTTATTGAATTGAGACACTGCTCTGTCTTGTTCACTATCTGGAGCATCTCCCACCTAATTATCTGCAAGCACTTTGCATTTACTGCAGTTTGGATGCCGGGCACAATGAGGGAGGTAAAACATGCTTCAGTCTCTTTAAAAAAGATGGAATTGCTCTGGGATCGCGTTGAGCGAGTCTCGGACCAAAAAGTCAACCTCTTGTCGTCTGGTTCTTAGTGAGTGGTGAGCAGGGCTCAGTTGCAACTGGGGGTGGCACGTTTATGACAGTCAAATGCAAGTTGGGCACTATGAGAACGGCTGAAAGCAAGGCGGTGAGCGAGCAGGCGTCTCTCCAGAATGGGGATAGGATGAAAAAATCGTATTTTCTGCACACCCAGTTAAAATACATTAATGCAGATGTGCCATTAGCTATGTCTTATTGCACCTTTCATTTGTGCCTAAAAATACAGTGCCCTTTTCTCTGAAGCAGAAGTTTGCCAGAATTTGCCCCGTAGCAGGCTTTTTGTTCAGTTCGATCAAGGTGAGTTTTGACACATAGGTACTCTAGTTTGGGAAACTTTCTGGTTGACACATGACACTAGATCCTCAGAGAACCCCAGTGGACCACCCCCCGGACCCTCTCACACACCCCTACACATGCACAGCTCACTAGTGTTTTCATCCAGCGGTCATTGGAGAACAGCGCACCTTCCAATTTCACTGTGCTCTTATTTGACAACGTGCTTGCTCTTTTTTGGCACACTCGTTTTCATCTCTGTCCTTTATTACTGCCTGGACCGTCAGTTCTTGAAACAGGCTTTGTATTCTGCAAGGGGCAGGTGCCCTAAATATTGGACTGCAAGAGTTGGCATTTCTTGCATTTTCGGGTGTGCATGTTGTATAGGATATAAGGGAGCAAATGTACCAACTCTCATTTGACTTCTCTTCCCACCTCCCACGTGGTTGTACCACATCTGTTCCAGGGTGGTGCACATCCGCAACTGTATCCAAAATGACTCCTTTATATTAATTATATTCCATTTCATTTTCTGCTTCCCTTTAATGTCTTGCCATCCCTATACTTAATATTTCTGCGTTATTACTATACTCTCCTTTATATGCACAAACCATATACAAATTACCTACAATAAAGGAAAAAAGGCTGAAACAGAGGAACCCTATACACAATATATGCATTGCACTACTTCTTAATCCTGGACTATGTGCAAAAGAAAAAGTAGTGTCTTGGGGCCATGGGGAAGCATATCTGTTGCAAGAATGACACTAGAAAGGTAACTACATTCATTTTTTAATAACACTGTTCTTGAGTGCCTGCAGGCAGTGGTGCTGTGCCAGTTGCTTTCAGAACATCAGATAAATGGACCCAATAAGGCAGTTATTTAACTCGTACATCAGATGGGACTACCTTGAACGGACCTGGGTACCGACAGTCGTTCCACTTCCTTGCGAAGGACCGCACGTAGATGAAATGTCCGGGATAGAGCTGAGGTGGCTGTAGAGATGTTGGGCCGACCGTAGGTATGGCAACTGTTTCTCCTCTCCTGGAAGTGAGCTGCTTGGAGATTAGCTTTATACATTTTGTTGAATCCCTCAAATACTCCTGCAACTCCTCCCCCAAAATCTCAGCTGCCCTGTGTGCATGTGATGCAGTGTGAGCAGGTGAGTGGCAGTTCTTCAGATAAGATATTAAAGTGCAAATATTTTACTCCCTATTTTTTAAAGTTGGGATTACAATTTTTTTTTAGGGAGTAAAAATGTAAGTCCAATTCCCAATGGGAGTACTTTATAAGCAAGTAAAAAATGTTTAAACTGGAAAACAGAATAAAAGAAATAGAATTATTCTTTTGCACCTAGTTATTTACACACATTGAAAGATACACGTTTACTTCTTCCAATCTGGCAGTTAAATAGTAGTTACTTCCAGTGGTACTATGTGCACTACTGGTCCAAACATATCCATGGAGCTGTGTGGGTGAAAGCAGGAGCACAAGGACCTGTGTGTCCATTATTTTTTTTTTTGTTGGGAGTATTTTTACTCCCAAAGTTTTTTTTGGGAGCATTTGCCTATTTTTAGGGAGTAAATGTGGCCGATATAACCCTTATCTGTAGGGCTGGTAAGTGGTGTGTGTAACCTTCTCCCCATCACTATTTCAGACAGGGGCAGGTGGTGGCCCTTACCTGGCTGGTTTCTAAGGGTGAACAGAGATCAAGGAAGACCATGCAGCCAGTTCCACCCTAGCGTATGACACAACATTTTGTTTCAATTACCAATTGAGATGTTCCACAAACCTGTTGGCGAGTGTGGTAAATCAGGTGCAACCTATTGGTAAATCAAGCACAACCTATGTTTAATCCCTAATAGGGACCAATACAAATACAAATGTATTCTCTTTAAATTATTAGTTGAAAAAGTGAATCCCGTTATCCGACTTTAGGACATCACATATCCCCCAGTGAGGAAAGACCTTGGATACTAAAAATGTGGCAGCTGATTTTGCATCTGGTTGTGTGCAAGGGCCCAAGATAACGATAGTTACTGCACACATTTATCATATCCACATAGTCTATGTGGAGCTCCCGAAAGGGTCCTAATGGATGGGGTAATGTGCCACACAAAGTCCTGTAGAGGCGGCAGGTAGTGCAATTTGCCATGAATTTATCAACATATTCTTTGGGGGCAAACCAATCCTCCTGGATGTCGGCTGCAATATATCATTTAGAGATATGCGTTGGGTAATTCAGTTGCTCAAGAGTAATCATAAGCAATTCCTGCGGCATTACTACTTTTCCTGTTATGTTTTGTCTCTAGATAAGATCAGTCCGTTACAGTGAGAACCCATATTTAATCCACAAATCCTTCTCTTGGGGTGTCTGACTTTGCAATTCAATTATCTGAGTGAGTGGGACTGCTGAGTAAGTTAATGCTTGCAGCAATTGTTGTAGAACTACCTCAGGATATGCCAGAAAGTCTAAATGTGCAGCTTCTTTCACAGCCCTGCCTGTGGCATCATTACCGAGAGAAACAAAGTCTGTGTCCCAGGTGTGAGTGGTGCATTTCACCACCGCTACTACTGATGGGTGGGATAAAGGCATACATTAATCTTTCTAGCAATGCTGCATAGGTGCCATCTTCCCCGTTGAACCCTCTCCTTCGCCATCAGTTCTGCTGTTTGTGCAGAATAATGTCTTGATAACTCGTTTTCAACTGGTACTTCGTACTCAGCGTCTACACGGCACAGCATCTTTTTGCCTTTGTCCATCAATGAAGAGCACATTCCCCTTTTCAAGTGCAGCCTCCCTCACATGAATGAGGTCATCCCCAGGGGCCTTCGTATGTAACAGTCATGCACCTCCTCCCCTGGCTGAACGGATGACTGTAGCAGGGTTCACTGTGCAAAGCCTTACAATTTGAATGGAAGGATTGGATATTATGATCTCATAACCCAATGCTCTTTGTTTAGTGAGGGTCGATTTGGACCTCTCCACTATGGCAGAAACTGCGTGCTCCACATATGTTACTGAGCACCCCATGGTTATTGCGGATGGTTTTTCAAATCACAAAGGATGCAGCTGCTAACGCCTGTTCGCAAGGGTATTGACCCTGCATTACTGACTCAGATCCCACTGTAATAGGCCAAGGGCTTGTGTCCCGCAGATGTTGCCTGGGTCAACACTGCGGTCATTACTTCCCCCATTGGAATGTGAGAACAAATCGAATTCCTTTGTGTATTCAGGATTGCTAACACTGCAGTGTTACTTATAACATTTTGAAGTTCTTGAAAACCTGTTATTTCTCCTGTCCATGTGAGTAAATCTTTCACTTTCTGCGCTACCTTAAGTTCTTGCAACAAAGGCTTTGTGCAGCTAGAGTAGTCAAAAGTCCATGCTCTACAACAGTTACACAATCCTAGAAACTGTTGCATCTCTTTCATGGTGGTAGGCTGTGGTGTGTTTTTGTGAGGGACCGGAGGGGGGGGGGGTCTGTACTTCCGCTCTCCATTTGGTAGAGATGAGGCACAGAGGACCCCTGCCAAGATTCTCAATATTGGTACGTGGTCGAGCAATCAAGGCCTAGCTTATCCGGAAGGTGATGTGAGCTGATTCTTAAGTACAGTGTAGTCCCCAAGCACCCACAAAGGAATGTCCACACACGATCAGATAAAACACAGTCTCTATATAATGAATATTCATGGTTATATACAATATCACAATAACGCACTTTGTACTCCGTTATCTATAATGGCAAATGTACAGTTCTACGTGGTACCACAATTACTATTAGATCTCTTTAAAGTGCATCAACTGTACGGTTAAATGGCACACAAATCAAGTCGTAAAGGAAACCAACAGTAGAGAAAAGAGGAAATCAGTTGATAAGAACAATTGGTAGAAATACTGGTCACTACCGTTTTAAACAGCTCTGTGTGGAGATTTCCCCCCCCAACCTGGGCAACCTGTAGAATAAAGATACAAGCCCAGTCCAGATAATTGTTCACAAGAGACTTCGCAATAGTTCTGCAACCCCAAAGTACCTGGCGTTCTAGTGTTCCTCGTCGGGTAATCGACGGCCCTTCTTGAGTGCCCTCCCTTTAAGGGAGGAGTCACGTGTGGTCAAACGTCCGACGGAGAACATGGTGAGCTACGACGGTGAAGTGGCAGCTTCGTTCCTAGCGGTGCTCATTGAGAGGGGGAGGGGTGAGACGTAAAAGTCCTGCAAGGGAGAGGCATGCGGGGCACCTTGGTGTCGATCGTTCTGGACCGCAAAGAGTTGGAAGAACTGTGGCCCAGCAAGGGCGTCGAGTCGTCGGCGTCTGTGGTTTTTGGGTGGTGGGAAACCCACCAGCAGATGCTCCTCGGCGCGGTGACGGTCAGGCCTTCTCCAACAGGATACAGCGGTGACGATGCGGATGAGAGCATCCTTGGATTTGAAAGTTCTTAGGCAAACGGGAGCACGGCAGCTCCTGTCGGCGATGGTGGCGGGCAACAGTCCGGGCGCTTCTCCTTGGGATTCCGCAGCAGTCCCCGTCTCGGGTCGGCAGCCTGTCGAAGGTCTGTCTACCAGGGAGCTTTGGGAAAGATCAGCTGGTGCACGATGGTCCCTCATAGCTCGGGAAGAGGGCAGCTTACCAGGTCCTCTCTGGGTCAGTCCTTGGAGACAACAGCTTTCAGATTGTGAAGGAGAGCAACAGCAATTCTTCTTGTCCAGCAGGACTTCAAGGTCAAGCTTCACTCCAGTTACTCGTTGTAGTGGACTTCAGCTTCTGAACACGATTCCTAGCAGTGAGAAGTCCCCAGATATACTGTTGATCTCCCATTCATTCCGCTGGGTCATACGCAAGCATCCAATCGCGGCAAAGGGCAGGCAGGCAGGCAGCCAATCAGTCATACAGTGCATTCAGGCTATTCACTTCTCTCCAGACACTCACAACAAGTTGTGTATTGGGACAAGTACCCAGCCATTCAACACTCCACACTCCATTCATACCGGTTTCGGTCAGGGCTGTCTCAGTCATTGTGTCAAACACCAGATACTAGACACCCACAACACAGAATGCGTATTCGTCACACACTCCATTCATCCATGTCCCATCCACAGGCATACCCACAACATATGGTCGTTGGAAAGGCTCCAGCCAGTCTGGTCAGCACTTCCCCACACTACCATATATGGAACTTTGACGCAACAGCCAGTCAGGGGGAAGGGACAGAGTCAGGGCTTCCCGGGACTTCGGGAAGATCAAGGTAACAGGCGATGGAAGGCAGGAGGCCAAGAGGGCCATCTTGCCTCCATCGGAAATCTACTGATTCCAATGACAGGCCCTGGGCATCCCAAAATGGAGGACGCACAGGGCACCAGTCAATTCAGCACAGAGCTGCCACCAGCCCGTACCCTGCTCTGTGGGCCACCCACAGGTGCCCAAAAACATACACTAGGGGCACAGGGTTGCACCCCTACCCATAGGTGCCATAAGGGAGGCCATATCAGACTAGGCATCCTTCTAACCAGTCACCAAAGCGGAGTACGCAAGAATATTGAAGTAAGCAAAATTGAGTTTCGGGTGAGTGGCTCAGCAGAAAGACATGCTGGACACTATAGCCAAGAGGTGAGCCATTGTTTAACTGAAATAATTTTGGCCTATTTTCAGAGCTTGACAATGACAAGGAAGTGGAATCCTGGGTCCATGGGAACCCACTGACATAGGGTTTATCATATAGTAGAATTTTTTAAACAAATAAGTGACTTTTGGCGAACGGTGTAGTTTTTTTTATGGCTATGAGTAGAATGTCAGATCCATAAGTTTTGAATATTTGAAACAGGGTGTATGGATTTTGTTTTCTGTTTTTGGTCTGCTGGGAATATGTGTGATCCAGCAGACAGACACAGTAACATATGGAAATAAAGACAATTTAAGAATGGTGTCCTGGTAAGAATTATAATCATGTAATACCTAGCCACTGAATATATACTAAGTGATGTAGATGAATACTTTAACCGTAGAAAATTGTTTTATACTAGATTAGAAAGGAGAGGAAGAATAGCAAGAATTCTGATAAAGAATTTGGAATCTGCACTTAATAACTAGTAAAGGTCTGAAAGAAACTTCATGGCAAGAGAGGTATGTAATAATGAACATACTGATATACCCTTTGAGGGATAAGTGTTTTGTTAAATGTAATAAGAGATTAATGCTAGCTTTGAGCATTAATAGGGTGTGTTTGATTAACAGTGTACTACTCCCAACGTGAGAAGATTTTAGGATTCGACACAAGACACATTCCCCTGAAGAATGTCCTACATTTTTGTATATAAAGGACAGAAACTTGTGCAAGTTGGGTATATTGTATGTACCAATAAGATTATGAAATAAGCTGAAATTAGAGAGGCATTGGAATCAAAGTGTAAATGAGTTACACATGCTGATCATATATGAATTATTGTATTGAGACTCACTCATGGTGTTCCTACTTGTGTTTTAGTTTTTTGTAAAATGTTTTAAGTACTATGATCATTGATTATGTTTTATCAAATATGATTTGTGATTAATAAAAGTTGTTCTAATTGCTGATACATTCCACTTGAGGTGGGAATAGATAAAGGTGACACCTAAATAGAGAATTGAACTTTTTGGATATGTAAAACATACCTCCACAGAGGAAGAAGTTTGTTTGATCCCTACCTGTGCTTTAAAACCGTGTTGAGAAGAGAGTGCCATAAGCAGACCCTCCAGTTCATAGCGATTTTGCGACCCCGCAAAATGCCGCCAAAACGGCAGTTTTGCGCAAAATGCCGCAAAAATATCAGTTTTGTGCAAAAACAGCATCTTTAAAAAAAACGTTTTTTTAAAAAACTTTTTTTTAAGTAATCTGCAAATATTACTGTTTCAAAAAAAAGAAATTAAATCACTTGCACCCCAAATAAGTGCAGCCCAAGGGACACATGAATCGGCATATTTGATATGCGCGCCCATTCATATGGCCTTTTTCACCTCCTTGATCAAATAAAGTGGTGTTTCTGTCAATTTAAAAGCGCATCCCTCATTTCCAAGCAAGATGCACTTTTAAATGTGCAGGAATTGTAGGCAACCCTACGCGCACGGGATGTGGGGCTGCCACTGCATGACAGGGTCTTTCATGACCCTTTCATCAATTTATTTTAAGGTATGCACCGCTGCTGAGTCACTTTCATTTCTGTTACTCAAACAGGATAAAAATGCATTTTTTGGGTCGCATTTTACAGCGGCAGGCACCTGGAGTGCCTGTCGCTGTGAAAGGCACTGGTAGCTTGCAGAACACTGTCGGGAGAGTGATTCTATTCAAAGTACTGCCCATTTTGATGACAAAAATCTATCAAATGTTACAATTTGGCCAATTACGTCCAGTACTATTCGATCGATTTTTATAAATACTGAACATGTGTTTCGGGGGTGTCACCCACTTCCCATGTTTAGTATTTTTGGTCTAGGGTGGTTGCATAAGTGTTTTCCCCTTTTTCCACAAAATTGGAAGCGGGGACAGAAAAAAAGAAAGAAAAAGGGACCCTGCGGAGTCGGATCCGACCTGCGTTAGAGGGACGATCTGGCACCGCAGGGTTGCAGGGGAAGCAGCAGCGACCAAGCAGTTAAGTAGGGAAGGGGATGGGGTGGTGGTGAAAGGTACATTTTGGGTTGTTTGGCTGAAGTGCAAATCAATTCGCAGCAAAATTGACTACGGTCAATTCCGGCGCAAATAATTACACTTCGGTCAAACAACCCAGAACACCATTCAAGGCAGCTGGCCAGCGAACAATTTGCGGTACAGCTCAAGACTGTGGAAATGCGCCGGTCACCTTTGAGAATAAGGTGACCTGCTCATTTCCAAAAATGGGTTGTCCAAAAATAGTATATCCTCTGTTCTTTTTTTAAATGCCCCATTATTTGAGGAACTGGGTCAAAATCTACATTAAAAAAAATATATATTTAAAAATGGTTACACTATGAGAGAGAGGGAGAGTGATGGGTGAGATGTGAAGTGATAGGCAAGAAAGCAGAGGGAGAGCAGTGGGTCAGAGGAGGAAGCGCTGCACAAGAGAGCAGAGGAAGCAGTGATGCGGTGGGCCAGAAATCAGACGAGCAGAGGTACAGAAAGTAGAGGGAGCTTGTGGTCAGTGAGCCAGAAAGCAGAGAGGAAGCGGTTGGCCAGAAAGAGGCAGTGAGCTGCAGATTGGGAAAAAGGATGAGGGAAGAGTGCGATAGAATGGGAGAAAACATGCAAGAAGCAGCACAAAAGAATGAAGGACTGTATATTGCGGGAGGAATTGTAGAGTGTAAGGTGTGAGTTGGGAGTATGATTTGGAGAGTGGCAGGGGCTGGGCAGTGCAAATTGTGACTTGACAGTGTGACATAGCACGTGAGTATTTGTATGACAGAGTGAGAGGTTAAGGAATGTAAGTTGTGATGGAGTGATGGAGAGTTGGTGAGGTGTGTTGGTGAGAGGTGTGTGGGTGTTTGGGGGATTGGAGAACATAGAAGGGAATATTTTCAGCATTACAATTGATAATTATCAATTTAGCTAATACTATTAAATAGGCATTAACATTAAACCAGAAATGTAGCCAAATCAAACACTGTTCTGCCAAGCCAGAGACATCCGGGACTCTTCCTATTAAATTAATACAAAAGAGACATAATAATGATACCCTGACTCTCTTGTAGCCTTGCACCAATTTCCTGCAATGTGGCAATCTTACACCCTCCAGTTAATACAAAATGTCCTGCAAAAATGCCACAATAAATAAAGGTTTGTGCCGCAGAATTTGCTATTTCATGCCACAAAATTTGCCATTTCATGCTGCAAAATCCTGGAAGGTCTGCATAAGGGTATCCCATGGGTCTGTTTACCAAAACCAAAAGAGCTGCACCGCCAGGAGTCCCACATGAACTCCTCTGCGGAAAACACAGATAAAAAGCAGTAAAGGACAAGGATACGGAGGCCCTGTCCCTCTGATGCATTTCCAGCATCACAGTTTTGTACTGCAGTTCCTCTCTGCGGTTACCCTTTTTCCTGCTGAGGATAGAATTTGCACTGCTCTTTCAGTGTTACTGCATACCAGGAGGTCATCAACATAGTCAATGATGATGCTCCGACACTTATGCCATCTGTTAAAAATACTAGGGTACTCGCAGTACCCCTGAAGGAGCCTTGTCTTTTGAAATTGCTACCCACGATACATAAACGCAGTGAGATCCTTCGAAAAAGTATGAGATGGAGAAAAATGCATGTTTTAAAATCAATGACAGTAAAATATGAGCCTCAGTGGTTATGTTACAAAGGATTGTGGCGCGATTCAGTACTACAGGGAATTCTACCTCCGCAATGTTGTTCTGGGGGGGGGGGGGGAATGCTGTATAGTTCTCCAACTTGAACCTTTCGCTTTCTTGACAGGATATTTAGCGTGTTGCAAGGGGTTTGATGGTACTTTTATGCCCTGCTGCCATAATGCCATGATGGTGTTATAAATCCCTTGATCTTGATGTGCCTCTTTGAATAATGGGTAGAGTCGCTCTCAGGTAATATTTAACTCCGCTTCAGCTTTATGTTAACGGCTCCTATGTGCTTTAATAAACCTATATTGTGGGGGGTTAATGGTTCACAAGGTGTTGGGTACCTTTGCCATGTCTTCCTGCATGAGAGGGTACTGGTCTAACAATACATGTAGTGTGAGGTACTTCTCTGTGCTGCACCATGACCTGACAAGGGATACATATTTAAAAAATAATGTCTCCATCATTGTCAACATCTTCGAAAAAATCATCAGGAATCCTCCCCCTTAATAGCTGTGGGGGATCTATACACAAAACTGGGACTGTCCACCACTCATCTCATTCCTAATCAGTTCCTACCAGTACTACTTTATCCTTTTTTGATAATTGCTGCCTCTAAATCTAGTAGGAGAATTGTTCCTGGGGCATGCTCTTGAGGGACTGCTGGCCTAAACAAAAACTCCACCGATACTCTCCACATTTGGTCTTTCATTACTGGCACTGCAAGGAAGACATGGTGTCACAATATGACACTGACACGAGATACAATTTCAAAACCTATATTCAATTTTCAGGGTTGGAAAAACTCCTGATTTGCCATATAGCTATGATGGGAGTAGTCTCTACCATCAAACAATAAAGGAAACAAAGACCTAGTCAGTCTTTGTCAAATCAAAATGGCCTATACCAACAAAACCTAATGCCCGTCCTATCTCTTATACAAAAGTGTGTAAAGGAGAATATGTATGCAAAGAAAAGTCAGTGTTGTAACAAAGAATCAAGATGGCCGAGTCAGCTCTCCTTCCCAAGTTAGACAGCACGGAAGAAGGCGCCCCTCCTCCCCCCATAGGCAGGATGACACTCTGGCTCAGGTGTTTTTTTATTTTTTATTTTACATTTCTAAAGCGCTCACACAGCCCGCGGGCATCGAGGCGCTTTTACAGGAATTGTTTTTTGTTTATTTAGTTGTGTAATTGTTTTTTTGTTTTTGTCTTAGTTGCGTATTTATAACGCGCTTAAAAACCCAGAGGTTTCTTAGCGCGGACCCGGGGATCGAACCTGTGTTGCTTTGTGTCATCTTGCTTCCAAGGCGCGCACATTGCCGCTGAGCTATCCTCCCCGGCGTTATCAAGAAACAGTTCAAAGCGTAGGTAGAGGCCTGCTTGGCCATACTCGTTAAAGTCACTGGTTTTCCAGTTCAAAGTTCTTTCACAGTTCAATCAACTGTTAAGTCTCCCTCAGCCAAGCTAGGACCTCACAATCACATCGCTTGCAGGGGTTCCCTTTCCCAAGCTTTATTCACATTCCAGGTCTCCCTCAGTCAGGCTTGGATTTTTCACCGATGTCGAAGACTTTTGAATGTGTGAGGCTCTTCCTATGGACTTCCGGAGGACCACTTTGACTTTCACTTCCTCTCCTTTTGTGTTATTTGCCCCAGTGTCTCTTGGTCTTGGTAGTTCTGTACCAGAAGCAAAACATTCAAAGAAAGCTTTCTCCTCAAGCATTCACCTTTTCACTTCCTCTTTTGCCGGTGTTAATCCTGACCATAATGCATTTCAGAGTTCATTCAGTTTGCGGCTTCAATTCAGGAGTCAAGGTTAATACCACAGGCTTGGCCTCGCCTCCCCAACTCGGTCGTTCACCCGGGAGGATCGCTGGTGTCCATGAAACAACAAAGCAGTCTTCTTGTCTGTGATTTGGCTCTCTCCCAGTTTCTTGGAGGCAACGACTGCCTGCAGGGAACTTCAGTGTTTCCCAAGCCTTCGTTCTGGTCCCTCGATCGGTTGTTCTGCTCCAGTAGGCTCACCTTTGCCTCAGACGTTCTACTCCTTATCGTGTTCCACCCTACTCCAATTCTCATGGGTCTCACTCAGCCGGGCTCGGACCCCTCATTTGCTTCACACACGGGTCTCCCTCTCACTTTGCACAAAAGTTCAATAAGAAAAAAAAAAAACGATCAGGTTCCACGCAGCTTTCCAATGCAGCGTGGAACCTGTGCGTGGAACCAATGCAGCTTTCTTATTTTGCTCCCACTTCGCCAGCTCCCCTTACTGGCATCCAGGTGATTTTGGGAGCTTCTGAGGGTCTTAATAGGTGTCTGATGTCAGGGTCTCCCCACCTTCCCCACAAAGGCCTGGACCTATATATCTGACCCAGGGGAGGAGCTCTAGCTTGGGTGCTGCCAAGTAGCCCCAGCTGCCCCTGGTTTGGCCTCCTGGAGTCACAGCTCCCTCGCCACACTGTAGCCTCTCCTGTAATCACAAGCCCAAACCCTGACCTATCACCAAATTCACCTTCTGTCCTCCCTGGAAACCACCTCTTCTCCGATAACATGCCACATCCCTTCTATAGTACTTCCTCTTCTCCTCCGATAACCTGCCACGTCCCGGGTTGCCTTGGTAAACCTCTGTCCATTCCAGTGCTTGCCTTGTATCCTGCTGCCCCTTAGGGGAGCTGGTAATCGGCGCCCCTACATTTAACTCTGCCAACTTCTTCTGTACAAACTTCGCTTCAGCCTTCTCCACCGTTTCCTTTGCCTACTCCTGCAAGGATGCACTACAATTGCCTGAATCTCAGCCCATCCCTTCTATCCCTACTACCTTATGTAAATCTTTTTGCACATCCTTGGGGAGTCCCTTCCGTAACATATGATAAAATATTGCTATGTTCTTGTCTCAGGGATCCCGTCTCCACGCTCTGCATTTGTTGTGTCTGGTTTATATACAATGCAGGGTCTTCATCTAACTTAATGGTGCATGCCATAATCAAATTATGTCTGGTGCGTCTGGGTACACCGACCTGAACGCGTTCCATACTCTCGTAGGACAGTAATTAAACTGTGCTCCATCAGGATTGCCATTTATCTGTACCCCTTGGTACCTCGCCTTCCTTGATATGTCATCTGCCTGGTCTCCTAGCAGCATGGGAAATACACTTCATGTCCCCCACTGCAATTTAAATTCAGCAATCGGTTTTTCTAGAGCCTATATCCATTTGCCTGCACCCGCTCTGAGTGAGGGTAATGCCGACATTAAATTGTTTCCATCCACATGTGGCCAGCGCCCATATTGTGCCCTCCAATGTGTAGCAACAGAAGCTGTGTTCCCATCTGTTTAGACTGCAGTTCTCCAACCTCTCTTGCCTTTTGCTACAGCCATTCAACCTGGTCCTGCCCTAAACCTTGGCCCTCATAGGCTCTACCCCTGTTGTTGGCACTGGTGGTATTCCATCCTCCGGGTTCTCCTACTGCTCCTCCTCCAACACCCACTCACCTTCCTCCTCCGCATCTCTAGCCTTTCGAGTTGAGTCATAATTTACACTTGTCATGCAATAGACCCCCTAGATGCCCCCCAGCATTGGAGTCATCTTCGCTTGCAGCTACTTGCACGCCCCTAATCACCATCGATTTGATCCAGAATATCACATGCTCGCCATTCGTCTGCACCTATTGTCAGTTTCCATCCCTCTTCCTGCTCTTGCCGGCTCAGCCTCTCCTGTGGAGAGCCATTTTTAATTCTTTCTGCACCCCATTTTCTACTTCCATACTAGTGTAGCATTAGCCACAGAGTCGCATGTGGCATTCGCATTCCAGGGGAGCTCCCTGCCATGGTACGGTTTAGATTACATACTGTGGGTTGCAAGGGGAAACACCCAAATGGAGGCAGGGCCAACACTAGGCGTAGGTATTACCACCTTTTGTTCTTGCCTACTTCTCAACTTTCTCCCCTTATACTTCACAGTCAGATATGTATACATATGTTGCAACAGATCCTGGTTATTTGAGGCCTCTTTGCGCCACGGCTTGGGCATGCCCACTTTTATATCCGTGATCCACTCATGGTGGTATTTGAGAATCTTCTCCTGGTACCGCGGAAGCGCAGAGCACATATTCTCGAGTGGGGTACTCTTATCTTTTCCCACTTCTATCCTTACCCAAAATACTTACCAATCCAGCGGCACCTTTCTACCCCACCCTCTCAATGCTGTGCATACTCCCCACATCCCCTCGATGCAAACACCCCCCTCTTGTCCCGTCCCCGCACACTCACCACCACACACCCTTATTCATACAGCTAGGCCTTATGGCAACACTGCGCCTGCAAACCTCAAGTTGTGCAGATGGGATTGGTCACTGCAGACTAGCACAACAACCCCGGATGTGCGGAGGGGGACCCCCGGCCTCATGGAGGGTATGGGATTACATCAGGGTCACCAATTTTGTAGGGTAAATGAACCAAAACCCAAATTATAAAAACAATCCCAAATAGGCCAAAGAATCGATGCACTGTTTGCAAAGAAAAAGTTTTATTACATGCAAGAAGTATCAGATGGTCCCGTAGAACCGACTAATACAGAGCTTGTCCCACCCAAAGAAGTTACATATTTTATCATGTAAAACCGCAAATTAACAAAACTATGCATAATAAAGATTACAACATCATCCAGTACTTCCCATTGGCGAACACCTTTATACAATTCTAATTGTCCTCTATAGTCCATTATCCTATCGGTCACACATTATCTAAACACATTCCCCTAAACGCTTGACCCGCTACATCGTCGATTAGCTATTAGGCACACTGTTCCCACAATACATTTGTCTGGCAAGTAGAATATTCATGACTATCACGTGACGTGCACCCCTCCATCAGATCCTGATCAAAGCGTGAATAGTGAGGTCAACTCTACTTTGACAATACAATGGGGCTCCCCATTATACCAGACACTAATACACACAAACAGCTTCTTACCATTTAATGGCATCACCTCTGCTGCTCCTGTCCAAAATCACAGTACTGCACTAGCACATCTCCCTCATCTCTCTGGGAACCCAAGTGCCCATGAATGATGTGATCAATGGATCATTCTTATGTTTGAATTTCGCTCATTTATTGATCCGTAGAGTGTGGTGCCTGCAGTTCAAATAGGATGACCGCTCTTCGGGTGAGGGCAGTAGTGTTCTAAATCATCACCAGGTCTCTTGGCATCACAGAACCCCATGCCCTGCTCACATGAATTTAACCTTCAAAAAGGCGCATTCGTACACTTCTGGACAGAGCATTCCTTTCTCAGTTCCTCCAAGCTCTGCAGTTGGACTCAATTAACTGTTATCGACATAGTGCGGCTGCCTGTGATCTTGACAGCATCATTTCTATCGGGATTGGGGGGGGGGGGAGGGTGGAGAAGGGAGACGTGTCTCTGGATCAACTGGACAGAGCAGAAGCTCAACGTTAGGCCTCCTCATACTGCTACAAAACACATCCTGTAATGTGCCCTAAATTCCAACATGGCGGACCTCCTGTGACCCTAGTCCCCGTCCCTCACCTTTACCGCAACACTTCTCCGACTCCATCTCACACACCTACCTATGTCAGCTACCTACTCGCACATCCCTTAAAACAAAACACTTTGCTAAATGCAAAATACATCACCCTATCTTTAACCTCTACTACTACAACAATGTGAATACATTGTTGCTCTTTCTGTATGGGTAATTGGTGTTTCTAATATGTGTAAAAGCTTACAAATGGATACATGAAGCATTCTGCTGCCTGCTAATATATTTTGCAGTTGAAATCTCTTCGCCCGTCTAGGACGTTGCACTTGCATCCCAACACTAGGAGAGAATGTGTTATATGAGATGGCATGGGAATGACATGCTTTTAGGGGGTCTGGAGTAAAAAAACAGTTAAGTCAAAGATGTGGAATATCACAATCCCAGCAATGTGACGATTCAAAACACTTTTGAGAAACTGGTGATAATGTTTGAGGAGGTATACCTGCAATGGCCACATTGTAGTGTGATCTTGGGGGTGACTAATGCAGATTGTATGAGGCATTTACATCCCAAGGCACTGACACAAAATGCCCCCAAAAACACACCAGCCGCTAGGCGTGGGGAGTTATGGTACTCTTTTCTTACAAACTGGGAGATTAACATGGTGCCCTACAAGAACAAAGAAGGAACAAGTTACTTACCTGTAACTGTTGTTTTCCAGCATGGGTCTGGCATGGATTCACATGCTCATGAATATTCCCCGTCGTCAGGCTGGGAATCCTCGGTATAGAAAAAAAAAAAATCAGTATCAGTTTAGTTTCTGATCTGTCTTTCTTAGTAGTAACCAATCACTGGTCTCTGGGTCATACTGCCCTCTCCCTAAGCCCCGCCTTCGGCAGCCATCCTCAGATTTGGTAGCACGTAAAGTGGCAGTATGACCAAGTGAAGAGCCGCAGAGGGGTAGGTGGGAGGGTTCGCATGTGAATCCATGCCAGACCCATGCTGGAGAACAACAGTTACAGGTAAGTAACTTGTTCCTTCTCCAGCACGGGGTCTGGCATGGATTCACATGCTCATGAATACAAGAATACATAGCAGTACACATGCACAACCAGGGGAGGTGGCAAAAGGCTCAACATTAAGCAATACAAAATACTCAACATTAAGCATCTCTTACCTCCTCACCAGGCTCACCTTAAGCGAACAGGTTGCGCAGCACTGCTTGGCCGACCCTGGAATCCCGATCGACGCAGTAGAATCTCGTGAAGGTGTGCGTCGACCTCCACGTAGCAGCCCTGCAGATGTCTAGCAGGGGCACACCAGATAGGAACGCCGTAGTAGCAGCGATCGCTCTGGTCGAATGGGCTCTCGGACGGCCTGGCAGCCAACCGGTTAGCCAACTGGTGGCAGTGCATGATGCAGCCGGAGAGCCACCTGGAAATAGAAGACTTCGAGAGAGCCTTCCCTTGATTCACAGGTCCAAAGTTCACGAACAGCTGTGATGTCCTCTGGAAACTCTTCGTGCGGTCCACGTAGAACTTCACCGCTCTAGCCACATCCAGCGAGTGCAAAGTCCTCTCGGCTGGCGACGAAGGAGACGGGAAGAAAACAGGTAACACCAAGGGCTCTATAAGATGGAAGTCCGACAGAGGGCGCTAGAGAGCCGTCCAAGATGGCGGCCTCCCTGTGAGCTCCCCTAAAATCCTGACCAATCGAAGCATCTGTGGTGTGCAAATTGTCCGCAGTCGCCTCCAGTTTGTAGCCGAGGCGAATCCGAGCAGAACGTGGTATTTCATCCGTCGACCCTCGGACGCCGAGTCCCGACTCCTCGACGGTGAAGAGCTACCCCCCCCCCCCCATCCCCGTGCGAGCGGGGCACAGTCACGGGCCAGGCGCAGAGGGGCCCGCGTGAGGAGGACTGCAGGCGGCGTAGCGGGCCCGAGACTCGAGGGTGCCGATCGGGCGACACCGGCTGAGCCCCGTCGGTGCATTGGCCCCCCGAGGAGGCGGCGGGCACGGAGCTGCCGAGATGAAGGAAAATCCTGTAGAGTCCTGGAAGAACCAACACGGATGAGCGCCGGAGGGCTCTCTGAACGCCGCCGAGGAACAGGTACGCGCGCCCCGTGCACCCTCGCTCGCGCGTCCCAGGCGTATTTCCTTGTATTTCCTTTCCTTTCCCTTCCCTTCCCTTCCCTTCCCTTCCCTTCCGCCCCCCCCGATCCCCCCCCCTCCACCCCCACCCAACTCCCCCCCCCCCCCCGCGAAAATGGAAGACTACGTTGAGAAGTTATGTATGGACCTCTTTGGCACAGAAATCCTGTCCAAATTGTTTGTCGTGGAGAGAGCTCATCGAGTCCCCAACACCAGACCGATCCCGGGGGCAAATCCCTGCCCAATCATTGCGAGATTGCTCAACTATAAGGATCGAGATGCTATCCTACAGGCGGCTAGAGAAAAAGGGGATCTCCAGTACGATGGTGACAAGATCCAATTTTTCCCGGACTTCTCCCAAGCTGTCCAAGTGCAAAGAAGATCGTTTACGGCAGTAAAGCGCAGGTTACAAGAGAACCAGATACAATATTCCATGCTCTTCCCGGCCAAACTCCGTATTCAACATGAGGGCAGAACTCAGTTTTTTAACACCCCAGAGGAGACAAGCGACTACCTGGATTGCTCCGGCTGTAGACCCGCCACTCACAACGGAAGACCACAAAGGGGCGACAGACCAAGAAGAAACCCGCCGTAAAATTCACCCATAGGATACCCAAGGCAGTGGCACAAGACTTCATGGTTGACTAGAAACGACCACCACAGATCAATATTGCATCCGAAGAAGGGAGCCAGCCTCCTCTTGGAGGGCCACCTGCGCCCCGAGCACAGCAATGCTAGTTGTACTGTAAACATGGGATTGTTTATCACGGGCCTGTTGGGGGTTGCCCGTGCAGGGGAGGGAAGTTAGTTCAGCAAAACCGCCACAACCCGCATACCCCCGTTCCACGACAGTCACTCGAAGAACTATGCATCTATCAACTGTCACATCCTCCCTGTTCCTCTATGGAAAGAGACTCCGGTCAATCCCGCGAGCCCCGGCTCGACATGATTACATTGACGAAAAAGTGGCAGAAAAGGCCAGCAGGATACAGCGCATAGAACGGCAATTTATGTGGCTGTGATAGGGCTGCGGCTGAGAGCTTGAGTAGGAGCCTGCCAAATTCCCACTAGAAATTGGAATTTAGAGAAAGAAAGGGTTTGCTCTCAAACTGCGCACACACATAGAATAATAAGCAAATGCAAATTAAATGAGTGGTTTTAATCAGAACTGGTGCAGCCTGACACGTGTTTCGAGCTTCCCGCTCTTCTAATAATAATGGGCTCCCATTATTTTGCAGTTGCACGAATGAATTTTCAGTAACTTCCCTCACATCTCCGAGTTACACTCGGCACACAGAGGGTCTCCGTTTGGCTCCAGTTCCCCACATAGCAGTGAACGTACTGCAAGATAATAATTTACTGAAAATTCATTCGTGCAACTGCAAAATAATGGGAGCCCACGCCTAACTTTGTCAGATTACTCAACTTCTACCTTTGTATTCAAAATACACACTAGCCAAGATTAAGCCTCAGTAGAAGAGCGGGAAGCTCGAAACACGTGTCAGGCTGCACCAGTTCTGATTAAAACCACTCATTTAATTTGCATTTGCTTATTATTCTATGTGTGTGCGCAGTTTGAGAGCAAACCCTTTCTTTCTCATGATTACATTGACCCCTCTAGATGGCATCGGCAACGTTGAAAATCGCCACCTGGAACATTCGTGGCGGCAACCAGCCTACGAAAATGAGGAGAATTCTTCAATATCTTCGGAGACACAAAATCAACATAGCGATACTCCCAAGAGACTCACCTGCTGCCCTCGTCGGAACAACATTGGGCCAGGTCATGAGGATGCCATCGGTACTTCTCATCCTACTCCTCATTTGCCAGAGGTGTCGCGATCCTGATCGACAAGAGAACTAATTTCAGCTTTATTCAGTCAAAGAAAGACACTGAGGGGAGGGCCCTAAGGGTGAAAGGGATAATCGCCGGGAAAGAGGTGGCGTTTGTGAACTCATACGCACCGAACACAGATGGACCTGACAATTTCAACTGGATAATGTCCCACCTAGACGCAACCAACGCGACGACTGTGGTGTGGGGTGCAGACCTCAATACCACACTTGATCCCAGGCTCGACAAATCCCATAATACATCGGGAAACACATCCAAGGCCAGTACTCAGGTTCGAGAGATTTGTCAGACCTTCAATCTATCTGACATGTGGAGAAGACACAACCGAGACAGCAGGGACTACACCTTCCGATCAGCCGTGCACAACACCAGTTCCAGAATCGATTATATCCTGGCTTCCTCCCATAGCCCATTCAAATGGGGTGCGTGCCATATCCTTCCAAGGTCTTACTCCGACCATTCGATGGTTGCACTAGAGGTTACCCTGGCGGGCGTCGCAGTACCTGGCCTCAATTGGAGGTTCAAACCTGGTTCACTCACAGACGCCGTATTTGCAGCAGAACTGCGACAAGAGATAGTTTCCTTCCTAGACATCAACCAAGACTCAGTCAACTCGGCGTGCACCATCTGGGAAACGCTCAAGTGCTATGTACGAGGAATTTGCCTGACTAAAGAAAATAGCTTATTGAAATCGATCCGGGGGGAATTATTCAGCAAAGAGCTTCGTCTGAAGGAACTAGAGCAAAAACTCTCCAATGCCCCAGAACCACGCACCCAAGCCGAGCTCAAAAAAGAACTCTGGGGGTTCAGGGAGACAGCGGACCGCGAATTGAAGTTCCTGGGTCGCAGGCAACAGATCAGGCAGTACGGAGAGGGGCAAAAACCAGGTGCAGTGCTGGCCCGGCTACTAACGATAGACAAAGTCCCACCCCGCATTGAATGTATCGCGGATACGCAAGGTCAGAAGGTGTACACAGAGGAGGAGATCTCCAACGTTTTCCGGGAATTCTATCAAAAACTGTATAGCTCAAAAGGAGCATCAGATCCCGACGCGATACAAGAGTACCTCAATGACATGGAACTATATTGGGTGAGCCAAGACCTGCGCGAACCCTTGAACGCGCGCATATCACTCGAAGAAATTCAGATAGCAATCAAATCCTTGCCCAACACCAAAGCCCCCGGACCTGATGGACTCAATGGCGAGTTCCATAAAGCACACGTGGAAATGGTGGTCCCCCTTCTTCAAGTCTATGAAGAGGCGGTGGAGCGAGGGACACTCCCTCCCACGATGCGTGAGGCTAACGTAATGATGTTGCACAAAGCTGGCAAACCTACAGAAAACTGCTTCATACAGGCCGATCTCATTGATCAACTTAGACAACAAAATCCTAGCTAAACTTCTGGCAACCAGATTACTCCCCTTGATGCCGGCACTGGTGCTGGGCGACCAAGCCGGGTTCATCCCGGGGCGTAGTACAACATACGGCATCAGGAGACTATTTGGCGTCATTGAGGCCCTGGACCCGACGCAACAGGCAATAGCAGTACTGTTAGATGCCGAGAAGGCGTTTGACTCAGTAGAGTGGCCCTTCATGTTCGCAACACTAAGGCAGATGGGTATGGGTAACTTCTTCCTGAAACTAGTAGCCTTGTTATATAACGAACCACGCTCATACATCACATTAGGGAACACCAGATACACAGGGATCACGTTGGAGCGCGGAACGAGACAGGGTTGCCCACTCTCGGCCCTTATCTTTGCCCTGGTGATGGAACCCCTGGCCTCAAGGCTGAGAGCCGAGCAGTTATGTCGAGGGTTAAAGCTGGGTCCTCACAGACTAATTGTCTCTTTATATGCTGACGACGTCATGTTGTTCGTCAGTGACCCCCAAACCAATCTCAACCCTGTAATGCGAGAGGTGATAAAATTCGGGTTAATGTCAGGCCTCAAAACCAATCATTCCAAATCGATAGTGTTCCCCCTGACCCCTTGCACTTCAGAGTTTGCAGATGACCACGGGTTTAAATGGGAAAATTCAAAAGGTGCGCTATTTGGGGATCAATATGTCACGAAGCCATCACGAGATATTTAGAGACAATTATGTAACTACACTGCAGTTATTACAAGAACGTATTCAGAGATGGAAATCTCTACCACTAACACTGTGGGGCAGGATCTCACTAACAAAAATGGTTATTCTTCCCAAATTTCTGTATCTCTTTACGAATATCCCGCTACTCCTCCCCAAATCCTTCTTATCAAAAATCAAGAGCTCGATCCTAGAGTTATTATGGGCGGGGAAACCAGCACGGGTAGCGTACAATACACTTACATTACCAATATCAAGTGGAGGCCTGGCTCTCCCCGATAGAGAAATACTACTGGGCGGCTCAAGCCCAATTCCTAAGCCACTGGTACTCAACCCACTACATCAGACCACATGTGTAAGTGGAACGAGCCCTAGCTTCCCCCGACCTGTTAGCTGCAGTCATAATAAGCCACATTCCTGTGCCGCATAAAACGCTAAACACAGTCCTATCCACATATGCGAATACGGAGTGGCTATACGATTTCCCCCCCCCTACTACCGATAAAATTCATCCCCGGAATCCCGCTCACGAATGAAAGAGTATTCCTGATATGGATAGATAAAATAGGGATAAAAATCGCTGGGAGACGCTCTTCCCAGAGGGCACCTTTCTGACCCCCCCAAATGGCTAAAGACAGAGGAGGGAACACATCCTTAGATGTCTTTCTCTATTTTAGACTCCGCCACACCCTTCAGGGGCTATTTCCCACATTCCCTAAGCAACCCCCCACATGGGATCTGTTACATAACACAATTTTAGCACAAGGTGAAGGTAGACTGGTGTCAACTCTGTACAAAACCATGGTAAGAGACACTCGGAAACTTCAACCTAAAGTGCAACGAAAGTGGGAATCGGCTATACAAGAACCGATTAATGAGGAAGACTGGGCCTATATTCTTCGACAGACTCAAAAGGTAGCGTTAAACTCTCGATATAAGCTAATACCCTTTAATTTTGTGCACCAAACATACCACACTCCAGTCAGGAAACAGACACCACCCAGAAGCGTCAGCCCAGTGCGAGAGATGCGCATTTGCCAACGCTGATTTTCTGCATCTGGCATGGGGCTGTCCTGGTATCCAGCGCTTCTGGACTTCCGTGTACAAATAACATCCAACATTATAGGTGAGCAGATGACCCCCCCCCCCCCCTTACCCCTGGGACCGCTCCTCGGCCTCACTAAATATCTACAGCCAGCGTCACGTAAACTGGCAGCACTTCTCATGGTGCTGGCACAAAGAAGAATTGCTATGTCGTGGGGTCGTGGCCCACTCCCCAAGATTGTTGACTGGGAAAAGGATATAACATACTGCCAAGATATGGACACCGGATTTATTCGAACGCTGCCTTTGCATGCGCGCCCTCCCGACATCTGGGGGCCATACATCACTTACCTGATGAACAATGCTGAAGCTTCAGACTCGGACAATCCGAGCCCCCAGAGCGAGAGACCATAGGATGAAGGCACACAGGGGCAACGTGGAAAGCTTTCCTTTTGACTCAGACAAAGGATGGAGGCAATCAAAGTTACAGTGGATATGGGGGATGGGGGCGGGGGAACTACTGTTGGGAATTGCACTATACGGCTCCCTGTTGGAGCATTGTTTATTTGATACAGTAAAAAGTCAAAAATAAAGATTTTAAAAAAAAGATGGAAGTCCGACGGCACCTTGGGCATAAAGGAGGGGTGCGTCCTAAGCACCACCCTCGAGGCATGGAAAGTCAAGTACGGTGCTTTGCAGGATAGGACCTGGATCTCTCCCACTCGTCGTGCGGAGGTAATGGCCACCAGGAATGCAGTCTTCCACGACACAAACTTCATCGGTGCGGAGTGCATCGGCTCGAATGGGGGCCCCATGAGCCTGGTCAGCACCACGTTAAGTTCCCACGCTGCGGCCGGGGCCTTCACCGGCAGGAACGACCGGAACAGTCCCTTCATAAACTCTTTTACCAGTCGATGGGAGCACAGGGACGTCCGTCCTGTCGTTCTGGTATATCTGGAGATCGCCGCCAGATGAATCTTAATGGAGGCATAGGCTAGCCCAGCCTTTGCCAGCGATAGCAGGTACGGCAGCACTTGAGGGGCCGTAATCCGTAGGGGGTTGATCTCTGTGCTCGGCAGCAGACAGAGAACCTCTTCCACTTATGACCGTAGCATTTGAGAGTCGAGGACGCCCTGGCCTTTGCAAGAACCTCTCTGCAATCGGCCGGTATATCGTAGCCTCCAAACTCTAGCGCTGCAGGAGCCAAGCCTGCAGGTTCAGCGACGCCGGGTCGTGGTGGAAGATGGCGCCTCCTTCTCTGGAGAGAAGGTCCGCGTCCACCGACAGCTTGATGGGAGGGGATGTTGACAAGTCCAGAAGGTCCGGGAACCAGATCTGCCTCGGCCACGCCGGTGCGATGAGGATCATCCTGCAACGGGACCTCTTGAGCTGGCTGATGAGTCGAAGCAGCACCGGCAACGGAGGGAACGCATACAGGTATAGGCCGTCCCAGGGGAACGAGAACGCATCGCCCATGCTTCTCGGCTGGGGAAACCTACTGGTGAACCTCTTGCACTTCGAGTTCGTCGCTGTTGCGAACAGGTCGATTTGGGGTTTGCCCCATCGTCGGAAGAGTTGATCCACCCGATCCTGGTGCAGTTCCCACTCATGAAACGCGCGCAGCTCCCTGCTGAGCGAGTCGGCAATGGTGTTGCTTTCTCCTGCCAGGTGGAAGGGAACCAGGAACATCCCCTGGGCGACCGCCCAATGCCACAGATCCTGTGCCTCCTTGGATAGGGCTGGGGATCTGGTACCTCCCTGCTTCCGTATGTAAAACATTGTCGTGGTGTTGTCCGTGAAGATCCGCACCACCTTGCCCTTGTGCGACGGGAGGAACGATTTGAGAGCCCAGAACACGGCTCAGAGTTCCAGGACGTTGATGTGCAGGAGCCTCTCCTCCAGGAGCCAGAGGCCTCTTGCGTGGAGATCTCCGGTGTGGGCGCCCCAACATTCCAGGGAGGCGTCCGTCGTCACCGTCTCCTGGTACTCCGGTGTCTGAAAGTCCTTGCCCGCCGTGAGGTGCGCTGGAACGCCCCACCACTGAATCGCCTGCCGGAACACCTCGTTGAGAGGGACCCTGTCTTCGAAGGTGCCCGTCGCCTGCATCCAACGGGCGTCGAGAAATTCTTGAAGAGGGCGCATCCGTAGCCTGCAGAGGCGCTCCAGGTAGATGCAAGAGGACATCATCCCCAGGAGGGACTTGATGGACCTCACCCTGGCCACGTCCGTGGCTAGCAGGCGCTGCACTTTGCCTAGAATGGTCTTCGTCCGTTCTTCCGACAGGGCCGCCAGGCGCCTCACTATATCGAGCTTCGCTCCCAGAAACAGGGCCTCCTGCAACGGCACCAGGTGGGACTTTGGGTAGTTTATGGCGAATCCCAGGTCTGTGAGTAGTTGGACGGTCCTCGCAGTGTGTTCGACGGCGAGTTCCCTCGTCCTTGAGCAGATGAGCCAGTCGTCCAGGTAGGGGTAGACGTGAATCCCCTGCAGGCGCAGCCGTGCCGCCACTGGTGCTAGGCACTTGGTAAAGACCCTGGGGGCCGACTTCAATCCGAACGGCAGTGCGCTGAATTGGTAGTGGCGTCCCTGGACGACGAACCTGAGGAACTTTCGGTGACTTTTGAGGATGGGAACGTAAAGTATGCATCCTCCAGGTCCAACAACGATAGAAAGTCGCCTTCCTCCAGCTGTCCTAGTACGTGCTGGAGGGTGACCATCCTGAACTTTTGTGATCTGATGTATTTGTTCAAACGACGAAGGTCCAGGATGGGGCGCCAGCCGCCCGTATTCTTCCCGACGAGGAAGAACCTTGAGTACACCCCGGAGCCCCGGAGCCTCTTGTGGACAAGCTCGATGGCGCCTTTCCTGAGCATCGCCCGTACTTCCAACAGCAGTTGCGGGACGTGATTTTCCTTCCTGGCCACCGGTGGAACGTGAGGGCACTTCTTCAGGAATTCGATAGAGTGTCCTCTTGCCAGGGTATCCAGCACCCAACGGTCGGTGGAGATGGACTTCCACACGCCGACGAAATTCGTCAGCCGGCCTCCCACCGGGGTGTTTCGGTGGGGGCCCGAGACCACGGCCGGTTCAGTCCTGCTTGGAGGTGGTGGCATTGCCGCCCTGGCCACCTTGCTGACAGCGGCGAGGCGCTCCCCGCTTGCCACGACCCCTGTAGGCCTCCTGAGACGAGGAGCGTGCCGCCTGGCGGTAGGACGACGAGCCACCGCTGGATCCCTTGGAGGCACCCTGTCTGACTCCGGAGCTCCGAAAGGGCCGTCGTTGCTGAAGGGCTCCTAGGGCGTGGGCCATCTCCGTGTCCGTTTTTATGGCTTGGAGGGATTTGTCCACCGCCTTCCCGAACAAGTTGCTGCCGTCGAACGGAATGTCCAACACCCTGGTCTGGACGTCCTGACGGAAGTCGGTCGCCCGGAGCCAACCCCGTCGTCGTAGGCAAACACCGTTGCCCAGCTGGCGTAACCCGGTATCGGCAATATCGGTTGCCACCGTTATGGCGTGGTCCGACGCCACCTCGCCCTCTTGCAGTATTTCCAGGGCTTCGGACCTCTTGTCGTCCGGCAGGAAGTCCAATATGGGGGCCAGCTTAAACCAGAGCTCCCTGTCGTAACGGGCCACGATCGCCAGGGCGTTGGCCGCTTTGATCGTCGTGGCTGACGAAATGACCCGCCGCCCCATGGCGTACAAACTTCTTTTCCTCGCCGTCCGGCGGGGAATTCGACGTCGAGGCTCCTGACCCCGCCGCTTTCTTCTTCGCCTCCGCCGCCGAGACGACCGAGTTTGGCGTTGGCTGGGCCCTGAGGCACAGGGGACCGGTTTCGGGGACCCGGTATTCTTCTCGTACCGGTCCCGTTTGGCTGGTGCCATGGAGGGGTTTTTGAGAATCGACAGGCCCTCCTCCCAGATGTCATCGATTAGGGGCACCGCGATGACCGTCTTCCTCTTGGCCTCCCGGCGCTGATAGAGGAAACTTTCCTTTTTCTGCTCCTCCGGGCAGAGCTGGAACAATTCGGACGCCCTGGCGATCATGGCGTGGATTGAGCCAATCTCGTTGGGCGGCGAGGCCCGTGCGACGGGAGACCTCGGAACCCGTCGTCGAGCCCAACGCACCGTCATCTCCCGACTCGTGGGAGGATGAGGAGGGAACTGTAGGCCTTACGGGGTGAGCGGAGGAGAGGGTTGGGTCCTCGGTCGTTTGTTCTGAGGACTTCCTGACGGGCCAGGTTGCGGGTCTGGGCCGTGGGAATCTCGTCCTTATCTCAGAGCATAAGGACTGGATGACAGACAAAATGGCCGCCGAGCCATCCTGAGGCCTAGGATTCGGCTGCGCCGGAAGGGAAGGCCGCTCTTCCTCACCATCGTCGTCTTCCTCGGTTATGTCCGAGGATCTTCCTGACGGGATCGAACCTTCTCGAATTGGACTTCGAGGTTCCTCACGGCCTCGGTCAGTTCCTCCTCCGAGGCTGACTCCGAGCTCGAGGAGGCCACCGTGCCCCCGCTCGCTTCTTCCATCATGGCGGCCACGACGATGGGCTGAAAAGAGGATTCCCTCCTTGGCGGCAGGGAAACTCTAGTCCCGGAGGCAGTTTCCGCTGGCGGTGTCTCTGCCGGCTTGGCCAGAGTCGCCGCGATAGCCTCGATAGAGGCCTTCGCCTGCTGGGTAGGGGCCTTCACCACCTTAGGTGCGTCCCAGGCCTTCTCCTTCGGGGGAGGGGCGACGCCTTGCTCCCCCTCTTCCGAGATCGGACGGGGCTTCTCCCGAAGCTTACCCGGGGTCTCGGACTTTCTCTTCCCCGAACCGGAGCGTTGGCTCGTGGTTGACGGTGCCGGGGAAGGTGCGCCCTGTCTGTCGACCGAAGAGCCCGACCTTTCGGCGCTCCCGCAGCCAGCGGACTCGCGGCGCTTGGCCTGGTGTTGGGCACTCGTCGCTGGGGGGCCCGCAAAGGACTTAGAAGCCCGCTCGGACCCTTTCTTCTTCTCACCCGTCGAGCCCTTTTCCAACCAGCTTGCGAGACGGGATCGACGGTCCCTCATGGTCCGCTCCGACAAGTTAATTGCAGAACTGGCAGTCCTTCTCTACATGAGTCTTGTCCCCATGAAGACAGTAGAGGCATCGCGAATGTTCGTCTTCCTTAAACACATTCTGCAGCCCGCATCCAGGGCAGCTGCGAAACAGCTTGGGTCCGGGCGACGAACTCGCATCCTGGGCCATCTCGAAGTAGGCCGCGAATCTTCTGGAATCCTCCAAGAAGTTGATTCGACGAAATCTTCACCCTTGAGGGGCGTAGGAAAATCCTGCAACAGGTAGCCGTTAACGGGAGTAGAAACGGTGGAGCTTGAGGCTCGATTAACCAAAAAGAAATGTGAAAATTCACCTGAAAAAGTGCAAAACACGCAGTAAAAGCTCGAAAGCTAAGCACGAGGACTCCCAACACTTGAACGTGCGGTAAAAATCTGAAGATGGCTGCCAGAGGCGGGGCTTAGGTAGAGGGCAGTCATTGGCTGTGGTCAGTATGACGCAGAGATCAGTGATTGGTTACTACTACGAAAGACAGATCAGAAACAAAACTGATACTGATTTTTTCTTACCGAGGATTCCCAGCCTGACGACGGGGAATATTCATGAGCATGTGAATCCATGCCAGACCCCATGCTGGAGAAGTACACATCCTCCAAGTCCAACGATGACAGGAAATCGCCCTCCTCCAGCTGTCCCAGCACATGCTGGAGGGTGACCATACAGAACTTCTGTGCCTTTATGTACTTGTTCAGTCGTCGTAGGTCCAGGATGGGGCGCCATCCTCCTGTCTTCTTTTTTACGAGGAAGTACCTTGAGTAAACTCCGGAGCCCCGAAGCCTCTTTGGGACGAGCTTGATGGCACCCTTCTTGAGCACCGCCCTTACTTCCAACAGTAGGGCACTTCTTCTGAAACTCGAGGGCGTGCCCTTGGGCCAGGGCATCCAGCACCCAACGGTCGGTGGAGATTGACTCCCACACGCTGACGAACCTCGCCAGCCGGCCTCCCACCGGGGTGCTTTGGCGGGGGCCCGACCCCACGGTCGGTTCAATCTTGTTTGCTGGCTGCCTTTCCCCCTTGACCTCCTTGTCGACGAGCACCAACTGACTTGCCGCGTCCCCTGTAGGCTTCCTGGGACGAAGATCTTGCCGCTTGGCGGTAAGAGGAGGAGCCACTTCCGGATCCCTTGGAGGCACCTAGTCTGCCCCCAGAGCTCCGAAAGGACGGCCGTCGCTGTTGGAGCACTCCCAGTGCCCCAGCAGTCTCTATGTCTGTCTTGATGGCCTGAAGGGACTCATCAACCTCCTTCCCAAACAGGTTGTTCCCGTCGAAGGGCATGTTCAAGACCTTGGTTTGTACGTCCTGGTGGAAATCCGTGGCCTTGAGCCATCCTCGTCGTCTCAGGCAAACGCCGTTGCCCAACTGACGGAAACCGGTGTGGGCGATGTCCGTTGCCACCGTGATGGCGTGGTCCGAAACGATCTCCCCCTCCTGTAGGATTTCAAGGGCCTCAGCCCTTTTGGCATCCGGAAGGAAGTCTAACAGAGGGGCGATTTTGAACCACAACTCCCTGTCGTAGCGGGCTACGATAGCCAGGGCGTTGGCCGCCTTGATAGTCCTCGCTGCGGATGAGATTATCGTCGCCCCATCGTGTCCAACTTCCTGACCGCCCCGTCCGGCGGGAAAGTTGATGTCGAGGCCGATGGCCCCCCCCAGCTTTCTTCTTTGCCGCCACCGAGACGACCGAATCTGGGGTAGGTTGTGCCCGAAGGCACAAGGGGGCAGCATCGGGGACCCGGTACTTTTTCTCGTACCGGTCCCTCTTTGCCGGCGCCGTGGCAGGGTTCTTGAGGAGGGCGAGCCCCTCATCCCAGATGTCATCAAGAAGCGGTACGGCGAGGACTGTCTTCCTTTTAGCCTTGCGCCGCTGGTAAAGGAACCCTTATTTCTTCTTTTCTTCTGGGCAGAGCTGAAAAAGCTTGGATGCCCTGGAAATCATGGCATGAAAGGATCCAATCTCGTCGGGCGGGGATGCCCGAGCACGGGGCGACGGGGGACACGTCCCGTCGTCGCCTCCGTCATCATCTGTACCTGTCGTAGCCGTGTCCGTGCCTTTATCATCCCTGTGGGTAGTAGACCGGGGGGGGAAGGCAGAGCAGGCCGCAGAGGTGGAGAGGTGGCGTAGGATGCGTCGTCCTCCTCTTATGCGGTGGACTCTCCGAAGGTCCTGGCTCCGGTTACCCCGTCGGGTCTGGCTCAGGTACCTCCGTCGGGGGAAGGGGCAACCTTGTCCTTATCTCCGAGCATAAGGACTGAATCGCTGACAAAATGGCCGCCGAGGTGTCCTGCGGCGCCGGAAATGACGGGCGTGAGGGCTCTTGAGGAGCCTTGTCGGCGACACCGTCGCTCTCGTCGTCGCCCTCGTCTGGATCCCTCCCGATGGGCTGGGCCTCTTCCACGACTTCGATGAGCTCTTCAGAGGTCGTGTCCGTATCCACGATGGCCATCAGTCCCTCCCCCACTTTCTCCAACGAGGACTTCGTGGGGGTCTTCTCAATGGGCCTGAAAGACGACTCCCTCCACGGTGGCAGGGAGACTCTGGGTCCTGAGGGCACCTCCACTGGTGTAGCCTCTACAGGCTGAGCCAGGGCCGCAGCGACATCCTCAATCAAGGTCTTAGCAGGGTGAATTAAGGCCATCGCCACCTTCTGGACGCCTGGGGCCTTCACCTTGGGGGAAGGGTCCGAGCCTCGCTCCCCCTCTGCCGGAATCTTCGAGATCGACCGGGGCCTCTCCAGAAGCTTCGCCGGGTTCTCGGACTTCCTCTTACCCGGGCCAGAGCGTTGGCTCATGGTTGATGGCGCCGGGGAGGATGAGCCCTGCCTGGCAGCCAAGGAGCCCAACCGTTCGGCGCTCCTGGTGCCCGTGGACTCGCGGTGCTTATCCTTTTGTTGGGCCCCCGTCGCCGGGGCACCCTCACAGGACTTAGAAGACCGCTCGGACTTCTTTTTCTTCTTCTCGCCTGACGGGCTTTTCCCTTCCAGCCAGTTGGCGAGACGGAGGTGGCGATCCTTCATGGTCCGCTCCGACATGTTCCCACAAAGTGCACAGTCCTTCTCCTTATGCGTCTTGTCCTCATGGAGACAGTAGAGGCATAACGAATGCTCGTCCTCCTTGAAAACATTCTGAAGCTGGCATCCAGGGCAGGTCCTGAACAGCTTCCCGGCCGTCGACCTTCTTTTCTCCTAGGCCATGTCCGGGATAGGCCTCGGAAACTTCTTGAATCCTCCAAAAGTGTAACTCGACGAAATCTTCACCCTTGAGGGGCGTAGAAAACTCCAAAACGGGTCCCCATTGATCGGATGTAGAAACGGTGGAGCTTGAGGCTCTAACAGAAAAATGAGAAAAATCTCCTGAAAAAGCGCAAAACCGCAGCAAAAGCTCGAGAGCTACAGCACGAGGACTCCCAACACTTGAACGTGCGGTAAAAATCTGAGGATGGCTGCCGGAGGCGGGGCTTAGGGAGAGGGCAGTCATTGGCTGGGGGCAGTATGACCCAGAGACCAGTGATTGGTTACTACTAAGAAAGACAGATCAGAAACGAAACTGATACTGATTTTTTTCTATACCGAGGATTCCTGGCCTGACGGGGAATATTCATGTGCATGTGAATCCATGCCAGACCCCATGCTGGAGAATCAGCGTTTACCTGGGGACGCAATCTAATGAAATCCTCTATTATTTTGCTGTTTCTGCAGGACTGAGTGGAAACTAACGATGTGGAAATTTCAGACCCGGGTTACAGTGACCACAATATCTTGTATTTAACGATAGATCTTGAAACCTCAAAATTAGGGAAAGACCCTCTACAAGCATTATTGGTGAATGATCGGCCCGGGGCATCAATAAGGTGGAGTGTATATACTTGTGACACACTGAACGCCTTGATTTGTGACGACATGGATAGTTATTTACCAACGCAACATTTAACTAATGACTCCCACCTATGACTAGAATTGTATCAACTTCATAACTGGAGCAATTAAAAAAACTTATCATAAGCAAAAAATGAAAACAAATAAATAATGACTGCTACTTTCAGTAGAGAAATTCAGGCAGCAAAAAGAACAAAATATTTAGAGATTAGATATCTGAAAACTGCCTTTAGGCAATGATGAATTTAAAGATACTAAAAGACAGATTTGCAATCAATACAGAAATAGGTGTAAAAAGTACAGAGCGTGCCACCACCATGTTGTCAGTCAGTCTGTGATAAGTTTGTGCCGCAATGATAGGCGCTCCACCTGGGCCATTTTGCAGGATGACAAAACAAAAACCAAGTGGCAACAAACGTCCAACATCTCTGAAGAGGAATGGACACAATTAAAATTTCATTTGCCAGAAAGATTTGTCAATATAAGTGCAAATTCTCATCCCGGTAATTTGAGATTCTTAAAGGTTGGACTTGGCAGAAATTAGATCAGCAATTAGTAAACAATAACTCTAAAGCCCCTGGGCCTGACTGCATTCCACTTTGAGCGATTAAAAGACATCCTGCCCTACGGGCAAAAATAAGACTCAAATTCAAGAGATAATTAGAACTCAGGTAATTTCACAATCATGGCTAAAAGCTATATTTGTACTGATACATAAGAAAGGAAACAACAGATCCATTACATTTCAGACCGATTGCCCTCATCGATGCGGGGGCAAAAGTGTTTGCAATATTAATCCTTCAAGTGCTTCAATCTTTCATACGTGAATTCAAAGTATTTTCCCATTTTCAAATTGGTTTTCACATGGGCACTGCCCTAAATGCATCTATTCTGGCACATTGTCTTGCTAAGACCAATATACCCAACACAGGACGGGTGTATATGGCCTTGGTTGATTTATCAGCTGCTTTAGATTGCGTGGTAATGTCAATGCTCTGGGAATAAAAATGGCACAGAAGAGAAATCCCTCACACCTAATAGCCAAACTACATCTTGGCAACTCATATTTAGTGAGGATTAGTATCACGGGCACAACCACGCAGCCGATACCGACAGAGGTGGGGGTTAAGCAGGGTTGCAACTTGGCAGCGACCCCGTTTAACCTCTACCTATGCGGCATTGATGAAATCTGAATGAAGGAGATCTCGTATCCTGCAAGGCTTGGCCAATTAAAAATCCAATGGCTGACCTTTCCCTACGACATCCTAATATTTGACAGAACTCCCTACGGCTTACAACTGCAGCTGAATATATTTGCAGACATACAGGCACAATCTGCAATGTAACGCACACAAATAAAAAATCTTTATATTCAAAAATCTGAAAAGGAAAGCAAAGACCATGAAATGGACAATAGACAGCATGCCAATTCCCATGGAGTCGTCATTAAAATATCTCGGTTATGATATAACCGGCACCAATTCCAAAATAAGATGGAAGGAGGGGCTGAACGCCAAGATTCTAGCTCTGGGGACGCAAATGAAGATCTATAAAAGATTTTGTAAATTCTCGCCAAGTCCTCTATTTGAGTTTTATATGCTCAAAGTAGAACCATCAATACTGTATGGGTTGGACATGTGTTTGTTGAACATACATGGTATCCTGGATCAGATTCAGGGAAGAATGTGGAAGAGTACTTTACAAATTGCGCAATCTCTTCCTAATTGTGTATTGCGTCAGGAATTAGGCGTAGCTGCTCTATCTGCAAGGTATCAATGGCGGCAACTGCTGCATTTTTCAAGAATGTTGTATCCCCGGACAACTCACTCTATGAAGACTTTAGAATAATGATCTCTGATTCCAATCCCCCCGTCCCCCATCTGTGATGAATTTTTATAATGTAATGCACAATCTACTCCAGGAAATGGCCGTAAGCCCTGAGGATCTAGAATTTAGGATCCTTCATGTAAAAAAAAAAAAAAAGCCTCTTTGAGCTAGATTGGACAAAAAACAAATACAATGAGCTCCAAGTTACAGTATCATGAGGCATCTATGTTACTGCAAGAACTCCACGCAGTTTGTTAATAAAACTAATAAACAATTAAAAAAAATTAAAACAAATATTTTAAAAAAATACTCTCCAGCCAGACCCAGCACGTAACAGCTCATGGATGGGTTCAGAGCCTTAGTTAATATATTGGGGTTTAAGTATTTTACTCACTACTTTAGAAGGAGACCACATTATTTTCAGAGATTAAATAAAAAATGAAGGTCTCGTTGTACTGCAGTATTTTTTTTTACTAAAAATATAATTAAACATTTTGTTAGATTTTATAATTTACTGAAGAAGTATTCGTCTCTAAAATGACCTCTTCAGACTTGCTGCCTTCACCACAAAAAGCAGCTCTATTCTTGCATTTCCTGGTCTGAAGCCCCAAACAGACCAGTGCAGGTGGCAGACAAGCGGTACATCGGTTAGGTCAGGCAGGGTTCGAATTTGAGGGGAGCTGAGAGTTATTTAGCTCCTGGTTACAGCCTACAAGAGCCTGGTTAGCTCCACACCAACAGCTACCAGGAGTTATATTTGACTCCTGGAGCCAACTGAAGCAGAACACACAACTATGGGAGTGTAACTACGTGTTTGGGACTATCTAAAAAGGAGTTGGGGGTACATGTTTGCAAAATGTAAAATGTAAGTGGCCATAAATAATGGACAGAATGTGGCCATCTAATGTGGAAGTTGGATTTGTGGAACGCTACGTACTAGCTCCTCGTCGCCCAGTGGTAGCTCCTCATCAACGGTTGATGCTGGATACCCAAGAACCACTTACAGCTCCTGCTTAGCCAACCTTAATTTTGAACCATGTGGATTGGCAACCTACAGTCCTCAAATTGACTGCCTAGCAATCCCATAATCATTTACGATTGATTATACGGACTATGATTTATGGGAGCTGTAGTTCCAGCAGGAAGAGCCACGGCATACTAGGGTAGAGGGGCCTGGCGTAGCACCAGACGGCTCAATACAAGCCGAGCCAAAGTAACATTGTAGGTGGGTAGATTAGCAGCCTGCAGTTTGTGGGGACAGCACTTGTGGGTTTTCTCTTTGGAAGAGGGGAAGGGGATTGTGGCACTTGAGGATAGGGACAGCGTCAGTTCCTTTTTTTATATGCGTAGGGGGCTGAGGCAAAGCACATTGGGATGGTGGTGCTTTGAGGGTGGGGTAGAAGGGACAGTGCTGGCGTTTTGAGGACAGCACAGGGGAAAGGACGGTGGCGCTTGTGGGCAGGGACAGCACAGGTGTTTTGTAATGGTGAGCAGAAGGATGAGGGGTACAGGATACGGCGAGGGTAACGAGCACTGGAGAGGTAACGCAGGCAGTCCACTTACCTTTACAGTTGCTGCTAGCTGCTACACCGCCGCACCAGGAAGGGCTCCTGTCCTGTTCGACAATCAAATCAGACAGCCCGGGCAGGACATCCGGGACCAGGTTCCTGGTCCAGGTTCCAGGTTCCTGTACATGCCACCAGTACGTCAGGAAAATGTTTAAAACATGTTTCCCCCCGGGTTATGGGGCAGCAGGTGTAACTCGTGGTGGGTCCCGGCTTAGACAGGCACAGTTTTGCCCCAGTCCGGCTCGAGCCCCACTAGGCTCGCCCAGCTATAGTCTAGGCCAAAACATATAAACAGCTGCAGGTTGCAACCTACCCTCCCTGCTTTATGGTTCACTGAAGTATTTGTCCGATTTCGGAAGTAAAATGGGTTGGTATGCTGCTTATCTGACGGGATGAGTGGTTTAAATGAAAAGACATTTGGCCACAGCACGTGTGCAATAGATTTCCAATATGAAAGCTCACCTTGGGCACACTTGCATTGGGCTCGGTACCACCAGCGACTCTGTCCTCACCCAAGGAAATATTACGTATTGGGTCATTTCAGCACTGCTCGCACACTCAGCTTGAGAAAGAATGTTAGTGGGTTGGCCACACTTGGAACAAAGCTTCAAGCTCTACAGCGTTCCAGGCACCATACGAGGGATTCCATCAATTAATGGACAAGAAAGTCTCAAAAGCTCGTCCGGAATAATGGAAATCGATACTTTAGATTAGAGGAAGCCAGAGGAGTCAGTCACCCTCAACATTCGGACTGCAGTTTCCTGCCAAATTCTCGCAGAAGATTCTAGAGGTTAATCTACCATCAAAAATCAATCCTAATGGCCTATGAATAGCATTATAAATAAAAAGCACCACCCCATATTTCCCTTCACGTTGAATAAAAGGTCTTTTGGTGAGCAGCATTCCACTCAAGCAGAGCACTTTTTTGCCCTACGTTACGAAAGAAATGGCATTGACGGGATTTAAAGCTATTCATGTCCAGACTATAAAGTGTCACGTGCAAAACGTTTTCAAGCAGTAGAAAACCGGGCACTGTGCAATAGTGCCCTTCCTTGGCAGTGGGGTGGAGAGGGGCGTGCAAGATGGAGCTAGGACACTACAATCCACCCCACTTAAAACCACCAACATTCCTAGTTGCATTTCAGGTTGAGTCTATGGCACATTAGGTCTCTCCATTTATCATTACGCCATAAAACAGGGTTCTGCAACCTTTGTCTCTCCAGGTGTTTTGTACTACAACCTTTATCAACCCTGGCCAGCACACTCAAAAAGGTGAGACATTGAGAATCGGGCCCAAAACATCTGAAAAGCAACAGGTTGCAATCCCATGCCATAACATTCGTGTATCTCATCTTGCATCCAAGTAACTCCCTTTTGAGGAAGGAAACTGAACACTTTTGAAGAAGCAGCAGGACTAGAGGCTTCGCAACAGTCCATGGAACCTTGAGACATGGAGCATTAATCCCAGCTAAGGCACCAGACTAAAGAAAACATAGGATTTAATTTCCTGGTATTGGGAGTTAATACACCTAGAAGTGTACAGCAACGTAATTTCAGAGCTCAAAGACACAAAAAGGGGGCTAGCCAACTGGGGGCTCTTCAGGTCAAACAAGAGCATTCTTGACTTTCAAGAAATGCTGTCGATCGGGCATGGTCTGCCCTGATGGGGAAGATGGGTCCTGGAGTTTAGCAGAGTATGGAGGGCATTACCGTGGTTGGTGGAAGGGGCACTTGTAAGGGTTAACACTGCAATATGTGTATGGGTAGCAAATGCGTGGAGTTTAAGTGAAAAGTAGAATGCCAGGCAAGTTAATAAGGGGGTACAAATCATCACCAAATGAAGGGATATTCAATAAAGAAGCACTGTATGTGAAGCCTCTATTGAACATGGCGGAGCATATGCAAGGCAGAAATCAAGCAACAGTGTGGATGCAGCAGTCGAGGAGCGATATACAGAATCCAATAATCATAGAACGTTTCAAGAGGTGCAGCAGTCAATGAGCAAGCTGAAAAATATGCATTACCAGACAGGGAACATGCCAAGCGATGCAGCAGTTATGTTATATGGCACTTGTACAGTGTCTAATCCCTTGGAGGGCAGAAGTCCGAGGTATGAGAATTGAAAAGAAGATTTTAGAATGTGTGCATAGATTTTAACCAGCATGACATTAGTAGGTAGGGGCAGCTAAGTCGCCATCTACTGTCGATTTCGACAGGGAGCTGATGTGCCGTAATAGAGTTAGGTTTGAGTACATAGTGGATCAAAGGATTTTTTTTACTTTGTTGGAGGTAGAAGGGGGTGGGCCTACAGAGCGGCAAAGGGGTCGTATGGGGAGGGGGGGGAGGGGGGGCAGTCTTCCCGCAGATCATGATTTCAATTTTTCCAGGGTTGCGAAGGGGGTGGTTAGAGGTCAATCATTTGTTGATTTCTGTGAAGCATGATGCAAGATCAGGGGTTGTGTTGGCAAGGTCCTTTAGGATCTTGAAGATGATCGTGTCATCTCCGTAGTTGTAGTAAGATCTGCAGTGTGAGCGTATGATAGCGGGAAGGGGGCACAGGTAGAGGTTAAAGAGGAGAGCGGCTCCCTGTGGTACTCTGAGTAGAAGGGCAGAGAGCCGAGGAGAAGGGAGGCATGTGTATTTAGGATCTGTTGGAGAGGAAGGAGGAGATTAATTTCAAGCCTGCATCCCCAATGCCAAAAGCGTGGAGTCCGTCTGTGAGGGTGATGTGGTCAATAGTGTTGAAGGCCGCCGAGAAAGGTTAGAGCAGCACAACCTTCTGAATCGGAGGTTCCTTTGAGATAATTCCAGAGGGAGACTGGGTATAATTCAGTTCCTCGTATGGGTTTAATGCCAGATTGAGTGGGGTGGAGGAGGAGGTTGGTTTCTGTGAGAGGCGTAGCTGGGTGTAGGCTGTTCAGTTGATTATTTAAGATATGAATCTGTTTGAGGTAAGGCTGTAGTTGGTCAGTAGAAGGGGTCAAGGTGGGTTTTTTGAGCAGGGGTTTGATGTATGGGGTCTTGTAAACTGCTGGGAATGTGCCATTAGGCACGAGCAATTAATAGAATTGATGTTGCCGGCACAAGTTGAGGAAATTATTTCTTTTAGAACAGACGGTGGGCGCAGTCTCCAAGGGATCCTGAGAGTCGGCCGTTAGCTAGTAGCTTTTGAATTCTGGGTGGGAGAGAGAGAAGGAGGACAAAAGCAAGCGGGTGTGCCGAGAGCCCGGATATGGATGCAGGGGGCAACACTATTTTACTGCCAATGATGAAGTTTCTTTCCAGGGCTATGTTGCGCAAGTGGTCAGCGTGTGTCAAAGATTGTTTGGCCTTGCCTATTTCTGCCCTGTAAACTTTGGGCTGCTGGGTGCAAGCTGCTCTATTCTGCTTCAATGAATCTGCCCGCCATCTGCGTTCATGGATGTGGTTCTGAGAAATTTGAGCGCTCGGGTGGACCATCTGGGGAAGAGGCCTTGGATGTTGGAGATGGGTCTGATAGAAACTCTTAGGCCACTTGCCATTTGGCTGACGGAGAGCTGGCCCAAATAGATTGGTTGGGAAGGAAGGCAAGCAGGTAATCTGCCAGGTATGGTGTTACTTTGACCATGTTCCATAGAGGGGTGCAGGTGGGAGGTACTGGGGTTCATCAGAGGGGCAGGGGGGTCTACGTAGAGAGTTAAGAATATGGCTGCATGGTCTGTCCAGACTATTAGTCAAGGCAGGAGTGGGAGATCAAGTTGGGAGAGCTGAAGATTGTGTCTAGGGTGTGGCCTGCAGAGTATGTGGGTCCCGATACTAGTTGCGTCAGATGAAGGGATTCCAGGATGTCTAGAATGGGCCGCGTCATGGTGTTTTGAGGGATGTCAAACCAGATAATGAAATCCCCTATCATAGAGATGGGGGAGGGGGTTGAGAAACCAGGATGGCAGCCTGAGAGATGGGGGAGGGGGTTGAGAAACCAGGATGGCAGCCTGAGAGTTGAGACTTGCTGCGAAATGTCTGTTGTAGCCGGGAGCCTGAATACGACTAAGAGGTTTAGTGTGTGGGAGGGTTATTGGGAGGGATTTGCAATCTGAGTTGTAGGCTTGTTCCTTGGCGTGGGATGGAGAGGAGGGTTTTGTATAGGATAGCAATGCCGCCTGCTCTACTGGTTTCGGTTATGCAGTCAAGAAGTAATAAGAAGTTAGGGCTAGAGGACGAAAATGAACTGTCACAATACGAGAAGTTATTCCTGTCGACCGCCACAGCAGTAACGAAGAGGAACATAGCACAATTATGGGGATCGGAAGTAGCACCCACCCTTGAACAATGGGCCACGGACAGACATGTATTGCAATGGAATACAGAGTTTACACTGCGAGAGGCTGCCTTGAAAAGGCAAACAAAATCTGGCAGAAATGGGAGGAATACTGATAACCTGTCCTCCTACCAATCAACCCGACTCTGAGAATACATGACAACTGTGCAGAGACTGTGTTGACATGCGTCACTGCCGTTTGCTTTTGATTTATAGTGACCCATTTTTCTTTTTGTTCGTTTAGCTTTGAACGTTGGGCTTCGAGAGCTCCCCATGCAGTTCTCCCAGTTGTTGTAATGTCCATCTAATCTTGTATGAAAACTCAAAATGTTTGATCAAAAGAAGCAATATGAAGAAAATGGCTATGGCGCATTCCAAGAGATGCGGCAGTCAAGGAGTGATATGCAGCAGCCGATAGTCCGGGAACATTCCAAGAGATGCGGCAGTCAAGGAGTGATATGCAGCAGCCGATAGTCCGGGAACATTCCAAGAGATGCGGCAGCCAAGGAGTGATATGCAGCAGCCAATAGTCCAGGAACATTCCAAGAGATGCGGCAGGCAAGGAGTGATATGCAGCAGCCAATAGTCCGGGAACATTTTAAGAGGTGTAGCAGTTAAGGAGCGAAGTGTAGGGTTTAACAGATGCAGGAGTAATGCGTAAAATGAAACAATCACTGTGGAGCAATTTGTGGACTGCAATAATCCGTCTATGCCATGTGAGCAAGGATTATGGCCTCCTAATCAGGAAAAGTTACCCTATGGAGCAGAATATGAGATTTAACCAACAACTCTATGGACCAGTATTAAAGACGGCAAAATCAAATCACAGGAACCATGTGTACGGTATCAAGGTATAATTGCGTGCAACTGTTAAGAGCAATGCACGTGCAGCAAAGCGTTAGTTGCTGCGTCCCTTATTTTGAAATTCTGTCTCAATGTCAAAAACTACACGCCTGATTCAAATCAATCAATTCGCTGCACTGTTAAAGAACCTCTGCTACTAGTAGAAACTAAGAAGACATGCAACACGTCAAAGTAGCTTTTCTACCATCAAGTTCAGGGGCAAGAGATAATCAAGTTCTCCCACAGCTCTCGCTACTCCCCACACAGTGCTTTGCAAGCGTGAGTCCCCGCACGGCATCTGGGATCAGAATGAGCGCCTGGAGACGACCATGCAAATGACAGCAGTGCACTGTAAAATCAACATAACATGTTGTTTCTGTCTGGTGTCAAACTCACCGACATGTATGTGCAGCTAGATGTCCGTCCATGCCATATGTAATAGATAAAAAAAATTGCAACAAACTTGTATAAGTACAGTGAACCTGCACCCGTTACATACATTATTCCTGAAACCCTAGAATAGCGTCGCTGGCGATCACGTGAATAGGTGTGTGGACTGCATTGCAAAGTAATCATGCAGGGGTCAGGCACACTTACTTTCACGCCACTGCAGCCTGCAGGGCTGGTCGCATATTGATCACACATCGGTGAACCCGGACACGAATCAGCCTTTGCCTTCAATGTCTCTATTCCCCTCCTCTGTGCTGCGACCACAAAGTGCATTTGGTCTTCTCCCGTTTTATATCAATTGTGGAAATTGCTTGCAAGCTTTTGGTAGCCCCAACATAGCCATCTCACCACCCCCTCCTTAAAACGATTCACATGTTACATCATCACAAAAGCCACGACTACGATTCAATAACTTTTAACAAGCCCCCTTGGCGCGAAATTACGAGCTTGTCGTGCTGAAGATCCCCCTCTTCTAGGACAGCACTTGCGGGTGCCTGGCTGCGGCTGAGCAATTCAAGATAGCTTCCTATTCAGAGGCAGTTGCCTTCTATACCCAGTGAAGCCCCCCCCCCTCCCCCCACCCAGTAACGGGCGCGGGAACGCGCAGCTGGTGCCACCCCCTGCATATGGAGCGCCCGGCATGTAAAGGGGGGATACCCTCAGCGCGTGCACTGAAAACTATACGCGGAGGACGCAAGGAGAGTGGGAGTTAGCAACTCCCCAACCAGCCACGAGTCATCCAATTACAAAAACCGCCGCCACTTTCGGGAATACATTCCCCAGGCATTAGTCCTAAAATAAGCATTCGTATTTTTCTTATGCCGTTCTTCGTGAGGAGGAAGGTATTCCAACAATGGCAAATATAAACTTTGAAGTGCATTTTTTTTAAAGCAGCAACCAAACTAAGTATACAGTCGGAGTAAGAATTCCTGGAAAGAGACACCGTGACACTGCGACATGGCGTCTACATTTACACCTAGGCCGGATCTTGTTCTGCCAGCCTCTCTCTCCAGCAGGACGTTTTTTGTTCCCCACTCAGGTGTCCTCCACCACTGGGCACGCGCCACGGCTCTTCTGCCCACAATGCACCTGGAGTTGCATTACATAAAACTGGCAGTGCTGCTTATTCAGATTGCTCCACTTCCGGGCCCGTTCTGAGCTGTATGGAGTGGAGTTTCTGATAGCATGTTTTTGTTATTTTAAGCCAGGTGGGCTAAAATGCTGTGGTAGAGGCAGCATTTGGTGCAGGGGGCGGGTAGATGGCTACTGAAGGAGCACCACATTGTAAACGATTCATGGGTTAGCCCCTACGGGGTTCCTCCCCAATTAACATTTTTGTTAAATATTGTGCTGAGGTTATTCATGGCGCAGCATACATTTTAACGAAAAATGGGATGAAAAGTCATACAATTTAGAATGGTTTCTCTATGGAAACCAAAAATATCCAGTACTTTTCATGATTCATGGCAAGTCATGCCTGGTGATTATTTGGAGTGGAGGTGCCTAACTATTTCCTCAAATCAGTGCGAGCAGCCGGGCATAGTCATTGTTGCATCCTGTCGGAGCGCAGCGGCGCGTGGAGAAAGGACTCTGCAGGCCTCGTTGGCAGGCCGCGAGTTCGCAGCTCCCGAGGGAGCGTAATAAGACACTGCACACCAGTTCACTGACTCGCCCGGAACTGCCTCCCATTCTCGGGGGCGGGGCATTTATTTAGGCGCCCTGCGTCACCGCGTTGCGGGACGCAGGGCGGATATAACATTCCTCATATTTCAATAAACTTTAACAAAATAACACATGTCAAATACCGAACACCCAAGGCCTCCCCTTCTTATAGTTCTGGTGGGGCAGCCTACCACACAGTCTTTGAGCCGAGCTGGTGGTTCTTAAACCATATCGCCTCCCTCTTGGGCCGGTCCCCACTGTCTCACTGGGTGCCTCACCTTCCATGTTCGGCTCCCCCACATCAGGTTTGCTCCACTGCTCCCACGTTCTGTCACCCACGTCTGCATTGTCCCGCAGGTGAGAGTGCTCCCCCCCGCTTAGTTGAGATTCTGCATCCTCTTGGTTGCACTCGCCATCAGTCCATAGGTTGCATGACACCACCTTGAACCACGACGCATTACGTGTCACCTGTCGGCGTCCTCTATTCACAGTTATCATGGTTCCTTGTTTCTCACTGACAGTCCATGGGAGTGACTCGTATCTGGAGTCCAATTTGGACCTTGTCGGGTTCCTTAACATGACTACCTGGTCGCCCACCTGGTGGTTGGATGGCTTTGATCTCCTTTTTGCACTCATATGCGCATTGGCTCTTGTTCTCCTTTCGGCGCATTCCTTGTCGAATCCATCCGGGCCCCTGCTGGGGTGGTGTGGATGGAGGACTTTATGATCGTGCCAAACATGAGATCAGCTGGCGGGACCCCTGTCGCGCTGTGAGGGGTTACCCAGTAGTTTCGTAGAAAACGGTAAAGGTCGACTTTCCACGGGTGGGCGTTTGCTTTGGATAGTCTCATCACCTTGTTGAGTGTCCTCATGAAACGTTCTACGTCCCCATTAGCTTGGGGCCATCGTGGCATGATGTGATGGTATTTTATGTTTAGTTCCTGCAGATACTGTTCAAATTCCTCCCCTTGGAATGGGGGGCCATTGTCACTCTTTATGGTTGTGGGCAGTCCATGCGTTGCGAATATCTTTGCCATGGCAGGGATTACCACCTCCGCTGCTGTGAATTCCACCATCTCCACTTCGGGGTATCGGGAGTGATCGTCAATGGCCATCGACTCCTACCTCGTTCGGCTGACAGGATTGGTTCAGGGTCAGGTGGAGCTCTGGTGATTTGGCAAGGTAGACAAGTGTTTACTAGCCTTTCGACCTTCTCGTCTATCTGTGGAAACCACACTCGGTGCCGGATTCGGGCCTTTGTCCGAGCCATCCCTTGGTGGCCTTCGTGAGCCAATTCCACTATTCTGTCTTGGAGGCTCGGCGGGATGATGATGCGATTTCCCCTGAGCAGCACTCCTTGCTCTGTGATTGAGAGGTCCTGTCGTGTAGTGAATATCCCTGTGAGGAACGCCTTTGCGTCCGCTGTCCTATTGTGGGTGTTCTTCATGAATGACTTCCAGTCGCCAGAGATGATTGCATCGTTCACCAGGTCGCAGCACGGGTCCTTGTGTGTTTCCGATTCAATGTCCTCGATACTGACAGCTTTGGGTCTCATTGCCCGCACGACCTGGCAAATGTGTTCCTCTGTCTCTTCGACTACTTGGATTTCTTGTGGTGTCGCCGCTTGGGGGTGTCTTGAGAGGAAATCTGCCAGGTTTCCACTTTCCGGCTGGTAGGTCAAATCGAAATTGTATTGCTGGAGGTGTAGTAGCCATTTGGCTATTCTGGCCAGCGGATGAGAGGATGTGCCCATGAAGATGGGCAGCAGGGGTTTGTGATCCGTAACTGCTGTGAATCTTCGGCCATAGAGGTAGAGGTGAAAATGATGACACCCCCAGAGTACTGCCATTGCCTCTTTCTCAATGTGCAAGTATCGCTGCTCTGTCATTGTGAGGGCTCTTGACGCATATGCGATGGGCCTCTTCTCGCCTTCTTTTGTGACCTGCATTAGGATGGCCCCTAGGCCGACAGGGCTCGCATCTACAAACAGTTCCGTTGGGAGTACGGTGTCGTAGTACGCCATCTTCGTGTCGACGGACAGCGACTCTGATCTTTTCAAATGCCTCTTGGCATGTTTGCCCCCATTCCCACTTTGTGTTCAGCTTGGTCAGCTCTCGCAGGGGTTCAGAGAGGGTGGCCAAGTTGCGGATGAACCTCCCACAGTATGTGGCCATCCCTAGGAAACTGCGCGCTTCCGTGGGTGTTGTGGGTGAGCTCGCAGCTTGAATGTCGGCAACCTTCTGGGGATCTGGGGAAATGCCAGTGCTGCTGAACTTGTAGCCAAAAAAGGAAATGTCTGTTTTGAAGAATTCACATTCGTCTTTGTGAATCGTTAGCCCAGCATCTTCTAGCCTGCCCAGGAGCGTACTGCAGTCTCCTCAGGTGTTCTTCTATGTCCTGCGCATGTATTAGTATGTCGTCGCTCACATTAAGGACACCTGGTATATCCCAGATGACCTCCTGAATTGTCTGTTGGAAAACTTCGGCAGCCGACGAGATTCCAAAACTTAGACGCTTGTAACGTCGTAAACCGAGGTGTGTTGAGAACGTGGTTGTGTAGCGAGAGTCCCTATGCAGTTTTAGCTGGTGGTAGCCTGCTCTTAGATCAACTTTGGAGAAGACTCGTGACCCGGTCAGGTCGGCCACGATTTCATTGAGCGAAGGGGTAATGTGTCGCTTGCGCTTGATTGCAGTGTTCGGAAGGAGAATGTCTATGCAAATCCGGACTTTTCCCGGCTGTTTGTTTTTTTTTGTGACCACCATCGGGGAAGCCCATGGTGTTGGCCCAGAGACTTCTATTATGCCGGCTTCTTCCAATGCTTTAAGTTCTTTTTCCACTTGTTCCCGCATGTGGAACGGGGTACTCCTGTGCCTTACGGCCTTTGGCTGGACCGACTCATCTATGTGTAGCCCGATTGTCTTTCCTTTTAGACACCCTATCCCTTTTTGCAGATTGGGATACTGTGCCAGGATCTCCTCCACAGCTTGTGCTTCATTTACTTGACTGACGAATTTGACTAGCCCTAGGTCTTCAGCCGCATCCCCGCTCTGGAGGCATTCGATCCCCGCGTTTACGACGTAGATTTTCAACTGTAGCCTGTTTTCACCATGGCTCAGGGTGGTACGAAACCTGCCAATCACCGGTAGAGGTTTTCTACAGCCATATGCAAACAGTAAAGTGTCTGTGTTCTTCAGAATTGGCTGCGTTTGCAGTGTGTGGAATGTGCTTGTGGGCATTACATTTACAGATGCTCCGGTGTCTATGGTCATCCATACCTGCTGGTTTTGTAGAGTGACCTGGCATTTGCGCCTTCTGAGCCCTTTCTTCAGCGTCGTATGTCCATGGTCCAGAGCTGACACCAGGTAGACTTTTCTCCCTTTCTTCCACTGTTCCCTGCCGGGTTCCTGTTCGGCCCCAGTGACATCATTCCCCTTCTTCCTCAGTCGAAGAGTTCGCTGTTTCTACTCGTCTTGCATTGGCTTGCTTCTTCTTGGTCCCCCTCTTCTCTTGGGAGTTTTTCGGGGGAGGTAGTGGGGTGCCCGATGATCGGCACACTTTGGCATAGTGGTCCTTTCTGCCACATGCTCCGCACGTTGTCCCTTGTGCCGGGCAGTTTCGCCGTCCATGTCGCGTTCCACCACACCAGCCACACCCTGTAGGTCCCCGGGATGCGTGTCTGCCATCTGGCTTGTGCATGGTTGCCGCCACCCTCGTCCCTTGTGGACTGTTGGTGATGCGAGACACCATGGCTGTCGTGAGGGCCGGCTGAAGTTTTTGCACAGTTACGCCCATGTTGGTGGCCCTGGCGTGTGCCAAACTCTTTGGCGACCCAGTTCCAGGATTTGTGTTAGAGAGATCCCCTTTTCACTGAGCACCATCCTTCTCAGTTTCTCCGATTGGATACCATTGATGAGCTGTCTCCGGATTTCTTTCTCGACGTTCGTGAATTCACACGATATTGCCAGCTTCCTTAGTAGAGTGTGGTATGCATCTAGGGGCTCCTCTCCTGTCTGAATGGTGGTGCAAAATATGAAAGTCTCAATCAGGGTTGAGTTGTGGGAGAAGTGCGCCGTCAGAGCATATTTCGCTTGCTGGTAAATGTCCTGGCCATCCCCGATTGTTAGTGAGTTGAAGATACGTAGTACCTCGTCCCCCACGTTTAGCAGCAAGTGCGATCTTATTTTCCTGGCGGTTGTTCTGTCCTTACAGTCCAATCACCATTTCAAATTTCTGGATCCATAGCTACCACCGGGGACTGACTGATGATGGATCTGTGAAGGGATCAAACGGCTAGATCATTGCGGATGAGCTTCCTTGTGGGCGTGCTTGTGGTGACAACATTGATAGATTTGCCGCCAGTCTGGACAGCGTGCTGGGCCCGGGGTGGATGTGCCAGTCGCCATTACAAAGGCCTCTATGTGTTATGATGGGGTACGACTTTCCCACCTTGATCCGGATCCTCAGGCATCCATGCCTCCCAGTGGTTGAATGTCCCAGGTCGTGGTGCGCGAACCGGTTGTGCCACGTGGACGCACACCATGAACAGTTGTTTCACACACGCGTGTGTGGCGTGAGCCTGACGTTTTCCCGCATTGTGCCGTGGTGGAAAAAGCAACCTCAGGAGGGCCGTTGGCAGGCTGTTGCCGCTATGTGGTTCTATTGTGGGTGATGTGCCCCCTCTTGCTCGCGTGGAGACAGGACTCTGCAGGCCTCGTTGGCAGGCCGCGAGTTCACAGCTCCCGAGGAAGCGTAATAAGACACGGCACACCAGTTCGCCCGGAACTGCCTCCCATTCTCGGGGGCGGGCATTTATTTAGGTGCCCTGCATCACCGCGTTGCGGGACGCAGGGCGGATGTAACAGTCATTGAACACATGACAAATAAGTGGGGAACTTTTTTTTTTTTTTAAAGACTAATAATTGTCACTTTAAATTGCATGCATGAGTTTCGTGTACGTCATTTATAGTGGCAAGTCTATAACTGTAGCAAAGAAGTCTGCACCAACCAAGGGGTGCGGGGACCCGAGATCTAATGTTGGGTTAAAATGTTGTTATACAGCACACTTGCTGTTAAACGAAATAAAAAGCCAAAACAGTTTCAATTGGTTATGTAGGGTATCTCCATTCCAAAAATGCAATAGATGCAAGCCACCAGCAGTGCACAGGAGCAATTCACAATGCCCACGATATATATCCCAGCATAAAAAAAACATGTTCATCCTGGCCGTGCCCATACATTTTCATGCTGGATGCACCAATATTGGCCAGCATTCCTACACAAGAATATACTGTTTGTTTTGCACCTTATTCCATGAAGTATACCAAGAAAACTTGTCCACGCTGGCTCTACCAATGTATGGCAATATACCAACAAAAGAATATACCCATGTTAGATTTGTCTTTAAAAAAGAATACCATATCACAATAGGAAAATCTGTCCTGTCCTAACTGGCTGCTTTCCAGTATAGGCCCGCATTAACACTCCTCATGTTTGCTTTATTTATGTACAGTAAAAAAATAAAAATGGCATGCCACAGTAAGAAAGGGCCAGACTGGCTGCCCCAAAATGCCAGTCTAGTCAAGTAATAATACTTAACATGGTTGCATTATCAGATGCCCGGTACAAACAAGCACTGGAAATGCCAACAAGCAGGTGCAAAATGGTGCGAGTACCTTGGCAACAAATAGCAGTGCCTGGCAAATGCCCAATACTTTTATACAAGGCAAAACTGTTGGCTTTGCCAATGCTGGTCTGAACAGGACTTCAGGGAAGGGCAAGCAGAGTGCTTACAAATCAAGTGGCTGTAGGTACACCTGGTTAAGACATGTGTATTACACCACCAGAAGCAGGGTTTACAGTGCAGATCAAGTCCTTAACTCTCAGAAGACTGCTTTGAAAAAATACTGTCATGCACCAGGTTGCAAAGTGTGATTGTAAGGTTTGATAAAAGTAAATTCAAAGAGTGCCCATGAGACACTGTTTTGGGCAGTGAGGGGCAGATACTGGGTGGGAATGGTAATAGGGATTAACATGGCCATGGGCAGGCAATGGGTGGGCAAAATAACCATAAAACATTAGCCCAAACTACTCATGCAATGCTACAGTAAGAAATGGCTAGACTGCATGCCCCAAAATGCCATTCTAGCCACAATGCCCAGTGAAAATGTATTACTAATGCGCTGCACACTGACACCTGCTCCGCTCCCTGGCCCAGCGCGTACGTACACACACACAATGTAAATCTTACCTGCATGCAGCCCTGATCTTCACAGATTCTGCCTCCAGAACAGTAGGGAACAAGATTGAGGAAGCACACTTCCTTGTTCCTGCACATGCGTGCAGGAGCACTGATGATGCAGCACCCCACTCCATTTGTATATGCAGGAAGGCGCAGCTATACAGCACCCCCCCCAAAGATACAAATATGCAGTACCCCAAACTGTATCCCCAGAGGGTGATGAGGGGATATTGGGAGGGGGGGGGTTAAGAACACATGTAATGCAATATGGCTTTTTATACCGCTGTAGGTGAACGCCCTTGGGTGAACGTAGTCCACGGAATGGGAGATTCAGGAGCATAGAATGCTTGTGTGCATTTTAGCCAATACAAAAGGTAGATATGGGTCGCAAGCAGGGACTTGGTCACCCCCTATCGAGCTGGCTGGTGGATGTGTGCTGTGAGGCTATAAAAGGAGAGTATGTGAGTCCAGGGGACGGATGTGTCCAGCTAGACCAATTTTTTGTCGTGGGACTTAGCTGCATTCGGATTGCAGTGGTGTTGTACGATGTGTCTTCAGGTAGAGCATGATTGCAGAAGAGTGCAGGTGGGTGACCTGCCTACGGCTATCTTCCATTGGCCGGTTGTGATACGTACCAGATCGTCTTCGGGGGTTTCTTGTTTTGCTTGTTCTTATCCTGCAGTCAGTGGAGTTCTTTGTTTGCGTTGCTTAGTACTTTGGAGGGTCTCATTGCTGCCCCAGCCCAATTGAAAGGGTGCTAGATTAGCACGGGAGGTGGGGTGGGTCCATCAGATCGTTGGAGGTGGGGGGGGGTGGTGGGCAGAGGTGATTCTCAATGCAGCGGAAGAAGAGGGGGAAATTGTGTTCCAGGTAGTGGGAGCCTGGAAGGAAAAGGAGGATCCCCTATTCTGGTTGATCTGAAAGGGGGATGAAATCACAAGGAGCGCAGTGACTGATCTCAGGTTTCTCGTGGGCATGTATGGGGTGAGCTTGTTTTATAGGTTTTCTTGGACTGTCAGTAATGCACACAGCTTTGAAAGTAATCCGTCGCCTGACCAGGAGCCAGTGGAAGACACAGAGTGCAGGAGTGATGTACTCTCTGGGGCGGAGGGCTAGGAGTCCAGCTGCAGTGTTCTGAACCCTGCAGAGTTTTCAGAGTTGCAAAGCAATGGGTCCAGGTATAGGATAGGGGTTAGCGTAGTCTAAGAGGAAAGAGAACGATAGTCCTGAATGGAGGGATTCGGAGGGTAGGAGAGTTAAGGAAGAGGAGTTGGAGGATGCAAAGTTGTAGGTAGCACGATTTAGACAGTGTGTGTTGCGAAACTGTGCGATCTGCGTCCATGGTACATCCCAGGTGCTTTAGCGAGTTGGATGTAGCGGGCAGAGGGCCTAGGGAGTTCGACATGCACAGCTGGGGGTCAAACGGTCCAAGGAGTGCTAGCGCTCTTGGTCCAACGTGGTTCCTCCATAACGGGAGAGAGTTTGGGTGGCGGCCCCACACCCATTATAGACAAGACGCTCCAGGCCACAGTCCATCTATGCCACTAACAGTCACTTTAAATCAAATGCACGAAGGCTGCAGCATGCGATGTGAAGTGGCCATTACTGTCGTAGATCGGTTGTAACACTAGAGGCATGCATATGTTTGACTTACAGCGATCATTACTGCCACAGAATTCCTGTGCATACCTGCGCCACGTGTACCATCGCACGGCAACCCTGCGAGTAGCGCGGTGCACTCGCTGGCACGCCACTCATTGGGTATTTTTTTTTTTAATTCTTTATTTTAATTTACTCATTGGGTATTTTTTCCATCACGGCTGGCGCTCACAGTCGGTGCCTGACCTGGGTCTTCCCTTCCACTACCCTCCCCCCACCCCACCCCCCAGAGGCGACTATTTGGCACTGGGGAAAACTACGCACGTGAAGTCCCAGGTTAATGTTTTTTTTTTTTTAAAAAAAAAGGTGCAGCAATCTAGAGTTGATCGCATTTACCACGGATATTAAAAAAAAAAAAATGAAACGCACATCACAAAGGGAAAAAAATAAAAAACAACAAACACACAGATTTCCCCCTCCCAATTTACCGTACCCTGCTCAGGGCATGCAATGCTGCCCCAGTTCTGACCCCCTTCTCTGCGTTACATGCTTCCGGGCCCCCAGGCCCTGGCAGACAGACGCATAGATTAAATGACGGGCTTTAAAAGTGAAAAAAAGTTAGTGTCAGTGGAGGCATTTCTGGAATGTGACGGGATTTGACGTTCGAGTGCAGATTTAAAAGATTATACATCTGCCGGCAGATAGGCAAGCGGGGAGCAGCAGCAAAGCATCATGGGTGGCAGAGGTTAAAGTGCAGCCCGCGGCTATCCAGGCTCTTCTCACCCGGAAGGGCAGGATAGTCAGCCCGGCCCGAGATCCTGGGTTGGTCACCGCGAGGTGCACGAGAGGAAGGGCGAGAGCCTGGGTTAAGCCTTGAAACCGCCGTTCTGAAGTAACAGACTAGAAACATGCGCCGGTGTGGGAGGCCCCTGGGGCTCAGGCACACCTGAAATCTTTCAAACGACGCATTGGAGCTCGGCCTGGGGGGTTCCAGTCGAAGGTATCAGGCAGGGAACCACCGTCACACAGAAGGGGTCACAATGTGGTCATACATGCGCGGGATGTCTTGATGGCAATGAGGCGTCAGTCAGTGCTCTTGACACCCCCACTCCCCTCCTCCACCCCCCTCTTCACTGGGGGCAGGCTCTCAGTGGCCGAACAAAGGGCTTCAATGGCCATCCTGGGTGCATCTGCTTTGTGTAATAAACAATTACACATACACGAATTAAGAGGCGCAGAGCAGCAGTAGAGAGTGCGTGCTGTAGAACTGTGCACTCCGCCCATTATACGCGCACGCGCCTGTCGTGACTCGTGCCCCATGAATACTCGGGAAGCTACCGGTCAAGGGGATGTTCAAACGGCCTCGCACACCAAAAGGGAGTAAAAAAGAGAAGAGAAAGTACGTGGCATGCTGTGGGGTGGACTGCGGGCCACCGCTCAGCGGATGGTCACATTGCAATGGTGCAGAACAGAAGGCAAGTGGCTGCAACTTTACATGGTCCCGAGACTCAAATAAACACATACATCAGAACCGTTTACATTAGAATTTGAAACCTATAAGGACACAATTGACGGAATACCTGTAATTTCGTAGTAGCAGATTTCAAAAATTTCACGAGTGGACTTTCGTCAATCAGCAAAAAAAATAAAACCACGTAGCCACACATTTATAAGCAAGCCCAGTGTATAGAGGGCGGAGGAGTCCAACATGGAGCTAACCATGCATGGCAAATAAAATAAGTAAGAGGGTGGGGGCGCAGAGGGCCCGGAGAGACGTAGGAGAGTTGTGACCATTGCAACAGGATCTAGGAGTACATCCTGCAACCACTTTAATACGTGGAGTGTGTGTGCCCGGCAGAGAGGCCATGCCAGGCACAGGATACCAACCGCTTTACTCTACATGACTGGGAACTAACTCAAAGGCTGGGGGAGTGGGGCAAGGGACTGTGTTGGGCCCAGATTTGGAGTAATCAAAACAGGGTTACTCGAGGCCGCCATATAGAATGGTCTAGCGCCAGTGTCACAAACATGGAAAATCTTCTCTGCTAGTTTAGTAGGGAGCAATACCCCATTTCACAGTCACAGCACTTCACCTTGCAGTCTCATCTGGTGCAAGCCTGCAAAGCTTCACACTGCCAGCTGCAATTCATGCAGTCCGTGTGAAGATACATGATTAGCTAGACACAGGGGATACTAAGTAACCCTCGAGCACTCTATTCTAAGATCTAGGAATTTAAAAAGACTAGTAAAGTCAATTTCACTTTACTTACTCTGGGAAACAGTAGTTTATCCCAGAGAAGGTATTTAAACCTTGTGAAAGCCTGAAGGCTTCCCCGTGCCACTGCATGGAGGGTGCTCACACATGAAAAGATGATGCCTATGGAGTTGGTTAGACTCCATAACCAAAGAAAACACAAGAATAAAAAACATATCAAAATACATGAGAGAGTGGGGAAAAAGTCTTACACTCTCTCCAGGTAAAGAAAATCAAGTCCTCAAAATCCGGCAAAGTTGCTGGAGGTCTCTAAGGTGAAGGGAATTAGCACATTTATGAGAATTCTCACATTTATGAGAATTCTCCCCAACAACCACACCTTACATCATTTACAGTTCCATTAATTCTATGCCAGGCCCCCTGGCTGAAGACTGGCTTATCTACAGCGCATTGCAGCCCCTCTGTTCACCATTGCTCTTAGTCACCCAGGACCGTAGACTGACGATTGGGAATTCATCAAAGTGCATCCAGATAAAGGGAGCGATTGGCCAACAAATTCCCCTTTGCAGAAGACCTGCATAACCAGAGTAGAGCCAACAAATGTCTCTTTCCTGAACGCCTGCATAACCAGAGCAGAAATCATCTTGTAGTAAAGTTGATGCTCTGCTTAAGGCTGGCAGTGAAAACTCCATGTTCCATTTTTAGCCAGCGATAGATTCAACATGATGTAATGCCCGGGGCATACAGAAATACGGCCTGGATCAGTAACAGTCTTCAACCACAGCACCAGCTTTTGGATCTCGAGTTCTCCTTTAGTAGAGCACACAACAGATCATGTACAAGGAAAGCATTTCAGCATCACCATGGTAATCTATACATTTTCGGTCACCTCAGAAAGCATGTAAACTGCACTAGCGCTGAAGGGCTGTTGAGTTAGGCCACAGTCCACAGGCCTAACGAGGAGAAGGAGCAGGGCTGGCCTGAGAACTAGGAGCGGTCCATTTTTATACTGTGCGAGTTAGCCCAACCCCTCCAAGGAGGGTTTGGAGACTTCTAACACAAGGGGAAAAAAAAGAAACAAAAAAAGAAATTGAAAAAATTGGTCCAAAGAGTGAATTTTTAAAGCAAATGTGTCCCTACATATGGAGTAAAATGTAGTTCGACATAACAAAAAAACTGTAATACAACATTTCTGAAGAATAACATACTGAAAGCTTTCCAACAAATTCTTTCCTTCAAAAAGGACGTGAGTAGTGAGGCCGGGATGGAAGGAAAGGTGTGGTGTGCATGGGAGAGCCGTTAAGAGGAGTGGAAAACCAGGGTACCCGCACAAAAGAGGCCCACTGGGAAATCTCCAGAGTTCTCTGCAGGAGGAAGGGCCAGGTTGCAATGCCAGGGACTCATTTGGTGACACTCATAAGAAGGATGACTAAAGAATTAATATTTTGAAATTTCAGTGAGAGGTTTGTGGGACAGGTCTTCAAAAGGGGATCCTCAGGGCTGCAGACAAAAAAGTGTTATGCTATACAGTAATTTCAGGTCTTATACCAGCAATTGAATTTCTTCTCACCGACTTTGTCCGTTCTCAGATTAAAAATGCTTGCTTCACCAAAGGCCTCTTAAACGACAAACTATACACAATACCCAGACCCTGGAATATCTTCTTCCTAAACAAGGCATAATGTTCCTCAGCAGGACAACCTACTAATATGACACTAAGGTCTGTAAGGGGGACAGCCCCCTTTCTCAAATGCTATGGTGTGCTACCATGCAGGGGGAAGGTTGTGCTGCGGCTTCTTGCCTACCCAAAAGACAGTTACTGCCAGATGACAAACCCAGTATCTGCGTAGAAGTGCCAACCAGTAGCAATTATCCAAATGGCTGCAGACAATGCATTGGCTTGCTTGGCTCTAAAACCCTGCAGACACGGAATTTGATCAACTGCAAACATTGCTCGTTTCAAAATACTGACACCCGATCCCACTAGAGCCACATCCTCTTCGTCAGTTTCACTACCTTTGCATGTTGGATGTCAGCACAGGTCCACTGTGGGCACACATCTGTATTCGGTTGTCAGGTGCAAAGTACACAACGAATGGAAAATGTGTACACAGCTGCTCGGATGAATGCAGGTATCTTCACGTTTTGCATAACTGAACACGGAAGCCTAACAAAAATACTCCCACTGAACAGGTGAGCCATTTGATTATTCAGGCACAAAACCTGCCTTGTTGTTTCAGAGAGAAGCGCCTTCGATTTGCTAGCACATCACTTGAGCACTGTTCCACTCCTGCCACCTGTAGTTCAACCAGAGCACTTCCAGCTCTCACTTCCACACTACTCTACCCTACCCTACCAGCATTCCACTGCTACAGGTCTTTTTAATGTTGACCAAAATTAATTCAAACTTCCATCACCAGAACATTCTGCCTTTGGTAAAAGAACACACTTTTCTTACAAGACTCCTGGCAAACGGATATCCGTGATAAAGAAAATACTAATGGAAGTTTACCACCTCACAAGGAAACTGCATTAATCCAGGGTCAGTGGATTAGTACAACCCTATAGTTAGGTGAGAATGTAGGTCTCCTTGCATGTTTGGTACTTTGGTGTCAGACTGGCTAGCCAGACGCCAAGTGTGCAGTCTATCATTCCTATTGACCTAAGGAGTAGTACAAGATACAAAACCTACCCAATGCGAGCGGTGTGCCGAGTGTTCCAAGCTCGCACCTCACAATCTATTCAACTCTCACGCGAGAAAATCCTTGTGAAAAGCAACAAAGAATTTGCATGTCATCTCCTCCTCCTCCCCCTTTTGCCAAATTCAAATAAATCAAAAAACAGTTACATTGCTGGAAAAGCTAACAGCGTTTTCCGAACAGTGATAATGGGTAGCCTTTTTCAAGTGCTGGATACTAAGAACTTCTAAGCAAGTAAAGAACTGTCCATGCCCATGTCTTGTAAAGAAAGAAGGTTGAAAATAAAGTACCCTACAACAAGCTGAAAACTCAATTCAAAAGTTCAATTCAAAAGTTGTAGAAGAAATAATTGATTCAGATGCACACAAAAATGCAATACCAACAAAAAAGGGGTGCAAAACATGCTTAAAAATCGGCAACTAAAGAAGGAAATATAACATGGTTCCTTTGAAAAAAAGGAAAAGAAACCCAAGCATTTGGAAAAAGTAGAAAAACACACACCCACATCGCAACACAGAGGACTCAGACATTGAAAGATCCATTGAAGACATGGACGAAGAAGAATTTGATATATCTATGGAAAAATGGAGGAGAAAGAAAAAGAGTATCCTTGCCCAAAAAAAAAAAAAAAAAAAAAAAAATCAAGGAGAGCAAAGAAAAAACACAACATCAACCAACACAATCTGTGATTTCCTACCCATTTGAAAACCAATCTGCCCTTATCAACCGAACAGTACTACAGAACATTTGACCATATACCTGCCCTGCGCATTCTCAAAAGAAGAGATTTTGAATTTGTGGAAATGCTTGAAGGACTAGATATAATATGCTCGAGAGTTCACTGCAAAGATATGGAGGTGGCACAGCTAATGAGAACCAACGCCTCCTCATTAATGAAATGGGGATATGACCTAGACCAAAAGGGCAATGAAATGAATGGCAAGAAATTAAATAAAGGAAAACGTATGCTAAATTCTAAAAACAGCTAAATAAAAACAAAAAGCAATGACGACGACCAAGGAGCTAAGTGCCACTGGGAGTGGCTCCTCTCCTTTTGACCAATTCCTGAAAAAAAAGCCTCATATTCGTAAGTGTGTCTGAAGGATATACATTTTTTTATTAAAAAGTAGGCAAAGGAGAAACAGGATGTCCCTATGGAGGGCTAATGACACTCATATCAACTAAATATAATGTTTATGAGATTAAAATAAAACACCAAAATCCAAACCTACTGGTAATGCTAGAGATATCCTCCCAGCAACGTCCGTCAATAAATGTATATGACCCTCCCCCCCAAAAAAAAAAAAAAAAAAAAAAAAACACACACATTAACAGCTATCCTGAAGAAATATATAACAAATGAAAATCTAGAAATAATGATAGCTGGTGATATTATGTGCGAGATGTTTAGAGTGTACTCAAACTGATAAAGGAACATTTCCAAACGTTAAAGGCAACAATAATTCTAAGGCACAGGGAGCTAGAGCTATAGGATTTTTGTTTCTATGTTTAAAATGAAGATCCGTAACAGAAATATAAAAGGCGATACCCCGCCATCCAAAACCTGGCGAATGGGTGAAAAAACATCCATCATAGATTACATTTGTGCCACAGAGTCCTTACATCAATACATACATTAAAGTAAAATGTACAGCATTTAGTTAATAATGCAATAATTTCCATCAAAATCACAACGAAGGAAAATATACCGCTTAATAAAAAATGTTTTTTAAAAAAAATAGGAGACTTAGTAGTCATTAATGGTAAAAACAAGATCGGGTTGTTGATAAAGAATATTGAGGCAATTACAAAATATGACAATTAGACAACAAATATAAAATATAGGATTCCCTGATGATCTCCTTGCATGTTCTCCACAGCGACAGCCACCTATACATCTGCCACCCTCACCACCAAAAAAGAAATCTATTACAGAATCTGAAACGCCAAATCCAGGTCCAAGGAGCTATTTAGCATCCTAAGGGAACTGGAATCCCCAGCTCCACCCTCATCGGATTGCACAAAGGATGCCGCCTGGTGCACCAAAATACAACAAGCCCTAGCAGACAAAATAGCCTCCCTCCAAACCAAAATAGAAGCCACAAAGAATAGCCTTGCAAATAGCTCACCTGATAAACTCTCGCCAAAGCCTCAACTTCTGCAGTGTCCGTCGTTAACATTCTTGCCGGTCACGTGCCAAGGAGACACATGCCTTGCTCCTTTCATCAAGTACTGCGCTAAAGAACTATGTCCATTTATTGCCACAATGATAAACTCCTCCAAGACCAATCTCGTCCCCAACAACCTCAAGGAGGCCTGGGTCATGCCGCTCCTAAAAAAGCCCAACCTAGACCCAAACAACCCAACAAACTATAGGCCAATCACAACCGTCCCCTTCCTCTTAAACATTCTGGACAGAGTGGCTTACCTGCAAATTCAGAAACACCTGTAGGACAACAATTTACTTGGTCTCCGGCAATCTGGTTTTTGGCCTAAGCACGGCACCAAGACTGCCCTCCTGGACCTGAAAATACAGATGGACGAGGCTAGAGACAAAGGCAAACTAGCCATGCTCCTCTTGTTAGACCTCTCAGCTGCATTTGATTTGGTTGATCACCAAATTCTCACGGAACACACATCCGCAGCAGCCTCCTCTACGAACGCTTCCTCTTGGATTAAATAATTTTTATCCAACCTCACCACCACAGTCTTCTTGCCCTCTACAGCCCTGATCCCCATCCACTCTGGGGTACCCCAAGGATCCTGTATATCCCCTACACTATACAACATATTCACAAAGCTCCTCTTCGACTGTCTTGACAACATGGGTGTCATCTATACGAACTATGCAGATGACACCCAGATTCTCATCATTTTGTCAGGATGCTACACTGACTCCTCCATACGAATCAACATCATCTACTTGGAAATACAGGCATTGATGGGTGCTCATAGCCGCTGCCACAATGATAAAAACTCTTAATTGTCAGGACCCAGACTCGCCTTAACAAGCTAGACCCACAGTACATGTCCTTCAATATTGATGGGAACTCAATCAAAGTTGCGAAGGAGATAATAGAACTTTAGGTGTCTACATCGACTTGACCCCATCACTATATAAACAAGTGAGCTCCATCGCATCAACAGCCTACACTAACAAGCTAATCAATGCCTGTAAGACATACCTATCCCCCACCAGTTGCATGACGCTAGCAAGAGCACTAGCGCTCTCCAAATTAGACTACTGCAACACACTTTCTAGGAACCTCTGAAAAGAACCATATCAGACTACAGGTCCTACAAAATAAGTCCTTAAGAGCTACCCTAAACATCCCCAGATCCAGCCATATCAAAAATCGAACTGGCTTCCAATGCGCTTCACACGCTGGCTATCACCCACAAATGCATCTCCAACGCCGCACTGAAATATCTCTGACAAGTTCCCTCTACAACAAGCAACCTGATCTGGTATATCGTCCCAAACTCACCTACTCTCAGTGCCCAGGTTCAACCTCAAAACGGCAGGTGGAGCAAGTTTCCCCATACAAGCCGCCAACCTCTGGAATTCCCTACCTCCCACCATTAGATTGGAACCATTCTTCAATGCTTTTAAAACCAGCGTTAAACTCTGGCTTACTGACACGCTCAATAACTGATGCCTCCGGCTCCGCTGTTTGACTCGCTACTGCACTGCCCTTTAGTACCCCTATGACCATATCGTAAGTGTAATTATTGTGAAGGCTAGACCACTTTGTAACCCAGGTCGACCCTTTCTGACAATCTCTTATGTATGCCTTTACATGTATGTATCCTATTATGTAACATGTACTAAGTTACCCAGCGCCCAGTTACCTCAGGGTTAGGTACGCGATACAAATAATGAACAAATAGATAGGATCCATCAGTTAAATCTTTTTAATAAAAGAAAAACCCATTGCATAAAAAGCACTCTGCTAAACATATACAACCATATGAAAGCAATAGAAAAAGACAACTTCGTCAAAGAATTCGAAAAGTAAAATCATTCAAATTGATAATTGGAAAAAAACAAGCTATCATAAAAAGAGTAAACAAATACAGAATTTGGCTCAAAAACCATCTTAGATCCCAAAAAGTAACAGCATTGCAAAAAAATATATGCAGCAAACAGGAAAAATGGCATTGAATTCCTATGGAGTACCTTCAATTAAAAAACTGAAAACTGTAACAAACCAGTATTAAGTGTTATACCTGCCAAGAAATGAGAAAAATCGGTCTTAGAAGTTCAAGGCAACTCAAGAACCTACAAAAGTAGCCAAGAGAAAATGTCAAATGGATCTCATATGATGTTCTATTTACAATAACCAAATTAAAAAAACTCTAAAGCCCCGGGACCCGACTGTGTATGTAATTTAGTAATGCAAAACAATTCAGAAAAATGGGCCAGTATCATGAAACATCTATTTGATAGAGTCACTACGACAGGACACATACCCAAATCTTGGACATCATACTTGGTACCAATTCATAAGCAGGCCCTAGAGAAAATCCCAACAACTATCGACTCCTTTCATTACTAGATGGCTCAAGAAAAATATTTGAAGGATTCACTTTAAAAGAAATAGAATAGTGGATACTAAAAGGAAAATAAATGAGCCAATTTCAAAAGGGTCTATCCTGCTTACACAATCTTTCTTATTAACACTAATTAATTCATCAAGCCATCTCAAGAAATGCATTGCCTCTACATATTCTCTATATAAAACATCACCAGCGCATTTGACACAATAGAGGAATAAATGTGGGAAAAACTGGAAAAATGCATATGCCATCTCACCACCTATATGCTTGTCGATTACTCCAAGATACTAAAGTTCAGGTGAGACTTGATGGTCCTGGAAATCTAAGTGACCCAATTGAAACAGCGAGAGGAGCAAAACAAGGTTGCCCCCCCCCCCCCATTATCAATATTATTCAACCTGTTCATGGCAGACTTGGACGAATATTTAATAGGTGATGATATTTACCCTCCAAAAATGGAAAATACTAAAAACATACTTGGCATATGCAGATCCTGCTATTCTTGATACCACATATATAGGTTTAAAAAGGAGTGCAGAAAATAAAATCATGACATATGCAAAAACAAATCTTAAGAATTTAACAAAAACTAAAATGGAGACGTTTGCACTCACAAAAGCTGCCAAAAAAAACGAACAAAAAAAATTAAATAAAGTATGGTAGATAGTGAAAACTGGACAAAGTTAAAATAGGTATTACACGAAATGAACAATGCATGCTGTCACATCGCCATACTAAAGCATTAATCCTTATGGCCATGTTAAAAAACGTTATATCTAATAACTTTGGATATAGTCTGATAGGAATAACTACACTAGATCGCCAAAAACTGATAGCTGTCATTGCACATGCAATGGACTGCACACATATCAATGGGAAAATCGCCTAGAAGGAAAGATATGGCATAATATTCTGGGACTATCCACAGCTACCCCCAGACAAGCAATTTGCATTGAGCTCAGATTAACATCTCTGAGCGGGCACACAAATAAAAATGAAGAGGGGAATGATGTATCTAAAAATAATGTATGCTGGCTCAGAAAACATCCTAATGACACCAAAAAGAGAAATGCTAAATGGAAAATACAAGAGCTTAACTGATTTCAAACTGAAAAATATATTTTTTTTCCAGAGAGATAGTTTGGATACCGATATGGACTGAAGGACATGGGGCCCAACGAGTGTAATTAAAAATCATGAGCATATAAACAAAGTTGAATCATTAAAAGATTAAGTTACATTTTCAATACATGCTCCCCCAAAAATATATACACACCAATCCGCTGACCCAAAATATAGAAGAACTTTCATGCAGATCCGAATGAATAAGCTACTAGCATTGGCTAACACAGGCTCCTGGCAAAAAAAAAAAAAAAAAAAAATTATAAAAAAATAAATAAAAATCAGTCAAGAAAATTAATAAAATAAAATATACAAAAATCCTAATACAATTGAAACAATGAGACATGCATTACCTGGCTGTAAAGCTATGTAAAAAACACGTATATATGGTATACATATAGGCCAAAGGATTTTAATGAAATATCAGAAAAGCAATTCTGGTTAAAAGGAATTGGAGGACGTAGCCTAAAACTAGCTATTGCCTTAATCATAGTATGGCACATATTGGAGAAAATTATTAAAGATGGCCAAGCCATACTAAAACATCATGCCATATCCCAAAATTAATACAAACTTTCTAAAAGACAATGAAAACCTATAAGAAATGACATTAAGAAATATGAGATTTTAAAATTGTAATTTATTTTAATGAAATGAATTATAATGGTTTGTGCAATTTGTACGACATAATTGTATATAAATGTGTGAAAGGTTCAATAGAACTAAAACGCAATAAAAAAGAAATTGCTTAACGGAGTCCCAGCAGCCGTTATTCGCTATGCACTACGACTGTCCTCCGTTCAATTTTATCTTAATTGGAAGAATCTTTCACTATTAAGAACATTGTCTGTGCAAAGGCAGGCTCGATTTGGTGGTCATTAAAGCAGCTGCTTCATAAGATATCTTGGACAACAGTGTTATACCATTTGAGAGAGGTATGGCATTTCGAGAGATCTAACTTTTCACAGACCAACTGTTCTTAAAAGGACACTTAAGGAATGGGATTGGATCGACACAAATGCCAGAGTCAGAACATACCATGTTTATGCAGATCTGCTAATTGACGTCAGATCCGTGGGAATCTGTCCCGAATACTAGAGCAAGCCCCCTGGCAGATCATGGTGATGAGGTTGCGGTTAAATCTGATCGCGACTAATAAAATGAAGGGAGATGGGAATAAAATACCTTGGGCTTTGAGGTTGTGTCGATTTTGCACCATGCCTGAAGAGGTGGAAACTTTGCGACATTTTATTGCATTGCATGGTCTTGGAGGGGAGGGGAGGCGCATGTTTTACTTCGGACACCTCCTTCAACATCATGCTCAGGGGTCCCTACTGAAAGAGTGCGACAGCTTATTATGAACTCTTATGGTTGTAATGACAGGATGGTTGCCGCAATTCACCTTTTAAAATAAGTTTAGCCAGTAACATCACAATATGACTGATTAATGTCTGGATTTTTAGGTTTTCTCTTTTAATTTTGTATTCTGAAATAGCTTTTCGTTTTCTACTGCTTTTCTTGCATGTTTTGTTAAAGGTTACTTGGCAACCAAAAAAAGAAAAAAGAAAAAAAGAAATCACAGGTTCCAAATCGATAAAATAAGTAATAGATATCCACTGTCTGGCTATAGCACCAATGAGCCCATCTGCATCCTCAATATCCGCAACCAGGCCCCTCAAACCTGAAGTGATCTAAGCATGAACCAGGTCGCGTGGAGCACCGCTGTGCCGTTTGTTGGTCGGGGGGAGGGCATTTTGCAGTTTAAGGGGAACCGAGGTATTGTTCACATTTAACAGGGCTATACAGAGAGTAATCCCTGCAAGTTCATAGCCACAGAGCATTGTATTGTGGGTATACAAATTACCTCAAAAGCATGCAGTTTGCTACTGAAAATGTTCCGTCTCATAAAGGTAGTGCTATTTTATGCCAACAGAACACCACTCCTCTCACTATCCTACTTCCTCTTCACCTTACTAACCCATCCCACCTTATCGTTTACAGATCCGCCAGAGCGCCTGGGGACCAATTCCGTTGGTGACAGTGCGCGGTACAAATACCTTTAACATTTAATCTTGCAATACAACTAAAGTGTAACTTACAAGTTGAAGTACGTCACGTGTCAAGTGACAGCACATATTACCACGTGACTTTCAAAGGAGTACATCTCGTAAAGTAATTTGGTGTCTCCAAATCTATGTGCACTTGTCTTCATGAAGCGCGTGTACATAATCCGAGCAATTGTTGAAAAAATCATGCAATATAGCCCATTTGCAAATCTAAGTACGTCAAGTGTCATGTGACAGCATATATTAGCATGTGACTTCCAAAGAAGAACCTCTCATCAAGTCATTTGCTGTCGAAGAAGACGCAACACGCTTCGGGCGCTGCCAGCTAGAAACAAGTCCAGCAAATACGAGCAGACAGATACGTGTTAGCTTGTGCTACGCGACCTAAGTGGAGCAATTAGCAGACACTTTACGGAACGACAGATGCCGTACTTCTTGTATATCTTCTGATTAAGTTACAATTCAAAGCATCCAACGTGGTGCTTCCAATATACCGTGTTCTAGTATTACCACGGAACAGTAATGACACCTTTCAATGAAGTTTGTATGAATGACGCCCATGAAAAGCCATTTAAGCTGCTACATGGTGTTTATAATATACCGCACTCTACCATCATTATGGTACGCGAGTAATGCTCTCCTCTTTTCAATGAAACGTGCACCAATAAATAAACATTTAGTCTCAACTTTAAGGGACAAACAATGAAATTGGCGATGTCAAATGTCTCGCCTTTTCTAACAGAAACCACAACAGACTTTACTTCTGAAGTGCCGCTTCCATTTCTGGGGCCACCCACCGTCGATCTCCATTAGTTTGAGACTCGCAAAGAAGACAAAGACAGCCACGTGTCTTTTCTGTAAATTTCTTTTTTACATTATGTTGAATGAATTCAGTCAAAACAACGGATGGATTAGTGAGCGGTCCTATCCTCTTTTTCCCCATTTCTGTAGTGTTCCCGACACTAGATGTTAACCAATTTAAATGTCCAGTAGCTTAAGCTCAGACGTCCTAAATCACAGTTTATGGACCACAGGTGGGTGCGGTGCTACAGTCTGGATTATTAACAACTGGCCATCACCTTTCAACAATCATTTGGGGAGCACAGTCTTTGTTTTTACAATATATTTATTGTTTATGTTTTAGATCATTTATTCTATGTCAATGGGGAACGAAACTGATCTTCCAGAAATAATCAATGTCCTGAAGATGGCCCAACATTCATATTAGTGACCACCACAGACAAAAGTGGTATACCAACAAGGGCCGAAACATATGTCGACCGAGAAAGGAAAACCCAATATTTTTCCTATGTCTTATATGCATATCACCAGTAACTGCTATGCTTGATGAATATTCAAATTGTTAAACCCCATCACTGTACAAGTTGTATGCTGTATGAAAGGTATGATTGATGATTACAAAATCAAATGCTGTATTGTTTTTTTAAGATGTTTTTATTAAAGAGATTTTTGTTTTGCAACAAATGCATTCAGTCTAAATAACTGTCCCCACTAAGGTGTTAATCATACCTATCAACAGAGTAGTTGCTCTTCACCCTATCCTGTGCTACATACAGGACCTCTAGCGAGGGGTAGTCAATCTGTAACGTACTTTATATTTCCTTGATCCTCTCCCTTAAAAAAGATTTGACTCCACCCTCCCCCGTCAACAAAAAATGAGGGAGTACCCAATCATTTATCCCTTAATGCCAGTAAAACAGATCCTCATTGGCAATCCTGCACCTTCCTTTCCTTTCCTGTCCCGTCACTCTCTGGCTGGCCTCCCTTGGCCCTCTCCCCTGCTTCCACCTGTGAGGCTAAGAACCTCAAGGCCATATTAGACTCCACGCTTTCCTTTTCTCCACACATCTGATGTCAAACAACCAACTGCACCTCCTCAGAGGTATTCTTCCTTTCCTCTTCTCACCCCTCACCCCCCCCCCCAGAAGCTCACCGTCTCTAGAGCTCTGGTTCTCTCTAGGCTGGTCTACTGCAACAGCCTCTTTCTCAAATCGCTTCATTGGCTCCCAGTGGCTGCAATAAGTTCAAGACCATTTGCATTATCCACAAGGCCTTCTTCTGGGGCCTGGGTTCGCAATACCTTCAATTCTCTCTCCAGAAATACCTTCCTATATCTCTTCGCTCCTCCAACTCCCTCAGGGTAAGTCGCTTCTCCAAGCAACTAGTTGGCGGTAGATCTCCCCCTCTTCGGCTGGGGCCTCCCTCTGGAAGAGCCTCCCTGCCTCTCTGAAAAACTTGGAGGAGAACCATCTCCAGTTCCGGAAGCACCTCAAGATCTTCCACTTTGCTTCTGCTTTCGCTCTTCCTGTCCCCTGCTGATCTCTGTCTTTTTCTGCACTGGGCATCTGGCTTCCCTCTGACTTCGGGCCCAGATCCCTGCTCACACAACTGCATACCCGCACTGCCTCCTGGCAACCCTTGCACTTGGGTCTGTATCTGCAACCCTACAGTCCCCTTTCCTGCACTTATTTGATACTCGCTGTCTACGCTTAATTCTTGCACTTGCCACACTACCTGTTTTGATCACGTGTTCAGCACTTTCCACTCCTCCCCTTCCTCTTTCCCCCTGCACTTGCGTGTTCTCAATGTCACGGGCCTAGTAAGATCGTGCTTTTATGCGCCTCGAAACACTTGTATATGGGCGCGATACAAAGCAAATATATCACACCTGAAAAGGTGACGACCTTCCAGGGATTCTTACCAGGTAGCGTTGCTTAGGGGGCAGGGGGGGAATGAGCGAAGAAACTAAAAAAGCCTATACTGCTGAAGCAAAAATAAAAAGCCCTTTTTAGTTGGACCGGGGAGATTTCTCAAAGTTTCCAGCAAATCTCTGCTCGTTTCCCCCCCACTTTCTTTTTAATTTGTCAAATTCAGCATATTATTCCCAATTGAGATTCTGTTGATTGCTCATTATCAATGCTCCGTGGGATCCAGTGTGGTACAAGTTACGCTGTGCACCGCCAAGATGACTGTAAAAACGAGGTGGCACAATAAACTGAATTGAGTTAAACATGAGAGGAAGGGAGGGACGACGAAGGGGGGGGGGTGGAGGGGAGAGGACAAAACAAAGAAAATGCACACACAGGGCTTGAGCACTACCATTCCATGAGGGGGTAATGTAGGTGGAATTGGTGAACGTATTTGGACTCATTCTTGCTATTAATCGTCTCATTGGGCATCTCTGCGGATCCAAAAAGTGGTAAGAAAACAAAGGGGAGCTCACCAGGGAGAGATCCAGAGCCAGTCTTACCCTTGCCCTCAAGGAGGGGGCAGTGGCAGTTGAGAAGGCACAAACTCCTGTTGTCCACCTTTTTCTCAAGCCATGCCAACCTTGACACCATGCTGGTCAGTCTTTTTCTAGCTTTCCTAGAGATACAACATTAAAGCAATAAACCGATAAGAAGCATGACATTGGTAGTCCTTGTTGTGCGTCCCACAGTAGAAGCGGAGAACCCTCAACCCGAATGCCAACCAGCGATTCCCCAATCTTCCAGGGGGTCTGTCTGACCGTGAGAGGAACACACACTCAATGCCTGCATTCAGAAGCAAGAACAGCCATGCAGTGCAGCTGGGTGACAGCAGCAAGGAGACACTGCTGCCTCCAGCTACACTAGCCCACCAGAGACTTGTGGGGGTGCCAAAATCCCTCACCAGCTTGGGACTTACCAATATGGCTCCCTGAATGGGGCCCGCCAATACAGACATTCAACTTCCTGAGTCGACATGGCCATTCCACAGCAGGTCTGCGCAACAAAGGTTTGCAGGGCTTAACCCGCTATTTCTAACTTCACACAGCATAGCACCTCCTGGAGTGGGAAGACATAGCCAGAGAAAGAGGACTTATCACAGGAGGGAAGGGCAGGGGGGTGTACAAGAGCAACAGAAAGTAGGAAGTGTGGGCAACACAGGTGAAATCAGATTAGAAGGAGGTCAATGACCAAGACATCAGCGGGAGGAAGGAGCAGTGGATAGTGGAGGCAATTTTTGCACGTGGTGAGGTATTGGCTAGTGAGGGGAAAGTGGTGCTGTTTGTTAGTAGTGTGTGTGTGTGTCTTTGTGGCGAGCATAGTTAGAAATAGTGTAAGGAGTGGTTGTGAAGTGGATGGCATTGAGTGAAAGGAGAGCATTTGAGTAGTTGGGAGGGAGTGGCAGTGTGGAGGGAGAGGGAGTGGTAATATGAACGTGTAGAGGCAAGACCTAGAGGAAGATGAAAACATCAAAGGGATATAAAATTGGAGTTAGGAGCGAGACGTAAAAATGGAAAGTAGGGAAGGGAGAGGCGCGAGTGAGAATGATGGAGGAAGGACTTAATTCAGAAGTTAATCTGTAGAGTACCCTCATCCCAGTAGAACACCAACAACGGAATAGAGTTATGGGAGCCAGGAAGTCTCTGTGGGATTTTAGAGATGAGGAATTCCGCCTTTAGGTCTTCCCAGCTAGGCATAGTTAGACAGTAGGGCTCAATCCTCTATATATACTAAGCAAGGGGGAGGATGGGGTCATAGACAACCTGGTTAAGGAGGATATTTGACAAGTTAAGAGTGTGTGATGGTCCCACAAAAACTTCAATAAAAACCCTTGAACCCCCTCTGAGATTTGGAGTGATTCGTGTGCCATCTGTAACATCCGCTAGACATACAGCTTAACACAAAGAAGAAAAACCAGCACACACTACAGGATGCATATGGGATGCATTGTTTGGGCCACTATATTGCGAGGCCTCATACACCGAGCACGAGGCCTATGTTGTCATGAAGACCCAGAGAAGAACAGGCAACGAAAAGGTCCCCTAATGAAAGAATAATATTTCCAACAACGTGTCTTGATTTTTGGTGTCCCACACCCCCATGTTTTTTTGTTTAAAAAAATATATTTAATGGATTGCATCACAAAAAAATAGATACGGGAGGTCCAGATTGGTGAACTGAATATTGCACACATTTCTCTGAATGGAGTGGGTGAACCCACCGAGCAATGGAGCGGGGTGCACAGTATGGCAAACACGTGTGTTTCCATATGGAGGAATGAGATGGCGATAAAATGTCCAAATCGCACTTCCTGTTGCCAAGGCAGCTGTGGTTTTTAAATGCTTCTAAAACCACACCTCACTTCCTTGCCAACACGCGAAAGTCTTCTAAAAATATATCTGGAATCAATGCCATTTAAATACGCAGACTGGGTTGCAAACGCAAACCAAAAAGCTAAAGGGCGTTCGTTATGTGCGCGTCACTGCTACAGTAAGTAAGACTCGCAAGAGGGGCTCAAAACCACAATGCTGGCAATTTGCACCCACATATCTTCAGATGATGCCGTGCATACGCACCTCCCCCCCCGCCCCCCCTCACAGAGGTACTATCAGATGTTGCAATTAGCACGGCGAAGAGTGCCTCATTTGAGCTCACAGAACACACTGAGCCAAGGCTGTTGCAATATATCCTCAACTTAACAATGAGAGAAAGACCTGGGCTTCCTACCTTAAGAAAAAAGTTAGACGATCATATAACCTTGTAGGTTGAGTAGTCGAAAAGGTATATTCCGTCAGTGAGCCGGGGGAAAGGTGAGGTCAATCACCCCAGCCATGATGAACCCCTCATCTGTATCCATCAGCACGGCACCCCAATGCCACCCACTGGGCTAAGACACTATATGCATTAAAAGACATTCGTGCTGGAGCTCCACTGCTGCAATTATAAACAAGATCGGCGCATGCCAACTAAGGTTGCCAGCCAAAATACAGACCAGGCCACTGTGCCACGTGCGCCCGTTTCCGGCTTGAGCCCATCCCATTCCACCTGGAGTGGGCTTGTTCAGAGAAGACTGAAGCTGCATGTAGAGGTATTTCTTATTGCATTAAAATGAAAAAAAGTGTAGTCATTTGTACGCATGCCTGGTTCGCATGTATTGCGATGTATGGGTGCACGTTTGAGTGCTCGCACACGAGCTTGTGCGTGCAGGAGTATATGTAGGCAATGACATGCGACTGACTGCGAGAATGGGACTGCATTCAGCAACCCTAGACCGCTTTCAAGTAGGAATACACCCTATTTTGTGGGTACAGCTTCATGGAAAGGTTTTACCCTGGCAACACTGAATATTGTGGGCACAGTGTCAGGAAACTATAAAGTGTTCCTATGCACTGTTGACGATTGCCAGCTATTGGATTTTATTCACTCGTTACCCTACAGATCCGATTGTAAATTGCATCGGTTAACTATATTTTTGTCAAGTTGTGCCCCTTTTAGGAGCCACCAAACCCCATCTCCCCTCCTGCCGAGAACCACAAGCTGCCCCTGTTACTATATACCGTCATGGGCGCAAAGTGCTTCCAACTCAGATTGTGCCTCGGCACAATGTAAGGTTGCAACTGCAAAATATTATTTGCAGTGCGAGGTTATGAGGACATTTTTATTTTAGATTCAGAAGTACACATTTGGCTATTTCCCCAAAATCATTACTGTGAGAAAATCACGTACAGCTGGTAACTTTTGCTTAGACACAGCATCTTCAAAGAGTTAAACTAATACAGCTAATACACGCTTAAGGTAGTTTGAGAGTAGGTTTTTGTCTATGGGGTGGGTCGGCTTGGAGGCCTTCCTCCCAAGCCTGGGTGTTAGTGTGTGTTAAAATAAAGCACACAGAAGAGTACATTGCATTCCACTTACTCTGCAGTCTACAAACGGACCGATTCTATAGGTAAGAAAGTGGAGTGAATTAAGGCACTCAAACGGGGGTGGGATTTGAACTACGGCTCCTCTGGGAGCAAATCCCTGACCTGGGTTGCCTGGCAGTTCTTAAGGTCTGGAAGAGCCTTAGGAAGATGGTTATAGTGGTGTGAAAGGGTGGATTCCGAGTCTGAGGCTAAGCTCCTCTGGGGATTAGTATGCATACTCCAACCTCGTCTACCGTTCCATCTGTGCTGCACTTACCATATCCCACTAAAAGGGGGCAGTGGGGTGACAGTGGCATGGATTGAAATTAAGATTCGAAGAGCAGGAGCTAAAACCAGTTCCTGGGTGCCAGTCATCACCCTGTAGGCAGGTGCTACCGCAGGGGCACCAGTTACTAGGAGATGCTACTAACTTTTTGCCCATTATATATGATCCATTGTGTACTAGATGTGTTATAATTATTTATTAACATCCTTAAATACTCAAAGTTAATGCTGGTTTGTAAGGCAGCCGTTGGCACGAGGAGCCAAAAGTAGCTGTTGGTTTCAAGCTAACCAGGCCTTGCACGACAAGTGAGGAATAAAAGTAGTATGTAGAATGCATAAAGTGCGCGGTATAGATAGTGCACACAGTACAAGAGGACAGGAGGTTCATAGGTACCAAGAGAGGGCCTCACTACACCACTAGTGTAGTTAGATTATAAGGAGATAAGATGCTGAATACACAGACAGGGATACCATTGTATGGCAGACGTACAAGATGAACAGATGCGGCTATAGGCTTCCACCATGGAGAAAGTTAAGACAGAAGTGCAGTCCTAACACATGGGCTGCAGTAGGTCTCAGAACTGGCAAGGCCTCAGAACCAAAGATGCTGAATTTACAAACCCACGTATTCTAGAATCTTGTGCAGAGCCCAGACAGTAGCTTGTGGCCAGAGCCAAGGTCAGAAACTAGGAAGGGAGTAATATATGAACAGAACAGAGGCAGGAGATAGGGGTCTCCAGCTCCTCATCCTGGGAACTGCTAAGATTGATTAATTTTAACAAGAGCACAAACCACCATTGATGTCCAGGTGCACGAGATCAATAAGCCAACAAGACTATAGGAAATTAACTGACTAGTGTCACCGGTGGCCATAAACACAACATGCACGTTAGAATTCGATAAAACCTTAATAAATAGAAGGCAATCCAACACAGTATCCCAACATGTGATCCAGATACAAGAGCCAATGGCTATTCATTACAAGCCAAACACAGGTAAGACAAGTGAAGAGAAGGCCTCATCGCCTCGGGATGACCAGGAGTGTTCTTTAATTGAAATGATGGCAGACTATACAGCTCTTGACCCCCCCCTTGTGTCTCATTCATATGCTGACATCATGTCCACCTGTTCAAGGTTGGTAAGCTAGATGCCAACTAATAAGAAGTCCCCTTGCCACACTGCCTATGATGCCAGCCAATTAGCTATCCCTGTAATGTTTTAGCAATTATATAATTAGTAGGATGGGTCCAGGCAGAGCCATCATATCGGTATTGACAATAAAGTATCTAAGCCATATATACATCCTATATATAGTTCCAGCCACTAACCAACCCAACTTCCCAAACTGATAGTATAATGTGATGTCATTGCGAATCTAATGGTGTTACAAAACTTGCTTGTAATCATTGAAAACGTTGAGAGCTACAACAACAAGATGCTCGTTTGCTGTCCCAGTTGGATTCATTGTTTTAATAAAGTTGGGTTTTGACGTGTAGCATCATTGGGTTTCATTCTGACCAATTATGTGATCCTGGGGGCACCTTTACACCATCATAGAATGTTAAACCTCATATTGATAAGTTGCCCTGAGTATTATTGGTCAACGACTTAATTTAGCCAGGGGAGATAAAGGACCGGCAGAACGTTGCACGAGTACCCACAATCAGTGCTCCCTATGGGATTGGGAAGTATTTTACTCCCCATTTTTTTTAAAGTTGGGAGTAAAATGTTTAGGGAGTGATACAATTTAAGTTCAATTCCTCATGGAATTATTTTATAAGTGAATAATATATTTTAACTGGAAAACTGAAAAGTGTTTGTAATCAATGGTTCTTTGCTCCTAGTTATTCGTGCACATTAAAAGATGCAGATTTACTGCTTCCAAACGGGCAGTAATAGTAGTTTCTTACTGTGGTACTATCTGCACTTCTGGTCCAAACCTATCCGTATAGCTGGGTGAGTAAAAGCAGGGGCACAGGGTGCCATGTGTCAGTTTCCTATTTTTCGTTGGGAGTATTTTTGCTCCATAATTTGTGAGTATTTGCCTATTTTTAGGGAGTAAAAACAGCCGATACTCCCCTTATAGGTTTGGCTGCCCACAAAGTAATGCTGGGGGTCACAGCCACTGCACACTACACTGAAGAAAAAAAAAGGGGCTGCAATGTTCTGGAACTATGCGACCCTGTTCTCATATGCTAGCAATTTAAAAGTACACGTTTCATCTACGGGCCTCCATCAGGTAATTTACGTTATTCTAATAAAAACAAACAAATTGCTGGTTATTCACGAGTAACCTAGAATAGCCTAAAATGATTGCACGAAAAATGTGCTGCTCCTGCCACCACACTAGGGTTGCAGAGTATATGGGTGCTCTGGGGGCTCGGGCACCCCCCGTGAAAAGCAATCTGCCCTATATATGAATATACCTTTAATGGCACTACACTCCAATCTAGCCACCAGCAACACCCCTCTACCCCCAGAGAAATTCATAAGGTGGCTACCCTGCCCCAAACAATTGAGAAAGTGTGACCACATAAATGTCAAGGAAATATCAACACATTGAAGATTACAGGTCCATGGTCAGGAAACTGTGGCATAAATAATGCATCACAGGGACACATCTGCCATCTGTTTACACAATATTGTCCCTTCATGTTTCTAAAGTATCCAGAAGTAGACAAGGCTAGGACAATTCACACGAGGTCCAACAGGAGAGGGGAATCAACAGCCAGCACGAAATGGGGTTGCATGCAACAGCGCTAAAGCTTCTAGGGCACAGATCTGTAGGGACATTTGCACTTTCCACCTCTGAACGGGGACCTGTCCAAACACACATTTTAATGTGGCTGCTAACAATATCATCAGCCTTTTAAATGGTGCTTAGTGTCGGATTCCTCCCACTTCTATGCACCAAATGATAACTATTGTTCAATTTAAAGATACTCCATTTATCAACTATTATTATTTTAGGATATTTACTGATTGCGGGTCTAGTGTCAGTAAGTAATGGCGTGCTTTACAATCATAGTGGGAAGAACACAGTTGGGGAAGCAGAGAAAAAAAGGAGCTGGGAAGCCAACAGGGGGGGGGGGGGTGCAATTTACCACGCGGGGGACGGGGAGCAGATCACAGAGTCTCAGGTTGGGTGGGAACTGCAGGGTGTGTGGACATAGGTGTTCAGAAAGAGCTCAAGAACTTCCTCTTCAAGGAATGGATCCTCCTGAACCGTAGAAGGGATGGGGCAAGTCTGATGTTGATGGGGAGGAGATTCCAGAGTCTTGGGGAGCATAGACAGAGAAGGCCTGTCTTCTGGTTCCTTCCTTCATGCACTGTCCTAATTCAAGTCTGCACATTTCCTTAATTCTGGTGGATCGCAGGTCTCCGGAGAAGCTGTGTTTCTCAGTGAGGTTGCTTGAGGACTTCAGGGTGACACCCTTGTGGATGATGCAACAGGATTTGAAGATGATACAGGCTTGCAGTGGGAGTCTTGCTACAGCATGCAGGACACATTTCAGGGGTGTCGGTGTAGTCGCTCAAAGGCCTTCCGAAGGGGCACTGCCACCATTCAGGTGGGAGTGAACCAACGCTTGGAAAGCAGATCTGAAGTTGTTTTCTGGGATGAAGGGCTTGATTTTCCACAGGAGAGAAAGTTGGTACCAGGCCGCTTGGGTCTTCCTTGCTGTGTGCTGCTTGAACATGAGGTGTCGGTCGTTGTTGAACCGAAGGGACTTGGCACAGGCTGCCAGCTGGGGTATGATCAGTGTTGCTCGTCAGCAGTAGGAATTCAGTATTGGAGGAGTGGAGCTTCAGGTAAGTACTGGACATTCAGGACTGGATCAATGTGAGGCAGGCCTCGAGCATGTGGCGGTCTTCGATGGAGAATATCTTGAGGTAGATCTGCGCGTCATCTGCTTATTGGCAAATGAGGATGTTGTGTGGAGACAGGAGGCTTCTGAGCGGTTCCATGTAAAGATTGAAGATCACAGGGAACAGGATGGATCCTTGCAGATTCCACAAGCGATGGGTAGAGTTGCTCATCTGGAATAATGCATTTGTACACACTCTTAGCTGGTTCAAATCCTACCTTGTTAAATGCTGAGGATGATCACTGATCCCCCATGCAGCGATGTAGATTGTCAGTGAGCGGTGGTCTACTGTATCAAATGCTGCTGAGAACGAGAACTACCAATCAATCACTTCACCTCTCAATCAATCACAATAGCATTGCGGGTCGAGCCCGCCCTGCAGAGATTCCCATTTGAGGAGTGCAGGCATATCCCATGTGAGAGAAGAGTGTTTAACCTGCAAACTATCCACCTGCAATAGATAATACGTTTCCATCATTTCTATATTTTTCAATGAGAACCCATGCAACAGGAGCCTTCCCGACAGGCACTTCCAGCTGAAATCCTGGCCGCCGAAAACAGGCTGCATGGACAAAAAGGCATCCAGCTCAATACAAGTCAAATGGGTTAAGGACATAAAGAAAACAAAAAAAGCCATCACCACACGTAGAATTCTCTTGCTTTCTGTTTTTCAATTGGCAGTTTTAATATAACCTTGGAGGGTCCTCAACTCAAGTCACATATTTTAAAGCACTGCACTCCATTAGCTTCCTGGCTCCCAACTTTGAGGTTATGTGTTTTCTCTGGACTCTAAGCGGACTCAGCTGTAGCCGTGTGGAGTGGGAGGCCAGTAAAGGGTATTAAAACTTCTGCGGCTTGCAGACCACACAGCTCTTCGCGCGCCACACGTACGGGGCCCTCGTGCTTAGTCTTTGCAGTGCAAACACTTTAAAAAACCAACCGCTTTGAAGTCGCTTGCTTTCGTTACAGCTACTGGAGCCGTGCCTCACATCCCCGTTTCCACCGGGCTTCCGGGCAGTGGCACACGGGAATTATTCTAAGGCACCCGCTGGGTTGAGCACATTCGGAGGTCTGCTCGCTACGGAACGGGTAGCCAGGACAAAAAGCTTTGCAAACACGGTTGGTTTTGCGTTAAAAAGGTGCGCCCTCAAAACATCAGCTGGGCCTCTCACACGACGAGCCCAATCCCTCCGAAAGGCGGCAACAGACCATATGAACATCAAAAGGTGAGGAAGGGGCAGCGTTCTCATTGGGTGGTTATTTACATAGCACACATTGCACTGTGTGCAAAGTGACTTTCCGCCCATTTGTGGGATTTTTCAGGCACACCAGAATCTGGAACATCTTGTGTGTAGTGGTTAGTTCTTTTGCAGGTGGCAGTGTAGCCCAGAGCAAATGTTAGGGTGCAGTATTTGTCAGATATAAAGTTGGCAGTCTCAATGCAAGGGGGAGGGGGTCTTAATCTTTGTGATCGGCCACCCCCCCTCTCCCCACTCCCTTGGGATTGTCTGCATGCACACTGGGTAGGAGCCTTTAAAGAAGGGGTGCCAATTTTAATTTGCAAACTACCAGCCGGGCATAAAAAGGTCACTGCCCCCCCCCCTCAGTTCTCGACGTGCACACAACACACAATTTCGCCAATAATTAATCATCTCTAGCCAATGGCTAATGGGGAGTGAAAATTGAGCTATACTACAATGTAATTACAGGCCTTGCGCACAGTGGAGAGAAATAAATAAAAAATTAAAAAAGGATGCAAATGCGATTCTTTACCCTCCGCACCCATTTACGGACACAGCTGTGGCCTCAACACTTGTCCCCCTGGGAAAATCATTTGTGCAGCAGACCCCACCAATGGTTTCCCCGTGGCGCTGTCCAACTAGGAGGGGACACATCATGTGCTCAATATTGCCACAAATTACCTTAAATCTAGAACAGAACCCGATGAAACCCACCATGACCAATTCATTACCTGTGCATGGATCTGGACTGGATGGCCATCAATCATCTGTCTCCCTGGGGGGGAAATCAACTCCCCCCCGTCCCCCCCAGTTAGCTGGCTATCCTCCAGTGCCGCTCTCGGAAACGTTATCAAGGAGCCAAAACTCGTGGCTTCCTATTGGATACTAAGCACTCCGAAATCAAACAAATTAAGTCTCCCCAAAAAGCACATTACCACATCCTGAGAAAATCATCACGCCCTTTCTTCACCAACACATGCAACCACACTAAAGTTCTAGTTTTGTCTAATATAGATCTTAGTAATCGCCATTACCTGGTGGTTCAACAAATTGTCTAACCAAAATTGCACAGCAGACAGATTCATTTTCTTTGGGATTTAAAACCCACGGGGTCCCCAGGAACTCCTAAATCTTCCTCAAACGTCTGCTCTAAGTGCATAAAAGTCTAAACAACCCAAAGTGTCTTTCCTCATTAAAATCGTACTATAGCGAGATCACTCCGCTCTGCCAAAGACAACAAGCACATCTCTGCTAGGAATAAGGAACAAAACACATAATGGAGTTTGGATATTTGCCACCACAGCCCCACCACCTGGAACAACCTCCCAACTGGCCCAGATTTAAAAGGGTCCCTGAACTGGAACCCAACTTCCCCAGATTCAAACGAATCGGGAGCAAAAAAGTCAGACAAAAGCCTTCCTAGCGGCCACCAGATTCCCCTCCCCCCGGGGTCCTGACATCTCTTCCGACATCCTGCAGTCTTCCCAGCACCACCACTGCCCTAAGGCACACGCGCACCAGACACACGCAGCATCTATTCAGGGGGAGATGAAACCTTACCGGGGATTGTAATATTCCTACCAACACCTTGATTCTATAACAAGAATGTACATTCTGGCTACGAGGATTGCATATTGCATCAACACCCGTTTTCTTGCGAAAACAATACAAATAAGTAAAAAAAAACACACACATTATCAGCGCGAACATCGGAAACAAGCTATCTGAAGAATAATCATGGGTGGTGCTGGTATGGCTGCGATGCGTCCCTAGGCCTGCGGTGAACACTTGGGCAAGCGCACACCACAGACAGACCCCTGTCCTCAAGTCTGCAGATACAGCTTAAAAAACAGAAAACAGCAAACAACGCCCTTACTGTGCATGTAGTACATGCCGGGCACGGATTGCAGAGCGAGAAACCAATATTGCAGCACTGTTCAACCAGTGTGGACAGAAGCCACATACAAAGTATCTACTCTGGGCTCTTGGTGGTGGAAGCCAGCAAAATGAAGAGGACATTCAATACAAATTAAAGAAAGGAAAGAGTTAATTAAAAACTACCACATAGAAAAGAATAGATTTTAAAACACTTGTATATTTCCAAAGATAGGGGGCCATGGCAAATGTGGTTGTATATTTTTAGATCACAAGCTTGAGAAAAAACAAAATCAAACGCCTGGACAAAAAGAAGCAATACAAAAACAGCTCAGTGTAAAGTAGTCAGAAACCGAGATGGGCTGAGATGGGATTGGTGGCAAGACACATTCCTTGCGTTCAGGCACATTGGGACAAGACCTACTCCTGCAAATGGCTCAAGAACAGCTGGGCCTCACTGGGATTCATAAGGCTGTATGCACCGCAAGACATTGCGAAGAAAGACTACATGAATTTTACTTGCAAAAACGACCTTTCGGTGTGCATCTCGAGACAGGGTCATAGTCTATAGAGTTACAGTCAGAATAGGGCAGGATTCCTGGTAATGCATGCAGTATGGAGGCAAAGCTACAAGTTTACAGGTTTATCTTTCTCTGTTAGGGGGTGGAGGGCAGGGGGGCTGGGAGCTTTTAGGTCAGGGGAGCAGGGATCCACCATCTGCAAGCGTCTTTCAACTCAACTCAATAGGGCATGTGCAGTTACAACCACTTTCCCGTGAGGTGGAGGGCCACTGCTCCCATGCCAGTGAAAAGTGACCTTAAAGGCTCTGCCCCTGCTCAATGGGCCTCCCGTGGAGTTCTCGAATGGCCAGTTTAGCAGCAGTGTAGTTTCCGACAGACTACCGACCAGTCGGCAATACACTGGTCATGTGCCAACGAGTGAAGAAGAGGGAACTATCCCTAAAGTTAAGGCCCTGGAAACGGTCACAGGCCATGTACGTAAAGTACTTCATTTGTGCGAACTTGAACAAAAATCGTACATTTCAGATGTGTTTTTTTTTAATTTTACATTGTTTCGAGTTCATGTGACTTGATCTGAACAAACAAACACACAAACTTATCCCCAGACACCCCTTTCATCCCAAACATGTCAGAAACGATAACTGTAGATCCCCAAGAACAAACAGCAAGGTTTTAATTTTAGGCAAAGCTAAAGCGTTGAAGAAGAAAGGCGAAACGGTCCACCTGGAGTCCATTGCATACACATGAACTGTCAGAAGCAAAGGTTCATAAAGGTGAGCTTTTACAGTAAAGCAACAGGGATGAGTGCTGGGCAAAAGTATGACGTCCATCAGAGGCATCAGGTAGAAGGCCTGAAATTCACTTTTGGCCGTCGCGGGTAGACATGCAATATCAAGTTGGCAGCATAAGGAAGAGTAGCTGTCCTACGTTTGAAAGAACCAAAGTATGCTTTTCGTCTAGAGAAACAAAGTGCTTTATGTTTCTCAGTTGGACCATATGAGGAGCAGCCAGAAGCAATTTAGAAATATGTGTTTTGAAGAATGTGTCTCGAGAATAAAAAGCCAATTTTTTGGATGAACCCTCCAACCAATGGGGAGAACGGACAATCAGTCCTAGATGAAAGGGCGGACTGGCGAGGGAAGGAAGAGCAGACTGCTTCTTCTGTACTTACCTTTTCAACAGGTCTTCACTCCTCAATGTTCTTGAAGCTTCCAACCACATCACGGAATACTTGCTGCAGACCAACACAGCTGGGTATCCTCCACACACACGACAGGCTGATGAGCATTCCCCTCCAGGACCAAGTGTCAATATTAAACATTGGCATACTCACACTGGGGGCAAGGGTGGCATGGAAATGTGGAAAATTCCATCAAATGGCAGGTGAGGACCGCCAGGCTGTCCCCGTCTTGTTTTGAACATGCGAGTTACTCAGTCTGCAGGTTTACTATGCTTTCTCAGTACCCGAGTCTTCAGATAATGGATCTACCTTATACGGGTCATGTTAGATCTTTATTATGATAACCTTTTTTTGAAACGCAGGTCCGTACCCGGGTCTTCTAGTCGCTCACTGGTAGCACTCATTCTAGTTGTGCCACAGTACGAGACTAGGTGCCTTGTACAGCTCCGGAGAAGTCCTGGAAGGAGTGTGGCTCTACCATGGCCTTCAGGATCTAAAGAGACTACTGTGTAATAACGAAGGGGATGAAAGACCAGGCCATAGGCTCTGGATAACATCAGGACACCCCTCTGCCAGCATTAATGTCAGTGCACACAGGTCTTTTAGTAGACCTTCCTTAGCTTAAAAAGTGATCACATGTAGAAAAGAGATATCCGTGGCTAGGGTACATGCAGTACTCCAGATACGATTTGGAAGTGGGAGTATTTTACTCCCTATTTTTTTGGTTAAAACTTGGGCTAAAATAAAAATAACTTTTAGGGAGTAAAAATGCAAGTCCAATTCCCAATGAGAGTATTTTTATAACCGAAATGTTTTAACTGAAATGTTTCTTAAAATATATTTCTTTGCACCCAGTTATTCATGCACATTAAAAAAGAGACATGTTTACTTCTTCCACTCACTCAGTTAAAATAGCGGTTTCTTCCTGTGGGACCACATGCACTTCTGGTCCAAATACATCTATGGAGCTGTGAAGGTGAAAGCAGGGGCGCAAGATTCCACAGGTCTTTTTCCTATTTTTTGTTGGCAGTATTTTTACTCCCTATTTTTATTTTTTGGGAGCATTTGTAAATTTTTAAGGATCAAAAGGAACAACCTACCTGCAACTATTGTTCTCCAGCAGGGGTCTGTCATGGATTCACATGCGCATGAATATTCCCAGTCGACAGGCCGGGAATCCTCAGTAAAAGAAAAAACAGTTTAATTTTCGCTTACAAACTGTCTTTCTCCTTTAAACCAATTATTATCCTCTAGGTCATACTGCTCCCATCCAATGACAGCACTCTCTCTAAACCCCTCCTCTGGCAGCTATCTTCAGATTTGGGAAGCACGTAAAGTGGCAGTATGACCAAAAAGAGCCGCAGAGGTCAGAGGGAGATTTTGCATGCAAATCCATGCCATACCCATGCTGGAGAACAATAGTTACAGGTAAGTAACTACTTCCTTCTCCAGCCTGGGGTCTGGCATGCAGACATCTGGTGTGGGCTTCCCAGCCTTTCAGGGAAGCGTCCATGGTGACTGTCTCCGGATATGGTGGGGGTTCTGAAATCTCATGCATTGGGTGATGTTGGAGCGGACGCCCCACCATTCTATTGGCCGATGGAACTTGTTGCCGAGAGGGATCTTGTCCGTGAAGCTTTAAGACACCTGTATCCAGCGAGCATCCAGGAACTCCAAGGGGTTCGCATTTGCAACCTGATGAAGACCAGATAAAGTATATGCAGGATGACATCATGCAGAGCAACGACTTGACAGCCCGCACTGTGGCTGGCCTGGTCGACGACAATCACTGCACCTTCCCTCGAATGGCTGCTAACCTCTCTTTCGAGGGTGATGCCAGGCAAGACACTGTATTGAGTCTGGTGCCTAGGAACAGCGCGTTCTGCAATGGTGTTAAGCAGGACCTGGGAAGGTTGATGGAGAATCCCACATCCGTCAGTAGCTGGACGGTCGTCTCCGTGTGTCAGACGGCCAGCTCCCACGAGTGGGCATGAATATACACGTGTATGCCCCGTAGACGTAAATGAGTAGCCACCGGTGCCAGGCACTTTGTGAACACTCTGGGGGCTGACTTCAAGCTGAAGGGTAGAGCCTTGAACAGGTAGTTCTGTCCCTGCACCACAAAGCGTATAAACTGATGTTTTTGGTGAATGGGGACGTGGAAGTAGGCGTCCTCCAGGTCCAACAACGTCAAGAAGTCTCCTTTCTCCAGCTGGGTGAGTATGTGCTACCACATGACCATCCTGAACTTTTGGGACTTTAGATATTTGTTGAGACGTCATATGTCTCGGATGGGCCTCCAGCCCCCGGTCTGCTTTCCGACCAGAAAGTATCTAGCCGGTCAGATAGCACAGCAAGTAGAGCGCTCGCTTGGATATCCTTGCATCGTTTGCAGACGTAAGTTCGAATCCCAACAGGGCCAAACACAGCCTTTCATCCTTCCGAGGTCGATAAATGAGCAAAAAGCAGCGCTCAGATGCCTGAAGGTTCGCAGCATTATATAAATGCAAAAATATTATAAACATATTTGGAATACACTTGAGCCCTGCAGCCGCTGGGGAACTAGCTTTGTCGCAGAGAGCTTCCATCACCCATCTGTCAGCGGTGATGATCTTCCACTCACTGACAAACCTAGTCAGCCAGCCTCCCTCCGGGGTGCATGCGTGGGGGCCCAACCTCATGGCCGGTTCAGGCCTGTTTCGAAGCCGGCGTCCAGCCCTGCGGGCAACAGCATGGTTGTAGGCCTTGGAGGGGCCTCTGTACGCTTCCTGAGTCGTGCATCTGGTGGGTTGACGGTATGAAGAGGAAAAACCTTTGGAAGACCCGCTTGCCTTTCCCCTGGAGGAACAAAAAGAAGAGTGCTGCTGCTGGAGAGTGCCCAGGGAAACGACCGTCTATGTATCTATCCTGATGGCCTGGAGGGACTCGTCAACGACCTTCCCAAACAAGTTCTCTCTGTTGAAGGGCATGGCCAACACCTTCGCCTGGACTTCCTGCCAGAAATTCATGGTCTTCATCCAGCCTTGTCGACAAAGGCAGACACTGTTCCCCATCTGCCAGATGTCGCCAGTGTCAACGGCACCATAATGGCGTGATCAGACGCAACTTCCCCCTCCTGGAAAAGAGTGATTGCCTCCATCCTCTTATCGTCAGGCAGGAACTCCAGAATAGGGTCTAACTTGTACCACAGCTCCCTGTCGTACCTGGCTAGGATCGCCAGTGCGTTGGCCACCTCGATAGAGGACGCTGCAGTGTGAATCCCCACTTTCTCAGGGCATCCACCTCCCTCTCGCTGTCCGGGTGGACCGAAGACTATGAGCACGGGTTAGTCGACCATTTTCTTGCAGCCCTAGATACCACCGAATCCAGCAATGGTTGCAACCTCAGGCACTTGGGTGCGGAGTCCGGCACCCGGTACTTCTCCAGCCCATCCTCCTTGAGCCGTGCGTCGTCCAGAAGGGGCACCGCCATGATTGTTTGCCTCTTGGCCTCACTCCCCTGGTACAAGAAACCCTCCTTCCTGGTTTCTTTGGGCAAAAGCTAGAATAGCTCGGAGGCTCTAGCAATCATGGAATGGAATAACCCCACCTCATCCAGCGGGGATGCCCTAGGCGGTGCATCTAAATGCAGAGACTTGCCGTCTGCTGCAACAATATCTCCTCCTCGGACTTGAGGACTCCAGGTCCTTGTCGTCCGTGGACGAGACCTCCATGGCTTGGGCCATGGCCTAGGAGGGCTGTTGCAGGGCCTCCTCGCACCCCAACCCCCTCAGGGGCTGAAACCAGGGTCTGAACTGGTTTCCCAGGTGCCAGCAGACTATGCCAAAGTCACTGGGGCCAGTGTCGCACCTTCGGGGCAGGGATACCTTCTGTGCTGCTTGGGCTACCATTGCAGGGTCAGCCCTCCCCCCACCCCCTCTTGGTGGTGGATCCACCACCAACTCCATTGTCAACCTTCTCCGCAGTTTAGCTGGGTTCAATGATTCCCTTTTCCAAGGAGGAGCTTGCTTACCAGCTGGCAATAGAGGTGGAGGGTGAGGTCGATCGCACCCTGTCCACCTTGCGACCCACTTCCGCGACGAACCCGGTGGACTCAAACTTGCGGTTATTAGCCTTGTCTTGGGCCCCCCACGGATGAGGCACCCTCAAAGGACTTAGGAGACCGCTCCTCAGACGAGCCGGTCAAGGGTGAGGCATGATCCTGCTCGGAACAGAGGCCTTGGCATTCAGCCACGCTGCTAGTCTACTGTGCCTATCCCGTGTGGTCTTCTTAGAGAACCTGGGGAATATTTCGCACTCAACTTCCTTGTGGTCTGGGTTCGGGTACAGGCAGTAGAGGCATTGCAGGTCTTCAACAAATACATTCTGTAACCCCGCACTTGGTGCAGGGCTTGAAGAGGGACCTTTCCTCCTTCTCCGTCATGGTCGGAGGGTGCAAAGTAGGCCCAACAGCGTAACCTTCGACGATCTTCACCCTTGAGGGGAGCAGAAATTCACAGACAACGGATCCCAGCTGTCAGCAGATGGACAAGTGAGCACTTACCGGGGGCACGGTGTCACTTCTCAACTCCCTACTATGGCCTCCTCTGCCAACCCCATAAAACCTTCATGCAATACCGCAGCTCCCAAGCAACGTAGGTGAATTTGCATATTACCTTTACTGTTTTCTTTCTTTGCGTTACATTTCGATTTTCACCCATGCGGATAAGAGCCTTAGTACGCCAGGTGTGAAGCAATGCCCGGCAGTAGTTACCCATAGTCGTCCTTCCATTCCCTTTACTTAGGCAGTTAATTCAGCTTTCCGTGGCAACCAATACCTAGCAGTGTCCCCCACCGGAGGTGCTAATACTTACTCGGAACAAATCTGTAACTGTATGCAGGAGTGCCACACTGCATCTATAAATACATAGGCAGAGTGTGGTTTCTCCAGTTAGAAGCGCATGGCATCAGGGGCTACTAGAAACTATGTAATGCAAGAACCGACGAAGGGTGTTAAGGACACTATGAACAAAAAAGGAGAGGAAAGATGAGCATGTGGGCTCTGAGAGATTGGCTCCGTTGGGGACAGAGGGGGTGCACAACAGAAATATCCACAGGAAGGAAAAAAAAAATAGAGGGAATACACATCCGCCTAGCCATCAAGAAAGATAGATGGAGAATTAAACGGATTACCGATTCTGGGCTGCAGAAGAAATGAGATTAGGATTTCGATACATTTAACTAAAATTGTATTAGCACTTATCAGAAAGCCAGAAGCCAACTGCAGAGCAGAGGGAACGCGGGCCTTGGCTTACTGGAAACGCTGCTCGGTGCTAGGCTGCTGGGTACAGAGTACACGCTTCTGCGGACCCTGGAGTTCACTTAGTTGCAAACATGTTCAAACAATGCAACAGAAACATGTGCAAGTCATGCTGTTCTTACTCCCAGCCAGACGGCCAAGTATGGCCCTTCTCAATTCTTCAGTGGACGGGATCGATGGGTGCCCCATCTGGACCAGACAGGGACACGCCTTATTGAGAAAGGCAACCACCGTACAGAGCGGCAGCTGGCAGAGCTGGACAGTAATACATGGTGGTGGCTTGTGGGCAGCCCATAATTCAGATGAAGATAGACAAGCAGGGAACCATCATCTACAGTATTTGTGAAAAACGAGTGACTAATGCTTTTCCCCACGCTGACCTTGCATGCGACTACGGGGTCTTCTTCTCCGAGTGTTCCCTCAGCGATTCCGCTCAGTGACCTCAGAACAGTTTTTGCCAGGGATCGGATCTGTATGGACCACTTCCCCTAGGTTTATTTTTATTTTTTTAACGATCTCAACATTTGCACAACAACTCAAAGGTGAACATGGGGAGCAGGTCACAGGGCACTGCCTCCCTCAATGTTTCCACTTTGTTAATGTGCACTGAAGTTGCCAACCCAAGTTTGCAGATAGGTACACAAGCCTCAGGTGTAGGCCAACCCAATCTCACCTTGTCACCAGGAGACAAGGATTCCAGTCCTAAATTTCACTTTACACACTTTTATAAATCTGGTGCACACAGGACTTCAGATAAGAAGTTTTAGTGGAAATAGTTTGATCCCTAATTTTTAGTTCTCACTATTAGGCGGCACCACTTATTAGCCCAAACCCTCGCATTACAGAACAAATTACATCAAATAGGGAAATAGGGCGGCGATGGGACTTGGAGAGAGACACAGCCCGTGTCCTCTTGTCTGTTCCTTGCAGTGAAGGCACGTTTAAAAATCAAAAGCTTTGACAAAATTGGCTTATGTAAATGTATTCAACTGGCATTTTCCAGGCACTGACATTGGGTACTCTCGCCATCCATCTTATGGGCAGTAATGACCATCATGCCATTCAGCCGCATTAGGAGTTTGGGGGGGGGCGGGGGGGGAGTAAAAATCTAACGTTAATACCATTGCTGCCGTAATGCAGTTACCGCTGCATTAGGACACTGTCCAACTACGAGTTTGGCGGTAATATGGAGGAAAAACCTGCGACAAGAAGCTGAAGGTAACTGCCACCTTATAGCCCAGAATTGATCAATTCAGCAGTATTAAAATCCGCCGTGACGTCCTATGGACTCCAATTAATGGGGACCAACACCCATCACCACTTGGCAGTTGTGGTAATAGAGTTTAGTGGAATCTCTGCAGACTTACCGCCGAGATATCACCAAACTTATAATGAGTCCGATTGCCTGGAGAATGCCTATAAAAAAGCCAAAAGGGTTGGCTTTGCAAGTGCTTGTATAAGCTGTAAATACATCATTTTTAATAGAGTAAGCCCTAATGCAAATAAGATAGGCACTTTTGCGTTAAAGTTCTTCTCCAGATCAGGGAGTCCTGTATGTAGCCTTGCTCTGCTGCCACCTGTACATACCCATGGTGCTGCGTGGGTGGAAGCAGGGTCCAGGCTCTTAGCTGCGCCGTCCGTCGACCATGTTTTTATTGGGGTTATTATTTTTTTTTTATCATTTTCTGTTGCTGAGCGCATTGGATTATTCTTATTGAGAAAAAGAGGCTTGTACAACAATTGTTTGCAGGGCTGCTTGCGCCATTGAGAAAAAGAGGCTGGTACGGCAAGTGTGTGCAGGGCTGCTTGCTCTATTGAGAAAAAGAGGCTGGTACGGCAAGTGTGTGCAGGGCTCCTTGCTCAGTCTAGCCAAAGTGTTTGAATTAAATGTAAATAATGGATGAATGTGTTTGATGAATGGTAAGCTATTCAGACGGTGTCCGAGATAGGACACCATGTAGCCAGACTACCTGGAGGAATCAACCTGTCCGACTGGGTTGGGTAGTTTCTTGGGAGCTGGGTATTATTCCTTCACTTGTCTCGCTTCTACGCCCTTGCCGCTCCCTCCCCTAAATAGTGCAGATTTTTCAAGTGTAGATTGTTACCTTAGAGGTCAGGCTACTTAGCCCCTTCAAGAGACCACCCTAATCCCCTCCACTTAACACTGCCTGAACCTATGCCGGCCTCCCAAAGAGGCCCCAAGCGCCACACAGCATATTGAGGGACAACACCAGCCAACAAATCATAACAACAGATTATTACTTCCCCGCCAATAAAAACAAGTATTGACCGAGCCGTCAGTTTTGGAGCCTGATGCATCATCAGCGGCAAGATTATGTGGAGGCTAATAACATTATGGACCGGTCGATTTGACCTTCAGCCTGTGCTGTATTACTAACTTTAACTTGCCTGTAACCCACTTGAATTGACCCTCAGCCTTGTGCTGCCTTTACAACTGTATGCAACCTACCGGCCTTGACCCAGCAGCGTTGTACTGAATATGTAACTAGTCTGTAATCGACCTGTTTTGACCTTTTCCAATGTAACTAGCACCTACATGCCCTTAGGTTTTGTGCGCCGCTATAAATACAAAATAAAATCAATTATCAATATTGGATGCAGACTGTTCCTTGATCTGCCCGCCGCCTTTAGGGGAGTCTCTTCTGGCCTGTAGTTACTCAGACTAGGGGAGATAGGCAACATACTACACATATGTAGTGAATCCTAATGTGAGAAACTCTGATGTCAGCGTTCATCAGAACTGGTTGCACTCCCGGGCTTCCGTGATGCTGAAATTAGCCAGAAGGCTTAATAAACATGAACAGTACTGATATGTTCAGGTTTTTAATGATGGCCTCAATCATCAGTGCGGGTGTGGATACTGATGCACATGCCGCCAACGCAGTGTGGACCCCTGGTCCTTCATCAGAACTGGCTCTGTGATCATGTCCATCTACAGGTTTTATCTCGAGTGCGGGATCAAAAAAAATGTATGACCAGTGTAACAGCTTTACGAGCAAACACTGGTACTAACGAGTCGTTTTTAACAGAATACCCCAGGGCCAGCAGCATTAAGACAAATTAGTAGTTGATCCATGTGGACCGAGTTAGCAGGTAAGGCGGTTACCCGTTTCAATGATTTAGAATTAGGCTGCTGACGACAAGGCATTGCAGGACCTTCCCACCCAATAGGAAAGTCTGACCACTGCTGGTGAAGCACAAGGTCCACACAGTCTCAAGACACTTCTGAATCCATCCTTGAAAAGTGGAACTTCAGGGAATTAGGAAAATGCTCTTGAATGACAGACTCTCTGATCTTCCACAAAGGAGAGGTTTAAAATTAGCCGAGAAGGGGCTTGCTTTCCCGAGCATAAGTGAACTTCAAGAAGCTTCATGGGTCCCGCTTATAAGTACTTAAGTGGGCACCTTTACCTTCTAATACACAAGTGGTGTTGTGCTGTATTACAGGTGGGCAGTTTACCAAACGCCAACAACCTGGGCAAACTACAGAGGGTATCAAGGGGGTGAGCATAGGTGGCCAACACACCCACTTCCCACTTTGCTAGTCCATTACCGGTATCAGAACTTTGTGCAGAAGGCCATTAAGTCTTTGCATTCGAAATTAAGCAAACTGTGTGCGACTAAAGTGAATCTAGACACCAGGGAGGGTTGAACATTGCCAGTTAACCCTGCTACTCCTTGTTGAGCCAGACCCCAATCTGATAGTGGTCATTTTTCTGGTCTCTCTAGACCACTTTGCTGTATGCCAGATGGATCACGTTGCTTGTGCCTTTGGGGAAGTTATTTTGTAGCGCGCGAGACAGGGGCTCTCTTCTCTGGCTGCACGAGTTGATGTTTCTTTCACTTGAAGATCATCAATTCCCACAAATGGAGCGGGGGTTCGTGCCTCTGCATCCCTTTAGTGGCTGCTATGTTGGCAGCCTGGTGGAAAGTTTCTCTTGAAGCGGGTCCTTTCCAACATATGGATGTGGTTTGAACATGGTGCTGCCCATGTGCAGTAGGTTGAGGCCCATCGTCGGGGACAGCTGGAAATCTGTGCGGCATCCTCCCACGCCAGGAAGGGATGTGCACATCATGCTGATCCTGTGGCCGGCAGTGCATGCCTTGTCCGAGGGTCGGAGTAAGACTTACCACCCCATTTCGAGGTTGGCGAGGCGGTAATTCCCCATGCTGCCATGGCCTTCCCCATTCCCATTTTTGCCCCATAGGGCATAATGGGGAAGGCGCCAATTACGGTACCGCAAATTGCGGTACCGTAATTAACACCAAGGTCCCTTTGCTGGTCCCTACTTTAACGGCTGGTCTACACCAGCCGTTAAGGTCGGGTCCCGCAAAGGGACCTCGTAGTAAGGCGGTAAGGGTTAACGGTCACCGGTAGCATTACCGGTGACCGTTAACCCTTACCGCCTTCCGTGCAATGAGGCCCATAGTCTTAAAACAAGTGCCCCCAGAAATCAGATGATCTCCTTCGCCATCCAACGGCAGGAGAAGCAGATCATGCCATGTCAACAGGACAACACTTTTTTTTTAGTCGCGTGCTTTCATTTAATGAACTATGGCAATCCAGAAGCTAGTCAGATAAAAAAGGCAGTAAAAAAAGAAAACCCAAGACTGAAAAAGCAGCGGTACCGGTGACATGGAGTTATGGATTCATTTGATTGTAAAGTCAAAGATTATGGTTGTTCAAGGCCTGTTCAGTAGCAATAGGAAGTCCTGGGAATCCTAAAGGAAAGAGGTAATCTTGAAATAATGAATAATACAAAAATATTCACAAAAAAACTCACACCCGTGTACCTAGACAAACCAGGGTGAGCTCGCACACACACACACACACAAACACACACACACACACACACGTGCCAAGAGCCACATTAGAACTTGCCCATTTGCAAGCTACCAGCCAGACATCAAAAGTTACTCGCCACCTCTAGAATAAACATAGCGCACCATTTCTTACTCGCAAGGAGTCAAACGTCACTAGCTAGTGGCGAGTACACAGGTTGAGCCCTGCTTTGGCCACTGAGACAGCTATCGATACCATTCAAACACTTGGCATGAGCAGATCAGGTTTGCAAAGTTTTAGAACTGCTTCAGCAATCTGGACCTTTAAAATGGTTATGACTTCAGATTAATCTCGCCCACTTCGGCAGGGCACAAAGTCAAATCAGTTTCTTTCTTTCTTAATTCAGGTGCTTTCCCATTAATGGTTGCTACAGAGCAGTTCAGCCCTAAGGCAGTCCGCGTTAGTTTGGGTGGTGAAAGGTATTCGGGCAGTCCCATTGCTTTGAATTTGCAAGCAGCACTGAGCTGCAAGATGCCTTCCACCGTAGCAGTAGGCATGGCGCCAACGTCAACATTACCCTGAAATATTCAGCGTCCAATAAATGGACTCAGCCGGAGTCAGAGAGGCCGGAAATGCAAGTGCTGCACTGTGATTGTCTGGCAGAATTCTTAGCGAGGGAATGCAAACCCACCTCTTACCATACATCCAGCCATCTTTCAGCCGTCACAACATCTCAGCTAAACTAGAAGCAACCTTTTTTCAGACAGGAAAAGTGCAGTTCATTCAAAGCTGTACATTAGAGTGCTTCAAGTAATAATAATAATTTGGTGATTTATATAGCAACAGATTCTCAACGTATTACACCAGCTTCTAAGCGCTGTAATAGAACCCCAACTATCAGGCGCCAAAAGGCAATTCACTTTATGGTGCGTGTTACATTGGAACGTTTTGAAGACATTGTGCTTGCAGAGCAGAGTAGAGTGAAGCTATACGGACCCTTCCGTAGAGTAGAGGGCTCGGTTAGCTGGAAACCAACCATTTGATGCCAAACAAACACACTCATTTCACATTAACTCTGCGTTTGGGAGTGCGTGTAAAATAACATTGGCACACATCTATAAGCCATTTGCTGCATAATGTGCCATATACAAAAAGGGACCGTTTTGCAGCTCATGTGGAACTTAAGATTTCTTGAACCCGAGAGGTACCCCCTGCATACTGCCACACACTCAAGAGCTTCCTACATGTTGATCCCTATACTACACTTTGCTGGTTATCAACATGGCACATGTTGACACCTGTAATGTTCCTAGTAGCGCTCTGTTAGCAGCCAAGGGCGCTTTGGATGAAAGCGCTACATAAACATAATAGATACAAATAACTACAAATACACTAGCTCAGTAAATGGGCCGGAACAAGACGGAGCGGCGGTACGGCAAACATGTCTTGCCGGAGTGCTGCTCGGTGCCCCAGACCCAGGGACTAGCAGATGCCTGCCCCATATCCTGCCCTCAATGAGCAGACCGCTTTCAGGACCGGTCTGCTCGTCAAGGCTGGCTCGCACATTATCTAAGCTGCATCATCACACTTATTGCACGCACTCTTCAACACACTCACACTCACACTCACTCTCTCTCTCTCTTTATTAGGGTGAATAGTGTGTCCAATCAAAACAGAAGAGTTCATTATTCGCTTCTAAGGGTTTCTTACTGAATCACTATAAGACATGCTTAACATTTAAAATTGTGACCATTATGATGTTCCCATAATGCTCTTTGTTTTTATACAAATCACCAGGACTGGGTTCTATGAAGAGATACTGTGTTGCGCAACCTTGCCAGGGTCCAACCCACTAGCTGCGCCCCCTCCTTTCCACAGCCCCCTCCCCCATTTCAAAGAGGTGACAGTACGCCTAGTACATTTTTCCCATTTCCAGCACTGCCAGTAGCCAATGCTTAGAAAACCCCTATTGTTTGCTAAGCACATGCTTTTCAATCGTTTCCAAGGGCGGCACAGTCTGCACCACTGATCTCAAGGCCACGGAGACCCTCCCCATCATGAAGACCTGGCAAATACTGCAAACTGGCTACGGTGCGATACGCACGCAGTTACTTAACTGACAAGAGATTTTTGGTTGAACGTGTGTGCTTACTAGAGAGCAGGTAACCATAAATGCATTGATTGTGGATTTTGGAAGTAACACTACACAATCACTTATATGTCTACAATGATTGGGAACTCAGAGTTGGCGGTGGACTATATACATGTATTGGGTGGGGAGGGATGTCAAAGCAGGCATGCACTGGTCTGCAGACAGTGCTTTATAAACAATACCAGTAGATCAATCCCGTCTACCCTGGTGGCAGTACTTTACTGACTCTCCTGCCCATCCCACATCTTCCATAATAGGCCAATTAGAACAGCGCTACAATCACCAACAATGCTGTCGCCAAAGGAGATGCAGTCATGAGACTGACTAGCTGCAGTGCCATTGGGTCCTTTAAGGGCCCAGCAAAAGGTCCTCCTTCCAGCATAATCTACGCAGGATTTAGGGCAGCAATTTCCACAAGACGAAGTTGAACCTGTAAATGCTCAAGATGCCTACAGGTTGCTGCGCGCTCTATAAATGCAAGAAATACAAGAATGGTGGGAATCTGGAATACTTGAGGCAAAAAAGTGGCTTCAGTTACTGCTTTGATTTTTGGGTCTTGGTTTAAGCTGGGGTCAAAAATGGCGGCCTGTGGCACTGGGCAAAAACAGGATTGAAACAAATCAAGGATGTCATGGCTCTCCAGAAGACACCGTATTTTGCAGACGAGAGCTTTCTCGAGGAGTTTCGAGGTGCGAAAGGGGTTGGCAATAGGGCGGTAGTTGCACCAAGGCAACGTGGGATTGGGGGGAGGCGGAGCAGTATTCTTCTAAAATGGAGGTGTTCAGGATTACGGTGATCAAGATCGAGCATGCTGGGGCATCGTTTTTCACCACTTGTGTGGGAGTAGGGTTGGCCGCGGAGAGGGGAGGGTTGTGCCTGGCAAACTGGACTAAAACACACCCCACGGCCCCGTTTGTCAGTGGCAGAAAACATGCTCCCTTATTTTGTCCCTGCGCTGGTAGATGGCCAAAAAAGGATTACTTTGAGGTTAGCAGAGTTCAGAAAGGAAGAGAAGAGAACTCAATGTAGAACAAGCCAGAAAGTGAGGTTTTGGGAGGGGGGGGGGGGCGAGACTAGGGAATATTTTTCTATAAATTAGGAGGGAAACGTATTGCTCTTTCAAGACACAAAACCAAACACAGATATGCATCGGTTGTTGCCCCAGTGCACCCATCATGTTGACCCAGCAATCCAACACGATGGAAAAATAATATGAAACAGAGGAACTTCCTGCCAAGTGGAAACCTAAAATAGCCTCAGCTTACATGTATTCTGCTTTGTGCGAGCTTGTCACATGGGATTGCCAGTTTCGCATGTTTCTATATATATATATATATATATATAGATGCTGCAAGTCACACTGCTAACACTATATTCAAATGTTCTCACAGCTGGATGAGCAATGACGAGAAGGGAATTAAAGGGGCAATCTTGGGAAGAAGCACTACAGTCCTCTTTGCACAAGCATACACCTTCAACAATTGCGGCTGAATGTGAGGAAGTACTGGGAACCCAAGTGGGTGGCAAGGGTGGGAGATGTGTTGGAAGAGGGGATGCCCATGGAGCTTGGGAAACTTATAGAGAACACCAGGGGACAACAGCACACGTATTCCTACCTTCTGAGGAATCTTAGACACAGACGGACAGAGACCGAGGCGCCCCTACATTTAGACGAGACAATAGAGACATTTTACGATGTGTCAGAAGGTGGACACAAAGTACCAATGATATATGAGCTACTGATGGCCAAGGCAGGAAAAGAGCTGGGGCAGATGAGGCAGAACTGGGAGGTACATTTACAAGAACCAATGTCAGATGCAATGTGGGTTAGAGCTCTGCAGTAACACAAAAGGTGTCCAGAAATGTACAGCTCCAACAGACAGGTTCAATTATACATTACTCACAGAGGATATTTGAACCCGGACAGAATAGCTCAGTTTCATCAGGCAGCAACACAATTATGCCTGAAGTGCAGAGAGGTCAACGCAGATCTGGTACACATGCTCTGGGCTTGCATAGAGATCGGCAGATTCTGGTGGGAGGCGGCCCAAGTATTACGAAAAGCAGAGCTCCCTCTGGATATTGGATCCCGCCATAGCATGTTTATTAGGGGGCTTCCCGATGCCCAACAGGGCTAGATGTGCGAGTAAGCTCAAGGATCTGGCATACATACTAGCGAAACGCAGGATAACGATGGGATGGAAAGCACACACGAGGCCAGTAGTACAGGTGTGGTGGAAGGACCTGTTAAAATGGGCAAATGCAGAGACTGTGGTATGGCAAAAAGCAGTGGGTCGGGACACAGTACACAGAGAGAGTGGGGTAGATGCATGGATGCAGCTGCTAGTGGACTTGCCCTCCTCAGTAGAGGGTGCTAAAGACAAATAGAATATTTCAGTACCTGAGGATAACACCTAGAAGATGGAGGACAATAGATATGGAAGTGGGTGAACTGTGTGCAAAGTAGGCTGGGATGTGGGGAGTTGGGGGTGGGGGGTGAAGGGAGAAACAGGCGATCATGATCCACTGTGTAGTATAATCTATATGTTAATGCAAGTCTGTAAGTCACTAAGGTTATGCAAAATAAAAAAAATGGTTTAAAACGGATTCCAGAGGGTCCCTTTGTTTGAAGGGGGTGAGGCTTATTGGGACATCATTCCCTGGCACGGGGCATTTAAAGCAGGCAACCCGGCCGAGGATACCTTTTCCTTCTGGCATTTCAGAGATTTTGGAAACTACGCCTTACTGCAGCAGAGTTTGGCATTGACCTGAACTTTAACGCATAGATTTATAAAGCTCCAATGGTGTTATGCAGTGGGCCCGAAGAGCAGTAGGCTGCATCCCATCAAGAGCACCCCGCTAAAACATGTCTAAACTGACATAAATGATGCATCCGGTTCTCCATGATGAATATGGGGAAAGACAAATGTTTATATTACATAAAAAAGTTAAACTGAAATAGTACCATTAGCCCTTAGTGGGAGCTGCGGGTTGACCTGCCTGTAAAGGAGTCTACTGGATCAATTTGAAGTATGTAGTGGGAAGGAGCCTGGAGAGGAGGTAAGTAGAATGTCTTGGATGGAATGTAGGGTGTTCTATTGTGGAATGGTTCCAGTTACACTGAGATAGTGCTATCCAGCCTGGGTGGTGGTGCTGGTGTGGAAAGAGCCAGGGGAACTCCTTGAGAAGATACAATATGTATAATCCTGTGTAGATGCTACACCAGACACAAAGGAGACATAAAATTAACCTACCTGTGCGTTTCCATCTCGAGGTGTCCACCAAGCACAGGGGACACCACAACAATGACGAGGAGTGAAAGATGCAACATCTGGTCTGCTGTGGGGAGTGCAGTAGATTAAACTGCCCACCACCCCCCCCGATTCTGCCCACCGGGCTCAGGTGAATGCTCTGGTTCGCTCACCAGTAGCTGCCGTAGCTGTGTTCAATCAGCGGGTGTGCCGTGCAAAGAGTGTTGGAGCATCTGCAGCCTCAGATTGTAGTGGCGGCAGTGGGCAATGCGAGAGCGAGAGCTCAGCTCAGGGTTCGAAATTGAGGGGAGCTGGGAGCTACTTCTCACCCGCTTGTGGCCTAGAAGAGCCTGGTTAGCTGACACCAACAGTCACCAGGGGCTACTTTTGGCTCCCCAGGCCAACTGATGCCGAACAAACCCACATATGCAAATGTAACTATGCATTTGGGACAGTCTATAAACAAAAAATATATACATGCTTCATCGCATTTATGCCAAAATTAGATTTGTGGAACGCTTTGTGCTAGCTCCTTGTTCACCAGTGGTAGGTCCTGATCCCTGGTTAATGCTCGATAGCCAGGAGCTGCTTTTTGCTCCTGTTTATCCAATCTTAATTTCGATCCCTGCCTGAGCCGACCGTTATGGATGGAAGTACTGGGCAGTGTTACCAGAGTTCCTGCTGCCCGAGTGCCAGAGAGGTACAGATGATGCCACAATATGACGGGGCAATGGTAGAACACTCAGCTAATGGCAAGCCATCTTGTGGGCGCGTAACACCCAGAAGAAGAGGAGACAATGTACAACGGTGCCGAAGAAAACCACTCAATGAGCAGAGTGACCAGGAAGAAGGCCAATGTGTGAGCAAGCGCTACAAGGAGCCCGACGGGCCAGGAAGAAGCCCAGAGCAATGGGTGCGAACTGAAGGACACCTGCGGAGTAGTGATGGATTGCAGGAGTGCTGTAACGAACGAAGAACAAACTGACTGTGCAGCAGATGTTTGCGGGATCACTTGCTCAGAAGAATAGAAGATGGCTGTAAGGTTAGAATTTTGTTCAGTAGGTTGTGAAATCTTGAAGGGAAATGGCTATTTAGTTGTCTTGAAGGAACTCGATCCAGATTTGCTGAATTACACTGAAACAAACCGAAAATAGCAATGGGGTGAGCAAATTGTTATTGTTTGAGAGTGATACTAATGCAGTAGCTTTTTAAGTTGTTGGAGTTGTAATGGTTACCATGGGTGAAGAACACCACGCTGTTTATGTAACGCACCTTTAATTGTCTAGCTCGTTACCCTAATAGGGGGAGATGTTACCTGCAAAGGGGGGGGGAGCGACCTTTGAGGAGAGTATGCAAACCATACGAGTCATGCTCCATGTGTGAATATGTTGATCTTGTTGGCTTTTGACAGTGATTAAGTGTGATGCAAGTATTTCTCTTCGGCAACATGCGTGGGATTATATCCAGGTTATGGATCCGGTGATTAGCTAGCAATGAGTAAGTAGACCTGCGTGCAGGTATTAAGCTACTCTGCAGTCAGTAGGGAGTGTCCGGATTAATGTCAGTCACAGGAGCACCATTGCTAGTTAGCCATAGGGGAATTCTATGTTGTGTGTGACTGGTATGAATACACATTTTAGTGTAGCCTCAGGGGCGTCGTTATGTATAATATCAGACATGTGCATCACGTACACCTTGTAGGTAGGTTAATGCAAGGTGAGAGTAGTGACCCGTAGGTTGACCCTCTTCTGTTGGGTGACAATGGCCGAGTTGGTGTGCATCACATTTTTTAGGGCTAGTACCTTCTGTGTGCTCCATTGTAGCAACAGGTGGGAGTGTACCCTGTAGTTATTAGTACATTTTTCGTACCCAAGTATTCTATGCCGTCTTGGGGGATAGCAATTTAGCTAATAGTGTTTGCAGGGATTAATAGTTCTGCATGGTTTGTTGTGGGTGTCATCTTCTTAAACTTGGAATTAGGCGATATGCAGTGAAAGTTGATTGACAGGGCATACACTACGACAGGGTATACACTATGACAGGGTATACACTATTGCGCATTACATTTCCTTTCTGTTTTTGCATCCTTACGTCTTTTCCACCATTTGTATTAAGATTTATTGGAGGAAATGATGGTTCTACGTTATGTAGGAGGAAGGGGTGTAGAGTAAGTAGTTCCTTAAATGTGTTAAGAGGATAGTGAATATGTTCATTCATTGTAATGTGCAGCATCTCTTTTTGTGGTTATAAGGGGGTTAAGAGTGTATTCATGTGTAGATAAGAACATGCTTGAACAAAGATTAATTTGGTCTCTTGTAAAAGCAAGATGTTCTAGGGTTTAGCATCACTATGCTGTCCTTCATAGCAGTTCATTAAGAGGGTGAGGTGTGTTGTGTGAAGTAGCCTGGAGAGGAGGCGAGTACAAGGTCTTGGATGCAAGTAGGGTGTTCTATTGTGGGAGAGCTTCAGCAGTGGTAGTTACACTGAGCTAGAGATAACCAGCCTGGGAAACTCCTGGGGAAGATGCACCATTAACCTACCTGTGCTCCTGTGAGTTTCCACCTCGAGGTGCCCATGAAAGCACGAGGAACACCACAACAAAGTATTAGGGAATTTTGGACACCGTACTACAGGAGCAATATTAATGGTTAAATAAAATTACAAACACAAATCAATGGACACAACTGAACACCAATAAAAGCTGTGCAAGTGAAGTCAACTGGAGTGTCCTTCAGGGCAGCTCAAAAGACGCCAGGAAGCCTGGCAATCTGGTCCTGCAGAAACCATATGCATTTTGCCAATTTCAATTCCACCGTGTTCCCAGTGTGACCTCACTGCTCCAATCTGGCCTGGTTACCTACAAATGGAACACCACCGGGCTGCAGATAAGGAATGTCAACGAAGAGTACACAAACGAGGGGCTTCCCACCATCTCAACACGGGCCCCAGTCGACCTTTCCACTGGCAGTCCACAGACATAGCCCCAAAAAAGTCCATTACTGAACACAGTCTCCTATAGACGGCTGAGCTCAACTGGAAGTACACAATTTACAAATGATCAGTCATTTGGGCTTATCCTGGAACAACAACACTGACGGGGGGGGCGGAGGGGTCATGACCAGAGCCTGTCCCGTGTGTGGACACGATGCAAAACCTACACAATCTCTTCCCCTACCCAGCCGGTGCGTCTCGAATACAAACAGTGGCGCCGGCCACTCTCTCTTTAAGAGGCATTCTTTTTTAAATGCACGTAACGTGCACAGCGTTTTCCTAGACATACAGTGTATCCGGTAGTGCAACTCTGGGTACGGCGACGCTCCCACTATGAAGCTATAAAGCCACAGGAAACGAGCGCGCCCCTCAGCAGTACCCCCCGGACCCCCACCTCCTCAAGGTAGAATGCCTCTAACCAGGCAGTGCATTTCCCCCATGCAATACGCGCGTCTGTCTGCTCCCAAGCAAAGCTTGTAGTAGTTTTATTTCACGAAAGGCACAGAATGTCACCTCTTCCCCTCAAATTATGAGGCACACACCGGCCTGAGGTTGGCTCAGATGTTGCACATTGTGCGAGAACAATAAGAACAGGAAGTTGAAAAACATAAGACGTGGGCGGGGAGCTCTCCACTTGCGTTTCCGTCACAGGAAAATGAAAAGTGTCACCAGCTACCAGCAGCTTGCTTGCAGCAGCAGCGGTGGCGAACTGCTGAGAGATGCTATGCAAGTCGCCGCGCCTGCCCCTCCAGCTAACCCCTGTGCGATTGAGCGGTTTATTCTGTTCAGTTTGCCATTTCAAGGACCTCTTTGTGCTGCAAGTATATCTCAATAGCCCGTTCCTCTTAAAACCTTGCGCACACGCAGAGGCATAGCCAGGATTGTCTAACAAGTGGGGCCTGAAGCCAACATAGTTGGGCCCACCATTAACATCTGTAAATGCCCATACAGCGCTGCCGAGTGGGCATTTGCAGATTTTGAATGGGTGTTGCCCGCTCAGGCCTTACACAGTGTACGCATCTGGGCACACAACTGCAGCTCCTGCAATAGATGAGCTGTGCCCCACACATTCCAGAGGAACCCACTATGAGACTGCCCATCTCAGGAGGTTGGGACATCACCTAGTCACAGAGAGAACAAGCAGGCCCAGGTGACTGCCCTATGGCGGCATTGGTGTGCTCAATATTCTATCACGCCTTCCTACACAGACAGGACTACTACACGAGGCATCACATACGGGTTTAGACAGAGCAGCGGGATATAGTGTGTAGATCCATTTCTTGCAGAAGGGGTGCCGCGACCATCAGTTATTTTCAAGCAACAGTTCAAGCCAGAAAAAAGCTGCCTAGTACCCACACACAATAATATGACTGTGCTCCCCCGTCCCAGGCTAGGGTTGAGATTGGGAATAGGGACTGCTTTGGAGCTTGCTGTGTAGACTAGGTCTGCAACCTTTGGACTTCCAGATGAGTGGTGCCCCCAAACATTTTTCATACGGGTGGCCTGACGAGGTCACTGGGGTGGCACACCAAAGCAAACACAGACAGGCGGGCTGGTGAGGGGCCTCGTTTTCTTAAGGGGGGCCGGGGATCCCCTTGGTGATGCTTCTGCTCCAGATGTTTTGAACGACAACTTCTCAGCCTAGTCACCATCGCCAATGGTGAAAGATCATGGTGCAATTGTCAAAAACATCTGGAGAGCCGCGGGTTGCAGACCCCCAGCATCGGCACATCATCGGCTGGTCTATACCTGAAAGAGAAACAGGCCACAACACAAGGCTCGAAGCAAACTCATGACAGATGCCCAGGAGGCCAAACTGCCACCTCCATTTCTTAGGATGTACGAAAACTAGCAAACAGGCAATTATATTGGATGTTCCACTGCAGACAGTGATGTGGCAGAGCGCAATAGTGGCCGGTGTAAGTCTTCTGTCCTAATATTCCAATGTTTGACCTTTGTTTTTAAGAGAACACTGAACCCTTAATGGGTGGAATGGGCCATCAGCAATAACACCACCTCACTCCTTGGGCCACTATCTAGTAACGCGCAAGAGTCGTCAATGAAGGCCCTTGAAATTAACTTGGGACGAGACCATTAACACCTGGCAATGACCCTCTGAATGCAGCATTATTGCTTGAATGAATGATTGGAAAAATACCGTCATTAGAAGAAATAGTATATCCTGGGTGAAGTCAAGTTATATTGTCGGGGTAGTACAACTAATAAAGTTGGCTAGGTCCTGGGCCACTAATAATCGCAAAATAAAACCATTCTGAGCTGTCCCCACTCCTTTTTTGAAACCAGCTTGAAACTTCTCCATAGCACCCTCTTGATAAGCCCTCTGTTCCAAGTTATTCAAAAGAATTTTGGAAAAGATCTTGCAACCTTCTTCTATCAGTGAGATAGGTTGGTAGTTTATCGGATTATCCCTAGCCCCCTTTTAAAAAAAAAGTAAATAAAGCACTACATGTGCATCCTTCCAGGAGAGTCTGGTAGATGACGAAAGCACACAATATTCTTAAATAACAAACATGAAGGCCGCCAAATTGAACTAGCAAAACAGTCTGGGCCAGGGGCCCTACAGGGATTACAACACTTCTTTATTATGTATAGGATGTCCTCCAAGTCAAACTTCAGACACCAATCAACAACCCGTTTGTATGGCGCGGTGTCAAATACAGTTCCATAGTATAGAGCGGAACAGTGCTTAATCCAAATAGCTTCATTAATCGTGAGAGCTTGAGAAGCAAATTGGGTACCCACGTTCTTTATTAGGGACCAGAACAGGTTGAAATCTTTTGTTGAAATAGCACTCAACATACTTTATGAATCATTTGTGCCTTGTGACTACATAACCAGTTTTTAAAGTTCTGATTTAATTTACGCCCCTTAGCTAAACGATCTCCCATATTTAAATGGTTCAAAGACTTGAGATTATGATGTAGTTCTTTCTTCTTTACTTCTATCTGTCCATCATAGAGGCGTACATGTGCTTTTACATCCAAGCCCTTCTTAGGATCTGGCCTGTTGACAAATTTACCCAACAACTGGTGGATCTTGCTGGCATAAAACAAGGGGTGGCATCACCATTTCCCAATAGTTTGTCTGTTTGAGTGTTAAAATAATGACCCAGCTTTGCACACCAGATCAGTGAACTATTTTCTCTGACTTCAACTAACAGTGGGGTTTCTTTTTTATTTTTTTTAATGCGTTATAGTTTTAATTAAAAAATAAATTACACATATACAATAAATTCACAGAATAACCATACAGTACACAAATTCACAAAAAAACAGTGGGGTTTCAAGCCTATTTTGTGTGCACATTTTTGTAACATCGAAACTGAGGTCAGTGATCACAAGCAGCGTAACACAGTTTAGATAGATTTTCCATAAAACAAAAATGTAATCAATGATAGAATTCCAGAACAAATAGTGCCAGGTAAAATTCAGAGGCGATCACGCTCAATGTTTACATTTAAAAATATTTAAATCCCATGACACCAATTTGTGGCAGATTAATAGTCCACACCCTATTTGGGCCAAAATGAATTGCCACCCTCAGCTGTTCGTAGCACACTGGATCCCGACACTCACAATTGAAGTCACCCACTATAATGAAATCTGCACCATGTTCCACCAACCAGTACAATACAATTTCTGAAATGTCCTAAAAAAAAAAGAAAATTGCAGAAAAAGAAGACTTGCTAACATTGATCATACATGCATCTAGGCCAGAATCGCCCTCCCTCTGATGTATCCTTACTACCAAAATATCCGAAGACTTGGTTTCAATTTTCTGTGTATGAAAAGCCCAAATTTACATGAATTGCACACAACAACCCACCAGATGGACGTCCCCTACACCCTTTAGTAGCCAGGGAAACGTAGGTCGTGAATCCATCGACAATGGGGGCCAACTCCAGCCAAGTATAAATTTCAGCTTCATCATCACCCAACATCCCAAATGTATCAAATAGCAAGCGTGAGAAACCACGAGTATTCCAACAAACCAAGATTCAATTTTCATCCTCCGGTCACTGTTCTTTGAACCGTGATGCTGCCCTTTCATGCAAGGACTTTGAGATGTGGGGCCAGTTTGTCTGAACACTCGCTATATCCCCTGCAAAAGAAACCAGATTGTCCCAAGGGCACATGAACCCTTAGAAGCAACTTGTCTGTTTGGTTATTATAACCTTCGTAGGTTCCGTCTGAAGTGACTTATTTCCAGGTTTCTCACCACTCTCGCTCTTGCTTTGTTAGAATGCAAACTTCTGTGACCCTGAAATGATGCCATAGCTTCAAAATCCTCATAGCCCATAGATAATAACTTTGCCTCCTACAGCACCGCAGTTTTCACCAAGTTAGAGCAGAAGTAGAGTTGAACCAAGTCAGTTCTACTTTCCTGTACAAAATCAACTAGCATAATATCTGAAGAGTCTATCATCCTTAGTTTTGGAATCTCCATAACAATGGCCAAGATGTTTTGCCTGTTGCGCGGAACCTGAACACCATCTTTAACAATCTGTTCCATTAGACTGGCAGGGTTTGGGGGTGAATATCACCTGACTTGAGTGCGCTTTAATTCTTGGTCTATTTGAAGGCCCAGAAACAGGATCCTTAGAGCTACACAGTGTTGAGGCTGGCCCCAAGATCTTACGTCTCCTCTCTTCTCACGTCTGAAAGGTCAAGGACAAGGAGGATCACTTTGTTATTATTCGTCCCGGCCTAGTTAGCATGCCCATTCATCCTAGGTGCCTGCCGGCCACACGATCTTACAGCACCTTTCTTCTAAGGTCAAAAAGGCCGGAGATAAAGGGCTCAATTAAGAATTAGTCATTCCAACCTGACTAACTTGCACATCCATCCTAACAGAGCCCCTACAAGTAGACAAGTCAGCCACTTTCCCCACATCCGCACTGCCCAAATTCTTCACCGTCCCCACATGGCCCACTACCTTCATCCGACAACCCCAGTCATTAATCTGTACATACTTTTCACCAATGTTCTGCTGCGATACCCTAAGGTCTCTAGTCACATTGTCCCTGGCTAGATGACTCTCCCCAACATCTACTTTGTCTGGGATGACATCCATCGGGGGACGTGGAATTCCATACAAAGATCGCAGGCAGGGTTATATATTTTGCACACCACAGACAGCCGAGTTTCGCAGTTAGCCGGTTGGGGACAATAACCCATTTCTCATACGCATCTGGTGTTAGGCATAGCTAACATATCAACCACGCAAAACTCTTCCTCTTCTCTGTATTCCAGTTCTGTGTCCACATGTACAGTTGAGATACTTAAATCGAACTATTTTTCACGAGTTAACATTACCACCAATGGGCTTTAGGAAATGAGCGATTACATAGTTTTTAACAGAGCCTCTAGCCAAGAAGAGTTGAGTCGAGCGGTATCGGCCCTTGCGCTAATCCTTAAAGTGGACTATTCCAGGCGATGCAGTGCCAACCGTCCAAACAACCCCCTTGGACATAAATGGGGACAACCACTAGTCAGGGGATAGCATAGCCCATTAACATTCTCAGTGACGCTTCACGGTCTAGCTTGAATTTACCCCAAATTGGTGAGTAAGAGGCATTTACTAGTGTGAAAGCGGGGCCCACTGACCTCAGAGCCCCCAATGTGACGGCGGTTCTCCTAACACTGACGCAGTATAGCAACTAGCACAGTTTCATCCCGGAAGGCAGCATTAGTGCCTCACCTGTTCCTATAGGAGCAAATTCACTAAAGGAGTGTATGCCATTGCTCCAATATGTAAAAAACAAAAAAAAAAACTTAAAAGTTGAAAACCAAACCGTAACTAGACAGATACTTTAAGATATTTTTATTATAGGTTTAATTGCAGTATAATAAAAAACGTTTGTTGGAAGTTAACACGTGTTTTGGCGCTATGGTCTTTGTCAAGACCTAATCCAACAGTCTCATTCAAATTTGTTTCAAAGTCGCACGCTATTTGTGCCTTATATTGCACACCTACAATTTAAAGCACACATAGTGCTATTAATCTTGTGTAGAAGCCTTGTTAGCGATAGAAACGTGTGTGGGGACCGAATTTCGTTGGTCATTCATGAAAAACATCACATATATACACATTACATATATACTGCATATAGTCTGCGATTGTGGGGCAAACGCCCCTCAGCCGGAGTCCGCTTGCACAGTAGTCCCTGGGTCTGTGAGTCGCTGCAGGCGGCATCAGTGCCTCCCATGCCTAGTGGCCCTACCTCCTACCAAGGTGCGTGCACCCCATGAGCAAACCACAGTGCAACCCTGCTCTGCCCCACGGTCGCTCTCTTGCGCTCCGGCCATCGCTAATTGCAAGCTACACTGCCATCACCCCTAGTCCTCTGCAATTTACGCGCCGCAGCAGACTCCCTGCCTACCGCCCAACTGTACTTGCTAGAAATGCCCCCGTCTGCCTTTTCATGCCTCTTTTGCAACTTTCGAATCTAGGCGACCCTTACTGTGCAATTAGTGGTTGCTGCACTTGGTCGTTCCAAGTCCACACTGCAATCTGGTTATCCTTGTTTACTTAGCAACCCGCTATGCCACTTGGTCACGCAAAGACCACATTGTAATTGTGCTGCACTTTATGGTCACCTAATCTCTACCTTGCTGTGCTCTATGGTCGCGCAGAGACTACTTATTCGTTGCACCTCCTGACTGCTTATGCTTTCTTAGCCCTAGTGTGAACCCTGTATCTAGGTGAACCCTGCCTGCACATGCATTTTTAGCCCTAGTGTGAACCCTGTATCTAGGTGAACCCTGTCTGCACATGCATTTTTAGCCCTAGTGTGAACCCTGTATCTAGGTGAACCCTGTCTGCATATGCATTTTGCATCCTGATAACTAACTAGCATGCCTCCCCTGCTCAGTAATTGCCTTGCCTGCTCCCTGCTCCTCTTAATCACCATAATACTGTACAACAAGCCGCCTCAACATCCAACTACCATGTGCGCGACCTTACCCAACTCCATTTCATCCAACAGCTCAATGCTAATGATAACTGAGGCACCTCCAGCACTAGCATCCCTTGCCTCACTATAGACCGGAACACAAAACTCAGAGCTAGATTAGCCAAAATCTACGAGCCACTCGCCCGTTCCATGCCCACCACTAAGAGACTCAGCTCCACTCCCACCAGCCCTAACAACCACAAACCTAAACTATCTTTGAACCACCTTACTAAATATCCACCGCATCCCACCAACCAGAGAAGTACTAAACCCACACAGAAATTGTCGGCCTCTACTACCACTACACCTATAGCGAGCCCCCAAATCAAGGGAGCTCTAATCAACGCTAGATTAGTAGCTCACGCAACTGAAATTGCAGACCTAATTATCAATGAAGACCTGGACCTCCTTGCTATCACAGAGACCTGGCTCCATCCGGCAGCAGGCCCCATGCTTATTTTAGCTGTCCCTGATAACTACACCATCCTGAGACAAGACCGACCTAACTCTAGAGGAGGCGGTGTTGCCATCATTCATAAATGTAGCCTTCCAATAAGAGCAGCTACCACCATCAGTGTCCCTTCTTGCGAACTACTCTTAGCCAAAGTTCCCATTACCAATACCCAAACCCTTAACATCCATGTGATCTATCGTCCTCCAGGCCCATTCGGCACATTCGATGAGGATCTTAACACTATCCTATCCACTAAACCTAAAGAACGCCACACAGGTACTCACCCTTGGAGACTTCAACATGGGTTTCAACGACCCCGAAGACCAAGCTGCCATCACCACGCTTAACACCCTCACTGAATTAGGATTTACTCAAAGAAGCCTTAAACCCACCCATGACAAGGGCAGAATACTTGACTGGGTGGCTGACTACAACTGCCTAGCTAACATTACTGACATCTCACCACCACCTGGTATAGTTCTTGTTGTCCACCACTAGACCTCCTCCTATGCAGCCCCACCCACACTCACGAGAAACAAAAAGAGTATCAGGGTGGAGAGACTTATCCCCAACCTACTCCCCACACTCAACTCACTCCCTGACAACTTGGATCCCGAGACCCTGGTTGAGGAATACAATAAAATTATGTCCACTTCTCTGGACCTAATCGCCCCTCTCAAACTCAGGCCAAGCAAGCCTAAAACACACCTGAACAAAAACGTAAGACAGCAAAAAAGAAATTGTGAAACCATCTGGAAAAGAGACCCATCAGTAGCCAATAAAATCAAATTCACCAAACTAGCGGCCATGTACAAAAAAGAAATCATCCTAGCAAAACGTACCTCCTTTGACTCCCGTATCTCCCAAGCCAGTTCAAACATGAAGGAACTATTCTCTATTCTAAAAGTAGTAGAAACCCCCATAGCACCACCGGACACCTGCATTAAAGATAAGATTGGTGTACCGATATCCAAAATGCCTTAGCCAACAAAATCGCTACGTTACAAAATAAAATATCTTGTAAAAAAGCATCCTTGAACAACCCTGCCTTGTCCAAGCCACCCGTGAAGAAGACTACAAGTGAATATACACGATTCAATTTTACCAAAGTGACCATACTCGAAGTCGAAAAAATTATCTTGTCATTGAAGCCCTCTAACTGCCAGGGAGAGCTATGTCCACCACAGCTCATAAAAGACGCTGCTGCGACCTCTCCCCATTTATCACAAAGCTTATCAATGCCTCCTTCTCCACTGGGTCCATCCCAACCAACCTAAAACAATCCTGGGTATTACCTCTACTAAAAAAACCTACTCTTGACCCAGCTACCCCCACTAATTACAGACCCATAACAACGGTACCATTCCTCTTGAAAATCCTGGACAAGGTCGCCTATGTTCAAATACAGAAGCACTTGGAAGAACACCACCTGTTAAGAGGCAGACAATCAGGCTTCCGACCCCAACGTGGGACTGAGACAGCTCTCATCGACCTTAAAACACAGATCGATCTGCTTAAAGACAATGGCCAAGCAGCACTACTCCTCCTCCTCGACCTCTCTGCAGCCTTTGACCTGGTCGACCACTCGGTCCTCTGCACTCACCTACACACGGCCGCCCACTTCTCCCCCGAGGCCATTACATGGATTAGATCTTTCCTCGATGGCAGAACCATGAGGGTTTTTTCACCTACAGATGCTGCAAACCCCATACCCATCACCGGTGGCATACCCCAGGGCTCCTGTGTCTCCCCCACACTGTATAACATATTTACCAAGCCCCTTGTCGATGATCTGGATCATCTCGGTATCACCTACACTAACTATGCAGATGATACCCAGATCCTCCTTCCGCTTTCTGGAGATTATGGAAAGGATTTGGCCTTGGTGAATAGGGTTTACATCATCATCCAGGCATGGATGGCCACTCACGGTCTATGCCTGAATGATGATAAAACTGAACTCATCACCTTGGGTACCACTGCCAGCCTAAAGAAATTAAGCCCAGCTTACTCATCCTTCATAATTGATGACAATACGATCAGAGTGGGACACAAAGTCAAAACATTGGGCTTCTACCTGGACTCCAATTTCACCTTTAACAGACAGGTGAACTCACTAGCCTCCTCCACGGCTTACACGTGCAAATTGATCCGTACAGCCAAACCTTTTCTATCCGACACCAGTTGCCTGACCCTGGCCAGAGCCCTTACACTATCCCGTTTAGACTACTGTAACGCCCTTTATCTTGGGTCCTCCAAAGCCACTACTAGCAAGCTACAAACCCTCCAGAACAATGCACTCAGAGCGGCCCTGGGCATCTCAAGAAGAGACCACATCACAGCACACAGCCAGCAGAAAAACTGGACCCCTATCATAGACAAAATCTCCCTAAAAACTGCCTCACTCACCCACAAGTCCCTAAATAACGCAGCCCCCATCTACCTGATCAACAGATTTCACAGACTGACATCCTTGAGACCGACAAGGACAGCATATAGAGAATGCCTCTCCGTCCCTAACTACAAACGCTCTACCATAGGAGGTAACAGCTCCCAGTGAAAGCAGCTAAACTGTGGAACTCCCTACCACCCACCCTCAGAATGGACTTACCCTACCAAAACTTCTGTTCCAAGATGATGTCTTGGCTGAAGACAGCCATGGTCTAAACATACTGAGCCAGGCTCCGCCTCCCGCTCTTGTCACTTGGACATACTGGACACAGAACTGTTAACTGTATATATGTATATATTCCTGCTTACTTTCATTATTATTGTGTTTATGCCTTGTATATATTTTATTGTCTGCAACTAAGCTTTGCATATTCCTGCATCTGTTGCGCCCTGTTACCCTAGGGTTTTCCGGCACATTACAAATAATAAACAAACAAACAAACAAACAAACATGGGAGTCTGCCCTGTACGCCTGGTTGGAGGCAATGCCCATCCCTACATTTTTAGCAGATTGCATCTCTGACGTGCAGCCGCTTGTAGTGCTTCAGACAAGGGGGCGGCACATGCACGGTCAGTAAGAAATACAAAAACAGAATGTCTAATTTCCCTCCTGCCTGTGTAAAATGGCGCTGCCTGACGGATTCCTGAGAGAAACTAACTTCCCAGGAGGGATTCGATAAACAAGATAGTAAGGCAACAGAGACGTGCCTCGTGTCGTTTGACTCAAAGGAAGCACCATCTCCCCCTCTCTGCAGGAACTGTGTCCTGGGAAGCCCTCCTCCACATGCAGCTGGCCACCCTGACTTCCCAGCTATTAAAAAGAATGAGTCTGTCCTCAAGACAACCCCTCTCCAACCAGTCTAGGAATTAGTCAGCGTGTAGATTTGGTGTTTTATATTTCGTGTAAAAATATACACCTATCAGTCAAAATATAATCCCAGAATAAGAGTTGCTCAGATGGGGGAGGGGGTATTTGTGTTTGCAAGCCATGTGTGGATGAACCAAACATAGTAGTTTCGAGAGACTGGCCCACCCAGAGGTGAATCGGAGTCTCTTAAGTGGGCATCAAAAAAAAAGAAAGAGGCGGGGAACAGCCAGCACGCAGCAACAATATGCACTGTGGGAGGGCACGCGAGAGTAAAGGGTGGCGGCCAAACCCATTCAGACAGCATGAATAGCACAGCACGGCAGCACACATATACAGTTAGAACCATTCACAAAAACAGGGTATAATGCTATAGCACAACTACACCCAGTATAGAGCACAGCCACACGTGTGCACACAGAAACAGCAGGTTCCCACCATGTCACAACTCGATCTAAAATAACAGTCTGACATCTGCAGAGTGACTGGAAGCAAAACCACCGGCACATACAGTGAAGCGCTTGGTCCAGGGCAGCACTGAAGGGCACACAGCACCGGCCCAGAGCAGCAAAGGAGTACACACAGGGTCACACCATTCCCAGTACAGTGTCTGACTAAGAGGGGAAAGAAGGGGTCAGACCAGAGGCAACAACTTGAACAATGAGAGGATGACAGAAGTAGCACAACAACGCCGGGTATAACGGAGCATAGGCAAGATGGGCCAACCACCACGTCACTCCCCCCCCCCCACCCCTTGCCCCGGGCGCAGCCCTTGGTCTCAGTGTGACTGAGCACCTGGAAGAACCCACAGCTATGCCCTGGCAAAGCCAGTCTTAGCACGGAACACAACTTGCTCAGGACAGCGCATGGTCTCAGTCAGGATCAAGCACTTGTACCAAATTCTAGCACTGCTAGCACCTTTATCTGGGCAAACCTGGACCAGGCAGCTCTGTGTTAGAACCTCCCCAGACTAAAGACGAGCAAATACACAGAGGGACTCAGCGCCGGGGTGGGCAGCCCACGAGCAGCACAGCAAAGCCTGGCACCTAGAGCCACACCGGGCCACAGCAGCCAGAGCAGCACCAGGAACCCCCAGCACTAGCAGGCGAACAGCAGCCCTTCCACCAGAGCAGACCAAGAGCAGCGCAGCCCAGCACCGAGAGAGACCTAGATCCACACGGGGCCACAGCAGCCCCAGCGCCAGAGCACGACTTCAGAGCAGCACCAGGGAACTGCCAGCCCTAGCAGCCGAGCAGCAGCCCTGCCACCAGGGCAGACCAGCACAAAGGCAGCGCCGAAGTAAGCGGAACACCGGGGCGAGAGATGAGCAAGCGCTGGATAACGGGGGATACGGCAGCACCGGGGTACAGGGTGAAACAGCAGCATGAGCACGGCCGCATAGGGCTTGTGTCTCGGCAACCGTGTCTCGGCAACCCAGGCGCCGTGTGCTGCTTCTGCTCCCGAATGAGGTCGTGCGTGAAGCCCGGGAGTGCCCGCCTGCCATGCCCCCTTGTGAACTGGGCAGGGAGGTACCGCGTGCCAGCCCCCCGCAGCCCCTCCACAGCGCGTACCCTGAAATAACCCCCTTCCACCGCCCCAACCACTGAAGCTCCCCATGCATAGTGCAGCTGCCGTGCACAGAGACCCCAGCCCCGGCGTCTCACAGCGCTCCTCGGGCCCCGCGGTGCGTCCAGGCATGCCCATGGCCCTCCCGTGATCGCCCCCGTCCTCCCAGCATGCCCAGCTCACCATCTGCCGTGCGATTTCGGTGGCCGCCATGGTGTCCGGCTCTGAGTAGCACAGGAAGCGCCTCTGAAGCCAGCAGCAGCCACAAAGAGAAACTGTTCCAGGGTGGGCGAGACCAAGCGAGGGGCGGGGTGGGACCGAACAGGGGGCGGGCTGCCTTCAGGGGAGAGCCGCCGGCCAGGCCTCGGTGCACAGCTGGCCTGCACACACAACACCCCCTGACCTCCAGCAGACAGCCTGTCTACTGTGTGTCTGCCTGCCTCGGCGATTAACGGGGAGCAGGAAAACGGACACCCCCCCTGAACATGTATCATCCCATGGCCACATTTATCAAAATGTATCTCTAATGGTAAGGTGGGAGGGCTTTGAAAAAGTGCAAGGATGCTACTACATAACAAGAGTCACGGAAGGCGCTGCTCTTGTAGAGGGGTCAGTGGCAGGACTTGAGCCTTCCACATCACTGACGCCTTAAAGGCGCAGACACACCCTTCCACCTTCAATGCACATGCTGGTACTCCCGGCCACACGATCACAAAGTACAGAGTAGCACGCCATACCCCGTGTGGCACACCCTACCATTCATAGCTGCATGGTGTGGCACGACCTAGCGCGAGTTTCGCGACACTGCACAGTTTTGTGCACCGTATCACAGCACAATGTGTATGACCCTACGCTCCTTAGTTAAGTAGGGGAGACCATCCGGGAGACCTTCCCACCCCGAATTAATAGTAATGAACACAACTGAATGCACAGTGTGACACGCAGAGATCATATTAAAACATTACAGTACAATAATTGACAAAATAAAACGATTATTTGCAAAGCTGGATGGAATTGTCAAGTGGCAGGCTGTAACGCCTGGTGACGTGTGCTGTCACCACGCGTAACAATAAAGACGGCCCCGGGCGTTGGCACGTAGTTGGTGCACGAGCAAGGACCGTGTTAGCAACACCTACGCCCCAGTCTCCATTATTGTGTGAGTCTGGGCACCCCCCATACTCGATAGACTAATCGATCTGCACAGTGCACCCATGAGGACACCAACAGACAGTTTATTCTGCAGCAAATCTACATGTAAACACCAGCAAGCCTCCAAGAATCAGGGTTGCAGCTCTCTGTGGAAGAGTGCACGTGCGTCTGGGGCTCAGTGTCTCTGTTGTTTTTTTAAAAAAATTGTATTGTTGCATTATTAGTTTACATGACACCTTATACACAATAATACACATATTAAAAGTAAACAATTCATTTTTAAACACAAGCATATACACATGTAAAAGATAAAAGATGAAAAATAAAATCAAAGATCCTCAAAGTCAATTCAGCTGCCATAAAACATCTATCACAGCCCTTAATTTTCCAATATAAAAACATTGCATATTAGATTCCTTTTTTTCCAATTCCTCCGTGATATCTTGGATTAATAAATTCAATGCTAAAATTGCAGAAATGTTTACACCCCACATGCAACAACTCCAAAACAAGTGGATAGACATTTGAGATCCTTGTTGAATCTGTCTTTAAGATAGATTGCGTGTTTATGCTCAAAATAGTTACAGGTTAAAACAAGGTGTTTAAGAGTCTCTTGAGTTCTAGTTTCTCCACAAAATCGACATGTGAAATCGATTTGTTCTTGATTAAGTGCCACATCCTTATATCCCCAGTACCGTATCCTTTCTAAGGTCGGAATCTGATTGAGTCTAAAGCGCATATACATGGATCGCGCCCTGTCACAAGGGAATCTTTTCAAATAGAGGGGAATGAATTCCCTGGCATGTCCAAAATGTGCATACTCCTTGTACGTGGAGTAAGACTCCACCCCGTTTACTGTATCCACCCAATCCCCCTTGAATAAAAGTCTCTTGACCAGCCCTGGTCGTTGGATCAGATCCTCTAGACAAAGACCTAGTGTACCCAACAACAAAATCATATTGTCGCTAAACTTTCTAATAGATACTACTGACCCAGATTTAACAACCTTATTAAACAATTCATATAGAGTATTTAATGGTGGATCGTTCATTTTTCTAAACAAAGATAATTGCCTCCAAAGATATCTTGCTTTAAGTGAAATGAGGCATAACTCGTGACGGAGAATGGCATTAGGGACTGCCATCGGTAGGCCGAGTAGTTCTTTCAACATTTTCCCTTGGACCACATTCAGGGTTGAAGTCATATCATGGGTACATATATCCAGGCCGTAGAGGAGGACTGGCACACATTTTGCAAGATAAAATCGCCTTATAGGTAAGAATGAGAATTTACATACCCTGACCTTCAAAAATGTCATTTGTACCTTTAGTTTAGTCGCTTTCTCCTCCATGCTCAATTTCCACATCTTCAGGCTAGATCTATTGGTAAAATTGTATCCTAAATATGTTATAGCCTGGACCTGCTCCACTTGATCCTCCCCCATCCTCCAACTATAGGATTTGGTGGTTCTTTTCTTTGTGACCACAATCGTTTGAGACTTGGAAGCATTCGGGGAAAGATTATTTGCCATCGCATAGTGACAGAAAATGTCCATCTTTCTACGAAGGCCACGTGGAGTGCGGTCAAAAAGAATAAAATCATCGGCAAAGGGCATCCACTCGATAGCCAAACTCCCCAACCTATCCGGTGCAATGGAAGGGCCCTGCCACATGCCCTCCACATCGCACACATATAGGTTGAAGAGCGTGGGCGCGAGTGAGCAGCCCTGCTTGACCCCAACTTTAGTATCAATGGCCTCAGAAAGAGTGCCTTCCTGTGTCAAGCGAACCCTGACCGAGGTATTCCTGTGCAACAGAGCTAAGAGTTGGACAATCTTTCGAGGGAAGCTCATTGCCAACATTTTAGTCCACAATCTCGCTCTGATAACTCCGTCGAAGGCATTGGAAAGGTCTAAGGATGCCATACAAATCTCACCTATGTTAGATTGATGGGCCGTATCTCTTAGATGGGCCAGGATGTTCCCATTCAAGTTGGTTCCCAAACCCTCTCTAAAACCAACCTGAAATTTGCTAAAACAAGCATTCCTCCTAATCACTTTGTTGCGATCTCTTAAAAGCAAAATACCAAAGACCTGGCTAGCCGCATCTAAAAGTGCTATGGGTCTATAGTTCTGGGGATTAAGAACATCACATTTTTTGAATATGGGTTCTATAATACTTTGAGCCCATGATTTAGGGATAATATGGGTTTTAAAGATATCATGAAAAATGGGTTTAAGCAACTCAGCCCATATTTCGGGTGCCGCATTTATGACAAACGGGGGTATGCCGTCCGGGCCCGATGCTCTAGACGGTTTAAGTTTATTAATAGCCCAAGTAATATCCTCAAGATCCCAAGAACAATCACCCACAACCGGAGAACCCAAATCCATGTCCTGTTCTCTAGCAAAAGTAGAAGGCAATTTAAATTATTTCTTATAATAAGTACACCAAACCTCTGCTTGGATAGGACAATCAAGTCTATCTTTAACAGGGGTAAGCGTGTTATTAACCGTAGCCCAAAATTTCGCATCTCTGCCCTTGCATAGGTTATACATCACCTGTTGGTGGACCACAAGGTACTGATCCGTTTCAGAGATTTAATCAAGTTTTTGTGTTTCAGGATCATTTTTTTTTCCTAAGCTACAATTCAGCAAATGAGATAGATAGCTTCTTCTGGATCCTTAGATACCTGTATTTAATGTGCTTGGATCTTTGGATTCTGGAGTCCCCACCTCTCCCCTTATGTCTCATCGCTGTGTGGGATGTTTTAACCCACTCATCCAAGCCCTGCAACATCACTGTGCATTGCTGGCAGCAGAAACATCAGAATGGCCACTGGAAAGCATGCTGCTTGCCAAAGATCACCAGAAAATGCCAGTGAAAACCAGAAAAATGGGCTGCTACCCACTTTTGCCTATATTAGTGAGCACAGGAGGTCACTGCCTAAAACCACCATTGGGCTACACACACGGTAGCCTGAAACCACTTGGAAATAGCAATACTGATTGCCAAAAGCAACCCAGAGATGTTTGGGAATTCATTTTCTTGATTGTCAAAATGTGCTAAAATCATGGATCACAAATCACCAACAAGATCCAACCTTCTTGTTGGGTGTTCCACATTATTCTACTGCAAGAATCCACATCAATATAATGTCAGCAATAATCATATGCTATCAAGCTAAATCCCCTTTTAAAGATAGACAGCGGTCAAAATGGGTGTAGTACCGTTACTCGCCTCTGTCAGGTGCTGGCGATTTAAAATTCTGACAGGAGAGCTGTGTTGCAGAAGCTAAATATGCCAAAGAAGAGAATTCCATCCAAATGCTATATAAAGTGCCACAGTGATTTCATTCTGAAAAAGACTTTATTTAAAGATACATTGCTCATTTTAAGTTTATAAATGTATGTTTTTCTTCACAAGGAACTCTGTGCAATTGATCAGAAAGTAACCCGATGCAGCTAAGACTTCAAAAGACTTGCTTCCCTGAGAACCCTTCACACCTGGGGCCTTCTCACCAACAGGAGAAGGGGTCGCATAGACATGTTAATCGGAGGGAGGAGATTTTCCCTGCAGCCCGGAGGAAGGAACAATGGGGGCTTTGGAGATGAATAGGAATATGCTGATTTTGGTTTAACTGGTCAAACAACTGCTCTGGGAGAGACAGGCCATGTGACATCTGACTCACCCAGCTCTGGGGGGGGGGGCGGACCAGACTGAGATGTGATTTCAATTGAGAGAATATGTATGTTTTATAAAATTTCTCATAACACATTTTACCGAGCTGACAAAAATATGAAACTTTGGGATTCTTAAAATGACAAATTCACTCACGGTTCAAGACTAAGCTGGATGCCATACGATGTTCTGAGACCAAACCCCGGGATTTATTAGTATTGTAGATACAGTGTTTATGCCAGAAACATACAAACTTACAGTAATATGCTCAGAGAGGGTGTGTATGTCTGTGTTAAATTGGGTGCAGAACCAATCTTGGCAAACCCACCAAAATCGCGAATAAGTTGTCATTTCTGAACCCAAGCTCGTAGGAACATGGGGCTTGAACAGAGACCTGCCTTAATTCATCTGTGAGGTGTACATGTATTCTCAACAACTTGTGTATCTGGGAAATATGTTTTTGGGAAAAATTGATTTTCTAAGTAAAAGCAAAGGGGAGTTTCTTCACTAGATTGTAAAACACAGCATCACTCTGACTCATTCTGACACGCTAATCTTTTCTCCAGTCAGGTCACAGGGAATCCTCTAACCTATCAAATCCTTAGGGAGTTGGGCATGTAGAATCAGCCTTCCCACCCACTTTGAAAACACATAAAAAGAGACTGCTTAGGACAGGCAAGGACACACTCATTTTTCCACTTCAACTGATTCCTGCGCAGCACCCTGCTGGAAGACTCCAGATCCAGATAATATCCAGACCGAGACTCCAGATAGATCCAGAGACCAGACTCTAGAACCAAGCTCTACAACCTGAAAGAGAGGCCTAATCCACAAGCTAAATCCTCTTCAGCAAGCTTTCACGATCTTTTGCAAACCTGATTCTAACCCCTAAACTCCCCACGGGCTCTCACATTGAACAGCCGGGCTGAGCTGTTCTATTCTAGCCAAGAACCCTGTGCTAGGACCAATGTCCAGACCCAGAAAGCAGTGCTGTATCCAGAACCCGTCAGACCCCGACCAGAGGCTGTGTTGTGAGCAGAACCAGTGCCTGAGACCGTCCAGTGGTGAGTGAAGTGCAAACCTGACCAGATCAATGACAAGGATCATTTCCATTCCATTCCAAAACTAGGAGTGAGTATCTAGTCTAGAACTGTACAGAACCAATCACTTAGTTTAAAGTAATCTTATCCCATCCATTTCAACCTGTCCAGAACTGCATTTAGAATTTTGTGTCCATCCTGTTGTTGGTAAATCTCTAAGGCGCATCTGGCATTCTGAAATCTTGAGTTTATTTATGAAAATCTACCTTCACAAAAACGTCAGTATCTTTTGAACCGCAAAACGGCAATTTAGTTCAATTTCACCACATGTTAAAAATAGCTGCTTCTTGTTTTCCACTGCTGAATTTCGTTTCAATCTGATAATCACTCATGAATCATTGCTAGTGTTGACCTGAACTAATCCAAAGTAACTCTCACTTATCCTGAATATGCCTTAGTGAATTAAAAGCATTTTAGTATATTTTCCCATCCTTTGCAATTACATTCAAAAGCATTTTGACCTGTGTTTTAAAATCATACCTATTCTATCTAAGCTTGCTGGGGGGAATTGGAATTGAACTGCATTATTGATTGTATTCTTCAAACCTGTATACCCTCCTTCCCTTCTCTTCATACTGCATAGTGGGGGGAGTGAGTAGTCACAGGGGAAAAGTGACCATATTATCTTTTGATTGAAATCATATCAAGTCTATTTCTGTGTTGCATTCTTTCCCATTATTGCATTTCCTTGAATCACATAAGATTTCTCTGCTACAGTATCTTCCATATTCATACTCCTCAGTGATTAAAGAGAGTGTCAATTTTGTAATATTACCCATTGTTGATTACCGTCCATATTCATAAGTGTGCTATTCAAATATTATTTTATTCATAAAAGTGTGATATATATATTGTTTAATCGTTCAAATAAATCTTTTAATTTGAAAAATAAACCTACTTCTTGCCTCAGTGAGGTCGGGGGATTCAAAGAAAGGGGCATTATATAAGGGTTCATCATCCAGATCTAAGAACTTTGACATAAAAATATATAAATAAGGGCTTCCATTGGGCATCCCATCCTAAGCATTGACTTAGTTGGATTGCTGGATTGAAGTCACTTATAGCCGTCATGTCACCCGTCCTGCTAATTTTATAGGCACATGACAACATAATATTATTATAAAAGGATCCCCCCCAACGTAAGGTCCTCCTCCTTTGAGATTTGATGAGAGGCCAGATTCAGGTTCTCTAGAACCAGGACATTATATTTCATAATCGTTTGCTTGTTCCAAATAATCTTTCTCCTGTTGTTCGCCACCTCTAGGCCCATAAACTCTGGTTTTATATGGAGATCCGGACATGACACTGATAAAGAAAAAAGTAGAGGAATATGATCACCCAGATCTACTTCCATGAGTTTCAATTTTCCACATGCTTATTTCCAACTATTGAAAACATTAAAAAAATCAATCCTAGAACTATTACTTCCCCTTTTCCAGGTATGTTTGAGAACGTTCCAGTCCGAGGCGTGGTCTAGAAGTCCGAAATCCCAGTGTTCCAGGAGTTTATCCCACCATATACCTCTTTTAAGATTAGATTGAAGCATTTTCGGGGTAATCCCTCTCTCATTCCACATTGCACCCTCTGAACAGGAGGAGTTAAAATCTCCTCCCATGTTTCAAACCATCCTCCCAGAATTTCTCCAAGGGAATCCTCCACTATTTTGAGAGGCACCCTTAGAGGATTCCAGTATAGGTTCAACAGGAGGATAGGATCTACATTATTCTCTGAAGATAAAACAATACCCAGGAGCCATTCACTTGTAAAAATCACATTACCCTGAAGCCCCAGATTGCGATCAACGGCAATAGTCAAACCACCACTAGGCCACCCGGCTACCCCCTAGACACTAGTGAGGAGAAGGTATAGGAACCTTCTATATGCATTTCAGTGGGCATCATAGTTTCTTGGAAAAAATAAATGCGGGGTCAAGTGTAGATCTCACCTTTAGTCAGAAATGTATTCAAATGTGAGCCCTCACACGAATTCCAAGAAATAACCTAGATATTAAAACTGTTAGCAGCGCCTGTTGCCCTGTCTAAGGGTCTCTAAAGTTTTAAGAGCTGGTTGCAACCAAGTCCAATCCTGGCCACTATTGAGAAGGCTAGAGATTAGGGCCAATGCTGTATCTGAATTGTCAGGTTTTTTAGTACCCAAATGTGCAATTTGTTCCATTTGCATGTTGGTCGGTTCCTTGTATTGTAGGAAGCTATCAGTCTCTTTATCGTCCTCTAGTGTAGACAGACCATAACCCAAAGAATTGAGATTTTTTTCTTGGGCACGCACCATATCTGCCACCATAACCGAGTGAAAGCAGTTTACCATTCGATGATAGTTATGATTTGGTAGGGAAATAGCGCCCATATCATCTGTTGTTATAGCACGCAATAAAGGATCTCTTTTGAACAAGTTTAATAGATTCGTTCTATTCAAACTGGCCAGTGAATCTGTCTTATTGTTATTGATCCAACCCAGGATCTTCCCTGTGTTGGTCATGGAGAGGGACTGTTCCTGAACAGGGTGCATCTTGGCATTGTCTAAAAGAGGTTTAGCTAATGCATTTCCCTGTGTGTCCTGAATATTAATGGTATGTGTGTCTATGGGGCTTTCCCCCATGTTATTAAGTTTATAGCCACTTCCACTCTCAGCCATAGCAATCAGCCCATTGGAAGAGGGAGTCTTAGTAGAAACAACAGGGCCAGTACTTGCGCACAGGGGAGGATATTCATTTGTTCCGTACCTATAGATGTTCTGGCGTGTTTAGTGCTAGTTATTTTGCCAAAAGCTGTCATCTTAGTTTGTTTAGTTTGAGGGCAATCTTGACCAGTTCTCAATTGATTACCCTCTTGGATGTTGGGGTTGATATTTTTTCTCCCCCAGCTAGTGGAAATTTCTTAGTGACCTCCCGCCGCTCATGCCCCTCTCCCCTATACGGGCCATTGACTGTCCCACTATCACTGGACTCTTCTTGAGCAGGAATATTTCTAATTGCTTTAAGATTAGAATTCCTGCCTTTAATTTTTGTGTTAGGCATGTTTTTAGTTTTTTTAAGCATCCTAGCCTGTTTTTTGTTTTTTTCCGCCTATAAACAGGAGATTGGGGTACCACATTAATATCATAGTTAGAAGTATTGGTAGGGATTTCTCTGTCGGGTTCAGATGAACTACCCGTTCCCAATACCGGGTCTGCTGGTATTTTCTCCATATGTTTAGTTTTTTGTTTGCACTTTTGCCCCTTTTAGGTGGCGTTTGTTGGATGATTGTCACATCATCACTGCTAATGTTCAAACATTCCCCCTCCTTGGAAGTTTCCATAATATGCTCTTGGGCATTGGATGTTTCCATATCTTGCTCTTGAGTACGACCCCCTGAAGCCTTCGCAATGGCATCCAAAAGAACAGATGGACTGTCCAGAGACTTCATTTCATTTTCATAGTTGTTATTCTGTGATATTTTTCCTCCTTGGCTTGGCAATTATTGGTTCCTTAACCCTCTATCTGAGGATGTGGGGCGGTCCTCTGAGAGCATAAATTCTAACAGAGTGGTAATTTTAGCATCCATGGTTGCTAGCCTGATGCTTTGTTCCTCTCTATATTTGTCGTATTGATTCTGCTCTTTAATATTATGGTCATTATAGGTCTTACCCTCCACAAGGCCCTGCAAAAATTCTAAACGAGTAACTAATTGATTAAAGGCAGCTTGTTGACCTACCATAGAACCACCAAGCATCTCTTGGGACTCACCCATGGTTTTCAGAGACACATTTAAAATGATATGCAGGTTAGATAGAAGGGGTAGAAGATAATCTCCTCTATCTTCCTTACCCGAAAAATGATTTTCCTGTTTATCCTTACCTATTGGTCGAATTTCTAATATCGCCTAGTCGGATTCCGTGGATCTGTCCACTGTTTCCGGCTGGTCAGTACCATCCCTATCATTATCCGTTTGAGTAATGCCGACCTTCCTATGTATATGTGTCTTCGGGGCCTCTAGTGCAGGCATAGTGAGGCCTTTTTGCTTTCCCTCTTGTTGTTTCCCCAACATAATAATATCAGATAGACTCCTCACACCCTTGCCATTAGATAGAGGTCTCCCAGTCGGCATCTCTAAGTCAATAATTTCTTTAAGCAGGTCTCCCGTGGCATCAGCCATAAGCAAGAAGGAATCATCCAAGTCATCCCCCCAATTGCTTGATTAAGATTGTGATGAGGAGGAATAGGAGTTCATTTAGATTGTTCTCCTCAACTAGCATATTTAGACTGGATAGGGCCTATAGAACATTGCCTCTTCTCCTGTTCGCCTTTCCCAAAAATAAACACTGCAGGCGAAATGTGAGTGGAGTAGTTTGTACCAAATGGATATTTACCATTGATATTTTCTATCGTGTTCCGCCTTAATGAATCTAGGACATGAACTTCTTTAGCTTTCATTTTTCCCCTTAAATCGGCCTTCTGGAGGGGGGTAGATGCATGAAAGCGAACCACCCTTTTAGTACCCAGCAGACTTTGTTGAAGACATTCTTCATCAGTAAGTTCCTGTCTACAACCCGACTTGTCCCTATTACCCGTAAGTGCCTCTGTATCTAATATGTCTGGATTTTCCACAATAGGAGATTGTTTCTCCAAAGCTGTTAAATTAATGATGGGGGGTCTCTCAATACTCACACGGGATACATGGTTCGCCCCTCCATCATCAATTGTTTCAACAGATAGATTACGGACAACATTATTTTCCATGTGGTCTATGGTGATAGGCTCTTTGCACTCTAAAGGAGAGATCAGCTGAGCTTCTACCACCTTATTCTCTTGGCTCTCAACCGTTTCAAACCCACTTCTAAGTGCTGGCATATTCAATTAGATTAGTTATACAAGAATACCCCCTAAGATTAAAAATCCATAAAGTAGTATAGTATAGAGTTTAATATAAAAAAAGGTTGTCTACCCAACCAGAGGAGAGTACAGCTCGCAGCCTCTGGAATGTAGATGGGGAAGTTAAAAGTTTCAAGAAAAAAAACAAAAAGAAAACACGCTTTTTGAGAGTATTTAGCCTTAGAAATTCCCAGAGAATAGAACACAACCTAATAGTATAAGATTGGGGGTTAATATGTATGCAAATGCTAAAATCACAAGTATGGTAAAAGGAGTATCTAGGGGGGAGAAAACTTGCAACCCCTATGTAGGATTAAAGGTAAAAAGGACTGAGATAGAAGACAGTATCAATAAAATATATACGACATTCAAAAAGTGGCAAGTGCAATATAAATAAGGTCAGTGATATACGTATTAAATTTGCACTGTCTTGGCTTGAGGAACAGCCTTAGTCCGTCTCTCCTCCCCAGTGTCCAACTAAACAAAGGAGTTGCCCAGAAATGCTCCCTCCTTTTGCAGGTTAGATGAACGTAAGAGTCCCAAATGGCAACTGCAAAAAGGGTTAAAACCCAAAGCTCAGCAATAATAGGACAGTACCTTGGATCAAAGAGAGCTCCTCTGCAGTCTCCCAGTTTCCTGTCTAAAGTCTAACAGACCAAAATCGAATGATTCATGCAGGAATTTGTAGAGTTTGCAAATCTTGCCACAACGATGACTATGCACACTAACTCCTTATTTATGAGAGGCTGTAGCAGGATCTACGACTCACACCTCCTCCATGACCCGGAGCCAAACAACAGACAAACACTAGCAATAATGCCGCGCCCTTGTCTCCGCTGCGGGCTTAACGCCGCAATGGTGGTTGGGCCGGCAGTATATGCACGAAGCCGGTCACGTGATAAGTCACTTGTCCACAGAAGGGTCCACCTCCTCCAGGAAGCGCTGTCACAGCAATTCAAAATGCAAACACAGCAAGAGCTCCGAGCAGCTCGCAATGCTGTAGAGGTTTAAATAGTGCTGACAAAGAAAACGTTCACCCAGGAGAGCGTATCTTCCGAAAATGAAACAGTGGGCCTCATTACACGGATGGCGGTAGGGATTTAACGTTACCGGTAATGTATTTCCGGTAACGTTAAATCCCCATGTGGATCACAACCCGGCGCACCACTATTAGCGGCACCGCTAATTACGGTGCCACTAATAGCGGGCAGGCCGCGTGCGCGCGACCCTCCATCCCGTTAATTACGCCATGCCGCTATTAGCACAGCACCACAAGGCCAGTGCACATGCTAATAGCAGCATGGTAAATCCCCCCAAACCCCTTACCGCCATGGTGCAAATACCGGCATCGCGGACCACCCGTTAAGGGAAATGAGCAGTGTTATCACCTGCCACAGGTGGACCAAATCAGCACAGGTGAAGGCAATGGAGACTGTGGCAGCTCAAAAGGAGCACACCACACCCCTTCCCACACCCCTCCCCACACCAAGATGGTTCCAATACTGGCAGCATTACATGGCCTGGAGGACCTCATTGCAGCGCAGCTGCTACAACAACAGGCAGCACAAAGGAGACGCAGGAGGAGGAGGAGGAGGAGGGCAAGACAGGCACAGCAGGCAACACAACGGCACCTAATCATACCACAGAGGCACCCACCAATACCCAGGATCAGAGCCAGTCCATTCAACCTGACCCCTGAGCAGATACACACCCTGTACTGTCTGGACAGGGCTACCATCACCAGCATCGTGGACATGATCCACAACGACATTGTGAGCCTCATAGACATCAGAACTACCACCCCCCCGCTACTGAAGGTGGTGAGTGTGCTCCACTTCCTGGCCACAGGCACCTATCAGCATACAGTGGGACAGATGCATGGCATCTCACAACCAGTATTCTCACGCACGCTGAACCAGGTACTCGATGCACTCCTGAAGCATGCACCTGAACACATATCCATGCCACAGACTGTCCAGGAGATTGCAAACACAAAAGTTGGCTTCTATTCACTGGCAGGCATTCCAAGTTGCATCGGGGCCATCGACTGTACCCATGTGGAATTGGTGGTCCCACATCACAATGAAGTAGTGTACCGAAACAGGAAGCAATTCCACTCTATCAATGCCCAAATGGTATGTGACGCCAACAAGATAATCACACATTGCTGTGCCAGATTCCCAGGATCAACACATGATTCCATGGTTCTGCGGAACTCAACTATCCCATGCTACATGGAGCGACACACCGGACAACGTTCGTGGCTACTTGGTGAGTAGCAGGGCAAGCACATGGCAGCGTGATTTGGGGGGGGAGAGATACATACTCCAACTGGGTGTGAATGGGGGGGGAGATACATACTCCAACTGGGTGTGAATGGGGGGAGAGATACATACTCCAACTGGGTATGAATGGGGGGAGATACATACTCCAACTGGGTGTGAATGGGGGGGGCGGAGATACATACTCCAACTGGGTGTGAATGGGGGGGGGAGATACATACTCCAACTGGGTGTTGACTGGCATCCGTAGGGAAAATGGACATACAGATGTACGCCAATGTCCTTCAGGGAAGGCCACGATGTACCTGAGAAGAACCCACATGCAATTTGAAGGTGCACGACTATGAGAACAATGCAGGCTGCAAAATATTACACATCCATCCCCATTGCACATCATGCCACGCCACATATTACACAAATCAGCAACATGGCGTCAAGATGGTAATACAGAATCAGCGCATCACAGCATCAATCCAGCAATGTACCCTTGAATGCATGCAAAGGGAACACCCCTAGACATAGCATTGAACCACACACCTATAGCACCACTGAAGTGATGCTTCACAGCATGGCAACATCGGTGTCAGAATGTCAGTTCACAAGCAGTGTGCTACAAAATTTGCCTGGGCCAGGGACACCTAAGACCTGGCCTCACCCAGGACATGTCAAAATTACTGTTGTAGGCATTATTGTGCCATTTCTACTTGCAGGGTCGGCCACACACTTGCACGTTGCTGTCACACAGACCATCTGCATGTATGCTCTCAGTTTAGCACTTGCATCACAATGCAATGTCAATTTGTGTGATGTGAACAGGCCGCCCTTGAGGTGAACAGTAACAGGACCCCATTCATCCCCCCATACAGGTGATGCGGCCTATCCCCTGAAAACCTGGCTCCTCACACTTGTACGGAGACCACAGAACAGGCACGAGGAGGTATTCAATCGTGCACATACCCGTACCCGCATCGTGATCGAGCATGCCTTTGGACTTTTGAAGTCACGTTGAATGTGCATTACCAGGTCTGGTGCTGCTCTCCTGTATGGACATGAGAAGGTGGCCAAGATCACCATGGCATGTGTCATGCTGCACAATATGTGTGACAGACGGAATGGCCCACTGCCCCCTGACGTTGGAATAGAAGCACCTGATGAGGATGATCATGTTGACGAGGACAGAGGAGAAGGGGATGCAGGTGTTGCAAGAGGGGATGGCCAGGAGGCACGTGCTGTGAGACGGCATCTGATCAGCCAATCAATCTGCGGAACATGTTTTCGTACTGTCACATGGATATGGGGAGGAATGCACTGGTGTATGTCTTAGAGCACGCAATGGACCCTGTCGCCAATGAAGTACACACACACACACACAATGAAGATGTCCAAGGCTGTGTTTTCATCAGAAACCAGTGTATTGACTAACATAAAGGTGAAGAAGTGCAAGCCCCACAACATCCCACCACCCTTCCCACCCCCCCCAACAGACCCATAACACCCTTCCCACCACCCCCCACAACAGACCCATAACACCCTTCCCACCACCCCCCACAACAGACCCATAACACCCTTCCCACCACCCCCCACAACAGACCCATAACACCCTTCCCACCACCCCCCCACAACAGACCCATAACACCCTTCCCACCACCCCCCACAACAGTCCCTCATGTGTCTGCCATTTTTGCCATGGCCAATGCACACCGAGGTATCCCCATCAACCCCCTAATTTCCATTGTCCTTGGAAGGATCTTGAGGGTTGCCAGACGTGTGACTGGTGGTTCGCATTGAGCGCCTGAGGGGGCTTGTTTGTGTTGACCCGGAAGACGAGGATGGGGCAGACTGGCCTTGTTGGTGAAAGTGGCAGTCCATTGTGTCTGCCATGCGGACAAGCACCTCCCTAAGCCTTGCAATTTCATTGCATATCCTGTCCGTGTTGGCGTCCATGCGCTCAGTGGAGTGCCTCACCATCTGGACAATGTTCTCACTGAGATTGGCAGCCTCAGCGACATGCTGGCCAACCAGCACGGTCAGCTCCTGTTGGCGCTGCAGGATGGTGGAAATCTGGAGGTCAGTGCCGGGTGACCGTGCACTGGATGCCGTGCCCTCAGATGGCTCCAATGCAACAGGTGATGGTAGCATGGGTGACATGATTGCAGGGTTGGTGTCCTCGGAAAGTCCCATCAGAACCAGCGGTCTGGGATGCTACTGCCTCTGGGCTTCCTGGGGGGCTTGGGGTGTGAATCTCCATGTGCTGGTCTAGGGTGTCCTCTGGATCGGATAGGGGGCCAGTGGCGGCTGCCTCACCAGCGCAGCTTGCCGCAGCTAATGGTGGGCCCTGGGTGTCTGGCATTGTTGCCAGTGGGTTTGCCTCCGGTGGTGGGGCCACAGTTGGTGGTGCAGCTACTGCTGGCCTGGCAGTGGCACTATGACACAGGCTACCACTCTTCAGGTGTGGCCTTTCTCCCTTGCCCCTGGATGTTGCTGGGGTATCCTCCGGCTCCTGCGCCCTTGGCCTCTTGGATGTAGGTGGTGCCTTTGATGCATCTGCAGCATCCTCCCCATCTGTATGTGAGCCTGTCAGGGACTAGAAGGGGGATGGCATTGGTTGCGTTTCAATATACTCAATGTAAATTACAGGAATGATGCAGTTGTGGCCATTGGGACTTAGCAGTTGTGGATGCAGGTGATGTGCCAGTTCAGTGCCTCATGGTTGAGTTTGGGACTTGTCTCTGGTGATGTGTGCATGTGTGTGTGTTTGGGTCTGACACTGACATGGTGATGGATGGATGCATGTGTGGATGTGTGTCCATGCATGAGTGGGGTCTGTGCTCACATATGGGGGTGACTGTACATTCACACCACATCCTGTCATGTGTACACTCACCTCCATCGGAAGTGGTAGCCACGCCGACCTCCATGCTGCCCACTCCATCGATGCTTTCGGTGGCAATCATGTTGGCGCATGTCTCCTCCCATTCCTTCAGGCATTTTGGGGAGCCATCTCCACCGGCACTGGCAATGCGGTGGTTCTCCGCCAGGATGCACCTCACCCGCAGCCTGAGGTCGTCCTACCTCTTCCTGCATTCGCGCACAGTGCGCGTGCTGGTGCCCAGGGCACTGACTTTGACGGCCACCTCCTCCCAGATGGCTTTCTTCTTCAGCAAGGTAGCGCGGCGCATGTCATTGGCAAAGACTACCTCTGCATGCTATGCAAGGGTCTGTGTCAACATGACCAGTTCCTCATTAGTATATTTTTCCTTCCGCTGCCTGTCACAGGTTTTCTTCAAGGCCTTGGGCATGATGCTGGTGTCACGGATGATTTAACACAGCTCCCAACTCCAGAATGGTCCAGGGGGCAGAGGATGGCAATGGATTGTGTTTTTAAAGATGGCCGCCGTGCTCTTTCCCGTTCCGGTGCGATGACACTATTTACGTTTCCGCAATTTAACGGTCGATCCTAATAGCGGTGACCGCTGATAGCGGTGACCGCTATTAGCATGTAGAGAGAGGGCGGAGGTGCTATCAGCACTTTGGTCGGCCCCGGTAAGGTGCTTTTGCGGCATGGCGGTAGGGTCATTTACCGGCATGGCCCTATGCGCGTGTCCGCTTACTCGTAATGGTACGCTATTGGCGGTCTCCTGTGAGGGTGGACACGCTAATAGCACCATGCCGGTAAATCCCGTTTTTTACCGCCTACCGTGTAATGAGGCCCAGTGTCTCTGTTGTGTTTGTGACCATTGTGGGTGTAGGGCTGCGGCTCCTGGAGGAGTGCCTGTGCGACCACCCTACACAATTTGCCCATAAGAGACATGTCTCTGTCTCTGCAGGTTGCGACTCCTGGAGGAGTATCTGTGTGCTCCAGTCACCACAGTGCTGCCCACAAGACACAGGTTACTGAACAATCTTTTGCAGATCTATGTTTTCCACACACATTTACATTATGTCTGGAGACGAGGGCAAAGCGATCCCAAGCGATCCCAAGACTCCCTCGAATGCAAGGGTCTTTGGCTCCTATTCCTGAATTTGATGCTAACAGCTAGCCTGCGACCTTAGGCCCTAGAAGGAGCATGTGGATCAAACGCCTCAACATGTATTTCAATGCGACCGGTGAACCTAGCGACCAGGCCCGCAAGTCCATGCTACTTTATGCTGCAGGCCCTGCGGTCCACCGTATCTTCGAGACCCTAAGCCCCACCAACAGCATCTTTGCTGCGCCCATGTCCACCCTAAATGATTATTTCTCCCCCATGGTGAACACGGATTACGAAAAGTTTAAAATGAGGTCCACTACATAAAAAGCTGGGGAAAGTTTGGACAGTTGCCACGGGCACCTGCGCCACCTTGAATCTACTTGTGCATGGACTGATGAAGACGAGGATGCACCTGCAACTCATCATAGGATGCCTCTAGATGAAATTGCAGAGACAGATCCCTAGTAAACCGGGCATCAACCTACCTTGCATATTGGAACTGGGATGCTCTAATGAGTTAACAGATGCCAAGGCATCCCAAATTGAGTCAGCACTTAAGTCAGTAAAACTGGAGGACGTATGTGCTGTGGGCAGACAACCCCGTGGCAGGGGAGGAAGAAAAACTCCATGGCAAAGAAGGGATCAGCCAACAATACCTACCCCACCTAAATGAATTACAACCTTCCCCACCGAAATGAATGCCCAGCTAAAGGACACACCTGCGGCAGATGTGGCATCCAGAACCTTTTTGCTGCCCTGTGCAGGGCAAAGGCTCCCGCGACCCATTTGAGAGGCAGAGAACATCCAAGAGTATCGGTTCAATGCAACGTCTCTCAAGTCGTGGCAGTGGAGGGAGCTCCACATGATTCACATTTTTTCCTAGAAGATGAAGAGGATGTCTTTTTCATTTCGTCTGCACTGACGGTCAGTGGAAAAAGAAGCGCCAGCCCATGTATGTCGTGAAAATACTGTGTTTCTCTGAAAGACACAGGGAACTCCACACTCTGGATTAGGGTTTTAGAGTAACAATTGATTGCGGAAAGGAACATTCAAAGGATACAATTTGAAATTGAGGATCAAGGAAATTTATTAAACCTGATACATTTTTAATATGACTTGAATCATGATTTAATCAGCACTTACTGCGAAAAATTACATAGCAGGAAAAGAGTTTTTTAAGAACACATCTATCAAAAGCAATTTATTTTCTTCAAATGTGCAACCATTCATCCACATACAACCATCATTCATCAATTCACTCATTCAATACACCAATGAATAGAAAATCTAAAATCTATAAAAAATCATGACATATAATTCATCAAGTAATTTTATAGAAAGAATGTGAAATCAATGTCGCCACACTGAATAGAAAAAGCGGCCGACAAAATGGGATGGGTCCAAGAGATCTTCAACCACGACCTCATTCCAAATTCCTCTCTACCGGTTTCGACGTTTGTACTTTATTATAGTGACGCCTTCTTCAGGAGATGCAAATACATTCTAGAATAAGGAAACTGTAACGCTCACCTGACTCCCACTGGGGCGCTGGCCTGGTTTGCGCTGCTGTGACCTCGTCTAAGGTGATGCGCAGGGTTCGGAAGACGGACTGGACCGGGTCTCAGATCTGGCTTGTCTGACTCGCAGAAGTATCCTTCTGTAGATGAGAATAGGGGGTTAACTGTCTGCGGGGTAATGCAATCAGCCTCACACTTACCCCTCTCAACCTCCTCAAAACCCTTCTGTGCTTCCCCGTAGCGTCTCACCTTAGGGTCTGGAAGGACGAGCTCTCCATCCTGCTTCTGATGCAGGGGCGCGTTGGTATCCAGTTACGTCACTGGATTTTCGGATGGGTGAGAACCAAACTTGCTTGGCTTCCAGGTAAGTTTTTCTATAAGTGGTTCCCCTTGTGTCCATGCATTAATGTTCTAATGCTAGTGTCTTTTTCCCCATAGGGGCCGGGGTACGGAATGCCGGGGAACAGGCACCGACCCGAGGTGAGCGGTGAAATCCTTGTGGAAATCAGGTAAGTCTTTAATGAGTGTTTTGGTAATGTCTTTTCATTCACTCATTAACGCTGATGTCTTTTTCCCCTTAGGGGCTGGGGTCCGAAAATGCCTGGATGCGGCGCGGACCCGAAATGAAAAGGGAATGACCCAACAGGTAAGTCTTGACATGGAGTTTTAGCTTCCCTTTTCCCTTCTTTCTCTCACCTTTGTTCTTGTCTTTTTCCTCCCTAGGCGCGGGGGCGCGACTGCGAATCCGGATGGTCGCTGCTGAACATGGAGGCGCCCTGTAAAGGTGAGTAGAATGCGGCGCTGCAGCGATCGATGCGGTGTGCTTTTAAAAATAAATGTCTTCCTTTTCAGGATTGTCGGCGAAATGTCTCTGGGATGCAGATTTAGCAGGTGAGGCCTTTTCCTTCTTCTGTTCTCTTGTTCCCTTCCTTTGCAGGTGATTCAGGATGTTGGCAGGTGTGGCAGAAGTCAAGATGCAGGAGCAGATACGGTGAGCGTCCAGCTGCTAGATGCAGAACAACGCGAAGCACGTGTGGCTGATCGGGTGTGGTTTAAATAGCCTTGGAAGAAGTTCCTAGAATGTGTCCTTCCTCCAATCAGGTATGTATCCTTCCCTGACCACGCTCGGGTGGTAAATGAGTCCCACAGGTAAAGTAGTTCCTTTCAGGCCTCAAGGAGGCCGGGGTTCTGCAGCATGGTCTGCATCAGGTAAGTGCACCCAAACACTTTCATAATGAGCCTGGCGCCTTTGGCGCCAGGACTGACGTTTTCTATGAGCCTGGCGCCACAGGCGCCAGGACGCTGTCCAAAGGGCCCCTATAAGGGGTTGCCGGGACCTTCCCCGGGGACTTGATGTCCGCTTTCGGGGACGCAGGGCCTGAGCCGGCACCCCGGGAGCGGGCATCGTGACAGAAACATAAACTTATGAATCCCTCATCTCTAGATAAAAACATGGTATATTAAAAACCAAAGTGCACAATACTGATAGCATAATGAATCCGTATAAAAACCAAATACATACGAACAATACTGTCCTGCTGTCACCCAGAGACACAATCTCTAAGTTGACCGTAGGTGTCTAACAGGAAAAGCGCTACCCCTCGAAATTGGTGTCCTAAGCTACAATGGACCTAGGTCATGGTTAGAAACAGTGCCAATATAAATACATGGCATACAATTGTCAAAGACTGCCTTAAATTTGCTGTGCAAAGTCACTTTTGAGGGTTGCAAGAAACCTGCTCAGGAATCAACTGCCACATAATTCTAGAATATCTAAGAATCATAGGTAGACATTCCTATATGTTTTTACTCACTATTACGGTACTTTGGTAAAAAAGAAAGAGGTGTATGTTACCAATAAGCACTGACCTTGGCATGGTAAGTGGGGAGTAGACAAATTCCGTCATTCCCTTTATCAAAAATGGAACCGCTGTTCGTTTGAAAGGACAGCGCCCAAGGACTGGTTCCTGCACAGCCGATGTGTTGGGCTCGCAGTAAGGTACCCTATTGGATTATTAACATCATTTAGCACGATTGCAAATCAACCCCATCTGCAATATGAGTGATCCCACCTTATAGGCTTACCTAGAGGATAAAGATGGTACAATTACTCTGGGGATAGGAGTTCCGGCTACAAGCGTCTCGCACTGGCTCACACGGGAAAGTTGTGTTCCTGAAATAACGGAAAACAAGGAATCACTTCACTTCTGCTGCAAAATCGAGCAGGCATCAATGTTTCTGTGACATATATAATACAGGAACATTTCAGTTATTATGTATTCTATGGCGACACGGGTTTACTCCAAACCCTAGTCTAATTTTTCATGGCTGTGAATTACCACAGCAGGAAAAGGGAGCGAGGTGCGAATGCATTAGTATTTTTGCTTACCTTTCGCCAAACACCGGGGGAAGAGAGAAAACTCGTCACGCCTCCGCCGACTGGATACCCGGGAAGAATGCACTCGAGCGAACGCTAGCGGGCAGCAGCACTACACTGTTTGCGCTTTGAATAAATATAGCGTGCCTGCGGTCATGTGATCCAAGTTTTTTGGCACATGATCTTCTAATTCTCGTATCATGTGCGCACTTACATAGACGGACCAAAAGAATGAAAAAAAGACTTGTATCTCAGGGAAGTGGATATATGGACTTAGCTTCCTAATTACATTAATCCGCTTCGGCAGAGCACCATTATAATTCTAACATCCTGTCGTATATTACGAGAAAATGTGAAATATAAACATAAAATGTAAAGCCCAGGCATACCCTGAGCAAGGATCATACAGGGATGACCCAGATTTTTTAGCCACTCAATAGCCACTCAATTAGTGACCTAGCAAAAAACCCTATTTTACGTGGGGAAGTTATTTAAGTAAAAACCAAATTCAGTCTTGCATTTGCATAAATGCAACGGAGTATGCAATTGCAAGCCCCTGTGAGGAGGTAGATTTTCTAAGAGCGACTCAATATGCTGATATTAATTATTGTGGTGCCATGGCTCTGCAGTGTTTAGACCTTGTGTTAATGTTTTTAGATTAAAGATCAAAAGTTTTTCTTTGTAATCCAAATTCCTTATTAGTTGAGTCTGGTTCTGGGCATACACCCTTTCTATGCAGAACCATTGTATTTGTTCTGCATTGTGTCCCATCTCGACAAAATGAATTACCATTGGCATGTTTAAGTTATGCATCTTAATTTTCGAACGATGTTCATTAATGCGGGTGCTCACCTCCCGAGTGGTTTTACCAATGTATAACAGTTGGCAGGGGCACCGGATGGCATAAATAACATTTTTGCTCTTACATGTGGTAAATGTTCGGAGGTTCCAATTTTTCTTTTGGGCATTAAAAGAGACAGTTTTCTTTGAAAATTTACAGGCAGTACACAAAGAGCATGGATAGTGTCCTACCACTGGATTTTGTCGTGAAAATACTGGACATGGACATCCCTGTACTTATTGACACTGGCCCATCAGTCAACATTATAGCATACTGTCAGGGATGGCACTCTATTAAGAGTGGCACAGGACACCCAGAAAGGGTTTGGGTGGTTGTGCCAAATAAAGTGGACAGTTAAGAACACACACACAGCGGAAAGGAAAGAGAACTAAGAGTAGGCAAGAGTAGCAAGGGAAAGATACAGAATGAATACCCTCTTGGGGTGTATGCAGATATAGGAAAAGAGTATTCCACAAACCTTGGAAATACTCTAGCCTTCTGCACAGTTTGCTATAACAGAGGCCCACGCTGTTTGCTCATGACTTGGAACAGCAGCTATGGGTGTCTGTAATGTAGAAACGAGACAAGGGAAGGGGCAGAGGTTGACTGATGGGAACCAACAGACAAGCTCTGTACAAAAGGGTCTACAAACAGTACAAGAGAAGATACTACAGACAAATCCAGGAAAGGAGGTGATAGCAAACTAGCAGAAGGAAATGAAGGAAAAGTCGTGTAACAGGATAGGATAGCAGAGGACAGTAAGGAACAAGGTTGAGAGCTCAAAAGAGCAGGAAAGCAATGAGTAAGCCCACAGGAGTAGGACTGTAAGGTAGAAAGCTCAGAGGAAAAGGGCTTAGGGCAGCAGAGTAAAGCAGACTGCACGGCAAGGATCCCAGAAGGGCCGGGCAATAAGGAGTGAACCCTGAGGGGCAGGGCCGCTGAACGTAGAAGGTAGCAGAGGACTATAGAGGGCTGCTATGCCGAGAACCCAGCGGAAAAGGTAGGTAGTAGGCAGCGGAGCGTGATAAGCTGCCAAGTAGAAAGGCCCAGAGGACAAGGGCTGTAGGTAGCCGGAGTGAGGTAGGCTGCAGAGCAGGGAGCCCAGAGGACAAGGGCTAAGGCAGCCAGAGTGAGGTAGGCTGCAGAGCAGGGAGCCCAGAGGACAAGGGCTAAGGCAGCCAGAGTGAGGCAGGCTGCAGAGCAGGGAGCCCAGAAGACAAGGGCTGAAGGCTGGAAAGCAGCAGAGCGTGGTCAGCTGCAATGTAGAGAGCCCGCAGGGCAAGGGCGGAGGCTGGAAGGCAGCAGAGCGTGATCGGCTGCAATGTGGAGAGCCCGGCAGGGCAAGGGCGGAGGCTGGAAGGCAGCAGAGCGTGATCGGCTGCAATGTGGAGAGCCCGGCAGGGCAAGGGCGGAGGCTGGAAGGCAGCAGAGCGTGATCGGCTGCAATGTGGAGAGCCCGGCAGGGCAAGGGCGGAGGCTGGAAGGCAGCAGAGCGTGATCGGCTGCAATGTGGAGAGCCCGGCAGGGCAAGGGCAGAGGCTGGAAGGCAGCAGAGCGTGATCGGCTGCAATGTGGAGAGCCCGGCAGGGCAAGGGCGGAGGCTGGAAGGCAGCAGAGCGTGATCAGCTGCAGTGTGGAGAGCCCAGAGGAGCAGGGCTGTGAGGCAGGGAGCCTGGAAGGCTATGGCTGGAGGCAGCAGGGTGGAGCAAGCAACAAGGCAGGGTCCAAGCAGGAGTGAAGGTAAACAGCATACAAGATCCGTAGGAAGACGCGAAAGGTGGAGGAAAGACTCTCAATGCAAGCGGCTGAGCCACTGCAGGCAGCAGCCTTATATACTGCCTAGCCCAGCACAGAGGCAGGCTAATTGGTTGCACCTGGCAAAGCACACCTGCAGGCAATCGGCCACCTCCCTTTCTGTTCCTGGGCTGGTGGAAGCAGAGCAAATCCCTAGGGCTTCTGGGGGGTGTAGTTCCTTTGATGACCAATAGGAACAGCCAGGAATCGATGTTTGTAGCCAAGTGCATTATGGTATGCGTAGTTTGTTGGAAAAAATAATAAAGCACCAAAGTCTCGCAAATGGGAAATAAAGTCCCCAAAGTAAATATAGATGGATCCAAGAGTCTGTTGTAAATAAATGATAAACAGATAGTCCATATTGAGCGCAAATGGATGCGCCCATGGCGCAGGCATGACAGTATGCCCCTCTCCAGGCCCCTCTCCAGGCTCCCTGAAGACCGACCTACAAGAAGAATGTCTGTCACACCGTACAAGAGTCTTAATCCAAAAAGGCACATCATGAAGCACCAGAAACGGGTTGCAAGGTGACGGAGACAGTGAATGACGGAGACAGTACCAATGTTCTGAACTTTTGATGTAGAAATCAGAAAAGACGAAGTCTTTGGAACACAGACCCCAACTGTGTGTGCATGAAGAGAGGAACTGCGAAAAACTGCTGCAGGCTCCATGATAGATCTTGCTTTGACGGGCAACAGTATGATGCTGGAAAGTGGAGCCATAGGTACAGCAGAGTTGGTAGCTTTAGGAAGGGTTTCCAAGACATCCGGAGCAGCAATGACAACCTTAGGGTTAGCCGCAGAGAGTTCAGGAGTCACAGCAGCGGTTTCCCCATGATTAGTAGACAGTTCAGAGGTTACAGCAGCGGTGAGATCTTGAATGGCTGTAGAGAGTATCGATGCTGTAGCAACTGGGTGTGTGGGTGCCATGAGAGAGCCAGCGGGCTGGAACGCACCTGAGACTGGTAGAATAGAGTCTGGCAGTCTTAGTGCTATAGATACACCAGCAGGAACAACTGGAACAGTAGTCTTAACAGGGAAACCCTTTGCTGACTTTGCAACAGTTAACATGGCGGATGAGGGATCAGGAAGAGTAGGTGCTGCGGGATCAGGTTGTGTAGCAGAGGATTCTGCTGCAGCGAGCACAGCTGCGAAGGAAGTAGAAATCTGGGCATCGGGAGCATCAGAAATAACGGTAGCTTCAGGAATCACAGTAGCTATAGCAACCTCAAGATTTGCAGCAGGGACTTCAGGAGTCTCAAATGTGGCAGGGAGTTTAGGAGCCATAGCAGCAGGAAGATCATGAATTGCAGTTGGAAGATTGGGTGCTGTAGCAGCTACAGACAGTTCAGGTGTTGCAACTACTGGCAGATCGGGTACCACAACCACTGGCGATTCAGGGGGTATCGAAGAAACTGAAGATGTTGATTGCTCAAGAGTGTTGTCTGATAGCACAGCCACACTTTGGCAAGCCCCGCTTGCCAACTCAGCATGCTCGGTGTGAACTGCGCCAGTCTCTTCAGCTGCCGTTGTCATTTCAGAAGAGGTTGTAAGTGTGAGTACAGGACAATAGGCAAGGGTGAGGGCGGAACCATCCTTTGACGCAGAGGGATCTCCAATAGGAAGACCACCCTTGTTTTGTGGTGTTATGGCTGTGTGAGTGATTTGACCCACCGGAGGAGTTAATTCTTTTCTGTCAGTACAACAACCTGAGTTACTGTGGCTGGAAGGTGAAAGAGCTGTGTCAGTCTTTAGAAGGGATGCATATGCTGCATTTAGGTCTTCCATCTGCTTGTTATAAGTCTGTATCCTTTTCTGCGTGGCAATTCCAGGCCTTATCATGTCGATCTCTAAAGATAAGATGTCAGGTGTTGGACATAGTGTCAGATGGTCTGGTAACTTGTGTCCCTTCATAAGATTCTTGTAATGTAAATAAACAAAGTCATCATAGAGGTCTTCGGTCTTTCTTTTAAGGCGTAGGAGTTGTTCTTGTAGCAGGTAAGTAACATTAGTTTGATCTAAAGCTTCAGAAGCTGGTGTGGCAGAAAATTCGGTTGTAGCAATGGGAAAACTGACCTTAGGGTTATTGTGGTTAGTAGATACTGTGGAAGCATTAAGACAACCGATGGTTAGTATAGGTCTTTTGTACCCAGGATCATATGCACAAACCTCAGGATAATGACTGCCTTGTCCTGTCAAATAAAGGTTTCCAGCATTCTGGGGAGCTTGCCAAGCTGATCTTGCGCATATCACTCTGGCAACAGCGTATTCTGGCTTAGAGTCTCTCACAATGAGTGCTATATCCTTGCCTGCTGCGGTGTTAGAAGGCTTGTGAGAAGACGTAGGAGTGTTTTTCACTGTTTGGTCTAACAAGATCTGTAATTCATTCATTATCTTGCTGTAGCTCTGCAACAGATAAGGACTGCGGATCATAGTCGCAAATGTCATAATAATTGTACATGGAAGAAGGGTCTGCTAGCCAGTGAGTATAGTACCATGCTTGTAAATCTTTGTTTACTAAGGCAAGACTGTCCTTTAGACTAAGGTTCTTGTTTGCTGACTTTAGGGAAACCATAGGTTTCTTAACTCGAAAGGAAAGCATCTTTGGTCTGTGTGTGCCTTTCCGGCCAATGGAACAAGACATTTTTGGCTCTTGCATTCTGTCAGGGATGGCACTCTATTAAGAGTGGCACAGGACACCCAGAAAGGTTTTGGGTGGTTGTGCCAAATAAAGTGGACAGATAAGAACACACACACAGCGGAAAGGAAAGAGAACGAAGAGTAGGCAAGAGTAGCAAGGGAAAGAAACAGAATGAATACCCTCTTGGGGTGTATGCAGATATAGGAAAAGAGTATTCCACGAACCTAGGAAATACTCTAGCCTTCTGCACAGTTTGCTATAACAGAGGCCCACGCTGTTTGCTCATGACTTGGAACAGCAGCTATGGGTGTCTGTAATGTAGAAACGAGACAAAGGAAGGGGCAGAGGTTGACTGATGGGAACCAACAGACAAGCTCTGTACAAAAGGGTCTACAAACAGTACAAGAGAAGATACTACAGACAAATCCAGGAAAGGAGGTGATAGCAAACTAGCAGAAGGAAATGAAGGAAAAGTCGTGTAACAGGATAGGATAGCAGAGGACAGTAAGGAACAAGGTTGAGAGCTCAGAGGAGCAGGAAAGCAATGAGTAAGCCCGCAGGAGTAGGACTGTAAGGTAGAAAGCCCAGAGGAAAAGGGCTTAGAGCAGCAGAGTAAAGCAGACTGCACGGCAAGGATCCCAGAAGGGCCGGGCATTAAGGAGTGAACCCTGAGGGGCAGGGCCGCTGAACGTAGAAGGTAGCAGAGGACTATAGAGGGCTGCTAGGCCGAGAACCCAGCGGAAAAGGTAGGTAGTAGGCAGCGGAGGGTGATAAGCTGCCAAGTAGAAAGGCCCAGAGGACAAGGGCTGTAGGTAGCCGGAGTGAGGTAGGCTGCAGAGCAGGGAGCCCAGAAGACAAGGGCTGAAGGCTGGAAAGCAGCAGAGCGTGATCAGCTGCAATGTAGAGAGCCCGCAGGGCAAGGGCGGAGGCTGGAAGGCAGCAGAGCGTGATCGGCTGCAATGTGGAGAGCCCGGCAGGGCAAGGGCGGAGGCTGGAAGGCAGCAGAGCGTGATCGGCTGCAATGTGGAGAACCCGGCAGGGCAAGGGCGGAGGCTGGAAGGCAGCAGAGCGTGATCGGCTGCAATGTGGAGAGCCCGGCAGGGCAAGGGCGGAGGCTGGAAGGCAGCAGAGCGTGATCGGCTGCAATGTGGAGAGCCCGGCAGGGCAAGGGCGGAGGCTGGAAGGCAGCAGAGCGTGATCGGCTGCAATGTGGAGAGCCCGGCAGGGCAAGGGCGGAGGCTGGAAGGCAGCAGAGCGTGATCAGCTGCAATGTGGAGAGCCCGGCAGGGCAAGGGCGGAGGCTGGAAGGCAGCAGAGCGTGATCAGCTGCAGTGTGGAGAGCCCAGAGGAGCAGGGCTGTGAGGCAGGGAGCCTGGAAGGCTATGGCTGGAGGCAGCAGGGTGGAGCAAGCAACAAGGCAGGGTCCAAGCAGGAGTGAAGGTAAACAGCATACGAGATCCGTAGGAAGACGCGAAAGGTGGAGGAAGGACTCTCAATGCAAGCGGCTGAGCCACTGCAGGCAGCAGCCTTATATACTGCCTAGCCCAGCACAGAGGCAGGCTAATTGGTTGCACCTGGCAAAGCGCACCTGCAGGCAATCGGCCACCTCCCTTTCTGTTCCTGGGCTGGTGGAAGCAGAGCAAATCCCTAGGGCTTCTGGGGGGTGTAGTTCCTTTGATGACCAATAGGAACAGCCAGGAATCGATGCTTGTAGCCAAGTGCATTATGGTATGCGTAGTTTGTTGGAAAAAATAATAAAGCACCAAAGTCTCGCAAATGGGAAATAAAGTCCCCAAAGTAAATATAGATGGATCCAAGAGTCTGTTGTAAATAGATGATAAACAAATAGTCCATATTGAGAGCAAATGGATGCGCCCATGGCGCAGGCATGACACATACGCCCACTATCAGGCATTGCAACCTCCCCGCTAGTGAAGAAGACCGTAGTACACATATTCACATTTGGAGGTAAAATCCCCCTGCCCCTGGAAGGCGTCTTCGTAACTCCCGTCTGATATGACGATGTCTGCAACAAAGCACGTTTTTTTGTATCACATGTCAGCGACCAGACCCTGCTCAGATGTGCTGCTGCAGAAGCACTCAAACTAGTGCAATTTGCCTACGGTGTGTTTGTGGAAGATGTGCAAACACTGGTAGGGAGATTCAGTGATGTTTTCACAGGCATTGGACAGATGGTAGGTGACCCAGTGAGACTCCACATCGATAAAACAGCTCAGCCAGTAGCACTGAAACACCAGAGGGTGCCCTTTCACCTGCGAGAACAAGTGGAACAGGAACTTCAAAAGTTAGTCGACCTAGACATCATTGAGCTGGTGGAAGGCCCCACGCTTTAGGTCTCTCCCATCGTGATTGCCCAAAAGGCCCAGCAGCCGGACTCTGTTAGAATCTGTGTCGACATGTGCCTCCCGAATAAGGCTATTAAAAGGGAGCGTCACATTACGCCCACCATTGACGACATTATCACTGACCTGCAGGCAGCCACGTTCTACTCCAAGTTGGACCTTTAAGCTGGCTACCATCAGCTAGTCTTGCACCCAGAGTCGAGATACATCACCACTTTTCGACCCTTTAGGTACGATAGGCTGAGCTTTGGGATATCCTCGGCCACAGAGGTTTTTCAGAACACTATTCATGGTGCCCTTGCTAGTCTGTTGGGAGCGCTTAACATCCGTGATGATATTCCTGTATTTGCTTGATTGGAGTCTGAACATCTAGAGAGCCTGATCATGGTACTAGAATGCATACGCGCTCTTGGACTGGCATTGCCTGAAGAAAAGTGTGAGTTCCTAAAGAGCAGGATCAAATTCTTCAGATACATTTTTCAGGAGGGGCATTTCTGCTGACCCCGCTAAAGTCCAGGACATTCGCATGGCCAAAGCTTCAGAGACGGTGTCTGAGGTAAGAAGAAAAGAGGGAAGGTCGAAATCTAGCCCTGTTTCCCCACCCGCAAAATACTCGAACCGGAAGAAAAACTAAAGACAATATGGCCGCCGATCGTACAAGCTCGCACCAATCTCCACTGCGCCTATGATTGACAAATACAGTGAAAGATGCCCTCTCAGTCAACCTTACAACCCAAGAGCAGTACGAACATTACCCAAGGTGGACGAAGACTCACCGGATGGAACCAAAGACAACTCCATTGACAGTGTTTCGACTAAAAGCGACAAGAAGCCATGCATCCAGTCGTTAGCGACAACACGACATAGCAGCGTTAGACATCACGCACCCAAACACATGAAGAACACATGCGTACAGTTCTATAAGTTAGAGGACAGTAATATGTACATACTGCCTACACGTTTATTATTTTTTCATTAGCTTGTTGCAGCAACACAGAAACCGCAAGAAGCAAGAAGATCTTGTGTAAATGCTTGCAGATGCTCACATGCAAATAACCCTACAGAAATGCAGGAACACTCGAGAGACCCAGCAGAGCCAGAACCCAATAACCTATGCGTACTATGGAAAAACACATACAGTAGAAACCAGACCATGGCTCAGGAAATCACAGTAGGCCACAATGATCTCAGAAAGCTGAAGCTAAGCTGAATGCAGAGTGAACCAGAGAGTTGCCATGTGTGGAACAGGACCACTGCCAAGGTCGCATTGTTGCAATTGACATTCTTTCCTCCGAACCGAAGTAACACCAGCGCTGCAGACACACGTTATTCTCCTTAAATTCAGACTAATTCAGAGCTCCACAAGCTCACAAACACAGTCTCTGAACACATGGTCCAGCAGAGCTGACGAAGAGCCAGGAACTGATGTCTGGGAAGAGCAGAGGTCTCACGAGCCAGACAATGGCTGGCAACAAAGTTGTTACAACCAGAGCCAAAGTTATAAAATGGGAAAGGAGCACTCTCATAATTATGGTGGTTCACATGTGGGTATAATACAGACACATAGTTGCACATGTCACCTTGCACAGGTACACTCCAAGCTGAGAACCAACTTGTGCGCCAGGCCTGGGGGCTAGCAGCTCGACCAATCACAATTTATGGCTCCAGGGGTGGGTAGCCGGGTCCAACAACCAATTATCGGGTCTGCATACTGTAACATTTAGAAGAAGCATTTTTCGTGGATGGTCCAGGCCTGACACCTGACATGGCAGGACCAGTGAACTAACCTCTATAGGGACCGCTATAAGGGAACTACCACTCAACACCTAATCATAGAAGGTGATACATTTCTGGAGAAGGGCCCAGACTATTATGTCGTTGTGATGTAACTGCAATACAAAACTGGCCTGCGAGCCAGTATTCGCCGAGCTGTGCCTGGATGTCTCTCCATGGACTAATCCCTGATGGTTTGTTGGCTGTAATAAACCACAGTTGAACTTGCTTCTTGTCTGGACTTGCGTCCCTTTTGGGAAGGAGAAGGAGTTAGGCCTTCCATGAGTTCAGTGTTCGTGAACTCCTAGCAACCACCTGCTTGCCTGGGAGTTCTCCCCTAACAGAATCCTCCTCGGGATGGTCACCTACTGTGGCCGTTTTATTAAAGATCTGGCGGAACCACTGAGAAGCCTTGCCCAGAAGGAGACAGCATGGCAATGGACCCCACTAGAACGGCAGGCATCTGATGACATCAAGGAAGCTCTGTCAGAAGAGTGCACTTTGGCCTTTTTTACCCCTTCTCGAGACCGAAGTGGTCGTGGACGCAAGCCCATTTGGCCCAGCGGTGGTCCTCACTCAAATTACCCAACAGGGTGATGTCCAGGTAATTGCTTATGCAAGCAGAGCCATGAGTGTCACAGAACAACGCTGCTTCCAAATTGAGAGGGAGGCGTTAGAGGTATTGTGGGGCTGTCGACACTACCATTTGTATATTTTTGGCAAATCAGTGCAGGTAGTGACTGATCACAAGCCGTTACTTCCCATAATGTCCGGCGTATCTGCAAAACCCCCAGCCAGAATAGAAAAATGTCTCCTGCCACTGTAGGAATATAAAGTGACCCTGGTGTATAGACCTGGTACAGGTAACGCTGCCGCCTACCTATCTCCGCACCCTGCTGGGTGGTCACTGGTACAGCATGAGGATACTATTGAAACTGAGGAATTTGTGAGGTTGGTCACGGCTGGGGCCATCCCAAACTCAATGGAGGTGGAGGAGTTGAGGAGAATGTCAGAGAATGACAAGTGCTTACTGCGAGACATCATGCCACAAGGCAAGTGGAAAAACATCCTAGGGAACCTTGACAAATGCACCCAAGAAGCTAAAACAGCCCTGATCCACCTTTGGCGTGTGCGGCATGAACTAACCTTTACAGGGATGGACTTCTTCTGCGAGGCTCCAGGATGGTGGTGCCAACTGCGCTGGTGCAGAGGGTCACACAACTGGCTCACCATGGCCACCAAGGAGTTGCAAAAACCAAGGCTCCGCCTCAAGGTGTGGTTCCCGGCGCTGGAAGAAAAAGTTGAGGAATTTGTGAAGGCATGCATATGGTGCCAGGCGGCCGCCACCAAACACGCTGAGCCTCACATTGAGTGCATGGAAAGGAGCAAGACATCATGGGAAACGATACACATGGAATTTGGCTCCACTCACAGGGACACTCACTTCTTGGTCGTGGTGGGCCAGTGGTTCCACTACCCAGAGGTCGAATTTGTGTCATTGACAGCGCTACAAGATGTCAGCCCTACATTGAAAAACGTATTTGCTGCACATGGGTTTCCCACAGTGCTGTTCTCGGACAATGGAACCTGTTTTACAGCAATGGGTTCTGAGAGTTTCTGGAAGAGAGAGGAGTGCACCACAGGAAGGTCATCCCCATGTGGCCATGTGCCAATTGCAAAGTGGAATGCTTCATGCAGACACTGAATAAAGTCTTCCTCATTACCCGCGGGTAGGACATTTGCGAGAAGAGTGCTTTGTTCCAGTTTTTGCTGGAATACCACACGACACCACACTGCTCTACAGGAGTGGCACCTGCTGAGGCCCTCTTCCAACGCTGCCCTCGAGGTCTCATCCCGGACAATGGGTGAAGATCACCTGACACCATCAATAATGATGAGGTGAGGGAAGACAGAGAGAGGATCATTGAGTGGGAAAACCAGAGAAGATACCTTCAAGATTACCCAGTGACACTGGGAGACATAGTTCTAGTGCGGTCTCAACATCCTACAGGGAAGTTATCGCTCACGTACGAGCCACGACTGCTCCAAGTTGTTGATGTCAAGAGATCCATGGTGATGGCCTTGGATGGCTTTGGGACCATCAACCGGAACTCCAGCTTCTTTCAGAGGATGGCCAACACCCCAGCTCCCAGAGACAGAAATCCCCTCTCTCTCTCTCTCTCTCTCTCTCTCTCTCTCTCTCTCTCTCTCTCTCTCTCTCTCTCTCTCTCTCTCTCTCTCTTTCTCTCTCTATCTCTCTCTCTCTCGCTCTCTCTCTCTCCCTCCCTCCCTCTCTCTCTCTCTCTCTCTCTCTCTCTCTTTCTCTCTCTCGGCACAGACCAAGAGATGAGAAGGGACCTGTATGATAGCGGGCCCGACGACGACGACCAGCGATGGCAGATGCAGAACGATGCAGAGAGATAAGTTTGTGACCGGGGGATTATAGGGATGTGCCTCAGGAACTGTCAGAGGAGAGAAGATACCCGACTCAAGAATCCAGGTGACAGCCGACGTACCTGGGAGACTATGTGACAGATGAGTAGTGTTATGATGCTGTCCGGTTATGCATGCATCGCAAAGAATGTTATGTGTTCTGTTGTTCAGTTATTAAAAAGGAGGAGTGTCATGTTGCAGGATGTAACACGTGGTGACGTGTGCCATCACCACGCGTACCAATAAAGACAGCCCTGTGTCGGCACATAGTTAGTGCACGAGCGAGGCCCATGTTAGCAACACCCACCGGTTACCCCCCAGGGACATAACAGTAATATTTCTATGACATATTTGGAGAATGTTATTTATATAAATAGGGTCTGACCATGCACCACTAGTCTGGATGGTGTGAGAAATCTGACGGCATCCTCACATCTACTCCCTTTGCATCCTCTATGCAGGTGGCCAGGGTAGGGCCATTGATTTTGGATCCAAACCCTGAGGGTGTACAAGCGAGGGAGGATGACCTGGGTGAAGGGTCCTTGGGGATTGGAGGTGGGATGCACTTAGGTGAGACACAGTATATCACATTATCCTTTCAGGAAGAAACCCCTATCCCAGAGGAGGTTATGGGATAATGTTCCCCATGCGCCCTTGTCCATGAGAAGAACAGGAGATATTATCCATCCCGACATATTAGAAAGAGGAGAAGAAGGACTGGGAATGAGGTAACACAAAATCCCCCTTATCTTTATGACAATCAGCCTACTGTTTTCCCAACCTTTTTGGATCATTATAAGGCAGTTCCCCTTTATTCCCCTTTTGGGTTCTCTAACAATACTGATATGAGGAAGAAACAACTGAGAGTTAGAAACAGTACACCCTTTCCACACTCCAGTACTGAGAGGAGGAAGAAACAACTAAAGTTATACATGTTATATATTATCCCCACTCTAGTACTGACCGGGAAGAAGAAGCAACTGAGAGTAATAGACACCACTTTCTCTCACCACTTTGGTACTAGGACGAAGAATATGAATGAAGGTCAGGCATGTCCTTATAATCAGAGCCAGGCCGCCTTAATCAATGAAAGACACCTGCAGCCCATTAAAGGACCACATGTGTATAAGAGGTGGACTGGAGAGACACACAGAAAAGCAGGGGAACAGGAAGACACAGCAAAAGGAGCCATGCAGGAACTCAAGAAGCTGAGACGCCTATCAAAGCTCCGGGAGTCCTGGTGGTGGGACTCTGCAAGAAAGAAATCCCTCAGAAGTGAAGGCAGCAGCAGACGCTGTCGGGGAGCAGAGGCAAAGCTGTGCACGTAAGCCGGTGAGTGCTGGACAAAGCACCCGGCGAACATGCTTTCCCTCCTGGAGACACAAGAAGCACCTGAGCGCCCCAAGGAACCGCAAATAGTATAGCGGTCCCCGAAAACCGTCAAAATTCCTCTTATTGATTACCGAATTGAACAAAACTGGCAATGTTGCCCTCTTGAATACCGAATTTAACAAAACTGGCAAAGTTGCCCTTATTGAATTGAACACAACTGGCAAAGTTGGCCTTATAGAATAATGAATTGAATGAAACCGACAAAGTTGCACCTATTGAACACTGAAGTGAATGAAACAAGAAAAGTTGCTCTTATTGAATACGGAATTGTATGAAACCAGCAAAGTTGCGTTTATTAAATTCTGAATTGAATGAAACAAGCAATGTTGCTCTTATTGAACCCTGAATTAAATGAAACTAGCAAAGTTGCATTTATTGAATACCGAACTGAATGAAATAAGTAAAACTTGCACCTATTGAATATCAAAGTGAAAGGAAAGACAAAGACTATTCATTTTGAACATTGAGTTATGTGAAACAACACAAGTATTAATATTAAACAATGAACTGAAAGCAAACTGAAAACTACATTGAATACAACACTTTGGGCCTCATCATGAGTTGGGTGGTATCCCAGCACTAATTGCACTGGATCCCCGAGTTGCGGGTGGGTTGGTAAGTACCCATTCCCATTGGATCCATTGGACCCAATGGGGTAGGGCGCTATTACTAGCGGCGGTAATAGCGCCGAAAATGGCCTTGAAGCCGGCGCATTTATCTCGAGCTCAGAGCTGAAGGTGAATGCCCCGGAACATGGGATTGGGCGGAGCAGTAAATGCGGCAGTAATAGTTTTATCGCTGCATTTTCCCACTTCGCCCAACTTGTGATGAGGCCCTCTGAGTGTAAAGCTGGACTCAAGGTTGAGAAATCACTTGTTTAGCTGAATATTGAAATACTCAAGGAGAACTGGTAGTTCCCGGTTGTGTCTCCTGTAATGGGTTGATCGTGCGATCCAACAACTGCGCCTAGACCAGAGAACTACTATCTGTTGAATAAAGAACCTTTGAAAGCGAATGCAAGTTTCCTGGTTGTGTGACCAGTAATGGGTGGACTGTGTGGTCTAACAACTTCACCAAGACCAGAGCACCTTATATGCCAACAAGGAAGTTTGCTGTTGTGTTAAAAAGGAAAACTCTCATTGGTGCATACCCGGTTTGGTGAAGACAACCCTGAACTTTAAAGAATTGTTGAAACACAGTCTGAAGAACAAAGCCTCAAGATACTTCTTTTTGTGTCATCCTTTAATATTGACGTGTTGCTCTAGAACTATATGGAACTTGGGGAAGGGTATCCAGACCTGTATAAAAATATGAACTTTATTACTTCAAGTCCACTTGAAGGTAAACTGAACATTATAACAAACCTGTTGACATTTGGGGAAAAGAAGCTGAAGAATAAGCCTGAGCTGGAAATACCTCAGAACATTTGGAACACTGGCCCTCATTACGACCCTGGCAGTAAGTAACGGTTATTACCGGCATGGCGCAATTAACGTGTCCATGCTGGCCAGATACCGCTAAAAGCGGCACATTACAATATCTCGGGCACGAGCATTGCGCCATGCTGGTAATGCAATCACCTCCATGCCGGTAAAGTCCTAGAAATGCCATTACCGGCATCGTATGCCGTGCAAATAGCACGTCCGCCACCCTAGCTATCGATATTAGCGGTTACCGCTAATAGCGGTGACCGCAAATAGCGGGAACCGCAAATAAGCGGATCCGGAAGTAGCGTCACCACACAGGAACGGGAAAGAGCACGGCGGCCATCTTTAAAAACACAATCCATTGCCATCCTCTTCAACCAGTGGACACGACCCCCACAACCTCTACAAACCTTCTCCTACACCCATCAATCATCAGAGGAGCTAAATATGTTGGCTGAAACCCTACAAGAGCATGCCGATGTGGTATTCTAAACAGAGATGAACAGACCGGCAATAATGAGGAAGAAGGCCATATGGCCAATGGTAGCCCAGAGGGTCAGTGCAGTTGGCACTACACCCCGAAATGCAAGACAGTGCAGAAAAAGGTGGGACGATCTACGTCTCCGCATCAGGAGTATACTGTCAGCAAATAGAAATCTGGGGGTGGCGACTGGCGGAGGAGCTGATTGACCCATCAAAATGCAGCCGTGGGAGGAGATATGTGCCGCAACCATAGGCACAGAGAGCATAGAGGGGGTCGGAGATATGGAGAGAGGAGCCCCGGCATCAGGCGACGCAGGTAGGTGCCTTAAATCCAGCCATGCAAAACTCACTCAAGACCAGATTTGTGGGGAGTGCAATGATGCCTAACAGGGTCAACATGACACATTAGCAGAAGACTGCCTACAGGCAGTGCTGACCTCCACCTTGTGCACACCCTTTCTGTAGCCACCCACATGCCTCCATGCCCTACCACCTAAGAGGGAGACAACCTGTATGTCACTGCCTCCAATGTGCACCATGTAGTAATCAAAATGAATGCTGCCATCTCAATGCCTGCTCAATGTCCGCAGACCCATCACTAACCCTTTCCCTCCTTTGGTCTACCACAGGCTCTCATTCGGACAGTGCCAACGAAGACACTGGCACTACACCTGCCAAGAAGGCCAGGTCCGAAGACCCAAAACACTGTCCCTCCACCTCTGGTGCCAAAATCAAACCCCCACAGCAGCCAAAATCAACAAGCACATCACAGTCCACAGCACTGATGTGCAGCAACTCAGGCACTACGGCACCACCAACGACAACCATCTGCCCAGTGGTGTCTACTGAAGGCACTGGGTCTGCAGGAAGCAGCACGATTGGGGAGACTGCTGCCAGTTCAGACAATGAAGAAGGGGATGTTGATGTTGTTGTGGGTCCCCCCATATCCCCCTTCATTCCCCCTACCTGTCCCCATGCAGCCAACATGACGATGGCACACAGGAGCAATCTACTGATGACTCATGGCCGACCACTCCATGCCCAGTGGCAGATGGCCAGGAGGGGAGAAGCTCAATGGACTTGCCAGTAGCATCATCCACAGGCCAAAAAACACAGAACCCGATGCATGAAATCATCACGCGGCAAGAACAACTGTCCTCCCTCTTGACACAGCATGTGGCAGAATGCGCCAGCGCAAGGGGGGAAATGCGCGATTGTGCAGAAACTGTAAAGGCAGCCATAGAATCCACCTCCAAGGATATATGTGCTGAACTAGCCGCGGTGCGGCACGTACTCTCGGAGCTTGTTCAAACTATGAGGGACATGCGTCCTTGTGAGCAGCCCAGTTCCTCCTAGGCTGCCAGTTCTACCCGAACCAGTCCTGTCCGCAGATCGGGCAGGAACCTGGGGCATACAGACAGGGGTGCACCGGGTGCCGGGAGAGGCAGATGCCAATAGAGGCCGCCCTTTGGAACAATCCCACATGATGCACTTTAGCACAGGCATCCACAACATGTTTTTGGGAGTTGAGGGGGGTGGGGGGATATGACGGGGGAGGGGGGAGTGGGTTTGTTGGGGAGTTGAGGGGAGAGGGAGGAGTTGAGGGGAGAGGGTGGGAATGGGTGTGTTGGGGAGTTGAGGGGGGAGGGGGAGTGGGTGTTTTGGGGAGTTGAGGGGGGAGGGGGAAGTGGGTGTTTTGGGGAGTTGAGGGGGGGGAGTTGGTGTGTTCACTTAAATATCCTATTTCAATACACTTTTTGGTTATGCACAAATCACATGTGTGGACATTGTTCATTGCATACGTGTGCTTTATTGTTGAACAGTCCACAGTGTGCATGTCCCAGACACACCCAGTGCCCCAAGTGCCATCACCATATGACAAGCCCTGTCCATGTGTGCTAGAAGCATTGGTTAATCAGAGTCTGACGCATGGCACATCCCTCCTGTGCATCGCTTCCTCCCTGAGGTAACGCACCATCCCCACCCTCCTCATCCTCTTCGTCAGGTGGTTGAAGTTCAGCGTCAGGGGGCAGGGGCACATTCCGTCTGATGCACATATTGTGTAGCATTACACATGCCATGACGATTTTAGCAACCTTCTCATGACGGTACAGGAGTGCCCCACCAGACCTGCTGAGGCACCGAAACCGTGCCTTCAAGAGGCCAAATGTCTGCTCAATCACCACACGGGTTCGTGTATGTGCACGATTATAGTCCTCCTCGTGCTGGTTTTGTGGGTTCCGGACTGGGGTAAGGAGCCATCTCTTCAAGGGATAGCCTGCATCACCTGTATGTGGGAAACAATGTACATGTCAGTCATAACATCAGATTTTACCTCATCAAGTGACACCATGGCATGCATTCCTCTCTTACTTTGAACCCCATTTCAATGCCTGAATGGAGTCACGCGATGTGACTGCTATATGTGTATTCCTCTTATAGACTGTTTAGCATGCCATCAACTAGTGTGTGCAGGGGGGTCCAGTACCTTGTGAGTGCCCATGCACTGTGTTAGTCCACAATGGTTGTTTTGGTGATCTGGCTGATGTCCAGTGATATCAATGCTTTCATCCTGGCACCGTTGCTGTCAGCCTCATGATGATATCTCTGAGCAATTCAGTAGATGTTATGCTATTTAGGTGGGCCTCTGTGTCAGTGTAGTGGTGTATTGATGTTTTTTTACCGTCATGTGACTCCTTTTTACGCAGTGATGGGGGACAGGCGTGGTGTTTGGTGCTGTGTATTGGCTGAAGTCATTGCATGTAGCTGCATTTCGTTGAGGGTGGATGCGGTCTGATTTGGTATAGTGGACATGCAGATGGCTGTGGAATGGTTGGTACACAGCTTCATTCACATGGTAGGGGTGCTTACATCTCGCATTATGTGGTAAGGTGTGAGCTAAAGTCTGGCCTGCTTTGGGGTATGAGCTTGCACCATTCCCTCTGGGGCTCGCAGCAAGGTAGAGTATGCATCTCCCCCTCCCACCCAATATAAGCCAGGTAGAGTATGCATCTCCTCCCCCAATATCAGACAGGTAGAGTATGCATCTCTCCCCCCCAATATCAGCCAGGTAGAGTATGCATCTCTCCCCCCCGCCAATATCAGCCAGGTAGAGTATGCATCTCCCCCCCCCCCAATATCAGCCAGGTAGAGTATGCATCTCCCCCCCCCCAATATCAGCCAGGTAGAGTATGCATCTCCCCCCCCCCCCAATATCAGCCAGGTAGAGTATGCATCTCCCCCCCCCAATATCATCCAGGTAGAGTATGCATCTCTCCCCCCCAATATCAGCCAGGTAGAGTATGCATCTCTCCCCCCGCAATATCAGCCAGGTAGAGTATGCATCTCTCTCCCCCCCCAATATCAGCCAGGTAGAGTATGCATCTCTCCCCCCCCCCCAATATCCACCAGGTAGAGTATGCATCTCCCCTCACCCCCAATATCAGCCAGGTAGAGTATGCATCTCTCCCCCCCAATATCAGCCAGGTAGAGTATGCATCTCTCCCCCCCCAATATCAGCCAGGTAGAGTATGCATCTCTCCCCCCCCAATATCAGCCAGGTAGAGTATGCATCTCCCCCCCCCCCAATATCAGCCAGGTAGAGTATGCATCTCCCCCCCCCCCAATATCAGCCAGGTAGAGTATGCATCTCCCCCCCCAATATCAGCCAGGTAGAGTATGCATCTCCCCCCCCCCCAATATCAGCCAGGTAGAGTATGCATCTCTCCCCCCCCCAATATCAGCCAGGTAGAGTATGCATCTGTACCTCAATCACTTACACACTTCACATTACCATGGCCATGACATGCGACTCATCGAGTAGCCAGGATCTCTGCCCTGCATGTCGCTCCATGTAGCGTAGTATTGTGGAGTTCCGCAGGACCATTGAATCATGGGTTGATCCGGGGAATCGGGCACAACAATGTGTGATGATCCTGTTTGAGTCACATACCATTTGCACGTTGATTGAGTGGTATAGCTTACGGTTGCGGTACGCTACCTCAATGGCATGTGGGACCACCAATTCCACATGGGTGCAGTCGATGGCACCAATGCAACCAGGTATGCCGGCCAGTGCATGGAAACCAACCTTGGTGTTTGAGATCTCCTGGGCAGACCGTGGTAAAGTAATGTGGACGTCTGTGTGCTTGAGGAGGGCATCGAGCACTTGGTTCAGCGTACGTGAGAATAATGGTTGTGAAATGCCATGCAAGTGCCCCACTGTGTGCTGATAGGTGCCTGTGGCAAAGAAGTGGAGCACGGACACTACCTTCAGTAGGGGGGGGATGGCGGTGCGTGTTTCAATCATGCTGACAATGTCGTCGTGTATCATGTCCACGATGGTGGTGATGGTGTCCCGGTCCAAACCAAACGGTACAGGGTGTGGATCTGCTCAGCAGTGAGGTTGAATAGACTGGCTCTGATGCGTGGGATTGGGGGCTGCATGCGTGGTGGCACTGGCTGTGCTGGTGGGGCTTTCTGGCCCTGCCTTGCCCTCCTTCTCCTCCTGCGTCTCCTCTGTGCTGCCTGTTGAGCTTGTTGTTGTTGTTGTAGCACTTCCATTGCAATCAGGTCCTCCAGTCCCAACATTGCTAGTCCAATTGGGATCATTGTGAAGTGTGACTGGGTGTGGGAAGGGGTGGGGTGTGCTCCTTTTGTGCTTGGCCAGTCTGTATTGCCTCCACCTGTGCTGATTATGTGCACCTGTGTCACTTTGGAATACTGCACATGGCCGTTTACCGTTGGTCCGCGATGGCGGTATTAGCACCATGGCGGTATGGTACTTTACGGCCTTCACAAGGGCGTTAAGAGCATGTCCGCTTGACTCGTACTTATCCCCATTTTGCGCCATGCCGGTATTTACGGTGTGGGAGGTCGTGTGCCTGCGCCCTTGGCGCAGTTAGCGGCACCGTTGATTACGGTGCCGCTGATAGCACTATCTCGGTTCATAATCGGCCCTAGCAGTAAGGGATGCCGGTAATCCTTTACCTGCTAACACAAAAGAGGGGGGGAATTGTCCCAAAAACAGTATGGAAAGGGACTAAGAACTATACTCAAACAATAGGGTCCATACTGTTGTAAACATAGTTAACTATTGATTCAAGTAATAATTTATTCATCAAGGTGCACCACAGGGGTGTCACACGAATTCTAGGCTGTAGCAAACTCTGAAAGCAATCAGGGTAGTCTCATATTTGAAAAGACAGTGAAAAATTATAAAAGGTTATTTTATTTGGCAAAAACAAAAGCATATAAATAATACATGAACACCTAAACATGTAGATATGCATAATTGATAAAAAAGTTTAATAATCAAAAAAAGCAAAAAACACACAGTTAAAGTTTTACTTCAAACTTTTAAAGCAGGATAAACCAAGAGACAATACTAAGAAAACTGGACAAAAAACTGCCAATGCCGAATGGTGACCTAGCCTCAGTCAACATTCGTATTTATGGCTTATATTTAGCCACTGCATAAATTATTTCCAAAGATTTGGCAGAGTTGAAAATTGTTCTGTGTCCTAATGATTTGTTGACAGGTTTGCCTACGTGTGCGTGTCAAAAAATAGTAATATAAACAATAGATTTAAATTGACATCATTAAACCACGTTTCGGCAAGAGTGCCACCTGTCTGGCCAATAGTTCCATGACCTAATTAAAGTTACCTTCCTCAGGGCGAGATACCACACAACAACTTGACCCTGTGGGGAAGCAGACATAAACAAAAATAATTCAACTACCCAGATTGCTTAGAGAGAAAGTCAAACGCCCATGGGCAAAAAAATTACCAGGTAAATTTCACTGTGGGTGAAAGTCCCTTTTTTGCCGCTCCTGTAACTCAGGAACGGCGCCCGACGAGTCTGCCAAGGGCTGGGCTGCCTACCATCCAATCAGTGTTCCTGAATCGGGAGGCACGCCGACCCCAACCAATCCAGCACACTCTTAGACGGGACCCAATAGCAGACGGCCTTTCAGACCAACTCCCTCTCCTTAGACTCTGCAGCCTGCAAGCACACGCATTCGAGCGTTTTGCAGTGCAGGACACAGAGAGTAAGCAGTCATAGCCGGTTTGAGGTAAGGAGCACTCGCTTCTCGCTCCAAGGCCAACACTATCCTTGCATTCACCTGTATGCATTTCCACCATAACACCTCTCTGCACGCCACGCATTTCGGACAGAACTATGAATTTATGCCGCTGTGTCTCTCTCTCTCTCTCTCCTTGTTTTCCAGAGACAGCACTCTTCGCTCTCCCATTTCCCCTGCGTAAAGGCAAGAGGCTTTTGCCTCTAACAGACAGCATTGCAGATTCTCTTCCAGCTGGCTACACACTCACCTTTTAAGGTAGGCGCTAGCTATTGTTCACTGTGATATAAGACACACACATGTATAATCTTGTATATTTTCACACATCTACATCAAACATTTTTTTAGGTCATCCTTTGCGGTTAATTACGGGCCCAAGGACTCATCCGAGGTGCGCCGCAGTACACTGCATTAGGAATACATTCCCTCCAGCGCAACCCACGAACATTCACTGACAGGTAGTTTTTTTAATGTGTTTTTTTGTATTTTTTTAATTTAATTCACAACAGCACAAATAGCACAGCACCTTTACTTGTGCCTCTTTGTCTCTGAATACGCTCTCTATCTTTACCCCTTTAGAGAGCGTGTGTGTTTCTCTCCATTGTGACCCCGCTTTGGTGTAGCGCTGCCATGGATACCCCGGTTCCACCGACCCAGACGCTCTACACCGGGTTCTCCGGCTACTACGCGTCTGGTTTTTCTGACTCACCCACAGTGAAATTTACCTGGTAATTTTTTTGCCCATGGGCATTTGACTTTCTCTCTAAGCAATCTGGGTAGTTGAACGGAAAGGGATTCTCTCTTTCAGTATAATTTATTTTTGTTTATGTCGCAGGGGAGGCAAACGCAAACCTAGAATCCGGAAGAACAGGAATTCTTACAAGAGCCAATGCCAGGAAACAAATGAACAGGTGACTCAAGTTAACTTGGTTGTTAATTTGTCTGACCATATTCTGACAACAGATCAAACCAGGGTCCTTAACAAGGGACTCTCTTTTGCTCCTTCCAAATCCACGGATTTTGTTCAATTTCAGATTGATCTGTTTAAATTTACCAGGAAATCGAAATTAAAGAAATTCTTTGCCACTCGGGTCAAAATGTATCATCCAAACCCCCAGTACCTCCGCTTAGTGACCATACGTTGACGGACATTGATCATATCGAGACATTGGTATCTCTTACTACAGACACACCACCTACAAAAGATCAAATCATGTCAGACTTGCATGTTCAAACTAGGCACTTAAACATTATGGAGTTGAAATCAGCATCCAAATTTACACCAACCTTTACAAGTGACAACATTATTGATACTTTCCATAAAGCTATGACTAAAGATATACATTGCCTTTTGGACAAACCATCAAAAAAGTACAAATATCACAATTTGGATACACAGGAGCTATCAGCCTTAAAACAACTGGAGGACAATCCCGCTATTACCATCAAGGAAGCCGATAAAGGTGGCAAGATTGTATTACTTAACACACATGATTACATTCAGATGGGATTAAAGCACTTACAAAGGCCAGGTTGCTACATCAAACTTAGTACAAATCCTACCAAACAAATTGTATCAGATCTTCAAACCTTGATGCAACAATGGTATACATTAGGATTCCTGACTGATGACGAATGGTGACGAATGGTAAGAAATTTCTTACCATTACTGACCCAACTATGCCAACTCTGTATTTTCTGCCCAAAATACACAAGCACTTTGACACTCTACCAGAAGTGAGGCCGATTATGAGCGGTATAGGGTGGGTTACGGAAGCAATTTCACAGTATCTAGATGAAATATTTCAGCCTTTTGTTGTGAAAACGAGTACCTACATTAGGGACAGCACTCAAATTTTACAATACTTACAAACTGTCAAATGGCAACCCACTTTTCATTTGGCTACCCTTGATGTTTCAGCATTATATTCCAATATCAAACATGACTTAGCTGTTCAGTCAATTGAATACACTTTTCACAATTCATCTGCATCGTACTATAGTCATATACAAATGGTTATAGCATTCTTGCAATTTGCGCTTACCAGTAATGTCTGTATCTTTAACAATGTGTACTATTTACAATCTAAAGGAGTTGCAAGGGGCGCCAAATTTGCACCATCTCTGGATAATTTGTTTATGTCCTTCTATGAAGAAACCCATGTTCTGAACAAACTGGAATATGACAATGTACTGGTGTGTTAGAAAAGGTACATAGATGATGTTTTCATAATTTGGCAAGGCAGCACTGACTCTTTTGATGATTTTGTAACTCATGTTAATGCCAATAATTTTGGAATTACTCTCTCTGGTCACTCAAGTCCCACTAACATTACTTTTCTTGACTTAGACATTTTTATTGAAAACAACACAGTGCATACTAGAACCTTTCGTAAACTTACCTCTGTTAATGCCATATTGCATGCTAAAAGCTGTCATCAGAGAACTACCATACATAATATTCCCTGTGGTGAGTTCTATAGGTCGAGAAGAAATTGTTCTAGAGATATTGATTTTCAAACAGAATGTACCCAGCTTAACTATCGCTTCAAGCAACGAGGTTATCCTGCTTCAACAATATCTAAAGCATCACATAAATATCAATCTGTCAAACAGGTGGACTTGTTAAGCACTAAAACTCATTCAGACAGTCAGCAGGGACCCATTTCTTTAATCACGCAGTACACCAGCGATTCGTCAACTTTATACAAGTTAGCTTCCAAGCATTGGCATTTGCTTAAACCGGACACAGATCTTACACCATATGTCTCAGAGAAACCTAATTTTATTTTCACTAAGGCTAATACTCTTTGCAACAAGCTTAGTCCTTTATTTCTGGATTTACCTGATCCTGATAGACAAACAACCTGGTTGCAGAACAAAAAAGGTTTTTACAAATGCGGCAATTGTAATCAATGTCACTATGCATACCACAGTTGTCAGACATTTGTAGATTGCAATGATATTCAAATTTCAATTAGAGATTTTATCAACTGTAAGACCAGATTTGTAGTCTATGCAATCATTTGTGTCTGTAACAAATTATACATAGGAAGCATAATTCAGGTAATTGAGAATACGTATAAGGGAACACCTATCAAGTCTTAACAAAACCGGGGCTAACCTGCCTTTAGCCTTACATTGGCAAACAGAACACCAGTCAGCCAAAAAAACAGACATACGGTTTATGGGTCTGGCCAGGGCATCTACTGGTAAACGTGGTGGTGATCTTTGTATGAAATTAAGGAGACTAGAATGTAAACTTATTTGTCACTTTAGATGTACCTCACTTGGACTCAACTCAGACCATGAAATGCACGTTTTCCTATAATGTTTTATTTTCTTTATTTACATCATCCTTGCCTTGCCAAAGGATGCCTTTACTCTAATTGCAACCAACTTTTGGTCATTTAATACCCTTACTATTGTTCCACACTTTGTCATTTTGTTGCAGCTTCAACGTACTATTGTACATTTGGTGTTAAACTATATATAATGTGTGTGATTGAATTGTGACCATTTTGAATTGCGTAATTGCTCAATTGTATACTTTACTACTTGCCTATCCCTGCTTACCCTGTGGGCAATCAACACTAATTATTGTCTTTGTGGACACAGATGCGATATGTTGTGGGAACTTGTGCACTGCCTTTCGGAAAGCTCACATTTACCTCCAATACCTATATCTTCAACCACAGCAACATACCACATTCACATTCACCTTCAATACCTATATATTCAATCACAGCAACATACCACCACTATAATTAGTTGCATCTGAACCGCATCAATGAGGCGGAATGACGTTTTTGCAGCATGTACGCGTATCACGTTGCACGCAAAACGGGCGCATGACGACACGCGCATGGCCCTACTTTTACTTTGTATTGCCATTTAGACTGAGTCTGGTGCTCAGCGCCAATGTTGGCATACTTGATGGGGTTTTGACCATGTTACTACTGTGAACTTTCGGTATTTTGTGCAATTTATTTTTTGATCTGCAATAATTACGCAGGATGATGTCACTGCGCTGCATGCGCGCGTGACGTCACTTGCAAAACGTGCGGGTGACGTCACGCACGCAGCCTCATTTTCACTCTGTTAGATCTACTTACACGGAGCTGGCCGCACGGCGCCAGTACGAACACTTCTATTAAAGTTCTGGAGAGGAGGATTTGACCCCGATACTACATTGAGTTACCAGCATCAGGTATAGTTATAGACATATCTTAGGATATTGGTTGGTTATTTATTATTTCCAGATAATCAACAGAGATTTTACACAATTTTCTTATATTGTAGACTTATCGTTTCTTGCATTGAGTCATATACCCGTTGAGGGTAAATTACCTTTTTCTTTGATTATTTTGGATATTTGCAAATTATTAGTTTACAGACAGTAGAGACTTATCTCTTAACTGGTTACCTTATTATTATTATAGGTAGCATTTGTGCTCTTCAACACATTACTCCTGATCAATATTGCATTTGAATCACGGTATGTTGCAACTTCCCACATACATATTGTGTACTGCAATGACTTATGTTTTTTCTTACGCCTTTTTAGCATGCCCTAATTTTTGTTCTCTTTTATTTTTACCTTGGGGCATTCTTTTGTTTACATTGGCTTCATCCACACATTGAAACATTGGTATGTGAATTTATTTTTCTATTTGTGTTATCATGTTTGAATTTTCATGGTTTGATTATCTTCATACATGCTTATTTTTATTTTGTGTACAAATGTACAGCCTTGAGAACGACCTGAACAGGTCGAAACACGTGTCGGCTGTCTAGTGAACAATACATTGGGTTTTGAGCCTATTTCTGTATTAAGCTCTTTGGACTCCACAATTGGAATTTTAGGATCTGCATACTGATGACACCTTCCGTATTTAATCCTATGTTTACCTGTACTGGTTTTTTACTAGGGGACATCAGTGAAAGATTATCAGAGCAGCAGGCCATCCAACTTGCTCTAATTTTGGTATCAACCAGCGTACTGGCTACTTACGACCCCCAGTCTGTTTTATATCCATAGTATAAGGACCTCTGACCTTAGGGATTCAAACCCATTTAATACTGTGAACACTGCCAACATTCATGTCTACCGGTTCACATGAGCCGGAACCCATGAGGCCCGCAGTATTCAATAGGTTTAGCATGATGGAACTAACAGATCAGCGCCCCCCAGAAACTGATGGCCGGGCGTCCCTGTATAGATATTCAAATATTGAGCCTGATGTCTATAAGGGGAGAGTCAGGGAATTAGACTCACAGAAATACTATCTTCCAAGGGACCAGTTGGTTCAGTTTGATGAAACCCGAATGAAATGAGGCCCAAAAAGAGCATCCTGAAGACCTCTACCCAATTAGGGCAGTGGCGGGGATACTCTGCCATCCCTGGGAGCAGAGAAGAGTCAAAAGACTACTCCCCTGAGCACCACAGGAATAGAGAAACTAGGCCCCACCATTCTGTGAGCCCATCTCAAGCTCACAGAATCAGGGAGTGCCTAGACGATCATGACGGGACCTCAAGTAGTAGCGCCTCTGAGTCTGAGGGCGAGTGGACTCGGGTGACTAAGCCAAAGAAGGCAAATAAACACAAGAGAGTTATGACAAAAGACCCCATCAGGCAGACTAAGGCCCTTAGGAGTGTCCTAACCCCCTACCATAAAAACGCAAAATATTCTGTTTGGGAACACTTAGAACTCTATGAGCAGATGATGGACACTTTTCATATGAAAGACAACCAGAACTGCATGGAGTATGTAAAATGGACCCTCTCTGCTGAGTACTCCTGCTTCTTTGCTGGAATGGAGGACCAGAACCATTCAAGAGGGTCCACCTAGAGGGTGGCCATCTTGAGATACTTTTCCGCCCACAGAAACCCTGAAGAGGCTCGCAAAACAGCCTACAATCTGCTGTGTGGGGAAGATCAGGCCCCACGAGAGTTTGTGCAGGAGCTCAAACGCACTTTTGCACAAACCACTAGGAAGGTGCACACAGATAGCAAGGAGTTTGTAACCACCTTCTTTCATGCACTCCCCAAGTATATTATGACCCAGCTGGTGAGGGACTTCCATGAGAAAAGATGTCTGGACTGGGTCATAGAGCAGGCGACCTGCATTTATGAGGTCCAAAAACCTGCAGAAAATAAAAATGTGAACAAAAACACCAAATTAGCCTACACCCCGGCTGCTGCTAAGGTGGCGGAAGTGAAGGTTGCCCCCATTTTAGACCTAGAGATGGGGGGGCCTAAAAATATACCTGCACAAAATCAGCAAAATCAAAGACCCAGAAAGCCTTCTGGCCAAACACAAACAGGTGGCAGTCAGGGAGGTAATCCCACAAAAGGGACTAACTCCCCTGATTATATCAGCCCCCGATACAAGGGCACCCGACCAATCCAGTGGTATGTATGGACTCCCCCAGCCAAAGGGGGGATCCAATCAGGTAAGTACCGCCCGGGAAACTTCCCTCCTAACTTCCCTCAGGAGGGCAGTAATTCCCCAAATGCTGGGTTAAGTTTCTTCTCCCGATACTCACAAAACCCCAATCTGTAGGACAACCCTCCTTTCAATCCCCGATTTCAGGAAACCAGACAACCCAATCCGGGAGAGGGGAGGCCAAGGGTGGAGGGTTACCAAGACTCACATTATCCAGGATACTACGGGAGGAGGGATAGTTATCCTTCCCGTGATCCACCTAGAGTTCACCAGAGACCCCCGTACCAGCCGGAACGGGTGTCCCAACTGGATCATCAGGTCCAGAACCTAACCCAGGATCTGGGTCACATGTTGAGGGCTCAACAGAACCCTCAGATGAACATGGCGGCTCAGAACCCCACAAAGCAAGGGTCTGGCACCCCAGAACAATGACGGGAGAGAACCCTGACAACTCACCGGTTCCAGAGGAGGAGGCACAAGGGGGAGGGAGGTGTAAAGCCCTAGAGGAAGCTTCCTTCCTCACTTGTGATAAGCCCCTGGATACCCAGGAACCGGAAACAAAATCTACTGCCCCCACAAATCTGCAACCCAAGGAACAGAGGGTGGGTAGGAGAAATAACGAACTCAAAAAGGCCCACTTTGTGGAGGAAGTTAGTGTCCTCCAATTTGAAGGGGAAGAATCCTTAGAGGATTCTGGGGAAAAGATCTTCTCCTTCAGGGACGAGGGACTCATCCTAAAGAAAAATGGGTCCCAAGGGATTTAAATGAAGACTGGGTGGATGTGGGGACTGAGTCAGAATCGCCCATCATTGAACCCCAGAATGAGCATCCAGAAAACCCAATAGTAACAGAGGGATCCCAATTCTCACAAACCAATTCTGGTGACTGCCACCAAAAAGGGGGGATCGGGCAGGCCAGAATCAGAAAAAGGGAGCCCAACACTCTCCAAATATCCAAATGTCAAATTTTTCTTTCAGTTTATTTTTAAATGTTTTTATTGGCATTTATATTGACAAAGAACAGTTAAACATGGATGCATAACAACATCCGGCTTGTCACGAGTTCGCCCGATAAACATTACAGAACAGCAACAAAAGAAAGGAAGAGAGAAAAAAAAAGAAAAGGGAAAAAAGGGAGGAAAGAAAGAGAAGAAACCAGAAACAAACAACAAACCATAACTTTGACCGTCCCGCCTCCCCCCACTGCGTGGGTACCTGCCGGCCCCGCTTCGGGCCTCGCTCCAGGCACCATCCGGTTGTCTCTTAAAGTCCCAGGGTTAGGGTTGTTGTGGATGTGACTGTTAAGTTTGTATCAGGGCGACAGTTCGTGGCTGAGGGTGCACTCAAGGGGGCTTAAAGTCCGTCAGGTAGATCATGTCCTTCAGGAGGGTCTTCCAGGACTCCAGTGTTGCGCTCACGTCTTCGCCTCCCCGGTTGTTCCCCTCCTCCCAGGCTTTGGTCTCAGCGCTGGTCCATCTCTCCATTTCCCTGCTCCATGGTTCGTATCTGGGGCCTCCTGGGGATTTCCAGGCCATTGCTATCGTTCTTTTTGTTAGAATGCACGCCATGTCCATTAGTTTCACCGTATGCTTGATTTTGCTCAGTCTTGGGCGTCCACTCGTACCCTTCCAATCCGGCTCCCCTGCAAGTCCTCTCGACAGCGGACCAGAGTTTCTTGGTTTTGGGGCAGGTCCAGAACATGTGGATTAGGTCTGCGTGCTCGCTGGTGCACCATGGGCACACTGGTGGGGTTTTCCTACTGAATGTGGATACCCTCTGTGGGGTCATGTAGGTCCTATATAGGACATTCAGCTGGATGAGCCTGAACCTGGCGTTGCGGGACACTTCCTTCGGGTGTATCAGGGCCCTGTCCCACTCACTCTCCGTGATGTCTGTCCCCAGGTCCGCCTCCCACCTTTCCTTCAGGATTGCACTCCTCGGGTTGCGCCTGTCATTCAGTTGGGCATACAGCCTCGCCGTGGGTTTCCAGCCGTCGCTTAAGTTGTGCATCTCTTGCACGAGGGGGTGGGTTTCCGGTTCCTCTGGCCATGTGCTCCATGTCTCCTTAGCGACCTGTTTCACCCTTTGGTACCATAGAAATTGTCCAGCAGCAAGCCCTTCTTTCATCTGTAGTGAGTCAAATTCTCTGAAGCTTCCATCCTCATACATGTCCCCCCAGGTGTATAAGCCAGAGTTCTCCCATTTCCTCATTGCTGGTAAATCAGTGGGTGTCTTACAGACGTTAGCGAGCATGGGGATTTCAGGCATGTATGGTTGACCCAGGTCGAGCGACGTGCGTGCCTTGTTCCAGACTTGTCTCCCCAGCCTCACCAGCATGGGCGGGTCGGGAGGCCCAACCTTTGAGTTCCATACTACTTCTTTGGGGTGCATTGGGGCTATCAGCTGGCGAAGGAGGCCTGTCTCAGCTGTTGGTTCGTCGGACAACCACTTAACAACGTGTGTCAGTTGCGCTGCGAGGTAGTATTTTTGGAATTCAGGCAACTGGATTCCGCCCTCTTTGTGCGGGAGAGTGAGGGTGTGCAGCGAAAGCCTGTGTCTGGCCGGGCCCCACAGGAAGTCCCTGATGAGAGATTCCAATTTTCTGAAGAAGGGGGGGGGTATATAGTGCGTTATGTTGGTGAAGTAGTACAGGAATCTCGGTAATATTATCATCTTCACGATGGCCGCTCTGCCCATCACGGAGAGTGGGAGTCGGGACCAGAATTTGGTGGATTTGCGTACCCCTCGCATTGCTGCTTCCGTGTTGCTTTCGTGTGTGGAGGCAGGCGTGTGCATGATGGTGAGTCCGAGATAGCGGAACGCTGCCGTCTGCCATTGGATCCCAATGTCCGGTAGCTCTTCTGTTTCCTTCCCCTGAAGCCCGGCCAGGGGGAAGGAGCATGATTTCCGCCTGCTGAACCTTATCCCGGAGTATGTTGCGAAGTTGTCGAGGATGTCCAGCGCTGTGGGTGCATTCATTCGGGGGTTGCGCAGATAGAGGAGGACATTGTCTGCATACAGCGAGATGATGTTATCAGTCTCACCCGTTCTGACCCCTGCGTCGAAGAGCTGCTTCCTGAAATAGATCGCTACCGGTTCCAGGCCAAGGACGTACAGCATTGGTGACAGTGGGCATCCTTGCCTTGTTCCCCTTTGGATGTCCCAGGATCCAGACACCACGCCCCCTGTCTTCACCCTCGCCACTGGGGTGTTGTAGAGCACCTTGATCCATCGTATAAAGCGCTCGCCTAGTCCGAACTCCCTCAGGGTCTCGATCAACCATTCCCAGAATATTGAGTCGAACGCCTTTATGGCGTCCAGTGAGAGCACAGCCAGGTCTTCGTTGCTCCCTGCGGATTGTGCTATGACATGCTGGAGCCTCCTCAGATTGGCTGTGGTGTTGCGCCCCGGGACAAAGCCGTTTTGGTCCTCGTGTATTATAGACCCGATCACCCTGGACAGCCTCTTAGCCAGTATGGTTGTAAGGATTTTGCTGTCGTAATTCAGCATTGCCAGGGGATGGTACGAGTCGCACTCATCGATGGGCTTGCCAGGTTTAAGCATAGGTATTATGAGTGTCTCTCTCATGCTGCCAGGTAGTATGCCGGTCTCATATGCCTCTACATATACTCCATGTAGAACCGGGGCTAAGATCTCCTCGTAGGCTTTATAGAATTCTGGTGTGAGGCCGTCGGTTCCGGGAGTCTTGCATGTAGAGAGGGACCTGATTGCTTCCGAGATGTCCTCCTTCGTGATGGCTTCTCCCAGCATCTCTCGCTGCTCCGAGCTCAGTTTGGGGAGACCCACTTCGTCCAGGGTGTCTCGAATGTCTTCTATTGGGACCAGTTCATCGTGGGCATAGAGCTTAGCATAGAAGTTTGAGAAGACATCGTTAATTGCCTGCTGTGTCCTCTGGGTTACTCCGTGTTCGTCTTTGATTTCCTTGAGGGCTTGTCTTGGTTGCTCTTTCCTACACAGCCAGGCCAGTATCCTGCCCAGTTTGTCCGCCTCCTTGTGTGCCTTAGCTGTGCGTGTGGAGAAGTCGAATTTGGACAGCCTGTCCCAGGCGAGTCGGCATTCGTTCCTGATTTCTGCCAGCTTGGGTTCCCTCTCGCTGGGTGGGGTCGGGCTGTTTTCCAGTCGCCTGATCTCCTCTTCCTTGGCCTCAAGTTCCCTCTTCAGTTGCTTCCTGATTCCACCTGCCTCTGCTATCACCTCGCCTCTGGTTACTACCTTCATTGCCTCCCAGAGCGTGCTCCATTTCTCAACTGACCCAGTGTTGATTCTTACGTATTCTTCCAGTTTTTCTCCTAGGGTGTCCTTGAAGGAAGGATCCGTCAGGGTCTCCGTGGGCATACGCCACATCGGGATGGGGGGCCTGGGGCCCTGCAAGCGTAGTTGCATGAGCAGGGGAGAGTGGTCCGAGATCGACCTGCCCAGGTAGTCCACAGAGTGCACCTGTGGGATAAGTTCACCGTTGATGAAGAAGTAATCTATCCTGGTGTGGAGGCCATGCGGGGATGAGAAGAATGAGTAGGACCTATCGGCTGGATGAAGGTCTCTCCAGATGTCGACCAGGTCCAGGTTTTCCACTGCGTTGCGAAGTGCCCTTGAGACAGAGTTGTTGGTGGTTTGTGGGTTCTTGGACCTGTCCATCTCTTCATTCATGACACAGTTGAAGTCGCCTCCCCACAGGAAGGTGTCCTCTCTGTGGTGCACTATTCTGGTGCATAGTTGTTTCAGGTGGGAAGGGACCCCGTGCTGGGGGAAGTATGAGTTTACTATACATATCCGTGTGTTCTCCAACATGCCCCACACCACTACATATCTTCCGTCCTTATCTGCTTCTGTTCCCAATTGGTGGAATGGTGTGTGTGGGCTTATCCATGTGTATACCCCCGTGCATATTTGGAGTAAAATGCGCCGCTGCCCTGCCCTCCCCAGTAGTCTGCTAGTTTGTGTGTGGCTTCCGCCAGGAGGTGTGTCTCCTGGAGCAACGCAATCGATACCTTCTTGCGCCTCAGGTAAGAGTGGACGCGGTTTCTCCTTACATAGGATCCCATCCCCCTGACGTTCCATGTGATTATGTTAAGTTGTGATGCCATTGCTGGAATACAGTTTCTGTCCCGGGCGGTCCCTTGCCTCTCCTGCGCTCGATCTCGTGTTGTTGGGTGCCGTTACTTGCTCTAGTTCTGCGGGTCGGCCGAGTGCTTCTCTCGGTGTCAGATACTCATTCCTTACTTGGGTTGTTTCGGGTAGCGGGGCGGTCTCAACAGTAACACATACTTAGTAACTATAACTGGTGCACCCAGCTCCTGCCGGTGAAGTGCAGTGCTCAGGTGCTGTCGCGCAATCTGGCCCTACTGGGTTTCCGGCGCGAGCAGGGTCGTGCTGGCAACGGGCCAGCACTGGTCTTTCGGGGGTTGTTGTTGCGTGTCCATGTGTGGGAGGCCCGGCCGGCCCCGTAATCATATTGTACTCTCATGTCATGCTGAGGTCCAGCATGCTCGTTGTATTGTGCTAGGTTGAAGTTCTGTGTGCGGATCAGGAGAAAAGGCGCTGGCTCCAGGTTATCGTGCTTTGCGGGCTGCGACGCTGTTGTCAGGGATAGGTTCTTCAGGGGCCTCAGCCAGATTGTTGTGTTCCATCCACATGGTGGCCGCGTCCGGGGTTTCAAGAAAAATCGCTCTCCCTTTGTAGATAACCTTTAGTCTGGATGGGTACAGCAGCATGTATTTCAGGTTTAGTTGCCTCAGTCTGGCCTTGATTGGGACAAAAGAGTTCCTTGCCCTCTGCACCGATTGTGTATAGTCCGGGTAGATGGTGATTTTGGAGTTGTTTCTGTTGATCGCTCCGCCCTCCCTGGAGAATCTCAGGATCACTTCCCTGTCTCGGAAGTTGAGAACCTTCGCTATGATGGGTCGGGGATACGAGCCTGGGGGAGGCTTCTTCTGGAGTGATCTATGGGCTCTCTCTATAGCGAAACCCTGTGACAACTTCTCGGCCCCAATCTCCTGCTGAATTAGGGATTCTACATATGCGGTTGGGTCGGGAGTCTCTGTTCCCTCGGGGACGCCAAGGATCCTGATGTTATTTCGCCTGGCTCGTCCCTCCGCCTCCTCCGACCTTGCCTCTAGGATGCCCACCTTCCTCCTGAGATCTGCCACCTCGGCTTTAAGATCTTTCGTGTCCTCCATGGTGTCTTTCTGGGCGGATTCGATGTTGGTGACACGTTCTGTCAGGTTGCGAGCATCTTGACGGATGAGCTGAATATCGGCCTTTACCTCCCCTATCTTGGTGTCTATGAATTCCTTTAGGGCCGCTATTGCCTCAAGTACTTGGCTGTTTGCGAGGCTCTCCCCCTGAGTGTCCTGCGGCGCCGCCCCCTTTGGGGTGGATTGGGCGGATGGGTGGACCTTGGTTGTGAGGAAGGGGTCCATTGTGGCCGCTTTGGGCTTGCTCCTCAGGGTGGACATTGTGGCGTTGTTCGATCGGCCGTTACGCCTCTTCGGGCTGGGTTGCTGCGTGGGCCCCGCCAGTCCGTTTCGCCGGTGGCCCCACCTGCGGTGTTCCGGGTTGTCGTGGTAAGGAGTGTCTGCGGTATGCTCCTCTAGGTCTGGGGGGTTCGTACTGTCCCAGGGTCCCTGATGTTTTGAGGTCAGTGGCGTCGGGTGCAGGGCCGTGCCCTGCCTGGGTGTGTTGGGCTTGATGTTGGCCCCGGGGGCCTGTTCTCCGCAAGGATGGCGGGCCGGGGGCGGCGTCGCAGTGTGTCTGGGTAGACAGGACTCTCGGGGTCACCCCCGTTAGTTGTGGAGGCTAGTGGTGGAGGGCGTCATCCGCGGCCCCAGTGTGCTAGCCCCAGGGCAGGGGAGGCAGCAACCCAGGTAGGCCCAGGGACGCGACTCACCGCCTACGGGAACCAGCGTGTGGCGCTGGCCCCAGGTCTTGGCCGCCTCTTCGTTTGTCCTCCGCTGGAGGCTCCGCGGGGGGAATCCCGCCCGTTGTTGTGCGGCCCGGATGGGCCGGGTTGCAGGGTGCTGGCGGCGCTGGGGGCCCCTCCGCCGAGGCCACCCGGGTGTGGGCCGCTAGTTCGCACGGTCCGCAGCGCCCAGCGCCGCGGTCCTCGGTCGGCGCCGGGAGCTCCAGAGGTTCTGCGCCGGGTCTCGCCGGATCTCACCTTCTCCGGTCCGCCGAACTCCTCCAGGCGACAGGAGAGGCAGCGGTCGCTGATGGCGCTCCGCCTACGCCGCTCAGGCTCGCAGCGTCAGTGCGCCGCGGCCGCCATCTTGCGCGTCGCACTCAGGGACGGGGGGATGCCGGGCCAGAGCTCCCGCTTTGTCCCCGCCGTCCGATTTTCGTCGGGCTTAGCTGGGAAAGAAGGGGGATCGTCCCAGCTTCAAGTGGGTCCGCTTGTATTCGGTGTTGCTAGTGGATGGACTCGCTAGTCAGGATCGGATTACGGGCTCGGCCGGAGCTCGGGATTCCAGCCTCCTCACTCCATGAGCACCAGGCCACGCCCCTCAAATTTTTCTTTCAGATCCCCAAACTCCCACACAGAATTATGCCCAAACTACCCCTGTGTCGGGGTCAAAAATAAGGAAATTAACCACCCAGCTTGCCCAAAATGCACATTATCTTTGCCCCCTTGAAGAGAAGGAGGGTAGATTTTGTGCCCCGGTCCAAGTGCAAGGGCAATGTACAATTTCGACGCTGGTGGACACTGGATCCCAAGCCACTCTTCTGTCAAAAAGGGCCTTTGAACAGCTAAATTCAGGGAGGGGGGGGAGAGATACCAGATCCCTCTCACCCCTCTTCCTGGACAACTACAAAACTTCGACAGGATGGAAATTCCTGTCGAGGGGACTGCGGATTTAGAAATAAAAATTGGGCGACATAAAATGAAACAACCTTTCATAGTCGTGACTCCTGAGGGCACACCCTGTCTACTGGGGAATGACATCCCGCATAGGTTGTCCCCCTTAATAGACTGTGTGAACAAGGTCCTCTGGACTCACAATAACAGGCCAATAAAATTGAAGCAGAGTGTCAACCATGTTAGTTTAAATGGCACATTCCACATGGTTGAACAAAAACTTGATCATATTGAGTTTCATTTCCAGAACAATCAAATACCTGACGTGACAGTAATTGCTGTAGGACAACAAACTGGTGATGGGAACTCCTCTCCATTCCTGAAAATCAACCTTCCTTCCAGTCTCAAGTGGCATTCCACACTGGAAGGAAATACTTTGAAATCTTATACCAATTCACAATCTGAAAATCCCAATTCCATAGCCAAAAGTGATGAAAAACCAGCACAAAGTTTAGCTGGCATTCAGAAGAAGGGCGAACAGCTAAATGACGGGAAGGAGTCTGTCCTCGCCCGAGTTGACTTGAGTGAATAGCGTAGAAAGCTACATCCGTGCAGTATTATTCAGGAAACTCCCAAAAGACTAGATCCTGTCTGCTGTGGAGTCAGTTTATCAGTGGGTATGGGGCCTGGAAATTCACTGCTCCAAACATCTTCTGCTTAGTAGTTGTATGCTAAATATTTCTATAGGTGACAAAAGCATAGAAAATAATTGTTGGGTCGTGCAAGGTGTTCCTTCTGCCTTTTACATGGGCAGTCATATCCTCAACCTGCTCAAAATTAATTTGGATCCGAGTTATTGCCAAGCCCGGTCCCAGCTGGAGAGTAAATCTCAGGGCCCTGGCAGTCCTAAAGAAAGCCTTTCGGTCAGCCCCAGTGCTCCTGTAGGCAATTGAAGTTCAAAAATGGAGAAGAGCTCACCATCCCAGGTCGCATACAGAATCCGCATCCCAAAGGCGAATTGACAGAAGACAAATGGGTCCATATTAATCAGTTAAAGAGATGTCACCCTGTGCACACTTTGCAAAAAATTGAGGAACCCAGAGAGAATCAAATAGAGGAGACATCTGAAACATGAGAATAAGAAAAAGAAGAACCAGAAGGAAACAGATAGAGTTTTTGGTATAATTATGTAACAGGGAGCATTTTTCTTCATTATCAATTGTCATCATTGAATGCCTACGTATCCCACAGCGGTCAACCCAATTGAAGGGCAGTTAGTGGGAAACGGTAGTAACCGATTTGTGTTCTCTTTCATAGATTTGTACTGGTTGCACCGTCACTACCAAGGAGGACCTCCTCGGGGACTTGGAAAGTAGAAACCCAAGGAAGTCTGGGGTTGTCAATCAACACCATAAAGGAAGATGGAAGAGAAAGCTGGGGGTGTCGTTCCATGTTCCAACCAGAGACAGCGAGAGGAGCGTGACGTTCCGCTCTCTGATGGAAGAAGGACTCATACCTGACTGATCTTGCTTGGCCCCATTGAGAAATCTCACTTTCCCGATTCTCCCTCGACTTGGAATCACAGAAGAAGTCATGGGGGATATGTGGGATATATTGACCCACTCAACAGTATTTCCCCACATCACCAATCTGCATGTGTGCAGAAACAGCAAAATGGCTGCACTGGCTGCTGTGAGCGCTATGGCCTCAAAACTGCATTTTTGCAGCAACAGAAAGATGGCTGCACCTTCTTGCCAAGCACACAGGGGCAGGATGGAACAAGGTGACACACTAAGGGAGCGTGCCAGTGTGTTCATACCTTTACAAAAGAAATGGAGTGAAAAGGCAGCACTGCTTTGCTGAAAGCCCAAGATCTCCATTATAAAGGAAACATTTCACCTTTAAAATAATGCTGATGATGCTATTTCCATCTGTTCTCCCTTAAATCACTGTGATTAATAAGGCCCTGCCATGCCCAGTATCTCATTGTGCCTCAGCAAAACCAGGCATGATTTCTGAATGACAGGCCCTGTCAAACCACGTCTGAGAGAAATCAACAAGGAAACTCACTTTTACTTGCACGGGAAAACGTGTTAATTTCTTTACAAATGTATCAAAGCTCAGTAGTTCAAAAGAGACTCCAGCTATCTGAGCCATGTCCGTTTCACTGCATCTGTGCTTCAAATAAACTACTGCCTAGAAGAAAATAACTATGGCTGTGAGAAAAAATTGGGAAGTCAGATGGCAAAATCGAATTTGAAAGGAAATGCTGGCAGTTTTCAACACATGTGTAAAAATGGGCTTTTGCAAAACTAAAGGAGAAAAATGCCCAACAAAAAGTAAACTCTTGAATGAAAGCCTGCTTATTTAGCAATGAAGGGGTTTTGTTGCTGGTGAAAATACATACATGGGCTATTTTATTCCACAGGTTTGTTTTAATGCAGGACCAAATATCAGAAATTAAAGGTTTTAAACTGCCATGGGTGGATTTGTAAGCTATCAAAAACAGGTTACTCTGGCTGGCAGAGTTAAAGCTTCCCCCTAGGAAGGGAGCCACACCATAAACTTCCAGGACACGAAAGTGATAATTGCTAGCTTGAAAAACTTTGAATGGACCAGGACAAAGAAAGTTCACACTCTCTTCAGACATTCATCTATGCTCCAGGCTGGGACAATAGAGGTCCTGGGACACTAACCTGTGAAGGCGAGGGGGCCATAAAACCTTCAATCAAACTGGGAACCCCCTCCCCACACAGGGCTGAAGTGACAGTTGGTGGCAGCTGAAAAAGAAAATGTTCCAGTTTAAGTTTGAAGACTTTTTATCCCTGCAGCAAGAATATGATTTTATGGGCTTTCATTGAAGACATGGTACAATTCACTGACACTTTGGGGACAGAAATGGCAAAGTATTGCAGATTACAAGAAAAGCATACATGTTGTAAATGCAAATTTTTGGACATACATCCCTTATGATCATCCAAACCTATGCATAAAGTTATGGAATTTTAGGCCGACTATTTTACATGGAAAATGACCAAAAAAGTATAAAAGGACAAAACAATGTCTCACAGATTGCAGGATTGCACAGCTGTGCTCTACATAAAATATGTAACCTGATTACGTCATTTATTAAAGTGCCACAACTGTACAAATGTATAAATTCTGGTATGACAGATTTCTGGCAAATAGGTCTGTGGGAAGTCTTTTTACATCATAAAATGCAACCTCCTGAACTGAGTCACATCCCAGGGGAGGCAACCAACATTGATTGTCCAATCCAGTTGTTTAGAGGCGGGCTTAGCTAAGCCGGTCCAGCCATATAGTGTATGATGTCACCATGCTCTATATAAGGAGTTCCTGACAAGACTCTAGACACACACTCTTCCTGACGTTCCTGCGCTACGTTCCTGTTCCATCCATCCAGATTCCAGATCCCAACTACAAGGCCAAAGCATTGCTGACCATACTCTAGGGCCCACTGCAAAACCCAAGCAGTGCTGATCCTATTCCCAGCAAGGCCTCAATTCTGAAATCCCACTAAAATTCCCAAATAACCAAAGGGGAAAGCTGTGGTGTTTTTGGGAAGCATCCTGATACCCCTAACTGCATGCTCGCTGCCATCCTGCCATCCAGCTGACCTTTAGTATCCAGCGACCAGAATTGCCAGTCCAGAAGTGCCATCCGGTGACCAGATCTGCCAGGCGTGCTGCTGTCTAGTGACCAGAACCGTTGATGGGCCAAAATCACAAAACTAAAAAGTGGACTGTGAGTATAATTGCCACCCCATAGAAACCCATAGCATATCTTGTCTTTGTCCTTATCTCACTCTCTAAGTCATCCTATTCTTACCCTGCTAACTTGTTAAAACTGTCAGAATCATTCTTGCAACCATGCCCTTGATTTCTAGTGCTAGCACCATCTCTTTAGTAATTTTGTCTTGTGTAATCCTAAGACATTAGTCCAATTTCGAGTGATTGGACTGGTTTCCGCCAGGGTTGGGCGCTGGGGTGACGGGGTCGAAATTGTAAATCAACCCTGACTCTTACTAGGTCCCTCTTTGGTGGGCTAGCCTGAATACTCTAGTTTAAAGTGAAACTGTTCTTAACACAACTGATTTCCTTTCCTATTTCAAAGCTCCATTTTACTCAAAATGCATCTTTTTATATCTTGCATAACTCACCCAGTTTCATTGCTAGAGACTTAATTTCACTTCCATATTGTTCCTGAGATATACCTCTATCCCCCAACCAAATAACTGCAAATCAGTGTATTTCAACCGTTTTTATTAGAAACCGTTTGGGTAATTTCAGGCGGGAATTGAAAAATGTGCAAAGTTACCAATGTGTCATTTTGCTGCAATCTGTTTTAATCTTTCCACTCATTTTCGAACTGTATGCTTTTGGTAATCCATTCTTTGTGATTGTTTGTGTCTTTGCATTGTTGCTTTAGTGAGGAATTATATTTGCTTTAAGGTTTTTAACACACATTCATTATTTATTTGTCCATTTCCGTGTGTCATTTCATAACATTGCAAGGGGTTTAAAATCCGTTTTTCTCTCTTATTTGGGGAGGGAAGGCCAGATTTAGATTCTGTTTCCTATTTCTTATTCCTGATTACCTGCTGCTTCTGTTTATCCACTCAGAATTGATTATTTGTGGGTTGAGGGAACATTGCAGGGGGAAATTCTAACTTGGGTGCAATCTTTCCTAAACCAAAAGTGCTCCTATTCCGCTGTGCTGTGTCTGTGTTCCACTAGCAGGTTAAACCCAGTGCATTGCTCACATTCTCATTATAATTATCACCCCATTGGTGATTGCTGCCCCATATTAAAAGTGTATGGGCCTCATTACACAGTAGGCTGTAGGGATTTAACGTTACTGGTAATGGAATAACGGTATTGTTAAATCCCCATGCGAATTACGACCCGGCTCACCGCTATTAGCGGCACCGCTAAGTACGGTGCCACTAATAGAGGGCAGTCCGCATGCGCGCGACCCTCCATCCCGTAAATAACACCATGCCGCTAATAGCACAGCATCACAAGGCAAGTGGACATGCCAATAGCGGCATGGTAAAGCCCCCAAAACCCCTTACCGCCATGGCGCTAATACCGCCATCGCGAACCACCCGTTAAGAGAACTGAGCAGTGTTCCCACCTGCCACAGGTGGACACAATCAGCACAGGTGGAGGCAATGGAGACTGTGGCAGCTCAAAAGGAGCACACCACACCCCTTCCCACACCAAGATGGTTCCAATACTTGCAGCATTACATGGGCTGGAGGACATGATTGCAGCGCAGCAGCAACAACAGGCAGCACAGAGGAGACACAGGAGGAGGAGGAGGAGGAGGGCAAGACAGGCACAGCAAGCACCACCACGGCACCTAATCATACCACAGAGGCACCCACCAATCCCCAGGATCAGAGCCAGTCCATTTAACCTAACCCCAGAGCAGATACACACCCTGTACTGTCTGGACCGGGATACCATCACCAGCATCGTGGACATGATACACAACAACATTGTGAGCCTCATAGACATCCGAACTGCCATCCCCCCTCTACTCAAGGTGGTGACTGTGCTCCACTTCCTGGCCACAGGCACCTACCAGCATACAGTGGGGCAGATGCAGGGCATCTCACAACCAGTATTCTCACGCACGCTGAACCAGATACTTGATGCCCTCCTGAAGCATGCACCTGAACACATATTCATGCCACGGACTGCCCAGGAGATTGCAAACACCAAAGTTGGCTTCTATTCACTGGCAGGCATCCCAAGTTGCATCGGGGCCATCGACTGTACCCATGTGGAATTGGTCGTCCCACATCACAATGAAGTAGTGTACCGAAACAGGAAGCAATTCCACTCCATCAATGTCCAAATGGTATGTGACGCCAACAAGATAATCACACATTGCTGTCCCCGATTTCCCAGATCAACCCATGATTCCATGGTCCTGCGGAACTCAACTATCCCACGCTACATGGAGCGACAAGACGGACAACGTCCGTGGCTACTTGGTGAGTAGCAGGGCAAGCACATGGCAGTGTGATTGGGGGTGGGAGAGATACATACTCCAACTGGGTGTGATTGGGGGGGAGAGATACATACTCCAACTGGGTGTGATTGGGGGGGAGATATACATACTCGAAATGCTTGTAGCTTGTCGTCCGTCGGACGAATGCACATACAGATGTACGCCAATGTCCATCTGAGAAGGCCGCAACGTACTTGAGATGAACGGACATGCAAGTATAAGCTACACAACATAGATGACAATCCAGGTCTAGAAACATTAAACATCCATCCACATCCACATTGCACAACATTCCAAAATACACAAATGTCATACATGTCGTCAAGATTGTCATACAGAATTAGTCCAGCACAACATCAATAATGCAATGTGCCTTTGAAAGCATGCAAAGGGATCACCCCTAGCCATAGCATTGCACCACGCACCTATAGCACCACTGAAGTGATGCCTCTCAGCATGGGAACATCAATGTTGGAATGGCACAACACCAGCAGTGTGGTACCAAATCTGCCTGGGCCCAGGGACACCTAAGACCTGGCCTCACCCAGGACATGTCAATTACTGTTGGAGGCATTAATGGGGCATGTCTACTTGCAGGGTCGAGCTCACCTTTGCACATTGCAGTCACACAGACCATCTGCATGTATGCTGTTAATGGTGTACTTCAATCACAATGCAAAGTCAATTTGTGTGATATGAACAAGCTGCTCATGAGGTGAACAGTAACAGGACCCCATTCGTCCCCCCATACAGGTGATGCCGGCTATCCCCTGAAGAGGTGGCTCCTCACCCCTGTATGGAACCCACAGAACAGGCACGAAGAGGAATACAATTGTGCACATACCCATACCCGCATTGTGATCGAGCAGACTTTTGGCCTTTTGAAGACACGGTTTAGGTGCACTAGCAGGTCTGATGGCGCTCTCCTGTATGGTCATGAGAAGGTGGCCAAGATCACCATGGCATGTGTCATGCTGCACAATATGTGTATCAGACTGAATGTGCCATTGCCCCCTGAGGTTGAAATAGAAGCACCTGATGAGGATGATGATGGTGATGAGGACGGAGGTGAAGGGGATGCAGGTCATGCTAGAGGGGATGGCCAGGAGGGACGTGCTGTGAGACAGCATCTGATCAACCAAATATTCTGAGTAAAATGGTTTCGTACTGTCACATGGATATGTGTAGTAATGCACTGGTGTCTGTTTGGAAGCGCACAATGGACCATGGCATCAATAAAGTACACATGCACAATGAAGAAGTCCAAGCCTGTGTTTTGTTCAAACACCAGTGTATTAAGGAACGTAAAGAAGAAAATGTGCATGTCCCCAAACATCCCACCACCCTTCCCCCCAGCCCCCACAACAGTCCCATAACACCCTTCCCCCCAGCCCCCACAACAGTCCCATAACACCCTTCCCCCCACCCCCCACAACAGTCCCATAACACCCTTCCCCCCACCCCCCACAACAGTCCCATAACACCCTTACCCCCACCCCCCACAACAGTTCCACATGTGTCTGCCACAATGTTTCCATCCAGCCATGCACGCGGAGGCTTCACCATGCACCCCCTATTGGCCATTGCCAACACCAGCATTGGGAGGCTGCGTAGACGTGCGCCTGCTGGTGCGTGAGGAGCGGCAGAGGGGGCTTGTCTGCCTCGAACTGGCGGATGAGGAAGTGGCAGACTGTCCTGGTGGTGGTGGTGGGAATTGGCGGTCCAATGCGTCCGCTATCCGTGTGAGGACCTCCCTGACTCGGATAATCTCCCCACACAGCCTGTCTGTACATGCCTCCATCCCCTCCCTGGAGTGCCTTGCTGTCTCCGTAATCTCTTCCCTGAGACGGGCAGCCTCCTCCACATGCTGCCCAATCAGCACAGTTATTTCCTGTTGCCGCTGGCTGATTCTGGCCTGGTCGAGGGCAGTGTTGGATTCTGGTGGTGTGGCTGCTGTGCCCTGTGATGCTACCAGGTCAACAGATGAAGCCACTGGGGGGGCTACTAGAAAGTTCCCATGTTCTCATCGCCAGTGACATTAGACCCAGGTGTCTGCTGTGGTGATGGCTCGGGGGTTCCAGGGGGGATTGGTGTGTGCATCTCCATGTGGAAGTTGGTTGTGTCCTCCACATCTGATAGTGGTGCAGTGGCTGCCGCCTCTCCTGCGGAACTAGCTGCAGCTGAGGGTGGGCCCTCTGTGGCTGGGATCCGTGGTGGTGGGTTAACCTCCGGAGGTGGGGCAGTTGTTGGTGGTGTGGCAACTTGTGTCTTGGAAGTGGCGCTTCACCGATGTTTCACACTCTGCATCTGGACCCTTCTGCCTTTGCCCCTTGATGTTGTGGGGGTGTCCTCTGTGTCCTGTGCCCTTGTTTTCTTATGCGCAGGGGGTGCCTGAGATGCATTGCCAGCATTCTCACTGTCTGTATGTGAGCCTGTCGGGGACAAGAAGGGGGATGTCATTGGTTACGGTTCTATGTACTTAATGCAGTATACATCAATAATGCAGTTGTGGGCATTTTGACTACATTGTAAAGGATGCAGGTGATGTGTCAGTTCAGTGGCTCATCCATGCATGGTTGTGTGTGGCACTTGTCTCTGGTGATGTGTGCATGTGTGTGTGTTTGGGTCTGACACTGACATGGCCAGGGTGTGATGCATGTGTGGATGTTTGGCCATCCATGAGGTGATTCTGGGCTCACATTTGGGTGGACCAGTAGATTCACATTGCATGCTTTCATGTGTACACTCACCTCCATCTGAAGTGGTTGCCACACCATGCTCCATCGTCCCGACTCCCTCTATGCATTCCACTCCAATGAGGTTGGCGCAGGTCCCCTCCCATTCTTTCAGTTTTATGGGCGACCCAGATCCACCTGCTGTGGCAATGTTGTGGTTTTCTGCAAGGATGCTTCTCACCCGGAGTCTGAGGTCATCCCACCTCTTTCGGCACTCACGCACATTGCGGGTGGTGGTGCCCACAGCACTGAATTTCAATGCGACCTCAGCCCAGATTGCCTTCTTTTTGATGAGTGTCTCCCGCCGCATGTCGCTGGCAAAGACCACAGCGGCATTGTCAGCTAGGGTCTGGGTCAGCATTAATAGCTCCTCTGAGCTAAATATTTCTTTCCGCTGCCGGTCAGTGTTTTTTTTAATGCCTTGGGCATGTCAAGGGTGTCCCTGTGGATTTCCTACTGCAAGCTACTCCAAACAGGTCCAGGGGGCAGAGTATGGCAATGGATTGTGTTTTTAAAGATGGCCGCCTTGCTCTTTCCGGTTCCTGTGCGATGACGCTATTTCCGGTTCCGCTAATAGCGGTGACTGCTATTTGCATGCAGCGTGAGGGCGGAGGTGCTATCTGTACTTTTGTCGAAGGCGGTAAGAGACTTTTTGGGGACTTTAGCGGCATGGCGGTAGGGTCATTACCGGCATGGCGCTATACTCGTGTCCGCGTACTCGTAATGGTACGCTATTAGCGCCCTCTTGCGAGGGCGGACACGCTAAGAGCGCCATGCCGGTAATTTGAGATTTTTAGCACACAATGTGTAATGAGGCCCTATGATTTCTTTTGAATTTAAAATAAATAAATAAATATTGTATTTGACCAACCAGCCTGGTTCATGGTCCATTGTTACCTGGGGTATTTGAAAAGGAGGTGTGATATGAGTGGTGTACCATCTCAATATTGAATCTACATAAAGAGATAAGCATTTCAGTTGTGCGCTGCATACTAGGCTGAAACCAAGGTATGTGTTGCCTGATTGAAATCCTTAACATACCATCACGGACTAACTCCGTGCATCCTGTGAGGTGTTGCATGGGGACCTCCGGGCCATCATGTTGCAGATGCAATCATCTCAGTCCTGCATGGCCACTGCCATGGAGAACCAGGGCTATGCGTGGTTATCCTCCCTTACCACTACCACATTCTGATGCTACACTAGACGGTGGCGACAGCAGCAACAGGTCTCCCGATCCATGCTAGCTGTGCGGCCCATTAACCCATGGAGTTTTTTTGTCTCTTTTCTACATTCACACATGTGGGTGTTGACATGCACCCTGCACCTCCTCCCTCCTGGGTGCCTTCCCTCTCCCCGGTCCCCCATGGGCATTTTCTATTTTTTTTTACTTTCTTTTGTCTGTTGTGCATTTATCTGACATCGTGTTGCTTTGTGTGGCATCCGAAGGCATCCACTGTAGGTTCCAGCTGGACCCATGCATGGTTGTCTCTTGTTGGTACACTGTTTGTGCCTTAGGGTCCAGACACATATGCCACTCCTGCTTTCCCTTTCCATGGGCTTCCAAGGAGTGCAGTATGTAAAAGTAACTTACACAGAGGCATTGGGCTTCCATTATATCTGTGGGCAGTCTCAAGTCTGACCTGTGTATATCCCCCTAGTAGGATTAATGATTGTTTGTCCAGTGCATGGTTAGCATCCTTTTTTGTTTGGACATTGAGATGCATCCTTTGTTCATGTTCCATCTTCATGTATTGGCTTGACTATCTCCATTATCGTTAGCCTTCCTACTGTATGCGCTTCCCTGTCCCCTTTAGTTAGCAGTGCCACACGAAAACACAAGGGTTCCATGTGCAAGTTACGACACATTGAGGCACATGTGTAATTATGAATGGTCACTGTCAGACAGATTCACTCTTGGGTCCTGTTTTTCTGGTATGTTGTACTGGCCAATTGATGTTCCTGTGTACATTATTACTTTGTTGTGTGAGAATGAGTTATTTCTGAACTTGTTCCATTGATCGTTGAGCGCTTTGTGACAGTAGTGTTATGTGTTGGTCATTTTTTTGTCTCTTTTGGCATTGCATGCCATGGCATGGTTTGTCAACCAAGTGTCATGAAGTGTGCAAGGGTTTAGGTGACATACCAGCATTTGGATGTGTACTTTGGCATGGTGTAAGTGGCATACTCCATCTTCCATGTGTTCCTATTGTGCACACCAGATTGGGTTAGTTTAAGTTCTAAGGCATGCACACAATGTAGCACTTCCATGGACAGCTTCTCAGGGTGTTTAGGTTGGGGCAGATGATTGTCCCTTTGTCATCATCGATTGTCACCTGGAATGTGCCAGGGCTGTGTGCATTACACAGGGGTTGGAGTTTAGGTGATACATTGTGCCACAAGCTGGGTACGGGCAGCCTCGCCACGTCCTGAAGTGCCCTTTCCCCTCCCATGCGCAGCCACCGTGCATGTGGTTGGGGATGTTGGGGTACCACCATGTCCACCGGTACATCATGCCGCGTTGCAACATTGTGCAGGACACATGCTGCCACAATGATCCTGCACACTACTTGTGGTGCATATAGTAACTCACCAGCAGAGTGGTCAAGGGAACGGAAGCATGACTGTAGCACTCTGAATGTGCGCTCCACTATGGCCCTAGTAGCACTATGGGTTGCGTTGTATCTTACCTGGGATGGTGTGGTGGGGTTCCATATTGGCGTCATCATGTAGGTGCTCAGAGGGTAGCCACTGTCCCCTGTGCAGGTGGCATGGTTTGTCAGTGGTGTGGTTTTGTCTGTGTGAGACATGCATGCATTTGCAGGGCCATTTGTACTCACCAATGAGCCATGTGTTGCAGTGCCTCCCAGCTTCCAGGGCCCGGTGTAGGGGTGACATTCTGAATATGAAACTATCATGGGTGGACCCTGGATAGTTGGCATATACAGAGCTAATGATTCCCTTGGCATCACATACAACCTGCACATTGATGGAATGCTAGTGCTTGCGATTGCGATAGATGTGCTCTGTGGCACTAGGTGGACGTAGGGCCACATGGGTGCAATCTATGACACCAAGCACTTTAGGGGAGTGCACCACCCCGTAAATGTCCTGGATACGGCCTGCCTTTCTGCGAGTGTTCTGGGCATGTATATGTGCCTGCGGAGTGAGGGGCATGCAGTCATGATTGCCAACACCTGGTGTAGGCAGCATGACTGCGTGGGCTGTGAAATGCCCCCGACTATGGCAGTTGTCTGCTGAAATGACCCAGTGGGCATAAAATGCAGTACATTGAGCACCTGTGGGCTCAGTGCTTGGGAGCACAGGGTGGGTGATGTGAGGTCATCTTCCCACTCCGTGACCAGGTCTAATATGATATGAGGTGGAAGCCTATACCTGCCATAGACCAGGTCATCAGGCATCCCAAAAAGGCTGGTCCTGGGTAAAAAAATGCGTGCCCTGGCTATCCTCCTCCTCCTGCGGTGTCCCACGTTCACTGCTGCGAAAAAATGGTACATTCATCGTAGCTCCACATTGGTTTTTCGTGCACCCTTTTCATGCATTGTTTTTAGTGCGTGGTGACGCTTACAGTAGCTTTTGCGTGGCGGACGTGTTTCCGGATTTGCGTGTCTTGGAGACAATGGTAATGGAGACACTAATTAGGGCAATTTATAATATTTGCAGACTGAACGGACCACATAGGTTCAAAACCTTGTAAGCAAAATGATGATTCTCCCTCCTGGATATGTGTTTGGATACTGAAAGTTATGAGAAACCTGTGACATTAATGGGTTAATTTTTTTTAGGACAGTGGTACGCTTCAGGGCAGTCACAGCTCCAGAGGTATGGACATTGCATTATCTTTGAACAAAACATATATGCTCATAGAGCACTGAATTGATTGTTGTTTCTTTCTCTCTTTTTTGCTTTTTAAATTTCACCTTTAGACTACAACTATTTTTGGGTATGTGCAATTATACAATTTTTATGTTACCTGTGCTGGGGTGCCAATCAAATGTGCAATGTCCGGTATGGAAATATGGGGGCATTACTTTACATTTACATTCTGTTGATTACTATGAGAATGATTAAGTAGTAGACTAACGTGGAAACTGTGAATTGTTGATGTTGATTAATTATCACACAGTTCCTGAGAGCCCTGATGATGGACAGATGTCCGAAATGCATTGGGAATAAGAATTGGGCACTGATGTGTCAGGCAAGAATAAATAAGATATGATATTTGTGTGACAAAACAAAGACTACTCTCCCTTTTTACTCTATGATTGAAGTTAAATAACAGTGAATCTAAGGAATTAAGGCATGCTAAATTGAAATATAACTCTGGAAGGAGAATTACGAGTGAGCACACCCAGGAACGGGGGGCACTCTGATCCTACTTTTCTCAATTACTTCCCACGTAACGCCCACATTTACGCTTTTTGTTCCCCATTCCACGTGTTCCACCCCCTTTTTAGATGACTGCGCAAGAGGGTATGCGCCTTCGCTGGACGTCTCGCGCAAGGCGTTCGTGGTGTCGCAGTGATGTGTTGGACCTGTGGGGATTCACCGCAAGTCTCGGGTAAGCCCTGCGCATTGTGTTCCATGAATCGACAAACTTGCGTGCGTTTTGCACGCAAGCGCCCCTTTTTTGGTGCAATTTAATTCCATGAATCAGGCCCTAAGTAGTGTGAAACAATGAATGTTAGAGAGTTTTTGCAACTTGTTTGTCATCATGACATTCAACAGTGACAAATCAGCGCTTTGTGAACTGTTATAATCTATTGGAAACTTGTAGAACGTGCGAGAGAGCTAGTCTGATAATTCTATTTTCCCTCCACCTTTTGTGTATTGGGAATAAAGGCTGGCTTTACCTTGCATCCAGCATAGTCCATCCTCTGTCGCCACTTTTGTAGGCACATATGAGATCAAGGGGGGTGTCACTTTTGGTCCCCCATGAACATACCAAAAACAAAAACCTAAAAACTGAGCCAATCCAGTGGTATTCCAAAATTACAAAAATTACAAAACAAAAGCCAATTGTTTCCACCGAATTATTTAGGTATTTCAATAATCACACCCCTCATTCTTTCTCACCCCATCAAAACTAATCCACACAAACACTCTCACACATAAGACACCATAATATCAACAAAACAACCCACAATTACTATGGTTCTTCAACAAGATATCTCCTTCACTCGAGTACAAAGGAGTACAATGTTTTCTACTACAGCACTGTGCCCCCATATTTTGCAGGGAGCGCTCTCTCTCTTCTTTATCACCAGTGCAGTGCTTCATACTACAATGCCGCCTTTCACTACTTTCACTACCAAAAATAATGAAGTAGAAAATGGAAAAAAGGACTTACAACATATAGCAATTGACCATACTATCACACTCATAAGTCAAATCTCTCCCTTTCATTCAGTTTAAGCTAACCTGCTGACTCCAAACAAAATATGAACAACCTCTCTAACACCATACATCCCTTACACGATCCCAGAACTTCAAAAATAACGTTTCCCTTCTCACATTTGGGTTTCTCTCAAAGTGCAAATAGATGTCTTGAAAACCTCTCCACAGCAGTGCCCCTTAAAATGACCTGTACAACAGAGCAACGGCACCATGCCTCAGCGGGCAGGTAAGTCAACATGGTGCCTGCAGGCCATTCTTGTGCACATAAACTGATCACTGCAGCTAGACCCCGCAACTGAGTGTGTGTGGCAAGGAAACCCCTAGAATCTTGAAGGGCCTGGAGATCAGGTTGTGGGTCATCAAATGTAGCAGTGTAACCCAAAAATCCAATATGAAAAAACAGCTCCAAAGGAGAGTGAATACACTTTATCAGAAAAGCAAGCTTAATTACATGCAAGATGGCCAGAAGGGGTTAGTCAGCTTCGTGAAGCTGAAACCTAATGAATCCTTGCCGGGCTCAAAACACTTACAGCTTTTATACACAGAATTACATGATTTACATAATTACACATTCTAGCTACAACGTTATCCCCGATTGGCTAACCCTATACATAAAATCTAATTATCCATTACATTCTCTAATCCCATTGTATATATGTTACTAAGCACAATTACCTTTCCACGTGGTCTCTGACAGCTTGAAACATAATAGGTTTATTAACTCAGAACAGTTAACTTGTCCCATTTACTAAAGAAACTTTAACCATGTATGTGATGTTCAAGGCTTTTGTCAGAATGCTTCAAAACGAGAGGAGGGAGAGAAACAAATAATCATTCCTTTGATCAAGCAATAAACATCTTATCGTCCCAGATGTCTGGTGCCCCATATTATTCCTTCTACATTCCTTCACATCACCTTATTTGCGACTACCATCTCAGATCATACAACCTCTAGAACACATCCTGCTTATCTTCCTGAGAGCCCAAACGAAACCCATAGCACATCGGCAAACTCTATCCTCCAGCACCGCTTCCATGGGTTTTATTAACTAACCCCAATTCGACCCACCATTTGGCAGGACTTAATAACAAGACTCTGGGATCCCAGGAAAAAATTTCCCTGCATCCACAAACCCATCTAGTCATAAACCCATGACCTAATGGCACTTCATTTCATCCTTGCCTCAAGTGAACATATGATGTTAACAGCATCTGCACAAATGCAATCCGCTTCCATCCCCCTTCCTTGACCCAGTCACCCACCTGTCCAGGCCAAGCAACGTTCATCACCATAAACCCAAGACTCTGAGGCCTACATAAACTCCAGCTATGCGAGAACTGCGATTTGCATTGTTTCCATATTACTCGCAACAAACCCCTACTTTCATCATATCTCAAAACATGCCTTCAATCTGATCCATTGTCAAGTCCCACATGATATGATATGATATGACGTGTACATTGTTCAAGACTGCCAACATTTATTTTTGCTTGAATGGTCTTATGTCGTATTTGGTTAACACTGCTCGATATCTCTTCACTTTAGAGAAATTAACTTTCACTAACCATTATTTCTTTAAATTGAGCAATGTCTGCAGCACGTTTGACTCGAACAACAGTTTTAATATCAATCATCAATTTATTCTATACAATACATATATTAATTTACATGTCTGAAGAAAAATACATTCAGATTCGTGGATTCAAGGTCTAAGGTGCTTTAAATAAAATAGAAAATATTGCTACAACATCAACCTTTCATCTTATCTGTACGTGCTATAATTACTAAAACAGTTCCATTCATACTCACTTCATCATTCTACACACAATCTCCTCTATATTAACACCCAACATGTTTCATTCCTTCTATCCTTTCTAAAAAAACGACTTCCTGAGGAATTTCTTCAGGGGAGCACAGTCCACCTTTCCACCAGCCTTTTTCTATTTTACCAATCTTAATCTAAATTACATTTATATTGATAAACACACTGATTCTATTCATTGAATGTCACCTTGGTCTATTCTTGACATTTTTGTTCCTAGAGTTTCGTGCTCAGGTGATTTATCTGGCAGTGTTTCCTGCAACAACATATTTAAAGGGATTTAGTTACCCATTTTGTTGATATTTTGGATATGTCCTCATTTGATTGCTTTTGTTGGTGAATTACATTATTCATTAGCAGGGTATAATTTCTCATATGGCTTGGCATATTGATTTTCACATATCCTCATTCTTACAACCTCTGAGCAACCTCGATATATCAATATTCTAGTTAGTTTTAGTTCTTGTGCTTATGGCTTCTTTACTCCCTTGCTACATCCATCTTAGGTTTCTGTAATCTGTAAAATGGGAATGGGAAGAAATGGTTTTGGGTGGGACAGGAAAAAACACATAACCCATTTTCTTTAGTTCTTTGTTGCTAATCAGGTCCCATTCCGCAATTCTGCCATAATAGTTGTTAGTTTAAATGTAGTGGTCTGTTATCTTTCTTTTTGGTCCTTAGGGTACACGGTTCAGAGTGGCTAGTCTCTGTGCCTCTGAAAAACAAACAAAGTTACCGCCTTTAATTAATCTCATGGGCTTCACACTACAGTTTCTATTGTGGCTGATTGCTATCTCTCTTTCAGGCATTTGGTACTGTAGGTACACGGCTTACCTTATCTGAAATACTACTCTGTTGTCTTATTTTCTTGTGCCTTTCCAAACATCAGGCGAGCGTCTCTACTGCTATCAGGCGTGAATTCTTATTACTCTATGCAGTGACCATACTGTAAAAAGATGTGAAAGGTACGGGAACATTTGTTCAAATTCGGACAAGACCTCTGTGCTTTACAGGTTCTATCTCCCTCATAGGGCCATTTCGTTTTGGTCAGCATTATATTTCAGTGTCCCATTACTTAAAGAGTTCACCACCGCTGCCGCTCACGTCCCCTTTAGTTTCTCTCTGCATTCGCATGTATGTTGTCAGGTAGATATAGTAACTCCATTTTCGGGTGACGTCTAGAGGTTCTTTCCTCCAAGCCTCCCGCTCTACCGCCTGTTGTATATGCTGGCTCCTATGGAGATTGGGAGTTCCTCCCCTATTCATTCATACCATCTCAGCTCTTAGCTCTTTGCTTTTGGCTGGGAAAACTGATAGTTTACAACGGGCTAAATAGCTCCTCCCGAAGTCTGCTCTGACTGTTCATTCCACCATTTGGCGTTCATTAACAACTCCACCGGATATCATGTAAATTTAGGTAGGCTACACAACCTGTTTTTCACTACTCAATTCGAATTTATTACTAAAATGGAGTGCTGCGGTCACCTAGACCCACTGTACTTTTTCTTTTCAATACTAGTCATGTGTCTATTACTGCTTCTCAGCTATGGTGCTAATTAGTTATCATGGATACACATATTTCTTTATTTAGTCTTGTCTCTAGAATAGCAGTTGCTAGAGCTAATCAGTTCTATTCGTATAATTTCCTATGGGTTCATATACTCACAGGCCTGTCTCTCCCTGTGGATCCTGCGGTTTACCAGTAGATGTTATACATTTTCCATATTGATGTGGCTGCTTTATTCCATCTGCTCAATAAGTAAGGAATGTTAGTTCCTTTTCTTTTTGTATCAATTTTCGTTTGTCTACCTTGCTTTCATTGCCTGTTCTGATTTCATACAGTATCATCCACCTTGTGTATATATTCCATAAAGTGGCCTACTATTGGACCTATAGAATCATACTATTGGACCTATGTGCCGTCTACTTCTAATGCAGCTTTTATGTTCAGTTATTCTGGTTTAGATTTTTCTTTCTGTTTTTCCTATATATGCGTTTTGGCATGGGCACCAGATTGCATATATGACCATTTCTGAGTTGCAGTTAGTAAAATTGTGTTGTATCCATGGTTTATGTAGGCAAGTGTCTACTTCCAGACTCTTTCTTGTTTGGCTACAGCAAGTGCAATTTCCACAAGGTGTATGCCCTTTCATTTGTGAAAAACCCCAACTCTCAGTGAGCGTTGATTGTTTTTCCACTGTCATGCTTATATTGTTGTGTGTCACTTGGTCTTTTAGGTTTTTACCTCTCTTGAACGTTATTAAGGGGTTTCTTAAAGGACATTTCCCTTTTTCCATTATTTTCCAGTTCTTATTGATGATCTTTTGTATGCAATTTCAAAGGTTGCTAAAGGTGTTCACAAAACTTAGAGGCTCTTCTTTTCCATTCGCTCTCTTCATTGCTCTTGTTATCAATTTCATTGGGTAGCCTCTTTCATGCAATCTCTGTCCCAATATGTTTGCTTCTTTTTTATAATCACTTCGGTTGGTGCTATTTCTTTTTAGTCTTAGGAATTGTCCCAAGAGAAAATTGTCTTGCACATGCTGGGGATGAAAACTGGTATAATGCAAAAGTGTTTTTTTGTCCGTCAGTCTATGAAACGGTTTTACAAATAACGTATTATTTTCGACATCCACTTTTATGGTGAGATGCAGATAGTTAATTTACTTTTTATCCATATTGTGTGTAAACCTCAGATGTTTATATTGTTTGTTAATCCATCTGCAGAATAAAGCTGCCTCGTCCTTATTCCCTTTCCACAATATCAGGATGTCGTTGATGTAGCGTCGCCATAGACAAAGATGTATTTTTAAAGGTTTCGTGTCTGCATAAATCAAGGTTTTTTCAAAGTATTCTATATACAGATTTGCCACACTGGGTGCTAGATAAGCCCCCATAGCTGTGCCTTGAGTTTGTTTGTAGAAGCTTCCGTTGAAGTGGAAATAATTTTCAGTGAGTGCAATTTCTGCACACCATATGATAAACTAAGGCAGTGTAGTTGTATTTATTTATCTATTTTGTCCAACAGCAGATGTTCTTCTTGTTCAAGACTACCACATCCCCTCACAGTGGTGTTCCCTTCAACAGACTTCTATTCTCGCATTCGCAAAGCTCCTCGCTTCCCACCTCTAGGCACTACACGTTGTACATCGCACAATAACATTGTTCCCACACAACTTCTGATTATGTCACTACATGATGCAAATCTAAAATGTATTCAGAACTAAACACAAAAGTAACAATTATCCCAATTCCTCTAACTACACTGAACGCATACTAAATTGCAACATTGCATCTAACCCAGCCACACCATAGATCTAATACAGCGTGCACAACGTAAACCTCTTTCCGGCATTGGGACATTGAACGTGCATCCCAACAATGTACTATTTAAGGATCTGTTGTATTTGATGGTTCCAAAGCTAGAAAAACTTGGTTTAGCTGATGGAGGCGACAAGTCCATTGGATGCCTGTGATATCTCTCAGCTAGTTATGTGCAGGTCCTCAGATGAGATCCTAGGTTTGATCATTCCCAAAGTTGAGAAAGAAGACACACAACCAAGGATTCCTAAAAAAGAAGCCTGAAAACCTAATACGAAGACATCTGTTCATCCCAATGATGTACGTGCTGCCTAAAACACACAAGGAACCACCACAACCCAATGAAGAGCGATTATTTCAGATCTTCGGCACCTTATGGGTCCTCTCCTCCCGAGTTTGCGGACTTCTTCCTAAGAGTCGTTCTTAAAGAGCAATGCAATGTCACAAAAAAGGCACTGCCCAAGTTCTTAATTAATTTTCTGTTGGATGGAGAGTTCATCCTCCCACAGCTCTCCACCCAAAACTTATCTTCTTCGCTGTAGATATTGGAGCCTTAGGACATGCAATATTATTTTGTGTACTGATTCTTTAAAACTAAGGTGATGATGTTGCCTCACGTTTGTAAATCCCTCTTTTTATGTTAACTTGAATGCGGTTCAGCTGCACTCTTCCTTCCTTCAGACCCATAGGTTCCAGAGGTTTCTCAAAGGCACTAAACAATATTAGAAATATGTTTTGTCATTTCCTTAGGCTATTCATATTTTGTTTTAGGAAAGAGAACAAAGAGAATAAGTCTTTGACAAAATAGCCCTCCCAACTATATGCAATTTTTTATAGAGTCCTCCTATGGAGCGTTTCTTTTGCATTCCAGCCTATTTGTATCAAACACACAAGATGACCCAATAACATATGAGCAGATGCAATCGATTTGCACATATCTCTTTATTTTTCTTCTCTGTAGTCCTCTTCTTACTTTGTCATCACTTTCCCTTCACATTCACTATACCAAACATGAAAAGAGGAGACTACAGTTCCCATTCCACATTTTGCTCCAAAGGCATTGTTGCTGCTTTTAGCATTCCCTGTGTCATTATTTTGGCAATATCTAATGTCCCCCATCTCTTGTAGGAAGGTGCAGACGGACTCGGAGCAAGGGATTTTTGCTGAGAGCTTTTTCTGTAAACTATTTAATCCATTGGAGCCTTTCTGAAGGTTTCTTCGACGTCATATCGTAAAGGATCCATGTCCACCATATAAAATGACACCTGTCAACCTGATGCCATGGAATGTAAGATGCATAATAAATAGCCCCATCAACAATTATGCATGCATTTATGTACTTGAAGCCCAGTGTTTACCTTAATTGCTTCTTGGTGTTTTGATGGATTTCTGGTTCCCCCCGGTGTCCGGTTAGAACAGATGGTGCTTCACCTTTGTACTAAACACCAACAGGCTGGAGAAGGGGTTTATGTCTTCTCGAAACATGGGAAAATGATCGCATTCTTTCGTTGACATGGGTTTGGGATCACATTCCTACTGTAGAGCCTCGTATTGCCACAGTGGTTTGTGAAACTGACCAAGCCTCCGAATGAACAGGCAGTGCACCTCTCACTCCTGCTGGCCCATCCCTCGCTCAACCGCAGGTCTAAATAGTTGTCTGTCTTTATTCCACTTGTGCCTAAAGGCACCCTCAAACCTCTGTTGGGACGACCTGTGGCACTTGTGGGCAGAAGACACTGCATACATTTCTACTGTAGTAATTAAGCAGCTCTCATCTCACAAATATTTGCAGGTTGTGAATCATCCACATTTAGGAAGAAACTATTGCAAAAAAATCAAACATTGGAGGAGATCCTGACAATGGCCCACACTGCAATGACAATTCATGTGTAAGCCAACACAATGGGCAAAATGAAATATCTCATAAAAGCACAGCCCTGATATGCCAACTTCACACTCAACAACATCCAGATGTCACTCGTAAATGCACGTTATCGCTGTGGATATGACAAACCTCATGAAAATGTTTGCCCAGCAATAGGCAACACATGTGATTCATGTGCCAGAGAAAAACATTTTATGTCTGTATGCAGAGTCTACAAAGAACCACCATGCATGTATACTATTGGAACACAGCCACAAAAAGCATCCATATTGCCACACATGAAGTCTCAGAGGAGGTCACCTAATTATCATCAGTGTTCACCAACCCCATCGAATCCATCATCGGAACATCACTGGTGGTCCCCATATCGTGCCAGAAAATTACCCGACAAAACTTGCATGCAGCAATCGCATAAAAAGGTGATTTCTAGATGCCACAGCTCATCAGCAGCCAGAGTCTGAGTCTTTATCTTGTGACAAAAGAAATCTGACTGTCATTGACATAACCCAGTTCCTCTACTACAACTAAATGAAAAACCCGCTTGAATCCCGAATCGATGCTGGAGCTACCCTAAATGTTATTAGTGAAACAGCAATCCTTACTTCATACCCCAAAATTCAAACCAGCTGACAGATATGTATCCATGCAGATCCAATTCAGCACTTCCATACAAAGGTGTCTTTTCAATAACATGCTCATGAAAAGATAAAACAGCAGCACTAGACATATGTCATTGAAGCAGATGTCCCAGGAGGCTGTATCTTCAGTTTTAAATCAGCACCACATTTGATATCGCCTGATGAGAACAGACACATACATTGAAAAGGACACGGTCATGAAATTATTTCCCACCCTATTTCAAACCCTTGGAAAGTTCAAAGACCAACAAATAAAATTGCACATAGATGAAAACATAATGCATGTATCTCAACAATATAGAGGTACTCCCCTGCCTGAATGTACAGCTGCAAATTGAACAAGAAGTAAAAACATTACCCGACAAAAACATCATAGAACCTGTTAAAGGTCCTACGCCATGGTTATTTCCAATAGTGCCAGTTCCCAAGAAAGAGCCAGAAGGACACATCCGTTTGTGTGTAGACATGCACACTCCAAACCAGGCAATGGAAAGGGATAGACATGAATGAATGATGTTATGCATTTACTACATGGAGCAATAGAAATATCTAAACTCCACCTGAACAAAGGTTATCATCAGCTGGAACTACTCCCATTTATCAGTATATCAGAAACTTTGCAACACACCTAGATCTATTTTTATACGAATGCCTCAGCTATGGTGCTTCCTCTGCAGTAGAGATCTTTCAAGAGAATATCCATAGGATAATTTGACACATCCCTCAATGCCTACATTTTAGAAATTACATTTTGGTTTTCAGAATAAACCAAAAAGCACATAACGCCACACTACACAGGGTCTGCATGGCACTGGAAGATGCTCACTTAACTTTTAAAGTGGATAAGTGAGAATTCAGCAAACCGACATTAACTTTTTTTGGGCACATTTTCTCCAGTGAAGGACTACGACCCAACCCAGTACAAGCGAAAATATCCAACCCAAACCCAACCAACGTCTCAGCTGTCTGATTATTCCTGGGTGTGGTCCATTTCTGTAATCGGTACATCAAAGTCTTTGAATCCATAAGTATGCCTCTATGCCCACTTACAATAACTGGACACGATTTCAAATGGTCATTAGAATGCCAATGCTGCCACGGTTTTATTACACGGCACACTTCAACCAGGGACTCCTTCCCCGACAATGAATGTGGCGTACAATAAAGCTCTTTTTATGTTTAATAAACCACACTTTCTTTTTTGAGTAAGCCTCCAACCCATCTCGCACCCAACCTCCCCAAACACCCTGTGTCACAATGGACCAGGAATCAGCCCGGTGTGTATCAAGAAGATATTTATTAATTTATTATTTAATGAAAAAGGAAAATCAACAATTTCACAGCCACCAATGTCGTGGCAACACAAAATGCACTAATCTCTACAAAACAATTAGGTTAAGATATCCTATTCCAATTCACACAGTCTTTAATGGCAACACAGTCAAAGAACAATTTTATAAAGAGATAACACCAACAGTTTAGCACTCCCCCTGCAACACTCACCCCCAAACATCAGCTAACTTGATTCCTTTGAATGGAAGGCAGGGCAAGGAGTAGGAATCAAGAGAGAAAATCGGATTTGGGGTAAAAACCACCACCCCAAAATGGGAAGCCAGCAAAGAAAGTGAAAACCCATTTTTGGAGCAAAATGGCAGAATGGAATTTTGCTTATTACTCGAATTGCTAGGTAACAGGATGAGAGGGGATTCATATTGCTTACACTTGAGGAGGCAGGGATGCTTAGGGAACACTAATCAGCACACCAGGGTAAAGTGGAAATGAAATGGAAAAATAGGTTTTGGGAGAAATCAAATGCAAAAGGGAAAATACAGTGGCAAATAGAAACTCGTTTTACACTGGATTTACAATGACAGGATGCTCAGGGAAGGGGGTTTGCTTATAATAAGAAAATTGGTTTTCAATGACAAGGACAGAGGCACATCACAGATAGACTTGTAAGCAAAAAGGTATTGCTCTCAATGGGACTACGGTTTGGGATTTTAATAGAACAGATATAAATAGGAATGTGTGGGGTGAGGCACACAATACACAGAAAAATTTGGTTTTCAGTAAGCAGGAGACTAAGTCTTTTGAGACTCCTCCAGAGTCATCATAAATGGCACTGTCATGGTACAAGGCCCTAAGGACAATCTATGTCTCTTTGATAGGCAGTTCCCTCGCCTCATCAACTTCCTCTCATCTCCTGCTGTACCCTACTCCTCTCCCTTGGCTACCTTGCCCTTTTCTCCTTCCTCCTCTGCCCCATCTCATACTTCTTCCACACCTCCGCAGGGCGTACCTCTAATACGTACCCCTCCCCGGAAGGTCTTTAAGGCTGGAAACCTTCTTCATCTTGCCACCCTCTATCCTCGCTCTGCTGTCAAACACTCCTCTGCCATCTGCCACCTCCTTGAAGAACTTGACCTTGATGTCTTTGGTTTAACCGAGACATGGTTGACGGCCACCTCTGTCACGAGTTTTGATACTCTCCTCCCTGATGGCTACAAGATCCTCCACGCCCCCAGATCCACCCGACCTGGAGGTGGTGTAGCCCTGATCTTCCCTGAGTGGATTCCTGCATCTATCATCACCACTCAGACTTACTCCTCTTTCAAATGCCTTGTCTGTAGGCTCTCCCTCTCTCTGAGCCACTCCCTTACTGTTGCTATTCTCTACCGGCCACCTGGTCAATTCACCTCTTTTCTCTCTGAGTGGGCAGATCTCTCGCTGCCACCTTCTCACCCCCTCCTCCACTCCTGGCTGACACACACCCTGACACATCCCTGTCTCTCCTCTACTCCTCTATTTTTGATACTCTTGATGCTCTTGCCCCTGTCATGAGGATCCATTTGAAGCCCAAAACCAAGTGTAATTCTTGGTTTGACTCCGACCTAGCTACACTCAAACGTAAGTGTAGGGCGGCCGAGAGGAAATGGAGGGCCTCTTGCTCATCCTCTGACAAAACTGGCCTGCCGCCTGCTCCAACAGCAATACGTCTCTCTGTACGTACCAAGAAACAAGTTCATACTCAAGCCAGTGTCTCTGTGGCATCTAACAACTCGGCCGAACTCTTTAAAATCTGCAATGAGCTAGCCAACCCTGATGCAGTATCCACCCCTCCTCTCGCCTCTCAGGCTCTTTGCAATGACCTTGCCTCATACTTTATCTATAAATCCCAGGACATCTTGTCCTCACTCTCCTCCTCCCCCGCTCCTCTCCCCGCTCCATCTCTGCTTGTTGACCCACCCTCAGCTACCCCTCCCCCCTCTTTCTCTGCTTTCCTCTTTTCTCCCCTGATTAGGTCGCAAGACAAGTCTGATCTATGAAAGTCTCCTCAAGACAGGCCCATCCCTGCTCCTCCAAAACTATTAAGGACCACATCAATACCCTTGCTCCGGCCCTTGCCGACTTCTGCAACCTCTCCTTTGCCTCTGGATCTTTCCCCTCCCCTCTGAAGCACTCCCTTGTGCACCCTCTCCTCAAGAAACCCACAGCTGATCCCTCTTGTCCGGCTAACTATCGCCCAATTTCCATTACTTCCTTTTTGGGTAAGCTCCTGGAAAAGCTTGCCATCTCTCAGCTTAACCTTCACTCTGACTCAGATGGCTCTCTCCATGACCACCAATCTGGCTTCAGAGCTGCCAGAAGTACGGAAACTGCTCTCCTGAACATCCGTGAAGACCTGCTCTCCAACCTTGACTCTAACATTCCCTCTGTCCTCATCCTACTTGATCTCTCCTCTGCTTTTGACACCGTCAACCATACCACCGTGCTAAATCGTCTCCGTGACAACCTGGCTGGGTATCACCGATTAGGCTCTGTCCTGGCTGACCTCTTTTCTCTCTGATGGACCCTCCCAGGTACAACTTGGGTTGTTCCTATCCTCTGTCTCCCTCTCTTCCTGCGGTGTTCCCCAGGAGTCTACCCTCTCACCCTGGCTTTTCAATCAACACCTGGCAACTCTCGCCTACTGCGTTTCCATTTTCTGCTCAAATTGCCAGTGCTATGCTGACGACACCTAACTCATTTTCAGGCTTCCCTCGGCCACCTCCTCTCCTTCCCTCATCTCTGACTGCCTAATCGCCATTAAAAATTGGTGTGCCGGAAATGATCTTTGTTTAAACACCAACAAGACTGAGATCCTCCTCATTGGTACACCCCCTCCATATTTTCCACTCACTCTCTGGCCAGCCTTCCTTAGCCCTCCCCCTGCCCCTACCAGCGAAGCTACGAACCTTGGGGTCATCTTTGACTCCACACTTTCCTTCTCTGCACACATCTCTGATGTCTCCAAAAGTCTTACTTCTTACTGCACCTCCTTAAAGGCACTCTTCCTTTCTTCTCCTTCCCTCAGAAGCTCCTTGTCTACCAAGCTCTGATTCTCTCTAGGTTGGACTACTGTAACAGCCTCTTTCTAAATCTACCTGCCTCCACTCTCTGCCCTTTACAACTAATCCAGAACAGGACTGCAAGACTTGTCCTTGGCCTCAAGCCCTGGGATTGTATCTCTCCAGCTCTGAAATCCCTTCATTGGCTCCCTTTGGTTGCAAGGATTACATTTAAAACCCTTTGCTTTGTCCACAAGGCTTTCTGGGGCCTGGGTCCTAATTACCTTCAACTATCCCTCTGTAAATAACTCCCCTTTAGAGCCCTTCGCTCCTCTACCTCCAACTCCCTCAGGGTCAGTCGTTTTTCAAAGAAACGAGCTGGTGGTAGAGCGTTGTCTTCTGCGGGGGCCACCCTCTGGAACTGCCTACCTGCCACCTTGAAACTCGACGACAACCATCTACGGTTCCGGAAGCTCCTCAAGACCTTCCTCTTCGCCTCTGCCTTTGCCCCTCTTCTCCCCTGCTGATCTGCTTTCTCTCTCAGCAATGCTGCACCTGGTCACCCTCTGACCATCGGGCCCAGGTACCTGCTCACCCTGCCACCCTCCTGCACTGCCCCCTGGCCACCCCTTGCACTGGAACCTGTATCTGTACCCATACAGCCCCCACTCTTTGTCTGCACTGATCAGATACTACCTATCTGACTAACCTTGCACCTGGCCCTCACAAGCTGCACTACCACTGTTATGGATCACCATATTTATTTATTTATTTATTTACTTATTAATTATGTTGTCCTCTCTTATGCTCTGCACTTTCAAATTACTCCCTCCTCCCATGCACTTTCCCCCTTTTCCCTACCCCATGCACTTGCGCGTTCTCAATGTCACTGGGCCTAGTAAGATTGTTGTGTTTGTTTCTCTCCCCTGTTCTCCTCCCTTTGCCTGGTCACGCTCTGAACCACCTGTGTATGAGCGTGATATAAATAAATATATTATATCATATCAATACTTTAATGGCTATAATAATTAAAGCAAGACACCAGGGACAAGGTAGTTATTTTCAAATTTCAACCATCTTGGACCATGAATTTCAAATAGGGGAATTCATTGATTTGCTTAAGAAAAATACTAAGGATTTATACAGACAACTGAGAGGTTTACCAAAGGGAATATGCTCACAGACACATGCTAAACACAGATTCCTCTATGGGAAGGTGACTGAAGTATACTGGCAATTTGGGGTTTTCATTGGGGTTATCAATGGGGTAAAAATTGGGTGCAATGCTACAAAAATGAAGGGCTTATGCAATTTAGGGCTGGGGTTATTAGTTTACTTACAAAGTAAGCCTTGGTTTGGGATTCTGTAAAGCCAGCTGGATCTCATGACACTCTGGACAGCTAGGCAAGGGGTCTGGCCACTGCACTCACAGCTCACACCTCCTAGTCAAGCTTTAGCCACACTTGCTTTCTTTGAAATCCCTGAGCCCCTGACTTCAAGTCTGGCAGAGCAGGGAATTATGACGCCCTAAGTAACATCACATTTCACTGCGGAATGGTTTACTGGTAGGTGTGACATCTAGTGGCAAGCGGGGCTTTTAATTTTTAAGTTTTCAGCCTTAGCTCAAACTGGTTTTTCCGGTATTGTGTACCTCTTCAAAGATAACTGAAGTCTTGTGGGTGGAAACATAATGTACATCACTTTAGTCAACCCCCACAGCAGATTTTTAAAGTTATTTTTCTTTTTCACACGTGTGCAAGCCGTTTTCGTGTTTAATGTTTGGAATCCTGTCTTGTAGGTCATGGGGATTCTTTAATTTCTCCTTTTTGAGTAAATTTGCATTTGCTGTTAGTGCATTGACAATGAGGGGTAGGCTTATTGTGTTTCTGGCTTTTCTACAGAGCACAGCGAATTTTGCTGCCAACTGCAGATTTCCATCGCATCTTTGATGGCATCCCTGGCTGCTGAACTGCCACCTGGTGCTGCACCTGCTTCAGCACCACCCCCACCCCCTCCACCACCATCACCTCCCAAGGGCCTGAAGAGGGGAACAGGAGTGAGGATGCGGAGGAGGAAGAAGAGGATGATGAGAATGAGGTAGAGGAAAACCCTACTACCCGCACTAGGCGTGAGTCTTGGGTGTGGCGGTTATTTACCATTCATGGGAATGTTCCTAAGGCTTGTGCGAACCGTGTTACCTGCAATGAGTGCAAAATGATACTCAGTCGCGGGAAGCACGGTAAGTACAGCTTTGGGACCACTACTATGAAGCGACACCTGAGGTCATTTCACTCTGGGGCTATTCGCAGGGTTGTATCTTGCGAAGAACGTAGCAGGTTGATTTCCTCTACTTCATCCTCTGTTCTGATCCTGCCACCACAAGGACCACCTCTGTGGGACAGCGTCTTCCTCAAGCTGCCTCACAGGCCATACAGAATGCTGATGACCCTTACCTTTCAAGGGTCACAGTTGTATGTATGTACTGTGACACAGTACTCTGCAGGGGGGAGCGACTTCGTAGTGCTTTTGAGACTATCGTCTCAGAGCATGAGAAGATCTGCTCACTACCCAAATAAAACCCATTCTACATCTTTCTCTCTCAGCTCGCCCTTTCTTATCCCTGTGGTTGGTGTCCCCCCCTTTACCTTCCTTTCCCCTCCTCTCCTAGTGTGTCGTGTATAAAAAACCAAAAAAAATACAAAATATCAAAAATCAAAAAAAAAATAAGGCTCTTTTCAGAGCCGCCTTTCAGAGTTAAAAAATAGAAGTGAAAATAAATGAAGCAGGGCCCTTTGTATTTTTTAGAAGTCCGCGGACAGTTCGCGAACATTTAAAAAATTGGGTTGCTACCCCATCACAAAGATTGCAATTTTCTCTGGGAGGAAGTGGTGGCTCTGAAAAGAGCCTTTGGGAGGTGTTTGTAAGTCAAAAATTATAAATGCTTAACACCTACTTCAAAATGTATGTTGTAATTCCAAAAAAGGTCGCAATGCATTTTGTACATTTCTCAGAAAAATCTGATTGCCACCATAAGTAAGATGGACTCCATCTTTGCGAAAAATGTTTGTACTACGAAACAGAATATTTTCATTGTGAAAAGAAGACATGCCAAAATCTTTTAGAAAGGCACAAACAGCTTTATTAACATTGCGCCTTGCTTTTTTCATTTGTGGACCAAATGAAGAAGAACGAAGCCACATTTGTCTCTGCGCTATCCGTGAAAATATCACTTGAGAATTAGGAAACATGTCCATAACCTTCCCAAGTCCTTCTTTCATAGCAAATTGCAAAAAAATTCCAGTCACATGTCCTAAACTGTTCCCTCCACAATGAATTACAATTATGTCTGGATGTTGCTCTGTCTCCAAAGTAGCACAGAGAGGTAGCAAGTCCAACCACTTCATTCCACGTACTCCATGCCAGTGTACTTCCACATGTGGGAATCCAAGATCTACAGCTACTCCACAGCTTTCTGCATGCACCTTCAACCAATATATCCATGAATCTCCCAAAATCCATACAATCTTTTTCCTAAAAATACACAGACATAGCTATCTGTTGTTCTCTCAGCAAAAACAGTATATGAGAAACTCTCTTCTGGCACAACACACCCACTAAACCTTCCTGACCAATCCCTTTTAGTACTCATTCTCATTTGCATGACTTCTGAACCCAAAAATCCCCGGATGTAACTCCTGATGTCCGCGAACTACCGCCATGTCCGCGGACATATCGTAACATGAACAGCCCTTCTACCATTTCCACTTCACTCTCTCTGCCATTCCCTCATTGGATGTAGCTAAGAAATCACATGACCATGCACCAATCACATTCAAGACCTCTACATCTAACTGCATCATCATAGATCAGCACTGCAAATGTACTGTGAATCTCTCTGAGTACAAGTGTCATATCATTGGCAAGCACCATCTACCAGAAATACTGTACAAGACTCCAAGGTTTCTACTTGCAGCTCCATGCATATCCATATGCATGAACACAAACTTCAGGTATGCATGTTTTCTGTACAGTAGATGAACACATTTTCAAACAGACGTTTAGCTTGTGTAATCTGTAAAATGAATTTACTGTATTTTTTTCAATTTCCTAAAATCAACTATCACTTATAAACCTTTATACTATTTACTTTCTTTATACACACACACTCAAATCATGTTAAACTAACATTTTTTAAATGAAATATATAGACTACATATATTCAAACAAAATTGCATGCAAGCACAATCTATGTTTAAATCTTTAAAAAAATACTTATACAATTTCATATTTTTTTGTTTTTATTTATTTATTTACTTAATTACTTTAATTTAGACATGACATTGAGGCGCTATTACCTAGAACAGCTTAGTTACAGAAATAGTGGTATTCACTGGTATATTATAAATTTCACAAGACATAGTAAAGATATTTTTTTTTGCTACAGTTAGTCATTCAATACAATTTGTTCATTAAGAACATATCATATGTACTGAACTGATGCAATGTATCTTATGTAAATAAATTAGTTTAATGGTTTTAAAGAAGGCACTGAGGATTTCAAGTAAAAAAATCAATATCTAAATTAAAAACAGCGCTATCTACAAACAAAGTTACTAATTTGAAGCTTTTACAATTGCAGTGAAGACCAGTCTCCTGAAAAGAAGCAGCCGAATTCGAAGAACAAAGAAGAACTAAGAAGTTACCTGTTAATTTAAGAAAAAAAGTAAGTAGAATATCACCATAATATTTGTATTATTAATCAAACATACTATAACGTTAATACAAGCTATTTCTGTGCCTAAAAATAGAGATTGTGTACCATTTTGTCCCAAAATCTCCATGTCTTAAACAGCGATTTACAGCCAGAATGGCCCACAAATTCCTATTTTTGGACACACAAATTACCCAACTGAACCGCTACAATTTTCATATTATAGAACAAACAACTGTTTTAATTGTATACATTAGATTTACTATTTGTACTTTTCCACACCACTAGCTTACTTTTTTTGTCATCTGAACCCCAGTTTAGTAACACATAAATTCAAGAATACCTATCCCTACTAGTTGTAGTTCCCAATGCACAATCACACACCATTACATACATCTTTATCATCTTACTCAAACACTCATGCACACAGCACACATACATTCCAGAACACCCCAACCCATATCTTCTTTATTTTTTTCAACAGACCCTAAAGAATGCCTACCAAAAGTCAAGTCCGTAGAAAGCAACGCAAAAGTAGAGCAAATGAAAATAAAAGTGTCCAACGTAAGCATCCATCTCTAGCAGAATTTGTAAAAAAAAGTTGAAACAAAACAGCTAATACAGTCATTTATTGAAACACAAGAAGTTTCAAGTACAAAAACTTTGCCTCCTCTTTCAAAATGTAAAACAAACCAAAAAACAATTAACAGAAAATCAGCTATCACTACAGATAAAACTACTTCTTCAAATTTTAATATAGTGCAAAGTAAGCATACCAAGAAAAGTATTTTAGCCAAAATGTACCGTCACAAAGTCCTTCAAAATCTTATAAAAACAGGAGAGAAATCAGGTTCAATGCTTAAAACCTATCGTAGGAAATTAATCTTAGAAGCGTTGATGGACAGTGGAATTCTTCTCAAAAGAAAGTTATTTATTTTACTGTTAAACAAAATGAAACCACTAACAAAACTAATAACTAAATTACAAAAAAGACTTCTCAATAAGCGAAATGTCAACAGAAAGAACTTCTTAAGTATCTGCGGAGGTGATTGGAATCACACTACGAGCACAGAACCATATTTTAATGAAGAAGCGTACAAACAAAAGCAAACAAATACAATTGCCATACATAGCAGTGGTCGAGGTTATGAAAAAGTGAATAATACCATAATGGAACAAGAAGTACTCCTTACAAAAATATGCTCTGAAAACGTAGAATTACCCCTACATTCAACTGAATCAGAACGTCTAGTGTACAAATGGCCATGCACGTCAATGTGTAACATTCCCAAACAATGTTTCAAATCTTTACGCCAATTCCTCAATAAATATGTAAAAAGCAAAGACAAAATCAAAATTAAATTACTGCAAAATATGGATACCTGTCCAGTGCGCAAGTACACAGGACTACAAGGACATTCATTGGCCTGCATTACAGGACCTACTTGTAAAACCACTTTCCATGATATCAAAAGGATATCAACACATCATTCAACTATAAGAAATCTAGCCTATAAACTGTACTATGCTAAAAGACCTACTTTAGCACTAGCAAAGTTAAATAACATCCTTCTATATGATACATCAAAAGACCTACTTGAAGAAATTCACTATATCCAGAAAAAATATTTTGGAAGTGAAAGCCATTTACAGAATGAAATAGCTTTAAACCAATTAAGCAACAATTCTACAAATGGCAACCTTTTGCTAAACACATACAAAAAAGAAATACTAAAATTTAAAAGTACATCAGCTGAAGTACCAAACCATGTATGTGTATGTTGCCGTAGAACTTTTTATAAAAGTAACACAAAAACTGTAGACCTATCATACAAAATAGAAGACAATGAAGATTCTAAATGGTTTGAATTAGCGCTCTACCTTGTAGCAGAAAACAAATACGAAATAACTGAGCCCTTAATACTTTGCAGTTACTGCACTACAAAACCTGACAACAACCAAACTCCTTCACGTGCTATCACAAATAATTTGGAATTATACCCAGTACCAAAACCCCTACAACAACTTAATTTGTATGAGAGCATCATAATTCAAACAGTACACCCATTTCAAGCAATAATACGCCTTCAACCAAAAACAGCAAAATTACCTCCCTCTGAATTGGTAAAAGGCATTCGTGGAAAAGTAGTTTATTTACCATTAGATCTAAAAGAAAATGTGCATACTCTAGGAGTGCAACGTCCAATGCAGCAATCTTTAATTATCTTAGTAAATGGAGTACCTACAAAAGACAAAAAAATATGGCAACAGCTGGTAGATTTATATAAAGTTAGACAAGCCTTCCAATATCTTAAAGAGAATAATGAATATTACAAAGAAATTAATATTGAAGAAAACTTGAAAGATACAACTGAAATAATTCAAGAAACACAAGAAGCTGGTCAATTTGAGCTACTAGATCCTGCTACAATATCAAATACTTTAGACCATTATACAATTCATCCTTTGCACTGTAATGACACCGTAGAAGATGTACTGGAAACTTACCAAATGCGTCAAACAAAAGGATCGCCAATCAGCATATGGGAAAAAAGTATAGAAGCACGTGCTTTTCCTCTACTCTTTCCTACTGGCAAAGGAGGAAGGTATGATGATAGACCTATTCAAATATCAGCTTCAGAATACCGCTCATTACGGATGTATTCTGAAGATCCCAGATTTAGACAAAATGTGGAATACATATTTCACCTACTCTTTGAAAGTGAACTAGCAACTTTATGTTACGGAGTTGCACACATATTAAAATCAGGATCACACTTTCAAAATATGACAGCTACCCATTATTAGAAAAAGTGCAACAAAAGGATGAGGTTTTACAATCAAATATTACAAATCTATTAGCAAATATGCGTGGTACTAAAGAGTACTGGTTTCGACGTCATGGAGATGTACGTTGTATGATCAGAAACCTTGGCCCACCCACTTGGTTTGTTACATTAAGATGAGCAGAATATGCATGGGAAGATTTACATGATTTCCTACGCATATCAAATAAAAACAAAACAAACATAGATATACTAACACCTGGAGAACTTTGTTCTTTGGATCCTGTTAATGTTTCAAGATATTTTCACCATCGCTTCATTGCTATGCTACATTTTATTTGTAATAAAACTGTTCCTCCCCTTGGAGAAGTGCAACACTTCTTTTGGAGAAAAGAACACAAAGCCAGAGGAGCACCACATACCACATGCTTTTATGGATTAAAGATGCTCCTAAATTTGGTCAAGACAGTGATGCCACTGTTTTATAGTTTATTGAAAAATATGTCACTTGTGAAATTCCATCAGAAGCCACAAATAGTGATCTTGATGCACAAATTTTACAATTTCAAAGACACAAATGTGGAAAATATTGTCGTCGCAAATACAAAAACAAAGGGAAATACTACACCAAATGCCGATTTGGTTTCCCTAGACCAGTTACAAATACAGGTCAAGTGAACAACCTCATGTCTTCAGTTAGACATAGTGTTAAAGGTAAGTCACCTAAAAATACATATTACATAAAAAGAAAAGAAGAAGAAAAATATATCAATGATTATAAAGCAATCATTTCCCACTTATGGAATGCAAACATAGATGTGCAGTACATTGCAGACAATTCTACTGCAGTTGCACGATATGTCACAGCATACTTAACTAAAGCAGAAAAGACAGAGCTCCAAGACCTCTGGAATGACCTGTCATCAGATAAAACAGTATCTCAGAAATTTTACAGCTTGGGCATAAAAATGCTCACCCATAGAGAATGTGGATCATATGAAGCAGCTGATCGTTTAACTGGTACTGCATTGTATGGTAAATCTGAAAATATAGTATGGCTAAGTCTTGGTCCAGCTAAATCTAGAAAAAGAGTTCTAAAATCATATGAAGATATAGAAACAATAGCCAAACATGATCCCAACAGCCAAGACATTTTAAAAAACAATTTATTGGACACATACTACCCAAACAGAAGTAATACTTTGGAAAACATGTGTCTATACCACATAGCCCAAAACTATACATACAAAATTAATATGAAAAAAGGTAAATATAGAGTGACAAACTGTGAAGGCAGCTTAGTTAAACTCACTAAACCAAATTTAATGAATCATATCAAATTGTCATTAAAGACTCCTCAACATAAAGAAGTACATTACATGTCCCTGCTACAACTCTTCAAACCATGGAGAAAAGAAGCACAATGACTAGATAACTATGACTCATATGAGGATGCTTTCAAAGCAAATGAAAGCACTATAACTGATGTAAACCTTACACAGTACAAAACAATGTTGCACAATGAACAGCAACACGAAGAAGAACTCCAAGCCCAACTAGATAAGGATACTCCTGACAGTAGTCAACCCTCTCTAACAGGAAGCCAAGAACCACTGGGAGAACCACTAATAATAAATGAGGCAGAATTAGCTATGATAGAAGTAGAAAACACTATGTGTCAGTATGAAGATAAGGAAGACTTAACTATACTACAATCAAAACTAAACAATGAGCAAAGTAGCATTTTTCAAGAAGTAACAAAACAAATTTCACATGTTGTAAAACATGGAAATAAAGAATGTTCCTACCATAATTATAAACCTATACTACTGTATGTCAGTGGTGAAGCTGGTTCTGGCAAAACATTCCTAATCAAAATCATTAGTAAATTCCTTCAACAATTTACAAACAACAAACTGTCAGCTGTTGTCACTGCCCCCACAGGTTTAGCTGCCTACAACATAGGTGGTGTTACATTAAACCGATTACTACTATTACTTTCTGCAGAAGCTGCAATGGAATTACGCAGAGTATTGAAACAAATGAAGATGAAGTGAGCATGGTCTCCAACCTGATGTTAGCTTTGATTCACCTCAGATTACAAGAAGTACTCAAAACAGACTATGAAGAGCTCTTTGCAGGAAAACACATTATTGTTTTTGGAGATCTGCTTCAATTAACACCAGTAAAAGGAGAGCCTATTTTTAAAACATTAGGACACAAACTCTGCCGTAAAACTGTTGGCAGCATTGGAAATGTCAACCTTTGGCAACATTTCCAATACAGAGAATTAACAGAAAACATGCGGCAATCTGCAGATCTCACTTATGCCAACATTTTAAAAAGTATCAGAGTTGGTATACTTTCTAAAGAAGCAGAAGCAATATTGAAAACCCGGCACATTAATGCACTTTATGGCGATAATGCATGTGCTACAGATGTTATGGAACAATTAGCCCACAAAAATGTCAATTGTATGGCCTTAATGCCAACTCTTGCAAGCTGTTTCAAATTCAATGAAATCATGCTAAGTAAAGAAATGCAACCAATCATGGAAATTAGCGCCACAGACAAACTATATGACACTACCCATGTGTGACCAAGCCACAACAAGACTAAATAGTTTAGAAAAATCAATCTCAAACACAGCAGGCTTAGAAAAGATATTAAAATGATCCTTAAATTGCAGAGTAATGCTTGAACGTAACCTTGACGTGGACCAAGTACTAGTTAATGGAGCACTGGGTACAGTTGTTGGCTTTCAAAAATACCCAAGCGACAACAAAATTCAGTTTGTCAATATACTCTTTGACAAACTTTCAGAAGTAAAAAGGAGAGGACGCTCAACAGCTAGATTCCTTCTCTTCAAAGATATGTATGTACGCAGAAAACAATTTTCTCTAACTCTTGCATACGCAGTCACGATTCATAAATCACAAGGTCTTACCCTAGACAAAGCAATGATAGATATTGGTAACACAGTCTTTAAAGAAGGCATGAGCTATGTAGCACTATCACGCTTACGTACACTTGACGGTCTATTTCTAATCAACTTTGATGCAAGTAAAATAAACGCTGATATTCCTTGCATTTTAGAATACAATAGACTTTGCTCACTATACACCCCCCACCTAAACACATATTCTGTTCCACAAAAAGTAAAACGTTATAAAAGAAAAATAAATCAAACAGAAATGCAACAGGATGTCACTGCAAATCCTCCAAAGAGAGTAAAAGAAACTAATACTTCATCAAGTACCACAAGCAAAAAAGAATCAATTAGGGAAAGTAAACCAGGTACTTCTTTAAAGAAGGAAGACAAACTCCAAAAAAAGCAGTTAGATACAGAACTACCTGGACCATTTAAATTCTGAAATATAGTTGGTGTAAGTTGCTACGCAAATGTAGCAATGAATATTCTATTTCAATTACCACCAATTGTTGACAACATTTACTTACACAGTACAGACCCATTGTGTTTGCAAATGTTACTACTTCACAGAAATGCAGCAAATAATCCTGACAACATGTATAGTGTTTATGGAATAAGACAACAATTGGACTACTGTGCTGGAATGGTGAAATTCACTATAAACTCACAGGAAGATCCACAAGAATTTCTAATGTACTTACTACAAGTACTGGAAAACAAAAACATACCTATAAATTGAATCTTTCAGATTTCATACATGTGGAAACATACATGCACTCTCTGCAACAATGTGACACAAGAAGAAATCCCCAATGAACGCTTCATATATATCAATACCAAATTGTGAATCCATTCCATTTCAGCGACTTGTACAAAATGCAAACCATGGTAGATTATGCTCTACCTGCAATTCAGATAATCGCTCCACGTTAGTAATACAAACACATAGTAAATACATAATACTAATGCTTCTACGTTACAATGCAGATGGTACCAAAAACAACTGCAAGCTGACTGGATTCACACATGGTCAAATATCACTTGGTAAGAAAACCTTCACAACAATAGGTATAATCTACCACGCAGGAGCCACAACCAATTCAGGGCACTACACTGCATATATAAAAAAGAAATGTGGATGGTTTGAATGTAATGATAGTACCATTACTCTAAAGCAGAGATTACCAGGAAATCTTACAAACGCTTATTTGATGTTCTTAAAACCAAAATTTGATAACTAAACTGTATTTAAACCCTAAGTAAACTTGTGTTAAAAAAATATAAACTGTTAGAATACTCCAAAAGCTATCTAACTGCTCAAAGATTCTACAACAACTAATCAGATAAATGAATACCACTAAATTAGACCAAAAATACACAGTTAGAATACGCCAATTGGTATCTAACTGTCCCAAAATTTAACAATATCCAAATAGATAAATCAATACCACTAAAATATATAAAAAAAATAGACAGTTAGAATATGCCAATTGGTATCTGACTGCTCCAAAATTTTATAATATCAAAACAAATAAATAATATGTTACTGCTCCAAAAAAATACAACAAGCCAAAGTATAAAGCATTAGCCAGAAACAAGTGAACACTGAAAACAAACAAACAAACTGTAGCATAACAGAAAAAGGTTTTTTTTAAATCCAACATGGATTTTTTTTCTCCCACAGACCCAATGATTTTAGCAACAAATACAGAAACTGAGAAAAGAGCACAGTACTCTGATTTGTAATCTACTAAATATGAGGGTCCAAAAAAAAAGTATATTGATTATACAATATAATAAGTCATTACAAAATACTAATACTAACATGCTATTTTCTTTTATCACAGAAATTAACAAGAAATACATGTACTCCGGTTACTAGACCAAACAGTAAGTATACAATAATAAGGAGAACAATAGCAGCATATCACATCCATAGCATCTAATACCTTTGTTCCTTATACATTTGTTTTTCACCCAAAGTTATAAGCAAATATGAATGTGATATGCTGCGGTGGTTGTTGCCAGGGCATAGAGTCTTGGGTGCATGGCCAAATGGCCATGCACCCAATGGCCATGCACCCAAGACTCTATGCCCTGGCAACAACCACCGCAGCATATCACATCCATAGAGTCAAACATTTCAACTATGATCTATGGAAACTTTTAATGTCCGCGGACATTATGAGTGCTCTTAGAACACTTTCAACTTGCCAGAGAACAATACGGACAGCATTTTCAGGACACCCCCTATGAACATTTCAGAACAACGTGATAGTTCTTAGAACACTTTCAACTTCACAACGAACAATACGGACAGTGTCCTCAGGACACCCCCATTTTGTTTATTTGCGAACATTTCAGGACACTGCGAGTGTTCTTAGAACACATTCAACTTGCCAGCGAACAATACAGACTATGCCTTCAGGACACCCCCTACGAAGATTCCAGGACACCGCGAGTGTTCTTAGAAACGTCTTCAGAACACCCCCATTTTGTTTATTTGCGAACATTTCAGGACACCGCGAGTGTTCTTAGAACACATTCAACTTGACAGAGAACCATACGGACAGCGTCCTCAGGACACCCCCTACGAACATTCCCCGGACACCGCGAGTGTTCTTAGAAGCGTCTTCAGAACACCACCATCTTGTTTATTTGCGAACATTTCAGGACACAGCGAGTGTTCTTAGAACATATTCAACTTGACAACGAACAATACGGACAGTGTCCTCAGAACACCCCCATTTCGTTTATTTGCGAACATTTCAGGACACCATGAGTGTTCTAAGAACACATTCAACTTGACAGAGAACAATACGAACAGCATCTTCAGGACACCCCCTACGAACATTTCAGAACAACGCGAGAGTTTTTAGAACACATTCAACTTGACAGAGAACAATACGGACTAAGCCTTCAGGACACCCCCTACGAACATTCCAGGACACCGGGAGTGTTCTTAGAAACGTCTTCAGAACACCCCCATTTTGTTTATTTGTGAACATTTCAGGACACCGCGAGTGGTCTTAGAACACATTCAACTTGACAGAGAACAATACGGACAGCGTCCTCAGGACACCCCCTACGAACATTCCCCGGACACCGCGATTGTTCTTAGAAGTGTCTTCAGAACACCACCATCTTGTTTATTTGCGAACATTTCAGGACACCGCGAGTGTTCTTAGAACACATTCAACTTGACAGAGAACAATACGGACAGCGTCCTCAGGACACCCCCATTTTGTTTATTTGCAAACATTTCAGGACACCGCAAGTGTTCTTAGAACACATTCAACTTGACAGCTCAACCCCCATTCATATTTGCGAACATTTCAGGACACAGCAAGTGTTCGACAACGTCTTCAGAACACCCCCATTTTGTGTATTTGCGAACATTTCAGGACACCGTGAGTGTTCTTAGAACATATTCAACTTGACAACGAACAATACGGACAGCGTCCTCAGGACACCCCCATTTTGTTTATTTGCGAACATTTCAGGACACTGCGAGTGTTCTTAGAACAGTTTCAGTTTGCTTGCGATCAAAACGGACACATATTGAGTCCTCAGAACACCCCCCATTCAGTTTATTTAGAACATTTCAGAACACCCGTGATGTCCGCAGACAAATCAAACACAAAAAGAACGTCTAACACATAAAAAACACAACTTTCATCCTATCTCATACATTCCCACCCTCCCCTAACACTCCTACACACCAACACACTCTACTAAATACACATTTTGAACAAAGTTTCACTGCGCTGTCCGCAGACGACCGCGAATCCAAGATGGCGGGCGCTACCGAAAATCTGACGCGCTTCACACTCCACGCCGTCCAATCAGCGAACATGTTGCATGTCCGCGAACATCACGCAAGCCGATTGGCCAATCAGGACACTGTCCACGGAGCGAACAGGGAAGTGTGTCCGCGGACCGAACACAGATATCACACATTTTTTTGACCTACTTTTTGGTCATTTTAAAAAAAACTACTGGACGGATGTTCACCAAATTTGCAAAAGTCCAGCGGTTTGGGCTGTAGACGCGAGCAAACATTTTTTTCTATTCAGTCTATGGGGAAAAAAAAGTTTAGGGACCCCCCTATAACTTTGCCCACCCTGGACGAATCCTCACCAAACTTTGCAAAAAATTCAGAGTGACCCAAATACTTTTTTTGCAAAGTTTGGTGAGGATCCGTCCAGGGAGAGCGAAGTTATAAGCCGCCCAAAAAGTGCTCTTCCTATGGAAACAGCAACTTAACCATAACTACATGGCCACTATTGTGGCCATGTAATGTATCTAAACACTTCTCTCTGATTTTTTCTCCCTTCTTTTCATTCCTCAGATGGTTCCTCTGCTCGACTTTCATTTGGCTCATCAATCAGTCACAAAGCTTGTCTGGGATTACAGCTTTTCAACTGATTGATGGGGACCCATTTTTCTTTCTCAAAGGAGCCGCGCCAGGAATGGAGGAACTTCCGCTCCTTGGTCTGGTTCCTCTCAAAATTGTACAAGTAGACCCTATCTCTTACTTGATATTCTTTTTTAGTAGTCTTTAAATCGTAGTGGGTTTTCATCCCCTCTGCCGATTTTTCCAGATTCGGCTGAGCCAATGCAAAAGCATGCTGCAGGTGTTTTCTCAGATTCTCAATATATTTGTGTGTTGTGGACGCGTTAATTAGTGTCTGCGCTTGTATTCTGTGCAGCACAATTTTTCATCCAGTCATTAGCTCGAATGGAGACATTTTGGGTGCAGAAGATGGTGTAGACCTGATGGCCATCAGTACAAGCGGTAGTCGGATGTCCCAAGTAGGCCTAGAGTCCACCACAAATTTCTTAAGAATGCGCACAATCATTTTATTGTACCTCTCAACTCCCCCACTCCACTAGAGGTGGGGTGGTAGGCAATATGTAATTTTCTCTTTACCCCAATTATCTCACATCTTTGTCATCACCTTGCTGGTGAAGTGACTTCCTTGGTCTGACTCAATCCTTTGGGGAAGGCCAAAAAACCGAGAAGATGTGGTTGGTCATCAGGGCAGCTGCTGTTTCTGCCTTGCAATCTGGGGCCGGGAGGCATTCCACCCATTTGGTAAACAAGCATGTTACTGTTAACATGTACTTGTTTCCTCTAGAGGAGCGAATCATGGGCCTGATGAAATCTACTTGTAAATCTGATCAAGGCAGTGTCATCCCCTTTTAGGGAGGGGAGCTCAGTGTGTGAGTGAACTTGGCTGAAATTGAGCACACACAAGATACCCTTCAAATATTGGTCAAGGTCCTGACCCATGTGTGACCAGTATGCCACCTCTTGTAAGATTTCCAAAGTAGTATGAAACCCATGATGACCGGCTGTGGCCCAATCATGGGCATGACTTAGCATCAAGCTTCGGAATGAGGTAGGTACCACCCACTGGTCACATTCAGAGATGGATTTCCGTACCAACAAACCACCTTGGATTCAGAACATTTTGGTTAATGTCATCAACACCCAGAGATCCTCTTTCCCGGTGTAATCAGCTTCGGTCAGAGCGAAGTTCACAGGGTCTTCAATGTGTTGGAAAAGTTTCCCAATATTTGGATCCCTTTTTTGTGCTGTAATCAGATCAGCATCTGGGGTCTCCTTACTCCACTGGGCAGTTGAGAGTTCATTTTGGACAAGTGTTTGGGACCTGGGGACAGCAGCGACCTGGATTTCCCCCAACAGGGACTCGATCTCAAGGAGATCCCCATGGATGACTCTGGTTTTGGCCAACTGGTCAGCCAGGTCATTTCCAGTATTGTCTGGTCCCTCTATTCTAGGATGGCCTTTGATCTTATTCCAGTAGATGGTCATCACATTAGAGGTGACCAGATCATCAATGGAGTTTATGCGTTTGTCATGCTTCAGTGGGTTATTGCTTGCACACAGCATGCCTCTGGTTTTCCAATTCATCAGGTGCTCCACGAACCTGTTCCGGACATAATCTGAATCGGTGATTATGACCAGTTTGTGGAGTCGGTGTTGCACGGCAGTGAGGATCATGGGCGTAATTTTAGGGAGGGACAGGGGTGTTTGTCCCCTGAAACTTTCATGGCACACCATTTTGGCCCCATTCATTTGGCTGGGGCACCTTTTCTTGAGAGGTCATGTCCCCCCCAACATTTTCAGCAAGGTTACTCCACTGGTGAGGATGGCCTGATGAACCGCCATCAACTCCGCCACCTGGCTACTTCAGGGACGGATCTTGTACCCAACGGAGTGCTCCGGGGCATCATTCACCCAGGAATTGCCAACACCGGCAACCAGTTCCTTTTCCCAGTTGTTATCAACATGCTAGGAGCACCCGTCCACATAAACTGTGGGCATCTCCTGGCACATGTCTTCTTCATAGACCTTGTGCAGGTAATTTAGGTACGCCTCCATGTTGTCTTGTGTTTTGAGACCTTTGTCTTTGAGATAGTTTTTTGAGCACAATCATGCAAGTCAGCCAAACCTTGCGTGAGGAAGTAATTCTGGAATTACTTGCGTTGTTTGTCCGGATTCTGTCACTTTGGAGGTATTGGAAAGGCTGGTGAGTAGTCTCGATGATGATGTGCACCCCCTGGATGAACAGGCGGTAATTTTGTAATGCCCACACCGTTGCCAGGAGTGCCTTCTCACAAATTGTTGAATTTTTCCTCCACAGAGGATAAAGTCTTACTCGCATAGGAGATGACTTTATTGACCTTGTCATGCTTCTGGTATAATACTGCTGTTAAGCACATATTTGAGAACCGTGTCTCCAAGAATAACTCCTCGGTTTTGACGGGGTAAACTAGACAAGGCGCTTGTGAGAGGCTTCTCTTCTGTTGTTTCACAGCCTTAGCTTGCTCTGGACCCCACTCCCACGTGACCCCGGCTGTTAATAAATGGACCAGGGGTCTTGTGACCTCTGCGTAGTCCTCTATGAACTTTTTACTGTAATTAGTCAGTCCAAGAAGGCTCCTTAGTTCATGCAGAGTTGTGGGGTCTTTCAATTTTAGTAAAACTTCTGCCATTCTCGTCTGGGGACAGAGACCCTCAAGGGTGATTTCATGCCCTAAAAAGTTTACACGGCTCTTACAGCACTGCGCCTTCTGGAAGGACAGTTTTGCTCCGGCTTTCTTCAACTGGGTCAGAACATAGCAGATTTCCGCTATATGTTCCTCCACAGTTGAGCTTTTAATTAGGACATCATCCACATAGGCCAGGCTTCTCCTTTCACCCAAGTTGGGCATGGCCTTGTGCAGAAAGATGTTAAATTAATTGCCACAGTTTATACATCCAAAGGGAGTTCGGATCCATGTGTACTGCGGCCCCCCCAAAGGTAAACGCCAGTTTTTACTGCTCTTCCCTACTCACAGGTACTGTCCAGTATCCATCGGTCAGGTCAATGGCGGTATACACCCTTGACCCTTGGATCTGGGCCAGTCCCTGGTCAATGTAGGGAAGAGGCCATCGGCACATGTGGACCCGTTTGTTCAACTCCCTAAGGTCTGCGCATAGTCTCCATTGGCCATTGGGTTTTAGTATCCCTAGTACCAAATTATTAAAGGTACTGTCGACTGGATGAATTATCCCATGGGACTCTAGGTTCTTTATCATTTCTGTGAGTGACTCCATAGACGCGAGAGGCAACCGATATTGCTTCACAAATACGGGAGTCATCCCAGGGTCCGTGGGTATGGATGTAGAATATATCTTGGTGTGACCACAGTCGTACGTATCCACAGCAAAGATTTCTTGAAAATCTAAAAACACCTGCTTCAGCTTTTGCTTTTGCTCCTCAGTCTCACAGGAATCAGCGAGGTTGACCTGTTCCTCAACCATCTGCCTGAAGCCTGAAAAGGCCTCAGGTTTTGCAATCTCTGCGGTATCCACCAGCTGCGTGGAGAGATCTCTGGTCATTGTGTTGACCTGGATAGGAGGTTTCAGGTAGGAGAGGCAGTCACTGTGGACCTGGAATATCACCTCATCCTTCCTGATGTCACAGGTCACCTCTCCCCCCGTAAGAGCAGGAAAGGTACACCAAGAAATTCCCCCATTGCCGGGTGAAGATCTTTTCTGGCGGTAAATCATCATCACAGTCGTAGCAGTCATTGGGGATCCGTCCCATGATTTAATTTCCTAAGTCAATGGAGAAATGTTGGTCATCAACCGCCATTCCAATATAGGTGTCTGTGCCCAGATTAATACTCCTAGGGTCGCTGTTATCCACCAATATTGGAATGGTGTTGTGTTCTAAGTCAACTAGTGGTGTTGGGTTCAAACCCAGCCCCTGCTGTTGGAGATGATGATTTAAATGTACATAAGCGTCTGGGATTTGGAGTTTCTGTCCATTCTTAATTTTTAGGGGGATTGGGAATTGTCAGGTCAGTCCTGGGATGGTGACCTCCTCTCCAATTTGAATTTCAACTGCATACGGTAGCAATTGAGCTGACCGAAATGCCTTTTCAGGATTGTCAAAGCCCATGGGGTTACCCCCCAGGCTTTGTAATTAATGAGGTCCAAATTATTTGCGAACTGATTGAGAATGTCACTGCCTAAGTGGAAAGCAGAGGGGACATCTCAAACGACCCAACAATTATGCTCTATACTTTTATCACCAATGGACATTTTTAGCCTGCACCTGCTAGGCAGGAGATGTTTGGAATTGGGAGTTTCCAGGCCCATTTCCCACTTGTCAATCAATTTAAATGTGGGAGTGGTCTGATCTTTTGGGAGTTTCCTGAATAACGGTTCGCTGATGAAGCTTTTTCCTTTATTCAGGCATAGTCTGGCGAGAACAGGCTCCTCCCTCTCATTTACCTGAATGGGGAGGAACAGCTGTTCACCCCTTTCCTGAATATCGCCCAAGCTTTGAGCTGGTTTTTCATCCCTTTTTATTATGGGAATTGAGTTTCCAAATTGTGGATCAGTATAACATTTCAGGGTATTACCTTCCAGTGTGGAATGCCACTTTGTTTTTTATTCGTTTTTTTAATTTAGTTGTAATACAAATTTTCAAATATATTTTTAAAAGAAATCATACTAGATAAATGATCACACATTTAAAAATGACAAATATTTACACAATTACACATTTCAATTATAAAAAATTAGATATGTACTACAGATAGTCAACATTACACCAATCACATATTCGATCATCAAATTAGGCTTATTGCCGACGGTCAATCAAGTGCATTATATTTTTTCTCCTCTAAAATACTTATTTTTGTCAGACATCGAATCATTGCAAGATTCAAGGATATTTTTCCAACATCACACATCATGACCCAAATTGTATCTACATCAATAATCTTATACTCTTTAAAAAGGTTTTCAAAATCTTCATGTCTAAGGACACAAAGATTTTAACATTTTAACATAACATGTTTTAGAGTTTCTAGTTCATTTGTTTCACAAAACCAGCAGGTGTTATTCATAGCCAAGCTCCATTTTTTTCTGAACTTCTCTAACTGGAACCAAATTAAATCTAAATCTTATTATGTCAACATGATATTTAATGCTGGGATGCTTTTCTATATATTTCGGTATTTGACTGTGTTTTGGTGGAAAGTGTCCTTGAACAAACCATTTATACTTCTGACACCTGTTTCTTGTTTCTATCCAATCGGACAGCCATAATTTATTCTCTGCCCTCACAGGGTTCTCAAGTAGTAAAGTAGCATTTATACTTGCTTCTTTCATGTATTCTTTACATTTTACCTCCCATAAACGAATCATGCTTGTTCCTTCTGTGCCTAAAGATTTATTTATAATACTGATGACTGTATTTTTATAATGCTCAACTTGCTTGCATTTCACATACAGCATCAATAAATTCCATTTTACATATGCGTCAAGCAAAGTGGTGGATTATAGCCATCGGAACCTTTTGGGCAGGTTAAATAGCATCTTCGAATAAAGACCTTCCAAAAATGTCCAATCAGGTCCTTTACTAGCTATCATACAAGTAGCACCATACGTGATAGTCGGGATAATTTTTTGTTTATAATATATTATTATCGATTTGCTTGAGAATCTGCCATATTTGTGCTGAATTAATTTGGCTTGTGAGTTCAACATTCCCATTTTAGCTGTCAGGTCTTCTCTATATGGAGTTTCATCTTTACTTGCCCTAATGCTAATTCCTAAATATTTATATTGTTTCACTAAGGAAACAGATTCTATAACGATTTTCCAAAGATTCGATAATTTGTTTTTACAAACTCTGTTATTAGTGATAACAAGTATCTTAGTTTTGCTTGAATTTATAATGAGGTAATTGTCTTTCGCATGCTGTTCTAACGCTTGTAATAGTCTTCATAATCCTATCGGGGTCTGATCTAGGATCAAAAGATCATCAGCATATAATAAATATTGCACCGCAGTTTGATTAAGGTGGGGTGGAAAAGATCAAATTTTGTTTAGATAAATTGGTATATCTCGAATGTAAACATTGAAAAGAGTGGCTGCTAACAAACATCCTTTTTTCAATCCAGAGTTGGTTTTTATTCCTTTAGTTAGCAGCCCACTCTATTCAATTTAACTCTTGACTATTGTGCCCATGAATAATTGTTTAATTCTGTTTAATTACAATGGCGGGTCTCCAGCCGAACTTAATTTTTTCCAAAGCAAAATTCTATCTACTGTGTCAAACGCCTGCTTATAATCCACAAACGCCATATATATTGGAGTCTTATTAGTAAAAGCTGGGTGTTTTAGAGCCTGGATAATATGAAGGTTTGGTCATGTACCAACACCTTTTATAAATCCTGCTTGCTTATCGTCTAATAAGTTGTTTGCTTTAAGCCAGATGTTCAGTTCTGTCAGGAGGATTCTGGCATAGATCTTACCAGCCGAATCCATCAAGGCTAAAGGCCTATAATTTTGAGGATTTAGTCGTTCACCTTTTTTAAAAACTGGTAGAATAATAGACTCTTTCCAAGAATTAGGGATTTTCCCTGTTTCAATGATGTTAGAACAATGTAGTGTAATATTATGGACCACTTTCTTGGATTCGCTTTAAGGGTTGCATTAGCAATGCCACCAGGGCCGGGGGCTCTGGAATTGCTGAGTTTTTTTTATAATGTCTTCAATATCAGAAGTCTCTATTGATGTTTTTAAATGTCTTTCTTTATTTTCAATCTGCATTTTATGAATTTGAAGTGGGTTATAAAATAAGGTAGTGAAGTGACTACCCCAAGTTTCTTCATCAATAACATTGATGTATGGGGCATAGCAACTGTCATTGCCCCTTCTTTTAACAATGCCCAAATTCGGGCACTAGATTTAGTTGCTAAATTGGATGGCACAGTTTCGCTTTCTACCTGTCTTTTCATCATTTCATGTTGTTTAGTAAAATTTCTATATTTAGACTTAATGGCTCCCGCTTGTTTATTAAATGCAATGATTTTCTTTATAGCTTTCATTTTTCTCTTTTTTCTCCTTAATTATATCATCATGCAGAATTACTATTTCTTCTCTACACACTATTTTACCATACACTTTTGGCTTAAAATAGTGCAGAACATCAACATATTGTTTGTCGGGCGCAGACTTAATCGCATCCAATAGTTTGTCTAATTTATCCGGATTCCATTTAATGCGATTAAGGCCTAGATTTACATTTATATCATAATTATAATATAGACAGGGAGTGGGCGTGGAGACCTCAGTAGTTATAACTAAAATGTCACGATCACTTAAATCTGTCAAGACAACAGAAAAATCTGTTACCATACATAATGAGTGGGTCGATATAAATGCAAAATCAATTATACTACTCTTATTATCCCTCTTCCATGTGCATTGTGGTGGAACATCGCCATTAATACACCCATTAAGCATAGTTATATTATGGTCTTTCACATATTTTAGCCAAAGTTTGGCTCTAGGCGAGAGTCTCTTATTTCCAAGATTTATAGACTGAATATTTAAATCCCCACCAATCAAAATATGTGAAATAGTCTGATCTAGATCTATTTTCTCAAATAAGTTACTAGTATGTGTCATAAATTTGGTGTCTGAAATAGCCACCGGGTTCCAGTAGATGTTAACAGTGGCCATCACATATGGAGGGTTCTAGCTCTCATATCTAAGCAACTGCAGGCCAGGATATGGAGATAACCATTCCGTTAGGTTACTGCAATTGTTCATTTTCAGTGCTCCTATTAGTCCCATTGTAGGGCGTCCCTTGGACATTTTAATGGCTGAAATATGACAAACTTGTCTGTTAGGCCAGATCGGTTTTTAATAAGCCATGTCTCTTGGAGCAAGATCAAATCGTAATTGTCCAAGACATGTACATTTTCTTAGGACATCAAATGAGTGTGTCCTCTTGTGTTCCAAATGGCTATTTTAAATTGGGAACGTTTTTTTGGTAGGAGCTAATTTTGAGCTTTCTGTTTAATTAGTTCTCTCTCTTTTGAAAGCCATGACCATGTAACTGGTTCACTCTTATGAGGTCTAGTTATTTCCTTTTCATAATACACTTGGCAGATGGGGAGCAGGTTCAAGTGGATCTAGGTCACCTGGCCTAAGCCCCACCCACCTGGTGCCTTCCTGCCTGCCACTCTTTTTCACCACTTAGCAAGCCCTGCCCAATTGGTGCCTTCCTGCTTGCCGCTCTTTTTCACCACTTAGCAAGCCCTGCCCACCTGGTGCCTTCTTGCTTGCCGCTCTGTTTCCCTACTTAAGGAGCCCTCTAGCTTCTTTTCCTTTGCAGATGAGGAGCAGGTGCAAGTGGATCTAGGTCACCTGGCCTAAGCCCCACCCACCAGGTACCTTCCTGCCTGTTGCTCTTTTTCACCACTTAGCGAACCCCGCCCACCTGGTGCCTTCCTTCACCATCACTGTCTTGTGGCCAATGCTGGATTTGACTTTCATGGACATCATTCATTCACGCTGTGTCACTCTTTCTCAACTCTCATGCTGGACTTCCTTTGGATCTTGTACTCATGGTGGCCCTGAATCATGCTGTTCCCATCTTCATCTTGTATCCTGGCTTGCAACATTATGTGTTACTAATGACTTCTGCAATTGTATTCGCTCTCCACTCTTGCTTCTCCACTCTTTTTGACTGCTTACTCTCTTTTCTCTCCTCCTTTCCCTTCTCCCTTTTCCAATCTCCTCCCCTTACTTTCTTCTATGCACTTACTCTATCAGAATTGTCCCTGGACCTAATATGATAGCAACCTTGTCTGTTTCCTCCAACCTCCCATTACTGTTTTTTTCCTCCCCACCATCCCTCCAGCACTATCTGAAATGTCTTCAGGCCTAGTATGAAAGTTTCTTGTTTTGTTCCTCCCCTCTCTTTCTGCACCCCTCTGCCTCACTTTTGTTTTTCTCCAGCTCTACCAGAAATGTCGTCAGGCCTAGTACGGTAGTCGCCTGTCTGTTTCCATTTCCTTCCCACTCTACCCCTCCCTTCCTTATCTATGTCTTAGCTCTTGCACTATCTGAAATGTCGTCAGGCTGAGTACGATAGTTAATTTCACATCCTTACTGTTCATGGCCTGTAAGAATGTGATTGTATTTTCCCTTGTTCCCTCCCTTGCCTTGAAGTGCTTTGAAACACATTGTGTATAGGCGATATATAAATAAATGATCATATCATATCATATCATATCATATCATATCACTTCTCTATTCAATTTACATATATCTCCTTTACAGTGTATTAATATGTTTACATCTTGTTGTTTCCCTTGTATCAATCTATCAATTCTTTTATTATTTGTCATTTTGTTTGCAATTTTTCTCATGTTGTCTTGTCAATTCATTTTAATTGATATTTGCAGGCCATCTGGATTTAAGGTTCTTCTTTGAGTTCATATAAGGTGTCTGATTATTAATGATGAAACATGTACAATTGCTGTATCAAGATATTTATCACTCACGATTGTAACTATGTCTATATCACACGATCTAATAGCCTTTAATTGTTTTTGTGAAAAATTGTCAGCAAGGTTGCCCTGTTTGGGTAAGGGTCCCTCTTTCTCTTACCATTCATTCTTATAGACAATAGTTCATCTTCGAGATCTTTGAGGTTATTTTTCCTATTTACCTCATACTCCTCTTCTTCATCTATATTATCCTTGTTTCTATATTTTTCTTCATGTTGTCTCTTACTTTTAGCACCTTCCAAAATATGGTTCTCTTTTCTTACTCTCTTTTGGTCTAGAGTTTGGAAAGATTCAGGTCTAGCTATTTTATTTGGGTTCACTAGTTCATGGCTCTGCATTGGCAGCAGGGCTAAGAGCTCTTCTTGCTCCTCATCTATTGTTATCGAGTGAGTTGTTAGGTTCATCAGTAAACTCATATTTGGGTCATATTCTTCATTCAGTGTTATGTTTGGATTATCATTTTCTTCCACAATAGTATTATTATCTTGTTCTGAATTGGGATCATCTTCTTGACTCTTTTGGGGGGGCCTGCATTTTTCATTTTGTTTCTGTCAATAGGGTCGGTGATATCTTCCTCTAACTCTGAAAACACAGTCTCCCCTTCCACCCCTTCCTCCTCACCTGAAGATAACAACTTAGAGTCCAACTTCTTTTTCCTTCTTCGGGTTGGTAGCTCCTTTTTTTGTGAAGAAATGGCCTGCCTCAGAAGGAAGCCACCGTGACCACTAAGTGTAAGTGGATCAGTGGCTCTTCTCCCATTGCAGCCAGGAAATGGGGAAAAAGCCTCTTGGCATAAAAAACCCTGATTGGTGTATGTTATCAGTGCGTGGCCGAGAAGAATCAAAAGTAACTCTCTGACCCTCGAAGGGGCGAGAGCTACAACGGTAGTACAATGAAAGTATATGCTGTTAACTGGCAAGAAGTCAAGTGCGTGGGCTGAAAAACAGACGGAATAGCAAAGGAGGACCAAAAGGCACGGGAATAAGAGAATGCGACCCAGGGAACCGCAACGAGAGCAGGTAAGAAGAGTAGACAGGTAAGAGCGTGTGAAGCAAGTACCAGTGAGTGCCGAAAATACGGCAGCAGAGGAGTGCGGAAGATCGAATAACCGCGGGGAGCCAGAGAGGGAACAATCCGGAAGGGAAGGGAAAGTCAGAGGGAAAGAAAGCAAGCAGGGAAAAAGAGGACAGAAAAGCGGAGCACCGCTAAGAGGAAATCACAAAAAATGTGTGCAACAACAAAGGAGAAATCCAGGAATGTGCAACGCGTCCGCCGCCGGAAGCAATCTGAAGGAAGTACTCCCAGCGGCGGCCGTGCTGCAAACAACTAGAGTGAACAGCGTGAGTGGACATTAAGGGAAATTCAATGGCGGATCCGTCTCCACCTATTCCACACCCGCCACCTTCCTAAGGGCATGACAGTATGTCCCCTCCGGAGATCTACTCCCCCTGGCTTGCCTGGGTGACTTCTGTGAATCTCTTTACCAGAATAGGAGCATGGATATCAGAGTTGGGCTCCCAAGAGTTCTCAGACCAGGGTATCCCTTCCAATGAACCAAGTATTCCAGTCTTCCCCTTTGATATCTGGAATCGCAGATCTGGCCAACTTCATACTCGTCACCTGAAGGGTTGGGAGGTATCTGTGATTTGCGAGTGGTGCGACCCCACAAGTCCGGTTGGAATGTGCATAACTGAGAGGGGTGGAATACAGGATGCCTGCGTCGTAGACTGTTGGGAAGTTTAAGACGTAAGGACACCCGATTGACCCTAGAAGTTATCTCATATGGTCCTATATATCGAGGAGACAACTTGGAGGGATGAACCGAATGAGGCAAATATTCAGTGGAGAGCATTACCTTAGACCCTACCCTCCATTCTGGCACCGGTCTACGATGTTTGTCAGCCTGTTTCTTATACCGGTCACTTGCCTCCTGTAGGCTTAACTTGGCCAGACCATGAGCTTTGTGAATTTGCGTAAGTGAGGCTTCTATGGATGGTATCTTGGCACTGAACTGGAAAGACGGTAAGATGGATTGAGGGTTAAAACCATAGGTAGAGAAAAACGGATTCATCCCCAGGGCAGAGTGAATGGAATTATTGTAGGCAAACTCAGCAAACCACCCAGTGTCTTGTTGATGGTGATATAACAATGGAGGTATTGCTCCAGAGTGCCATTGAGCCACTCAGTTTGCCCATTGGTCTGGGGATAAAAACCCGACGATAGGGCCCTTTCTATGCCCAGACTGTCACACATTTCCCTACAGAAATGTGAAGCGTACTAGCTAGCCCGATCAGAGATTATCGTTTTTGGAAGACCATGGAGACGAAAAATGTCCTTAAGAAAAACCTCTGCCATTCTAGCGCCTGTAGGAAGACCAGGTAAGGGAGAAAAATGGGCTAGCTTGGAGAATTAATTTACTGTAAGCATTATACAGGAACACTCCTGTGAAACAGGCAAATCCACAATAAAGTCAGTAGATATATGTCTAGGTTCCAACAGTCCTAAGGGTTTCTGTGTCTGATACTTGCTCCGGAGGCATGTCAAACAGGATTGGAGATATTGGGCCTCATTACGAGTCTGGCGGTAACCGCAATTACCATTCCGCCTCCGTGATTCCCGGAATTAACGGGGCATTACAATCACAGAGGCGGAATGGTGTTAATCCCCATTCCCATTGAGTCCTACTGGACTCAATGGGAATGGGGATCATGGAAACACCGGCAGCATCTCGTAATGCTGCCGGTGTTTCCTCGTCCGCCTGCAGGTCAGACCTGGCGGGAACATCACCTCCCACCTGCAGGAGTTGTGATCGCCCGGCATGGAAACAACGGTGGTGGTGGGTTTACCACCATCGTTGTTTCCATACCGGGCGATTTGTAATGAGGCCCACTGAGTGGTATCCTCCTTCATACCTAGCCAACAGAAGGATCATTTAAGGAGATCAATTGTTCCCTTTATACCCTGTTTACCGGCAGTCTTGGAGTCATGACACCAAGCAAGAGCAGATCTCTGCCATCTCCGAGTGGGTAAGAACAATTTCCTTTGGACAAAGTAGAGTCCATCGTTCTTATTGTAACCATCATTCTTGGGAAGGTCCTTAATTCCTACTGGTCCAATAGAAGCCTCCCAAACTTGCTGCAAAAAAGATGAAAGAAAGGTGTCACGATCCCTGCCCTAAGCCTGGATAGCCAGGCCAGGTGGGCTACTTCTACCCCCATCAGACTCTGAAGGGCCTTGACATTTGCCCCCAGACTCTCTTGGAGTCAGTCCTGGTGCCTTTGGCGCCAGGCTCATATGCTAGAGCAGTAATCAGGGCCCATAAGGGCATTGCGCAACAACATGGATGCCTCCACATGGCTCAGTTCCTAAACTGAACCATGCGGTCTAGCATTTTGGGTGTGGCAGGCCCAGTGATACCTGGGATGCCGGCAGGCTATATAAACCACACCCGAACTCCAGTACACGCTTCGTGTTACTTTGCATTCCAGCAACATGACGCTCATCGTGTTCTGCCGCATCTTCGAACCTTGAAAAGTCTACACCTGCAAAACAAAGGGACATCGTTATTTTCAGCAGCTTACCTGAGATTCCACCGCAGACTGCAATCAGCACCCAAGGAACAGCAAGCTTCTTGGATCTTCGAACCTGCAAAAAGAGAGAAAAGAGACATTAGACATTTACATCAGAGCCGGCAACTTAACTCTGAAGTCGCCCATCGACCAGCACAGTTTAGGAGCCTCTTGCTTCGGTGAACGCAGCGGCCAACGGGAATAAAAGACAACATGTTAGCAGAAGCACGGCACCATAGCGCTATGTATAGCGTCCACTTACCGCATCGAGGTGCTCCCGAAACACCATCACTTGCCAGTGAGCCCAAATCCAGCCAACGGCCCACAGCGGACTCTCGCGCACTTACTGGGAGAGAAAAGACATCATTAGTTCAAAGAAAGGCTTACAGAATAACAGTAATAAGACCTACCTGAGAGACTCAAAGGGGCAGCATCAGTGAAGTAACTCGATTGCAATTGCCCACAGAGGACAACGCGCCCCTGCCAAGAAAGCAGGACGGAGAGCTCGCCAAAGCCCAAAACAAGGTGAGGAAAGGCCGGGGAGGCGCTGCGGGCATACCGGGTGTTGGGTGGTTATTTCCCCAGTTGCTCTACCTTGAACATTGCCCACCTGTTTTCCAGAAAGAACTCCCTGCTGATAATACCTGGGAGCGACCGAGAAGGGCACCAGGGTTCCGGCAGCTGGGTGGCATTCCCGTGGATACCAGGTGAGTGAACAGAACGCGAAGCGCCAAAAATATCCACCTGGGCGCCATGGAAACATCAGAATTAGACCAATTGGCCCTCTTATTTGGAGTACTTCGTGCAGAGGTTCACTCTGCCAGACAGGAGACTAACGCTCTTCGGAGAGACTTGTTGGTGACTAAAGAGTGTACCGAAGACATTAGCAGGCAAGTCTTGCAATCCCATGCGGGTCAGACACCTCTACCTGGAAACAACCCACCGATGCAAAATCCTAGAATGTCATCCACAGTCTCTACTCCGGTACAAGTCGTGTTACCAGGTACAGTTCCTTTGGCACCCCCGGAAAAGGTTTTCTGGAGATCCACCTAAATACGCAGCCTTCATAAATCAGTGTCGCCTTCATTGTCTTTGCAGGCCTGGAGCATTCCCAAATCACCAAGCCCGGGTAGCCTTTGTTTTATCATACTTAAGTGGCAGTGCCGCTGATTGGTCGGTACCGTTGGTTTTCCAGGATGACCCTTTATTACATCATTTTGGAGACTTTCAGAGGGAAATGGATAAACTCTTCGCTCGCCATACCCGTGAACAAGCTGTGGACAATGAACTCCTTTCCCTCCGACAGGGAAATCAGGATTTGTTAACGTACATTGCTACTTTCAACCGACTGGTTGCTGAAGCTAGGTGGCCTGAGAACAAAAGAACCACATTGTTTCATTGTTTCATCGGGGCTTACGAGGTGAATTAAAGGACGTTCTAGCTCAAGTGGTTGACCCTCCCAGAGATTGTTCTGAATTCATAGACCTGGTTGTGCAACTGGATCACTGGTTGCAAGACCGAAAAGCAGACCGTTCAAAGATGGACCCTCGGCCTGGGTACGCTCGGCCTAGAGACAATGTACCTCGACTACAAGAGAATACTGTGGAACCCATGCAAATTAGAGGGGTACGACCCCCTCTAACAAAACAAGAACGAGATAAAAGGAGACAACAACAACTATGTCTATACTGCGGGAAGTTCCGGGCATTTCCTGAGGGACTGCCCAGTGAAACCTCAGAGGAAGCTCGTTGGAGCCTCGGAAAAAGAGGAAGAGAGTCAGTCGGGAAATTGCCCAGCTCAGCAAATGTAGAGGTCAGTTTGTCGAGTGAGGTAAAGGAGCCACCGACCTCACACTTTGCAATTCCAGTGATCTTGATTAATAACCAACAATCGTCAAGAATGATTGCCATTAAAGCATATATCGACAGCGGAGCTGTTGGGAATCATATAGATCAGGACCTAGCTGCAGAGATGGGGCTTCCCCTATGTTCCAAGCCGACTACAGATAAGGTAACCACAGTGGATGGGACTGAAATCGCTTCCGGACCCGTAAACCAGCGCACAGCCGAATTAACCTTGCTGTGCCAGGACGGACACCGAGAACTCATTTCGTTCGATCTCATCAAGGCACCTCAATTCCGGCTCATACTAGGGATGCCATGGTTAGTTGCTCACAACCCTATGATTGACTGGCGGGCAAGAAAATTAACCTTTCCCAGCAACTGCTCTCCAGCCTGCTATTACCAAGGACACAAACCTGCTTTCAGTATCTCTACGACTCCAGAGGTGGCCCCTTTGGGAGTGACTAATACTTTGCCTGAAGAATGCCAAGATTTCCAGGATGTATTCCAGAAGGACCAAGCAAACACCCTGCCTCCGCACAGGCCCTATGACTGCCAGATCGACCTTGTACCGGGTGCGCAGGTCCCTTGTGGCAGGATCTATGCTCTCACAGAACCCGAAAACCTTCATTTGAAGGCTTATCTAGACCAGTACCTCGCTAATGGATTCATCCGCCCATCCAAATCCCCAGCAGCCAGTCCTTTGTTCTTCATACCGAAAAAAGAAGGGGACCTGAGAACATGTATCGACTACCGCGCATTAAACCAGATCACTGTAAAGAACCGTTACCCCTTGCCCCTCATCCCTGAAATGCTGGACCAGGTCAAAGATGGCCAAATTTACACCAAACTGGACCTTCGAAGAGCATACCACCTGGTGCGGGTCAGAAGCGGAGACGAGTGGAAGGCTGCTTTCCTCACCAAGTATGGTTTGTTCGAATACCAAGTCATGCCCTTTGGGTTATGCAATGACCCTGCAGCGTTTCAGTATTTTATGAATGACGTTTTGAGAGAGTTAATAGATGTCTGTGCCCTAGTATACATAGATGATATCTTAGTGTACTCAACTTCAAAACAGGATCACATCAAGCACGTCCGTTCAGTTCTCTCCAAGCTCCGGGAACATCGTTTATATACAAAAATGGAAAAGTGTTTTTTTCACGTCACCGAAATTGAATTTCTGGGTTTCGTTCTTACTCCAGGAGGCATCAGAATGGACTTGCATAAGGTGGACCCTGTTTTGAAATGGCCATCTCCAACGTCAATAAAGGGGGTACAGAGCATGTTGGGTTTTGCGAACTTCTACCGCCGGTTCATACCAGACTTCTCACAGGTTGTACACCCGATCACCACATTGTTAAGAAAAAATAATAAGAAATTCACCTGGACCGAAGATGCGGAAAAGGCTTTTCAGGAACTAAAGAGAAGATTCACCTCAGCACCGATCCTGCGACATCCACGTCCAGACCTCCCGTATATTGTGGAAACAGACGCTTCCAGTATAGCTATGGGAGCTGTCCTCTCACAAAGGGATCCCGAAACTGGCCAGCTACATCCAGTGGCCTTCTGGTCGAAGACCTTTTCACCTCCAGAAATTAATTACGCCATCACAGACAAAGAACTCTTAGCAATCAAATCCGCCTTCAAGGCCTGGTGACACTATCTTCTGGGAGCCAGACACACCATTACAGTTATTACTGATCACTGAAATCTGCAATATCTTAAAACAGCAAAGGCCCAATCTTCACGCCAACTGCGATGGGCTCTCTTTTTCGCCGAATATGATTTTGTCATAACATTTCGACCAGGCGTCAAGAACGGAAAAGCTGACGCACTTTCTCGTACTGACACTGATGACTTGGTCTATTTGGTACCAGATCCAATCCCCATCATACCTGAAGACAAACTCTTAGGCCTTACTACAGCCTTAACCCACATGGAACTGAAAAAGGAAATCCAACAAACCATGAATCCGGATACCCTCCTTGCATGGCAAGCGCAGGGAGAACAATATTCCGTCCAAGACCGTTTACCCTTCTTTAAGGGCCGCCTATACATCCCCACCAAGAACTTACAACAACAAGTCATTTCTGGTTACCATGATTCCCTGATCGAAGGGCACCACGGGATTACCAAGACCTTAGCCAAGGTGAAACAGAACTTCTGGTGGCCTACTTGGCTAAGAGATATCATCCAATACATCCAATCTTGTGGAGTCTGCGCACAAACTAAATCGCAAAAACACACACCATCTGGCCTTCTGAAACCTTTGGACATTCCTCCAGCGCCATGGCACACCCTTTCCCTCGACTTCATCACTGATCTACCTACCAGTCAAGGATTTAACACCATCCTTGTAGTTGTAGAACTATTCTCAAAAATGGCCCATTTTATTCCACTCAAAGACCTTCCAGATGCCTCCACTCTAGCCAAGGTGTTTCTGGCCAATATTGTTAAATTACACACCTTCCCATCAATCCTGATCTCCGATCGAGGTAGTCAGTTCGTTTCCAACTTTTGGAGAAAGTGTTATGCAATGGTACAAATTGACGTCCGGCTATGCACTAGCCACCACCCCCAAATGGACGGCCAGACCGAAAGGACCAACCAGACCCTTGAGCAATACCTGCGGTGTATGTTACATCACGAGTTAAGAGACTGGAAGGGCTTATAACAACTCCTTACATTCCAGTACTGGACAAACACCCTTTTATACTCTATATGGCAGACACCCACGTACCTCAGAATTGGATCTCCCAACCAACTTAGAAATGCCAGCGGTGAAAACCCTTCACACCAACATCACTCAGGCCAAAGAACATCTAATTCATGCCAAAGACAAGCAAAAACAATTCGCCGACCAACACAGGACTATGGCCCCTGATTATCGAGTAGGAGACAAGGTTTGGCTAGCCACCAGGTTCATACCCATCAAAGGAACCCGCACCTTCCAACCCAGGTATTTGGGACCCTACACCATCAAGGCGGTTATCAATCCGGCGGCCGTCAAATTAGATTTACCATCCAATCTACGCATCCATCCGGTATTTCATGTGTCCCTTCTAAAACCAATGCAGCCAGGTACACGGATTAAGGCAGCACCAAAACCCATTCTTGTCGACGGAGAACCAGAATTCGAAGTTAAAGGCATACTGGATTCTAAGTACTCCAAGAGGGAAGCTATACTATCTAATCGATTGGAAAGGTTTTGGACCCCAAGATAGATCCTGGGAACCCTGCAAAAATGTTCACGCACCACGTCTGATTAAAAGCTACTATCGAAACTTCCCAACTAAACCTGGGCCGGACAGAAGAAACACCTTGAGAGGGGCCTTATGGGGGAGTGCTGTCACGATCCCTGCCCTAAGCCTGGATAGCCAGGCCAGGTGGGCTACTTCTACCCCTATCAGGCCCTCAAGGGCCTTGGCATTTGCCCCCAGACTCTCTTGGAGTCAGTCCTGGCGCCTTTGGCGCCAGGCTCATATGCTAGAGCAGTAATCAGGGCCCATAAGGGCATTGCGCAACAACATGGATGCCTCCACATGGCTCAGTTCCTAAACTGAACCATGCGGTCTAGCATTTTGGGTGTGGCAGGCCCAGTGATACCTGGGATGCCTGCAGGCTTTATAAACCACACCCGAACTCCAGTACACGCTTCGCGTTACTTTGCATTCCAGCAACGTGATGCTCATCGTGTTCTGCAGCATCTTCGAACCTCGAAAAATCTGCACCTGCAAAACAAAGGGACATCGTTATTTTCAGCAGTTTACCTGAGATTCCACCGCAGACTGCAATCAGCACCCAACAAACAGCAAGCTTCTTGGATCTTCGAACCTGCAAAAAGAGAGAAAAGATACATTAGACATTTACATCAGAGCCGGCAACTTACCTCTCAAGTCGCCCATCGACCTGCCCCGCCTAGGAGCCTCTTGCTTCGGTGAATGCAGCGGCCAACGGGAATAAAAGACAACAGGTTAGCAGAAGCACGGCACCATAGCGCTACGTATAGCACCCACTTACTGCATCGAGGCACTCCCGAAACACCATCACTTGCCGGTGAGCCCAAATCCAGCCAACGGCTCACAGCGGACTCTCGCGCACCTACTGGGAGAGAAAAGACATCATTAGTTCAAAGAAAGGCTTACAGAATAACAGTAATAAGACCTACCTGAGAGATTCAAAGGGGCAGCATCAGTGAAGTAACTCGATTGCAATTGCCCACAGAGGACAACGCGCCCCTGCCAGGAAGGCAGGACAGAGAGCTCGCCAAAGCCCAAAACAAGGTGAGGAAAGGCCCGGGGAGGCGCTGCGGGCATACCGGGTGTTGGGCGGTTATTTCCCCAGTTGCTCTATCTTGAACATTGCCCACCTGTTTTCCAGAAAGAACTCCCCGCTGATAATACCCGGGAGCGACTGAGAAGGGCACCAGTGTTCCGGCAGCTGGGTGGTGTACTTGTGGATACCAGGTGAGCGTAACAAAAGGAGATAATCCTGGTCTGCAGGAACATGAGTTTTTTGACAGAGTCTTTGTTGGTACCGTAGTCACTGCAAAGAGATAAAGCATCAGCCAACAGGTTTTGAGATCCCGGAATATAGGTGATGTTAAAGTCAAATTGAGCAAAACAGTGAGCCCATCTAGCCTGACGGGTGTTATAACATTCAAGTTGTCTCAGCACCTGTAAATTCTTGTGGTCGGTTCGAAAAGTGAATGGGTGTTCTCCTCCTTGAAGTACATGTCTCTACTCCAAACAAACTAATTTCATAGCCAACAGTTCTCTTTCGATTACAGAGTAAATCTTTTGACTGGAATTGAGTTTCTTGGAGAAGTATGCAATGGGATGTTCTTTGCCTTCATGCAATTGTAGAAGAGCAGCCCCCACTGCGGCTGAAGATGCATCTGTTGGGATGAATGAAAGGTTGAGATTGGTCCGGTTGATGCAAGACGGGTGCAGTACAGAAATGGTGTTTGGGAGGGACAAACTGTCTTCGGCTGCTTGTGACCATTGGAACGGAGTGGAAGACTTCTTGAGTAAAGAGGTGATAGGTAATACCATCTGAGAGAAATCGGGAATGAACTTCCGGTAAAAATTAGCTAGACCGAGGAACCTTTGGACTTCTTTTACTGTGGAGGGGGAGGGCCATTCAAGAATAGCGGCTACCATCTGAGGATCCATAATAATGCCTTGATCCGACAGGATAATGTCCAGATAGGAGATGGAAGATACTGAGAACACACATTTTTCTAATTTAATCAATAACCGATTCTTTTGTAGTCTGTGAAAGACTTCTTTGACGTGTTCCTCGTGCTCTACTGGGTTGCGTGAAAAGATCAGTATGTCATCAAGATATATGATGGTGGTTTGACCAAGAAGGTCAGAGAATAGACGGTCCATAAATCTCTGAAAAATAGACGGGGCATTGACGAGTCCAAACAGCATTACCTGGTATTCAAAAAGGCTGAAAGGGGTGCAAAATGCCATCTTCCACTCGTCCCCAGCCCTCACTCGGAGCAAATGGTAAGCATTCCGTAGGTCTAGTTTGGTAAATATTGAGGATCCCTGAACCGCCTGCATTATCTCAGCAATGAGCGGCATGGGGTAACGGCCTCGGATGGTTACCTTGTTTAATCCGCGGTAGTCGATGCACGGTCTCAATTCCTTGGAGTTTCTTTTGGGAATGAAAAACAGAGATGCTCCGGCAGGGGATTTTGAAGGTCTTATGAGACCGTTGACAAGGTTGTCATCTAAGTAGTCTCTGAGGACTTTCTTATCCCCCAAACACAGGGAGAACATTCGGCCAAATGGCACCAAGGCCCCTGGTGTCAGATCAATGCTACAATCCTCTGCTTGATGAGGGGGAAGTTCTAAGAGGTTCTTTTCTTCTATCACCCCAGAGAATTCAAAGAGAAAATTATAATGTATAGCACTGGTTACGGCACTACACACCGTCTTGATAGTTTCGAATTTGGGTTCTGGAAGACATTTAGATTTGCAATAGATTGAGTGTAAACCTAATTGATTTTCAGTCCATTTGATTGTAGGATTGTGCTTTCGGTGCCAGCCAATGCCTAGAATTATAGGAACGTGAGCCGCACGTATAATGTCAAAAGACAGTCTCTCAGTGTGTTGCTGTATGGTAACTGTTAATTTGTCGGTAGTGTGCGTAATGAGACCTGAGCTCAATGGTTCACTGTCCACTCCTTCCACCTTCTGATCTTCATTCTTGGTCACTCTCCAAATACCTATTTTGTCGGCCCACAGAGTATCAATAAAGTTTCCTGTAGCCCCACAATCCAGTAAGGCTTGAGAGTCAACTTCTTTATCGCCAACCTTTATTTTCACAACCAAAACCATGAGACGGGACTCTTCTGTCGTCTTAGAAGAGGTCACAGAAAGAGTAGTGTAAGGACTTGAAGAAGCCCCTCAATAGTCTGTCCTGCTACCCTTTCGAGGGCGCTCGTTTCCCAATCTTCTTGGTGGAACATCTGCACAGTCTCTCAATAAATGTGTGGCCGCCCCGCAGTACATACAGAGACTTCCATCCCTTCGCCTCTTTCTTTCTTTGGGAGTAAGCAGAGCTCTGGTGGTTCCTATTTGTATAGGTTCATCTTTGGTCTGACGGGTGATAGGTGAGGACGGTAAGGGATTAGGTTCGGAGGTGGCCAAAAGACCACGTACCTTCTTTTTTTCCATCCATCGTTCCGCCATCTGGAAATCTATGCGAAGCACAGCAGTTAAGAGCTCTGCAAATGTCGTAGGTCAGGCGATCCGAGCAAGCTCATCTTTCAAGTCTTCTCTTAGGCCTCTGCGGAATATGGTATATTGAGCCTGCTTAGGCCAACCTGCTCCAGCAGCCAATTGTTTGAAGGAAGTGATGTAGGATAATAAATCTGAGTTCCCTTGGCGGACATTCAAAAGGTCTTCGGACGCTATAAAGGTACTCTCGGTTCTCAGAAAGGTCTGTTGAAGAAGAGTCTTAAAGGCACTGTAATCTTGGAGGACTGGGTCGGTCTGAGAAACCAAAGGAGTAGCCCATGCCAGGGCATTGGCAGTCATGTGAGTGATCATAAATCCCACCTTAGCGTGATCAAAGGCAAAGGTACCAGCTCTAAATGCAAAGTGGATGTTACAAGCCTCCAGAAATTCCTTTACTTTCTTGGGCGAGCCATCAAATTATCCGGACACCAAGGCCATGGGAGGGAGATCGGTAGATTGTTGCTCTCTTGCTGCCACTCTTTGTTGAGTGCGGCATTTTCATTCTTTAGATTTCGTACTTCTAGGTTCACGTCCTGAACCGCTGCTACTAATTCTTGTATTTGCTGGGCGGTAGCCATCCTAACTTCTGGGCATTGCAATCTGTCAATAGGGCAGTGATATCTTCCTCTAACTACGAAAACACAGTCTCCCCTTCCCTCCTTCCTACTCACCTGAAGATAACAACTTAGAGTACAACATATTTTTCCTTCTTCAGGTTGGTAGCTCCTTTTTTTGTGAAGAAATGGCCTGCCTCGAAAGGAAGCCACTGTGACAACTAAGTGTAGGTGGATCAGTGGCTCCTCTCCGTAGCAGCCAGGAAATGGGGAAAAAGCCTCTGGGCATAAAAAAACCCTAATTGGTGTAAGTTATCAGTCCGTGGCCGAGAAGAATCAAAAGTAACTCTCTGACCCTCGAAGGAACGAGAGCTACAACAGTAGTACAATGAAAGGATATGCTGCTAACTGGCAAGAAGTCAAGTGCGTGGGCTTAAAAAAAGACGGAATAGCAAAGTAGGACAAAAAGGCAAGGGAATAAGAGAATGCGACCCAGCGGACCGCAACTAGAGCAAGTAAGAGGAGTAGACAGGTAAGAGCGTGGGAAGCAAGTACCAGAGAGTGCCGAAAATACGGCAGCAGAGGAGTGTGGAAGATCGAATAACCGCGGGCGCCAGAGAGGGAACAATCCGGAAGGGAAGGGAAAGTCAGAGGGAAAGAAAGCAAGCAGGGAAAAGAAGGACAGAAAAGCGGAGCACCGCTAAGAGGAAATCACAAAAAACGTGTGCAACAACAAAGGAGAAATCCAGGAACGTTGCAACGCGTCCGCCGCCGGAAGCGATCTGAAGGAAGTACTCCCAGCGGCAGCCGTGCTGCAAACAACTAGAACGTAGAGTGAACAGCGTGAGCAGACATGAAGGGAATTTCAATGGCGGATCCGTCTCCACCTATTCCACACCCTCCACCTTCCTAAGGGCATGACAGTTTCTTTGGATGTTGGGGTGTAGTTAGATCTTTTATAAATGTATGCTTATTTGTTATTTAACTTTTTTGTGTCTTTAGATTGTTGGTCTTCTTTCTGCATTTATTGTTATTCTTTTTCAACCCTTCTTTACGTTGGTAAAGGATATCATATATTTGTTCTTTCTCCACTAAAACATTTTCATTATTCTGCTTGTTCTCTTTCACATTTGGCAGATCCATCTGTAATAGGGGGGAACTTTGATAGACTCAACCGCTTCAGTCTTGATACACATAGAGTCTATATGACCAGCAGCCAGCTCGTCACTTTCTAATTGATCTTGAATAGGCTTGAATACTGGATTGCTCATATGTCAGTACAACAGCCTCACTCATTTCCGGTGTTTGTGTTTCTTGGTTGTTTTTATAGATGTTTTGTAAATTTACAATTTCTCTGAGAAGTTCTTTTTTGTATTTAACATAGAATGTTAATTTGATTAAGTTCAGCAAATATTTGGTCAAAGTTATTTTGATTCGAATTCAAATAATGTGTATTTTGGGTAAATCGTTTTTCCATGTTTTCATACATTTTAGTAAGACCATATATACCACTATTCATGCTTGAGAACGTTATTTCAATCGCTGGGAAGTTATTTTGTTTAAACCCAAATGAGGGTCTAGGCGTGGGTCTGACATATGATTCTTCCGAAGTAATACTGGATTTCAATGTTTGAGCTATCGATCTGGTTCCAGTTATTGGCAATTCAGAGAGATCCATATTTCCTCTATGGCGGCTGTGGTCATTATTCTCATTTTCATCATAAATTTGCGTTTCTGGTACCACAACAGTATTGTCTATTACGACATCACACAATGGTACTATATCCATTGGGCCTCATTAGACGGTAGGCGGAGGACCAAGGTGCTATTAGCACCTTGGTCCATGCCGGTAAAATACCGGCACCGCCTTGGAGGAAAGGGGAATTACCGCCCTATTCCAAGGTTTGAGGGGCGGTAATTCCCCCTTCCCCCATTGCCCTCCCCATTCCCATTTTTGCCCCATAGGGCTCTATGGGAATGGGGAAGGTGATAATTACGGTGCTGCAAATTGCTAAACAGCAGGCGTTAAAGTACCAACCCGCAAAGGGACCTCGTAGTAAGGCGGTAAGGGTTTACCGGTACCGGTGCCCTTACTGGTACCGGTAAACCCTTACCGCTGTCCGTGTAATGAGGCCCATTGAGTTAATCTCCTGTAACCCAATATTACCTCGTGGTGACAAACTTAGTGGAGGACAATTGCTCAAGCCTTCATCAGTATATGTCTGTTAATAGAATCTAACTGCACATCGTCTATGCTTTGTATCTCTGGTTGGTTTAAACATTGTTCTTGTATCTGTACAATATTAACATTTACTTCCTGCTCTGTAGTAACAGCTTCATTTATCTCCAAAACGGCTGTAAAAGGCGAATCAGGTTGACAACAAACGTAATCACCAGCACCGCATAGCACACCCGCAGCAGTCAATATATAATCATTGATGTTATTTTTCACATGCGGGCGGTTCAAACTTTTTTCGAAACCATCTGGTCATCAACATTAATGAGTAAATCATTTTCGTTACCAAGAACAATAGGTTTTTTCTTTTAGTAGGTTTGTCACTATAATAGGAGGCTGTGTTTTATAAGGATTGTAGGCTCTCACTACGTTTGAGTATAACTTGATTGCTTTGTGCAGCGTACATTTCTGCTAATACTGTGCGTTTAAAATTCGGGGTGTCGCACATGCTTTCAAACATCTCTTGGCCATCTGCTAAAACACAGCGGCCACGTACAGCTTCATTAAGTGGTTGGCTGCTACAGGTTAAAATCTCTACATTAGATACATACATTTGCTGATTGCTGTTCGTATTTTTAAAAGTCTCACCTGTGTGCTTTGCGGCACATGAATGTAACGAGTCCGTTTTTCCATGCCGTACCCAAATTGGATTACGAGTTGGAGACCACAATCGTCTCAAGTCCGCTCCAGCTAATTTCGAGCCTACAGAGCCTTTGTTCTTAGCAGGTTTGTTTTCAGGCGTTTTTATGTGTGGCGCCGTCCTCAGGATCTTGCAATCATAAGACAGGATTGCAGAGTCTTTGGGCCTCATTACAAGTTTGAAATAGCTCCATGGCTGCCTCCAAACCGGGCTCCTTTTCCGGGTTCCTGCAATGGGGACTTATCGGGTCATTCCGACATAGGAGGATCCGGTAAATCCTCCTTGCAGGAACCATTCTCTATTCCCATTTGAGCCCCCATAGGGCTCAATGGGGATGGAGGTAACAACGGGCACATTATAAGTGTCCCGTTGTTACCTCCTTCTTCCCCCCTCGCGGGACCCGGAAAGCACGCCTGGTTTTACCAGGCATCCGATCCGGGTCCCGCGATGGGAACCCTGTAATCAGCCCTGACGGAACTAAGGGGGCCGGTCCCGTACTGGCCGTACCGGCCCCCTTCATTCCATGAGCGCAAGCCTCGTAATGAGGCCCTTTGTCTAAAGTGATGTTAGTGACTTCTGGCATATCTGTCTGTAAAGTATACATTTATAGGCTAGCTTCTCTCGCACAATAAAATGGGGACTTCAAGTGCAAGCAAGGTCTGCTATTAAGCAAGGAACTCTAACAGCAAGGGAAATTAACAGAACAGATGGTCGAGTGGCGGGATCTGCGGTGGGCTGTTCGGCTGCTCAGCTGAACAGCCGAACAGTCACCACTCGTAGGAGCCACTCACTGGGAAGCGAGCGTGCAGGAAGCGCGCGGCTTCTGGATAAATAGGGTTCCAACCAGAGTGGGCGGGGCTTAGCCCTATAAACAAAGAAACAGTGAATATAAGTATATATATATATATATATAGGATATATAATGAGCATAAGCACATGGTCTTTATCAGTGTTCACTAATCTGTTCACAGGGAGAGTATCCGTACCAAATTGTTGCTTTCCAGAAAGGACAAAGTGATGAAGTTAGCAGACTGTAGGGGATCCTTCCAGCCGAACAGTCACCACTTGCAGGAACCACTCACTGGGAATGCCACTTAAAACTGGACAGAAGGTTGATTTTCTGGAATGGAGAAGGCTTCCCATCTTGAGTGTGTTGTCCTAAAGCAATTACTCAATTACTATGATGTCAGGGACTTCATTGTTCCTAAAATGGAACTCAATTTTGTCAGACCGCTGCTCAACCTTGTGGCATGTGCCATGTAGGCTTACATAGTTGGTGCTCTGTTTTAATTTTATTGGCCGGTTAGTCTGGGACCAGTGGACCTTGTTCACACAGTCTATTAGTGGTAACAAGAAAGGGGGTTCCCCCTGGAGTAACGACTATGACTGGGTGTTTCACCTTGTGTCACCCCATTTTGATCTCCAGATCCGCAGTGCCCTCGACGGGAATGTCATTCCCGTCAAAGTTATGGAGTTGTCCAGGAAGAGGTGTGAGAGGAATTTGGTGACTATCCCCCCTTCCTGAATTGATTTGCACAAATGCCTTTTAGACAGGAGGGGGGCTTGTGATCCTGTATCCACCAGTGCTGGAAATGTACACTGCCCTTGAAACCTACCTTCTTTCTCCTGCAGGGGGCAAAGGAAATGGGAATTTTGGGTCAGTTGGGCCGTTAATTTCTTTATTTTGGACTCCAACACTGTAGGATCTTGGGCAGTTTTCTGTGTCAGAGTTTGGGAATCTGTGAAGAAAATTTGGCATCCTGAGATTTGGGGAATTTGCGAATCCCCCTTTTCCCTTGATTCTGTGCTATCCCCCTTCTCCCGGAGACAGTCACTTCAACCGGTTTCGGGGGTGGATCCCTCATTCATTCCTGAGTTCTCAGGATGACATTTTTGGGGTTCAGGGATAGGTGGTTCTAGGTCAGTCCCTAAACCTACCCAGTCTGAGTTATGGTCTTTTGGGACCCATTTTTCTTTGGGAGGAATCCCACCATCCTCGAAAGAGAAAACTTTCTTCCCAGAATCCTCCAGGGATTCTTCCCCTTCAAACTGGAGGACGCGGACTTCGTCCACAAAATGGGTCTTTTTGATCACTTGGTTTCTCCTAATTACCCTCTCTTCCCTAGGTTGCAGCTTTTGAGGGGTAGGAGATTTGGGTTCAGGTTCAGAGGTTTCTAGGGACATTTCGGGGTGAGGAAGGAAGCTTCCTCTAGGGCTTTGCATCCCCCTTTCTCCCGAGCCTCCTCTTCTGGAACCTGCTATTTGTGGGGTTCCCTCCCGGTCATTGTTCTAGGGTGCCAGACCCTAGGTTTGAGCTGTTCTGGGCCGCCATATTTATTTGAGGGCTCTGCTGAGCCCTCAACACGCGACTCAAGTCTTGGGTCAAGCTCTGGGCCTGGCGCTCCAGTTGTGACACCCTCTCGGGATGATGCAGGGGTCTTGGGTCAAATCTGTGTTGCTCTCGGTAAGGGTAACTGTCCCTTCTCCCAGAGTAACCTGGGTATTCAGGGTTTCCCTGGTAACCCTCCATCCTTACCCTTCCCTGTCCCTGATTTGGGGGTCTTGACTCCTGAAAGCGGGGAAAGAAAGAAGCGTTGTTCTGAATGTTGGGGTTTTGAGGGTACTTGGGGAAGAAACTTAAACTAGAGGCTGGAAGATTACTGCCCGCCTGAGGGACGTTTGGAGGAAAGTTCCCTGTGGCTGTACTCACTTGATTGGACCCCACCCGAGTCAGGGGAGTAACCTTCACCTCTGCCACCTTGGCAGCAGTAGGGATGTTGGTTGGTTTGGACTTTTTTTGGGAAATTCTTGTTTTATACTGGCTTTTGGACCTCATAGATCCGGGTAGCTTGCTCTATTACCCAGTCCAGGGTCCTTTCTTTGTGGAAGTCCCTAACCAACTGTGTCATAATTTACTTAGGGAGTGCATAGAAATAGGTATTGATGAACTCCCTACAGTTCGTGCGCACCCACCTAGTGGTTTGTGGAAATGCCTGCTTCAATTCGCGGACAAATTCCCTTGGGGCCTGATCCTCTCCGCACTGCAGGTTGTAGGCCACCTTGCGAGCCTCCTGGGAGTTTCTGTGCATGGAGAAGTGCTTCAAGATGGCCGCCTTATAGGTAGACCACCTTGAATGATTTTGATTCTCCAGCCCAGCAACAAAGCTGATTTATTCTGGGGAGAATGCCATTTGGCAAACTCCATAGGATTCTGGTCATGTTTAATGTAAAATGACGTTATCATCTGGTCATACAGCTCCAGATGCTCCCAGACTGAGTACTTAGCATTTTTATGGTACAAGGTCATGACGTTTCTAATGGCTTTTATTTGTCTAATTAGGTCTTTCACCAAAGTTCTCTTTTGTTTGGCATCTTTCTTTTTCCGCTCCACCTGAGTCGATTCACCCTCAGACTCAGAGCTGCTGCTATTTGAGGTGCCATCCCTATCCTCTAGGCGCTCCCTGATTCTTTGAGACTGGGAGTCTCTTCCAGAATGACAGGGTCCAGTTTCTTCTCCCCTCTTGTATTGTGGGCTCTCTGGGTCACTTCCCTTGGACTCCCTCTTTCGCATAGGGGAGTGCTCATCTGACTCCTCCCTTCTTGTGGTGTTGGTGGATAACTCCTCCCAACTCCCTGATTGGATGGAGGTTTTCAGGATGCTCTTTTGGGGCCTAAACTCAGACTCCTTTTTATCTGTAAAGTGGACCAGGTGGTTCCTTTGTAGCTGATGTTTCTCCCTAATTTTCTCTTCATATGAGTCTTCTGGTCAGCTACATCGGCCACAATATTTCTGAACCTAAACTGGGATGTACGTCCATCAATCTTTGATGGACGCTGGCCTGCCGGCTCAATCATGCTGGGCCTAATTGAGTCCGGCTGCCTCATGGTTCCTGGTTTTTGTGAACCTGTGGACATGAAGTTAGCAGCACCTTGCGCATATAAGGTGGTAAATTGGCTTGAGACCCTTGGTACAGAGAGCATCACACTGTGATCAGGGGTTGCCCCGCCACTCTCTAACTGTTCGGGGTTCCTCATGTCCTTATTATCTGCAAAGTGGACCAGGTGGTTCCTTTGTAGCTGCTGTTTCTGCCAGTCTAACTCCCTGATTTTCTCACACTGTAATCAGGGGTTGCCCCGCCACTCTCTAACTGTTCGGGGTTCCTCATGTCCTTATTAAAACTAGCACACTCTTTTTCTAACCCTTGAATTTCTCTTTCTCAGTCCCTATTTCTTGATAGTATGCAAAGGCCTGAGCCTTGTGCTCTGCTATCTGGGCTTGACTGACTTCTATGACCTTCCCTTGTGCTACTACTTGGCTCTGGGGTCCCCTGTTCTCATCACAAAGGGCCTCATTTTCTTTCTGTGCTTCTTGGAATGTCTGCGAATATTCAGACCATTTTGGTTACAGAAGACCCAACTCCTCAGTCTGCGCATTTTTGGCCTGTATTGTCTGCTCTAGATCAAATTCTATTCGCCTCATATGTCCCATCAATTTTTCATACTCTGCTTTTAGGTCAGTCAGTTCCTGAAGACCTGACTCTCCTTTTTCCAGGTCTGCCTTCAACAGGCACACTTCCCTGCACAGGGCATCGTTTTCCTGACACAGCCTACTATTCTGTTCACTGAGGTGATCTCTCTGCTGTTTTAATAGCGCCCAACTTCAGGCGTTCCTGGTCAAAATCTGCTTGGGAATGGACCTCCTTTAAAGCCCACTGGTTATTCTCCTCTTTGAATTGCTTAATCTGCTTTTGATATGCATTCATATCCTCTTATCAGGTTCTATTGTATATCACTTGTTGGTTCAATTTCAGTTTTCCTGGCACTCCCCTTTCAGTGCAGACAATTGGGCCTCCTGTTCTGAATTAGTTTGTTGCTGAACTGCCAACTCCTCCTTGAGCTGCTGAATGATGTTTCCTAATTCTAACTCAGAGTTTTGGCTCTCTCACGTTTTCTCCTCTATTTGCCTTAACTCCCCTTTTACTTGCTCCAATAACTCAGATTGATTGTGCCCAGAAGTTACACTCTCCTGGTACCTTTCTTCCATGATTATCATGTGGAAGTACATGTATGTAGTGAGTTGGACCATTTTAATTTGTTCATCTTTGACCTTCTGTGTCATGTAGAAGTTAGTCAGGGCTCGATGTAACAGGCCACTGTCCTGCCACACATCCATACTTATAGTGGTCACCTGTTGCATCATACTAGATAGCCAGGTTTCATGTTTTTGTTCTGCCCATTCCCCTCTAGTGAATAATTTGGACAGAAGGTGCTGCCTAGCCATGTTAATTTCCACAGTGCTCATTATGAAGAGTGTTCTACTGCTGGTGGGTTATCTATGCAAGGACAAAATCTCCACCCTGCTCTCGCCTAGTTTATGGTTACAATATTTTGTTATGAGACATAGCCCTGATACCTGTGGTGCAAGTTTTTGGATGGTGCCTTTACAATGCAACCCAGCTTTCTAGCCACTAAAAGTAACACTACCTTCAATGGGTTAGTCTGCTGTGTTGCACTGCCAAGGGTGAAAACTTTTCTCTCAATCACGGCCGAGCCCCCACTTTGTCACGGTTTTATTACACGGCTCACTCCAACCAGGGACTCCATCCCCAACAATGAATGTAGCGTGCAATGAAGCACTTTTTATTTTTAATAAACCACAGGTTCTTTTTGAGTAAACCTCCAACCCGTCTCACACCCAACCTCCACAAACACCCTGTCTCTCAATGGACCAGGAATCAGGCCGGTGTGTATAAAGAAGATATTTATTAATGTATTATTCAATGAAAAAGGAAAATCAATAATTTCACAGCCACCAATGTTGTAGCGACACAAAGTGCACTAATCTCTACAAAACAATTAGGTTAAGATATCCTATTGCAATTCACAGTCTTTAATGGCAACACAGTAAAAGAACAATTTTATAAAGAGATAACACCAACGTTTCAGCACCCCCCCTGCAACGCTCACCCCCAAACATCGGCTAACTTGATTCATTTGAATGGAAGGCAGTGGCAAGGAGCAGGAATCGAGAGAGAAAATCGAATTTGGGGTAAAGCTCACCACCCCAAAATGGGAAGCTAGCAAAGAAAGTGAAAACCAATTTTTGGAGCAAAATCGCAGAATTGGATTTGGCGTATTACTCACAAATGCTAGCAAACAGGATGCGAGGAAATTCGTATTGCTTACACTTAATTCAAAGAAATCATACAATTTGGTATATGGGGCAGCAATCACCAATGGGGCGATAATTACAATGAAAATGGAAGCAATGCACTTAATTAACCTTCTCCTAGAACATACACAAAGCACAAGTGATCAAATTCTGAGTGGATAGAAAGGAGTCACAGGTAGTCAGGAATAAGAGGCACTAAACAGAATCAAAATACGATGTTCCCTCATACAATAAGAGGCAAAAAGGCTTAAAATAACACTCTAATTTTACAAATAATTACTTAATTACTTAATGTGTGGTGAAATTATGATATACATATGTTTTATCACAGTAGCATGTATGTTGTATCACTGGTAATCACAAGGCAATGGATCAGCAAAAGGCATACAATTCGAAAAATTGCAATTTACCTAATTCACGTTTAAGATGGCACAAACGAATTTGAGGAAAAACTGATGAAATACTTGAATTCTCAATGCAGGTTTTGGGCTGGGGGACGGATGTATATCGAAGGGAAGGTATAGCAGTGGAAATAGGTCTCTAGCTGCTGAATTGAGGGAGATTTGGAAGGTGGAGTGAGGTTCGTTTGTGGGAGGGTGTAGCAGTGAAGAAGAGAGGGTCGGTTTTAAGGTGAAGGACGGGTTTTACTTGGACTGGATTTGGTGGCTGGGAGGGGAGGGGCACCACCCGTGAATATCAGGGTGTGATGCAGTTGTGGCCCTTCACGCGGTGTGCCCCTTTTCTTTGGGGAGGATTGATTTGTTTGGTCAAAATATTGCTAATGACTTATGATCTATGCAGAACAAAAGGAAAATGGGAAAGTGGTGCTAGCACTGGGAAATTCAGCGGAACGGTGCGCGGAGAGTTCTGATGGGTTTAACGGGTTGCCGGGTAGGGATGGGGTTGCTTGGAAAGTAGAGCACGGACGAACGGGTCAAAGATGGGGTGGACTATGTGTTGTGGGATGTGGGATGTGGGATGTGGGATGCTCACGGTCCAAGCTTGGGTTTGGGAATTTTGGGGCAGTCGGGGGCGGGGATAGACAGCTGGGCAATTCGGGACACTGGAGGGCACATGTAGTGGATAAGTCGGTCTGGTCTCAGGATGCTAAGGTACCACAGCCTGCCCCCCTTTTTTTAAATATGGGATTTTAGTGTGATTTTCTTAATCTAGGCCTTTGCTGGAGTAGAGTCAGCTGTTACGCTCACCTGACTCCCACGGAGGCGCTGGTCTAGTCTGGTTTGCTGTGGCCTCTTCAAGCATGATGCGCAGAACTCGGACCACCGATTGAACAGGACCCCCAAATCTTGCTTGTCTGGCCCGTAGGAATATCCTTCTGCAGATGAGAAAGGGGATTTACTGTCTGCAGAATAGTGTGCTTGCTCCCCCCTTTCCCCCTTCGTTCTTCTCTGACTTCCTCCGAAACCCCCGGTTTAAGCTCACCTTATGGTTTGGAAGGATGAACTCTCCATCCTGCTTCTGGTGCAGGGGCGCGCGTTCGTCCAGTTACTTCACTGGTTTTCAGAATGGAGCTGGCAAAATCCACTTGACTTTTCGGAGCGATACGCCTTAAGTATGAAGATTCAAAAGTTCAAGTGTGAGCCTCTTTTTATGTTGTCTTCCTAACCTGTGATCTGTCCTTTATTTCAGGTGCAGAACGAAGGCGATGCGTTGAGGGGTTAAATTGCCGATGGTAAAATCAGGTGAGTTAGTGATGAGGGCGACCCCTCTAAATGTCTTTATATTTCCCCAGTAATGTCTTTTGTCCTTTCCTCATAGGGGCCGGGGTGCGGTACCTGCCAACGAAGCGGCGCCGACCCGAAATGTGGAATGGTTCACCAAGAAAAGCTGGTAAGTATTATGGCTGAAAATTCAGCTTTCCTCCTGTGTTCCCTCTGCTCACCTTTTGTCTCTTCTTCGCTCCCCTAGGTGCAGAGATGTGGCGACCGGTGCTGACAGCCGCAACGGAGCCGGGAGATGTCTCGAGGACAGGTGAGTGAAGCGCGGCGCTGCAGCGAGCAACGCAATGCTTTTAAATGGAAGTCTTTCTTCAAGAATGCTGGCGTGAAGATTCCGGATGCAGGTAAGAAGTTTGAATAAGTTCTTGGTTTTCACCTTTCCCTTCTCTTCTTTCCTTACAGGTGTTCCAGGTTCGAGGCGGGCATGGCTGGAGTCCAGGTGCAGGAGCAGACACGGTGACCATTCAGCTGCTGGGATGCAGAACAACGCGAAGCACGTGTGGCTGTCCGGGCGTGGCTTAAATAGCCTTGGAAGAAGTCCCAGGTAAGTATTCTTCCACAGCCCCACCAAGTAACAAAATAGTCCCTTCAGTAAAATAGTCCTTCCTAAGCCTCATTTGGCTTGGGTCTTCATGCAGCATGATCTGCATCAGGTGAGTATGCAGCATGGTCTGCATCAGGTAAGTGCACCAAACACTTTCCTTTATGAGCCTGGCGCCTATGGCGCCAGGACTGATGTCCAACATGAGCCTGGCACCAAATGCGCCAGGACAGAGTCCAAAGAGCCCCTATAAGGGGCCGCTGGGCTTTTACCCGGGGGCATGATGCCTGCTCCCGGGGGTGCTGGGCCTGGCCTGGTGCTCCGGGGGTAGGCATCATGACAGCACTCCCCCCCAAGGCCCCTCCCAAGGTCGTTCCCTCTGGAGGTTTCGGTTTGTTTGGGAAATTCCGATGGAACCTTTTTACTAGCCGAGGTGCATGTACGTGGTCGCTGGGTTCCCAAGACCTTTCCTGAGGCCCGTACCCCTTCCAATCAATTAGATAGAAAAGTTTTGATTTTGAGATCTTAGAATCCAAAATGTTCTTCCCCTCGAATTCAGGCTCCCCATCTATCTGGATTGGTTCTGGTGGCTTTATTAATCTGGTTCCTGGTTGCACTAGTTTCAAAAGTGACACATGAAAAAGGGGTGAATCCGCATGTTAGCTGGTAGATCTAGCTTGACTGCCACTGGGTTAATTATAGCTTTGATCGAGTAAGGGCCTAAATACCTTGGATTAAAAGTCCGATGTCCCTTGAGCGATAAGTGTTTGGTAGCCAACCATACTTGATCCCCTATTTGGTATGGAGGCGCCTCTCTTCGATGCAGATCCGCATTCTTTTTGTATTTCCCTTTCGCATGTTGTAAGTGTGCAGTTGCATCCTTGAAGGCTTGAGTAATCGTAGAATGCAAATGGTCCACTGTGGGCATTTCAAGGCTCAAAGGTGAGTCCAAGTCTGAAGTACGAGGGTGATGTCCATATAGGGTATAAAAGGGGCTCTGACCAGTTCCAGAGTGTATCGAGTTATTGTATGCATATTCAGCCACCCATAAAATATCCTTCCAATTACCCTCCGATTGGTGCAACATACATCGTAGATATTGTTCAAGGGTCTGGTTCGTTCTCTCCGTCTGACCATCGGTCTGTGGGTGGTGGCTGGTTGAGAGTCTTACGTCGATTTGTGCCAGTTGACAACACTTTTTCCAAAAATGAGAAATTAACTGGCTTCCCCGGTAGGAGACTAGTATGGACGGGAATCCATGCAAACGGATGATATTTTCGAGGAATTCCTTGGCAAGAACAAAAGCTGAAGGTAATCCTTTCAACGGAATAAAATGGGCCATCTTGGAAAATAAATCCACCACAACCAGAATAGTATTGTATCCATTACAAGAGGGCAGGTGTGTGATAAAATCTAGTGACAAGGTGTGCCAAGGTGCTGGTGGAATGTCTAAGGGTTGAAGAAGACCGGCGGGTTTTGTTTTTTGACCTTTGTTTTGGGCGCAAACTCCACAGGACATCACGAAAGATTTAATATCCTTTCGCCAGGAAGGCCACCAGAATTGTCGTTTAATGTTTTCCTCTGTTTTGGCAATGCCAGGATGTCCTTCCATCAGAGTATCATGATGACGGGAAATAACCAGTTCTTGCAATTCCTTTTCTGGCAAAAATAAGCGTCCTTGGAAGTAAGGTAAGCCATCGTTGACTGAAAAGTAAGACCCCCTTTTGAGCCAATCCTGCAAGGCTGAAGAGTCCAGGAATTGTTTTACCCGTGCTTGAATGTCTTCAAGGGTTTGTAAAGTGGTTATCCCCAAAATTCTTTGTTCAGGAATTATCGGCACAGGTTCTGAGTTTGTGTCCATTTCTCCCATTCCAATTCGAGATAGCGCGTCCGCTTTGCCATTCTTACAGCCGGGACGGTAAGTGATTACAAAATCGAACTCAGCAAAGAACAAAGCCCATCGGAGCTGTCGGGTAAGACTGAGCCTTGGCAGTTTTTAAATATTGTAAATTTCGGTGATCAGTGATCACGGTGATGGTATGCCTGGCGCCAAGAAGATAATGCCGCCAAGCCTTAAAGGCGGACTTAATGGCTAATAATTCCTTATCGGTGATTGCATAATTTATCTCCGGCGGCGAGAACTTTCTGGACCAAAATGCTACGGGGTGCAGTTGGTTGGTTTCGGGGTCTCTCTGAGACAGGACAGCTCCCATGGCTAAGCTGGATGCGTCGGTTTCGACTATATATGGGAGATCGGGACGCGGGTGTTTCAAAATAGGTGCGGATGTAAATTTAGCTTTCAATTCCTGAAAGGCCTGTTCAGCTTCCTCGATCCATTCAAAACGTTTATTTTTCCGCAAGAGTGCAGTGATGGGTTGCACCACCCGTGAAAATTCCGGGATAAACCTGCGATAAAAATTGGCAAAACCAAGCATGCTTTGGACACCTTTCACCGAACTAGGTGATGGCCATTTGAGGATGGCATCCACTTTCCCTGAGTCCATTCGGACCCCTTTAGGTGTCAGGATGAATCCAAGAAACTCAACCTCGGTGGTATGGAAAACGCATTTTTCCAGCTTTGCAAACAGTTTGTGCTGGCGCAATTTCTCTAGGACGGCCCTGACATGTTTTCTGTGATCTGATTCCGAAGAGGAGTACACCAGAATGTCATCGATATACACGACAACACAGACATCGATGAGTTCCCGAAGGACATCGTTCATGAAGAATTGGAAGGCAGCAGGCGCGTTGCACAACCCAAAAGGCATCACCTGGTATTCGAATAGTCCATATTTTGTACGGAAGGCCGTTTTCCATTTGTCGCCTTCTTTTACTCGTACCAGATGATAAGCCCCCCGGAGATCTAACTTGGTGTATACGCAAGCGTCCTTCACCTGGTCAAGGAGTTCAGGCATTAAAGGCAGAGGGTAACGATTTTTAACAGTTATCTGGTTCAATGCGCGGTAATCGATACAAGTTCTAAGGTCGCCTTCTTTTTTTGGCACGAAGAACAAAGCCGAGGATGCCGGAGACTTTGATGGGCGAATGAAAACATTGGCTAGGTATTGATCTAAATATTGTCGCAAATGCAGATTCTCCGGTTCAGTAAGGGCATAAATCCTGCTACAAGGGGGTTGTGCACCGGGCACCAGATCGATTTGGCAATCGTACGATCTATGAGGAGGTAACGTGTTGGCCTGTTCCTTTTGGAAGACGTCCTGAAAGTCTTGGTATTCCGGAGGTAGTTGCATGGAGACAGAGGTTACTGATGCTAGACTGATCTTCAGATTTTCTGGGTAGCAGGTTTGTGCACACTCCGGGAAGGTTATTCTCTTTGCTCGCCAATCAATTCAAGGATTATGTGCCTCTAACCAAGGGATTCCGAGAATAACCTGAAACTGTGGAGCCTTGATTACATCAAACACAACTGCCTCCCGATGGCCGTCCGGACCTACAAGTGTCACCTCAGCTGTGGAATGTGTTACCGGTCCAGAGGCAATTTCGGTTCCATCAACTGTGGTGATGACATCTTTGCTGGTTTTAGGACGCAGAGGGAGGTTAATCCTGGAGACCAATTCACAATCCACATAGTTTCCTTTAGCCACACTATTGATGTATGCCTTTATTGCATGCAACCGCTTAGGCTGTTCCGGATCTACGAGGACCATTGGCACAATGAAATGCGAGGTCTGAGAGTTTGTTTTCAAGCTCGGCAAGCGGACCCCTACGCTTGTCAGGCGTGGTCGTTTCCCGATACAGAGTTTTCATGGATCTTATCAGCGGCTCCTACCACCTTCTTGGGCGGCTTTGCCGGGCAATCTCGTAGAAAGTGTCCAGAGGACTCACAATAAAGACATAATTGCATCTGCCATCTTCTTTCACGTTCCTTTTGAGTTAGAGGTCCTTTAACCCCTCCGATTTGCATTGGCTCAGAGGCTTCAGCCCCCTTGAGGTTAGCGTGGGTCTTGACCAACACCGGGTCTCAAACTTGGACCGATCTGCTTTTCTGTTTTGCAGTCTGTGATCCAATTGGACCACTAGGTCTATATATTCTGAGCATTCTTGGGGCGGATTTACAACTTGGGCCAGGACATCTTTAAGTTCTCCGCGTAGACCTCAATAAAATAACGTGATTCTTTTATCCTCTGGCCACCCAGTTTCCACAATTAGTCTATTAAAGGTTGCAATGTAGGATAGGAGGTCTGGATTGCCCTGTCGCAGAGATAGAAGTTCGTCATCCAGAGCCTGCCCCTGGGAGTGACGAGCAAACAACCTTTCCATGCTTGCTTGAAATCCTTGAAAATCACGAAGAATCGGGTCATCTTGAGTTACCAGTGGAACTGACCAATTGGCAGCACTGCCGCTGAGATATGACAATACAAAGGCTACCTTGGTCTGGTCATTAGGGAAGGCCCCAGGTCTGCATAGGAAATGCAAACGACACTGATTCATGAATACAGCGAATCGTTTGGGGTCCGCAGCAAAGCATTCGGGTGGGGCCAGTGGCATGTTTCCAGGTAGATTAATCTGCACCGGGTTACTGGAAAGCACAGGAGCGGGGTTCCCCCCGGAACCGGGTAAAGGAGTTTGTCCAGCTTGACCTTGCAAAAGCTGTCTAGCCAGGTCATCAGCTCTTTCCTTTGTTACAATCACTTCCCTCCTGAGAGCATTAGTCTCTTGACAAGCGGCGTGTACTTCGGCCCGTAATTCCCCCAGTAGTTGGGCCAACTGGTCAGTCTCAGAAGTTTCCATAGCGCCTGGGTGGGAATTTGTAGGAAGGCTTTGCGTTCTGTTACGCTCACCTGGCTCCCACGGAGGCGCTGGTCTAGTCTGGGTTGCTTTGGCCTCTTCAAGCGTGATGCGCAGAACTCGGACCACTGATTGAACAGGACCCCCAAATCTTGCTTGTCTGGCCCGTAGGAATATCCCTCTGCAGATGAGAAAGGGGATTAACTGTCTGCAGAATAGTGTGCTTGCTCCTCCCTTTCCCCCTTCGTTCTTCTCTGACTTCCTCCAAAACCCCCGGTTTAAGCTCACCTTATGGTTTGGAAGGATGAACTCTCCATCCTGCTTCTGGTGCAGGGGCGCACGTTCGTCCAGTTACTTCACTGGTTTTCAGAATGGCGCTGGCAAAATCCACTTGACTTTTCGGAGCGATACGCCGTAAGTATGAAGATTCAAAAGTACAAGTGTGAGCCTCTTTTTATGTTGTCTGTGATCTGTCCTTTATTTCAGGTGCAGAACGAAGGCGATGCGTTGAGGGGTTAAATTGCCGATGGTAAAATCAGGTGAGTTAGTGATGAGGGCGACCCCTCTAAATGTCTTTATAATTCCACAGTAATGTCTTTTGTCCTTTCCCCATAGGGGCCGGGGTGCGGTACCTGCCAACGAAGCGGCGCCGACCCGAAATGTGGAATGGTTCACCAAGAAAAGCCGGTAAGTATTATGGCTAAAAATTCGGCTTTCCTCCTGTGTTCCCTCTGCTCACCTTTTGTCTCTTCTTCTCTCCCCTAGGTGCAGAGATGTGGCGACCGGTGCTGACAGCCGCGATGGAGCCGGGAGATGTCTCGAGGACAGGTGAGTGAAGCGCGGCGCTGCAGCGAGCAACGCAATGCTTTTAAATGGAAGTCATTCTTCAAGAATGCTGGCATGAAGATTCCGGATGCAGGTAAGAAGTTTGAATAAGTTCTTGGTTTTCACCTTTCTCTTCTCTTCTTTCCTTACAGGTGTTCCAGGTTCGAGGCGGGCGTGGCTGGAGTCCAGGTGCAGGAACAGACACGGTGAGCGTTCAGCTGCTGGGATGCAGAACAACGCGAAGCACGTGTGGCTGTCCGGGAGTGGCTTAAATAGCTTTGGGAGAGGTCCCAGGTAAGTATTCTTCCACAGCCCCACCCAAGTAACAAAATAGTCCCTTCAGTAAAATAGTCTCTCCTAAGCCTCAATTGGCTTGGGTCTTCATGCAGCATGGTCTGCATCAGGTGAGTATGCAGCATGGTCTGCATCAGGTAAGTGCACCAAACACTTTCCTTTATGAGCCTGGCGCCTATGGCGCCAGGACTGATGTCCAACATGAGCCTGGCGCCAAAGGCGCCAGGACAGAGTCCAAAGAGCCCCTATAAGGGGCCGCTGGGCTTTTACCCGGGGGCATGATGCCTGCTCCCTGGGGTTCTGGGCCTGGCCTGGTGCTCCGGGGGTAGGCATCATGACATCAGCTATGCTTTGGCCTGGCAGTGAAATCTGGTAGGCTTTGTTGTGGCTCTAGTCAGCTTTTTTTTCATAACAGTTACTACAAGGCAAAAGTCTTCATGAAATTGACATGTGCACAGAAGAGCTATGATTTTCTTTTCAAGCAGTGATTTTTTATATTTTGTAGCTGAAGGAAAGCTTTTGTTGATCTTCTCAGGTTTGGCTAGCACAGCCTGTCTTTCAGAAATAAGGCTCTTTTCTGATGGAGCACAATGTGAATATGACTGGGCATGACAGGGCCTTTTTGATAAAGGTAGTGTGATGAAGAACAGGGACAAATAGCATCAGAGCGGCATAATTTTAGAGGTGAAATATTCCCGTTTTCAATGGGAATTTTGGGTTTGCAGAAAAACAGTGCTGCTTTTTCACTCCCCTTCTTTTGTACATGTAAGAATACCCTGGCAAGCTTTTTAGTGTGCCCCCTTGTTCCATCCTGCCCAATATGTGATTGGCCAGGTGGTGCAGCCATCTTTTTGTCATTGCAAAACACAGTTTTGGAGTGAGGCAATGGTGCTCACAGGAGCCAGCGCAGCCATTTTGCTGGCTCTGCTGAAGTCCAGCTTGGTGATGTGGGGAAGTACTGCTGAGTGGGTAAATGCTACCAACTGGGACATCTTCGGTCCAGTACGTAGATAATATATTAATAAGTGCCAATACGGAGGAAGGTTGCAGGGAAGCAACTATTATGGTACTGTTTCACCTGGCAAAACATAATCACAAAGTGTCTTTAGCAAAAATGCAATATGTACAGCGACAAGTTGACTATTTGGGCTATGTTTTGTCAAAGGAAGGGCGGTCATTGTCAACAGACCGAGTAGTGTTGATTCAGGCTATGCTGATTCCCAGAATATATAAAGAATTGAGAAAAGTGTTAGGGGTATTGTTATATTGTAGACATTGAATACCTGAGTTTTCTGTAATAGCAAAACCATTGTTAGTGGCACTAAAAAGGGAAAAGGAAGGTGAAGCCTTCCTCTGGACGGAAGAGGTGAACAGGGCGTATGATACATTGAAAAGTGCTTTGTGTAACGCACAAGCTCTGGGGACACCCGATTATGGGAAAATGTTTTATTTATTTGTGGATGAGGTGGATGGGTGTTCTGTGTCTGTATTAACCCAAGAAGAAGGTGGGAAGCAAAGGCCTTGTGCCTACTTCTCGGCTGGATTGGATGCAGTTGCCCGAGGATTTCTGCCATGTGTGAGGGCAGTGGCAGCGGCAGCCCTAGCTCTGAAGCAAAGCACAGGAATAATTCCAGGAAACTATGTAACAGTAAGAGTACCACATGCTGTGGATGTGCTATTAAACAGAACCCAGACTCAGCACCTCACGGCAGCCAGATTGACGCAATATGCAATGCACCGTTTTAGTAGAAATGTTTTAATCGAACAATGCAATGTGTTGAATCCAGCTTCTCTGGTACCGGTGCAAACAAATGAGAATGTAGTGATGCATGACTGTGTGATTAGAACGGAAGAAAGCACCAAGGGAAGAATTGATTTACAGGACAGGCCTTATTCTGTGATGGGTCTTGCTATAAATTGGATTCAGGAGAAATGGTAGCATGATATGCAGTAACAACTGGGAACAACATAGTCAATATGGGGAAGCTAATAGAGAATTTGGCACAAGCAGCTGAGCTACACCCCTTGATACAAGCATTAAGGAAAAGTGAAGGGATGTGTGTAAAAAATGTATACTGACCCATGGGGTTGCAACTAACTTTGGGAAAACTGAGGGAAGACAAAAGGGAAATTTTTCTGTGTAAAGGGAAAGAAGGAGGTGGGACAGAAGAAAATGAAGTAGCTCAGATGCAGAGAAAGGCGGCAGAAGAAGAAAAGAAGAATTGGCAGATGAATAATGACATACACCGGAGAGACTCGGGGGCCTGGGTAAATGGGGAAAGGGGAAGATGGATGTTGCCAAATGCTTATCTTCCTGTTGTGGTGAGTGTGTGCCATGGACAAATGCATGTGAATGGAGCCGCCATGGAGCAGACTTTGAAAGCAGTATGGGATAACAAGAACATTGGCCAGTATTGTAGAAGGTGGGCCAGACAATGTGAAATATGCATCTTTTACAATGCAGGGAAAGGCGTGCCGGCTCCAAAAGGTTATAGCCGGCTGCCCACTCAACCATTTGCTGTTGTGTACATGGACTTCATACAGCTAGAACCAGTGAACACATTTGTATATTGTCTGCTGATGAAATGTGGGTAGCGGGATAGGTGGAGGCCTTCCCATTGAAAGATAACTGCACTACTTCAACTGCAAAGTGTATTTTAAAGCATTGGGTTCCTTTGTACACAGTTCCCACCTACCTATGGTCCAACAATGGCCCACACTTTACAGGGAAAGTGGTTGAGAAGGTGTGAGCAGGTCTTATTGAACGTGCCAATGGGGTACTGAAGGACAAACTGGCTAAAGCTTGTGCAGGGACAGGCCTGAAAGGGCCCGATGTGTTACCATTATCGCTGTTGAGCATGAGGATGATGCCAAAGCCTACGCATGGCCTGTCCCCATTTGAAAATTGTAATGGGCCGCCCACCCAGTGTCGGTACACCTGCAAGTCCAAAGAAATTGCTTGAACAAGCATGGCCAGCATTGCAACAATATTGTATTGCATTGACTAACAGGCTCCTTTCTGTACATGCACAGGTAAAAGATGCAGCTCCAGTACCACCAATTGGGCCAGGGCACGATCTGAGACTCGGGAAATGGGTAGACATCAAGACATTCGATCGAACCAGTGGACTACAGCCTCACTGGTAAGGGCCCTATCAAGTGTTGTTGACAACGCAAACAGCACTGAAGGTGGATGGCAAAACCACATTGGTATCATGCAAACCATTAAAAAAGGTGTTCAGTACAAAAAAGAAGGTGGGTGAGGCGCGCACTCCCGGTCCTGGTCAATTGAACCTGTTGCAAAAAATATAATAAGTAGCTGGGTCAAATCCCAAAATGGACAAATATTCACAGGGTTAGATCCCTTCTGCTGCAAATCAGGTACTCAGTAATAACAGGGTTAGATCCCTTGCTGCAAATCAGGTACTCAGTAATAACAGGGTTAGATCCCTCAGCTGCAGTTCTGTGGTCTGTAGTTGTTCTCCTCCTAGCGCTTTCTTATCTCAAATAATCATCAGGGAGGCTGTTGAGCAGGTGTGTCTAATTAGACTCAAAGGATTCTGGTAGCTGTAGTGAAAATGTTTTTTTCTGTTCAGGTGACCAGCAACCGACACCCCTCCAAAGCACAAGTCCTTCCCAAATTTGGGGGAGGGGAGAGAACCATCTTTATGATTCTCCAAAGTGGGGCACAGTCACCCCGTGGCGCTGCCTCTGGAGCCCGGGACTCCCATAGCATTCAGTACAAAAAAGAAGGTGGATTGCTGTGGTAGAACAGTGAATAAAATAATCCACACAAGGCCAGCCCATGTGGCTGCAAATGAAGAGTATAATCGGGTAATGTGACTGGAAAAAATGGAAGACTTAAATAAGATTGATATATATTGATCTTGCTCAAACATGAGCAAAAGGGCCGCTTTGTGGATTCTGATTAGGAGGGCTGGGCATGTCACTTCAGTTGGTGATCATGTTTTCAGCAATATAAATCCTTCTCAGAAACTTTTGACACTTTCAGAGGAAGGGCTGATAGTTTGTGACTAAGACCCTTGGTATTCCAAGAAGAAGACCAGAGCAGGGAGAGACGCATGTCTGTCGCAGAAGATATGCATTAGTTATGCAACCACACGAGCAATTTCCCTGAACGAGGCCGCCTGAATTTAAGGTGGGTGTGGTATGTGTGTGACGACTGTTAAACTACAGAAATGAGTTTGCAAGTAATCCTTTGCACGAACGAAGACACGTGAGACAGGGCGTGCAACCAGCTGCCAATGACCATGCAGATTTTTGTCTTGACTACGTGCCAGCTATTGAATGCAATGTCAACCAAACTGTATATAAGCTGTATGAACTTTGAATGCTGAGCTCATTCCTGCACAGTTTTGAATGTGCAGAAAGTCAGGCCCTTTCGCGAGTGCTTAAATTGAATAAATGGATGACTTGACTTATTTGATCAGAGTCTTATTTCTGGGCTTCTTTGTACCAGGTTGGGGTGAGCAAAAGGTGTATCCTCAGGAGATAGGGAAGCTTAGGGAACACTAATCAGCACACGAGGGCAAAGTAGAAATGAAATGGAAAACTCAGTTTTGAGAGAAATCAAATGCAAAAGGGAAAATACAGTGGCAAATGGAAATTCGTTTTACACTGGATTTACAATGACAGATTGCTCAGCAACGGGTTTTTGCTTGTAACAGGGAAATCGGTTTTCATTGACAAGGACAGAGCCACATCACAGATAGACTTGTAGACAAAAAGGGATTGCTCTCAATCCGATTGCGGTTTGGGGTTTTAATAGGACAGATGTAAATAGGCATTTGTGGGGTGATGCACGCAATACACAGACAAATTTGGTTTTCAGTTACCAGGAGACTAATTCTTTTGAGGCAATTCTTTAATGACTATAATAATTCAAGAAAGACACCAGGAACAAGGTGGTTAATTTTGAATGTCAACCATCTTGGACGGTAAATTTCAAATAGGGGAATTAATTGATTTGCTTATGAAAAATACTAAGGATTTATACAGACAACTGAGAGGTTTACCAAAGGGAATATGCTCACAGACGCAGGCTAAACACAGATTCTTCTATGGAAAGGTGACTGAAGTATACTGGCAATTTGGGGTTTTCAATGGGGTTTTCAAAGGGATAAACATTGGGTGCAATGCTATAAAAATGAAGGGCTCATGCAATTTAGGGCTGGGGTTATTTGTTTACTTACAATGTAAGCCTTGGTTTGGTATTCTGGAAAGCCAGCTGGATCTCGGGACACTTTGGACAGCTAGGCAAGGGGTCTAGTCACTGCACTCTCAAAGATGGTATGGTACAGCTGCCGTCTCTCCGTCCTGCTTCTCCTGTCTCCCGGATTTTTATTTTTCACCTGACCTAGTACAGTCCCCCTTATTGTCACGCTCACCTGAATCTCCGCAGGAGCGATGGAGTTTGCCGACCTCGGCCCTGCCCTCTTCTCACCCAGAATACTGGGAGTTTAACCTCTTAGTTTGGGATGGTGGGTTCTCCGTCCTCCCTCTGCAGGGGCACTACGGTGCGGGACTAACAAACTGTTGCGCTGACTTGGTGCTGGTTTTGCTGGTTGCTGCGCTGGTTCGGCGATGTAAACTCCACCGTTTATTTTGGACAATGGAGTTCTGGAGCTCCCAAAGAGTGTCCTAAGGCCAGTTACCTCACTGGAACCTTCGTACTGCGGGAATAGCAGATGTGCACAAAAGGAGTCCTTTTCGGAATAAGGTAAGTGCTCTATGTCCTTGGAATCCCAGTTGCTTCACTGGGTTAGTGCATGTGAAAGAGTTCAGGTTCGTATTGTCTAAGAAGGTCTTTGCCAACAAAGTGTCTTTAAGTCCTAACCTGCTTTTCCTTTGTTTTTTCTCTTAGCAGGTTGCCGGAGTCACTCGGGGACGGAAAATCCGGAAGAGCTTGCAGAGAAGAGGAGCGGAAGTGACTTGTCGGTCCGCAAGTGGAAAAGGAGTCATGAAAACTCCAGAGGGGCGCTGCAAAAAGGTGAGTAGAAAACTGCTTGTCAGCTAAGGTCTCTGTTCTTCTCTTTGCAGGCGAGGTGATCGCTGTGAAGATGACTGATCTGCCGGTCACAAGGGCTGAAGAAAGCTGTAGAAGTCTCAGGAACCAGGTAAGCGTGTGCTCGAAGCTACAGAAAGCACACAAAGCATGGGTTGCTCATTGAGCGTGGCTTTTATAGAGAGCCACGCCCGAAGACTAGAGTGTTCAACTTAGTTCTGGGTTGGCACAAAAAGGATCCATACTAGTGGAAACAGGAAGTCTCATGTTATTCTATGGGAGTAGGGAGTACCAATGGATGAAATGGATATTAACCCTATGCTTGCTCGCCATGCTCTCACCCACAGTGCTCCTGTCTGTTTTCCCCTCTTGCCATGAATTGAATATGAAGGTGACTTTGAAGTGTTAGCTAAGCTAGTGCCCATGACACTTATATAGCACAAATGATATCACTCCCTTTAAAATCTAGGGGGAGTACTGTGTAATTACCCCTACCGCTTGGATAGGACAGTTTACCATTCCTCTCTCCGCCCCTTGGCATGATTGGTTCAAGGGGAGAGAGCACCATCTGTCTGCATTTATTACAGTTCTTTGTTCTGTTCTCTTGGCCACTTTTAGACAAAAAACAGTTATGTCTCATAACTTCACAATTCTACTAGCCCATGACATATGAACTAGATATGTGGTTTTAGTAGGTCATAAGGAATTAGGTAAGACAATTGCCAACTTCGTATGATGTAGCATGGCCCGGTGACAAAATGTTGTCTTTTTCACAACACGTATAACAGTTATAACTCTGCAAATGATCAAGCATGTTCATGATTACATTTTCCATCTTTCCACCAATGCTCATATTTGTTCTATTTTTAGATCAGCCAGAAAATTGTCCTAACTGGTCATTCCCGTCTCCAAAGTCCTAGGAAAATGCACTTTATCTCTTTAAAACCACCTGGAAATTACATATAAACATACCATAAAATGAAATTATTTCTCATTCTAATTGCAAACATGCCTAAAAATGTAATCCGTCCTTTAATGTCAATTGAGAGGATCTGTCCCCCTCTGTGGATGGGGGGCTTCATCCCCCACAGCCGGTGACCAGAGATTTTTATGACCCCCTTTGAAGTTGTCAGTTTGTTCTTGGAAGTTGGTGCAGGAAGGAGCTCACACCTCCTAGACAAGGTTTAGCCACACTTGCTTTCTTTGAAATCCCTGAGCCCCTTCCTTCACTTCTTGAGAAAAGTTAGACTGAAGGCTTATTTTTCAGATAAAGGTGGCCCTATAGAGACTAATTTATGTGGTCTAACAAAGCCATCTTCTTTCACCCCTAGTACAGCAGATGTCCCAGTTGAGATGGTCACATTTGAAAAAATTGTACTTAAAGAGCTCAAAAAATCTATTCAATTTGTAAGGAATAGTGGTGGGCCTAATCTCAGTTTGGTCGAATTTCATGCCATAGATACTTTGTCCAAGGATCCATCTATAGTGATTAAAGCGGCCGACAAAGGCGGCGGCATTGTAGTCTGGGATGCCAATTTATACGATTAAGAAGTACAAAGACTGCTGGATATTCCTGGCCACTATTTGAAAATTAACAGTGACCCAACATTGAAAATAAAAGAAAAAATATTGGTATTAAGTGAAAAAGCCCAGCGGGAAGGTCATCTTTCCAAAAAGGAGTTTGAATTTATTAACTATTCGGAAGAACAAACTCTTTTGTTCTATATTATCCCTAAAATTCATAAAAACATCAGCCAGCCGCCAGGACGCTCTATTGTATCAGGGTGTGGCTCGATTTTAGAACCACTGTCAAAATATATTGATTTCTTTATTAAACCCCTGGCAATGGCAACACCAACATTCTTATTGGACTCTAGGGATATGATTAATTTGCTGGAGGGTTTGACATTTGATTCCACCAAACAAATTCTTGTCACCCTGGACATAGAAGCACTTTATACCAATATTTCACAGGATAAACCGGTAAACAGTTTACGCATTATGTTGGATAGACGCCCCTTACCAAATAGTGTGCCTACCAAGTTGTTGTGTCAAGCGGCTGAATTAGTCCTGGCCAACAGCTTCTTTAAATTTAAAGAAACTTTTTTTTTGCAAAATAAAGGAACTGCAATGGGCTGCACTTTTGCCCCCAACCTGGCGATTATTTTTATGGCCCTGTTTGAAGAAAATAAAGTGTTACATCATAGCAACCCTTTTGTCAAACAGATCAAGTTATATCGAAGATATATAGATGATATCCTACTGATCTGGGAAGGCAATGCTGACACACTTGGCCTGTTTGTGAATTGGTTAAACCAGGTGGATGACGATTTACACTTTACTTTTGAATTTTCCACCACGAGAATTGCATTCTTGGACCCCTCCATTTACAATGATTCGGGCTATATACAATTGGAGCTATTCAGGAAACCAACTGAAAGAAATACCACATTGCAACTTTCCAGCCAACATCCTAAAAGCCTGTTGCAGAACCTTCCACATGGAATGTTCTTACGGCTTTGGCGGAATTGCTCAAATGTGCGAACTTCAATAAACATGCAGAAGTCATGGAAACTAGGCTCATTGAACGAAGGAACCCCAAAAATCTAGTCAAACAGTCCAGGAAGCGAGTACGATACACAAATCGTGAAGCACTTGTCAGCCCACAGACTAAAACTCCTGATCAAGATCAAGATCAGCTGGTGTGTGTTTCCACCTTTTGCCAGCACAGTCAGGCGATTAAAGGTATTATCTTAAAAAATTGGAGAATTTTGAATTCGACAGGAATGAAACTTCAAAAACCACTGTTTGCCTTTAAGAAAGGCAAGAATTTGCAACAAAAACTTACTTGTGCAAGTCGACTTCCACCTAAGTGTCACCACATTAGAGACACTCATTTGAACCCAGTAGTAGGTCATGTACAGCTTGCAAATACTCAAAAATAAATGACTACTTTTGTGGGGGAAGGGAAAACATGGGATTTACGTACTATCACCACTTGTAAAAGCACAAATGTGGTGTATGCGGTTGCAATATGTTGTACATAGGAAAAACCTCAAGAGAGGTTCATGTTCGTATTAATGAACATCGTTCAAAAATTCGAACCCGTAACCTTAATGCTCCTATGGTTCTTCACTTCGTGGAGACAGGCCACAGTGTGGAAGCCCTAATGTGGTTCTGTTTGGAGAAAATTGGCACTAGTGGACTTGTCCAAACCAGGAACAAGCTGACATATAAAGAACAATTGTGGATTTTCAATCTTAAAACATTAGACAAAGGGCTTAATACGCTGGAACCTTGTGAGTTCAACTCACGTTAACATGGATTTCTTTTCTCCCTTTCTTGTGGTCCCAGCACAATGCAGCAATTGTCTTCACACAAATTGGAACATCCACAGTGAGGTTTTTAAGTTACATGCCCCAAAACAATAAATGTAGGGCAATGATTGCACCCCAGTAAATTATGTGTTGACTTTAATTTAATTACATTTTACACCGTGTTATTTTGCAATTTTGCAATTTTGCATTGTTCCAGCAGCAGAAATAAACTACGAATTGACCCAGGTGCATATTTAGGGATTTTCATTGTAATTTCGTGCACAATTCCTTGGGAAATATTATTTTGATGGCATTATAAGATTAGCCCTTTTAACAACAACACGTCTTTTATCCACGTGACCAACCACCATATAAATAACACAGCCTTCAATGGAGTTCTGTCACACGTCGGTCAGGTTGACCACGCCTCCACGCCGGAATGTGTAGTCAAGCAAATATCCAGAGGGACTTCCGCCTCCACAGTTAAACGCACATTTATTACTGCAGCAAATCGACAGCGGATTGTGTCCCTCATAGCGCATACAGTTTTTCAGCGGTAACAATAGTAAGTAATTGAGTGACTTTAAATTCAGTACACTTCAGATGTGACAATAATGTCAATCTCTCAGTATTTAATTGCTTCGGCAACAAAACGGAGCGGACATGTGTCAGTAGATGTTATAAAAGGTGACTGCTTTCCCGAGAAGGCTGAGAAGAGTCAGTGCATGACTAAATATTGGGTGTACACTTAACTTATTTACACTTGTTTGACTAAAGGTTTTTGAATTATTTTAATTATTAGACCATTTTGTGAATTTTTTGAGTTGATAGTCAGCAGCACAAATTTAAATCATTTGGTAACCATCTATATACTATTTTACCTTGTTATAGATAACTTTGAATCCAGATATTCTTGAATGAACACAACTAACAACGGTAGCGGTACACACTACAATATTCTTTCGAAAATTGGAACATTCTCTGTTCCTTGCTCGAGGTGAGTGGCCGGACTACGATATTCATGTGCCCTTTGGCTTATTTTAGCACCTAAATTTCTAGCTAACTGGCACTAAACAAGTCTTTTCAGATGTAGAATTCTCTTGAATTTATTTCGAGTGATACCTACGGTATTGGTTGCCGAGAGCATACGACCCTGTGGGTCAGGTTAGTGTGGCTTCATTGGTTTTTGTTTTTGTTTTTAGCCACGGTGTCGGTTCAGCCTCACTTGAGACACAGTGTTTATTTTGGTTTTAGGGCTTCACATACCCTTTCTGACACTCTGGAACAGTAGAGATGCTTTGGGATTTACCCCCACGTGGTGCCTCTAATTCAATTAATTTTGTTGATTTAACTTCTGGTGTAAACAATTGTATGTTGTCAGTTTGAGCTGGACATTTTGGGCAAGTAGACTACAGTATATAATTGTTGTATTTCTATTTTTTTCAGTTTTCGTAACATTATTAATTGTTTCTCCTGATGAAGAAGACGTTACTTCAATTGCTTTTAAACGTCAAAACCGGTTGAGAAGAACATCTGGTATGGGATTAGCCATTTTTTGTTGAGTGTACCCACCCCGTGCAACAGATCACATTTCTTATAATTATTATGTTTGTACATATTTTATGTGGAAGAAATGAAAAAGATCATGTAGGGATAATTAGTGAAGTGCCACTACATATATATTGCACCAATTGTATGGTTCCATTTTTATCAATTTGTGACTGAATTAGGTTGATTGATGTGAAGTGTAAATGATTGTTTGATTGTTGAAGAATGATGGTTGTGTATGGGCTTTCTTAGCCTAGTCTATTATGCTCTCCTGCAATATTGATGTAATTTAATGTGTGTAATAATTGATGATTAATTCATTGTGGAAAATGATGTATCTTAGTAAATACATTTTCATACTTTGAAAAATTAAAACTTCCTCTGGACAATATTTCAGTATACCTTCATGTCTGGCAGAGCAGGGAATTATGACACCCTCAGTAACATCACATTTGACTCCGGAATGGTTCACTGGTATGTGCGACTTCCATTGGGAAGTGGGGCTTTTAATTTTGAAGTTTCCTGCCTTAGCTGAAACTGGTTTTTCCGGTATTGTGTGCCTCTTCAAAGGTGACTGAAGTCTTGTGGGTGGAAACATAATGTACATTACTTTAGTCAACCTCCACAGCAGATTTCCCTGACATTTATCTTGTGCGAGTAGTGCTATCTTTTCACTGTGGCTTTTTAAAGTTCTTTTTCTTTTTCACACATGTGCAAGCCATTTTCGCATTTAATGTTTGGAATTCTGTTTTGTAGGTCACAGGAATCTTTAATTTCTCCTTTTTGAGTGAGTTTGCATTTGCTGTTAGACCATTGACAATGAGGGGTAGGTCCCATTCCACATGGTTCTTTGATTTGGCTTGAACAGGAGAAAAAGCCAAGCCATTTTTCGGTTGTTGTGTTGAAAGGGCTGCTGTTCAAGTGAAAGGGAACACGAAATCTGTTTGTGGTTGTAGTGTTGAAATTCTTGCCCTTCATGTGAATTAAAAGTAAAGCAAGGCTGTTTTTGGATGCAATGTATAACTTCATGTCCTTCAGGTGAAATAAAAGCAACGCAGGGCCGTTTTTGGATGCACTGCATAACTTCTGGTCATTCAGAAGAAATAAAAGCAAAACAGGGCTGTTTTTGGATGCAGTGTTCAAATGCTTGCCACTCACGTGACAGGGAAAGCAAAGCAGGGCCATTTTGGTGGCAGTGTTTAAATGTGGTCTTTCAGGTGAAGGGGATTTCTGTTTAGGGCCTTTAAATGCACCCCTGCGACGTGCATTCTCCCTGATAAAAGAATGCATCCCTGATGAAAGAACCTGTCTCATTGGCTGTAAGTATGGCCTACTATGACCTGGACTTTTACACTGAACCTACTGTCTGTCTGCAGAGTGTCATACATAACAGCTGATGAGATAATTGGAGATTGTCAAACAGAAACCTCCACCTGTATTCTGAACATATAGAGGAAAGGGTCGGGGGCACTTGCCCATGTGTTGGTTGTGGAAGATCTTGCATCACAGTGAAACCACCATTCTTTTGACACACCACATTTGTTATTGTTATTGTTATTGATATTTATGCTTGTACCGCGCCAAAGCCCGTAGGCATCCAGGCGCCGAGAGACAGGTATAGTGACCGAGCTGCTATCCAGAATACATACTAATTAAAGAGATATGTTTTCAGTTGTTTCTGGAATGCAAGGAGATCCTTAGTCTTACGCAAGGAAGCCGGTAACACATTCCATGTCTTCGCTTCTTGAGTGGAAAATGCCATGCCGAGCCCACGCGATCGTTTCACTCTATGTTGTCCTAATAAGAAGTCTAGAACTGACCCAAGGTTTCTTTTGGGCTGATAAATACTAACAACGTCCTTCAAATAAGTTGGAGCATTCCCAAAAATGAATTTATGGCAGATAGTTAGGAGTTTAAACTGGATTCTGGTTTCCACAGGAAGCCAGTTTAGTTTTTTCCTAGCTGCCGTAGTAGGTTCTGAACGTTATTACTTTATTCTGGACTTTTTGTAATTCTTGGATATTAGCTTTGCTTGCCCCTCCTAGGAGTGCATTGCAGTAGTCTACACGTGGCAAAATAACGGCTCTTACAAGTTTGTTGCGATTTTCAACTGAAATAAGAGGGGCGCCCTGCCTGAGCACTTTAAGATGATAATTTGTGCTCTTAGTAATGGCTGTGACATGGGCTTCACAGTCTAGGCTATTTTCCATGAAGGTGCCCAGAGTTTTAACTTTCAGCACAACCTTAATAGAACTGCCATCTATCCTGAAACTTACAGCTGGGTTAGTGCCTGACGGGGGCCAAATAGCATCAGTTCCGTCTTTAAGGCATTCAAGCAGAGCCAATTGGTGGACATCCACTGCTTTATCAGTAGGTAAATCATATCCACTGTTTGTTGGTCAGCATCATAATCACCAGTAATATCGAGAACCAACTGAAAGTCATCAGCGTAGTTACAAAAGAAAATCTGAAAAGACTCTAATTCACTACAGAGAGGGAGAATGTAAATATTAAACAATAATGGAGATAAACATGCTCCCTGGGGTACACCACAAGTTACAAGTTGTGATTTAAAAGCACTATCCCCCAGTACACCTGTGACCGTCGGCCCTCCAAGAATGATCTCAACCAAGCTATGGCATTGACAGAGAGGCCCCCGACAGTCTTCATTGTGTCAAGTAGAATTTTAGGATCAAGCAAGTCGAAGGCTGCTGATAAATCCAACAGCATCAGCAGCCCCGACTTACTTTCCTCCAGTTTAGACAGCATGAGGGTCTGTAGATCCAAGAGAGCACTCTCAGTGCTTTGATGGCTTTCAAAACCCGATTGTTTGACGTGTAGTATACCAGCCATCTGTACATAAGCCTGTAGTTGGATGGTTGCTACCTTGGTTGCTACCATTTGGCTGTAAACGGTGCGTGGCTGAGATGTTTTTCTGTCCTAGTATTCCTGGAAGTCTTTGTCTTGTGCTGACTGTCCTTCTTCTTTTATATTTTAATAGGGTTATACCGAAATTTGGCTTCGAGTAAGTATTCAGCCAAATTCTGGCCGAAAATGAGATTTTCAGCACTTAATTGATGTTCAATAGAAGCTGAATAGTTTCCTTTACAAAATACATTAAGTACTGCTTAGGCTGTGCCTGGAAGCATTCAGGTATGCCATGTTAACACTTCGAAAGGATCATTAAACAAATGCTGCTATCAATGTTTTGTTTGAGTACAGACAGAGCAGAGTTGTGAAATTGCAAACAAAGTCTCATCCCTTCATGTGCTGGACATACAGACTTCAATTTGGTGGTTTGCTGGGGAGGGGTGAACTGAAGAAAAACTCTCTATTTTAAATGTGCAATGAGATGTCTATAGGATCCCCTGTTTTTTTGCAGTTGAAAACCATTGAGCTGGAATAATAGTTCATAAAGTCGCTATTTGAAAATGGTATCTTTATTTATGGGTGTATTGATTTGCTGATGGCCTATGTGCGTAATCTGAAAGTGACAGGTTCCAATCCCACCATTCCCCAATCCAAGTAATATAATTGAGTGGATTAATATAACTGCTGCAGATAGCCCACAAAGTTCCAACCCCAGCATAAACTAGCTCAGCTGCAGCGAATAACTGTATTCAGCCTGCAGGCCAAGCTTATGCAGCAAGTAAGATGGCTCAGTGAGAAGTGTGCTTACGGCAGAGATGTGCTTGTAATATTGAAACATATTCCTGCCCTCCAACGGTCTCATGTTGCCCAAATGAGTCCCTTGAATGGGGTAAGCGTGACAGATGTTACTAAAGAATGTGGCTATGCACTAGATTGGGCGTTTTACAAACAATATATTTTTAACCAAAATGCCCCAGTCTGTGGCAGCAGAAATATTCCTCCCCACATTAGAGAGTTAAAAAACAGGTATATTTGTGAAATAAAGATGGGGATAGAAGTTTACAATATAGAAACATTGGACTAAATGGACGTACAAGTGAAGTAAATAAGTAAAATACGCGTGCACATGCCAAAGATCTGAAAATCAGCACTGTCCGTTCACTATGGGATCATCCGAGAACCATGGAGGACACAGCATGCCCTACATATTTTAGCTGGTGTCTTTTACCATGCCCCAAAACACCCCCCCCACACACCCCACCCGAAACACAAAGAAAAAGACTATTTATGAATGAAAAGACATTTTTCAAATGTCTCATCTCCACTGAGCAGCACAGGTAGAAAGCATGGCTTTAGCATCCCATAGGTTTGTATTCAGTAGTTCTTCCACAGTAAGCAGGGTGCCAATTGATGCAATCACTCCTTTTGTGTTTCAGGGACTTGCTGGAACCAGAAGGCTAATGCTGGGGAGGCCGAAAAGGAACATTTCAAAGTACAGTTGGACACATCCCAGTCTCCCCTCACAGTGATTGCTTGCTATACTTTGAGGCCAGTCTTAGTTACTTGGGCCCTGCTCAACAAGTGACACCTATGACTGTGCAAACATACAAACTGTGCTGTTACTAAACTGTTCGGCCTTGATGACGAACCCTATTCAAGCAAATCGATGGGTGGAACACTTCTCCTCTCTCTTTGCGAACAACAGCGACCCAGAGATAGGAGAGAACGAGTGTTCTAACACCGAGTGGACATTTCCAATTGAAAGAAATGACATAGTCAACATAATTAAAAAAGCCAGCCACTCCGGGGCTCCTGGCCTGGATGAGATGACGAATTTCATGCTAAAGGAGAACATTGAGTCATGGGCCTCCTTCCTTTTGGTACTGTATAGCTATATAGGAAGGCACCTGAATTATTTTTAATTACAGGTCATCGGAAACAACAGGAAAATGTATGTAACATTTATAGACTTGGTTCAAGCTTTTGTCAGCATAGACAGACACTGTCTGTGGGCAAAGCTAAGGTCTTGGGAAGGTCCGAATGACTTACTGGAAGCAATTGTAGACCTGTATTCGGACACGTGTTTAAACGTGTGATTGGATGGGAGGGGGACGCTCCCCGAAACCATTAGTACCGAGAAGGGCCCGAAACAAGAAAGCCCACTTGCACCTGCACTTTTTAATCTATTCATCTCAGATTTACGTAAAAGAATGGAAACTGTGAGAAGCTTCCCACCCATGGTAGAACCTCTGAGTAGACTGTTATAAACTCCAGTTGGGCTGAAAAGAAAGCTAATTGCGTTACAAGAATACATTGGAGAAAATGGGTTAAAGATAAAAGTCATAAAAACAAGAATTCTTATCCTGCAGTCAACAAACACCAAGGGAACTTGCAACCATTGATGGTACTTGAATAACGAGAAACGGACCAAAGTAAACACCTTTGTAATGCTCTTGAATAATAGTATCAGAGATGTGCCTCGAGAAGCGGATTTACAGAGCAAAGCTAAAGATCTAGATGCCCAAGGTACAAAAAGCCTACAAAGATATGGGAAATGTTCATTGATAGCAGTCATTTCATTCTACTCTTCAAAGGTGATGCATATCTTAACCTACGGTGCAGAAGGTTTCTTTTCATTACCGGCAAACACATGGGGAAAACTGGAAGGCCTGTTCTGGAAAAGGGTTCTGAGTCTACCAAACTCTCTCCCCATACAAGTAATAAGAATGGAACTGGGTCTAATATCCCTGTATGCAGTGGTGACTTGGAAAAGCGTATCATTATACCGCTAATGGATAGTGGTGGACCCTATTCAGGGATTCAGCACGATAAAGGGTGCAATAACCAAAAATCCAAGCCACTCTTAATGGAATGGAAGAACATCTGCTGTGCAGTATTGAAAGACCTGATGTCTCTGAAAAAACCTTCATAGGCAACCCAGTTGAGGTCAAGCACACCTTGTGGTCCAAAGATTGGATATCAACGCAGCAGCAAAGACAATCCTCCAAACTGTACACCCAATCGACACCAGAATTGTGAAGCTACCTAGATACTTGATGACATTTCCAAGGAGTACCTATCGAACACAGTACATGCGATTCAGGTTCAACTTACACCCCACGCGAGGAATATTGAAACAAGATCTAGAGAACCTACAACTGATGCTAAGTGTCGGCTGTGCAAACTAGACCAATCAAAGGACACCCTACAACACTTGCTGTTGTCCTGTACTGCCCTAACTGATCTGAGAACAAGGGTAAATCCATTGATGAAAAAACTATGTGGAGTGCAGACGACTGGTGGCTGGAATTCATACATGGAGAAAGACTAACATGGACCCTAGGCCTGGCAAAGTTTCTAAATGAAACTTTTATATTCCTGGAATGAAGATCTAAAAACTGTGAATGTAAATTGAATTGAAGGCCCTTCCTCATCTTTCTTCTTTTAACTCATTTCTGTATATATTATGTTTTATTTCTTTATTGTTTTTTTTCTTTCCTCTTCTTTGTCTTCATTTTATCTACATTGGCCCTGATTCATGTAATTATTTGCGTGTAAAACAGGGATTTGGGTGCCATCCTGCCTCCAAATCCCCATTCGTCAAACGGGGATTTGCGGGCAGAATGGCACTTTGCAAATCCCCGTTTTACATGCAAATAATTCCATGAATTAGGGCCATTGTATCGAGTTTGGTAAAAGGTTTCTATTGTAAGCCAATGACAATAAAAAACAATAAATACATAAAATAAATAAAAATCAAGAATGGATGTACATGTTTTAAAGTGTATTTTTAATTTACAAAGTTCTCTTGTCTACATAAGGTTATGTATTAAAAAGGCAACTGTTTTGCTCAGTGTGTTCGGCTCCTGCGAATACTTGTCCAACTATTCGGTATTCAGCCGAATACGTAAACACCAATTCGGTACTCCCCTCCATTTCAACGTGATTAGCAATTCTCCTTGTAAGCGCCAACGAGGATGTGTGTCTGTGAACAGGATCTACCTATACATTTCTCTATTAAACGTGATGTTATGCTTTAGGTAAATCATAAAAATTCAAAAGAACAAAAATTTATAACGAATGTGCAATTCCGAATGCATAATTTATTTACCACTAAGGTCAAACACGCGGGAGCATGGTCCCATATTTATCACCATATATTAAAATGTTATTACATTTATAACATCAAAGGAAACATTGCCAGCACTTTCCAACCTGCTTTGACATGCAAATGACCAATTTGTTTAACACTCCACATTTTGCCTGAGAGTGCCGGAGCATGACGGTACAGGACATCTGGCCATCCATAAACTACACAATACTGCCATCTAACGGGCAGTTGCCGTCACTAACCTGTTGCGCAGACGCAGTAGAGTAACACAGGGCATCTGACTCTTCCCATGGGTCATTCATGTTACACCCGTGAGTGACTGACTTGAGAAACGTTTCCCACTGACCAGGTAGATGCGCCCGAGTATCTTCTCATTTCACTGCCCCTGACTCACTGGCACTCACTGATAGACTCATTCGTTTTGGCTATTATGTGAGCTTAAGTACCACCTACACGCTGAAACGATGTTATTAAAGTACAGCTTCGACAGAGACGTGTGAGGGGCTTGTGGGTGTTATTTGGTTATTTTCCCACCCAGTGGCTGCCCATGGCCATGCTACTCCGCACGGTCATGCCCACGTACTTCCTACCAACTACTTGGCCTTTGCTTAGAGCTAGCCTATCAAGCAGTAACATCAAACCGCGGCCTGCCAGTATCTCTAAACCAGTGCTGCACAACATGTGGCCCGTGTGCTGACTGCCGCCCTTGAGGAGATTATATATAGCCGTCCAAGTCACACGAGTTTAATGATTAAGTACTGCCTGGCCAAAGCTCAGTCAGTCACCGAGTCTGTCGATTCAGATGTGTTAAGCCTCCGTTTTTGTCTTTGCTTCATGATAGTACAATTTCACTTCTCCCTAAAAACAGAATTTCAGTCGCATAATACTAATCAGTCAAATGTGTAATGCCATTAAAAGGCGATCTATCACATGCCACAGTAACAATGTATCTCCGATTCACACACCAATGCCCCTACCGAGCTGCTTATTGCCATGGAGTGATGGAACAAATGTGCTGCATTCGGCCCTCCAGCGAAACATGTCGTGCACCCCTGCGCTAAGCAGCGCGAGGAGAGTTAATGGCTTCATTTCAGCTTCAAACACGCGACTGTTGCAACAAACAAAGTGGGCAGCAGCCACGTGATACAAGCATTGAGAAAAGAAATAATCTGGGCTGCTGTATTGGTGGCATTATGAGCAGGCAATCACACCAATGTTCAGCTGTTGCCACCTTATGGCCAGGATCCTTTTTTATGGCATGGCTGTGAAATCAATTTCTCATGCCTACCATAAGTCAAAATGGTTGGCCTTGCCAATGCTTTTTTTTTAAATGTCCTGTGCGCTGTCCGATAGAGCGATTGGCCAAATACTGCTTGGACTGCTACGCCGGCCGGCCTGCCCCACAGAGCAGCCCGCTCGATTGGCATATGTTCTCCGGCACCTTGACAGGAAAAGTCCGGTCTTTGCACTGTTATATCCCCTGCAAAAGAAAATCGCGTACTACTTCCGAAGGATTAAAACACAACATACCAGAGGGGTGTCTTTTAAAAATGAGGCATGGCCCAGATAACGATTGCACATCCCCTGTAACCCCGTGAACAATAAGACCTTGTTTGATGTGTTCTAAATATTGATGTGTTGAAATGGTGGAATTGCACTGCTGCATTTGTGACGCTCTGGTCCGATGTAACTCTCTTTAAAATAAAGTTTTTTAAAAAAAATGAGGCATGGCACAGATAGAACTGGGTGAGGGGGTGCAACAAAGTGATATGGGCCAAGAGGCTAAATAGGTTCAAATAAGCATATCCTTCACCAAGTTGTTACGTAGTATTAAAAAAAGATGTCATTGGCTTCTGCAAGTTCAGAATACGTTTAATGGGAAAAAGGCCTACTACATGGTAATATATAGCAGGGTGTGTTGCTGTCAACGATTGTGAAAAGGCCAGCGAATCAACGCTCAAAGGCACAGGGTCCTGCACGTGTTTTAATGCTTGTTTTTCACAGAGCACACACTTTGCCCTCATATGCTACGCTGTTACTCAATAATGATCAATGAGTATAGGGGTGCTACTTGGGGCAGGCTATTGTTACCTTACCAGTTTTTTTGCTTAATGTGCTGTGGCTTAATGACAAATAAATACATGAATTGTCTGCAATGTCTCCTTCCCATCTTCCCAGTGAGTTGCCTTCAAGTTCCCCACTGCATCCTTAAAGGAATAGTGCGCTCAAAAATTTAAAAATGTTATTGTCCCGAGCGTTCAAGCATGTGCTTTAAAGCAATCTGTGATCGATCGTAAAAACATTTCCTATGCACCTTACCTTAGTTTTCCTCACTTTTACAGATGCAAAATCAAGCATTGGGGTGCGGCCATCTTCTGCTAATCTTATCCGTTGCTACATCGCCCTAAGTTGAACTGCCCTCGCGGCACTAAATCACAGCCCCAGCCCCTGAAGCTGACATCAGTATTCCTAGCAATATTCTCCACCTATTTTTTTGACGTTGGTGTGCAGCGTAGCCAAACACGCCCAGTCATCACCTACGTATAAACGTTAGTTGACGCAGAACCTGGAATATAAACACACATATCCTCTCACAGCACAGCTTGTCCCAAATCGGAATAGAAAACACTATTTTTAAAGGAAATGCCAATACTCTGCAATTTATAATGTGCTTTTATTTCACAAAAAATGCTGTGTGAATATTCGCCAATTTCGATTATCAACCAAATTTTTTATTTTGTTCTGTTCGAGCATCTAATCTTTATCATGAGGCACACAGTGTTCTTTTCGGTAGAAGAAGCGCATTCGACGCAACTTGAATCGCAAGGCTTCGGCATCAGCTTCTTGCTAGATTACTGTAAAAGATGACAGGTTGCTCCTTGTTGCTGGTACCGCCAAAGGGCATAACGGTCCCGGGTGATCGTCCCACATCAGCGTAATTGTGAAACATCCGTTTAGTTGTATCTGCCACTGCCTGTTGAAGAAAACATCACTCGGTTTCTGGAAATGATGACATTCACAGAAAGGAAGAATATAGCTGTGTAGAAAACATAAAAAAATATATTTCAGTAGCCGTTCTTCATTCAAATGAATCCATTTACCCTTTAATTGTGCACCAGGTGTAACCTAATAATGAACACAAACCAGAAACAATGGAAACACAGAGAAACCATTGTGGAAAGTTGGAGTCTATGATGTGCTTGAGAGGTTAGTGCTGTGGAGTATGTTTATCTCACAATGGGATGCGGAAACTGACGGACGATATCGAACAACACATAGACAGCATTATAACGGAATATTAGCAACGAACTTGGGGTTTTGGTGGAACCTGGGGGAACCCAGACGTGGACTCCATGCTCACTGTGCTCAGAGAGGCACAGCTCCACCTCACTGATTAGGCACAACAATGCTGAAACATGTGTATGGGGTTGCTGTAGGTAGTCTAGTTCAGAGGGAATTGCCAGAGCATTTTGGTGCTGGACTGCTATGTGCCCGGGACAAAGATAAATACATACAGGTTGTGTTTGCGTGTCATCACAATATGCCCCAAACAACAACCCATTACAATGTAAGCAAGCAATACGGGTCAGAAAATGAAACCTTGACTCGTTCGTCTATAAACTCGTCTTCAGTAAAATGTACATTATATTTGGTATTTCCATTCTCTTGGCATAACCCAGAGTGTCTGCTCAGATCAACGTTTTTCATAAAATGAAATGACATGTTCAGTTGTCCAGTTTTGAAATGTTGAACCTTATAATTTTTGCAGGTATTACACACCTCCCGTCCTTCAATCCATAGCAAATCATCCCTTTCTTCCAAGGACGAACAACAATTGAACCTTCTTTGGAGCACCTATGCTAAGTTTTGTTTTGGTGAAGGAAAGCCACAAATCAAAAACATACTGTACAAGAGGCGTTGGTGTGAACTCCTCACAAGCAACATCAAATGCAGTGAAGTTCATTTCACGGGAGCAATTAGCACGGCTGACCAACGTGGCATTTGAAATATGTTAAAAAAACAAACAAGTTGTTTGCTGGCATCCACCTGGCATCCACCAATGCCACACTATAGTGAATTCTTTTGTACTCATCTATATTGATAGTGATTTAGTTATTTTATGACAACAGGTCCAGTTAGTGTCCTCAAAATTGTCACTTCTGCGTGCGCCCTGCGGATAACGTGAGACACTGCATAGATAAACAAACTATTATTTTATTTTCTCCAAACAACAAAAAAAGTGAGTTTCTTTCTTTTTCTCCTTTAATGCAGAGGGTAATAAGGGGTGAAACAGTGTGTTTTCATTAGAGCACTCTTCTTTGTACCTATTCAATTGTAATTTTTGTCTTAACGTGAGACATTGACAAGTCATAAATCCAAGTGCCCTTCCATCTCCACTGAACTTCCCGTGCACTAACAAATGTAGGAGGAGACACAGTATATCCAGCCCCCTGCACCATTCTCTTACCAGGTAAATGACGTATAAGCTAAGGGGGGAGACATCTCCACCCCTCCTGTACCTATTTGCATCACCCATGTTTCATATAAGTTTATTAATGCTGTGCTAATGTGTATACTTTGAACTCCATTTTGTGTCTTTCCAAACGCCGTCTTTTTCTAGGTCCTCTACCCCTCTGGTGAAATGTTCACTCTCCCTCTCCCAGCACCGCACACAGCAAGCCCCCACCACCTCTGTCAGCTCAGCGCGTCTCCTGTTCTCACAGAAATGCAGCTATTCATTTTTGCAAGTAGCGAGTATCGAGCCCTGACAAAATGTGCTCATCCAAGAATATGAGACTAGGGCCTGCTCCAACCTTAGTGCCCCATCCATCTCTGCTGACTGACTCATGCCCTCTCCACCCTCTCCCTGCCAAGCCACGGTCCCCTAAACCCATGCCCCCTATTCACTTTGAACGCATCTGGTTACCAGACCCTACACCCGCACCAGCTTCAATTCACCTACCATGTACCTAATATAGAATGGTCATATGTTTTGGTAACAGTAACACCTATCCCCACTGTGTTTGAAATCGTAAGACTCCAAAGGCCGCAAATCAAATATCTTCCCTTCTGATAAGGCATCCGAAGGAACGACCCCTAACACATTCCCCATAAAAATATAGGTCAGAATGCACCTATTTCACTCTAACAGCCCGCATTCATGCAGTGTTTTGCTTACAGTCATTAGTTCTTGCAGGCCAAGTTTGTTATTTAACTTAGTGAGATAGCTGTACTTCATTTCCATGTAACATTGCCCGACCTTCACCCCGCTGAGAGGAGCCCAACCGACCCACGTGCAGCTTGCCGGATCTCCAAGACAACAGCAAATCCCGTGAAGCCAGTCCCTATGTCTATATACTGTATCCATGTCTTCCTCCAATCCAGATTATGCACCTATAGGGAAATGTCAGTAGTGACGTTTCGAGAACTTATAATGTACTGTTCTTGTAATGTTCATCAGAGCGCTCTCAGGCAGCAGAGTTCTTCGCTCCATTTATTTGGTTATATAAAATTTGGTTCCCTTGCAATTACACGCATATTTATTCTGATTATTTGGAGACGTGCATGCTAAGGCAATTGCAGACCCCGCAGTTTCTTTCATGCTGATATCCATCTGGCCATCCCGCGCCCTCGTCAGTGAAGGACCCACATGAGCTGGCCAAAAGTGTGAAGGGGGAAAACACAGAGTTACACTGTATGGCATCCTACAACAGGCACTTCTTGCAAAAAATAAAGTCAGCAAAGAGGATACATTTGAAAAGACAATTTGAACGCTATGGCCACCTATGTTGTGCTTTACAGACACCAAGCAACCACAGACATGCATGTTAGCGTTCGAGATATAAATTAATGATTCATAAACCGTATTAAATGTGCATAATTAAATACTTCTTAATACTTTTAATAGCTTTGTAAATCGAGTTTAATAGCATTCCATTGTTCATGTACAATGTAGAAACATTGTGGAACATACACCCTGCTACTAATCATTTATACCGGGAAGTCAACTGTTCAACGAGGTCCGCTTTTGCTGGACAGGGCTTGATTGCAATGTTTTGTGGCCATGTATGTATACTAGTAACAAAATCAGGATTGATTCCATGAATATGCATGGCCAACACATTCAAAGTGAGATCTTTCACAAAATCGAATTCCATTTCCTGGTATATCGGCTTGGCAATCAATTTTTTATACGTTTTGCAAAGGCCATTGTGTAACGAAGCATTCCAAAGTTTCTGGCAGTTCTCGATTGTTCTCTGCCTAGATTCTCGTTATGCGCTAATACGGCTAGTAATGTTCGTGATTACATACCGTCTATGCCGAAATGCAACCTCTTGGGCCTGTACTTTAGCACATATTGTGGAACACCTCCAAATCTCCAGTGTGACAGAATTCGGCGAGTCCCTTCAGGTCTCTTGTAAGAGTTTCTATCAAACACGATCTTCTCAAGAGCTTTGTGTGGAGGTGAAGATGGAACCAACCACTTCTTCTTGCTTCCTGTTCCTCTGATAAAGGTCCATGTGCACATTGGTGAAAATGTTGGTTTTCTGTCCATGAGTGAATGTTGGAACAGTGGTGCATTAATGAGCACCATTTTTCAAGTAGAATTTCCACAGACCCATCACAAGTTTTGGAGCTCCACCAAAGATGGTTGCTGAAAGACTGGGACCACTGTAAAATATTTTCCGAACCCTTTTTTTTTACCAGCAGCTGTGAGTTTTTTATTGACTGATTTGGCAACATGCCATACATCAAATTGATGGTGAATGTTTGTAAACTGCTCTCACATGGTCTTGGCTATTGAAACATGTCTGTCAGTGGCTGAGGTCTATTTGCATTCCCCTCGATTGAAGATGTTCAAGGGATTTTATGAAACCATGTTTCTCCATGGCCACTGAGGATTTACATTGGGACACCTGCACAATCTCCGAACACACAATTTATTTAGTTTCCATGTCTTGAAAGTGGTATTTTTTGTATTTGTATTTGTTTATTATTTATATCGTGCACCGAACCCTGAGGTAACTGGATGCTGGAAAACTTGGGTGTTACATGCATAGAAAAAAAGAACAACAACAGTTAGGAAGACCAATGGTTACATTTAGCTCTGATGGTAAACTTTACAAATAAGCGCAGGCGAGATAGGCACAAGTAGGATGGAAGTCTAAATATCGGCAGTATAGAGACAGAAGACAAAAACATCATCGGATAGGCTTGTTGCTAAGCCAGCTTTTTATTCCAGATTTGAAGGTCTGGAAGGAAGGTTCTAGTCTGTAGGCGAGAGGTATGGAGTTCCAGCGGTTGGCTGCTTGGACTGGGGAGCAAGCTCCTCCTGCAGTTTTTAGGTTGAACCTAGGTACTGAGAGGCAATGGGAGAGGGCAGATATGGTGGAGCAAGATGGTTGGTGCTTGCTAAATTTATCTGACACATATTTGGGAGCTGTGTTTGAGAGGCATTTGTACGTGATTGCCAGGGTGAGAAGTGTGATTCTATCGCAAACTGACAGCCAGTTGGCATCCTGTCTGATAGTTGAAATGTGGCAGGATCTAGGAAGGTTAAGTGCTGCTCTCAGTGAATTATTTTGTAGGACCTGTAGCCTATTTAGATTCAGTTCAGAGGAGCCAAGGAAAAGTGTGTTTCAGTAGTCAATCTTTGACAACGCTAAGGCTCTGGCAAGCGTTAGGCAGCTGTTAGTGGACAGATGGGATTTGCAACTGTAGATTAACTTGTTGGTGTAAGCTGTGGAGGATGCCACAGAGCTGACTTGCTTCTTTAGGGACAGTGTTCAGTCGAGGTACACCTCCAGGGTTTTTATTTCCATGGCGGCTTTGATCATGTTTCCATCAATATTCAAGGATGTGTACCTCTGATCTAGTTTATTCAAGCGTGCCTGAGTGTCGACAATCAGGAGCTCGGTCTTATCATCATCAAGGCACAGACTGTTGGTGTCCATCCAGGCCTGGATTTCTAGATATATTTCGTTAATTATCTAGGAATCCTCATCGCGCGGCCAGTAAGCGGAATGAGGACCTGGGTGTCATCTGCATAGTTGGTGTAGATGACAACCAAGTTGTCCAGGCGTTTGAAGAGGAGCTTTGTGAATATATTATAAAGTGTTGAAGACATGCAGGAGCCTTGAGGGACTCGACAGTGTATAGGGCTCGGGTCAGCTGAGGCTGAGGGAGAAAAGACTGGTGGTTCGATTGTGTGAGACCAAAAGTGGTGCAATGGTATAGTTGATGGGCAAAGTGCATCTTTGCACGATCATGTATTTCGATGAGAAGCACATGTTTTTGAGAATCTGCCCTATAGTCTTGAAGGCGCAGACCCCACCATTGAATACATGGGGACATCTTGACATGTGGATTCCCAATATAGTGGGGAGTGCCTGGTGATCCATCGCAATGGTGAATGATTTGTCATACAAGAATAAATGATGATACTTGCATGCACATACCACCTCCAGACTAACGTTCTAAGCTTGGGAGTGTTCCATTTCTTTGCCTGTCAGACAACTGTTAGCTTAAGAGATAATCTTCCTCTGGATGTTGAAGGCAAGTCCCTGAATACTCACATTAGAGAGAATACAACCCACTAGGGAAGAAACACCCAAGCCGATCTTGTAAGGATAACAAGTTTTAATCTCACAAGCAGATGAGAGCAACAGCAAAGAACTCTGCTGCTTAGAACGTTCTGCCAAAAAGTAGTGCAAGCAGAATCTTATAAAGGAAAACATTGTCATAGATGACGCAATACATACAGTAAAAACCTGAGTGGGTGGTTGGTGTGCACCTATATATGATCCGCCTGCTCCATAAGAGATGACAGGTCATTGGTGCCAGCCCAGCCCATCCGTCTTCCATCACGTGGGTACTGCAGTGATCATCTTCTTCTTATGTTGAAGGTCATAGAACAAATTAACTACACTCTTAACCTAATGCTACTTTATCACTATACTGTGCACCTGCCAGGCCTTGAGACAGGCACAAAGGAGGTTCTGGGGCACACACATTTCACTCACTCCCTTCCGTGCCATCCGCTCCAACGTGTCCCCCTTCATTTTGAACTATAATGTATCCCTCCCAGCACCTTGAAATACAAATCATACGATTGTCACTCAACAATGTGCCCTGTCCATCCTCGTTGAACCTTTCAGGACTTGTTACTTTGGCGTTGGTGGTCAAAGGGTACCTGGTGCCATGGAATTCAGAGATCTTTAGGTTTAGTCAGTTATATGGGCTATAACTCGTGGTCGCCTTGGGATGGCCAGGTCATGATTTGGCCAGTGTGAGATAACATGCACACCAGGCACCGGTTTGTGATCACGGCCTTGTAGGGCACATTCCTCTTTAGTAAGAAGCACATCTTTGCAACACTGTTAGAAGATTGAATAAGCATTGTGGCGGTTGGGAGTGTGGGCTGCCCTCATGGGAGCTTGGCCAGGGCTTGAGTTTTCCGTTGTCTCGCAATTTATGCCTACTGCATGCAATGTCGCATTCACCAGGCAAGCCTTACCTTCTATCTATGATTACTGATATCTATGCAAAATAGCAATGTTGCTTGCGCCCTGCGCTACGCTATGTGGGTTGATTATATTTGATTATATTGAAGTGGGGTCCTTTATATTGGGAGGTGGTCCTTCACCCTCCATCCTCCCCCCTGGCCGATCATAGTGCTTTGAATGCATCTCGCCTTGTTCTAAAGCGCTTAGGGGTTGTGACGGGGCAACCCCCTTCTCACCATTTCCCCCATTTATTACTTCTACAGTAACAAACTCTTTCGCTCCCGCTGTCTCCTTTCTGCTTCTACGTATGGCTGTGTTCTCTTTATCGGTACTCACACCCTGCATACTCACCGCAAACTCTCCCCTCTATGTGCATATTCTTCAGGTGAGCAAGTCATATAGCTGCACCCCCATCCCCTGCCAGGTCCACCCAAACGTCTGTGTAATTCTTTATATCAGCAGGTGGAGAAATGATAGTGTGGTATAGATGGTCAACTTCATCTCCATATAGGATGGGGAGCATTTCATACTTAGGGCCACTTTGTGGGATATCAGTCTGTACTTCAATATCTTGTGTCTCGCAAGGTGCTTTTGAAACCCACAGTGGCACAACATCGGAGGCCCAGTTGACAGGTGCAGAAAATAGCAAGGATGAATACGATAATGGGCATTAACATCTTCATGATCACTGCGAGCCACAACAGAGCCCGACTGAATGCCAAAGTAAACCAATCACTGTCCTGTACTCCTCCCTCCTTCTTCATGCGAACGCCCAAGCCATGCACAGCTGCAATGATGTGGGATAATGATGCGTTCTCTACATCCTCTGAAGGCACAAATGTGCCGCAGTAATCTCCAAGTTTTTTGAAAACCTCTCCTTTCATTGCTGTTAACATGTCCAACACAGATCGGTTTTGCATCGTCATATGTCTCAATGTACGCAACTCAAACTTGATCATGTTGAACCCGTTCTCTTTATCATTTGCAAGCTGTACCAGCTCCCATCTCACAATCTGCAACCATATGGCATTTGCTGCCGCCTGCACTCCAGGCAAAAGTAAAGATGTGAAAAAGGATTCTGCTGAGCTGAAGAGCCTGTATTCTTCTGGTATTTCAGCAAGCAATGCGGGAGAATCTTTGGATATGTAACAATCTTTTCGTCCTCTTTAGTTGTCAGAGCTGTCCTTTTCCTGGAAGGATGTGGAGCTCTTGTGTGGGCCACGGGCCCTTATCTTCATTTTTGAATGTGGGGAGATTTGTTTGCCCCTTGACAGGCAGTGCTTCCCATTCAGGTGTTCTTCTGGGATCACTAATAGCGCTGAGTGCAATGTGGCCAATGAACAACAGCCCCTCCATGAAAGTGGGAGGTGCAAGTAAGCTTGTTGACCACAGACCCAGTAGTAATCCATCATCGCCTCTGTTACCTTCTTTATATCTGCGATCAGGAGAGTCTTGTTGCAACGTTCGTTTGAGCTGACAAGGACTGTACCCATGTTGCGGAAACAGAGTCTATATTCTTTTTTCTTGTGCACTTGTACCAGCTTTTCCATTGATAAAATCCATGTCAGCGTTGTGATATTCTCTGTCCACCCGTGCTATCCTTTCCTTGCTGTAGCAAGGTAGTGTGGTGTCCTGCCAGTTGTTATTGACATGTTTATGCCCTTTCACCATCAGATATGGTAGCTCCATACAATTGATGTTTTTTTAATCGGTGCTGCACTGTAAAAGATCTGGACCCACCATTTGCAGTTGCAAACTATGCGCCTGGAACGTTCCTTTTATCCTACATAGCGCAAGATGAACTAGTCATTGTGCCTCTATAATTGGGACTGAATGCGTCACTAACAGCTTGGGAGCCCCTGACACGTTCGGAATGAGTGAACACACATCACAGCTTCTATTCACAGCATTTCTTCCAACGGCACTCATACCATGAATTGGTAAACGGCCAGAATACCATGAGTTGGTAAACTCGGGATGGCGGATATCCTCAATCACATCCAAACCCTGCGATTGATACGTATCATACTTTCTTCATACTTATCTTTTCATTATTCTATACATACTTTCAGGGATGGCAGCTTTAACAGGGCTATCAAAATTAACATCATAACGAACACTTGTATCAGCACTATTGCCACTCCTATATTAATTCCCATTATTATTGTTAGTATTCACACTATTACTAATATATGTAAATCTGCTAATATTATTAATATTTATGTGTACTGTCCCATTTGGATAATATACAATCCCATTCCCCACTTTATAGGACCTCACCCTATAACAGCCTCCCCCAATAGAGTCCAAATAGTACTATCAATATCACACAGAGACCTGTGATAATGGTCAACCGATAATAATAAACATAGGTCCTTATTTTCTCACTTGTGCTTCCACACCTCAGGTCCCTACTTAACAAATTATTTACATTAGTCAAATCCATCTTCTTCTCTCCTGAAATAAGAATACAGATACACAAGACAACGGAAATGAAAGATGTACAAAACATACTTTTTAAACAGAGAAGGAGAGAGCGAGAGAGAGAGAGAAAGAGAGAGAGAGAGAGAGATAGAGAGAAAGAGAGAGAGAGAGGGAGAGAGAGAGAGAGAGAGAGAGAGAGAGAGAGAAAGAGAAAGAGGCTCAAGGAAAGAGAAAACTATGGAGCTAGCAGCTGAGCTTTGGCCCACCAATGCTGTTTGCCACTGCACACGTATTGCACCTGGACAGGTCAGTGAGGTAGATGAGGCACAGGTATTGCTACCCCTCTTTTTTACAATAATTGGTGTGCCAACGTACTATCTGGAGATGCCCCTTACGGACTTCGGAGAGGTGAACCCAATAGCACAAGCCCTTTACTTTCACCGTGAGGGGAGTACAAAACACCACCTCGTAGGGCCCGTGGAACCGAGGGTTGTCCCACCTGCGCACAAAACTATGAACGTATACAAAATCACCAGGCAGCAGCGGTTGTGTGGTCATGCACTCAAGATCTGTCATTGTTGCTACATCCAGTGTCTCTGAGTCTCAATCCTGGGAGGTGCAATCTGTCGGGAGAAACATTTAATTGCCAAAGTTAGTGTGGTCAAATAATCTTTGAACTCATCGCCTAGCTCCGCTGCTGCCCTATGTGCGTCTGAAGCTCATATTACAGGGGATATGTGAGTGTGCATACGCTGATCAGTGTCCACTTTATGAGGTGACAGATGGTGGTCTTTGCTGGGTTGTGTACATAAACTGAAGAGGGCCAGGTGCAAACCATACACCCAGTTCTTCTTCAACATGGTACACAGATTGGATAATCTGGTTTTGAGGAGCACATTTATTCTCTCCAAAACATTGTTGGCCTGTGGGAGGTAAATCAAACACATCCAGTGCTTGATGCTAATTAGTGCTGTAACATGCTGATAAAATGCATTGAAAGCATGTGTGCCATTGTCTAACCTTAAGACCTTGCACACACCCCATCAAGGTAAAACCTTGCATACTTAAAATATAGCAATGCACTTGGCATCTGGGCATGCACACAGCCCTGCTTCCACCCACCTTGAAAAGGGGCAAACCACTACTATGAGGTACCTGGAGCCATTACAAGGCCCCCCCATGTCAGCGTAATGTATGTGTAGTTCACGGAATGGGCCCAGAAGGGCGGGGCAAGGTGCCCCGTAATGTCTGTAGTGTCATTCCTGTACTAAAAGCTAGACATGTGGTGTAGTGTATGACCACTTCTGTGATACTCTCCTGAATATTTGGAATAAATCAATCTTCTTGTATATCTGCTGCTATGTGCTGCTTCAAACTATAGGATGGATAATGTAACTGTTCAAACGCTACTGTGAGGTGCTCCTGGGGCATCACTGTCTTCCCAGAGCTCTCACGCCTCCATAACAGATCTGTCGGGGATTGCTTACAACCTCTCTGTAACTACAACTCTTTCTCCCTTTCAGGTGCCCTTCCTTATAACTCAATAATCTGGGAGATGGGCAATGCTGTGTAAGGTGCTGGATGTTCGCTTGCTGGTGGGGCAGTGGCAATATACTCAGTAGGCATTTTGTTTGGCAGATATGCAGCCATTTTGGCAGCCACTTCAGCGGCTGTGATCCCCATTGAAATTTCATCTGTCCCGTTAGTGTGGGTGGGGCACTCCCTCTTCTTCCAGCAGGATAAACCGGCGTGCACAGTTGTTGTGACGTACGCTGAGTCTGAATATATTGTGACATTGCACCCTTTAGATGCTCTCAATACTTCGATAAGTGCTGTGAGTTCTGCTGCCTGTGCAGAATAGTGCATGGGCAATCTTTTCAAGACCACTGTTTTGTACTCCCCTTCCTCAAGTTGTACCACTGCTGCCCCTGTATATTTTTACCCATCTCCCTGATCAATTGTGGATGACCCGTCAACGAAGAGTACCTCACCCTCCGTCAATGTGCAATCCTTTGTCTTGGGGGTATCATCATCCTCCCCCTCGTATGCAGCGCAGTCATGCATCGTCAGATCTTCGGCAGTCGACATAACTATTAAAAAGGGAGCCGGATTCACTGTTTTACATCCAAACACATGAATGTAGGGCTTTGAAATAATAATCTTGTACGCCGAAGATAGTCAGAGTAGATATTGACCCTTGTAGAATAGCAAACAAAGAGTGGTCAACACAAACAACATAACTGAGCACCCCATTACAATTGTAGGACTGTTCTCTATTGCAAGAGCAGCAACTGCTAAAGCTTGTTCACACGTGAACTGTCCTTGCATTACTGCATCCAGAGTGTCACTATAATAGGTTAATAGCTTATGGCCCATAGTGCTTTTTTGTATGAATACCGCTGTCATGAGCTGGCTATCTGAATGTGAGAATAGATAAAATTCCTGTGTGTAGTCTGGGGTGGCCAGTATGGGTGCCCAACTAATAACTTCTTTTAAATCATCAAACTGTTTGATCATGTCTGCCGTCCACTGTAACTTATGGTCCTTTGTTTTTTGTGCTTCCCTAACGGCCTGCAAAAGTGGCCTTGTGTATGCCGTGTAATCTAAGATCCATGCCCTACAGTAATTGCACAGCCCCAAAAACTTCTTCATTTCTTTAACTGAGGCAGGTCTGGGGGTGGCGCGTACTGATGCTATCCTAGCTGGTAATATCCTTTTATCATTCACTGATATGAGCTGCCCTAGATAGAGCACCTCCTGTTGGCAGTATTGTAACTTGGCCTTATCAACCTTGTACCCTTTGTAGGCCAGCAATTGTAAGAGTTTATTGGAATCCATGTGACAGTGTTGCTTACTGTCGTTACACACTAACAAATCATCTACATACTGGATAATCATGCTGGGCACCTGAATGTTCCTTAAATAAGCATGCAATCTCCTGTTAAAAATGCTTGGGCCCTCACAGTAGCCCTGAGGTAAACTAGTATGTTCAAACTGTATCTGGCCCTGTATAAATGCTGTGAGGTACTTGAGCTCAGGGTAGAGTGGAATCAAGAAGAATGCGTTTTTCAAGTCCAGTACCGTGAAGTATGTGGCCTCTTTGGGATGCTGCATAAAATTGTTGAAGAATCCGGGAGGACTGGCATTTCCTTCTGTACCACGTCATTGAGGGGGCATAAGTCCTGGATCATTCTCCAATTGCCCCCTGTTGATTTCTTGACTGGGTATATCACCGTGTTACACAGAGACGTAGATGGCACAATGATCCCCTGGTCCAGTAAGGCCTGTATTGTCTTTCTAATACCCTCCTCCACCTCCCTTAATAATGGATATTGTTTTACCCTGAGCAGCACCACACCTGGCTTCAGTGTTATACGCACAGGGGTCACATCTTTCAGTAGTCCTCTGTCGTGTGGATTTGTAGTCTACAACTGTGAATGCATGTATTGTAAGTCTTTGTTAAGGAATAGAGGTGAGGTTAGTACTGCCATCAGGGGGCACTGCACCCTTCGGTACTGTATCATTATGTCACAGGGGATACAAATCTCTAATATAATCTCCCATCACTGTAATTGTTCTCAAACAACTCGTCATCCGTCCCTTCCTTTAACTGTACTGTTGGACCTATACAGAGCACTGTGCACCACTCACTTCCTAACATGCCAACCCTCTGTCAGAGACCAACAATCCCTGTAAATCCAGGAACAATATCGTTCCCCCCACTACCTCAGGTATCACAGCTGGATGAAAGATGAAATCTGTAGGCACTCACCAACACTGTTTAGCAATCTGAGGCACCACCTCCACAAGCACAGTAATACCATAAATGAACATGTAAGGCTCCACAGGAGTCCCGCGGACCACCCCCTTCCTTGTCATTGTGTGTATTATCAACATCGCTCTGATATCGCACATCCCAGGCATGGAGCAAACTATAGTGCGATCTGTAAATTATATTGTCATGTTTAATTTGCTGAGCAGGTCCCTGCCCAGCAAATTAACAGGGGAACTTTCAGAATATAGTAGGGGCACCCAAACTACCTTCCCTCCCACCTTTACACCCAGCTCCTCAGTGTATGGAACCTTGTAAATAGCCACAGAGAATCACTGCGCATCAAGATATTTTCCTGATATGGGAACATTCTCCTCCATAATATATGATTTAGTTGCACCTGAGTCCACAACAAATATGGGCTGTTTGTTTCCTATCTCTGCCCCTCCCAAAGGTTCCTCTTCAGGGTGGATGGTAGTTGCCAAGACCGGACACGTGAGTGCTCTCTGTGGGCAATCCTAATCAGGATGTGTACTTATTCCAGGGAACTAGAAGGGGTTACCCCCCCATCACTGATGCTCCTCCAAAGGGAGTGGTAGACCCACTCGGTACCATGCTAACGGGGGCTGTACCGCCCTGCTGCTGCTGTGGCGAATGCCACACTTGCATGTCGGCTGTTTGAAGCTGCTTGTTGTTTGGTGTCGCCCCTGCGGATACCCTTGGTTCTGATATCCTTGACCCTGTTGCAGATACCCCAGTCCTTGGGGCCCTTGGCCCTGCTGCTGTGACCCGTAATTATACCCCATTGCCGACCTGCTCCTGCATTCCCATGCAAAATGTCCCCACCATAAACAATTCCAACATTGTAATGGTCCAAAACCTCCCCCTCTTGCTCCTCGCAATCCCCCTCTTCCTTGCTGTGGTCCTCCTTTTTGCCACTGTGAGCCAGGATACTGTTGCCCCGCCCCACTGTCCTTGTCCTCCTTCATCCCAGAACGCAGTAATAGTTGCGCTCATGACCTGTTAGGTGCTCTCTGCCCTCTCCACCTGTACAGGTGTTGGCACAGGTGCCTGAACAATACCCTTTACCAATTATTTTTCTACCAACTTTGCTTCTTCAGCCTGACACCTTTGCGTTGTTTCCCTCTCCCGTTCCCTGATCCTTTTTTCAATGATACACTAATATACTCTGTATCTCCGGCCACCCCTTTGCTTCAATACCTACAATTGTGTCTAACGCATTCTGCACTTCCTTTGGCATGCCTCTCTTCACAATAAAATAGAAGAATGATATTGAACAATGCCACGGTCCTCCCGTTTCAGCTCTCCACATCTCTTGTAATTTGAGAATGAATTTAGCTGGCTCCTCATCATCAACTATTGTACACTGCATCAGGGATTGTAAATTGGGGGTATCTGGTAAAGCCCTCTTTAACGCATCCCACACTTACGTTAAACGATGCTCCATCATGTTCATTGTCCCCCAGGGTTTTTACCGGATACCCAGCTTTAACCCACACGCCCCCAGCCTGGTCCCCAATTGTAGCAACCATCAAGCTCTTGATATCCCCTATTGCCCTGGGCACCTCTCTTTGCTTTTAAAACTCATATATCCACTTGCTGGCCCTGCGGTGAGCTGTGGGAGGGCCTTAATTAAATTATTCTAATTCATCTGAGGCCAGGGTACATACTGTGTTCTCCCCCCTTATGTATCAGAGGCATCTACATCTTTGCCCCACTTCCCACACCCTTCTTCACATTTCCCCTTTTCCTTACTAACGTCATCCGGCCAGTCCTACTCCTCAACATGCCCCTCCCCATGAGCCTGCTGCTTGGGGCGTACTCTCAGCCGCCTCTTCACCCATTCCTTCTTTTTCACCCTGTTCCTCAGTGAACAAGTAACTATCGTCCTCCCTCTCAACATTTCCCACCACTGTATCGTGCCTGAAGAGTGTCCACTTACCCCGCCTCCTTCCTTTTCGACACATACATGTGTTATTCCTCCCTTATCCATTCTAAGCAAGACATCTCCTGATCTCCATTCTCCTGATCCATCTTGCAAGTGCCCCAACATCCCTCAACTCGCTTGAGTATGCGTGTATCCTGTTCAGTTCTGCTAACAACTCTGACAATCTGTCTTCGAACACTCTTGACCTGATACCCGCGGATGCCAATACTTCAGGTGGGTTTGCATATGGGGGTGGGGGATTGGTGGCCTCTTGTGTTACTGGTGCTGAAGTGGTCCCTATTACAGCAGGTATATAGGTTGGGGGGTTAATTGCTTTGATGTGCGGAAGTGTCCTGTGTTGTTGTGTTGTGGGGGTTAATTGCTTTGATGTGCGGAAGTGTCCCTTCCCCATGCAACATGTCATTGATCACCATCAGCTGGCCGGCCCAATAGTATGATTGCAGCCTGGGTAGTCCAATCCCTCCTTCCCATATGGACCTTTGGAGCGTGGAGAGAGCGATCCGCAGGTGCGCCCCTCCCCATAGCAGCTTTCTGAGGATGCAGTCGAGCTTATGGAATTCTTGCTGCAGGATATATAGAGGGGCGTTTTGCAGGATGTACAAGAATTTGGGGAGGGCAATCATTTTGAATAGTGCAGCTCTACCCAACAATGTCAATGGCAAAGAGATCCAGTTGCGGGTATCTTCTGCGAATCTTGCTAAGAGTGGGGCAAGGTTCAGGGATGTATAGTCTGCAAGTTGCTGCGTGATGCGTATCCCAAGATATTTGAACTGCTCCATTTCGATCTGGTAGGGGCCGTTCATTAGACTGGTTGCAGGCACACCCCCTATGGGGAATAGGATGGATTTGGCCCAGTTCACTCGTAGGCCGCTGAATGCCCCATATTGCTCCAGTATGCTCGTAACTCTGGAGCAGGAATTGGCTGGGTCCTTCAGGTAGATGAGCAGGTCATCGGCATAAAGCGACACTCTGTCCTCCCAGGTTGTTGACCAGCGGAAGCCTTCCCAGGTAGGCGTGTTTCTCAGGAGAATTGCCAGGGGTTCTATTGCGATCGCAATGATCATGGCTGACAGTGGGCAGCCCTGCCTCGTTCCTCTCCCCAGCCCAAAGGGATCTGATTGCCATCCATTGATCCTGGTTCTGGCGGTTGGACAGTTGTATAGTAGGTGTACCCAGCTCATAAAGTTCTCGCCGAAACCCATACGGTGCATTATGACCCAGATAGCCTCCCATCTCACTGAGTCGAAGTCCTTTTCAAAGTCAATTGCAAGTAAGGCTAGGGGGCCTTGTATGCTGTCGGCTCTTTCCAGGGCTGAATATAGTCTGTAAAGGTTCATGCGTGTTGATCTCTGTGGCATGAAGCCACACTGGTCCGGGTGTATCAGAGAGGGGATGACCTGTTGGAGGCGGTCTGCTAGTATTTTGGCCAGTATCTTTGTTTCGCTGTTGATAAGTGAGGCCTGTATGAACAGCAGGTTTCGGGGGGTTTGTCCGGTTTGGGTATCGCTATTATCGTTGCTTCACGTAGGTCAGGTGAGAGAATGCCCTTTTCACGTGCATACTGGTACATCCGTAACAGGTGTGGAGCGATCACATTGGTCCCCACCTTATGCCATAGCTCGATCGGGAAGCCATTGGGACCTGGGGATTTGCCGGTTTGGAGGCTGGATATTGCACATCAAATCTCGTCCTCCGTGACGTCTCTCTCCAGTAGTTCCTGCTGCGCCGCATTTAAGGTAGGGATGACTATTTCCTCCATGATCGAGGCATCCATTCGGGTCCTGGGTGCCCCATAGAGTTCTGCTTAATACTCTGCAAGGCCTTGTGTTATGTCCTGGTATGTTACGCGAGTGATTTGCTCCCCTCTCTCCAGCCGCCAGACATGGCTATGCCCCTGCTCTTTCCTTTCCAGCCATGCCAGCATCTTCCCAGATTTGTCTCCCGTTTCATAGATTCTCGCTCGCATCGCAGTATGTGCATGCCTTGCATTATCCATTGCTGTATTTTGGAGCTTCTTTTGTGCTCGAAGCAGGGTGCGATTTGTGTCCGGTGTGTTTTCGCTTATGTGCTTTTCCTATGCCTGCTTCACTTGCTGTTCTGCTTCAAGTATTTTGCTAAAATGCTTTCTTTTTTTGGCAGTCGTCCATGATATTAGCTCGCCCCTTAGCACTGACTTGTAGGCCTCCCATAGTGTCTCAGGGTTTTAAGCAGACTGTGTATTAAGCTCAAAGTATGTGTTTGTGCTCTCCTGGAGTTTATCCACTAGCTCGGGGTCCCCCAAGTAGTAGTTATTTAGTCGCCAGCTCGGCGGGGGAATCAGCCTGTATGTTGTGATTTTCAGTTCAAGCGGGGAGTGGTCAGATATGCCCCTAGGAAGCAGGTCTATTTCCTGTACCTTGTGTAAATCAGAGGCCGGGATGAAAAAATAGTCCAGCCTAGATAGGGAGGCATGTGCCCCTGAATGGAAAGAGTATTCCCTAGTGTCTGGGTGAAGTTCTCTCCATGTGTCACATAGACCCAGTGCATTGGTGAATGTGGCGAGTCGGGTAGTTGCGTTGGGGTTCCTGTTGCGTAAGTGTGAGCGGTCTAAAGTTACGTTCATGACTTCGTTGAAGTCTCCACCCAGAACCAACAGGTTGGAAGTGTCGTTTGTGATCAGCGGGGCAATATCTGTGAGCAGTTGGTCTAGTTGGGTTGGTGGTGCGTAGATGGCTAACAGTGCGATGGATTGATCCCATAGCGTGCCCGTCACATATACGTATCTGCCGCCAGTGTCCAGGCACACTGTGCTAAGTTGGAAAGGGAGGTTTTTGTGTATCAGGACCATGACTCCCCTTGATCCCATTGTAAAGCCTGAGTGGAGTGTCAGCTTGTAGTTTGTGCGTTTGAACAGGGTGCATTCCGTGCCCGCAAGATGGGTCTCAGTCAGAAGCACTATGTCTGGTGCCCGTCTATTAAGGAATTGCCTAACCAGGCACCGCTTGATTGCGTTGCCGAGGCCATTGACATTCCACATCATGAGCCGGAGTGTTCTGAGGGCGTTAGCAGTGTTGTTATGTGATGCCATGTCTGCTTATGGAAGTGGATATGTGTTCTGCTGATGACGACGCATCGCGTCTCGCGAGCTTGTGCCCATAAATTGTGATCGTACTGATTGGCCCTGATATGTTTCATGTCTGACGTGTCCCGTGTGTAATTAAACTTAACAAACCCGTTACCCCCCACCCCATACTACTCCCAACTAGAAGCATCGGTCGCCCGAACCTAGAAAACCACGGGCGTCAACTGGACACCTTACATGCAATAAACTCAACTTGTGTACGTATGCTAGTCCCGGCGGTGTGCGATCAGGGGTTAGCACCGCTGGGACTACTATCTGATGTGTCTCTTGGGGGGAGGGCCCTCTAACGTGTGGCTGCGAATCGTCCCTGCGGCCGCAATGTTAGGAAGTGTATTGATTCGTGCCAGCATGTACGGTTTGTGGATTGTGTTAGGGTAGTGCATTGTGTACTCACTGGTATACTGCTGGGCGTCGCCAGGAGTGGTGCCAGGGGTCATCCATCACTGCCCTCTGGTAGGTCTTGTTCCGGGGGCAGTCGGGGTGCATGTTGTTGGTCGGGGGCGGTCTGTTGTTTCTTCCCCTGCTGGCTCGGGGAGTTGACCAGTCCCCCTCTATATGTTGTTCCGCCCAGTGCCATGCTTCCTTCGGATCACTGAAATGGATTGATGTGCCTTTGTGGTAAATCTTAAGCTGTGCTGGGAAAAGTAGGCCATATTTGACCCCCAATGTTTGCAGGTGCTTTTTAAGTTGGTGAAAAGACTGCCTCGCTTTCTGCACCTCTCTCGTGTAGTCCGGAAAGAAGGCGATCCTTGAGCCGTTAAAGGTGATTGGGCCTTTGGTCCGTGCCAGTTGCCGTAGGGCGTCTCGGTCCCTGTAATTTAAGAATCTCGCAATTACTGTGCGTGGTGGCGCCCCTGGTGTCGGTCTACCTGTGGGTACTCTATGTGCTCGTTCTATAGAGAAAAACTTGGAGAAGGAGCTCAGGTCATATAGGTCTGTTAGCCATTGTTCAAGGAAGAGCTCCATGCAGACGCCTTCCGCTTTCTCAGGTATGCCAATTATGCGCACGTTATTGCGCCTTGAGCGGCCCTCACCGTCTTCAACTTGGCTTTCCATCAGTTTGATTTTCGAAGTGTCACGTACTCCATCTTCTGTAGTCGAGATGCGCTGTTCGACTTCGTCAGTACGCGCCGTCAGCTTTTGGAGATCATGTCTGAGGAGGGACACGTCCAGGCTTATCCCGTCCATTTTCTGCTCCATTGACGTGCGGGAATCCGCAATGGCGGCCATGATGTCCCTCAGAGAGATTGCGTTGTCCAGTTGCCCTTCTTCCAGGGTGACCGGATGGTAGTCGGGGACCTGTGTCGAAGGGATTGTATATTGCTCCATTCTGCTCTGTGTCGGGAGTTTCTTAGCTTTATCTTTCCCCATTCTCTCCGATGCGTCCCAAGGCCACTGCAGTAGTTTAGTGAGGTGCGTTGTGGCCGCACACGCTTGATTAGATCGCACAATTGCGCCAGGGTACAGATGATCTCAGGCGGTGTTTGGCAGCTTCACAGGGCGGTCACTCGGTGTCGGTGTTCCATGTATTGCAATTTGTGACCCCGTGGAGGGCAGGCACGTTCTTTGTTATGTGGGCTGCGGGGCTGCTTACATTTTCCGAAGGCTAGGGTAGCACGCTTTGCGGGCTACCCAGGATTGTTTTGCCTGGCTAACCAGGGCAGTTTTATGCTGATCTCTTCTCCCCCTCTTTGCTTCTATTGACGGGCTGTTGGTGTGGGCAATGTTCGGACTGGGGTATGTCCCGGCGCCTGCTCAGTTTCGTTGGTTGAGAGACTGATTCTACCGCCTGCAGCACTGACAAGGTAGCGGCGGTTGAAACGGTAATTTATAGTTATTAGGCACCCGCTCGGCGTTACGGGCGCACCGTGCGTTGGGCTCGGGGGAAGTACGATCCTGTAGATAGTGCTGCTGTGAACGTATTATGGCTGGAGCCGCAGTCCGCTCTGTTGCTGCACTGCTTCCAACCCAGGTACGTACTGTATTCTCCCAGGTTCCTCGTCTTCCAGTGGCGTCTCCAGTGGTATGCTGTGGTGAGTCCCCCTCGTCCGCGCAGCGGGCTGTACTGGCTCGCGGTCTCCGGCAGCGGACACTGGCTGTCGATACGCGCCGCCCCACGCTTGACAATGCATGCGGAGGGGCGGAAAGACAAATTGCAGTCAGGTGCGAGTCACCGGTTTCAGCGCCGTCCTCTCGTACCCCGCGAGGGGTGGTTGCAGCTCACTGTATGACCCGGCCAGGGCCCAGGAGATACGCGGCGGCCATTTTGATTGCAGCAGCGTTTCAAAACGTGGCCTCAGACCAGAGTCGATGTTTCTCCTCCTCACGTATGCGTTTTGTCCCCAAAATTCACCAGGATGTAGAGCAGATCCTCCGCATTCCGTACGTTTGCTTATTCTTGGTCCATCTTGTCGAAATCAGGCAGGATGTTTCAGGATTATGTGGCGGCTCGCGGAGCGGTGCAGATTCACGTCTGCATCGTCTCGCAGCTGGCCACGCCCCTCTCTCTCTCTTTCTTGATAACCTTTTTTCTCCTCTCCAGGGATAAGCAAGGATCCCTGACCGACATGTTCAAACCTCTCTGTTATGTAGGGGAAATGTGAAAATAAATGTAATTGGTTCTAGGAATTATGTATTATGCTTTTTTGGTATTATATTGGTTTGTATGACAATGGTTGTGGTTGTTGGAGTGTATGAAGGTATGTCTGTTATATGGGGTGGCCATATAAAGGGGGGATGGTCAGTTACATACAAAGGATAATGTTAGTATGAATATGTCTATGATAAAAATGAATCAAACAATGTCTTACTTTTTGCTAGCCACCCCTACCGGTTTTCTTAGGTGAATAAAACGAGAAGTACGAATGAAGTATAATTTATATAAAGAGTTGGGCTTTGACGCCATTTCTGACATTCAGCATTCAGAGTCAGCTAATAGCTGGTACTCTGATATACGTACTGCAGGAAGGAATGTAATGAATGAAAGCTGTTACGTGTGTGCACTTATCCCAGATGTGTCAGGGGCTCCTAAGGTTTTAGTTCCACATCCCGTCCCAATTACAGAAGCACAATGCTTGGTACATCTTGCACTATATAGGATAAAGGACACATTCCAGGCACACAGCGTGCACTTGAGGAGCATTGATCCAGACCCAGTGCTATGCAATGGCAGTACGAAATACAGCAAGTGTCTACAAGCACCACATTTTACCTTAGGAGTTCACTCACACGTCAACAAGAAATGGCAGGGCACCACAGTGACATGCCTGGCAGATGGACTGAGCGAGTACAGCAAAGAAACAATAGCCCAAGTAGAAACTATGTGTGCGCAAATATGGTCCCAATACATCACAAGGCTGACATGGATTGCAACAATGGAGAAGCCAGTGCAAATACATAGAGACATGGACTATGAACTTTGTTTTAGCAATGAAGGGACAGTTCTTGTTGGCACAAACACACAGTGTAACCACACTCTTGCGATTCCCTGATATGACAAAAGGTATGGCAGTGGTGATGGATTACTACTGAGTTTGTGGCCGACAAGCCTACTTGCACCTCCTATCATCTTGGCGGTACAAGTGTTCACTTGCCACCCTGCACTCAGTGCTACTAGTAATCCCAGATGAACCCCTGAAGGGAGATGAAATGCCTGTCAAGGTGCCAAAAACCACTCCAGCACCTAAAGAAGCAGAAAGAGACTTGCAGATCACACAAGAATTTCATATGCTGCCATAAAAAGAATGATTTCAAAAGCTGAGAAGAAAGAAGAGATTGAACTATGTCTCAAAAGACTCTTCAGCACTGCTCAGAGGAATACCTGATGAGTATTGACTTTTTAGCTCAGCAGAGACTTTTTTTTCATCTTTTTTGGCTCCTGGGGTACAAGCAGCTGCTAATGCCAAGTCGGTATGGATCATCCGATGGGAGCTAGTCCAACTTGCTAATAATACAGAGAATGGGTTCAACGCCATCAAAGTAGAGCTCCATGTGTTGAGACTCATGATGATGCAAAACCGCTACATGCTGGAATTGTTAACAGCCATAGAAGGAGGAGTGTGTAAAAAGTTGGGAAGTAGCTGCTGCACTTTTTCACCCCCGGAGGATGCTGAAAAAGGGCACTATCCCACATCAAAGAGGCAGTGCACAATCTAGGTGTTCAAATGAAGAAAGAAGGTGGAGTTCACGGCACGGATTGGCTCTCGCTTGCCTTGGATTGGGTCCCGTCCTGTCTGGGGGCAACAGTAAAAATACTGGTGCCTCTTATCTTATTCTTTTTGGTCCTCTTCAGCACGTGCCAATTGGGTCTCTGATGTTGTGACAATATAGTACCTAGTAGTGCAAAGATGATGGTATCAATTGGGGGTTCTAAAACACCTTGCCATACAGCAAACAGTGAAACTCAAACGGATACTTTTGGGGTTGTAGATATGTCGGGTGGGGATGAGTTTGCTACTGTATACGTAACAAAACGGGGGAGTGTTGGGAAGGAACCAGGGTCCTCCTACGCCCCCAAGTGCTTTAGAATTAGGCAGGACCTTGTCATGATTCCTGCCCCTCATGTCCCCAGCCCTCCAAGATGTCATGCTGGAGCCAGGCCACGAATCCCTACATGGCCCTCAAGGGCCTCTCCATCCCTCCAAAGACCCACTTGGAGTCAGACTTGGCGCTTGCGGCACCAGACTCACTCACTCCCATAGGATAACATTGGGGATTGGACTTGTAGTGCATTGATGGGGACAAGATGGATGTCCCCACATATTTTGGTTCCCAGAACTGCATGTGCGGTCTAGTCTTTTGGGTGTGGTTCAGCCCAGAGACACCTGGGATACCCAGAGACTATTTAAGCCACACCCAGGCTGAGAAACATGCTTTGCGTTTTCTGCACCTGCAGCGTGACACTCACCGTGTTCGGATCGATCTCCAGTAGGCCTGCATCTTTCTTCTGCGCTCAGCTCCTGCAAGAACAAAAACACTGCTAGGAACAGTCTTACCTTGCGCTGCTTCTGCCCATCATTCATCGCTCGTTCTATTCTGCGGGCATCTTCGGCGGTGTCATTCCCATCCCGGCACGCCGCTTCCTAAGGAAAAGGGAAAGGAACAGAAAAAAGGCATTAGTAAGCATTCTGCAAATCTTTGCTTATTTTTAAATACTGTACGAGCTTCAAACGCTTACCTGAATCCCAGCCGCTCTGGGGGAACTCTGTCTCCGGAACTTCTCATCCATCTGCAAGAGGGAAAAGACACTCCAGGTTAGCGTGAAAACATCTAGAGGTGGCGCATACCGCGCTTACTCACCGCATTTGTTCTTCATAACCGGCATCCACGCTGAAAACATTGCGGCACCTAAAAGACACAGAAAAAGAACTCAGTTCAATGTAAAAACGAAAGGGGTGCATCGCGCATCGCGCTATCACTCACCTTCAGTGCTACTCATCTCAGCAGCACACCACCATCCCCGGACGCCAGCCATCATCTAAGGAAGGAAAGGAACGAAGTTAGAGAACTGTTCAAAAGAGTCATTATACTTACCTGTCGGACTCTTGCCAATGAAGTAACTAGGCAGCAACGAGCCCGCATCAATTAATGCACCCCTGCGCTGAAAGCAGGACGGAGAGCAAACTATCTAAGAAAACAAGGTGAGCTGTGGATCAAAGGTAAGGGTTGGACCCCGGGGAAGAAGGGGTTCAAGCACACAGAGACGATAGGGAGTTAAACTCTACGAATCCTGTGTTTCAGGCCCAGGCTCCAGTCGAATAGCCTCCAGGGAAGGGTTCGAGGTCGTAAAAGGTCAGAACAGGCTGAGTGACGTCCCCGGGGATACCAGGTGAGCGTTACAGAACACAAAGCCTCACATCAAAATCCACCTGGGCATCATGGAAACGTCAAAAACCGACCAGTTAGCCCACATGTTGGGGCAGCTACGATCCGAAGTACATGCAGACAGGCAGGAGACCAACACCCTGAGGAGAGAGCTGATAGTAGCCAAAGAACACACTGATGATTTAAGCCGGCAACTTCTCCAGTCACAAGCAGGGCATGCACCATTGCCAGGAAGCATGCCCTCGATGCCAGCGCCATCAGCCAATCCCGTTCAGATAAACCTTCCTGGGGCAGTTCCCTTGGCCCCGCCCGAACGATTTACAGGGGATCCCAAGAGGTTTGCAACGTTCATGAACCAGTGCCGCCTGCACTTCCTTTGTAGGCCAGGGGCCTTTCCGAATGACCAATCACGGGTCGCTTTTGTGCTATCCTACCTGAGTGGTAGTGCCGCAGACTGGTCTGTACCCTTTGTGGCCCAAGACGATCCTCTGCTGCATGACTTCAGGGGCTTTCAGCAGGAGATGGAAAAGCTGTTCGCCCGTCGTACTCATGGGCAGGCATTAGACAACGAACTTCTGTCCCTACGCCAAGGGAATCAAGGTCTATTAACATACATGGCCACGTTCAATAGACCTGTAGTTGAAGCTGAATGGCCAGTGGAGAAGAGAACCATGTTATTTCATTGGGGGTTGCGGGGGGAGCTCAAGGATGTTCTCTCACAAGTAGTGAACCCCCCAAAAGGCTGCTCAGAATTCATTGACCTTGTTGTTCAACTGGATCATAGGTTGCAGGACCGAAGAGCAGATCGAACCAGACCGGACCCTCGCCCTATGTATGTGCGTTCAAAGGACAATACTGCCTGAACAACGGAAGGTTCAGGAGAGCCAATACAAATCGGGGGGGTCAGATCCCCCTTGACTAAAGCGGAAAGGGATAAAAGGAGACAGCAGCAGTTATGTCCGTACTGTTGAAGGTCAAGTAATTTCCTGGCCAACTGGTTCATCCGTCTCTCGAAGTCTCCAGCAGCCAGTCCTCTATTCTTCGTACCGAAAAAGGAGGGGGACTTGAGAACGTGCATCGGCTATCGCGCACTGAACCAGATTACCGTAAAAAATCACTACCCCCTGCCACTGATCCCTGAATTGCTTGACCAAGTCAAATATGCCCAAATCTACACAAAACTAGACCTGAGGGGGGCATATCACCTTGTTCGCGTAAAACAGGGGGACGAATGGAAAACCGCTTTTTGCACCAAATACGGCTTGTACGAATATCAAGTAATGCCCTTTGGCCTTTGCAACGCGCCTGCTGCATTTCAATACTTCATGAATGATGTCCTATGGGAATTGATTGATGTCTGTGCTCTAGTGTACATTCACGATATCCTAGTATATTCCGCATCAAAGCAGGGCCACGTTAAACACGTCTGATCCGTATTGGAGAAACTCTGTCAACACCAGCTCTACGCCAAGCTCGAAAAGTGCTCATTCCACGTCTCCGAGGTGGAATTCCTGGGCTTTATTCTCAGCCCGAATGGAATCCGAATGGATGTACACAAGGTAGATGCTATCCTGAACTGACCATCCCCAAATTCATTCAATGGGGTTCAAAGTATGCTGGGTTTTGCAAACTTCTACCGCCGGTTCATCCCAGGATTTTCGCAAATCGTGCATCCCATCACGTCATTACTAAGGAAAAGCAACAAAAAGTTCCAGTGGACAACAGAAGTCAAGGAGGCTTTCCATGAACTCAAAGCAAGATTCACATTTGCCCCAATGTAATGCCACCCTCGCCCTGATCTCCCATACCAGGTGGAAACGGACACCTCAAGCATGGCTATGGGAGCCGTCCTCTCACAAAAGGACCCCGAAACTGGCCAATTACACCCTGTTGCCTTCTGGTCGCGTAAATTCACACCCCCCTGAACTCAATTACGCTATCACAGACAAAGAACTCCTGGCCATTAAGTCAGCCTTTAAGGCATGACGGCACTACCTCTTGGGCGCCAGACACACAATCACTGTAATAACTGACCACCGGAACCTCCAGTACCTAAAAACGGCAAAGGCCCAATCCTCACGACAACTACGTTGGGCTCTTTTATTTGCTGAATATGACTACGTGATTACATTTCGACCAGGGGTGAAAAACGGGAAGGCCGATGCTCTTTCCCGTACGGGGGTGGAAGAGCAAGGGTATCAGACCCCTGACCAATAGCAATCATCCCGAGTGACAAGCTCCTAGGAATCCCAGCAACCATAACTTAGAAGGAATTCCATGAAGAAATCCAAAACCTGATGAGTCTGGAGCAATTACAAGCGTGGAGTGCACAAGGAGAACATTACATGATAAAAAATCAGTTGCCCTACTTCAGGAATTGTTTATTCTTACCAAACCAAGAACTACGAGAACAAGTCATGTCCAGTTATCATGATTCCTTGATAGAGGGCCACCCCGGAATCGCTACAACCCTAGCCAAGGTAAAACGAAATTATTGGTGGCCCATGTGGTGTAAAGACATTATCCAATTCATCATATCTTGTGGAGTGTGTGCTCAAAACAAGTCATCCAAGCAGAAACCGACTGGGCTATTACAACCATTGGAAATCCCACCAGCACCCTGGCACACGTTATCCCTATATTTTATTACTGACTTACCACCCAGTTAAGGGTTTAACACTATTCTTGTGGTCGTGGACCTCTTTTAAAAAATGGCACATTTCATTCCTCTTAAGGGGCTCCCAAATGCTTCCACTCTGGCAAAGGTATTTCTTGAAGGCATCGTACGGCTCCATGGGTTTCCTTCAGTTTTGGTCTCAGACTGAGGTACTCAATTCGTATCTAACTTCTGGAGAAAATGCTGCTCTATGGCCCAGATCGACATCCGGCTATCCACCAGTCACCATCCCCAAATGGATGGTCAAACTGAGAGGACAAATCAGATGCTCGAGCAGTATGTGCGTTGCATGTTACACCAAGCTGAAGGAAGCTGGTTCGACCTATTATGGATAGCTGAATATGCTTATAATAATTCCCTACACACCAGCACTGGGCAGACACCCTTTTATACCATGTATGGCAGGCACCCACGTACTTCTGAGTTGGACGTTCCTACAACCCTGGAAATGCCAGCAGTCAAAACCTTGCACACGACCATTTCTCAAACCTTTAAAAGGGCAGCTGAACACCTACTTCAAGCTAAGACTCGCCAAAAAAAGTTTGCTGATCAACACCGAGCAAAGGCCCCCAACTACCAAGTGGGAGACAAAGTCTGGCTGGCGTCTAAACACGTGTCCATTAAAGGAGCCCGAACTTTCCATCCAAGATACCTGGGTCCATTCACCGTCACCTCCGTGATAAATCCTGTGGCGGTCAGACTAGATTTGCCGTCAAACATGCAGATTCATCCTGTGTTCCATGTGTCTCTCCTTAAACCTGTTCAACCTGGGACCCGGGTAGCAACGCCATCGCAGCCAGTAGTAGTCACCGGGGAGCCAGAATTCGAAGTCAAGGACATCCTAGATTCAAAGTACGTCAAATCCAAATTACACTACTTAGTAGACTGGAAGGGGTATGGTCCACAAGACATGGCATGGGAGCCTTCTGAGTACATCCATGCACCTCGCTTGCTTAGACGATTTCATCAAAACCATCCAACCAAACCAGGACCAGACAGAAGAGCCACCTTGAGAGGGGCCTTGGGGGGAGTGCTGTCATGATACCTGCCCCTCATGTCCCCAGCCCTCCAAGATGTCAGGCTGGAGCCAGGCCACAATCACCTACATGGCCCTCAAGGGCCTCTCCATCCCTCCAAAGACCCACTTGGAGTCAGACTTGGCGCTTGTGGCACCAGACTCACTCACTCCGATAGGATAACATTGGGATTAGACTTGCAGTGCATTGATGGGGACAAGATGGATGCCCACACATATTTCGGTTCCCAGAACTGCATGTGCGGTCTAGTCTTTTGGGTGTGGTTCAGCCCAGAGACACCTGGGATACCCAGAGAATATTTAAGCCACACCCAGGCTGAGAAACATGCTTTGTGTTTTCTGCACCTGCAGCGTGACAGTCACTGTTTTCGGATCGGTCTCCAGTAGGCCTGCATCTTTCTTCTGCGCTCAGCTCCTGCAAGAACAAGAACACCGTTAGGAACAGCCTTACCCTTGCGGCGCTTCTGCCCATCATTCATCCCTCCTTCTGTTCTGCGGGCATCTTCGGCGGTGTCATTCCCATCTCGGCACGCCGCTTCCTAAGGAAAAGGGAAAACAACAGAAAAAAAGGCATTTGTAAGCATTCTGCAAATCTTCGCTTATTTTTAAATACTGTACGAGCTTCAAGCGCTTACCTGAATCCCAGCCGCTCTGGGGGAACTCTGTCTCTGGAACTTCTCATCCATCTGCAAGTGGGAAAAGACACTCCAGGTTAGCGTGGAAACATCTAGAGTCGCTGCATACCGCGCTTACCCACCGCATTTGTTCTTCATAACCGGCATCGACGCTGAAAATGTCGCGGCACCTAATAGACACAGAAAAAGAACTCAGTTCAATGCAAATTCGAAAGGGGTGCATCGCGCATCGCTCTCTCACTCACCTTCAGCGCTACTCATCTCAGCAGCACGCCACCATCCCCGGATGCCGGCCATCATCTAAGGAAGGAAAGGAACGAAGTTAGAGAACTGTTCAAAAGACTCATTATACTTACCTGTCGGACTCTTGCCAGTGAAGTAACTAGGCAGCAACGAGCCCGCATCAATCAACGCGCCCCTGCGCTGAAAGCAGGACGGAGAGCACACTATCCAAGAAAACAAGGTGAGCTTTGGATAAAAGGGAAGGGTTGGACCCCGGGGAAGAAGGGGTTCAAGCACACAGAGACAATAGGGAGTTAAACTCTACCAATCCTGTGTTTCAGGCCCAGTCACCAGTCGAATAGCCTCTAGGGAAGAGTTTGAGGTTGTAAGAGGTCAGAACAGGCTGAGTGACATCCCCGTGGATACCAGGTGAGCGTTACAGACCTCTTTTAGGCACTATAATGGACTGGGGGGTGGAGGGGCACTGGGAAGGTTCTCTCATGCCAATGTAAACACAGACATGGGCAGGCACTGAAAAAGGTAGGTATTATCTAAATATAAAGCACAATTAACTGTTAGCTGGATAGATTTGTAATGCTAGATCCTAGGCATTGTCAAATCTTAAATGCTATAGAAGAGTTGAGCTCCTTCCCAGAATGGAATGCAGCCTATGAGATTCTAAAAATTACCACAGGCGCTTCCGCAGTGTTTCGTCACTATGGCCAAGCACTGGTAGCACACCGAGTGACTCGCCAGCTGTCTATTGTCTGCCAAGGGTCCATGCAGGCTAAGAATAGGGATTCACATGTTCTGTGCGACAAAATGCAGAATGGGACAGATTATAAGTATTAAGTGTGGGGGATCCCATTGGGCCCGTATAATATTAGCAGGATGAGTGAAATGTGGCTGGAATGAATGAAAATTGTTTATTAAAATGTTTTGTTTTTCCTGGGGCTAGGCCTCAAGGTTTGTAAAAGTCTGTAGGGCTGCCGTGTGTTTCTGAATAAGGTAGCAAAATGTAGAGCGGCATGCCCTGACAAAATCTGCTGACAATGAAGAAAAGAAGGCTTTGGAGCCTCCCTAGTATGGAAGAAGGGCCGTTTGGGATGAAGCTATGGTTCATATCCAGTAACGCCACTACAGCAACAAAGGACTATATAAACCTCTGCCTGACACCACTTTGGCAGGAAGGAACGGAAGAGGGACAGGAGAACACCGTTTAGGCAGCAGATTCCTTTGCCACCATCCTAATTTTTGTAAGATTAAACGTGTTATCCTTACAAGATAGACTTTTTGCCTTATTCCCCTAGAGGGGTGTATTCTTTCTGGTGTGAGAGTAATTAGGGACACCCTTACATGCCCCGCCCTATCATTCTCCCTACCTGCACTTTCCATCTTTCTGTCTCTGCACCGCTACTCCATCCCCGTGGTCTTCTGAATCTTCAAACATGCACCAGAGATCTAATATTTCTTTTCTTTTCTGTAACTGCTTCCCCTTATACTTAAGTACTAAAAATGTGGACATGTGTTCCGAAATGTTCTTATTGTGTGAGCCCTGTTCTCGCTACAGGCAGGGCATCCCTCCTCCTCCTGTCTCCGCAATCCACTGCTTATGGTATTGCTCCACCCTGTCATGATACAGTGGCAGGTCCTTATACATATACTCCTGTTGGTGTTCCTCCCCCCATACTAGTGATGCCTATCTCTTACTGACACCGCAAAGACCTGCTAACACAGCGCGCATGCTGCCGCTTGCTTGTGTCAAAAAGAAAATTAACCCCACCCTTTTTTGCCCCCTTTCTTCCACACACACACACCACTCCACTAAACCACCCAATGCCACACCACACTGTGACACACAATTACTGCCCTCCGAGGGACTGTTCTTTATCCAATAGAACACAAATACTATACACTAAAATAACAAGCTAAAATGACAACCACTACTTGCTACAGGTCTACTCCTTATATGGGACCAACACTTTAGCTCCGTATTCCTCCTTTCAATAATATATTTTATTGTGGTAGCACCTTCCCTCCCCTTCCGAGGAGGGGCTCCCTGCCTTACTTCGCCTTACCTTTGTCTTACCTTATAATATCTTACCAGCACAAACATTAATATGAAATAACACAAACCACACCCATGTCACCAACCTATCTCTCCACGTGCTCACACCTCTGACACTTCCCCATGCATCTGTCCCCTACTTGGTATTGCTTACAAGAGTCTATTCATATGTGCATGCTCACCCGAACTCCTCCGTTACAGGGGTCCAACACCGGCCTGCACTCTCCTCAGAACCGAGCCCCGTTTGAAAGAACAGAGAGAACTTCTCTTAAAATGGCTCCTGATAAACCACTCGGAACGCATGTTTTTTCGGGACTGGTTGCTGTAGGTGGGCGCAGCTCCTTCTGGAGAACCAGCCTGGAAGTCACCAAAAATAAAAAATAAGGGGAGTGCTGGGATCACATCAGGTTCACCAACTGAAGGCAAGTCCCTGAATGCTCATATCAGAGAGAATGTAACCCGCTAGGGAAGAAAGGCCCAAGTTGATCTTATAAGGATAATAAGTATAAATCTCACATGCAGATGAGCGCAATAGCAAAGAACTCTGCTGCTAAGAACGTTCTGCCGAAAAGTAGTGCAAGCAGAATCTTACGCAGTAATACATCATCATAGATGATGCAATACATACAGTAAAAACCTGCGCGGCTGGTTGGTGTGCGCCTATGCATGATCCGCCTGCTCCATAAGAGATGCCAGGTCATCGGTTCCAGCCCAGTCCGTCCGTCTTCCATCACGTGGGTGCAGCAGTGATCATATTTTTCTGACGTTGAAGGTCATAGAACAAATGAACTACACTACTAACCTAATGCTACTTTTTTATTTTTTATTTTTTATTTGTCTTGGTTCTATTATAAAGCAACAGAACCTTTGCAAAAGTGAAGTATCAAGTGGTCATTACAATATAATTCATACAAAATATCAGATCAAAATTCAGTAAAACTTCATCATAAAACATTTCCTATATGAAGGAAAACAGTATAAAATCAAAGTTCAATGAACATTTTTACAATAGAAACAAGCATATTCAAGTTAAAAGGAAAAAAGAGACAAAATGGGAGAAAAAAATATATAACATCAATAACATATCTCTTTTCATTAATTGGTGAAGTTCCCCATGCAATTCGTTAAATCACGGTTAGCATGCTTGTCCAATTCCTTTTCTATAAGTTTACAGAATTTGGTTAAGGCAAAAATGAGAGGTTTGTGATTGCCTTGCATCATTCGAGCCCAAAGGAACGGTAAACAATCAGTGAAATTAATGTTCACGAATTCCATGAGTAAGAGAGTTCTTGGGGAATTAAAATATGGACAATATGAAATCAAATGTTTCAATGTTTCTATAGGTTCGGTACACAGGGGAAATCTGCAATGCCTGTTTTCAATGCCCGTCTTCTGGACAGCCCAATTCGCAGTCCTTTCTTTAGTATACAATAAATCGAATTTAAACCGTATAAAGACCTTGCGGGTGTAATTACAAGGAAATAAGGTAATGTGCTCATATCGCGGTATTCGTTTCTTTGTAAATAAGTAATACTCCTTGTAAAGTTTGTAAGATCCTATGTGATCAATAGTTAGACGCCAATCAAGTTCAAATAACTTGCGTTTGGCATAAGCGGATCTAATATAAACGTCATCCACTGTGATGGCAGCATCATGAAAAATAGCTTGTATTTTTGTCAAATAATGATCCATGAGGATCGTTGGTCTAGAGTGGATTGATTGTTTAAGGTCCTCATATAAAGAGTTACATTTCGGGTACATTATTTTTGCAAAGCTGGTTAGAAGACGCCATTTCCATCGAGTGGATAACGCTATTAGGCCTAGCCCGTGCCTTAAAACCGCATTGGGTAATGACATGGGAAGAGACATTGCACGTTTCAGTGATGTCCCTTGAATTTGATCTAAAATTGCACCAATGTTGACAAGACATATATCTACTGCATAGAGAATAACAGTTTCAATTTTCAACGTGAAGAATTCGATAAAAGGGATTAGTAAGAATTTACAGTATTTTGCATGTATAATTTTTAGCTGTGATGTCAGGGGTCGGATCTTGTCGTTTAGTATTTCAGTCCACATTTTGATGGAATTTTTTTCAGATAGATAATACCCTAAGTAAATCGTATCTGTATGAACAGGAATAATAGTTTGCATAATAGTCCATTGAAATTTCCCTGTTTTTTTTATGAACGCCAAATTTCATCACTGCTGTCTTAGCGGGATTGGGGGTTAAATTATGTGCTAATGCAAACTCCTCAAATAATTGTAATTTCAGTTGGAGGCCTGCAGGAGTGGGATCAAATAGAATAATGTTGTCTGCAAATGCGAGCCATTTTAATTGAAGAAGGCCGATTTTTGCAGAGAACACATTTTTCTTATCCCAACATTTGTCGAGGTCTGCTAGATACAGGTTGAAAAAAGTAGCAGCTAGATTACATCCTTGTTTGGGCCTATTTCAGTGTTAATAGGTTTTGTGGTGCGTCCTTCAGAAGTAAGTTTGATTTTATAGGAGGTGTTCGTGTGTAGGGCAATGAACCAATATATCAGCACCGGAGGTATTCCCACTTCAATTAGTTTAGCCCATAATAGGTCGCGTATAACCGTGTCGAAAGCTGAGGTCATGTCGATCAGCCCTTTTCTAAACCCAGTTTGATATTTGGAGTATAACTGATTAATTTTGATATGCTTTTCAAGATCGTAAAGAAGAAGAACAGCAAGGAGTTTGGCTTCCGTATCAATTAAAGCGATAGGCCAGTAATTCCGTGGCAAGGAGGGGTCTCCTTTTTTGAATATCGGAATGATATTAGCCGAGAGCCAAGAAGTGGGAATAATTCCGGAATCGATAATGGCCTGAAATTTGGTTTTAAGAAGGATAGCTCATAGATTCGGATCTGCTTTGTACAAGCAGGGAGGAAAACCGTCAGGACCAGCTGATTTAGAATAGTTCAATCTTGACATGGGCCACTTAATGTCATCGATGGTCCAATTTAATCGAGGAAGATCGTGATATGGTAAAGAAATGGTACGGATATTCAAGAAATGATTAGGGGTGCAAAATTTGGTTGTAATGTACGTGTGCCAAGTAGATTCAGATATGGCATTCAGAATAGAGAGTGATAATTGATTATCATTGTTTTTGATGGTTCGCCAGATAGTACGTGTATCATGGGCTGTTATGGCTCTTATGAGGTTACAATTAATTTCATTATGTCTAAATATCCTTATGTGTTTGATGTTTTGTTTATGTAATGCCATGATACGATTTTGTTGAACTTGATGCATCTCATGAGATAGATCGTTATTTTTCTTCAAGTCTCTAAGAGCCTTGTTTTTATTCCGTTTCTGAATTTTACAGAGGGGATCAAATGTGTGAGGATGTTTGGTAGCAGTGATTTTATTTTTACTAAAATGTAGTAAAGTAGCGTGAATGATTGCAGCGTAGATTGCCTCCATCACACTGTGCGGGGTTTCCTCTGGGATGTGACTATTGGCAATAGTCAACATTACGTGTTGGACAAATTTAATGCATAATGCTTTACTCCATCTCAGGGAACTCTGTGGACGATCCATTTCAGGCAACATAGTTGAAGAATCAACTGTCAGAATAGGGAAGTTGATTTTGGACTGGCCCAGTATTTGTGCATGGTCACCGAATGGCATCAAAGTAATTTTTAACGGCACTAATGTTAAAAGCAGATTATGGGTGACAAATATAAAGTCAATCGTTGAGACTTTAGTATCTCTAGACCATTTGGACCAGTTGGCTTTTTCATCAGGTATGATGATATCCAAGTCCCAATCTTTTAGAAAATTCCTCCATCGTGAGCCTCTGTGCTTTGATAGAATATTACTTTTAGGGCTTCTAAACTCACTAGTGGTCCTGCAGTCGCAGTTGAAATCGCCTCCTAGTATTATCTCGATATCTTGATATTCCTGTGTGACGAATTCCAGGCAATTCTCAACCGAGGTAATCATTACATCGATAGGTGAATGCACCGGATTCCAATAAATTGAGATTATAATTATATTACGATACTTGTGGATATTAGTCGTCAACAGAATCGCAAGAAGATTAACGGCCTTCCAAATGATCTTAGAACTGAACATTAAGGCATTGTCAACTGCTATCAAGATGCCTCCGGCGGGACGACCGACAGTCGATCGTGTAGCCGGTAAGCAGTGAGTTGTATAATCCGGTAGCGAGAGGACAGTCGTTTTCATAGTTTCTTGTATAATTAATATTGATGGACGGGTATCACAATCTAACATTGAATGCCACTTCATAAGGTTGTTATAACCACATGAGTTCCAGGATAAGAAGGTTAGGGTTGATTTTATAGAAGGCTATGGTGTAGAATTAGGTTCCTTAGCTTTGAAGAGAGAATTAGGCATGGGGGCTAGCCACGGGAGATCATGAGAGATACCCGCTTTGTTCAATAATTCATTGATAGCTGCATTTGGATCCACATTAGTTTTAAGTATGGAAGCGGATCGTGAATCAGAAATAGAAGGTTGAGGACAGCTATGCTCAATGAATTTAATAGCTTCTGGTTCATTTTCAATTGAGCTTAGAACCAAGCCTTCTTCTTTTATACCTTCCCTATTAAACCATAGATATTTCATAACGGCTTCCGAAGACATGTAGCAGACAGCGCGATAGTTATTTTCTGTGGACAATGATACCCGGAGGATATCTTCTGTTTTAAACATCAGTAATTGGGGGATCAGACCAAAGAGCGTTAAAAGAAAGGCTCGATTGATACGATTAATCCCAAGTAATTCGTGTTTACCTTCAAAGCCTATTAGGGGAGGTTTTTCCGTAATAATGTGTTGTACCTTGTCAGGGAAGCGGACATAAGATTTTATATGGGGATCAGAAATGTCCTCGAGAGGGGAACTTGATAATTCAGGCTGATCTGAGTTGAGCCTGTTGGTTCGTTATCTAGAGCAGGCTTGATAGATCTCTCATAGAGTTCCTTCCTCAGAATCTCAGAATGTCTAGAATATCATGGTGTGTGAGCATTGCAGAAGTTTGCACTTCTGGAAGAGATCTGTGTAGCGCGGGGCCGTGCACCAGAGCGCTATTATAATCAGGAAATGGTAATGCGCTAGGCAAAACCTGATTAGATGTGGGCAAAGGGAAAGATTCTGTGGATGAGCACGTAGTGAAGGATGTCACTTTGCTACCTCCATTAACTACTATTTCAGGACGTACAATAGCGGAGTAATCCGTTTGATCATTGCTGATAAAAGAAAGATTCGGTTGAATTGGGAGCTTAATAAAAGGACGTAAAAAGCATCATTCATGCTGCTGGGGTCCAAATTTTCTGACTGTGGAGGTGAGCACTGAACCACTGGCAGGAATGGTGCAAGTGAGTCGATGTCCCGTGCATTCTGTGTTGTTGCTGAGTCAGCTATGTTAGAGAGGTCTATAGTTCGAATAGAGCTCGGAGCAGAGTTATTAACATTTCTGCAGGCTTCACTATAGGATTTAGGCATTGTGGTGGAAGTGGAGTCTAATAATAGAATATCATCATGTCGAGTAGTACGAATTCTGCCAGATTTCGGAAAATAATTAGTCAGATTCCCATTAAGTGGCCGAAGCCGGTGCAGTTAGATCATCCGTACACATAGATGTCACATTGTCTTTTTTATTTCTTCGTTTGCTGGTTATTGGCGCATTACTAATCGCTTTTGCGTTTTTTTGGTGTTTCTTTGTTGACAGATGCAATTTCATTGACAGAATTCGATTTGGTAGGCGATTTTATAGTCACAATTAGGGCTTCTTGACTTTCTTTTGAAAGTTGATCAAGATTAATGTGATCTTCATCTGTTATTTTTGCAATAATGGAAGGTGGTGGTTGGTCAATTAGGCCAGTTCGAATACAAGAACTTTTGGTCAAAGCATCTTTTCTTCGTTTGTCATACCTTTTAATAGCTCTTTGATGGAGTTTTTTAGCTCTCCGAGACAGTGGCCGTTTCTGTTGGAGCCAATATTTGAGAATCTGGCTGCATTTGTTCCAGTGCTTTGACCAGGATAGTAGGACTATCAGGGCTATCATTGGGTTCCATAGGTTTAGAGGTGTGAAGCGCTATGATGATGTTCATTTTTTCAATAGCTGTTGTTAAGTCGATTGAAGCATTTTGACAAGGACATACATGGGGGGTTGCCAAAGCATTTGGGGGAATCACCAGGAGGGTGGGAGAGAGGGCAAGAGAACACTGTATATTTTAATTTTTCAGGGTTGGATTAGTAACCAATAAATGATTTGGGGATGAAGCAGGTTTAAGATTTTTCAAAGATTCTGCTGCTAAGATGAATCCTTCGATGCGGTCCATCTTTGATGACATAGATAAGAGAGATGATTTGATCTCCTTCAATTCGAGGTGGGTCAGATCGTGGCCTTTATCAAGAAGGTCTAGAATCTGGATAATAACCGGAAAGGTACCAGGAGAGTGCTGGAAAGGGCTCTCGTTGTGTGATGGTGAAAGGTTTGGAAGTTGATTATGTATTGTCACAGATTCAGGTGTTTTGGTGGTAGGAGATGGAGGTAACTCTTTATTTATATCGTCAACATTTTCAGTACTCATGTCCAAGAGATTTTTAGGATAGTTGGGCATGTGCGAATGAAAGGACATGCGTTTTTTCATTGAATTGAATACTATTGGGGTCAGAGTGCCGATGGAACGGCAAACAGCCTGGTCAAGGGCCTCCATTTTCTCCATCGTTAGATCAAAATGCTTTTTGTCAGTTTCACAAGGCAAGGGTGATTCAGAACAGCTTTTAAAATTGTCTATGGCCTTGCGCACCTCCGGGCTAATGGAGGGGAGAAAGGTGGGGGGCAGAGATGTTACATGTGACAAAGTATGGTTGAAAGATTGAGACTTAGCTCAGACATGTATTTGAGCAGCATGTAGGCCATTACAAGACATGGGCATCTCTTCTGGAACCAAGGTCATAGTAGAGACCTCAGGGACAGTCGGTTCAACATATGAAGTTTTCCCATGACATATAAGCGAGTCAATGGTACTAGAAGAAAGCGAAGAGGGAGTGGTCAAATTACCCTTTATGCTTCTTAGTCCATTCGCCATAATTGAAATGTGAGTGAAAAAAAAATAAAAATACGGGATGCTACGAGAGAAAGATTTGCGATACAAGCTATTTGAGGCAATTAAAGATGTTAATTTAAAGCACACTAAACAGAAACCAATGCATGTACTAGATAGAATGGCAGCACTTTGTCTGAAGTAGCATCAACAACAGAGAGCATAGAAAAAGAAAAAAGAAATTTAAGTGTGAACCACGTTGCAATAACCAGCAGTGGTGCGCACTCTTTAGCCCAGAGTTGTATTGGTTAGGGTAATTGGCAACCAGCTGCAGGCTGCCAGCTAACAGCAAACAGCGCTACTTAGAGCGCGCGCGCAAATGCGTGCCGGAAGTAGATTATAAACACTTCCTCTAGTAAGGGGCGGGATCAGCTGAAATAATAAGAATAAGGGACATATATAAGTAATATATACTTATATTAGGTTATATAATAACATAAATGAGGGCAGGTAAGTAAATACCAAGTGTCCAGGCAAGGTCAGGCAGTATTCCTGTTTTCTTGAGCACGTAGGGCAGCAGCTCCGGCCAGCAAACAGCGCTACTTAGAGCGTGTACTTAATGCGCGTGTGCAAATGCGCGCCGGAAGTAGATTATAAACACTTCCTGTAGTAAGGGGCGGGATCAGCAAGTGTCCAGGCAAGGTCAGGCAGTTTCCTGTTTTCTTGAGCACGTAGGGCAGCAACTCCGGCCAGCAAACAGCGCTACTTAGAGCGCATACTTAATGCGCACGTGCAAATGCGCGCCGGAAGTAGATTATAAACACTTCCTGTAGTAAAGGGCGGGATCAGCAAGTGTCCAGGCAACATCAGGCAGTATTCCTGTTTTCTTGAGCACGTAGGGCAGCAACTCCAGCCAGCAAACAGCGCTACTTGGAGCGCGTACTTAATGCGCGCGCGCAAATGCGCGCCGGAAGTAGATTATAAACACTTCCTGTAGTAAGGGGCGGGATCAGCAAGTGTCCAGGCAAGGTCAGGCAGTATTCCTGTTTTCTTGAGCACGTAGGGCAGCAACTCCGGCCAGCAAACAGCGCTACTTAGAGCGTGTACTTAATGCGCGCGCGCAAATGTGCACCGGAAGTAGATTATAAACACTTCCTGTAGTAAGGGGCGGGATCAGCAAGTGTCCAGGCAAGGTCAGGCAGTATTCCTGTTTTCTTGAGCACGTAGGGCAGCAATTCCGGCCAGCAAACAGCACTACTTAGAGCGCGTACCTAATGCTACTTTATCACAATACTGTGCACCAAGCAGGCCTTAAGACGGCACTAAGGAGGTTCTGGGGAACTCTAACCTTCTCACACACATTTCACTCACTCCCTTCAACGCCATCCAGCTCCAAGGTCTCCACCCTCATTGTGGTGAACTATAATTTATCCCTCCCAGCACCGCGCAATACAAATCATACAATTGTCGCTCAACGATGTGCCCTGTTCTTCCTCTTTGAACATTTCAGGATATGTTACTTTGGGGTTGGTGGTCAAAGGGCACCTGGTGCCATAGAATTTAGGGATCTTGAGGTTTCGTCAGTTATATGGGCTATAACTCGTGGTCGCCTTGGGATGGCCAGGTCATGATTTGGCCAGTGTGAGATAACATGCACACCAGGCACCGGTCTGTGATCACGGCCTTGTAGGGCACATTCCTCTTGAGTAAAAAAACACATCTCTGCAACACTCTTAGAACAATGAATAAGCATTGTGGCAGTTGGGAATGTGGGCTGCCCTCATGGGACCTTGGGCATGGCTTGAGTTTTCCCTTGTCTCACAATTTGGGCCTAGTGAATGCAATGCTGCATTCGCCACGCAAGCCTTACCTTCTACCTATGATTATTGATATCTATGCAAAATAGCAATATTGCTTGCGACCTGCGCTACACTATGTGGGTTAGTTATAATTCATTATATTGAAGTGGGGTCCTTTATATTGGGAGGTGGTCCTTTCATCGCCCCCCCTGTCCACTGGCCTATCATAGTGCTTTGAATGCATCTCGCCTCACTCTAAACTGCTTAGGCGGGTGTGACGGGCCTGCCCCCTTCCCAACATTGTCCTTGCTCTCTTGAAACTGCCACAAACCACAACTAGACCCACAGGACTGGTATGAACAGTTTAGTGCCCAACCCGGAGTCACAGCAAGCCAGACATTCATTTGTTGAAACCCTTGCTTAATCATGTCCAATGCCTCTTGCCACTGAGTTGTATAGACGTAGTCAGGACCAAATTTCAGGGAATTCCCCAGCAGGGCATTAATTGAAGCAAAGTCCTGGGGTATCTTGCACAGTAGCTTGCCATCTACAGAAATTACCTCAAAGACCACAGCTGTGTGAGTGTTGGGATTGATGTCATCCATCTTCTGGACATCAGGTCTTATGCCACTGCTTGAAAAAATGCATCTATAGAATTTGACAGTTGCTTTGTTGAACTCCTCAAGAAGAATGCACACCCTCCATGTCTACCGAGATACATCAAACAATATCATGTCCCTGATGTAGTTCAAGCATCTAGAATTGTATCTGATCACTTTGCTTATTTCTTCTTGAAAAATCTCCTTGGTACAAGAAATGTCAAACCTTAAGCGTTTGTATCTGAACAGTCTTTTCTGAGTTGCATACATGCTAATATTCAGAAAGCAGGGTCTGGTTACAAATGAGGATATCCTTTGATCAGGTCAAGCTTGGAAAAAATCACGGCCCCATTAAGCTGATGCATCCTGTCATTTATGCGAGGTCCCATGTGTCGCCCCCACCAACAGTGTATGGCTTGATTGGGAAGGCGCATATCCACATATATTCCCTTTTTGGAGTCGGGACAATCAGAGCCACCCAGGGTGTGGGAATTCTGACAGGCGCGATGATGTCTTGGTCGATCAACTACCACAGTTCTGCTTCAATCTGCAGAACAGGCTGACTCAGCACTTCATTCCTCTGAGATCGCAGAACTGGGTGCCATTAAGTAAGATAACAGTGACAGCGAGCTGTACAGCTCTAAGAAACAGGGTATTCCATCGTGAAATACTACATCCAAACCTGCTTGTTACTATCCCTATATGTAGCAAATGAGTACAGGCTCCACTAAGCAATATCGTGGCCACAGGGACAATGCCAAGGCCTTTCAACCTTTTCAGTTGAAATGGACTTTGAGCCTCAGGGGAACCCCGAGCTGCTGCCGCCATGCTGGCAATTTGATCCCAAAGCAAAACACTCACATTAAATGTACATTTTGCAGCGAGCATGTTACAGGCTACCTTTGCTGGCACCCACAGACCGGCACTTGTCTTAGGCCTTTCAGTATCTAGCAGCATGTGTTTTCCCTTGTTGCTTTTTTACTCTGGTTCGGACTACATGAATAGCACCTTGCTGACAGTCTTTTTACGCCAGTTTGTGCTACATTAGCATCTTGCTGACAAAGAGAGCTGAATAGCTTTTCAGTGGACCTTTAATGTTGCAGCACCCCGCTGGCTGCCTTTCTTCGTTCTGTGAAGAGCCCAATACACCTGTCTGATAGTAATCTACAGCTACTCACCACATCCCTCCATTCCTTTATCTTTCCATTATATTATATGCACCCTACAGCTGCCGCAAACTGTTTCCGAGCTGTATGCAAGGGAGATCCCAAACATCATTTTGAAGTTTGCTCCCGAGTGCCCCGACGCAATTTCAGCTGGCTCTGCCTGGACACTATCAAGGTACTGAGTCTCTGTGAAATTGTGGTACAGTGTGTGTCTAACTGGTATAAGGAAATAGGGCTGTTGTCAGTGCTTTAAGTGGGTTAAGAAATCGAGGGGGGGGGCTCTAATGTGTTGTGATGCAATATTTGGGGGTGGGGGTCTAAAAAAAAGGTTCTCGCGCAGCCTCAGAGCCTAAGTAGCTAATAAAGCTTTGAAATAGGCGTGGCCTGCGTAATTAAAGGAGTGACTTAATGGAGCCAATCGAGTTTACATATGTGCAATGAAAGGGCAAACACTCTGGCTTAAAAGATGTATTTAAATATGGTTAATGTTTGTAAAACTTTTGACCAAAAAACACATTTTTAAATATGAAACAGAACATCAAATGAAAAGGGGTCATTATACCATGCAAACCCACCTTTTTTCTGAAAGAAATCCATTATTCGTGCATACTAATTAAAGGGATTCTAATGATGATACGTTAATACAATGTGCGGCAAAAAGCAAACAATGTATTCTCTCATAACTTCCCTTTCCTCGTTGAAAAGTACCTAAATTCACATTTCTTTAACTGATGTTGTGGTTCTAAACATTACTGAAGGTGACATCTACTGGCAAAGAGCAGTATTGTCACTTATATTTTTAAAGAAATGTGTTGAGGGAGGTCCGTTGGGAGAGTCCTGACTCAAGGGCAATATTTTGAGACAGCCAGGGTTGAGCCCTGGTCCACTTAAAGCCCTGGCCGTTGTTATACCAGTGGGGAATGTACATGGCGTGTTTAGCATTTTCCATGCTGACAGCAATGACAGCCGATGTCACGGCGGTGCAGCGAGTCCCCGCCACCCCACTCGCTTTAGCCTTCGGCTATGCTGAAATGAGGTGCAGGTTTTGGTGACAGGCTCTCTCCCATGGCTACCACACACAGGAGAAAGTCGCGTTATCGAAGCTTGTGTGCGCCGCAGCCCTCCCACAGAAAGCCTGTGGGGACAAAGGTCCCAGCTGCCGCTCTCAGAGGCAAACCTCTTCAGACACTCGGTGAATAATTCAGCGGCGCCCTACGTATTGTTTTTTTTTCCCTCCATACAACCTGTTATGCGGAAAGGGGAAGAGAGAAAGTAGACCAAAGGGAAAGGGAGGAGGGGCCCCGCAGACGCCAGCTCTGCAAGTGCCCAACGCAGGCAGGTTGTGACCAGCGTAATAGCCAGCCAGGAATTCAACTGCGCCTTTCACTTCTGTGCTGACAGGAAGAACGCCGCGTCCGCGACTGACCTGCAGAGCCAAGAGGGGGGCCTGGCGCCAAAGGTAAGAGTTCGAGCCCATTCGGGGATACTTTGCTAAAATGAACAGCACACGCACACGTTGAAGATAGGTGATTTACATAGGAAGCAGGCGAGTGCACCTGGACAGCCGCCTTCCGCTGAGACCTTGGTCTGTAGGGAGGGCACGCCTATGTGTATTATTCGGGTGGCTTTGCGTCCCCCCTGAATGCATAGGAGGGGCTCGGATTCCGTCCCTGGTACACGCCCTGTTTGTAATATGGATTGGAACTGCATTCTTGCCCACCCTCTTTTTTAGTAGACTTCCCCCAGGGGTGTTGCTAGGTTTGGAAAAGACCCAGGGCTACGGTGATGTCGGAACTGTCAGGACTGGGGGCTACCTAGTCTTTTGGCTGTAGCTCCTGAGATTCTATCCGGGGCTACAACCAAAAGACCAGGGGCTATAGCCCCCTTAGCCACCCCCTAGCAACGCCTCCCCTCTTCATTGATCCAAACGGTTACATGTCCCAACGTTTCTTTTCCAATGTATCACATTTAAACTGCCCCTTGCTTCTTCCCCCCTGTCACGTCTCCCTTTCCCCCATTCGAGTCAAATTATGCCCCCCCCCCCCACACTGTTTTCCTCACCTTCTTTTTTAAGCGCTTTGAAGCAGTGTTGGGGCGGTGTAGGCGACTTACAAGGAAATAGCTCAATCAGCATTGCGTGCCAATGTTTACGTGTACATTACTGGACTTTTCTGTAAAGGCGCAGTATAACTATGAGCACGTATCGTGACTGTAAGCGTGTACTTTGGTTATAATTCCCATGTTTTGTGTTTCTCGTTTTTTTGATGTTCAGGGTGACACTGCGTGGCTGTTAGAGTGGATTTTGAAAGAGTTTCACGGAAACTAAAGCAAGTTCCTCTTTCAGTGTTCCCCATGCAGACTGCGGAGGAGGCCGGGTGCAGCGACCGCAGCAGGGCATGAGAAGCCGCGCCCGGGGGTCACTGCGGATCCCGGCTGCCCTTGAACTCGAGTCCCGCGGGGAGCCATGGCTGCAGAGAAGGAGGCCCGGCAGGAAGAAGCTACCACGGAGGCGTATGGCTCAGCAGCGGGGGCGCAGGGACCCGCAGCGGCCCGCTGGGAGAGAAGGGAGCTGCCCAGAGGGGCGCCAGCGGGGGGCCTGCAGGCCCAGTGGTCGCCACAGCAGTCCCCGGAGACTGGGCGTCTGCGCAGGCCTCAGCAGCGGAGCCGCACGGAAAGGCACTCGACACGGTGGCACCGGGAAAGCCTGCCAGCCGCCTGGGCTCTGGCAGCAGGGGAGCAGGGCCCCCCTCAGGTGGCCGCCGGAAGGATACCCTCCCCAGGGGGCAGCATAAGCAGCAGGCGCAAGCGGCTGCTGAAGGAGGCTTCTCTGGCGGGCGCGGGGGCGCTGCCACTGCGGGCCATGTGGAGTACCGCTACTGAAAAAGAGAGCAGTGATGCCCCCTTAGAGGCACGGAGAAAGGAATTGGCGGCCTCTGTGGCGAGCTTTGGTGCAGTGTGTGTGGACGCAGGCAGTCGCACCGCTGTGCAGCCGCACAACGAGGGCGCTTCAGTCTGCCCCGAGGGGGCTGCATCCCAGGGAGAGCCCTGCTCCCAGGCCCCTTGGGACTCCGAAGACTTTATCAGCGACGCCCCCTTGGCCTTGGACCCCTTGGAGCACGAATGGATGCTTACAGTGGCAGAGGGGCAGTATGACAGCATCATAGGACCCCTGACCTTTGACCCCAGTCTGCTCTCCTGGAGGGACTTTGTGACTGGCTACTCGGCCATCCACTGGCTGGCTAAGCATGGCAAACACGAGGACTTTATCCAGTTGATGCAGTTTGCTGAAGCTCATGGCCTGCCAGTGGACATCAACGCGCGAGCCAGTGGCGGCCTTACCCCCTTGCACATCGCGGCCATGCAAGGCCACGAGATGCTCATCAAGGTGCTGGTGGGGGCCTTTGGCGCGGACGTGCACCTCAGGGACCACAGCGGACGCAAGGCCTGGCAGTATCTGCAAGAGAGCGCCTCTGCCCAAATTAAGGAACTATCTGGAGCCCAGGAGGAAAAGGTGACCAACCTGGCCATCTTCAACAAGAACAACAACAGCCGCTCCTCCAAGTGGGCCTCCAGGAGTGCACAGGGAGGGGATGAGGTGGATGGAGGCCAGCAAAGGAAAAGTGGCTTGCCGGCCACCATCTCGCCGTTCATTAACCTCTTCAGACGTGTTAAGCTCTACCTTTCTTCAGAATGGTGAACTGTGTCGAAGGCTAGCTATTTGTTTCTGCTGAAATCTCTGTTTCTGTTTCTGGACCCCCTGTGTCCTCATCTTGCTTGATCTCTCTTCTGCCTTTGACACTGTCAACCATGCCATCCTGCTAAATTGTCTCCGTGATAACCTGGGTATCACCGGTCAGGCCCTGGCATGGCTGACTTCCTTCCTCTCTGACCGACACTCCCAGGTCCAACTTGGGTCCTTCCTCTCTATCTTTTTCTATACCTGTGGTGTCCCCCATGGGTCTAAACTCTCTCCCTGGCTATTCAACCAATAACTGGCCCTCCTGGCCCACCGCATTGCCGCTCTCTGTCCCAACTTTCAGTGCTATGCGGATGACAGCTCATTTTCAGGTTACCTTCGGCCACTTCTTCTCCGTCCCTCATCTCCGACTGTCTGCTATCCAGGAGTGGTGTGCCGCCAATGATCTCTGCCTTAATGCCAGTAAGACTGAGATTCTCCTCATCGGCACACCCACTCCCTTCTTTCCTGTAGCTCTCTGGCCAGCTTCTCTTGGCCCTCTTCCTGCTCCCTCAGAGTCAGTTGCTTCTCCAAGCAACGAGTTGGTGGTAGATCTATGTCTTTGGCTGGGGCCGCCCTCTGGAACAGCCTCCCTGAAACTTGAGGAGAACCATCTTCGGTTCCGGAAGCACCTCTTTGGTTCTGCTCTCTCTCCCCCTCTCCCCTGCTGAATTCCTGGCTGATACTGAGACTGCACTGGTTACCTGGCCAACCATCTGTTCTCGGGCCCAAGCCCTGCCAGTTGCACGCCTGCACTGCCTCCCTGGCAACCCCTGCACCTGGGGACTGTTTTCTGTATCCCCACAGTCCCCCCACCAGCACTTATGTCTGCACTCACCCTGCACTTGCCACCAGCTGGCTGTTTTTTATTTATCTTGTTTATTTTATTATCCCATGTACTGCACTCCCCTCCCCCCGCCCGCACTTTTTCCTTTCCCCCTCCCCAGTGGAGTAACATTGCTGAAAATGTTGGGGGTGGGGACATAACATCTGAAGAAAAGGTGCCCCAGCCAAATGAATGGGGACAGAATTGTGTGCCATGAAAGTTGGGGGGGACAAACACCCTGGTCCCCCCCAAAATTACACCCATGCCCTTCCCTTGCCCTTGCGTGATCTGAATGACACCTGGCATAGTAGGATCGTTGTCTGTCTTCCCTCTGTTCCCCCCTCTTGCCTCGTCGCGTCTTGAAACACTTGTGTATAGGCGCGTTATAAATGCCATATCATATCAAATGTAAAATGTAATTGTCCAGAACATTTTGGGAGCATCTGGGTTCATGACTAGGCCCTGTGGTGATATGCATAGACAGAGACAATGGGGTTGCTGCCAGCCTGGAACACGTTCCCCTCAAAATCCCATTCCATGTTCCTTCCTCGCGGGATTTGCTATATCAGCTGCGTGAATGATGCCCACATAGGCTAGTCGTTTGAGCTCCCAGACTTTTCCAGGTGAAAAACGCACCGAAAGTATAATGCACTCCATAACACGCGATGAATGTGAAACCTGTTTATGGAGCAGAAAAGAACCGAAGACGCCTGTGATTTGCAGTAGCATTTTTTGGGTGCATGTGTTCACTTTTTTTTTTTTCAAGACATTTAATTCACCACTATAAAATGTAGGCACGCCCCACAGACGAAGTTTCAGTTCTTTTATTTGACAGAGTTTGTGGTGTTTACAATATTGTGAGCCGGGTCTTCTGTTCCTTTATGGTATGATGATTGTAAAAACCCCTAAACCTTAATATATTAACTGCCGAAAATAAAAGACAGAATCAAATTCGACTAGACGCAGCCAGCTGCTGCTGCTTTTGGAACTTTCCCATGCTTTGTAAAGAATAGCTAAAACCATGTATTTAGCACGTATGACTATGCAGGATTACCTGTCACGAATCAGACTCAGAAATAAGTTCCCTTTAAACATATAGGGCGACAGCGCATGTCCTGCAAATGTCACAGAAAGAATAAGAGTGCTATCACGCGCATGTCCGCGGACTGCTATGTGGGGTTTTGACTGTTTTATGAAGCGATATAACGCGAACACAAACGTTCAGAAAGGCCTGGATTTCCGTGCATGTTTGCACCCTGTCAGTAAGACACATGTTATTACCGCCTGCAAGATGGCGCTAACACGAAAGCGAGCTTCTCCACTCACATAAACATTCACTGCAGGAGATGTATGTAGATTTGCAGCATAGAACTTTTGGGTCAGGGGGGACACACTGCACGCTTTGGCCCCTACCCCCCAGACAGCAAATCCAGGCAGATCGCACGGATTGAGTGCTTTATTATGGCACAAGCCCCTTGACAAATGCTTTGTAAATCAGGCCCACTGTATCTGCTATTCATTTGCAATCAGTACGTTCTGCACCCCCTAGACCCGCCTCCAAATGATCCCCATAGACATTCCTGAGGCCTGCTCCTCAATGAAGGGCACAGTGTTTCCTCCTCTGCTGTGGAGTTGGATCAAGTTAAGCTTGCTCTTGTTATTTGCAACGAATTATTAAATCAATTCCTGAGGCCCAGTGTCCACAAATCACCTTAGATTTTTTATTTCATAAAACATTTTTTGTTAAATGTTTTATTGCTTACAGTGCAAACCGCTTTACAACAGGAGGCGCATTCTGAATCCCAGACTTGATATGATATGTCATTTATAACACACAATACCCAGAGGTTTCTAAGTGCGGACCTGGGGATCGAACCTGTGGTGCTCCCTTGCAAGGCCAGCACGTTGCCCCTAAGCTATCCTCCCGAGACTGTCCAGTACAGCAGAGATCTGCCATGTCAACAGTCCTTTCTGCATTGCTGGAAGAATCCTCATCCACCGTTTCGATGGATTGCATCTGTCTTGTGCGCAATTCCCCAAAGTACAAGTCCGGTGGACTCAGAGGATGCATGCCTTGTTGCATGGGGTTCTTCCACACAGGCGTTATGCAGGGGCGCAACGAAAGCTACGTCTTGGGGTGAGTGGGTAGTGGGGGTTCTGAGCCTTCAAATGTTAGGAGAGGCACTAACTTCAGAGATGGTGGGGGAGGGGCAAACTCACCTGCGTGGGGGCATCTAACTTCTCTATGCATTCTAATGAGACTATTGTAGTGCAACTTTAATGTTACAAGCGGTGAACTCTCTGTTAGGTCGGAAAGCACGCACTTAAGGACTGCTGTGAGCATGAACCGTCTCCTGTCCCCTCTCTCCTCTTCCAGTCATTCCCCTGGCATGCAAGTACTAACCCCACATCACAATTTCAATTGCACAAAAATGTATGCATATGAATGCAGTTGCTAACAGTGAAATGCTTCACGCTAGTAATTATTACAGGGCCTTAGTTAACAGCGAAGCCCAGGCGCCATTCCACATCTGTGTCCTGTTCTGTCCACCCACGGCTATGTAAGTCAGCCAAGTCAGGTCAACATAGCCCAAAATTTCGGGGGTGGGGGGGTGCTGAAACCCAGTCAGCTCAATGGTGTTGCGCCAGTGCCGTTATGTACCTAGGCACATGCAGAAGCACTGTGTGCTGTGAGGCATGGGATAGGCACTCACAGGATAATAACTGGGTAGTGTTTTTGCCAGGAAAATTTCAAACGACTGACAGGTGCCACATGAGCCAGTCTGTGCCCACTGGGTGGTCATGCACAAATCAAAGGGAGCTTGGGTTGTCTATTATGAATTATTTGGATTTTTATGCCTTCCATTAAAGCCATAAGCCGGAGCAACTGTGTTCACTGTTATAAAGCCAAAACGACTGAACATTGTTGAGGCACCACGGTAGCATGTTCCTAAAGCTACTGGAGTTTACTGCGAAAACATAGGTGTGTCCAGTTCCTGCTTAAAACTAAGCTCCTTCAGGACAGCGAATCTCTCCACTTCTTCAACATCAGTTCACCTCAATAAAAAGGCTGCTGCGACTGGCCCTGCGACTGGCCCTGCGACTGGCTCTGCGACTGGCTCTGTGACTGCAGTGAGCTACACTTCATTCAGAAGAAAACGAGGACAGCAGTAGCGAAAACCCAACCACACACAAGACTGTAGCCTCCCACTGATATCAAAAACTCAAACTTGACTCTCTTTCTGTATTTCACTCGGTTGGCCTTGGAGACACACAGCCCTGTGTTCTACATTAGTCAATAGTGTTCATGTACCGTCTCTCTGCCTTCTGTTTAGTACCATGCAGGTTCTCTCTTGGACATCTTGCAGCCCAGTGGTTGAAGTGGGCTGGATCTATGGGGTCCGACATTTCTCTACTTTTCCAAATGTGAAGCTGTTAGTCACTCTGTATGTGGATTCACACCTATACCTTGCAGGTAATAATATAGAGGTGCCCTAGCAGGCTGAGCTATTTTCCTGCCACAGCTTTGCTTTAGCTCATTTCAATGGGACATAAAGTTAATTCCTAAGACGTCACACACAACACTGCTGCCAGAATGGTCAACTGTTCCCATCGCTAGAAGACTAAGGGCCCGATTCATGGAATTATTCGCGTGGAAAATAGGGAACTTGCACACCATTCTGCACGCAAATTCCTGTTCGTTGATTCGTGGAATCGAATGTGCAATACTTTTCCTCAACTTGTGTGGAGTTTGCGCAGGCTCGGCACGTGTCTGCGAGCTGTCGAGGGCCTTGCGCGAAAATCCATGCAGAGCGTGGGTGTGGATTGCGCAGAGGGCTGGGAAGGGGGTGGAAAACCAAAAATGGCCTTCCGAGAGACGGCCTGCAGGCAGTCCCTTGCATGCCCACAATTGTGTGGCATGAGACGTATTCATGGATTCGATCGCCGGGAAAAGGCCACGCAAGTCCTTCATACTATCTGCCACCCGAAGGCAGGCATAAGTACACTTGTGCATAGGATTCACAGCGCAGAGGTGGGGCTGCATGTCGGATATAGGGGTGCGTGTACTCAACCAGGGTTTGGATCTAACTTAGGGGTGCGCATACGTAATTTAGCAGGTTGCAGGAACGGTTTACGAGGGTTCGCACGCAGATTTCCAGAGTAATTACAGGGTTACGATTTTTCATATGCATGTTGTCGAGGTTCCGGATACAGTTACGGAGGACCCCGCGCAGGGCCCCCGGGATGCAGACCAGCTTGCGGGAGACCCCACTCGGGGTCCGACTGGGCCATAAAATTGTCTCGGGTACCAATGAAAAAGTGGCCCACAGATGCAAATGGCTATTCATTCCTTTTGTGACACTGTTTGAATAGTACCCAAGGGGGAGTTTTTTGATCAAATGTGATGCAAATTGTGCATTTTAAAGAATATTTATTCAGCAACACTGGTCAAAACTACTAGCCGCGTAGTGAAGTAACTCATCAAACTGGCCCACATTGGGCAAAAAAGTGTCCCACCTATACCAAAAAACGGGCCCACACCAGCATTTTGTGTTTTTGGTTCGGCCCTGGGCCTATTGCGCTATAGGCCAGTCCGACCCTGACCCCACACACTGTTTGAAGGGTGCGTGCATTTGCGTCCGGGTGAGTGCACAAAGGTAGCTGTTCTGGCTGTTTATGCTTTAAGTGTGGGCGGCATTCCGGCTGTGACTTGCGATTACAGTTACTTTACGCTGTAAATTCCATGAATACGCATGGCTCACATTTTTCATTCTGCATGCTGGCACGTGCAGTGTCCTTCTCGGCGCGCGGCCCGTGCAGGATTTCTACGCACATTTCCATGAATCGAGCCCTAAATTCCCAGTTCAGGAGCGCTCTGCTCCAATTTGCCTTTCGCAGTTAGGCATGATTAATGTTAGATTGCTGCAGGAACAGCTGTGTATGGTAATGGGGAAGGCTGTGGTCTTCGGTATATCCATTAACATGTGTGAATGGTGGGTGGTTAGAAAGACAAAGGGGGTATAACGCTGCATGCTGTGTGCAGGCCCAGCTCCAGGAATTTTTATCTGGGTGAGCCAGGTTTGTGATCAGGGGGGCCAAACTTTTCTCCGATTCGTGATCCGGCAAAACATTTCTTCCTAGATCTGAAAAATACATTTGCCCCTAATTTGCCCTTAACTTCTTTATTCTGTCAGGCTACTTTATACGGTGCAGAAGCCTGGATTCAAACCCAGGTTGTTAAGACCAGAGTTGACATATTTACCCATAAGACTACTTGAATATCTGATAAAGATGCTTGTTGGGATTGCACTCCCTGGCAGATTTAAGCCAAATGGATTCTTGGGCAAGGCTGACAGATGATCCGGGTAGGTGGGGTATTGGTGTGGAGCTTATGGTGGGAGTAGTTAATCGCTGTCATGAGTGCAACAAATGTTACATGTTTTTTAAGTGGTCTTTTTCTACTATTGGAGCTGTATCTTTAGGGGTATGACTCTAGCTGGAAACAGCCTGTTCACCTCACCTCTCACCAGGTTTTGCTGACATGAGGTGATTTGCCCAGGTTCACTCAATTTGTTCCAATGGTAAACCTGCTCTTGCGTTCCACCTGCTCATCCCTTCCAAAATCACCCCTTCCACAGTCTTCTGCTCTCTTCTTCCATTTGCTCCTTTATTTCCTTTCATAAGCTCCCTCATTACTTTGACCTTCCATTGGCTACTCACTTCATATTCCATATGCTCTCCCATCGCCATATGGAAAACCTTTGCCAAAAATGAAAAATGAAAGCTGTATCCTGCCCTTAACTAGAGTCTGAGAGATTCATCCCAATTGTTCATACCCTAAGAAATATGTCTTGTACCTTTTTTCAACAAACTGCAATAATTGAGATAAAAAAAAACAGTACAGAGCCAAAGAGAAGCAGAAAAAATAGTGTGTCAGTATCACCCCCTGTCACCTTCCATCAGCTCCCCCTGACTACCATTCCCATTTACAATCACACCCACCAACCCCACCCTTCCCCCACCATGTCTTCTTGGCCTGCCTTTGGAGAATTGAGGGGCTGAGCAACGAGGACGCCAGTCATTATTCCATCTAAAATAGTGTGCGCTCAATAATACCTCCCTGAATACTGTGGCTACTTCCAGGAGGCCACGTAGGAGGTGCTTGTTGTCCAGCCATTTTGTTGTGAAAGACAGACCCCTCCTCCTCAATAAATATTGAAGCAAGGAATAGGATATATAGTTTCTTACAAATGACATTTTGAAGCATTTGTATTTTGAAGCACAAAATTGTATTTTTGTTGCAATTTTTCAGCAACATTTTATTGAGTTGAGGGTGTTTGAGTGTGCTTGCATGCAGGTGAGAGTGGGATCAGGAGGTACACAGTGGAGGTTGAAGGGATGTCGGCCTCCAGGCATCACTCCCGGTTGGATGTGGCCGGGAGGGGAGGAGGGGTCGCCGCTCCCCTGCCACCCTCTATAAATCATTGGCTGGTACATACTTTTTCCATACTGTTCATAATATGCAATTGTTCATGAGGACTTCTTATTTGATGTGTTTACTTTTCTGTTTTGAATGTCACAATTTTGATCAATAAATGTGGCCATATATTTTCCAAAGAAAGATGTGTGTATGTCTCCTTGGCTGGCCCTGACCCCTGCACTGTCCATCTATTAAACCATACTGCAAACTGGATCACTTGTGGCGGCTCCTAATTTTGGCAGGAAACACACAGTGAGACAAAATGATTTTCCCAGGATTACACACTTTGGTTAAGTGTTAAAGCCAGAATGTCAGCATTGCCTGAAATTTAGGTACTTGACCACACATCTTACCAGCTAAAGTGTGTACAAATATGTATTGAAGTTTGATTTTAAATACACACAAGTCACTTTTGTACAGACATTGAAATGGTACTTATACCCTGCTTACCAGAGCCGTTAATATGTATATAAAAGAAACTTTAAGAGATATGGATGATTTATAGGAAAATATTTTGTATTGTTATGAATTGCACACTATTATACCAATGATTGTAAGCCATGAAAATAAAAATGTTTATTTTGTACGTTTCTGTATTCGATTTTTCTATTTACTTTTCTTTTTCCATTTTTTTAGTTTCTTTTTCTTACTTTGCTCACTTTTTGGTAAAGATTTGTAATAAGCCTTAAACAATAACAAATAATAATACTCACTTTTATACAGATTACTTTAAGAAATGCACAAGTTACATGATAAACCATCCTGGCAATGTGTTCTTCATTGTAAAATCATGTTGATTAAAAAGAGTATTGGGGCAATTTTGTTTTAAATCCTAAATTGCATAGATGGGACTGATAGTGTTTGCACTTCTTTGCCAAGGGGCCCCTACAGGCAATTTGAATTGTTTCCACAAAGTACTGGAAAAGTAAATAGCAAAACATAGGCAAAATCGCATTTTCACTTCACTTTTGCACTATGTGTCTGGAAAAGTATACATCTCTCCCACAATTAACGATTTGAAATCTGCTTGCTACCAATAAAGTTACAATCATAGGTGTTCATTTTCCAAGTCCTGTGGAGTGGAAAAAGTGGCGGTAAAATGATTTTTGATTGTAGCTTTATTTTCCCCATTCTGAATGGAAGCCTACAAGCTCCAGAATGCTAATAAATCAGAATGCTCCCAAAATCCCATACAGACACAAAGTGAAATGAAATGCACAACAAAGTCATTGTTTCACACTGCTTGTTCTGTACACCCGTCATTTCTAATCATTCAACAGCTTATTAAAAGTGTATATGATTTAAAGAAAAAAGTACCTTTTGCTATCACTAATCACTTCTTATTTTAAATAATCTGCATCTGAGACATGTTAAAAAGATAAGGGAGGACCTGTGGAGCCCTGACTGACTTTGAGGGGAGAAAGGCAGAGCAAGGATGCCCCATGGACATTTTTCCATTGTCCGACTGTTAAATCCACCTCTGATTGCACACTCTGCAGGAAATATTTCAATACCCTTTTCTACGTTTATCAGATGTGCACCGTTTATACGTTGCCAGGAACATATTAAGAAATGATCTTTGCTTGTGTTATTTTCAAGGTTTCATGATCAATCTTCTGAGAGCCAAATGTTTATTGAGGGAAGTGGGAACAATCCTCCAGTCCCGCACCCCTCCCCTCTGTCACTGGTGGGATCCCACAGTAAATAACTTAAATTTCTTTTCTAGCACTGCCTAAACACCTAGCAGTTATATCATACTTTTCAAACAAGACCCACAATACACATGATGTATTCAGTTTGCATACAGACATTGTTAATTGTTACTCCAATAGTATGATGTTATTAAGGTAGTACTCATCTGCCCATTTCATGAAAAGGTCTGGCCAGGCAGCCTAAGCTTCCACACAGACAAACATGCATACTATTTAGGTCAGAACCCCACTGATAAGTATTCAGGAGAAGATGATCTGAAGTTGGTTCATACTTGCCATCCTAGCCTTGATATGTTCAGGTAGGTTCTTGTTGGACCAACTCATTGAGGTGCAGTTCGAGTCCCTATGCGTTGCAGACAAGGCTCCCACATCAGGGCATATATACTTTCACTTAGGGAGATAAACTGAAACCAACACACATTGGCTAAGCCAACAGGTAGGGCTTTTGAATACTCATGGCAAAGTCATTTGCCAGGTACCGCCATAAGGGTACCACATGGCAATAAGGTGGGAACATCTAGAAAATGATGCGAGTACCTGGCATATGATGTCATTGTCTGGAAAATGCCTGTGTAATACTTATACACATGTCAAAACGGTTGACTTTGCGATCACTTGTTTTAGGATTCCAGTGCAAGGAACAGATGTGAGGACGCCATATTGCTTTTAAATTTACTGGCTGAAAACACACCATGTTAAGAGATATTTTATTAGAAAAGGAGCTCATTTACAGAGGCAATTAAGTAATTGAACACTCATAAGAATGTTTAGATATAACACTGCAGGCCCAATACAGCATAATGTTTGATGTTTCTTTGTGACAGAGCTAGCTCAAAGCGTACCCAGGAGGGTATGTTTCAGCAGGGAGACGGAAGGTAGTTGGTGGGAATACCATAGAGATTAACATGGCAATGGATGGGTAAACGACCAAATGCGTCCATTGTATGTGTATCCCTCCTAACATCCAATCTCCATCCTATCTGTGGTCCAATGCAATTGTTCTGGCTTACACATAATAGCCTACTTCAATGCCTAACATCAAATCAGTTTGATTTAAATACACTCTCCACTCCAGAATTACATTGTTCTTACTACCGACCTTAATGTTTCACTTATACTCAAGTAGTTCATGCAGCAGAACAAATACTTTGAATGGAATTTGTAAGGGCCCTCAGTCTGAGGGATGTAAGTCTCTGAATCAATCTTAACCACTGACATTGCTTTGGTCAGGCTTACATAACGCTATTTGCAAATCATCCTTGGCCTCCCTGCCACAAATGTGAGCAGCCCTGCCCTTACCGCTGGACCACAAGGCCTACAAATGCTTGTGATATCTTGTGTTCCAGTGAATGTAACTTGTCAGGGTCCTCAGCCGTTTATGCACCTGGTGCACAAATCTTTGCCCAAGCATCATCACCTGCCATTTATTATTTTCTACAGTTAACCATCTTATTATGCATTATTGCAACAACAGTTATATTCCCACACATAAAAACTTACATTCAATTACAGCAATCTACTTGATAGGTTTGAAACAATAGCTACCTTTATAAATGAGCAGTTTGAAATGTAAGTAAGATTAAAAGTGCAGTTAAAAAGGGGGCGTGGCCAGCGAGCACGGGATGAGGACGTGATTCCTCGGAGCTCCCGCGGCCGCCAGCCAAATCCTGAAAATATCCTGATTATTTGGGCTTCACGACGGCAGAAAATAGACCCGGGTGCAGCGGAACCTCGGAGGATCGGGTCGCTGTGCTACCGACCCGAATCGTAGCACCGAATGGGCGCAAAAGGTCTGGGAAGCCCGAGACGGTGATAATAGACAAGATGGCCGCCGGAGCGACGGACTAGTACTGGACGTGCAATACGGCGCCAACTGCGGGAGACCGACACCCTATCCCGCTGATGCCCGGAGTAGCCGCGTGGGACCACGGCAGACAGAGGTGGGAAGAACAGAGCCCGTGAACTCCTGCCGGGCGGAGCGGGTCGCACACGCGGGAGCTACCCGCGACTAAGAAGGAGGGCGGGCCCGCTACTGACGGCACATCCTGCTGTGTGCCGCGGACACACACGAAACTGTCCCCCGCGGCCCCCGCGGGTGCGTTTGGCCGCCGGAGCAGGCCCAACTGTAGGAGATAGACACCCTGACCAGCGGGTGCCTGAAACAGCAGTAACGACAACACCGGAGGGCGGAAGGGAGAGACGACCCCGTGAATTCCCGCACAAGAGAGAACCGCTGACGAGTGTGAAGGTACGGGGGCCCCGCTGCCGGCAGACACATCCTACCGTGTGCTTTCGGGCACACAAGAACTTGTCCCCCGCGGCCCCGCGGAGGCGTTTGGCCGCCGAAGCCAATTGAAGGAGGCAGACACCCTGCTCAGCGGGTGCCTGGAACAGCCACACAGGAACATAGCGGAGGGCGGGGGGGAGAGAGACGAGCTTGCGAACTCGCTCAAGCGGGAGCTGCCCACGAGTGGAAGAGTAGCAGCCACATCCTGCGCTGTGCTCTCGGGCACACACGACCCCGACCCCCACGGCCCCGCGGAGCCGCTGTCCCGCCGGAGACAGGCCGGACTACACAGAGACTGCTCTGGGGAGAGGGAGAGAGCTGCTGGAGGCTTGAGGCCCCGCGAGAGAGCGGCAGAGTGACGCCTGAAATGACGCATTAAGCCACAATACCAAGGGAGGACCATCAATAAACACGGCACGAACAGCGACTGAAGTGCCTGCAGACTTGTGGTGACCTGGGACTGGGTGCTCGGGACATAACTGCCTCTCAGTGGTGCCACAACTAGGGCCAACTACCACACACATATCGCTACACAAAAGGAGTAGAACCCTCCCGGTGGAACCATACGGAACGCACAAGGAGAGGGGGTACGGCGATGAAAAGGGGAACAATCTCCAAACGCACAAACCATCCCACCCAGCAAGCGTAGGGCGCCAACAAAACCTACCCTACCAACTTCGGAACTGCACCTACCCGCTCCGTAAATCGCCCTAGAGACCGTAGGTTGCAAGCCCTATAAACAGTGCAGGAGTGGGGCCGACCTGCCACGGACCACGGACCACTGACTACTTGCAGATATGGGGAGGGACAAGGCAAGAGGCATGACAACGCAGAGTAAAATAGAGCAGTATACGACCCCCGCCCAAACCCCCCCACCAGAGCAACCCGGTACTAGCGTAACACCAGAAGCAGAGGAGAACATCTCGCTGAAGGATGTCATGAACGCCATAGCGAACTCGAGGACCTCCATGGAAAAGAAAATGGATAGCATCAGCGCAGAGGTATCATTATTGCGCCACGACCTCCAAAAACTTACAGCCCGCACCGGAGAAGCCGAGGGTCGAATATCCGAAACAGAGGACAATTTAAGAACAGCGAACCAGCAAATGTCAGGAGCGCTTACCCGCCTCAAAGCTTTGGAAGAAAGGGTGGAAGAGGCGGAGGGCAGGGCAAGACGAAACAACATTCGGATCCTCGGCCTGCCAGAAAAAACGGAGGGAGCAAGTATGGAACTGTTCCTAGAGCAATGGCTCGCAGACATCTTTGCCCCTAAAACCTTGTCGAACTTCTTCTCCATTGAACGGGCCCATCGAATGCCAACTGGCAGGCAAATCCCAGGTGCCCCACCCCGCACAGTGATTGTGAAACTCCTTAACTATAGGGACCGGGACGCAATACTCCAAATGGCCAGAACTAAGGGCACCATAATGTTCAACGGCTCTAGGGTAGGTTTCTTTCCGGATTTCACCAGGGAGGTGCAAAGAGCTAGACAATCCTTTGGCCCCCTTAAAAAACGCCTCCAGACCCTCAACGTGAAATACGGGCTCCTATTCCCGGCGCAGCTGAAAATATACTTTAATGGAACAACGGTGCACTTCACGGACCCAGCCGAAGCATGGAGCTGGGCAGAAAGACACCTGGAGGGTGATTGGAGGCCAGAAGGAAGACAAGGGAACGGTAGGAATCGCCCGAGACGAGACAGGATACCTCCTGAACTCCCGCAACACCAACCCCAGGCACAACCAAATAGAGATAATGACTGAAATGGAGTATAAGGCACCCACCCGCAATTATGCTTTGAGATCCGGCACCGTGCTACTAGACCATGCTAACAGTGAACTAACTGAGAACCCGATGTCTGTATAACTGGCGGCCCGGAACGCGGAGCACCCCACGGTTGGAACAAGGCAACTTAAGAATAGTTCTTGGTTGATGAGTTGACTGCCCTTTGCCAGTCTGTTCTTGTATGTTTGGGCGACAGGTACTTCAAATTGGGGTGGAGTATAGGGAGGGGGATGAAAGGGAAAGTTTTAAGGTTGCTTTGTTAGTTTGGATTTATAGCATGTTCAACCGCAGACCCAAATATAACCCGTTGAACATTACACCCTGCAGCGCTATGTATTGGGACCATGCTCCCGACAGACACACCAAGGGGAGACTACTCTCCCGACCCATGTATCCTGCGTACCCTCTAACAAGAAATTCTAGATGACCCACCCACAAACACACCCCCCTCCACTCGATCGCCCCAGATCCCTTAAGCTGCTTAATTGGAACGTGAATGGAATGGGCTCTGGGATTAAAAGGTGTTTGATTAAACAACTATTGAATAGGCACGCTCCGGACTTGGCCCTCCTATCAGAGACACACCTAGCGGGAACTCACTGCACCTTTTTCCAGAAAACAAACTACAGGACCGCGTTCCATGCAGGGTACACGATGGGATCCAGGGGCACCCTTATTCTTATACACAAGAGGCTCCCGTTTTCCCCTCATGCGGTGGAACTGGACCCACGGGGCCGCTATGTACTCATTTTAGGCTCACTCTGGGGTGAAACACTGGCCATTGTGTCCATATACTCCCCACCCGGACTGGGCCAGGGATTACTGGAGGATCTCACCACTCTCCTTGGGAAGCACCATCCAGATCGCTGGGTCCTGGGGGGAGACTTTAATGACGTCATGTGCAATACTATGGACCGTACCCACCTTAGGGGGCGCAATCCTGATATTCCCACGAAACTCTCTAACTTTGTGTCCGCCCTAGGCCTCCGAGATGTATGGCGAGAGCTGCACCCCCAAGATAGAGGCTACTCGTTCCACTCTGGAGCCCATGGCTCCCTCTCTAGACTCGATTATCTTCTCGTCCCGAACACAGACCTGCACAGGGCAATATCCGCAGAATTCCTCCCCCGTGGAATCTCAGACCATTCCCCCTTACTAATTGAAATACGAACACAATCGGTGATCCCCCCTAGAACATGGAGGCTAAACAACTACCACCTTGGATTCCCAGAATTGGTAGACAGCCTCACGGAGGTGTCCGACGAATACTTTGACATAAATATACCAGCGGTGGATGACCCGGTGGTGGTGTGGGAGGCTTATAAAACGGTGTTACGTGGGGAAATCATCTCATGGGTAGCAAACAAAAAGCGGGAGAGACTCCAAAAAATAGTAGAGGCGGAAGCCGAATTGATTCAGGCTGAAAGCACGCATGTCCTTGACCCTACCCCGCAGACTCAGAGGTCCCTCACATTAGCCACAGAAACCCTCAGAAATACCATGCTAGACAATGCCAGACAGGCCCACTGGGACACCAGAGCGAGGATATACGAGCTGGGGGACAAGGCAGGCAAAATGCTGGCCTGGTTGGAGAGGAGGGAGGAGGGGAGGCGTCATGTAAGGGAGATTGTTGCCCCGAGTGGGGTTAGGTACCAAACGGATGCTGAAATAGCAGAAGCCTTTGCCCAGTTTTACGAGGAGCTCTACCGGGTCCCGACAACACCCTTCGACCCGACCCTACTCGATGAGATTGCTCTCCCAACACTGACACCACAACAACGGGAGGAGTTAGAGTCGGACCTTTCTGAATCCGAAATAAGCAGAGCCCTAGCGCAACTCCAGACGGGGAAAACACCGGGCCCTAATGGGTTCCCTGCCGAGACCTGGCAAAAACTTGGAGGGAACAAATTGGCGACCCCCCTTTACAGGATGTTTCTTGGTGCCCGCGACCAGGGCACCCTCCCACCTGACTTATGTAAAGCCACCATTGTGGTCATCCCCAAACCTGACAAGCCCCCGGAACAGTGTGCTTCTTATCGGCCTATCTCTTTAATTAACAGCGAGGCCAAGGTTCTCGCCAAGCTCCTTGCCAACCGGCTGCAATCAGTGACCCATACCTTGATCCACCCGGATCAGTGTGGCTTTATGCCACACAAATCGACACGTATGAACCTGCGCCGGCTCCATCTGGCTCTGGAGCGGACCCCGATCATTGACACCCCTCTCGCCCTACTGGCAGTAGATTTTGAAAAAGCCTTCGACTCGGTCAGGTGGGACTGCCTTTGGGAAGTCATGAGGCGTATGGGGTTCGGGGACAGCTTCCTGAAATGGGTGAAACTACTATACACTAACACTCGGGCAGAGGTCAGAGTGAATGGTTGGCCGTCCCGGTCCTTCCCGTTGGGAAAGGGCACGAGACAGGGCTGTCCCCTCTCTCCCCTTCTCTTTGCCCTGGCGATTGAGCCCCTGGCCCTCTGGCTTCGCCAGGACGCTGCATGGACGGGGTTCAGGTGGCCTGAGGGACATGAGGACCGTGTCTCCTTGTACGCGGATGACCTTCTGATTTACATGAGGGACCCAACTCGGTCTTGCCCCAGGGTGACACAGATGCTTACCCGTTTTGGTGAACTTAGTGGGCTTAAAATCAATTGGGGAAAATCAGTTCTCTTCCCGGTGAAAGGCATCGTGCAAGCTGACCCTCGGGAATGTCCGTACCGAATAGAACCCCATGGTTTTCGATACTTAGGGATCTGGGTGACCACAAACCTGAGCGAATACACACTACACAACTTTCAACCGGTCCTTGACCGTTTTGTCAATGACGTCCACCACTGGAGGCTTCTCCCCCTTACACCCATGGGAAGAGCGGCACTCTTCAAGATGATGACTCTCCCAAGGTTTCTCTATGTCTTACAAAATGCCCCACTAAAGATCCCAGACTCCGACTTTAAGAGGGTTGATTCCCTCTTTCGGGAACTAATATGGGGGGGAGGTCAGCCGAGGATAGCGCTAACCACGCTCCAGAGATCGGTCTGGGAGGGTGGGATAGGAGCCCCACGCCTCCAAACATATTATTGGGCCACACAGTTGGCAGTGGTCAACGACCTGCTTCATGGAGACAGGGAGCTCCCCCACATCAAAGCCGAGATTGCGACCATGCACGATACCGAACCTTGGCAGTTACTATACCACACTACTCCGAGACCTCTCCCACCAACGACCACGGCTCATACCATCATGGTTTGGAAACAGGCACACAGATTCGTTGGGTGGGAAAACAGTGTAACGGTGGCACAACCCCTGTGGAGAAACTGTAACCTCCCTGAGATTAAGAAGCTTCAACCATGGCCCCGATGGGTAAGGGCTGGGATTCTGAGGGTTGGGGACATTCTTGGTGAGAGGGGGGTAGCATCGTTTGAAACTATCCAGCAAAAATTCCAACTCCCGGGCACTGAGCGATACCACTATGTACAACTGGCCCATGCCCTAAGAAACCATATACCTGCAGGCACCAATATCCCGGAGTACACACCCATAGAACGTAACATACTACCAGCTCTCATCCCCTCCAAATGCACCTCCATCCTATACAACGCTATTACATCCTTTGCTACGCCAGAACTCACGACTTTGAAAGCTAAATGGGAGGTGGATGTAGGGGTGATAGATCCAGAGGACTGGATCCAAGTACTAATGCACCCGAGAGAGGTGGCCATTTCTTCCAGGATCCGGCTGGTTCAACTAAAAATCCTACACAGGGTTTATTACCCCAGAACGGTACTATATAGATGGGAGAGAGCCTTGAACCCAAACTGCCTCCGCTGTGGGGAGGAGGAGGGAACATTCTTTCACATCCTGTGGGCATGCCCCCAAATTCGCACCTTCTGGAGAGAGTGTTGTGCGGTACTGGGCAATGTTTTGGCGTGCCGTATACCACTAGACCCGAAGATTCTCATTTTGGGGGCTCCGGATGAGATTGAACTTACTAAATGGGGCAAATTGCTACTGAACACGGCAACGGGATTGATGAAGCGTAATATAGCGCAAAAATGGGGAGCCCCGGAGTCCCCAACGATGGAGCAATGGGCAACAGATATGAACATTTGTGCCACTATAGAGCACCGAGTATATACCGCCAGAGGATGCCCTACTAAGGCGAACAAAATATGGGGGAGGTGGGAAGAGGATGGACCTTAGAGCCGGCTGGGCTCGGCGGTGTGCACTGAGGAGGATATGGTTTAATCGCACAAAACCAGGGGTAATGTCATGGGTGATTGTCAATTGATCTAACGAGATTTGAATTTGGGAAGAACATGCTAATCCACAAAAGCTGATGTTGTGTTCTTGTGAATGTAAAACAATAAAAAATGTTTTATCAAAAAAAAAAAAAGTGCAGTTAAAAAAGCAACGCAGGATCTTGCTAGACAGGTGTAGGCTGCCTGCTTGAGCAAGTGTGCTACCTCACTTAGAGGTGTGAATGGCCCTCCACATCCCTGGTCACTTCTGCTTTCTTGGCTGTGGGGCATAAATCATTGTCCAAGGCAAGAAAACAAATCCTGACTGAGCCACCTTCAGTGCAGCTCCTCAGAATGCTAATAGCAAAATCCCCCCAGCCTGTTTTTACCCATTAATCTCCCCCTGCGCCCCCCCCCCGGGTCCCAGTGGCGGTTAGTGTTTATTTTTAGGTTCTTTTTAATTGTGTATAGTTAAAATACATTCAACCTTTTGATGAAAAAAGAAAAAAGGACGAAGCCTCACACCACTGACAAGGCCTCCTTTCTAGCAGGGCTGAACTGACCCACCGGGACACCGGGAGTTTCCCCGGTAGGCCTTGGGCCATAGAGCCTCTTTTCTTGGGGGAAGGATATTATGGGACTCAAAATTAAACTATCACTCGCCATTCGTGGATATACATCCATACAGGCCAGCCTGGGTTTGGCCGTTTGCTGCATGATTTGTTTGCCTGCCAGGCCCGCCTCTGCCAATGGATTTTGGGGCTTGCGCTCTCGTTGCACTAGGGTTCGTGCGCATTGAAACTAGATGTGCCCTAGTATGCTATTTGCTGTCGAGTCGCATGCGCAGGTGTGGCTGGGCCTGTGATGCAACGTGCCACTGCCACCTGAGAGACACTGCCGACAGACAGTCCGAGTGCTGTGCTGGTACCGGGCCCATGCCGTGTGCTGTGCCCGTTTTCATGGTGTGCTCTGACAGATTCAATAAAAACAGCCAACCAACCAGGGGAGACAAGCTGCACTGCCTCCATCAGCAGACAGCAGCAGGTGACTTAAGTGAGGATGTGGCTGGGGCTGAGAGCAGCTGAGGGCAGTGGCCAGACCTGAAAGGTAAGATGATTATTTGTACGTGCGTGCCCCTCTCCCATTCTGCAGAGTGCTTCTGACCCTCACTCTCACCCTATTCGGTAAACCTTTTCCAATGTTCTGTAATATTTTCTAGCCATCATGCTACAATGTTTTCCTTGTGTTGCGATCCTGCTTGCAAGTGCTGAACCTTTCTCTCACTGTGATGCCATGGACTGTAATATTCTCCACCTCTGCTGCAATGTGTTCCCCCTGTACTGTAATCATTTACCGGCCGGGGTCATGTAATATGTTCTCCATAAAATCTAACATTCCCCTTACTGTGCTTTAACGTTCCCTGCCTGAGCTATACTGTAATACAGCACCATGTTTACCTAATATCCGCTCCTTGTGCAGTGATCTCCCGGTCCTGAACTGAATGGGGATGGTTATCGGGGTGTAGTGGGAATACTGGCAACCCGCAGACCTATTAAATGCACTTCAGCTCTGCTATGCAAGATCAAACTAAACTGCTAATCCAGTACTGCCACTCACACCCACCTCTACAAATGTACCTTACTATGACCTAAAGAAGCCCTACCTATGTCATTATAAAGGCTGACACACAGCTCTGCTAATGCGCCTCTTCCCAATCCTGACGTCCCACACCCCCGCAATTCCAGTACGTTACAGCCATACAATGCTCTGCCAGTATGCCTTAGCACTGGCTTCCATTGACGCCTGCTGTTCCATTAGAGCAACTAACGCAAAGCTTGTCTGACTGTCACTACTACTCCACCCTTACCAGCAGTAACCCCTTTGCTTCTATTACAGCTATTCACAAAACTGTGCTAATGGACCTCAGTCCCATCCAGCAGCAAACCCTGTTGTTCCATAAGAGTGGCTCACATAAAGCTCTACCAATGAACCTCAAACCTGGCTAGCTGCAACCCCCGTTGTTCCCTTACAGTGGCTCACACACAGATCTGCCAATGGACCCTCCATCCTGGCCTGCAACACCTCCTGTTGTTCCATTACAGTCAGTGGCTCCTTCACACGCAGGTCTACCAGTGTTACTGAACCCTGGCTAGAAGCAACCCCCATTCTTCCATCACACTCACTTCCACAAAGCTCTGCCAATGGACCTCAATCCTGGCCAGCCGCTGTCTGATCTTTCATGCTTGTGGTAGGTGGTGAGGTCTGAATGCCCCCGGAGTTGACCCTCATAACCAGGTCTAAGGTTATGCTGTTTCTAGACAGGGAGGAGGGGTGGTGGGGGGGAGAGTTTAGGGGGGTGGAGGTGTTCCACCACCCCCTCCGCCAACCCCTTATCTTATCCAGTTGTATTTTGGGTTCCTTAAAATAGCATCTCTGCTCCTGGGCCCCTCTGTCTCTGCGTGAACAATAATGCATTCCAGCTATTCCAGACTTTCTCTGGCTGCCGAGGAGGGGCTGCAGGGCGTGCAGATGACCGCTCGGGCCCGCAGGTGGCTCTTGGCAAGGTGCTTACCCCCTTGTGCTGTAACATTCTCAGTGGGGGTAATGTGCTCTCCCAGTGCTTTACTCTTCCAGCCACGTGCTGTAATATTCTCACTGTCTGCTGCACCATCCTGTAACATTGGCCTCTTCTGCTGGTACAGTCACTCCCTGTGGTGTGCACCTCTCTTCCTGCACTTTAATGCCCAACCTGGTGTGCTGTAACATATCTGTGTGGTGTGATTTCCAAAAAACACCTGCACTAAATCGAGTGCTTTAAGTGGGGTAAGAAATTGAGGGTGGGGGGCCTTGTTTGGGGGCGTGGCTTTCATTGTGGGTGTGGCCTAAAAGTGCACAATCATAGTAAGGTGCGCAAACAAATATATAAATGTATGTGAGCATTTATATTTTTGTATGCGTTTGTGTACTTTTCAAGCCATCTTTTATAAACGTAGTAATGTTACATATGTCTATGTTTATAAAAGGTGGCTTGAAAAGTGCACAAACCATAGTAAGTTACGCACACTTGTGTGCTTACCTGACTATGGTTTGTGTATTTTTCAAGCCACCTTTTTATAAACATAGACATTTGTAACATGTTTCTATGTTTCTAAAAGACGGCTTGACACGTAAGCAGTTCAAGGCATCTTTTATAAAGCGTTGATGACAGACAAAGCCCAAGGTGGCTTTGTCCGTCGACAAAGCTTTACAAAAGATGCCTTGAATTGTGTACGTTTCAAGACGTCTTTTATAAACATAGAAATACTTCTACGTTTATAAAAGTTGGCTCAAAATGTACACAATTCAAGGCATCTTTTATAAAGCTTTGTCGACGGAGATAGACGCCTCGGGCTGTGTGATCGATCTGCTCTGAGCAGAGATCACCGAGCCTGAGGCGCATTTCACCCTCTGTGAACCTGCGGGCTCCGTGATCTAATCTGCATATTAGATCACAGAGCCCGCGGGGGTCAGTGACTTGGGGAGGGCAAACAAAGGGACAGTAACTTCCTCTGATTACCCTGATTAGGGTTCATCAGAGGAAGTTACACTGACTGACAGAAGTGCCAGCCAGCCTCAGCGTCGTTGTGGCTGGCTGGCACTTCTGTCAGCTTACCTGACATAATGGTGGGCGCATCTCCCGTCGCAGCTCCTGCCGCGGCGGGATAATGCGTCCCGCCAATGTTGTGTGGGACCGGGGGCCCCGGCAGGGCCCGGGCTCAGCCCCACTTTCTGGAGACTGCCAGGGCCCAGCCCCGGCAGGCCCCGGCCCGCTTAAACCACTGACTAAATCTCTCCTTGCTTAGCAATCATCAGCGAGTACATTATGCCCTGTCCACCTCTTTGCTCCACACACTCTCTGTCCTCCCCTCCACCTGCCCAATCCTCTGGACTCCGATGGTAATTTCATATCTGGCAGCGGATTCATGGGTGCCTGCCTGTGCAGTTGTCTTCTCGTTGCGCTGAGCACCCCACAGCTTGTGCATGCTGTGTAATCCTCCAGCCCACCACCTCTCGATGGATCCCATGGTGTGTAAAACCCCAGCCCCATGCTGTAATATTTATTCCACATACGAAAAATCCCCTTCCATATTATGTAATCCCTTAGCCCTGCATAAAGCCAGCCCTGTGCTGTAGCATGACCTGCCCATGACATAATATATATTTGGGCCAAAATCGTCCAGCACTGTGCTGTAATATTTAACCCTCTGCTTTAACAATCACATTTGCCATCACACCCTCATGCCGTGGGATTCCTCTGCTGTAATATTTACTAGACGCTCTCTTATCCTCATCTCTGTAAGGTTTGTTTATTAGGTCGGGCTTCTAGATGGCGCTTGCACCAGCTATAAACCAACACTATTGCATTAAAGTATAGATGGGGAGAAATCGGCTATGAGGGAACACCCACAGTGTAGGTGTTGCTGGGTTATTTGCCCACCCATTGACTGCCCTTGATAATCCCTATGGCTTTTCCCACCCAGTTCCTGTCCCTCCCCTCCAAAAACACCTCCTCCAGAGAACTTTTTTTTTTTCAAGCTTTACCATCAAACTTTGCACTCAAAGTGCCTGCCAGTGTTTTGTTGAAGAAGCCTTCTGAGAGTTAATGACTTAATTGGAGTTGTAAACCCACTACTGGTGTAATAAAAATGTCTTCACCAGGTCTGAGAAGACCCATGGCATTGCATCGCGTTGAGAAGACCCATGGTCTGCTTTTAGCCACTCGATTTATAAGCACTATGCATGCCCTTCACTTAAGTCCTGGTAAAAATAAACATTGGTTAAGCCAACAGTTTTGGCTTGTGCATAAGTGTTAGGCATTTGCCAGGCACTGCTAATAGGTGCCCAGGTACTCACCCATGGCATTGCATCGCTTTGAGAAGACCCACTGCATCGGGTTGAAAAGCCCCATTGCATTGCGTTGAGAAGCCCCACTGCATCGCATTGAGAAGATCCGTTGCATTGCGTTGAGAAGACCCATGGCATTGCATCGCGTTGAGAAGACCCATGGTCTGCTTTTAGCCACTCGATTTATAAGCACTATGCATGCCCTTCACTTAAGTCCTGGTAAAAATAAACATTGGTTAAGCCAACAGTTTTGGCTTGTGCATAAGTGTTAGGCATTTGCCAGGCACTGCTAATAGGTGCCCAGGTACTCACCCATGGCATTGCATCGCTTTGAGAAGACCCACTGCATCGGGTTGAAAAGCCCCATTGCATTGCGTTGAGAAGCCCCACTGCATCGCATTGAGAAGATCCGTTGCATTGCGTTGAGAAGACCCATGGCATTGCATCGCGTTGAGAAGACCCATGGTCTGCTTTTAGCCACTCGATTTATAAGCACTATGCATGCCCTTCACTTAAGTCCTGGTAAAAATAAACATTGGTTAAGCCAACAGTTTTGGCTTGTGCATAAGTATTAGGCATTTGCCAGGCACTGCTAATAGGTGCCCAGGTACTCACCCATGGCATTGCATCGCTTTGAGAAGACCCACTGCATCGGGTTGAAAAGCCCCATTGCATTGCGTTGAGAAGCCCCACTGCATCGCATTGAGAAGATCCATTGCATTGCGTTGAGAAGACCCATGGAATTGCATCGCGTTGACAAGACCCATTGAATCGCTTTGAGAAGACCCACTGCATCAGGTTGAAAAGCCCCATTGCATTGCGTTGAGAAGCCCCACTGCATCGCATTGAGAAGACCCATTGCATCGCGTTGAGAAGACCCGTTACATTGCGTTGAGAAGACCCATTGCATGGCGTTGAGAAGACCCGTTGCATCGCGTTGAGAAGACCCATGGCATTGCATCTCATTGAGAAGACCCACTGTCTCGCGTTGAAAAGCCCCATTGCATCGCATTGAAAAGCCACAATGCATCGCGTTGAGAAGACCCATTGCATTGCGTTGCGAAGACCCGTTGCATTGCGATGAGGAGACCCATGCCATTGCATCGCATTGAGAAGACTCATTGCATCGCTTTGAGAAAACCAACTGTCTCACTCGTGCTTTTAAATGAAAGGGAAATCAGGAGCACTTCCCAGCAAAGGTGAACTGCTTCCAGTGGGAGAGAACATGCCTTTTCTAGCAGGAGTGAAATACTGTGGATTAGAGAGTGCTGGCACTTTGCAGGACTTTAAGGTGATTACTTTTAGTGGAGAGTGCAATCACTTAGCAGCATGGTTTGAAATACAGTTGGTCCGAGAGAACCAAGGGTCTCATCCGAGGTGAAAAGTTGTCAGTGGGCGAGTACAAGCACTTATCAGGGGGTTACTACGGTTTCCGGGCGAGTGCGATCACTTCCCAGGAGGGCTGCAGTACTCATGGGGAAATACTTTCAGTGGTAGAGTGCACACACTTCTCAACATCGGTGAGACATTGTCACTGGGGTACTTGCAGCCAGAGAGTGTATGCACTTCTAAGTGGGGTGAACTTCGGTCGTTGGGCTACTTTCCGTTGGAGAGTGGAAGCACATATAAGCAGGGCAGACATGCCGTTCATGGGGAAAGGAAGCACTTCTCATTGGCTGGATACTTTCAGTGGGAGAGTTAAAGCACGTATCAGGGGAGTACTTTCACTTGCAGGACACTATTAGGAGGGGTGAAATAATGTTGGTGGAAGGGGACCGGCACTTCTCAACTATAGCAACATATCATCAGTGGGAGAGTACTGGTACTACTCATCAGGAGGCAAATACTGTCAGTGGAAGAGGGTAGGAAGAGGGTAGGCATTTCTCGGGAAGGCTGAGGAGAGTACAGGTACTACTCATCAGGGGGCAAATACTGGGAGAGTACAGTTACTACTCATCAGGGGGCAAATACTGTCAGTGGACGAGGGCAGGCATGTCTCGGGGAGGCTGAGGAGAGTACAGGTACTACTCATTAGGGGGCAAATACTGTCAGTGGAAGAGGGCAGGCATTTCTCGGGGAGGCTGAGGAGAGTACAGGTACTACTCATCAGGGGGCAAATACTGTCAGTGGAAGAGGGCAGGCATTTCTCGGGGAGGCTGAGGAGAGTACAGGTACTACTCATCAGGGGGCAAATACTGTCAGTGGAAGAGGGCAGGCATTTCTCGGGGAGGCTGAGGAGAGTACAGGTACTACTCATCAGGGGGCAAATACTGTCAGTGCAAGAGGGCAGGCATTTCTCGGGGAGGCTGAGGAGAGTACAGGTACTACTCATCAGGGGGCAAATACTGTCAGTGCAAGAGGGCAGGCATTTCTCGGGGAGGCTGAGGAGAGTACAGGTACTACTCATCAGGGGCAAATTCTGTCAGTGGAAGAGGGAAGGCATTTCTCGGGAGGCTGAGGAGAGTACAGGTACTACTCATCAGGGGGCACATACTGTCAGTGGAAGAGGGCAGGCATTTCTCGGGGAGGCTGAGGAGAGTACAGGTACTACTCATCAGGGGGCAAATACTGTCAGTGGAAGAGGGCAGGCATTTCTCGGGGAGGCTGAGGAGAGTACAGGTACTACTCATCAGGGGGCAAATACTGTCAGTGGAAGAGGGCAGGCATTTCTCGGGGAGGCTGAAATACTTTCATGGTGAAAGTGCAAGAACAGCAGGGGGGGAAACGAGCACTTCAAAGCAGAGGTGAAATACCCAGAGTGGGGCATGCTATCCCTTCTCAGGAGGGATGGGATATCGCCACTGGGGAGATTTCAGTGGCGGAGTACAAGCACTGCAAAGCAAGGGTGAAACACATGGGCAGGGGCAGAGTAGTGGCACCTTTGAGAAGGGAGTAGGTACACCTGTAGGGTGCGTGTAGGCCTTTCTTACCGTTTCCAGCATTGCTTAGAGTCCTGTAACTTGGCGGACAGAGGATAATTCAGAGATCAATTCGCTGTTACATTTACAAGTCTCGCGGGCTTTGATCTTGTGAACTCTGGCATCGCTGGCGACCTTCTGTTTTAAGAAGACAGACTCGCAGTCATTACCTCTGTCCCTCAAGTGGACTCAGTTGTGGTGCTTGACTGAATTTGAGCCCAGTAAATACTACTACTACACCATATTGTGCGGAAGGCGCATTCTCTCAGAGTTAAAAGGGTTGTTTGTTATAAAATCCCGGGAATGTCAACCTGAATGAAAAATGCGCAGTAAAAACCGAATGGTTAATTTTATATTGCACATTTTCAGGGGCCTCTCATCCATGATGGGAGAGGGGCGTGGGCCTGCCACTCATTACGAACAAGCCACAACAGTCCAGTGAAAACACTGAGCACTCCTCCAGCTGCAGCAAGGAGCGGAGGGAGTTCAGCACTACTAGGCTGGCTTTGGCTGTCAGAGGGAAACACAATATACAGCAAGTACCCCAGCGTGTATTCCCAATGGGCCATGCACAGCCTTAGGCGTTTTGCTTTCCCAGCCTTGAATGGCCCATTGGGGTTACATGCTATGGTACTGCAGGCTTGAATGTGCGTAGGGGGCGCTCTTGCATCTTCCCGCAAATTCTGGCAGGTTGACAGGTTGATTCTGGACAGGGCATGCAGGTAATACAAAAAAAAATGTATGCGTGCATGCGATGGTTTGTGTCTGTGACTGTGCGCGTGAATGAGAGTGTATGAATGCTGCTTGGGTGCACATGTGACCGAGAGAGTGTGAGTGCACAAATTAATGCTGTATAAATGCACGTGTGCCTGGGCAAACCAGGGAGCAGGCCTCTCGGTGGTCGTGAAGGGGGCAGGGCATGTTTTCTTACTATGGAATGGAATTTTCTGCTGGGCTTGAAAGTTAAAACAAACATGATGAGTGTTATTACGTGGTTATACTACCCTACATTGGCGCAGCTAGCCTGGATACAGCTTCTTATTGTGGTATGACTTACTGGAATCAAGGGTAGAAGCAACATGATAATGATATATTAATGATTTGTTATTTATTTATTGTGCATTTGTAAGACGTTTATACAGCACGTAAATTGTGTTTCAAAGCACCCACAAGGCAGCAGGGAGGGAACATGGGAATGAAAACAGATACAACAATGAAAGATAGAGGCGGACCTACTAGGCCTTGTGCGCATTCAGAACGTGCAAGTGCTGAAGAGAGAGAGGGGATGAGGAGTTGCGGGATAAGTGCAAGGTGTGCCAGGAGGGAAGTGCTAGTGTCGTGCTAGGGGGGTAAGCAGCTCTAAGTGCCTAGGAAAGTTGTCAGTTGTTTATAGATAAATTAAGTGCAGACCTGTGGCGGAAAGGCCAGTTGGTGCAGGCAACTGCTGGGAGTGGGCACAGGCTGAAGGCGATTGGGTGTGTGGGGCCAGGGACCAGGCGGACACATAAGGGCCCTGGTCACCAATCTCATAAACTGTGGGGTATTAGCAAAGGAGGGAGGAAGGGCAGGATGAAGTGAAAAGGAAAGTCTTGACGTGCTTTTGGAATTTGAGGAGATCCGTCTCAAGATGAAGAGGAAGGGGGAGGCTGTTCCATAGGAGGGAGCCTGCCGAGCAAATAGATTGTCCACCAGCTTGCTGTTTAGCAAAGCGCTTAACACACAGTGTGTTGGTGGCAGAGGAACGTAGAGATCTGGAGGAAGCGTATTTAGTGAGAGCAAGTTGCAAATAGCGTGGTCCCCGGCTACAGACAGCTTTATGGATGATGCAGAGGGATTTGAACTTGATCCTTGCAGCAACTTGGTGCCAGTGGAGAGTTTTTAGGGCTAGAGAAATGTGGTCCCTGGGCATGAGGCTCGCAGCCCCGTTCTGGATTAGCTGGAGGGGTCAGTAGTCTAGCCTGGAGAGAACCAGAGCTCTAGAGACATTGAGCTTCTGGGGGAAAGTGAGGAAAGGAAGAACTCCTTTTAGGAGGTAGAGTTGAAAGTGGGACTTCTTGGCAAGGTCAAGAATGTGAGGGAGCAAGGAAAGAGAGGAGTCGAAGATGATTCCCAGGTTTCTGGCTTCAGATGAAGGAGGAGGTGGAGAACCCATAGAAGGTGGCCAGAATGAGGGGCAGAAAGAGCGGGCAGGAGTTCCAATAGGAAGAATCTCAGTCTTGCTGGCGTTGAAGCAGAGATAATTGGAAGTGCACCAGGACTGGATGGCAGGAAGGCAGTCATGATGCAGGGAGTAAGGAGAGGGTCAGAGGGAAGTTTGAAGAAGGGTTGTGTGTCATCAGCGTAACACTGAAAGTTAGGGGAGAAGGTGGAGATTAGGTGTGCAAGCGGGGCAAGATAGGTGTTGAAGAGCAAGGGGTAGAGGTTGGAGCCGTGGGGGACACTGCAGGTGGAGATAGAAGTGGGGGAGGAGAAAGAGCCCAGAATAACCTCTGATGGGTGGTCATTGAGGAAGGAGGTCAGCCAACCCATTGCCCGCTCCGAGATATCTAGGGTGTTGTGAAGCCATTTTATGAGGATGTAGTGGTTGACCATATCAAATGCAGAGGAAAGATCAAGTAGAATGAGAACAGCTGGAGAGTTGAAGTCAAGAGAAGCGAGCAGATCCTTACGGGTGCTCAGAAGATGCTCAGAATCCAGATTGATGTCGTGGAGGCAACCAACAAGTTCAGTGCGCTGTGTGAGTTGGCGGAAGACCAGCTTCTCTAACAGTTTCCCAAGAAAGGGGGTGATAGAAATGGGGCGGTAGTTGGCTGGACAACCTCTATAGCACTTACGCCTAAGTGCTGTACATAGAACAGATTTACATAAATCATCGTCATCCCAACCAAAGTTGGTACTCATTTATCGACCTCGGAAGGATGAAAGGCTGAGTTGGCCGAACCTGCGATCTGCAGAGCACACATAGATCACAGCAGAGAGCACTAAACTCTCTGAGTTATCTTTCCAGCATGTTACCAGAGTGTTCTTGTATAGTCATATGGCCCTCCGTTAATGCAGCCAGTCTGGATATGTTTTCTAACTGTGGCATGGCATTATTGAATGGCATCAAGGGTAAAGGAAACATACATGTAACTAAGGCACAAAGGGACTTTGTCAAGTAAGTGTACTAAAACACATATAAGGGTAGTATGGCGTTTAGATACAACCTATACTATCTTGTTAGCAACAATTGACAAACCAGGAAATGGTCTCTTCACACATTTCTTTTAATGTTTACACCATAAGACATCTTTATTACGATACACAAACAAATGATAAATAGACATATACAATAACAAATATGTGATCGAAAAGGTGATTTATATAAGAAAAGTCACATATAACATACTAATACACAAATGAAAAAACATAACTATGTTTATATAACGTCTAACAGAGCACTAATATTTACACCTGTGCCATGAAGGAAATAAATGTTTTTTTAATGCATAAAAACAGCCAACTTGTTTCAGAGCACTGGTCTGTGGGGTCCTCCTTTCAGGGGTGCGGCGAAAGGCAGTCATGTTGGTGTCTCTAGATTGAAGAATCTTAAGAGAAGGCAAGATATGAAGGAATTCATTTTTCAAAACACTGACTGTAGTTGGGTGCAGGACCGATCAAGCGAGGGATTATAAGGCCTCTCCTAAAATGGTCGACTATCAGTTTCCAAAGTTTTTAGTTGTCAAATGTGAGGGTGGCATCCCGGTGGCTTAAAAATGGGGCAAGTGACTTCCAGGAAACATTTGTAATGAGCTGTTTTAAAAGTGACAGCCACATCGGGCAAAATGCTGTTGGTAGTAGGTCACGGATGGGAGCTGGTGATGAAGTGGAGGGGAACCTTTTTGTTCCCGCATGTCCACCACTATATCTAAATGCCATGCTATCCGCATACTTGTTTGAGGCAGTCTAACTGACTCGATGTTTGGAGCACGAATTGGACTTTTTTCAGCAGATGGGATTTGACCCCAATTACTAACTGGACTGCAATAAAGCAGACTATCTGGACTGTGATACTTTAGGAAATGCCCAGATTTGAGAAAGGCAAAGTGTAATGCCGAAACACGCGTCATCCAAAAGGGCCTAGAATTATCACAAGAATAAAAAAATCGACACACACGGACTTGAATGCTTTCATTTATTCATTGGGAATAGCATAAGTCATATATGTGAAGACAGGAAATACTGGCGCAAAGAAAGGTGCAAGCAAAACCAAAAAAGTTTTCTAATTTTACTAACAGAGTTGAAGAGCTCATGGTCTCCATGTTTGCATACACCTGTGCGACAAACTGAACGTTAACAAAACAGAATCTCCAATTCAAAAATTCAAAAATTCCAATTTCCACATAGATTTGGAACAAGTATTGGTCGCGAGAGTACACATCTAAGGGTATTACCAAAAAGCACCTCAAATTGAACCAAAATGCTGGGTAGTATGTCACGGATGGGAGCTGGTGACAAAGTGGAGGGGAACATTTTTGTTCCCGCATGTCCACCACTATATCTAAATGCAATGCTACCCGCATACTTGTTTTCGTGCACTAACTTAACAAGTGCCTTCTGTGTTATAGTTCTATGGCTCCTAGTTCCCTTTCCTTTGTTTATTGAGTGCTCTTACGCGGCCATATTGGCTTATGTTGGTGCAGGCAGTTTTGGAGCTGGGGGAGCCACCAGGGCAGGGCCGAGCCGGTCCCGAACCTGGAGGTCTGGCCTAGCTCTAGAAGCCCAATGCAGGCCAAGCCCTGGCAAATGGCAGCACAAAACGATGAATGGGTGGGGGGGGGGAATGGGGCAGTGGGCAGTGTCATGGTAAAAAAGGGTCATGGGGAAGGAAAAGGATTGGGGAAATTAAGAGCACAATAGGAAGCACGAATAAGCAGCCCTTATTGGAGAATGAATAACACTTCGCCCTTATCTCCATGTTGAAATACTGCTCCTCGGTGCACACTGTCCATGCAATCCACAGCAAGCCCTGCAAACACAGCACTCCCTGATGTACGAAATCTAAAGGTTTCCTAGTGGACCACACTTCAGGGGAAATGGAGAGCCTTCTTCCTCTGCCTGCTCCCCCCATGCTCCTGGTGTGCTGGGCCGGGCACACTCCCTGAACCTCCTGTCCTGCCGCCTCACTTCCTGCCCTGCCAATCAATGAGTGGCTGGGGAGGGACCGGCAGTCAGGCATCCGGAACCGAAAAAAAGGCAGATGCACTCCGGTAAGTGTTTGCAACAACACTTACAGGAGTGCATCTTTTGTTTTTAAACTAGAGAGTGGGTGAGCACCCAGTGGGGCTTGCGGTCATCCCCTGCTTTGGCCAGGCACTGGCCCGAGGGGGTTGGAGTTGAAGCCAGAGACCTAGGTGGGGCGCGGACCGGCCTGAGCCCCGCCAGGCTCGCCCAGCTCTAGGCAGTCTGGACATGTTTTCTTACTGTGGCATGGCATTTTTACTGGCAAAGCCAACAAGACTAGGTTTTTATATGGTACTAGTGGCATATATTGGTGCAGCCTGCATTAACATGTTTTTATACTGGCATGTATTGTGGGCAAAGACATCATGAAAATGTATTTGAAAATGCACCTGTGCACTGTTGGTGACTTGGATCTATTGGATATTAACCTGCTAAACTGATGGCAAACTGTGTGTCTTTTCACCCAATTTCTTTTTACAGAAAGTTTGCTGTAAAATACAAAATGTTCACCCCTTATTTTAAAACTTTTCTCATGAACAAAGCATTGCCAAACCCACACCTTGATGGTTCAAGATGCGTCGTTATGCTCACTCGCTCTGACATATTATGTTAATGGGACATATTTATGCCCCTCAAATTATAAAAATTACCAACCGTCAGTGCACTTTTTAAATTACTGTAAACAGTGAAAGCAAAGACATTGTACGTGTTCAGCATCAAAATACAGTCTTTATTTGGCTCCTGCTCTCTAAAAAAAAATCTGACCAAATATATGTAGCAGTGTCTAAAAGTAGATGCACGTTTTCTTACATATTTAGTAGTACACGCACTGCCTGTTCCTGCCTATCTGCTCAACTCTGCACCCCTTCGTCTGCACTTATTACTGTTGGATCGGCACCTCTTGTGCGCCGTATCCGGAGGGCCCACTCCCAATGATACGCGGGAGCCGGGATGTGCAACAGAACCTTCTTTATTCAACATTAGGCGGCAACTGCCAAACCCTGGATCCCGCCCCTACCCACGCCCCAGCGTAGCCTAGCGTCCTGTACGCGTGGACCGCAAACGGCGGTCCACCCACACAACGATGTGGGCTGGCTGACAACTCCCCCCTTTTTAACGTGTGAGTCCACTCCCGCTCCTTACCCCATTTCTTCTATGAGGCGTAGCGGTTTTATGCGGCTACGTTGTGGTCATCTTGCCCTGCTTGGGGTTGCCTCTTCAATGGTTTGCATCATGGTGTTTCGCTCACCCTCTGACTCTTCCCCATCGCCTAGATAGGGTTCATCCCTTGCTCTGTCTTCTTCACTGTCCCTGTTTCTTTCCCACTCTTCTCCCTGGTTAGAAGTCAGTCGTTTGAAGTGCGATATGTTTCGGGTCACGGTCGAGCTGTCCTGTCTCTGGGCCGTCACCATCGTGCCTTTCTTGTGCGTCACCACCAGGGGGGTGGGGACATACATAGCTTCTTCCTTGCGAGTCTTTGGTTGTCGGAACCAGACCTCATCTCCAGGCTGTATGAGGTTTTCCCGGGCTCGTCTTTTGCGGTCGGTGACTTCTTTCATTTTTGCTTTTCTTTCTTCATCGTTGGCCTTTGCCTCCTGCTCAAGTGCCGTCGGTTCTCGTGGCCGGGGATCTTCCGGTAGTCTCGTTGTGATTGGTCTCCTGAACATGAGGTCCGCAGGACATATCCCTGTCGTGCTATGTGGGGTGTGCCTGTATTCTCTGAGCAGTTGATTTAGGGCCTGCTCGAATGGTTTGTTTTGTACATGGGCGATTTGGAGGGTTCTCTTGATGCTGGCCATGAATCTTTCAATCATGCCATTTGCCTGTGGCCACCGTGGAGTTATCTTGCAATGCTGGAAGCCCATGTATTTGGCAAAGTTTTGGAAGTCGTGGCTTACGAATGAGGGGCCGTTATCCGACTTTATGATCTTAGGGATTCCGTATACCGACAGCATTCGGTCAAGCGCCGGGATGATGCTTGACGTTGAGCTGCTTTCTACGATTTGTGAGTCTGGGAATCGTGAGTGCTCATCCATGAGTACTATTACATGTGTGCCATCGCTCCAAATAGGTCTACGGCGAGTTCTTCCCACACTTGTTTTGGTAAAGGTGATGTCTGCAGTGGGTTTGGGTGTGGTGGTGGTGATACCTGTGCGCAGACGCGACAACCACCTACTATGTTTTCCACCAGTCTGTCCAGGTGTGGGAACCATACCTTCTGCCTGAGAAGGCGCTTCGTCGCGACCATCCCTCGGTGGCCTTCATGTGCTAGATACACCGTTTTGTCCCTGAGTGTTCTCGGAATGACCACCTTGCATCCTTTTAGTAATATGTGGTCATCTACTACTGTCAATTCGTCTCGCACTTGATCAAGCCATTTGACATCTTCTTGTGTGGGTTCTGCCTCAGACCTTGCTTGTTGTCTCATGAGCATCTTCTTGTTGTTCTGGAGGCAGTGTCGCACGATTCGCAGGGCTGTGTCACATTCAGATTGAGTGGTGAGCTCTGTCCACCCCACCGGCAGCGGTTGAAGGTGGTGAACCACGTAATTTATGTAGGCGTCTGCGATGGAAGGTCGTGTCTCTGTGGACGCTGCGGGATGCCGAGACAAGTAGTCCGCCGGATTTTCGTCCTTCCCAGGGCGATCCCTCACAGTGAATTTATAGTCCTGTAGGCCCCACCGGGCAATTCTTGGTGGCATTCTGGCCTTTGGGTCGCCATATATGGTGAGCAGTGCCTGATAGTCCGTGATTATCGTGAACTCCTTGCCAAACAGGAACAGATGAAAATATTCACAGGCCCAAACTACTGCCAAACTTTCTTTTTCCGCCTGTGAGTATGCCCGTTCTGTGGCCGTGAGGCTCCTGCTGGCGTATGCCACTATGTATATGTTGTGTGGGTCTGTCGGGTCCTTCTGGGTGAGTATGGCGCCCAGTCCCACCGGGCTGGCATCGACAATGACTTCGTTGCCCCGACGAGCATCAAAATATGCCATGTCTCCGGCTTGTGAGATGGCATTTTGGATGATTTCAAAAGCCTTTTGACACTGCGGGGACCATATGAATGGTGTGTCTTTGCACGTGAGCAGGCGTAGGAGGTTGCTCACGGTCGCATAGTCCTTCAGCTATCTTGCGCAATATCTGGCTAGCCCTAGGAATGAGCGTAGGTCAGTGACGTTTTCGGGTGGTGTGGCTGAGTTGAGTGCTTTAACTTTGTCCGGGTCCGGTCTCATCCCGTTTTCTGAGAAAATGTGACCGAAAAACCTTTGGGACCCTTTCGAGAATTCACATTTTGTCTTTTTAAGAGTGAGTCCCGCTTCTTGAAGGGCCTGGCACACTCTATGTAATGCCAGGTCATGCTCCTCTTGTGTTTTCCCATATACCAGCACATCATCCGAGTAGTTCAGACAGTTTGGGACATGGCGGATTACTTTGTGTATTTCCTCTTGGAATATTTCGGCAGCCGAAGAGATGCCAAAACTGAGTCTTTTGTATTGAAAAAAGCCAAGATGGGTAACAAACGTGGTAATATATTGAGACTCTGGGGAGATTTCTATTTGATGATATCCTTTCGTTAAGTCCAATTTTGAGAACATTTTCGCCCCATGAAGGAGGTGAATCATGTCCGTGATTCTTGGTGCCTGATGCCTTTCCCTTTCAATGGCCACGTTGGCCCTGCGCATGTCGACACACAGGCGTATGGATCCGTCCGGGGATTTTTTGGGGACGGGGACAATGGGCGACACGCAGGGTGTGGGGCCAGAGACTGGTTCAATGACGTTCATTTTGATCAGTTTATCCAGCTCGTCCTTCACCTGCCTTTGTATATTGATAGGAATGCCTCGATAGTGTTGTGCCACTGGTTTGATGAGTGGATTGATGTGAAGACGAACCGTTTTTCCTTTTAGTTTTCCGAGTCCGTGGAAGAGATTAGGGAATGATTGTTCAATGGTGTCTGGTTTGGAAAAGTACTTGTGGGCCATCAGCTGGTATAGGATGTGTACGAGGCCCATGTCCACTGCCGTGCGAAAACTTAGTATGCATCCACTGTTAGCTTCAGTTTTCAAAATATGTAAGGGAATCTTGGCTGAATGTTCTTTGTGAGTGCACCATGCTGTGATTGTGCCTATGTAGGGTAGGGGTGTCGTGGCTCCGTACGGATATATGTCCACCGTGGCTGGTTTTATTTTGGGCATTGGTGTGAGCGACTTGAGTTCTTGTTCACTAATAATATTAACCGTCGCTCCTGTGTCTATCAGAAATTTCATCGGGGTGTTATTGACGTGTAGGATGAGGGTGGGGCTGTGCTGCGTGGCCGCGGTGTTATCGTTGAGGGCCCACACATATCCCTTTTTCCTCTGGTCCTCCTCCGACGAGGGGGGCTCGCTGCTGGTAGGGGACCGCATTTCGATGCATCTGACAAAACGTCTTCTTTGAGGGCGTCTCGCTTCTTCTTGAGGTCGTCTCTCTTCACGCGAGTATGCATTTCTTCGGTCCTTTTCCTCCCTCTTGTAGACTGGGCGGTCAGATTCCCCTCTTGATCTCGTAGGGCTTTGGCGGGTGTGTTTTCACCTTTCCTGGGGTCGATGTCTGTTTGGGGATGGTCCTGGTGCATTTTTGCACATTGCCCTGTAATGGTCCATACCCCCGCAAGCGGCGCACTGTTGCCCTAGCGCCAGGCAGTCTCCCATGTGCGGGTATTCATAGCCACACTTGTAACATGTGGCATCGGGGCATTTGTTGCCTTGAGGGGGGTTCGCATATAGCTTGTTAACCGTGTCAACGTTTTCCGAGTGTTGTTGAATGGAGACTTTCCTCAGGTTGTCTAGTTGTGAGTCTAGTGCGGCCTCCATGCGGGCCAGCGCCAGAATTTCTTCAAGAGATCTCTGCTTCTGCAGCAATTGTTTCCGAAACGGCTGAGAGAGACAGCCTGCGATGACTTGCGATCTGAGTGCCTCTTCGTTCGAATATTTGTGGAATTCGCAATGTTTGAGTTTAATGCGAAGACGCATGACGAAATTGTCGATGGACTCTCCTTTTTCTAGTCTTGTCGTGTGAAAAATATGACGTTCATAGTCGACGTTTGTGTGTGGGGCAAAGTATTCCGACAGTTTGGCATGAAGTTCTTGGTACGTTACAGTGTCCACGTTCAACAGTTCACCTGCAATGTCTCTTACTGCCGGCCCCACTGCCATGAAGAGTGTGTTCTTGAGTCTCTCGTCGTCTGTTAACCCGATGGCTCCAGCATAAAATTTGAAGTCCCGCAGCCATGTGGTCCAGCGCGGCCCTAGGTTTGAGGTTTTTTCGTATCTCAAACGGGCTGGGCATGTGCATCACTTGTGATGAACCGCCGGCGACCTCTGGTTGTGGTTGGTCAACTACTTGGGGGTTGTCAGCCCCTCCTGAGGACGACGCAGTCGCAAGCGCTGGGTCTGACATGCCTGCGTATCAGGAGTGTCATTTCACTGGAAATTGGGGCCCTATTGGGTGTTCTGGCCGTAGGAATGTATGCTGAATAACTATAATGTCTTACTTGAAGGCACGTGTGTCTCACATGCGAGGGGCTCCCTTGCGAGCGTTTTGTTGAGAATTTTCATCAGCGTGCCTTGAGCTGCTGGATTGTGAAGACGTGAGGTTATGTGTCTTCCGTGTGCCTCGGTGCGATTGCAACGCTGCCTGCCTGCTATGCGTGGCGAGGCGGAAAGTCTTTATGTCCTGCTCTGGAGTGTTGGAGGCGGGGTGTGACACCACTGTGGGGCGTTCCTGGCGCTTACTGCCCGACATGGCCTGCTTCCTGGGGCCCGTCGTCCGCTGCCGTGGCGTCTTGCCGTTCCCTTTCGATCGCTCGTGCCGCTGCTGCCACGTGACTCTCACCGTGTGTAGCGGTGCTGTGTTTGTTGCACCACTGCTGCCACGGGAATCTCTCTGTGCGCAGCAGGTTCCTGTGGGCGTGCTGCATTTGTCCGCTGTGCGCTCCGGGTGCAGGGACCTCCTGCGAGCATCCGTGCCCCGGGTCCATTGGTGAGCACACTCCGTGGTCGAGGTGCGCCGACACGCTATACTGCCCGACGGCAGACCTCGCAACGGCACGGATGGGTGTCGTACGCCTTCGTCGCCATTGTTGGATCGGCACCTCTTGTGCGCCGTATCCGGAGGGCCCACTCCCAATGATACGCGGGAGCCGGGATGTGCAACAGAACCTTCTTTATTCAACATTAGGCGGCAACTTCCAAACCCTGGATCCCGCCCCATTCCCACGCCCCAGCGTAGCGTCCTGTACGCGCGGACCGCAAACGGCGGTCCACCCACACAACGATGTGGGCTGGCTGACAATTACCATCTGTGAAAATGTACTTTCAAAATGGGAGGGAACCGCGCGCACCCCAGAAACCCATTCCATCCCTCTTCCACACATTCCACGGCCTAGAGCTTCTGAGCAGAAACCTTTCCTTGGTTTTTATGCAGTTTGTACTTTTTTTCAATTACACATTAAAGTCCGGCCATGCTGTTGTGCTTCGTTTTTTATCTTAATTTGTTTATTAAAAGTTTTTTATAATCTCTTCCTTTTCAGTATTCTTCATTTTTTGCAGATATATTTTAACTGTGCACTAAAAAATGCTCCCATGGGATTTATAGTAACACTGCAAGAATAAATATCTATGCCTTGAACCTGATTTACTGTAACAAATTACTGGACGACTCATGTTGTGGCAACACGAATGTGTATGCAAAGAAGTTCTGACACTTCTGCCAAATCAAACAAAGTAAACTGTAGATTGTTCCTGCCCAACCCAAACATCCCGGAAGGAAAACCCCGGAGCGTGCTATTACCAGGTCAACGTCGGTGACTACAGTATCTGTCTGCCAGTGCAGCCGCCTTTGTTATTGACCAGGACTGCATTACAATTCTCCAACCTATCTATCTAGATTTCTTCTATTGCGCCACTACTAACCCGAAGCCCTCAAGGCGCTCACAGGTGTGATGACATACAAGACAATGAAAGGCCATGAACGCAGAAAGAAAGGAGTCGATCCCACTGAAAAAGAAGCCAAGAACTAACAAAAGAAGGTAGTTGAAAGACAGGCATGTTTTATGGGAAGAATGCCAATGGAGAGGTTCAATGAACCGTGTCCAGAATCAAATAGGAATGTTTTCAAATGCTTCTTGAAAAGGGCTGTGGAGTCCCTATCTACAAGATGTTTTGGCAGAACATTCCATAAGGTAGGACCCCAAAAGTTGAAACTAGTCCAGCGCCCCCAATTTTCTTCAGAAAAGAACGTGGTTGAAAGCGACGGGTAGTATCATTGGAACGCAATGTGCGCGGTTGTTTTCTTCTTAAGCCTGGTGCTAAGATAGGAAGGTGTTTCCCCATGCAAGCACTTAAACACAGTTACTAGGCCCTTATACTGAAGTCTGTGTTGAATGGGCAGCCAGTGTAAACTTCTTCTGGCTTCCGGTATGTGGGCGTTGCGTTTGAGTCCACACACGGCACGTATAGCACCATTCCAAATTATTTGCAATTTTTTTATGTACGTCTGTGAGGTGCCAATTAAAAGGCTATTGCAATAATCTAACTTGCAATTAATGATAGCAGCTGCTATCATAGCAAGATTTTCACCAGAAAAGAAAGTGCGCATCTGCCCCAGTAATTCTGTATAGTAACCGCAGGAGGATTTTAGAAAACTGACCTGACGATTATTAAACGACCATTGAGGGTCCAAATAGACACCTAAAGTTTTTACAGTTTTTGAGACGGGAATGACATGTCGAGCAATGATAAACCTGTCATAACTAGAATAGAGCCTTTTCAGTTTTTGTTGAGTGCCCAGAATAAGCAGCTCGGTCTTGGCGTTTTTAAGGGCCAAAGAGTTCAAAGTCATCCAGGTATGAATTTGGTTAAAAATATCATTAATGAGCTCTGCATCATCAATCTATACACCAGATAGCCTGATGACGATCTGCGTATCGTCGGCATAGTTGGCAAAATAAATGCCCATGGACGAGAGGAAGACACACGGGCGTCTCGAGCAGATATTAAAAAGTAGTGGTGAAAGACAGGAACCCTGTGGCACCCCACACATGAGGACTGAGCTATCAGAAAAAGCATTGTCCTTAGTGACCTTCATATTTCTTGGGCCCAGAAAGGATCTGAACCACGCTGTTGCCGAAGGGCAGTATCTGCCTACTGTGGATAGTCTATCCGCCAGAAGTTAATGATCAATAAGATCAAAGGCGGCGGATAGATCTAATAACAAGAGCAGTGCTGTGTTCCCCTCATCGATGAGACTGGCAATATATGATTTTAAGTCCAGCAATGCCGACTCAGTCCCATGATTGGGGCAAAACCCGGATTTCTGGGCAGCAAATGATTAATACTGGAAGTAGGCTATTTTGTCTATAATTTTCAAGATAAAAGGGACATTAGTTATAGGTCGATAATTTCCCTCTTCTGCTGGGTCCAGGTTGTCCTTTTCCCTTTTTTCAGCAGGGGCGTGACCCACGCTTCTTTGATGTTTTCTGATACATATGACTCTTGAAATGAGCGATTTACAAATCTGGTCACCCAAGGAGCCAGTGTGGGGATATATTCTTTGAAAAGGGAAGCAGGAAAAATGTCCCCTTTACAGGAGGTGGGTTTGAGTTTATGACCCACTTCCATAACCTCGTCTATAGAGACTGACTTAAAGGTAAAGGAGGAGGAATCAGTAGCGAGCGGTGCAGCCTCCTTAATAGTGGGGTGCACATGATTAGGTAGAAGGCCTACTTGCGCATTGGTGTTCTCCTGGTGTTTAAGTGTTTTACTGGTAAAACTGTCCTGGATGCGTTGGTACCAGGTAGTAACTGCAAGTGCAGAGGAGACAGTAGTACATCCCTTAAATTCTTGGAGAATAGAGAAAAGCTCCTTGGCTGGGATTTGGCTTCAGAGATCCTGAGATTTAAGTGAGATTCTTTGGCTTTGAAAAGAATAGATTTTTAAATTTTAGCCACATCTTTATAGGCATTATGATTTAGTTTTGTCGGATGTTTCGTCCAGGAACATTCTAATTTACGTTTATGTGCTCGGCCTCAATGACCTCAGGTGTAAGCATAGAATTAAAAGTGGAGATTATTTTTAAGGTGAGGGTTTTAATGGACCCAGTGTCTGAAACGCATTTGGTCCACAGCAGATCTAATGCCAGAAATAAAATCTTCAAGGGGCATATTTTCTTCGAGGGAAAGTAGCATGGGGAGGACCAAGGCATAAAAAGCGCCCTGGGTAACCTTGCACATATTTCGAGATGGACATGGCAGAGAAGCCTGCTGACCACAGACTAAAGCAGTCGGATGGTCAATTTCAAAAGAAACAAGAATGTGGTATGACCAGATACAATTCTGGACATTATAGTTCATAGTCACAAGATTTTTAGACAAAACCCAATCTAGGGTGTTACTTCCTGAGTGGCTAGATGCCATGACATGTTGATGACTCAAGAGAGATATAGCGCCATCATTCGTGGGATCATTTGCCCAGAGATTGAAATCTCCTAGGATAATAATAGGAGAAAGTGGTTTAAAGGAGTGTCCTATGAATGCCAACAGCTGTTCCTCAAACATGGGAGTCTGCATAGGTGGTCTGCATAGGAGTACAATATTTAGCGTTGATACAGCATCAAGGCTAAATTTACCCAGGAGAGCCTCACAATGATCCAGACTAGGGGAGCTGGATACATGCAATTTAATAGTCGATTTATAGATCAGTGCTACTCCACCACCCCTCTTATCCTGCCTATTCACATGTACGTGTCAATGGTGTCCAGTCAATTAGTCGAAAAAAAACTGGCCGACTGCAATTTGATCGACGCAATTTGGTCGAAAACCAAATGGTCGAATTTTTTTTTTATTTATATATTTATTTTTCGGGTTTTCGTTTAGTAAAAAAAGGGGTTTTTAGAGAAAAAAAGGGGGTTGGGGGACCCCCCCAAAAAAATAAACAAAAAGGGTTAAAAAAAAATTTAAAAAAAATTCGACCATTTGGTTTTCGACCAAATTGGTTCGACCATTTGTCTGGTCGACCAATTTTTTTCGACCAAATGTCTGGCAACCCGTGTCAATAACCAGCAGGAGTTGCTAATTGGAGGGAGTGGTGGGCAGCATCATGAATCCAGGTCTCGGTCAGAGCACAAATGTCTGGTTGAGATTTGAGACTGTCCACTTGAATTAAGCTATTAGCTGGCACGTAACAGGACTGCAATGTCATATTAAAAGCCTTCAAAATATCTCAGGTCACCATGCTGTGGTCATCTGCTGCTGGTCACTGCGGAATCTTATAATCAAGCCAGTGCGGCTTCTGCATGGGCCGAAGACCTGCTAAAGTTTAACTGAGAACTAGAGCTATTTTGTGGGGGAAACTATCAATGTGGCATTGTTGGGGTTGGAGAACAAAGGGAGAAAAAGAGACCAAAAGGGAGGAAGAAATAGGGAGCGAGAGAGTGTGAGCTGGAGATATGGTGAGAGACATATGCCTGTATTTAAGGGATTTATAAAGTGCAAGCCTAGCTGGCAAGCAATGGATTGCTGGTCAAAGGGGACACACCGAGGGGTTACATGTAGAGTGCAGGGCTAGCAGAATAGCTGGGTAGGAAGGGGTAATCAGGGGAGCAGGGCACTGCAGAGACAGAAAAATAGGGTTTAGTGGTGCGATCAGCAAGTTGTTCTTTGAAGAGTAGGGAATTCAGGTCCATCTTGAAGTATGGGATAGAGGGGGTAGTCTTACCTGTTTTTGTAAGTATATATTGCTGTTTCCCCTCTTGCTGTTCTTTACTTCCAGCCTAACTGTGGCCAGTCGGCACAATTCAGCACGGCTTGGCAGCCGCCATCTGTGATCATTTCTGACCCAGAGCACCTGACAATCGAGCAGTACTTATTTGCAGAGATGGAAGTTCGATCGACTAGGAAACGGCAGCACGCGATTGAACACATCGACTGCAGAACTCAGGGATCTAACCCATCAATTGACTGATGCTTACCTGAATCTCCACATAGGAAACTATCTTCAAACAAGTTACAATAATGCCCTGATTTGAAAAAGGTTGGTTCTTAAGCCGAAACACGTGTCATAGGCAAGGGCAATCTTTAAATAAAACCAACACCTGGGGCGTCATTACGACCCTGGATGAAGACCATGGTGCTATTAGCACCATGGTCCATGCCGGTAAGTTACCGACTCCGCCAGGGAGAAAGGGGGAATTACCAACCCATTACAAGGTTGGTGGGGCGGTAATTCCCCCTTCCTCCATGGCCCTTCCCCATTCCCATTTTTGCCCCATAGGGCTCAATGGGAATGGGGAAGGCGCTAAGTACGGTGCCGCAAATTGCGGCACCGTAATTAGCACCAAGGTCCCTTTGCGGGTCCCTACTTTAACGGCTGGTCTACACCAGCCGTTAAGGTCGGGTCCCGCAAAGGGACCTCGTAATTAGGCGATAATAGGTTAACGGCGCCGCAGCCATAATGAGGCCCCTGGTCTTTTGAATTACTAATTGGCGCAGTGTCGTTTCTGAGTATTTTTTGTACCACCATTATACTCAATTCTGACTCTCCTACTACCACTTTCACTCATACACCCTACACTCGCACCACACTAACACTCGCTCTCAACAGCCACTACCTTGCCTTTTCTATAAATCGCATCCACGCTCCTCTACACTGTCCTTCTTCCTTCTCGTCTCTTTGTCCACCTCCACTGACCTCACCTGAATAACCCACAACTTCCTGTTTCATGTACCCTCTTTTATCCACCCCCTCTTACTTCTATTGGTTTTCGCTTTCTGGTTCCTTGGCCAATTGTTTATTTATTTAGCAACATTTGATTTATTAGAAAGCTTTTTTGCATTGAAAAAAAGGGGAAAAAAAGAAAATCATCATCACAATTCTCATCAGGATTAAAACATAATTTCGTCATATCACATAAAAGAAGGATTTCCCCCAATGCTAAGACATCACCCATCCCAAGTTCCTTGCTCCTTTACTTGATCATCTTTGTTTTAAAATGACACCTAAGGACCGTACAGTAGCCAACACTAGGGATGTCTTTTCTCCACTCAGTAGAAGCTGCCAGGCCAATGAATGGAGGTGTCACTATCTGCAGAATACATATAGGGGGAAGTGGGGTCTAAACCCCCCCCCACCTTCTCTGGTGTGGGCCTGCCAAAGCTTGGCAATGGCATCCCGGCATAGCAAAAGATGCCGTTCATGTGAGCATTTCCAAGGTCTGTGTGGTTGCCATCTTTGTTGAGGAACCCCTCTGCGGCTCCGTTACCTGTAAGCGGCATTGTTTATTCTGGAGCGGATTGCAGTCTGTCTCCGGGAACCGCTCTGCGGGCCTGTTGCATGGGAGCGGTATTGCTGCATGGAGCAGTTCTGATCCCTGTTGTGATCATCTTTGAAGTGTTGCATAGCGGTTTGTTGCATTGTGCTGCCAGTTAGGGTGCGCACTGGAAAGCAGTCCTCTGGAGACTCTTGAAGGCTGTTTCCTCTTTGGACCGACCACTGCTGGGGCTGCTGGTATCCATAGTTGTCTAGAATACATAGATAGAAACTGCCTGTAACATAGGTATGGGGGGATTAAGAGTGGTACTATTTTCAATCACCCAGGCACAAAAAGAAGGGACAGGGATTGAAACCCTCCCAGCTGCCACCTTCCCCCCTCTGGAGTCGGATTAGATCTTGCTTCAACCTTGGTAGACCCCCCATCCGAGGCTGAGAGGGTTCCCATCCCTTCTGGATAGGTTCTGGGTACTGATCCAGCCACAGCAACTAGAAAGGTACATGCTGTTTTTAAGGAATATTGGTCAGGGGGGACTTAGGTTGGAGTGGTGTGTCCCATTAATTGTTCCATAGACATTGCTTGGGAAGTGGGAACATGAAAAGTCTTGAATGCAACCTTCCAAACTTCAGCGTTCAGGCAGCGCTGACTGTGGGGGACATACCGTACCTGCAACGGTATAATTCCATTTAGTGGTTCGAAACGAATTTACGAAAAAAGGCGTATTTATTTAGATATTTACTGCAATCCATGGTTCAGTGGAATCCACGCTTTTTGGATCAGAACCCAAGAAACATATCTGAATGGATTTGCAAATCCTGGTGGGGCTCTGCAAACCCTCACAGGAAAAAGGAAACGTAGCATTATTGCACCAATCCAGCTTGTTTCGGGCCGATTAGTGGCAGTTATTGTACTTTCTGACCCAGAAAGCACTTCATGGTAATGTGTGGGTCACCAGAGTCCACACATCAACCAGGAGTTGAGGACACTGCTACTGATCCCTGATACTGCATCCTGTTGGGCCTCCTGTTGCAGAATCCAACAGTGGGGGAAGGCATGCCTGTTAAATGCATGTCATGCATATGTCACGCGTGTGTGACATACTTGTGAATGAACAATCTTACACGCACAGTCTAGCGATGAGAGTGCTGTAGTATGCCGGCAGCTGGTGCAAATACATGGTGTGTGTTTGGTGTAGGGGTCCACTTTTGCAATCTACATGAACAGGGGTTTCCCGCTAACACGAAACATCCTAAGGATTTACTAAGTGTAAAACTGCATTTGGTGTCTGAGGCATAAATCCCTACTGCGGCCTGCTTATGCATACACACGACCATGGTTTCCCTACTTGTGCATTATGCAACATCAGTCTGACCAAGGGCAAAATGTCGGTGTTGCACCTTGTGTGGCCCCAGCATACGTTTGCATAGTGCATGGTAATAGCAGTACCGCGCCTGCATCATGCACATATAGATAATGTGGTAAGAATAACATAACATGTTTATGTATAGAGTTCATACCAGATTCTTCCTACTTCTAAGTGATGCACTAATAGGATTTATTATCAACCGATTTAAACTTCTCAGTGGGTCAATATCCGAATGAAAAAGGGCTGAGTCAGCCCTGCTGGCATTTGAACCTATATCTGCAGGTTTAACACAGATGGAGGTAGTCATCTATCTATATATATGTAAAGCAGAAAATATGTTAGTTTGTCCTTATACAATTCCACACCGTTTCTGCACTACATTTTTCATAGGTACCTGTTAGAACCCTCTGGACATTACTGGCTACCTCACACTTGGACACCCCGCCCCTTTCCCCCGGTTTCAGCTTCTTCACACATGAGACGGTTGCTTGAAATCGGGAAAACATCAATGTGGACGTAGAAGGACCAGACAAAGCTCATTTTCAACATTTCGATGTGAGGAATAAAACTCAATGGACCTTGAAAACCACGTTTCAAGGTCCTAAAATGCACCGTTTCTGAGATATTTGCACCGCAATGCACCACAAGGCACTGCACCATGCCGTGGTGAGGCGACAGGTGGAGAGAGCGCACAGAAGATCCCAGTATGCTGCAGCACGCCAACTCTCACCTCCCCTCTAGGTCTGCTCCAGGGTATGTCAGCCAGCCACACGCGCCCTTTCGCAATGCAGTTTACTTCAGAGTGCAAAGCACATCAAGCGACTAGCGCCTCATAACAGCGACCTACGGGATCATTGATTTTCAACAACTGATGAGTGTTATCATGTCTCTCTACAGGACCCGTGCGGAGTACGGCACTTTTTGCTAGTGATCAATATTTGAATATTTGTGTCACTTTATATCTACTGCCCTGAGCCTGGAAAATCTGTGTAACCTAACGGATATGCCTACTGTCAACCTGTAAGATTTCTGTAACCTAAGCCTTTGCTCTATTGTATTGGGCCTGTAGGGTCGGGGTAGCTCTGCTTTCTAATGCATGGCATTGTGAGATCTGTGTGGCTTATCATTTCCCACCCTGCTCCTTCCAAGAATGTGCTCAGCCATGTCAACGACTGATGAGTGTTCGGAAGTGGCAGGATGGTAAAATGAAAGGAAGCCGGGGGTAGAAGCGATGGGGGTATTTTGTATTGTTTAAAACTGCACGTCCTGTTATTTCAACCAGAATAAGTGCGTATGGCTTTTTAGCCAATTTATTGGTGCTAATTGTCGGGAGAATACCTCAGCTGCAATGTACTCGGCTTGGAAGCAAGAAGACACGGAGCAACACAGGTTCGATCCCCTGGTCCACGCTTAGAAACCTCTCGGTATTAAGCGCGTTATAAATAACCCATCATGTTTTGTTGTAAAACGACTTCTTTGAACACGTTTTATTCAAAGTGTTTTTGGGTAAAACCGCCTGCGTTAGGATCAAGCCTACATGGGCAACTCGGAGTATTGGAATATGTTACGAGCGGCTGCTGCTAAACTCTATAGCTTTTGAGCAGGTTTTTGGAAAACGATGCTGTTAAATGCACGACTTGGTTTTATTTCTGTAACGGGGTGCACAGCCGTACATCTGCATTAGATGCGTCTGCGAGGGGGTCTGCATTTAAACCCCACCACTTTCAAATGCCACCAGCCGCCATCGTCGGGACCCTGTACTACAAGCATTCCGTGAACTTGTGCTTCCTTTCAGAGTGGGTGTGAATTGGGGGGCATGATCCTTCTATGTTTGGTCATAGGTGGCTGGACTCGCTTGATGTGTTTGCCGGGGAGGGCGCCCATGCATCTCTACAAGACATGTGTTCAACCTTTCCATGCAGGCTTCTGAACAGAAAGATTTGGCAAGTTCATAGTTCTTGACTCTGTATTTTCTACTATGTTTTTTGTCTTCATCTGAAGAACACATTTGTGGAAGTTCTAGAGTGAATTGTTCTTGCTGAAATGTATTTCTGCAATCATCCTACCTATCAATATGACTGTGCGGGCATACTGCCTGTGCATATACATATGCATCCATACTCCCTGTGAGTTTATCTGTCCACCAGTATCAACTATAAATCTACATAGCCATGCAAATATATATGTGCAGCCATTCTCCCCATAATTATGTCTGTGCACCCATACCACCTGTAAATAGATCTGTGCACCAATGCTGCATGTCAATAAATCTGTGCATTCATATGGCCTGTACATTTACCTGTTCAGTGATACCACCCGTATACATATGTGCACCCATATCACCCATAAATGTATGTTTCTGTGCACCAATATCACCTTTAAACATATCTCTGCAGCCATACTTCCTATGAATAGATCTGTACTTCCACACTGCATGAGCATATATCTGTGCATCCCTATTACCTCTGAATGTATCTGTGCACTCATATTTCCTATGACTATATTTGTGCATCCATAGTCTCCCAAAATATATCTGTGCATCATTGCTGCCCTGAATGTATCTGTGTGCCCATACCAACTGTACTGTATACATGCCTGTGAACCGATAACCGCAGTTACCCACATTGCCTATACATGTATCTGTGCACCAGAACCACCTATGACTATAGCTGTTCACCCACACTGCCTGTAGTTGATTATGCAACCAAACCACTTGTAAATATACCTATACTACTATACTTTCTGCAAATATATCTGTGCACCCATACTGCCTGTAAATATTTCGGTCCATCCAAGCTGTCTTTGAATATATCTGTGCACTTATACTGCAAAATATATATATATATATACATATATGGAGCCAAAGAATATCTCCCTAAAGTGAACGGATCATAAACAAAACGGTGCTATGTCTTTTAAATTGTAAAGTGAATGGAAAATGTTGTTTGAATACAGAGGACAACAGATGTCGCCTTATAACAACACCTAAAGAGAGATGTGGTGACTCCCCACAAACTGTTTGACATTTTACACTCGCAAGGAACATTCATTTAAGCAGCCCAACAAGGAAGGGGTTTCTGGTCAACTTCAATTGCAACAACAGAAAAGAAGGCATTTTTGTATTCAAATGAACCAAGGCCCAAATGGATAAGAAAGAGATTCAGCAAACTAAATGACACAGCCTGTGCTCCAAGAAATGTACTGGAAAAGTGAAAAGATTGAAATAAATCATGGTGTGATTTATTGGGAATTTGCCAAGCTTTCAGAATAAGAACAACGTGCATTTGTGAATTAAAAAATAATATATTTTTCATTTTCAACAGCTGTATCTTGCAATGTATTTTATTTAACTTTGGTGAAACAATGTTTAAAGAACAATCAGAGCCAATCATTCTATGGATAACATTGCATTCTGTTCAGTTTAAAATGGTTCTGCCCCTCCAAGACTGTGTGTCATACAACTTCAGATCATGAGATGTTTTCTCCACAGTAAGAATCACATTACAGGGCCTGTTCAAACTAGTTATTACGACTCCAAATCAAGAGTTGTTTTTCAACATGTGTGACATACCGGTTAGCAGTGTTATGTAAAACAGAGGGTTGGCAATGTAGCGCTGAGGACATATTGTGGCCAGAAATAGTATTGTATTTAAATGCATTCAAGTTCAAAAGAGCAGAAAGCTTAATGTTTTGTCAAGTAACCAAAGTATTTAATCAATTAAAAATTAATAACTTTATAGTGGAAAGTGCGATGTACTTGAAACCAATTGTGATTTGTATGTAAGAAAGAATTTGTTTAGTAAATATACAATGTGTGTTGTTTAAAATCCCAAGAGGATAGCTCAGCAGCAACGTGCGTGCCTTGAAAGCAAGACAACACGAAGCAACACAGGTTTGATCCCCGCGCTTAGAAACCTCTGGGTGTTTAAGCTTGTTATAAATACGCAACTAAGGCATGCAAAAACAAACAATTGCACAACTAAAAAAAAAAACAATTTCTTTAACAGCGCCTCGATACCCACGGGCTGTGTGAGTGCTTTACAAATGTAAAATAAATAAAAATAAAATTACACAAAGCATTAGAAAGCATAACAAAATCAATAACATCCAAAATATGTGACCGAGTCCGTTAATATGTCTTGGTGTGCAGGGTAGCACATAAACTATAATGGTTTCAGTTTGATTAAATTATTGCATTCAGGCCAAACCTTAGGGAGAACACCAAATTGACAAATACAAGACTATGAATGATTGCTCCCCCACCCCTGTTTCAAGTCATATGACTAGGAGTTGATAGACCGAACTCTGAAGTCACAGGAGTAGGACTAGATCACTCCCAACTCTCAAGCCACACAATTAGGGGAGGGTTTTTGATTACAATAGAGACTGCACACAGATAGATGTTGTTATTCATATTAACCAAATGAGATGACTGGCTGGAGGAGTGGTACCAACTTGAAGAGCCGGGTTTCCACAGAGGCCTTTAAAAGATGGTGCTTATTCTAGAAGAGATTAGCAGTCCTTATTGAGATCTATCCAGAACACTGTAAGTGGTATGACTGTCAAAGGTTTCCCCCCTTCTCACCTGTCTGTGTTGTTTATTGGAGTTCTTTGATGGAGTCTTCTTGCGCACAGTTCGGGTCTTGTATAACCCTGAGCGTACGTCCTCGGGTTCCAGCGTGCGTTCGGCAATCCGACTCCTCGAATGTTCAGAATGTCCGGGAAGTCCAGGAAAACGATGAAGCGTGTACTCGGAGACGGGTACACGGAGATCCGGGATGCAAGAGGTAACAAAGAGGAAGGGGAGGAATGAGGAGGAAAATTAGGGGCCAGGAACCAGGAATCAAAGAAGTTGGCGAGAGCGAACTACGATAGCGCACGTCTAGCCACTGCAAGCGGTAGCAATGAGATGCGTGGGGCCGTGGGGGTGTGGCTTCTTTATAGAACGTGCTGCGTCCGACACGGAAGCTGGTAAACATAGTTCCGCGTTTGACAGCCATGTTGGGAGAACTGCTGAGTGCAAGCCGCTACGTGTCAGGCACCAGGAAGTCCAAAAGGGACGTGTCCGATGGTTCATGACAGCATGCCTCCTCCGAAGGCCTGTCCCTCCGGGTTCTGTATAAGATGGTACCTTCTGAGTAATCTGGGGGCATTTAGGTTTGAGAGCGGTGCCCAGGTGTATTCACTAGGAGGGTACCCTTTCCACTAAACCAGGTACTGTAGTTGACCACGTCTGTACCTGGAGTCACATATTCTGGACACTTCGTATTCCAGCTGGTCGTCGACAATTACATGGGTAGACCTCGGGGCAGTCCAGGAGGAATGGACGTATGGTTTCACTAGAGACGTGTGAAACACTGGATGGAGCCTCTTCCAGGAGTCTGGTAGTTTGAGTCGGAAGGCCACTGAGTTTATGATTTCCTTTATGGAAAAGGGGCCATAGTACCGGGGAGCCAACTTATTCGGCCGTAAATGTCGAGGCACTAGTTTCGAGAATAGCCAGACCTTCTCACCCACTGCATAGGAAGGCCCTGGTCTTCTTTTGGAGTTTGCATAATGCTTGGTGTTAGTCCGGGCCCTTTCTAGGTGTTCCTTGGCTTCCTTGTGTACGTTGATGAGAGTTTCAATCCAGGAGTCGACTGTAGGTACTGGTGTAGGATGTGGGAGAACGGAAGGTAGAACCGAAGGGTGGAATCCTTGGCTGCAAAAAAAGGGCTGGTCTTAACAGCCGAGTGATCCAAATTGTTGTAGGCGAATTCAGCCACTGGTATTAAGAGTGACCAATCATCCTGTACCTTGGTGGTGAAACAACAAAGATATTGCTCTAGGGTTTGGTTCACACGTTCAGTAGCTCCGTTGGTCTGTGGATGATAACCTGAAGAGAGGGCGCGTTGGATTCCTAGTATGCCGCATAAGTGTTTCCAAAATTGAGAGATGTATTGAGGTCCTCTGTCTGATATGATCTTGGAAGGGAGTCTATGAAGTCGAAATATGTGTTCCAGGAAGATTCCAACGAGTTCTGAGGAAGATGGTAGTTTATACAATGGTGTAAAATGAGCCATGTGAGTGAATAAATCAATGGTGACCATGATAGTCGTGTATCCCCTGGAAGGTGGCAATTCCACAATAAAGTCTGTAGCGATGAATTCCCAGGGCCTTGTCGGTAGTGTAGGTCGAATTAGGAGACCCGCCGGTCTCTTGTTATCATTCTTGTTCTGATTGCAGACTGCACAGGCTTGGATGTACAGTTGAATGTCAACTTTCATTCTTGGTCACCAGAATTGTCTTTGTATTAGACGAAGAGTGTTGGTGATGTCACGATGTCCTGAGTGAAGGGTATCGTGACAGAGGTTTATAATCCTTTGTTGTAGTCTCTGTGTAGGAATGACCACGCCCTTATCCTTGAACAGATACCGTCCTTTGTTCTAAGATTCCATCGATTCTTCCCTGTAAATTCCTTCCAGATCTCAGAGGACTGGGTTTGCATCCGAATGTCTTCCAGGAGGCTGATTGCTTGGGCTACAAAAATCGTGTGGGGAAACATCTTTGGGAAGGACCGATCTTCAAGAGTTTCGTAGTTGGGACGTTGGGATAAGGCGTCAGCAATTATGTTATGTGTTCCAGGTACATGATGGATCTGGAACTGGTATTGGGCAAAGAAGAAGGCCCAACGGGCTTGACGACTATTCCTACATTCCAGAGATTGTAAAACTTGAAGGTTCCGATGGTCTGTATGGACCTGAACAGGATGTTTTGCTCCCAGAAGTAGATGGCGCTACTCTGTGAAGGCTTGACGGATGGCTAAGAGTTCCTTTTCCAAAACAGAATAATGAGACTCGCTGGGAGTTGGGGTTTGTGAAAGGTAAGCAATGGGATGTTCTAAGTAGTCCTCGAATTCCTGCTTTAGAACTGCTCCTATGGCGTAGTTAGAGGCATCTGTCTCCACTAGGAAAGGTCAATTGATGTCAGGTTGAGCCAGGATGGGGGCTTGTGTAAACTCCGCCTTCAATCGTTAGAACGCTTCATCTTGGGCTGCTGTCCAGAGGAAGGGAGTATCTTTTTTCAACAATGTAATGATCGGTTGAACTATCTCAGAAATGGATGGTATGAATTTCCGGTAAAAGTTGGCAAGCCCCAGGAAGGATTGAATCTGTTTCACGGTATTTGGAACAGGCCAGGATAGTATGGATTTTACCTTCGAGTGGTCCATTCCAATTCCTTCTGCACTGAGGACAAATCCTAGATAGTGAACAGTAGAGACATGGAAAAGGCATGTCTCGGGTTTAGCCAGGAGCTTGTGTTTACGTAGTCGCTGTAAGACTGCCTTAATATGCTCTTCATGCTTAAGATGATCCTTGGAGTATATCAGAATATCGCCCAGGTAAACTATGACGAAGAGGAACAGCATATCGGAGAACACCCGGTCCATGAAACGTTGGAAGACCGCTGGGGCATTGGCGAGTCCGAAGGGCATGACCAGGTATTCAAAGTGACCAAAAGGTGTTCTAAAGGCTGTTTTCCATTCATCACCCTCCCTTATACGGATCAGATGGTAGGCACCTCTGAGATCCAATTAGTGAAGACTACAGCTCCTCTCACCGCTTCCAGGATATCTGAGATTAAGGGCAATGGGTAGCGGTCCTTGAGGGTGCATTGATTTAGACCGCGATAATCAAAAAAGGCCTAAGATCCTTAGTATCTTTCTTGGGAACAAAAAACAACAAAGCTCCTGCTGGAGATTTGGATGGTCGTATGGTGCCATTTTCAAGGTTGGTATCCAAATATTCTCAGAGGGCCCTTTTCTCAGGTTCGAATAGAATGAACATCCTTCCGAAAGGAATCACTGCTGAGGGTTCAGTATCAATAGCGCAGTCTTCAGGTCTGAGGGGGGGTTAGGCCTGAACCAGGCGTGCTAACCGTGTCCCGCGAGGGGACCTCGTAATGTGGCGGAACAGGTTTAGCGGGTCTGCATCCTTTTGCAGCACCCGTTAACCCGTTCCACCAGGGTCGTAATGAGGCCCTTTGTGTTTGTATCAATCTCTCTTTCCTAGTATTGGGTCACATACCCTTTCGAAGCCCTGTTCATATTTGTATCAATCTCTCTTTCCAAGATTTGGGTCACCAACCCTTTCGTAAAACTGTTCTTATTTGTATCAGTTCCTCCAATTACTTTAATTCGGCTTTCTCATACTGTTAATAATATGCGACACTCGCTCTCAAGCGCTCCGGTATCCCACTCGCTTTCTTGGGGCTTACCAGGCAGCTCTAGCATTCCTCGCATCCTTCCGCCTTCTTCATCGGTTTGCTGACTGGGGATGCGAACCATTTGCTGTTTGGCTCCCGCTTTCTCGTCCTTTGCTTCTGGTGGCTACAGCTTCCTATAGCAATACAGCCTCTCTTGACCCAGTCTCTATGCACGCCATTCTCGTCAGCCTCCGTGCTGACTTCTACAGTGTGCTCTCCTTCAGTGTTTCAAGCAGCATCAGCACAAGATGCGTTCCGCTGCAGTCTCTGCCTCTCAATCGTATTCTGCTCAGGTGTGTGTGTTTTAAACATGCTGGCATTAGTTAACACTTTCCAAAGACTGGAATGCAGAGTTTCCTTACTGCTTCTGGTCATCCTCATTGTTCCATCCCTCGTCTCAGTACTAAAAAAGGGGGGGAAGGTAAATAAGGTTGTTGGTCAAGAAAACCTGGGAATTCTTTATCTGCGTCACAATAAGCCATACAGGCATGTTGCAAAGGCACATGGTTGTCATTAAGAGTTACATCTGAAGGTGTATTTTGATTCAGTGTTTTCCTGCCTCTCTGGAGTTTGTCCTCCTCTACGTGGTCCTCCCGCAGAGAGGCCATCCCCAGGGTCAGAGTGAAGTAACATCTGCCTTTCCCTGGCCATGTAAGAGAAGCTGCCCTCCAGGAAATCAGTGATGATGTTGCTAGATTCGTCACAACACCCTAAGAGTTTTGTTTTCCCAATCCAAACCTTTAGGGATCTGATGCAATTTGTTCTTACCTGCATTTAAATCACCTGTACATTGCTTATACATTCACAACCCCACGAGCATATAGGGGGCAACGTGGGGTGAATATGTGCATATAAATGTCTTTTGTCCAAGTAACTTTTCTCTGATACCATACTTGCTTTTATATCGGAGAAAAGCAAGTGTTTTGAAGTATTTTGCAATGGTTGATAAAATGGTCTTTGTGGTTGCTATACAAATACATGTGAACACACCAGCTAACAAGCGACAATGTTATGATTGTTTGGCTTAGATAGAAACAATTATAGAGGAAGTGAGAGTGTATGTGTGTATTAAAAATAGTGAGATTTAAGCAGGCAAGTCAATTTCGTTTTTGTAAATAAGTTGCCTGTGGTTGAGATTCTTCCAGGCATGGCAATTTCATTTTTGAGCATAAGCTTTCTGAGACTGGGTAATATTGTATTCCCATATCCCATTCCCATCACCTGTGGTGTCCCCCAAGGATCATGTGTCTCGCCCACTTTGTACAACATTTTTACAAAGCCACTATTCGACAAATTGGACCGTCTGGGTGTCACATACACTAATTACGCGGATGACACCCAGATACTACTATCCCTATCAGGAAACTACGATATTGATGTCGCATGGATCAACGAAGTCTACACCATCATTCAGGCATGGATGGCCACGCGTTGGCCTCTGCCTGAATGATGATAAGACAGAGTTACTCCTAGTTGGCTCACCTAACAATTTTCTCAAAATTAGTCCTCGATACACAAGCATCATCATTCATGGGAACAATATACCCGTAGCCAAACATGTAAAAACTCTAGGTTTTTACCTCGATGCACAATCTAACCTAACAAAACAGATAAACAGGACCTCATCTGCCACTGCCTACACTGGCAAACTGATTAGAGCGTGCAGACCTTTCCTCTCCACCACTAGTACCCTGACTCTGTCGAGGGCGCTCATACAATCCAAATTAGATTACTGCAACAGTCTTTACCTTGGTGCCAATAAAGCCATTATAAATAAACTACAGATCATGCAAAATAACGCTCTCAGAGTAGCGTTAAACATTCCCAAAAGAGAGCATATATCAGAAACTAGAAAGCAACACAAGTGGCTCTCTATACAGGATAAAATTGACTTGGAAACTATCTTCCTCACCCACAAAGCACTCAACCACCAAGCCCCCCCTTATCTCACAGACAAGTTCACATGGAAAGTGCACAACAGGACCACTAGATCATCTAACAGACCTTGTCTGGTGGTGCCTAGATTTAACTTAAAAAGAGCCGGAGGCACCAGCTTCCCGGTATTAGCCGCCCAGCTATGGAACTCCCTCCCCCAGAATATTCAAATGATTAAAGCTTTTAACATATTCAGAAGCCATGTCATCTCTTGGCTACTTAACAAAACATAATCGCCATAGCTGCTATACTAGTGACCTTTTTGTAGACTACACATTTTGCACATACGTTGCCCTGTATTCTCGTTATGACCTCGAACGTCTGACTGTATAAAAATGTACTATTTTATATAATATGTATATATTTTGCTGTCGTACATCTTACCATGACTGCATGTTGTAACCATTTAATTGTCCTTACAGCGCCCAATTACCTCTGGGTCAGGTGCGCTTTATAAATAAAATAAACAACCAAACATTGTGGTGGCTTTCCTTGCATAAAGCTGGCGAACACCTTTGTTTTGACTTTAATTTCCTTTAAATAAGTCTGTGTTTTCAAAACACTGTCAAATTCTTTCCCGGAATTGTGGGGTGGGAATATATCAGTAGGAGATGTTACATTAGTAGTATCGCACTAGCATATGTTCTATAATTTAATTCAAATAATATATCTCACAGCACCCATACTACACATGCAAATACGTGTGTATGCCTGTTGATAATATATCTATGCACAAACACACAGGGCCTCAACATGAGTTGGGCGGTAACGCTGGCGCTATTAGCGCCGGCGTTAATAGCCTTACCGCCAAACCCCCCCCCCCTGGTGCTAATAGTGCGGGATCACGGGTTTGGCGGAACGGGTATTGTCCATTCCCCAATGAGCCCATTCGGGAATTCCCCATTGGGCTCAATGGGGAATTTTCACGCTCTTACCGCCGGCAGATTTCCCGCCAACAGTAATAGCATGAATTTTCGGTGGATTTCCCCCCAGCTCAGAACTGGGTAGAAATCCGCCGAAGCCCTGATTTGGCAGACCCTTAAATGCGGCGTAATAGTGCTACCGCCAGATTTAAGAGTTACCGCCAAACTCGTGATGAGGCCCACAGGCTTTACGTCTACATTATAGTTATACACTCTGCCTTTACAAACATGTTTGCATCCATATTGCCAGTGATTATATCTGTGCAACCAGACTGTATGTAAATATATATGTGCACCAATAATACATTCAAATATATCTTTACTTCCATAGTGCATGTGACTATTAGGATTACAACAAGTCCCCGGTATCCTGCCGGTAATTCCGGCCGAATACCGGGGGGAGTACCATATCAGATCTGCCGCCCGATATCCTGGTACTATCAGGATATTACGGATGGCAGAGACGCCGGTAAATCCCATCCCATGGAGTCCTACAGGACTCCATGGGATGGGGTTACCGCAATTACCGTTGCCGGTGATTGCGGCAATTGTCTGCCCGGGCTGAACTGACGGCAGGTCAGGCCTGCTGGTAGATCACAGCCCCTACCTGCAGACTTGGAGTTTGCTGGCCCAGAAAGGTGCCGGTACACGTTGTTACTGGCACCTTATTTCCGGACCGGCAAACTCATAATAAGCCCTTATGTCATTGCATAGCTCCTTCCGCCAATATAAAAAGAGAGCTCAGCAAGTACCAAACTCACTTCAGAAATCTGGTGTGCAACCCACAGTCAGAGTTTCCAATCCCAGTAGGGTCGACTCACCTCTTCATACTTCCATGGCACATATATTGAGTACTATTAAATTAGAAAATAGTAGGACCAGGTATTTGCAAAAAGAGGCACTATAGACCGCATAGTATTACAGAATTTAGATGTTGGAGGAATACTACATGACGCGCTGTATGAGAATTATGATGGCTGCAGATGCACCCTTACTCCAAGCGAGTATGTCTGTGTGCCCAGACTGGCCAGGATCCTTGATATGCAATGTCGATTCCTGGGATTATACCAGTGCATCCATAACTAAGGACGCTGAGATTATTACCCCCTCATTCCTCGTTCCATTCCTTACTCAGCGAGGCAACCTGGCTCCCAAGACAAACACTGTTACTCCCAAAAGAAAAATGTTTTCTTTCTAGCGTTTCCTCCATCAGGAAGGAGCATAAATCAGTGGTGGTTGGCCTATTAGGGTAGAAGGAGCACTGTCCCACCTCAATTCGACCGCCAATGTATACAGAGAAAATGGCCGTGAGTGACAGGAGGCTTAGCCAGGAGAGTTGCTAGGTCTGGAAAAGACCCGGGGCTATGCTGATGTCAGAAATGTTGAGACTAGGGGCTAGCTAGCCTTTTGGCTGTAGCTCTTGAGATTCTATCCGGGGCTACAACCAAAAGACCAGGGGCAATAGCCCCATTAGCCCCCCCCTAGCAACGCCTCTGGGCTTAGCACTGCCCGCTTTACTTATGGATCTTTTTTTTCTCTGCCCAATGGATGGGCACTGGCTGAGCTATTCCTAACACACATGATCAGTACAGGTTTGTCATCGGTGCTCCATAGGCCAGGGACTAATGATAGCTTGGGGACACTACAACTGTATCGCCTCTTTGGCAAAGCGTGATCTCGACCCCTCTCCCACCCTGTCTCCCAAACAGGCTGGGTGTGAGGGTCAGATTTCTGACTTGAACCCCCCCAAGTGATGGCAGAAAGCGAGGCACCGTGCGCTAAACCACTCAGCTAATCAGGGCAAGTATTCTAGCTCTACCAAGAAGGGGCGAGATCTAGAGCTGCGTGACTCTGGATGTGCCTGTCTGTCACAGTTCAGCCATATTAAAAATGAGAGTTCCCGCCCGAGGTGAATGCAGGTATCTAGATGCAAAATCCTGCTTGTATGTGGTATGCGTGCAGTTTATCTTTATGCACCCCCATATCTGATCGCATCTCCTCTTTCAATCTGGCCTCTGCTTCTACGCGCATGGCACTAAAATCGCCTTCTCTTGTTAATCTTTTTCCAACTCTCTCCATTCTGTTGTTTCTAGCTGCCTCTCTTCTATCCAATCATTTTTAACTTCCCACTTTCTCTATCTCAATTCTACAAAACTGAGCTTGTACTTTTTCCCGCTAATGCTCTACCACTCTCTCTTCATCCGCCTTCTTTGCTCTTTCCCCCTGCTCCTCTTGCCTTCTCGTCTTCTGCTTTTATCTCTGAGCCCGCTCCCTCCTTCTCGTCCCACATATCTAACACTGCCAGGATCTGTTGTTTTCATCTCTATAATATTCATCACACTCACCCCTTTTACCTTTCTCGGCTACTAAACTTCTGAATATTTCACGTATTTTTTCTCGTGTCCACTGTTGTTTGGCTCTGTTAGTTGGCCTTCATAGCTCTCAACTCACACCTCTTCACTCCACTTACAATGCTGCTATTCAACTTCTTTCCTCTCTCTCCCATGCACATCTCTTACCATTATCTCCTATGTCTTTTGTTTTTCTTTCCTTTGGCTCCGGACTTCTATATTACTTTCTTGTTATTGTGCTTAATTGTTTCCATGGTCTTCTCCTACCTACCGTTCATCTCTTACTTCACTTTACACCCCGCCCGTACTATATGTTCACAATCCCAATTCCTTTGGCCCATGTCAGATGTAGGTCCTTGAAGTACAGGGAGTTGAGGGAGTGATAAAGCAATGAAGGTATTTGTGCTTCATGCAGAAAATAGCACAATCCTTTACCAGCAGGCAGTGAGGAGCAAATTCCCACTCCTCACAGTTGGAAGAAAAGGAGGGCTACCCAGGTATTTGCCATAGCTGGGCCTGCCCCAGGGGAGGTTGAGGGAGTTCAGAGGTCTCCCATATCTGTCCCTTCAACCAGTGCCCGGCTGCAATTGTCAAGCATCACTTACAGTCACGCCATACCTAGCTGCTACAATGCTGGCCAGTGTTCCCCCTCTCCTTTTATAGGACTCCTACATTCAGAAACGTTTGTCGCTGAACCCATTGGCAGGAGAGGCAGTGGTGAGAAGGCAGCGTGTGGAACATTGCTCACAGAGGACAAGCAGTCAGGAAATCGATCTCGCACCAAAAATGACTTTGGAAATTGACTTTCTGCATAGCAGGCTGCCATTAAGAGGCGCAGGCGGACTCGAGTTCAAAAATGGGGTGGGGCCTAAAGAATGTTTTATGCTTTCTGTAAGGTTGCAGAAAGAAGGGTCAGACACAGTGGTGACATTCTTTGGGTTATAAACTTTTATTAAATGATAAAAGGTTGGCAAACAGCCTCTCTGGCCCTAGCTCTAAGAGGTGGTTCCATGCCTCAAAACAATCTAGTGAATAAGTCAGGATGGCAACTGAAAGTCAGTCACGGTCATGACCCTAACACTAATAACGGAAAATTAAAGTGCAGGGAAATACTCTTCTCCTACAGTGTTGGTTGAAGTTCTTCACCAACAGAAGGTTTCAGATAATCCTGGTTATAAAAATGGACAAAGCAAAAGTTATCTTTCAACAGTGTAATGTTCCACCATCCAGGGAGTCGCCCTTTCCCCTGGATTTCCTCTGGTTCCGCTTTAAGAAGCTACTTGTCTGTTTGTTTCTTCCAATCTCTCCTTTGGTTTTCACCACAATACATGACACGGTTCCTTTGGTCAGGGGAAGACTTCCTCTTCTGCTGGATGCTCCAAGGTATCCCAAAGGTTCCCAACAAAAGATCTCAAAAGTTCATGTGAGACCCTTTCTCTGACAGCGGGTGGATAGGTCTGGTTCACTCTCCTGCCAAACACTATCCAGGAAACTACTTCTGAGAGTCTCTGTATATTTCTTCCTTTTGTCTTGGTGGGTCACAGACCCTGTATGCTTTCTAATAGTTTGCCTTTTCTGTGACTTTCATATGGGTGCAAGTCCCAGGCTCGCAATGCAATGCAATATGTTGGTGCTAGGAAAGATTTCATTTTATATGTAATGTTCCCTCCTGTTGTACACCCCTAAACTTTTTGCTGCTGTTTTAACACCTTAGTCTCAATTTGCCAGGGGAGCACAGCCTTCTGCTGCACTTCTCTGGGCTTTTCTCACTTTTTATGGGTAAACAGACATGCCCTTAAGGCAGTCAGTACTGGGAGACTTTGTTTCCCTTAGTCCTTTTCCAGTGTTGCAACCTTTCTGCAACATGTAACAGTGCACTTGGGTCTCACAGTCATTTCCAAAGACCCTAGATACTCTCGTTGGACTTTTTGGGAGATGTGCAGATGTGTCATGGACAGGGCCGGTGGCAGCTTATCTTGTCATGTAATTTTAACCCTCTCCTGCCAGTTTAATCATGCTTACCGCGTTTGGCATGAATAGGTTCCAAAATGGCCACACCACGACGTTCTTTGTCCTGTCCTTTGGCAATCTTGCCCCTTTGCCTTCCCCAGGTCAAGCCGACCCAGGTCAGTCCTTATTTTGTCATGCAGTTTCCCGTGAAACGCCAAGCCTTCTCGGGCTTCTGCATGCCTTGTGTGTGCGCCTCCAGGATGTGGGCTGGGGTGTCTGTCCCCAATACACATCCTGGGTGCCAGAGAGTCTGGAGTGCTGTGAATGCCTGAGACCACCGTGGTCCGTGCTTGGTCCACGTATGGAGTGAGTGTTTGTGAGCAGATCTCCCATTGGGTCCTGTCCGTTTTGGCACAAAGGGAACTTTGGATAAGAGGAGGCCAAAAACACCCATACCAGGTCGATCTCTGGAGTTCTCACTGAACAAAGGATAGCAGCCAAGTATCCTTAAACTAGAAAGCCAAGTCGATGAACCGCTGGAATGTTTGGCACCCTGAGCCCGCTGTTGTTCCGGGGGACCCCTCTGCAACTGGTCGAAGAGGCTTTGACCCATTAGAATAGTGGGACCAACTACTCTTGGCACCTTCAACAAAACCTGCAAGTAAGCCTTCTCGGAAGTGTCCCTGGGCCAACCAGTGGGCTGAGCAGCTTACGCAGGACCTTTGCTCTGTCTCTGTCGTCGTTTCAAGGAGGCCCTCGAAACTTGGTATATTGCTAGCTCTGTGTCCCCGGCACCCTCACACCGAATTCCGAACACTTGACGTTTCCAGGTCTGAAGTGAGACGAGTTCGCCAGGACCAGAGTAAATGCGGTTACCGTGTTGCCCAGCCGGGGTAACGATCTTGGCAGGTGCACTGCATTTGTGACCCTCTTGCCCCTGAAGCCTGTTGCAGTGAAACTGGCTTGATACATCCATCAGGAGCGGAGAAATCGCCACTATCCCGTTTGGGAATCCTCACTGTATTTATGGAACCGAAAGCAGCAGAGCCGTCATATTGCCGCAGTATAACCCGCAACCGAAGTGGACTCGACTGGCGAAGTTTGGTCTGTAGTGCACCTCCGTCGATGAGTAAACCTAACCCTAACCGGTGGCCCCTAGCGCCTGCATCCATTATTACGCACAAGCGGCACCTGGGGGTTCCTCTCCTTTCCACTGCTAGTGCGAACTAGCGACCTATTCCCAAACCTTGGAATCACCTCTGCCTTCCAGTGAGGCCCTCCACGAATAGTGAGAATCTATTCTTCATCGCCTCCCCCAGCTTCCTGAGCTGCTACAGACCCCTGAAGAGACCCCGTTTTGCCCATTGGAACAACCGCGTGCACCTGCACTACATGTACTATTGAGCATAAGTCTCCTCTCTTCTTAGGATTTGGACTGCCTCTTAGTTAGGTGTGTGTTTGATGTTGAAGGGGACTAAAGACTACCTGCACTGCCTATGTTCCTACCCCTCTAGGTTGTGAATATATTTCGTGCCTTTAACCCTTTAGACCCCAATGGTCTTGTATATATCTTGTATTGATTGTGTTGTGTTTGTTTAGTAGGATTGCTGTGATTCTTTTACTGTGTGTTGAGTTACAAAGGCCTTGTAATAAATTTGTTTATATTTTTGATATATACACCTGTCTGGGAGTAATTTGTAAGTGTCCTTGCTCTGTGTGCTTATTGAAGTCTTTCAGTCACCCTCACCCCTCCTGAGACTTAGTCTTGACCGCCTGCCATAGCTACCTTGATTGGTCTGGCTTGTCCAGAAGGCTACCCTGTTCCAAGAAACTAGGCTGACCTCCTGAACCTCTGCCCACCAGGTCAGAGTTCAGAAATCCGTCTTAACAGTTGGCAGCTTGGTTTACTCCCCTGCCAAGCCTCTGGCTCTCTCTGTTCTTTGTCTTCAGCTCTTAGGGTGCCAGATCCTCTTATTCTTTTATATTTACTGGGGTGCGGGTCCCAGACTCGCACAGTGGTTTCACTTAAGCAATAAACCCTGAGCAGGGTGGTCATTATCACTTCAGGTTACCTTGTTACCCAGCGGGGAAAGATGGAGGCCTCTAGCCGTGAGGTGGCTCAGAGCAGGGGGATTACCACTGGTAATTACCCCATTCCGAGCCTCCTCATTGGCTGAGAGGCTGCCACCCCCTCCCCACAGGGTACTAATATGGCTTGGTTCACTCTCCTTCCAAGCATGTATTTCCCTTCTATCAGCTTCTGTAACTTTCAGGGTCCCAGACCCACTTATTCTCTGGCTTCTACTTGGGTGTGGGTCCCAGACTTGCACGTCATTCTCCGGGTAGCTTAGTTCACTCTCCTGCCAAGCAATCCCTTCCCTTCCTTGTGTTTTGATTGCTTTCAGGGTCCCAGACCCCTCTAGTCTCTTATTGGTGTAGTAGTGTGGGGCAAGTCTCAGACAACGCCAACAGGGTCCCTGACCCTTCTATTCTGTACTTCACTCTTATTCTCAAAATTTCCCAGACCTTAAGCCCCTCTCAGTCTGCCTGAGTACCTTGTTTCTTGGTGTGCTGGTTCCATGCAGCAGACTGCTTCTGCAAGGCTCTGGCAGCGTTATGCGGGTTCCTGTTCTTCATGGCTCTGCCGGTTTTGCCATCCTTTCTGAAGTTTCTCTCCTTGCCATTGCTGAGTGCTCGAACTTTGGGGACACCCAGAGGTTGCTTCAGGGAGGCGGTAATATTGTCCTTGCATCCTGGACCGTTCGCTGCCTGTCTCCACCTTCTGCGCTCTGTCTCTCACTTTCCTTCTCGGAGTCTGCTGGGGTAGTGCACCGAGCTCCTTCTCGGCTGCCCCCGAGTCTCTCTCGGTGTCTCAGGTGAGACATATTTCAACTCCTGCAGTTCATGGTCCTACTGTTTAGAGCCAATGAGCTCTCGCAGAAGTCTAGACTGCTTGGAATGATAAGACAATCCTCACCCTCCTATTGATCTTCTTATTCCCAGTACTGGTACTGGCATAGTAAGAGAAGGATATCTGATTTTCTTGTATCTTATTCTGGTCTATCCTAGTAGATGTACTGACTTCATAGAAAAGTATTGTATAGCTCTCTAATAGGGAGGAAGAAGAATTTGGACTTTGCCAAGAGGAGGGGTCTGGAAGAGAAGGGCTATACCACGTTCTCTGGGAAAGGTTGCCCCTAATCCCATAAGGGCTTCCCCTCCCATGTGATCCACCCCCTGTGTAGCACCCCCAGGGGGACTTTTGTACTGTGGACACACCACCCTGGTCCCATGGGAAAGGTCTCCCCCCATGGGAAAAGGGACGATATCCTCAGATTTGTTGGATTTCTCACAGCTGTAAACAGTCCCAGGGGTAAAATCAAAGTAACAACTGGCCCAGAGAACCCGATAAGTGGAAGCATCAATGGGTGGGGGGAGAATAAAAGGACGAGGTGGAATGGGTCAGTGTGGGTTGTTCGGGTGAGGCCAAGGGAGGAGAAGAGGGGCTGAGAGACCAGGCGGAGGGAGGACAATGCAGCGGAGTGTGGAGGAGGATTACAGAGAAAGTGTACAAGGTGAGGTATTGGTTGGTAAGAGAAAGTGGTACTGAGAGTGCAAGCATGTTGAGTGGAAGGAGTGGCTGAGGTGAAGTGTAATGTAGTGCAGGGACAAATCTAACACATCTGGTGGGAGATTGGTGTAAGGGAGTACAGCAATACACTTTTCCTTACCTATAGACATAGTATGGGTAGAAGGATTCCCCAAGCTTCTTAAGGAAAAATAATACTAGGTTAGAGAAAATATATACCACACAGGAAAAAGGTAGTCAACGGAATGCTGGAGTACGGTTCTTTTGTAGTTGCTGATTCTAATATCTAGAGCGTAACTTCACTTCAACCCCAGTGCACCAGCAGTTTTGTATTTTTTATAGAGGGAATCCCATTACACACTATACAACATTAATACTATTCTTAAGCAGCTGTGGTAAAATGACAAAAAGAGCCCTTTAAAAATATTTTTCAAGGTCCTTTTAAACTGCACTATACAGTATCAAAACTAGGGCCCTCATTTCAACCCTGGCGGTAGAGCTGCCAGGATACTGGCAAATGTGGATACTGTTTCGGGCACTCTGTCTGGTGGCATTGCTGCCGGATTACAGGTGCCGGCGGAGCGGTGTTGATCCTGATTCATGGAGTCCCATAGAAATCCATGAGGGTATTTTCCGAGGGCTTTTTTGGCCGGTAGGGCGCCTGGCTTACCTCCAGCATTTAGCTCGAGGTAACCCAGGTACCCCACCGGCACTCCCATAGTCGGGCGGTCCGGTAAAGTGCCGGTATCCTAAGATACCGGCACTTTATTACCGGACTGGCCGACTCAGAATGAGCCCCTATATCCTTACTTGGGAGACAACCTAGCCAGGGCTTTCTTAAGTGCTTTGTGCTGAAGATCTTCTGTTCCGGTGCTTTTAGGTGGTCCAGCAGGGCAGGCATGCCAGCAGCAGTGTGTCAGGGGTCCCAAGATTCTCTTAAGCTGGGCTCCATATGCTAGGTCCAGCCTGCCTGGCACATTAACAGGAGAGTGGGGGTCCCTTTAATGGGCCCTGGCAGGACCACGTATGCCAGGATCAGCCCAGCGTTAATAGCAGCAGTGGGGGGCTCCAGGTGAGTTATTTTCTCCAAGGCCACGTCTGCCAGAAGTGTCTTGGGATTCAATACGAACCCGCCTCGCCACGGGGCGGGCACCTCAATATTCATGCTGTGCTCCCCTTCCTTGGCAGAGGAACACTGCCAAATAAGGAGCAGCCCGGACTGGTGGCAGTCAAGATGGGTGCTCTCCATTCTCACAGGTAACGCCAAACTCCAAGCCAGGCCACATTGGTAAAAGAGGGACGCCCCCCCCCTCCGGATCCCCATCCCTAGAAAAGGGGAGCTGCAGAGGCAAAGTCCCACGCTTCTGCGGTGAACAAACAGTGTGGTGCCCCTCCTGGCAACAGGGACCCTTCATTCATTTTTTCCCCCAGGGGTTACATGTAATAGTGGGGGGGGAGGAGTAAGTGATAGTGAGTGGATAAGGTGAATGAGAGAGTGAAAGGATGGTGACTGTGAGAGAAGGAGGGGTGGTGCGTAAGGTAGAGAGTGGAGTGGAGTAGTAGAGAGAGGAGTGGAGAGGAGTGGAGAGTAGTAGAGAAGGGAGTGGGAAAAAGTAGAAAGCGAGGGAGAGTATTAGTAGAAGGAGGCGGCAGAGAAAGGAATAGAGAGGGAAAGAAAGGGGAGAGTGGGAGTAAGAAAAGGAAGGAGAGTAGACAGAAATAAAAAGGAGGAAAGAACTTCAGGACAAGGAACACAAGAGCATGAGATGCAAAGACTGCATGAGACCTAGATGGTGACCCCAGAGGGAGTGAGTGATGAGGAGATTCCCTTACCCCAGAGGGAGCGAGAGATGAGGAGACTGCCTTACCCCAGAGGGAGTAAGAGATGAGGAGATTGCCTTACCCAAGAGGGAGTGAGACATGAGGAGATTGCCTTACCACAGAGGGAGTGAGAGATGAGGAGATTGCCTTAGCCCAGAGGGAGTGAGAGATGAGATTGCCTTACCCCTGAGGGAGTGAGACATGAGGAGATTACCTTACCCCAGAGGGAGTGAGACATGAGCAGATTGCCTTTCCCCAGAGGGAGTGAGACTTGAGGAGATTGCCTTACCCCAGAGGGAGTGAGAGATGAGATTGCCTTACCCCAGAGGGAGTGAGAGATGAGGAGATTGCCTTACCCCAGAGGGATCGAAAGATGAGGAGATTGCCTTTCAGTCCGGACCATCAGACAGGCTAGTAGGGGCTACTGATCTCTAGCGAACACTTTGGGTTTAGGGACGCCTGGGGATCCTATTCAAGCATTCAGACAATACCCCTTGAACTGTATTGGGGAGTTGGTGTGTCCTTGAGGCCATCTGCGAAACTCCAGTGTTGTGAATCACTTGGTGGCTTGCTTGCAGTTACCATCCAATCCTCATGAAATGTTTCTATTCTCCTGAAGAGAGCCTTTAAAATGTTTCTGTTCTACCCCCTCGTTAAGCAGCCCTGTAGTTTGCACCCAACGTCAATGGTTCTGTGTAATGCGTTTTGATAGCTAGTATAAAGTGGTTTAATTGTGTGTTGGTCATGTTTTAGCAGCAGTAACGCATCCTTTTACTAAACGTTGAATTAGCCTTGCACTTTTTCCTTACACACTTTAATACAGCACTGTCAGTAGGAGTCCTGGATCCTTTGTCCTGCCCCCTCAAATCAGCATGTTTAAAATAAGGTAGTCTTTTTTTTTTTTTATTGATATAGCTGTAATTATTCAACTTTTCAATAATCGTAAAAAACAATTCATCAACATACTATATACATGATGTTACGGGGTTCGTGTCTCCTTAAGAGAACGAGACCCTGTCACATGAGACGTATCACGTGACGTAGCACGTCAGAGGGACGAGGTAGAAGGAAAGGTTAGTTAACGGATGTTTTCCAATAAAGAAAGACGTATCATCCATCTCGGCGTGTCTGTCCTCCTTTCGTATGCCCTCCCGGGCCTAACAACTGGCGACAAGGCGCACTGCCAGACTGCCTCCTCCTCCTCCTCCTTCAATCCGCAACGATCCCGCTCCGGTCCGCGCAGCAGGCATTTTCCGATACCGGCGCCCGAGCCTGATCCCAGGCCCGCCTCCAACTCACGACACAGACAATCTATGCTGCCGGCGACCGCGCCTGATCCCAGGCCCGCCTCCTGCCATGCCTGCAGGCATCTCCAGCTTACTACGAACCAGGCCTGATCCCAGGCCCGTTTTCTTTGCTCCAACGGACCGGCCCGGCCCGCTCCTCCACGTGTGCGTGCGATCCCACACCCGCCCCTCCTCCTCCACAGCGCAGAGTCTACACCACGAGGCCCAAAGAACGTGATACTTGGCACACTGCCAAAAAGAAGCCACAACACGCCCGGTCCAGGCCAGCAGGGAGACACACTAGCAGGCCTGAGCCCCCTCCACTGCCAGGCGCTCCACATGGCCCAACATTCCAGCACCGGCTCCACACAAGCGGAAGACACCCATCCAGAGGTGCCCACTCAGGGGCCCCTCACACTTGACTGCAAGGCAATCCGCCAGCGGTCACGACAGAGGCCCAGAAGACGCTGAATCAAAGGTGGGTGATACACCACATTAAAAGCACCCGCACAAGCCAACAGGCCCAATCCACCTGCTACACACCTCGCCTGCCACCTCCACCTCATCATGAGCTCGCCTCAGGACCAGCAACCGCTGAATGCACCAGCTCCAACAAGGAACACTGCGACCACAGCATGGTGCATGCCCCCCCCGTTCTTCATGATGCCACAAGCTGACAAGGACCCACGGTGGACTGAGTGGCTAGAGGATTTTAACACCTTCATAGACGGTGCAGGAGAAGACAAATCACCAAGGCTACGCAGCATGTTTCTAAACCTGGCAGGCAATGACATCAAGGTCCTCATTAAGACCATTCCCCCTGCGGAACAGACTGACTTCCCAACGCTAATCGCAGCCTTAAACCGAAGATTAGTGATTAAGCCCAACAGGGACTATGAAAGATACATATTCAATCAGTGCACACAAAGGGTTGACGAGACTGTTGATGAGTTCATAACCCCACCTACGAATAAAGGGGGCCAATTGTCAATTCGACGCCTTCTCACTTGACGAGGCCATACGGCTGAGAATAATCGAAGGCTGCACGTCCCAAACCTTAAAGAAACAACTCCTCAAAAAACCCATCATCATAGATGAAGTGAGCCAGATGGACAGAATTCTAGAGAGAGTTGAAAAACAAGCGACCCAGATATCGAGCACCACCTCGACAAAACAAGAAAAAAATGAAACCGTAGCAGCACTACAGTCCAGTCACACGAGACCAGGGGCAAAGGCGCCACCCCCAACTACTCCGTGACGCCGAGAACCCAACACCAATGCTACCGCTGTGGAATGGCTTACCCCCACGCTGGAACCTGCCCCGCGCTCTCACAGAGGTGTGGAAACTGCGGCAGAGAGGGACATTTCTAATCAGTTTGCAGAGAAGGCACACCATTTCCGATGCAAAGGCCCCAATTGCCCCCCAATTCAAGATACCTATCAGGAACCCCCAAACCCAGACCTATGAAACCGATCAATACGATCAGTACCCACACGACGAATATGTTAACCTCATCATGGATGAAGGCAAAGCCCGCGAGGCACCCAAGATACCAGTCGACATAGCAGGGAAACAATTCTGCTTCCTTATTGACTCGGGGGCCACCGTCAACGTAATGGGCAAGAAGGAATTCCACCAGATCTCCAACCGGCCGACCCTGACGCCATCAGACTCCAAAATATATCAATGGGGCGCCGCAACTCCCCTACAAACGGTTGGTTTATTCAGTCGTCGTCTCATCCACGATACCCACTCCACCACAATGAGCATTCACGTCATCCGCAGCCCAACCAAAGGTAGATGTCTTCTCAGTTACAGGACCGCCTCGTGTTTAGGACTCATAGACATATATGTGTGTGAGGGTGACAAAGTCCTCTCGATGGACCCGACACCAGAGACAAGAGAGAACGTGTTCTGCCTCCAACCAGAATCCACACATGCTGAGACGATGTCAAAAGACAACATTCTGAAAGAATTCCCCCTCATCTGCAAGGGTCTACGACAACTAAAGGGACCCCCGTGAAACTCCACATAGATCCCACCGTCCGTCCTGTGCCACAACACCCAAGGAGGGTCGGTTTCCACCTCCAGGCCGCAGTGTCTGCCGAGCTCAGTCAACTTCTAGAAGACGGGATAATTGAACCAGCCACTGGCCCACCCCCCTGGGTGTCCCCACTGGTAATAGTACCGAAGGACGGTGGACGACTCAGAGTCTGCGTTGACATGCGCATAGCCAAGACAGTGATTCAGCGCGAAAGACATCCGGGACCCCGAATTGAGGACATGATAGTCCAATTAAATAAGTCCACCCTCTTCTCCAAACTTGACCGGAACCAAGGATACCATCAGATGGTACTCCACCCTGAGTCGAGAGGAATCACCAGGTTTGCCACGCACGACGGTCTGTTTCGTTACAAACGCCTAAACTGCGGCATTTCGTCAGCCGCAGAAATTTTTCATGAAGCCATCAGACAAATCATACGACCAATCAAAAGCGCACTGAACTACAGTGACGATATTCTGGTGTATGGGCGCACACGGGAAGAACATGATGTCGCACTTCGTGCCACATGCAAAGCCATCCAGGACACTGACCTCACGCTGAATGTGGACAAATACAGGTTCAGCAAAAGCAAGCTAAAATTCTTCGGCCACATATTCTCCGCAGATGCAATGACCCCAGATCCTGACAAAGTGGCAACCATTTTCAATTTGCAAGCTCTGAGGCAGATTGCTGATATCTGCTCCTTCCTGGGCATAGCAGGGTACTGTGCATGATACATACCCCATTACGCCACCATCACAGAACCCCTCCGAAAAATCCTCCAGAAAGACATGCTGTTCGCCTGGACGGCAGAATTCCAAGGAGCATTCGACACCATCAAGCAGTCCCTGGCAGAAGCCAGAAAACTGGCCTACTTCGACCCCGATTGGCACACTGAAATAGTGGTTGACGCAAGTCCAGTAGGATTAGGAGCCATACTCGCCCAGACCAACGGCACCGACACCCACCCGAGGCACGTCGTGGCATATGCCAGCAGAGCACTCGCTCCCCCTGAAACCGCATACTCCCAGGTGGAAAAAGAGAGTCTGGCGGCCGTCTGGGCGTGTGAACACTTTCACAACTTTATCATCGGGAAAAGATTCACTCTCGTTACAGACCATCAGGCCCTCCTGTCGTTGTTTGGCAACCCACAAACAAAAATGCCCCCCAGAATTGAGCGATGGGGCATCCGCCTGCAAGAATATGACTATCACATCGTTCATCGTCCGGGGGGTGAGCACAAACCAGCCGAATATCTGTCGAGACATCCCAACGGAAAATCAACACCAAGACACAGTGACATAGAATACATAAGCTATGTCACCACCAGTGCGCTACCACCAGCAATGGCACTAGAAACAGTTGCACTTGCAACAGAGACAGATTCATCCATGGCCCTGGCGATTGAACTCACAGAACACAAGTGGAAAGACTACAAGAGATCACTGTCAACGCACCCAGGGGCGAATCGAGACGAACTGGAGAGGCTTGCAAGAATCCACTCCGAGCTGGCCGTAAAAGACAGAACCATACTCCTCAGGGGGTGCAGGATAGTAATCCCAGCAGCCCTGCGGTCAGAAATAATCAAAACGGCCCATGAAGGACACTGTGGCGCAGACAACACCAAGTGCCAGCTACGATGCCACTTGTGGTTTTCTTTCCTCAACGCCCTAGTCGACCGGTGGGTAAGGAACTGCATGGCGGGCCAATGCACAGCCAGAGCTGAAGCACCTATACCCCTACAGCCGACACAGATACCAGAACATCCATGGGAAAAAGTGGCGGTGGATTTCTACGGCCCCCTAGAGTCGGGAGATTACCTACTCTTGTTCATTGATGAACACTCACGGTTTCCTATTGTTAAAAGATCATCATCGACAGCCTTTGCACAAGTCGCAGCAATCTTCGACGAAGTTGTGAGCGAATGGGGCATACCGGACGTAATCACGTCTGACAATGGCCCACCCTTCTGCAGCCATGACTTCACCACGTTAGCCAAGCACCTAGGGTTCAAACACCAGAAAATAACACCCCTGTGGCCCCAAGCCAACAGAATGGCCAAGAGATTCATGTCATCGATCAAAAAGACATTACAAAGAGCCAGACTAGAAAATGTAGACCCACATCAAGCTCTATGTAGGATGCTCCGCGACTACCGAAACATGCCCCATGAGGCTACCAACAAGACCCCGGCCGAACTCATGGTGAAGTACCAACTTCGCACACGAATCATACAACACCCGATAAACAAACCAGAAGCCGATCCACAACTCTTGGAGAGAGATGCAGAGAAAAAGGAACGAGCCCGCATCCAACAGATGAAAAGCGACGAGCGCGTCCAAAAGACTTTCAAATAGGAGATGAGGCGCTAGTACAACAGCCAACGGTGAAGAAGACCGATTCAGGGTTCGCCCCACAGACATTACAAGTCACACAGTCAAAGGAACAATGGTGACTGCCGAAAATGAAGAACGAGAGATAACCAGGAACAGCTCAAAATTCAAGTTGACAACAACCAGGGACGAGAGACTCCAACCGCCAGATCCTGAACCAATGCCAATTGATCCTCGAGACACACTGTGGACGCCTCCAAGATTCTCCCCTCGTCCAGGAACAAAGAGGACAGAGAGACCTGAAGAGGATCCAAGAGAAGGCGCCAGTAACCGGCCCCAACGAGCCGTGAAGAAGCCAGCCCGCCTGGTCCAAGAGTGCTGAAAACGTAAGGACATTTCGTCCGGGGGTGATGTTACAGGGTTCGTGTCTCCTTAAGAGAACGAGACCCTGTCACGTGAGACATATCACGTGACATAGCACGTCAGAGGGAGGAGATAGAAGGAAAGGTTAGTTAACGGATGTATGCCAATAAAGAAAGACGTTTCATCCATCTCTGCGTGTCGGTCCTCCTTTCGTATGCCCTTCCAGGCCTAATACATGAAAATGAATTTTAACAACATGAAAGAGAAAAATATCACATACTTGCATCACTTAAAAGAAAATGAAGATGAAAAGAACAAGTCGTTACTCCCTCTCACCCCCTGTCATTTTGGGCAAATGACTCCTGGCCGTTCCAGTCTGGGGCCACATGACTGCACTGTGTGCTGTGTGTGTTTTTCCCTGGCTGCTTTAGACTATCAGGTAGTTGCTGATTATGTGGCGCCAAATGGAACACACGAATAGAAACGCCTCTCTGTTTTTTTCCAATGAACATTAGAAAATGCCCTTAGAAAATGCATTTTTTCATGTACACTTTTGTAAAGCTTCTAAGGGTTCTGAGCCGCCATGAAAACAGTAAGATCAGTGGCGGGCGCCCACGGTTGGAGATGGTCAAAGTTTTCCAAGGCCACAGTCCCCTCCCCAGCACGCTAGTGCTGAGTCACTGATACCATTTTAAATAGCTCTTCCGGTGTATCGCTTGCAATCATATTTACTCCAAAAAAGGGAACACGGCCACAGCAAGAAACAAACAAGGAACTGGGTTGATCGCCGTGGTACGGCAAAGAGACCGTTTTCTCAACTTGAGAGTCATGTATTTAGCATTTGCAGGTTGCATGTGCTTCCTGTGGCCTCTCTGATGTGACAGTTCCTCTTTATTGCATCCGGTGTGCATGTTACAAACTGCTTACAATCAACAGCAAGAGAGAGTGAGTGTGTGTGTGTGTGTGTTTAAGTTTCAGATAGTCCTGCGCGTTTGTTACTATAGGCATTAAAAAAGCAAGGATGTCTCTGACTGGCGATAGCCCATATTGTTTATCCTTATAATAGTATCAGTCCAAGGCTGTGGTCTGGAATGTCTTATGACATTAGCGTGGGTCGATGTCTTGTGAGGTGACTTCAAGTGATGGCCTCAGGGGGCCATAATGGGGGTGAGGTGCCTTCCACTATCTGTATCATTTTTCTTTAAATAAGTTGCCAGTGGCGGGGACAATATTTCAGATTGAAACTTGGCTTGCAAATGGACACCAAACACCACAGAGTGAAGTACCTGGCTCTAAAAGTGTCCTTTGGTGGAACAATGTACAAAGTTCACCTTTCGCTGATATGTTTGCCTGAGTTGTACCGATTTTTTAGTGTTGTGACTTCATTGTTGTTGTTTTTTTCAAAGCTTTATTTATCGTGTTGAAATGATGCACAAGTCAACAAAACCAATGCACAATGAATCAACTCATGACATTTAATATGAGGAAAGACAAGACAATAATCCAAACATAGACAAGTAAACCAATACGTCCCAGGTAGGACTGTCCGGCCAACACATGCAAATACCTAGTCAGCCGTATGTTCTCTGTCCCGCCCTCCTCATGTGTAATCGGAATGACCTGCTTTTGCCATCAATCCATGCTCCCTTAATCACGATACAAAGCCTTCAGTAATGAAGGCTTTGGGTACAGGTGTTCTCTATCCTTCAAAAAATATATTAAAGGTGACCAAGTATTAACATGAAGGGAAAACCTGTCTCCAAGTAGTTCTGATATTTTATCCATAGTCCTTACCCCCAGATTCTCACCCAGCAATGTGCAATCACTGAGCCAGTAAGGGCATTTCAATACTGGGCCATTGTGAAACGAGCCCCTGCAATAGGTGTGTAGCAATAGAAACCTTTAGGCCTATAAGCGGGTGACCTGCCTCCGGATCAATCTTGCCCAAGAATAGAACCCGGGTGGTCGAGCAGGAAGGATAAGCCTGTAATTCTTTAAATATGGGATATGATCTCTTTCCAAAATATATGATTGGTGGGAGAACCCCACCACACATGTTCCAAGTCTCCCACACCACCACAACCTCTCCCACACAAGTGGGATGCATTGGGAATCATACGGTGCAATCTTTGGGGGGGACAGGCACCATCTGAAACAGATCCTCTATGTACATTCCTTGATGGACACCCAAATTTCTTTGGTGGCGAATACGTGCCCAATCCTCATCTGAAATAGTTGCCCCTAATTTCTCCGCCCACCGTGACATGTATGGAAGCGTGTCTGTCGGGGTGGTCACTTCGTGGGACCCTCGTTAAGTGTTATTTCTAGTTCCCTTTGCGCTTGCATGTCTGCTCCGACGGTATCCCTGTGGGCTTCCCGGTACCGACTATGTGTGTAGTGAAAGAGTTCCGCTGTCCCCAACCCAAATGTGGCTTTACATTCTTCAAATATCAATGGTCTGCTATGAGAGTAGATCTGTCGCCCTGGTGCTCCCAACCTGAGAAGAGCCCCAATGCCATCTGGGTGCCGTAGTGACAGTGAGAATGGCCCGAAGCCTGGAAGAATTTTTGTTATTTTCAAACCTTTATTCCAGCGTTCCAGGGTAGGCGTAGACACCCATTGCAAACTGCAGCTCAAGTGTCTATTCACCCCTTTGCTAAAAATGGCAGGGAGGCTATTGGCAAGGATGTGAAAGACTGTTATACCTCACGCCATAATTTAAAGCCAGATTTGAGTTTCAAGTCCGAGTGGTCCCAATTGAGCGCCAAGAAGGTATTTCCTGATGTCTGGGACCTCCAGGCCACCAACTGCTGTACATCTAAGCATTACTCTATGCTGAAAATGCTTTTTTGTATTTCCCCATATAAAAGACGCTCATTACGAGTTTTCTGGTATTCCGGCGGTAAAGTACCAATACCGCCATTTGGTTAGGCAGTATTACTACATACGGCTGGCAAACGTGTAGTTTGGCAGTGCAGGAAAAATGGAGGTAAACGGTATTACCTCCACTTTTTTCCTGCACCGCCAAACCCATAATGAGCCTCATTGTCTTCTCTTGTAGGTGTTTGAATAGCTGAGCTGGAATTTTAAAGGGAAGTGCACGAAAGAGGTATAATAATCATAGCAACAGGGTCATTTGGATCACTGCAATGCGCCCCAAGCATGAGATCTCCTAAAGGTCCCAACGTGTTAGATCGTCTTCACACGTCTGCAACAAAATAGGTATGTTGGTCCAAAATAGAGATTCCAAATATGGTGTTATCCGAACACCCAGGTGTTCCTCTCCATCAGTCTTCCAAGTGATGGATTATTGTTAATAGATTCCATTTCTCTTGAGATGGTCAGAAACATTGAGCGTAGTTCAGCAGCAAGATGTTGATTTGCTTTATTGCCCCTTCACATAGTAGAGATATTTTATCTGGAGGATACCCTAAGCCGGGCCGTCCTCCGTATGAATTTCTAGGTAGCTTCTTGCTAGTGGACCTTCATGATCCCGATTGTGTTAATATTCGAGGTTTTGAACCTCATTTTCTAAGTAAATTCTTTTGGTATGTCTAGCTCTCAAACATGCTACTGCTTTACTAAATGTTTCCCCTCAAGATCACCTTACGGTTCCATGTGATTTCATCGCCTGCTGTTTCATCGCAGGGTTTTTTACCGGGGATTATTTTTTGGGGGGTTTACCCACCCAAACCCCCCATTCCCTTTAATTATTTTTATATCCCCGTACACCCACACCCAATATATATAATTTTTTAACCCCCCCAAAAAATGCGATTTTAAAAAAAAAAAAAATCTGTAGCAAAAAACCCCACGAAAAAACATCCGGCGATGAAATTACGTCGTACCCACTTTACTGACATCCTAAATGATATATTATCCCAATTTACCACACTACTCTAATTCTCCTTGAAATAGTGGATTTATGTATCTGCTATGTGTGCTCCTAAAACCGAGTCTCTTAGCAACGGTATACAGTGTTAATAATGAAAACAAAATAACAACAAACTTTTTCAGTGACACCTACATAACAAAAGAAATGTTGAATTCTTTAGCAAAAGTATATATGGGGCAGGGTAAGGGATTAAAAAGGGTGAGGGAAGTTTTGGAGGGTAAAACAGCTGTAGAAACAGGGGGTTTGGGGGATCCCCACAAATTAAAAAAGAGAAGAAAATCTAAATGTTCGTTATTTAGGTGTCACTGAAAAAGTTGTCGTTATTTTTGTTGTCGTTATAAACACATGGAACCCTTAGCAACATGCCATTCAATTTCCAGGTTTGTCAAGTTGGGTAAGTTGCTATTGGCACAAGGATTTTGCTACCACTGGGGCGTGGTCAGACAGATATTTTAACCAATATCAATCCTAGACACGCTCCGAATCAATGTTGATGAACCTAAGAGCGTATTGATCCTAGAAAACACTCAATGGACGAAAGAGTAGTGGGTATAGTGCCTTTCTGTGTGGTGGAAGAACTGTCAATGTTCAATTGGTGATAATTCCCAGAACATCTTCGCAAGCGCCTGTATGTATTGCCAATCTAATTAAGTGGTCAGGTAAATGTTCTCAAGATCAGAATAAAGCCCACAATTAATGTCCCCTCCTACTACCACAATTTTCCCAATTCATGGAGTCCCAAAAAGGTGTTCAGGACTTCATTTGAGGTCTATATTGATAGTGTTGTGAAAAGTTGGTTGTTCAGTATTCCATTCACCATGATAAACCTACCAGCCGGGTCCCATTTTATCACCCTTTTATCAAAATCTGTGTCTCAATTTATGAGGATTGCTACCCCCATCGTTTTATGCTGCTAGATTTTTTAAAAAAAGAGCCGGTAAATTTTACAGGTAAGCCTCCTTTCATCCTGCAGGACCAAGTGAGTTTGCTGCAGAAATACCACAGAGGCCCCCTGTTCCCTCAACCACCATATGATAGGTTTAGATTTGGATTGAGAATTGAAACCCAGAACATTCAAGGTTAGAAAGACTGAATCATTCATAGCCTTTTTTGATTTAATACCCCAAGTGAACCCAAAAAAAGAGCATCCATGGCTTTTCTCTACTGCTGCCCTCCACACTATCAACTACAAATATAAACTGGCACCATTCCAAGGACAAAGACATCCTCCTATATCAGAAATTTCAAAACATTTTGAGAAGAAAATTCCACTCATACTACTTGTTGATAGTATAAACAATTGATAATTTAATTCAGTATTAAGAAATGTATTAAACAGAATACTAACATGATGCAAATACATTCTGACATGCAGCAGTGCAATTTACAACACACATCAATAAAATAGCCAAATGCCCTACATCTCATACCTCATTGGCAACACAACATACCTCACTTGTCCACAAACATTCAACCAACCACACATACAATAAATACAAAGATCTAATGTACAAGTGTGCAATAGCACCTGGGTAGTTCCAAGTGCCAGTTGGGATTACCACAATAACTAATCTCAGGACCAAATAACCGGACAGATTCCAGGAATATGGTAAAATACGACTTTATTATCAGTTCAATAAAGTAGAGAATCCATCCTGGGGAACAAACAGGTTGTAGCTCACACACACTCAAATGCATTTCGGTTACACAAAGGCTTTATACCTCAATGTACGTCAGCTATGACATCATTCTATGTAGCAAACAGGAAAAACCTATGGGGTGGAGGGATTGGGAGCAGGTGCAAGAGGATCTTGGTCACCTGGCCTAAGCCCTGCCCACCTGGTGCCTTCCTGGTTGCCGCTCTTTTCCCCTACTTAAGGAGCCCTCCAGCCTCTTTTCCTTTGCAGATGGGGAGCAGAAAAGACATGTCTCCAAGCAGCTCTGGCCTCATATGTTATATGCATACCATCTGATGCGGGTCAGTGCAGGGGTCGAGTGGAAAACTGCCTTCTGGACGAAGTTCAGTCTTTTACGAATACTAGGTTATGCTATTTGGTCTCTGCAACGCACCCGGCTCCTTTCAGCACTTCTTGGATGGGGCCCTCCGGGAATACCTCGAAGTGTTTGCCGTTGTTTACATGGATGATATACTCATCTATTCCCAGAATATGCAGGAGCACGTCAAGCATGTCAGAGCCGTGTTGCAACAGTTAAGAGAGCATCGCCTTTTTGCCAAGCTCGAAAAATATGAATTTCTCTGTACCACCATGGAATTCCTAGGGTACTTCTTAACCCCTTCAGGGGTCCAAATGGATAACAAGAAAGTGCAGACCATCCTGAACTGGCCAGCGCCTACCACCATCAAGGACATTCAGTCCTTCTTAGGGTTCGCCAACTTTTTTAGGTGATTCATTAAAAACTTTTCAGAGCTGGTTACACCGATTACAAAGCTGCTTAGGAAGGGGCAGATGTTCTGTTTGGACACGCAGTGGAGAACAGGTACCAGCAATTGAAGACCGCATTCACGGCTGCTCCGGTTCTGAAACATCCAGAGCTAATGCAACCCAATTGTCGAGACTAATGCATCTAGTTATGCATTAGGTGCAGTGCTCTCACAAAGGGATCCACAGACCGGTTTGCTCCACCCAGTGGCCTTCTAGTTGCGTAAGCTACTACCAGCAGAAATTAACTATACTGTAGCCGATCAGGAATTACTGGCCGTAAAATCTTCATTTGAAGAGTGGTAGCATAACCTTGTAGGGGCATGCCATGCCGTAGTCGTGGTGACAGATCATCATAATCTGCAATTTATCAAGACAGCGAAAATGCTAAGCCTCCTTTTAGCCAATTTTGACCTTTTTGATCACCTATAGACCGGGAACCGATAACTGAAAAGCAGATTTTCTCTCCTGATACTCGGAACCGCCCGATAGGGAATCCATTTCTGACCCACAGCCTTTTACTCCCGCAAATTAGATCATGGGCACTGTTACCATCGCAGACTTCTTTGAGGCCGTACAAAAAGCCATGTCAGTTAAGGACTAGCACGACTGGTGTGAACTTTAATCACAGCACAAACTGGTGGATGAGCTTCCTTACTACTCCCATGCTTTGTATTTACCCCCCGTAGCACTACAGACAAAGGCTACACAGTGGTGCCACGACTTTTCCCTAGCAGGACACCACGGGCCTAGCAAAGACAAAGTACCTGGTGGCCAGCCACTTCTGGTGACCGAGTTACCAACAGAAGGTGCAAGAGTATGTGTTAAACTGCGAGGTATGCTGTAGGAATAAGGCTAGTCATCAAAAAATGGCTGGGATCCCCCAGCCGTTACCTACCCCACTGGTGCTTTGGCACACCGTCGAAATGGACCTCATTGTGGATTTACCTCCAATACAGGGCATACTTCCATAGTAGTTATCGTAGATTCACTAACAAAGATGGGCCATTTCATCTTCATGATAAATGTGGTACGACTCCATGGTATACCTATTCGCCTCATTACCGACAGAGGTCCACAGTTTACCTCACGATTTTGGTGCTCTTTTAGCGATGTGGTGGGTATGGACAGACAACTGTCTTCAGGATACCATCTGGAGACGGATGGTCAGACAGAAAAAGTCAATCAGGGTCTTGAACAGTAGTTGTGTTGTTTCACTACAAGCGCAGAAATCTCCTGGGTCCAAACAACATGGTTGGCTGAAATAGCTTATAACAACGCCCAACACACGCCCCTAAGCACACCCTGTTTTACGCTTATATGGGTTTCATCCATGGGTTTTGCCTAATGCCACAGCATCGCCACCCCCAACATTAACTGCATTAATAGGCAAACACACGCATAAACAACAAGAATAGAAGGACATTCAAGCAAACCTGAACCTGGCCAGGGCTTCGTGCAAGCAATATGCCGTTAAGCATCACAGAAAAAGCCTGCAGTGTCAAGTGAGGGACCGGGTGAGGGTATTCACCCCCAACATTCAGCTACAAGGGCCCAGAAAGCTCCAACCACGTTACTTAGGTCCATTCACAGTGAACTAGATTGTCAATCCAGTAGCAAAGCGACTAGAACTACCCACGCAGATGAAAATCCATCCCACATTCCACGTTGTCCTACTAAAACCAGCTGGAGCCACTATTCGTACTAAAAAACCTCCACCAATATTAGTACATGGGCATCCAGAATCTGAAGTGCAAGCTATTCTGAACTCCTGTTGCCAAAAAGATGGCCAAGTGTATTATTTAGTGGATTGGGTGGGATATGGCCCTGAGGATCGATCATGGGAACCCGACCGCTATGTACATGCCCCGAGACTACTGCGCACATTTCATAGCAACAACTGAAAAAAAACTAAGAGTAAATCAAGGTCCCGGGACCACCCCTACGCCCCATTAAGTTCATGACAAGATGAAAGGCCAGAAATGCTTGCAGCCACTCATCTTATTTCGGATGAATCCCAAACGCACCAATGATTGACAAGAACACTGAGCGGTACCCGCTCAGCCAGTCATGCAGACCAAATACAATGCAAATCTTTCCATGTGTGGGAGAAGAGCCCATGATCATGAACAGAGACACCTATTATGGACAGCCTCGACTAAGCACCAAGAAGCCACGATTCTGACATCATTAGTGACACCACGACATAGCGTTAGATATGTAGCACACAAACACCCACTCGAATACACGAAGAACAGGAGCACACAGTTCTGTAGCTAGTGGACAGCTACATATACATAGTTATTGCTTTTATTATTTTGCCATTAGCCAAATGCAGAAATGCAGAACCGCAAGGTGCAAGAGATCCTGAGCAAGCTTGCAGATGCTTAAAACGAATAGCCCCATGGAACTGCAGGAATATATATAGAGAGAGCCTGGCAGAACCAAGTGTGACTAACCTATAGATAACATAGTATACTATGGATAATGTAGAAACCGCATTATAAGGTTTAGGAAAATTACAGCACGCCTCAAGCCACTGAGCAGGAGACAAGCTGAGCCGATTCAATCTGCACAGAGAGCAAGACGCGTGAGACAGGCCCGCAGCCAAGGTTAGAGATATGAAGCCACACTCCAATCCTGAGATGACAAAGGGACCAGCTGCAGAGAAATGGAATAAATCCTCATAATTGGGAGCTCCAGGGCTCGATTTTGTGGTCTCTAAACACATGGTACAGTCGAATGAAACAATGGACAATCTTCTGTGGTGGGAAAGGGGAGCCAATCTGAGCAAAAGCAGACGCAGGCTGTGACACTTGTCGCAACGTACGGAGTATGTTTGCATAGGCAAAAGTGGTGTACACAAGTTACAAAACAGACACATAATCGTTCACATCACCTTGAAAAGGTACACAGCGAACTGAGAACTCGTTCGAGTCCCAGGCCTGTGGGATTAGCTCTAACCAATCACAGTTTAGTATTCAAGGGGTGGATAGCAACAGACAAGAACCAATGGTAAGCCCACTACTCTGCAACAATGTAATAGATGGTGAATTGAGGATGGGACAGGCCAGCCACCTGACATGCGAGTGCCAGTAGAATAACTTCTATAGGTAGCCATATAGGTAGTAGAGGTCTCAATATCCAATCCCTCACAAAGATAAATTTTTGGAGAAGTGCCCAAGTGATTATGGAGTAATGACACAATTTTGCAGTAAAACTGGCCTGTGAGCCAGGAGACGTTGAGAAGTACTGGAATCCACCTGTGTTCTTGTATTGATCCCTGTTTTTATTTGCAATAAACCACAGTTTGAACTTGCTGTGGACTTAGTTCTCTGTGTGTGCTGGGGACAGAGTTGGGCTCTCCAAGTCAGCGGACTTCAGCATCGCTCTGGGATACCTGGGAGTTCCACCCAACAAGTTGGTAGCAGAGCTGATGGTTTGCTGCGTCAGCCCGGCACAAGGTCGCCTCCTCCGCCGCGAAACCTGAGAGGCTGCAGGACCCTGGCATATTTTGAGAAGACGGGGAACGCGTACCTGTGTAAAGGCTGTCAGGAGCCAGCTTGGAAAATATCCTGCCCAAAGTCAGTGAGGAGTCCAGGCAGACCAGGATGGGGAAGTGGCACCTTCTGGAGGACACGACAGCTGAGCAGCACCAGCAGGCCATGGAGTGTAAGTATTGACCCAGTCACATGGCAACTGTGGGTGTGAGGGAGGGTATTGAGTATTGTGAAGGAGTGTCTAATATCGTGGAGTATTGTCAAAGTATTGTCTAACATTGTCAAAGTTAGCAGGGACAGGAGTAGAGGTAGATGTCCTTTTTCTATGTTTAGGGCACATTCGAGTTTAGCGGTAAACGGTTCTAGTGAACAACCTAGACCATTGACTCAAATGCACGGATGACAGAAGTTATGTAACTAGTGGATTTCCTGTGTGTTGGGCGTCTTAGCTCAGATCATAGATGACAGTATCCCCGTAAGGTTTAGCAAGAGAGCTGGCCTAGATCGCAGAAGTTGAGTCGACTGGTTAAGTCTCCTGGAGTGAGACGTTTTGGATGCGAGGTGACGCAGTGGGCACTGTTCGATCACAAGAGAATATTGGTTTACTCTGCCTGGAGGCGGGAACACAGCTGTGGGGTTTTTGTGTATTTTGGGGATAAGGGCTATAACGTGGGCATGCAGTATTTGATTTCCCAGCACTACCTTGTTTAGTAAATTGGTGACGTCGCCCATAGGTTTGCACATAGGACATAGAGAGCACGAGACGGTGAGGAGCTAGCATTGGAAATTCGAGATTGCCAGATGAGGTGAACTAGTGGCGGTGCGCGGAAGGCGCATGCGCAAGATTGTGGGTGTGCCTGAGGAGGCAGTGACAGTGAATTTGTAAAGGGGCGGTGCACGGAGCATGCCTGCTAAGTTGTGGAGCCACAGAGGCTTGTAGTAAAGTAAGAACGTGTTTATCATTACAGTGTGCCTTTTCCTTCAACAGCGGATTGTCGAAACCCTCGATTTGAGGTCAGGTAAAAGACAAAAGCCATTCGCAATGTATCAGGGGAAGTGCAGCAGTGACACGCCTCTACAGCACATTTGTAAGACACTTCCACCCTACAGAGAGAAAATATGTAAATTCAGCATAGAATGGTCTAAAAGCACTGAGGGGAAGTTAACTAAACCATGGCCACCTTTGAGAAGTTTCTCCAAAGACGTGCAGCAATCACTACTGACACACATACAGGGTGCCTATAGGGGGAAGAAGTTGGCAAGCTGCATGGCGATATTCGAATTGTGGCACATGTTTCAAGAGGGCGAGGGGGATGCAGCGAGGCGTCAGTGGATGCTGACCTAGCCGGAGGTACCAGGGTCTGAGACCCCACCTTCTGCTCCCCCACACGTCCCTCCGAGCGTGGTCCCCGATTACACAGACGATGAGCATGGGATGTACCCAAAACGAGAATTAAGAGCAGCAGAGGGGTATTCAAATCCGACATATACTATGGAGGAGGGGCAGAGAGGCACAGGGCAGCCGATCACTGAGAAGGGAACGAACAGCTAGGTGCAGAAGGGAGAAAAGGAGGGGCTAGGGGGAATAGCAATGGGCGAATGGAGAGGGGGACAGATACTCCTAATACTAGAAGGGAAGACAGACAGGGAAGACAGACGGGGGAGCAGAAGGGGCAACTAAGACAATGGAAGGGCTGAAGGGGAGCAACAAACCATCGGATTGGGTTTAGATAATGGAGGAAATGGACAGATGGGAAAACGAAAGGGAGGAGAGGGTAGAGAGAGAAGAGAGGAAAAGGTTGAGAGCGAGAATAGGGAGAGGAGGAGGGAGGAGGAGATGGAGAAGGTGCAGAGAGAAAGAGAAGGAAGGATATTAAGGGATCGCAGAGAAAGGATGTGGGAGGAAACAGAGTAGCGGGACACAAGGGGAAGAGAAGTAGAAGAGAATGGAGGGAGGTAGCAGAGCAAGAAAAACATGTTGATTGAGAGGGAACAGAGGAAGTTGCAGGTGGACAGATTGGCACGGGAACACACATGCAAGGAGGAGGACGAGCAAGCAATAAGGGCAGTAAAGACACAGCGGACAGGAGAAACAATAGCCTGTAAGGGGGGGGGGGCAGACGTGCAGAGCGAGACAGCACAAACTCACAGGACAGGAGTACCACAGAACGAGACAGTACAGGCCTAGGTGGTTGGGGGGAGGCAGCAGATATGATTTGAGGGATATCGACCCTAGCCTGACACCCAACACAGGCACGACAATGAGAAGGCTGAGCTTCGTAGACGGCTTTTGCAGTAATATGGGCTCGGGGTCCGACAATGAGGGGTGGAACGGTGGGGAGGAGAGGGGGAGCTACATAGGTTCCAATCCACTGGGACAGGGACTGACAAGAGGGGGCATGCTCACTCTCCACAATTGCCATATGGGAGCAGGGCTATGACGGGAGGAACCACTGAAGATCGGGGTGTCTGGGACTCCAGCCGCTGCCCACGTGGATTGTCCTGAATAAAAGGAGACTTGTAACGCACCAAAATCTAGCCCTGCCTCCACAGGTCTCCACCCAAGTGGCCGGCACAAGACAGGAATATGCAGGGAATGCAAGTGTAATAAGCTCAACGCTGCATGGGGCCCAACCCGACCCACCTCATTGCAAGGGACTCGAGGCACTAGGGTGGAAAAATGCACTTAACTTTACAGAGCCACGTGAGCGAAAGACCTCCTCCTGAGCATCAAGAGGAGAAATGGGGAAAACCCCCAAACAGCAAAACAAGTTTACATCTCTACACTGCTCTCTGCGCCCAGCGGAGATAAAGGGAGAAAAGGAGAGTGAACTGAGTGCTCTCTGCGGCCACCGGAGATAAAGGAAGAAAAGGAAAGTGAACTGAAGCAATGTCACAAGAAAGAGACTTTGAGACGCCGCCCCCGCCACGCCGCCAACGCAAGGGGTCACAAAACGGATCTGCAAGACCTCCTAGCAGCCGTGACTAAGGAATACCGGAGAGGCACGGAAGAGCTCATGAAAAGAATCTCTGGCCTAGACAAGCGCATGGACGAGGTGGTAAGCAGAACAGCAGAAACAGAGTCAATGATTTGTGAACAATCCTACAAAATCGGGGAGGGAGCGGACAGAATCACTGCACTGGAGGCCAGATGTCAAAGTCTTGAAACTAAGCAAGAGGACTCTGTAAACCGCTCCCGTCGTAATAACATCTGACTACGTGGAATCCCAACCGCCATTACAGACGCAGAGCTGGGCAACTTCAACCGGCACCTCTTCAGGTTCATCCTAACACTCCCAGATAGCACCCCACTGGAGCTGGACAGAGTGCACCGAACCAGGGCTAGACAAGCATCAACCGCGCCAACCACTCCACCAGACGTTCACTTCGACAGGGTCAAGGAGGAGATCATCCAGGAAGCCAGGAATTCTGCACGTATACAATTCAGAGATGCTTCAATCTCCCTATACCAAGACCTCGCACCAGCCACATTACTAAAAAGGAAATTGTTAAAACCACTAACGGAATGGCTGCGAGAAAAAAAGGTGCTCTACTGCTTGGGCTTCCCTACCGCACTGGTGTTCAACCTGGAGGGTAAACAATGGCAAATACACACAATGAAGGAGGCTGAAATGCTACTGTACCGGGCAGGGGCAAACGACAATGACGAGGAAGATATGGCACTCAAAGAGGACTCCTCAAAGGAAACTGTGCAGCCCTGGACACGGTTGGACATGAGAAGACAGCTCAAAGGCCCAGCACAAAGAGGCAAGAAAGGTGCCAAGCCTTGAAAGGGATTATTCCGCTGGCAAAAAAGTGCTACCCAATCTGAACCCCAGCAGGCACCCCTGGTGCTTCTGACTGAACTATGGTAGCACGCACCACGCACCACGGAAACAGGCAAATGGACCTCTGGGAGGAAGAACTAACGCACCTAGTAAAGGAACAGTGTCAAGTAGGGACCAAGAGTGAGAAGGACGTCTGAGACCAAAGGCTGTAACTACAAACAGCATGGCTGAAGTTGCCGTTATGCTTTCATACATTAACCAATGGGCACTGGTTGTCCACAGAAGGTTGGTTGTCGAGATCTGAGCTGGTTGCCCCGAGCGTTGTGGGCTGGTCTCAGAGGCTTGACTATTGTTTTGAGAGTTTGGGCGGGGGAGGGTGGGAAGGTTTCCCAGAGTTACCTAGTTGAGGGGAAAATCAATCGGAAAGGGGTCAAAGCAGAGACCTATCAAAGCAACAACACTGGAGGCGAAATAGCACAGGGGCCCAGAGCTCCCGCATGTGGGACAGAGGTTGGAAGCTAGAAGCCAGGAGGGAATGCCACAAACATGGCAGTAGACTCGACTAGAGAACTTTGCATGGTAACCTGGAATGTGCAGGGCCTTAATTTTCCTGGTAAATGAAAATCGGTGGAGCGCAAATTAATTGAACTCCCCTCCAGTATAACTTGCTTGCAAGAAATACACCTTCTAGTGAAAGGTGAGAAGCGCATCCACTTTTGGCGATTCAACAAATGCTATTTTGCTACAGCACGGGAGAAGAAGAGGGGAGTTGTGCTGCTTTTTAGCCAGGAAGTACCACTAACACAGTGTCATGGCCACCAGTCAAGGGGCCAGTCCTCCCTCATCCCCAGGGTCCCATTGGACCCAGTCCTGGTGCCTCTGGCGCCAGGCTCATTTGAAAGTGTGCTCTGCACACTCTAGACCAAGAGCATGTGCAGCTGGGCCGTGCGTGGCCATGGAACAGAACTGGAAGGCACGTGCTACAATCCCAAAGAAGGGCATGGTGGAGTTTGTAGGTGGAGCTAAAGGGAGGGGCCTGAACCAGCCTAGATAAGGCCAGCCCATCCACATGCCCTCGCTTCGCGTTATTCTGCTTCCAAGCAGCGTAACGCTCTCCGCTGTGCTTACCTGCGCATTACTGGATTTCAACAGCCTCATCCTGAAGATACTCCTGAGCACGCTTCTTGCCTGCAGTCTACCGCTACATTGCCGCGAGCGTCTTCACCCAACCTACTCCATCACTGCAGACGCTTCTTACCTGCTATCAGCCGCTACATCTCTGGGTGCGCATCCTACCTGCTACCAGCCACCACATCGCTGTGTGTGCATCTTACCTGCTGCCAGCCGCTACATCGCTGAGCGTGCATCTTACCTGCAAATCGTTGCGGCCTGTGACAGACTCTTCTTCTTACCCGCATTCCATTACGGTCGGACCCGAAGTCTTCTTCTCACAGGCATTCCATCACGGTCTGAGTCGGAGTCGTCCACCTGCAACCGCAAATCTTCATCGAGAATTCAGACGCCATTCTTCATCGTCGGCCTGCACCTACGAGAAAATAAGAACAAAACAGGTTAGAACTGATATGCAAATGGATCGCACAGCCACATTATACAAGAGACTAGAATTCCCTTATAAAGTCCAACTTACCTGTCACTGTTGAAAATCCATCAGCCTCTAAGGTCTTCCAAACTCTCTTCGATCCAGATTTACTTCTCTGTACCTATGGAAATGGGAATGAGACATTGCAAGAATTACTATTAGATGGAATACAGACAGTCTAATCGAACTATAATCATAACAAAGACTTACCTTATATGTGGATTGGTCGCAGCTGGTCGCGATCAACACTCTCACGGGCCCGTCAAGTAACTTGGTCCGTTATACGCGCCCCTGCTAGGAAAAGCAGGACAGATAGCTCAACATCACAAAAATACAGGTGAGCTTCTATGGGAAAGCGATTGCTCACCGTATTTTGGCATGAAAGGGCTGGGGGAAGTCACGATATCCCCACTCCATTCTCATTGCCTCTCCTCTTCATGCAGGGGCAGCACCCATCTCCTGAGCCGCAGGTCCAACCGCTATCTGAAGGGGAAGGTGATTTCGAGGAGCCAAGTCAAGGGAGGGCTCCAACCGTGTCCCAACGCCCCCGCAGAGACCAGGTGAGCGTAACACAGGTGACGGTCAAACGAGACCCATTGGGGAGATTCTTATTGGTCAAGGGTTACCTACTTGAGCAAGCCCTAACTTCTGCCTCAATCTATTGCCCGAATATTGCCCAAGACCGGTTCCTCCACTCCATCCTACCAGACATAGTCGCATTCACGGAAGGCTGTCTCCTTATAGTGGGGGACTTCAACCTGGTCCCCAACCCAAACAGTGATAAGACCCTACCACCATCGAGAAGGGATTTTTCATGAGCAATAGGATTTGCAGAATTTTTGAGGGAAACGGGGTCAGTGGATGTTTGGAGACTCTCCAACGAGGGAGCATGCAACTATACATTTTATTCCCATGTCACAAAGGCCTCTCCAGAATAGATTGAATCCTAATGTCCAGCGAGTTATTCCACTGCATAGAACAAGTTCGGATACATCCGAGGGTGATCTCAGATCAAACCCCAGTGCAGGCCCGGGTCAGGGTATGAGGTCTCCCAAGGCCACCACAATGGCATTGGAAGATGCAAGACTCACTATTGCAGGACGCAGTAATAAAGGAGGAAAGATCCAACACACCCACTTGCTACTTTGGTGAAAACTCCTCAGTGAGATGCTCGAAAACGGTAGTCTGTGATGCCATGAAGCCAAGGATCAGGGGAGTGATAATAAGGTGTGCTACAGCACAAAAAAGGTTGGGACAACTACAGCCGGCTAGGCTGGAGGAGGTGGTGGCAGCCATGGAAGGGGCACATACAAGGAACCAATCCGGGAAAACAAGTAGAGAGCTCAAAAACGCTAAAGCCGCCCAGGAAATGCATCTGGCAGACAGATCCGCCAAAGCATTGGCATACACCAAACAGTTCAATTACATAAACAGCAATAAGCGATTAGGCTATTAGCATACAAATAAAAATAAAGATGGGTCCTTACGAGCCTCGGAGGACGAAAGGAACGCAATGATGATTCACCATAGCGCTGTAATGACGGGAAGCCCGATTGATGAGTGGTTGCAAACTCAGGTGGGCCTGAGACAACCCAGCTAGAGCCCCTTAACCTCCTTATAACCATGGTGGAAGTGGACGAAGCCATAAAACCCCTGAAATATGCAGCCCCGGGCACGACGGATTCTCTGTGAGCTTCTACAGGCTGTACATTCACCTCTTAGCCCCCCCAACTCGCCACACCTTTTAACTCTTTCCTGGCCACATGGAGCATCACACCATCCATGGAGGAATCCCTCACAATACTCCCCAAACCAGACAAAGACCCAGAGGACTGTGCATTCTATTGGCCCCTAACATTAATGAATAACGATGCATGGATCTCCTCCAAGAACCTTGCAACTAGACTTGCGAGGGTCCTTGCAGATCTAATCCATCCAGACCAAAGTCAGGATGGATTAGACCCAGGTCGCACTACCTATGACAACACCAGGCGTACCCTAAACCTAGTCGAAAGTGCCTCCAGAATGAAAACAGAAATGGCAGTAATTTCACTCGATGCTCACAAGGCATTTGACCTTTTAGATCAAGAGATTAGGGTTACATACAGAAGACACTAACTCACTTTGGGTTTGGCCCGAAGTTTAGCAAATGGGTTATGGCCAACTATCAGCATCCCTCCACCTCGCTGAGAATCAATGGGATTCGATCCCCTAAGCTCCATATACCCCAAGGCACTCGCCAAGGCTGCTCTTTGTCTCCCCTAATATTCACCCTCTCAATGGAACCACTTGGAACTAGAATCTGGGATAACCCACAAATACAGGGGCTACAGCTTGGGGGGAACCAGTACAAGGTCTCCATGTATGCTGATGATGTCCTCCTCTTCCTAACACAGATTGTGAGTTCACTGAAAGCACTTTGGCAGGAGATCTCAGCATTTGGGGGGCCTCAGGCTTCAGGGTCAATTACGGGAAGTGAAGGGCCTTGGGAAAAAACATGACCTGGGAGCACAGAGAAGCACTAACAAACACTAGCCTCCTCCCATGGGCCAAATCACGAATCGACTACCTTGGTGTCAATTTACCAAACAGAACTGAGAAAGTATACCGGGCCAACTTCCCCAGCTGTTTCGAACCCTACTAAAGGACATGAAGCGTTGGCACAAACAGGAGGTTTCATGGCTGGGGAGAATTGTAGCACTGAAAATGAACTTGGTCCCGAGGCTGCTCTACCAGTGCCTAGCGCTACCGGTAAACATACACCCAGTAGAGCACCAAAAGCTGCAAAAAGGGGTCTTGAACTATGTCTGGGATAGGAAAAAGCAAAGAATCGCTAAGAGAGTGATGCTCAGAGGGGAAACGGTGGAAGGCCTGGGGGTCCCACACATTTCTCGATATAGCTGACAGCACAACTATCACACGCTTTCACATGGCAGGCCAACACTAATCTACCCCGGTGGAAACAAATAGAAGAACATTGGTGTCCCCGCTATCTAAACTACCACACCTCACGACATCTTGCAGGGCCCGAGACAGTGGGCCGCTAACAGCCACTAGAAACACAGTCCAGTGCTGGAAAAGGGCAGAAAGGTAATGGGGCCATAGGGGATCACTGGGGCCACTCACCCAGTATGGAATAACCCAGACTTCACTCCCAGACTCAAACAAGCAGGGTTCAGCAATTGGCGCGAGGTGGGTTTGAGGCAAATTAAGGACTTCTACACCAATGGGGCAAAACTCTCCTTTGAAGAAAGCAAAATTAAATTCCAAATCCCAGAAACTGAAAGATTCCGCTATGCCCAACTCCGGCACTGGATGGCACAACACAACACTAGAACGCAAGGGAGCAGAGAACTTAACCCGCTGGAACTCACATTACCATCAATGGCACGAGGGGGATAACATCAATCATATACAAGCTCCCAGAGAAGGGTGACCCCAACAAGGAGGAGACCTATATGCTCAAATGGTAGAGGGACCCAGGGAGAGAACTAGAAATGGAAGAATGGGGGAGTACCTGGACCCGCATGCACAAAACCTCAAAATGTGTTACGAACAAGGAGGGGGCAGTGAAAGTGTGCTACAGGTGGTATGTCACCCCAGAAATCATGAACAAATGCAATCCAGGGCAGTCCCCACTTTGTTTGAGAGGATGTACAGTAACAGGATCATTATTCCACCTTTTGTGGTCCTGCCAGTCACGATGCCTGACCCCGGAAAGCCAGACCAGGCCCAGCAACCCAGAAGCAGGCATCATGCCACTTGAAGCATGCCCAAAAACCCCAGTTAGGGGCTATTTGGCTACAGTCCTGGCGCCTATGGCGCCAGGCTCATAAGAATAAAGTCAGTCCTGGCGCCATGGGCGCCAGGCTCATTACAGAAAACTTACCTGATGCAGACCATGCTGCATACCTACCTGATGCAGACCATGCTGCACAAAGCCACAAGCCAAATGAGGCTTAGAGGGACTATTTTACCTCAGGGACTCCTTTCCTCACGGGTGGGGCTGTGGAAGAATACTTACCTGGAACTTCTTCCAAGGCTATTTAAGCCACACCCGGACAGCCACACGTGCTTCGGGTTATTCTGCGTGCTGCAGCGTAACGCTCACCATGTCTTCAGCAGCTCCAGTCTTCAGCCCCGCCCCGCTTCAGCCCTGGAACACCTGGAACAAGAAAAGGAGGAGAGATCAGAACAAAACCCTTACCTGAATCCTTGATCCAGCACATCGTCGATCTGGAAGAGAGAAGCCTTCACAGTGCCTCGCAGCGCCGCGCTGAACTCACCATCCGGGGCTGCATTCCTTTACTCCATCGCGAACCCAGCATCTCCAGGACATTCTTCAACACCTGGGGGAGACAAGAACAAATGAGCAAGGGCAATACAAACCACCCCCAAAGACTTACCTGATTACCACAGGGGGGTACTCACCTCATCTCGGGTCGGCGCTGTCAATTCTGCATCATCGCTGTACCCCGGCCCCAAAGGGGAGAACCACAATATACTTACCAGGATCTTACCAATTGCCACTTGGAACTCTTCTAGTGGTTTAAATCTGCAACCTGCAAGGAATCTGGCAGAGTGAAGATCAGACTTTTGAACTCTTACGAACGATTGGACTTAGAGTCAATACTGGAACTCGCCAATTCCTCCACGCCAGTGAAGTAACTGGTCGTCTACGCGCCCCTGCGCTCGACGCAGAATGGAGAGCTCATCTTTCCAAATCATCAGGTGAGATTAAGAGGGAACTTCAGGAGTGTTCTGTGGGCAGACAAGGGGAGTGGGAAGGCGGGTTAAAGCTCAGATTACGGGAGGTTAATTTCCCTTCTCCATTGCAGAAAGATATTCGTACGAGTCCAACAAACGATGCTCAGTGGGTCTGTCCAGTCTGTCATCTCGGCTCTACGTGTTACTCTGGTGGAAGCAACAGCGGGCCTGTCCAGATAGACGCCCCCGTGGGAATCAGGTGAGCGTAACACTGCCCTAAGTCAATGATATTTTGAAAGAGGTTTTGAACTAGATCAAGCTAATCACGTGATTGACAATACCATGGAAACTGGAGATTGTGTTATTGGGCATGACAGGCAGGGGGACGTTCCCCCTCAAGGGACACCTGGCTCACTTGATTACCCACCTCCTCACCGCAGCTTAAATCACTATCGCTGGCTATGGAAGCAACCTGAAGGGCCGACAATCACCATGTGGTGGGCAAAATGTTGGGACATAGCAGTGGCAGAGAAAATAACGGCCTCTCAACTAGGTGTCATGGGGAGATTTCACAACACCTGGGCCCTCTATCTTGACTATGCGGTCCCGGGGATAGTGCGACAACCACCAGTATTTCGATGGTGCACAAGACATTGAATCCCTAATCTTCTCGTCCCTATCAGCCAACCCCTGACAAGGGAACTATCCAATATTTCAAACTCAGTAAATGCATTGCCCTATGATATTGTTGTTGTCTCATCACTAAAGCGTATCTGCACTTATTTATTTATTTATTTATTTCGGATTTATAAAGCAGGAACTATGGCCCAAGAGCATCAAGGCGCTGAGGAATAGCAGTTTTACAGAACAAGAACCACAGCTTAAGGAGCAGTGAGGGAACCAAAGAGATGAGGCTTTAGTAACGTCCTAAAGAGAAGGCATGCAGTCTGAAATCTCAAATGAAATAGCATGGCATTTCATAGGATGGGGGCCAGTACTGAAAAGCATCGACCCCCAAGACGCTTGCAACGAAATTTAGGAATTCTCAACAGAATTTTTGATTCGGGTCGTAGGCTTCTGGTGGGATAATACCTTGCCAGTTTTTTCCTCAAGTAGGGAGGCCCCACATTATGAAGAGCTTGGTGCACAATACATACAATCCTGAACTCAATTCTCACCCCCACCGGCAGCCAATGATGCCAGAGAAGCAAAGCGGCGGAAGAGGTTAATCGAGGAGCTTGAAGAGCAAGTCGGGCCGCCGCATTCTGGAGAATTTGAAGTCTCTGAATTTGATACTTTGCTGTCCTAAATAGATACCCTTACAGTAATCGAAGGACCCCATTATCGAAGAGGTTACCAGAGTAGTGCAATTTTCCAGAGGGAGCAGAGGAAGAATTTTTCTCAGGGCTTTCAGTTTTCCAAAGCCCGCCCCACATATGGCGGAGATTTGGGCTTCACGTGAGCCATCAGGTAGGAATTTCACACCCAAACTTTTAACAGAGGCACAAGGTTCCCGGACAGGGGCCAAGAGATTCTGGTCAATACTGTGCATTTCACAGGTGATCACTACCCTTAGGACCAACGACAAGCACCTCAGTTTTGTTACCATTTAACTGGGGCCACTTAGCTGCCAGCCAAGAGCCCACTCTCTCCAAACAGTCACACAACTGACTGGGGGGCGCAGTCAAGGGAGAATCCAGTCGGAATATCAACTGTGTGTCATCTGCGTAAGAGTAAAAGAGCACACCGCAATCAGACATAAGGTTGGCCAACATCTGCACATACAAGTTAAATAAAAGAGGGGACAGTCGACCCTTGCGGTACTCCACAGAGCAGCTGGGCAAGAGAGGAAATGCATCCCCGGAAAGAGACCGTCTGGGAACGACCCTCCAGGAAGACTTGAACCAAGCCAAGAACGATTCTGTAACACCCACCTGCTCCAGTCTAGCCAGCAGAATATGGTGGTCTACTGTATCGAAGGCCACAGAGATCTAGGAGAATAAGAACTCCAGTCTCTCTGCGGTCCTGCAACAGCACAAGGTCATCCAGCAGCCATATCATGAAGAGTCCGTCCCCATTTTGGGACGGAAACCTGACTGATATGGATGGAGACAGTCATTCGTTTCCAGGAATCTCGAGATTCGCAGCGTAATAACCACCTCCATCAACTTCATAATAGCAGGAAGCAGAGAGATAGGCCTGCAATTGGCCTAGACTCACAGATCCAAATTGGCTTTTTTAAGAAGTGGCAAAACCACTGCATGCTTAAGGACATCCGGAACAATGCCTGTAGAAAAGGAATGCTGTATAGCAGCAGTCAGCATGCTAAAAGCACTCTGCGGGAGAGTTTTCAAGATGCAAAGGGGAACCGCCTCACAAGGTGAGGCAGATTTGAGGCCACGAACAGCTATCTGAATAGATATTTCATCAATAGGATCTAGTTTAAAGAGCTTAACCCCAGCCTGGGGGGCTGTGTCAATGCTCAAGCCATTTAGTCCAGTACTCCCTTCTAGTTGCCGATCCTTGATGCCCTTTCGAATCTCAAGAATATTTTCAGAGAAGAAGGTGCTAATTTTGTTGCACCTGGGCATCCGGTGGTGGAACAGAGTTCCCCACAGGGCACTCCGATTTTACCCCATTGTTGTTGGAAAAACAAAACAGAAAAAAAACAATAAAATATATTGTTGACAAAAATAAAATAAGCCTGCAGGTGAAATTGATTCTCAGAAGGCCATAGTCAGTTTTATGTGTACGCTGGTGGAAAAACCAGGCTCTGAACACACAGGGTAAATAGTAGGCCTGGAAACTGTGGAGGAATCATCAATCTTCCAAAACCGAAAACAGCAAAGGGTGGCTAAACACTGCCTTAATGGACCAAGGAAGCAGGAAGAAGGTAGGAAATCTGTTGCTCTATCGTACCTCCATAGCTCAAGACTAAACGAGCCTCCGAATTCTACTTCAAACTCAGAGACCCCTCCTAAGTCACAGAGAATCAGAAGGAAGGAGTCAAGACGTAACAAGAGGACACAAAGGGCCCCAGGGACTTTGACTAGCTGGCTTTTGAAAGACAAGAGAAAAGCCATTATTGAGTAAATAGTGTCTGGTGAGTCTGGCACAATATCTGAACCAAAGCTGAGCAATGCGTGTAAGCCTTCTGGTGCCGCAGTCCTAGAGGCATTGCGCAGAGATCGCATAACCCAAGGAAACACTGGGTAGGGTTACAGAAGCCCATCCACTGGTAGACCCAAAAATCTTCCCGATAGACACAGAACCATATGATAAAACATAAAAGACGATTAACCGTAGTGAGCTAATCTGTATTCGTCACAGAATCCCATTTTTGAGGGTGCTGAACACTTCTGACGTTGAGTTCGTAGAACCCTTAATGAGTCATAGAGGCAATGTGTCATCTATACCCTTTGCCTGACCCGAAATAGCACAAATAATTAGCTCTCACAAAGCCGCATTACTTAGCCTAGGTTACAAGTTAGACAAAGAAATTGTTAAAGGAATGTCTAAGGGCTGTTGTGAGAAACGCCAAGAGCACGTGGCTAAGCACAGGAATTGGAAACATACGAGTACAGTAACTGCCTTGGCTCCTAACAATGAAAAAGGATGGGCATGGTTGAAGGGTTTTCTACGCACCCAGGGAGTTGAAACCAAGTGAAGTATTGAGATTGCATATTGAAACACTAGGGGACACATGCACTTGTTGGGGCAGTCTGTTTCTCTTGACGTTCTTACAAAACAGGACATCTTCATGCTCCTGGAGACCTGGTTGACCTTCGCGGTAGTGGTTGATGGGTTTCAACTTTACAAAGTGTTGGCGAAGAAGAGAACACGTGGTAGGCCATACGCTAGGCTCATTGTAGGTGTTACAAATGTATTTAATTCAAAAATTCAACCTGTCTCTATTACAAATGATAATGTGATTGCTGTCGAGATACAATTAGAGAAAGAGAATGCTCTTGGTAAATTGCTTATTGTCAACCTATATGTTCTACCTGGCGTTGGAAATGTAGAAATAATCTAAGAAACTATAGCGGAAATTTGTTCAAAGTGGGAAGGATGCGGAAAACAAGGTGCCATTCTAGTGGGTGGTGACCTAAAAGCCAGATGCCTAGACAATACAGAATGTGCTGTGTACAGTAATGTCCAAAGTAAAAGTGTAATGCTCCAGCACAAGGGTAACAGCAATGGTAAGAGATGGTTGGCCCTATTGAAATGTGTTGACAATGGGTATGTGCCCATTTTTTGTTTTCGGGGGACCAGTCGCAAAAGGGGAAGATGCCTTGAATACTTCAAATGAAAAGAAAACTGGTTACCCCTCCCTTAACCTCACAGATATTTGTGGTAGCACTATTTTATGCTATACTTCATTTAGCATTTTTGTCCATCAGAGACCAAAGTTATAATTCCAAATATATAAATGTATTCATGGTAAAATTCACTATCTTATACATGACAAAACATTAATACAGTATTTCATTCATATGAACATTGATGCTTCATATAAAAAAAACTTGTGTTTTAGGGTTAGTAACGTTGTGATTCAATCGCTCTTTGCGTACAATTCTACTTTTGTTTTCACATATTTAATTTAAGTGAAAAACTTGTAGAACAATGTGTCCGCGTTCTTTACACAGGACGCCACGATGGAAACAAAGGAGGAAGACAGCTTGTCATTCAAGGAGACACATTGTCTACATGTCGTTCAGGGACGTCATTTGGGGGTCGCAGTTGTGACCCCCGAGGTCTCCCTTGCTACCTCTAGAAAAAAAAAAAAGATTTTTTAAAAAACTTTTTTTTTACTTTCTAAATATAAACTCACAGGCTGTGGCCAGTGTCGTGTGGCTGATTTTCTTGTTCAGGCTCCTTAAAGAAAAAAAAACGGGGTTCCACAAGTGTATCTCTTTGAGCAGTGACTCCAAATAAGAAAGAATAGGAATAACACATCATTTGTCTTTCTGGAATTCTATCCAATAATTGCTAGACTCAAAGGTTTATTTCCAGACACACTTCAGGTGGCGAGTCACTGATTTAGTCTGTCCTTAAGCACCTTAACTCAGCCCACCACCCTTCTGAGGTCAATAAATGAGTACCAACACAGGTTGGTTGTTATTGTAAGTATATGTGTTCTATGTAAAGCGCTTAAGCGGAAGTGCTATATATCGTTATCATTTGGCCTTGGACGTCTGCTTGCATTCACAGTAATTTGGTAATATGGGGAATATACACACTGATATTAACGATACCTATGGTGATCCATTCTTGTATGAAATGTATATAACATTATATCGCAACCATATTTTTCGTATGTTTACTTAAGAATAATATATGATGTCCCTTCCTGCTTTGTCAAGGGCGTGAAAGGTTGTGTTCTATCGCTTCCCATGATGTCACTTCAAGATGGGGTGTCAAATGACATCACGTCCTGTGATGTCATCAAAGGTCATGTGATGTAACTTCCACTACCCCTGGCATTTTGGTGAAATGACGTCCCTGTCGTTCAGCCTCTGTGTCATAACACTTCTATCCAAACGTCTTTGACGGTTGTTGGCCGGGCTTTCTTCGGGACGGAACTTGTGTGAAGGAATCGATGAGTCCTACTTTTCTCTTAACAGACACTAGAATGTAAAAATTAAAAACCTTATGAGACTATGGACATGTGTGGGATGGACATCACAACAACGTTTTGTGACATTCTCCCTAGAGTGCAGACCACTAACCTTATTCTTGATAGAAGTGGGGATGGGCATTTGAAGTGGATTTCTTCCGTATAGAGATTGCTTAATGAATTGTTCTCTCACCTGCATGGAGAGAATCAATTGGACTCCATTAAGTGAGTTCGAGACTGAGTTGTATTGCAAATATTACTTTAAGGAGATTGTGGTGATCTACTTTTTTTCGCTATCCTTAATTAAAGCCCAATCTTTCTTGCAGACAATCTTTGATTTTCTGACCCAGACTTTCTTGCTGGCGTTCTTTTATTTTCACAGAAAAATGTTGCAAACTTATCTTCATTCTGCTGTGATGTCAAAGGAATAAAATGACTTTGTAAGACCCCCGATTTTGTAGTAAAATTAATTGCACACCCAATTGTTACCATCTTTGGGCTTGCTCAAGTTGTTCAAAAATGCTTATTCTTCCCTAATCCTTTACACCACTGGAAAGTATAATTACAAATTACTAATATGTGGAACAAGCTACTCTCCACGTGTGTTCAGGGGATGTGAACCACTTGATCTGTCAATACTTCTCTCTTGCGCCTCGCGTAGGGGTCACAAAATGGCTCATCTCCATGCTACAAAACACACAAAAATGGTGCACTCTGCTGTTTACCATATGGGTGGTGCTGTTGTCCCACTGAAGAGGAAAAATGGGACGGTCCCTTCCCCAACCCACGTACAAACTGTGGAAAATGACGGCATGGCCAAAGAACCTCCGATCACACAAATTTGCACCTCTGCCCACCGCCCCAGATGCCAACGCACATCATGACCATGCTCCATCTGCGAAACCAGGCCGCATCCCGCCCAAGGCACGCAGGCGGAACCAAGACGGAGCTGGAACTGATCGAATGGACTAGCTCGACTAAACGATTCGCAACCTAAGCTGCCATCATTAGAGATGACATGACAACATAGCCATGATAGACAGAAACACAGGTGCTGCTGCGCACCTGGGTCAGACACACACGAAGAACACACTCAGTGCTATGACGTAGCGGACCGAGTACACTCACAGACATGCATCGTTATTTTTCACATAGGCCAGCCACTGCATCGCCGAAACACAAGACGCCGGAAGAGCTTGTGCATATGCTTGCAGAGGCTTCATGCTACTAATCCTGGAAAACAAGAACCTATAGATGAACCGATGTACAAGGAACCGCACTGCGCCCCAGACCCCCTTGCCCTATGGACCTTATGCCACCGCATACAACCAAGCTGAGGTAGGCCGCAGACCAGAGCCGACAGGCCAGAAACTGCTCATACGGAGCTACAAGGTGCTGAGCACGCAGAACAGCCCCTGGCTGGAGACACCGCAGCCAAGGTTGCAATGTTGCAATCCACATTCCGCGCTCTCCAAGCCAAGGTGACACCCGACACTGCTTCGACTACCTGAAGCAAAATACAAATCAAATCCCTGTAATTCTGCCTCATCCCCGGTCTCTCAACACGTGACCCAGCCGACCTGATACAATGCCAATTCCCGAAGACTAAAGAAGCACTGGGGTCCCACGTCTGGGACCCCTCTTGCAACAAAGTCGTAACAACCCAGACACAGGCGATGATGGGAAAGGAGCGCTCTAATGGCAGTAGCAGGACCTGAATAAAGTAGAGTTCAATAGGTGCACACCGAATTAAAGCACATGTATTTTCAAATAAATGAAAATGTAAAGGTTCAGGGTGCTGGGGAGGAATACAGGCCCTGGCATGGGGCTTGTGCAAAACATGAACAAGGAAAAAAGTGTCTGAAACTAAAGACACTCCCTTCCCCTGCACACCATAAAAGCTGACAAGATCAGTCAAATATATTCTTAATGTTTACTTTTACTTCAAAATGATGACTATTAACAAAGGCAAACAAATTAACAAAATTGATTCAGACCAGAAACATATGGTTCACATTTACATCTCAAAAAGTCAAAGAAAATTCAAAAAGGCCATCATGAAACAAAGAAATATACAAAAACAATCTTCTTGAAGTAGTTGAGATGGAATATCTGAGCACAAAAATGTGTGTATTGGGATAGAAGGCTCTACGCGTTTCGGGGAACACCCCCTTCTTCAGGAGCAAAAATAATCTGGTCAATCGAAAAAAAGAAATCAGCAAATCTGAATACACAAGGGTCGTCTCACTCTTCTTGGTTAAATTGATGTCCCTCAAGGGTATATGACTCGTGTTTAGGCAGATTAATATTGGGATGAGTACACAGCAAATGTAAGACTATGGACAGTGGACAATCTGCCCCGCGTCGCTCGTGTAATGAACGAAGTGCTATCGATCTTGGAATATCAACCTACTGATGTCAACAATGTATGTCCACCTTCAACCCGAAACAGTATAGACCACTTAACCAGGAAATCACTGCCTCAAAGGATCATAATAAACTGGACAGCATCAGCAGCAGGACCTGTCCATTGTCTTGCACTAACACAGTCATACATTGTTGCCAGAACCAGGTACATCGCAGGCTGGGAACGACGATGGTCCCAGGCTTTGGGACTCACTGATGGACCAATCAGGGCACGGGGGGCTAACCACTGACGACAATACCTCACAACCAATCACTAACTCGCTCTATGTAACATTTCCAAAGTAACACTTTTTAGGGACGGACCAAGCGTACCACCTGGCCTCTACTCCACCAATAACCCCTTTCACTATATGGTCCTATACTGAACCTACCACTCGGAGAGCCAACCCGAAGTGGCGATAGGTTCGGGGACAAGCGTTCGCAGGTGACACAAATTGTTACATCCCTCGGGTACAAAACGAGGCTGCAAGCCGGAATATGAGAATTTGCCTGGAACCTACGCTCCACTGTCCCAGCCTGTTTTCTTATAATAAACAGCAGTAATTAATTGCTCTTGTGTGGCCCCTCTACTTCTTTGGGACGCGGAAGGAGTTAGGGCCTTCTGAGAGCTGGAGGTCCGGGACCCCGGGTACGGCTCTGCCGACCACCAGAAATTACCCCAACACGTTGGAGGCCCCGGCGAGATCATCTGTGATAAGGTGGCCCAGCAACATGGCCCCCTCCACCGGTGCCCCCTTGGAGGACTGCAGGACCATCGTGGAACTGAGAGATGACTGGACTGCGCAATCCGGAGATTGGCCGTCGGGAGCCGACTTCAAAAGTTTCCCACCCGCGGTTGATGAGTGTCCAGACGAGGGGAGTTGGCAAGCTGATTGGGAGGGGTGCCCGCAGCCGAGCGGCACCAGCAGACGTGAGCCTAATGTGAGTATGGACCACACAACAAGCAATATGTTGTGCGGGTGGGGTGAGGAATTGTACATAGGGTGGCGGGTGGTTTTACATTATCGCAAGATTTGGTCTATCGGTGGTGGTCAGCACATAAATTGTAGTAGGGAACGGAGCAGAGGTAGTCCCTTCTAGTGTTGATTAGTATATTGGGTGGGGTGGAGTGCCACGCTGATTGGCCTAGATGGCGAACACATGTATGGGATGTGGTATTCCCATGAGTCAGCGTTTTAGTTCGATGCGTAGATGAGGATTCCAATTGAGTGTTTTAGCTCGGTGACTAGATGACTGATTTCTGCAAGAGGTAGCTAGAGTCTCTCTCGGATTGTGGGAGATAGTTGGCTGGTTAAGTTCCCCTAGTGAGGGAGCGTATCACATGCGAGGCGACGCAGTGGGTGCAGACTAACTATATTGAGAAAGGTGATTAATGGATACTACATTCCAGGCGTAGTGGGAAGACAGCTGTGGGGTTTGCAGGGTTTTTCTTATGTAAAAAGTGGCGTGCATTATAGGTCAATTGTGTGTACGTAGCAAGGTTGTGGTAGCTGGTGATGTCACCCATAGAGTATTGCATAGGACATTGTGTTTTTTATGAAGATTGAAGCCGCGCCTAAGGCAGGGTGCAGGTGAGCAGGCGGCCACGCACAGAGAACGCTGGCACGTCCTCGAGGGGGTGTGCCGAGTAGCGGTACCACCCGTGTGGACGGGACGGTACGAACATATGCAGCGCAGGCTGTGAGGAAATAGAGGGGAGGAGGGGCTCGAACAGTAACACGGGCAAGCTGAGCAGCAGCTACCCGAAAGGGCGGGGTGGCCTAAGAGCACGCTGCGCTGAGTACGGGGTTGCAAGATGAAGTGCCTCGAAAGCTGCCAATAGTTCAAAACATTGCCCCGTTAACATCTAACCACAAATATAACCGCACAGTCCGAAATGTCTTCGTTCTTATTTAGAAACAAGTGGACCACGTGGAGCCGAGTCCAATCACAGGAAAGAGTCACAAGCATAGGTTGGATATTAATTGAAAAGATATGGAGTCCCATTGCTACAATGACATCTTTGTTTCCTTCGCCTTGTATAGCCCCTGGTCATGCATTCCTTTCTTCCTCCATTTCTGTATTTCCCTGTCTCCTCATCCAGCCCGGTCTCAATTTGTGTTGAATGATACTCTCGCCAGATATCATATGCATCTTCAAGACTAGAAACACATTGCTATTTATCCTCAAATGTGAACAGGAGTCTTCCATGGTAACCCAATCTGTAAGCAATCCCCTTTTCACAAAGCTGGCCACTAACATTACGATGGCTCTTCCTTCTTGGATAAAGTCATTTGGGAGAGAGCTTGATAAAGGGTAATATCAGTAGCTCTTCACTCTTCTTGCAGAACCCATTACTCAATCTTTCACTTGAATGAATGAATGAATACACGCTGGGACATCTGAGAGCAGGATTCTACTCTTCTGCAATTAAGACATCTACGGAGAACCAAACGAGATTGAGGGGAGGAGAAAGGAGGTAAAGGAACAAAAAAAAAAAAAGGTACTGGCTCTACGACACCTCAGGCAGTGATTGTGGCAAATTTAACCATTAAACTATGTCCAGGGACAATTCCCATATTCCAAGTGCAGAGAAAAATAAGGGAGGGGGAGGAAAGAGAAGGGGAGGGGGAGTAGAGGAGAACAGAGTAAAACAGAGGAAAGAGCAGAAGCAGAGGTGAGAGCAAGTACAGACGCAGGGGTCAGTAAAACACTTAATGTTGTAAGGGAACAGAAAATGTAGGAGAGGCTTCGCGGAAACAATGGGTATAGCATGATTCAGACGAACCTGAGTGCGCGATCCAGGGGAGGCCCAGCAAGAGTAGAGGGGGTGAAGCACAACGTGTCACTGTGTCCAAAGGTCAATTCCAAGCGTTAGCAAAAGGTTAATGGTGAACCTTTCATGAATCAAGACAACTTCTGCAATGAATGGGATGTGGGGAATGCAAAAAAGGGGTAAGGGGGAGGAGGGAGAAGAGATCAGGGGCTGGGGGCACACAGCGACAACCCGTGGGACCAGTGGGGGCACACCGCAACAACCCGCGGGACCAGAGGGGGCACACCGCAACAACCCGCGGGACCAGAGGGGGCGTGGGGCACAGGGCACACAGGGACAGCGGGGGGGCACAGCACCACCACAGGGAACCAGGCTGGGGTATACAGCAACACAGGGGGCACACAGTGATAAGACTGGGACCAGAGGGGCTGGCAGGCTACACAGCAGCATCACAGGGGACTGGGGACATGCAGAGACAACACAGGGAACCAGAGGGGTTGGGGGGCACAGTGACATGGGGACAAGAGGGGGCTTGGGGCATACACCAACAGCACGGGACAGAGGGGCTGGGGCGAGAGGGAAGCAGTAGGGAGTTCTACATGGGTGGCAGAGGTAACTAAATGACGGAAATATTAGTGTGCACTTTCTAGAGGAGTCAATTATAGTGGGCACTTTGTGTGGATCAAGCCAACAGAAGTCATTCTGCAAGCGCCGCAGGCAAATAGATCACAGTATTATATAAGGGGGCACCCTTTAGATGTGAGATCAGGTTACCAAACACAATTTCGAAGTCAGAGTGTACTTTCTAGATGCGAATCACTGCAACAAGAGACATTTATAAGTGTGTGGAGAAATAAATCTGATATTTCGGAGGGAACTTCTAGGTGTGAATCTTCGGGGTACTTAAAAAGGTACAGTTTTAGTATGTTGGATAGGCAGAATAAGATACAGTAATAACCAAGCCGACAGGAACAATTCTAAGTTTGTGGGACAGGCAGAATAAGCACAGTAATCTCACAGGCACTTTTTAGATGTGAAACAGGTTAACAGGTACAGTCTAAGTATGTAGACTAGGCAGATTAAATACAGTAATGACTCAGCCAGCACTTCTGGAATGCGAATCAGGCCAACAGGAACAGTTCTAAGAGCTAAATGGCACCTTCTAGATGAGGATCAAAGCAGCCAAAGCAATATAACGGTGCGGAACAAACAGATCACGGTAGGGTCTCAGAAGGCACTTCTAAATGTGAATGAGGCTAGAAGGAACAATTTCAAAGTCTGAGGGACAGGCAGAGTCGAACACTAATATCTCAGGGGGCCCTTTCTAGATGCAGTTCGGGCTGAGAGGGGCAATTCTAAGTCACAGGGGGCATCTTCTGGATGATTAAGTCGTCAAGAGTCAACTGTGGTACCACAGATATTGTACAGATTCATAATATTAGTATTGCCTGAGCACAAAGTGTTATTGTGTATGTATATATTCTGAACCTTATTTATATAAAGAACTGGGTTATCACTAACAGTGTGTGGGCATTCCTTTGTGGGGGCTTGGGGATTACACTGTACTTAAGAGCCAGCATCACCTCCTGAGAGGTGAAACCTGGATTGCTAGACCTTTGTTAACATATAGAGAATCTTGGCTGGGGTGCTCTGCGCTTCTACTCTGCCATATAGAGGGCAGGAGTACAGACCCCCCTCCTCCCCCTCCAGTGTTTAGTCAGCGCAATTGGGAGCAGCACAGAGAGGAGGGCGTAGTATTAGTGATGGGCAGGAATCGGGGTGGCAAGATATATAGTCAGTGGCCATGATCCTCGAAGTTGGGTAAGGCATGGACATGCAGGCAGTAGTAGAGGCGGCATGCTCACTGAGGTGAGACGGGGACAGCAGAGTAAAGGTGGCAATAGTGGGGGTGTCGAGATCAGGTTAATGGGGGGGGCAGCAATGAACAGTGTAGGCGTAACAGCAAGGCTGGTATGCATGACTGGCCTGGATACATACGTAGCAATGCAGTACAGGCTTACCTCCCAACAAAAACACAGGGGAAGCTCAGACAGAAGAGCAGCGCTCCGTCTTGCCAGGTAGCGATCCAGACACCCGGGCACAGATGGGGCAAATCCAGAAGGGCCTTGTAGGGTGCCAGAATTGCCTGCCCACTCTCTGGGACATCTCCCCGCCCCCCCCCCCCCCCCCCACAGGGCCGACAGTCAATTCAGAATGGCCTTAGTAGGGAGATTCCCTATGCCGCCAGACCCTTAGCCGCATGCCCTGGTAGAGGTACTGAAAAGAGTTCTGGTCACATGCAGTAGCAAGGATCCCATAACGGGACACAGTGGGGAGGTTAGATGGGGGGAGAAGGGACTGGGAAAGGGGCTGCAGAGGACCCACAGCGGCAAGGGGAAAAAAATAGATAAAGCCAGCGATTAGGCGATACAGGGGAAAGCTAAGCTTACCAGGCAGATTGAGAGATCCCAGAGCTGAAGGGCCTGGCTCACCTCGCAGGCAGACTCACCGAGCTATGACCTCGCAGTAGCACGGACACCCATCAGGGGCACTGTGGGTGATTTGGGAGGAGGGACTGGGAAAAGATGCAATGGAGAAGAAAACCAAATAAAGCCGGAGATGAGGCCATGCAGGGAAAGGCTTACCAGGCAGATCAAGATCCCAGAGCTAAAGGAGGACCTGTGTCGACTCCACAGGTGGACATTCGCCTACCTGCAAACTCCCCTGTCACATGCAATAGCAGACAGAATTAGGTACAGTGAGCGGGTTGGGAGGAGGGACTGGGAAAAGGGCAGCAAAGGGAAAAAGAAAACCAAATAAAGCCACAGATGAGGCAGCGCAGGGAAACGCTTACCAGGCAAGTAGAGTATGAATACAATCATCATCAACCCAGACCTGGCCAATTTGCTTACTTCTTACACTACTGAATCTCATGCAAAGTACACCCCCCGGCATTGACCTTCAACCAATAGCTCTCCAAAGGTATGCCTCCCCCCCACACCAACCAGTCACCCCCCCCTGATGATCAACCACCGAGCCGGAGGAGCCTGAGAAACTTGGAAAGAAAAACCGCAGTGTTTTCCAACACAATACCGTTGCATTTATGTTTGCGGTCGCTTGAAAAGCGACCGCAAACATAAATACAACGTTTTTAAAGCTGCAGTTTTATTTCTAAGTTTTCCGGGCTCTTCCAGCCCAGAAAACTTTAGGAAAAAAAACGCAGCTAGTGCTTATTTTTAAAAAAAAAAAATAAATAGCACTTACCGAGATTCAGCTGCAGCTTTCCTGCTCTGGTCTCCGGTCCCCGTCATCCGCGTACAGCACTAATGAAGGGAAAGCCACCCAGCGGTAGCTTTCGTTTTCTACAGCTGGCTGGCTTTTCCTTCATTAGTGCCGCAAAAGCCAGCACAGGAGGGCCTCCATTTCACAAAATGGATGCGCCTATGTGCTTGCTTTCGCGAATTTTGAGCTTGAATAGCTCAAAATTTTAAAAAAGAGAATGCTAATATTTTTTTTTATGTTGCCTATTTTTTTTAAATAAAATGTGTTACTAGACCATACCTTTAAGGCTTCCAGTTTTGTTTTTTTAATCTTAATACAGCAAGCAGTGAGACAATTCGATTGTGCCGTTCACCACTCTGCCTACTCACACCAGACTGTGCCTTAACACATCACATCGGAATGCAACGCACACCTATGACAAATTTAGGGACGCTGGACACATCGGGTCTATAGCACTTGCGCCATCTTCTGACTCCTTTCAGCAACCACCCACATGGGTTGCTCTCTACCCGAGCCTGGCCAGCCATGCTGAACCTTATTTGGCCAAATGCGCACATGCATACCAATTTACTACATGACCTTGTTCGTGTGAGGGGATTCCCACCAACAGCGCATTGAAACTATAATAATGTTAAAGAATATTTATACCATGCACTGAAAGGTGGGGTAGGTTAGGGCACGTTAGTAGGACAAAGTTTGGAGAAAGAGCAAGGGAGCTGTGATGTTGGCAGCTTCAGTTCGGTTGACAACTTTCTGGTGTGGTATCCGGTCGGAGTCCCGCCATGTGCGGTTGTGCAAGGCTCTTTGTGGTGGGTTTGTTACAGTGTGAAGTGCGTGCAGGTTGCTGCAGTTTAAGGGGTTCGGTTGTGTTTAGTTAGGGTGTGAAGAGGGGTGAGGTTTTAGTAGGGTTGGTTATTGGCATGGTTGTGAGAAAACACGCACTGTGTCTTTCAAGATTTAGACAAATAGGTCTTCCCTAAATTGATTGCGTTTCAGCAAGACACGGCTGTCTGAAATCTGTCCATATGTTGCGTTAATCTCCACAATTCTATCTTTGTTCTTACTCAGGCCAGCCCCTACATCCCAGTCTGTGCCCGATGCAAACTGGTCCCCGCGGGCCCATCTAGTTGACACATGTCCTGAGTGTGTGACGCAGTACAGTTCAGTCCATACCAGGATGTCTGGATTGATGCACGTGAATCCCCATACCCATGTCTCAGATTTAAGTTGTGTGTTGGGTTAATCGTTATGAAATTAGTAGATCGAGGAATACTGCTAGGGTATCATGTAAGTCGGTCTAGTGCATTCCATATTCTACTTACTAGCTTGGGTGCAGGTTTCTTAGTGTGGCGATCGTGGTCTCATTTGGCTGGCGGTTTGCTTATTTGAAGGTGTTTGGAAGACTTGTCTTGTGAGGTAGTAGATTGCTAGTGTGGATGCACAATTGCGTTGGGATTGGGGCGAACGCAAGATTCATGTAGTGATGGTTGCGTCACCCTTGTTAGCTTTTCTGATTGGGTTGTTGCTCGTGGACAATTCAGACTAGCATCGCCTCTCGTTCTTGTGGGTGTTCCCCATCGGTTCTAGGTGTTCTCTGTACCATCATGGTTTCCGTCAACTTTGCATTTTTGGTTGTTTCAGTTGTTTACGTCTGGTACAGAGGTATTTTAGAGCCAGGTTTTTAGTAGTTTTCTGAATTTTAGGTGGTCTTTGGGGTGTCTTATTTATTTCAGGCAGTTGTTCCAGGTTTTTGCCACCCTGTGGGAAAAGAGGAGCCCCCAAGTTTTTTTCCAGACGTATGGCTTTGGCTCCAGACAGATTTCATTGCCTGATCTAAGGAGTCTCGTCTGCTTGTAGATGTTCATTTTCTTTTGTAGGAATTCTGCTCCCTGGCCGCCGATTGCCCTGTGTGTTATGCACATTGTTTTAATGTGATGTGTTTGATTGGAGGCCAATGTAGCATTTATAGAGCTAGTACGATGTGATATCTTCTAGTTTGAGGAGTCTAGCTGCTACATTTTGGATGCGCTGTTACTTCAGCAGGTGTTGGCATTCAGAGGTAGAGGCTGTTGGCGTAGCCTATTCTTGGCATGAGGGCGAAGATTGTCTATTTTGTAGGCAAAGGACAGGAATGTAGGATTATTTTTGTTGAGTGAAGGAGGAAGAAGCGTTTCTTAATTATTGCATTTACTTGTGGTTCTAATGTTAGTGCATTTTCCATTAAGACTCTCAATGGTTAAAGACGCTATATAAATGACAAGTACAATACAAAGCAGTGTGTGTGGGCGGTCATCTTTACATTGACATCGGAGTGTCCTGCTCATTTTGTTAGCATGTCGCCAATTCTGTTATGCAGTCTGCTGGGGTCCTTCCCATGTTCAGTACTTTCATGCAGGCCTCATTGCCTCCCCAGCCCATCTGACAGGGTGTTAAATCAAAATAACGGGCTGCATGGGTTCATCAAGAACACAGGGAGGCGAGGATGGGGAAGATTATTACTTCCGGAAAGCAGGTGGTCCTCTATGCGACAGAGGCTATGGGTAATCTCGTTCCATAGTGTGGGTGCTTGACAAGATGAGGACCCCCACCCGCTTTATTCTGGATTTGATGGGTGGGGCAAGCGTGGTGCCTGATTGCAGGGCTCCATTGGGTGAGTTTGTGTAGCAGGTATTCTGGGCCCTTCTTGTGCAGAGCGCGGAGGGTGATGCAAATATCTTTGAAAGTGGACCATGGCCCAAGAGGGAACCAGTGGAGGACGGATGTGAAGTGCTCTCTGGGGCCTGAGGGATAGGAAAAGCATGGCTGCAGTGTTCCAAACACTGGAGTTTTCCAAGTAGAGATGCAGAAGCACCAAGGCATTGGGAGCTAGCATAGTCTAGGCGACGCATAAGTCACAATTGCGCTGAGGGTAGGAGAAAATGCATCAGGGAATGCAAGAGTGTAGATAGCATGATTTAAACAGTTAATGTGGTGTGTCCATGGTACATCCCAGGTGGTTCTTCACTGAAATTGATGTAGCAGCAGGAGGGGGGCCTACTCAGGATGGCCACAGAGTTGGGGTTTGGGGGGCAGGGGGGGGAAGAGGGCAGTCTTCCTGCAGATCATTTGTTTTTCCAGGGTTGAAGGTGGTTAGCCACCATTGAGTGGCGATTTCTGTGAGGCACAAGGAAAGGCAGAAGTCTTGGGGGGATCATCAAGATCTGGGCGTCATCTGCATAGTTGTAGCAGGTTAGGGCATTTCAGCAGATAAGAGCCAAGGAGGGGGCCCGGTAGAGGTTAACAGCAGAGGGGACGGTGTGGAATACGGAAGCACCTATGGCAACTAATCAACTCTTTAATACAAAGGCTGCACAACACCCTAGAAACAGCTGTGGTAAATTAACACATTGGATTGGGCCAGTATCCCCCCTGAAGCACTCCCTTGTGCACCCTCTTGAGAAGCCCTCTGCCAACCCCTCCTGCCGGCTAACTATCGCCCAATCTCCATCACTCTCTTCCTGGGCAAGCTCCTGGAGAAACTGGCTATCTCCCAGCTTTATCTCCACACTGAATCTGTTGGTTGTCTCCATGACCATCAGTCTGGCTTCAGAGCTGCCAGAAGCACGGAAACTGAAGACCTGCTCTCCAACCTCGACTCCAACACCCCGTGCCTCATCATCTTGCTTGATCGCTCTTCTGCCTGACACTGTCAACCACGCCGTCCTGCTCAACCACCTCCGTGATAACCTGGCTATCACTGGCCAGCAGGCTCTGGCATGGCTGACTTCCTTCCAACCGACCAGGTCCAACTTGGGTCCTTCCTCCGATATCTTTTTCTCCATATGCGGCGCCCCCCAGGGATCTAACCTCTCTCCCTGGCTGTTCAACCAATACCCGGCACTCCTTGCCCACTGCTCTCTGCCCCAGTTTTCAGTGCTATGCGGATGATACCCAGCTCATTTTCAGGCTACCCTCGGCCTCCTCCCCTTCCCTCATCTGTGACTCTCTGCTATCCAGGAGTGGTGTGCGGCCAATGACCTCTGCCTTAACAGTAAGACTGAGATTCTACTCATCGGCACACCCACTCCCTTCCCTGCAGCTCTCTGGCCTGCCTCTCTTGGCACTCTTCCTGCTCCCACCTGCAAGGCAAAAAACTTTGGGGGGAGTCATCTTCAACTCCACTCCTTCTGTCTTCACATCTCAGACGTCTCTAAGAAGTCTCACTACCATCTGCACCTCCTCAGAGGTATTCTTCCTTTCCTCTCCTTCCCCCAGAAGCTCAGTCTCCAGAGCCCTGGTTCTCTCTGGGTTGGACTATTGCAACAGCCTCCATCTAAATCTGCCTGCCTCAACTCTCTGCAACTTATCCAGAACAGGACTGCGAGACTTGTCCTTGGCCTCAAGCCCAGGGATCGTATCTCTCCAGGACTGAAATCTCTGCACTGGCTCCCAGTGGCTGCAAGGATTAAATTCAAAACCCTCTGCATTGTCCACAAGGCCTTCTGGGGGCTGGGGCAGAAATACCTTCAACTCTCTCCCTAACCATCTTCCTTCCCGAGTTCTTTGCTCATCCACCTCCAACTCCCTCAGGGTCAGTCGCTTCCCCAAGCAACGAGTTGGTGGTAGATCTCCCTCTTCGGCAGGGGCCTCCCCCTGAACAGCCTCCCTGAAACTTGAGAACCATCTCTGGTTCCAGAAGAACCTCAAAACCTTCGTTTGCTTCCGCCTTCTCTCTTCATCTCCCGATTCCTTGCTTCCGCCTTCTCTCTTCATCTCCCGATTCCTGGCTGAAACTGCACTGATTACATGGCCACCCCTTCTGCTCACAGGCCCAGGCCCCGACAGTTGCTCACCTTCACTGCCTCCCTGGCAACCCCTGCACCTGGAGACTGTCTGTATCCCTACAGTCCCCCTACCTGCACTTACCTTGCACTTTCCACTAGCTGGCCGTTTTATTTATTCTTATCCTATTATCCCATGTACTGCACTTTCCCCCTTCCCATGCACTTGCACTCTGAATGACACCAGGCCTAGTAGGATCGTTATCCATCTTCCCCTGTTCCCCCTCCCTTGCCTCGTCGCGCCTTGAAACACTTGTGTATAGGCGCGTTATAAATGCCATATCATATCCACTCGAAAGCTACCTCATTTTGCAAAAACGAGAGGGATAGCAAGCATGGAGATAAACAAGGGTCCTCATTTGGGTAAGGACATACACAAGATCTTGCATTGTTTAGGTGTTGCTTACCCTCCAGGCTGCTTTTCAATCAAATCAAAATATTTCAACACTTGGTCTGATTGATTTTTGTATTTCAATCCACCTAAATTGTGAATTTCCAGATTAAAATGCCTATCATGATTAAATGGGAGGGCCAAGGTGACCCGGCTCTGTCATTCAGAACTCAGTTTAGAAGTATTACCGATTTTGAAAACTTCGGTTTTCCTGTGCAACCTACACTAAACATCGTGTGCGTTTCATTGTAGTGCTGAAAAGCAGACTGAAGGAATATCAGGGGGAGAAGAAAAAAAAAAAAAGGGGGCCCGGGGAGTTTTTTTTTTTTTTCCCCCAAACAGAATCCACTCCAGCCGACCTAGGAAGCCTGCATGGTATTAAAACATGCATTGAGAGAGCCTGCTGGACTGAAACTGAGACAAAACGTGTACAAATTGCTGCAATAACCTGCTCAAAACTTCGATATTTAAAGGAAGGACGACAAGAATAGCATGTTCAGTTTATTTTTCCATCAATTTTCTCACCTGCAACAATGCAGGTACATGTGCCAGGTGGTATTGAGGCTAGACTTTTTTCAAGTCCTCAAAAGCAAACAAACCGTGGCAACCTGCCACCATAATGACATTTGGTCTTCAACTGTTCTCAAAGTACAGGAAATAGTTTGCCATCCACAGAGCAGTCTGCAGTTTGCGTTTACAATCCAAGCTTTGTCCTCCTCCAGTGTCTTCTCTTGGAGTTGTACCTATTAAAAAAAAAAGTTTCAAAATGAATTTGAAATTGAATATGTTCAGTAAACAATTTTCTTAGACGATTCACACCGAATATTGCTAGGCAGAATGAACAAATACAAATCAAGATAAGTTCAACGGTGGTCATAAACGGTTATCAAAATCCCCCAGCGACATGAGCAATTGTAATAAAAATTAGAGTAGGCCCTGGCAGTAGTTCAACAGGGATGCAACGGTGCTAGTTTATGTTCAATGGATAGGTGCACATTACCGAAAGAAAAAAAAATAACTGACCAGCATCGAGGAGCTACATTTCTGGTTATGCTCAAATCCCAGGTCAAAGATGACAAAGATTCAGTGATGCCAGAATACAAACAGCACAGCCCAAACTGCCCTTCCATTACACTAGGTCATAACTAACTAACCATTTTATCCTAAAACGGCCCGTTTATATATCATTTTATAAAAATGCTAACAGAAATACACAACCAGTGAAGTCAAATTGACTTTGAAAATAACTTTAGCATCTACCCCCTACCCCATTGTTTTCTGGAGTAACCAGCACATTTACTTTTTTTTGTGCAGTCCTTTTGCCTCCCACACATAGGCCTAACCAAGTTAGGCCTAACTGGTCAGTCCCTTGTAACAGAGAATGGCTCCCTTTGTTTTTCGAACTTTATGTCGACAGTGTAGCACACCCCATCAGTGGGCTGCTAAAGGGACACAGCGCCCCTTATATTTAAAGAAAAATAAAGGGCAACTTTTGTGATGCGTTCCCACCAGCAATGTGTTCTGCGCTGCAAGTAACCAATACCTGTGATTTTGTCTGGACCAGTCACTTTAAGTCTCAAACCTACACCCCCCACAGTTAAGCCTGCAGTTAGCAGTTATCCCCACCAATACTGTCCCTTGGTGCTACAAGTCAGCGCGCACCGGGGGGCCGGGTCTCACTATACCATACATATATGGACATTTCTGTCACGCCATCACTGTTGGGTTCGTGCAAACTGGAGAGCAGACTAGACCCTGGGGAGATTGGCGTGAAGTGTCTACCATGTCGGCGCTTGTAAACCCAAAACATTCAAGGAGTGCAGATTTAAGTGCTGGGCAAAATCTGCCATGCTGTGGTCAACGTTGTGCAATCCAGTGCCGAGGTTGAAGCCTACTTTGAAAACCAGCCCCCAGCTGAAGCCAGTACCAAAAGACCTACACTAGATTCAATTGTGGTCATCCAGGACGCGCGTGTTTTTTAAAACATTTCTTCATAAGGTACAGAAGACATTCCCTTCCTAAAAAAAGGAGGGATTATATGACCACATGAAATACCCACCGCCATATTTTATGAGCCCAGGCCACCATAAGTGTCAAGATTGACACCATTTTTAATTGAAATATTTCGCTTTAACAGTAGAGGAAGAGGTTTTGTGGAACAGGCTAATCTCAGGAGAGACAACACGTTGGTCCTTGACATTGGTGAAACTAATAGAAGCAGCCTTTGGATTGATAAACCAGCTAGGTTCAGCGAGAGAGTCACTGAAATCAGGAGACTAAAGCTCAAAGGCAAAGAGGGAGGCATCTGCAGCGCTTAAAAACCAAACAAGAAAAGAGACTGAGGAAAGGAATCTGGACTCAGAAACACTCGTTTTTCGCCTCGGGATTCTCCAAGTTGGGAAAACCCTTGTAAAAATTAAAAAATGTCTTTAATTAAAAATTCAAGTAAAAAAAAATTCACTTTTGGAATTGCATCAGCACCCCCTTTGTTCACAAACGTATTAGAGGTAGTGAGAGCACAGCTGCGCAGTCACAACTTAACAGATACCCTCATATGGACGATTGGCTGACGGGAGAATGCAGCGTGTCCTTTGAAAGCATACAAGACCATCAATCTTCACCAGCTAGGCCTGTCAGACAAGGTCCAGCCTCATTCCAAGTCAATCCAAGAAATTCCCTGGGTTTATCCAGATACTAACAAGACAATAGCTTAAAACTCATTAGAGGGTTCACACACCAATATGCATGACTCCTGTTACAAACCCAGCTATCCAAACGCGGTACCAACAGCTAGGACTTGCAAAATATACTAGCATTGCTTTTATGAAGGGCAAATGCCATTTGCAAGATACTCGACCTTGCTGTCAAGGATGGGGATGTTAGAACGTATTTTTTTATTTACTGCAAACACAAGTTTGTGCATGCTTGACAGCACCAAATATGAAGTGCGCTTCTAACGACAAGCACCATTTGACAAAAAGCACTGGTAAATAGTTACTTTGGGGTAAATGCATTTCTCCAGGTAGAGTGTGTAAACCAAGAATTAACCCAGTACGTGACCTTGAATGTGCAAGGCCTGTGGCTTATTATCTATACATTAAGCGGCAGAATTGATAATATATTTTTAGAGGTGCTTCAGCAACACACAATGGAGGCCATTGTACACCGCCGGGTAGTGGAGAATGTCGGTACTGCACACGGACAGGTAGCTAGACCTATCAGAAAGGCAAGTGTGATGGGGTGGTAGAGCGCCAAAGCAGGTGGAATTTCCGCAGAAGGAAGAGTTTTAGAAATCTACCTCTTGAAGTCGAGGGGGAGGGGGGAGGTGGGATTAACATGATCAGCATAGCATTCCGGCCTTTCATGTTACAAAGGGTGACTGAAGCATTGCACACAGGCGGGTCGGGTCGATTTTGTTTTTGCAGTCAAATAAAACTGCAGCTGCATTACCCCTGGGAAGGCATTCCATATCCCTAAAACCGCAACTAGAAACCATCCTGGCTATCGTTACTGAACCGTTTGACAATATTTGAACAGCCTCAATTAACTACTACATTAGTTGGCCAACATGCAGATTACCATTGCAACAAGCAGCCACAAGATATTTTGCAGTAATAGTATTTATGAACTGCTACCATTCAAGACAGAAATTAACAGAGCAACGAGGCTTTTACTTGTATCTGAAGCACGTGTCTGCAACCAGGAGCCACTTTTGACCAATCAAGACCAAGTAGTTATAACGCTGAAAGGAGATCATCCATGCATTGATTTTAACACACCCAACGCCTGCCACTCAAACTTCGTCAATTAGCTTGGCAACCCAGATTATCCCTTCTGGTTTATAAGGACGTGTAAAAATAATCTGTTTCAAACCCTCCACGCTACAAGGGCACACTTGAGCCCACCACACAACCGGGCACCAAACAATTCTAGTAGCACGCCATTATTGTACTAGAAATTATGCCAACTGAAAACTGCTGAAAGCCAGGTTTAATTACCGCCCCCCCTACAAATCAATACGTGTTTTGACGCACTCCCAATCACATATCCCCCCACCCCCGGAAAGAAAGAAAATTAGTAGCTGTGTTCAGATACTAACCATAGTAGCCTTTAACCCCGACACAGATACCTAGGGAATACACCGTGAAAACTGTCAGTTGGCTAACCTTTCACAACACATCCAATTAAGACAACTGAAGGCACCATTCTGGATACATATTCTTTAAATGTAATGAAGAAAAACACGTCCACATGCAGAACTGCGGTTCCTCCAACTGCACTTGCCAAGCAAACAGCAAAGCTCATGCATTTCTCCTTTATCCCCACTAACCAAACCTAATCTTTCACAAATGCCAAAGTACCAGAGACCATATCAATGGCATTGGAGCCGGGTATAAATCCCCAAAACATTGTATTAAAGGATCGCCAGAGCGCATTAGCTTATTTAAAAAAAAAGCTGCACTACTAAATAGCTATATTTGTAGCATTAAAACACAGTATAACAATTAGACAATTCTTATCTTTAGGTAAGGCTAGGCACAAGGTTACGAGTCATTTGGGAGCTTACAAATCGAATCCCACCCTTGTGTTTCGGACCACCTAGATACACAACACATCCTCCGGTGTCCCAACGTTTTTATTAGATGCAGCCGTCTACACAAGGGCTCCTGGGTTTGCATGAGGCTGCAGCACCCCAACCATAATGGCATGCCAAACAGTTCATACACCAAATACCAGGTTTACTAATCTACAGAAGGACGTTGCCAACCTACGTAGTTCCAAAGAAACCCAAGATAAAAGGACAGTCTTAATCCTAAACGTTGGGCAAGGAGCAACTCCCAAACGATGGCCAACCACGGGTTCATGGAAGCAAGATGTATTACAACCTAGCCCAATCTCTCTAAAGGGCCAAGAAATCTATTAGAACTTCTGAAAAAGCCAAAGCATTGTTAAAAACAAGCCCACGAATCATCGGCTACTAATATACAATAAGGCATGCAACTTTAAAGTACATCCCCAAATAGTGGTGTATGCAGAACATGGATGGGAACTAAGCTGGCCTATATAGCATAAATGCCGTCAAGCAAAAAGGTCCAGCACAGATGGGGCAGGATGAAAAGCCAATAAAATTAAGCAAATAATACAAGCCGTAGAAGCTGAAGTTTACCACTCAGCTGAGACCACCACTGCATGCATTGGGGCCGTTAGCAATCCAGCAAGAGACCAGGGTACTCAAAGATTCTGTGTACACTTGCTGTACAAACACAATCAAGATGGCCACCAGCAATGGCAGAGGTGCAGACTTGCATGACGGCTTTGGATGACATGGAAAGAGGAAGGGAGCATGCCTGGGAGGACTGGGCCACAACAGAGCAACCAAGTGTAAATCGGGGTGGGACATTTCACACCTACAGTGATCACATCTACTATTCAAGGGGGTAGTGGTCTTTAGTGAGCCTCAAAGAAACCCATTGGTGCAACATATACAGTGGCCACAGCTAGTGGTCCAGGAAATTCAGTGACCATTTATGACGGATTTTGTCCCGGTCCACCCCAGACTGGAAATTGAGCAAGATTTATCACCCAAATCTCATTAGTTTTTCCATACAGATAAAGTCCAAATGTTTCCATGCAGACGCACAAACACCAGTGGACGGAATTGGACCAAAGAACTAAACTACTTGGGCCGAAGCGTTGACTTAATCTCCGGGAGAGGTTTGGGGGGTATTCCACCCAGTAGGTTTTTGGGTGCCCCCTTTCCCTAAGGGGATACCTATATCGCCAATGGTGCTTATGTGTAGTTAGACATTGGAGGGATACCGTGGAAATTGGGAAAAAAGTAGTGGTTTACACTAACATTGATCACTAGGCAGGAGGTAAAGGGCCTCTGTGCCATTGCCCAGGCAATGGCAAGCGAGCCCTAAAGAAAGCTACCGGTGCAAGCCAAAGGGCATGGGTAGCAGGCCCCAAAGTAACCTATTGGTGCAATATGAATAGCAGCCATAGCTAAATGGCCAGTGGACCCCAGAGAAAGCGATTGGAACAATGGAATAGTTGACACAGCCGAAGGCCATTGCTAATGAGCCCCAAAGAAACCTATTGGTGCAACATGTACAGTCCCCTTGAATAATGGTATAACAAACCCCTTGAAATTCAGAGAAAAAAAAACACTTTAGTTAAGGTGACCACAGCTAACGCAACAAAACCCTTGAAATTACGTGTATGTGGGAATTGATTACCATCTAAATTCGGCGTTCCCTGTGTTGCAAAGTCCATGAGCACAAACCCAACAGGTGGATTCACCAACACAAAATTAGAGGCTGGCAAGATGACCACTTCAAACTTTAGGCAGGGTGTACCATTGCGGCCTTGGGAGCTCAGTTTATGTGAAGATATGCAAACCAAAACATCAGTTGCAGTACAATTTGTGATACTTTGAAAAAAAATACAAAATGTAGTAAGTGTAGATGTTACTACAAGTATACATTGGATTTCATCCACAAGCGAGTGAAATCAAATTGTTAACATCAGTTTCTTTCAGCAGGCTTAATGACAGTGCTCCCACAAAATGAAGCACTGCAATTGCGACCTGCTTTTACCATCATGTGCATGCATAGAACATTTTTTTTAAACATACAACACTTGAAATATTTTGAACAGTAGAGAAAAACATCCACATCAGCCAGCAATCCATTCAGTCATTTGTTATAGCGCCTTGCACCATAATGATGGCCCCACTGTGCTTTTGGTTGAACGCCCACAGACGGACCGGGGTCCAGAAATTTGGGAGTTGCTATTACACGTGTGTGCATATCAGTCATAGTTATACAAGGGTGGCCAAGACCTTGGTAGTCACCCATGTCTAATGGTGTATGTGCGCAGCGGAGGAATACTACAGACTGTTCATGTGGAGGGAAAAGGCCGGGTCTGAGGTTAAATGTCCACCCTAGGTTTTTGACAATGGGGGATGCAGTGGTAGCCAGACCCAATGAATGCGGCCATGGGATAGGTTGGGGGAATGAGAGCTGTTTCGCCGCAGATTGATTTCATTTTCTTCAGGGTTGTTGAGCAAGTAATTGTGCATCATCCAGAGATCAATCTCTGAGAGGCAGGATGCCAGGTCTGGGTGTGGTGAGGAGTGGGGAATCTCGAGGGTGTCGTCTTGGGAGAAGCAAAAGGTAGTGGTTGAAAAGCAGAAAGGAGCAAGAGATGATCCATTAGGCAATGGTCAAAGCGTTAGTGAGGATGGTGTGGTTAATCGTTTCGGAAGGCAGCTGAGAAGTCAGAGGATGGGAGTAGGGCAGCCCAGAGTCTGCTGTTTTTAAGGTCGTCCCAGACAGGGCGGGTCAAGAAGGCTGTGGGCCCCCGCAATGAGGCCGAGATGGGTGTAGGCCATGCAGTCTATGATGAAGATATCTGGTGAGTGGTTGATTTTGGATCTGGCAAGAATGCCGGCACAGGCGGAGGAGAGGATGGCCGGTGGGCACTGGTCCCCTGGGGAACAGCTATTAGAGAAGCTTTGGGAAGGGAGACGGATTTGAAAAGGGCCTGAATTGGGTGCCTGGATAGTGGGGGATGGGTTTGGTAGTTGGCATGGATGGCAATGTTCACATCAACTGCTGTATGAAGTAATGGTCGGAGCCACACAGTGCCTGGGAGACAATGGGCAGAACTCAATCTTGGGGAGTGCATTGGTGATGCGAGAGGTGTAGAAGGCATGTCCGGGTTTCAAGATTTCAAATCTGTAGACTCATCAAGCCAGGGCGCCTTTTTTTTGAGGTGTGCAGGGTTGGTGCAGTGTCATTCCTGTTTATTGTTAAGGGTTGAACCACACGGGGGAAGTTCATGTGTGGTTGTATGGTGGTTTTGGGGGGGGGGGGGAACAGAGCATCCAAGAGCCATTGGTCAAAGGTCTGGGGTGGCGGGGAGATTGGGCATGGAGTAGAGAATGGTGGAGTATAAATCAGGGCAAATGGTTACTTTGTTTCAGAGCAGGATCCTGGGGGCAACGGTCAGGCAGTCAGGGCTGAGAAAATAAAGTTGGATGAGCGAAACGCTGCATCTAGTGTGACCTGCAACATGGGTGGGGCCGGATATGAGACTGGTTCAGGTTAAGGGCTCCCATGTTGTCAATGATATAGCGGGTCATAGGGCTGAAGATGGTGCCAAACCAGATGTTTAGATACCAACAGTGAGAGTTGGGTCAGAAACAAGTATGGCGAATACAGAGTTACTCAGGGAGTCTGATGGTTCTGTCATAGCCTGTGGGTCTGTAAATGAGGAAGAAGCAAAGGAGAGCAATGAAAAACAGGTGTAAAAGAATAAGACAGCTCCCTTTGTTAAGTTTTCACATGCACCCAGGTGACAGGGTTTGGATGGGAAAGCATAATGCAGACTTGCTGTCTGGCCTACTCGCGTTTTATGCTACATCAGCTCAACCATAGCCGTGTGCCCGGTAGGAATATTGTGCATGGGAAACCAGACCTTAGTCTGGTGAAATGAGAGGAGCAGTGGGAAAATAAAAAGCACAGGTCGACGGTCAATGGGAATATCCAGAAATCCTGTGTTCTGAATGGATGGGTTTAGGAGGAGGATTAAGAGAAGTGTGGGCGAATAGGGAAATGCGAGAGTGGTTGGGCCAGTCTTACAGAAAGTGAGAAAAGGCAAGACTTGCCTGAGGATTTTTAGAGGAAAGGATCCTTCACTAATAGGGCACAATGTCATACATACTGGAGACTTAACTGTATGATGGCTTTTTGGAAGACGGTATGGGTGACCAACTTTCCAGTTCGTGGATGTGTTCACAACACAAACTATGAACTAGTTTCAAAGGGTAATAGCCATATTTAAAAACGACTAAAGAAAACTGAAAAAGCTAATGATTGGGTGAAGGAGAGTACTACAGTACAATCTGCTAATTTGCAAGTAGTTGCGTATGGAACACTTACTTGCACTGTGCCCAGTACAATTGTGGTTGGCCGACAGGGAGACTTGTTAAGAGTAGTCACTACGAATTGGTATGAACATTTGACAAAGTTCCCTCTTGCTTACTTCAGGGCTCAAAATAAAGATTGGATAAGCAAGAACTACAAGCAGCTGCTGGATATGCAGCAGTCACCAGGAACTACCACTGGGGAATGAGGCGCTAGTACATAGCTCGCTACAGAAAACAAAATCGCCGCCCACTTCTCGGAAGCAGCCACTTCTTGGATCAGTTCATTCCTTGCCAACAGAACCATGAGGGTCTTCTCTCCACTAGCAGCGGCTGACCCCTCCCACGTCCCCTGTGGAGTCCCACAAGGATCCTGTGTATCTCCCACCCTTTACAATGTGTTTACTAAACCACTCTTTGATATCCTTGATTATCTGGGTGTCTCCTACACTAATTATGCGGATGACACCCAGATACTCATCCCTATCACTGGTGATTTTGTAACCGATTCAAAATCTCTTAATACGGTCTACTCCGTCATCCAGGCCTGGATGGCCAATCATGGGCTCTGCCTTAACGACGAAAAAACAGAGTTAATCATCCTGGGCTCCCAAACTAAACTCGCGAAACTTGACGCCAACTACAATTCCTTCACAATTGACGGGATCGACATCAAAGTGGCCAATGTCACCAAAACTCTAGGAATCTACCTTGATTCTACCCTGTCCATCACACGACAAACCAATGCTGTTGTCTCTGCATCGTCCTACACCTGCAAATTGATTACAGCCTGCAGGCCATTCCTGACTCCAGACAATTGTCTGACCCTCGCGAGAACCCTCATCTTATCCAAAATAGACTATTGCAATGCCCTATACCTTGGGACGAGCCAAAGAAATCTGGACAAACTACAGGTCACACAAAACAACGCCATTAGGGCAGCATTCAACATACCTAGACGGAATCATATAGCCACCATCAGACGCAACATCCAGTGGTCACCTATCTTGCACCGCATATCACTCAAATCACTTGTGCTCACACACAAGGCACAGAACAATGCAGCTCCAGCCTACTTAATATCACGTTTCTCGCATCACACAGCCACCAGACCCTGGAGAGCTGCCCAGGCGCACACTTTGGACATCCCCAGCTTCAAATTACGCTCGGCAGGAGGGTCAAGTTTTCCGGTCCTTGCTGCCAAGCTCTGGAACTCACTCCCCAATGCACTAAGGAACATTCCGCTTTGCCACGTATTCAAAACCAAAGCTAAACTTTGGTTACGGGAACAAGACATCCTGTAAATTTGTAACTGCTCACAGCGCGTACCCTTCTACTGTAACCTTGGGTACTGCTACTTTGTTGTTATTATCTATGTCATTTTCACCCGTTATGTTATACTGTATCATTGTCATTTTCACCGTTCATGTTATACTGTATCACTACCTATGTAACTGTTAACCTCTTCTCCTGGAACCTGTAACTTCTCCTCTGCAACTTGTAACTGCCTACTAAACATGCGCCCGCAAGCCTCCGGGCAAGGTGCGCAATACAAATAAATAAATACAAAATACAAATATAGTTTTATCCATTTATGACCCAATAAGCTTTAAATGTCATATAGCTGTGTTCTAAGGTTCATTCATAGATTGTCCCAAAAGCACACTTAAATTCATAGTTGCGTTTGTCCTTTATCAGTTAGTCTAGGAAGCCAAAAGTAACTCCTGTCACTGTTTTAAGCTAACCAGGCTCTTCTAGGGTAGAAGCATGAGCTACATAGTTCCCCTCAATTTCGAACACTATTACTTGTACGTACAAGTGATGCAAGTAGTTGGGGGAACCATGCCTGTTTAAGACTAACATCGGATAATTAACACATATTATAAACAAATATACCGGTCTGACACCTCATTTGTGCCATGTTCATAGTGGAGAAAGAAAGCTAGGTCGGAGGCGGCCCTTTAAACGGGGTTCGTTTGGTTTTACACGATTTTCCAGGTAAGTTGAACCACCAGCCCACAACTCCTTTATGCAGACATTACCTGATCTTGTTACCGGTTTTCATGCGGATCCACTGTGGGATGGGTCGGTTCTGCTTCTGCTTCTTAGCGAGAAACCGCTTGATCTTGAACGTCTTGTGGGAGGACTGTTAAAAAAAGGGGGGGGGGGCAGCATCAGTCCTGAACGTTAAGTGTACAAATCATCTTTGATGTGCTTTCTAAACGAATGAAAACAAGACAATGTACTACTGCTAGAGTCTGCAGTCGCTTAGTGTCAAGGCATCATAGCGCTTCCTACTACGGTTATCATGTCAAAGCGCTGTAACAGTTGCTATCGCTTAAATGACACTCTCCTTAACTTCTAGAAGGGGGAAAGGTTTTGCCAGCCCTGCCGTGGACCAAATGGTGGGACTAACACGCTAATACAGATAACAACAACTAGTTTTTAACTGGCCGATACTGCAATTCCATGAGTCAGTAAAGTCCCTTGCTTGGCACAACAGCGAACGCTCCACACAAACTCCCCTAATTCAAGACCATACTGAACGACCCAGACATCTAGACAATCCATGCTACTGCCCGGTAGATATCTGATTTCAGCCCTGCTAGGCATCCACTGCGCCCTGCCTCCCATGACAATCCTCCTCTCAGGTTCCGTTTCTGCTACACAACACGCGGAGGACAACACCACAGATCCCTGGGAATAGCTGCGAGTACATTCACCGCGCCACAACAGGCGATGGACACCGATTCACTCACCATAGTGAAAAACTTCCACCCTGACACCACAATGGCGGATCGGAAAAAGGAAGTCTCTCCGGGAGGTCAGGGGCTAAAGGGGCGGAACCAGCGAGCCTCCACGGATAGAGCGGCTGGCAGTGAACGAGGCAGACAATGAAAGAACGCAGCGCCACCCAGCGAACGTTATGCGTATCTAGTAGTGCAGAAGCAAAGGAAAGAATTACACTGGGAGGAATGGGTTGGAAATAGGTTCTACTAGTATATCCTCCGGCGTTGCCTGGTTCTGTAGCAGATGTGCACGCGTGGGCCTGCTATAGGCTATAGCCTTGTGTATGTTAAATTATGTCCTAAATTCCTATTTTTTAAAAATCGCAAAATCGGAAATCTCCAGGAATCCCCTATACTCATACATGTTATGTTATGTTATTTTGCATTTATATAGCGCCTTATGTAGCATTGGTATGGTCTGAAGGCGCTGGTAGGTTGAACGCCCTTGGGAACCGAAGTTATTATGTGTAAGGGAAAATATCTTCATGGGGCCAATAAGTGTTCACAACAAAAATAAGAATAATTCCAACACAAGTGTTCTCCAGGGCGGGAACCTTTGGTTCCAGAGGGTGAATCCATTCCCTCGGATTCTCAGTTGTACAACAAATAGTCACTTGTGTAAACAGTTGCTTGATTTCTTGTTTGGACTCACAAGATTCCTATTGAGGCAACCAAGTCTTAAACAGTCTTTCTTTAATGCAATGTCCTCTGTGATCTGAATAGCAATGTCTTTCTTTAACATCATACTTTCCAGGATTCAACAAACAAAACACCATTATTTCCTTTAATGCAACTTTCTCGGTGGTCTGTATAGCAACGTCTTTCTTTAACATTTCTTGGGGCTTGCAGATTACCTGTTTACTCCCCTGCCAGGATTCCTTATGCACTGCCACTTGCCTGGTGTACTCATCTACCAGGTCTCTTTAATGCGACTTCACTTGCCTGGCATACTCCCCTGCCATGTCTTTATAGTTATATCAACTCATATATCTCATATACATTTAATTTGCCTGGTGTTTGCTTGGTGTTTTTGCCTGGTGTTTTTGATTTACCCAGACTTCTCATATGTTTTGCTCGCCTAGTGTCTGTGGTTGCCCAGGACTTCTCTCATGCTTCGCTCACCTGGGGCTTGTGGTTTCCCAGGACTTTTAATGTCCTTTGCTCGCCTGGTGTCTGTGGTTCCCCAGGACTTATCATATGCTCCATTATATCATCAATATTGTAGGTATTGCCCTAGTGTTGATATATATGCTTGTGGCAATGTTTCATTCAGTTTGGCCCCACATTTACATTCCAGATATTCACAGTTCATTGAGGTTTGTCTTTCTGCTTTCTTGTCTTCAAATAAAAATTTCACTGTATTCTCAAAGTTACAATGTTTAAGCCATCATTGGCATGGTTGCCGAAATTGCCTCAGTGTCCCAGCTAGATTCTGGTAGTCTCATCGGCTTCTTCCAGCGTCTCAGGTCAGCTTTATCAACCATTAACACAGCCCTCAAGAAAAGTGTACTCGTCGGCAATGAGATAGATGAAGCAGAAGCTGCCTTTGCTCTCGACACAACCATCTTAAACATAAAGGAAAAACTTGATCTTATAGACAAACACACAAAAGAGTTTATCAAACTCACTACGAATAAAAAGATGGAAAAACTTAAGAAGGACATCTCTACCTTCTCTAAAGAATCTGCTTACCCGTATTTGAGCCCTGATTATGCGGGACCTGGTCAATGGATCGTTCCTTCCTATCCTAACTTAGGTCCACAGTCGTACAGAAAAAGAGTTACATTTTCTGATAGTTCCTCCGATGGCAGTGGTTCCTTTCCGAACCAAAACACACGTGGCCAAAGAGGACGTCAGTGGAACAGAGGCCAACAAAGGGGGCAACGAGGTCGTCAAAATTGGCATTATCAGCAATACATGCAGATGTCAATGTATGGCCCGCAAGGCCCATACCCGACCTTCCCTCCACCCAATCTCCCTTTTCCGTCCCCCTATGCAGGGCCACCCCCCATAGACAACATATTCCAAACAAGGAGGAGATCGTACCAGTGTTAACAGATTTGTCAGCAGTTTACAACATTTCTAAGCGGACCCTTACTTTAGATAAAATTGCGGTTCTTGAGAAAGGTTTTTCCTTTATTCCGATGCAAAATCCGAGCCAAATGGATCTAGAAATGGAACTCCGGGGCTTTTTTAGAAAAATACTGTTACGCGACTACTTTGGAACCAACAGCAGTAATGTGGATGATAACGTTAATACACCATTTAAACCTAAATCCACATTTATGCCAACATCTCCCATGGTATCCAATGAAACTGTTACTTTTGAACGCGCCGTTCTTTGTGATTTCCATTCTATTTTCTTCTCCCCGGTTGACTCTAAACACAACCGTTGCTACAACTTCTCTAAAAAGGAGTGGACTAGCCTTCAAGACCTCAAGCAAGACACAACTATTGTTATTAAGCAGGCTGACAAAGGTGGGGGGGTGGTAGTCTGTGATGCCTCTTCCTATGACACCGAAGTATTGAGACAACTTGATAATCCTGATTTTTACCTCAAATTTAGAGGGGACGCCACAGAAGGAATATGGAATGAAATTCTAGCACTTGCTACACGGGGCAAAGATGCTGACATTTTGAGTTCCAAAGAATTCCAATTCCTCACAACTAAAGGTACGAGGGCCCCTCTGTTTTATATTCTTCCAAAAATTCCTAAGAATATGCTTAATCCCCCAGGCAGACCGATTGTGTCTCTCTGTGGGTCCATCTTGGAACCTTTGGGTACATTTATTGATTATTTTCTCAAACCTTTGGCTGCCGAAACTCCCACTTTTTTGTCAGATACTACTGATGCCCTTGTCCACCTGGAAGGCCTTCCCTTTGACTCTGCTAATAATTTCTTTATTACTTTAGACGTGGAATCGTTATATTCAAATATCCCACAGTCTGAGTTCGTTGCCGATTATGAAATTTTTCCTGGACCTTCGAAGTGATCCGCAGCTGGTTCCTAGTGAATTTATTGTAGATTTGTTAGAAATTGCCCTAACTAAAAATTACTTTAGGTTCAAAGATAGTTTTTACTTACAAGTCAAGGGAACCGCAATGGGCGCAGCCTTTGCTCCCAATTACGTGACCCTCTTTATGTGGGCCTTTGAAAAGGTCTCCATTTTTGATGATTCCAACCCTTACCAGCAATCCATCATTTTTTATAAGAGATATATAGACGATATCATCATTATTTGGGACAAAACTAAGGGAAACCTTGATCAATTTTTGACATGGATTAATTCCCAAAATGACCATCTACGGTTCACTATGTCTACCAGCAGTACGTCTATTTCCTTTTTGGATCTCCAACTAAAAACAAAGGATGGAATAATTACAACAGACTTGTATCGTAAAACTACTGACCGTAATACGATCTTACATTTTGAGAGTTTTCATCCCCAATCCCTAAGGGAAAGCATCCCCTATGGACAATTCCTCAGGGCTAGACGGAATTGTACCGACAAGAAGGACTTTGTGACACAATCCAACACTATAGAGGATAGACTTTCCAAGAGAGGGTATCATCGGCGTATACTGCGGCAGTCACGTAAAAGGGCACGTTACCAACACCGTGAGGTACTATTGGCCAAAAACACTTGTGCAAATTCGAACCACTCACACATGGTCTGCGCTATGACTTACAGCACATACCATGCAGAGATTAAGAAGGCTATAGACAGACATTGGCAACTGCTCCAAATGAATATAGCAGACCTTGAGTGTCCGATGTATGCCTTCAAAAAGGGAAAGAACCTCAAGAGTTGGCTATCTCAGGCGGACAGGTCAAATGCCACCAAGGCACCATTAACTATCACTCAAATGTGGGGCATGGAGAAGGTCACTGGCCACTACCCGTGTGGACAGTGTTGCCAGTGCGGATTTACTACGGCTACCAACACCGTCACCATTAACCACAAGCCTTGGAAATTGAGGGACCACACCACATGTAATTCCAAGAATGTGGTCTATGTTATAACGTGCCATTGTATGAAGTTCTATATAGGTAAGACATCGAGACCTATAAAATTGAGGATTTCAGAGCACAGATCCCGGATTAGAATGCATAATTTGTCTTCGCCCTTAGTGGGGCATTTCATTGAGTATCAACATAGTTGTAAGGACTTACAATGGTGGTGCCTAGAGCGTGTTTTAGGGCCTGACCAATATGCTACGGCTAATAGACTTGCCTCACGCGAACACTGGTGGATATATAATACTCAAAGCCATATATCCGGATTAAACGCTCAGGAGGAATGGCAATCAGTGTTCAACAGGACTCCCAGATACTAATGTTGACAGGGGATCCTGCACAGTGTATACTTAATTAGAAGGCAATCTCATCCACCTAGATACAATAAATCTTTCATGATGTGAGATAGGTCCTTCTGGTTATGTGACATTACTTGTCAGCCTGTCATATATATTTGCTACCTCGTTGCGTTTTGAATCCCGGAGGGTGTATTCCATCAATTGACAGCCTGAATCCCTTGGCTGTTATTCTATAACGTGAACTTATTCCACCACTTATATGGTACAATTCTTATTGACTTTGCCGCGGCTATGGCATGTTGTTGCTTTTCGTTATTATTTTTTACATTTATATTTGATATGTATTTTACATATATGGTATTCCAATTGGGAGGGGCTTTGTTTCCCATTGCACTTTTAGGATATAAATGGTTCCCTTCTCTTTTCCTTTTTGCTTTTTTGGATTCATTATCTTTTTTTACATCTTGTTTTATATGTAGCTGAATTTGCCACTTTGGATACTCCTGTTTCACTGCACATAAACCTTTGGAGACATTCTTATGTGTGATTTTATACCCTTACATCTAGGTCTAATTCATAGAGACCCAGTCTATAGCACGGCCTGATTAATACTTCCTGGACTTATCGACAGGATTCCGGGACCAGCCTAATTGGTTGAGACTATGGTAAATATCTTTTCTCCCACATTGTTTTTCAGACCTCATGACGCAATTGAGCTATGGTTAACGGGTTGGGCCCTTTGGGATTCACTCACAGATCATCCACTTTTATATGTCTATTTTCCACATTGTTGATGCAACTGTTAAAATTTCTATTTTTTTTTCTTTTTTCTTTTTTCCTCTGTGTTTACATTTTAGGTGTGTTTTATACATTGTGAAATGTTTAACCTTGTTCTCTAAATATATTGTGTAAATTAAGACACAGATGAATTTCAAAGAATTATGACGCCTACGGGAATGCCACGTCCTGATGAAGATGGATATCGTCGGCTTTTGAGTTAGACGTGTTGTCTCCATCGAAACTACTATCTGTTAATTGTGCCAGGTCTATTGTACTGTATGTCACATTGTTCCTGTCCTGACACAAGAGTAGTTGACGCATAGCATCCCTTGGCTAATTTTAGCATTTTTTTCAATGTTTATGTGTTCATTATATTGTGCAGTGCTGTAACTAACCATTGTGGTTGGCTGCATGATCCTTTAGTGACTAGATTGCCCTTTGTTGATTTATTGTTTGGCCCTTTTGCCTTCAGATCTGAATAGGCGATTGTGGTTTCCCTTATCGAGTGACTTTCTTCGCTCGCCCGGGAAACCCCTTTTTGGGATCAATCTAGTAGCATCTAGGTCTACTGTGATTTATTTCTTTGACTTTTTCACTTACAGCCAACAGTGAAACTAGCACTCAGTCACTTTACACGATGCACTTTATGATTGATACATTAATGTTGTCACTTTGCGTATTTTTTGTACAGAACTTCAGATGATTTAATACTTATTTTAACGAGTACAAATTCTAAATAAATACAGTATTTTTAACGATTGTTTCGTTCTTAGTGGATTGATCTGTGTTGTGACCCTTGGGGGTCCTCCCCCATTTTGGTGGCCTTTTAGCGGCCTGTTTGAGTATCTTCAATTCATTTCGCTGGCTAGTTTTTCGGGATCCGAAATGGAGAACACCAGCCTCTCGACTCGCTGAGTGCCCAGGACCTTCTCCACGTCTCCCAGTGTCTCCATGGCACTGCAGTCTCTGCTTCACTGTCCCTCTCGTAGCAGCCTCCTCTGCTCCGCCATTCCGGTGTGTACGGTTCGTGAGCCCTCAAACAGGAGCCAAAGTCTTCTCCATACCTGCCTTCCTGAACAGTGCACTTGTTCAGTTGAAATGTCATGCACAAGTGTCTTAGCAAAACAACTAGAATTCTCATTTGTCATGCACCCATGCCGCACGCGTGCTGCTGTGCCCCATCACCTCCCGCCCAAGCCACACATAGTGCCCCCACTTACCTGTCAGCGCCCTGTCTCCTGGCACAAGTATTTGCGTTGGCGCTGGTCTTTCCGGCATGGACTCCCCCAGGCTTGTACCGGGGGTCATGCTTCTACGTGCGCCCCCATGTCCAAAGTACCACGCATGCGCTGGGGCCCGGGTCCCGTGTTTTGCGCATGCGCAGTATGGCAGCAATGTTGCGGGTTGGCAGAATCTGCCAAAAGACGCAGGGAAGCCTCTCTTTTGTGCTGCAAGCTTATTTAAGCTCTCTGTCACAGCGGCAAGGCGTGTCTTATTGTGCTCCAGCAGGGTACTAGGTTGCTGCTGTTCCCCTATGTTTTTTGCCGGCCTTGCTCTGATTGTGCTGCCTGTTGCCTTTGTCCTGCCCTGCCTTTCTCCTTGGTTTTCCTGCCTGCCCGCTTTTGCCTGCCTTCCCCTGCCTGCCTTCCTTTGCTTGCCTTCCTCCTGCCTGCCAGCTTGTCAGTCTCTGCCTGCTCCTGCCTTTCCTTGCCTATTGCCTGCCTGGTGGTCTACCTCCTCTCCTGGCCACGGAATTCTCTGCTGGGGCCTGTGCCTTGAAGTATCCAGCTATCAGACTTTGCTACACCTGCTGTGTCTCCCCTTTCAGTGCTCGCACTGTCCCTACACCATGAAAATACAGGGGAGGTAACCGCGTGGTGTGGGGAGCTGGGTTGGCAACACTAGGTATCATATTCGCAGAGTTTTGCCAAAACGATTTCCCGCATCACAGGGGCAACTCACCTGACAACACTTCATCGCAACGGATCACTGCGCCAAACCAGGTACGCAACTGCGGTGGGACGCCGCCTTTGACATCATTATGGTTTAAGTTCTTTGTACATGGTTCCAACTTCTGCATCTTCCTCATCCTAGTACTTGAAGAATTTGAGGAGTTGATGTTCCTATATGTTGTTAAACACACGGGATTGGAACAGTTCTGGTTACTGGTTTTACAATAAGGAACCTTATGAGAAAAAGGTGTCATGTTGGAGCAGTGTGAGTTATTGTCATATCTGACAATACACCATGAGGATTTGGGGCATCAGAGGGTCTTCCTCATAGAAAAGGGTATTCGGTATAAGGGGGTCTTCCTCATGGGAAAGGGGGAGATGCTGCATCTTGTCCAGTTAAGTCATGACATCTCCCCGCTAGCTGTCTCCTCCCGCGTGATCTTCCCTCGTGAAACCGCCTCCAGGTTCAGGGTCAGGTAGCGGCTGCTTTCCCCTGGCCACATGGGAGGAGGTCACTGCCGGGGAATCCGTAATGACTCCAATGGATTCATCACAATATTCAGGATGCCGGTGGCTACAATATATGCCAGCAATTTCCCTATAAGGCTACTAATGCCTCTGTAATAACGCATATGTGATTCTTTGCCTCCAAATGACAGTATTAGCCTGTGTAGGAAACCATTATGTTGGTTTCAGCTCACCATGCTAGTATTTGCCTCTGTGAGAACACACTTGTGGCTTTTACACACAATGCTAGTACCTGTTGTTATAAGACCCACACACTTGTGATGACTTTGCCCCTGTAGAAATACACTTCTGATGGCTTTGTCCCAAATAGCCAGCATTTTGCATTATATAAAACACAGTTGTGATGGTTTACCCCAAAATGTCAGTAGTTACTCCTGTAAGAACACACTTGTGATGGCTTTACTGCAAAAATTGCAGTATTTTCCCCTGTAAAAACTCATTGGCTTTGCCCCCAAAAGGGCAGTATTTACCCCTGAAAGAACACACTTGTGATGGCTTTACCCCAACATGCTAGAATGTACACATGTGAGAACACACTTGTGAAGGGTTTCCCCATATGCCAGTATTAGTCCCTGTAAGAACACCCCGTTAATGGCTTTGCCCTAAAATTCCAGTATTTTCCTCTGTAAGATATCTTTACTCAAAAATTCCAGTTATTTCCCCCATAAAAACACATTTGTGATGACTTTGCCACAACATGCCAGTATTTGTCTGTGTAAAAAAACACCTTTGATGTCTCTGGCCCATCATGCCAGTATCTGCTGCTGTTAGAACCTACTTCTGATGGCTTTGTCCCAACATGCTACTTTTGTCCCCTGCAAGAGCACACACATGATGGCCTTGCCCAAAAAAGCCAGTATCCCCTGTAAGAAAACACTTGTGATGGCTTTGCTCTTGTAAAAACACACTTGTAATGGCGTTACCCCAAAATACCAGCATTTGCTCCTATAAAAACACACTGGTTACAGCACTGACCTTTACTGCAGTATTTACACTGTACAATTCTATGTCAAGACTCAGAGGCTCTGATTATGCTCAATTCTTCTCTTTACTTCTCGAGCAGCAATAACTATTTAAACGTAATGAAACAACAAACTAACAATGAACTACAACTCCCAATAACCAAGGTGAATCTGTAGTTTGTTTTTCATAGATCTGTTTCAACACGTGTCTTTTCAAGTCCAGTCATGATAAACCTTTCCAGATAAACCCTGTCAACTTCCGTGATTCTTCCTCTTTCTCTGCTGCTCGAGCTGCTGAGCCAAGTGCTTTTATGATTATTTCAGTAGTGTGTGAATGTGATTAAGCAAGTCAGTGCGTGCGTGAGTGTATTTATTTACATAGCGCAAAGCGCGCAACAAAGGAGACATTTGGTGGAGCGTATCCGCATTAGTGATAGGGAACGCGATGGGGCTTTAAGCTACGGCGTTCCTGAGCCTCGATAGGAGGGACTGCCACACGGAAGTTCGCACCGGGTGCGACGGGACCTCAGAGGTTCCGGCACCATTGCGAATTTCCGTGGCAGAGTGTTAGGTAGATAATTACACGCGCGAGGGATATTGTCAGAAAAATATATATATACGGGCAACAGACGAACGCCAGTAGCCACTACGAGTGGTGTAGAAGGTTACTTCTTCCAGGGAACACTGAAGAAAGAAGCCAGCCACACGCCACCTAGTGGTCAGAAAGAAAGCAGCATTGCAGGTACAATTTCTGCAGCTGCAAAGAGAAAGTTGATGGGCAGAATCCCAAGAAAGACTGTTTCAAGGTACAATATCTGACATAAGGAGGAGGTGAGTTTCACGGAGAAAGTGTGAGTAGACCGCCTAGTTATGAAGAAAAGTGTGTATTTTGAGGTTAACTGCACAGATAAGACACACGAAACAACCGCATAAATGAGTGGATACTCAGAGGAAGACTCAGAGGGACCCCATGTAAGTGGCATGAGAATGAGTCAGGCGGTATAGACAGTAACAAGTGGCGACAGACCCCACAGGAGAGAGGAAAGGGGCATAATGGAGGACCTGGTGACTTAATCTCGGGGCATGACAGAACTGAGAAAAGCACACATGGATAAAGGGGGAAGAAAAAAGAAGACCTGCAGGGCACAGAGGTGCAAAAGTGGCAAGAGGAAGGCGAGGTCGAGAGCCAAATATGATTACAGCTCGGATGACACATCTGACGAAGACTGCATGAGCAGTAGCAAGTCGGACGAGCACAGACCTCCTCATCGAGTGATGGGCGAGAGCCCAGGAGCAAGAAAGGCAGAAAGGAAGATGAAGGACAGCGAGAGGATGAATATGACCCAGTGTAACGCTCACCTGGTATCCACGGGGACGTCACTCAGCCTGTTCTGACCTCTTTCGACCTCAAACTCTTCCCTGGAGTCAACTCGAATGGAGACTGGGCCTGAAACACAGGATTGGTAGAGTATAACTCCCTATTGTCTCTTTGTGCTTGAACCCCTTCTTCCCCAGGGTCCAACCCTTCCCTTTGATCCACAGCTCACCTTGTTTTCTTGGAAAGTGTGCTCTCTGTCCTGCTTTCGGCGCGGGGCGCGTTGAATGATGCGGGCTCGTTGCTGCCTAGTTACTTAACTGGCAAGAGTCCGACAGGTAAGTATAATGAGTCTTTTGAACAGTTCTCTAACTTCATTCCTTTCCTCCCTTAGATGATGGCCGGCATCCGGGGATGGCGACGTGCTGCTGAGATGAGTAGCGCTTAAGGTGAGTGAGAGCGCGATGCGCGATGCAACCCTTTCATATTTCTATTGAACTGAGTTCTTTTTCTGTGTCTTTTAGGTGCCGCGACATTTTCAGCGTGGATGCTGGTTATGAAGAAGAAATGCGGTGAGTAAGCACGGTATGCGGCGCCTCTAGATGTTTCCACGCTAACCTGGAGTGTCTTTTCCCTCTTCCAGATGGATGAGAAGTTCCGGAGACATAGTTCCCCCAGAGCGGCTGGGATTCAGGTAAGTGTTTGAAGCTTGTACAGCCTTTAAAAATAAGCGAAGATTTGCTGAATGCTTACTAATGCCTTTTTTCTGTTCTTTTCCCTTTTCCTTAGGACGCGGTGTGCCGAGATGAGTATGACACCGCCGAAGATGCCCGCAGAACAGAAGAAGCGATGAATGATGGACAGAAGTGCCGCAAGATAAGGCTGTTCCTAACGGTGCTCTTGTTCTTGCAGGAGCTGAGCATGCAGGCCTACTGGAGACCGATCCAAACACGGTCAGTGCCACGCTGCAGGTGCAGAAAACACAAAGCATGTTTCTCAGCCTGGGCATGGCATAAATAGTCTCTGGGTATCCCAGGTGTCTCTGGGCTGAACCACACCCAAATTACTAGACTGCACATGCAGTTTTGGGAACCGAAATATGTGGGGACATCCATCTTGTCCCCATCAATGCACTACAAGTCCAATCCCCAATGTTATCCTATGGGAGTGAGTGAGTCTGGTGCCACAAGCGCCAAGTCTGACTCCAAGTGGGTCTTTGGAGGGATGGAGAGGCCCTTGAGGGCCATGTAGGTGATCGTGGCCTGGCTCCAGCCTGACATCTTAGAGGGCTGGGGACATGAGGGGCAGGAATCATGACACCTGGATGAGCTAGTGCACCCGAGGTAAGCAAACAGGCCAGAAATAAAATGAGGTCTGAATGCCCCAGACCCAGGGTGCCAGATGGAGTGGCGGAAACACCTGAGATTGATGAAAGTATGCTAACATTCCTGGGGAGGTACGGCAGAGATATAAAAAAGGGCATAGACCGGTCCTGGAGATCCTGCCAAGATAAATTATTAGATATGGTTGGATCCATCGCAAGGATATGGCAGCTTGCGGAGGAGGCCAAGCAGAAGAAAGAAACCATTGATCCGGAGATAATTGTCGGCTGGGCCCAGAGGTCAATATGTCTGCTGGATAATACAAATACTGCAATAGCCACAGAAAGAAGGAGATCCATATTGATGAAGATGGACACGAAATTAGGGGACCTGGCCACATCAGAACAGGCAGCGGCACGCCAAAGGAAAATTATTTGGAGAGTCTTTTATAAAAGACATGGCTAAGTTTGCCAATACATACGCATCTATGGATAAGGCGCAAGCTTCCCTCAAAAAGATATTTGGATGGAAGTTTTTTGACAGGGCTGTCAGAGGCATGGGCCGTTTGGCCAGCCGGTATCAGTACCAAAGGTCCTATAGTGACAGACATCACTGGAGGGAACAAGAGGACTGCAGGGTCAACCCTTTCTTCGCTTCCAGAGGAAGAGGCAGAGGTAGAGGCTGGAGAGGCAGCGGCAGGCAGCAGCATCAAAATGCCACAGGTGAGAGGAAAAAGCGTGCTAGTGAAAGAGTTAGAAGCGGGCATACCTCCAGTAGGTGGGAGAGTGAGGCTGCATGCGCAAAGTTGGGTAGAAAGTATTCATTTGCATTTGTTAAGCGCACTTGCAGCCATAAGGCATCGAGGCGCTGTTACAGAATGTGAGATGACTTGTGATTAGCAAAGCGGGTGACCATAGGTCTCATAGTTACACATAGATATACAATGTTATGCAGGTACAGGAATAATGCATAAGGAGAATCACATTGGGAGGCCTTTTAGGCAAAGAGCCTAGTTTTGATAGCTTTACGAAAGGCTAGGTGTGACTCAATCAGTCTGAGATGAGGTGGCAGTGCGTTCCAGATATACTCAGATGCTTGGGTACTTCAGACGGTTCAGAGTTTTCGGGTAGAATTCTGGCAAGAACCAATACATGAAGTTACACCCAAACAGATATGGTTCAGCAGGGAAGACCAAGCACTGCTAGACAGAGTAGATCTGCTGAAAATAAAAAAGGCGATCAGCTTGGCCAGAGAGGGACAGAAGGTTTTGAAAGCAACCTGTTTTTAGTAAAAGGCAAACACAAAGTCAGACCAGTGATAAACCTCAGGGAACTGAATTCGTTTCTGATATACAGACACTTCAAGATGGAAGGAATTCACCTACTGAGAGACATGCTGCAGAGAGGGAGGGGATTGGCTAGCGGGGATAGATCTCAGGGACGCCTACCTGACGATACTGATCCATTGGAGTCAGAGGAGACTACTACAGTTCCTCTGGAAAGGAGATAAATGGGAATTCACAAGCTTGCCGTTGGGACTGGCGTCAGCCCCCTGGTGCTTCACCAAGTTTTTGAAACCAGGGGTGGGACACCTCAGAGAACAGGGAATCAGATTGATCCTATACCTGGACGATATAACTGCATAATGTGCCAAGACAAGGAGACGTTAGTAGAACAGATCCGGATAACAACAAAATTATTGCAGCAGTTAGGATTCCTAATAAACTGGGAGAAGTCGGAATTAGAACCAGCCCAGTGAATGGAATTTTTGGGTTTCATCATGGAGACAGAATGCTTGAATGAATTTGTCAATTACTTGAACTATAATGATTGGGGTATCCAATTCACTCACGAGTGCAGCAGTTCAAGCATTAATTTCTTGGATTTGTCAATTAGTTTGCAGGACAACGCAATTGTGACTAAAACATTTCGAAAGGCCACTGCAGTCAATGCAATTTTACATGCATCTAGCTGCCATAAAAAATCTGTTATTACCAACATACCGAAAGGTGAATTCATTAGAGCATGCAGAAATTGTTCTAACAATAATTAATTTTTGCAAGAATCTACATTTTTGCGACACACATTTGAAGTTAGAGGTTATGACCCAGGCACAGTATTGAAAGCTGAACGTACTGCCCAAAGCATGAAGAGGGTTGATCTACTCACACACAAAACAAGGTCTAATTCTAGCCATACTAATAAATTAAAATGTATTACACGCTACAATTCAGATAGTTCTAACTTATATAAAATTGTGCAACGTCATTGGCATTTGCTCCAGCTTGACCAAGAGATAGCACCATGGTTGGATGTGTCTCCGAATTTTATTTATAGCAAGGCAAGCAATCTTAAAAACTTGGTTTCGCCTTCCTTTATGCCTAGCCAGCGACCAGCTACAACTTGGCCTAGTCAGAATACTAATCATGGGTTTCACAAATGTGGTAAATGCTCTATGTGTTGCTATTCATTAGAGGTTTCCCAAATTGACTTTGGCAAATTGGGAATTTTTAAAGTGAATGCATTTATCAATTGTAACTCCAAATTTTGTGTATATTGTATACTCTGTGTTTGTGGTAAATACTACATTAGTAGTACAATTCGCCCTCTTAAGATCAGGATAAGAGAGCATCTATCCACCATTTCAAGTCAAGACTCAAAATATCCCTTGGCCACACATTGGCAACAAAATCATCAGTTGGACAATAAATCTGAAATTAGGTTTGCTGGCATGGCAAAAGTAACTTTGCCCCAACGTGGCAGCAATTTGACCCTGAAACTAAGACAACTTGAAGCACGGCTAATTTGCCAGTATCGTCCTGTATCAATCGGTCTCAACAGTGACCATGAATTTTCGGTGTACCTTTGAAGTCATACTGTACAAATGCCTTTGCTTTCTTTGTTGCTGGTTGCAATCTGTGTATATATATCATTTCTGTAAAAGAGCTGTCTTGTGTGGACAACACTGGTCACTTTGTGTCTGTATTTTGGGGCAATATGCCGTAATTAAAGTATAAAACTAAGTTTATTTGGGATTGGCTGCATGGATGCACTGGCCTTCTAGGGGTGCAACTGCCGTAAATGGCACACTCAATCATTTAAATTCTGGCAACTGCGATGCTAGTATTTTAGTGTCTCCTTTTTCAAAACCTATTCATTACGTTAGTTTCATTTTTTAAGCTTCCCCTTGATCTCGTTCTTAGCCCTTAAGCATAGGTTATCTATAGATGCGTGCTATTGGATTTTAATATAAGTGCTTAGACGCAACTCTACTTCCAATATGGCCGCCCGCTTGTGCCGCGCTTCTGGGTTTCAGGTCGGCAGCTAACGGCACACGCAATTTGCATTTACAGGAGCGCCGCTAACACGCTCGAGGCTCCTGTCCCTCTCACTACGTGCAGAAACGCCGGTAAGCGCAGTCTTTCGCGCAGACCCCTGCTGAATTGTTCTAAGCAGGGGCCATACGCATGTGACTGTCTTGTTAATTAGCGTGTTAATGAGCCCCAATTAGCACATTAACACGGTTGTTTGTTTTTGTCTCCCCGTGAATTTTGTGCTGCTTCCATGCTGACCTTCACGCTTGGTACACTTGTCATCTGTAAATAGTGGTTAATTGCAACTGCAACAATATGGGTATGTTTTGCATGCCTGCATTTATTTTATTTCAATCTATATCACCACACAAATCATAGGTAACACATATAATTTCTTATATTTGCAGTGGAGCCGGTGAATGCACCTTGCATATCATTTTTCTAATCATATTACTTCATAGGTAAGGCTATTCCAGTTAATCACTTTTATGATTTGCACAACAATTAGTTGAGTTATAAAGTCTTCAATATATAATGTGCCAGGGGTGATTTTACTGTGGCATGTTGATATATTAATTCCCCCTTTTCTGTTGCCCTATTAGTTTCCTGTTTCAAGCAACAAGGTATTTTCTTTTCTTCTTGTTGGATGGGGCAAAATTGCTGGCTAACCATATTGCACAATGGGTGACCATGGTTGTGCATACATGATTGCGCTTACTACCACAATTCTCTTATTAATTTTATTTTTATCTTCTGTTTTCTCACTATGTGTGCCAATTGACCTCAACGATTGACTAATTCTATTGCCAATACTCCATATCCTTTTCATGAATTTTCTTGAAATATGTGGTGTTTCTTTAACTATTGGTTATTCTTGTCAATGCATATTGGATTCATTGTGTTGGGTACTTATTACCTCTGTCCGATATCTAATATTGCCCCCCCATGGTTTGTTTGGGCCTGACTGTTTTACTACATTTGGTTGGTTACATATGATTATGTCAAATATGTATACTTGAAAAACTTATGGATATAATTTTGCAGCCTGGAAAAAGAACGTTGAAGCTCGAAACACGTGTCGGCTACTTTTGGCTGTTTTTGATCTGCATTAAATAATGCTCAATGAGCTTTAATAACCGTGTTTGTGTGCGCAATTAATGGTAGCAAACCCCTTCTTAACAATTCCTTTGACGGAGGCACCTTGGCAGGGTGTCTACAACCTGCTACCATTTGCAGCCCCATAACACACCCTATTTCCCGTCAGGGTGCCTAACCTCAACTGTCCACCACTGCCAAAATTTCATAAATTGCGGTTGAAAATAGAACCTATCAGGAAAGGGCTATCTGACAAACAGAAAGTACCCATTTCGCAGGAAGCGAGAACAGAACTAGAATGGTGGTACTACCACATGGAGGCATGGAATGGCAGGGTGATTTTTGGATCCTTCCGGACCTGGTAATAGAATCGGACACCACCCGCTGGGGCTGGGAGGCCAGGTGTGGCAAATAGGTAACCGGGGGGAGAATATCGAGCAAAGAATTGTGTCTCCATATCAACCATCTTGAAATGTCAACAGGATCCTATGCAGTCAATTGCTGGACTCGGGAAGGAGCGAGATGCGCCATCCTGCTCAAGATGGACAATGTCTCAGCAGTCAGGTAGATAAACCAACTGGGAGGGACGAGCCAAGATGCTGGAAGAGATAGCCAAGGATTTTTGGCACCTATGTCTCCAGAGGGGAGTCAGCGTGACAGCGGAACACCTGTCAGCGGAACAGAACCAGGTTGCATACTGGAAATTCAAAACACTTGAGGGACTCCAGCGATTGGCAGCTGGAGGACTCGGTATTCCAGGAGATAATGCATCGTAGACGTCTGTGTCAGACGCATCTGTTCACTTCGAGGTTGAACAGAAAGATCTCAAGCTTTTTCAGCTGGAGACCAGACCCAGAAGCAGCAGCAACAGATGCATTTCTCAAGGTTTGGGGACCAACGATGGAATACGCATTTCCGCTTTTTGCCATGATAGCAAGAACAGTGGCGCAGATCACAGACAGGGAGCGGCAGTGATTTTAGTGACTCACGACTGGAAGGGACAAGCATGGTTCCCAGATCTACTGGAGATGTCTTACGACTTTCCAATTCTATTGCCACACAGACAAGACATAGTAATGGGCCCAGCTGGAGAACTCCATCACCTGATTCAAACAGGGAAGCTGAACCTGATAGCATGGGCGATTTCAGGAGATCCTGGACCAAGCCAGGTCATTCGGATACAGCTCAAGAATTTATCAAAGAATCATGGGCCCCGGGACCGGGAAGGCTTATAGAGTGGCATGGCGAAAATGGAGTAATTGGTGCATGGAGAGGGAGCTTAATCCCATACGAACAGATGTGATTCACGTGGTGAATTTCCAGCAGCCCAGGCAGCGCAGGCTAAGGCATTTAGAACAATTAACATGTACAGATCAGCAATATCTGCAGGTCACAAGTATATAGTAGGAAAACCGGTGGGGGAGCATCCATTGATCTGTACATCACAGAAGGGAGTCAGATGCATGAGACCACCAGCACCAAGATATTAACGCCTCTGGGACGTGAGTGTGGTGTTGAGGATGTTTGAGTCCTGGCCAGACAATGCAAATCTATCTAGGAACGCACTCTGGGCGAAACTAACTACATTATTATGCTTAATCTCTTGAAAGAGAGCGTCGGAGGTCAGGGCATTAGAGACAGACAGAAAATATTTTTTTCCCAAAGGTGTTATATTTTACATAGAAAAGAGGACAGGGAATAAGACCGTAGAGTATATGGCTTTCCCTGAAAGGCCCATATTAGGCCCGGATAGGTGTCTGAAGGCTTATGAGGCCGTGGCAGATCGGGTGAGATCCACAGGAGAATCTCAGCTGTTGATAGCGGTCAGAAAGCCATTTAAGGCAGTAGCGTCAGTCACATTAGCTAGATGGGTGAGATGGTGCATGGCAGAAGCAGGCATTGACGTGGGTCAGTTTGGAGCACATTGAACTAGAGGTGCCATGGCATCTACAGCTTTTATACTAGGGGCTCGCCTAGAGGCTATTTTGAAGGCGGCAGTCTGGTCAAATGAAACGACTTTTAATAATTTTTATTTTAGACCAGTAGACCAGATAGCTTCGTTGGTGGTAAGTAAGCTTTAAACAAGCATAATCAGAGCCTCTGAGTCTTGACATAGAATACATATTTTCAACACATTTGTTACAGAAAGTCATGATTCTATTAAAGACACCGAGACAAAAGAATATTCAACCCATTCAATCGCTTTAGTGTATGAATGATAACAAGACGTTTATCAACATATTGTTGGGATATTGGAAATGTTATGTATTGTTACTATAAAGTGATTGCCCACCCGTTCAGGAAGAGTTGTTTCATTGAGGTTTATATTTTTTGACAGGGGCGGAGAATAAGCAAGCAGCCTCGTGAGAAATGTTCAGGATAATAAAATAAGAGAAGACGTCTACAGGTTGGGGCGCAGGTTATTCAGAGGTTGATCAGCGGCAGAAAGAGGAAGAATCACGGAAGTTGACAGGGTTTGTATGGAAAGGTTTAACGCGATTGGACTTGAAAAGACACGTGTTGAAACAGACCTATGAAAAACAAACTACAGATTCACCTTAGTTATTGGGAGTTGTAGTTCATTGTTAGTATGTTGTTTCATTATGTTTAAATTGTTATTGCTGCTTGAGAAGTAAAGAGAAAAATTGAGCATCATCTTTCGCCTCTGAGTCTTCAATAGAATCATGACTTTCTGTAACGAATGTGTTGAAAATCTGTATTAAACTGCACCTCAACCCTGTAGTGTCCTGTTTCTGTGTTTGTTCTGTTCCCGTACCCTGTCTATGGGCCTCATTAAGAGGTTGGAGGTAGCCTTGCCGGTTCTACCGGCAAGGCTACCCCCAAACTCACATCCGGCTCTGGCACCCGCGAAAGGGGAATCACTGGGCCATTCCGACCTTGGCAGACCCGGTAATTCCCCTTGCGCGGGTGCCGGATCCGGTACGTCCCATTCCCATTTGAGCCTCCATAGGGCTCAATGGGAATGGGGAGGATGGTAGCAGCTGTACCGTTTATAACAGTACCGTTGCTATCATCATGTTCTCCTCGCGGGTGCCGGTACGACCACCTGGTCAGACCAAGTGGCTGCAAGGGCACCCGGGAGCAGAAGTCCTAGTATGGCGGTACGGTAGCAACGGTGCCGGTAGCGATACCAGCACCGTTGTTGCCTTACCGCCATACTCCTAATGAGGCCCTATGTCTTCCTAGTCGCAAGGTAGGGACTTGTCACGTGGTGGTGTAATACGTGCAGTTTGGAGTGAGGTGCAAATAAAGAAGACTAGATCCAGACCCGCTCCGTGTGCAAGTTATTATTAAAGCCTGCCATATTTATGGTGAATTAAGAATGCTTATAGTGACTCCTGTCAGTACCTAACAATAGCAATGAAGGATACCTGCCTGCTGGCATGTGCACAAAGGGGCTGGCTGCCCTGGCATCATGAGCAGGCCGTGCTCATGGATACGATGTCCGGAGACGGCTGCAGTACAGAGCGGCGAACTGTGAGGCCGAATGCCACACCACCTGTCATCCGCCCGCCTACATCAGCTGCAGAAATTGAACTCCCGAGCAGCGTTGATACGGAGGAGGGTTGCAGTGCACCATGCTGGGGTGCCATCGCACCGGCCGCAGCTTGTTGGGGGGAAAGTGAAGCGCTCGGAGTAAGTGCCCCTCCCACTGCCTTTACACTAAGTCTGTAATGTGCAGAACAAAAGCACGCGCCTCACCAGGCCAAAATAAACATCATTTTGCATTAAATCCTTGCTCTCAGCCAATAGCAAGAAGCCTGAGTGCTACATGCAGCCACATTCACTGCATCACTGCACAACAGACCAGTCAGCAGACCTCAGGGTTCCCAGTGGTCTGTGAACACAGGAAACAAGAAGCAATGACAGTGGCCCACAGCACATCATCACAGTGAGCAAACATCGACACAGCAATCATGTCGAAAACTGAAGCCTCCAGCGTAAATGCCACCCCATCAGCATCTGCTCTCAGGACACTGAGAAGGGAGGATGAGAGCCATGAGTCCCTGCAGCTACAGGCTGTCCCCCCATTTGACATTTGAGGCACCAGCAGCCTTGCGCCACGCTAGAACAGATGGATAAAAGAGCTCGAATTCTACATTAATGCTACAGGGGTAAGGGATGAACGACGTCTGAGAGGAATACTCATGCACTCACTAGGACGACAGTGCGAGATATTGTACTTGAAATGCCAGAAAACACAGCAGACTCTTTCACAGGCAGTTTTTTTTAAAACTCTTTATTGTATTTTAACAACATTTAACAACCAACAACAAATAACATTACATACAGAATGGCACTTCTAGTGGGGAGCCTCGCTCGTTATGACTGTCCTGTCGCTTCCTCGTATCGATGTGCACAGTTCTTTGGTAGCCTCTCGGCAGCTACGTGTCCTTTCCCAATCTCAGTGAGCTAGTGTCCAAATAATACCCATGGTTGGTTAGACGCCTTTGTTTGAGCTTTCTTCTGGGTCTGTCGGATTTTCGTCTATACTTTCAGACGCTCGCTGGGGTCCGCTGTGTCTTGTTCATCCCTGGATCCCAACACATCCTGTAACAGTGCATTCCAGGCCATTATCTAGTCACTACTCTCCCTTGACCCCCTTTGTACTGCACTGGTCCATACTATTGTCTCTGCAAGTGGTCAGGTCAGCCCACCACGCTTCTATGCTGGGACATGCGTCGGCCTTTCATGCCATTGCAATCCTGCGCTTTGCCAAGATGCACGTCAAGTCCTTCATTTTAGCTATATGTGTCCTTCATTTGCCCCCACTTGGGAATAATCCTAGCAAGTAGGAGTCCGGGGTACACTCTTGAATTTGCATTCTGCCCGCTGTCGCTCTTGTCTTAATGCCTTCCCAAAAAGTCATTATTACTGGGCACACCCAGAACATGTGGAGCATGTCTGCATTTTCTGCTGCACATCTGGGGCAGTTTTGAGTGTCTTGATTCCCCATTCTGGATATTCTTTTTGGCGTGAGGTACGCCCTGTGCGTAACATAGAGCTGCGTCTGCCTGAATCTTGCGTTTCTGGAGACCTTTTTTGTGTATCTTAGGACCCTCAACCATTCCTGGTCAGTGAAAGTCCTCTGGATTTCCGCCTCCCATTTTTCTCGTACCTGCAGTTCTTTGGTGTTTTTGCTATTGTACAACGTGAACTGGCCTTTGTGTATTTCGGATTCATCTCCCAGGGTGTCAAATTCCACCCATTTTCCCTCCTTCCGCATGTCCCCAACCTGGGCCACTCCTTTGGCTTCTCAGTGTTTTCGGTATATGGCCAGGGCGTCTGGCCGGGTGCTCGCCAGCCCCGCCAGGGGGATTTGCAAGGAGCATGGATCTTGGATTCCTTGGATCTTCCACGCCTTCTTCCATAGCGTCAACCCCAAACTGACCAGGGTGGGCAGGATTTCGATCCAGGGTTTCTCCAACCAGATGAGTTCTCGTAAATAGCAGTGCTTTGGTGCTGGCTAAAATAGTAGTGAGTCTATGGATGTTTCATCCCCCAACCATTGGACCACAAATGTAGCTGCCCTGCTAGATAGTATCTCTCGTAATCTGGCACTTTGAATCCCCTTCGACTGGGAATCCCCTTGTAGGATCTGTAGGGCTAGCCTGTTCCTTCCCCCGCCCCAAAGGAATTCTCGCACTATCATATTCAATTTCTTGAAGAACGTTGCGGGTATGTTGTGAGGTATATTCGTGAAGTAGTATAACAAACAAGGCAGGACCGTCATTTTCAACAGGGCTGCCCTCCCTATCATCCCAAGTGGCAATGTCCTCAAGAGCTCCATGGTCTTCACTGTTTTGTCTAAGGCTACTTGTGTATTGGTGTTGTGCGTGTCTACGGGGTCATGGTGTATAGCTAAACCCAAATAGCAGAAGGTGCGTGGCGCCCACGTGAGGCCCAAATTTGGCAATTGTTCTATGGGAACCTGTCTAAGTTCTGCTATGTGGTTACAAGATGGATTTTTCTCTATTTATGGAAATGCCTGATATTTTGGCATATGCGTCTATTGCTTCCAGCAGATCAGGGAGGTTCTGTCGTGGATTTTTGACAAATAAAAGCATATCGTCAGCGTACAGTGAGACTAGGTGTGTGATATTATTTATTTATATCCCTGTATCTGCATATGCTGCTCGCTGGAAGGCCGCTAATGGCTCTAAGGCCAATATATTCAGCATCGGGGGTAGTGGACATCAATGTTTCGTGCCCCTATATATCCTCCAAGCATTCGAAATATGTCTCCCCGACTTAACTCTTGCCCTTGGGTCTTTATACAGTAACCTGATACACCTGAGAAAGCCCTCTCTCATGCCAAAGTGGGCTAGTGTGCCAAGTAACCAATTCCCATTCACTGAATCGAAGGCCTTGACCACATCTAAGGACGCTATTGCGCATCCTCCCCGTCTATTATTGATTTGATCCACCACATAGTTCAGCCTCTGCAAATTCCTCATAGCGTTGCGCCCCGGGACATAGCCCGTTTGGTCAGGATGCACTAACATGTGTAAAACCCTTTTAAGCCTGTTAACGAGGTCCGCTGTCAGGATTTTGCAGTCCTGATTAATCAAGGAGATTGGCCTGTAAGAGCCACAGTCCAGGGGCAACTTTCCCGGTTTAAGAATGGGTATTATTTAAGTTTTTAACATGCTGTCTGGTAATTGGCCCCTTTCAAACACCTCCTTATACACATCTGCTAAGGTAGTTTTATATTTTTTGTAGAACTCTCCGGGTAACCCGTCGGGTCCTGGGGTCTTGGATGTCTGGAGGCTGTCTATTACCATTTCCAGTTCCTCTGCCGTTAAGGGGGCCGCAAGTATCTGGTCCTGTTCTTCATCTAATTGTGGAAGTGCAATCTGGTCTAGGGAATTGGCAATGTCTGGGCTATCTGCTTCCTGAGTGCTTGAGTATAAGGTCTCATAAAATTGTGAAAATACTTGGTTGATTCCCTCCTGAGTCCTCCCCTCCATCCCTATGCTGTCTCTAATCGCTTTGATCATCTCCTTTTGAGCCTCTTGCTTGGTCAGCCTAAAAGCTGACCCGGCTTGTCCCCCTCTGCATGTTATCTTTGTGTGTTTTTCCCATAGTTTAGATTCCCAGCTTCTCGCAGGCAGTATTGCACTGTATCCTAAGGGATACGAGTTGAGGCAGTTCGTCCGCCATCAAACCCGCTTGAGCTTCCATCCTCTCTATTTCTCGTTCAATCTCCCTGAGTTCCGCCTGAACCCACCCTTTAAGTCCTGCTGTCTTCCCAATCGCCACTCACCTGACCACCACCTTGAAGGCGTCCCACACCGTTGCTGATCTATCTACACTACCCGTGTTGAGTTGAAAGTAATCTTGTATTGTGTCTTGCAGATATTCCTGAACCTCCCCCTCCTGCAATGTCTCTGCTCTTAGTCACCAGGTTGGTATAGGGGCCTTTCTGTGCATATAGGCCCATACCGTTGTCAGCGGGGCATAGTCCGAGAGTGTCCTCTCTCTAAGGTGCGCACTGGTGAATTCCCCTAGTGTTTCGTTACCTGTGACGATATACAGGCCGATTCATGGAATAATTAGCGCGGCGCAAGTGGGCAAAAACGTGCGAATCGCAGTGGAATAGCGAAAAGCGCAGTGCAAGTGCGAAAATCGCACGAAAAGCAGCGCACGTCGATTCATGGAAGGCCGTGCGCGAGAAAACCAGCGGATGTGCGATAAAAAAGTGCGCGGCGCACGTTGGCGCACGTTGGCGCACAGGCCATCTAACAGCGTGCGCCAGGTCACAGCGAAAATCGCACAGGCCACAGCGAAATTCGCACATAGCGCGGCGCACGCAACAAAAGTAGGCGGAACACGGGCGTAACACTCGGAATGGGGAACAACTTGCCAAAACGTGGGCGGCACGGGGGAAGTACAGGGCACAAGTGCGCGGAACGCCCACACGCTCGCCTACAACACGTATTCATGGAATAGAATAGGGGAAAAAAGCGCACGCTCAAACCAGCGCACAGGCACAAACACGACCGCCACAAGAAAGGAGGCGGTAGCGTCTCTGCGGCTGTAAGAAATGTGCGCCAAAAGGTGCGCCAACAAATAGCACCTATATACTGCCATGATGAATGTCCCATACTGTGGCCCTCCAGGAAAAATGACGTGCAAAGGGGTACCCACAAACACGGACACCCGCTGACAAAAAATACGTGTGCATGTATACCGGGGTGCGCGGGAAGTGTCACACGCGATTTGCAGGGTACGTGCATCACAGGGGTTCGCGTGAAGTTATTCACGCGATCGGGCCTGGGGGAGCGGGCTACGTGTATTTCAGGGGTTTGCGTGAAGTTCCTCACGCGATCGGGCCTGGGGGAGCGGGCTACGTGTATTACAGGGGTTCGCGTGAAGTTCCTCACGCGCTCGGGCCTGGGGGAGCGGGCTACGTGTATTACAGGGGTTCGCGTGAAGTTCCTCACGCGATCGTGCCTGGGGGAGCGTGCTATGTGTATTTCAGGGGTTCGTGTGAAGTTTCACACGCGATCGGGCCTGGGGGAGCGGGCTACGTGTATTACAGGGGTTCGCGTGAAGTTCCTCACGCGATCGGGCCTGGGGGAGCGGGCTACGTGTATTTCAGGGGTTCACGTGAAGTTCCTCACGCGATCGGGCCTGGGGGAGCGGGCTACGTGTATTACAGGGGTTCGCGGGAAGTTCCACACGCGAATAGCCTGGGCGCGTGTATTTCAGGGGTGCGCGGGAAGTTCCACACGCGAATAGCCTGGGCGCGTGTATTTCAGGGGTGCGCGGGAAGTTCCACACGCGAATAGCCTGGGCGCGTGTATTTCAGGGGTGCGCGGGAAGTTCCACACGCGAATAGCCTGGGCGCGTGAATTTGAGGGGTGCGCGGGAAGTTCCACACGCGAATAGCCTGGGCGCGTGTATTTCAGGGGTGCGCGGGAAGTTCCACACGCGAATAGCCTGGGCGCGTGTATTTCAGGGGTGCACGGGAAGTTCCACACGCGAATAGCCTGGGCGCGTGTATTTCAGGGGTGCCCGGGAAGTTTTACACGCGATTTCTGCACGGTACGTGTATTTCAGGGGTGCCGGGGAGTCCCACATGTGATTTGACAGTGTGGGTCCTCCCAGGTGTACCCTGTACACCCTCCACGGCCCCTGCAGGCAGCCCACACCACAGGGGACTACCCTGCATCCCTGGTCATGTCCCCCAGCAAAGGCACATGTCTCCTTGAACTAATGAACACCAACACATGTCCCCTTGCACCCCCACTCCCCAGCACTGTGGGGCACCTGCCAGCAGGCCCCCACCCATGTCCAACTCATGTCCCCCACCACCCCCACCCCCCAGCACTGTGGGGCACCTGCCAGTAGGCCCCCACCCATGTCCAACTCATGTCTCCCACCACCCCCACCCCCCAGCAGTGCAGGGGCAGCCTCCACCAGGCCCCCACTCATGTCACCCACCACCCTCACACCCCAGCCACCAGGGGCAACCTCCACCAGGCCCCCACTCATGTCACCCACCACCCCCACCCCCCAGCCACCAGGGTCACCCTCCACCAGGGTCACCCTCCACCAGGCCCCCACTCATGTCTCCCACCACCCCCACACCCCAGCAGTGCAGGGGCACCCTCCACCAGGCCCCACTCATGTCACCCACCACCCCCACCCCCCAGCCACCAGGGTCACCCTCCACCAGGCCCCCACTCATGTCTCCCACCACCCCCACACCCCAGCAGTGCAGGGGCAGCCTCCACCAGGCCCCCACTCATGTCACCCACCACCCCCACCCCCCAGCCACCAGGGGCACCCTCCACCAGGACCCCACTCATGTCTCCCACCACCCCCACACCCCAGCAGTGCAGGGGCACCCTCCACCAGGCCCCCACTCATGTCTCCCACCACCCCCACGCCCCAGCAGTGCAGGGGCAGCCTCCACCAGGCCCCCACTCATGTCACCCACCACCCCCACCCCCCAGCGACCAGGGGCACCCTCCACCAGGCCCCCACTCATGTCTCCCACCACCCCCACACCCCAGCAGTGCAGGGGCAGCCTCCACCAGGCCCCCACTCATGTCTCCCACCACCCCCACACCCCAGCAGTGCAGGGTCACCCTCCACCAGGCCCCCACTCATGTCACCCACCACCCTCACACCCCAGCCACAAGGGGCACCCTCCACCAGGCCCCCACTCATGTCTCCCACCACCCCCACACCCCAGCAGTGCAGGGGCAGCCTCCACCAGGCCCCCACTCATGTCTCCCACCACCCCCACACCCCAGCAGTCCAGGGTCACCCTCCACCAGGCCCCCACTCATGCCTCCCACCACCCCCACACCCCAGCAGTGCAGGGGCAGCCTCCACTAGGCCCCCACTCATGTCTCCCACCACCCCCACACCCCAGCAGTGCAGGGGCAGCCTCCACCAGGCCCCCACTCATGTCACCCACCACCCCCACCCCCCAGCCACCAGGGGCACCCTCCACCAGGCCCCCACTCATGTCTCCCACCACCCCCACACCCCAGCAGTGCAGGGGCAGCCTCCACCAGGCCCCCACTCATGTCACCCACCACCCCCACCCCCCAGCGACCAGGGGCACCCTCCACCAGGCCCCCACTCATGTCTCCCACCACCCCACACCCCAGCAGTGCAGGGGCAGCCTCCACCAGGCCCCCACTCATGTCTCCCACCAACCCCACACCCCAGCAGTGCAGGGGCAGCCTCCACCAGGCCCCCACTCATGTCTCCCACCACCCCCACACCCCAGCAGTGCAGGGTCACCCTCCACCAGGCCCCCACTCATGTCTCCCACCACCCCCACACCCCAGCAGTGCAGGGGCAGCCTCCACCAGGCCCCCACTCATGTCACCCACCACCCCCACCCCCCAGCGACCAGGGGCACCCTCCACCAGGCCCCCACTCATGTCTCCCACCACCCCACACCCCAGCAGTGCAGGGGCAGCCTCCACCAGGCCCCCACTCATGTCTCCCACCACCCCCACACCCCAGCAGTGCAGGGGCAGCCTCCACCAGGCCCCCACTCATGTCTCCCACCACCCCCACACCCCAGCAGTGCAGGGTCACCCTCCACCAGGCCCCCACTCATGTCTCCCACCACCCCCACACCCCAGCAGTGCAGGGGCAGCCTCCACCAGGCCCCCACTCATGTCTCCCACCACCCCCACACCCCAGCAGTGCAGGGGCAGCCTCCACCAGGCCCCCACTCATGTCACCCACCACCCCCACCCCCCAGCCACCAGGGGCACCCTCCACCAGGCCCCCACTCATGTCTCCCACCACCCCCACACCCCAGCAGTGCAGGGGCAGCCTCCACCAGGCCCCCACTCATGTCACCCACCACCCCCACCCCCCAGCGACCAGGGGCACCCTCCACCAGGCCCCCACTCATGTCTCCCACCACCCCACACCCCAGCAGTGCAGGGGCAGCCTCCACCAGGCCCCCACTCATGTCTCCCACCACCCCCACACCCCAGCAGTGCAGGGGCAGCCTCCACCAGGCCCCCACTCATGTCTCCCACCACCCCCACACCCTAGCAGTGCAGGGTCACCCTCCACCAGGCCCCCACTCATGTCTCCCACCACCCCCACACCCCAGCAGTGCAGGGGCAGCCTCCACCAGGCCCCCACTCATGTCACCCACCACCCCCACCCTCCACCAGGCCCCCACTCATGTCTCCCACCACCCCACACCCCAGCAGTGCAGGGGCAGCCTCCACCAGGCCCCCACTCATGTCTCCCACCACCCCCACACCCCAGCAGTGCAGGGGCAGCCTCCACCAGGCCCCCACTCATGTCTCCCACCACCCCCACACCCCAGCAGTGCAGGGTCACCCTCCACCAGGCCCCCACTCATGTCTCCCACCACCCCCACACCCCAGCAGTGCAGGGGCAGCCTCCACCAGGCCCCCACTCATGTCACCCACCACCCCCACCCCCCAGCCACCAGGGGCACCCTCCACCAGGCCCCCACTCATGTCTCCCACCACCCCCACACCCCAGCAGTGCAGGGGCAGCCTCCACCAGGCACCCACTCATGTCACCCACCACCCCCACCCCCCAGCGACCAGGGGCACCCTCCACCAGGCCCCCACTCATGTCTCCCACCACCCCACACCCCAGCAGTGCAGGGGCAGCCTCCACCAGGCCCCCACTCATGTCACCCACCACCCCCACCCCCCAGCGACCAGGGGCACCCTCCACCAGGCCCCCACTCATGTCTCCCACCACCCCCACACCCCAGCAGTGCAGGGGCAGCCTCCACCAGGCCCCCACTCATGTCACCCACCACCCCCACCCCCCAGCGACCAGGGGCACCCTCCACCTGGCCCCCACTCATGTCTCCCACCACCCCCACACCCCAGCAGTGCAGGGGCAGCCTCCACCAGGCCCCCACTCATGTCTCCCACCACCCCCACACCCCAGCAGTGCAGGGGCAGCCTCCATCAGGCCCCCACTCATGTCACCCACCACCCTCACACCCCAGCCACCAGGGGCACCCTCCACCAGGCCCCCACTCATGTCTCCCACCACCCCCGCACCCCAGCAGTGCAGGGGCAGCCTCCACCAGGCCCCCACTCATGTCACCCACCACCCTCACACCCCAGCCACCAGGGGCACCCTCCACCAGGCCCCCACTCATGTCTCCCACCACCCCCACACCCCAGCAGTGCAGGGGCAGCCTCCACCAGGCACCCACACATGTCCCCCTGCCCCCAGGTCCTGACGATACTCAATCATGGCAGTAATGGGCAGCATACCCAGCACAAACACCCAGGCAAGGATTGCATCCACCCACATAGTGAATGCAATTACATGATACAACCCCAATGGCAAGTCTGTAAATGAACACATGTCCGTCACACACACATACACAATGGGTGCAAGTCAATGTCAAAACCCATATCATGACATGTATGAAACCAATGAGAAAATACCACAAGTGAAAGTTAAAAAGAACATGTATTAAAGATGAAAAATAAGTAAAAAAATCAAACATACAACAATGGCGATAACAAAATAAATGGTCCATGTCCGAGAACAAATGTAAAAATAAAATAAACAAAGTAATCCAAAAACAAATGTTGTCCAAAGCAAAATCATGTGGAAGTAAAATAATGAAAAACCATTTCCTGATGGTGAACACAATAATTAATAAAAAAAAATTTCTTCAAAAAGCAAACTATATACACGAAAATTCCAGGGTCCATGAGCCCAACACCATAAATGAAACCTACTACTACCTAATGAAAATAATATATACAAAAAAGTGGCCATTGTCCGAGCCGTCCAAAAAAAAAAAATTAATAAAGGAAACCTAACACTAAATAACTAAATAACTATATACAAAGGCAGCGGGCAAGTCCTGCGGCTCACTCGGTGATGTTGCTGGCCAGGGCATCATCGAACTCCATGTCGATGTCCTGGAGGCGGGACTCTGTCCTGGCCCGAGGTCTCGCAGGGATAAACCCATGTCCAGCTCAAACTCCCTGCGAGCTTCCTCGAGGCACTCAGCCCGCCTCAACGCCCGACGCATGGAGAACTCCGCCCTGACCATGGTGAGCCGCTCCTCTTCCGCCCGCTGCCGCTCCGCACCTATCCGCTGGACCAACTGCTCCCACACGGAAGACACCACCATCCCATGGTTGCCCTGCCCTCCGGCCGATGCCTGCCCCTCTGATCTTGAAGGCCCCGAGCCATGATGCCTCCCACGTCGAGCCTGCTGCTGCCTCCGACGCCACTGCCTCTGCCAGCACAACGGCATCCAGGCTGATGGAAACCACCGACGCCGTCGTGCACGTGCCCTGCCTGATGATGCTGTCACATCTTCCACCTGCTGGGGTCCAGTTGCTGTGTTGTCCACCCCTGCTGGACCTCCGACTCCCAACTGTGGCAGGGATGGGATCCCCACCGAGCTGGCTGCATTGGTCGGGGCAGGTCCACAGGGGGCCCTGATGGCATCTGGGCTGGAAGACCGCAAGGAGAACGACTGGTGGATAGCCTGCACAGAGGAGGAGAGGGCCGCCACATTGGCCAACACATGCAGGAAACCCCCGAACATGGCCGATCCCAATTGGGCCACGTCGGCACGGTGCACTTCGTGATGACGTGCGTGCTCCTCCCGGGAAGCACGCACGGCATCACGAATCACAGCCGTGCGCATCGCGACCCCAATCAGGACCTTCTCCGCACGGCCAGGGGTTCCCACGTCCGCAGGTGGAGGGGAGTCAGGTGACATGGACATCCCCTCTACCTGCGGACGGGCCTGGGACGGGGCATCCCTGCTGGTGCATGGTGGTGCACTCACAGGGTCAGGGACAGCGACATGCACAGGCCCCTCCACGGTGACCTGTGCTGCCTCCTGCCCCTGGCCCTGGACTGCACCACTTGCACCAGCAGGGATGCCCCCACCAGGCCCCATGTGTGCCCCAGTGGCGGCCTCCTCCTCCTCTGTGCAAACCACCAACCTGGATGGCTCCTCACCGTCTCCCACCGTAGCAGGCCCCTGTGGGGGCTCACCCACCCCTTCCGCTGCAGCCGTGGGGGCATCCCCGCCGCCTTGCTCCACAGCGCCGTCTCCGCCCTCTTCTTCACTAGCCGCTGTGTAGAGGGAGACAAAGAACACAAGCATCAGGGCACTGTACAATGGTCCCCTAGACAGGAAGCAATAGCAGATGAGCACCACTGTCAAAGTACACTTCCATCATGTCCCTCCACAACACATGGGTCAGTCCAGGCAAAACACACACAGTAACAGGCATGGTGCATGCCATGGACATTTCCATGCATGTCCAATAGACTCTTGTAACATTCAATGATATGTAAATCACATGCATCATGGCTCATGCCTATCACATGCACACACTTCACCTCAGTCAGATCCATCTGGCCCCAAACACACCAAACACAGCGGATACAAGGGTAATTTGGCTGCTTCACTGAATCTGTGCATTGTCACACACATGTGTGATGCATCCATGGCATGCACAAGTCACAGACACGCAGGTCAGGCACACAGACATGGCTACCATATATGTACCTGGCATCAGCACCCATCCCTCACCCCCACCCATGTCCAGGTACAGAGACTGGCATGCTCTCATGTTCAAAATCTGCATAGGGCTCCCCATGCGGCATTTGAACACATGCAACAACCATGTGGGTCACACATCACTGGTCGCACATGCATTACCATGATGTCCCTGCACACATACATGCATACATGGCCTATGGCACACATACAGGCAAGTATCATTGAACCAGCACACCGCAACATGCCCTGTCTCACACAGTAATGCTTGGACACTTACCGCTCAACTCCAGACGGGCCTCCCTCTCAAGGATCTGGGCGTGGAGCGCTGGGCGTACGCGTTCCAGGACCCTCATCTGGATGGAACTCATGCGGCCCCGGCCCCCCTCCACGAGGCGCCGGGCCTTCACAAGGGTCCTGGACCTCAAGTCCTCCCAGCGCTTCTTGATCTTCAGGACGTCGCGGGTTGCCACCCCCTCCGCGTTGATGGCAACCACACAGTCGGCCCAGATCCTCTGCCGTCCTTCCTTGCTGGCGCGGGACGATCCAAAGAGGGCATCATACTGCCCCAGGACATGCTCCACCAGGACACCAACTTCGGTGGCAGTGAAGCTGGTGCCCCTCTGCCCCTCTGGCCTGGGGTTGCCACTGGTGCCAGATGTGGAAGTGCCCGACATGGCAACCCCAGAGGCAGGTGTGGGTGGGCAACTGGGTCCTGGGGCTGGGCTGTGGAGTGATGTAATCCCAGTCGGGAGTCTTCAGTTCCAGCAGGGGTGGACACAGCAACTGGACCCCTGCAGATGGCTGATGTGCAGGCACCAAATGGCAGGGCACGGTGGCAGCAGGCAGGCAGGCAGCAGCAGATGGCACGTGGGAGGCTGCTCGGGGCACTGGGGGGCAGTAACTCGGCCTTCTGGGCAGGAGCGTGGTCTTCCGTGTGTTTTCGCGTGGCCAGCTTGATACGGAGTGATTTGGCACGTGAAAATCCTGCACGTCAGCGTGAAATCCGAGGAAAGGCCCTTAGCGCGTAAGCGCGTCAGCACGCATACGCGATTCTATTGGACCAGAGTCCCTCAGCGCGTAAGCGCGTCTGTGACGTGACCCGCACGGGTGTTCCCCACTCAGCACGTGATGACGGGGCACACGTGGAAATACTGCACGTCAGAGTGTCAACGCGTGTAATTGGACAAAAGTGCGCGTACACGCGATTGGCCTATGTACGTGTATTTAATGGGTGCGCGGGCACTTACACACGCAAGTACGTCAGCGAACCTGTATCCCGTGGTGCGTGTGAATTTCCACACGCTATTGGACTGGGAACTGGATTCCAGGGGTGCGCGGGTCACACGCTGTATCCCGTGGTGCGTGTGAATTTCCACACGCTATTGGACTGGGAACTGGATTCCAGGGGTGCGCGGGTCACACGCTCGCCTGGAACACGCGCAAAGCATAAATTTGCGGACTTTAACAATAACAAGCTCAGATGCCAGGATGAACATACCGTTCCTAGCAGCAGTGGCAGTGGGCTACCAAAGGAGGAGGAGGAGGATAGTCAGGGCCAGAATATTCACACCCAGAACCAGCCTTTTCGGGATGCCTGATGACCAGGTGTATGGGAGGTACAGGTTTCCACCACACATTATACTGGACCTGGTGAGTGAGTGGGAGGATGACCTCACATCACCCACCCTGTGCTCCCAAGCACTCAGCCCCCTGGAGAAGGTCCTCAATGTACTGCACTTCTTAGCCACTGGATCATTTCAGCGGACAAGTGCCATAGTGGGTGGGGTGTCACAGGCCACCCAGTCACGCTGCCTACACCAGGCCTTGAACATCATCACTGCACGCCCATCAGTCCGCAGGCACATATACCTGCCCAGAACACCTGCAGAAAGGCATGCTGCCGCCCTGGATTTTTACGCTGTGGCACGATTCCCCAAAGTGCTAGGTGCCATCGACTGCACCCATGTGGCTCTACGTCCCCCCAGGGCATCTGAGCACATCTATAGGAACCGCAAGCACTGGCATTCCATCAACGTGCAGGTAGCATGTAATGCCAAGGGAATCATCACCTTAGTATATGCCAACTATCCCGGCTCCACCCACGACAGCTTCATTTACCAAATGTCCACCCTAAGCCGGGACCTAGAAGCTGGGCGGCATGGCGATACATGGCTGCTTGGTGAGTATGTATGCCACTGCACATGCATGCATGTTGGATACTGAGCAAGGTCACAACCCCACCAATGATACCAATCACCACCTCCACAGGGGACAGTGCCTACCCTCTCAGCCCACACATGATGACGCCAATTCGGAACCCCACCACGCCACCCCAGGTAAGATATAACACAGCCCACATTACAACCAGGGGCATAGTGGAGCGCACATTCGGAGTGCTAAAGTCACGCTTTCGCTCCCTTGACCGTTCTGGCGGGCAGCTGTTATACGCTCCCCCAGTAGTGTGCAGGATCATAGTGGCAGCATGTGTCCTGCACAACGTTGCTACACGCCGGGGCCTGGCCGTGGACATGGTGGTGGCCCCACATCCCCAACCACATGCACAGCCGCTGCGCATGGGAGGGGAAAGGGCACGGGGGGAGGTAGCCCGTACACAGCTAGTGGCTAATTACTTCACATAGAAATCACACCCCTGTGGAGTGCACACTGCCCTGGCACATTCCATCTGACAATCAATGATGACTCAACCTGACACTGATCCTGAATGTCTGGAGAATGAACCGTGAATACCATATCAGCCTGAGATTGTTCACCTGGAAGTGTCACAATGTGTGCATCCCTACCCACACAGACACCACCAATGCAGTTTTGTGAAGTTACACATTGAAGCAGCTAAAATTAATACCCACTTGCAAAATGCAACAAGAGGACAGTGCCATGTCAGCCAACCCAACCCCAGCACCGCCACACGACACACCATGCCATGTCATGCTAATTGCAGGTAAACAAAGTAATCCCCACAACATGACATCAGTCTCACTATGTACAGTGTCCCTATTAGAAACCTGCAACACCTGAAATGCTCACAGCAATGCCGGACCAACAACATACTTGAGCACGTACTACCATTAACATGACATCACAAATGTTACATATTAGTAGTCTCACCACCTGGAAATGCCTGCACTCCCACCACTACCAACTGTGCAGTGTTGGTGCCATGTAGAGTTGTAGGTGCACTGCTGCCAACATGGACCCCATCTCCAGACTAGAGGTCCTTGTGTGGACATGAGGAAGGGACCTGCAAATTGGGAGGTAGACACAGAAGAAGAGTTACACATCAATGCAACATGCAGTGTACAACACAACAGCAATATGCACTAGGAATGTATACACAGTATTGACTACAGACTGCCCACACAGCTCATGGGAGTCCAACGTCACTGTGTAATTCACTGTCACTTGGGCACACCCTTTGCAAGCCCATGGAAACGGGAAGCAGGAGGGGTGTGTGTGACTCAAACCCAAGCATCTGAACCAAATACATTACAAGCCTGCATGTGCCCAGCCACAATGCAGCGTATGCCCACAGGAACCACGGAAGCCAACAGATCGTCCCAAAAAAATTGGGAATAAAAGAAATCAAAATAAAAATAAAAATAAGAAACAATCAAAAATGGCCATTGATGGGCCCGGGGGGGTTGGGGAGGCCACCCAGGAGGTCCGAGGACAGGATGCACACCAGAACCCACCTGCGTGGATCCTGGGAAGATAAAACACCTCCATGGGCTCATGGCCCACACGGCTACCCTATTGTGGGAGTATCACTGCTGTCGCTATTATCACCCTGTGCAGCTGCATCCGGAGGTGGTTGCACTATGGGAGGCAGCCCACGCAAGGCCCTAGTCTGCTCCTCCATGGCTGCAAGCATGCGGGTGTGGTAGGTCTGGTTCTGGAGGATGAGTGTGCGGAGGTCCCCATGCAACAACTCACGGGATGCCCGGACCTCCGCCCTCGTTGCCTGCATCTCAGCTGAGAGCGTACGGGTGAGACGCTCCAGCTGCTGTTCTGTCCTTTGGTGTGTTGAAGCCTCAAGCTCAACAAGAGTCGTCCTGAGGTGAAGGAGCTCCTGCCTCAGGGCTTCCCTGTGGCCCTGGGACTCAATGGAGATGGCCTCCTGCAGAGTCGCCAGTGCCGCCCGCCTGTCCCTGTTGGACCCCAACATGTCCTCCCTGTGTGACTGGCAGATGGAGTCGGTTGCCTGCTCTAGTCGCTCCATCAGCCTTTCTGGGGGGACAATGGAAGTGGCCACCCTATCCATGGCCTGAGCCATCATCTCGGATGATGCAGTCTGTTGGGTTGCCATACCGTAAATGGATTGCTCCCATGCGGTATTGCCGGGTGGCGTACGGCCACCACGTCGGCGGGCACCACACCTGTCTGGGGCAAGGCGAACTGCGCCTTGCTGTGCCGGCACTGCCTGAGGCTGCAGGACTGCATTCCCCCTCTGATCTGCTGGCCCAGGAACAGGATCAGATGTCGCGGAGTGTGACCCTGCATCCGTAACCACCGAAGGCGTAGCTGCCAACACTGACATCCCCATGGAGGGTTCTGACCCTGGTGCAGGTGGGTGAGACAGAACAGAATCCCTCCCTGGAACACTCACCTGCGACGGCACGTAGGTCTCATCCGAATCAACACCTGAGTACAGCTCGGGGGAGGTGCAGCCAGAGACACCCCTTGAGAGCATGACCTGCAGCACTTGTGGGTTCTCCCCCACCACCACACCACGTCCCTCACTGGTGGTTGGTCGGCCCCCGGATCCCTCCTGGGTCTGCACCATCTCCACAACCCCAGCAGTATCAGGTGCGTCTTCCCCTGCAAAGACATGAAAACAAAGAAATGGAAACAGGCATTAGCACCATGGCACACAATGAGGGCTGAGAAGCAAGAGAACCAGTACTTGATTGACACATATCCCACATGACTAAAACCCTCCCATGCATGCACCCTCACTGCGTATGAAGTGCAGGCAAATGGCACACACTGATGACACCAAGATGGAAGATGAACACATTTTCTGCATGCTGCCTGGCAGTGGCATCACACATTGGCCTGTGATTGCCAGGTGAAACACACATGCCATCACACAGATGGCATGTAACATTGCTATTGAGTGAAGATGGAGAGGAGGGCAGCACCTATTCATTCAGTCCAGTTCCCGCATGTAATTGCTTTTCTAATTCTAACAGGTCAGATTTTTTCACCTGGAGCTGCCAGTCTGAAATGGTCCAATTGCACAGGGACATGTGTGTACAAATGATATCCAGGTAACAAAGTCACTCCACTTTACCATACCCATGTCAGACATGTGACTAGTGGACAGCGACATGCCTAGTGAAAGTGGTGGAATGCAAACAAACTGACTGAATGAACAGTGAAAAATAAGCAAATATGTTGTGGCAAGGTGACACTTCAAGGGCAACTGGCGTGCAGTTGGGCTAGATGTCTACTGTTGGCAGAAGGGATACTGCTATGGCCAAATGCAGCTGCGCAGGAAGGATTGCATGAAGCACATGGCTGACCCATACGACTCAGGGGCACACACTCTCACCTGGCACACAAACAGAAGCCCTCACACACACACACCATGCACATGGATGACACACACATGCATGTGCACTCACCGGACAATGCCTCGTAATCAGCCAGATCTCCCACGCCTTGGATCTGTTCCTCCGTGACGTAGGTCCCAGCGACTGACTCATGTGGAGTGAGTTCCATGTCTACTACTGGAGACCCACCTCCAGTCACTAGAGTTGCGGCATGACTTGAGGCCAGCTTACTCTTTGCCCTGCGCTTTAGGTCATTCCAGCGCTTATAGCAATCATTGGCTGTGCGCCTCACAATTCCAAGGGCACTTACGATGTCCGCAACGGTCTGCCAGTGTGCCTGGCGTTGTGCAGGTGTGGTCTTGGATCCTGCAACAATGACCATCTCGTTGTCATGTCCGGACACATACTCGACAAGTGCATTCAGTTCGTCATCCGTGAAGCTGGGCTTCCTGGACGGGCCGGACTGAATAGCCGTGTCTGGGGCATCAGCCTGTGCCGGACGAGCACTCTTCCTCTTCCGCTTGGAAGGTGGTGGTGATCCTGAGTGTCCTGCGCCGCTCTGGACACTAGGGGCAGGAGCCCTGGTGGACTCTGTATCAGGAGTGTGGGATTGCACACTCAGCATGGGAGTTGGTGCAGGCATTGGCTCTAGTGTGATGGTGTCAGGGGGAATGTCAGCAGCATGGACTAGGACCGACACTGTCCTGGCTGGGTGTGTGAGGGCTGGGGTGGATGGAGCCGCAGCTGCCCCTGCAGCCTCTCCGCCCTGCCTCCTTGGTGCAACAGATGACCTTGCTGCCCCAGATCCACGTGGCATGATGGCATCAACGTGCACCAGCGCACGTGTCGTAGCGCTGCTGACCTGGAAGTCAGCCATGGAGTCAGCCAGGTCTGGTGCCACAATGGGCTGGTCCAACAAGGGCTGAGCATGGATGGTGTCAGCCACATCAGCCTCAATGGGAGGGGGGAAGGGGGGGAATTATGGGTGCCCGTGACTGGTCCTCCACACATGGGGGGACAGGCTCACCCTGCAAGTTACGACCACGTCCCCTACCGGATCCACCACGGCCACCAGTTGTGGCTCTTCCACCTTTGCCACCCTTACGGAATCCTCGCCTCCCAGCCATGGCACTGATGTTAATGTGCGTATGGGAGTGGATGTAGACTATTGTCCTGGGCAATTGGGGGTCAAAGGGGTTGGGTACCAGATGGTAATTGTACCCTAGTGCTCTAGCAAGGCTGAATGTAACCCCTGGGGAAAGATGACGGGTCACGCAACGCACAGGAGGCCCAAAAAAGGGAGATGACGTGCACGCAACCCCTCCTAGACCACGTGTGCAGAAAGAAAAACCTGCACTACGCTGTGGCACCCAGTAACACAAGAATGAACGTATGCGTGTCACACGCAGCCTAGAATGACCTCTGAAGGGGTAGGTTACACACGGGGCAAGCACAGATGTTAGATACGTGCGTGACTCACCGTCTGCCTGGTAAACGAGCGTGTAAAAGGAGCACGTTTGGTTGGCAACACCCCCGCCAAAAGAAGATTTGTACGCTGTCTGAGGAGACAGGACAACAGTAGAAGGGAACACTGTTTGAGGGAACAGGCCCAGGTAAACCAGTAAAAGAGAAAAAATAGAAAAAGCTGTCAGAGGTAACAGGGAATACGAACTTGAAACGCTGTGAAGTAAATCGCGTGTGAAACGACAAGAAGTACAGAATTCACCCACTCGCTCTCCACGAAAAGCACGTACAAGGAAAACGTGTTCTACACGTACCTTTTATACAGGCCCACACGTCCAGCGTCACTTACGCGGCGTGTACGCGCTAGGGCCATTTCCACCTATTACATGCTTTGTCACTTCTGCGTGTAGGGCCATTTCCACCAATCACACGCTTTGTCACTTCTGCGTGTAGGGCCATTTCCACCAATCACACGCTATTACACTCTGACGTGCAGTCTTTCCACGTGTGCTCTGTCATCACGTGCTGTGTGGGAAACACCTGTGCGGGTCACGTCACAGACGCGCTTACGCGCTTTGGGCCTTTCCTCAGTTTTCACGCTGACATGCAGGATTTTCACGTGCAAAATCACTCCGTACCAAGCTGGCCACGCGTACGCACACGGAATACCACGCTCCTGCCCGGAAGGCCGAACTACTGCCCCCCAGAGCCCGAGCACGCTCCCACCTGCTGCTGCCTGACTGCCTGCTGCCCCTGCACTGCTGGGGGGTGGGGGTGGTGGGAGACATGGGTGGGGGCCTGGTGGAGGCTGCCCCTGCACTGCTGGGGGGTGGGGGTGGTGGGAGACATGGGTGGGGGCCTGGTGGAGGGTGCCCCTGGTGACTGGGGGGATGGGGGTGATAGGGGACATGAGTGGGGGCCTGGTGGAGGCTGCCCCTGGTGACTGGGGGGGTGGGGTGGTGGGAGACATGAGTGGGGGCCTGGTGGAGGGTGCCCCTGGTGACTGGGGGAGTGGGGGTGATAGGGGACATGAGTGGGGGCCTGGTGGGGGCTGCCCCTGGTGACTGGGGGGGTGGGGGTGATAGGGGACATGAGTGGGGGCCTGGTGGGGGCTGCCCCTGGTGACTGGGGGGGTGGGGGTGGTGGGAGACATGAGTGGGGGCCTGGTGGAGGCTGCCCCTGGTGACTGGGGGGGTGGGGGTGGTGGGAGACATGAGTGGGGGCCTGGTGGAGGGTGCCCCTGGTGACTGGGGGGGTGGGGGTGATAGGGGACATGAGTGGGGGCCTGGTGGGGGCTGCCCCTGCACTGCTGGGGGGTGGGGGTGGTGGGAGACATGGGTGGGGGCCTGGTGGAGGCTGCCCCTGGTGACTGGGGGGGTGGGGGTGATAGGGGACATGAGTGGGGGCCTGGTGGAGGCTGCCCCTGGTGACTGGGGGGGTGGGGGTGGTGGGAGACATGAGTGGGGGCCTGGTGGAGGGTGCCCCTGGTGACTGGGGGGGTGGGGGTGATAGGGGACATGAGTGGGGGCCTGGTGGGGGCTGCCCCTGGTGACTGGGGGGGTGGGGGTGATAGGGGACATGAGTGGGGGCCTGGTGGGGGCTGCCCCTGGTGACTGGGGGGGTGGGGGTGGTGGGAGACATGAGTGGGGGCCTGGTGGAGGCTGCCCCTGGTGACTGGGGGGGTGGGGGTGGTGGGAGACATGAGTGGGGGCCTGGTGGAGGGTGCCCCTGGTGACTGGGGGGGTGGGGGTGATAGGGGACATGAGTGGGGGCCTGGTGGGGGCTGCCCCTGCACTGCTGGGGGGTGGGAGTGGTGGGAGACATGGGTGGGGGCCTGGTGGAGGCTGCCCCTGGTGACTGGGGGGGTGGGGGTGATAGGGGACATGAGTGGGGGCCTGGTGGAGGCTGCCCCTGGTGACTGGGGGGGTGGGGGTGGTGGGAGACATGAGTGGGGGCCTGGTGGAGGGTGCCCCTGGTGACTGGGGGGGTGGGGGTGATAGGGGACATGAGTGGGGGCCTGGTGGGGGCTGCCCCTGGTGACTGGGGGGGTGGGGGTGATAGGGGACATGAGTGGGGGCCTGGTGGGGTCTGCCCCTGGTGACTGGGGGGGTGGGGGTGATAGGGGACATGAGTGGGGGCCTGGTGGGGGCTGCCCCTGGTGACTGGGGGGTGGGGGTGATAGGGGACATGAGTGGGGGCCTGGTGGGGGCTGCCCCTGCACTGCTGGGGGTGGGGGTGGTGGGAGACATGGGTGGGGGCCTGGTGGAGGCTGCCCCTGCACTGCTGGGGGGTGGGGGTGGTGGGAGACATGAGTGGGGGCCTGGTGGAGGGTGCCCCTGGGGACTGGGGGGGTGGGGGCGATAGGGGACATGAGTGGGTGCCTGGTGGAGGCTGCCCCTGCACTGCTGGGGGGTGGGGGTGGTGGGAGACATGAGTGGGGGCCTGGTGGAGGCTGCCCCTGGTGACTGGGGGGGTGGGGGTGGTGGGAGACATGAGTGGGGGCCTGGTGGAGGCTGCCCCTGGTGACTGGGGGGGTGGGGGTGGTGGGAGACATGGGTGGGGGCCTGGTGGAGGGTGCCCCTGGATGGTGGGGGGTGGGGCTGGTGGGTGACATGAGCAGGTGTGCAGGGTAGTCCCCTGTTTTGTGGGCTGCCTGCAGGGGCCGTGGAGGGTGTACAGGGAACACCTGTGAGGACCCACCCAGCCTATTCGCGTGTGTAACTTCCCACGCACCCCTGTAATACACGTACCAAGCCAAATCGCGTGTGAGAATTCCCGCGCACCCCTGAAATACACGTACCCTGCTGAAGTCGCGTGTAAAACTTCCCGCGCAGCCGTGAAATGCATGCGCCCAGGCTATTCGCGTGTGGAACTTCCCGCGCACCCCTGAAATATACGCGCCCAGGCTATTCGCGAGTGGAACTTCCCGCGCACCCCTGAAATACACGCGCCCAGGCTATTCGCGAGTGGGACTTCCCGCGCACCCCTGAAATACACGTAGCACGCTGGGAGACATGAGTGGGGGCCTGGTGGAGGGTGCCCCTGGGGGCGGGGGGGGTGGGGGTGATAGGGGACATGAGTGTGGGCCTGGTGGAGGATGCCCCTGCACTGCTGGGGGGTGGGGGTGGTGGGTGACATGGGTTGGGGCCTGCTGGCAGGTGCCCCACAGTGCTGGGGGGTGGGGGTGGTGGGAGACATGAGTCGGGCATGAGTGGGGGCCTGGTGGAGGCTGCCTCTGCACTGCTGGGGGGTGGGGGTGGTAGGAGACATGAGTGGGGGCCTGGTGGAGGGTGCCCCTGGTGACTGGGGGGGTGGGGGTGATAGGGGACATGAGTGGGGGCCTTGTGGGGGCTGCCCCTGGTGACTGGGGGGGTGGGGCGGTGGGAGACATGAGTGGGGGCCTGGTGGAGGCTGCCCCTGGTGACTGGGGGGGTGGGGGTGGTGGGAGACATGAGTGGGGGCCTGGTGGAGGGTGCCCCTGGTGACTGGGGGGGTGGGGGTGATAGGGGACATGAGTGGGGGCCTGGTGGAGGCTGCCCCTGCACTGCTGGGGGGTGGGGGTGGTGGGAGACATGGGTGGGGGCCTGGTGGAGGCTGCCCCTGGTGACTGGGGGGGGTGGGGGTGATAGGGGACATGAGTGGGGGCCTGGTGGAGGCTGCCCCTGGTGACTGGGGGGGTGGGGGTGGTGGGAGACATGAGTGGGGCATGAGTGGGGGCCTGGTGGAGGCTGCCCCTGCACTGCTGGGGGGTGGGGGTGGTAGGAGACATGAGTGGGGGCCTGGTGGAGGGTGCCCCTGGTGACTGGGGGGGTGGGGGTGATAGGGGACATGAGTGGGGGCCTTGTGGGGGCTGCCCCTGGTGACTGGGGGGGTGGGGCGGTGGGAGACATGAGTGGGGGCCTGGTGGAGGCTGCCCCTGGTGACTGGGGGGGTGGGGGTGGTGGGAGACATGAGTGGGGGCCTGGTGGAGGGTGCCCCTGGTGACTGGGGGGGTGGGGGTGATAGGGGACATGAGTGGGGGCCTGGTGGAGGCTGCCCCTGCACTGCTGGGGGGTGGGGGTGGTGGGAGACATGGGTGGGGGCCTGGTGGAGGCTGCCCCTGGTGACTGGGGGGGTGGGGGTGATAGGGGACATGAGTGGGGGCCTGGTGGAGGCTGCCCCTGGTGACTGGGGGGGTGGGGGTGGTGGGAGACATGAGTGGGGGCCTGGTGGAGGGTGCCCCTGGTGACTGGGGGGGTGGGGGTGATAGGGGAGATGAGTGGGGGCCTGGTGGGGGCTGCCCCTGGTGACTGGGGGGGTGGGGGTGATAGGGGACATGAGTGGGGGCCTGGTGGGGGCTGCCCCTGGTGACTGGGGGGGGTGGGGTGATAGGGGACATGAGTGGGGGCCTGGTGGGGGCTGCCCCTGCACTGCTGGGGGGTGGGGGTGGTGGGAGACATGGGTGGGGGCCTGGTGGAGGCTGCCCCTGCACTGCTGGGGGGTGGGGGTGGTAGGAGACATGAGTGGGGGCCTGGTGGAGGGTGACCCTGGTGACTGGGGGGGTGGGGGTGATAGGGGACATGAGTGGGGGCCTGGTGGAGGGTGCCCCTGCACTGCTGGGGGGTGGTGGGAGACATGAGTGGGGGCCTGGTGGAGGCTGCCCCTGGTGACTGGGGGGGTGGGGGTGGTGGGAGACATGAGTGGGGGCCTGGTGGAGGCTGCCCCTGGTGACTGGGGGGGTGGGGGTGGTGGGAGACATGGGTGGGGGCCTGGTGGAGTGTGCCCCTGGATGGTGGGGGGTGGGGCTGGTGGGTGACATGAGCAGGTGTGCAGGGTAGTCCCCTGTTTTGTGGGCTGCCTGCAGGGGCCGTGGAGGGTGTACAGGGAACACCTGTGAGGACCCACCCAGCCTATTCGCGTGTGTAACTTCCCACGCACCCCTGTAATACACGTACCAAGCCAAATCGCGTGTGAGAATTCCCGCGCACCCCTGAAATACACGTACCCTGCTGAAGTCGCGTGTAAAACTTCCTGCGCACCCCTGAAATGCATGCGCCCAGGCTATTCGCGTGTGGAACTTCCCACGCACCCCTGAAATACACGCGCCCAGGCTATTCGCGAGTGGAACTTCCCGCGCACCCCTGAAATACACGCGCCCAGGCTATTCGCGAGTGGAACTTCCCGCGCACCCCTGAAATACACGTAGCACGCTGGGAGACATGAGTGGGGGCCTGGTGGAGGGTGCCCCTGGTGGCGGGGGGGGGCGTGGGGGTGATAGGGGACATAAGTGTGGGCCTGGTGGAGGATGCCCCTGCACTGCTGGGGGGTGGGGGTGGTGGGTGACATGGGTTGGGGCCTGCTGGCAGGTGCCCCACAGTGCTGGGGGGTGGGGGTGGTGGGAGACATGAGTCGGGCATGAGTGGGGGCCTGGTGGAGGCTGCCCCTGCACTGCTGGGGGGTGGGGGTGGTAGGAGACATGGGTGGGGGCCTGGTGGTGGGTGCCCCTGGTGGCTGGGGGGTGGGAGTGCAGGGGGACATGAGCAGGTGTGCAGGGTAGTCCCCTGTTTTGTGGGCTGCCTGCAGGGGCCGTGGAGGGTGTACAGGGAACACCTGTGAGGACCCACCCAGCCTAATCGCGTGTGATAATTCCCACGCACCCCTGTAATACACGTACCCAGCAAATTGGCGTGTGATAATTCCCACGCACCCCTGTAATTCACGTACCCTGCCAAATCGCGTGTGATAATTCCCGCGTACCCCTGTATTACACGTGCCCTGGCTAATCGCATGTAAGACTTCCCGCGTACCCCTGTAATACACGTTCCCTGGACAATCGCGTGTTGAACTTCCCACGTACCCCTGTTATACACGTTCCCTGGACAATCGCGTGTTGAACTTCCCGCGTACCCCTGTAATTCACGTTCCCTGGACTACCGCGTGTTGAACTTCCCGCGTACCCCTGTAATACATGTTCCCTGGACAATCGCGTGTTGAACTTCCCGCGTACCCCTGTAATTCACGTTCCCTGGACTATCGCGTGTTGAACTTCCCGCGTACCCCTGAAATACACGTACCCTGGCACCCTGGCTAATCGCGTGTATAACTTCACGCGTACCCCTGATATGCACGTTACCCGCTTTGCGTTCCTTGTTTGGCAGCCCTGTAAACTGGTCCAGGGTTAGCGCAGCCCTTTGCGATGATTTAGCGATTTTGATGGCTTTTCCTTGCGCGAGGGCGTTCTTGGGGGCGTTACTGGCGCTGCTGCAGGGTCGCTGCGATACTCTGCGCCACGGCTGGTTTGGGAGCCTAAAATCCATGAATACGCTGTGCGCGGAAATCGGTTTTAGCGCACGTGCCTGGCGCAGACAATCGCACGCAGACACTCTGCGCCAGCCGCTTGCGATACTTTTCTGCGAAATTCTATGAATTACCCTGATAGTCTATACGTGTAAATGTACCATGTGGGGCGCTGTAGTAAGAGCATTCCCTTTTGTCTGCATGTAGCTTTCTCCAGACATCCTCCAGTCTCAGTTGCTCCAGAGTCTTCTTCAGCACTTTCGCCGGTGGTGCCGGCTTTTTAAATTTGTTGTCTGATTTGTCTAGGAGCGGGTCTAGTGTGCAATTGAAGTCGCCTGCCCAGAATAATTCTGCCTCCCTGTATGGGGTGAGCCGTGGTGCCAATTTCTTGAAGGACGTGGCTGCGTCCTGGTTCGGGGGGTATTAGTTAACAAAGCCCACTTCTTTGTTTTCCAACATCCCGTGCACCAACACACACCTACCCTCTCTGTCTTGTTCCTGCGTTAACAGCTGGAGTGGGACCCCACAGCTATCCACGTCAGCACCCCTCTGGCATAAGTGGAATAGGTCGAGCTGAACATTTGTCCACCCCATTTGGTCACTATTTTGGACTTCTTTCGACTTGTCAGATGGGTTTCCTGCAGCATCGCTATTTTGACTCTCGATTTGTTGAGCTAGGCGTGTACTCTTAGCATCTTAATGTAGTCGTTCAGCCCGCAGACGTTCCAGGTGGCCATCATAAGTTCTTCAGAGCTCATCTCACCCTGTCCTGTTGTGGCCCGTCTGTACCCATGGGCCTGCTTTGGTTCTCCTACTTGCCACCTGGTCTCTTAGCCTCCTGTTGTATAGCCTAGTTTCTGCAGCCGTGGCCGATTCCCAGGTGTCTATGCAATCTCTGTATCGTTCAGCTTTTACAAAAGTCCTGTAGCCTCGAGGTGTATTGTGGACTCTTTTTTTCTGTGCCTTGTTCATTTTACTTTCTGCAACTTTACATCATCCTGTGCGTGTGTAGTTCACTCCCCTTCTTGTGCCATCTTCCAAACAACGAACATTAACTATTAACAGAGGTCCAGCCACCCTCCCCCTGCTCAGGCACTGATGCTTCTCTTGCACTGCCCGCTTTGCTTGGGGCAGGCACGCCACAGCGGGATGCCTCAAAACTGGCATTGTGACTCGTCGGAGTCTGTGGGGTTCTTTGTCTTGGTGTCCACCTGGGGTAGGCCTGAGATTTGTTGCACCTTTGTTTATACCTCATCTGGCCTACATCGCATCAATGGTGTCTTTGGTGTCAATGTTCACTTTTATTCTCTCTCTAGGTTCTCACTGGGGTGGATTCCTGCTATTGTCCTACTTTCTGGCTCCCAGTTGGGGGATTCCCTGTTGATCCATCCATGCGTGGGCCTCTTCCGTCGTTTCAAAGAAGTACAATCTGCCATCACGTATCACTTTTAATTTGGCGGGGTACAGTAGCATGTATCTTATTATTTACCACTCTGAGGTGTTCTTTAGTTGGTCCGAAACATGCTCTTTGTCTTTGGAGCAGTGCTGTGTAATCGGGGTAAATTGCTATCTTGGAGGAGTTCCTGGTTATCACCCCCCATCCCTTGAGAATGTCAATATATTCTTGTGGTCCTTAAAGTTCATGATTTTGGTGATCATCGGTCTTGGGGGCGCCCCTGGTTGAGGATTCCTGGTCAGGGCTCTGTGGGCTCTCTCCACTGCGAAGCCTTGGGATAGCACCCCTGCTCTGAACTCTTGCAGCAGCAGGTTTTCCACGTAATTCCACGTAATTTCTGGGGTCTCTACCTTATTCTTCCTCCAGCAGTGGACAATCCAGAGATTGTTCTGCCAGGCCCTTCCTTCTGCATCTTCTGCCCTGTGCTTGAGGGGTTTTATGCGTTGACGCACATTTGACATTTGGGGTTGGGCGGTGATGATGTCCGTAGTATTGTTCTGTACCTGCTGCTCATCTGTGCTCACTCGGTCCGCTAGGGTCCCTACATCTTGCCTGAGGAGTCCCACATCCACCATGACAGCATCCAGTTTGTGTTCCAAGGACGCTTTCAGCGCCGCTAGAGCCTCTAATATAGGACCTTTGTCTCGTCATCCTTCCTGTTGATCTGGACACCTCGCAGTCATGCCCGCCTCAGATGTGGTGGGTTGGTTCTTCTTGTGTTTCCTAGCAAATTATTCCATGGTTGTCTGCTTACCCTTTCCGCCCTTCGATTTGTCTGGCATTTCCTCTTCTCTTAGTGTGATGCAAGACTTGCTGTCTTGTCCGGCGTTCGGGCAGGGCCCGCTTTTGTTGTTGTTGCCGCTGCAGAAGTGTTTGGGGGTATCACTCCTCTGTTGTGGGGCTTCTCGCTGAGTTGCCTGGTTTGAGTTATTTGGCGCCTTTGCCGTTGACACAGACTGCAATCTCCTCTCTCCCACTCCCACTCACTCTGTCGTGGGCCTGATGGGCTAGGTCTGTTAATGCTCCTATTCGCCTCGGGCATTTGATGGCTTCCCTTTCCGCCCTCCTTCCCTGGTACCTCTGACCTTAAGCTTGTGTGCCTGGGATGTGGGTGCACTCAACGAGTCCTCCAAATGATGTGTAGCAAAGTCCCCTCACCACTGTGCAGTGGACATCCACATCCTGAGCTGACCAGGAGTGTACCTGCTTCAGTGTAGTTCATCCTATGTTGGTGTGTTCCCCCCCAGGGGGCTCTTTGTTGGCCGCTTGCTTCCCGTTACAATATGGCCTCCCTCGTGTGCTTGGGCTCCCCCGCGCACTCTGCCTTGCAGGGTTAACCATGCTGCTATGCTTATGATGCGTAGTGCAGTCTCCCGCCTGTTCCGTGGTGTAAGTGCCACGGGGGGGCTTGGGGGAGTTAGCTGTATGATGACTACCAGCACACCCTTGCTTTCCCTCTTGTGCTGCCACCCCCTTGCTGTTTGTCCCAGTCTCACCTCTTGTGCTGCGTTCGGGGCCCTTGCAGCGCTGACGGTCTTCCATTGCTCTCCACACTCTACTGTCTCCGGTCCGTGCTTCACCTCACCACCGCAGCTGCTCGGTCTGGTCACCACTCGCTTCAGATAAAGCTGGAATTGGGTCCCTCTCACGGTTCCTCCTCCGACTTGTGCCTCTGCCTCATTGCCTGCTACTGTGTTGCCCGCATACACTGGCTCGGGCACTCACTTTCCATCCCCTCCTCAACGTTGGAGCCATCTTGCCCTCTCCTACGTGGCTTCTCTCAACTTCGCATTTGGGGTTTGCACTGGTTTACCCGCCGCTGGCTTCTCCCTGGACGTTCTGCGGATCGTCCGACACCTTCTTGCTGCATTTATTTCGAGTTTTAATGGAAATCGGGCCAGTATGACTGCCTCATTTTCAGGATCTCTACAGAGCTCTGAATTCCAGCCGCTAACCGCATGGCCGCCAAGCCACGCCCCCTTCACAGGCATTGTTGATGCATTATCACACCTATGTTGACCCGCACACGAATGTTGATTATGAGAGACACATATTTCACACTACCACTCAAAAACAGGGTGAATCCTTGGACACATTTGTAATGCGATTGTGGAAAAGAGTTCAGTACTGTGACTTTGACAATTATTCAATGGATGAAGCTCTGAAATCACAAGTGATTGCAGGTTGTGAATTTGCAAAGTTCAGCTAGAAATTATTGCAAAAAGCCAGGTCCTTGGATGAAACTATAATACTTGCAAGGGCCGACATGGGATCTCCATTCGGGCAGAATGGTTAGGTAACATAAAAATCACCCAGACAGCAGAGCGGCGCCCATATGTCAGGTTCAAGAGGCCGACAAACCAAACAACAAAGAGCAACGCAAATGCTATCGGTGTGGGCATAATTTTCCTCATATTGGTCCATGCCCAGCGACTGGTCATTCGTGTGATGCCTGTGGAGGTGAGAATCACTTTAGGTCTATGGGCCTCATTCCGAGTAGAGCGCAAAGGGATACCGGGCACTGTTAAGGACATCGTTGCCGGTAATCCCTTTGCGCCCTACTACGAGGTCCCTTTGCGGGTCCCGCTAAGGCCGTCTGGTTTTACCCGGCGGCATTAGCGGGAGCCGCAAAGGGTCCAGGGAGCAAATAATGGTACCACAAATTGCAGTACCGTTATTTGCACCTTCCCCATTCCCATTGAGCCCTATGGGGGCTGAAATGGGAATGGGGAATGGTATTTTCAATGGGGAAGTACCAGTCCCGCAAAGGTCAGACTGGACCGGTAAATCCCCATTGAACGAGGGCAGACACAGTACCGGTAATAGTGCTAGTCATGTCGCTAATAGCGGCATAACTAGCACCAACCTCGGAATGAGGGCCCATGTGTAAGAACATTAAATACATCCAGCGAAAGGGTGCAGACAAACCTCGCTCGACAAGATGGCGGTCTCTAATGTCCAGGCACAGAAGCTCTCCAGCCAGGTGTCAGGAGTCTCCACGCAGAGCAAGGCTATACCCAGAAAACGAGATGAATATGGCGAGCATCCACACCAGAAAAACCGAGAAGGAAGTCAACATGTCAAAAATTAAGGTACATAGCAGTCTCTCCCAAATGACAGGATGACTCTGATTCCTCATCAAGTGGGGATTGCAAGAGAGGCTGCGTCCACGCAATCGGAAATAAAATGGCAGTAGAGTACAGTCCAACCTTATTGCTTTAACTAAACATAAGCTACAGTGAATTCCTGATTGACACAAGAGCCAAATCAATGTGATAAACAAGGGCACGTACCTAGGACTCAAACATGGCAAGAAACGGCATTCCCCTGACATCCATATATATCCATATAGTTCCTACAAACCGCTTGAACGTAAGGGATTGTTCACCACAACCTGCTGCTACAATGACAAATCTGCAAAGCTGGTTATTTGTGTTGTGACGGGTGAGGTGCCAGGAGGCAGCATTCTCAGTTTCAAATAAACCATGCAAATGGGGTTGGTGCTCATAATGTACCAGATTATGTCAGCATACACCATGAATCTTTAAGACAAAATAGTTAAAAATATTCTGGCACTATTCACTGGGATAGGAAAATTAAAAGAGAAGCAAATTAAATTGGGCATCAACCCAAGAGTGAAACCAGTTGCCCAGTATTATCGGGGAATACCACTGAACATCCAAAAGCAAGTAGAAGACGAAATACAATCACTACTGGATCAGGATGTTATCGAACATGCAACCGGGCCCACGCCATGGGTTTCTCCCTTTGTCCCAGTGCCCAAAAAGGAAAATGGGAGGAAAGAATTGAATATGTAGACATGCGAGCACCCAATGTGGCCATTGAAAGAGAAAGACATCTATCTCCAAGAATGAGGGACATGATGCATTTGCTGTATGGGTTGAAAGGGGTTCTCAAAATTGGACTTTTTTTTTTACAGCAAACCTTACACAAATACAAAAAAGAAACATACTTAAATCAATTGATCCAATATAGTAGTTAAAAAATGATACAATGCGACAATTAATGACATGTCCTGCACCCACATCAGCCTATACCAAAACAAAGTAAACGAATAGTCAGTACTAAAAAAACCATAGACCTTTTAAAAAAACAGCACATAGAAGAATGAAAATGCAGAAAAAAAGCAACCCAGTGGCTTAAGATTTCCTGTGTGTCCACCATAGGGCGCAATCTGCATGTCAAAGTGGCAGGTGCAAGTTGAGTCTTCCAAAGTTTAGTCATTTCTCTAGTATGCAATTGGTTCATCCTAATGCACATATACAACACTCGCATTTTATTGCACGGAAATCGTTTCAGATACAAAGGTAACAAATCCCTTTCATGAGGAAAGTGGGCATATTTGGCATCAGTAGAATAGGTATTGATCGAATCATTAGCAGTTGACCAGTCATATGTAAAAGGTTTTTGTTTAACACTCACAGGACGTTGCACTAGATCTTCGTCTGAAGCTCAGATTACCTGCAGAAGGTCCAGCATGTTGGATGTAAAGCATTTAATTGTTTCCACTGAGACATCCCTCATAATTCTGTTCAAATCAGAATATAAAGAGTTTTCTGGTAGTTGGATCATCTTTGAATAATTCAACTGTCTCCAGGAAAACGTGCCTTTAGAGATATCAAACCAAGCTCATAGCAAATTATAACATTCAGGATTCTTAATGCTAAACCCAGGACTCCCTTCCAAAGATTCCCCTGGATAACATTCAAAAGATTTCCCAAATCAATCAAACACATATCTAAGCCATACAGTAATACAGGCTCAATCTTCATCGTGTAGAATCTCAAAATAGGTAAAATGGAGAATTTACACACTCTTGAAAAAAGACATTTCATCTGTGAAGAAAGGGTGTGAAGTTTTCCATATAAAATAGATCGCCACATCTGCACAGAAGCCGTATTGGAAATATTATACCCCAAATATTTAAGAGAAGGAACTTGTTCCAATCTCTCAGAGCCCAATATCCAACACATGGTTTTGGGCTTGGGAGAACTTGAAAAGATGACGACCCTAGATTTGGCTCTATTGGGATACAAATTATTAACAGGTGCATAGCATCCAAATAGATCAAGCTTATGTTGTAACCCCTGTGCTGTTCTATCAAAAAGGATGAAATCATTAGCGAAAGCAAGCCAATTTAATCTTAAATGCCCCAACATAGCTGCAAATATGTTTGGTGCCTGCCACAAAGACCCAACGTCACTTACATAGAGATTAAACAGGGTGAAAGCTAGAATACAGCCCTGTTTTAGGCCTATACTAGTTGTAATCTTTCTTGAAAGTGACCCCTCCTTAGTAAGACGTATCTTTACAGAGGTGTTTTTATGCAGCAATGCCACTAGCTGTACAAATTTCACCGGGACATTTAACTATAACAATTTCATCCATAAGATTGATCTAACAACACCGTCGAACGTACTGGTCATGTCCAAGGAAGACATGTATATGGGACCTTTTTTTATAATACTTTTTTCTGTTCTGTGCAATAGATGTGCAAGCAGTGTCGCATTCAGAGCCGTCCCCATTATTTTCCTAAACCCAACCTGAAATCTAGAGAGGGCATGCAAATGATTAATACAAGAATTCATGTCTCTCAGGAGAAGTAGTGCAAAACCTTACAGTGACATCTGTCCGCGCAATAGGCCTATAATTGTTTGGGTTCAAAGGATCACCCTTTTTAAGAATCGGTAAAGAGTTTGATTGCGCCCAAGTTGATGGAATTACGTGAGTCATAAAGTTGTTATCAAAGAGGGGTTTAATACCCTTGCCCACAGTATTGGGTCATTCTTCAAAATAAAAGGAGGAATACCGTCCAGGCCTGGTGCCAGTTTATTAATTGCCCACACAATATCCTCCTCAAGCCATGAATACTGGCCCTCATGTACCGGTCCAATTGAAGGATCAGTCAAATCGCAAAAAGGCGCTGCAAGTAAATACTTAGCAGCATAGAACTCAACCCAAACAGACTTCGATATAGGAGGATCCATTAGGCAACCTCGGTGGCCCAGAAATGTCCCTCCTTACTATTACAGAGATTAGTCAACTTAGATTGGTTGTCCCTCGTATACACATGTACTTTGAGAGATTTGACACACCTTTTTGTTTACATCCTTATACTCCTCTAGTTATAGGCCCTGCCTCTTCAATAATGCAATCCTTTCCTGCTTAGTACTCTTCAAAGACTTGATTCTGTAGTCAAAGGCATGAGGTAATTTAGAACCATAAGAAGAATTGGAGTGGGTAATAACTATGAAACATTCCATAACAATGTTATAAACTTCAGTGGATCCTTCACCCAAAGTCCAATCTGAACTATCAAACAGGCCTGATTTATGCAATCTATCCTGCATGAGTTGGGTGAACCTATACCCCATTCCAATGTTCCATTTAAGGGTCAAGCTACCCCTATCCACAGTAAGACAAGAGAGAGCGGGTTCCAACTCAAATGTGCTGAGAGGAAGATTCACAGTACCACACAACATACGATGATCACCCAAACCAGGATCATCCGTGAAGAAGGAAGGTCCAGATGTCATCCTCAGATTCCCAGATAGATAAAGATAATCAATCCTTGTGAAGAGATTTTCCCTATGACACGTATAAGTGGTGGCATCATTAAGTTAACAAAACATTTCCCACTCCCTCATGAAAAAGACCCAGGCCATCACTCGGATAATCCCTCTCTGTCAAGAGTGGGAGATTGCATTACCAATGTTCCACTTAGCCACCTCTGCACAATTAGAATTGATCTCCCCTCCAAGAACAACAACATTGTCATTTCCCATAGCAAACCATTCCACAAAAAGACTGGAAAGATTTGATTGAATAGATTCCATCGTAATCTTTGCAGGATTCCAGTACATGTTTACCAAAAGAACCGATGTAGGAGGTAAACATGAAATAAGTTTGACTGCCAAAAGCCCTTCCGACTCATGTACCATTTTTGGGAAGGGGACAGCACCCATCCCGCTCTCAGCGCTTTAAAGTAAGGCAAGATACATTTGAGGCACTATAATGAACTGTGGGAGTGAGGGGGTCAGTGAAAGGGGTGCTTCTCCCGTCCAACAGGACCTCATGCTAAACATCATCAATTATCACATATTCATAAGGTGCGGCCCAAGATTTGTCCGGCATCAGTATTTTGTAGAGATATTAATATTCCTAGGTAGAAGCAAAGGCATGCGCATGCGCAGTAAGCACAGTAAAGGCGGCATTGCATGCGCTAGGCCCAAATTCACGAGGCCACAGGAATCTCCAGTCATGCCGAGCACCCATGAGGACAGTTTGCATCCCACCCACCACACTGTTTGTCCATTGTGTTGTGAAGATGTGTCTTTCACCCAAAAAGAATGTGCCCTACAAGGCCGTGATTAGAGGCCAGGGTCTGGTGGCCATGTTATCTCACTTTGGCAAAACCACGACCCGGCCCATTCCTGAGTGACCATGAGTTATGGCCCATATAACGGACTAAACCCTAAGATACCCGAATTCCATTACGGTGCCCTTTGACCATCAACCCCAAAGTAACAAGTCCTGAAATGTTCAAAGTGGATGGACAGGATGTATCATTGCAGCAACAATCGTGTGATTTGTATTGCGAGGTGCTGGGAGGGATACATTATAGTTCAAACGAGGGTGGAGATCTGGGAGTCAGATGGAGTGGAGGGAGTGAGTGAAATGTGTGGGTGAAGGTTAGAGCGCCCTGAAACCTCCTGTGCATCTGTTTTGAAGCCTGCCGAGTGTACGTTATGAGTGATAAATAAGCTGTGCACTAGGAGTGCAGTGCTCCGCAGTGCCCACGTGATTGAAAATGGATGGACTGGGCTGGGGCCAATTAACTGCCATCCCATATTGATAAAGGCAGCACCTGTATAGATAGGGTCCATCCAATCAGCCACGCACGTGTGTACTACATGTATTGCGTCATTATGATGATGTTTTTGCCTTAAAAAACGTAATGCCCGCTCACTTGGAGCACATGCCATTGAGATCCATGATCTCATCATCGACCATCAATTGGACCTACTAGTGGTAACCGAAAGCTGGTTGCACCAAGCATCGGGTCGGCTACCAATGCCCAGGGAGGTGGGGTGGCCATAATAGCAAAAACCAGTCTGCAAGTCAGACCATGCCCCCTAGAAGAAATTGCAGGCTACAAACTCCTCCTAGCCAAATTCACGCCTAACCCAAATACGACAACTAACCTCCTGATCATATACAGAACCCCAAATAACAATATGCATCCAGACATCGACATTCCGCATCTGCTAGCCTTCTATATTAAGCCAAACACCAGATGTATCATCCTTGGTGACATCAACTTAGGTTATAATGACAAGCAGGATCTCAAAGCTGACACCTTTCATACGGCCCTTAAAGACATGAACTTCATGCAAATAGTGAATGCCCCTACCCATAAGAAAAGGCAGAACCCTTGATTGGATACTCACACTCAACTCACAGGTAACCATTGACTCGATTGTACCTGCTCACTAGTCAGACAACTACATTATTAACTTCACCTTAATCAGCAACGAGAAACGCCTACCCAAAGCCCAGGTAGTGAACTCTTATGAAACCAGAAACACTAGGAAGCTAACAGCTGATGATATCTCCCCCATTCTCAGTGAAGCCCTTTCATCCAACTTCATCCCAAGTCACAACCCTTGCCACCTCGCAGAAACCTACCAGAAATGTCTTACCAGCACCATTGACACAGTAGCACCAATCACAATTAAATCACGTCGGGCCGATAAACCAAAGAGCATTTGGTTTAACAAGGAGTTAGTCGTGCACAGACGCATCAAAAGATCCCTGGAACATATACACAAAAAAACCCTTACTGTGGAGTCAGCTAATGCTTTCACAGTAGCGAATAAAACCTACAAAGCTGCAATTATAACTAATAAAGCTAATGCATATAACACACGCATTAGTAATGCCTCCTATAATGCCAAGGAGCTTTTTACAATCCCTAGAGTATTGGAAAATCCTATCACAGACACCAAGCCGATTAATTCCAGTAAAGAGTGGTGTACCACGATTCAAAAGGCACTAACTTCCAAAATCGTACTATTACAGAATAAAATCACCTCTAAAAGAAAGACACTAGCGGAGAAAAACACCCCTGACTCCACCATTAACACAACCTTTGACAACGCCAACGCATTATTCCATTTCTCTCCTGTGACTCAAAACTTAGTGTTAGAAACCATATCCAAACTAAAAGCATCCAACTGCAAAGGTGATAATTTGCCAGCCCATTTAGTTAAACTCTGTGCCCTCACTCTCACTCCCCTCATTACCAATTTCATCAACGCCTTGCTCAATACTAACTCGGTCCCAGCTAGCATGAAAGAAGCTTGGGTAACTCCACTTCTGAAGAAACCAGCCCTGGACCCAACAGTCCCAACTAACTACCGACCCATTACCACAGTCCAATTTCTGCTCAAAACCATAGACAAAATAGCCTACACCCAAATCCAGGCACCTTGAACAAAACCAGCTCCTAGGAGCCAGACAGTCAGGATTTCAACCCAATCACTGCACAGAAACAGCACTCTTCAATTAGAAAATTCAGATGGACACTATCAGGGATGCTGGCAAACTTTGTATACTATTGTTATCAGACATATCGGCAGCTTTCGACCTAGTGGACCACAACAAACTCTGTGTGACACTAGCAAACAACTTCAAAATCTCCAGGGAGGCCACACTCTGGGTGAAATCCTTTCTTGCTGATCGCATGTCTAGAGTTTCCATTGGCAACGAGGCAGCTGACCCCATACCAGTCCCTATAGGGGTGCCCCAAGGATCATGCCTATCGCCCACTCTATACAATGCGCATACAAAACTACTATTCGCAGCTCTTGATGCCATGGGTGTCATCTACACCAACTTCGCAGATGACACCCACATCCTTCTACCAATCACAGGAGACTATGACCACGACATCTTGGTCATCAACAAAATATACTCAATAATTCAAAACTGGATGGCCCTGAATAGTTTATGCCTCAACGATGAATAAACAGAGATCCTCATCGTGGGCTTGCCATCAAAAATGAATTCCCTTCATGCTGATTACGCAGCAATAAACATTGATATAAACATTGATGGTACTTTGATCTCAGTAGTGAAACAGGACAAAACGTTAGGGGTATACCTAGACGCCAACCTAACTTTGACGAAACATGTAAATGCTCTATCCTCGTCTACCTCTTACACCTCCAAACTAATTGCATGAAGTCGCCAGTTCCTAACACCTAAAAGCTGCATCACATTAGCCAGGGCGCTGATATTATCCAAGTTGGACTACTGCAATGTTCTCCTCCTAGGTACATCTAAAGCCAATATAGCCAAACATCAACTTATGCAAAACAAAAAAAAATCAGACCACTTTTCAAACACCAGGAGGGAGGCCCATTGGCTGCCCATCAAAGCGGGAATTATATTCAAAACACTGTGTGTGACCCACAATTGTCTATCCAAGAAAGCACCTTCCTACATCAATAACTCCTTAAGAAAAAAATAACTCAACAGAATGCTGAGATCCAACAAAAATGCAGCCCTTGAGGTCCAGCGCTTCAAAAACTCTAGAGCAGGAGGAAGCTGTTTCCTAGTCATGGCCCCCAAACATTGGAACTCACTCCCTCTGAACATCAAAAATGTGTTCTATGTCATTTCATCGTCAGGCATTTCAAAGCCTCAATTTAAAAGTGTTTGACAGTTCATCAATTTTTTTTGGGGGGGTCTCCCCCAAATTCCCCTCTCCTGCAACTATTTTTTAACTACACCCAACCCCCCAACCACTTATCTGCCCTCCCCCCAGTCCCTCAAACACGTTTAAACTGCAGGCTTTGAAATGCCTGACGATAAAAGAATGTCGTACCCAAAAATTAAGGCCCTCTCCAGCGATTCAAAAAACTATTAAAAACGTGGCTTTTAATCAATATTAGATTGCCTATGCTCAGCCAACACTAGTCCTCTACCCCACTTGTTAATCAAGGAACTTGACTAGAAGCTTTGTAAATTTTATAAGTAATCAAGTAACTATTAAATGTATTATGTAAATTGTTGTGTATATTTTCATATGTACCTTTGCATTTTAATGTGTATCAAGATGTCTGTAACTACGCCGTGATACCTCAGGGTCTGGGCATATAATAAATGCGATAAATAAATAAATACAAATTAAATGTTTCTGCTTGTACCTTTTTTGGCAGAATGTGCTTGGCAGAAAAATGTGAGCGTTCAGGGGCTTGCTTTCACCATCTCACAGCTCACACTAAGGTTAGAATCAACAGCCATAGCCAAATCCCCACTTGGGCGACCCATGTTGGTTTTAGTAGGTCGACAAGTAAATGTACAATACCCTTCCAATTCAAAATGTGAGGTAGACATTGTCTGCTGGAACTTAAAGACAATGAGACCCCCAAAAACCAATGATCTCTTTAGAAAATCTTTCAAGTCAACCAGGCCACAGGTATTCCTTGATATGATATTCACATTAATAATGCTAGTGCTAGGAATGAACTAAGCCCTGTCTGACAACATCAAAGGTTTTAAGGGCTGACTCAATCCAGGACCAATCTTGACCCGCTTGTAAGAAGTTAGAAATTACGGCAATAATAGAATCGGGAGGGGGGATTCCACTGTTAGAGGAAGGAGCAACTCCATCCCGAACTATTAAGCCCGGAGGCTGATAGGTCAAACATTTCTCAGCTTCCTCCAATGACATTAATACATATGGTTCATATCCCAGTATCTGAACATTTTCCCTCTGTTCCCAGACCATGTTGAACACTCTCTCTGAGTATAAATAGGAGGTCATATGATGGTTCTTTAATTATCCAAACAATATCTTCTGATACCAAGGCTCTAAGTGGTGGGATTTTTTGTAAGATGTCCAGAAACCTCGACCTGGAACGGGGCCTTGGGTGAGACCAGAGAATGAGGAGGAGGAGCAGACACAACAGCCATTGAGATTCTGACCTGAGACTGTGTCTGGAACGGTGAGTGCCGGACCACACAGGCACTGCTGGTGAGCACCTGTGAGGCGGGATACGGCTGCTGGGACCTATGTGTGAGGGGGATCCTATACAATTCATTACACAATCATGGGAAAGGATGCATATTTTAAACGGAAGACGGCAAGAGCGCTTAACTGAAGAACCCGCTGGGGAAACAGCCCTCTGTTCTAGACCATCTGAAGCAAGCCTCTGTTGGGGTAACAATATGACAAAGGGAGCTGGGAAGAAACGTGGCCCTATGGATTAATTTACAAACTCCCCTGCGAGAGCCTCAAGGTCTGGCAGCCTAGCACAGAACCCAGTATAACACCAGGAGACACTCGGGGCGACCAACTGATGGCTGCTATGCAAAGTGGCTTCATGTCAGTTAACGTCAAAGTGGACGATATTGTGTCAACCATCAGCTCATTGAAATCCAAACTGGAAAACGAAAGTGCCCATATAACTGAAGCTGAAACTAGGATCGGGGAGGTGGAGCACAAGGTGGGCCAACACGACCGAGCCATAGCAGACCTGAGATCGGAACTGGGCAAGACAAAGGGCAAGTGGATGATCTGGAATCACGTTTCCGATGCAATAATATGCGTATCGTGGGGGGTACCCGAGTCATCATGCAAAGGGCCCATGGAGCCGTTCACAGAGACTTTATTGAAGAACTTGTTTGGGGAGATAGTGTTCTCCAAAAACGTTTTGGTGGAGCATGCTCATCGCATCATATGCCCGGTGCCCAATCCTGGAGCCCCCCACATACCATTATAGCAAGAATGCTTAACTACAGCGATAGACATTTGATCCTAAAGTTATCCAGGGAAAAGGGGGCACTCCGTCAGGAAGGCAACTATATGCACATCTACTTTGCTGCTGGCGTCCAGATCCTTCGGAGATCGTATGAGCCGGTGAAAAGACTACTTCGAGCAAGACACGTCCCATATGCCCTGATGTTTCTACCCAAGCTACGGATACAACATGGGGGCCGCACACTTTTTCGAAAAAACCATTGACAATGCCTATATTGAGTCATCTATTCCCATCCCACCACGGGATAGTAGAGACAACTGTAGTCCAGATCCGGGAGAGGAAAACGCACAAGCAGACAGAGGAGTTTGATTTGGGAATCCTTATATCTGTATACTTGTTTAAAATGGAATAATACAATGTAATGCAGGTCTACTGTTTAAAAACGATGCCAGGCCAAGACTAGATGGCTGCCATATGCCTGACTTTGATGCTCGCAAAGCACCCCAGGAGTTTTCGACTGTTGAACTGGGATGGCGTCATCAAGTTGGGCTAGATGATGAGGGTGGATAAGGGCGTATCAACCAGTTGGGTGAGTTGATCGGAGGGGTGGGGGGCTGACACGGTGCTACTTGGTTTATGTGAAGGAGTTTCAAAGGGCAGAGGGTGAGGGGAGCTATGTTAAAAAAGTTGGCATTGGTTGTACTAGCTTTACATATGCGGCTCGATCTACAGTAATTGGAGGATGGCAGGTGGACATTATAAAGTTCCCCCGTAAAGTACAGGTGAAGAGGTCAAATTAATTACCCGGAATATCTGGGGCCTTAATAACCCCATTAAGGCGAGAAAGGTTCTAGCGTATCTGGATTGTCACCAGACCAGAGTAGTAATGCTACAAGAAATGCATGTTCAAGGGCCTTTCAACAGGGAGTTTGCATCTAGATGGGGGAATCAACGGTACTACACAGAATACTCGACACAGGCCAAGAGGTTGCTCACCTTGATACACCGGGCATTGTGCTTTCAAGGGGAAAAGGGAGTATTGACCCAGAGGGTCGCTATGTGATAGTATGGGGAAGACTGTCGGGCCTGAAAGTGGTATTGGTCAACACAGACAGACCAAACATACATGACTCAGGTTTTTTATGGGGACCTGGCAGAGATACAAAAGGGCAGATACCCTGATAATATGGAGAGGGGAGTTCAACATGGTCATAGATAATGTATTGGACCGATCCAGGCCCACCCAGCGAGGTCTGACCGGGGAAGCGCGTTTCCTAGCTGGGGTGAGAGAGGTATGCAACATATCATTGGGATTAAGGGACGTGCCAGGGACATACTGACCACAGACGAGGGCATTATTGGGGAATTTCGAGATTATTACGAGACCTTATATGCTAACCTAGACAGAAGCTTGGAGAACAAGATTGAGCGGTTCCTCTGTGACATTGCTCTCCCAGCTCTGTCAGGGGAGGCGCATGCTGCCCTAGACTCACCAATCATAGTGAAAGAGGAAGCAGACACAATAGCAGCACTGGCCTCGGGGAAGGCCCCGGGTTCAGATGGCCTGGGCACAGAACTGTATGAAGAACTTGGGTTGATTCTTGCACCAAAACTGCTGAAATTATAGGAACACTCATTGGAATCAGGTAGGCTCCCCCCAACATTGTCCGAGGCTGCCCTCGCACTACTGCTCAAGCCGAACAGACCACCGCAAGACATGGCCTCATACAGACCATTGTCTTTGATCAATACAGACACTAAGATATTTGCGAAAGTACTGGTCAATCGACTCTTACTGCACATGTCGATGTTAGTGCATCCAGACCAGTCAGGATTTATTCCTGACCACTCGACTGTGCTCAACCTTCATAGGCTGTTTGGTATAATATTGCATATTAACTCATGTCCCAGGGCAGTAGCTGCTTTCCTTGATGCCGAAAAGGCCCTAGACGCTGTGTTGTAGACATTTCTGTTTGGAGTTCTGCGACACATGGTGTTGGTTGTTTACTTTATTGAGTGAGTGCGGCTTCCATATGCAGACCCAGTGGCTAGGGTCCGCACTAATGGCAGACTGTCAACAGCCTTCCGACTGGGGCGTGTTAGGAACTCATGGTGGCAACAGTAAAGACAGACACAAGTGATCACAGTACAAGGGTGTTTATTAAACTGTAGATGCAGGTTGGAAAAACGCCTAATCTAAGCCTAAATCTAAGGTGGGAGCAAGCTACAACCATCAAATAATAATGAGGCAGTCCTAGTGGCGCCTTTTCAAATAAAAGGGCCTATACTAAGAAAAACCTATTGCCAATCCTTACACTAAATACAAACAAAGAGTGTGGGATAATGTTCACAAGAAAAGAAAGAAGTGTTCAAACGAATGTCAGGATATGTGGGAACTTGGCATTGGATCCCTTCTCCAAGCTTAAGATACTCGGGAGTCTTTTAAAGTTCACAAATAATATGTCAGGATGCAGTAGTCGAGTCTCTCTTCCCCACGTTACGACCACGGAACAAGGTAGGACTCCGGAGCACAACACCGGCTTGAGCTTTTCCAGCACACGCTAACAGTTCAGTTCTCTGTTTATCAGGGCCTTCAGTGATTCTTTTCTACACCAAAAAAAGACTCTTGCCTTCGAGGTCCTGATGTCTTCAACAAAATAACAAACAAAAGTTCCTTTCAGCTTTCAGGTCAGGTGATGCCTTTTCGCCCTTGGATCTCCCTCGTTTGGGCACAGATCCACAAGAAGTTTACAATCAGAATTAGGCCCGTCAGTAGTCAAGCTTCTTGCTTCCGACGGTCTGATGAGTTCTCAATATGATACACCAAAAAGTCAATACTGGTATTTGCCAACTTTATGATACAGGATTTGCTTCCCTTAGTTTCACAATCATCTGTCGGTCAAAGGCTTTCGACTGTACAGAGGATTTTACAAAACCCCTGTATGACCACTTTGACCCCCTTCGCGCCTTTCTCCCAAGGCCCTCTGGTTACTGTAGTTCAACAGCAGGGTAATTGCATAGAGTTTCTCGAGTGAACACCCACGTGGTGCGTGATTCTGTTAAACTGGCTTTCCCCTTTGTGTATCAATCGTTCTTTGTACTTTCTTTAATCAGCCGCTTGCTACTTACGTTCAACACAGTTTGGTTTCTTTTTTGACTTGCCCCTCGACTCACCGGCTTTGGTGAAAGGCTTGACTTTCTTGTCTGTATGGACAAGGCCGGTACCATTGGGCCACGCGTCTCTCCCCGGCTTGTCTGTCAGAGGTCGAGGTGCCCGGGCCCCGTTGACATCTGCTGCAACACACGCTGGCAATTGTTCTCAGTCTTACAATTCCTTCGCTGGAGGTTTCACGGGCTGCTGTAGAAAAGGGCACGATCACTTTTCTCCTTGGTATCCTCCCGATGCATGCCGTATTTCTCCTCCTCTTGAACTGCCGTGCTGAGCTAGCTTTCTCGTTGTGCGGTCTGCCTTGCTCATCATGTGCTCTTGTGCTCCACCTTTTATCCCTGTGGGGAAGAGAAAGGGCTGTCAGGTGTGAGTGATTTAGGTAAATTGCCTGACTCTGCCTGACCTTCGCATTGGGACATATCAGGTAACAGGCTCTAACATTAGTTTGTTGTCTTTCGTGGTGTGCAAAAGTGTTTGTGTAAGTAAAGGGGGGGATACAAGAGGTTGACTGTCCTATGTAGTAGGATAGGGAAGAGGGGTTAAAGCAAGGGGAATACCACGTCTCACCCATCAGTGTTCCTGTTCCACTCCCCAAGTGACCGTCCATCCAGGTGATCCTCCTGCACTGGTCCACCCCCAGGAACTGGATCCAATAGTGATAGCCGTGTCCTGGCCACCTGGATGACAGATCCCTGGGGACTAGATTGGGCAACACCTTCAGGTTTTTCACCGGTGTGGGACTTGACAGGGGTGTCCTCTGCCCCCCTTATTATATGCATTAACGATAGAACTCCTTGCATGTCAGATGCGTGAGCAATAGTGTTGTAGAGGGATCGGAATAGCAGGTCCGCCACAAATTATATTGTTATATGCTAACAATGCCCTATTATATATTCGGGATCTGTAGAGAAATATGAGACCAATACTGGAAGAAGTCCATCAATTCACTCACTACTCTGGCTATAAAATAAACTAAGCCAAATTCGAACTGTTTCCATTGACTGATAACACACCAGAACCTACAGATTTGCAGGGGTTCCGATGGGTCCCTAACAGGTTTAAATACTTGGGTGTGATGGTATCTCGGTCTCACCGATATCTACATGCTGACAACCACAGGATGTACCTTGCTTCTCTGGCCACTAAATTACAACTATGGGCCTGATCGGCAATGTCATTATATGGGAGGCTATCTCTGCTCAAGATGGTGGAAGTCCCTAACATATTATATTACTTCAGCACTATCCCTGATATGGCCCACAAGTGCATTATTCACTAAGCTGCGATCCCTGGCTATTGACTATGTGTGGGGGAAAGGTGTGGCTCGGATGTGCTGAAAGGCATTAGTGGAACCATATAACAAAGTGGGCCTTGCACCTCCTGATTTCAAGTTATATTACATTGTAGCACAGGCCTAATATGCTTGACATTGGTATACCTCTTCCCCCGGGCCAATACACTGCGCTCTGGAAACTTACAGTGCGGCACCATCAAATCTTAGGTCGATCATCCTCTCTGACCGACATGCAGACTCATGCACTTTGGACCCAGTCCGCACAACAGTGAACTCATGGTCGAGATTATTCAAGAGATTAGTGGTCACCGCTCTGTACTGCGGGGTGACCCCCTTGTGGAACTGCTCGGGGTCCCCCCGATATTCGACCTAAATATTCAAAGAGCGTGGGATGTTGACAAGCGATTGGTTCTATGAGACCTGTACCCCGAATTGCGATTTGTAACATCAGAAGAGTTTACAGTGAAACTAGGAGGAGGTCCTATTAAGATATTGCAGTATTACAGGGTAAGGGCTGCGGTCCGCCAGAGATGGCCGTCTTTCCTGCAGGTGCCAGGCAAGAATGTATGCTTGGAAGCAGTGGAGCCAAGTGGAGATTCTAGGAGGCTGGTATCCAGGTTATATCGACTATGTCAAGAAGGGCAGAATACAGTAAATGGGGCACGGAAACAGTGGGAGGCCGCTTTAAATATTGAAATACAGGATGGCCAATGGCAGAGATGGTGCCGATTGACAAAAAATGTATTGCTAAATGTAAGGTTTCGACTGATACAATTTAAAGTGTTAAATCAACTCTACTATACACCAGTGCATATCTCCAAGTTCGCCCTGAATGTTAGAAATTAATATGTTAATTGCAGGAGGGCACGGGCGGATTCGCTTTACTCTACCGGGACTGCCCAATGGTCGTACAATTGTGGCAGGAAGTTGCTGATGTTTTATATGATATAGTGCTGATAGCCTCAGTACTGTCTCCTCCTAAATACCTCCTGGGATATATTGGGAAAGTCTCAGTGCTGGTAAGCAGATTCTTTAATTTGAGTTGCATAATCGCAAAACAATGTATATTGAAATATTGGAAGTCCAAGATAACTCCCACCTGTACAGAATGGATCAAGACATTAACATTTGTCAATGAAAGGGAGGAGGGATATACTGCAACAGTGCTATAGACATGCAGACCAAAAGATATATGGGGTCCTTTCCGATGTTACCTCGCATGCACTACCAGTGGGGCGGGAGCGCTGTGGATGTACTTTTCTAGTTAACAAGACATTCCCGGGAGGACTATTAAGCTGGGTGATGAAAACTAATGTCATGTTTAAGTTTACAATGTCATGATCATACCGTAATCTGATTACTGTTAAATAAAGGTTTTTATAAAAGGAAAATGGCGTGACTCGTGCAGCAGTGACAAAGAGTGAGCGAAAACTGTAGAAGTCATTTCTACTTGTGAAAGACGCGCTGTCCATCTCACCCCAAGGGCTGCTGTTGAAGGAAAATAGAATTGTCATCCCTGTGTCTCTGCAAGATCGAATCATCCCTTTGTCCCACGTAGGACATAGAGGAACATGGACGACAAAATACAAAGTTCATTGGAAACCTGTGTCGCATGCAAGGCAGTAGCTCCGCAGACATTCCCAGAAACTCTCAAAATGACACCCCTTCCTCTGGCTATTGACATGTTTGGGCCCCTACCTAATGGCAAGTATGGTTTAGTAGCCATGGATGTCTTCTTTTCTGGAAATTCATCTAATTCACTCTACCGCTGCCCATTGTAAGGGAGGCACGGTATCACAAGTATGAAACTGACACAAAAGGTACAATTTGTACAACCTTTATTGAAGTTTTCAGTGGGGGTGGAGAAACTCCTACTTTGCCCTATAGCTAGGATGGGGGTGGTCTCGACCATCAAATAATAAATAAAACAGTCCTAGTTGAGTCTGTCAAATCAAAATGGCCTATACTAACAAAAAAGCTAATGCCTGCCCGACTTCTTGTACAAAAGTGTGAAAAGGAGAATATGTATGCAAAGGAAAGTCAGTGTTGAAGTATAAAGAATAAATGTGGCTGAGTCAGCTCTCCTCCCCACGTTGGACAGCAAAGGGTAAGGCGGTCCCTGTAGGCAAGATGACACACTTTGGCTCAGGCTCTTAACACAAAGGCAGTTCAAGACGTGGATCGAAGCCCGTCTGGCCTTTCAAGTTAAAGTCTTACTTTTCAATTTCAAAAACACAGTTCACCAAAAAGGTTCACGTTGGTCCCCCTCTGTCAGGCTCAGACCTCTTAAAGCAAAGGTTTACATTGTTCTCCCTCAGTCGGGCTCAGACTTTCAAAGCAGAATTTCACGTCGGTCTCCCTCATTCGGGCTCAGATCTTCCACAGCAAAACACAGCACTTGCAGGGTTCCCCTCCCCAAGGTTAATTCACCTCATTCAGGGGTTCCCATCCCCTAACTTATTAAACCTTCGGTCTCCCTCAGTCAGGCTCGGACCGTTTCCTGATGTCGAAGACTTTTGAATGTGTGTGGCTTTTTTCTACAGACCTCCGCAGGACCACTTTGACTTTCCAGTTTTCAACTCACACTCCTATATTATTTGCCCCAGTGCTTCCTGGTCTGGGTAGTTCACTGGATTATATACCAAAGTTCAATGTTAACTTTTTTACTATCCCCTTTCTCGGGTTTAATTTCAATCACCTTGCTTTTACAGTTTATTCACTTTATCGCTACAAACTTTTCATCTATCATGTAGAATTTCTAGTGGATTACTTCCTTTCGCCGGACCACTGCGTTAATCAGTATCACTGACATTACATCTATCATTACTTCAAGGTTAATTTGCAGGTCTACCTTTCTTCGCGTCTCATCCACATGCAAGCAGCCTTCAATTGTGTGATATAATGTTGCCACTTCAATCTTTCTTTAGTACACACCAGTCTCTGATGTTGCTTGCCAACTCACCAGCTCTGTGCATTTCTTTCTTGTCTTTACTGGCTTCCAGTTTACGAGTCAAGGTTGGTATCACAGACTTGGCCTCGCCTCCTCAACTCTGCCATTCACCCGGGAGCGTTGCTGGAATCCTTGAAACACAATGCAGCCTTCTTATTTGGGATTCTACCTTCTCCACGTGCGTTTCCCGGCCTTTTGGAGGCAATGACCTCCTGCAGGGAACTCCCCGGGTTCTCCACCCATGGCTCTCGTCCCTCGGTCCATTGCTCTGCTCCAGTAGGTTCGCATTTGCCCCAGAAGGTCTGCCCTTACTCGTGTTCTGCCTTGCTCAGAGTTTGTCTCTATGTTCCGCCTTTTATCCGTGTGAGGAGAGCTAATTGGTATCAGATGAATGCACTTAGAGTCAAGTTTCAGACTTTGCCTGACCCAATTAGCGGGACATGTCCAATGTGATTTGTAAGAATTAGCATTGTTACTCTCAGTCACCCTGTTCATTGGCAGAGTGTTTGTGTGGAAAGGGGGAGGGAGTTGGGCCAACGGATAATCCTAAATAATAGGAGGGATCATGGGTATTGGAAAGGGAAGAATATTGCGTCTCGCCACTGGCTGCCTCACCCCCACTCCCTGAAGACCCCTCACCCAGGTGATCCTACCACACTGGTCCACCCCCAGGGTGTGGATCCAAAGCGATGGCATGTCCTGGCCACCTTAGAGAGAACCCCAGAGACCAGCAGGTAAGACACCCTTTGGTTTCTCACATGCCCTTCCCCTATGTGATGTAGCCGCATCTGTTTCACAGGGAAACCGGGAAAGGAAATTGATGTTCTCGGGTTCCTTTCCTTTTCGGTGTTCCACAGTAAAACAGTAGGGTTGCAGGTCTAAGAACCATTGCTAGACTCGAGGTCCTTTCGTTGACTCATCCATTCCAAAGGTGAGTGGTCAGTAACAAGTGTCAACATTCTCCCCAGAAGGTAGTAACTCAGAAGAATAATTGCCCATGTGATGGCAAGGGCCTCTAATTCCAATACAGAGTAGTTTTTCTCACGTGCGAGTAGTTTATGAATAGTGAATAGAATGGGGTGTTCTAATCCATTGCATATTTGCGATAATACTACTCCTAACCCTGTGAGGGAGCCATCAGTCTGTAATACGAATTCCTTTGAGAAGTCCACCACTTTTAGTATTGGGTTTTGGTATAAGGTCAGTTTCAGGTTATTGTAACACTCATTGTCCTCATCAGTCCAACAGTTTTTCTGTGGCTCTGCATTTCTTAGTTTATCTGTCAGTCTGGCTGTTCTATCTGAAAAATGTGGGATAAACCTATGGTAATAACCAATCAATCCTAGGAATGCTCTGAAGTCTCTCTTGGGTTTAGGTGTGGGGGCATCTAGGACGGCTTTCACTTTTTCTTGCTAGGGCTAGACACTGCCATTCCCTACAAAGAAGCCTAGGTATTTCACTGCCGATTGAGTCAGCTTGCATTTTGATGGATTGGCAGTTAAGTCGGCCTCTCTGAGGGTTCTCATAATAGTAAAAAGATGGAAAAGATGGTCTTCCCAGGTTTTACTATAAATTACTTTGTCGTTAATATAGGCCCGCAGAAATCGGAGTAAGGCTGTAATACCCTGTCCATTAGTTGTTGTAAAGTGGCTGGGGCCCCATGTAGTCCAAAAGGCAGGACTTTGAATTGGATTAGTCCCATAGGTGTCAAGAAAGCCGTCTTATCCTTATCAGGTGCATGTACAGGGACCTGCCAATATCCCTTGGTTAAATCTAGGATTGACAGGAATGTGGCATTTCCAAGTTTATCTATTAACTCATTGATGGATGGCATAGGGTAGGCAACGAAGGCAGAGATGGCGTTGATCTGCCTGAAGTCTATGCAAAACTTCCAAGAATGATCGGGTTTAGTCACCAACCCAATAGTGGAAGACCATGGACTCGTAGGGGCTCGATCATGTTTGCCTTCAGCATTTTGTAGATATTTGTTTATTAAAACATTAAAAGATATACAGATTATTTACATACCATATACATTTTGATTAATACATATACAAATGGAAAACCACAAACTTTTAAAAATATTTAAACATGAAATTGAATAATCACACAAATACACATGCCAAGACAAATATAGAGATACGTGAGGTAAAGGCAAATAAACAATTATTTAAAAGAAAAAACTGGATAGGTAATAAATATATGGGGAAAGTTAATTAATCAAGTTCATTTTCAACACATAATTTATCACAGCTAAATGTAATGAGATTGAATGCCATTAATAATCATATTCCACATACAGTCAGGTGTTAAAAGCATGAATGCAGAGAAAAATCTATAAAAGCTTTCTTTCCTTTGGCCGGCTAGATTTGGGCAATAAACTATTAAATGGTTTAATGTTTCTGTTTCATTAACATTCTTGCAAAATCTGCACCAGGATTGGGCTCCTGAGGCGTTTGCACGGGTAGCTAAATTTCATTTGTTGGCCAGAGATTAAATCTGAATCGCATGTAATTACTGCAGTAAGTGGGATCAGGAAATGTCTGTAAATAGATTGGAATCTGATTGAGTTTTTTTATTTTTAAAGTTTTAAAATTTACAGTCTTGAATAAATTATACTGACTGCACTCCTCCCAAGTAACACGCCGATCATAGGCCCACAATTTCCTTTTGGCTCTCAAGGGTGTGTGTGAAAAAGATGTTTTTCATCAATGTCAGCTCTGAACATTAAATTGAGGCAATGATTCTTCGAGGTACGTATGGAATTATCATGCTTGTCTTGTAAAGAAAAGCCAGGGCTGGTAGTAAGTTGGTAACAGATGAGTGGTTCAAAACACATTTCCGATATAACATAATAGCATGCCAGGCGATAATAATTTTCAAAGACAATAAGCCTAGCTCATATCAAATAATTTGTATAGGCAGGGACTGAGGTAAAGAAAGGACTTTCTTCCAAAAAATGTTGGGCAATGTTCAGGAGGTTTGGCATGTGCTGCGTAGGCAATGAGGGGAACAACCTTTTGTTTGTAAAACATTATGACAGGCATATAAGAGAATTTTCCATATTTGCACCGAATGATAGTTGCTTGAGCTACCAAAGACTCCATCTTGTGTCTCAATTCTGCTTTATGTGCGTTGTCTACTTTATTAGAGTTGATATTTTGACCTAGGTATCAATATTCTTGAACAACACTACGTTATTTGGTATCTATGGTGCATTTCTATTGATTCGAACGTGCAGATCTATGTGTGATCATGATAAGAATATCAGATTTTTCTATATTAATGCAAAGGGAATTGGCAAGAGCATAATGTTTCTAGGGCTCATCATTTTCTCTGTAATCCTATTGGGGTTTTATCTAGCAGTACAAGAATGTCAGCATAAAGTAACCAAGAGATAGAAGCATTTCCTACTTTAGGGGGGAAGGAAGAAACAGAATTTACATACATACCAATGTCTCTCATAAAGACATTCAAGAGAACAGATGCTAACATGCAGCCTTGTTTAAGACCCCGGAAAGTCAGAGTCAATTGAGATAGAAGCCCTTTGTGATTTAATTTGACATGGAGAGAAGTACCAGAGTGAAAAAGAATTATAAAACCATCCCATACTTTTACTCTTAAGAATGTGCCAGACAGATTCCGTTTTTTAGTGATGCTTTTTGCTTTTATTTTTTCTCTTTTTATTTTTCTCGGTTTCTCTAGGTATCCTTCAACCTTTTTGAGTTGATGTCATTGCATATCTCATTGCCCCTCGTGTAACGCTGGCACCACTTCCTGGTCACGTGCCATCCGATACCGGTCACGTGATGCTAGGAGATTTCGCCCAACGAATCCAGTTGCCGCTTCCTGCTCCTCTGCATCACGTGACACGCCATGTCGCCCATGTGACCTGATGGGGATGCAGTCACATGATCTGGTCTACGGCATAAAGGAACACTGATCACAGACTACTCCGCTTCTCAGCTGTTCAACAGTGTTTGAGTGGCATTTCGTTTTGCTTGGATCCCGTTCTTCTGGCTATTAGACCTTGAGTTTGGAATTGGACTGCTTTTGTTTTTTCCCTTGGATTTGTTGCTTGGAACTCTGTTTTCTTGGATTTTTGACCTCATGCTTCGTGCTACTGGACTGCCTTCGTTTGTACCTCGGAATTGGTGTTTTGGAACTTTTGCTTCTCAGGATTTTGGAACTTTGGCTTACGGACTTAGGACTGCCTCTGGATACCGTTCTGCTTTTGTGGACTCTGTCCTTTGAACGCTGAGCACTACTTCAGGGGCTTCCATCAAGGGGAACCAGGTTACCCGTCCTCCTCTGGGTGTTCTATTATTCTCTACCACCTGGGGTTTACCCGCTCCCTCCTCTCACTACAACATTGGTAGGTGCTGTTCTTACTTCCTTCCTGCTATTGCCCTTTGTGATTATTGACCTTGTGTTCACGATTTCCTAACCTGCTTCCCTTGCAGCTACCTGGTACCCGCGCTCCTGCCTCTTGTGCACCTGTGGTCTCAATAACTAGTTAGGGAGCATTCTTTGATTTCTCCCTGACCGGTGCTTGGGGACGGAGGTGTCCATAGACATCGCAGTAATCTTGGCGTGACAGTGACCAGATTAAATATTTGTTTCCAGATTATTTACAACTGAGACAAGGAAGGAGAATCACTGTGGGTTACAAAAACGGAATATTAAGAAAGCATGAGAGGTTCATTATGAGGGGAAGAAAGCATGGAAACCCATCAATTGTTTGAACACATATGTCTTCTGTGTACTATTGGGGGGCATTGTTCACGTGTACAAGTTTCACAATGATAGCCAATTTTTCTTTTAAAATAAATGTTCATGCCCTCACATATTTCTGATTAAATTTAACTTGATTTCTCGTGATTCCTGAGATAATTTCATTGTGTGTTTTCTATTTTCTGAAGTCTTTGGTTGCAGTCCATTTCAGCTGATGGTGTGGCTTTAGCCTTCTTCTTTGCTTCTTGTTGTGTATTGTTGTGTTGTTGCTCTAAACTGTTGAGTGCAAGATATACGTATATTCGAAGGTCAATTGCTCTTTCTAAATCGGAAGAGACCCGTAGCATAGTCTAAAATGCATAATTCTTATTTATTTCTAGCTTTGTAAATAAATCTGGTTTTGAGTATTACATATTGTAGTTTCTTTTAAAAATTATCTTTGCTATGATGAGCATCTGTTGGGGCTGCACCCTTGGAATAGAAATGCAGTACATTAGTTTACCCAATGTCATGACATAAGTTCAAAAAGTCTTTTGAACACAGGCAATAATGCATACTTTTACTTCTGTTTTTTAAACCAGCTTTCTGTATTACGTAAACTTGCAGGCATTATCATAAATAATCTCTAATATAATTTGTGGTTCATTGATCAATGAAACAATAACATTTAAAAACGATAGCTCGCTGCTGGAAACAAATGTTGCACCACAAAATCTGTGAGGTGTTGCAGTGAATTATTTCAAAATGGCCTCGCATTTACCCTGGTGCCGTCAAAAGGATATGATGAGGGTATAGTGGACACTGGGCCGGGCTTCAGGCCAGTTCCATTGGATATTGCGAGTGGGTTGGTGGTGCCTCGGGTATGGACGATACTCCTGTCCTGAGAAATTCAGCCATAACTTGCTTCCCCAGCATGTACTGCTCAAGTGACACGTATCTTTGTGCACTCCAAAAAATATGTTTGTTAATGAAACGTTATAGTTCTTTACTGTGCATAGGTCTTAGCAGTGCATGGCGGCGGTGCGAGGTATGGTTGCCTAGCTCACCATAACTGGAGAATTTCTTGGGTTTTTGCATATTGCGCTGCAACCATAATGGCCCTTTAACAATGTTTTTTCACTGAATCTGAAAATATGAGTACACTTTATTAATCAATACACAGACTGACAAATAATGGTATGCAGTAATAAATCGCGGAAAAAATATTGCCTTTACAAAAAATTGATGCAAAAATGCTGTGGTTTGACCCGGTAAAGGTATTCCACATTATACCATTTAAGGGGAGTGGGGGTTGCAGGGGTGTCCCCCACTCTCCATAAATGGTATAATGGGTCTGGGAATTGCGGGGATGCATGGATTGCGGCGGCAAAACCACAGCCTATTTGCCGCAATTGTTTATGTAAACAGCCATTTTTGTCACGATTTCAACACATGGAACCCAAATAAGGGAGGTCCATACCAGAAATATATTATTTGTTGTTTTTCTCTCATGTCTTCTTTGCTGTCTTATTTCAACCTCACTCTTTTAATCCTTAGATACTGTCTTTATGCAGCGCTACATTGTGAAGCATTTTAATTTGAAATCTTTCCTTACCTCTGCAACCTGACTGCGTAGTCCATAGTCATCATTCGCACTGTATTTGTTAAGGGCCTTGAGATCTAACCTACTCTTTAACCCACAGACATTCCACATCCTGTTGCTACCTGGGAATCTCTGTGGGAGATATACTCTATCTAGGACACACACATGAGGAACAAGGTTTCCAGCTTTCGGTGCAACTCTCTACCACTGTCTAAGGTACCCCTACTGTGACGAATTGCCCTGCCGTAATATGGGGACCTCTAATGGGGTAACCAAGGTGGCTGGGGACAACCCAGAGTTAGTTGATGATGGCCATGGGGTCGGCGTAGGGAGGATCCCCAGTGTCAGGATTCTCATCATAACCATATGCCTGAGCCTAGCCTCCAAGCCAGGTGGCAGAGAATAGTGCTATACCTGACACAAGGCTGTGGAGAGAGTGGGATCTCTGCATTTAGTGCAAGAGAAACCTATTCCCCATCGCACCGGATAGGTTTACTATTGGGCAGCAATATTGCTGTGAGTCTTCCCCCAGAACATCTAGGAACCAATTCTCGTTACCTGTGTGCAAATGAATAACCTGATATGCCATCATTAAGATCTATCACTAAAACAGCATTTAAAGTGCCTCTTTATACTCATAAACAGAAACCACATAAAGCATGCTCTCACTTAAAGTTAACATTTACACATATTTATTCTCTTGCATAGTATAGTCAAACCATATGCAATCCCCAATATTAGTTGAATATAATACTTAACAACAAGACAGTGTTTAACACGTGAGATACATTTCAATCATTTGAGAACAACATTGGTTTTAAATCCCTCGGTTCACATCCCGGAGGATGTAGGCTGTGTTAAGGAAACACCTTTTTATTGAAAATTCAAATAAAATACATATTGAAAAACAAAATCAGAAAAAAGAGGGGGGAAAACAAAGGTTTGTATTGGACAACACAAAAAATTACTTTCATAAATTCAAACACTGTACAATCCACACTCTGTTATTGACAAAATAGGCAATCCTATTCTACACAAATACTAGTTCTAAACAGTGATGTATCAGACACATGCTCCACTCAGGGATTCATCGGTCTGGATATTTAACAATATATCAGAACATTACACATCAATAGTGCGAACAGGCAAATGGCATTCTAAAACACGCCAACTCGTTCGGGTCTCAACTCTTTGGTGCACTACTCGTTTTGAGGATGTCTAATTGGCCCATGTTCCACTCTTCATCAGGGATGAGCAACAAAACGCATTTATGTATGGACTTTGAATAGTCCCAAGCATAGGATTCACAAAACTGCCCATTTATACACGTGGTCTGACTAGCTTGTTTCAGCGCAATATGTGCACGTGGTGTGAAGCTGTTCGCCTGCGAATAAACATGCTCAATTCAGCTTTCATATTGCGTCAGACAGCACTGCCTTCTCGCGCGGTGCCTGTGCTCATCTGTTGCTCTCTGAATATAGTACTAACATCCTACTCCCCCTCCTGTTCACTTATATGAATCTAAAGCCTACAAGTAGTCAACAATGTGCAGAGCTATGTAAAATATGGCATAGTAAAACATATAAATATACTCACAGTAGTGCTGTCGGGATTGGCGAGCCAGTAGCCAGGTGATGTTATACCAACCATTATACACCCATTAAATGGAAATGGCTAATAACTCTATCAAAAACCTATGGCTTCAACGGTCAGTAATAATACAAATCTAAGGCCATGGTTTACAAATGCAGGTTACACCAGTTGAAATCCACCTGCTGGACTCCTCATTTCCATGCACTAGCTCATATATGGGTCCACTTATCCTCACCAGGGCACTGCAAGTAGAAGAACAGGCTTTTATATGCACTTTGCCCAGCCTTTCCGCACTCCAAAACCAGTGTCTTCCCAGTGTCTTCCCAGTGTCTTCCCATACCCAAAAGAATAATGAGAAGCTAACTGAACAAAAATACATCATGGCCACTGCTGGCTAACCAAGACCACAGAAATATATGCATGTTCTTTAAAAAGACTTCAGAAGGATAGGAAAACCTTAATGTAGCCCCAAAATATAGAAGACAAAATATATAATGGGGAAGAACCATAGAAATCTTGAGTGACAGGGAGGTACCCGAGAATCATTGGACTTTAGACGGACACCCTTGTACTGATGGCACTGTGAACAAAAGACTGCCCTGGCACTTTAGGTTTGAGTTTGGCCTCCAAAGGGATTTTAAAGCACGGTCGTGCTTGTACTCTTTGTGGACCTCACTCTGACACTACCTACTTTGGAGGAAATTACTGCAAATGCTTTCATGAGTTATCATGAGGGTATGCAATGGAAGCATGTATTCCCTTACTGAGAGTTCTCGTTTGCAGATGTTACAGACTGAGTTGAAAGCCTAATTTGGGTAGTGATGCTTGTAGGGTTCTTTCAGCCAGCTAGTACCCCAAAGTAATGTTCTTCTGTTGCTCTTTATTTTACGCGGCTCAGCATAACTCTGAGGATCTGGAACATGAGGCAGAATTCTGCAATGTCCACATATGTGCTATAGCCAATACTCCATCATTGATCCTTTCCCACTCCCCTACGGGCTCAAAGTACCAGACTAAGAGCTTTAGGAAAAGTGCTGTGAGGCTTGATGAGGCTGTTGGCAGTAGCTGGATATCAAGAAAGTGACCTAACGTGGTTCTGTTGACAGCACTGGCAATGTAGACACTGACCTCAGTAGTTTAACACCCCACCTTTCTCTGTGTTATTTTGCTCACTGGTCTTCTCTCCATTTGTCTTCTCGCATCTTGTCTCCTATAGATTGCTCTTTCGCCTTCTCATCTCCTCTCTATACCTCTTCTCCCACGTATTCCTTCTTTGTTGGTCTTGTCTCCTTTCCCTACTCTATTCACACCTCTTTTCTTCCCTTGGATCTTTCATCATCGACTGTTCCTCCTCTCTGCTTCTCTTCACTCCCCTGATTCTACCCGCTTCAACACCCCAACAGGCAATACTGCTCTCTGCTTTCCTCCTGCCACGATCCCGAATATAGGTATCATACACCCTCCAATACCCGATTCCCATACTTGCAACATGCCACTGGAGCTTTACATTGGGAACTAGGTTGACTCTAGCTTTCCCGAATTGCCTGCACTAGGGCATCCTTGACAGCTGGGATCTCTGATTGGCACAACAAGGTGATGTGTGGGGTGCTGTATTCCGCCCCACGTAGCAGCTCTGCCCTACGACAAAACCTTCATGAAGGCAGCATGCCATCTTTGGTTTCTTTTGCAGTTTATTTTGGAAAGTAGTGCCTGCTAAGCGTTTGCTCTCTGTGAACACTGAACTCTTCAGCATCCTCCCCAAAGGACACCAGCACCAATGTTCCCCACTTCCTCAGTATTAGGACTGATTTTCTGTACTCTGGCCTGGTGCACAGATGTATAAAAGGCCAACCTATATTGTGACAGGAACAACTCTGGGAACCTGTAGCCAAACCAGTTTAGGTAGCAGTGACAGGCGGTCTAGGCTAAGTTCTTCAGAGGTGGTGAGCTTGTAAAGGGTCCACAATGAGTCACACAATGGGAATCACAGATTACGCTTAGACAGGATGTATACAAATACAGTTATTTGTTTATGGCCAAAACACACTATAGAAACATTTCTACTAGCCAGCTACACTTATCACACAACACTATCAAACTAAGTACATATATGCATTCACTTTGTTATAGGGCATAATACACATCAGAAACTCCTGCAAAGGAAAGGTTAGAATAGTATTATGCACAAAAAGGTCCACAGAGATGATCCCTAACTAAAATTGTCCAGCCCTAAGTTGTGTACTGGGTAGACCCCCGACCGGCCCATAGAGTCAGGGTTTGCTCCGAAGTACTTTAAGACGAGATAGCTGCACCTTCGAGATGGATGGGGGTGCAGATTTATTACTCCAACACCAATCAATAAGGACAACTCAATGGTTTGGCAAAGGAAGTCTGTTTAATGACAAGTACAAAAAACGTGGAGTCATAGAAATCAGCAGTGGTGCGATAGTCCATCTTGCTTAAACTCCAAAGAACTTCATACAAAACATAACTTTTATACTCAAAACGCATCATAATCTGAAGTGTAACACTCAAAGGTTAACATCCAATTCTATTGGTAAGGATAAGGTAACTTTAATATAGGTACTATATCTGTATATGGTAACGGAGTGAGGGGATTGTGTAAACACTATCAGGTGGGCAACTAAGCCCTTCCTTCAAAAATGACTGTAGACGTCACTAAAAGTACGATGTCCCATTGGTTCTACTAACTATAAGACCCTAGATTATTTGGTCCATTGTTTCTCTCAATTTGTGTATTTGATTTTCTTTTCACCCGCCACCTGCCTTCGCCTTCTTATCTCGATCCTTCAGAGGCAGGATATTCTGTTCTTAGTTTCAATTAAAAGTAGCTACTGTTCATAGCTTCCTTTAGTATGACCTTGGCTTCCCTGGCATAAGCTGCCTCTGCTGAGTTTCGAATCACCCGTCTTTCTTTGTGTTGCTAGAATACAAATCTTCCTGCATTTGGCCTTTAGTAACCTGGGTTGGTTCTGCTTTTAGTGCAAAGAGGACTCACACTTATAATACTGTGCTTCGTTTTGAGGTAGATTATGTATAATGGCGCTTGCTGCTCTATTCTTCTACTTAGCAGAGCACGATGCACTGTTTTCTTAGCTTTCTTGCGGTTACAAGCATATGTACAGGCGTTAGCTGGTTGAATATCTTCATCCTGCTTACAGCTTAAGCTTCTTTGTATTTCAACAACGTTCTCTTCTCCTAGTTTCATGATATCTTTATTCATGGCATTTCGTCTCTTTGTGTCATTGTTGGGTCGTCATATCTTCTATCTGCGAGTCCGTCCGAGTCCTTGTGACGTCACCATTCGTCTTCCATTAAGGCCTTTTTGGTTTCTTCCTGGACAGTACTTAAGCAATCTTCATTTCGTCTCATTTGCTGGTAGGGTTTTCTCAATGGATACTTTACTGTCCATGGTTGTCTGGTTATTGGTACTTCAATAGCTATTGTTCTTCTGATAGGCACTGGGAAGAGCCCTACTGCGGCTCTCTGCTGGTTTATTTGCTCATCATAGGTCACATATCTCGGTGTGAATGTTCCTGGTACTTTGAAATGGGTGACTGGAGTGCAGGCTTTATTTGGGACCTCCTCTACACTCCCCCCTCTGGACGATTCATCAACCACTTTCACTTCCTCCCTTGGATTCATCTTACTTGGTTCATCTGTATCCATCTTCACTTCAACATCTGGGTTCATTCCTTCTTCATCTTCTGGTTTGTACATGATGGTTTGAAAAAGTGTCTCTTTGGAGTCCATATCTTTATTACCCCTTTCAGGCTTCCTGCTGTCCTTACGTGTTCGTCTTTATTCCATGTCATTAGTTGACATTGACCATTTGGGCTGCAGTAAATCCATCTTCCCACATAATTTCTGCGTTTCCTGGGATAAAGAAACTTTGTACCTTCTGGTGCATGCTTGATAGCCTTCACAAAGACTCTTATTTCTTCATCAGTCAGATCTCTGGGCTTCCATCCTGGCTTGACATCAATCATGATCTTCATCCCTATGGCTTTCTTCGCAGTCTTCTGGCATTGCGAAATAATTATCTTGATAACGCAAAATCCTAGTACTATCATCACTAGCAGGGCTCCCAGGAACTTGAATGCATCTGCCATCCATTGTGGAACCCATGAAAACAGTGATCCAAACCAGCCGTCATCATCAATTTCGTCAGTTTCATTGATCATTTGGTTCTGCAGGTTTGTAAGCATCCCTATTGCTTTTGTTAAAGTTCCATCTTCCTCGTCGTGAGAAGGTATAAATGTGCAACATGATTCTCATATTTTTGCACAAACTCCTCCATTCATAGCTGTGATCATGTCAAGGACATATCTGTTCTGGAGAGTCATCAGTCGGATGGCTCTTAACTCTTCCATAATCACATTGAATCCTTTTATAGACGTGTTGATCGTCAGCAGTAACTCCCATCTGGTTATCTGCAACCATTTAGTATTTACTCCAACTTGGATACTTGGCACGAAGATCGTCATGAACACTGATGAGGTGAGGCTGAACAGCCTGTGTTCATATGGGATTGCATGAAATGCTACTTCTGATTTAGCAGAGAAATAATTTTCTCTCTTCATTCGCGTCAGCATTTCCACAGATCCCTTCTTTCTCAGGTGAGCATCTGCTTTTGCGAAACTGTCAATATTCAGGTCACTTTTTGGGATCACCAATGCTGGAACGTGGACATTCACTATTGTGCATATGCCTCCCCAGTTTTTCGGCAGTCTGATGTATGCTTTGGATCCAGATGCCCAATAATGATCCATGATCACTGCAGTCCCATGTATCATTCCTGGAGCCTCAAAAATTCAACCGCAGTTCTGATTCTCCCCCATTTTTCTTGTGCCATTATTCCTGAAGCACAATTTTGGGCTTTCTAGTTGTACTATCTGCGAGGGTCCTCATCTGTCTTCGACCCATGTTAGCAGTTTTGCAAGTTTTGGCCATAATGGCTTGCACAGTCTTTGTGAGTTTTCAATTGCTTCCCTGCAGGCTCTGAGGACCATCCATGCTCTGCAGATCACTACTCCTTTCTCCCATCCGTCTGGTGAAAGCACTGTTCCCCAAATCTGCATTTGGCCTCTGTTTTTCCAAATTTGAGCCTCTTCTGGAATTTTTCCTTGGACATTTAGTCGTGGGTTCACTTCCCATCTTATTCCGTCTCCTTTCACTCCAGGCTTCTCATACCTGATCACATGATTCCTAGTATGAGATCTGTTTCTTGTCTTAATGTCCTGGACATAATCATCTTCATCGGGATAAGCTGTTTCAGTTGCCCATATCAATGAGGCATCACTTCCCATGAACTGGCCTCTGGTATTGCACATTGCTACGTATGAGAGACAGTGTGCTGTTGGGAAATCAATTTCTACAGCCACAAAGATCTTGGACTTCCCCATGCTGTACGGTAGGAGTGCACAAACGAAGCATTCCCCTTCGGAATTTCGTCTTCCAACTTCCTTCATGTGCTGGCACCAAATGTTGTTACCTAGGTGTGCTGTGTTATCCAGGTAGTCGTTCAGTTCATTGTCATCTCCATGCATGCTTCTCTTGATTCTTAAGGTTTTCATGTAGTTTGCTATTACTACATCTCTGAATGCATCTGTATGGCTTTTTCTTGCTGAAGGGTTCTCAGGTATCCCGGTACATGGTGCAGGCCTCCTCATCTGCACCATTTGAGTGGTCAGGAGTCTGGCAGCTCTTTCCTTCTCTTCATACATCTTTTCCCTGCTGGATACAAATGCCCATGCTAACCAGCCTGGTGCTGGTCCAGTATATGTCTGCACTGTGGAACTGGTACTTGTACCTTGTGTGGGAACATATATGCTTGGCAATACAGTCTCTGTGGTTTTGTTTTTCAGTTCCTCATGCAGTTTCCTCGCTCTGACTACGTGCGGGAATAATAAGTCCACTATCAGTTGCGTCCGTGCAGAGAGTTTCTCCGGGTTTGGCTCTTATTTTCGTAACAGTTTCAGATATGATTGCTTCTGTTGGTTTTTCTCTTAACTCTTCTTGTTTCCTCACAACATCTTCTGTGAAGTTTCTTCTTTTCTACTGTTTTCATTTGTGGTTCTGCAGTCATTAATACTAAGCCTGTTTCGTGTGCATTCAGTGTTTGCGTGCCTGTTGTGGGATGTTTTTACCCATGCATCCAAGCCCTACCATAAGACTGTGCAGTACTGGCATGGAAAACATCTTGATGGCCAGAACCCCCCAGAGAGTGCACAGGGAAAACATGAAGAATAGGCTGCCACCCATTTTTGCCTATGTTGTGAGCACAGGAGGGCACTGCCTAAAACCGCCGTTGGGCTACACACACAGTAGACTGAAACCATTGCAAAAGGGGCAATGCTGATTGCCAAAAGCAACCCATAACTATTGGGAATTCATTTTCTTCAGGTCCAATATGGCTAAATTATGGGCACAAAATTGTTTTACTGCAGAACCACACCAGTGCCATGTGCTGAACCTGGATAATATACTTCCATGTAAAATCTCTTGTTTGAAATGCATTAATTCAAGACTGATCCAAAAAAAATGCATGCAGTACCCGCTTTGGACTCAAGGCGGCGCTAGCGGTCTAAACTCTGACAGGAGAATTGCTACTTCAGAAGCTAATCAGCCTTCTGTGACAATTGGGACTTCAAAAGACTGTGGGCTAATTAAAAATCTAATCACCTGCTGTTCCCAGAGACAATCTGATTTGATTAACAGGCCAAAAGGCTGGGAAACCTTCTCACCTCAGAAAGCCCAGGATATCACATGGTCATGCTAACCAAATGCAAAGTGGCCCCCTGGTCTGTTGACCTCAGCTTGCTGGAGCCCACACAAAAGACCTTTTCCCTTGAATAGGATATGGTGATTTTGACTGTTTCCTGTCAACAAAGATCTGCCAGCCAGGAGAGACATGTGATCACTGTCATCCCCAAACTTTGGGGCGGACTCAAACACTGAAGTACTTTGAATTGAAAACAAATATATATTTTACAGAAACACTGATAACTCTTGGTAACCAGATGACAGAAATGTGAAATTTGGGGATCCTTAAAATGAAAACTTTGCCCACAATTCAAGCCCAAACTCCAATTTGTGTCATGTTCTGGGGCAAAACCCCGCTATTTATTGATACTACAGACTCTGTGTTTAAGCTAGAGACATGGGAATTTACTGGAGTATGTATGGACAGGCCGTGTATATGTGTATAACTTTTAATGAAAAACCAATGTTGCATAACCCACTAAAATCGAAAATAAGTTTCCATTTCTTTACCCAAGCTCCTAGAAACGCCAGAGTCGGAACAGTGCCTACCTCATGTGATATATGATGTGTGTAGGTGATGTAAAAACAACTGTGTATTTGGGAAATATGTATTTGGATCAAATATAGATTTGTGTGTAAAGATGACAGGGGAGGGTCCTCTGACCATAAAATCTACCTCATCACTCTGACTCACAACTCAGTTCCCCCAATCATGGGAGAGGGGAGAATTGGGCCAATGACAAGTAGAGAGGGGCAGGCTTAGCTAGGCCCAGCCACACACCTATTTTCAAAACACATAAAAAGAGACTGCTGGGACAGGTAGAGACATTCAATTCCATTTGCTGCGGAGCATGCTGACCGACGACTTCACATCCAGAGATAATGACTTCAAATCGATCAATCTCCAGAACCTGTAGCAGAAATTAACTCCAGAATTTGTAGCAGAGAGGCCTGAATCCACCAGATGAATCCTCTTCAGCAGGCCTCAAAACTAACCAAACTATTCAACAGCCGGGCGAGCTGTTTGAAGTTTTGCCCAGAATTTTTGCAAGAACCTGTAGCAGTACCCAGAAAGCAGTGTTACATCCAGAATCCAGAGAAGCTAGACCAGCAGAGCAGAGCTGACCCAGATCGCTGTGAGCAGAACCGGTGCCTGATTAACCCGTCAAGCAGACAGAACCGCAGCCGGACGTGTTGACCAGATCCGTGACAAGGCCTAGTTCAAATTTATATTGTGAGTACCTTGCAGAACTGTGCAGAACCTATACTTTTCCCGTAATCGCGAGACACGCACTTGCGAAATTTACCGCGATTTGCGATTTGGCCCGATTTCTTCATCTGTAGAAATCAGCAGCTTTTTGCTTCTCTTTGCTAAAATTCGTTTGCAATCTGCTAATCAGATTGTTAAAGTGAGCCTGAACTAATATAAAGTAGCCATCACCTACCCTGAACCTCTAGAGGGAATTAAAAGCAATTTTAGCACCTTTTCACTTCCTTGCAAACCACATTAAAGTAATTCGCCTGTGTTTAAAATTCATCCCTGTTTTCCCTTAGCTTGCTGGGAGAACTGGAACTGTGTATTGCATTATAAAGTGTGATTTGTTGGGATTCTTGAAGACTGTGTGCTCACCGTCCATTTCTTGTATTGCATAGGGGGGGAGTGAATTGTCAAAAGAAAAAGTGATCATATTACCTTTTGCTAAAATCATAACAAGTTATTTCTGTACTGCATTTCATTCATCATTGCGTTGTCCTTGAAGCCATAAAAGCACTCTCAGCTACCTCATCCTCTATACTACTCCTAAGTAATCAAGTGTACCACTCTAACATTACCCATTGTGGATCCACATCATATGTCTCAGTGTACCATCAGATATTAATTTATTATAAAAGTGTGCTATATATATATATATATATATATATAGTTTAATTTTTCAAATAAAACTTTTAATTTGCAAAACAATCCTACTTCTTGGCTCAGTGGGGTCAGGGGGATTCTAAGAGGGGGGTGTTATACAAGTGTTGTCATCCAGAGTACTGAATTGAATATAAAAATACATCAATAAGGGTTTTCCTCAGCATCCCAGACCAGGCATTGACTTAGCTGTAGTGTTGATTGAATATCGCTTACAGTGTGGTTCCCAGTGATGTTACTCCATTCATTTCTTGCCGACCCTTTCTCCGGCTTTTCTTTTCATTCGTTACCACAAGTTTGTGCGTATCATTGCTAATTACATCCATTTCAAGTTCATTCACTCCACCATCAGATCTTCTAGGGACTGGAATGACTATATAAGGTCTGGGGGGTTTTGTGGGTTTCATGCGTGCATCATTGGGTGGGTGCACTGAAATTGGAACGCTATGTGCACCAATAAAGAATGCAGTTCTGATCGTTAATGACAATAAGATAATGATGAATATGATACATAGGTACATTATAATTCTATACGTTAGGTGGCAGCATTTTCTTCCAGAGAAGCAGGGGTGCCTCTCTTCTTGTGGGAGGACCAGATTGCTGCTCTGGACCCCCATCTCGATCATTCAGCAAATGTCAATGTTATTATTCCCTTACCCAATATCGTCTTTCAAGTTCTGTGTTTAAGAGTGTCAGGTGCTTCAAAAGTGTCCCCCCTCTTGCGAGTGACAATTGTCTCTTATTTCAGGATACAGTTCCTTTGCTAGACTATGGGAAAAATCAAATTAAGTAGCACTTCATGAGTCCCTTTACTGTGCATGTTCAAAGTAAGTAAGCTCCCAGTCCACCCCTCAAATCTGCTTCAGTCCTGAGGACATATTGGACACTGATCAGTATGAAGAAATAGGGAAAAAAGTAACAAAGGTGTAACAAGTGAAGTTCTTGACTCTGCTTCCTGGATCTGTCCCTCGGCAGAAGGCTTTTTAGAATCTCCTCAGATAGCTCCTCTGATGATTAGAAAGTTCCACTTGAAGCACAATTCCATGCAGGAGCATTCCCATCTGTGCGACATTAGCTGGATCTCTGATGAATGTGAGGACGTCAACATCGATAGGTCTCCCCACCAGCTCTGGAAAGTCAGTGACTCAGCGAAAAAGGACATTGTGTGCCAATCTGCTGTCTTCTGGTGACAGGGACATCTGTCCTGTCTTGCTGGGTTCAGGATTATACGTTTTCGCCTAAATGTGAACAATGTCTGCACTGTCCGGTCGCATAGAGTGCGACTAGGATTATGATTTTATTTAAAAGATGATTTAAATGTTCTGTATTTGTTGGATCTCGAAGAAACGTGAGTGTATCTGTTGTTCTCCCGATAAGAGTTGGACAGTCTTCGACAATGCGAAAGAACAGTGTGTTGATAATCTCATCTGTTTCCGCCTGTGTTGGGAACATTTAATTCTTCCTCACTGTACTTAGGGAAAAGGATAAATTGTTCGGCAATGACAGTAAGCAGTTGTCTTATTGTCTTTTCATTTTCAGGATCTTGGAGAAAGTCTGTGACACTGGTGAGTCTCCCTACCAGTGACGGGTATGATCTTAGCACTAGGTCGAAATAGGTGACTAGGTCCTTTGTGATGTCTCTACTGTGGGACACCATTGGTGATTCCGAAAAGGGTCTCGGTGTGGAATGAGTCGGGATATTGTATTTGCTTCCAATGTAAGTGTCCTCGGTCAAAATCTGGTATATTCTTTTCTCATCAAGGCTTAAGTGTGCCTCTGTATACAAAACCCAAAGTGGGATCCTCAGCAGTCACTGGCACCTTGAGGTAGAAGCATAGAATGAAATACAAAGTGGTGCCGGGAGAGCGGGACTAGCTAGGAGAAGGAGGGCAGAAAGCTAAACGAATCAAATAATTATTTCATTTTATTTTGATTTAAATACAAAAACATTAAACATTTTAATCAATTTGGTTATAAAAGCATTCTATAAAGCATGCATCCAAACATTCATTCATTCAATCTAAATAAATCCCTAAAAGAAATTTAAATTATTTTGAGATACAACAGAGAAATGTACAATTCATTTCCAAATCTCTTCACATATACATCCAACAGTAGTTCATTCCAAATAAAGTATTGACTATTGGTGCCCATAAATGCAGGTCTTCTTTAAAACACAGGCTTTCCAGTTGGTAAATAGTTTCGACTTGACAAAATATATAAGTCTTCATCAGGATCGGATGAACATTAACAGATTCTAAGAGTAAAACAAATACACATATAATTAAAAATAATTAAAATAGCTTACTGTCTCCCTTCACTTAGTAGTACTCGCAATTATATTAACAAAGAGATCAATCTAATCTATCTCTCTAACCATCAATTATATCTGGTATCCCATGAGTAAGGTCCAAATATTGGCTAAATACCTCCATGTAGACAAATACCTCATACACATGCCTCAAAACTGTAGGCAAACTGTAGGCAATCCATGTGGGCCCTTTATATATTGAATGGTCAAAAGTATGACGCACAGAATCTTAAATTCATTTTATTCAGTGCCATATTTCAAACTTTACACTCATCCCTGTGCCAAATCTGTCGTGACTCAGTGAAAAATAGAAATAAAAAATATAAAAAAATATATAAAAATAATTATAAGCATGCCTACAAACCCCATTGGGTTCGCATAATAGCTTATGTTCCAATGGCTTGGTAACTTGAGCTCCATTCACATCTAGTATATGTCAAAGTTGTTCACTCTTCGGAAGGTGGACTAATGGGAAAGCAAACAATAATTTCAATGGTATGAGAATGCCCGCGAAAGTTTTACATGAAAAACGGCATAGAGTTAGTTAAAGGCAGACAAATACCTTCGTTTGTAATCACTGGTTAGTCCACACGGCGAAACTCATCAGAAAAGAGTCTCTATTTTGTTAGGCACACCGCCTCCTGTGTAGGCATCTATAAACAGCGGAACTATTCGTACCGAGCAGGACGGGAGCGCTGGGCTCTTCACGAGTTGTCGAGCATACACATTCTGTTCAGAATCTGTGTGAAAACAAGCAATAGGAAAACCTAACGTAAATACGCTACGCTTTCACTCAGAGGACGTGCAAGCCCGCTTGATCTAAAAAAGGCTTACCTTTTGAACAACGTGCATAAATCGATCTGGAACTCGATCGTGGTGGCGTCGGCGTTCAGATAGTGGCGGCCAACGGATTCTGGGAAATGGAGGCCGTCTTTTATTTCACTTAAAAGAATAGTGAACACAAACGACGGACCCTTAGACTACTCGCTTAATTACTCAACGCTGGTCCAACGGCTGAGGGAGCAGCATGGTAAAGGTAAACAAGGGACTAATCCCAGCGAGTGTTAGAAAAAACCACTAATAGCAGTGGAAGCAGGCTAAAAAGGGAAAAAAGCAAGGAAAAAAGAGGGGACGAAACCCGCTCTCTGTAACCAATTCAACGAATACACCCAAACTGAGGGAAAGAAACTTACATAAATTCAGCCATCATTTCCACTCTTCTTGCTGATTCAGTCCCTTGTTTAGACTATTAGTGTGGTATATCCACCATTGTTCCTTCTGGGACAGGCGTGCAGCCATATTTGCTGCATCAGTGCCAAACACTTTTTCAATCGACCATTTGAGATCTTCTGGGCTATGTTTCGACTCCAAAAAGTGCATAGTCAAAGGAGCATTCAGCTGACCAGTCCTGATTTTGGACTTATGCTCACTTATGCGCAATTTAATCGCTCTGGATGTTTTACCAATATACGCTTTTTTACAAGGGCATATTATTGCATATATTACATTAAGGCTGAGGCAGGTGGTATGATGCCTCAGCTTCCAGTCCCTTTCATGGATTTTGATGTTGGAAATCGCTGTGGTACTTGCACAATTAGAGCAATTCCCGCAGGGGTAATGTCCCATAATAGAGGCCATGCCCCAGGTCGTAGTTAGGGTCAGTTGATTGTCTTGCAAGTGGTTTCTGTCTGCCTTGGAAACCCAATTTTTAATGTTCCTGCCTCTTTTAAATGCATAAATAGGTTTAGGTAAATCAACCATATTTAGCTGTAATAGATGCCAGTGATTAGATATAACCTTCTTGATCTTATTGTGTTGAGTATTAAAAGTCAGAGCACACACCAATTGGTCATCCCCCAGCTTTCTTTCTTTGGTTTCTTTTTTCAATAGGACTTCCCTATGTTGATATCGAGCTCGTTTTTTTGAGTGTTTCAGCAGTTTTCTGGGGTAACCTCTTTCAGTTAATCTTTCTTCAATGGCAGATGCTTGCTTAATGAAATCTTCCATTTTGGTACAGTTTCTCCGAGCCCTTAAGAACTGTCCATATGGGATGTTAGACTTTAAGGATTGGGCATGAAAACTCTGGTGGTGCAATATCGTGTTCCTATCGGACTCTTTTCGATAGAGGTCCACTACCAAGGCGTTTTTGTCCACCTTGATTAACAGATCCAAAAATGCAATTTCCTTATTGCTGGTCTGAATTGTAAATCACAGATTAGGATTCAAATTGTTGATCCATAGGAAGAAAGCATTATAATCCCCCTTAGAGCTGTCCCAAATAATGAGGATGTCGTCTATGTACCTCGTATATAGTTTGAGAGCAGGTTTGAAGGGATTAGAGTCTGTCATAATGTTAGATTCCTCAAAATTCCACATATATAGGGTGGCGTAATTAGGAGCGAAAGAGGTCCCCATGGCCGTCTCCTTAATTTGCATATAATAAGTGTTCTTGAACCTGAAGACATTTTTTGTAAGTGCAATTTCTAATAACTCCACCAGAAAATCACTGGGAACAGAGATGGTGTCTGTCCTGGTTTGTAAAAATGTTTTCATAATGCCCAAAGAGTCTGCCTGTGGAATGTTGGAGTATAACAACTCCACATCCAAAGTGATAAGCAGGTCCTGGTCCTTGTTAAATGGAATAGATTCAATCAACCTAATGACGTCTGAGGAATCCGAAAGATAAGTAGGAGTGTTTTTAGCCAAGGTCATCAGAAAAAAGTCCAAGTATTGGCCCACGGGTTCCAAAATGGAACCACTTAAAGACACTATCGGCCTACCCGGTGGCGTAGTCAAGCATTTATGTATTTTGGGTAACATGTAGATTAGGGGAGTCCTGGTGTTACTAGGAACTAAGAAACTAAGTTCTTTTGGAGTAATAATTTCCTTTTCTAAAGCATGCTTCCCCAATCTTTCAATTTCTTTCAAAATACTCTGAGTGGGGTCTCCCTGCAATTTGACGTACACTTCCCGATTATTAAGTTGTCTCATGACTTCGAGGTCATATTTGCAGGCATCCCACACTACCACTCCACCTCCCTTGTCCGATTTTTTGATCGTAAGTTTTTTTTTTTTAATTTTTCTTTATTGGTTTTACAAAAACAAAAGACAAAAGGAGGGCAAACAGTAATCAAAGAAAGTTGTACATCTTCCAGGGGTACATGTCAGAGAGACAATGCAAAGTAAAAGACGCTATTAGAATCACTTAGTTTCGTGACAGTTCCATTTGCCTGGATATGTCTCTTACACTGTTCACCCCAACCCACTCCCACCCCCCTCCCCCACTTGGAGTAATGTACATCGTGAGTATAGTCATTTAACATAAACATTGGGAACACATATTTGGCATAGTGCAACATCTGCCAGCACCATGGCCACTGGGAATGAATCTCCGATCCCTTGCAGTGTTCTTTTGAGTTTGACATCATTAAGTTAGGCTTCTGAGGGTTCCTCTGACTGGGAGTCCGTGATAGGTGTGATATATTTATTCTTAAAGTCCGTCCATAGGGTTTCACATTTAGCTGATTTATTGTACAGTGAGGCTGTGATTGTTTCCATCACATAAATGCTTGTGGCCAGTTTAATCCATTCGTTTTTTCCTGGGGCTAGAGGAGACTTCCATTTGATCACTATCAGGGCTCTCGCCGCCAACAGCAGCTGGGGGGCCAGACCTTTCACCTGGAGCCAATCTTCATCGTCTCTCTCAAGGCCAAACAACACAAGGAATGGGTCGAGCTCCCTTTGGATTCCATCGATCTCCTTAATCCATCCCAGGACCTCAGTCCAAAACACTGTGATATGCGGGCAGCTCCACCACATGTGCCAGTAGTCAGCAGTTGATCCACAATTCCTCCAGCATCTCGGGCTCATCGACTGGAACATTTTAGAGAGTTTGAGTGGATCATAATGCCACCTATGTAGGAGCTTTATGGCATGGAGCTTGTATTGATTGGACAAGGAGGCTTTGGGTGCAGCTCTACACATTAAGTCCCATTGATCGGGGAGTATCTCTTCACCAAAGTCTCTTCCCCACCTGGCTCTGAGGGAGTCTGTAGATCCACCCCCCTGCTGCTATTAGCGTCGATTACATCACAGATATAAGACCTTTCATTTCCGTTCTGGAGTCTAGTAGTTTCTCGAAGGCGGTAAGGTCTCTTTTCAGTTTCTCTCTCCACTCAGGTTTCGTTAGCACCCCCTTCAATTGGAGAAAGTGGAATGTCGATAAATTACCTATCCCCAATGCTGTGGTTAGGTCCGGTAGCGTTATGAACAAGTCTTTTCTTTGGAGTTGCCCTACCCTCTCCAGGCCCGCCTCATACCATGACTGAAACCGTTCTAGATTCGGAATGTGGTCGTTTTTTGCCAGGAGACCACAAGTGACAGAGCGGGGATGGCCATGTTGTGACTTCTCGCATCTCTTTCCCAGTGCGCCATATGCTCCATATGGTAGTCAGTATGGGATGGTGTTTGATTTTCCTCGGGACCCTTTGGTAAGGTGACCATAGCCATTCCGCTACAGTGGCGGGGGACATGTAATGATTGTCCATCTGTACCCATTGCAAGTGTTTGTGGTCCCTAAGGTGTGGGATCAAGACACGTAACTGGACGGCTTTGTAGTAAGTAGTTAGATCGGGAAGGCCTACTCCTCCTTTGTCCTTGGGGAGTATGAGTGTGTCATATGCGATCCTTGGTCTTTTCCCGTGCCAAATGAATTGCATCATGATCTTACGGGCCTCTGTGAAGAATTTTTTGGGCATCTCAACTGGAAGCATCTGGAAAGGGTAAAGGAAGCGGGGGAGGCACACCATCTTGACGGCGTTGATACGCCCCAGCCAGGAAATCGTCAATCTACTCCACTTCTCAAGATCTGTCTCGAATCGTCGGAGGAGGAGGGGGAAGTTGGCCTCATATAGGTCGCTTAAGGATCTAGTAATCTGAATACCCAGGTATTGCAGTTTTGTATGCTCCAGATTAAGCCCAAGTGATAGGAACTTGGCATTGTTCTCATCAGGGGTGCCTTGGAGGGGGAAGAGTGTGGACTTTGATTTGTTTACTTTTAAGCCAGAGTATTGGCCATATTCTTCTATTAGTTTTAGGGCGTGGGGGATAGAGTTATTGGGTTTGGTTACGTGTAGAAGGATATCATCTGCATACAACGCTGCCTTATATTCCGTCTCTCCCAACCGTATACCCTCTATTAGGGGGTCTTCTCTAAGTTTTTGGGCCAGGGGTTCAAGGGAAAGTGCAAACAAGATCGCGGAGAGGGGGCATCCCTGTCTAGTCCCTCGCTGTAGCGCAAACCACCTGGAATACTCCCCGTTCAAGAATATCGATGCTTTGGGGGAGGCATATATTGCACGTATCCCATCGTGGAATTTGGGGCCTATCCCTACTTTCTGGAGGACTGCTCCCAGGAAATCCCACTCCACCCTATCAAAGGCCTTTTCTGCGTCAATGGATAAGAGGACCGGGTCCTCTGGTAGATTGTGTGCTGCGTGAATGAGGTGTAGAGTTTTACGCATGGTGTCGGCACCTTGCCTCCCAAGAATAAACCCGACCTGGTCGGGGTGGATCAATTTAGGCATTAAGGTTTCCAGTCTTGCGGCCAATACTCGAGCATAGATCTTGGCGTCGAGATTGAGGAGGGAAATGGGGCGGTATGATCCGCATAATTTGGGGTCCCTGCCTTCCTTAGGGATGACTGTTATGAGGGCTTTCTTGAAAGATTCCGGGGCAGCCCCAGTGTCCACTATCTCATTAAAGAGTTCCGTGAGGAAGGGAGATAGTTGGTCGCTAAAGGTTTTGTAAAAGCCTGCCGTGAAACCGTCCTCCCCAGGGGATTTCCCTAGTGTTAATCGTTTAATTGCATCCCGTACCTCATGCTCGAGTATTGGAGTATCAAGGAGCTCGGCCTCTGCAAGTGTTACTGTAGGCATGTTGATTGAGGACAAGTAGGAGGATATGTCAGATTGGGCAGAGATCAGCTCAGAGGTATATAGGTTTTGGTAGAAGTTGGCGAAGCACTCGGGTATTGAGTGGGGGGGGTCGGCCGGGGGAGTAGTGGGCCCTGTTATCTCTCTCACCTTACGTTCCTCCCTCCGTTCTCTTAGCCTGGCAGCTAGTAGTGCGTCGGCCTTGTCCCCCTTCTCGTAGTATGTTTGCCTGAGGAATTGTAGTTTTCTCACAACCTGGCCATGTTCTAACAGTCGTAGTTCTTCTCTTTTATGGTGAGCTGTGTCTAGTTTGATGGGGTCTACCTCTGCATTATCTCTTACTTCCGCCTCGAGTTGGTGTATTTCATTACGCAATTTATTTTCTATGATCTTACGTTCCCTCTTTTTAGAGGAGCCCTCGCGTATCAGTACCCCCCTCCAGGTGGCCTTCCCAGCTTCCCAAATCACTTGTTTGGAGACCTCCCCATTGTTGTTTACCTTAAAATATTCTTCGATCTCGGTCTCCATTTAGTTTTTAAACACTGTATCAGTCCAGAGGGACTCATTGCAGCGCCAAGATCCCCCAGCGACCGGTAAGTTGGTCCAATTGACATCCGCTAAGACCATATCATGATCAGACCATGTTATTGGGACGATTCTAGAGTAGCTTGTGGATTCTGAAAGGTCAGGAGAAAGGTATATGTAATATATCCATGTGAATGTGCCATGGGGATGCGAATAAAAGGTGAAGCCACTTTCATCCGGGTGTAGAGTCCTCCACACGTCACGTAGGTCGTATAGATCCATCATGGCGACAAATTCAGTAAATTGGAAAAATTGGAAATGACTGAAAATCAAGTGATTGATTTTATAAAAATCACTACTGCCAAGAAAATGGAGAAGCTCAATAAGGATGTCAAAATGTTTTCGAGAGAGACGGCATACCCTTATTTAAAGGTGGACTATCAACGCCCAGTGAACTGGAGAGATCCAGATGACAATACAGTGGGGGTACCCACTCGCAAAAAAGTGACTTTTTCAGATACCTCATCTGATGACAGCGATGGTTATCAAAAAAATAAGAGAGGTAACCAACAAAGCTACAGGCAAAGAAACAGAGGGTCTCAAAGAGGAGGGAGAAGAGGGAGACATGTAACGCTCACCTGATTCCCGCAGAGGCGCCGGTCTTGACTGGGTGAATGCCGTATCTTCAAAGGTGATGTGTAACACACGGTTGGCTCTTTGGGCTGGACCTCTGTGCACTGTATGTCTGACTCGAAGAGTCAGATGTCTGCAGATAGAAAATATGGGATTAATGAACTGGGGTTATTGGGTGCCTCTCTCCTCTTCCCTTTCTCTTCTCCTGTAGAACCCCAAAGGTTAACGCCCTCACCTTAGGTAAGTGAACGCCGAGCTCTCCATCTGCCTCGGGGCAGGGTGCCGTAACCAGTTTCTTCACTGGATAAGGGTGCAGGCCTCTTGACCTCAGAGGACTGCTGTCCGTCGTTAACTGCACGAACGGTAAGTTCTGGGCACTTCAAATGTCTTAAAAGCCTTTTGTAATGATATCTCTTGTTTTGCAGGGTTCCGGCGATGGCGGATGGCGGGCTGATGAGAGTTGAGGATCGAACCCGCGTGAGGAATAGAAGCGCCTGGAAGCACGTAAGTAAGCGCTTGTAGCCTGCTTCACGATGCGCACTAACTGTCCCTTTTATCTTGCAGGTACAAGTTCGGAGCTTTAGAGAAGCTGAAGGGTGCAGGAATACCCACTGGATTCGGCGTGGGAAGGAGTAATGGCACGTGAGTAATAAAGTTGCCCAATGTCTTTAAACGCACCTTCTTTTGTCTTTCAGATGCGGGATGCAGCGCCGAAGGCCTCCGGAGCGTGCGAAGAGCTGGTAAGCTTTTGTCTTTCAGATGCCGGAATGCAGTGCGAAGACCTCCGGAGCATGCAAAGAGTAGGTAAGCCTTTGTCTTTCAGATGCCGGAATGCAGCGCGAGGCGTTGGTGACAGCCGATGGACCAGGTAAGAGATGCGCTGCCACTGAAGACCGTAGTGCTAACCTGTTCTTTCTTTGTCTTTACAGGTGCTGCTGAAGACTGGATTCCAGGATGGTAAGCCTTTGTTCCCTTAGGCCCAGGATCAGAAGCAGAAGACACGATGAGCGTTCTGCTGCAGAGAATGCAGAATAACGCAAAGCAAGATTCATCCATCGGGTGTGGTTTAAATAGCCTCCTGTAGTGCTTAGGTGTCTCCTTCCACAGCCTCGCCTAGGTGAGAAAAGAGTTCCTGCTTTCCAGAAGAGTTCCAGTGTTCTGAACCTAGGGAGTGGCTCCTGCCCCACCCAACAGGAAAAGTAGTCCCAAACAGAAGAGGATCAGGGCCTCAACTGGCAGGTAAGTAAGCAGCATGGTCTGCTGCAGGTAAGTCCACCCAAGCATTATGAGCCCGGCGCTTCCAGCGCTGGGACTGGGCATCTTTATGAGCCTGGTGCCACTGGCGCCAGGACAGGGTCCAAAAGGTCCCAATTGGGACTGGCTGGCACTCGGAACCAGGGTTATGGGTCTGCTTCCAAGGGAGTCGGGCAAGTCCTGATCTTTTGGAAGCAGAGGTCATGACAGCACCCCCCCTCAAGGCCCCTCCCAAACCGGGCTTCTCTAGGGGTTTGGGCTTGTTAGGAAATGTTCGATGAAATCTTTTGATTAAACGAGGGGAGTGGACATATTCTGCAGGTTCCCAGGATCTTTCTTGGAGACCGTAGCCTTTCCAGTCAATCAGGTAAAATAGTTTAGATTTGGAGATCTTGGAATCCAGGATGCTTTTGACTTCAAACTCGAGTTCTCCATCAACTAGAATAGGTTTTGGAGATTTAGTTAGTCGGGTTTGAGGTTGCACGGGTTTTAATAGAGAGACGTGGAAGACCGGATGTATCTTCATGTGAGGGGGCAAGTCCAACTTGACCGCTACTGGATTTACTATGGTAGTGATGGAATAGGGACCAAGGTATCTTGGGTTGAATGTGCGTGGTCCTTTTAGAGGTAGATATTTGGTGGATAACCAGACTTGATCTCCTACTTGATATTGGGGGGCTTCCTTCCGATGTTGGTCTGCTCCTTTCTTGTATTGTTCTTTAGCCCTTTGAAGGTGAGAAACGGCTTCCTTAAAGGCTTGGGTGATTGTAGAATGCAGGTGGTCTACTGCTGGTGTTCCAAGATCTTGGAGTGGATCCAACCCCGAGGTTCGAGGGTGACTACCGTATAAAAGAAAAAACGGGGTCTTCCCAGTTCCCGAGTGGACAGAGTTATTGTAGGCATATTCGGCTATCCAAAGGATATCTTTCCAAGTTTTTTCAGTTTGTTGTAGCATGCAGCGCAAATACTGTTCCAGAGTTTGATTGGTCCTCTCGGTTTGTCCGTCGGTTTGAGGGTGGTGGCTGGTCGAAAGTCTCACATCAATTTGAGCCGACCGACAGCAACTTCGCCAAAAATGAGAAATAAATTGACTACCTCGATCCGAAATGAGAACTGAAGGAAAACCGTGCAGTCGGACGATGTTTTCGAGAAATTCTCGGGCCAGAGTTGCTGCTGTTGGTAAGCCTTTGAGTGGAATGAAATGCGCCATCTTGGAGAATAGGTCCACGATTACTAGGATCGTATTGTATCCGGAGCATGGAGGTAGATCGGTGATGAAGTCCATAGAAAGCGTATGCCAAGGGCGAGGTGGGATGTCAATAGGGCGTAAGAGGCCGGCTGGTTTTTCCTTTTGACTCTTGTTTTGGGCGCATACTCCACAGGACATTATAAAGTCTCTGATATCTTTTTTCCAAGACGGCCACCAGAAGTAGCGCTTGATCTTTTCCGAGGTCTTGGTCATACCGGGATGTCCTTCCATTAAAGAATCGTGATAACAAGAGATTACCTTTTTCTGTAAATCTGTGCTGGGCAGGTATAACCGTTCTTGGAAATATAATAGGTTGTCCTTCACCGTAAAGTCCTTTCCCTGCAGATGCCAATTCTGTATGTCTGCTGGAGTTACCAGTAGCCTGGCTTTATCCTTAACTTCCTCTATGGATTGTGTGGCGATTACACCTAGAATTCTTTGTTCGGGAATGATAGGTACAGGTTTAGGATTGATCAAATGTTCTTCCACTCCCATCCGAGAAAGGGCATCAGGTCGATAGGTAATTATGAAGTCAAACTCGGCAAAGAATAGTGCCCAATGGAGTTGCCTAGAGGATTGAGCTTTTGCGGTTTTCAAATATTGCAGGTTTCGGTGATCTGTAATCACAGTAACGGTGTGTCGGGCCCCCAGAAGATAATGCCGCCAAGCCTTAAAGGCGGACTGGATAGCTAGAAGTTCCTTATCAGTAATAGTGTAATTGATTTCAGGAGGCGAGAATTTGCGGGACCAAAATGCCACGGGATGCAACTGATTGGTTACTGGGTCCTTTTGTGATAGAACTGCCCCCTTGGCAAGGCTCGAAGCATCAGTTTCAACGATGTAGGGGAGTTCTGGGCGAGGATGTTTTAAGATCGGTGCAGAGATAAATCTAGTCTTCAAATTCTGGAAAGCTTGTTCCGCCTCGGTAGACCATTCAAAACGTTTGTTTTTCTTTAACAAGGCGGTGATGGGCTGGACTATTCGAGAGAATTCGGGGATAAACCTGCGGTAAAAGTTAGCGAAGCCTAACATGCTTTGAACACCTTTTACGGAGGATGGCGATGGCCATTTGAGAATTGCATCGACCTTCTTTGAATCCATACGCACTCTGCTAGGTGATAATATGAATCCCAAGAATTCAACTTCAGTCACGTTGAAAACACATTTTTCCAACTTAGCGAAAAGTTTGTGTTGACGCAATCTCTCGAGGACCATTTTCACGTGTTTCCGATGTTCAGTTTCCGATGAAGAATAAACGAGGATGTCGTCAATGTAAACAACAACACACACATCTATGAGCTCTCTGAGGACATCGTTCATAAAATATTGAAAGGCGGCCGGGGCATTGCAAAGTCCGAAGGGCATGACCTGATATTCAAATAGCCCATACTTGCTGCGGAAGGCCGTCTTCCATTCATCGCCCTCTTTTACTCGTACCAAGTGGTAGGCTCCTCTAAGATCCAGCTTTGTATATATGCATGCTTTTCTGACTTGGTCCATGAGTTCAGGGATCAAAGGTAACGGATATCTATTCTTAACGGTGATCTGGTTCAGGGCGCGATAATCTATACAAGTTCTAAGGTCCCCTTCTTTTTTTGGAACGAAGAACAAAGCTGAGGAAGCAGGGGACTTGGAAGGACGAATAAACCCATTCGCTAGGTATTGATCCAGGTATTGTCGGAGGTGAAGATTCCCAGGCTCGGTGAGGGCATAAATTCTACTACAAGGAGGAGTAGATCCAGGTATCAGGTCTATCTGGCAGTCATAAGACCTATGAGGAGGTAGAGAGTTAGCCTGATCCTTCCGGAAAACATCTTGGAATTCTAGGTATTCAGGAGGTAACTGGGGAGCCTCCGAGGAAATTGCTGCCAGTGCAACACCAGGTCGAGGGTGACAAGTAGAGACACATTCTGGAAACTGAACCGTTCTTGCTCGCCAATCGATCTGAGGATTGTGCTTCTCTAACCAAGGAATTCCTAGAATAATCTGGAACTGAGGGGCCTTGATCACATCGAACACGATCTTCTCATGGTGTCCATCTTGACTTACTAGCGTCACTTCTTGGGTGGTATGCGTTACTGGTCCGGAGGCTATCTCCGTACCATCCACCGTAGTAATGACGTCCTTTACAGCCTTTGGACAAAGAGTCAGATTCATCCTCAAAACCATTTCATGATCCACATAATTGCCGATGGCACCGCTGTTGACGTAAGCTTCAATCACATGTAATCGATCCGGATGTTCAGGGCTAATGAGGACCATAGGTATCACGAAATGCGAGGTCACGGAACTGGTTTTAACGCTCGGCAAGAGGACCTCTATTCTTGTCGGGTGAGGTTGTTTCCCTGCTCAGAGTTTGTGACCCTGGTAACTGCAGCTCCTACTGCCTTCTTGGCTGGTTTCACCGGACAGTCTCGAAGAAAGTGCCCCGAGTTTCCGCAATAGAGGCATAATTGCAGCTGTTTTCTCCTTTCCCGCTCTTTTTGTGTTAGTGGTCCTTTCAGGCCCCCTATTTGCATGGGTTCCCCGGAGTCTACTCCTTTGGTAGGAGTTGGTGGTTTGGAAAATACTCGAGCATCAAACTTGGAACGATCGGCCTTCCTGTTCTGCAGTCTGTGGTCAATTTGAACGACTAAGTCAATATAGTCCGAACAGTCTTGCGGGGGATTCACTACTTGGGCTAACACATCTTTGAGCTCTCCACGTAGACCTATATAAAACAGCGTAATCCTTTTGTCCTCAGGCCATCGAGTTTCCACTATCAGTCTGTTGAAAGACGCAATATATGCCAAAAGGTCTTGATTACCCTGTCGCAATGAAAGGAGCTCATTGTCCAAGGCCTGCCCCTGTGAATGTCTTGCAAACAGTTTTTCCATACTGAGCTGAAAAGCTTGAAAATCATGGAGAACCGGATCATCTTGATTAACTAGAGGGATCGACCAGTCTGCCGCATTGCCACTAAGGTACGAAAGCACGAAAGCTACCTTAGCTTGATCAGTTGGAAAGGCTGCTGGCCGGCATAAGAAGTGCAACCGGCACTGATTAATAAATACTGCAAACCTCTTTGGGTCACCAGAAAATCGTTCGGGCGGAGCCAGAGGTACATTCCCAGGTAGGTTGATCTGCACTGGGTTCGTAGAGGATGTTGAAGGAAGATTTGCCCCTGATGCGGGTAACGGAGTTTGTCCGGCTTGTGACTGTAGCAATTGTCTAGCGAGATCGTCTGTTCGCTCCTTGGAAATAATCAGTTCCCTTCTTAGAGCATTCGTTTCCTGACGGGCTGCATGCACTTTTGCTCTTAGTTCCCCAAGTAACTGGGCTAGCTGGTCGGTATCCGAGGTTTCCATAGCGCCTGGGTGGGAGTTTTGCGGTAGGCTTTGCGTTCTGTAACGCTCACCTGATTCCCGCAGAGGCGCCGGTCTTGACTGGGTGAATGCCGTATCTTCAAAGGTGCTGTGTAACACACGGTTGGCTCTTTGGGCTGGACCTCTGTGCACTGTATGTCTGACTCAAAGAGTCAGATGTCTGCAGATAGAAAATATGGGATTAATGAACTGGGGTTATTGGGTGCCTCTCTCCTCTTCCCTTTCTCTTCTCCTGTAGAACCCCAAAGGTTAACGCCCTCACCTTAGGTAAGTGAACGCCGAGCTCTCCATCTGCCTCGGGGCAGGGTGCCGTAACCAGTTTCTTCACTGGATAAGGGTGCAGGCCTCTTGACCTCAGAGGACTGCTGTCCGTCGTTAACTGCACGAACGGTAAGTTCTGGGCACTTCAAATGTCTTAAAAGTCTTTTGTAATGATATCTTTTGTTTTGCAGGGTTCCGGCGATGGCGGATGGCGGGCTGATGAGAGTTGAGGATCGAACCCGCGTGAGGAATAGAAGTGCCCGGAAGCACGTAAGTAAGCGCTTGTAGCCTGCTTCACGATGCGCACTAACTGTCCCTTTTATCTTGCAGGTACAAGTTCGGAGCTTTAGAGAAGCTGAAGGGTGCTGGAATACCCACTGGATTCGGCGTGGGAAGGAGTAATGGCACGTGAGTAATAAAGTTGCCCAATGTCTTTAAACGCACCTTCTTTTGTCTTTCAGATGCGGGATGCAGCGCCGAAGGCCTCCGGAGCGTGCGAAGAGCTGGTAAGCTTTTGTCTTTCAGATGCCGGAATGCAGTGCGAAGACCTCCGGAGCATGCGAAGAGTAGGTAAGCCTTTGTCTTTCAGATGCCGGAATGCAGCGCGAGGCGTTGGTGACAGCCGATGGACCAGGTAAGAGATGCGCTGCCACTGAAGACCGTAGTGCTAACCTGTTCTTTCTTTGTCTTTACAGGTGCTGCTGAAGACTGGATTCCAGGATGGTAAGCCTTTGTTCCCTTAGGCTCAGGATCAGAAGCAGAAGACACGATGAGCGTTCTGCTGCAGAGAATGCAGAATAACGCAAAGCAAGATTCATCCATCGGGTGTGGTTTAAATAGCCTCCTGTAGTGCTTAGGTGTCTCCTTCCACAGCCTCGCCTAGGTGAGAAAAGAGTTCCTGCTTTCCAGAAGAGTTCCAGTGTTCTGAACCTAGGGAGTGGCTCCTGCCCCACCCAACAGGAAAAGTAGTCCCAAACAGAAGAGGATCAGGGGCTCAACTGGCAGGTAAGTAAGCAGCATGGTCTGCTGCAGGTAAGTCCACCCAAGCATTATGAGCCCGGCGCTTCCAGCGCTGGGACTGGGCATCTTTATGAGCCTGGTGCCACTGGCGCCAGGACAGGGTCCAAAAGGTCCCAATTGGGACTGGCTGGCACTCGGAACCAGGGTTATGGGTCTGCTTCCAAGGGAGTCGGGCAAGTCCTGATCTTTTGGAAGCAGAGATCATGACAGACAAATATGTTTTTCCAGTATCCACCATATTTTTACCCTCAAGGGTTTGCACCTCCAGGACAGATGCAACCGTACCTTCCACAGGAACTCCCTTTTCCGCCCCAGCAAATAGGCCCACCGCCATTAGGGAATGTATTCGAGACCAGGAGAAGGGCATACAGAAGATAAGCACCCCCTCTGCCATCTATAATTTGTCGGAAAAAGTATTGACACCCAAGGAGACTTCTATACTTGAAAGGGATTTCTCATTCATACCCATGAAGGATCCTAGCAAAATGGACGTGGAAGTAGAATTGAGAAATTTCTTTTGTAAAATTAGACTCAAGGACGTTTTTGGTAATATAGAGAAGGACTCTGCTCACTTTAGGGCCAATACTCCTTTTAAACCTCCGTCCAAGTTTACTCCCTCTTTGAATATGGTATCAATAGAAACAGCTATATTTGAAAAGGCAGTACTCCGAGACTTCAATGCTATCTATGACAGTAAAAACAAAAACAAAGACAAAAATTGCTTTCATTTTTCGAAAGAAGACTGGGTAGGCCTCGAAAACATGAAAATTGAGGCAAGAAGAACAATGGGCTATGCAGGCCCAGCCATGTCAGCCCTCCTCCTTGCTTGCACTCGACGGAGGAGACCCAAGAAAATGAAGAAATCACCAACTGGGCACATGTGTGTGTATGTATAGCTGCCTGCTATCATAGTTTCCAAAAATTAGGTCTGGATTCCCTTCAGAGGCCAAAAGACGGAGCTTCGTGAAGTTCCATAGCCTGGAAGACAAAATGGCCACCAGCCGCATGGGTGACGCACTACCCGCGGCCTGAAACGAAGTCGTGATCCGACCTCGTTTCGGTGAAAAAAATTGTATCAAAAATGATCACCGCCGGGCCCAGGCATAGTCTCCCCCACTCATCGCCACTGTTGGGGGTTACTGGCGCCCCCCCAGCGCTGTCCGCAAGCCCCGACTCCCCCAAGGACTCAGCCGCACACGTCCTTGTGGTTCGGGCTTCCCGGTCACTTCGCACGGCCGGGAAACGCCCCGTTTATTTATACTGCATGCGGCGGCGTGCAACGTCACGCCGCCGCGTTCGCGCCCCGTCATCGGGCAGCGCCACAGACAGCACTGCCTTCGCACTCAGTGTCTGTGCTCATCTGTTGCTCTCTGAATATAGTACTAACATCCTATTCCCCCTCCTGTTCACTTATATGAATCTAAAGCCCACAAGTAGTCAACAATGTGCAGAGCTATGTAAAATATGGCACAGTAAAACATATAAATATACTCATAGTAGTGCAGTCGGGATTGGCGAGCCAGTAGCCAGGTGAGGTTATACCAACCATTATACACCCATTAAATGGAAATGGCTAATAACTCTATATCACTGGCCTCTATTACAGTTAAATATGGTTGATTTACCTAAACCTATTTATGCGTTTAAAAGAGGCAGGAACATTAAAAATTGGGTTTCCAAGGCAGACAGAAACCAGGTGCAAGACAATCAACCGACCCTAACTACGACCTGGGGCATGGTCCCTATTATGGGACGTTACCCCTGCGGGAATTGCTCTAATTGTGCAAGTACCACAGCGATTTCCACCATCAAAATCCATGAAAGGGACTGGAAGCTGAGGCATCATACCACCTGCCTCAGCCTTAATGTAATATATGCAATAATATGCCCTTGTAAAAAAGCGTATATTGGTAAAACATCCAGAGCGATTAAATTGCGCATAAGTGAGCATAAGTCCAAAATCAGGACTGGTCAGTTGAATGTTCCTTTGACTACGCACTTTTTGGAGTCGAAACATAGCCCAGAAGATCTCAAATGGTGGGCGATTGAAAAAGTGTTTGGCACTGATGCAGCAAATACAGCTGCACTCCTGTCCCAGAAGGAACAATGGTGGATATACCACACCAATAGTCTAAACAAGGGACTGAATCAGCAAGAAGAGTGGAAATGATGGCTGAATTTATGTAAGTTTCTTTCCCTCAGTTTGGGTGTATTCATTGAATTGGATACAGAGAGCGGGTTTCGTCCCCTCTTTTTTCCTTCCTTTTTCCCTTTTTAGCCTGCTCCCACTGCTATTAGTGTTTTTTTCTAACACTCGCTAGGATTATTCCCTTGTTTACCTTTACCATGCTGCTCCCTCAGCCGTTGGACCAGCGCTGAGTAATTAAGCGAGTAGTCTAAGGGTCCGTCGTTTGTGTTCACTATTCTTTTAAGTGAAATAAAAGACGGCCTCCATTTCCCAGAATCTGTTGGCCGCCACTATCTGAACGCCGACGCCACCACGATCGAGTTCCAGATCGATTTACGCACGTTGTTCGAAAGGCGAGCCTTTTTTAGATCAAATGGGCTTGCACGTCCTCTGAGTGAAAGTGTAGCGTATTTACGTTAGCTTTTCCTATTGCTTGTTTTCACACAGATTCTGAACAGAATGTGTATGCGCGATGACTCTTGAAGAGCCCAGCGCTCCCGGTTGCTTGGTACGAATAGTTCCGCTGTTTATAGATGCCTACACAGGAGGCGGTGTGCCTAACAAAATAGAGACTCTTTTCTGATGAGTTTCGCCGTGTGGACTAACCAGTGATTACAAACGAAGGTATTTGTCTGCCTTTAACTGACTCTATGCCGTTTTTCATGTAAAACTTTCGCGGGCATTCTCATACCATTGAAATTATTGTTTGCTTTCCCATTAGTCCACCTTCCGAAGAGTGAACAACTTTGACATATACTAGATGTGAATGGAGCTCAAGTTACCAAGCCATTGGAACATAAGCTATTATGCAAACCCAATGGGGTTTGTAGGTATGCTTATAATTATTTTTATATATTTTTCTATATTTTTTATTTCTATTTTTCACTGAGTCACGACAGATTTGGAACAGGGATGAGTGTAAAGTTTGAAATATGGCACTGAATAAAATGAATTTAAGATTCTGTGCGTCATACTTTTGACCATTCAATATATAAAGGGCCCACATGGATTGCCTACAGTTTGCCTACAGTTTTGAGGCATGTGTATGAGGTATTTGCCTACATGGAGGTATTTAGCCAATATTTGGACCTTAATCATGGGATACCAGATATAATTGATGGGTAGAGAGATAGATTAGATTGATCTCTTTGTTAATATAATTGCGAGTACTACTGAGTGAAGGGAGATAGTAAGCTATTTAAATTATTTTTAATTATATATGTATTTGTTTTACTTTTAGAATCTGTTACTGTTCATCCGATCCTGATGAAGACTTATATATTTTGTCAAGTCTAAACTATTTACCAACTGGAAAGCCTGTGTTTTAAAGAAGATCTGCATTTATGGGCACCAATAGTCGATACTTTATTTGGAATGAACTACTGTTAGATGTATATGTGAAGAGATTTGGAAATTAATTGTACATTTCTCTGTTGTATCTCAAAATAATTGAAAAAATGTTTAGGGATTTATTTAGATTGAATGAATGAATGTTTGGATGCATGTTTCATAGAATGCTTTTATAACCAAATTGATTAAAATGTGTAATGTTTTTGTATTTAAATCAAAATAAAATGAAATAATGATTTTATTCGTTTAGCTTTCTGCCCTCCGTCTCCTAGCTAGTCCCGCTCTCCTGGCACCACTTTGTATTTCATTTTAAGTGTTCCTCTGTCCAAAGTTCGAATCAACACACTAGGTTTTGGCTTATCCATGCAATGTTCTTCTTCACGCTGCAACTAGGATGCACAGTGTCTGTTTTTATGTCCTTATCCCCTTTTTTGCTTATAGGAAGTTTCCAATTTAAGCTCCAAATTGCAGAAGTTCTTGTCTTTGTCTAGCTGGTCATGCATCCTTCTTCTTCGTCATGGATCTCGTCTGCACGTGCTGTGGTTCTTTCCTGTCGCTCGTCGATTCCTCTCGTTGGGGTGCAGGCAGGGGGCCTTCTCCGATGTAAGGTTTGATATCGCCGAGCAAAATCCAAGCTCTCCTGCCTTGCATTTTCACTGCGCATGGAGTGCAGTCCTTTACTGTGAATGGACCATTAAATCTTGGCTCATCCAACTTTTTTCCTCGTGTGGTTCCTCACGAGGACGGCTTCTCCAGTGAAGATGCGTGGAACACGTAGACCTCAAACTTGGTCTGTTGTAGTATCTCCTTCTGTGTTCTGTGCTGCACTGCACCCTTTTCGTCATCGCTGTAGCTGGTCTGAAATTACAGTAAGGCAAGATGTCATTTAGTTCAGATAGTTTTGCATTTCAGATCCTAAAATGTCTCCTGTTGTCTGGGCATCACATCTAGCTCTATCTCGGGTGTCAAGGGAGTTCTAATTCTTCTTCCTGTGGCTATCTCGTGTGGCGTAAGATGATGGTCGGAACCTAGTTGGTTCCGAAGTGCATACAGTGCCAGTTGAAGGCAGTGCAATCATCCCTTCTTTAGAGTAAGCTTCAACTTGGCTATCCTTTCCTTTAACAAGGCGTTGAGCTTCTCACAGATCCCATTACCTTGCAGATGATACGCAGACGAGAACTTGTGCTTTATACCAAGCAGCAAGCTAATCTGCTCAAATATTGAATTAACAAAGTGAGGGCCATTATCTGATCTCATGACTTCGCATACCCCCCACCTTGGGAACACTTCCCTCACTAAAAATATGGCTGCACAGGTAGAGTCTGGGTGTGTACATGGACCTGCCTCTATCCATCTAGAGAATGGACACACCACAACAATTAAGTATCTGTACCTGTTACATACTTGAATCATGTCAATGTAATCATCATGCAAGTGCTGAAAAGGCCCATTTGGCCTGGGGGATGACTCCTCTCATTACCTTTAATGTGTACCCAGTGGTGAATTGCTGGCAGATTATGCAGTTCACCATAAAAAAATGCAACATGCTCCGCTAAATTCGGTATGAACCAGTCTTCCGCAAGCGTTGCTGCTAGATTCTCTTTTGTCATATGCACTGTGTAATGTAACTGCTCCAGCGCTATTTTTAATAGGGCTACAGGCATTAATGGTTTACCAGTGCTGTCTTGTCGGCACAAGCTGTCAGAGGGGTTTATAGAACACCCTCGACGTTTCCACAGGTTTTTCTCTTCCTGCGGTGCCTCCCCTTGGAGTTCCATTAGCTACGTTTGCCTAAGACTGTTATAGGCTTCAGGTGTCATTCGTGCAACCATCATTCTTTCATTTGTATAGGCGATTTCCACTTCCATAATCATCTCGCTTTTGGATGCCATACGCTTGGCCTCCGTGTCTGCTGCGTGATTTCTGCGTGAGATAAAATCTGTCCCCTTCATGTGGGGGGCGCATTTCATGACCGCTATGCCCACTGGGAGCTGTAGTGCTTTGATCAGTCTATCCTTTGAGGCTGTGTGCTGCACTGGCGTGCCGTCTGCTCAGAAGTAACCCCTCCTTTTACAGCGCGCTAAACCTGCATGTACTGTTGACGTCACATTGGAGGGAGTCACTGTACACTGTTACTTCCCGGTCTGTGTGATTCTCAATGGCGAGTATCAACGCCAATAACTCTGCAGCCTGTGCTGAATAATGAGATGGTATTTGTGCGCTAAGAAGCACTCAAAATTCTCCATTTGCTGTGTGCTTCATTACAGCAACGCCTGTGTATCTTTGTCCGTCCCCTTGATCAATCCTTGACGACCCATCAATAAAGCCGATCTCTCCTTCTGCCAAGGCATTTTCTTTCACCCTGGGGATTTCATCATAGAATTCTTCGTAATTTGCGCAGCCATGTATTGGCTCTCCTTCAGTGACTGGCTCTGCTATGAACATAGCTGGGTTCACTATCTTACATCGGACTATTTTAATCAATGGGTTTGATATGATCACTTCATAAGCAGAAGCTCTCTGAGATGTCAATGTGCCCTTTGGTTTATCTAGCATGGCAAATAATGAGTGCTCGACGTACAACGTCATGGAGCAACCCATCACAATGGTTGTAGCCTTACCTATGGTGAACGCTGCAGCAGCTAAGCTTTGTTCGCATGGGAAGTGGCCTCTCATTACTGGGTCCAGATTCCTGCTGTAATATGCCAGTGGCTTGTACCACAATGAGGTTCTTTGAGCTAGCTCTGTCGTCATGATGCTGCCATTTGTGTGTGAAAACAGGTAAAATTCCTCTGCATAATTGGGGATCCCTAGAACTGGAGCTGTGCAAATAGCTCTTTTGAGTTCAGCAAACCCTTTCTCCATGGTCTCAGACCATTCAATCTTTTCTTTCGTCACTTGGGCCTTCTTTAGGGTCTGAAGTAAAGGTTTAGTACAAGAGCTGTAGTCGAAGACCCATGCCCTTACATAGTTGCATACGCCTAAAAAGCTCTGCATCTGCTTTATCGTGTGTGGCTTAGCCATGTTCAATATGGCTTCAGCCCTTTCTGGGGTCACTCTCTTTCCCTCATGCGAGATCAGCTGGCCTATGTACAGCATTTCTTGTTGACAATATTGTAACTTTTCCTTGTCAACTTTATATCCTTTCTCAGCCAGCATAGTCAATAGCTGAACAGAATCGTGCCTGCACTGCTCTTCTGTTGTACTGCAAATTAAGATGTCATCCACGTACTGCAGGATGACACTTTTTAATGCTATATTTCTTAGGTCCATATGCAGGACTCTGTTGAAAATAGGAGACTCACAGTACCCCTGTGGCAGCCTCGTGCTTTTCAGACGCATTTGTCTGAACGAGAATGACGTCAGATCTTGTGAGTCAGGGTTCCCAGTGAGCTGTCCTAGTTTCTGTACAAATTTGGCTCACTGTGCACTTGTGGAATTCCCCCATTCCCATTGTTACTTCCCCTTCCAGGGTTCGGAATCTGCCCTGTGCTCATTGTCTGTGACACTTGCAACGGTGCCTGTTGGGATTGTCCTTGTGGAAAATGTCCCATGCTCTGAGGTTGCACGCCTTTTTGCACTCCTGGCGCTTGTTGTTGCACTGTGTGATTCTGTGCAACACCCTGCTGTAAGACTACAGGTGGATTTGTCATGCCTGCTCCTATTCCTTGGCCATTCTGCATCATGCCTTGATTTCAGCATTTGCACGCCAGATGCCCTGTCATTCCACACAGCCAACAAACTGGCAGTGGGCGGACCATATGCCCATTTGACATATCTTGGTTACCATTTTGCATATTTTGAAAACCTCCTTGATTATATTGGAAACCTCCCTGATTACTCTGCCATCCTCTTCCTCTAAATCTGGGGCGCACAACATACGGCCCGCGGGTCATATGCGGCCCGAGCTATCGTGCTTTGCGGTCCCCTATGCACAGAACTTTCATAATGAAGTGCGGCCCACTTCAAGCAAAAGAAAACAAAGCGGGCCGCACTTCATTACGAAAGTCTTTGAAGCCTGTACATTGTTGTCACAGGTGTCCGTGGAAGTGGATAATTGCACCCCTAATTGATGCCTGTCCTCCCATCCCCGCCTCTGGCAAAGAATTCTTTGCAGGGGACCTAAAGGCACTAATCAGCCCAGCCATCATTCACACATTAGCAGGCTCTATTTGCACCTATTTGCACAGCCTGTGTTATTTTTTCTGGCCTGAAAGGGACACCTTGGGAAGCAATGGACCATGAATATCACTGGGGGCCATCACCGATGTAAGCAGGCTACCTACATGGTGGTCACACTTTTGTTTTCAAAATGTGCAGCTTAAGCTTGTCTAAAAGAAAAACAAAAGACATTTCCAAACAAACATGCTTCTTTAACTTAAATTCATTCATTTTCTTTGATGTGTGTTTTTCTTTTTCTCGGACTGCCACACAAATACCCAGTGATTTCTGTGTCCCTTACTTTGTGTTTTTTGACAGGATATATTTCTAAAGCTCTTATATGCTTGTCAAACTGCTTCATTGCAAATACATGCTTCTATTGCGCTGGCAGCAGTTATCAGGAAATTAAACTGTGGGTTCATGGGTGCCAACTTTTGATTTTCACTATGGGGGAAGGCATTCCCCCACCCTCACCCTGAATATAAGCAAGCTGCCAGCCCAGCACATCCCCTGGGCGAACACATTTTATAGCACTTGTTTTTATAAGGAATTGGAAAAAGTCATACAATTTACAGCCAGTTTTAAATATATAACATCTTAGCAACAGTCACTCAACCTGCTGAGCTACCCTGGTAGCTTTCTGTTGTAGGGCATGTCTATAAGCCCATTCATGTGTTCAAAATCACTGTATTACAAATAGTGCAGTTTGTGTACATGACTTCAAAGTCAACAGTATTTCATCTCCAGCTACACCGACCCTGTACATACATTCTTTGACGGTGTTCCAGTGGCGCTTCTCCATAATGGGCAAGGTTGCGCTGACCCACGGGCACCCTCGCCCATAATGGAGGAACCAGCCCATTGTAAACACTGAACACTCACTCAGCTGCTTTATGCGGCTGAGGGCGCGCTCCTCGGCTAGCTTGAACTGTGTCCAAGGGAAACGCTGTTTCCATTTGACAGTTCTGTCCCTCAGCCTTCCATATCCAATGAGCCATGCAAAAACGGGGGCATTTTGCTTCCCTAAACTTGCCTGGCCCATTGGGGATTCTGGCTGAGGAACTGCATGTTTGTATATGTGAAAAAGGGGCTCCTGCGCCTCCTCCCACATACAAAAAGAGTGGGGCTCTTTGCTATCAGCGATCCAGCTCTTGCATGCATGTGCATGAACCAGTAAGTGCTCTTTGCTTCCTGTTCGTGCTACGCGGGAGCTGTAGCACTGGGAGGAAACCTCAGGACCAGGGCAGAGGTACTTTAATTTAAATATGTGTCTGTCGGTGTGTATGCTTGCGTTTTAAAAATGTACTCAGGGAGGTGGGGAGGAAGCCCCCTTACCCCCAACAGCTTTTGATTTGTTCGGGCTCCCTTGCTACGCTCCATCACACTGGCATATTTGGGGCAAATATTTATGCTCCTCCAATTTAGTACACACTTCTACCAACACCAGTGCTGTAAAGAATGGTTATAAGCAGTAAATGAAACAAACTATATTGGTTATATTTTCTTTCCATGGCCTGTACACACCACCTCTGTATGATGCGTCGAGCAAAGTATTGGGAAGAGAACATTCATTAATCCCCCTGGTGACAAAGCAATGTTGACAGCGGGCATTGGAGTCGTTTGTGGCACTACTTCTGAATGCAAAAGTGTTTTTTGGTGGCGTGTGGAGGATGAAAATGTAAAGGTTTTTCTTTAATTGTGATGGTGTTCTATGATGCCGGTGGCCTCCCATATTGCCCATACTGCAATTTTGTAAAGTGCAAAGGGTTGGAGGCTGCATTCTCTATTAAGATCCAGAGGCAAAGCTTCCTCATGTAGTCATTAATGTGGACAGATCACTCATCAGCCACATCTGCACAGCTCTTTTTCACCTGTAGGACAGCCTGTTCTGTTAGGTTATTGCTGCTGGGGTGCATGGATGATTTTGTTCTCCCGCTATTGATAACATGTTGAAGCCCAGGGGCAAATCCGTTTTTCTTCTGGCTTGGTAATAATGTAAAGACAAGAAGTACACCTCAAAATGCCTGTCCTTTCCCCCACATGCTTACTAAAAATGCCTCGGGGGGGTCGTAAATTCACCACATGCCCCACCTGGAAATCTGGCCCCCTGTAGACAGCTTGTAAGGTACATTCGGCCCTCCGGCAAAACTAGTTGTGCACCCCTGCTCTAAATCCTCTTCCCCTTGGGTAAAATCCTGCGTTACTATGATTATTCTGTTGTGGGCTAGCCACCTGCTGCATGCTTGATTCAGCTGTGTTAGTTATCATGGCTCCTTCAAGAGCATACTTCGATAATTTCTTCTGCACCAATTTCACTTCCTCACCCTTTTGAGTTGCTTCCTTTTTGCGATTCTTTTCCTGCAGCAGTCTACAATAATGTGCGATGGTCAACTGTATTTCAGCCCAGGGCTTGGCTTTCTTGAGTTGTTTCTGCACCAGCTCTGGCAGCCCTTGGCACAGTATATGGTAAAACACAGGTATAGATTTCATCCATGATTCATGAATCTCAAGCACCCATGCGTCTTGGAAATTCTGTATATAAATTAACAGATCCTCAGAATCCTTCATTTTTTTTTAGTTATTATAGCTCCCATATCAGAAGTATCTGGGTATAGTACTCATAGCGCTTTCCATACTGCGGCTCTACAATTGTTAAATGGAGCTCCATCATGCGAGCTATTAATTGTGGTTACACCAGGGTAGCCTGCTCGTGCCCACATATCATCTGCTCTCTCACCAAGTATGGCGATTAGGAGACCTTTGATGTCCCCTATGGCTAGCGTGTTTCCTCCTGTCATTTTTTCTAACTCATGTATCCATTTTCCGGCTCCCGATGTCAGCATTGGAAGCTTGTTTTTCAGATTTTCTCGATCCATGTTGTCTTTCGCTCCGCCTCCCTGCTTCATTTTCCTTGCACTCCTCCCTTTCGGAGTCGGACATTGTCTGTCCCCAATTCACGCAACTTCTCGTATCCTCTTTGTTCCTACTTATTTCTAATCTATCCAGGGATAGCTCTCTATTGCCACTACTTCGAGTGACATCCTCAGTGTCATACAGCTGAGTGCTCTCTGGGCGCTCGTCTTCCCCCTTCCCTTGGGGTATTTGTTCTAGCCCCATTTCATCATATATTCTATTGATCGTTTCTCTGATGCTTCTGATGTCAAAGTCATCTTCAATATTGCCCTAGACGTGCCTGGTACTGAATCGTACGCAGGAAAGAATTCTTCAATGTCTTCCCAGTCTACAAATGGATCAGGTTTTTTAACCTCTCTCTCCAAATATTCAAGATCACATGCTCTCTGTCTTCGCTTATATTCGATATCGTCACCTCTTCTCTGACCCTATCTTCTTCCTTTTTCTTTTCATTTCTACATTCATCTGCCCTTCGAATTTCCTCATTGTTGAGTCAAGGACCGCACCAGGTTAGTTATGCAAACTGTTTATTGAGAAACTTGTTAAGATAAGAAGCATAGGATAAGACCCCCAACACATCCAACCACCAAGGCTTAACTGACAAATCTTGAGCAACAACAAGGTGAGGAACTCCACATTCCAGAATGGGTCTATCTCACAGGCTCATTACAGAATGAGCCTACCCAACCCAGCTCAGTTTCTTCCTATTGTCAGACACCATAGATTCATGTCATTTATATAACACACCCAAGATACATGTCATTTATATAACACCCCCCTCTCCTCTATAAAAAAAAGCAAGGTTTCTTTATTTGCAAGATTAAAAACACAAAAACAAAACCAATATATATATATAACTATTCACATAAGCATCAAGTGGACCTATCTCTTTGTTTTCGCAACCCTAGACATATTCCAGATTTGACCACTTTGCAAACACACAGCATTTCTGAAAACTCGCACAACCCTAACTGGGTCAGTATACAGAGGCTCCCCTTTCTTTGAGACCACAGCTCTTCTTATCCGAACCCAATCTCCAACCTCAACCACAGTTCCTTTTCTTAGGTGTTTTTCATAAATTTTATTCACCCATTTATCCTTGCGAATATCCATCCTTCTCCTCACAACATCCACAACCACATCCGTCTCTCTTGCTCTGCCCAGCCAGGCTGGCGACACCAAAGTGTTTGCCCTTCGGCCCCTCATAAGTTCAAAAGGGCTTAAACCTGTTTCAAGACCTGGAGCCATACGCAATGCGTATAGTCTTTCTCTAACAGCCACTCTCCTGTCTAGACCGCATGAATTCGCTCCTCGGATGGCTTCCATGACACATTGATTAACCCTTTCGACCATACCATTACCTTGGAGATAATATAAAGGAGTTCTTTTGTGCCTAATACCACACTTTTCAAGATATTGTAAGAACAACTTCCCCAAAAACTGCGGACCATTATCTGTGAGAATACTCCTGGGTAGGCCTTCCCTCTCAAACACATTCCAGAAATTCTATGATACGCTGACATGTCACTTCTCTCTTTATCTTGGACTCAGTCCACCTCGAGAAAGTGTCAACCAGGACAAGGATAAACCTACCCTGACCCGCACCCATGTCAACAGGTCCCAAAACATCCATCGCTAAATCCTGCCACACTCCCTCAGGTGAATTTGACTTTACCATCGGCTGGGACACCGCCAATAAATTCTTTCCCGATTTGACACAATCAGTACATGCACCAACAACTCTTTCAATTTCACGGTCGATCCCTGGCCACCAGTAATCTGCCTTTATCACCTCTTTGGTCTTACACACACCTATATGTCCTTGATGGGCAGACTTAATCAACCTTTCCCTCAGACACCCTGGAACAACCAATTTGTCTCACCGATACAATAGTCCCTCCTTCACTGACAGTTCAAACCTCACTTCCCATAGCGATCTTTCCTCACCACACAGTAATCTCTTCTCAGGCCATTCCTCCTTTACAAAGTTGATGATGCGCTTCCACATTTCGTCAGATTCCAACACACAAATCCATTCTTGCTTTTGTATAATGCCTTCCACTGTAGCGAAAACCATATCACTTTCACCACACATTTTCCTACCACCTTCACTGTCGCAATATTCCAATTTTACCCTAGAAGCGTGATCTGATAGCACATTCTCCCTACCAGCGACAACCTCTATAGTAAATTTGTGGCACTGTAATCTCGTCACCCAACAGGCAACCCTCCTTGATACTTTGTCAAGGCCTTTACTCTCAAATATCGACTGGTTTATGATCAGTTCGTAATGTAAAATCCTGACCCCACACAAAGTTCTTTAATTTTTCTATACCCCAATGGCACGCCAAGGCTTCTTTTTCCAGAATGGAATAATTAAGCTCTGCTCCTCTCAGCATGCGAGAGGCGTGCATCACAACCAGCTCCGTACCATCAACATCAGGCTGTAACATCAAAACTCCTATGGCTGTGTCACTAGCGTCAACAGAAAGAATAGTCCTCTTCCTTGTGTCAAACATCGCTAAAGTTTTCGCCATATCAATCTTCCTTTTAATTTCTTCAAATTCTCTCTCACACTCCCTGTTCCAGTCAAAATCAACCCCCTTTCTCAACAACGCCCTTAAATTGGTTACACAGTCAGAGTAGTTCTCAACAAAACGATGGTAAAATTCAATGGTACCCAGAAATGACCTCAATTCTGCTTTATTCTTTGGAGGTTGAGTTTTCATAATGGAATTTACTAAATCCCTCTTTGGTTTGAGACCTTGCTCTGATATCTCATGACCCAGATATTCGACAACACAAGTCATAAACACACACTTTTCTCCCCGCAACGTTATACCTCTTGCTTTGAAAATTCCCAGAACCACATCCAACCTTTCCTTCACCTCCTCCTCATCCTTTCCACAAACGAGAACATCGTCTTGGAAACACCACACTCCACTGACATCCCTTAACAACTTGTCCATAACCTTTTGAAATACAGAGGATGCTGATATCAATCCAAAAGGCATGGGCCGAAATTGATATATCCCCTCATATGTAATAAATGTGGTTAGTTTGCGAGATTCGACATCCAAACTGATCTGATGATAGGCACTTGCCATATCCAGTTTTGGAAAGAATTTTGCATTCCCAATTCTACTCAACAGTTCTCCCATGTTAGGAAGTGGGTGCCAATCAGCAACAACACACTGATTGAGTTCCCTTAAGTCAATACAAACTCTCAAATCTCCATTACCCTTCTTCACCACCACCACTGGAGAAATCCATTACACTGCCTTGGCAGGCTCAATGATACCTTCTTTTTCTAGCTTCACTAGCTCCTCACGTACAGCCCTCTGCATCGGCAACGGTAATGGTCTGAGTTTAGCTGCAACTGGTTTACTTCCCTCTTTCACAACAATGTTATGGACCATCCCTTTAAGACATCCTACCCTTTCACTAAAAACCTCTGGGTATTTCACAATCATTTCATGACCTTTAGAGGTGTTTCTACTTGACCCCGATATATTGGCCACATTGAGTACTTGTTCCTCACTATTAGGATCCAACTTAATGCATAACCCCCTCTGCTCCCTCCATCCAAGCAAAGTTTCTTCCTTTTTTGTAACATACATTTTTCCATATGTCACTCTACCTTTAAACATGAACTCAGCATTAAAACATGCCAAAATATCTATTTGATCTCCATTGTACCCACCAGGGATCTTGTCAGAAGGAAACAAATGTTTCATAGAACCACCTTTCACATTCTCAAATACCATTCTGGACATCAACGTGAACTTTGAGCAAGAATCTGCTAGCATTTTTACTTGATGTCCATTCACTTCTATCCAGGCAGAAAGGTGTTCACATTCATCAGACCCAGTGCACCGTACCATGTGCACAGTAACAATTTCATTCTCTGACAAATCACCTTCCTCAGATGACGCACCCTCATATTCTTCAATTAGAAGGGTCCCTTTTCCACCACCAATCCGATAGTTCTTACAGCAATTTTCGAAATGGCTCAATTTCTTACAAATGCTACAATTTTCACGCCTTCCGGGACATATGGGAGATGTGGACAAGTGACGCGCACTACCACATTGAAAGCACAGCCTATCTTCCCTTTTCACATTAACATGCGTGCCATCTTTCTGGATGCGTCTATTTCCTTGCTCACTACCCCCACCTTTGTTTTGAATACTCTCATAACGTTTACTAGATCTGACTTTCTGTTTCTTCTTTTCCTTTGGAATGGCACCTCTCTTATCTCCCACCTTTAAGACCTCAGTAATCTGAGATGGCTTACACTCTAACTGACAATTTTGCCACATTGTAGCGTATGCTCAATCCTTTTTGCAATACTTATAACCTCCTCTAAGTTGGGATCATCTTTCAGCCAAATCTCTTTGTGAATTTTATCATTCGAACAGTGGAGCATAAACTGATCCCTAATATGTTCATCTAGACCAGCACCAAATTTACAATGTAAAGACAAATGCATTAGAGCTGTAATGTAATCTTTAACAGATTCTCCTTCGTGTTGAAATCTCATGCCAAAATGGTATCGTTCCAACACGGTACTTGTTTTGGATTCAAAATGTTTGTCCAACTTAGCCAAGGCTTCATCAAAATCATTAGATCCCCGGTCCAATTCTAGTTCAGTAATGTCTGGAAGAGTGTCATATATCCTCTGACCCTCATAACCAAGAAAATGCATCAACATCGCCACTTTGCGTTCCACTGACATCCCGTTCCCCCATGTGGCCTTGACATAGTGTAGAAAACCCTTCTTCCAGGGGGCCCACTTGCTCCTGGGCGGACCCGGGGAGGGCATAAACACTTGTGGGCCAGGAACTCCGGAAAGTGCCATAACTAAAATTTCACTTCAGAAGATGCAGAACGTTGGTTGAATACAATAAAATGCTACTTTCCACTCAATCCACGCAGTGCAGATTAATAAACATAGGCGTTACGGCCAATGGATTTTCTGCTTTCCACTTAGTCCCCACAGTACTGCTGAATTAGCATAAACGACACGATCAATTGATGCACTAGCTGACGTGCATATGATATTAACTCACTCCTCTGATGCACCGCGCAGCATCTCTGCAACCAACACTCTCGCCTATGTTCAGCAATGTGCTTGCAAAATGCACTGGCTGACGTGCATAAGGTATTACTCCACTCCTCTGATGCACCGTGCAGCGCCTCTGTAACCAACACTCTCACCTGTGTTCAGCAATATGCTTGCAAAAACAGCGCCACTTTCAGGAAAATGCTCTCCACAATCCCCAGGCTCCGCGCCAACACCGCCTTCTCAATCGGGCCCTGGGTGGGTGCTGGAAAACAGCCGATCCGTCTTTCCCAGCTCCGATCCAGGAGCACTTCCTGGTTGCTGCTGCGTGCCGCGGACACGTCATTGGGAACGCGCGTATGAAGGCGGAGTTCTTCACGCGCACCGATGCCAGCTCTGCTGCAAGCAGCGGCCCCGGGCAGCTGGGCCTGCAAAGCTCACCTTATCTTGATGAGAAAAAGGGGAGGAGGAGGTTGCCACGGCGAACTCGCTTTCCTGCTGATGAGGCAAAAAGGAAACAATCCCCTCTGGGGAGCGACCCTCCACAACGGCAGAACAGCCACTCCGCCGAACGCCGTATACAGATGCCTCAAAAGCTGGCGTGGCTCCAGCCACCTCGCACGCCTGGAACTGCTTCCTCCAGGCGCCTCTCTGCTCCAGCAGGCAGCAGAACTGAGCGAGGACAGCAGGCAGCGATCTCCTTCTGAAATCCGAGTTGGGGGTCTTTGGATCACGGTCCGGACGGCAATCTTCCTTCAATATCCCATCCTCGTCGCCATTGTTGAGTCAAGGACCGCCACAGGTTAGTTATGCAAACTGTTTATTGAGAAACTTGTTAAGATAAGAAGCATAGGCTAAGACCCCCAACACATCCAACCACCACGGCTTAACTGACAAATCTTGAGCAACAACAAGGTGAGGAACTCCACATTCCAGAATGGGTTTACCTCACAAGCTCATTACAGAATGAGCCTACCCAACCCAGCTCAGTTTCTTCCTATTTTCAGACACCCTAGATACATGTAATTTATATAACACACCCTAGATACATGTCATTTATATAACACTCATCTCTTCATCTTCTTATTCTTTTCTCACATATTCTTTGCTCTTCCTCTAACCTTTGCTGTTTCTGTCTGTCTTGATCATTGGCTGCTCTTGGGTTGTGATCGAGCTGTCTTTCTTGCTCTTCGTGATATAGCTGTTCTCACCTTTGTCTGTCTATCCTTCTTATCCTTTTGTCTCTCAATTCCTTCTCTTTCCCCCTTCTCTGTGTCTCATCAAATCTTTGCTTTTGTTTCGCGTCATCAATGCCTTTGCCATCGAGTTTCAATAAAATGTGTCCTCCCATCCATTCGTCCTTTGCGAATGCTATCTCATCAGTTCTATCTTCGCTTCCCTTGCATCTCTTTCCTTCTCTCTCTTTGTCGAGAGATGCACTTGTCTGTGCCTGATCTCTTCTTTCGTCATCACGTCTCCCCTTGTCCCTCGGGACGGCAGAGGTAATATTCTTGTCCTTATGTTTCCCTTGATTTCCATCACTACTAAGTGTAGGTGACTCATATGCGGGGTTGCTGTACCCTGTGGCTGCTTTAAGTTCTCTTAGTGGGTTTGACCCCATGTCCTTACTTTCTTCAATTTTTGTTTTGGTGGGGCGGGTGGCGCTGAGGGCGTCTCACCCCCCTCTGTGCATACATTAAGTTTCCAATCTGTTGGTGGCTCCTCTTCCTTTCCCTGTTCATACATTTTCCACAACTCAAGAACAGCAAGGCGTTTTTCTAACTTCTTGCCTGTATATGGGGCATGCAAATATGTCGTCATGTGTTGTAAGACGGCTTTGGATAAAGATCCATTTTGTGGCCAAGGCATAAACATCTTGAGGGCGGTTCCCTTAACCCACTCGGTACTATATTTCTTTAGCTTGGGTGCGTGTTTTGGCAACTGCTTGCATAAGTGTGCCAATGGAGTCATGTCTTCCATGCTTAAAGCTGTTCCCTTTCCTTTTATACAACACTTGTCAATGCTTTCGTGTGGTTCGTATAGTTCCAACAATATGAGCGAGCACCAAAAGCTGCAAGCGCCAATCCAAATTTTCACAAAATGTTATATATTCTAATTTACTCAAAAAACATCAATTTGTATGCCATTCTATCTCAGCTATTAAATCATGCACATTTTGAATCAGTTTTCTCAAATAAAATGTTCAATAAATATGACGTCACAACAACAAAACATATGACAGACATTTAACAGACTAGACAGACACCAGCTGGACACAAATATCTCTGCCTCTAGTCATTACCCCTTCAGGGAGTGTAAACGTACCCCTTTCACGACGTCTGTAAACGTTGTGGTAGTCTAATCGTTCCCCATTATGTGGGACTCTGGGTACACGTTTCTTCTACCCACTATATTAGCGTAGGAATAAGGGGAATTCCTCTCACTTCTCGGGTGTCTGCCCCAGTATCCTCTCTCTTCTCGGGCGTCTTCCCCGGTAACCCTTTATTTATTTAATTGTTCTTGAGTCATTATCCCTTTATATATATACAGTCTTTTCTACTTCAAACTATTTTTGTTTTCCCTCCTCCCTCCGTTACCTTTTCCCTTTACTTGTTCTAAGGCATGCATTATTTGCAAAAACATTACATGTTTTGCTTCACTCACAGTTCGTATTGTTCCTCTCTGGACCCTCAGGATCATCGCCTTTGTTACCGCCTTCTTCAGCTTTTCACCCACTCAGCTGCCCCTACGAGTGGGAAGGGAAATATGGGGAACACGGGTCCCTTGAGGCCCTTTCTGCAGGTTTTCTCCTCTATACTACCACTGTCTGCGGGGAGATTCACGGTCTACTCAGCCGAATGGCAAAGGATTCGTGATATTGCCGAAGATCTAGAGTTACTTTATGTCGACGGTCAATAGATGTCTTATTTTAATCAATAATCGATAGTTGATAAACCATCCTCTGCTACCAAGTGTACTGGCGAGACCCCTGGCTGGCCCATAGAGTCGGGTTTGCTCTGAAGTACTTTAAGACCAGATAGCTGCACCTTCGAGATGGATAGGGGTGCAGATTTATTACTCCAACACCAATCAATAAGGACAACTCAATGGTTTGGCAAAGGGAGTCCATTTAATGACAAGTACAAAAAACGGGGAGTCATAGAAATCAGCAGTGATGCGATAGTCCGTCTCGCTTCAACTCCAACAAACTTCATACAACACATAACTTTTATACTCAAAACACATCATAATCTGACGTGTAACACTCAAAAGTTAACATACAATTCTATTGGTTATGAAAAGGTAACTTTAATATAGGTTTTATATCTGTATATGGTAACGGAGTGAGGGGATTGGGTAAACACTATCAGGTGGGCAACTAAGCCCTTCCTTCAAAAATGACTACTGTAGACGTCACTAAAAGTACGACGTCCCATTGGTTCTACTAACTATGGGACCCTAGATTATTTGGTGCATTGTGATTGGGTTGGCATCAACCCCAAGCATACATTTCTACTTTGCTTAGCAGCACGCAGAATGGTCAGCCAGGTGAAGGGTGTCTCCCAATTCACCCTGCCTTTCTTCAATGAATCATCACTTTATGGGCTATGTGTCAAATAGTTCACTGTGGTTGGCCTCGAAACTGCATCTTCTTGTCTCAAAAAGTTCTGATATCTCTGTCTGGGCGGATGCCAAGCGTAGGTGTGAACCTGTGCTCCTTCTCGCTTGGCTGGTCACGTGCTACTCACGGCGTGAATTTGCCTCGTTTCTCTCAATTTGTGTATTTGATTTTCATTTCATCCGCCACCTGCCTTCTCCTTCTTATCTCGATCCTTCAGAGGCAGAATATTCTGTTCTTAGTTTCAATTAAAAGTAGGTATTGTTCCTAGCTTCTATTGGTATGACATTGGCTTCCCTGGCACAAGCTGCCTCTGCCGAGTTTCGATTCAGCCGTCTTTCTTTGTGTTGCTAGAATGTGAATCTTCCTGCGTTTGGCCTTTAGTAACCTGGGTTGGTTCTGCTTTTAGTGCAAAGTGGACTCACACTTATAATACTGTGCTTCGTTTTGAGGTAGATTATGTATAATGGCGCTTGCTGCTCTCTTCTTCTACTTAGCAGAGCACGCTGCACTGTTTCGTTAGCTTTCTTGTGGTTACAAGCATATGTACAGGCATTAGCTGGTTGAATATCTTCATCCTGCTTACAGCTTAAGCTTCTTTGTATTTCAACAACGTTCTCTTCTTCTAGTTTTACAATATCTTTATTCATGGCATTTTGTCTCTTTGCGTCATCCTTGGGGCGTCATATCTTCTATCTGCGAGTCCATCCGAGTCCTTGTGACGTCACCATTTGTCTTCCATTAAGGCCTTTTTGGTTTCTTCCTGGACAGTACTTAAGCAATCTTCATTTCGTCTCATTTGCTGGTAGGATTTTCTCAATGGATACTTTACTGTCCATGGTTGTCTGGTTATTGGTACTTCAATAGCTATTGTTCTTCTGATAGGCACTGGGCAGAGCCCTACTGCGGCTCTCTGCTGGTTTATTTGCTCATCATACGTCACATATCTCGGTGTGAACGTTCCTGGTACTTCGAAATGGGTGACTGGAGTGCAGGCTTTATTTGGGACCTCCTCTACAGCTGTCTGGGGCCTTTTGCCCAATAGTTTAGGTTCAAGTTCCACAGAATTTAGGAGGCAGGACAAAATGCAGGTAGGGTCTCTTGGGTCCAGTGAAGGGTTGTTAGGATTAAGGTTCAAGTTAGACTAATGCCCAAAAGTAGCCCCACCAGTCAGATGTCTTGTGCAAGCAAGCAATGGCAAAGCCAATATTGGTATAAATAAGGTTTATGATAAGCCCATTGAGTACAGGGGTAGGTTAGAAACTCTGTAACTTACCCCCATACTCCAATACTTTCCCAGACTTGGCAGAACAAAGGAAGATGGTCCGACATTTTTCTTTCCCGCCGAAGGTCACAGTCCTTGATGCACAGGGGTAGCAGGTTCGAGCTGATATCTGTCACGACCCTCGCCCAAAACCCCCTCTGGCAAACCCATTGGCCAGGTGGAGTCAGGACTCGGGCCTCTAGAGCCTGGCATCCTCTTCAAAAGCCTTCATGGGGCCAGTCCTGGCGCCTATGGCGCCAGCCTCATACACCATGAATAAACAATGTGCTTGGGAACTACTTTATTATTGTCAGCCAACATCGAGGCATCCACATAGCTTGGTTCCTAAGAACAAGCTATGCGGTCTAGTGTTTTGGGTGTGGTAGCCTAGGGACTACTTTTCCTGGACTATTTTATTGGGGCTATTTAAACCACACCCGAGCAAGACAACACACTTCGCGTTACTTTGCAGCTTGCAACGTGACGCTCACTGTGTCCACCTTTTCCATCGAACCTAAGAGAAGCAGAACCTGCAAGGAGACAAAAGGAACATCATTAGCAGCAGCATCTCACCTGCAGTCTTCATCTTTAAACACTCGCAGCTACTGAGAACAGCTTCCTTGAATCTGCACGCCTCCCAGACAGAACGACCTGAAAGAGGAAGATAGAGGCAACATTAAAGAAAGCAGTAGAGACATTTACAAATTACGAACTGCTCAAAAGGCTTACCTGGCTGGTCGCCTGCCGGCTGGCACCACTCCGGACATTCCACTCACACTGAAGAACACCGCAACCTACAAGGAAGGAAAACACAGGTTAGCAAAGGCAAGACTTTGCAGCGCTGCGCATAGCGCATACTTACCGCATCATAGCGCTCTTAATGCGCCAACATTTACCAGCGGGGCTCAACCAAGCCAGTTCACCGCGCTGAAGCTCTGCATACCTAAGGGAGAAAAAAGAGACATTTTAAACAAAGAAAGGCAATATCAAACGGGCCAGCGTCAGTGAAGTAACTGAACCGCACTCGCCCATGAAAGACAACGCGCCCCTGCAAAGAAGGCAGGATGGAGAGCACGCCTAATTCTACCACAAGGCAGAACCTTCCCCGCAAACCACATCAGGGCAAAGCTGAGAAGCATACCAGGGAGTAACCCGGCTGGGTGGCGTCCCTGTGGATTCCAGGTGAGCGTAACAGAACGCAAAGCCTCCCATAACAAATCCACCTGGGTGCCATGGAGACATCAGAAATGGATCAATTGGCCCAATTACTAGGAGAGCTTCGTGCTGAGGTTCATTCTGCCCGACAAGAGACTAATGCCCTCCGGAGAGACCTAATAGTGACCAAAGAACGCACTGAAGAGATTAGCAGGCAATACTTGCAATCACAGGCAGGACAGACGCCTCTACCAGGAAGCAATCCAATGATGCAAAACCCCGCCATACCACCCACTCCGGTACAGATCACGTTACCTGGAACAGTGCCCCTGGCACCACCAGAAAGGTTCTCAGGCGACCCACGGAAGTATGCAGCATTCATCAATCAGTGCCGCCTTCATTTTCTTTGTAGGCCTGGAGCATTTCCAAACGACCAAACTTAGGTAGCTTTTGTCTTATCATACCTGAGTGGTAGTGCAGCAGATTGGCGGTGCCGTTGGTAACCCATGACGATCCTCTATTACATGACTTTGGGGGGTTCCAGAGAGAAATGGAAAAACTTTTTGCTCGCCATACCCAGGAACAAGCAGTAGACAATGAACTCTTGTCCCTATGACAGGGGAATCAGGACTTGTTAACGTACATTGCTACCTTCAACAGACTGGTTGCCGAAGCTAGGTGGCCAGAAAACAAAAGAACCACATTATTCCATCGAGGCTTACGAGGCGAATTAAAGGACGTCTTAGCCCAGGTGGTTGATCCACCCAGAGACTGTGCAGAATTAATAAATCTGGTCGTGCAGCTAGACCACCGGTTGCAGGACCGAAAGACAGACCGGTCTAAGACGGACCCTCAGACCGTGTATGTTCGACCAAGGGAAAACACAGCCCGTGTACCTGAAAATGCTGTAGAACCCATGCAGATTGGAGGGATACGGCCTCCATTAACAAAACAAGAGTGGGACAAAAGAAGACAACAACAGCTTTGTTTGTATTGTGGGAAACCAGGATATTTCCTGAAGGACTGTCTAGTTTAAAAAAAAACAAGAAGAACAGTCGGGGCCACAGAGAAGGATAAAGCTAAGGAATCAGAAAACTACCAAGCTCGACAAACGTAGAGGTCAGTTTGTCGAGTGAGAAGAAAGAGTTGCTGACCTCGCACTTTGCAATACCAGTGATCTTAATTAACCACCAACTGTTGTCAAGAATGCATGCCGTTGAAGCATACATTGATAGCGGAGCAGTTGGAAATTATATTGAGCAAGAACTAGCAGCAGAGATGTGACTTCCTTTGTGTTCTAAGCCAACTATGGACAAGGTAACCTCCGTAGATGGGAAAGAAATCGCTTCCGGACCAGTAACCCAGTGCACAGCCAGGGTAACCTTGCTGTGCCAACACAGACATCGGGAGTCTATTTCATTCGATCTCATCAAGGCATCTCAGTTCAGGCTAATACTAGGAATGCCATGGTTGGTTGCTCACAACCCTTTGATAGACTGGCGGGCACGAAAATTAACCTTCCCCGGTGACTGCTCCCCTGCCTGCTATTACCAAGAGGAGAAACCCGACGTCTGTATCCCCATGACTCCCGGAGTGACAGTATCAACCCTGGGAGCAACTAATACCTTGCCAAGTGAATACCATGATTTCCAGGATGTTTTCCGGAAGGACCAAGCCAATACATTGCCGCCGCACAGGCCCTACGACTGTCAGATCGACCTTGTTCCTGGTGCACAAATCCCTTGCGACAGGATCTACGCTCTCACAGAACCAGAAAACCTTCATTTGAAATCCTATTTAGACCAGTACCTTGCAAACGGATTTATCCGTCCTTCGAAGTCCCCCGCAGCCAGTCCTTTGTTCTTCGTACTGAAAAAGGAAGGAGACTTGAGAACCTGTATTGACTACCGCGCATTGAACCAGATCACCGTGAAGAACCGCTACCCCTTGCCACTTATCCCTGAGATGCTAGACCAAGTTAAAGATGCCCAGATTTATACCAAATTGGACCTTCGAGGAGTGTACCAACTGGTCCGAGTCAGAAAAGGAGATGAATGGAAAACCACCTTCCGCACTAAGTACGGCTTGTTTGAATATCAAGTCATGCCCTTCGGGTTATGCAACACTCCTGCAGCATTCCAGTATTTCATGAATGACGTCTTAAGGGAGTTAATTGATGTGTGCGCCTTAGTGTACATAGACGACATCTTAGTATAATCAGCCTCGGAATAAGATCATGTCAGGCACGTTCGTTCAGTCCTCACCAAGCTCCGTCAACATCGCTTGTTTGCAAAGCTTGAAAAATGCTTTTTTCACGTCACCAAAGTAGAATTTCTAGGTTTTATCCTTACTTCAGGAGGCATCAGAATGGACGTGCACAAGGTAGATGCCATTCTGAAATGGCCTTCACTGACGTCTCTGAAAGGGGTACAAAGCATGCTGGGCTTTGCAAACTTCTACCGCCGGTTCATCCCAGACTTCTCTCAGGTTGTGCACCCAATCACAGTACTATTACGAAAAAACAATAAAAGGTTTGCTTGGACCGAAGAAGCAGAAGAAGCCTTTCAGGAACTTAAACGAAGGTTTACCTCTGCTCCAATCCTGCGACATCCTCGTCCAGACCTTCCTTATGTCGTTGAAACTGATGCGTCCAGTCTTGCAATGGGGGCTGTCCTTTCACAGAGAGACCGGGAAACCGGCAAGCTACATCCTGTGGCCTTCTGGTCAAAAAAGTTCTCACCTCCAGAGATTAATTATGCCATCACGTACAAGGAACTCAAGGTGATCAAATCTGCCTTTAAAGCCTGGAGGCACTACCTTCTGGGGGCCAGACACACCATTACAGTCATCACAGACCACTGAAACCTGCAATATCTCTAAACAGCCAAGGCCCAGTCCTCGCGCCAATTACAGTGGGCCCTTTTCTTCGCCGAATATGATTATGTAATGACATTTCGACGAGGAGTGAGAAACGGAAAGGCGGATGCCTTATCTCGCATGGGCATAGATGAAATAGTATATACAACTCCAGACCCAGTACCTATTATACCTGAAGACAAACTCTTGGGTATCACGACAGCCTTAACACAAGCAGAACTACGAAAAGAAATCCAATGGACAATGAATCCTGATGCCTACCTCGCATGGCAAACTCAAGGAAAACAATATACCATCAAGGACCATCTACCCTTTTTTAGGGATCGCCTATATGTACCTAAGAAGGAATTGCAACAGCATATTATTTCAAACTATCACGATTCACTGATTGAAGGGCATCCTGGGATCGACAAAACCCTAGCTAAGGTGAAAGAGAACTTTTGGTGGCCTACCTGGCGTAAGGACATCATTCAGTATATTCAGTCCTGCGGTGTCTGCGCACAAAATAAATCACAGAAACAAAAACCGGTGTCCAGTCATAATGTCGAACCAATAATGTCGAATTACAAAAATGTCGAATCCAAAAAGTCGAAAACAAAAATGTCGAATTTTTTATTTTTTTATTTATATATTTTTTTTGGGCTCTGGGGGTAAAAAAAAGGGATAAAACAAAAACAAAAATTAAAAAAAGAGGGGTTGCGGGGGTAACCCCCCCATTTTGAAAGAAAAGCAACCAAAAAAACGAATTTGACATTTTTGTTTTCGACTTTTTGTTTTTGACTTTTTGACTTTCGACATTATTGGATTTGACTTTTTGACTATAAACCACAAAAACCATCTGGTCTCCTACAAACATTGGACATTCCTCTAGTTCCATGGCACACTCTTTCCCTTGACTTCATCACTGATCTACCTCCAAGATAGGGGTTCAACACCATCCTTGTAGTTGTGGACTTATTCTCGAAGATGGCCCATTTTATTCCTCTCAAAGGCCTCCCAGACGCAGCCACTTTAGCAAAAGTGTTCCTGGAAGGCGTGGGTAAGCTACATGGCTTCCCTTCGGTTCTGGTCTCTGATCGAGGCAGCCAGTTTGTTTCAAACCTCTGGAAAAAATGTTGTGCAATGGCGCAGATCGACATTCGGCTATCTACCAGTCACCATCCCCAAACGGACGGCCAAACCAAGAGAACCAATCAGACACTCGAGCAATATTTACGGTGCATGCTGCACCACGAACAAAGGAATTGGAAAGGCCTACTATGGATAGCCGAATATGCATATAACAATTCTTTGCATTCAAGCACCGGACAAACGCCCTTCTGTACCCTTTATGGCAGACATCCACGTACCTCTGAACTAGTCCTTCCAGCGAGCTTGGAAATGCCAGCGGTAAAGACTCTACACACAACCATTACTCAGGCTTTCAAAAGGGCAAAGGAACACCTTATTCATGCCAAAGAAAAACAAAAGAGATGTGCCGACCAACACCAGAAAAAGGCCCCTGATTATCAAGTAGGAGACAAAGTTTGGTTAGCCGCTAAATTCATACCCATCAAAGGAACCCGGACCTTTCATCCCAGATTCTTAGGACCATATACCATTAAGGCAATTATCAACCTAGCAGCCGTAAAATGGATTTACCACCTAATCTACACATTGACCCCCTATTCTATGTGTCCCTCCTGAAACCAATGCAACCCGGCACACGGATTGGGACACCACCTAAGCCCATACTTGCTGACGGAGAACCAGAATTCGAAGTCAAGATATCTTGGACTCTAAATACTCTAGGACCAAGCTATATTATCTGGTCGATTGGAAAGGATTTGGACCACAAGATAGATCCTGGGAGCCCAGTAAGAATATCCATGCACCACATCTAATCAGGAAATTCCATCGGAACTTCCCAACCAAACCTGGGCCAGACATAATGAACACCATGGGAGGGTACTTAGGGGAGAGTGCTGTCACGACCCTCGCCCAAAACCCCCTCTGGCAAACCCATTGGCCAGGTGGAGTCAGGACTCGGGCCTCTAGAGCCTGGCATCCTCTTCAAAAGCCCTCATTGGGCCAGTCCTGGCGCCTATGGCACCAGGCTCATACACCATGAATAAACAATGTGCTTGGGAACTACTTTATTATTGTCAGCCAACATGGAGGCATCCACATAGCTTGGTTCCTAAGAACCAAGCTATGTGGTCTAGTGTTTTGGGTGTGGTAGCCTAGGGACTACTTTTCCTGGACTATTTTATTGGGGCTATTTAAACCACACCCGAGCAAGACAACACGCTTCCCAACGTGACACTCACCGTGTCCAGCTATTCCCTCGAACCTCAGAGAAGCAGAACCTGCAAGGAGACAAAAGGAACATCATTAGCAGCAGCATCTCACCTGCATCTTCATCTTTAAACACTCACAGCTACTGAGAACAGCTTCCTCGAATCTGAACGCCTCCCGGACAGAACGACCTGAAAGAGGAAGATAGAGGCAACATTAAAGAAAGCAGTAGAGACATTTACAAATTACAAACTGCTCAAAAGGCTTACCTGGCTGGTCGCCTGTCGGTTGGCACCACTCCGGACATTCCATTCGCGCTGAAGAACACCGCGACCTACAAGGAAGGAAAACGCAGGATAGCAAAGGCAAGACTTCGCAGGGCTGCGCCTAGCACTTACTTACCGCATCAAAGCGCTCTTAATGCGCCAACATTTACCAGCAGGGCTCAACCAAGCCAGTTCGCCGCGCTTAAGCTGCGCATACCTAAGGGAGAAAAAAGAGACATTTTAAACAAAGAAAGACATGCAGGATAGCAACAAAACTAAAGAACAGAAAAGACCTACCTGAACAATATCAAACGGGACAGTGTCAGTGAAGTAACTGGACCGCACTCGCCGATGAAAGACAACGCGCCCCTGCAAAGAAGGCAGGACGGAGAGCATGCCTAATTCTACCACAAGGCAGAACCTTCCCTGCAGACCACATCAGGGCAAAGCTGAGAAGCATACCAGCGAGTAACCCAGCTGGGTGGCACCCCTGTGGATTCCAGGTGAGCGTAACAATATCTGGTTGGTGTCTTTTACTGACTCTCGATTGAAGAATGTAACAAAACTCGATGTAACACACCTCTCAGGGCTGGACTCGGGTCAGGTAAGCTATTTCAGATGGTGGTCAGCACAGCCGGGCGATGCAAACGGACTCAGCAGTCGTGGTTGGACTTTCCCTGCTATCTCAGGTCCGCTCAATGCAAGGACGCCTACATTTGGCAGGAGGTAGTCTCATAGGGCCAACTGAGGATCCCCCAAGTTTCAGGCCGCAACTCAGTACGGTGACACCGGCAGCACAGTAGCCCAAAAACAAAAGTGGACCGCCACAGGACGGTTCCAGGACACTTCCGAAGGCTTCCTTTGGCAGGGCACAGAGCAGACGTCGGGAATGGATGGTCTGCCTACTCCAAGCATTGCAGCTCCTTCGCAGGATTACTAAAGATCACAAGCAACACAGGGCTCCTCCAGGACAGAAGCAGAAGTTGGTTGCCAGGCCTCCTTCAGACAGGTCTCAGGTTTCTTCGCGGGTCTCAAAGCTGGACAGGATACTTGGCTGCTTCAGGTTTCTCGAGGATCTCTGAAGAATGAGTGCAGGGGTCCTCTACTTATCCTAAAAGCCAGGTAAGAGCTGAAACTCCCACTAGCTAATAGCAGGACTAGCCCACACAGATACCCCAGCAGTGGTCAAATCAGGACCACAGCCGGGAACATTCATGCATACCACCCAGACACTCCAAAACCAGTTTGTGGATTGGGGTCAGACAGACCCAGCCCACATCCTGCCAGCAAACACACACAGCCCTTCAGCAGCCCGCCAAAAGCTCCTGCTTTCCCGGGCACCAGAGGTCCTTATAAGGATTTTCCAGGACACTCAGGCCTGGAAGAAGGCTAAAGAACAAGATTGTAAAAGAACAGGCGAAAACCCATGTGGCAAGGCCATTTTTGGATGCTAGCCACAGTTACTAGACAAACGCAGTAAACGCTGCAAGTAAACGAATAGTCCCAAAAAGTGGGAAAAAGTCACTGCTGCCACCAGCCTATCCTTTTAACACACCTAAAGTAACCAAAAATCCTCTGAGCCTTAGTTTAGGGAAAAACAAAAATGCACTTGATTGTACTGCAGTGTAAGCTGCTGTGGACAATGATAAAAAAAGTTACCACAAGTGATACAAAAGTAACCAAAAGTAGTAACATAGTAACACGACTAAGGGAAACAAGGTTTCCCAGTACTGACAACCTGAAGGACATATCAGTTTCCCCATAACATATGGGAAAAGTCCAGTGCAGTGAAGCTTAAGGCTTCAATGTACTGCAAAAATTACAGGTCAGATTCAAAAATGAAAGCAAAAAGTGTGGGGATTCCATAAAGATGGAAGGAGAGGTGCAGTAAAGAGAAATCGTTCCTAACACCCAGCCCATGGATGGGTAAGGCTGCCAGCAGGGTACCTGGATAACATCTCCAGGGGAACCATTCTATGGGATTCCGTGCAGTATGCAGGTGCGTCCATAGGGATTCTGGAGGCACAAAAGGATATTAAGAAGGTGTCCAATGATCAGAATTCGGTGAGGAATACAAGGCTAGTTCCTGAATGAGAATCATAAGTGGCTCATTCCAGCCTGCGCAAAGACCACTGTATGAGTATCAGTATCAAGGGCTTTCATTCCTCACTCAGCGCCAGAGGGTTGGGAGGATCAGTGGAGTGAGGTGCTCAAGTAAAGCAAATGCATCACCCGTCCCTGTATCCCTCTGCAACTAGGAAACAGACTAGCACAGTGTGTGGGCGATTAAGAATGGATAACCCTGGATCCCTTGCTTTTGGAAACAGTATGGGGTTTTCAGTGCACTGTGAGACAAGTGCAGGTGAAATGGCCAGTGAAAATAAGCCAAAACCCTTCTCAGAAATTGCCATCTGAAGTAGTGAGTCCACCCGTAGCTCGATCACTTAGAAGCACATAAAACGGGCAACTGCTTCCAAAATGTACTTGTGCACAAATCACTTATTTGCCCCCACAAAAAAAGCAAAGCTGTCTGTGTCTCTGTCTGCATCAAAATCTCTGTTCACAGAATTTGCATTAATCTGCTCAGCTCTGACAACGCTGTAGAATGAATTGGCCATCATGGTACACATCTACTACTGCTGCTCAACCTGAAGGCATATGATATTTGGAAAAGAAAGAGGTCTGTAACCTACCTGTTACTCACAAACCTCTGCAGCAAAGGTGCATTAACTCCAAGCGAGTTCGGAATTTCCCCTCACTCTACATCGCTTCCTCTCTGCTCCCCTTTTTCCTTTGCAGACCATTTCAGTGCATATACAAAATGCAAAACGAGTTGCTCTGCCAGTGGTGGTTTTCTTTTGCATTTCTGGTGCAAGAGGATGAAGGTCATGTGACTATTTCCCCAGCCACCACTCACTGCCTGCCCTTTCCTGCTAATTTGCATGCCCCGGCCCCACCTTCCCCTTTTTACCTGCCTTCAGTGTTTATCTTTGCAGATGTTCAGCAAATGCAAACGGAACAAATTCACATAATCTGCTCCACTTACCATCCAATAACTTCCTGTCTCTCTCCTTCATACTCTACGCTCCCAGGTCGTCTTTCGCTCAAGCGCCTAAACCAGAGGGCAGATGGAGGCCAGTTCTTTGAAGCTGATCGTGGCTATTTCCAGTCTGGTGCAGGACCTTGCTGACCTGTGGATGATAGCCAGGGCCAGGCCTCCATCCGTCCTCTGAGAGCGGTCTCTTGAGTTGAGTGCTCCAGTCCTTGTGGGTGAGGATGTCCAGGATGTGGCTGGAGGTGGGTATCAGGCAGGTTTCATTGATTAAGAGAGTCCCAGGTTATGGGTGGGGATATCTGCAATGTCGACTTTGTGTGCCATTGCTGAGTGGCCATTGGTGAGAATAATCTCCCATGTTCTTTCATGGAGGGCTGTGTCAGTTGGTGCGAAGTGGTTGAGGTTGCTGTGGTGGCCTGTATTCAGGGTGAGGTAAGGCACATGATATATGGTTTATCTGAGGTGTGTGATGTAAGAGTACTAGCCCTTTCGGAGTCAGTGCCTCATTACAATGTTGCCAGTTCAGAAACAAGGGTGCCGGCAAGCTCACCGGCACCCTTGTTTCCGGACCCGCAAAACTACAAGTCTGCCTGCTGGAGCCGCTGTGCTCGACAGGTCTGACCCTGCCAGGCGCAGCGGCCAGGGTAGGCAGACTTGTCACAGGAGCACCGGCACCATTGCTAACGGTGCTGGTGCTTCTGTGTCCCATTCCCAAAGAGTCCTATAGGACTCTATGGGAATGAGGATTAACAAATGTACCAGCGCCTGACTTCCCGGCCGCGGGACTTGTAATAGCCCGGTAGCACCGGGAAGTCAGGCGCCTGTAAATTGATTCGGGTCCGGCGGCAACCCACCGGTAGCACTGGCAGGGTTACCGCCGGGACCTTAATTAGGCCCATCGTCACCTTCTGTCCCAGGTATGTATGTATTTATGTATGGGATTTAAAATGTACAAACCTAGCTGGGGAACAATGCAATACTGTACAAAGGGAATGCACCCCAAGGTTTAAGTAGGGGGGCGGGGTAGCAGAGGAGCTGAGGTGGTTAGGGGGAGAAATGGAGGGGGGAGCTCCAGAGGTTATCTGCTACTTTATCCCCATATGTATGGTCGCCATACATATGGTAGCCGGGAAAAGGGCGTGGCAACTTCATATATGGTGACCATATATATGGGGTCAAGGGGAGCGGGTGTCCCCCACTCCCTTTGAAGAAAAACAGAAAAAAAAGGTTTTGGAGGTTGCGGGGTTGTCCCTCGCATGTTCAATATGATAATGTTCCTGCACCCCACAGCCTTTTGTTGGCTACATTTTTGTCAGACGACATTTTTGCAGGGGCATTATCACATGGGACCCCTCAAAGGGGAAGAATAGGGTTGAGTGGAGAGATTGGTGAGATGTTCTTTGAAAAGTAGGTTTTTCAGGTCCTTCCTAAAGTATAGGATGAAGGGGAAAGACTCATCTGCATTGGTAACTTGTTCCAGAGACCGGTGCATCGCAGGAAAATACCATTTTAATGTTTTTAAGCCAACTTGCGATTCTTTGTTTCCAGCCTACCAATGTTGTGGCTTCTGATGGCATGCTGGCCTCCAAAGATGGTGAGTTTCTTTGCCAAGTAGAGTTGTGTTTTGTGTTGTTTGTGACTGCTTTGTAGATGATGTAGGAAATCTTGAACATGATGCTTGCTAGCCAGTCCAGCTCCTTGAGGATGGGGGTGATGTGATCAAATTTTCTTAGTCTTGTGATGAAGCTCATATACAGACCACATCCTTCATAGATGACTTCACTAACCTGGACACCACCATGTCTCTCACACATGCCAAAATCTTCCTCTGGGACTTTAACCTCCCATGCAGAACTGCCACCAAGACAATGAATAAGGCATACATGGTTCTACGTTGTTACATCAAAATAAGGTACTGTGTGGTAACTTACTCTGTCCTAGTTTTCCTAATTTCTTTTTTCTCTTAATAGGTGTCTGCCCCACACTCCCCTACTAACCAATAACTTAACACTTTCCCAGCCATCCATACCCCTACACCTTAACAAATATATATATATTTACCCTCCATAAGGAAAACAACAATTATGTATATTCTGCGATGAATCCGATGTACTCATCACTGTTTTCCTGGCAGTGTCGTGCTCCAAAAGACCGTCCAGGGGACGGCAGCCGCCACCTGATCCTGACCCTGGGGGTGGCTATATGAGGGAGAATCACATGGGAGGAGACAAGCACTGCGAGATGTCATGGCTTTCCTTCATTTCCCCATGAAAATGACCCCATTTTACCCAATACCCTAATGGCCTATTACCATGTGTCTGTTCCCTTCCTTAGAGAAAATAGAGAAACCCTTTCACAACATTCCTTAGACCAAACTCCAATTCATGGTCTGAAAAGTAAAGGCTCCAAGAAAACCTTTTTCAGTTCAAATTTCCCTTCATATAGAACTGATCTTTCATATGGAATCACTGAGAGAGGTTTTCCAAGCACTGTGCATCAATTTATATCAATGGACTCCAATTCCCACAACAACTGAAGTACTGAGACGAGGAAGGAAATGATGCAGAACAATAGGAGCCTCAAGCTCAATGTGAGCGGGACATTTAAAAATGAAAACCAAACGGTGAGAAAGAGCTCAGGAGAAGACGTTGCTTCTCCCTTGGAGGCATGCGGAAGCTGGAGGCACGAGCTGGTGTGGCGTAGCCAAGGGGCTCGCCAGCAAAGAGGGACCGAATTGTTGCAAGCACAAGCATGGTCACAGAAACACCAGTAACCATGAGATGATTCCTGGGTGTTCAGCAGCTGGAGGAAGCAGCGCTATCCTAACAGAACCTGAAGGTGAGCAGGCGTGCAGGAGCGAAGCCCCTGGAGAAGGCAGAGAGACGTCTAGGCAGTAGATGGCAAGTGGTAAAGCTGCGTCATGTAAGCGCGAACAGGACCGAAGACTCCACACAGTGCTGGTGAGTCAGCTCAAGCGAAGTGTAAACACCAGGGCATTTCCGCAACTGCGCAAAACACAATTTGAACCTTGTAAGTCCACAGAGATTGAAACGATAAGAAGACTGTTTGTGAGTGGAAAAGGCAGAATACAAATGCAACCCCTAATGATGTATGAGGGCATGGAATACCGATAAGGGGAAAACTGAAAGTGAACATGGAAAGCACCAGAAATACTGAATTGAGGAAAAGATATACAATTGTGAATGTAAACAGAGACTGTTACAAATATATGAAAATAAGAAGTCTTGACAGGCGAGTAAACCAGGCAGTTGGAAGTATATGAGAAGTCCTGGCAAGGAAATATACCAGGCAGTTGGACGTATATGAGAAGTCCTGGCAGGAGAGTATACTAGGCGGTTAGAAGTGCTTAAGAAGTCCTGGCAAGGAAGCATATCAGGCAGTTGGAAGTGCTTAAGAAGTCCTAGCAAGGAAGTATATCAGGAAGTTGGAAGTGCAAGTCTTGGCAGGGGAGTATACCAGGCAAATTACAAACCTACAGAGAAGTTCCAAGAAAGGACATCCCCAAACTGAACAGTTTTTACCTAACAGGATTGTTGTGGGCCAAAGAGAGAATCAAAGAACTGTTGGAACAAGCACAATTACCATCCCATTGAACAATCCAGGGGAAGGGAGCCTCCCGCTGGAATAACCTTTATGTTGAAGTGGTTATATTTTTATATATGAACACTTTTTTGAAACAACAGGTTAAATACATTTCCCTTCTAACCTTATTATTTAGTTCGTAGTGTGAGGGTCAGGATAGAACGTTTGGACACAAGGGCAGCTTTTGATTTCTGACATCCCATCTGGGATGCTGGGGATAAAAGCTGGTACTGGCAGATTCATCTGCACCCTTACATTTTCCCCTCTGGTCATCACATTATATCCATCCTTGGGCAGCCACACTTTGGTCCCCCCCTCTCAAGCTACATGCTTGTGCTGCGTATTCTGCTGGAGTGCATGTCATAAACCAGCATTTGCCATTCTCACCACATTTCATCAGTGCTTAGTGTAGTTGTGGGTATATTCTGGACATGTAAACAATGTCCCAGGTGGTCCAACTGGATGGCTCAATGGGTACATGTGACCGTAATCTTCATCATCAGTTTGGGTGTACTGATTGTGAGAAACCTGAGGGTATCCTCACTCCTACTCCCCCCCGATCCTCTTCTCAGGTGGCCATCGTTTGTGGATCCTGACTCTGGGGGTGGAGAAGCAAGGGAGGATCACCTGGGTGGAGGGTCTTTGGGTATTGGGAGTGGGGTACCCACAGGTGAGACATGGTATCCCCCTTTCCCTACTGAAAACCAACCTAACTCTCCCCTGGCCTGCATAGGGCACTGTAAAACATCTCCCCTCCTTTTCCCACATTCAACCTACTACAGTACTGGGACTTCGGAAGAGGAAGAGGAACTAGGAGTAGTGAACACCAGTAGGTATTTTCACAACTCTAATACGGAGGAGGAGGAGGAGGAGGAGGAGGAGGAGGAGGAGGAGGAGGAGGAGGAGGAGAAGGAGAAGGAGAAGGAGAAGGAGAAGGAGAAGGAGAAGGAGAAGGAGAAGGAGAAGGAGAAGGAGAAGGAGAAGAAGAAGAAGAAGAAGAAGAAGAAGAAGAAGAAGAAGAAGAAGAAGAAGAAGAAGAAGAAGAAGAAGAAGAAGAAGAAGAAGAAGAAGAAGAAGAAGAAGAAGAAGAAGAAGAAGAAGAAGAAGAAGAAGAAGAAGAAGCAGCAGCATAGGGAAAGTCAGGCATGTCCAACAAATAGGCTGCATTGGGGCCAGGCAATTAAACCTACTGACCCACACCTGTGGACCTTTAATACTCCTAGGGAGTATAAGAGGTGGGGCTGTACACTATGGAGGAGAGCAGGGAATAGAATGGGCTGGAGAGAAGCATGTCGAAGAAACCAGAATTGGGAGTTGCGTGAGTCCAGAGAAGGAGAGAGACACCCATGCCGAGTGCGGGCCATGAAAGGGTCTAACTGTCCAACTGAGCTCCGTTTGCCGACAACTACAGTGGGAAGCGGTGCTCCGCCCGAGAACCACAGCTGCCACGGCAAGCGGGAGAGCAATGGAAACTCTCGGTGGCAGCCGCGAGAGGGGAGAATCTCGTGGATCCAGGAGGATTGGACAGAGAACCAGCAAAGCAGTAGAGAGCGGTTGCGCACAACCGGTAAGTGCAATCCAGGGAACACTCCGTCCGGGGTGCCCACTAATACTGACACGTATCTGAGAATGCTGAACAAAATGAAACAAGTAATCTGTGAATGCAGAGCAATCTGAAAGTAACTGGACATAGTCTTGAATAATATATTGAACACTTTTGAATACTAAATTAATTGAAAATACAGACAACCTCCTTTTGGAAATACAATTTAAAGCAAGTAATGAACACTTGAGAGTGAGATGTTAAGGAAATATTGAATGCCAAACTAGGGAAATATTGAATGCCAAACTAAATGAAAACTTTTTGGGCAAAGCTACGAGCTGATGAAAGGTAAAAGTTAAAGTGCCCATTTGAAAGCAACATACGAAATAAGAGCACAAGTGTGAAGGAGCATGACAGAAAGGTGGGGAATAAATAAGACCACCACAAAGTGAACTTTATGAATGAATACAGTGCAGCAAGGCCAAAGACTGGCATAGTGTGACACATTGTGGGACAGCCAAGAGAGTGTGAACCTGCACATAAAGCCAAAAGTCTGACAAGGAGAAGATAAGTGAATGTGCATCTGTACACAGGGGCAAATACAGAAGAACCTATGTGGGCTGAAGATCCTAGGGTTCCTGGTTGCTCGACCTGTGATGGGTGGACTTTGTGGTCTGACAACTGTGCCTAGACCAGGGAACCCTCAATTGTGAAAGCCAAAGACATTGAGAAACAATCTAAGAAGGAGGGCTTTAAGTGAACTGTTAATGCAATCCATAAGGAATGTCAAGTTGTCCTGAAGTTTTGTTCAACATTGGAAGATTGAAACCAAGTATAAGTTGATACATTGGAGTCTTGGGGAAGGGAGCCCTGAGGCTTAATGAACTGCAATGATGTCCTGAGGGCACAGCCCTCAAACCCATTTTCTATGGAACTGTGTTGCCTTGAACTTGGGGAAGGGAACCCCAATGATTTGTGGAACTGTTTGAACTTGGGAAAGGTAATCCCAAGACTTTAGTGGAACTTTCTTAAACTTGGGGAAGGGGAGCTGAAAAGGAAGCTGTAAGCAGCTCAGAACTTTGATTGATCACCATTTCTTTTATTGTTGACATCCCTACACATTGTTTAGCTTTAGTTGTGAGGGCAAGGATAGGATTTGGACACAGACAGACTTTTAAGTTGGACTTTCTGACTCAGGCTTTCCTAAGTTTCATTCAGGTAGGGAAATCCCACCTTGGCATAGGGTAAGCTAGGCCTTCAACCATCCTGACATTTGATTGAATAAACCATTTTAATTTGAATTATGAAACTGTTGTCTGTGTCTCACTTCATGATGCCTTCACATGATATATATTTTCACTCCCATTAACCACTATTGTCACTCGGAGCGACTTTTTGCCAGCCTTTTTACTATTGGCCTATTGCTATTCTCAGGATGCAAAAAGCTATCAGAACCAGTACCAAGATTGCCAACAGTATTTTGAAAGTGTCTGTCAGCCAGGTAGGCATCCAGGAGAACAGATAACTGAACCACCTCTCATTGTCAATGTCATCCACTTCCTCCTCCATTTTATCGTGCAGCTCTTCCAAGGAGTATATGGCCTCTGTCAAGGTCCCACTCATCATGTGCGGGTACATACGTGCAGCAACCTGATCCTATCTTGGTGCACACTCTCCCTCCAAAGCTGTGAGGAGGTCCAGAACATATCTGTTCTGTTGGGTCATCAGTGTGCCCACTCTTAACTGCTCCTTAATGGCATTGAAGCCTTTCACTGTGGCATTAATAGTTTGTAACACTACCCACCTAGTTATCTGGATCCAGGGTGCATTTGCTGCCGCAGTAAAACAGTAGCAAACAGACTGACTCGGGTAGCTTGGAACATACAGAAGTAATGCTAGATGCACTACAAATTAAAGCAGTAGTTGGAATTGATCAACACCCTCCACTCAATTATGGAACAGTGCTAAAACTCTTTCACAACATTGTTCCCCTAAGAGTCATAAAAATGACGATATAATTATAGTGGATCAATTGGAGAATCCACATAATGTAACCGTGAACACCTGTTGTAAAAACAAATCCACTGTAGAGGACATTTACTTTTCAGACTGGAGTACAACTGTTTTGAGGTACAAATGAAACAAACAAAATATGACAATAGTGAAAAGAATGAGAATAGAAAAATCAAAGATTCATGCATCCGAGTGGAAGGTACCCAACAAATCGGTCCAAATAGGCTCGAAGTAGTGAGAGGCATCAACAATATAATGGCTAGGGATAATCTAGATTAAAACACACATGAAATGTGTGATTATGAGGGCTACTGGCAATGGCTACCAATGGCCTTTAAGTCCCAATTCACCAAATCACATTGATGACAACAATGTAATGTATTCATGGAATACTAGGGGACATGTACATTATGAATCAAATTAGGGGCTCCTGGAATATATCAATCTATTTACTGTAGTCCCTCTCCAGGAGACCTTGATGACTAAGACATGTGATATCGATGAGAGGAGCACTATTCAGGCAAAGGCCATTAAAGGTCCTTTGGGTAGATCTAAGGGTGGTCTGGATCTCTGTCCGATATCCATGGTCACTAAAGGACACCCCTTGGTCTACACCCATGGTCCAAGCAATCACAGTTAACTACCAATCCCCTGGAATAATCTGTTATTGATAAACATATATGATCCACCTAGAGCCATTTCCAATAAAGGAAATACAGCCCCAGTTAAAAGAATACTAAATGAATGTGAAAGTGGAATTCCTATTATGATCATGGGTGAGATTAACTCTAGAATAGGGCCCAAATTCAAGTGGCAAGATGATGTAATAAAATCAGGACCTAATTTACATGCCGATTCCAACAAGGAAGGGAAAGGCTGGGGGAGCCTGTTCCAGATGTTTAACCTAACCATGCTAAATGGGCATAGTGCAGGTGATGTGACTATGGCATTAGTGGTAAAAGTTGTTCCACACTTGATTACATTTTTGTTACTCAAGTAGCTAAAGCACACGTCATTGATATGGCCGTAGTTACAAGAGAAGAGAGTGACCACCTGCCACTATGTGTTCTTATTGCCAACAAGATAGCAACTAAACAATATGAGCTTAACGGTGACATCATCTATCCAATGGAGCTAATCGCATTAGAAAGAATCCAAAAAACCTACAAAAAGCAAAAGCCATAGTCGAGCCCAAACTCTCCAAATATGTGAGTCAATTGGCAAGATGTGATCCTTCTCAGGCCATTTCTACCCTCTATCAATTTAGTATGCTGGCCAAAGTAATCAAATATGCTGCTGCCAAAAAAAGAAAGCACAAGAGTGTATGTGAAAAATTGAATTTTGAACATGGTAACGAGTTTCCGTATTTATTTATTTTTATTTATTTATTTGTGCATTTATAAAGCTCACCAAGCCCTCAGACATCTAGGTGCTTGTACATATGAAAATGGTTACATTGGCTCAGGGAACTAAGCCACATTGCTTAAGAAGTTGGTTATATTACAGTCCTAGTCCGAAGGTTATTCTGGCTCAGGCATCTAAGCACTAATACTTAAGAAGTTGGTTACATTACATGCTTAGTCAGAATACAGGGGTTACATCGTTTCAATGCTTCAACAATACCATCTTTGCATGCATAGGTTGAGCAGTGGTCATGAACGAATGACAATACATTGTGTTTGTTTAGCTGTGACAATACATTGTGTTTGATTTGCTGTTACATTTTCCCAGAAAGTAGTGGTTTAATAGCCGTTTTGGCTAAAGAGCCAGGTTTTGAGGCTTCTACGGAAAGACCAGAGAGGAGAGTCTACTCATAGCTCTGGGGGCATGGTATTCCAATATTTGGCTGGATAACCAGGAAGCTGGAACCTCCTGCATTTTGTCGTTTGAATCTCTGGATGGCTAAGTGACCTGCGTGTGAAGAGCGGGTACGTCTTGGAAATTGGACTTTGGAGATTTCTTTTGTGAGGTATAACGGAGCAGTGTTAGATGGGCATTTATGTGTTTGGGGTAGTATTTTAAATTTGATCCGGTCCCATACTGGTAGCCAGTGGATGTTTCTCCTGCTTGACGAGATATGGTATTTTTTCGGGATATTGAGGGCCGCTCTGATTGTGTTATTCTGTACTACGTGGAGTTTGTTAATGTTTTTGGCTGCAAAGAGGGAATTGCAATAATCAATCCTGGAAAGAATTAGAACTCTGGCAAGAGTGATCCAATTGGCTGTTGTTAAGAAAGGTCTGCAAGAGGTAATGAGTTTGGCGGTATAAACTGAAGCCGAAGTGATGGCGTTCACTTGTCTGGTTAGGGAAAGTGATGAATCCAGGTACACACTCAAAGCTTTTACTTATTTGGCTACAGTAATGTTATTGTTGTCAATGTCAAATGATTTGTAGGCTGGTGGTAAGTTCTTTAGCTTGGATGGGCTACCAATAATGAGGAGCTCAGTTTTATCGTCATTCAGGCAGAGATCGTGTTGCGCCATCCAGGCTTGGATAGTTAGGTAGATAGTGTTCAAACACCTGGTGTCTGGGTCGTGATTTCCAGTTATCGGCAGCAATATTTGCATGTTATCCGCATAGTTGGTATAGGTGACACCCAATTTATCAAAGCAATCAAAGAGAGGTTTTGTAAATATATTGCACAAGGTGGGGGATATACAGGAGCCTTGTGGGACTCCACAGGTGACAGGGGTGGGAGAGGCTGAGGCCGTGGTAGAAAAGACTCTCAGGGTGCGATTGGAAAGGAATGATTCTATCCAATTTATGTTATGGCATTCAAAAAGTAGGCAGCCGGAGCTAAATGATGGCGCAGGATGTTGTGGTTTACTAAGTCGAATGCAGCCGACAAGTCCAAGAGGAGGAGGATAGCTAAGTCGCCTCTGTCTCTGATTTGTTCCATTTGGATTTTTAAGTCCAATAGGGCCGTTTCAGTGCTGTGGCCAGGGCGAAAGCCTGATAGGCGAAGGCCAAGAAGGTTATGGGTTTCAAGGTGGTTCTGTATTTGTACGTATGCTACTCTGTCAATCATTTTTTGTAGAAAGGGTACTTTTGGGCCGGTAGTTAGTAGGCACATTCGCGTCTAGTGTAGGTTTCTTTAGCAGTCGGAGTACCCAGGCTTCTTTCAGATTTTCTGGTACTTCATTGGATGCAAAGGAGTTATTTATCAGTGTTGTGGTAAATGGGGCCATGCTTTCGATGCAGTCTTTAATGAGTGTGGCTGGACAGGCATCCCCTTGGCATCTCGAGGGCTTTAGTCCCTTTGTGATTTTAATAGTTTCAGCCGTGGTGATAGGGGTGAATTCAAACCTTGGGTATGAGGTTGGTGGAGATAAGTCTGGGCTGTAGGCTGGACCATCGGGGTGAGCTTGAGTTTTTTAGATTTGATCTTATTTTGTAGAAGGGTGATCTTGTCAGTGAGCGCCTTTTGTATGTTCATGCACCATTGCTGGTCTTTGTACAATTGTCTGGGGCCAGGGAAGGTGATTCCAGTTCTCGAAGAATGGAGAACAGTTCTCTCGGGCCTGAGGTGGCGTTCTTTTTTTTAATTTTTATTTGCATTTAAATTGACGACAATTTATTTAGCAAATCAACAGACAGAAGGAAAAAACAAATTAAATGTGACAATTCGATTACATCGAAGAGTGGGATGAAAACAGAGGATAGTTTACATTACATTTCTTCGTACAAAGGTTCTAAAAATCTGATTAAGGCTATGACATAAGGTGTCTTTTTTCCTGTGATGAAGATTGTCCAACATGCGTCCATGTCTTGTTTTTGAAAATCAGAAAAAAGTGACCAAAAAAAATGGATCGTCTTTCATTCAAGGCTCGATATTACCCAATGTTTCACACTCTCTATTTCAGATGGATTTGTACAGTAACGGCAGCAACTTGATGTACTTAGTTGGTTGTAAGTTAAGTCGAGTTCTGAGGAACTGCTCTCTTATTTTCTTGTCGGGACATAGTTTCAGATACTTGCATGTAGTGTCGAGTTTACGTGGTTCAGCAGAAATGTTGGCTACTGAGTGGTATCCATTTGCTTGTTCAATGGTTTTAATCCAATCTGGTTCTCTTAATTTCTTTTTGCATTGGTTTGGATTTGAGATGAAAATTTCAAGAGAACTACAGATTTCTAACAATGTGAGATGCATTTTTGCTTGCCACTGTTGTAACATTAAGGTAGGTGATGCTAATATTTCTTTTCTCAATAATTCGAGGATCACTGGAAGATTGGGCGCAAAGCATTTTCTAAACATTGAGAGACTTTTCCACGTTACCAACGATGTAAAGGAGGTGAGCCCTAACTCTCGTCGTATGACTGCGATGGGAACTGATTGAGATAAATTTAAGACTTGTTTCCAAAATAGACCCTCCAATAAGGGCCATGTTTTGTCGGGTATATGTGGCATGGGTTCAGAGCCATAAATTAAGATTGCTGCAACTTTAGCTCGATAGAAAGAGATGATCGGAAGGAATGGGAACTTTACATATGTTTGGTTTACAGCACGTGCTTGGCTTACCAAGGATTTCATGACAGTTCGCAAATGAGTAATCATTGGTGCTTCAAATTTGGTGTCGCTTAACCAGACTCCTAGGTACTTGAAGGTTGTCACTTGTTCTATTTTCTCACTGTTACGCTCACCTGGTATCCACGGGGACGCCACCCAGCCAGTTGTTTGTTGGTGCCCTTCCCAATGATTCCCTGATGTGGTCTCGGTGTCGATGGGATTCCGCCTGGAAATGAAGACTATATTAGGACTGGGCGACCAAGGTAAGTTTTCCCCCACCTCCCTTGTGTTTCCAGTCCCTCCAGGTTCTCTTCTCACCTGGTTGTCAGAATCGGTGGGCTCTCCGTCCTGCTCTTTTGGCAGGGGCGCGTTGTCTTTTGTGGGCGCGGGCGGTCCAGTTACTTCACTGACTGCTGCCCTTGTATTGTCTTTCAGGTAGGTCTTATTGCGATTGATGGCGTCGTAATTCTTGCATGCCTTTTCCCTCTTCTAAATGTCTCTTTTTTTATCTCTCTAGGAGCGCGGAGTGTCCGCTTGGAGAACTGATTGCTGGTTCTCACCGGGAGATGATGGCGCGCTATAGCGCTATGATGCGGTAAGGAGGCGCTTTGCGCAGTGCAGTGATGTCTTGTCCTCACTGACCTGTGCTTTTCTCTTTTCGTAGGTCACGGTGAGTTCCCAGCGCAGATGGAGTTCCGGAGCTATGCCGGCCGAAAATCAACCAACCAGGTAAGTCTTTAAGCGCTTTGTGGTTGTAATGTCTCCACTACCTCCTTTAATGATGTCTTTCTCCTTTTCTCAGGTCCTTCATCCGGGCGGTGAATTCCACCAACAGAGCTGCCCAGGAGTTGCGAGCAGTGATGGATGATGAATGCAGGTAAGATTCTGCTGCTAACGATGTTCTTGGTTTTTCTGCAGGTCCGGAATTCACCAGGCTCGTGAGAAAGCTGGACACGGTGAGTGTCACGTTGCTAGAAGCAAAGTAACACGAAGCGTGTTGTCTTGTTCGGGTGTGGTTTAAATAGCCACTGTAAAGTAGTCCAGGTAAAGTAGTCCCTAGGCCACCACACCCAAAACACTAGACGGCATAGCTTGGTTCTAGGAATCAAGCTATGTGGATGCCTCCATGTTGGCTGGAAGCCTAAATAAAGTAGTTCCTCAAGCAGATGTCTTTCCTTACTGATGAGCCTGGCGCCAAAGGCGCCAGGACTGGCCCCAAGAAGGCCTGAGAAGTGGATGCCAGGCCTTATTAGTGATCCGAGCCCTGATTCCACCTGGCCAATGGGCTTGCCAGTGGGGATCAGGGCTGAGGGTCGTGACACTCACCTTCAAGGTACCACTTATGTGCATTCTTTCCTTTATTTGAATTCCCAATTGTTAGGCGTTTGGTTTTCGATTGGTTTATCTCGAGATTGTTGTTACTGATGATATTTTGTAGGTTGTTTAGTTGCCGCTGCAGCCCAATCGGGGTTTGGTCAATGAGTACAATATCAAAGCGTATAGTAGTTCCACCAATGGATGGGGGAAACTATCTGATTTGGTTATAATTATGTTGTAAATCAGCCAAGAAAAAATTGAATATTGCCGAGGCCATGGGGATAGCCTTGTTTAATTGCTCTAGCTGTACTGGTTTGGTCGATAGCAATCCGTACGCATTCAGTCTCACGCATAATGATGTGTTATGATGCATGGTTTTTATCGGATCCAAGATAGAAGAAGGGCAGTTTGCCTTTTCTAGTTTGTGCCATAGGGCCTCATTACATGGAAGGCGGTAAGGGTTAACGGTCACCGGTAATGCTACCGGTGACTGTTAACCCTTACCGCCTTACTACGAGTTCCCTTTGCGGGACCCGACTTTAACGGCTGGTTTTACCTAGGTTAATGTCACTCTTTTTCGTTAGCTGAGTGTATCCTCAATTGTTCCATGAGGCAAGTTCAAAAGAGAGTGGTGCTGCGTTCGATTCGCTAATAACATGTCTGAATTTAATTTTCCGGATTGCTAAAGCTTAGTTTCGCCAATAAGTGCTTGCGCTATCCACGACCAGTCCTGGTGTTTTTCAGCAAACGCTGTGGATGATGCTGAGTTCTGTCCTATAGTGATGTTACGAATCAAAGATCTTTGTAATGTAACATTTAGTTTTTGTGTTTGGCCTGTTGGTCTCTGCCCGATATTCAGGGAATCCTGGAATTCGACTTTAGTAAGATTCTGAAACATTGTGTGTTGTAAGTGTCTTTCAAATTCTCCTTTGTGTCTTATTCACGATGAATTGTTCTTGTAATAGAACTTGCATTGTCTTTAAGAGAGATCTGTTGATTATTTGGTTTTTATGCAGGTTCAATTACCGATATTAGTAATAGTTTTATCGTCTAGTGGTTGAACTAGGGTTAGATTAAATCCTAGCATGAGGAGGTTTTCAATTTCGTTGACAAGCAAGTTCTTAACCACTGAAGAGGTCATATGCAGATAGATGTGATCAGTACATCGGTCATCGAAAAACTCTATTGTTGTCAGATCTCTCAAAGTGATTTGTCGTAAGTTAGGGATGTAATGAAAAAGTTCTAACTCAGTTCGTCTATTCAGGACGAGGTGTTCATGAATGTCTGTTACACATTTGCCTGCCAAACCATTACAGAAGGGGAACGACCATATGCAAATCAGGCTGGGCCACACCTCAAAAGGGGTAGTCCAGCCCGAATTGCTAGGTCACATCCCTTCTGCAAGAGACCACAAGCATCCCCAAACATGTTTCGGCCTTGTTGGGCCTCATCAGTGAGGAGTAGCTTGGGTCTCTAGGCCCTGCAGGCATGGGACCCACATCTGGGCATACCCGTCCCACTCGGGGTGACAAAGCAAAAACAAAGCGGTGATGGCTGGAAGGTTTAGAAGGCATCTTAACCACTGGCATAGCTCTGGGCAACCCTTCAGACCACCGTTCTTCACCTGCCAAGCCATTATAGAAGGGGAAAGACCATATGCAAATCAGGCTCGGCCCCACCCCAAAAGGGGCAGTCCAGCCCGAACTGCTAGGTCACATCCCTTCTGCACGAGACTACAAGCATCCCCAAATATGTTTCAGCCTTGTTGGGCCTCATCAGTGAGGAATAGCTTGGGTCTCCTGCTCACCAGAATCCCCATCTTTCTCGCTGCAGTGCTCCTTGTTGCCACTGTGGGCCAGGATACTGTTGCCATCCGCCCCACTGTCATTGTCCTCTTTCAGCCCAAAGTGCAGCAATAGTGGCGCTCACAACTTGTTGGGTACTTTGTCCCCTCCACCTGCACAGGCGTCGACACAGGTACCTCGAGGACAACCTTTGCCAATTTCTTTTCTACCAATTTTGCTTCCTCCGCGTGACACCTTTGTGCTGTTTCCCTCTCCCGTTCCTTAATCATTTTGCAATGATGCACTATTATACTCTGCATCTCCAGCCACCCTTTGCTTTAATACCTACAATCTTGTCTAACGCTTTCTGCACTTCCTTTGTCAACTCAATAAAATAGATGAATGATATTGAACAATTCCACGGTCCTCCCGTTTCAGCACTCCACATCTCTTGTAATTTGAGAATTAATTTAGCTGGATCCTCATCATCACCCATTGTACACTGCATCAGGACTGTAAATCAGGGGTATCCGGGAAAGCCCTTCATAACGCATCCCACACTTGTGCTCTAATTCCGTTAAATGATGCTCCATCATGTTCATCGTCCCCCAGGGTTATTCCCAGATACCCAGCTTTAACCCACACGTCCCCAGCCTGGTTCCCAATTATAGCAACCATAAAGTTCTTGATATCCCCTATTGCCAGGGGCACCTCAGCTGTTTGCTTTTCAAACTTATATCCACTTGCTCGCCCCGGCTGTGAGATGTAGGAGGGCCTTAATTAAATGATTCTAATCCATCTGGGGCCAGGGCACATACTGTGTTCTCCCCGCCCCCTTATGTAGCAGGGTCATCTCCATCTTTACCCCATTTCCTGTACCCTTCTTCACACTTCGCCATTTTCTTAATAACGCCATCTGGCCGGTCCTACTCCTCAACCTGCACCTGCCCCACGTGCCTGCTACTGACGAGGGGTATTCTCAAAAGCCTCTTCACCCCTCCCTTCTTCACCCTGTTCCTCAGCAAGCAAGTCGCTATCGTCCTCCCTCTCAACATTTCCCACCACTGTATCTTGTCCGAAGAGTGTCCACTTAGCCCCGCCTCCTTCCTTTTCGACACATACAATTTTTATTTCTCCCTTATTCATTCTAAGCAAAACATCTCCTGATCTCCTTTCTCCTGATCCGTCTTCTGGTGCGCCTACATCGATCACCTCTCTTTAGGATGTCCAGTTCTGCTCACAACTCTGACAATTTATCTTCAAACTCTCTTGAGCCCAACACCCGTGGATGCTGATACTTCAGGCAGGTTTGTGTATGGGGTGGGGGAACAGTATTCTGTGGTGTTACTGGTGCTCAAGGGGTCCCTACCACAGCAGAAGCGGTGCCTGTCAGAACAGGTATATAGGTTGGATTTGTGCACCCTTCTGCAGGACACGCTGTCAGGGGATGTCATCCCCCGAGCTCTGCTGGCACCCTGCCCTCTCCTTCTCCTTTCCTGTACTTTCCATCTTTCTGTCTATGTGCCCCTACTCCATCACCTTGGACTTTTGCGTCTTCAAACATGCGCCTGAAGTCTACAATTTCTTTTCACTTCTGTAGCTGCTTCCCCTTATACTTCGCTACTATAAATGTGGACATGTGTTGTACCAAGACGCTCTTATTGTGTGAGCCCTGCTCTGGCCACTGCAATCCACTGCTTACGGTATTTCTCCACCTAGTCACAATACAGTGTCAGGGCCTTATACATACACTATAATGGTGTTCCTCCTCCCATGTTAGTGCTGTCTGCTATATTACTAATCCAGAAAAGCCCCACAAATGCACTGTGCACGCTGCCACTGCTTATAACAAAAAAAATAAATCAACCTCCACCCTTTTTTGTTCCCTTCCCGCACACCCACACACTACTTCACACAACCATTCAATAACACACCACGCCGCGACAAACACAATGAATGCCCCTCCTAGAGCCTGCTCTTCATCCAATGAAACACAAATACAATAAGCTGAAATAGCAAACTAAAATAACAACCACTACTTATTCCAGGCCTATTATGAGACCACTACTTTTATTTCTGTATTCCTCCTTTAAATAATATACTTTATTGTGGTACCACCTTCTGAGGAGGGGTTACCTAACTTACGTTTTCCTTACCTTTGTCCTAACTTATAATGCCTTACCGAAATAATCTCTTCACAGTACAAACACCAACAAGAAATTACACAATCCTCACCCACGTCACATCAACAACCTATCTCTCCACGTCCTCACACCTCTCACACGTCCCCAAGCATCTTTCCCCTACTTGTTATCGCTTACAAGAGTCTACTCACATGAGCGTTCTCACCCAAACTCCTCTGTCACAGGGTTCCAACATCGACCCGCACTCTCCTCAGAGCCTTCAAAGAGCAGAGAGGACTCTTAAAATGGCTGCTTCAAAACCACTCGGAGCACATGTTTTTTTGAGACCGGCCACTGTAGGTGGGCGCAGCTCCTTCTGGAGAAGCAGCCTGGAAGCCTCTGCAAATATGGGGGTGTCGGGGTCACGTCGGGGTCACCAATTGAAGGCAAGTCCCTGAACGCTCATACCAGAGATAATACAACCCACTAGGGAAGAAAGGCCCAAGTCGATCTTGTAAGGATGACAAGTTTTAATCTTACACGCAGATGAGAGCAACAGCAAAGAACTCTGCTGCTAAGAATGTGCTGCCAAAAAGTAGTGCAAGCAGAATCTTATAAAGGAAAACATTGTCTGAGATGACGCAATACATACAGTAAAAACCTGCGTGGCTGGTTGGTGTGCACCTATACATGATCCGCCTGCTCCATAAGAGATGTCAGGTCATTGGTTGCAACACAGTCCGTCCGTATTCCATCACATGGGTGCTGCAGTGATCATCTTTTTCTCACGTTGAAGGTCAAAGAACAAATTAACTATACTCCTAACATAAAGTTACTTTATCACTATACTGTGCACTTGGCAGGCCTTAAGACGTACACAAAGGAGGTTCTGGGGCACTCTAACCTTCACACACACATTTCACTCACTCCATCCATGCCATCAGGCTCCAAGGTCTCCACCCTAGTTTTGAACTATAATTTATCCCTCCCAGCACCTTGCAATACAAATCACACGATTGTCGCTCAACGATGTGCTCTATCCGTCCTCTTTGAACATTTCATGTCTTGTTACTTTGGCGTTGGTGGTCAAAGGGCGCCTGGTGCCATGGAATTCAGGGATCTTAAAGTTTTAGTCAGTTATATGGGCTATAACTCATGGTCGCCTGGGGATGGGCTGGGTCATGCTTTGGCCAATGTGAGATAACATGCACACCAGGCACCGGTCTGTGTTCACAGCCTTGTAGGGCACATTTCTCTTGAGTAAAAAACACATCTTTGCAACACTGTTAGAACAATGAATAGGCTTTGTGGCAGTTGGGGGTGTGGGCTGCCCTCAGGGGAGCTCAGGCATAGCTGAAGATTTCACTCATCTTGCAATTTGGGCCTAGTGCATACAATGCCGCATTCACCATTCAGGCCTTCCTTTCTACCTATGATTACTAATATCTACACAAAATAGCAATGCTGCTCGCGCCCTGCGCTACACTTTGTGTGTTGATTAAATTTGATTATATTGACGTGGGGTCCTTGTATTGGGTGGTGGTCCTTGCGTCGCCCCCTCTGGCCCATCATAGTGCTTCGAATGCATCTCACCTCACAGGGCCCACTGCTGCATGTATTTTCACCTGCCCTGCTGAAAATCGAATTTAGTTGTGTGCCCAGTGCTGCATGTATTTTCACCTTTACTGCTGAAAATCGAATTTAGTTGTGCCTTGTGGCTGCCTTTGTCTTTGCTAGCTGGTACGCTTCGTTCTGTCTCCCCCCTCCTTTGTGCCCCCTGCACTCTACTCCCTTCCACCAAGTGCATCAGTGCTTCAGACTGGTAAATGTCTCTCCCCACCCTCCACTGCAGCCAACCATGTCGCTATCTATCTTTCCTATCCTCTCCAACTGCTTCACTATCTCCAATCCTTCCCCTATCACTAAATCTGTCTGGAAAAAACTTAAGAAGGACATACTGGGCTCCAACCTAGGCCTTCCTATTGCAGACACCTATGTCACGGCTTACGCCAGAGAGACCATCACTGACATCCTCTTCTTCGTTAACGCACCTGACCTATGGGCTTGCTTCTTGGTCGCCTTTCACTCTCCTATCGCCTATTCTCCCAGTAATGGTGGCACTCGCTGGGAGGTTCTCCTAGTCCTCTTCACCATTTCCATAGTCATCATTAATGTTTATCTCAATGGAACCATCATGGTTCAGGGTCCTCAACCCAACCTTCTTCTCGTCAACAGGGTCCTCCCTTGCCTCTCCTATGTCACCTCTCCCTCCGTCCAGGCTCCCTTGCCTTCTGTGTCTTCCTCCTCCTCTGCACGGGTTCCCTTGCCTTCTGTGCCTTTCTCCTCCTCTGTACAGGCGCCCCTGCCTTGCCGTACTGTCCTGGACCCCTTGTTGGCCTTGGCTCTTTCTCAATCCTCCACTATTCCCCTGGCCCTCTTGCCACCTTCGGAGGGACCACTGTCCCCTGTGCCCCCACCACCCCAAGGAAGATCTTCAAAGATGGCAAGCTGCTCCACATTGCCACTCTCAACACTTGCTCTGCCGTCAAACACTTGTCTGACATTTGCAACCTCCTCGAACTCCTGGACCTTGATGTGCTCGCCATCTCTGAGACTTGGTTTAAAGATAGCTCTGTCACAAGCTTTGACACGCTCCTCCCTGAAGGCTACAAAATCCTCTCTGCACCAAGGCCTAAGAAGACAGGAGGGGAAGTGGGGTGGCGCTTATCTTCGCAGAATGGATACCTGTATCCATCATCCCTACTCAGGCCTACGCCTCCGAGTGCCTAGTTTGCAGACTCTAACTCTCCCCAAAATCTTCTCTCATTATGGCCACCTTCTATCTGCCATCAGGTCAGTCCACTCTCTTTCTCTCAGAATGGGCTGGCCTGGTCTTCTCCCTACTCGCCTCCTCTTCTCAACTCCTCCTGATGGGTGATCTGAACATCCACCTGGACTCTCCTGACACCTCAGGTCCTTTCCGCAACCTTTGCAAATCTCTTGCCCTTTCTATCCTACCCTCTGGCTCCACCCACACTGCAGGCCACACCCTGGATGCTCTCATCTCTACTGACATCCCTCTCTCTATCCCTCTCACTAGCTCCCTCTCTTGGACTGACCACTCTCTTCTCTCAACACACCTCAAACTCTCATCTCCTCCTGCAGCAATACATCCGGCACAGCCACCTGGCTTCACAGTCACCAGACCCATGAGAAAAGTGACAGTGGCTGCCTTTGCCTCCTACTCTCCTCCACCCATTCCTTCAGCTGATTCCCACCCTGGCACAGCCCTCGCTAACGTCAATCTCTCTATCTCCAACACTCTTGACACTCCTGCCCCTGTCATGAGGGTCCGACTGAAGCGTTACAAAAAGTGCAACTCTTGGTACAACTCCGACCTGGCTGTCCTTAAACGCAAGGGTAGGGCAGCTGAGCGGAATTGGAATGCATTGGGCAAACCATCTGACAAACTGGCCTGCCACCTCCTTCAAAGGCATTATCGACTCTGCATCCGCACCAAGAAAAGTCTTTATTCAAGCCTGCATCTCCACAGCATCAAACAACACGGACAAACTTTTCAAAGTCTGCAAGGAACTGGCCAATCCTACAGCAGCCTCTTCTTCCGTCACACCCACCCAGGACCTTTGCTTGGCCCTGGCTGCACACTTCACCACAAAAACCCATGACATCCTTTCCCCCCTCTCTTCCACACCACAGCATACACCAACACCGGAGCCTCCCTTGGCCCCCCTCCACTTACCCTATCTTCTCTCTCACCCATCACACCAGATTAGGTCAGCAGACAAGTGCAATCTATGAAGGCTTCATCCAAACAGGTGGATCCCTGCCCCTCCAAAACCATTAAAGACAATATCGACTCCCTTGCCCCAGCCTTGACTGATCTCTGCAATCTCTCTTCCACTGGAGGTTTCCCAAATGCCCTTAAGCACTACCTTGTTCACCCCCTGCTCAAAAAACTCTCTGCCGACCCCTCCTTTCTGGCAAACTACTGCCCTATTTCCATCACTCCTTTCTTGGGCAAACTCCTGGAGAAACTGGCCACCTCTCAGCTAACCCTCCACACTGAATCTATTGGTTGCTTCCTTGACCATCAACCTGGCTTTAGAATAACCGGAGGCATGGAAACTGCTCTTCTGAACACCCATGAAGGCCTGTTCTCAAATCTTGACACTAACACCCCCTCTAACCTCATTCTCTTTGGCCTCTCCTCTGCCTTTGACAAGGTTAATCACAACATCCTGAACGCACGTCTCTGTGACACCCTAGGAATCACAGGTCAGGCTCTGCCGTGGTTAACTTCCTTCCTGTCTGACCACCCATCCTAGGTGGAACTCGGAGCCTTTCACTCGACTATCACTCTCTCAACCTGTGGAGTCCCTCAGGGATCTAACCTATCCCCCTGGTTCTTCAACGTCTATATGGCTGCCCTGTCTCGTGTGATTACAACTTTCACCTCTAACTTCCAGTGCTACGCGGATGACACGCAACTATCTTTCAGGCTACGCTCAGCCGCCTCCTCCTCGCTCATATCTGATTGTCCACTATTCAGTCATGGTGTGCTGCAAACAACCTTTGCCTCAATGCCAGTAAGCCTGAGATAATTTGCATTGGTACCCCTGCTCCCGCTTTCCCACTTTCACTCGGGCTGGCCTCCCTTGGCCCTGTGCCCGCACCCACCAGCAAGGCAAGAAACCTTGGGGTCATCTTTGACTCCACTCGCTCCTTCACCTCTCACATTTTGGACATCTCAAAAAAGTCTAACTATCAGCTACACCTCTTTATAGGTAGTCTACCTTTTCTCACTTTCCCCCAGCGGCTCACTGTCTCCTGAGCCCTGGTACTCTTTTGGCTGGACTATTGCAACAGCCTCTTCCTCAACCTCCCTTCCTCTGCACTGCACCCTCTGTAACTCATCCAGAACAGAACCACAAGATTGATCCTTGGCCTCAAGCCCAGGGGCGGCATCTCTCCAGCGCTGAAATCCCTTCACTGGCTCCCCGTGGCTGCAAGTATCAAGTTCAAGACCCTCTGCATTGTTCACAATGCTTTCTGGGGCCTGGGTCCTACCTACCTGCAATACTACCTACCTGCAATACTGCCTACCTAAATACTATCCCTCATGAGCCCTCCGCTCATCTACCTGCAACCTTATGCGAGTGAGCCGGTTCTCCAAGCAGGGATTTGGAGGGAGATCCTTATCCTCAGCAGGGGCCTCCCTCTGGAATAGCCTCCCTGCCGCCCTCCGTCTTGATCCAGATCCCCTTAAATTCCGGAAACTCCTTAAGACCTTCCTCTTCTCCTCTACCTTCTCTCTCCCGCTACCCTGCTAACCTAGCTCTCTGTTCTTTCCCTCTCTCCCCCCTCTTCCCTACAGCTTGCTGACTGGCTGCCTGGTGTACCTCAGAGTCTCACAGGTCCCCGGCACCCTTGCCAGTCCTCTCTCGCACTTGCCTCAGGGCCCTACACCCCACCCACACTCACTGCACTTGAGAAATAACCCAAGAGAGTGGATCTCTCTGCACTTACCCCAGTCTCAACCGACTGGGTGCACTTGATCCTCCTCCTCCCTGTGACCTTCTGTGCACTTGCATGATCCGTACGTACCAAGCCTGAAGATCGTCTGTCTGTTCTCCTTTGTCTTCACCCCTTAATTGCACTGTTAAACATGCAGAATCGCTGTAAGGCCTATTTGCTGTATCCCAAACTGTTAAATGTATTTTTTACGCACTTACTCTGCCCGTGCAGACTATTATTGTCTCAGAATTTCAAGGGATCTGAGCGACTGTTTTTCCCCATGTTCCGATCCTCCTTGAGCGCTTTGAAACACTTGTCTGTGTATAGGCGCTATATAACTAAACAATATTCTACCATACCAATACCACCTGGCATGCAAGGGCAGTAGAATACCCTCTATATGTGCCAGATATAGGTGATACCACCCTAAACACCCAATCAGATGGGCTCTTAGTTTTTTGGGGAAGAGCCCCGATTTGTGACATCAGACCGTAAAAAAAAGCCCTCGACACAGGCTCAGGAGCTGCGATTGCTGGAGAATTCTGATCCTCCTATATGATCTGTCTGTTATGGAAAATAAAGGACAGTTCTAACTTGCACTTGGCTGAGTCTTCCGTTTGTATGCCGGGGGAGGGTTCGTTGGGAGCTGGGCGCTGTGCACGGTGGCTGCGTAGTGTGAACCCTGGTCCTCTATGGCATACCTATGCACTTTTCTAGCAGAACTCCTTAACATGCAGCCTTTTCTCTCGATTCTAATTCTCTTCTACTCCCACTACCATCTGGTTTCTGCCCTGCTCACTCCAGTGAAATAGCTTTGTTACACGACTCTAACTACTCACTTCTGCTGGCCACAACAATCAGTCATCTCTTATTTTCTTTGCCATGTCTGCAGTTTTTGGCTCACATGATCAATCTCTACTTTGACTCTCTCCTCTTGTGGCTTATCTCTGGTCCAGTCCTTTCTTGTTTTTCCAATTGCTCCCATTATGTATCTTGGGAACGTGCCTTCCCCCTTCCACTATTTTCCATCTGTATTATTCCTCTCTCATGTATTATCTTATTCAATGGCTTGAGTTGCCGCTTCTTCAATGGTTTGAGTTGGCGCTTCTATGCTGAATCCCCCTAACCCCTCCCCGGCCTGAAATCCTTTTCACCTTCATGGCACAAGTTCTGAATGTCGTTCTGCTGTAAAACACTGGGTCCTCTCCCACCAATTGCACATCAGCTTGCCTTATACTAAAACGTTGATCTTCCCTGCTCGTTGTCCCTTTGGCTGTTCTGTGTACCAGCAGACGTCCCCGAACCTTGTTACACTCCCCTCTTCCACCTGTAGTCACATTTTTACTCACATCAACTCGACAATATTCGGAAATGTGTCCCTTTCTCACTTTTCTGATATATATGCAGCAGTAAAATGAGGTTAAATGTCCCCGGCAGCCAGAAGGGTTAATCTTTACGCTTTACTCTCCCACTTACCCTCTTTGCTCTTCTCTCCCTCACCAGCCCTCCATTGTTTCTCCTTTCTAGCCCCAAACTTTAGAATGCATAGCTCTCAACTCACACGCTTTTGGCGGGTGTCACCCGCCTTGTAAACAGCTGACTCACCCGCCAAGCCTCCTGCACGCCCATTCATTCCAATGGGCGTCTCACCCGCCAAAAACAAAATCGGGTGTTTTCACCTGCCTTTGCCACACAAATGGTTGAGAGCTATGGGAATGCCTTTCACTTCCCTCTGCACTCAGCTTCCCGCCTTGCCACCCTTAACGAGCACTCTTAAGACTCTTGTTGTTCCACTCCCTCATGATGAGCTTGGACTCTTGCCAACCTTCCCTCGCCCAGTACCTCAATGATCTTTAACCGGTTCCGTTTCATTCTCTGTACAGTGCTCTGTAAAGTCAAATAAACACGGGCGAGACCAGTACACCCACTGGAGAGAGAACCACAACACTTTACACTTTGACCCATCTGGACACAGCTTCGCCTACATCGTTCTCAGCTAGAACTTCCAGTTTAGTTAAAAAATGCCCCGTCTACTACCGGACCATTAATATGCAAACTTGCATTCGGTTCCATAGGTTTTGTTGATCTACCACAGCGGCAATCAATAAAAAGGCAGATCCACCCAGTCATTTTTTCCTGTAGGAATTTCTAAAGATTGCGCGGATGATATGTGACATCTTCTAGTAGGAGAACGTCATTGTACTTTGTCTCACACGTCTCATAGCTCAGTAGATTGAAGCACATTGAAGGGGATATTCACTAGCCCACAGGAAACCGTTACAAGGAATGTAGTGCCATGCCATGTGCTCCTAATGTGCTATCCTGAGTCGTTCACTATAGGATTTTGAACCATTGGAATCTTGCAAGAAGAAAAACATTGAATCCTAGGTAGAAACCGTTGGCTTAGTTTAGTCTGGGCAGTACAATCACTATGCTGGCTATATATGTTGTGGTGTATTGTTTATTTATAAGCGCTTATACACAAAACGAGTGCTTCAAAGCGCTCCAAGACGGGAGGGGAACATGGGATACAATTATTCATAAGGTGTTGGAAATTTCAGAATGATATGCAAAAATAAGCATACTAGGTCTGATGACATTTCTGCTAATTCAAGTACGTTTCCAGGTCGATGGGGAGGAGAGTGGGGTACAAGCATAACAAACTGTCAATAATGCTGCAAGTGTGTGACCAGCAGTTAAGATAGGAGGGGATGCGAGCAGGTTATTGTGCCTTTACAATGTGTCACTAACACAAGTGTTTCAGGTGCACAGTGCAAGGGGTCGGGGGGCAAGGGGAGACAAAGGGACAGACAATGAACTTACTGGGTCAGGTGCATTCAGATCATGTAAGACAGGAAGTGCAAGTGATGGGCGAAGGGAATTGCGCCTGGTCCAGGAGGGCCGGGTAAGGACAAAGGGTTATCTCTTAGGGAAGTGCATAATGCTGCAAGTAGTGCAGGGGCCCAGAGGCAAGTGCAGGGACTGCTGTTGGTGCCTGGGACCTGTAAGGTTCTGAGGTGAGCCAGGCAACCAGTCAGCAAGCTGAGCAGACAGAGGTGGTAGCAGGTAGAAAGCGGAGGTTAGCAGGGGAGAGGTAGAGAGAGGAGAGGAGGAAGGTCTTGAGGAGATTCCGGGATTTAAGGAGATCCGGCTCGAGACGGAGACTGTTCCAGAGGGTGGCCCCTGCAGAGGAGAAGGATCTACCCCCAAGTCTCTGTTTGCAAAAATGTCTCTCTCTCAGAGAGTGGGATGAGGATGAGCGGAGTGCTCTAGATGGGGTGCATTTGGGAAGAGTGCGCTGTAAGTAGTGCGGGCCCAGGCCTTGTGAACTATGCAGAGGGCCGTGCACTTGATCCTTGCAGCCACTGGATTTCAGTGCCGGAGAGATGCAGTCCCTGGGCTTGAGGTCAAGGATAAGTCTTGCGGTTCTGTACTGGATGAGTTAGTTGTAAATGTCTGAGTGTAGAAGAAGGGAGATTGAGAAAGAGACTATTACAGTAGCCAAGTCTAGAGAGAACCTGAGCTCTAGAGACAATGGGCCTCATTACGAGTCACAGGGAATGGAAATAACGGTGGCGTTAAACCCGCCACCATTGTTTCCATACTGGGTGATCTCGAGTCCTGCAGGCGGAGGTGTCACTCCCGCCAGGTCTGACCTGGCAGGTTTAACACCACCCGCCTGCAGGCGGACGTGGAAACACCGGCACCATCACAAGATGTTGCCAGTGTTTCCATGGATCCATTCCCATTGAGTCCTATTGGACTCAATGGGAATGGGGATTTACGGAATTCCCGGGTCACTGGGGTTGTAATGCCCCGGTAATTCCGGGAATCACAGAGGCGGAATGGTAATATGAGTCCGGTGGTAACCAAGCCGGAAAAACTAGCAGGTTACCGCCGGACTAGTAATGAGTCTCTGGGGGAAAGTGAGAAAAGGTAGGATACCTCGGAGGAGGTACAGCTGGTAGTGAGATTTTTTTTTGATATATCTGAGATGTGCAAGGAGAATGACAGAGTGGAATCAAAGATGACCCCCATGTTTTTTGAATCACTGGTGGGTGAGTGTGCAGGGCCAAGGGAGGCCAGTCAGAGTGAGAGTGGGAAAACAGGAGCAGGGAACCCAATGAGAACAATCTCTGTCTTACTGGCATGAGGGCAGAGGTCGTTAGCTGCACATTAGGACTGAATTGTGGACAGACAGTCATGAATGAGGGAGGTGGAAGAAGCTGAGGGTAGCTCGAAAGAAAGCTGAGTGTCATCCGCATAACACTGAAAGTTGGAAGTGAAGGAAGAGATCAAGTGGGCCAAGGCAACCATGTAGATATTGAAGAACCAAGGGGATAGGTTAGATCCCTGAGGGACCCGTAAATAGAGAGAGTGATAGCGGAGAGAACGGGCCCTAGTTCCATCTGGCATGGACGGTCAGAGAGAAAGGAGGTAAGCCATACCAGGGCCTGATTAGTGATGCCCAGGGTATCATGGGGACGACTGATCAGGGGGTTATGTTTCACCATGTTGAATGCGCAGGAGAGGTCAAGGAGAACGAGGACAGAAGGAGAGTTAGAGTCAAGATTTGAGAGCAGGTCTTCATGGAGACGATTGATCAGGGTGTTATCGTTCACTGTGTTGAATGCTTAGGAGAGGTCAAGGAGAATGAGGACAGAAGGAGAGTTAGAGTCAAGATTTGAGAGCAGGTCTTCACAGGTGTTCAGGAGAGATGTTTCCGTGCCTACGGATGCTCTGAAGCCAGACTGATGATTGTGGAGACAACCAACAGATTCAGTGTGGGGAGTAAGCTGAGAGATAGCCAACTTCGCCAGTAGGCTGCCCAGGAAAGGAGCGATAGAAATAGGGCAATAGTGTGCCAGGATAGAAGGGTCGCCAGAAGGTTTTTTGAGTAGTGGGCGCACCAGGGAGAGGAGGGGAAAACTCCAGGGGCGAAAGAGAGGTTGCAAAGGTCCGCCAAGGCTGGATCTAGAGTGTCAATGTTGTTCTTGATAGTTTTGGAAGGGCATGGATCCACCAGTTTAGAAGAGGCTTTCATAGACCAGACTAGCATAGTGACCTCCTCAGGTGCGACAGGGGAAAAAGCAGGAAAAGGGAGAGGGGGAAGTGTGTGAGAGGCTGAAGAGGGCTCGGAGGAAGTTGGTGGATGTGTGGGTGAAGGAGTGAGAGAGGAAAGCATGCCCAAGGTTTTGTTGGTGAAATGTGCTGCCAATGCCGAGCAGAGGGCCTGGGTGGGCCCCGTGGAAGATGAGGCTGCAGAAGGGTTTGCCAATTTCTTGCAGACTTTTAAAAGTTTGGCTGTGTCGTTAGATGCCACAGAGATGCAGGCTTGAATATGGACTCCTTTCTTGGACCAGTTGGAGTCTATATTGCCTTTGGAGAAGGCAACATGCCAGTTTGTCAGCGGGTGCACCTGAAGCCACCCATTTCGTTCTGCTGCTCTACACTTATGTTTGGGGGCAGCCAGATCAGAATCGTACCAGGAATTGCACTTTTTGGGATGCTTCATGCACACCCTAATGACAGGGGCAAGGATGTCAAGAGTGTTGCAAATGGAGAGATGAAAGTTAGAGAGGGCTGTGTCAGGATGGGAGTCCGCCACAAGAATAGGGGTGGATAGTAGGGGGATGCAAAGGCAGCCACTGTCACTCTTTTCATGGGACGCATGTCCTTGAAGATGGAAGGCAGTATGGGGAGCACCAGTGTTAGAGGAGACAAAAATCGTATGGTGGTAAGAGAGAAAAGAGTAATCGGTCCAAGAGAGTGCTGTAGTAAGTGGGGTAGAGAGAGGGAAGAATCCGGGGGGAGTCCAGATGGATGTTTAGATCCCCCAGTAGGAGTTGTGAGGAGGTGGGAAGGAGAGAAGCTACAAGGTCAGCCTATTCAGAGAGGAAAAGGGTGGACTAGCCTGGAGGCCTATAAAAGAGTGGAGACTGGGGGGAGAGCGAGCCTGCAGACCAGGCATTCAAAGGAGGAGTAAGCCTGAGTGGGAATGGAGGCAGGGATCCACTCTGGAAAGGCCAAGAAAAAGGGGCTACATTTCAGGAGGTGCTAGAAGAACAAGTTACTTTCTTACCTGGTAACGTTCTTTTGATGGGATGGTCCAATGACGTATTCCATATCTATAACAGGTAATCACCACAGCTGTGCTGCTTTGGAAAATTGTCTGCGTCCTGCATCGATGACGTCGATACGCTGTCCTCGAGGGCCTCCGTTGAGCCAATGTCACCAGATGTTATAAGTAGGACGCATGACGCTTGTAGCCTCAGTTGCAGTGTTTTCCCCAGAAAGTGTGGCACCAATCTTCTGCCAGTATGACCACAGAAAGCCTTGCGGAAGCGTAAGCTGCAATCGCGTAAGAAATTCTGTAGTGGGGCAGGTAGGGAGGGAGCGATATGGAATACGTCATCGGACCATCCCATCGAAAGAACGTTACCAGGTAAGAAAGTAACTTGTTCTTCGAGGGGATTGGGTCGTCTGATGTATTCCATTTCTATGACAGACTCCAAAAGCAGTACCAAAGTATGGAGGAGGGAAAAGAATTTAGAATATAGAAATTTAGAATGCCCAATTAAATTGCAGAGTAAAGGACCACCTTGCCAAAGGCCAGATCCTGCCCATGGATAGAATCTAGGAAGTAGTGTCTTACAAAAGTATGGACCGAAGCCCATGCGGCTGCTTCACAGATGTTACGAATAGGAACACCCCTCTGCAGGGCAGTAGAGGCAGCCATACCCCTAGTAGAATGGGCCCGTAAGCCTACCGGAGGGTCCTTACCGCCAAGCGGTAACATTCAGAAATTGCCAAGATAATCCATCTAGACAAAGTCTGCCTAGTAATAGCTTGTCCCAAATGCCTTCCAGCGTAACATATAAAGAGCTGATCGTCCACTCTGACCCGGGACATGCGTGAAATGTAGAAACTTAAAGCTCTCCTAGGATCTAACCTATGGAACCTCTCCTCTTCGTTACCAGGATGCGGAGGAGGATAAAATGCCGGAAGAATGACCTTCGGGTTTAAATGAAATTCTGATACAACTTTCAGAAGAAATGAAGGACGAACCCTAAGGACAACCCTGTCCGTATGAAACACTGAAGGGTGGCTTAACAGAAAGTGCCTGCAACTCTGCAAGCAGAAGTAACCGCAACTAAAAATACAGTTTTAACGTCTTAAAGGGTTAACAGTCTCAAAGGGCAAAAATGTAAAGGCTCAAATGGAGCAGCCATAAGGAATTTTAGAACAAGGTTCAAATCCCAACCGGGCACCTGGAAAGGTGACAGTGGAAACACATTAGTGAGCCCTTTCAGAAACTGAGAAATTAAAGGGATTTTGAAATAAGAACACTGCTCAGACGAGCGCTTAAATATGGACAGTGCCTCCAGGTAACCTTTAATGTTACCCACTTGCAGGCCCTTGTGGAAAGCAAAAAAGACAGAACCAAAGGAATGTCACATGAAAAAGGATCCACATTCTAAACTCTGCACCAGTCGCAGAACTTTCTCCAACGGCAACGGTACAGGGACTTTGTTGCTGGCCGTCTGGCCGAAAGCAACACCTCCATCACATCTTCAGGGAGGTCCCAATCCTTATACCTCAACCTTTCAGAAGCCAAGCATGAAGGTTGGGGGATCTGATCATCTCGGTAGGGAAGACGGTTTGGAGGGCAGATGGACAAGTCGAGAAGGTCGGGGTACCACGTTCTCCGTGCCCATGCCGGAGCAATGAGGATCATCCAGGAACTGAACCTCCGTAACCTCCACAACACTTGCAGGATGATGGGGACTGGAGGAAATGCGTACAGCAGTGGGAAGGACCACTCCACCATGAATGCGTCCCCCTAAGGCTCTTCTTTGAGGAAATTCCCACGAGCAGAACCTTTTGCACTTCCGGTTGACACTGGAGGTGAAGAGATCCACTTGTGGGGTCCCCCAAAGGGCTAAGATCTCCAGGAGAATCTCCCGAGCCAGCTCCCACTCGTGAGAGATTGCGCTCTGCCTGCTCAAAGCGTCCGCCGTCTCATTTTCGTCTCCTGCCAGATTAACTGACGAGACCGAAATTTCTCGCTGGATGGCCCAGAGCTGCATTGCCTCCCTGCACAGAGGAAGTGACCCTGCCCCCTGTTTTGTTGAGGTAGTGCATGGCCACTGTGTTGTCCGTCAGAATCAGGACATTCTTCCCTCACACAGTTGGCAGAAAAGCCTTCAGGGCAAGCCTAACGGCCCGGAGCTCCAATAGATTGATATGGAGTCTGGACTCCGACGGAGACCAACGACCGCTGACTGTCAACTCGTTGGCATGAGCTCCCCATCCCGTGTGGGATGCATCTGTCACGATTATAAAATCTGGCCAAAGCAGCCAAAACGGAGCCCCCTTCATCAGATTGCCTTCGACGACCCATCACAGAAGGTCCTGGGCGACCGAAGGCGGCACCTGAACGGGGTCCGACATCCTGCCAGAGGACTGTGACCACTGCATCTTGAGAGCCCATTGCAGAGATCTAATCCGCAACCTGGCCTCTGGCACCAGAAGAATGCAGGATGCCATGAGGCCGAGCAACCTCACAAACTCGAACACCGGGAGACTCTGGGCATGTTGAAACTTGTGCACCATCTGCTGAATGTGATGAGCCCTCACCTGGGGAGGGAAACACTGCCCCAGGGATGTGTCGAGCACTGCTCCGATGTACTGGTGCCGCTGGGTTATAGCGTCAAGTGGGACTTCTTTAAGTTGAGGGAGAAGCCCAGCTTGTGAAGGGAGTGGCAGGTGACTGACAGATGATCCAGGACTTGCTCGGGAGAGCGCGCCCTGATCAACCAATCGTCCAGGTAGGGGTAGACGTGAATCCCCCCTTTCCTGAGATACGCTGCCACCACCACCATGAGCTTGGTGAAAACCCTCAGGGCGGAGGTCAATCCGAACGGCAGGATTCGAAACTGAAAGTGCGAGTCGCCAACCGCGAACCTAAGGTACTTCTTGTGCTTGGGATGGATTGGCACATGAAAGTAAGCGTCCTTGAGGTCGAAGACACCAACCAGTCCTGAAGTTGAAGGGCCTAGAGGACTTGAGAAAGAGTAACCATCTTGAACTTGTCCTTCCTGAGGAGCTTGTTCAAACCGTGCAAGTCCATGATGGGTCTCAATCCCCCATCTTTCTTCGAAATCAAAAAATAAGGGGAATACCATCCCTTGTTCCTCTCCGCTACAGGGACCAGTTCTATGGTGCCTTTCTCCAGCAGGGATTGTATTTCCTGCGCAAGGAGCGGATCCGGACTCTTCAAAGAGAGATTCCCTGGTGGATTGTCGTGAGGCCTCTGCCGGAAAGGAAGACAGTAGCCGTGGGCTATGATCTCCAGAACCCACACATCTGAAGTAATGGCACGCCACTCTACAAGATGCTGCGCCAGCCTTCCTCCAACCGGCGAACCATGGGACATGGCCTCCTGACTGAGCTGAAGCGGCTGCCGCAGTGCCCGAGGGCAAAGAGGCAACTGTCCGAACGGCTTTGGCACCTCAAGTACCCTGTTTTCCACCTCTGGTACTGTACTCCTACGGTGACCCCTTTGACTTGCAGCTCCTCTCAATTTACCAAAGGACAAGTAATATCGAAAGGAACCTCCCCTCCACTGCTGTTCCGTAGGACGAAAAGGCAGAGGTTGACGAACTGCAGCACTCAACAACTTCCCTGCAGTTTTGGAGGTCTGCAACCTCTCAAGGCTCTCGTCAGCCTTGCTGCCAAAAAGATGTTCACCCTCAAAGGGCATGTGAGGAGCCGGGCTGGCACATCCGGAGCAAACCCTGACTTCCGCAACCACGCAAACCTGCGTATTGCGGTGCTCGCCGCCATGGACCGGCTGACACAATCTGCCATGTCCAGACCCGACTGAACAGACTCACACATGGCATCCTTACCATCCTGCACAATAGCAAGAAAACCATCCTCTTCTTCCCCTTCGGGAATATGTTCAGCCGCTAACGAAATACAGTTCCACAGAGTGTGCGTGAAACATGACAAGGCACACACAGAGTTGGCTGCCTGTAAAGCCATACCCCCTGAAGAAAACACTTTCTTCGCCCAGCCATCAAAACGCTTGTTGTCCCTATCAGGAGGGATGGTAGGGTACGACGCTTGCTTTGCTGGGGCCGTAGCCGCCTGCACCACCAAACTCTCCGGAGTGGGGTGCATGGTCAAATTGCAGGGTCACTACTGGCCAGGCGGTATTTTCGCGGCAAAGACTTGCTCACTGCTGGGAGACTCTCCGGAGCAGTCCAAGCTGCTGCCAGCCTTCTTTGCAAGGCCATATGGAATGGCAGTACCGGGTCAGTTGGTGGACTTTGGTCGAGGATATCCGTCAGGTCATCCTGCAGAAAATCCACTGGTGGCGCATACCACCCCAAGTAGTCCGTTACCCTCGACATAAGGCACCGGTACAAGGACTCTGCATGGGTACCAGGCTCAGGCCTACAGAACTCCACCTCCGGAAAGGTGTCCAGACCACTGGCGTCATGCAACGACTGACACAGGTCTTCAATCTGGCTATGACCAGACAAAATCTTGTCAGGTACCTCATCAGGAACCATACCTTCCTCAGACCCTTCATCCACCTCAAAAATATAATCCAGAGGCTGGAATGAGGGCACAGAAAAAGGGACAAAGACATTTTTAGCCTTGGCCAGAGCCTTTCTCGGGGGTTCCACCGTGCCACGGGGTACCTCCAACAAAGCAGCCTCGAAAGGCGTCAAGGGCATCGATGGAATCTGCGTTGACGCCGAGCGTGGCGCTGACGGTTTCGACACAGTCCTCGAGGGCGGAGCCCCAAGCGTGTCCTCCGACAGCCTGGGCGCCGATGGTGTCAACGGCTTCCTCGGAGGCGGACCGAGACCTGGAACGGGCATGCCTAGAGTGACCATCCTTGTCAGACCGGGGCCTCGAAGGTGCCTGGGGATCACAACGACCGCTCGGGCCCGAAGGCGTACGAGTGGTGTCTCTAGCACGGTCATGGCCGGCATCTTTCGACGGCACTGAGGGGACGGAGCCCTGCGACTGAAAACTCGCCATCATCTCCTGCCGAAATGAATCCCATTCTGCAGGAGTGGAATGCTTGTTGGGACAAGCCACCTACCGACAGGCAGAGTACTCGGACGAGGAAGGCGACCGGTGATGGTGCTTCCGTGAGTGCCTCGAAGAGGCAGAGGAATGGCGGGACCTACTCCTGGACCGAGACCCCTCCAGACTTAGGCCGGCGATGCAGAGAGTCGCCCCTCAAATCGTCAGTTGAAAGCCCAGAGGATTTTGACTTCTGGGGCTTGCCCACCTTACCTACAGAAAGCTTTTTCTTACGCTCCCGCAAGGCCTTCGATGTAAGTGACTGGCAGTCTACACAGTCATCCGTGTTGTGGTCCTCACCGAGGCACCAGAGGCAGGCGTCATGCGAGTCCGTCAACGACATCTTGGACCCGCAGTCCTGACACTTCTTAAAACCCGGCCACGGGGTAGAAGAAGACAAAGACATCATGGATCTTTACCAACGAACAGGTTCGAGGAACCGAAAGAACAGAACTCAGAAGAACCGAGGCACGCTGAGATCTCCGAAGCGAACACGTTCGCTGAAAAAACAGAACTGAGGCTACGAGCATCGTGCGTCCTACTTATAATATCTGGTGACGTCGGCTCGACGGAGGCCCTCGAGGACAATGTATTAACGTCATTGACGCAGGACACAGGCGCAGAAAATGTTCCGAAGCAGCACAGCTGTGGTGATTACCTGTCATAGATATGGAATACGTTGGAGGACCCAATCCCCTCGAAGGCCTGTTTTGGAGACCAGAGCTACCTGTGGTCCTATCATTTAACAAGTAGCTATTTGTGTGTCTAGGGTTTCTACTGCTGTTCAAGGGTTTTATGAGGGGTTTAGGAGACCAGCAAGAAGTGCTGGACGTAGGGAAGGTTTTCCACTATTCAGGATTTCTGTTTTCCACTGGTTGAGTAAGTGGTGGTTTTTCCATACATTGGTCGATTATGGATATATAAAAGGTGATGGGGTGGAGGGGAGCAAGGCTTTGGATATTTTTAGTATTATCAGTGTATTATCAGTATAGTTATAGCAGCTGTAGTTGGGTGTAGGAGTGAGGAGAAGTAAAGCTTGAAAAGGAAGGGGGCGCCAAAATAGCACTCTATATGTCTTGAGAAAAAGGTGGAGTCAGGATACATTGTTTTTGGCTTTCAATTAAAGAAATTATCCACTCCGGTGTGGTTTCTGAGATGCCTAAATCAAATAAATGGCTATTGAGTTTTGTATGGCATGCCCTGTCAAAGGGCACCAAGATGTGGGAATATGTGCAACTTCACTCATTTGATCTGCAGAGGTTTTTTAGGTTGCTACATATATGAAGCAAGATCAATTCTGTTCTGTGGGAAAGATTGAAGCCTGCCTGTAAAGGATCCATCAAGCAGTTAGATTCCATGAAGTTGCTGTAGGCTTGCTTGTCACAGTTTGGCCATGGATTTGCAATTAGAAATTGCTTGGTGATTGTAACGATCGGTAGCTTCTAGAGGTGCTTTTCTAATCGCAGGCTTATTTAAACACTTGGGTGGAAAACACCTGATGTCAATAAGTATTTTAACGTTGCAGCAACAGGTGGGGGAATTTCAGAATGCTAGTTGGCATGGGTCACCATGGCCCCATAATGAATTAAAGTCCTCAATGGGTACTGGTTAAAATATGAGAAAGTATTTCTGATGTGGATAGCAGCAACAGAGTTTAACTTGCCTCGTGTGTGTTTGTCCAGCATACATTGTTGATGTGTAAGTGTTCCAATAGACAAATGCAAAGACATTGTTAAGACATACACATGCTAACAGGCCAGAGGGTTCTATAATACAACCAGGCTTCGATATTAGTGTATCCATCAATATAAATGCAGTGGTAACCTAGGGTTCCTGCAATATGATAATGTCGAAGTTTCTCAATTTCTGCATGACTTTGGGTTACTTAAACTATTGTAGCTTAGAGAATGAAAGGACAGTAAATAGATCTCACATTATACTTGTTATGGTTGTGATGTAGGGGCAAGGCAACCATGACCAGTCCTTCATGGCTTCGTCATCATAGATATTCTATAAATTTCCACAAATCTAGAGCCCAATTTATACCCCATACACGTTATAGTTAATTTTGGCCTACCTCCATGCAATCCTTCTGCTGCCCACTCCATGAAATAGGTCATATCCCAAGTTAAGAAAAGATTTTGTTTCAGCAATCAGCATCTTGGTGACACTTGTTGACCCTTACCTACTACTCTGAATAATACATTCTGACCCACACCAAGGAGAGCTGCTGCATCTAACATTTGCAAATTCTTTAATGTGATATCGCTCATGGATGCAGTTTGGATGCAATGTGTGTGCTATTAGACACCGAAAAGGCCTTGGATTCTTTTGAATGGGAATTAATGCTGTCTTTTGTATAATGGGCATTTTGACCTCCAAGGATTTCAGGAGCTGTACTATAGAGGTAAGGAAGTTGCAGATATTTTGGAGGACACCCGTCGTTTTAGAGATACTGAAGCACATTATGTAACATCATATTGACTCCGAACAGTTTTTGGGCTCAATACTGGTCCTTCATTAGTATTAAAAATAATAATTTCCACATAAATGGCCTGCAGGAACACAAGATCACTGAATGGAGAGAGTGGGAGACAACAGTTTCTAAACTTCATTGCCATGGGGTCTGCTTAAAGGGGAAGTGTGACAGGGGAGTTGTCCGAGAGGGTTCTAGGTTGTCTGTGACTAGTCTAGAAATTTGAGTAGCGGCATGCCACCCATCGAGACTGGATTAACAATCATGCACGGAGGTGTAGAATGTGTATTCTCTCTGCTCTGTGTGTGCCCGTGCCAGACATCGATAAGAGGGTGGTTCTCCATGTGTTCCCTGATCCCACGGACGGAACTGTTGGAGCTGAGATGGAGGAACTATCCAAGTGAGCGTTCAGATCAATATTAAACCCCTGCCCCTTAAATACTCACACCTATTGTAATTAAGTGTTTCCCCAAAAAATACTCTCAAAGAAGTAAGGTTCATCATAGCTAGGGGCAGATTTGTTAAATGATGCCATCACCAGTGCATCCAGGACACTTGTACTATAATAGATCTTCCTGGATCAGTAATTACCTTTATCATGATAAAGCCTTTGGTGTAGCATAGTTGTATCCTACACTTCACTGCCTGAGTAAGCAGGCTGGTGACATCATGGAAATTCCATGTGCTGACAGGATGAGTCTTCCATGGTCGAGACAGAGGCCTGACAAGGGAAGAAATGGATGACCGGTGGCAGGTATAATGTGACTACTCATGCAATAAACCCCGAGCACAAGCAGGGGGAGGGAGGTAATGCTCCGGGGCCCATAGTTACAGGCCAGAGTGAAGCAAGAGCCTTAACAAAGGCCCCGGGGCATTACCTGAAGTGGTAATGGCCCCCCTGTAGGGGGCTTATTGCTATTAATACCCCAGACCCTAAGACCGGGGTACTAAAAGCATTTTTTCTGTTGCGAAAAGCTCAGTTTCGCAACAGAAAACTTTTTAAAAAAAACTATGGCTGCCAAGGAAGGGCGAACATAGTCCGCCCTGCCTTTCCATGGTGGCCATTGAAAAAATGCAAAAAACAAGGGGCATCCTGGGAGGCACTCTGCCGGACATTAGTCCTGGTTATGAGAGCCTTACCCGGATTCTTTAGCTCACTATCTTTCACAGAGGAGAAATATCCAAAACATAACAGTCTTTGTCCTGCACTGGGGCAGTCCAGCACCAAAATGCTAAGCAATTCTCCTCTGAAGAAGAGTACCAACAGCAACTCCAGACACGTATTCAGAGAAGAATTGCTCAGCAATTGCCCGCCTGGGGGCTCCTCCCCCACTCTTCCCTCGTTCCGCCCCCCTCCGAGTAAATTGTTCTAGATACTGTTCCACTGATTTGTTTCACGTTTGTAAATTATGCTTCATTCATTACTTTATCTGTTGTTATTCTGTAAAGCACTTTGGTGTAAAGCGCTATATAAACTCAATAAACAAACATATTGGATGTTAAATGCACAGAGCACCTTGATAACCGTGTCAAAGCCTTTAGAGTTTCTAATGGATGGGTTGTAATCTGGAATATCATGATTTTTTAGGCTTGTTATTGGAAATCCCTATTGGCTCTTGCTGCTTTGATGAGATCTCTGTTCCTGTAGTTAACAATCTTCACTATTATGGCACGGGGTGGCAACCCGGGGCTGGATGTGGGCCAAGAGATCTGTGTACCCTTTCAACTTCGAAGTGCCCGGAGACCATCAATTCATCTAAGAGTGCTGGAAGAATCGTTTATAGGAACAGTTCAAGCGTGCCCATTTTGGTTGACTCTGGAAGGCCGATGATGCAGATATTTTTCCACTTGGACCTGATTTCCAAGTCTTCATTCTTCACTTTAATCATAGTAAGTTCCTTCTTAAGTATTGCAAGTTTACTCAAGTTGCAGGACAGTGTTTTCAACCTCATTTGTCCATTCTGGTGCTGAGCCGATCCAATCAACCATTGTATTTGAGATTTCAGTTTTGGCGGGGGGGGGGTCAGTGTGTCAATTTTCTGGTTGATGCCACTGATACTCTGCTGTACATATAGCATAATTTGCATCATATTGACTGGGGAGAAGTCATGGGGGTTTACCAGCCACATTGGCCCTGGTGCTGCACTGTTTTCAGTTGTCTGGTGCCCTTGTACAGAATGTGTGGCTCCTCAATTGCTGAATGTTAACCCGGCTGCAACCACTCACTGGCCATTCGTGCTGCACCTACTGATTAGCAATCTATTCAGCAGTTTTTACAGTGTGGACAGGCACTGCCCTCTGAGTCTTGCTCCCTCAGGTTTGGTGTCTGCCGCCCCCAGTCTATATTGCCAAGACTGACAGCCCTCCACAGTGAGGTCGGGATTATGTGCGGCCCACCCGCCTGCTTCTCAAGTAGGCAACAGGCTCTGGCGTCCCCAAATGGTCCGCCTATGAGGATCAGTGGCCCACCCATCCAAGGGAACACGTGTACGGACTTACAGCGCAACCAGGGGGAGAGATTTGGGAGTGCTGTCAAAGGGAGGGAAGGGAGCATGTTGTAGGGGTTTGGGAGATGGGTATGTGCCATTGCCGCACCAGGAGTATCTGTATGTGCCAAACCCATAGGCCACACGCAGTCGGGACCACGAGGTGTTCCCACTCAGGCACGAGCTTGCCACGGCGGCTCATTCCCACTGGCCTCTGATCTGCTTGTAGATTTCACGCTCCCCCGTGGCTCGACTCAGGTATTCACTCCGGGTAGTGCCTGGGAGCAGCGGGCTAACAGATTGTAGAAGATACCGTCTTTAGTCACGTTTTCACAAAGGATATTTTTGAACTAAAGTGGAGCTCCTCTGTTAGGTGGCCATTTTAGCGGCTGCTCGTGAGTCCCCCCCCCCCCCCCCCCAAAACCCCCGCAAGAAACCATTGATAAGGGATGGATAAGGAAATAACAGGCAACAGAGGAAAGTGAAGCAGTGTGGGTGAAGTATTGAAGGAAGGGACGGTGTGGAGGAACCTCAGGAAGGCAGAAAAGGAGGTGACAGGATGTGAAGGGGGGAACCCTGGGTATCCTCCAAAAGGTGAAGGAGGAAGTGTTAGGAGAAACTGAGATGGGGAGGCCTAGTAGAGGATATTAGAGATGGATTGTCCACGGATCTGCAGCATCTAGGAAGGCGTCCCTGCCATACACTGCTGCGGCTTCCCCTCGAGACCAGTTAGTTGGTACAAGTATTCTCTGCAGTGCGGAGGTGCTGCGCTGTGCCCGCAAGGCCACCGGATACTGCAGCGCTTCGGCTAGATCCATGGAGGACACAGGGCCTGTTGCTGGAAAGACTGCTGATTTCTCAGGAGCGCGAACAGGGCAGCAATTGCTAAGGCTGCCTGGGGCTTGCCTGGAGGGTGTGCCATACCCGAGGGTGATGAACTCAGTGGACCTAGACTGGTCAGACAGGTTTTCTCTTTTTTGGATAGAGGGGGCTGCCCTTTGCCTATTGATTTTTCTTCATCTCCAAACCAACATAATCACTTGCACTGCTTCTTGCACAACACCCCCTTTTTTAAACATTACCGTGCATCTTTTTTCTCTGTGCCTATTAACTTGGGGCCTCGTTTGCTGGGAAGCCCTGAATTCCTTTTGTGTTTCCTGCCGAATTGCGGCATTTCCATGATGGCTGCCGTCTTTGCCTCTCTGTAAAGGCTGCCTGTTCTTTGTTCTTCCCTCTGTGCATGCCTATTGGGCACCAGGGAATCTATAGTGGCCTATGGTGGACTGGCAGGCTGTAGCCGGCCCGGCAGGCTGTAGCCGGCCCACGCATCAAAGGCCCACTTTCTAAGGCCCTCTCTGCTGCCTGCCCTGGTTTGAACGACTTGTGGCTGAAGTGACCCTGACTCTCCTGAGCCCACTGAAGACCTTGTGTCACTCACTCCCCCTTTGGGTTAGTTGCCAATACAATCCTCCACTTCCTACACCTCTGATTCTCCCTCCTTCGCACCTGGACCTCAATTCCACTACCTCCAACTGTGTCCCATGGCTGTACTTGTTTTCCATCTACCTTGCTAAATTCGATTTTGCCTGGGCCCAGTACTGTTTTTCATCTGCCTTGCTAAATTCTAATTTGCCTGTGCCCAGTGCTGTTTTCCATCTGCCTTGCTAAATTGAATTTGCCTGTGCCCAGTACTGTTTTCATCTGCCTTGCTAAATTCGAATTTGCCTGTGCCCAGTACTGTTTTTCATCTGCCTTGCTAAATTAGATTTTGCCCGTGCCCAGTACTGTTTTTCATCTGCCTTGCTAAATTAGATTTTGCCTGGGGGGGTGCTAGAGAGCCCAGCAAAGATGGCCGCAGGCCAGTGAAGCTCTCTTGCACTATATAAATCTGGTCCGCTATCCGGAGGTTTCCGTGCTGCAATTCAGGATCACGCTGTGTGCGCTGCTGTCTGCTGGTACCGGGGCCTTGGAGACTTGATTTCGGGCCGTTTCAGTGCTGCATTGTCTGTGGGCCGGTGTGTTGGAGCTGCAGTTGAGGGCCGAGTTGGAGGAGTGGGGGGGAGGTGCAGCGGTCGCGGGCTTGGCGAGGAGTTCGGAGCCCTGCACATGTCACCCGGAATGGTCTACTGACGGGCTGGCAAAGGAAGGCAGCTGAAACCCCGGCAGAGGCGACTGCCGTGTGGGTGCGGGTGCAGGCCGGGGGTCCTGCGAGGGCACCGCTGTGCCTGGTGTCTGGTGGAGCCTCTGGCCAGGGGCACCTGGGGACGGTGGTGCTGGGCCGCAGGGAGTGCGGCAGAGAGAGCGGCGGATCTCTAAGGCAGTGAGAGTGTGCCCAAAGCTCTAGCGGCGTCGCGGGGTGGCAGACACCCCCCGTGGCTGGATGACTGTGGGGGGTAGGTGCCCTGCGTTCACGGAAGCGCACCGGGAGGCGGACTGCTGCTTTGTCCTGTGCTGCGCCTCCTGAGACACCTGGCCTCTGCGGCCTCTGCGGCGGAGTCCATATGTGTGCGGTTGGTGAGGGGAGGCCCTGAGGAGAAGGCTGCTGTGAAGGCGCACGCTGGAGGAGGAGGGCTGGTGTGCAGCCTAGGACCCGCAGCGGCTCCCAAGGGCAGAGAGCGGCCACCCTATGAGGTGTACGGCGAAGGCAGGTGCTGCGTGGAGGAGGGGGGTGCCGTGCCTGGTCTAGGAGGGCCCTCTGCTGAGGCCAGCTGCTCCGTTGAACCTGTGACAAATCTCTGCCATGAAGGCCTCACCGAACCTCCTTAAGAACTGTGTGCAGGTTGGATTAGTCTCCTATGTGACCACCTGGGGCTCTGTGGTGGTTGTGGACTCTACCTGGGGGTGGTGTGGTAGGACCCAGGGTATCCAGGAGCACGGACAATTTGCAATGGGGGCATAAAGGAGCCTAGGTAAGAACCCATTGCAGATTGGGGGGCCGCCTTCCCTTCCCTTTGCGTACGTCAATAGCAGCGGTAATCGGTCTCGGCCTGGGGTAAAGTGCTGGATGTGAGAGGCCCAGCAGCCCTGGACGCTACGCATTGCGGACTGTTCCGGTGGACTGTCTGTTCCACGCGTCATGTCCAAATCAAATAAGGGAGGCAAGCAGCAGTCAAAGCTACATTTTGAGATGGCCACTCCGGCCACAAACAGTGGAATAGTGGACAATGCGGCGGTGGCTGGGCCGGATCCCACGGCTGCTTTTCAGGATATAAAAGCTATGTTTTTTCGCAACTGCAGTCCGGTATACAATCCTTAGACGGCAAACTTGATACGCTGACCTGTAAAGTGGACCACATGCAGGTCCGTCTGGATAAACATGGGGAAAGATTGGACGAGGCGGAAGGGCGCATATCTGGAGTGGAAGATGTGGCATCTTCAGTTTTGGGAGAAATGTCTGAGGTCAGGAAGGCTTTGCAGGAACTCAAGGAGAAACAGGATGACCTCGAATCGAGATCCCGCAGGAACAACATTAGGATTGTTGGTTTTTCCGAGTCGGTGGGCTAGTGGAGTATGGAGTCTCTGGTAGAGGACATCCTGCGAGAATCATTGGGGCCTGAGGGCTTCTCCCCACTGTGCATCGTGGAAAGGGCATATAGGATCCTGAGTGGGAGGCGACCAGTCCCGGGCACCTCTTCGCGTCCACTGATTGCTCGGCTGCTGAACTACGAGGACAGGGACACGGCACTCCGAAAGGAACGGTATCCTATAAGGGTGATGTGATCAAGATTTTCCCAGACTTCTCGGATAAGGTGCAGTCAGCCAGGAAAACGTTCCTGGATGTAAAGAGGGGGCTGCGGGACACAGACATAAAATATGCTATGCTATATCCAGCTAAATTGCGGGTTGTGCATGGGGGAAAGGTTTTGTTTTTCCAGACCCCGGATGAAGCCACCTCTTTCCTTGATATGTTACCAAATTCCCCCGGATCAAGCAGTAATAACGAGTGAGGCTGTTTGTCTGAGGATGTAACACTGGCAGCGTGATATTATTGAACTTTCAGAGTTTAACATTGTTAGGAGACTAAGCTCCTGTACTGGTGCGCAAGGGGGTCCGGCTCATAGTTGCCCCCTGAGCGAAAGCTGTTTGAGTGCATGTTCGGGGTGTCAATGTTGCTGGAAGGTTGGGGTATCCAGCGGGGGGTGGGGGTCTGTGTTGGGGTTCAGCAGGGGGGTGGGATAGCGTGTGGGGGGGATCGCCAACAAGTTGGGGGGTTGTTGGTAGGGGGAGAGGGGTGGCAGGGGGTTGGTGGGTTTATGGTTCACTGTCAAGTTGGGGTTGTTGATGGGGGTAGGCTTGGCACACTTGACCTGGGCCCTTCTAGGGTCACTCTGTTGCTTAGACTCGGGAAGGCGAGCCAATTTGTGGGCTGTATGATTTCCAGCCATAGACATGGCGTCACTTAAATTCTGTACGTGGAATGTCTGAGTATTGAAGTGCCCCATAAAACGCTGTAAGACATTGCTGTATATGCAGAGGCATAAGGTCGAAATAGCATTTCTGCAAGAGACACACTTAACGAAGGACAATGAATCTGCCTTCAGGAAAACATAGGGTTGCCATAGGTATTTCTCGTCCTACTCCACATATGCCCGGGGGGTTTTCATATTGATCCACCATGGGGTCGGGTTCCATCTGATAAAGGTAATAAAGGATGAGGGGGGGCAGGGGCCTTATAGTGCAGGGCACCATACTAGGGAAGTTATACACATTAATAAATTACTATAACGATACGGTGGAGATCCTTGACTGGATAGATCGGCAGCTTGGAGGTCTATCAACTGGGGAAGTGATTTGGGTGGCAGATTTTAACACTGTTGCAGCCTGAATTAGACAGATCTAGGCGGTTGCGGGGGGCGGGAACAGAGGGATGATCCATTTGCGGGAGTTGACATTCATATGGGAAATCGCCGACGTGTGGAGAGTGAGACACCCGGGGGCAAGGCAATACACATGTCACTCCAATACTCATGGGGCAGCCTTGAGGCTGGACTTTTTTCTCATCTCACAGTCATTGCTGGGTAGGGTTAGGGGGGGTTGAGATCCTTGCTTGCACTCTCTCGGATCATGCGCCTGTGCTTCTTGACTTGGGAGTAGTGGGGCGTGCTAGCAGGGAGTTCTCGTGGCGATTCAAGAGTGATGGCCTCTCGGATACAGTATTTAGAGACGGGCTGCAAGCAGTGATTAACTCCTTCCTCGAGTTAAATGTGGGTTTGGTGCAGTCTCCGGGGATGCTCTGGGAGAGCTTGAAGTGTGTGATAAGGGGCAAGTGCATATCCAGGGAGGCTGGTATTCTTAAATTGATTAGGAAAGAACTAGCGGCTAAGGAAGCTATCCTACAAGAGCTGCAGGCGGCCAGTCCGGCACCTTCAGACCAAACTCTAGCTGGGATCCTTAAGCACGGACAGGAGTTCCAAACGCTGGCACGAAGGGAAGTTACATTTTTGGGACGCACGACAAATCTGCAGCAATATGGGGAAGGCAATAAGCCTGGCCGCACTCTTGCAAAAGCAACAAGGATATATAGTTTCTCAGGCAGAATCCAGGTGATTGCAGATGAGCTGGGGAATAATAAATTTGAAGACAGAGATAGTCCAGCCGTTCTTCCGGTTCTATAGTCGTTTGTACTCGTCGAGTCTGCAGGCACCCCTCGGGGACATTGAGGATTATTTAGATAGGGTTGCGCTACATTGGTGCACGGAGGCTCAGAGGGAACTCTTGAATCGCCCATTATCGCTAGAGGAGGTATTGAGTGCGATTAAATTTCTAACGTCTGGGAAGTTGCCGGGCCCCCGACGGGTTCACGGCAGAATTTTATAAATGTTTTGCGGCCTATCTGGCACCGCACCTGTTGGAGATGTATCGACACAGTTTGGAAACGGGAATCCTAGCGGACTCGTTGCGGGAGGCAATGGTAGTGGTTCTGTTGAAACCTGATAAACCAGGTAGCGAATACTCATCATATCACCCTATTTCGTTAATTAATATGGACAATAAGATTCTAGCGAAGATTTTGGCCTCAAGGTTGGTGCCCTTTATGCCAGAGATGGTATTAGCGGATCAGGTGGGATTTGTCGCGGGTTGCTCTACCTCATATGGCCTCAGGAGAATGTTCGGGTTAATGGCAGCGGTGCGCCCTAGGGACTCGATAGTGGCGGCCCTATTAGATGCCACTAAGGCGTTTGATTCTGTTGAATGGCCGTTTATGTTCTCTGTCCTTCGTCGAATGGGAATGGGGGCACACTATATAAACATGGTGAAATTATTGTACATACACCCGACAGCGAGAGTGCGAGTGAATGGTCAACTAACGTCTCCCATCCCTCTAGAGAGGGGGACAAAACAGGGATGTCCCTTGTCACCCATACGTTTCGCTTTGGTGATCGAGGCATTGGCGGAAAGGATTAGGGATGAGCATCTGCATAGGGGGATTCAATTGTATAACCACAAATTAATAATTTCACTGTATGCCGATGACATGGTTTTGTTCATTAAAGACCCGGGGGTGAATCTGGATCTGGTGATGAGGGAGGTTCAGAGATTTGGGGAGGTGTCTGGGCTTCAGGTGAATACATCCAAATCAGTTTTGTTCCCACTGACCGAAGCCACATCCCACTTCCAGGACACATGGGGTTTTCAATGGCACATGTCCTCCACAAATTACCTGGGCATCTCTATTGCGAGGGATCAGCGGGTGGTGTACCATAATAAGTATCTTAAAACTTTGGTCAGGGCTAAGTAAGCTTTGGGCAGATGGAAGAAGCTCCCACTGAATCTATATGGGTGGGTGTCCGTGGTAAAGATGACGCTTCTCCCAAGGTTCCTTTATGTCTTTCTGAATGCCCCAGTGGCAGTCCCAGGGGAGCACTTTCGTAACTTGAAAGCTGCAATAATTCAATTCCTATGGGCAGATAAACCAGCCAGAGTCTTGTGGGATAAGCTGGTGGCCCCGGTGTCAAAAGGTGGTCTGGCGCTCCCAGAGTTTGAGACGTACTACCAGGTAGCTCAAGCAGGGTTTTTGGTATATTGGCACAAGTTACAACATGATAGGCGCCATATATAGGTGGAAAGAGTGGTAGCCGCGCCTAAACTGCTTAGGGCGGTCATCCTGCTAGCTCCGAGTCGGGTGCAGTCTCCAAAGAACCTGGTGGAAGTAGCGTGTAAGGCCTGGACTAAATTAGAAAGGAAGAGGAAAGGTGAGGTTCTATATTCGCCCCAGCTCCCGGTTATATACATGCCAGGAATAGCCTTGACTAGTGAAAAAAGCTTTGTTGATATGGCGAAAAAACTAGGTATTACATGCTTTGGTGATCTGTTTCCTGGCGGAAGGTTTGTGTCCTTGGAGGAATTTAAGTGGAGGGGAACGCTCTCAGCCCTGGATCTATTCCTATTCTTTAGGCTTAGGGTGAGTCTCCGGCTAGTGTTCAGTACCTTTCCGGACCAGCCGCCGATATCCCCCATTTTGGATAATACGCTTGAGGGCCTGATGGGCAGGCGTTTAACCATGCGGTTGTACTCGATGTTCATTCAGACCAGAGGCACGGGAGCATCGCATCCTCGGGGAAAATGGGAGAGGTCATTGGGTAGGGAGATCTCGGAGGATGCATGGAAGTACTGCTGTAAAGGAATTCAGGAAGGGAGCCATCAATGCTGGGTACAAACTAATTAATTGTAAATATATCCACCAATTTTACTATACACCTGCTAGGCTAAAGGAGCTTTTTCTGGGTGCTACGGGGAGATGTATTAGATGTCGCTGGGGGATGGCAGATTTCGTTCACGTTGCTTGGGGTTGTCCGAACATACGACAGTTCTGGGAGGGAGTATTTGAAACGATTGGTGGGATCATGGGCCAAAAAGTGTGCCCGGACCCGATGATGGGATTGGTGGGCTATACTAAAGAGGTTCCTAGAGGAACACAGAAACTGATGACCCTGCTCCTCCTATTGGCTAAGCGGAGAGTGGCCATGCTGTGGGGGAAGGGAAGTGCCCCAAAACATTCACAATGGAAGGATGACATGTATTGTAATGATATGGAGAATGGATGGGGTTCGATGAATAGGCAACGGTGTTGTGATTCGAACATGTGGGAGGCGTATACACATTATTTGCTCCAACAACCTGCAATTGATATTGTTGAAACCTGGGTGGGCGGCACTGGATAAAAGGCGGGTAGGCCTGGGGTTAAGTGCCGGTTGCCGTTCCATGGTCGTGCGTTCATGGAGGTCTGTGAAGTCTGATCAGAGGTATAAAGGACAATAATTACCCATGCAAACTATACCCACAGAATCAGCGGTCAATGTCAAGTTATGGTGTGTCAAGGGGGGGGGGGGGGGGGAAATCTAGGAGGTTGGTTAGTATAATGTGATGGTTGTATGTCATTGTCTACCTCTCGTGACCCTTCCTAGGTTCTCCTTTCGGCCCGGGCTCCTCACTTCATCTCAGGACATTCTCTCTACCCTATCAGCATCTCCTGCTTCTCCCTAAAGTCTCTCCTCTTCCTCCGGCCCCCCAGCAGCCATCCCCTCTCCCTACTCCCCTGACGAGGTTTCTAGGCAAGTCCAATTTATGAAAACCTTCAAAACAGGTTCTTCCCTGTTCTTCCAAAACCATCAACGACCACATTGACACCCTCACTCCAGTCCTGGCTGTCTTCTGCAATCACTCTTTCACCTCCTGAACATTCCCCCACCCCAAAGTACTCTCTTGAGCACCATTTTCTCAAGAAACCCTCAGTTGCCCCCTCCCTTCTGACTAACTATCACCCGATCTCTATCACTCCTTTCCTGGGCAAATACCTGGAAAAGCTGGCCATCTCCCAGCTTAATCTTCACACTGAATCTGTTGGTTGTCTCCACAACCATCACTCTGGCTTCAGAGCAGCCAGGAAGGAAATTGCTCTTCTGAACATCCGTGAAGACCTGCTCTCTAACCTTGATTCCAATCTCCCCTCTGTCCTCATCCTACTTTATCTCTCCTCTGCCTTTGACACGGTCAACCATGCCATCCTGCTCAACCGGCTCCATGATAACCTGGGTATCACTGATCAGGCTCTGGCCTGGCTGACTTCTTTCCTCTTGGACCGACCCTCCCAGGTCCAACTTGGGTCCTTCCTCTCCTCTATCTCTCTCTCCACCTGTGGTGTTCCCCAGGGGTCTTACCTCTCTCCCTGGTTGTTCAACCAATACCTGGCACCTCTCGCCCACTGCATTGCTGCTCTCTACCCCAACTTCCAGTGCTATGCGGATGACACCCAGCTCACTTTCAGGATCCCCTCTGATGCCTCCTTTCCTTCTCTCATCCCAGATTGTCTGTCTGCAATCTAGGAGTGGTGCGCCGCCAATGATCTCTGTCTGAATGCCAGCAAGACGGAGATCCCTCTCATCGGCACACCTGCACCCCTCTTCCCTGCAACCCTCTGGCCGGCCTCCCTTGGCGATCCCCTTGCTCCCACCTGTGAGGCCAAGAACCTCTGGGTTATCTTTGACTCCTCACTCTCCTCTCTTCATATTTCCAATGTCTCTAAGCAGTCCAACTACCAACTGCACCACCTCAGAGGTATTCTTCCTTTCCTCTCCTTCCCCCAGAAGCTTACTGTATCTAGAGCACTGGTTCTCTCTAGGCTTGATTACTGCAACAGCCTCTTTTTAAATTGCTTGCGTCCACTCTCTGTCCTCTGTAACTCATCCAGAACATGACTGGGAGACTTGTCCTTGGCCTCAAGCCCAGGGATCATATCTCTCCAGCACTGAAATCTCATTTGGCTTCCAGTGGCTGCAAGGATCAAGTTCAGGATCCTTTGCATTGACCACAAGGCCTTATGGGGCCTGGGACCAAAATATCTCCAGCTTTCTCTTCTGAAGTATCTTCCTACTTGAGCTCTTCGCTCCTCCACCTCCAACTCCTTGAGGGTTGGGCGCTTTTCTGCTACCTTGCCGACCTTGTGTCTGATACTGCACTGGTTACCAGGCTACCCTCTGAACCACAGGCCCAGATCCCTGCCCTCCCAGCTGCACACCTCCACTGCCTCCTGGCAGCCCTGCACTTGGGGTTATTTTGGCAACCCTACAACCCCCCTACCTGCACTTATCTAACACTTGTTTTTTTTCTGTACTTAATCCGTGCTCTGCCACCTGCACGTCTTGTTTTCAATGTTGATCCTATGTCTTGCACTTGCTCCCCCTCCCCTGGCAGTTCTCCCCTTCCTTGCGCGATCTCAGTGTCACTAGGCCTAGTAAGATCGTTGTCTTGTCCCCCTTGTTCCCCTCCCTTGCCTCATCGCGCCTTGAAACACTTGTGTGTAGGTGCGATATAAATAAAATATATCATATATCAAATGATCAAGAGAAAAAAATGCCTAATGAGAAATAACCAATTTTTTTTGGGTCGAATTTATTTGTAATAATGCGTGGAGAGAACCCTCTTTCCCCTACCTTCACCTATTGCCTTACCCCACCCCATCTATATATTAATACAAATGTATACAAATCCGATCAAAAAATAAATCGGTCATTTCTCATGTTGCATTCGATTATTTCATTCCGATACCTTACAGCTAAGCGGGGAGCAGAGAATTGTTAAGACAAAGGTGGTTGACCCCAAGATAAAAAAAAAAAAGTGTACACTGACCCAAGAAGGCAAATAACAAAAGGCAAGGATTTGTGGGGGAGAAACCCGAGGCATGAGGCCGGGAAAAAGCAGAGTTTGGAGTAGGTGGCTGAAGGAGCAGAACCGCTACAGAGGGCGAGGAAGTCAGAGACTTCTTGTAAACACTGTGCTGACGTTAAGGCAGCCTCCCATCATCCTCTGGCTCCAGTCCATCTTGCAAGGCCTGCCACTGCAGCCCCACTTACAGAATCCTTCCACCCATTCTAAGTATGGGGCCAATACCTGGGACTCAGAGCTAAGGGGAAAGGATCCCAGCATTGTGAACAATAGACTATAGGAACCTCTATAGCAGCCGGCACTGTGAGCTCACACAGCACTGTGTGGATGTGCTGGGGGAATCCAGCCCCTGGATGTACGGAGCACTGGCAGAACATTTGGCGAAACACTTTAATGAAAGATTTGTTTTGGATACATTTTCCCAGAGCACTATCTGTTTATTTTGGTTAATCCTATATATATTTGTATGGAAACCCTTTGTTAATGTGATTCCCTTGTCTGGCCTACTTGTCGATTGATGTCGGCTGTTTGACCAAATCGAATAAGCCCCTCTTATTCTCCAACAAAGTGTAGCGATTCATTTTCTTGCACCTTGGAGCTCTCTTTCGGATCTTCCGCTTTCTATCTGTCTTCTTGTGGTTCTTCTGGTAGCATTGTATCCAGGCAATCTTCTTATTGTACGCTCAGTAGAGAAGGCCAGCAAAATGTCCTATTTAGTGACGTCCTCCACCACACATGGAAACTTCGTAATACAAATTACTTAAATAGGGGGCCTCCATCTCCCTGTGGACCAACATACTCACTGTGCCCTAAATCTAGATTATTCTGATGAGTAAAGCAAGAGACTCTCTGTAGTGTTTCAGTGAGAGAAATCGGCTTCACGTGACGCCAAAGCAACGCTTCGCACTGTTTAAACCCTTTTCTTTCCCCTTCGGGCTCAATCGTTTCCAATAGTTGTGCAGTGCATGTACAGTGCACTGGCCCCATGCACCATTTTTCTGGGCAGGCGGGAAGGTAAATTTGTGTTTATTATTGTGGCCCACGCGAAGACACAGTTCTGGAGTAATTCTGACGAAGTCACGACTTCTATTAGTAACATTCAGACACGATTCAATGCCCTAAGGGATGATGGCGTGTATGTTAAAGAGGGGAAGGCCAGTCTTTTTGCCTTAGGTGAAGACACACGATGGCTGTTGCAGATATTACTGTGACGGGGGGAGGGTGGGGCAAGTTACAGGAGGGTGTACGCCCGTTATGGTCTGAGGCAGTATGCTCCAGAGATGGAAACCCCCCTGTGAGTAGACCACATTAAATGAGGCGGTTTTATTCCCCCAGACTTACATAAGTGTGTATGAAAGTAGTCTCTGTCAGAGTGATTACTCGGGGAAAAGTACACAGTGCTTTCCCAAACAATCGTTCATTTGCACTGAGCCATTACCCTAAGGAAGTCGAGTGGCCTCGCTGCAGTTCGATGAGTGTTTGGAGTACACCTAGTCTGATGTGGTACGATTTGACTTAAGACCAGGTTACCACCTAGCAAAGATTTTGCTATCAGCCTAATATGCAGAATGCATCACTTTAATGTCCGCACCGTCTGTAGCCGCCATCCTGCCTTGCTACTCAAGTAAGGCACAGCCATCAAGCCTCGCTACTCAAGTAAGGCACAGCCATCCTGCCTCGCTACTCAAGTAAGGCACAGCCATCCTGTCTCGCTACTCAAGTAAGGCACATCCATCAAGCCTTGCTACTCAAGTAAGGCACAGCCATCAAGCCTTGCTACTCAAGTAAGGCACAGCCATCCTGCCTTGCTACTCAAGTAAGGCACATCCACCCTGCCTTGCTACTCAAGTAAGGCACATCCATCAAGCCTTGCTACTCAAGTAAGGCACAGCCATCCTGCCTCGCTACTCAAGTAAGGCACAGCCACCCTGCCTTGCTACTCAAGTAAGGCACAGCCATCAAGCCTTGCTACTCAAGTAAGGCACAGCCATCCTGCCTCGCTACTCAAGTAAGGCACAGCCATCCTGCCTTGCTACTCAAGTAAGGCACAGCCATCAAGCCTTGCTACTCAAGTAAGGCACAGCCATCCTGCCTTGCTACTCAAGTAAGGCACAGCCATCCTGCCTTGCTACTCAAGTAAGGCACAGCCATCCTGCCTTGCTACTCAAGTAAGGCACACAAGACTACAAAGCTTTTGCCATATACAGGTGAGCGTCAAGTGCCCTTTCGCCGCTTCGCAACCTGAGTGGACAGCATCAGGCTTGGTAGACCCTGTGTTCTGAATGGCAGTGTCCGGCTGATTTCTGATTCAATTTTGCTAGGCAGGTAATATCCCTGTTGGGGCAAAGTATGTACAGCATGATTCATTGGATTTACAACCACCACAGAAGGCTTTCCTGCTCCTGTGTGCTAGTAACACTAGACAAGGACGTCTGGAACTAAACCACTACTGCGAGGCAAACATTACAAGTGACACAAGCCATAGAGAAATGTCTCTCACCTCATCCTAGAGACCCCTCCTTGCTCCCAACTACAGGTGCACTTTGCAGTGCAGTTCACGCCAGAAGTGACTCTGTCAACTAAGGGTTTGCTCCCCCTCCCCAGGTGGAAATAAGGTGATCAGTCCATGTAACAATGTTCTTCTTTCAGCGGCCCAGCACTTTAGCTTCCACCTGCAGGTGCCATTTCCCCAAAGTGTATTTTTGATTTAAGGGATATAATATATGTTAAAAGGACCAACACCAAACACTTTGCTTCCCTCAGTGGAGCAAAACGCAAGCGCATACTCCAAACTGTAGATGCTTTGCAATACTAAGTTTTTAAAATAGAAAGTAAGGAGGGAAATAGTTAACAGGATATACGGGTCAGTCAAAGGCTTCTTTGAGAGCGGTAAGTTAGGATCTACTTTGGAGCAGCTGGGGAAGATTCTGCAAGAAAAAGGTAAGTTGAAGAGGAAGGTGCGATAGGAGCAGGTGAAAAACAAACATTCCTAGACTCTGAAGGATAAAAGGGTCAACAGGGTCACAGAACTCTGGCTGACCACATGATGGATACCAATTCCGTGGAAGTTGTGGGTAAGTGGTTATGTTCAGGGCAGCAGGGTTTAGTGGTATGGTAATATTGTGAGCCAAAGCGCTCAGAAAATGAGGCATTCTCAGTAGAGAAATTGGACATTCCAGTACTAGGGTTAGAGTAGGCTAGTTGGCCAGAAAGCCTTGAGTGTAAGGCAACAAGCAGGAACATGATAGGATGTGGGTGAGAATTGGTGGAAGAGCTGAGGGGAATGTTCCATGGAAAGAAGGCCTGCAGGGAGGGAATGTAAGCAAGGCAAGACATAGCAACACAGGTTTGAGTATGAGATGGAAGTGTGAGAAACCTCAGGGTATCTCCCTGACCAGTCTGCAGGGATCTGTCATCCAGGTGGCCAGGACACCGCCATCACTATTGGATCCAGTTCCTGGGGGTGGACCAGTGTGGGAGGATCACTTGGATGTGGGGGGTCCTTGGGGAGTGGAAGTGGGACACAAACGGGTGAGACGCAGTATCCCCCTTCTTATAACACCTTTTCCCCATCCTACCACGTAGGATACTACGACACTCTCCCCCACCCCCTTTTTCCAACATGAATACATTCTTACACCACGAAAGACAACAGATTAATACCAGAGCCGTTTACCTGACATCTCCCAATAAAAGGGCCATTATCATATTCAGCTGACCGACCTTTCCCTTCCCCACAGGGATAAAAAAAAATAACAAAAGGGTGGAGCACACAAGTACACTACAAGCAAGGCAGACCGCACAATGAGACAGCTATCCCAGTACGGCAGTTCAAGAGGAGGCGAAAGGCGGCAAGAACCGAAGCAGCGACAAGCAGATAACCGACCTTGCACTTTCCGACCCAGACCTGTGAAACCTCAGTAAAAGGCGTCATAAGAACGGTAATAATAGCCAGCGTGCATTGCAACAGATGTCGAAAGTACACAGAGCCCTCCTTCACTGATAACTAAGCCATGGAGAGACGCTTGCTACCGTGGTACCGCCCTTGACTCCAGCGACAAGAAAAGCCAAGCGGTTTATCACTGCCAGTGAGTCGAGGGGAGAACAAATGGCAAATTGAGGGAAGTTCCAGCTGCAGAGGGTTCCATCACCACGTGGATGCTCACTCGAGGGACTCTGGTTGATTACCCTCTTTTGTTGAAACTACTAATACCAGAAGACTTTAGGAGAGCCGCAAGGAAAAGGGTCAAGGTGGTCATACAGTGGTCTAGCAAAATCCCCTGTACAGTCGAAAGTCTTTGACCGAAAACTAAGGGGAGAATCCCACATAGTGAGAAAGCAGAATGAACTATGAGGCTGGCAAAAATGAACCCAACAGAGGGATGCCTACTGAACTGGGCGAAGCATGATGCCCCAATGAACACTGTGTTGCTGAGTGTGAACCCAACAGAGTGAGGTCCACAGTGAATTGTCTAAATGGACATTAAGACTTGTGAATGCAACAGGTGAAATTGTTTGGAAAAGCCACAGTGAACCCAACGGAATGAGGCTAACATTCAAGAAGGGTCTGAGCCCGGAAGAGGGGGGGGGATCCAGGGGTGAAAAGCCATCACCCAACGTACATACGGAAAATAACTTTTCATTTGTTATTTTGAATACATCAGGTCCTTGGAAGCCAGAGACTTTTTGTAGAAAAGAGACTTAACCACTGAAGGTCCTGATACCGGATAACGGAACTGTAGGCTTGTGCTGGTAAAGCTCGAGTGTACACCTTGTCCTGGGCTCAAAACATGGGGAAGGGGACCCCCTCCTCCCCCGCAGTGACCACATCCTGACTTCTCATTTGTGAACACTTCTTTCTTTCTTGTGAACATTATCCCACACTCTTTTTGTACTTAATTGTAAGGAGTGGCAATAGGTTTAATTTCTTTTTTTACAAGTTGCCACTAGGACTGCCTTGTTATTATTTAATGGTCGTAGCTTTCTCCCATCTTAGAATTAGGTTATATTAGGTGTTTTTCCAACCTACCTATACAGTTTAATAAACCCCTTGAACTGTGATCACTTGTGTCTGGCTTTACTGTTGCCACCATGAGTTCCTTACAGAAGGGATAAAGCTGTGTGTGTTAGGGCAAAAGGCTGTATGTTCTGGGCAGAGGGGTGGCTGACTGAAAAATAATTCAGTTTCAACAGGTAAAGCAGGATCATAAGTGACCAAGATGGAGGTTATTCATGACTAAGAACAACCACAATACAGTACAACAGCTTAGACTGGGTCAAAGGCAACCAAAATGCCATCAGATACTTGGTTACACAGGGCCATATGTTAAATGTTAAAGGTATTTATATCGCGCACCGTCACCAACTGAGTTGGTGCTCAGGCGGATCTGTAAAACAAGAAGGCGGGCGGGTTAGGTTAGTCGGGTGAAGAGGGAGTAGGAGAGTCAGATTGAAGTGGTGTGCTGTTGGCGGCTTCAGTTCAGTTTCTACCACGTGCTGAGCTTTGGTGTGAGTATCGGACCGGGACGGGACCTTGTGTGCTGTTGGTGCTGTTTATGTGTTGTTTGTTTGTTGTTGTTGCAGTGTGGTGAAGTGCGTGCGGTTTGCTGGGCGAGAGATAGTTGTGTGGATTTTCGGGTGAATTAGGTATGCAGAGATTTGAAGTTGGGTTAGTGGATTGTATGTCCTGGTTCTAGCAGATCTTGTTCTGTTTAACTAGCATTCCTATGGGTAGGTTTAGTTTTTGCTTTCCTTTCTTGACCATCTAACTGTTGTGGGTGATGGCGCGGCGCGTTCCCGGCTGTATTGTGATGAACTTAGCATAATGGGGTTGGGTAGGTCTAGTCCCCCCTTTCTGGTTTTGGTGCTATGGATTTTCCACTCCCTATTCCCTTGCTATCTATTGGGACGTGGGCCTTTTGGAGGTTGGATGTAGTTCAGGGCCAGGGTGCTATTGATGAATCGTCCTTGTCCTTCCGTCTTGGTCTGCCGTTGTATTCAGTCTTTACTGTCATCCTATCATAGTTATCTCTCAGTTTTTAGTTTGGTTGGTCGTAGAATGTCTTCCTTAGGTTCAGTTTGTAGTTGATTGCTTGGTGGGGTCTGGGAGTCGGTACCTTCGTTCATTGTTTTAGCTATGTGTGTGCACATGTGGGTGATCTTCTAGTTACGAAGTGAAGAGCCAGGATTTGAGCAGTTTCCTGAATAGTAGGTGGTTTCTTGTGTTATGTATGTTCTTTGGTAAATTGTTCTAAGATTTTGGTGCCTGGTGAGAGAAAGAAGATCCTCCTAGTTTTCTTTTGTTATAGGGTTTCGGTTCCAGGCAGATGCCGTTGATTGATCTGAGCATTCTTGTTGGTTGATGTAGACGTAAATTGTCTCTCAGGAACTCAGTGCCTTGGTTGTGGATTGCTCTGTGCGTCATGCACATTGATTTAAATTTGATTCGTTGTTTTATTGGTAGCCAATGTAGTGTTTTTAGCACAGGTGTAATGTGTTCTGTTCGGGGTAGTTTGAGAAGCAATCTTGCCGCCGCATTTTGTATGTGTTGTAGTTTTATTTTTTTTAGAAGTCGTTCAGGCATGCCCAGGTGTAGGCTATTAGCGTAATCTACTCTGGACATGACGAGAGCTATGATGGTAAGTGTTTTGTTGGCGAATGACAGGAACGGTAGGATCCTTTTTGCCGCTCGCAGACGAAAGAAGCATTTCTTGAGTAGAGAGTTTACTTGTGGCTCTAGGGTAAGTTTGTTGTCCATCAGGACCCCCAGGTTTCTTACAATAGATGATGGGGCTGGGGTTGTACAGAGTTACCTTGGCCAAGGGACGTAGTGGTTGCCTTCTCTGTTTTTTGTGATGATCATTATTTCTGTTTGCCTGGGTTGATTTTGAGGTAGTTAGAGTTCATCCAGTTGAATACGTCACAAAGGCAGTTCTCTAGTGTTGTGTTTTCTTGTTGAGTATCTTGTATTTTGGAGACTATTTGTGTATCGTCGGCATAGTTGTAGCAAGTGAGGCTGTGTCTTTTGATTAGGAGAGATATGTAGATGTTGAATAATAACGGGGAGAAGGATGATCCTTGTGGTACTCAGCATGTGGAGTCTTTTGGGTTGGATTTGAAAGGTTTCATCCAAATGGTTTCTGTTCTATTTGTTAGGAAGGATTTGATCCACAGTATGGTGGTGTCTGTTATTCCCAGTCCTTCTAATCTCCTGAGGAGGATGTCCGTGGTTAACTGTGTGAAATGCTGCAGAGAGGTCTAGGAGTATCAAGGCACTACTGTTGTCTGAGTCTGCGTTTGCTTTAAGGTCGTCCCGCATTGAGAGGAGAGCGGATTCCGTTCCTCTCATTGGTCTGAAACCATTGTGTGCCTGGTCTAGTAGACAGTGCTCTGCTATGAATTCTTAGGTTGTTTTGTATATGTATGTTTCGAGCAGTTTGGCTGTTTACGGGATGTTGGCGATGGGTCTGTAGTTGGAGCGGTCCTCTACATTTCCTGCTGTATCTTCGAGTAGCAGCCTGATGTACGCTGATTTGAAGGATTGTGGCACTTTTCCTGTTGAGATTGAAAGGTTGAGGACATTCCTGTGGTATTCCATTGGAGTTCCTTGTTTCAGGATTGATTTGTATATGTGCGGAGGGGAGGGATCTGCAGGAGAACCTGCTTTGTTTGTATTTTGTATTTTATTGGATCTTATAAAGCGCTTTTCTCCAATGCACTGTACATAGTTAGAAACAACAGTACAGAATTGATAAGGAGTAATTAAATATCAAATCGGAAAGCAAACAATCAAGGACAGTAGGTGGTTTTTCAAGGACACCCGAAAAAGAGAATAGACAGTGATAGGACAAATAGATATGATAGTTTATTTATATAGCGCCTATAAACAATGTGTTTCAAAGCGCTTCAAGGCAAGGAAGGGAACAAGGGAAAATACAACAACATTCTTACAGGCCATGAACAGTAAGGATGTGAAATTAACTATCATACTCGGCCTGACGACATTTCAGATAGTGCAAGAGCGAAGACATAGATAAGGAAGGGAGGGGGGGTGGAAACGGAAACAGACAGGTGACTACCGTACTAGGCCTGACGACATTTCTGGTAGAGCCGGAGGAAAACAAAAGGTGAGGGAGAGGGGTGCAGAAAGGGAGGGGAGGAACAAAACAAGTGACTACCGTACTAGGCCTGACGACATTTCTGGTAGAGCCGGAGGAAAACAAAAGGTGAGGGAGAGGGGTGCAGAAAGGGAGGGGAGGAACAAAACAAGTGACTATCGTACTAGGCCTGACAACGTTTCAGATAGTGCTGGAGGGAGGGGGGCGACAGTTAGGGGATAGGGGAGCGACAGACAAGGTTGCTATCATAGTAGGTCCAGGGACAATTCTGTAAGTGCATAGAAGAAAGTAAGGGGAGGAGAGGGGAAAAGGGAGAGGGGAGGGGAGGAGAGAACAGAGAGTAAGCAGTCAAAAAGAGTGGAGAAGCAAGAGAGGAGAGCGAATACAATTGCAGAAGTCAGTAGTAACACATAATGTTGCAAGCCAGGATACAAGATGAAGATAGAACAGCATGATTCAGGGCCACCATGAGTACAAGATGCAAAGGAAGTCCAGCAAGAGAGTGTAACGCTCACCTGATTCCCGCAGAGGCGCCGGTCTTGACTGGGTGAATGCCGTATCTTCAAAGGTGATGTGTAACACACGGTTGGCTCTTTGGGCTGGACCTCTGTGCACTGTATGTCTGACTCGAAGAGTAAGATGTCTGCAGATAGAAAATATGGGATTAATGAACTGGGGTTATTGGGTGCCTCTCTCCTCTTCCCTTTCTCTTCTCCTGTAGAACCCCAAAGGTTAACACCCTCACCTTAGGTAAGTGAACGCCGAGCTCTCCATCTGCCTCGGGGCAGGGTGCCGTAACCAGTTTCTTCACTGGATAAGGGTGCAGGCCTCTTGACCTCAGAGGACTGCTGTCCGTCGTTAACTGCACGAACGGTAAGTTCTGGGCACTTCAAATGTCTTAAAAGTCTTTTGTAATGATATCTCTTGTTTTGCAGGGTTCCGGCGATGGCGGATGGCGGGCTGATGAGAGTTGAGGATCGAACCCGCGTGAGGAATAGAAGCGCCTGGAAGCACGTAAGTAAGCGCTTGTAGCCTGCTTCACAATGCGCACTAACTGTCCCTTTTATCTTGCAGGTACAAGTTCGGAGCTTTAGAGAAGGTGAAGGGTGCTGGAATACCCACTGGATTCGGCGTGGGAAGGAGTAATGGCACGTGAGTAATAAAGTTGCCCAATGTCTTTAAACACACCTTCTTTTGTCTTTCAGATGCCGGAATGCAGTGTGAAGACCTCCGGAGCATGCGAAGAGTAGGTAAGCCTTTGTCTTTCAGATGCCGGAATGCAGCGCGAGGCGTTGGTGACAGCCGATGGACCAGGTAAGAGATGCGCTGCCACTGAAGACAGTAGTGCTAACCTGTTCTTTCTTTGTCTTTACAGGTGCTGCTGAAGACTGGATTCCAGGATGGTAAGCCTTTGTTCCCTTAGGCCCAGGATCAGAAGCAGAATACACGATGAGCGTTCTGCTGCAGAGAATGCAGAATAACGCAAAGCAAGATTCATCCATCGGGTGTGGTTTAAATAGCCTCCTGTAGTGCTTAGGTGTCTCCTTCCACAGCCACGCCTAAGAAAAGAGTTCCTGCTTTCCAGAAGAGTTCCAGTGTTCTGAACCTAGGGAGTGGCTCCTGCCCCACCCAACAGGAAAAGTAGTCCCAAACAGAAGAGGATCAGGGGTTCAACTGGCAGGTAAGTAAGCAGCATGGTCTGCTGCAGGTAAGTCCACCCAAGCATTATGAGCCCGGCGCTTCCAGCGCTGGGACTGGGCATCTTTATGAGCCTGGTGCCATTGGCGCCAGGACAGGGTCCAAAAGGTCCCAATTGGGACTGGCTGGCACTCGGAACCGGGGTTATGGGTCTGCTTCCAAGGGAGTCGGGCAAGTCCTGATCTTTTGGAAGCAGAGATCATGACAGAGAGTTGAGAAAGGGTGACGCACCGTGAATCAATGAAGTCCATAAAAGTAAAATCCAGCATTGGCCACAAGACGGTGATGGCGAAACCAGAATGTATCAGGACAGACTCCTGTGTGCAGGAAGGGCGGGGGTGCACAGGGAACAACACGGGGGTACCAGAGAGAGCGGGGATGGCCTGTTGGGACAGAGGGTGTAAACACATGTTGGTGCAAGCTGACCTGCTGTCTTAGCAGGGGGTTGGACCCTGGATCCTCCTGGTCCGAACAGGTCCAAACAGCAATAGCCCTTTTCTTTGACTGCCCTTCACTTTGGACGCCCTTCATCTGAGAGTTAAGAGCAGGAAGGAAGAGGCAGGGGTAAGAAGGTGGACGGGGCTTAGGCCAGGTGACCTAGATCCACTTACTGCTGCTCCCCAGCTGCAAAGGAAAAGAGGCTGGAGGGCTCCTTAAGTAGGGAACAGAGCGGCAAGCAGGAAGGCACCAGGTGGGCAGGGCTTGCTAAGTGGTGAAAAGAAGCGGCAAGCAGGAAGGCACCAGGTGGGCGGGGCTTGCTAAGTGGTGAAAAGGAGCGGCAACCAGGAGATAATGGAAGAAGAGTCCAATGAATTGGAGCAAGTAGCTCAAAAGAACCAAAGCAAGACTGGGCGCACGGTGGGCGGGGGACATTCAGCTTAAAAGTAGAAAAAAGAACGCGGAGAAGGAGCATAGGAGGACAGCAGAACAGCAAAGTAGTCCGGGGCTAACCCATAGAGAGATTTAAAAACTAAACAGAGAAAATTAAATTTAAGTTGAGAATGAAAAGGTAACCATCCAAGAGATGCAAGAGAAACTGAAATAGGGTCACAGTAAGAAAGCAGCCAGAGTAAGAAAATAGAAGAATGATAAATAGATTTCAGAGGAGCAAAGCGAGAAGAAGGAAGACCAAAAAGCGTAAGAGCAATAGAAGAGTCGAGAAAATATAAGAGCAGAAATAAGCAATTTAGTCACGCAAAAGGTTAGAGAGGGATGGACTTTGTGAATGTTGTGCAGATGAAAGCGACAAGAACAGGATGTAAGGGAAATGTGATGGGTGAAAGAAAGATTAGAGTCAAGATAAAGACTGAGATTACGAGCAGTGGGATGAATAGAAAGTTGATGGTGGAAAAGAGCTAGATGGTTGTGGAGAGAATGTGTTAGCAGGGAAAAATAGAACCTCGGTTTTCCCAGCATTAAGAGTGAGAAAGTGCAAAGCCATCTAAGATTTAATGGCTGAAAGACAAGCAGTAAGAGTGTAGTGAATTTCAGGCGTAAAATAAGAGAAGGAAAGGTTGTGTGTCATCAGAATAAAAGTGATGAGATGACAAAGTAAGAAATCAAAGGAGCAAGTAGAGAGGTATAGAGTGAAAAAAAGAACACACCCAGGACTGAGCCTTGGGGAACTAGTTTCTTTGATTTACCAGTTTGACAAAAGTCTCTACTGACCATGAAGCAAGTAAATAGAAAAATGTTTTTATCCATGGTAATCGTGCAAGTATTGGGACACAAAATAGGCATCTGAGGCAAAAGGATGGCCAATGAATAGTAGCAATCATGTAGATAGTTTGTAATAGTCCGGTTGGATGATTATTTGTGGATGCCAGTGGTGGAATGCAGTCACGGCGCTGCCTTGCGCATAGCACCGTGCTGCATCTTCATGGTGGTTAGCAGACGTTGCAAAAACAAAGAGGTGATGGCTGGAAGGTTTAGAATGAAACTTAACCACTGGCATTGTTCTGGGCAACCTTCCAGTCAATCGTTCTTCGCCTGCCAAGCCATTGCAGAAGGGGAAAGACCATATGCAAACCAGGCTTGGCCCCACCCCAAAAGGGGCGGTCCAGCCCGAACTGCCAGGTCACGACTGGCTGCTGTGGGGGATCCTGCGGCATCCTCCGGTTCAGCAACCCCAGTCCATCTTTTCTCTGTGTCTGCGCACGGGACCTGCAGCCGCCTTTTGTTCATGCGCAGTGCACACAGCTTGGTCTGTTGCCTATGGCAACATGTCCACCACCATCAGGCCTCGATGCACTTAAGAGGCAAGGGGCAGCCCTCTCAGCATGTCGCAACCTTTTCTGAGAGGACGCTTTGACTTTTGCCCAAATACTGCTCATCAGCCTTGGTCTGTATCTTGGCTCAGACTACTTGTGCTACCCTTGCCCCTTAACCCTGCTCAGCCTGCCATGCTTGCCTAGAGCCCCCCTCTCTGTAGCCCCTTGCTTTCCTTATTGTTCGCCATCAGGCTGCTTCTTATTCAGTACTCAGTTATTCTCTCCTTAACGGTTTTCTTTGATCTTTGTCTGCTTTGTTGGACTGTCCACGTCAGTGCCTTGCACTGCTTGTGCCCCACGCTAACCATTGGGCTCTCTTTTCCTCATGGTATTGGTAGAGAGCCTGAACACTATTTTCACCCCAGAAACCACTGAGGTGACAACCCGGTCACTCTGAACGAGGAGTTTCACCTCTTCTTCAGAGAAATAAGTAATAATTAGATGAAATTCCACTGAATTAGTCTATAATGCTCTGAATAAAATCAAAAATACAGTCAAGTTTGTTATATTTGAGAAATACTTATTCATGTTGTTTACATATGTTCTCAACTTTATACATCTTGGGCAAAAAAGTGCCAAATTCAACACATTACTTTTTCATAAACAATAAATGCGAAAAACCCATTTGATTCATAAATAAACATCAATAAACATCAACAAATCAAAGTAACAAATTGTGTAGTGGGCTCTCGGCCAGCTTAGAAGTGGTCTGTTGGTCAGACGATAACAGTGCATGATACGGCTGGATAGCCACCTGCATATGAAAGCCTTAGACGGGGCCTTCCCGTATCCCACAGGTCAAAAACTGACAAAAAGCAGAGACGTCTTTCTAAAGTCTTTAGTGTGTGCCATGTAGAACTTGAGGGCACGAGCAATGTCTAATGAATGCAACGTCCTTTCATCAGGTGTAGAAGCGTTCGCGAACAACACCGGCAGAACCGAAGGCTCATTGAGATTAAAGTTCAAAGGAACGTTTGGCATGAAGGTGGGTTGAGTCAGCAGCACCACCTTAGTAGCGTGGAAGGTTTTTTCTGGTCTTGTCAGCGCACTGAGGCCTACGGGCGATACGGCTGCTTGCAGGAGGGGGCCTGAATCTCCCTGACCCGCACGGCCGAGGTGATCTCCACCAGGAAAGCGGTCTTCAACGACAGAAACTTCAAAGGGGCACGATGCCTTCGTTCAAACACTGGCCCCATAATCTTAGACAGGACCATGTTCAGTTCCCAAGCTGGGGCAGGAGCCTTCACTGGCAGAAAAGTCCTGAAGAGATCCTTGAGGAACTCTTTGACAAGCCTATGCAACCATACACACAGAGAGCTTGCCTGGAGCTCTTGTGTACCATGATACGGCAGCCAGATGAACCTTGATGAAGGCGTGAGCCAGGCCAGCATTAGCCAGAGAGAGCAGATAGAGGAGGAGCTGCAGAGCCTTTACCTGCAGCTGCGTGATCTTCTGCGCCCAGCACCACACTTTGAAGCACTTCCATTTGTGCCTGTACCATGACAAAGTAGAGGGAGCCCCGGCCTTGGGCAGGATCTTCTTCCATTGAGCAACAGGGAATAATGCCCAAATTCTAGGGCTGTAGGAGCCAGGCCGCGAGGCTCAGTGACACAGGATTGATCTGTTTCTCTGGCAAGGAGGTCTGGAAGTGGAGGCAGTTGGATGGCTGGAACCACTAAGAGATGGGAAAGGTCCGAGTACCATATCTGCTTCGGCCACGCCAGTGTGATGAGGATCACCCTGCAGTAGCAACGTCTGAGTGTGTTGATCACATGTAACAGTAGCGGAATGAGAGGGAAGGTGTTGAGGAAGAACCGGTACCAGGGAAAAGAGAAGGCATTCCCTAGACTCCTCAGCTTAGGATATCTGCTGGCAAATTTCCGGCACTTGGATTTGGCAGCTGTCGCAAAGTGGTCGATCTGAGGAAGGCCCCACTCGCTGAAGAGGCGAGACACCTGCGTGATGCTCGCACTTGTGACAGGACCACAGCTCCCTGCTGAGTGAGTCTGCAACAGAGTTCTTGATGCCTGCCAGGTGAAAGAGGATGAGGGACATGTCTTAAAGAATGGCCCAGCACCACAGGGACTGGGCTTCCAGGGAGAGGGCAGGGGAGCGTGTGCCACTCACCTTCCTGATGCAAAACATGGTGGTGGTGGTGTCCGTGAAGAGCCACACCAACTTGCACTGTAGCAGAGGCTGGAATGACATGAGGGCCCAGAAGACCACACATAGTTCCAGGATGTTTATTTGCAAGTCCTTCTCCTCCAGGAGCCAGAGGCCTCAGGTGTCAGATTTTCTTGTGTGAGCCCCCCAGCTCTCCAGAGAGGCATTGGTAGTGACTGTAGCCTGGTATGGAGGGATCTGGAAGGGCAATCCCTGACTGAGAAGTGACTGAACCGACCACCATTGAAGAGCTTGATGGAATGCCTGTGAGGGCGATCTTGTCGGTCCATGTGCCTGTGGCCTTGTGCCACCCGGCATCTAGGAATTCCTGTAGGGGGCACATTTGGAGCCTGCAAAAGGTAACCAAATGGATGTAGGAGGACATCATGCCTAACAGGGATTTGATGGACCGGACTGTTGCTACAGACGTTGTGGACAGCCACTGAACTTTCCCCAGGATGGCTTTCACCATCTTGTTAGGCAACGTTTGTATGCAGTAGCTGGGGCCACTACACACAACTCTGACTACAGGTATAGGCATCCCAACCTTTGGTATAAGCTTGTACTACACAGTTTTGGTAGCGTGTTGAGCAGCCAGGCTTATCTCAAGAGGGGTAAATGTGAGCTTTAGTGGAGATACACAGAGATTTACAGTTACAGGTATTCAAATAAACCCTTATACTAATGGTTTCTTGCATAAACAATTATTAATTTATCAGTCAGTTTGAAAGCCTTCTTCAGAAGGGAGCAGTATAATAGTAACACACTAATACACTTCAATACTATACACTTAGTTTGTAAATCAGTAAAGACCCTTTTGGGATGGCCCGCAGACACAACCTACACCCACACATGACTTCAATAACTAGGGTGCTGGGGACATTAATAACTTGCTGTTGGCATTTAGAATACTTTTAGGAATTGGTAAAAGGCAAAGGTTATTAGAACACAAGGGACCACAAATATTCTTAGGCAGGCAAATACTTCTGGATCCTCCAAGAAGAGTCACACAATTCAATAGGCTAAGCCAAAGTCAATGGGAAAAAGTCTTGTATAGGAATAAGCATTTCTGGTAAGTAAATGGAAAGGTCTTTGCACAAGTTCTTAGGAGTCTTTGATGAAAAGAAGAATCAAATGTAGGGCAACAAGCCGATTAGACTTGTGAGTTGTAGAAGTTTCAAGCAACTCTACAGTAAGAGATAGTTTCTCTTAGACTTGTTTTACAGTACCTTAGAAATGAAGAAAAGATGCAGCTGACGACTTCTGTTCCTGTGCAGCTCTGCAGATCTCACTGTCCCTGGGCCTCAGTCGTGGGGACAAGAGGGAGGATTTCGGGGGGCACCTGCAATGCACTGGGACGGTCAAAACTTGCAACCGGCAAATTTCACTTTCAGTGGCTGTTTAGTGTTTCATCTCCTCGTGTCTACCGCAAATAGCAACACAGCAGTTCCTGGCTGTTGAGATGGACTTTCCTTGCTTCTGGGGTCCCGTGCTCTGTTGAGGGGGCTCAGGCTTGGTCAGTCCTGATTCCTTGGAGCCCAGAGGATCTTCCAAAAGCTCTAGACCAGATTAAAAGCAACGCACACAATCTGGTGTTCCTCTCCTTGGCTATACGGTTTCCAGCAGCAACTGGAAATTCAACCAGCTCTGAGATGAATGTCCAGGTGGCTTACTTTGGAGTTGATTGGTACCACCAACTCAAAAGGGAGAAGTCGTCATTGCAGGGGATTCTCCATCGATGCGAACTTGGCATTTCGGCACTGCAGCAGGGCTTCACCAGGCAAATCAACTGTCTAGGAGTTGCAGCAGGCGTCCTCTTCAAGCCCTTCTTCGGTTCCTTCGTCCAGTGGTCGACTCTGCCTTCCAAGCCAAAGGACTCGCCTTTTATTCAGTTCTCTCCCATTCATTCCAGCCTAGCTGTCAATCACCCAGCAGGGTGGCTGTCCTTGCTGGACAGTCAGCAGGCCAATCACCACAGAGTGCATTTGGGTCTCCTAGGAGACTAAGCACAGGGAGTTTCGGGCACCTCTCTCGCTTCCTGCCTACCTCAGACACTCTGGAGCCAGAGGCGGGTTTCCCTCGTGAATCCTGCCAAAAGGTAGAATGAACAAAGACCAAACCTGGTTTGCCACGCAGAGTAAATCTCAAGAAGGACCTTTCCACAAAGAAATGGTGAAAAAAGGAAGACCAGAGCCATTTTGACAAATATGGCGCACGTGGTTGCTTTACAGCAGCTGTGAAAGCAGCCCGCGGTAAATGCAGACCATGGTAGTTTAAACGAAACCACTGTCACCAGCCATTCAATGAGAAAAGTGTAACATAAAAAATGTTACATGAGAAGCTAGACAAAAGGGATACTAGGTAAACCCTCCTGCGCTCTATTGTAAGATCGTGTGTGCTGGGTCTAGAAAGTTACAATGGTAAGTAAAGTCTATTTCACTTTACTGATCTGGGAAACAGTAGTTTATCCCAGAGAAGGCAGTTAAACCTTTGGGAAATCTGGAAGACTTCCCTGTGTCACTGCACTGAAGGTGCTGTGTGACACAATGTAAAAGATGATGCCTATGGAGTTTGTCAGACTCCATAACCAAAAGAAACACAGAGGTAAAATTCACATTAAAATACATCAGAGAGTGGGAAAAAGGGTCAAGTCCTCAAAATCCAGCAGTTGCTGGGGGTCTCGAAAGTGGAGGGAATTAGCACATTTCTGAGAATTCTCCCCAACACCTCTCCTCGAGGGCGTCACCAGACACGAGATTGTGTTGAGTCAGGTGCCCATGAACAGAGCGTTCTGATATGGCACCACACAGGACCTCGGATAATTGATGGCAAATCCGAGCGAAATCGGACGTTGTATGGTCTCTGCCATGTGCTGGGATGCCAGTGCGTCCGAGCAGGCCTGGATGAGCCAATCGTCCAGGTAGGGGTAGCAGTGTATTCCCTTGCAGCAGAGATGCGATGCTACCAGGGCCAAGTATTCAGTGAATACCCTCATAGCAGATTTCAGGCTAAAGGGAAGGGCCTTGAATTCGTAATGCCGCCCCTTGATGACAAAACGCAGGAACTTCTGGTGTTTGCGATGAATGGGGATGTGGAAGTATGCGTCCTCCAAACCTTTGGTGTGCTCCTCCTAACTCTATTTTGCAAGTTCTTGAAGTGAGACAGGAGGAAAGCGGGGGCATCTGCCTTGAAATTCTAAAGTGTGCCCCAGCTGATGAACATCCAGTACCCATTTATCCATGGAGATCTTTCCCCCACTGGTCGACAAAGTTTGATAGCCGGCATCCCACTGGGGTGCAAAAGTAGGGACACAGGTCCTTGGCCAGTTCAGGCCTCCTTGGGTGTCTGTGTCCTGGATGGTGGACTCCAACGACATTTATATGGGGTAGCATACCCCTTGGATGATATGGAGACCCTTCCCTTCGGGGAATGAAGGACGACTGTCTCTGCTGGAGGGTCCCCAGAGAGTGCGCCATCTCTGTGTTGGTCTTGATGGCCTGGAGAGTCATCCACAGCCTTGGTTTGCACATCGTTGCAGGAATGTGTGTCCTTCAGCCAACAATAGCATTGGAGAGACACTCCATTTCCCATCTGGCAGAACCCAGAGTCTGCTATGTCGAGCGCGACCGTAATGGCGTGGTGTGCAGCCACAACTCCTTCCTGGAATAGGGCCGAGGCTTGGGCCTTCCTGTCATCAGAGAGGAAATCCAGGATGGGTCAGAGCTTGTACCACAGCTCCCTGTCGTACCTAGACAGGATGGCGAGGGCATTGGTGGTGTTGATGGTGGAGGCTTCTGAGGTAATGATGCTCTTGCCATCCACATCAAGCTTCTTGCCTTCCTGGTCAGGAGGCAACATGGATGACAATATGGGGTTTGATTATCTTTTCCTGGCAGCGGCTCAAACCACTGGATCCAGACAAGGCCAAGACCCGAGACACCTGGGGGCTGAATCCAGGACCCGGTACTTCTTCTCCAGTCTGTCACGAATCATTGGTGGTATTTGGAGCCTTCATAACTGCCAGTTCATCTTCCCAAATGTCATCCAACAACGGGACCGACAATGGTCTTCTGTGGATTCGCACAGTTGAAAAAAGAAGCCTTCCTTCTTCTCTTCAGTTACCAGAATGAAGAGCTTGGCCGCCTTCGAGATGTAGTGGAAGGAGCCCATCTCATCCGGGGGTGAAGCCCTGGCGGGCTTGTCAACATCTGGAGGTTCCCCATCTGCAGGAATGTAGTACTCATACTTTCCTATGAACCTTTCTACCCTGCCCCTTCCCCTTACCATCCTTTATTTTCACCCTCATACCCCTTCTGTTTCCCTCCACCTTCCCTTCCTCAGCCCTTCCCTCTTCCCTCACAGATTAATTGCTGTACTTACTGTTTTATTGATTTGATTCATGATGTAAATTGTTTCTACTGTTATAATGTTCCATGTATTCTGTTATAACGTAAAGCGCTTTGGATTAAAGCGCTATATAAACACAATAAATACAAATCTGTTTGAGTAGTGTCAGTGTCTGTGCCTGTAGCCATGTGAACCGACTCCTCTGCCACAGAGGGCATGGTCCCTAGCACTGGTCCAGGGGTGACTGTTGCCCTACAGGGTGGTGTCGGCTGACGCTGAGGCCTTGGAGGACTTCTGCCTGGACCAGGCACAGGAGCAGCAGGCAGCCACTGCGGAATCTCCACCCCAACGTATGGAAGGTTGTTTAAATGTCCAGAGACATATTTCTTGATGCAGAAGGAGGTGCAGCCAGAGCAGGAGCTGGGCTCAAGCCCCTTCGAGGGCTAACCAACTTTAAGAACTCATGGGACAGTGATCCCTCATGAGGCAGCGGTCCCTGGCCCTCATCCGGGTCAGAGTAAAAATCTTCAGGCAGATCCTCCTCAGAACTGGTGTAGATATGTAGAGGTGATCTCCGGGGGATCACAAAGGAGCCAGAGGAACAGTCTTGGTAGGCATAAAGACCAGAGCAGGAGGCCAGGCTCTCACCCAATCAGAGTCCCTCGGGAAGGAGGCTAAGACAGGAGCCTGCAGAGTAGGAATTGGTGCAGTTGTCGCCGGGGTCGTGGTGGGGACAGACTATGGTGGTTTAGGAGGCAGAGACACCCTGGGCGAGCCAGTCGTCGTGAAGATAAAAGTCAAACTATTCATCGCTGAGGGAAGACTTGTTTTCTCCAAAATCACAGACGGGTCGGCCGTTGCCAAAGTGGTTGACAATGGGGTGACAGTCCTGGACGTCGCCGAAGAGGTATTCAATGGGGGATGGTGGACAAGGTGGTCGTCAACTGGACTTGCACCGCTGACTGCATCTATGGTGGGCCGGGACCTTCAAAGATCCGCTCTTCCTATGTTTGGATGGGGTGAGAGACTTCCTCGTGGATGAAGGCAAACCACCAGCTGGCAGGCTAACTGAAGTGGGAGAATGGAAGACCAGACTCCCGTCCTTCACCTCTCGTGCTTGGCCTAGAGGGTCACGACCCAGACACCCGCCACGAGAAGAGTTTGTCCATTTACCAGATGACCAAATACCCTGGTATAGGAACATACGGATGTGTCCATCTGCCTGCCCAACAGCCCGCACTGGCCATGCCGACACCTGCGGCACGGACCAACTAGACTAAAATCTACATGTCGTTAGAGATGCCATGACGACCTAGACAACGGGAAGCACATCTGTACAAATATACACATTGGACATTCCCACACCGATCTACACGAAGAATATACTCAGTGCTATGACGTAGGCGACAGGCATATTCACGGACGTGCATCTTTATTATTTTTACATAGGCTTTCAGAATGCAGAAACGCAAGACGCGTCATGAACTCATCTACAAAGCTTGCTCACGCTTCTCTTGAAACCAGTTACCACCATAAGAAATATAATGAAGACACGATACTGGTCATGGAACTATATGCTACTATAACTTAAAGCACCCATGCACCAACCGGACCACTTATGCACCAGGCCCAAGTAGGCCTCAAACAAGAGCTCCCGTGGACATTAACAAAGCAAGAGTCTGGTTGCTGATCCTGCAGAAGGGGCCCGGTGAAACAACCAGCCAAGGTCGCGATGTTGCAAACCCACATTCCAAGAACAAAGCATCAAAGGCACGATGTTGCAGCCTCGCACTCCGCGCACCAACGTTAAGGTCACACCTGCAAATTAAACCAGACACACAGTGGAAAAGCAATATTAATTGTGCAGAATTCTGCCTCAAACACGGTCCCTCCCCACGTGACCAAGCCGAACCTGACGAGATGCCAAACCCAGGAGAGAAAAGGCGTCTGGATCCCTCGCTACGAGACACAGGCAGATACACTTGAAAGGCTCAATGGACATCTGCGACAGTGGGAGCGGTCAGCCTTCCAACTATGAATAAATCCTCACATTGTCTGCACGTACCCATATTGAAACATTGTTGCAATCGCAGGTACACCGAGAGCTGGGAACAACGGTGGTCCCAGGCTGGGAAGCTCACGGGTGCACCAATCAGAACATGGGGCTCTTATCTCAGACGTCAGTAGTATTAACCAATCCTCAGGAGTCTTCATGTAACAATTTTCATGTATCTAATTGTAGGGACAACCCAGATATATCACCTGACTACCCTTTGTCCACTAACATTGTCCTCTATATGTGTGCTATACTAACCCTACCACTCGAGCAACCAATTAAGAGTGGCGATAGGTTTTTTGTTAACTTTCTGAAGTGACGCAAATAGCGCGTCATACTAAGGTAAAAAGGGCCTGCGAGCCCCACGATTGTGTGTGTGTCAGGACGGACGCGTACGCTCCTTGACCCATCCCTGCCGTTTTTGTCTAATAAACAGCAGAGTCACCTTGCTCCTTGTGTGTGTCTCATACTCTGTCTCAACTGGGATATACGGGAGGAGTTGGGGCCTCCCTGCCTGGAGGTCCGCGGACGGCCCGGCCGACCCCGGCAGAATTTCCCCCCGACAAGTTGGAGGCACTGCTGAGATCTGTTTAAGATCGACCTTTTATTTTTTACTTCGACCTTCTATTTTTACTTTTTCCAGGCACTCCCGTTGCGAGGAGGCCCGGCGGCGCGGCCCCCTCTGCCGTTGCCCCCTTCTGAGGACTACAGGACCATCGCGGAGCTGCGACAAGACCGGACAGCGCAATCCGGATATTGGCCCTCGGGAGCCGGTTGAGAAGTATCCCGCCCGCGGTTGGCGAGTGTCCAGACGTGGTCCAGACGAGGGGAGGTGGCGAGCCGCTTGGAGGGGTGCACGCAGTCGAGCGGCCCTGCATCGAGAGAACTTGGTGAGCATGACACGCACAACAAGCAATGCGAAATTGTGAGGGAGGGGGGAGGAAGTGAATGAGGGAGGTGTTGTACAGATGCGCGGCGAAGGTCTAACAACTTAGTGTTGCCAATGGAATGAATGGTAGCGAAACGAGTGCGAGAGCAGTCGGCTACGTTACGCGGAAGAGGGAGGGCGGAGCACGAAAACATCACGTGCGGCCGCTCGTAAGGCACTGATTGGCCTAAGTCGTGACTACGTGTAAGGGTGGGGGTGTGTGTGGTTTCCTACGATTTGGCATTTATTGATCAATGAGTAGACGAGGATCCCTATTGTTCGAGCAAGAAACTCGATAGGTAGATGACGATTCCCTGTAGGCGGTGGCTAGTTAACTAAGTTGCCCAATACGGAAGATAATTGGCTGGTTAAGCCCTCCTGTTGAGGGGCGTATCACACGCGAGGCGACGCAGCGTGCGCAGTCCGATTATATTATTGATTTGATTACCTTGTTCCAGGAGTGACAGGAAGACAGCTGTAGGGTTAGCGGGGGTAGGTTGCAAGTGTATTTTGAACTTAAAAGAACATAATAAGAATGTACCAGTAGCTCGAAGAGATCGGTGACGTCACCAGTAGGGATTTAATAGGATAGCGCGAACACAAGGAAGTTTGGTTTTGGGAGTGGTGGGGAAGAGAAATGTGATAAGGGAGCGGGCGCGGAGATAAACGATAAAACGAGTGGATCGGGAAAAGGAGAAGGGGAAAGGGGCGTGGCTGCGCACGGAGAACGCCGGCCACGGCAAGTGTAACAGGGGGAGGAGAACGGGGAAACAGGACGACTGTATAAGAGCGTCGTAAAGGGTACGCAGCCGCAGGGGGCTGTGTGCGCTTCGGCCGCAGGGGGCCGTAAGGGTGTAGTAACAGAAGGGAATCGACAAATGTAAAACCATACATAACGGATTGTCGTAAGTCCCCATACTTACGGGGCCAGGTAAACAATATAAGGTTGTATATTGTAAACTACTAGTGAAGGGAAGGATAACAAGTGGAGCGTCACTATGTCATACGGGACAGGGTCGGGAGGGTGGGGGAACACCCTCACTACACCATTACAACACATATGCACCACACTGCCACCCCATAGGGAGAAATTAATTAAGTACAGTATAGAGTGGACCCAGGGGACGGATAACAAAATGTTAACACCATGGCCGCCTAATGGGAGTTTCGATCCATATGCCCAACATTCACTGCTAAACCATCTGCACAATGCATACAAGGGGAAGAAGTTGGCAAACCATGTGGAGGTGTTTAACTTATGGAGGATGTTCCAGGGGTCCCGACCGGGACCAAATGGAATGTTCACTATGGGGGAAACACCGGAAGAAAAGGAGATTAAGAAAGAAGGAGAGGATGGGAAACAGGGGCGTGAAAGCACAAAGAATACGGGGAACGGAGGAGAGGGAGGAGAAAAGATTGTTAAATCAGACGACATAAAAAAGGAACCGAACAACGAGATACCCATAACACCGGGAGTGAAAACGGAGGGAGGAGGGTTGTACCCTTTAAGAGAATTAGGAGAAATAGAAGGACAGTTAAGGGCGGCTGAAGGATACTCGAACCCGGCATACAGCCCTCCACCATATGTGGCTCATAGGAAAATGGCAGTGGGAGAGGGGAAGATTGGAGAGGAGCAGACTGTAGAGATAGGACATGATGAGTGGGTAGCTGCACAGATATTATTAAAATTACGAGGTTCACTAACTGGAGAAGAGAGGGAGGTAGTAAAGAGAACAGATGAGGATAGTACAAGAGAGAGTGAAATGAGGGGGGAGGAGCTATTACGGCAAAAGGAAGAGATTTTAGAGGAAAGATTAGCAAAGCTAAGGGATGAGCAGAATGAACTGATCAAACAGCTTGAGAGGGAGGAAAAAGAGAGAGTGAGGAAAAGGAAAGAAGGTAAGAACGAATTGGAAAAATTAAGGGAACAAAATGAGGAGCAAAGGAGAGAAGCTGAAAGGGTAAAAGCAGCAGCAGACAGGGTATCAAGAGTAGTGTTGAGAGAGAAGAAGAAGGAAGAAGAAGAAAGAGAAAAGGAAATGGCAATATGGAAGAGGAGGGTACTATCAGAGACAGCTAAGAAATATGAAGAGGGGAAAATAATAGAAAGTATAGTAGAGAGAGAAAGAGTGAAATGGGAAAGGAAGAAAGAGGATGAAAGAATATTGGAACAGATGAGCAACGAAGTGATGGAGGAATTGAAAAGGAAGAGGGAGGAAAATAGTAGGGAGATGGAGGAGAAAAGTGAAGGAGAAAGAGAAGGGAGGAGTAGGGAGAGTGAAAGATGGGGGGATGTATATAGAAGCAGAGAAGTAGCAACAACATCAGCACTAGGGGGAGCGGTTGATAACAAAGGAAAAGGAGAAATAGACCTAATAGACTTAGAGACAGTAACAATAAAAGGGAAAAAGGCAGAGTGGGGGGTGCCATTTATGAATGATTTTTGCAGTGAGGAGGAAGAAGGAGTGGAGAGAGAAGGAAGAAAGAGTGAAAGGGAAAGCTTAGATAAGCTATACCTCACTCGAACAAACATAGACTCGCCTTGGATCAGTAGGAGAAGGGAGGACTTGGATAGAAGTGAGGAGGGAGTGAAAGGACTAGTGGAAAGACAAACCCATGAAAACACACCATCCCCATCTCCATCACGCCCTCCCCCATCACACCCTACATGCTCAACCACCGCACGCTCGCTGCACAGAATAAAGCTCGCGCCCTTCATGGACGAACTGACACCCTATGCATGTCGGCTTAGAGACCTCCCTAGTCGCAGGCAAGACAGACAAATAAACACGCCCACATTAACTACAGGAAATGACGAAAGGGGAAAGGATGGAGAAGGAGTTAGGAGCAGGGGTAATAAGGACGGAATTGAAGAGGTAAAGGAACCGGAAGAAGAGGAGGGGTGTGAAGACTCGATATTGTGGAACATAAAGGGTGACACAAGACACAACTTAATGCCACTGTTGGAGAGAGGAGGGGTTCGACCACAGTACGTCCCTTGGAAGCACACGGATAAGGAAAATATAAAATGTAGGCTCCCATCACTAAGTGGAGGTGCGGGTAAGTGGATATATGAAATGGAAAAACACACCGCAGGACAGAAACTAGCAGTAGGAGATGTAAAGGGCCTGTTAATATCAATATTAGGGGATAGAGCGGATGACATTTGGAAGAGAGCGGGATTCCATGGGGTAACAATAACAAACACATCGCATGATGGGGCACCATTTGCAAACTGCAGACATGCGCTATGGCAGGCACTGAGAGTACAGTACCCAGACACATCAGACATAGGAGCAATTACTTCCCGTAAGATGCGTGAGAATGAGGATCCTGTTGATTATATCCAGGATATCCAAGAGAAGTGGCGCATGGAAACTAGAGAACAATGGGACAAAACACCAGCCATATTTTATCATATACTAGTACAAGGGCTCCCAGAAGGAGTTCAGAAACAACTAAAGAAAGTAGTGGGAATGGAAGCAAAACCATGGCCAGAAATACAACTGACTATAGTACATCACTGCAGGACATGGCAAGGAAAAATGAAACAAAAAGAAGAGGACAGGAAAACAGAAGAGGCTAAACTAGTACAGAAAAAACTTACTAAATACACAATGGAAGGGGCACTAATAACTACGCCCACACCAATGGCCCAAAGCCCCATACAAGTAGTGGCTGCACAAGATCCTGCTCAAATAGCACCTCCACAGACTATAACACAACAAGTCCCAGTCCCGCCACTGCAATTACACGCACCAAACATGGGAGGAGGGTACCCAATGCAAGGAGCTGGGTATTATAGTTATAATAGGGGGAGAGGAGGATTTATGAGAGGGAGAGGATACGGATATAATGCCCAACAGCAGGTGGGAGGACTTAGACATTCCTACCCCGCAGGGCAACCAGTATACCAGGACAACACAGGGAGCTTCCCATGGCAAAGCAGGGAACCACCCGTGTGTTGGAGTTGTGGGTTATTAGGACACATGTCACGTACGTGTAGGGTCAGGCCAGGAACACCAGCATGGAATGAACAAGCACAACCTAGGACCTCACAAGAACAGCAGGGCATACAACAACAGCAGACGTTACAACAAGGAAGTGACCCACAACAACAACAAATACCACAACAACAGCCACTGCCACAACAACAAGTAACCTTAACACAGCAACCCCAAACTCAACAAACGCAATTGGGTAGGGCGACGGTCTTGGGACACAACCCTTATACAGGGAATGGCCAATCATTGTACCCACAATAGGACAGCCCACAGACGGCCTTGGTGTGTCCCATCCTGTCAGTAACACCTAATAGTGCGGAGGAGCCACGCATAGAGGTAACGATAGGTGACAAAAAATTATCATTCCTTGTTGACACCGGGGCAACCCGGTCTTGCATAAGGGAAGGTAAATTTAAGATGTCAGGCGAAGCCATGAACACCCAAGGATTTTCTGGGGCTAAAGGGTTGGTTCCCTTTACTGATAACGTTCCCTTATCTATTGGAGATTATGATCTGTCAGTTCCACTTTTATATTATAGTGCCTCACCAGTGAATATACTGGGGAGGGACATAATGAACAGGTTGAATATGACGATCTCCTTTACAGAGGATGGCATAATTTGCTCTACTCCAGGGATTAACATGCTCGCAGCACAACAGATTATGCAAGCATACTGTGGACAGACAGCGATTAGGGCGGAGCCAGTAGATGGCGAGCTATTCCAGTATGGAACAGATATGGCGTTTGCATGGATGCCAGGGATAGAAGGGAAGATATGGAGGAGGCCAGCAGCCTATCTGTTCCGACCAGAAACACCTGTTAATGAACCAGAAGGAAAGGTGTTTGTAATGGACATTGAGAGCATTATTGCAACAGCTGATTATATTGCTGTACATGCCCAAGATAAAGAAGGGAGAGCATGGAGGGCAGTGATAGCACTAGCAGAAGGATGTAGGCTGACCCAGGTGTCAGATGAGGAGCTGTTCTCAGAAGAAAAGGAGGAAGGTGAAATGGTGTTCATGATGAGTGTAGGAATATGGCTAAGAGTGGCTCACAAACAAGTAGCACAGAAAATTGCAATGGCACTTGAGGCACCCGCATGCACCCCAGTCCCCTTCTTTGAGGAGGATATGTCAAGGGTGCCCAAATCATTATGGACTACCAGCCCTTATGACGTGGGATGCATAAAAAGTATAGGGGGTGTAAGGATAAAATTGAAAAAAGGTGCAATACTACCAAGAGTGAAACAGTACCCACTGTCAAGAGAGGCAGATGAGGGCATATATGAAACCATAACGGCCCTTATAAACAATGGCATATTGGTCCCCTCAGAGTCACCCTGTAACACGGCTGTGTACCCAGTGCGCAAGGCTAAAGGGGGGTCTTGGCGCTTCATACAGGACCTCAGGCCCTTGAATAACATAGTGGAAGCAGAGTATCCAGTAACAGCAAACCCGGCCACAATATTGTGTGGCATTCCAGCAGAAGCATCACGGTTTACAGTGATTGACCTTAAAAATGCTTTCTTCTCAATACCATTACACCCAGACTCACAAGATTTGACAAGCTTCACTTACCGAAATACAAAGTGGAAACATACCAGATTGCCACAGGGGTATTGTGAATCACCCTCAATTTTCAATAGAGTAATACAGATGGATTTGAGTAACGTTGAAATGGAAAGCACAGTGTTACAATATGTGGATGACATAATAATTTGCAGTACAAACGAAAGTAAATGTAGAGAGGACTCCTTAAAAATGTTGACGATATTGGCTGAAAAAGGGTACAAGGTAGACATGAATAAGATACAATACTGTCAGGAACAGGTACTTTACATTGGCCAACTGATATCCCAATATGGAAGAAAGATTGCACCACAAAGAGCACAGGCCATTTCAAGCACTCCAATGCCACAGACTGTGAGAGAACTGCAGCAATTTCTGGGGCTGTGCAACTACTGTAGAGCATGGGTATTTGATTACAGTTCATACATAGGACCCCTGCTTGAGGGTTTGAGAGAAGCAAATAAAGGGGAGAAAAAGTTGAGGTGGACTATGGAAATGAGGGAGGCCTTTGATGAATTAAAAGACGCAATTTCAACTGCTCCGGTACTGGCATCCCCAGACTATGAGCGACGATTCTTTATATTTTCACATTGCGACTCAGCAGTGATGAAGGCAGTATTGGCCCAAAAAACGAGCATGGGCTATAAACCAGTAGCATTTTACAGCGGTCACTTAGACCCTGTGATGTTAGGCCACTTCCCTTGCGAACAAGGTCTCGCTGCAGCTGCTTTTGCAGTGGAAAAAGCATCAGCAATAACCATGGGGTGTCCGACTACACTGTTTGTGGAACATGCACTATTTGCAATATTGAATAAACCTAAGTCCACACTAACAACGCAAAGGGCATCAGGTTATGAGATCATCTTGTCTAGAGCTGAACTAGCAATTGTTAGATGTAGCACGGTTAACCCTGCAAGGTTCCTAGCAGAAGTAATTGAGGAGGGAGATTATGCCCATGACTGCACCCAAATAACTGAAATGTACTTGGGTACTAGAAAAGTTGAAGAAAACGCACTAGAGGGAGGTGAGCTTTTGTTTATTGATGGGTCATCAACTATTGATCAAGGGGATGGGATAAGGAGGACTGGGGCAGCAGTGGTTAAAATGTTGGAGGCGCCGGTGTGTGTGGCTATGAAATGTGTACAATTACCACAGCATTATTCTGCTCAAGCCGCGGAACTGGTTGCACTAATATTGGCATTGAAGGAAAGTTTTGACAAACGAGTAACCATATATTCCGACAGTGCATATGTTACATCCACTGTCCACTCAGGGCTATCAAAATGGAGAAGAAGAGGGTTTAGGAGAGCTGATGGCACTCCATTGCAACATGCCCTCTTATTGGCTGAACTAATTGAAGTAATAAACGACCCCCAAGAACTAGCCCTAGTAAAATGCACCGCACACACCAATGGAGAAGATCACGTCTCAAAAGGGAATGCAGCAGCAGACGCACATGCGAAATATGCTGCATACTCTGGTGAGATATGGAACCCCACAGACTCACAGAGAGGGAGAGGGAGGGGAATGGCTAGGGAGATGTTGATAAGAGAAGGGTACACCCATCTTCCAGCCACACAGATTATGGAGCTACAAGCGGCTGCACCAATGGCCGAAAAAGAAATATGGGTAAAAAGAGGATGTACAATGTCACCAACCGACGCATTATGGCGCCAGAGTGGCACTGGGAAAGTTGTAATACCGTTGGCACTTTTAAACACCGCCCTGAGCCAATTACATCACCCAGCCCATACAGGCAAGGAAATAATTGCAGCACGAATTAGAGAAGATTGGTTCTGTCCTGAGTTAAATTCTCATGTGTCAAATTTTATCAGCAATTGTCTTACATGTCAGCAGTTTACGGCCGGTCATACCCTAAAGGTGATAAGAGGTACCATACCCCGGCCAGAGGGACCTTTTCGGCACCTTCACATTGATTATGTTGATATGATCAACATATGTCAAGGTAATAGGTATATGATTGTAGTAGTGTGTCCATTCTCTAGATGGATTGAAGCAGGGCCCTGTTCACACCCAGATGCATTTAGAGCAGCCAAATTCCTAGTAAGGGAGGTCTTCCCCAGGTGGGGAGTGTGCGAGGTGTTAAGGTCAGACAACGGCCCACATTTCGCAAACGAAATGTTCCAACATATTACATCCTTGCTGAGCATAAAACATAAATTTGCATGTGCATACCACCCACAGGCTAACGGTGTATGTGAACGCCTGAATGGCCTACTGAAGGAGGCAATTGCAAAAATACAACAAACAACAAAGAAAAGCTGGTTGTATTGCCTTCCATTAGCCCTATTTGAATTGAGGAATAGGCCAGGGTCCGACCACCACCTCACCCCTCACGAGGTGGTTACTGGACGTCAAATGCGCCTCCCCCTAACGCCAACGTCAAGGGCATTCACTGACCACGAAAGTTCAGCAAGTGTGTTAGGTGATGAAATGTATCAATATGTGTCTTCTTTGATTACTAGTGTTGTGTTTGTGTCTCAACAGCTCGAGCGCACACGGGGCGGGTCTACCAGCAATCAAGAAGAAGGCGCCAGTACCGAATTAGAAAAGGAGAACTTGTGCAAACTTGCCAAAGGTGACCACGTGCTACTTCGCAATTTCAATAGAAAGTGGAACGATAAGAGGTTCACTGGCCCCCATCTGGTAGAGGACGTATCAACAAGAGCAGTAAAACTAAAAGACAAGCGTGCCTGGAACCACTTACATGATGTAAAGATCTACAAACTGCAGACCCGCCCCAGCGCCAACGACAGGTCCAGTGGAAGAGCAGCAACAACATCTCCGACAGAGGAAGAAAGTTCTACCACAGACAACGACCCAATTGTTCCCTTACCGCGTCACTACCCAACCTCCCCGGGGACAATAACTGACGAAGAAAGGGGTGATCCCCATACTGCTCACCCCATGGTCACACGCTCAAGGAGTAAAAATACTTCCGCCACCTGAGCCCAAACCCCCCGCCCATTGACCCCCAAGTATAGTTATAACTGACCTGAAAGACATTGCCTCACAAATACACATGTAAACACATGAATGCCCTCTTTTTCTCTCGCACATACAGGAACTGCGTATTATTGTATTGTTAAGAAAATAGCTTACTAACAAGTTCACTGCCCAGGTGTAGATGGTACTCCCAGACGATAACTACCCAGAAGAATTGTCACACCAATTTGTATACGAAATAAAAAGGCCAACGTACCTAAAAAGGAGAAGGGTGCGTGTCTACTACACAGCATTCCTCTTGGCCATAGAATATTCCATGCCCCACCTCCGCCCATACTTGCCGATCCTAAGAGACAGATCACTTAGAGTAGCGTGGGAACAGCTCTTCGCCTGGGCACTGAATGACTATTTGATAGGGAGAGCTTAAAGGAAACAAAACACTAACATTTAGTAACCAGCATTTTGAGAATTTTCAGGCGGGCAACTTTAACGTCGCAAGAATACGCTGCCAGGACTGCAGCAAGGTAAGAGCAAAATGCCGGTGAGACTAGCATATGTAATAAAGGTAATAGGGATTTTGATGATCACCGGGTTCTTGGCTGCTTCTGTATGGCAGTACAGCTATGCTATTAATTTTATTGCTGCACCTAAACCTAATATACCCCGTCCCCTGCTGCAACAGGTGTTATGTCAGGTGATAGTAGTAACTTTGCACCCAAGCAAAATAGAGTTAAACGCAGCACATACTCAGACAATAAAGGTATTGATAATTTTATACAAGATTCAGCACACGTCACAAACAACATATGGTACCAACACATGACCCGCATTGGTAAACAGACAACTGAGGACAGCTGCTACGTTTGCTCATTAATACCATACGCCATGAGTGCTTCACGAACATTTGTTGCCACAGAAATTGATGAAAAGATAGCACAATGCATAATATACTTGGCACTGTTCCAAACGAAAGGAAGATTTCAAGGGACGGTAGTGCACATGACATGGAAAACACGAGACTCATATCCATATGAAAACAACTTCCTCAAGACCTATTTGAGTTACCACAAGACCAGTTTACATGCAGAAGCATTCAGATACATAACAAGTGGCCCTGCAAAAGGAGAAACAAAGAAAGTAACACTGCAGTATCTACCATGTGATTGGTACGCCACCGAAGTTCCGGGTAAACAAGGATGTTGGGAGAGGCCGCTGGTGACGATAACAGGAAAGGTGTATCTGGACAACAGCTGGGAGATAGGAGTGATTGGCAGCAACATGGTAACAAAAGAAACTATCTCAACTATCGAGGCCCACAATCACCGATGTTGGACGACGTGGATCAAGTATGTACCAATGCTCACGTGGGTAGAAACAGATGAAGACCCAATAACAATACTACCGCTGACTGCGCCCAAGGTATGCTACCAGCATAAAGGAGAGGTGGACGTAGGATATAACACCAATTGTGCAAGTGTGACGGAGTTACCTGAGGGGGGAGCAGGAACAGCAGTAATAATGGACCATTATTGGGCCTGTGGAGAAAAGGCATACCATACACTGCCCCCCCTGTGGAATGGTGTGTGCACAATGGTGCACGTCAATGTACCACCACTAGTGGTACCTAAGAAACATGTTAATGTGGCGAACTTTCCCAAAATGGATGAAGGGGACAAGAGAAAAAAGAGATCTGCACCACTTCAGGAGGAGCAAGGGAACAGGACCAACAACAATGATACTGTCCTAAATAGAAGGAAAAGACAAGGAGAGCCACTGACAGGAAATTACCTGTGGGGAAGGTCGGAAACGGAACTAACCTCCATACCGCCAGAACACAGACTGTTCAGCAGAGCAGCAATGTTCTTCTCCTCAATAATACACCCGGGACTGCAGGCTTACGCAAACGCGAAATGGCTCCAAATAACTAGATGGGAACTAATGATGACCATCAATTCTACAGTAAATGGGTTTAACGCAATAAAAGAGGAGCTGCGAGCTATAAGAATGGTAGCGCTCCAGAACAGATATGTATTGGACCTTCTCACAGCAATGGAAGGAGGAGTTTGTGCAAAGATAGGACAATCATGCTGCACGTTCATACCTGCCAACGATGCTGATAATGGTACACTGACTGAAGCAGTTTCACAATTGGCCCAGATGCACTCCAAAATGATGGATGAAAGTAACGGTGTAAACAAGGATAAGAGCTGGTTCTCAATATTATGGTCATGGATGCCATCCTGGCTGTCAGATGGACTGAAAATAATAGTGGGTTGTACTATTTTGGCTGGAGCTACGCTGATCATAATTAGATTTTGGAAGGCCCGGAAGGCACGCACCACTGACGAGTTGCTCGAAATGGTGGGAATGCACCCCCTGATGCCAGCAGATGACGGCCAACATGCAGGTGTGATAATACAGGAGAGGGAGAAGCTGCGCACCCAAATCATCACCAACCACCTAGACCCACCATCAGTGAAGATCGAGAACCCAAGAAACCCCAGGAGTTACATAGGGAAATGGGTATACTGTACTCCTGGAGGAACCTGTGAATATATGTATTGGTCATTTGAAGATCATGTGAACCATTATGGACATCTGGGAGGAATAACTAAGATATGGCGAGTAAGAGGAGACAACGAGAAGGATATGTTTGTGGTCGACAAGTCGACCAGAGGGGGGACTGAAGTGGGAGAATGGAAGACCAGACTCCCGTCCTTCACCTCTCGCGCTTGGCCTAGAGGGTCACGACCCAGACACCCGCCACGAGAAGAGTTTGTCCATTTACCAGATGACCAAATACCCTGGTATAGGAACATACGGATGTGTCCATCTGCCTGCCCAACAGCCCGCACTGGCCATGCCGACACCTGGCGCACGGACCAACTAGACTAAAATCTACACGTCGTTAGAGATGCCATGACGACCTAGACAACGGGAAGCACATCTGTACAAATATACACATTGGACATTCCCACACCGATCTACACGAAGAATATACTCAGTGCTATGACGTAGGCGACAGGCATATTCACGGACGTGCATCTTTATTATTTTTACATAGGCTTTCAGAATGCAGAAACGCAAGACGCGTCATGAACTCATCTACAAAGCTTGCTCACGCTTCTCTTGAAACCAGTTACCACCATAAGAAATATAATGAAGACACGATACTGGTCATGGAACTATATGCTACTATAACTTAAAGCACCCATGCACCAACCGGACCACTTATGCACCAGGCCCAAGTAGGCCTCAAACAAGAGCTCCCGTGGACATTAACAAAGCAAGAGTCTGGTTGCTGATCCTGCAGAAGGGGCCCGGTGAAACAACCAGCCAAGGTCGCGATGTTGCAAACCCACATTCCAAGAACAAAGCATCAAAGGCACGATGTTGCAGCCTCGCACTCCGCGCACCAACGTTAAGGTCCCACCTGCAAATTAAACCAGACACACAGTGGAAAAGCAATATTAATTGTGCAGAATTCTGCCTCAAACACGGTCCCTCCCCATGTGACCAAGCCGAACCTGACGAGATGCCAAACTCAGGAGAGAAAAGGCGTCTGGATCCCTCGCTACGAGACACAGGCAGATACACTTGAAAGGCTCAATGGACATCTGCGACAGTGGGAGCTGTCAGCCTTCCAACTATGAATAAATCCTCACATTGTCTGCACGTACCCATATTGAAACATTGTTGCAATCGCAGGTACACCGAGAGCTGGGAACAACGGTGGTCCCAGGCTGGGAAGCTCACGGGTGCACCAATCAGAACATGGGGCTCTTATCTCAGACGTCAGTAGTATTAACCAATCCTCAGGAGTCTTCATGTAACAATTTTCATGTATCTAATTGTAGGGACAACCCAGATATATCACCTGACTACCCTTTGTCCACTAACATTGTCCTCTATATGTGTGCTATACTAACCCTACCACTCGAGCAACCAATTAAGAGTGGCGATAGGTTTTTTGTTAACTTTCTGAAGTGATGCAAATAGCGCGTCATAATGCAGTAAAAAGGGCCTGCGAGCCCCACGATTGTGTGTGTGTCAGGACGGACGCGTACGCTCCTTGACCCATCCCTGCCGTTTTTGTCTAATAAACAGCAGAGTCACCTTGCTCCTTGTGTGTGTCTCATACTCTGTCTCAACTGGGATATACGGGAGGAGTTGGGGCCTCCCTGCCTGGAGGTCCGCGGACGGCCCGGCCGACCCCGGCAGAATTTCCCCCCCGACACCGAGAGGTGGCCAGCCCCTTGCAGAACTTGGTCCCGCAGCCACAGAGACCATTGATGAGGATGCCGATGGAGTGTTGGATTTCACCTTTATTTGGATCTTCAGAGGAAGCATCCTCAAAGGACCGTAATCTCTTCTTGCCATAGGGAGTACGCTCAGAGGTCCTGCCGGCCCTAGATGAGGCATGGCTGCACCCAGAGGCCACGCCAGAGACCTTCCCCTCCTAGATCCATGTCACCAACCTCCAATGGTGATCCCTTTTGGTTTTCAACAAGAAGGATTGGCAAATGTTGCGTCCGATCGTGTCGGGGTCAGGGTGAAGACAAAGGCAGTTGAGGTGCTGGTCCTCAACGAAGATGTTCTTCAGGCTACAGCTCTCACAGGTCCTGAAGAGGCTCTTCATAGCATCAGCCATGGTCAAGGTATTGAGATGTAGGCAGAAGCCTTGGCCTGTTGGCGCCAGGAGTTGAAGATCCAATGGCGACAACAGGTCCCCCGCTGCCAGCAGTCTCTGCGTGACAGTAGACTAAGAATAGATGGATTTCTTTAAAAAGAAAATGCAAAAAACATAAAATTTTCGAGGAATGATGCACGAGGACTCCCAACACTAGAAACTTGCGGAAAAATCATGGCCACCATACTGCCACACGTGCTGGTGTGACTCCCTTTTATTAGGGCACTGTCCGGAAGTTGTCATGTTGGTGGTTCTTAAAGGGGACCACACCACGAGTGCATCTATGCTCGCATTAGTCGTGACAGGGTAATCTGACGAACTACTATTTATTTTATTTATTGGACATTTGTATGACGCCTATACACAAGTGTTTCCAGGTGCCACAAGACAAGAAGGGGGAGGGGGTGAGGTGAGGGGAAATTTGAACCACAAAATTAGGACACAACAGTTATATTGGACTTGTGACAATGCTACCGTGCAAGTGCATGACAAGGGGGTATGTGCTGCGGCAGGGGGTAGAGGGAGTAGTGCAGGAGTAGGGTGCCCCAAGGGTGGGAGTGGGCAAGTGCTAGGTGGGCCAAGGCAGCAAGTGCAAGGGGGGGGGGGAATCGAGGATGAGTGCTATGGACAGAGAGGCCCAGGTTGGTTAAGGGAGCCCGAAGGCAAGTGCTGGCAAAGGATGCTTTGGGGACTGGTAGTGGGTTGTCTAGTCCCTGTATGACTCTGAAGGGACCAGGCCCACATCACAGAGACAGAGGGAGAGTTAGCACAGGAGGGGGAGAGGGAAGGAAGAGAAGAAAAGGAAAAGTATTGAGAAGTTATCGAACTTCAGAAGGTTTGGCTCAAGTCTGAGGGGAGCAGGGAGGCCGTTCCAGAGGGATCAACCTCATACTATCTGCTTGAAGAAACGTTTGACCTGTAGAGCGTTGGAGCCAGAGACCGAAGGATTCTGGTCGGGAGGCATTTTAGGAGGGAGAGATGGATGTAGAGAGGTCCTAGGCCCCAGACAGCCTTGTGGATGATGCAAATGGTTTTGAATTTGATCCTTGCAGTCACCGGGAACCAGTGGAGAGATTTTAGGGTTGGAGAGGTGCTGTCCCTGGGCTTGAGGCTAAGGACAAGTCTTGCAGTCCTATTCTGGATTAATTGAAGGAGGAAAGAGGCAGATTGAGGAAGAGGGTGCTGCAGTAGTCCAGCATAGAGAGAACCAGGGGTCTGGAGTCATTGAGCTGGGGGGAGGTTAGGAAAGGTAGAATGCCCCTGAGGAGGTGCAGCTAATAGTTGGACTTATTGGCAAAGTCGGTGTTGTGTGGAGAGAAAGAGAGGAGATAAAGATGATCCCACAGGTGGGTGAGGGGAGGGAAGGAGACCGAAGGAATGAAGGAGGCAGAGGGGTTAGAGGATAGCAGCTTGAAAGAGAGCGGTGTGCCATCTTCATAACACTGGAAGTGAGGGGAGAAGGTAGAGATCACGTGGGCCAGAGGGGCCAGGTAGATGTTGAAGGCAATAGGATAGAGCCCTGAGGGATGCCACAGGTAGAGAGGGAGGTGGAGGAGAGAAAAGGACCCATTTGCACTTGGGATGGCCTGTTTGAAAGGAAAGAGGTAAGCCACACCAGTGCCCCGTTCGAAATGCCAAGAGTATCATGGAGACGGTTTATGAGGATAGAGTGGTTGACCGTGTCAAAGGCAGAAGATCGATTGAGGAGAATCAGAACATAGGGAGTGTTAGAGTCCAGATTAGAAAGTAGGCCCTCACAGGGGCTCAGGAGAGCAGTTTCCATGGTTCCATGTAATAATGACATTATTGCATGGAACATGCAGGGGACACCCCCGCAACCCCCAATTTTTTTTATTTTTTGCCCCTGTCGCCATATATATGGTCACCCAAATAATATCGCCACGACATTTTCCCGGCTATATTATTTACGGCGACCATATATGTGGCGATATTAATACCTGATACTGTTTCAATGCCTCTGGATGCCCTGAAACCAGACTCGTGGTCATGGAGGCAGCCATCCATTTTGGTGTGGAGATTCAGCTTTTCCATGAGTTTGCCCAAGAAAGGGGCGATAGAGATAGGGCGATAGTAAGCTGGGCAAAAAGGGTCAGCAGAAGTCTTTTTTATGAGAGGATGCACAAGAGAGTGCTTAAGGGGTTGTGGGAAAGAGCCAATGGCAAATGTGTGGTTACAGAAGTAAGGCAAGGCTGGGGTGAGAGAGGCGATGTTGTCCTTGATGGTTCTGGAGGAGGAGGGGAGCACCTGTTTAGAGGAGTGGGAAACTCTAGAGATCTCATATGGTGCAATGGGAGAGGAGGAGGAGAGTATGGGGGAAAGAGGAACAAGGGAGGCAGGCGAAGCAGAGGGTGTGGGGGTGCAGATGACAGAGGACAGGATGTCCAGAGGTTTTGTAGGAAAATGGGCGGCCAGTGCAGAGCAGAGGGCCTGGGAGGGAGGAGGAGACTGTGGTAGGATTGACAAATTCCTTGCAGATTTTAAAGAGCTCAGCCGTGTTATTGGTGGCCCTAGAGAACCAGGCTTGTACAGGAGCCCTCTTCTTGGAGCAGATGGAGACAATATTTGCTTTGGAGCAGGCGACAGGCCAGTTTATCAGAGGATGAGCTAGATGCCTGCCACTTCCGCTCTGCACCTTTGCAGTTGCGTTTCAAAGCTGCCAAGTCACAGTCACACCAAGACTTGCTTTTGAAGGCAGGCTTCATGCAGATCCTCATGACGGGGGCAAGGCACCCCAGGGTGTTAGAGCTAGAGAGATGGAGGTTAACTAAAACAGAGTCAGAGGGAGAGTCAAAAGACAGGGGAGGAGGAATAAAGGAAGGGGCAAATGCAGAAACTGGCACGCTTCACCAGTCGAATGACAGACAAGGAGACTGGCAGCACGGGTTGAGGCATCACTAGGGGCCAGGGGAGGTCAAAGTGGAAAGAGAGGAGAAAGTGGTCAGACCAGGAGAGAGGGGTAGTAAGAGGATTGGAGAGAGGGATGTCTGTTGAGTTGAGAGCATCCAAGGTGTATCCACCAGAGTGAGTTGGGCCAGAGAGGAGGATAGTGAAGGAAAGAGAGTTGCAGAGGTCGTGAAAGACTACAGTAGAAACATATGGAGAGGGATAAGAGGATTTTTGGCAGCATCGCACATTGTGACAAATCCGAGCAGGAAAGGCAGTGTCTGAGTGAGTAAAGGCTACAGGAAGAGATGCCAACAAACGTCATTGCATATCGTGCACAAACGAACAGAGAAGGATTACAATGTTAGTGTTACTCAAATACATGGGTACACACACTGATATTTCATTCACCAAAGCAAACAAACCGCTGAGGTTAGTGACTGGCAGAAAAGCAGAGCTGCTGTACAACTAGAATTACGGCTTTAGATATCATTTTCATGTGCGAGTTAAATGTATTAAAAAGAGCAAGACTAAGAAGAGGGGGGAGTGGTTCATGTGCAGGAAGCTACAATGGTAACTTTGCGCCCACAATGTCATCTAACAGTGTTCACTAACCCTACAGGGAGTCCACCATCATTACACCATAACGGTATCTTTGCCCTCTCCACCGAGCACAAACAAGTAGCTTAGAGTAGAACTTCTAGGCAAAGGAAATGTTTAATGCTGCAGCCCTGACTGACCTGCTCTGGGTTAAAAAAGGTCCATCTGCTTTTTGAACTTTTGCAACAAACCCATCCTGCTAACCAGTTCAACACTCGTCGAGGGGTAGCGTGTCAAGCGCAACACCTTGAGCCAGTCTCGGTTTGCACATTGCTTTCCAAGGACTGTATATACTAACCATGATTAAGCCAAAAGGTTTGGTGAAAGGACATTTTTCCCAATAAACATGTTCTGGATGTCATCCGGCATCAGTGACGCTCTTGATGTAATCCGGCATCAGTGACAATTATCGTTAATTCTGTGGTGTACACATCCAATCTGTTCGTGTTAACAGGAGGAAGCAAATAATCGCAGAATGGGCGCATAGTCTCAGTTCTCAGCGCAACGGGTTTTGGAATCCGGTCCCACTGTGCTGCTGTTCGTTGTCATTGCACACGTCTGCTGTCGGATTCAGGACCATTACCCTGCCTAGGACTCTCATGGAGGGGTGGTGTGCCTCAGAGAACATGCACACACCCCAGCAGACGAAGGCGGTACAGGCTCCCAGTGATGTTTGTTTCTGGTGCCCCTTTCAGCAGCTCCTTTCACCGGGGGATGAGCGAGGACTTCATGTGAAACACAGGAAGCGCACACAGAAGCCCCCAGCGCAACGGCAGCGTATACACATCCCACCCACAGTGCCCGAGCCATGTGTGCACAGTGATGTACACGACCTCCAGCACTACTAGTAATGCTGTCACAAATACTAATACCTGTGCAACTGTTACTACCCATGCTATCCCAGTAATAATGCCTCGCTAGTACTAGTAGGCAACACGTAGTTATAATAACGTATGGCTGCTACCAGCACGACTTATACCAGGGAATTAAGCGTTCGTGTCCACGGCGGCTTTGCACGCGCACCGGCCCTAGTAGTGACTCACCGGTGCATCAATATTCTAACCCAGGGCTCCGGGGAGCGCCACTTTACAATTAAGATAATTGACCTTGCCTTGAGCCCTTTAAATGGGATTGGTCATGTTGTCCTAAAAAGACATGCAATGCAAATAACTTACTTATTGTCGGATGGTGAAAGAAAATGTCTGCCATGAGTAAACACACAGACTGGAGAACCACCCACATCATACTGATATCACTCACTTCACAGCCAATTAGGTGCTGCTTACATCAAAAACACTTGACCAACATCCCACAATTCACTTCATTAACATAATTTAGACCAAAACAGACCTATTAATTTATCTTGTTGTAGGGACCCGATCCCACAAGATCTCGGACCCAGAGTCTTGCGAGATCAGGCGTGCGAAACGCATACAGAAACGGAAGAACCAGGAGACGCGGAACAGACCCAGAGGGTTATAGACGTGCCCCGGCACTCCTCCTGGAGTGAGGCTTGAGGCCTCCAAAAGCAGACAACCACATCCTGGTTGTCCAGATAGCCAATGAGCATAATTCCATGGCTGCCATCCGGAGCCTCGTGGGAGCTCATGTAAATATGTTATAAAAATGCAACAGAGATTGAATCATCAGTGCAGTGACTCCACTGCGCCCAGGTGTCCAGAAGACATTAACTGTGAGCGTAGCCACCCCTCTGCATTATGTGCCGTTAATAAAGCACCCTATGTTCATACAGTTGTCCTGTGATCATTAGGCCACCACATAATTGGCGACGAGGACCAGAGACCCACCCACACAGCGACCATACAAGGCGCCACGCCACTCCTGCTTTTCTCCTGTCCCCGGCCAGGCACGCTATTCCCTGCTAACAGTGGGAGCTGTTATTTACCACTTACATGGAGGCTTTTGGAGGTACTGACTATTCAGCCACCAGGATGAAGGCCATGCTGCTCAATGCATGGGTTAGAAGGACAGCGCATCTTTGCGTGCCTCAAGACTGAGCCCGCTGCGGGTGAATGAGAATGTGTACAAAGAGGAGGTTTGCTGCATCATAAAGCGCTTCTTCACAAGGAAAACAAGGTCCTGCACAGGCTGCAATTTTACAAAAGGAAGCAAGAAAACAGTGAGTCAGTTGATGACTATTACCCACATGAGAGAGCTGGCGGCCTTATGCAGCTTCGGGGACAACGTGGAGCAAGTCTTATGTGACATGTTGGCAGTGCATACCAATTACCAGAAAGTTCAGGGCAAATTCATCCAAGAGAAGGAGCTAGTCCTGGACAAAGCAATCCAGATAGCAGGGGCTGAAGAGACATCAAGCAGAAGCAAAGAGATGGGGTCCACACCAGCCCCTGAGATGGCAGCGGTGCAATGGAGGGGACGCTGGGACAAGCAGTTTTGTGACTCCACCAAAGAGAAAGGCCCCAAATGGAGAGAACCCCGGAAATGCTACAGATGCCCCAGTACCAAGCACTTAGCCAATGATAAAGATTGCCCTGCAAGGAACAAAGAGTGCTCCAAGTGTAGGAGATTCGGCCACATTGCTGCTGCCTGTACACAGAGAGAAAAGAAAGTCGCATATATTGAGGGTGACAGAAGAACGAGGGAGGATGAAGAAATAGAAGACAGACCCACAGTGGTCATGGTGAACTCAACCCATGCTAGGAGGGAAAACCCCCATTGCATCGTGTTGCATCATGAAAGTGGGCGGCAATGAAACCCAGGTAATGGCAAACTCTGGGTCGGATCTGACAATCCACCCCATACAAACCTACAAAAATATGGTGGGGCGCGACTTGGTGGAGATTAGAAACACCAATCACAGACCCACAGTGGACCTCTTAGGTTACATCAAGGCCCAACTTGAGTTCAAGGACAGACACACCACGACCAAAGTGTACATTTCAACTGAAGGCCCGGCAGTGCAGGGATGGGACGATCAGCATAAATTGAGTATTCGGTTGGACCCCAGCACAGACGACCAAATGTTGTTGGTCTCCGCAGGAGGAGCGTCAAACTTACGTAATGATTTTACCACATTATTCTCTGAAGCACCAGGGAAAATAAAGAACTATATACATAAGATTCGGCTGAAGTCACATGCCATATCAGTAAAGCGCAAAGTCAGACCCGTCGCAGCAACAGTGAGATCGGCATTAGAGACTGAACTACGCAAGATGGTCGAGGAGGGCACGATTGAAACTGGGGATTCCTCAGAATGGCCAAGTCCTGTTGTCCTCATCAAGAAGAAATTGTTCAATGATTTAAGAGTGTTCAAAGATCTGCGCAGCCTCAACATGGAAGCGGTTACAGATAGCTTTCTCTTGCCAAGCATCAATGATAAAATTCTGATGAGGCAAAAATCTTTTCCAAGCTGGACATGCAAGACGCCTATCATCAGATTGACTTACATAAAGCCTCACATCCTCTCACAGCATTCATCGCGCCCTTCGGCACATACCAATATGCCTGCATGCCGTTCAGGTTGTCGTCGGCCGCCTCAGCGTTCCAGAGAATGATGAACTCCTTGCTACATGGCATCAATAATGTGTCATATTTCCAGGACCATATCCTGGTGCATGTAGAAGATGTGAAAACACATAATGAGGTGCTACGGCAAGTTCTCAACAAGCTCCAAAATGCAGGAGTCCGGCTGTGCTATGGAAAATGCCTATTTGGGGCACATGAAGTTTGAGTACCTGGGCTACCGGATCTTGAACAAAGGGGTGATCCCGAGAAAAAAGGGCCTCCTACCAGCCATTGTTGAGGCTCCAGCCTCGAATTCTAAAGAGGTGCTTTGATTGTTTTTGGGACTCACAGGGTATTATGCCAGATTTGTACCCATATTCTCCAAAACAACATCCCTGTTGAGGGAGCTGCTGAAAAAAGGCACGCAGTACGCATGGGAAACACAGCAAGTGACAGCATTCAATGAAGTTAAGAAAAGGATCCTGCATGCCCCATGCCTGAAACCGTTCAATCCAGACTGGGATACGTACGTAATGACTGATGCCAGTATTTATTTATTTGCATTTGTATAGCGCACTTATAGCCCTGGGGCATCGAGGTGCTGTTACAAGAAATCTTGCAAGAAATTGTAATTGAGAATGTTTACAGGTGACCAACAGTGGTCCCTTGTAGCACATGGCTACAAATATGATATTTAGTACATGACAGTTAGCTGAATTGAGAAAAAACATAATCAAATGGGTACGCAGAAGCTGAGAGATACACCAGGAGTAAACAAGGGAGGGAGTAAGAAGGCAGTTATACAAAAAGCTTGGTTTTAATGGCTTTGGTGGGACTCAATTGTTCTTAAGTGGTCAGGAAGATTGTTCCAGTGTGACGCGGCCAGTGTGGGGAAGCTAGACCCCCTAGCACGGACTTTCCGCGATGTAGGCGTGATGAGTGTGTTCGCGTAAGCCTTTCTGAGGGGTCTTGTGGAGGTGTGCTTGATGATTCTTTGGGAAAGGTAGGGGGTGCCAGGTCATGTAGGCATTTATGTGTAAGTGAAAGTGTCTTAAAAATGATTCGCTCTTTAACTGGCAGCCAGTAAGCCTGTCTTCGTATCTCAGAGATGTGGTCTTTCCTTGAAGTGCCAGTAGCAGCCCTGAGGGCGTTGTTCTGCACCAATTGGAGTTTAGCTAGGTTTTTGCACGATGTCCCTACGAGGAGGGCATTGCAGTAGTGAAGCCTTGAACCAATAATTGCCCTACCGATGGTAAGGCAATTCTGACGGGATAATAAGGGCCTGGCTGCATTAAGAACTTTGGAGTAATAGGCGGAGGATGAGGCAACAGCGTTAACCTGTCTGTCCATGGTCAGATCTGAGTCGAGGTAAACGCCAAGTGTCTTAACAGTGTTGGATACCTTGATAAGGGTGTTATCAATAATAAAGGACAAGTACTGTTGATCCAGGTTGCCCAAGGTAATGGGGGAGCCAATTAAGAGGATTTCTGTTTTCTCACTATTGAGGCAAAGCCACTTATCCGCCATCCAGGACTGGATCGTGGAATAAATAGAGGTGAGGATGAGCAAGTCCTCATTGTAATTGCCGGTAAGTGGAATAAGCACCCGAGTGTCATCCGCATAGTTGGTGTACGAGATGCCTAGGGAGTCCAGGATGCTGAATAGCGGCCTAGTGAAGAGGTTGTAGAGGGTGGGCGCAATGCAGGACCCTTGAGGGACTCCGCATTTGATGAAGCTAGGGGTAGCACAGACTGAGTCAGAGAAAACTTTCATGACCCTATCTTGGAGAAAGGAGGTGATCCAGGCACAGGTTTTGGGGGAGAAATTGGCTGCAGTAGCAAGATGGCGGCATAGGGTGTTATGCTCTACTAGGTCAAAGGACGCAGATAGGTCAAGAAGCAGTAGGAGCGTGGGTTTGCCTGCGTCTCTATGATCATCCATTTGATTTTTAAGGTCTAGTAGGGCCGTTTCTGTGCCCTGTTGTGGGCGGAAGCCGGATTGCCGGAAGCCAAGGAGACAGTTGTCCTCAAGAAATTTCTGAACTTGCAGATAGGCTGCTTTGTCCAGGATTTTTAAGAGAAAGGGGATGGTAGTGATGGTCCTATAGTTCCCAGGGATAGTTGGGTCAAGGGATGGCTTTTTGAGGAGCGGGCAAACCCAGGCTTCCTTAAGGTCCTTGGGGACAATGCCAGTTTTGAAAGAGGTGTTGATGAAGGCAGTTATTACAGGGGCGAGGAGGTGTGCAGAGTCTTTGATCAGTCGTGCTGGGCATGAAACCCCTTACAATTGGAAGGTTTGATGGTTTTAAGCAGAGAGATCACTTCGGTTTCTGTCATTTCTTGAAAGTCAAACAGGGTGGAAGGGTTCGACTTGGATGCTACCGGCAAGCTGTCATGCAGATTGGCTATGAGGAGGCTAAGGGCTTTTTGATGGCCCTGGACAGGGTGTTAAGTTTGTCGAGGATAGCTGACTGAATGCTGTTACACCACTGTTCATCCTTGAGGAGAGTAGGAGGGGGCGGAGGTGGATGGTTTCTCAAGCTCGCGAAAAATGGCGAATATTCCTTTGGATCCTGATTTTGCATCATTGATCCTAGAGTTCAATGCGGCCGCTTTGGCTTGGATAATGTTAGTTTTGTAGTTCTTAGAGATGGCTTTAAAGGCGGTCCTGGTGGACTCAGAGGGGTTAGCTTTCCAGGCAGAAAGTGCCAGCCTTTTTTTGGCTCGTTCATCGAGCAGGTCCTTAGAGAACCAGGTATTAGAGTGTTTCGCTTTTTTTGCTTTTTTGAGAGCGAGGGGGGGCTATAGAATCAATAGCTTGTGTGATATTTTTGAAGGTGCTGGTGAGAATTTTAGGGTTTTCACGGAATGGGGCTTGGAGGGCAGGCACCAATAAAAATGGTGCAATGTTTTCTACAGTAAGCTGCCGTGAACTTCTGGCGAGGGCCTCTGGGTAAGGGGTAGTGGGATTGGGTGAGCATTATTTGGATAGGAGGTTGAATTGAATATAGTGGTGGTCAGACCATAAGATGGGCGTGTTGGAAATAACTTGGATAATGCAGTTGTGCTGAACAATCCAATCTAGGGTACGTCCTTTAATGTGAGTAGGCTCACGGATGATCTGTGAGAAGCCCAATGTGGACAAAGCTTTGTTCATGGTGGCAACATAGGAGTCCTTGGGGTCATTGAGCCCTAAGTTCAGATTGCCTAGGAGCAGAACTTGGCAGGCCCTTTTGATGTTGTCTGGCAACAAGAGGATAAGGTTGTCCTGGAGGTCCTCAATGGGCCCAGGGGGGCGGTAAATTATGTGCATAGTGATGGTGCAGTTGTGCGACGTGTTGATTTTGAGTCGGACGTAGTCACAACTGTGATAGAGGTGACCTTCAATCTCTCTGATGGAGAGGGTTTCCCTCGCGATGAAGGCAACACCACCACCTCTCTGGAGTTTATGGTCTTTCCTGAATATTGTGTAACCTGTTGGGATGGCAAGAGATAAAGCAGGACCTGAGCTATCATTGAGCCAGGTCTCCAATTATTAATAGGTCAAGGTTATCTTTGATAATGAGGTCATTGATGTCCAATGCATGAGCCGGTAGTGAACGTGCATTGATGAGTGCACACTTGAGGGTGCTAGTGAGAGGCGAGGAGGCGGTGGGCGGTTGGGGGGCGTGCATGAGTGTCTGGGGTGTAGTTAGTAGCAAGGGTGGGTAATAGCAAGGGCACTGGTGTGTGCCCCCTGGTGCATATGCGTGGTGGGGCTAGTAGCCTCTTGAGTATCAGGTGGCAGCATGGGCATAGGCATAACATTAACCATAGCAGGTAGTGTAAGGGGCATCATATCAGCAGGTACAGCAGCAGGGAAAGGCCTATCACCACCCATAGTGGGTAGTACAGTGGGCATCATATCAACATGTACAGCAGCAGGCAAAGGCCTAACATCACCCATAGTAGGTAGTACAGTGGCATATCAGCAGCAGGCAAAGGCCTAACATTACCCATAGTAGGCAGTACAGTGGGCATCATATCAGCAGCAGGCAAAGGCCTAACATCACCCATAGTAGGCAGTACAGTGGGCATCATATCAGTAGGTACAGGCAAAGGCCTAACATCACCCATAGTAGGCCGTACAGTGGACATATCAGCAGCCGGCAAAGGCCTAACAACACCCATAGTAGGCAGTACAGTGGGCATCATATCAGTAGGTACAGGCAAAGGCCTAACATCACCCATAGTGGGTCGTACAGTGAGCATAGCATCAGCCATGGCAGGCATTGCAACAGGCATGGGCGTGGAGATACCAGTGAAAGGTGGGTTTTGGGGCACAAAAAAGGTATGGTGCGTAGGCATACCCGTGGGCGCTTGATACTGAGGCATGAAGATATGCAGCGGACCTCCTCTGGCTCTATGGGCATGCGAGTGCATAGCGGGCAAGGTTGGCCAAGATGGAGCGTCGAAGAAAGAGGCAACGCCACTACTAGGCGAGGGGGGTAGTCCTGTAACCTCGGTGAAATCTGAGTTCCTCCCGAGGCTGTTGCAAGGATCATGCGGCGGCCCTGGGGGCTTAGGAGTAGTCATGAGATGTGGGAAGCTTGAGGGGTAGGCCATGTGAGCGGCAGGGTGAGCTGAGTTGGCAACTCCTGGTGCCTAGGGGCTGGGGGCCATGCTCACCCAAAAGAAAGGAGACAACAAAAAACCGTCGCCTTTGCATCCAAAGCACTCTCCGAGCCCGAGAAGAAAACTCCACAGTCAAGAAGGAGATGCCTACGTGTGCCTGGGCTGTGGAGTATTTCAGATCATATGTGCGGGGCACCAAATTTCATCTCGTCACCGACCACAAGCGCCTAGTGCACATGCTGAGTCCCGGAAGGACGAAAACTGCAACACCAGGACTGGGAAGAATGGCAGCGAAATTACAGGAATACACCTATGAGATCATGCACATCACTGGCTGGAGGAATGCTCAGGGGGACTGTATGTCCAAACTACTAGATCACAAAACCCGAGGCACCAGGTTCCTCAAGAATGAATGCATTGTGGTGTCCAGCGGGGACTTAAGGAACCAAAAGTTCATGGTAATGAGCGAGTCTCACAGGAAGGACGAAATTAGACTAGATGATTCCCTAAGCAGAGTAGCAGAATGGGACGCGCAATGGATGGCCCAGCCAAACGGCAGTCCCGGAAGGGTTACGCCCGTTCTGGAAAGTGAACGAAGAGATTGTGGAGATGGACAGCCTGGTGATGAGGGGCGTTCAGGTGAGGTATACGGAAGGTCATAATGTAGAGCCCATGTGTGCCCCCTAGGCAGTAACATGACAGCGCAGAGTGCAGGATGCATACTGCTGGCCAGGCATGGATCAGGAAGCAAGGACCATGATCAAGAGGTGCCACAAGTGTGCCAACAGTGACAAAAGAAAGTAAGGCAAGCACCCATGATTCCCATAGAAATTCCTGCTGGTGTGTGGCACAAACTAGGGCTGGACTTCATAGGTCCCTTGGACGGCATGTCGATTGACAATCAACACAGAGTAGTCATGGTGGATTATCTGTCAAAATGGGTGGAAGTAGAATTCGTACCAGACATTACCACCATCATAGACATGCTCAACTCAGTGTTCCAAAAAGAAGGACTGTCAAAGGAAATTGTAACAGACAACGGCATCTAATTAGTTTCGAGAGATATGGAAATTTTCCTCAAGAAGCACAACATTCGGCAATTAAGAGTGAGTCTCTACCAGCCCCAAACTAACAGTCTGGTGGAAAGAGCTAATCGATTTGTCAAAGGAGCCCTTCAACTAGCGAGTGCAGTGGGGATGAACCCATATAAAACAGTCAAAGAGGCTGTGGTGGCCCACCGGCTGACCCCCAATGCCATGACAGGCGTCCCGCCCTTTTAAAATGTTAAGAGGTAGAATGGCGGCATCCACGCTGGTACCCCATGGCTACAGAAAGTCAGGCAGAATGATGATATTCTGGGAGATGGGAGAAATAGAGTGGAAAATACAGAAGAGCAAAGATGTAATGAAAGTGCAAATTGACGTACACAGGTCCGCCCAGCGCACAGAAGTCAATGAAAGGACCCTTTAACAATACAAGTGCCCCACAGACACTGTAACCGGCTCCAGGTATAGCCAAACCATTGAAGTTACCCAGAAAGGCACCAACCAGGTTTATACCCGGGACAGAAGAAGGTGGAACCTAGAAAAGATGGCCTTGTACAAGAAGAAAATGCTGAAAAAGCAGTGCATCCGTGGGAGATTCCAACAAACTGTGGGAATCAGCCGATGGCACTGAGCTGAAAAGCGCAGAAGACACTCGGCAAGCGAGGCAGGGTCAGAGAATCATGAGCCCTGCAAGCTCTGCGAGTGAGCACTACAAAGAAAAGACTCGAGATTCCCAGGCTCAGAAGCAGTATTGGCCGTGATCACCCCCAGTCCCCAGGCAGCAACCAGCGAGAACCGACCCCAATGTGAAAGAAGCTAACCAAATATAGAGACTTCATAATGGAGTAGGCCAAAGCTGTTCTAAAGAAAGGAGGTATGTGGGGACCCGATCCCGCAAGATCTCGGACACCCGGGTCTTGCGCAGAGTGCGCATAGGAACGGAAGAATAGGGAGATGCGGAGCAGACCCAGAGGGCGACGGACGTGCCCAGGCATTCCTCCTGGAATGAGGCTTCAATAAAGTCAAATCACTTTTTCTTAACATTACAATATGGCAGCTGCCATTTTGGAAGTAGAAACAGCTGACAAATTCACCACACAGTAGAAATTGAGTCAGAGTGCAAAAGGAGGTGTGCTTGAAGGGAAAATGGGTGGCAAAGTGAGGCAAATACTATAGATTTCACTTCGCAATGGATGTTAAATGGGTGGGACACACAGTCACACTACATATATCCAACCTCTTATGTCAACCTGCATTGGAAAGCATTACAAACCTGCATTCAAAGCCCCTATTTCAAGCTCTTATTTTAATGACAATAGTTTTGGCTTTATAGGTAGCACTTTCAGCACCACCTAACAGCCAAAATTAAAAATCAACCAGTATGTGTTTTGGTGGGTTGTCAAGGTAACGTCTGCGCTGAGCAACAAAGACGGACTTACCTGCATGTGTGAATCAAACTGTTAGAAACCGTGGGCACCATCTTGAAATCCCTGTGTTCTAAGTGGTATCAGAGCTAATCTAAGAAATCTAATAATCTTTGATAAATAAAAGGTTTTAACTCTATTGCGGCTGAATCTTAACGACCAAAATTTGCAAATATGGTTAGAAACTATTTTGTTGTGCAAATCACAACTTATCCCAGAAATTCAAATGAAGCATATCTAAAGCACTTCCCACTATGTGTGGCAAAGATAATGAGCTTAAACATGCCGATGACACTTAGGGTAATGGGCAAAATGGTATGGTATACATCATGTATGAACATGAGTGCAATATGACACTGCAGACTAAACCTTGTGCCATCAGACTCGAATGGGACCATCATAGTTGATAGGATACTGCATCTGTTCACAACAGATCCACTATTCTTGCTGCTGTAATCAATTAGTCTTAATTCACAAAATATTTGGTACAAGGATAAGCTTTAAATCAAAGATTCTGAAGATGCTAAATTAAGTCAATGTGAGCCGACTGTTAAAGCTGCCTTTGACAGCAAAAAATGGTTAGACCTTTCAAAAGCACCAGGGCAAATCGCAACCTAAGGGTTAAGACAAGGCTGCCAGTTCATTCAGAAAAACATAACGGGACAATCATAATTCATCAAAAACCACAGTTCATTCAGAAAAACATAACGGGACAATCATAATTCATCAAAAACCATAATATATGATTTCTCATGCTGTCAAATAGCTTGATGCATGATAGCATAATTGTGTCTAGCCTAAAATATAATGCCCCCCGCCTCCAGGGTAATTTATTAATGACCCATAGGCGTTAACAAATGAGCATATTAGCTTAGATACAGCAAGGGATGCCACTTGATCATCAGGGAAGATCTTGTCAGATGCATTAGATTACCGTCCACCAATCGCAGGTTGGATTATATGCAGGTGTTTCTGAAAACCTTAGATTTGGTGGAAGGGCTTTTAGGCATTGACCTAAGGACATATTCCCATCAAATTTGAAAATAAGACTCATGGCAACATCACGGCTCTTAAATGGTGCTTCGGAACCCACTGCAAAACCATCAGTTGGTTATGCGACAGGTCATATGGGAGCAAGAAGACGGACCCCAGAGACCTCAAGAGCAGGGTGGATTCAGGCCCGATCTGAAAGTGACCTTGAAGAGGTGGATTTACTGTCCAGCGTCCCAAGCAGCTTAGCTACACTCCAGCGGTACAACCTTGTATCATGGAATATAGCAGGGGTTGGCAGAGTTGACAACCCCAATTGGAATATTGTTTGCTATCCCAGCTGTTAAGGGGGCCCAAGGGTATACCAAGGGGGCGACTTCTGATATGGATAGATCTTAACTTAGGCTGGGAAGTGAAAGAGTGCCAGACCCATTTGCCTTATCAACAGCACCTATCCATACGAATGTGTAACAAAGAAGTTTCATTGTTTAACATCTATAACAGGCCCTCTGGTTCACGGGGGATGGCGATACTAGAGAAGCTGCATTAACTGGCTACCCTTCGGGATAACCAAAATTCACACACGCATTATGCAATAGTTGCGTGTGACATCAATCTCCAGTTCGAGCCAATTCGGGACTTGGAAGGGTTGTGGGAAGACCTGGCTTGGGACATACCTACTCTGTCAGCATCATACTCAAAAAAACGTACATCAATTAGCCATTGACTCAGCCGCCAAGGGGAATGATTTGAGGTGAAATTTACATTTAAAGGTAACAATGGCACTTCCAACATAGACTACATATTAATCTCGGTCAAAGACTGGGCAAGGGTAGGTAGTTTTGAGGTCCTGGATATGTCGGAAAGTGCCCACAACCCTCAGACTAAGAATCCCAGGGACACGGGCCGCAGGGGAAGCAACCATGCCAAATTCATACCTTCACATAATTTCGATATCTGGGCATGCCCGTAAGGCTCTCAAATGGACAATATTGCTGATAATAAAGTAACACCAGCTATATATGAATCATGAAGGGAGAGAAACTATGTAATTTGAACTATAAAAGTATGTAGAGAGGCAACATGCGGGAGGAGACAAGCCGGGAAGGATGCTGGCATGGTTGTACAAAAGAGACTCCCAGACCCACGATTAGAGCAATAACTGGGGAGGACGGGCAGGTAGTAGATACCCAAGAGGGCATTAATCAGGAATTCCTTGAATATTATCGGAAACTATATGGGGATGATGGAGGGAGCGATAGCCGGGAAATAATGGACACACTGGAGGATATAGGCTTGCCATGAATAAGAGCAGCGGAGCGAGAGGATCTAGATGCCCCAATCACACTAGAAGAGCTAGAAGAGGTGGTAGTGTAGCTGCCCACAAGTAAGACGCCAGGGGCTGATGGGCTCCCCAGAGGATTTTACAAAATGTACAGAAGCGAGGTGCTTCCTCCGTTGCTGACAATGCTAAATGAGGCATTTGAGACGGGAAGGCTGCCAGAATCCTTCAGAGAAGCAACTATTATCCCACTCCCCAAACTCAACAAGCCAGGCACGGATTGCGGATCGTTCAGACCACTGTCGATGTTGAATCAAGATAGCAAAATACTTACAGCAGTGTCAGCAAGCAGAATGAAACTGATCATTAATAAACTAATACAGCCAGATCAAACAGGATATGCTCCACGCAGGAACATATCCGACAATCTCAGACAACTCCATCCGGTTATAGAACACACAAAAGAAGGCTCGGGTGAAATGGCAATTGTATCACTGGATGCAATCAAAGCCTTTGACTCAGTCAAATGGCCCTGGCTGATTGCAGCCCTGACGCATTATGGGATAGGACCAGGGTACTTCAGGGGAGTTAAACTATTATATAGTGCACCGATAGCCAGAGTAAAAACAGGAGCCATCATCTCCAAAAGGTGGCACCTGAGTAGGGGCACTAGACAGGGATGCCCAAGGTCTCCGATGCTTTACATCTTAGCACTAGAGCCCCTAGCAATATGCCTGCGACAGCAGTACGAGGTAATATTGATCAAAATAAAAGGGGAGCCACAATTCTGTTATACGCAGACGACATGCTGCTGTACTTGAGGTACCCCGAGGAAAATATCCAATACATCCTGGAAGTGATGGAGCGGTTTGCGGTGCTATCCAATAGCGGTGAATCCCAGGAAATCATGTATGTTCCCACTAGGGAGGTATCTAGGAATCCCACATGACCAACTATCTGTCTTACAAATACCATGGGAGCCAAAAACTTTCAGATACCTAGGAATAGATATTTATCACACGGTAGAAGCAGAACATCAGCACAACACTGTCAAAGCGGTACAGAAAATTGAAAATACTATGAGGTTCTGGTCGAAGCGCCCCTTAGCTATGATGGGAAGAGGGGCGCTGCTGAAGATGGTGGTATTACCGAGGCTATTGCACTATTTTGGGAACATACCATATCTGATACCAGGGCAATTCTTTATGAAGTTACAGAGCATATGCAAGGGGTTTCTATGACATGGCACCAGGCACAGAATTGCTCTTTGGAAGTTACAGAATACGTATGATAAAGGGGGAATACAATTTCCAAACTATGAGATCTACTATCTAGCTAGTCAACTACAATATGTGGCCAGGTGGTTATCAGGGGACCCCACCTCAGAATCGAGATTGATGAGACTAGAATGTGCCCCGTTCTTCCTTAAAGAGATGATATGGCTTCCCGAATCAGAGTTGAAAGAGCGCTCAAAGATGTTGATGTTGGGATGGAAAGTATGGCATAGAGCCTGTCAGATCATGGAAAACCCAACTCCGTGCTCGCCACAAATACCGCTGGTTGCACTGGCAAGAGGTGATGGGCAACTAACAAAGGTAATCAGGATGCACTGGGAAGCGGTATGAATAGTAACAATGGGAGATATATGGCAAGCAAAGGAGATAAAGGCATTCAGGGCGCTGGTGGAGGAAACAGGGTTACAGGAAGGACAATATATCACATAACACAGAATGGTACGGCAGATTAAAGAGACATGGTCGGAAGTAACATTAGAAGAGCAACCTGACGCCACCATAGAAACGATATACCATATAGCAGAAGGTGGGCATGAGATATCCAGATTATACGAACTACTGATGTCCAAAGTTGGGAAAGAGGTGGCACAATTAAGACATGATTGGGAAGAAGAGGTGGGTGAGCCCATGAGTCACGGGATGTAGGAGCGGGCCCAAAGGTACGACAAGAAAGTGTCTAGGAACGCGAGGCTGCAACAAATACAGCTATATATAACCCACAGGGCATATATGACTCCCCAAAGAGTAGCCATATTCAAGAACGCAAAAAGGCAGACATGCCCCAAATGCGGGGAAGAGAATGCAGGGATGACACATGTTTTGGGCATGCCCAGAAATTGGGAAATTCTGGGAAGAAATAGCCCGCCGGCTGGATTAAAAAGGGATTAAAATAAATGTGGAATCAGCGTGGGCATGTCTGGTAGGAGGATTCCCTAGGCCACGCCAGCTAAACATGTGAGCAAACTAAAAGACTTGGCGTACATACTTGCTAAGTGCAGAGTAGCCATGGGATGGAAGGCATGCAACAGACCTAAGATAGAAGTCTGGTGGAGAGACCTTTAAAAATGGACTGAAGCCAAGACGGCAGTGTGGCAGGAAACTGGGTGTAGTGTAGTGGAGGAAGAACAGTATCCCCGACTGCCTGGAAGACCCTTAGTGACCACACTATACGGGGCCACTCTAAACTGGTCGAGTGACCTGGACTCAGAAGATGACATAGGAAAAGAAACCCCTGTAGAAGAAACAGAAGCACATAAGGAAGCGGTGAAGGCTCGGATAGGGGGGAGGGTTAGGGGCAGGCGGCAGACACGGAAACAATAATGTAAACCTTTGAAATACTACACTATGTACTGTAAGTCTGTTGCACATTGTTTTGGTTGTAATAATATCAATAACAATTGTTAAAAAATATATATTAATCAAGAAGGGAACATTTGGGAACCATATGCAGAGAGGGAAACTCCACCCTGAAGATCGTACAGGAATTTGAATGCCTAAATCAGAATTTGATCCCCTATATTTAAACTAAAACGGGCACTATAAAGAAAAGGGCAACACCACAAACAGTTGGTATGATGAAGATTGTGGAGTAGCTAAACAGAAAACAGAGGCCTGTGTCGGCGAGAGGCTGAAGGTGGACAAAGCCTACCTCAGATTAGCCAGGGCCAAGTACAAAAAGCTCACTGCATCGAAGAAAAAAAAACTATGTTGAAAACAGCTGGCTAATTCTTTCAAAAGCCCTTGAAGATAGGGACTCAGAGCGATATTCTAGTTCTGTCATTACCCTTGCCCCTGGCCCTCACTGGCAAGTCAGCCTTCCAGTTAGGGCCAGGTCAAAGGCCTTTAAACCTCATCCAAGACTCTCTTGGAGTCAGTCCTGGCACCTTTGGCGCCAGGCGCATAACCATCATGAAGACCAACATTAGAATGGGACCATTTACTTGGGAATATTTAACTTGTGGGGTGGAGGGGTTCAGCCAACATGGAGGCACACACATAGCTCAGTGACATGGAAATTAGCTATGCAGTCTAGTCTTTTGGGTGTGGCAGGCCTGGGACTATTTTACCTGGACTACTTTACCAGAGACTATTTAAACCGCACCCAAACAGCAGAACATGCTTTGCGTTATTCTGCTGTGGGCAGCGTAACGCTCACCGTGTCCAGTTCTTTGATGCCAGCTTACCTGAAACCAAGGACCTGCAGAGAGAAAGAACACTACGAAACTTACCTGGAACAGTATCCTGTCTTCAATCCATCGCGGACTTCAGTTCCACTCACCTGAAGGTACAAACTCCATCATCCGGCACCGCATGCATCCTGGAATACCATAACCTGAAAAGAGGAGAATGAAAGACAGCATTAGTAAGCGTTTACTCACGTTTCCTCCCGAATGAGGAAAGTCACACAATTCTTACCTGGGTAGTCATCTCCTGGTCAGTATCATTGCTGGAACATTACGGCGCTCGGCGAGGAACATCGCAACCTGCAAGGAGAAAAGACACAGGTTAGCAATATAAAAGGCGAAACAGTTCCACGCATCGTGCATTACTCACCAGACAGCATAGCGCACACCGCGCTTTCGCCTACCGGCCCATGCTCATCTTCAAACTGCATAACACCAGAATACCTTTCCATACCTAAAAGGAAAGAAGCAAGACATTATTATTCGAACTAAGAGGAACATAAGAACTGCATATAAAGACTGTAAAGCAGCAAACCTACGGAGCCACAGCAGGCCTGGATTCCCACAGGGGGGCTTGCACCAGTGAAGTAGCTTGGTCGCTGCTCGCCCCCCACATCTATGCGCCCCTGCCAAGAGGAGCAGGACGGAGAATCCACCTTTTACAATATTAAGACCCATCTTTAACCAGAGGACTTACCAAGGGACCGGAAGAGGGTTCAAGAGTGCAAATCATCCAACCCGGGCTGGGTGGCATCCCCGTGGATACTCGGTGAGCGTAACAAGTTCTGAGGAAGATATAGCAGGTGGCAGAGACAGGAGGGTGATGCCAGCACTGGGCAGCAGGCATTTAGTATTCACCCTAAAAGAGGTGGGAAAGGCTTTACATCACAAAAGGGTGGGAAGGCAGCGGGGTCAGACTTCGTCCCAATTGATTCATATAATGTTGGGACGTGGGGGTGATCATTTCAGGCCTCCAAGAAGTTTAAGATGTGACAAAGGCCCAAGACTGCGTGGTAAATGCTTGGGGAGAATATAGGGGGGCCATCATCAACTCCTCTTTCACCTCTTACTCTGTTCCGACCAACCTCAAAGAGGCCTCGATTTCTCCTCTCCTCAAAAAAGCATCCCTTAACCCGTCCATCCCTACCAATTATCGTTCTATCACCACTGTCCAATTTCTCTTAAAAATCCATCATCTTGCAGCCTACATCCAAACAATCAAAACAACATATTAATTATGCAACCTTCAAGTACAAATCACTTTGCGCCGCCCTAATAGGCCGTTCCGCGAATTGCACATAGACTACGTAGACATAGGGGAAAGGTGCAATGGGTTCCGCTATTTAATAGTGGTCATGTGCCGCTTATCCTAATGGGTGGAGGCAGGTCCTTGTGCACATCCAGATGCTAAGTGTGCCGCCAAATGTTTGGTCAGGGAAGTTTTCCCTCAATGGGGAGTGTGCTATGTGTTAAGATCCGATAATGCCACTCACTTTTTTAATGAGCTGATTAAGGAGATAACAGCATTTCTGGACACTAAGCATCGGATGTGCACAATTTACCACCACCAGGCCAACAGGATTGTAGAATGGGTCAACGGCCTGTTGAAAGGGGAACTGTCAAACCTGTGTGCCATGTTGCAGAACAACTGGATGCACTGCTTGCCTTTGGCATTATTTAGCTGCACACGCCCGTCTGTCCCATAAGGAAAGCATCGGATACTCACAGGGCTGCGTCCGTTCTGGCGGACAAGTTTAGGATTACTTGTTTGCCTTAAAAGCAATAACATCTATTTCTCAACAGATTGCTCCACCACAATCTGAAGACACCACCAATGCTGCAACTACCTCAGTGACATCACCATTACTTCAGCTACTATCCGGCAACATGGTCTTTATTAGGAACTTTGTCAGTCGGTGGAGCGAGCCCATCTAGAAGGATTCATACACCATTGTCTATGCCACTCCCCTGACGGTAAAGGTATTGGGTGTATTTCTCAGACGTCTGGAAAGCACTGAATGCCATACCATCCACACAAATTATCTTGGGACTATAGCTTGGTGGCAACTCGCTCGTTTTGAAAGCAAGACGACGCTGAGCTACACAAGTTTGATCCCTGGGTGTGCGCTTAGAAACCTCTGGGTATTAAACACGTTATAGATAACAACATTAGGTATTCCCACATTGTGGATGCGCTCCCACCAAAACACTTCAAAAAAGAGGTGATCCTCTTGCAAACTTCCTTAACAGTAAATGTTCTGAAATGCCACTAAAATGAAGGTTTCATAAGTTTAATCTTCGTAGCGTCCGAGGTATGTTGTAACGTCACAGAGTAAAAATGCCAACACGTGTTTCGACCTATCTCGGTCTTTTTCAAGGCAAAGCTCTGTACAGCATGTGTGTGTATACAATATTGAAATGCCGAAAGGTCCCCATCAATAAGCCAGGACACAAAGTACAGAAAGCACATACAAGCAAAATTATTAAAAGATGTAAATATACGTTACCGGCAGGTTGGATATAGTATAATCAAAGACAGCACATGAAAGATAATAATTAACACAATTTAGAATTAAGTCCGAAAATTCTGACAGTAAATACCTCATGTGACAGTTTGTGAATTTATGTTTAGACTAATAAGAAAAATACCTTCTATAGTCATGTTCAAAACCATTAGTGACATGAGTGTGTTACCCAAAATTGTCCTCAGTAACATGTAACCCGTATACATGTGGTTCTCCATGCCACATTACACCAGTGTGTATCACTTCCCTCTTTTCATTCGTGCATGTAATTAACAGGTGCCAATCCATAACCGGCACTGCACACAATACAGCACCCAATGGGTCGAACCTTGAACTATATCAAGATCGTCTCATGCAGTGTTCAGATTATTAAAACTCATTAGGAACCGTAGACCCAGCAAAAATTTAAATTCAATTCCCTAACACCAATTTGTGACAAATTCCCAGAGTCAATTAGGATAAAATACCATTATTGAAAGCCGTGTATAGACGTCTTGGATGTGTTAAACAGCCCGAGATTTCTGGAAGAAAGTGAAATGGCTCGATCGAAGTAGTGCAACCACAGGTCACCAGTAGAAGTGTTGATAAATGTAGACCATTACCTTCCCATTCCAAAATTTATGAGTGTAAATCAATTGGCACATTCTCCTTCAAAGCAACGTCCCACCTGGATTAGCCTGTCAGTTAGAATAAACCAGATGTTCTATTAAGGTAGAACAAATCCCAGATACCAAATTCCATATTGCATCATGCGCTCAACATAAAGCAGTGTACCGCTTTCTTACCCGCATGATCTCTCGTCTGTGTGCACCCTTTATTCAGCCCGTGTCATATTCAGAACGCGGTGCGATCCGCGTCCCCTCGTGAAAAGAAGTAGAAACGAAATGGAGTAAAGCACCTTCCGTACATGTGATCCTAAGTCACGTGTACGGCGCCGTGCGTGAGTCCCGGAAGAAGAAAAGGAGTAAAGCACCCTCCGTACATGTGATCTTGGGTCACGTGTACGGCGCCGTGCGTGAGTCCCGGAAGAAGAGAAGGAGAAAGTTGCGATCCCGTGGTAAGGGACACATGTTCCCCCGCGGGTCGCATAAAAAGTTTGCGCCTAGTCAAAACTCGCAAATTCAAATAATATATGTTAATATAATGTCTGAAAATAATTACAAATATGCATAATATTAAAAAGTGAACCAAGTAAATTTGAACAATGAATCCAACATTGTATATTAGTTCAATTGGCCCAAGGGTACTGCAGAGATGCCCCGCCGGTCCAATCCACACCCGCAAAGACATGCACGAACAAGGAATCCACCTTACTTTGCCACACTTAAAACTCCCCATCTACAAAAACACATGCAGTTCTGTATCACTGTTCAAGCCCAAGGTAGTACAGCGTAACCTACAAATGGTGCGCGCTTCTAATTGTCGCAACAAAGCTGCGCGGTCCCCACCTCTAGGGTGAGGTCTTGCCTGCATAAGGCCTATAAACCTAATATCGCTCACGTTATCCATTTGGTGCTGTTCCTGCCAATGTATGGCTAACGGTAGTTTAGAATCAAACTTCCTCAAGCTTGCAAGGTGTTCCCTGATACGTATCCGTAATTCTCTAATGGTTGAACCCACATACACTTTGCCACAGATACATAGAATGGCATAAACCACAAATTTAGTCTTACAATTCAAAAAATCACGTATTTTCACTGTTAAACCATTATGACAAACAAAATTATCAGCCGGTATGGCAAATTGACAAAAATTGCATGAGGCACACTTGAAGAAACCCTTTGGTTTGGGTGGTAACCATGATCGGGAGTTGGTGGAACACGTTATAGGAGCTAAAAATGAAGGACATAAATGCCCCTTGAGTGTGCGATTCCGCAAGAAAATAAATCTTGGATGATCGGTAATGTAAGGTGTAATATTGGAATCAAGTTGCAATAGATGCCAATGTTTGTTCAATAATTTGTATAACATCTCCGAATTGTGAACATATTTGGTGATAATCCGTACATCGGAAAACCCAGTTGGTCTGTGCCTCCTCTGGTCCATTAACATTTCAATACGAGATATGTCACTCACCCGATTTATGCCCTTTTGAATGCAACGACTTGAATATCCTCTTTGTTTAAAACGTGCTTGGATTTGTGATACCTCATTGTTGTATTGCTCTAGGATACTACAATTCCGTCTTGCACGGTAAAATTCTCCAAATGGTATATTTTCTATCACTGATCGTTTATGGCAACTTGTAGCTTGCAAAATAGAATTCACCGCCGTAGGTTTTCTAAACGTTTGAGTCTGTATACAACCATTAACAATTGTGATAACAAGATCCAAAAATTCCATTCTATTGGTACTAATATGCCCAACGAATTCAATCCCAAATGTGTTGTTGTTCAAATAATCAGTAAATTGCTGAAAAGTTTCTGTAGACCCACTCCAAACCACCAGAATATCATCAATGTATCTTTTCCATAGCACAATGCAGTCATGAAATAAATGCATGCTGTATATGTAATGGTGTTCAAAAAAACCCATGAAGAGATTAGCCAGGGAGGGTGCATATTTTGCACCCATGGCCACTCCTCGAGTTTGTGCATAGTATTGACCATTAAATAGGAACTGATTATGTTTAAGCGTAAAAGCCAGAAATTCCTTAATCATTAATATATGGTCAGCATGCGAAGCCGAGTGATTTCTAAAGGAAAAGTCAATAGTATCAAGTGCCAAGTGATGCTGTATAGCGGTATAAAGTGATTTGACATCATAAGTTATTAACGAAAAATGATCTAACCACTTAATGGAGGTTAGAACCTGTAAAGTGTGTGTAGTGTCTCGTAAATAAGCAGGCAGTGTGGCAACCAAGCTTTTAATGGCGGTATCTATATATTGGGAAAGCCCTTCTGTGGCCCAACCTAAACCACTCAGAATCGGTCTCACTTGTGGTAGCTGAATGTAATCTTTATGGATCTTGGGTAAAAAATACATAGTCGGTATAACTGGAGCCGTCCGATATAGAAAAGATTTTTCTTCATCTGAAATAAGTCCCCGTGAGTACCATTTTTGAATTAGGTCAGACAAACTTGCCACCGTTTGCAAAGAGGGATTACCTGCCAATAGTTGATAACAACCCGTAGTAGCCAAGTGATCATTCGCCATCTGAATGTAATCATCTCTATTGAGCAGAACAATATTTCCGCCTTTGTCGGCTTCCTTAATCACTATATCCTGATCCAACATTAATGTGGTTAAGGCTTCTTGTTCTGCCTCGGAGAGGTTGTTATAGTGTCGTAGTCTATTCTTGGGATGATCCATCAAAAAATACAGATCTTGTAAAACAGCCTGGTGAAAGGTATCTATTACACTCTCATCTTGTGATGGTGGTACAAATTTGGAAGGTTTCTTATGTTCTAACATTTGCAGTGGTAACTGTTGTATACCTAATTCCTGTTCTAACTGACCTTGCTGCAGGTCAGGTGCCTCTGACAAGGACAACAGTAATGTCGTGTCTTCAATATCTGATATCGTGATGGAACTGGGAGAACTAGGAATATTCCTGGGTGAGAATTGCTTAACCTTAGTATGAAAGAATTTTTTAAGCTTCAACTTCCGTATAAACTTAAACAGATCTATTTGGAAATCAATAAGATCAGGTTGACAACTTGGTGCAAATGAGAGACCTTTATTCAAAAGCGATACTTCAGCCGTGGTTAGAACTCTAGAAGAGAGATTATGTACTAGATTTTCAGAATCGATTTGGCTTGTAGGTTCCTGCATGAGACGATCTTGATATAGTTCAAGGTTCGACCCATTGGGTGCTGTATTGTGTGCAGTGCCGGTTATGGATTGGCACCTGTTAATTACATGCACGAATGAAAAGAGGGAAGTGATACACACTGGTGTAATGTGGCATGGAGAACCACATGTATACGGGTTACATGTTACTGAGGACAATTTTGGGTAACACACTCATGTCACTAATGGTTTTGAACATGACTATAGAAGGTATTTTTCTTATTAGTCTAAACATAAATTCACAAACTGTCACATGAGGTATTTACTGTCAGAATTTTCGGACTTAATTCTAAATCGTGTTAATTATTATCTTTCATGTGCTGTCTTTGATTATACTATATCCAACCTGCCGGTAACGTATATTTACATCTTTTAATAATTTTGCTTGTATGTGCTTTCTGTACTTTGTGTCCTGGCTTATTGATGGGGACCTTTCGGCATTTCAATATTGTATACACACACATGCTGTACAGAGCTTTGCCTTGAAAAAGACCGAGATAGGTCGAAACACGTGTTGGCATTTTTACTCTGTGACGTTACAACATACCTCGGACGCTACGAAGATTAAACTTATGAAACCTTCATTTTAGTGGCATTTCAGAACATTTACTGTTAAGGAAGTTTGCAAGAGGATCACCTCTTTTTTGAAGTGTTTTGGTGGGAGCGCATCCACAATGTGGGAATACCTAATGTCATTTCTGTCTTGTTAAGTGGGTTTGAGGTGCCCGCTTTTCCCACAGGGTGCTGCACCCTATTCTTCGAGGTTCAATTGAATTGTCTTTCTTATACTAAACTGCTCAAGCGCTATTCACCTGGCACACCTCAACACCCTTTGTTCCACGTTATAGATAACCCATTACAATTACAAATAGAGTACATTTCATAAGGTACCCGAATTCGCACATACTGATCTGTTGGTGCCACTGATTGTATATAGTTGAAAAGAATAGCTTATTAAGTCTCAAGGCCCAACTGCAATGAATATAGGAGATTTGGTATAGATGTTCTAGAAGATGTGCACCATTCAGAGTTAAGTAACAGCTGGTACGCAGACATGAGCTGCTACATCTGTTCCCTGATATAACACGTGTCAGGGGCGCCCAAGGCATTAATGCCACAAGAGACTCCGCTCTTGGAGGCCCAGTGTCTGGTCCATCTCACCTTACGCAGGCTGCAAAGCACTTTGCAGGCACAGAATGTAAAACCTGTGATGATGGACACTGACGAATTGCAGTGTGCTCGAAACGCCAGAAGTACACAGTGTTTACAGAGACCTTAACTGAAATTGGAGGGTGTGAAGTTTGTGGCAACAGATGGCAAGAATGGCAAGAAACAACAATGAGTTGCATGGCAACAAGACTAGTGGGATTCAGAGAAGTGATCCAGAAAGTGAATATGGTTTGCAGAATGTACTGGAATGAGCATGTGGCAAAACTCACATGGATTGAGGCTATGGAAAAACCAGTAGAGTAGTGCAAAAACAGGAGGAATATGAACTGTGTTCACAATGAAGGAAGTGTCTTTGTGGGGACCAACAGCAAGTGCAATAAAACATACATCCCAGATCTAAAGAAAGGGACTGCACCAGTGATGGATAAGTACTGGGTGTGCAGGCATTCTTGCACCTCTCACCACTATGGAGGGCACCTCGCTGGCCTCATTGCACTCAGCATCCCTAGTGGTCCCTGAAGAGCACTTGATAATGGGACCAGATGGCTTGTCGGCCCCAACACCAGCGTCAGATGCACCCGTCACAGAAATGCCACAACTGTCTATATTCCATATCTTGCCAGAAAAGAAGAGGAAAGAAACGTTACGGAGGAGGAGAAGGTCCAACTATCTGTTCCAAGATTCCTCACAGCTGCTTAAAGAAATACCAGGCCAATACAGATTGTACAGCAAGGAAGACCTGTTTTTTGCCTCATTGTTGCTACCTGGAGAACAAATAGCTCCAAATGTCAAATGGCTCCAGATCGTGCGCTGGCTAATGATACTGAACAAGGCCTCAACGCTTTGAAGATGGAGATGCGCACGATCTGGCTGATGATGTTGCAGAACTGCTATGTACTGGACCGACTCATGTGCGTGGAGGGAGGGGTTTGCCAAAAGATTGGTGATTCTTGCTACACCTATGTGCCTCCTAATGATGCAAACAACGGGTCCCTTACCAACATAATAAAGGCCTGCACACTGTTGGCACGCATATGCAAACAGAAGAAAGCATTCAAAGAAGTGACTGGTTTGATGATCCGCTTTCCTGGGCACCATCCTGGATGGGGGCTATTGTGAAACTGTACAAGTAATCGTGTTCATGTTGGTGCTTTTCGGTATGTGCCAATTGGGACTTTGGTGTTCTGCTAAAGCAATGCCTAGCAGTGCAATGATTTTGATTGGGGTACATGGTACAAAAGACTGCAGTGCAAACTGGTGATCCTAATAAACCCTGCATGGTTGTTTTAGAGCAACGCCTTCACCCTCCAGGTACTATTACCACTTCCCCACTTGATCCTGAGAACTATGTAGAACACTGGGCGGACTTGGCAGGGGATGGGGGATGTATATACATGACATGCACCCCAGAGCAATATGCACAGACAGGAGAGAGCTCGTGATGTGTGTAAAGCATGGGTATCCAAGGAAGGGTCCTCACCATAGAGAAGAGAGAATGGAGAGGACAGGAAGTTGCTCACTTGGCAGTTAATATGGGATTAACAAAAGGGGGGAATGGTGGGAAGCAGGGTGATAGTTTCAGGCCCTCCAAGAGGTTTCGGATGCGGCAAAGGCCCAAGACTGTGTGGTAGATGCTTGGGGGAGAAGGGTGTTGATGCGAGTAGTATTTAGGGGTAGGATATAGCGAGAGTAGATGTAATCACATTAGACAATGTCATTTTGAGAAGTAGGAGCCATCTTTAAATGTAGGCCTGGTGCCGAGCTGCAGCTAGGACAATAGGCCTGGGCACAGGGCATAGGAATGTGTGTGTGAATACAGGAGCAGGGTGTAGCTGGGGCAGGAGGGGGACAGGCCAGACTCACAAATCCATAAACCTCTCATTGTCTCATAGCGCTGGCACGTGTAACCTAGAAGGAATGCACCCTCCAAGTCCATGAGGGTGCAGAGAGCTCCCTGCAAGCAGTTATCCCACGAGAAGGCAGGCACAAGCCTCTGACCCAGCCCAACGCAAATTCTAAGTTATATTGCCCAGATGCCCCTGTCCCAAGACCCTAACATTCCAGAGTGTTCGCCAGCCCAAGACCCCAGATCCTAAAACTGTTTGACCAACCATTTGATATACAGATCACAGCAGAATGTCTGAGGCCCCTGTGATTTCAGCTGCGAGGTGCTAGGGAGGGAAAGTAAAAACAGCGTAACGGCAAGGGTGGGAAGACTTGGAATGGCATCCATGCATCTGGTATCGAGCTGGAGTTTGCTGAAATAAGACCTCAAATGTAGCCTCTGTGCCCATGTCTGCACTACCAGGTGCACATTAAGCCACTGATAGGGCAGGCAGTGCATTTCACTCTTAATTGGTAAATGACCAAGCCCGGCACCGGATGGCGTTGCAAGAAGAGCGGGAAGATGATGGACAAGAAAAGCTGGGACAAATCACCTGGTATCCCATGTGGAGCAGGCTGTCTATATTTAGGGTCACACCAACCAGCTCTATGGATTTGTACCTTATATGATGTACGTCATTGTGATGTTTTTGCCCTCATAAGCTGCTACCCATGTCGGTTTTCGTTAGAGCGCTCCGTAGCAGCAGAGTTCTTTGCTATTGTGTACCTGACTTTTTATGAGAATAAACATTGTTCTCCTTGCAAGATGTGTGCTGAGATTTTTTCACCTCATGTTTTGTATTTTCTCTGGTGTGAGCATTGAGGGGCTTCTCTACAATAAGGAAGTGGAGGATAGCTGGGCCCCCGTTTAGTGTAGAATCTTTAATGCCGTCGCACTTTCTGGGAAAATGCCAGATGTGTCGAAAAACAATAAGTGTCCCTATGTATAAAAAAGGTGATAAGGACTCCACAGCCAATTAGGGCCCAATTCCACTGCTGGACAGTGCTGGCAAAATCTTTTGTAAGGTGATCTTGAAGGGCTTGCAAGAGTGGGCAGATTCTAACAACATAATTAGTGAGCTCCAAGCCAAGTTTAGGAAAAAATAGGGGGACAGTTGACCATTGCTTTCTTTGTTGGCCCAGAAATATATTACGCTCAAGAAAATGAAGTTGTACGCAGTCTTTCTGAACCTTAGAACTGCTGTGTCCTGGAATATCCTTTGGCAAATATTGTCCAGACAAATCCCTCTAGGGCTAGTTCGAATTAGAAAGATGGTGTATTCTGCGAACCAGGCCATACAGGTAAGATCTGCATTTGATGTGAACATCGGTTTGAGGCCGGATGCATATTGGCACCTCTGCTATTTAGTATTTACATACAGGAGATCATCGAGACATTAATGAAGGAGTGCCTGGATTGGCCAATGATGGGACCTGAAAAATATCTGGCCCTTTTTTATGCAGACAATGATGTTATCTCCTCCACCTCACTGCAATGCCGTAAGGCCTCACTGGGTGTCCTTTCAGAGAAGATGTGCTGAACTGCTTCTCAAATTAAACACCAAAACGACTAAATTGATGGTCTTCAGGCCGCGGCACTCCACATACAGCCCTTTGCAAATAAAAGGTGAGGGAATAGCCCTAGAACAGGTTACACATTTTGACTATCTGGGGGTCCGATTCCTAGGGGATGGGGGTTGGTCTGCCCAGATTACAAAAGCAAATATTACTTTAGGAAAATACAGTGGTGCAACCAAGTTGTTTTTTAAACAAAAATAGCAGTGGTGCAATATCACCAGCCTTAGATCTATATAGGAAACATGCACTCCTGGCATCTGTGTATGGTGCAGAAATGTGGGGCTGTGAGAACACAGGAAGTCATAGAACATACGATTTTAAACAATTGCTCATGCTTCCCCAGAGTGTGCCTTACGCATTAGTTTATCTTGAACTCGGTCTGGCCCCATTACGGGGGATAGTGGCCTTGAAACCAGTTTTATACTGGATTAGGTTATGGCGTACTGACGGTTTGGGGAAATTCCGGGAGGCACTATTGCACATTATGAAAAGTCTTAGATTGGTCTCATCAGTAAAGAACAGCCTCATTGCCCTGGATGAGGGCGCTCTCTGGAAAAACCCCTAGGTGCTGGGGCATTGAGGAGGTAGCGGTGGTAGGATGAGTGGCTACAGGGATGAGAAAGGAGATGATGTGGTGGTCAGACCAAAGACAAGGCATGTTAAAGGTGACAGATATTGCGGTTGAAGTCAGCGAGCCAAACGATGGTCCGACCCAGAGCCCGAGATGGAGCAGTGATGCACTGGGTGCATCCTATGGTGTCAAGGGCATTTGTGAGAGAGAGAGGGTGTCTTTGATGGTAGGATTGTTGAAGTCCAGGTTGAGGTCCCCAAGGAGGAGCAACTGGTTTCAGGTTTGTGCCGAGGATCTTTAGTATGTCTTCCTTCAAATGTAATCGGTGGTAGATAAGGTGGAGAGATGTGGTGGTGAGGGGATATGGATCCCCTCACCATAGGTTGGATGTCGTGTGAGGGGAGTTTGCTGGTGGACCAACAAGAGGTGAGGCGGACGGAGCAATTTTATAGTTATTCATGCTCAGGCGAGGAGGAAAAGGTGTAGGGTCGACAATGGCAGGGCTACGTTTTGGGAGGAATATGTAGCTAGAGGCAGGGGTTCGGAAGGGTCCACATACTTGTTATTTGGGAGTCTCTTATATTCAAGCCCGGACCCGCCCAGAAAGGAGCTGGCCTTAAATGCGGGTCTTGATGTCGAGCCGGCTGAGACCTTGGAGCCGTCATCAACTAACAACTCTGCTGGAGTTAAAACTTCAAAAACCTTTGGAACAGCAAAAGCCCTTGAGGTAGTTTGTGAGGTTGGCATCATGGAAGGAGACTCAGACAACAGATTGAGAGTTGAACACTCTTCCCAAATGTCAATAAATTCACCACAAAGTTCAATCACTCCTCTTTGGAATGTTAGAAGCACAGTTCAATAATAGTGTGCCCTTCCCCAAGTTCAACACAGTTCCAAGGTAACTGTTTCCGAACACCACTAACTCCGGTTTCCCTTCCCCAAGCTTAGTGTCAATATCAAAAGGAAATATCTTGAAACTTGGAGTCTTTGAACTGGACTTAAAAAACTCTGGGGCTCCTTCCCCGTGTCTGAAGCTCATCAACCGTGGTTTTCCAGGTTTCACCACATTAAGCTTCCTTGTTGACATACAGGAATTCTCTGGTCAAGGCGCAGTTTCAGACTACACAGTCCACCCATTAGAGGTCACGCAACCAGGAAAGTGCAGGTTTCATTCAAAGGTCAATATCAGACTTAATGGCCAGTTTCTTAAAGTGCAGCTTCAATTTTAACACCTTGGTTATTTTCTTTGCATTTAGCTTCCTTTAGATTTTGAAATGTTCATTAAGGTTGGTTCCATACCATTACATTCATATATCAAATGTCTTTTCGGTTCTGCCTTTCAGTTCTGTGTTCGAAATAAAGGTCAGCCTACTTGCTGTATTCCAAACAAAGTTCAGTAAATTCAGTCACTAATGCATTCCATAATAGTTATTTTCACTTATTTATTCAATTCATTCTTCAATACAAGCAACTTGGTTCCTTTAGCTTGTTTCTTTCACTTCGATATTCAATAAGGGTTATTTGTTGCTTAGTTAAATACCACCATGCACGTTTCATTCAGTTCGGTATTCAATAGGAGTAACTTGGGTTACTTTAATTCAGTTACTTTCAATCAGTTTGTGAGCTTTGGTCATAAATACGTAGACCATTAGCAGCTGCTCTGCCTCCTTTGAGCACCCCAGTTATTCTAAGTGTCTCTGACACTTACCCAGTCTTGGCAGCTCCTCCGGCAGGTCCTTCGATTTGTTCCTTCTGCCTGAGGGATCACCAAATAGCCAGACGCTTCTCTTCGCACTCGTTGGCTAATGAGGGACCACCAAATAGCCAGACACTTCTCTTCGCACTCGTTGGCTAATGAAGGGAGCTTCGCCTCTGCCTGTATGCAGCGTCGCCAAGGTGGGGATGTCCAACCTGTATTCCCAGGATCCCAAGGGTTTCCTATGGCGTGCTGGCATCTCTGCTTCTCTCCTTCGGCCCCCACTCTGCTTCCGACTGTCGCTCCTACCCATGCTCTCTGTTCTGCCTCCTGTAACTGTTTTTATACACCTGTGTCAGGATAATGGTATGCAGGTGATTGTCGAGGGCTTAGCTTGCCAGACCATAGTTAGATGAATTAGTGGGTGGGACATGCCTGACCTGGAGGCCTTTTCTTCGTCCCAGTACCTGCATGGGTAATGGAGGTAATCTTCATTGCTCCTAGTTGTTTCTTCGTCGTCTCAGTATTTTCATACAGTTCAAATGGGGTGAGAAGGGGAATACATTTCCAATAACCCATAAAGGTCGGGAAAATACCAGGATGGCTTTCCTGAGGATAAGTGGGATACCGTGTCTCACCGAAAGTTACCTCACTCCCAATCTCAAGGACCTTCCACCCAGGTGATCCTCCCTCGCTTGTCCACCCCCAGAAGCGATGGCCATTCCCTGGCCATATGCGTAGAGGATCCAAGGGGAGTAGGAGTGAGAATACTGTGAGAAACCTGAAGGTGTCTCACCCGCTAGTCCCCGGGAAGCTGTCATCCAGGTGGCCAGGACACGCCCATCGCTTTTGGATCCAGTTCCTGGGGGAGGACCAGTGCGGGAGGATCACCTGGAAGAGGGGTCCTCAGGGAGTAGAAGTGGGACACTGGAGGGTGAGACACTGTATCCCCTTCCCAATAACACCTTTTCCCCTTCCTACAAGGTAGAATACCTAGTAATTCACCCCCACACCCACCTTTCCAACTCAAACACATTCTCACGGACAGTTCACCGTGAGCGACAACAGACTAGCACCAGAGCCGTATACCTGACATGTCCCAACACCATGGACAGACAAGGTCAGGCAATTACGGATTATTACACACACCTGACTTGCACCATACTTCTCCCCCCACACGGATAAAAAGCAGAGCACGAAAGCACACTCTGAGCGCGGCAAAGCACACAAGGAAACAGCAGTTACAAGATGGCAGTTTAATACAAGAAGAAAGACAGCAAGACCAGAGAGGGTCGCAAGGAGGGAAGTACCTGTGACCTCTAAAGACCGTTACTTTCATGAGCTTTGGAAAGGAACTCAGGCTGGTCAAACCTGCACAGTGTGTCGGAGGTACATGGGGCTCTCCCGCGTCAATAACCAAGGCGGGGAGGAGCGACTGCCAACATGGTACTGTCCTTGACTTCTACAACAAAGTGGCGTCAGAAAAGACAGCAAAGCTGGTGAGTTGGAGAGACTGAGAAAAACCAGCTTGTGTTTTAACCAAGGTTGTAAGCAGCAACATTGTACAAAGAGAGCAGTGTGAGAGACGTTTGCAAAGAGCGATGCGGATATAATTGGAAACCAAGATACCATACGCATTTGAAGGTCTCTGTAAGGTATCCAACTGATGCGGAGCGTGAGAAAAAAGAATACCGAGATCGAAGTGGTCCTGCAAAAGGTCTTGCTAAATCCTGTGCACATTCGAAAGTCTTCGATAGTTTAAAGTACATCGCAAATGGTCAGAGCCTGGCGGAGGGAGACCAAAAGAAAGGGATCTGAGCCTGTCTGAAGGGTATCTGTGGTGAATCGCGAGTCAACCAAGGAAGAGTTATCTGAACATAGTTTGAAAGGGACCTGAGCCCGGTTGAGGGGGATCCAGGGCGAACGCCCAAATTAAATACTGGTAAAAACGTTTGTTTTGGGTTTTGTGTGCACAAGGCTGTCACACATCGGGGTCTGAGTGACCCGCGCACCTCTTCATCACGCCAGGTGAAACAAACCACCAAGGTACCTACCAAAGTTGTGACGCTTGGCCACAATATCCGACGTTTCTCAGCCCTTTACTTGTCTTGGTAGCGGTTACCCTGGAGGTTGGGCTCAACAACATCAAAGGTATCGACAACCTAGCCTTTGCCTACAACTCCCAGGAAACCTACTTTTGCGTGTAGTTCCGACTAATCGGAACGTGAGCTCTGACAGGTTTACGGCGCTCCGCCTCCTGAGTATATTAGGCACTGCAGCGGTAAGGACGCTGCTTCTGATTAAAGTTGCAACCGGCATCCGAAGTTTCATCTTCTGTGCCTTCCAGCCTTCCCGTGTACCAATTCCTGAGAGTTCTCAAACACTTGACGTCCTGTGTACCGGACCCTTGCCTGCTCTACGGTTTGCTTGTTTCCTGATTCTGTACTGTTTTCTGCCTACCTTTGTACCGAACTTTTGCCTGTCCTACGGATTGCTTTCTTCCTGATTCTGTACCGTCATTAGCCCGCTTGTGATCGGATCTCGCTGCCTGTTTACTGGATTGCCTTCCTTCTGTCCTGATTTACCTACCACCGCCTTCAACTGGTTTTCCTCACCTTCCCAGCTGACTTCAAGTACTGGGTACTGTTCCATTCCAGTGTTCTTTTGTGGATTTCAACTCCATTCCGAGGTTTTGGATTTGCTCCCTCAAGTGCACGCAAGGACGCTTTGCTGATTAAACACAAAAACTCTTTCTGAAAGTGCACACAGGGACGCCTTGCTGAATAGTGTGCACCTACCGGTATCTAGTGCGCCCCTCGTGCCGCCCAGGTATAGCTTCCCTACTAACCTTCCTGTTTATTGTTTTATACCTCCGTTGTTCTAGTTTAGGTTATTTCAACTCCTGTCCAATTCCTTCTGGTAAGACTTCCTTCATTTTATTTATTGATTCCTATCTGAATCTATTAATTTCTTACCCAAATCCTCAAAATAGAAGTTAATCTCTTTTCTGTACTTCCAAGGGAAATTCCATTTCTGTTCCTTTTCGATGATAAGGGGAGTGAGTGACCCAAGTACTTTCTGCTTCTGAGAGGCTTTTCTCTTTTGATGATCTTTGCTTTTTCCAAATATTTACCAATTGTCCTTTTCTTTTTAGCTGGGTCCGTGGCGGTGTGTTCTCCCCGCTCTTTTGGGTGATCAGTCTCTCAGTCTGTAATTCAGTATAGCTGAGGGTCATATCATCAAAAAGAGCTTATTCCCTCAACAGAGAGGAGGCTCAGGTGGAGGCTCCATCTCGAGCTCTTCAATCAACATCCAGTACTTCCTTCCTGGTCGCTTGCCTGAACCACTCGCCGGCCGGTGAGTAACAAAGGCAATCTGAATCAAGAGACTTGCAAAAGCAAAGAGACTTGGACATAAGAGGTCCTGAACTGTGAAAATAGAACTGTATTCTTGTGCCACCAAAGCCAGAGTGTGTGCTTTGCTCGAGGGAACCGCCTTGCTCCGTGCTGAAAATGTGGGGAAGGGAAGACCAATGGCCCAATCATCCTAACTTATTTTGTGAACACTTCCTTTTTTTTTTTATGAACTTCATCCACACTCTTTTGTAAAGTAGCAAGGATCGGCAATAGGTTTTTTAGTATAGGCCCCTTTTGATTTGACAAGACTCCACTAGGACCGCATTCTTTATTATTTGATGGTCGTAGCTTACTCCCATCTGTAGGTTTAGATAGGCGTTTATCTCACCCTTGCAAAAGTTCAATAAAAACCCTTGAACTGTGGTCACTTCTGTCTGTCTTACTATTGCCACCATGCGTTCCGCACAATACCCTCAGGTTTCTCAGAAGTTACTGACTGCATTGTCATAGCTTCATCCTCGGGGGTGGGCTGTTCTAGCGTCCTGGAGGGGGTTCTATGACTTCACCCTGTAATCGCCCTTTGGCTGATGTAGAAAACTCCTTTAAGGAACTTTGCCTGAGCCTCGAAAAATAAGTGCAAAAACCAGCACATTGCAGAAAGATTCACCCTGTGCCACCCCAGCTCTCTTCAAGGACTCTGCACTTTCTACTCCGTGAAAGTCAATTATACTGTTGAAAAGGTGGACACTGCAAGACGTGCCCTAGACTTTTCTCCAAACCTTTTTACAAAACGTTCTCAAAAGACAGTGCAAAAGAAAACGTAACGGACAGACCATTTTGGCTCTTCTACTAATATGGGAATCTAGGGCACCTTCCAATCCCTCGTAAGATTATATGATGCACTGAATAAAGGCCTAAAAACCAACTCGAGGATGCTGGATAGAATATGGAAATTCATATACTCCAGCACTAAAATATCTAATAGCAAAAGGTCTCTATCAGTGACATCTGCCATGGCAGGGCTTTTCTTCTCTTCCTTAAATTAAAAAAATTGGCCCAGCCTTTGGAAACCGTGCGGGTGCCCCTTCCCTGCCAGGTTCTTGACAAGAATTACGATCTACCACCTCATGAGGTTTTGCCAGTTATCGACCTTATGATAAACCAAGAGGCTGAAACGAGTGTTGAGGCCTCGTACTAGTACCATTTAGTCCAGATAAGGAGCCCCTATGCCATCCAAACAGGGAGAAACTGAAATAAAGCTTAAATATTTCAACAGTCTCAGGCCCACAAGAGGAGGAATTCGAGAATGTTTCTATGCTCTTTAAATCCAGCTGCCTCCAAAGGGGTGGTCCTTTCTGGGGAAGAAACAATCTTACCCTCGACGTTGGCTGTAGCAGAACCAACCTGAAAAACAAGTCAGCCAAGGAAGATGCTGGACAATGGTAAAGAAATGTGTGTTATAACCAGTGAACTAGGTCCCCAATCAATCACAGAGTCTACTCAGGATTAGAAATAGGGGACAGTGGCCGATGGAATCTACTTCGTCTTCACTGGATATGGAGAACAGATAGGAACGGAAGGGGGTCCAATTATTTCTGGGTCTACCCACTGCCGGTTGCAGGCTGGCCCAGCGCTCCTCTGTGTCAGAGGCCAGGTGACAGTCTGAAGCCATTGAGGGAGGGAACTCTGGGGAAAAGCCAGAGTAGCAGTAGACAGCGGGGCGCAATCAACATACATAGTCCGGCCAATTTCCTGAGATCGCAGCCATTGTGGGAAAACTCGTGGAAGAGGCACACAGGCGGGGTCAGAGCAATAGTACAATAGAGTATTTTAGAAACGGTTAAACACAATTCTTCCCAGAACAGAGAAAGGCGTGGGCAGGACCAGAGCATATGTATGTAATCCGCATTGTCTGCTCTGCATCTCGGACTCTCAGAGAGCTGGTCCGGTGCCATATTGTGTAGTCTGGCTGGGGTGTAATGGTATCTTATGAAGTATTTTAAATTGGATTAATTTAAATCTAGAATTGAAGGAGACTTCATGGGTGCGGGCGCACATGCGTTCCCAACGTTGATCAGTTATTTTGACACCCAGAACCCCCTAAGTCTATTCCATATGGGGGGGGCACCCTACCCTGAAGAAGGCTGTACAGTCTGGAGACACTACCGCTAGAGGCAGTGTTCATCATAATCTCTGTCAATATTGAGTCGTCAGGGGTTACGGGGGGAGGCGGTTGAGAGGAATTCCGGCCACCTTTGCGAGAGACCGACATAGACCTGCATATTGAAGCCTACGGAAAGGTCGCCCTCGCAGGAATACAGGTAGGCCTGGCCACTCAATGACGGTTCCTAAGTTTTTTTTTTTAAAACCTTTATTTTTAACTTTTATGCCAACACAGTACAAGTACACACCCACATTAGGGTGAACTTAACTTGCGCCAAATCCCACAGGCCCCCCCAACCCCCCCCCCCGACATCCCGCTCCGAAGTTCAGTGCACATTGTGTTGCGTATTGCAACGCACCAGTTCAATGTCTCAGTGGGGTGGAGGTATTAAGCTAGATAAACTGCTGAATATGGCCTCCTCCTCTAACTGTCGATTTCTGGGGGGGACGGGGCATCCTCTGCTTCATTCAACAGAAAAGTTACCAGGGGGCCCCAGATGTCTGGCGGGCGGGCATGGAGGGGCAACAGTTTAATTAAGTCTGTTTCAACATCATGGCAGTACAGAATGTCCTTACGCCAAGCGGCGACCGTGGGGGGGGGGGGGGGGGTCCACGACCCCAGGCCATGGCAATCCGCCTCCGAGCAAGAGTCAACAGCAGGCCAGCCAATTTTCTTATTGATGCTGACATGAGCCTCGTCATACCAAGCAGGGCTGCTGTCTGGGGGGGCTGCACGGTTTCTACCACAATCGTGGCTGTTGTCTTCATAACTTGGATCCAGAATAGGGACAGTTTGGGCCAGTCCCATGCGAGGTGCACAAAGTCTGCCGAGGGTGAACCACATCTTTCACATTTTGCAGAAGCCTCAGGGTGATGTTTGTTTGCTTTCGCTGGTGTGTAGTAGGTTTGGTGAAGGAAATTAAAATGGATTAGCTTAAAGCAGGAGTTGAGAGCCATCTTCTGCGTTTGTCTCAGAATGAAGGTCCAGTCTTCCTCAGGGATGAATGTACGTAGGGACTTTTCCCATCTGGTTTTTGCACGGGAGTCGCTGGTGGTCGTGTCGGTGATAATAGATTTGTAGATCCGCGATACCAGTCTGCCTTCTCCCTGTGCTTGTATTGTGTTATGGAGTAACTGCCAGGTTTGTGGTTGCTTTGGAAAGTCAGGTAGGCTTGCTTGCAGAGTGTATCGAGTCCTAAAGTAGATGAAAATGTCAAGTGCGGTATTGCCGCCCCTCTGTCTGGCCTGTTGTGGGGTTATGAAACTGTCCTCAATGAAGAAATCTCCCAGGGAGTTTATGTGGAGCTTTTCAACCCATTGGTGGTAAACTTTCTCAGATGTCAGCGGCACCCCTGGTATGAATTTCGCAGGAAGAAGGGGAGAGTACCGCGTTTGCACTCCATATTTTTGGGCCGAGCGTTTTCCAAATCTTGTACGTCGCGAGCATCACATTCATGGTGTTATTGGGGACCGGTGTCCGGCCGAATATAACAGCACTCAACAGGTTGGGTGTCGCCAGGGCCCGTTCCACTTGCATGTGGGGTCTGACTGGTTGTGTGGCGTACCAATGACTGAGGAACTGTGCTTGTGCCGCCCAGAAGTATTTCTCCAGATCTGGAAGGGCTAGCACCCCGCTCGTCACCGGAAGACAGTGTTGAGTGCGCCACTCTGGCCGTCTTGCCTGCCCATATTAATTCAAGAACCAAGCTTTTCAATCTTTTCAGATAAGATTGTGGCAGTAGTATGGGAATGTTCATGAATAAGTACAGTAGTTTCGGTAGTATCACCATCTTGACTAGGGAGGCTCTTCCCCAGAGAGTCAATGGCAGAGACTTCCATCTGCCACTTTTTCTTGCAAGAATTTGTTGACTTCTTCGTAATTGTCCCGGAACACCTCTTGATGAGTCAGTGCCAACTGAATCCCTAGGTACCGGACCTTCGATATTTTCCATGTGAACTGAAAGTCGTCTGCAAACGCCCTGGTCAATGGGAATATGATGGATTTTGACTGGTTGATTTTTAAACCTGAGGCTGCTCTGAATTTAATGACTTCTCTCATTACTGGATTTAGATTTTCTTCGGGGTTGCGCACAAACAGCGCTACGTCATCTGTGATGTGATGATCTTGTGTGGTCCTATGTTAAGTCCTCTCTGTTGCCTCAGTTCCCTGAGGTTGGACGCCAAGGGCTCCATTATTATGGCAAAAATCAGCGCCGAAAGTGGGCAACCCCCTCTTGTTCCGCGTTGTAATTCCACAGGGGCCGACTTAGCTGTTCCCACAATGATGTTAGCCTGTGGATTGGTGTAGAGCAGGGACACTAGCTTGATGAATCGGGCACCCAGTCCCATCCTGGTGAGCACTGCGAACAGGAAGGGCCACTCCACCGAATCAAATGCCTTCTCGGTATCGAGAAGAACCGCAACTGCCTGCTGAGCGGGATCCAGTGCTGCGATAACACCGAACATTCTTCTGATTCCACAGGACGTGTTGCGGCCCGGAATGAACCCTGCCTGATCTGCGAGGACCAAGGCGGGCATTAGTGGCATCAACCTGTTCGCAAGTATCTTTGCTAGAATTTTATTGTCCAGGTTAAGCAAGGAGATGGGATGATAGGATGCGCAGTCTTCTGGAGGCTTGCCGGGTTTGTGTAAAAGGATGATGATAGCGGCACAGAGGGATAGGGGAAGTGTCTTCTTTTCAAGTGCCTCCTCATATACTGCCGCTAGGAGGGGGGCAAGGGTATCAGCGAATGCTTTGTAAAATTCCCCCGTTAGGCCATCTGGTCCAGGTGCTTTGGAGTTCGGAAGGGTCTTGATGACTTCTATGATGATCTCTGGCGTGATCATTTCATTGAGTGGTTCCCGCAGATGGCTCTCGACCCAGTACAGCTCTGTATCTTCGAGGTACTCCAGTAGAGAATTTGAGTCACTGTTCTGCTTTGTGCTGTAAAGGTCTTGGTAGAAGAGCCTGAATTCTTCAGCCATTCCTTCGTCTGTGTGGATCATCTTACCTTGTTTGGAGCAAATGCCTTCTATAGGGGGTAGCTTTTTATCTGCTCTTATCAGGTTTGCCAGAAGGGCGCCAGCTTTTTGGCCTTCACCATATTGCCTGATTTGGTTGTTACGGGCTAGAAATTTTAATTCTCGTTCCGCTGTGGTATTAAAGATCTGAAGTTCCTCTTTCAGGGCCGCTTTTATTTTGGGGTCGCCTGTACTTGTGATTTGTCGTTCCAGGTCCTTAAGGCGCCTTTCGCTGGTTGCCAGCTCACGCCTGATGAGCTTAAGAATACCATTCTCCTTAGCGAGGCAGATCCCCCTAGTGAAACATTTCAGCGTTTCCCAGACTGTGCCGGGGGAGGAGACCGACCCGGTGTTCACTTCCAGGAACGTGGCGATTTCTTCTCTCAGCTCGGCTGCAAATACCTCATCTCGCATGGATCCGTTTTTGAAGCGCCAAGGCTGTAATGGGGATTTAGTGTTGGCTGGATTGAGATTGAGGCTTATCGGGGAGTGATCGGATAATGTTCTTGGTAGGATACAGCAAGAGTCGCTCATCAGCGGACCACGTGCAGAGATGAAAAAGTAGTCGATCCTGGAGCTCATGTTAAGAACTGCCGAATGAAAGGTGTATTCTTGCCGCTCACCATTCGCTGCTCTCCATGCGTCCTTCAGATCGAATGCCCTGCAAATTTCTTTTATTTGAAAGAAGGCTTTGGACATGGGCTGTGGCGTAGTTCTCGATCTGTCTTTCGCCGGGTCGAGCACTGTATTCATATCGCCCCCCCAAATTATGGTTGACTGGGCCTGGGCGGAGAGCTGTGTTAGTACCCAGCTAAAATTGTCGGGGCCGTCTGTGTTCGGAGCGTAGGAGTTGACAAGGGTTATACTTTGGCCAGCTACTGTGCCACTCACTAGAATGGCTCTGCCTTCGGTGTCCTTTACGGAGTGGATTAGCCGGACGTTTGTTCTCCTATGGATAAGTATAGCGACTCCTCTGGAGTACGATGAATATGAGGAGAAGTACCTGTGGCAGCCCCAACTTCTGGCCCAGAGGTGTTCTTTCCCAGGGGGTAGATGTGTTTCTTGAAGCATGGCTATGTCGATCTCGTGCCTTCTCAAGTATTTCAGGATTTTTCTGGTTTTGATCGGGATGTTACCACCTCTTATGTTCCATGTTAACACCTTGAATGAAGCGGGTTGAAGAGTTGATTATGTCTCGTTGTATTCGCGTTAGCTGGCCGCGATGAGGCCAGCCCAGGTCTCGTGTTTTTACTTGTTGCGCACTGGGACTCCTGCCGGATGATGCGGCGGCTTCGATGTGGAAGGCTCTGTAGCGGTAGTGGGCTTGTCAGGGCGGAGGGGCAAGGGTCGGGATCAGGCATGAACATATGGCGCGTGTCCAAACTAATAACTTTAAAACTTTTCCCATAGCGCGGACAACCCCCAACTTGTCCGTCGGGATCCCCCCCCAACTTGAACGTGAGAACAGATGCTGTGCTAGGGGCGCTTGGGGCTTCCGCGTTAACTATATTGCGCTTGTTCCGGTTGGCTCCTAGTGATTGACTGGGGTGATTGCTGGGTGCTGTTTCTTATGGAGGATTCCTGGGGTTTCTTTCTCTCTGGGGACGGAGCTGACGAGGATGTTGATCCGGGCAACCGTACTGGTCTAGGAACGTGTGGGGTTCTTCCGGGGACTGGAAGAAGTGGACTCTTCCGTTGTGTTGTACTCTGAGCCGTGCCGGGAACAGCATTGAGTAGACCAGCTTGTTGTCTCGAAGTCTTTGCCTGACGTTGGTGAAAGCTCTTCTCTGTGCTTGGACAGCGGCCGAGAAGTCGGGGTAGAAGTGGATTTTGTCCCCGTTGTGGAGCAGTTCTCCCTTCTCCCTGGCCAGGCGGAGAATGGCGTCCCGGTGTCTGTAATTTAGTAATCTCGCAATAATGGGTCTGGACGGGGCACCAGGGGCTGGTCTGGCGGACGGAGTCTTGTGCGCTCTCTCTATCATAAACAGTTGTGAGAACGCTTCTCAGCCAAAGAGAGAGATGCAAAGTGATTCAACATAATCTTCCATTTTCGTCTGGGGTTCATGTTCTCATACTCCAATGATTCGGATTTTGTTCCGCCTGGAACGGCCTTCTAAGTCCTCGCACTTGGCTGTGGTCATTAGGCTTTCAAGTCTGGCTACCTTGCTTGATAGGGCCGTCGCGCCATCGTCCAGGTCGGAGACACGCTGTTCAACCTTTGTTAATCGCTCCGTGTGGGTATCAATGCGGTGTTGCATTAGGTCTACTTTGGAGGACAGGCCGTCCATTTTACTGTTTAAGCTGCCAATGCCCACTTTTAGCTCTAAGAGAAGTTCTTTTATTTCAGATGGATTGGTCCCCGATGTTGCTTGGAGTGAGCCGCCAGGCGTGGGTTCACTCTCGTCTTGTAAGTGGGGGGCTTCCGGAGTCGCACCGTTTTCAAAAGTCAGCTTCCTCTGCAGTTTATCCGCCTTCCCCATCCTGCTTTGCTGAGTATGCGAGGTCTCCCGGTAGCGTAGGCTTACCACAGAACGGAGGTCTCGCAGAGTCCCCTGCAGGGGTTGGCAAATGCTGGCAAAAGGAGAGTTTGGATTGTTGTCACTGCTTTCTGGTGGGGTGCTTCCTACGTAGGTAGGACCCAGCCGCGGCCCTGGGGAATTCGAGAACTTGCACTGCGGTTGATCCGGAGACTTAGGAGTGATGATCGTTCGAGTCTTACATGGAGTAGGTTGATGAGGGCCCTTCACCGCGTAGGGTTACGGGTGATGCTTTATGTAGCGGGTTTCTGTTGTATTCTAAGCGTCTCGCTGGAGCAAAGGCCCTGGGGGTTTTATTAGTTGCAGCTGTGGGTTGCGACGCACCGCTCAGTCGGGGGTGTGGAGTCCTGATCCCGCGGGCCTCAGAAAGCAGCGCGGTTTGTGGCTGGGGGTCACGGGGGCACGGTGTGTACGCTTATGCTTGCGATCTCTCCCCCTTCCAAACCCCCACGCCCTGCCGTCTGTACCTCAATCTGTGGTCCCACCGTGGGTCTGTTCCAGCTTCCACCGTCGAATCACTTCCGCCCAGGCTGCATCCGTTCCCGCCGTGTCGGAGTTTCGGTGCGGTGGCTCCCCCGGAGTTCGCCCCGTGCTCAGTTTACGCCACCCGGTGCGGGGGGTATGGTCGCGCACCGAGTGACTCTGGGGGCTGTCTCTGGGTCTGACGTAGCGGATCTGCTGGTGCGGCGCCGATGGCCAGCGCCCCGCCACGGCGACAATTCGCCACCCGGTTCTTGACGTGGTGGGCGCCTGTTAGGGGGGGGACTTTCTGGTTTCCTCTGCACTTCGAGTCTCCTCTTGAGCTGAGATTGTTAGAACAGCCTCGGCGTCGGGGGGTGCCTGGACCGAATGTTCTCCTGGGGCCGGTGTGCGTTAAATGGCGGGCCTCAGCACCGGGTGGGTCGTTCTGTGGTGTAGAAAGGCCGATTTTCCTCCAGATTCGAGGGGAGTCGAGAGGCTTAGGAGCCGGGAACCACCCTTGGTCATGTAGAGCCAAGCCGGGAACAGCAGGATTCGTACGGATTAATCCCGGGCAGAGCGGGAGCTCAAGCCGTGGCCGCCATCTTGGGTGGCCCTCTAGCGCCCTCTCATGAAGGTTCCTAAGTTGAAGGCATCACGTGTAATGTTACGGTGTGCATTGGCCCAGTGGCGAACCGTCGCAGCGTCTACTCTAGGAGATTCAGGGAGAAAATTCCAAAGGGGAAAGTAACCATGGAATGGGCGTGGGGTGTCCGTCAGTCTCCATAGTTTGTTTCATGCCATCATTGTGGACCCAGTGGGGTCCAGGGGATATAGTTTGGGGAAGGAAGTATCATGGAGCAAATATCTTGTCCATCGATGGGCAGGCACTCAAGCTTGACATGGGGGCAGGAGGGCAGGGATCACTAGACTCAAACCAGAACGCTGCAAAGTGTGCCTGTGCAGCAATCGAGTATTGCTCAAAGTTAGGGGTGCCAAACCCACCATAAGAAACTGGAGTAGACAATGTCTTTAATTTCAGGCGGACCGCCCCAGAGTGCCACATGAAGGCATTGACAGTCCGGGTCAATGTCTTAAAGAATTTGCAAACCCGGCCATAGCAGAACATTCAGAAATGTATACAACAATTGTGGTAGAACTATCATTTTAATAGCAGCCACCCTATCGGCTACAGTAATTGGTAACCTGGCCCAATCAGCAGTCTTTTGGGTCAGGGTGGTGAGGTACTTACCAAAATTGGAATCGTATAACGCGGTCTGGTGCCGTACAACTACTACCCCGAGATATTTAATCTGTGTCTTAGACTAGGCAAATCCACAGAGGTCTCGGGGGGCCATGGTGATGTCGGTCAATGGGAACAGTTCAGATTTAGAACAGTTCACTTTTAGACCCGATAGTTAGCCGAAGAGTATAACGTCGTCCAGTATTGGGGCCAAATTGTCTTCGGGAGAGTGGAGGAAAAGTAAAGCATCGTCCGCATAGAGGGAAATGATCTTGGGGATCCCCGACAGTCTAATGCCCCTATGCATGTACCATTGACTAATCCTATCCGCCAAGGGTTCTATAACTAATGCTAATATTAATGGGGAGAAGGGCCAACCCGGTCTAGTGCCTCTATTTCAAATTGGGTAGAGCAGCAGTCCTCAGTACGGACCCTGGCGACAGGAGAGGAGTAGAAGAGTCTCACCCAGGATAGGAAACGGGGGCCAAAGTTAAATTTCTCAGGTACCATCCACAGAAACCTCCAAGAGACTGAGTGGAATGCTTTTTGCATATCTAAGGTGGCTGCCACGGCCTGTGTGTCTGGGTTGATATGGGCAAGGATATTAAAGGGGTAAATTGAGGGAAGTGGAGCGCCCCGGAATTAACCCCGACTGATCTGGGTGGACAACAAAGAAGGGCCTGCATCTTGGAATATATTTTCACATCGCAATTGATGGTATGAACCACATTGTGTAGCCGTTTTGCCTGGTTTGAGTACCACCGATATAACTGCCTCACGGAGGGAAGGAGGGAGAGCACCAATCCAACATGCCTCCTCCTACATGGCCATCAATTGGGGAACCAGGCGGGCCTTGTAGCATTTGTAGAATTCGGTGGAGAGCCCGTCGCTTCCGGGTGCCCTCCTGGAGGATAACGTGTCAATCGCTTTGGAGAGCTCCGATACAGTCAGTGGGCGGTCTAGGACGTCCCTGGTCTCTGTGGACAGCATTGAGAGTGGCAAACTGTCCAGAAGGTTTTGATGTCAGCCTTGGAGGCAGTGTCAGTATTAGACTAAAGCGTTGTGTAAAAGAAGCGGAACTTGACATTGATTTCATTGGAGGAAAGCGCCACGGTTTCATCTGCTCTGTCAATGGCCAGGATGTGGGGTAAACCCCTCTCCTGGTGAACCAGTCTAGCCAAGAGACGGCTAGGGCACTCCCCTTTTCCATACCTCAAGGCAGTCTGGGGGTCATTGAGGAACCTCTGTTGAGGGTCAGCCCGGGCATGAAAGGAATCTAATGCTGATTCTATCTCTCCAAGAGTGACGGTAGACGGGGATGAGGCGGATTGGGATTGGACGGTGGTGAGCAGGGATAGACTTTCCGCGATGGTCTTCCAGATTGTTCTAAGGATCCCTGCCTCTTTGGATAGTGCAACAACCCAGATGTAAACTTTAAATGCCTCCCATAGAGTGGCCTGAGACTCCACAGACCTGGTATTTAGTAGAAAGAAAAATCCACAATACTAGACCCAAGTTCAGATTCGAACACTGTCTAGCAGGGAATGTGGTTTCAATCTCCACGAGCACGTCTGCGCCTTGTTCTCACCCCATTTTAGAGATAGTCACCAGGGAGTGAGTGATCCAAGAATGTTCTGGGCAAAATGGCCATCTGGATGATAGTTCTCATGAGAATGTTGGAGACAAGCCATCTGTCAATACGCAAGTGTGAGTCGTGTACTGAGAAGTAGAATGAAAAGGATTGGGAGTCTGGGTTCAATAGTCTCCATGCATCAACCAGACTTAGCCGAGCTTGCGCCTCGATGACGGTCTTTGCAGCCCTGGAAAGCTGGCACTGTCTAGTTCCAGACCTGTCCAGGTCAGTGTCGTCAATAGTTTTAAAGTCACCACCCCAAAGTACAGGAATGAGGGGGGACCCGGCTAATAGAGAAGAAAGATAAGAGTAGAAATTGGGATCATCAATTTTAGGCCCATAGATGTTAAGAACCACATCCCTACCCAGAAGATAACCAAGTAGTAAGACGTAGCGCCCCAAGGGGTCCGCATGAGTTGTTCTACGAACAAATTTGAAAGACTTGCAATTAAGAATCATAACTCTGCGGCTTTGGGTGGAGTAGATGGTGTAGTAGCAGTGAGGACCCCAGGACATGGCAAACCCCTCACACCCCTTGGTTAATGGGCGAGTTTCTTGAAGGAAAAGTATCTTAACTTTGTGTCGTTCGGCGTACAGCTGCATTTTCAGCATTTTAATGTGGTTACCCAGCACTCTAATATTCCAACTCATACAATGCTTTCATCCCCCATCCAAACAGTTCTGCTACTTTGTAGAATAAAACGTGGCACCGATGAGGTTGAATATGACCAGAGTATATAACCCAACACGGAGCAGCTCAGTCAGGCGGCCATTTCCCAGTAGCGCTACAGCCCCCCCATGCATTTTTTAAGACTCATTACCACATTGAATAGAGCATCGACTTTTTCTCCATTTGCAACAATTCCTACCTACACTAAGTGGATTCATCTGGTATCCAACAAGTTGACTTGAAAGCACCGAACTAATACGGTTGTGCTCCATTTAAAATCAATGCAAACGGACAATATTAATAGATACTAAAAATGAACAAGTTAGTTCCACCTCAAGTTATGTATACCTGGATAAACCAGTAGAGCATGATAGATGCACATGTGTATGTCTAGGGTAATGTTGTCTGTGAAACTAGGGAAGGGTAATCTTTGTCATGACTCATTGATAAATGTTTGATTGCAAGTAACAACTGTCGTACAGGTATACATAACTTGAGGTGGCGCTGTTCCTTTTTAGTATCTGTTAATTACATCATTAAGGTGCTTCTTCGTTGCCTGCACAACATGTGACAAATGTATACCATGTGGGTATTTATATATGGTGCTGAGGTATTGGAACAAATTATATTTTTAAGTATCATTTTAGCTCTGTGTCCACCAACAAGACTGAGCAAACATGAATGAATTAGTTGACAAGCCATGCATTGACTTTTAAAAATAGCAGAAGGGAATATTGCTATGGTGGATTTAGCAAGTGAACACACTGTGGCGCTTTGTGCACACACAAGATTTACATATGCAAATGAAGTATGACATCAGAAGTTGCCGCCTGACGACACGCTCGATATATTTAGATGAAGGAACCAAGATGGCGCCCTATCTGTTGCCCCGGAGAGGCTGAGTGGCTAACATAAGCCAAACAGATGTGTGTTCATGAAGAGGCTATTTGGATGCAAACCTCTATTGTGTTGGATCTAGAGAAATATTTGTAGCGATGTTAGAAGGATACTGAGTGAAGTTGTTGGGAACTGTGTTGCGCTTTGCCCAGAATTAGGCATTTTGTTAATTCTAGTATGATTTATGCAGGCACAACTTTTGGGAGATTCTGCATGCCAATGAGTTTGTTCAATATACGGAATAACGCAATCTGGTGCACGGATATAATTGCTTCTATTCCCTGTATACGAATGGTATAAAAAGATAGATATACTAATAAAGTGGGACCTTCTTTGTGAAGTGATAGAAACCTGCTGATCCAACAATATTGCCTTTAGGACTTTTTTGCTGGGAACTTACCAGTTGGACTAGTTTTTTGCCACATTTGATTAGCTGAAAATTACGCTTTGAGGACTGGCGCAGAGCCTTTAGGTAAGAACACACAGATTCTCACTTCAAAAGGATTCCAAAACCTGAGAATTACAGAGGCAATTGATGAGAAGCTATTTGCTCATCTCCATCAGACTGACCTGAAGAACAAGGAGTTTATCGAATTGTGAGAATCGGAACTAATTGGAAGTTGTGTACTGGAGCAGATTTAACCGTAATTATCAGGCTTCAATGAGCGAACAGATTCACCAATTATCAGAATTAGGGATAGTCATTATATCAAGGTGATGGTGCAAAGATTAGGTTTGGTATGTATAGCTGGCTTTCTTAACTCGTATAGAGTGTTGGTGGTGGACACATGGGTGTACTTGTTCTTTTTCATTAAGGCTAATGCATCACTTTTTATAGATGCACAGGTTTTAATAATTAGTATTGCACGGTTTGTTTTGGGGCAATATGGAACTTTCATTGGTTGACAATGGATATATTTTTTCTCTCTTCTCTCATTATTTTTCCTTTCTTTTTCCATGCGATATCGCTGGCCTGGTTGCTGGGTGGTATTTTAACAATTTGCATTTGTTCTTGCCATTTCTGTATAACTTGCATTTGCATTATGACACTAAAGCCCTGTCGAAGACCAGTGTTTATTAGGTCGAAACACGTGTTGGTGATGGCTGAATGCTAGCGATGGCTGAATATTAAAGAACAGTTGAATACTCAGCAAAGAACCATTCATTATTCTTGTGTGGGTTTAATACTTTAGACATTAAGGTTAATAATTGGTATATTTGGTGCATGGCGCATTGGGCAGATGTTTTCAGTTTGTTGTATTCAATTAAAAGGCTTTCTTTTGGGGCTTGAAGTCACTATCTAGATGTATTGCTGCCTACATACACCATCTAGATAAGGTTAAATACTTTGGCAGAGCAAAGCATAATTTATAGGATTCATAGTTTTTTTTTAGTGGTGAGCGCAGTGGAGTATTAGACCCCGTTCAGGTTTGCTCTGAAAAGAAAGGTTGGAATACTGGCATGGGCAGGGACCAGAAGTGTTTGCCAAATATAAACTTTTCCAAGAATATGGAAAGATACATTATTTCTTTATTGTATTACCAAAATATCTGCGTAGACTTCCTAGTCCATGTTATCACATTTATATGCGTTTTAGAATGGATCTTCTGGCCACCCAAGGCAGAGGGGGGCCAATTAGAAATATTCAGCACAATAAAAGATGTTGCAGACTTTGCAAAGATGACACGCTACAGGAAACCCTAAAACATATTTTGATCTAATGTAGAGAAACCGTTAATTTAAGATGTTATGTATTCTGAAAATGTGTCTACAGTAATGACTCTTTGTTCCAAAAGTGCTTGCGTGATAGACTCCTTTAGTGGTCCCCAAATTTCTTTGATCATGGTTCTGATTTAGTGTCCAATTACTATTCATGCTCTTGAGTAAACATGTTTAGTTATTGAGGTTTTATATGAATGAATTCCTAGAATGTTTTTAACCCCATTGATTGGGTGGAACCATGTATTGATGGTCTTTATGTATATACTGTAGTTTGTATCTTGTATTGGATGCGCAAAATGTTTAACTATATACAAAAAAAGTTATTTTCTTTTTTTTGTAAATGAATTACATGCATCTACTTTGATCAAAACAAAAAAATATCAAGCAGAAGAGCTGCAAAACAAAGGATAACAATGGCATCCATATTATGCATGGAAATTCGAAAACACATACTTTGGAATATTGAGTTGAAACAACCTAAACTCTGCAGTACTGGCTGTTTATGGGTTGGAGGAATGGTGGGGTGACCATTGCATGTTTCGCTCCGTCCTTTCCAGCCAGCAATGACACTTTTCCGGCATAGGTGAATCAGTAGCATTTCATCCATTTAAACCCCCACACCCACCTTTCCCAGTTTCCTTACAACACATTTCGGAAGCAGAGTTATCAAATATCAATTGTACTAGTAGTAACGCATTGCACGACCATCTTCACTCCGTCCCTCTGTATCTCTTTCCCATTGCTCGTAGCATGTCTCTTACTTGTCCACTCCAAGAGCCAGCCCTGCTTGCCAACCAAGTTGTTTTGCCCTCCATAGTTAATAGCCCTGACCACCTACTCTGCGGGTAGAAGATGTACCCGAAGCAATTTTTAAAAGTTACATATGGAGATTCTGAGGGGCCATCCAGTTGCCCTGGAACACCCGCCTTCCAAACTCTCTTCCTGATGAATTCCCCTCTGCTTCAGGAAACACTGACATCCTAACTTTTCTCCCAAAGATCCCCTCCGTCCCACCACACCTAATCTCTACCCAGAGACTACACCCACCGGCCAGTCGTCTGGGACCCTCCCATCTGAAGCCCAGCCTCCATTCCCTTTCCAGGACTGTAATCCTAAACACTAATCTCCCACTGTGGGAGCCATGCTCCCCCAGCCCTCTAACTTCCCTCAACTATGCCCCTGCCTTTATTTGAAGTTCATGCCTGGCTTCCTCCAAACCCTGAGCCAAAGACTCCCTCACACACTTTACAACTGGCGTCATGATACCATGTTTGTTTTGCACTTTATACCCCTTTGTTTTCCTATGAACATAGGGCAGCCAGCACCCCTCCACCTTGGACTTTCTCCTCTAGTTTCCTTCCTGTTTCAGACCTTAACGATACCCTGTACTACTGTTAAAATGACCAACAAACCCAGGGCTCCCACCAGAGCCTCTCCCAACTAGGAATATGGTTCTGTCAGCACGCAACACCTGCCCCTTAGTAACAAGGGTAGCCTTCGTACCCAGAGCCATATTTTTATGAGCTTCCACCTGCCTCAGCTGTTTATTGCATCTCTGCAGCTTTGTCGGACAGCACCGTAGCCCCCCTTTGTGTGTGGAATGTGTGGTGTCCCTCCTTTCCTCATCCCAAGCTCTCCACTGCAGTTTATAGACACTGAATATCTGTGCCCATGTGAGAAATCTAGGAAGATTTATTTTTGAGGGAATGCGTTCCTTTAAATGTAAATAAATTACATAACCATTAAATAAAATGTAATACCTACCTAGCATAACATTTGATTGTAAATGTAGTCTCCATAAAAGATAACGTGCTTCTAAACTGTATTTACAGAAAACTATCCATTGTCTAAAAACCACTGGAGAGCCACTGGAGAGCCACTAAAGAAGCAAATATGGCAGACATCTCCGGTAACTGGGCTCTTTGCAGCAAGCTGTGGGGCGAATGGTGTGTCCCACCACAATCTGCAATCCTTGAATCAGACAGCATGGCTACTGCAATATAGAATGCATGCCTCTGCTGAATGAAGCCAAACGATCTTACACAAGGTCATCGAATGCCTTCAAGTAGAAAGGGATTCTCCTGTGGTACCGAGACAGAGGGGAAACCCCACATACCTGTCAAGAACAGATTGTACTATATTACCTTCTTTATTTGGCCAAATCAGGCCTGCAGTTTTCCTCCATAAAAGTAAATTGATCTGACCAAAAAGGAAAGCATCGGAATCTAGGAGGGGAAGGGTGTTGGTGGGAGAGGAGGGAGAGGGAGGAGGGGAGACATGCTCCATATAAGTCAGGATCCCAAACCACGCAGTGTGTGCGTTATTGGAGGGTGTGGAAGCAGAAGGTATTCAGAGTACACTGGAAGGCGTTGTCCAGATTGTGTTGGAGACTGGGAGAAGGAGATGGTTATATGGAGGACGTGGTCACATTCAGTGAAAGACATGGTTTTGAAGACTTGTCGATTTCAGGTGGCAGACGTGGTCATAAGGAGGAGATGGAGCGATCAGGTGACAAAGGGAGTATCTGCGATGGACAATTCTAGTCCGTGTCAGGACTTTCCTGAGGGCCAGGTTGACAAAGTGGGAGGAGATAAAAGTTTGAGACAAGGACAGTGGACAGTAAGGCTAGCAGACAAGGGTGAGGATGCATTGACATATACAAGGCCACTGGAGGTGGTAGTAGGGATTCCAACTCCCTCACGCAGCAGGAGACCAGGAGGATCAGAGAGTACACCTGACGCTGACTAACATTATCAAAGGTTGGGGACCTGTGGGAAACCTGAAAAAGTCTGGAAGGAGGCATCAGGGTACAAGGGCCTATAGATGCCCCAGCGACTTTAAGAGACTGCAAGCTTTTGGGAAACCCTGGGAGACACCAATGCTGCAGAGAGGTGAGCTGTTATCATACCCAGGGCATTTGTCGGTTTTGAATGTTGATCACCTCCCCTTTTTATGCTGCTTAGTGCAAATCAAGCGAGAGTTTAATCCCATGTCAAGCAGTTTGTGTGTGCCACAGAGCCGGTATGACGCCTTCCAAGGGTTGTGTTCCATCTAGTCTTTTATGCACCATAGGGAACCGATTTCTTTCTTTTTACAGCGATTCCTGATCGACCCTCTACCTGTGAGGATACAAGATTGGTATACTATTAAATCCATGTTAAGAACAATGAATATTCCAGGATGAAAAACAGTTGCTGTCTTAAAAATCCAGTACCTCATCCTATGCATCTTCGTTAAATTCATAAACAGCCCTCCCTTCTTCCCACGTCGATCGGGAACTTTTGGTGTCACAGTGAAAGGAAGATCTCGTTTTTAGGGGATTTTACCAATTATTCTCGAAAAAAACAAAAAAACTTGAATTGGCAGTGCAGTCCACATGCTGAGAGCCAGCACTCTGTTCTTAACGGAACAGTGCTTTTGTTGACATGTTTGGTATGGAAAGGGTTCAGAGTTTGAAACCACTGCATGCGTTTCTTTCATTGTGGAGGAAGTTAGCCAAAACAACATTTCATAGGTCTTTTCTTATGTGTTTTATGATTAATTTATATTTAAATGAGAGTTCTCTCTAATGTTATAAAGTGTCCTGAATTTGCTCATGGGTGGGAATAGTTAATGTTTACGAATACAATGAAGATACCCAGGATGAAGAACTGGAAATAAAATGAGCAACAATTTCTTCCTCCTTTTCTTACACATCCTACTGGGAGCTTGAGCCTTTGATGATTCCTATGTAGACTCATACTCCCCCCCCCCCCCCCACCCTTCCAGTTCTCAATATCCAACAGCCTCTCACGGCCCCTTACCCCCACCTACCCAGTCTAGCCACCTCCGAGCTGCAAAGCCGTTTTACTTCTGCATGTTTGGCTCTGTATGAAAAACAGTCAAATCCAATGGCATGATTAATTTAGGTATTTGAGGCGTATGTGTCATCAAAAAGTATTATGAACCATTCTTGGACAAGACATCTAGGATTTCCAAGCAAGGAATCCGGTAAAAATGGTGCACAAACAAATCCACAAACATGCAACCTCTCCTAAAATGATATGAGTAAAGAATGCATGAAACAAAGCAGCAAAAGGTTTGTAAGCAAAAAATATTTTATGAAATGTATTGTAATTAGTTAAAAAAAATAATGGATTCTAGAATATTAATGATTTGATACAAGAAATATTCTCCTATCTCATCAATTGGCAAAGATGAAACAGAGATGGAAATTTCCCCCATTACAACTGACAGGCAAAGTAAGTAAGATAAATGATGATTGTAGCAGATGTCTTGCGATTATTCCGTTACAAGGTCGTAATATCACACCTAGTTAATTAATTTCTTTCAACCAAGATGTCTTACGAAGAAAAACAGGGATGCCAGTTTGAAATGCATTCATTGCTATTGTGAATTTTGTTGCTTCACCATATTGGTAAACTATGATTAATTTGGTACGACTAAAATGCGAGGTACAATAAAAAGTCTCATAGGGCTTGTACCATAGCCTTTTATCAAAAGTCATTCAGTTTTAGCAAAATAAATATTGCACGGGCATAACATATGGCCTGATTGGTATCTTGGTGCTACAATTACGTATCTTCTGTGGTTGAAATATTCAAGTGTATAGCACAGACGAAGATTTATATGCAGCAAATTTGAAATGTTCGCTCTGCATCATAAGTGCATTAAACACAAGCTTTGAATGTAGCATAACTAAACCTTTTCTCGTATCCAAGTACCAGTCCAAGGAATGAAAAACATTTAGCATTAGTTAAGGCCACATGACATGTCGATTTTCCAAATTAGAAAAGCATGCCATGATTGCTGGTTTTTCAGTCACCAAAACAAAACATTCGAGCACTAATGCTGCTTTCACAACCAATTTCATCTATTCCGACTTTCCCTCAAGGTCTTTCTTCAGTCAGGAATACGCCTCCTCTGGAGGGCTTTAGCTTGACCACTCCGACTTCTGCTTCCTTCGCAGTCATTGCTTCCTTCCCCTCTTCCTCTTTGAAGGCACTTCTGGATGGCCGGGTCCATGTTGTTTGGTTGTCCCGACGGTCAGAACACACCAGGCTTTTTGTGCACCTACTCTTCTCTTGCGTCATTTATCTCACTCTCGAGATGTTGGTCTCCTCGCTCTGCTGATCTGGTGGCACCTTCATCACAAGGTAACTGTCGACTACGGCTCCTCACTCCAGGCTGGTAGAGCTGCATTGCTGGACGGTCCTAAAGTAAACTACAAAACATTAATATGTGTAATATCCAAAATGCCAATTTGTCCTGAATTAGCCCCACTGCTAGAGGCCACAAACTACACAAAAAACGAATGCAGATTAACAATAACATACAACATCCACAGTACACTCCCACAACACTAAGGATTGTCCAAAAAGTTGACAACTTCTTCCAAACAAACTTTCACTATGAACATGCAATATCTAACATTATGAAATGGATAGCCATATAGAATTAAACTGAAGATCACCTGTTCAACAATTAGTTTCAAAAGGATAATCTCCTGCATATGATCTCACATTTAGAATGGGGATCTCACAGAATTTGTGTTTCATTTTTCAGAATACAAGAATTTGTACCAAAATGGTCTACATTTGGTTGAATACGAGTTCTTCAATGTCATTTCCACAAAGGGCACCTTTGTTAAGTGACCATCTTCTGTTTTCCATTTCCGCAACAAGATGATCAGGGACACCTGTATTTTCTTGGGTGTACACAATAGGATGTGCCTATTCTTTTATTGAAAATGTTCACATTTATTTTTACATGAATTGGTTTCTTCCATGTTGCTCTAGCATGAACTTTCAAAAAGTGTACTATGCACTTTAAGAAATGGACCCAAGTCGACTTTTGAGAGGACATTTAGATAGCGGCATATGGAAAGCACATAAATCATGTGCTGCAAAACAAGCATTACTTGCCGTTTGATGCAGTAGATGTCAACATCTGGAAGTGCATGGTGGTATAGTTTATTGCTTGAAATCCGAGGGTTGTAAAAAAAAAAGCCTTTGCATAAATAATGAAGCTAGAGGACGTGCATTATTAATAAAAAAGAAAAAGGCAAGAGAGAAGTTTTGTCTGCAGTTCTAACTAGCACAGCTGAAACCAGCAGCTTCCGTTCATAGTCAAAATAGTTCCAACTGGAAAAGCAGACTCTTTAGATATGCAGATTTCTTTTGCTTGGTTCAGTACTTTGACCTTATTTTGTCTTCACATTTATGTATCTCTTCTCGTCGACTTGTGTGTAGAAGCATTCAGGTCCTACACACAAGAACAAAGGAAAGATGATGCACAAAAGGTGGGAACATAGACAGGCCATACTCATACTCAGGCCATGCTTTCCCATACAACCTCTGCCTCTTAGGCACAACCTTTGATCTCAATAAGGAGACCTTATTCTATATCCATAGCCCCAGTCTCTGCCCTAAGAGGCTTGGTAACTGAGGACTTGATTGTTGCTAATCTAGGCCACTCTCAGGCAAATTTAGATATCCTTAGTAGGCTGCTACGAAGGACTCAACAGGGTGTCGATACTCTCACACATGGACAAGATTCTGTCACTGGGACATGTACAGTTTGAGCTCAAGGGTTGAGGTCTTGAGGTCATCAAGGGTTGAGGTCTTCAGCAACAAAAGAATCCAACCCAAATGGCACAAAGTGCGTGTCCTAATGCACTATTGCTGGTCAAATAAACGCCAGAGTCTATGACACTGAAAAGCTCAGCATGTAAATGCCAATGTCTTTTTTATGACTCGAAGCCCAAAGACTGGTGGTCTAGCAACCGGGACTTAAGAGGATCCTGGCTGGAGCAACACCTGGGATAGGGAGAACAGACATCTCCATGTAAGATCACCAAGTAATGAAAGTTGGATAAAGTGTTTGATACCTGCTCTCTCTGCGATTCTGAACCGACAGAGCGTACAAGAACAGAAGGCCTTCTTCCCTTTTTGGGCTCTACTGCAAGGGTCATTATGGTATTGTATACATAGAAAAGAGTAAGGGGTGGGGGAACTAACCTAGTAGTGGACCATCAATTTCCAAGGAACTAAGTGCTGTGCAGATGTGTGTTTTGCTTAGACAGTTGCCCAGATTTAGCTCCTATACAGAGGGAACCATAGGGAGGGACTCAGTTTTAGGATTGGTGAGCAACTCGGCAGACCTGGAAATTAACACCTTAGGCAGAAGCCAATGGTATTAGGCCTCAACAGCATTGCAGGGTGAGTTTAGTCTAAATGTGCTTTCCCTTGTAGCATGAGTGGATCTGGTACCGATTGGACCACAGCTTAGTGAGCCCTTCCCAAATTGGCTAAACCTGAGAAGTCTAGTTTTAAGGGAAGGATAAAATGTAAAGGTTACTCACCATAATAACTACTCCAGACTCGCCCATTCCTTCATACTTATGAGATCCCATTCATAGAAGGGTGCTTGAAGCGGAAAAATCAATGGATTTCAAAAGAAATTACTGGCTCATGAGAACCTGTGACCACATTGGACATCCTTTGGATGTGCTCCTTGACTCAACTGTCAGTCCTCAGAATACAGTGCAACATACAGAGACCTAGTAGAGGATACAACAAGAGTGTTGAGGGCGGAGGAAGTAGGGCTATGGGCAAAGAATACATTAGCTACTATAATGCGTAATCATTACTTACTTATAACGGCTGGTCCACTTTTCTTCATTCTTATCTTTCACTGCAAAGTACTCCATACAACAGGCAGAAGGGAAATACAGTTAAGGGGAAGGAGGGATGATATTTAGCATATTGCATTCCTCGAAAAAAAGGATAGGATCCACAGGCTTGCATTGCTGTTGCTCCAGCAGTGAATCCATTATTCATCACAAACACATGATCTAAAGAGCACAAGACCTCAATGCAAGCAATGTATAATTTGAGAGCTCTGCACAGATGCAGAGTATGACATGACTTTTCAGTGGTGCTGAAATACAGGTTAGCAGAAAAAAGGCAAAGATATCTCCCGATCAATTTGCAAGTCAGATACCACTTTGGGAAAGAAGGACGCCTATGAATCGCCTTGTCCGTATGGAATGCCAGAAAGGATTGTTGCAGCACAGGGCCCATCATTCGCCTACTCTTTGAATCAATATACCTGCCAGTAAGCAGGCAGTCATCCCAGGTATAACATTTCAAACCCACTGATGACATAGGCTCTTAAAAAGAGTTGACCAAGCCACATTCAAATCTCAAGAGGGGTGAGGAGTTTGAACATGCAAATACAATCTTGAAAGTCCACTAAATTGTGTTCCTTACTAGTTAGAAAGAGTGAAACGCTGCATGCTACATTCAGATATACACAAGATAGGTGGCTTCTGTGAAAGTCCATCTGGATGCTAGAAACAGCAAAGTGGGACATGAACGACAAAGCCTTACCTAGAGAGGCATCCAGCAGCTCAAACTGTACATGTCCCAGTGACAGAATCTTGTCCATGTGTGAGAGTATCGACACCCTGTTGAGTCCTTCGTAGCAGCCTACTAAGGATATCTAAATTTGCCTGAGAGTGGCCTAGATTAGCAACAATCAAGTCCTCAGTTACCAAGCCTCTTAGGGCAGAGACTGGGGCTATGGATATAGAATAAGGTCTCCTTATTGAGATCAAAGGTTGTGCCTAAGAGGCAGAGGTTGTATGGGAAAGCAAAGACAATTCCACCAGGCCCGAAAATGGAATTGCTCCCCAATTAAGAGCAACTGGAATCAAGTGTAAATCTAGAGTGGCTCAGTCACTCAGCTTAGCAGGATATCATTCAAGGGTCGCTAGACTACATACCCCTTGACTGCTTCACACCTCACATGGCCCGACTGCCAACACCACTTCTGTTCACTATAGAATGCACACTGTCTCTGGCAAAATATCAAAAAAAAGGCACAAACCCCCGGACCCATCTCCAGCAGACAAAACCCGGACTTTCACCGAGAACTTCGGCGCAACAAGCCCCACTTCGGTCTACCCAACATGCTGCAGCACGACTGATAACTGAAACAAGACATGTGACCACATCTCTCATTTTAAAGGGAGCTGCACTGGCTTCCCATCCTAGCCAGAATACCAGATTGTCTGCATCACATATATGGCAACCACTGCATGCATACCTGCTTTCTGCTTCACTAGCTGAAAAACTGTAGTCCAGCTAGGTCTCACTCCTCCAGGAACCAGGCCAGTACAAGGCTTTAGGCGAAACTGGCACACAAGGAGAAAAACAGTAATAAGTTCTTCTCTTGCTATGTGCCCCTTCCTAAAAAAATGCCATCACAGTGGCAATCCGGACTGCATCAAAGCTCTTGCTCTTCACGGTGGAACTCAAGACTTTGCTCTATAGGAATCCATGCGATCACTGTGCCACCTGTAACTGCGCAGACTAAAATGTTGACGCCAATTACAGCACAGCGCAGTGATCAAATAGATCACTTTATATGCGCCCCCGGCCGGCATTCCCTTGTCCGACCCTCCGTCCCATTTACCTTTGCGGCGCGCAATGCTGTGTGCGCCGCCGACTCCCTGCTATCCTTGAGGCGTCGGTTTGTCCCACTTATGTGCGTCAGAGCTGATGCCGCAGGCTGCTTTTTTCTTTTTTCCTTTCTTGTCCCCAGCAACCCCTGACGCACGTTACTGCCCCCAAGGAGAGCAGGGGACAACACGGGGACAGTGACTGCGGGGGTGGGGAGGGCACAAATGAGGACGACATTTTAGTATGATTTCCTCTATAGTCAATACCTAGGTGCCATACCACATCCCATTCCATTTCCATGGCCGAAACATCCCATGCAATATTGTAACACCTTAACTCATGTGTTATTTATTTTAATGAGCTTTTGTAAGGCGGTTATACAACTGAATAGTGTTTCAAAGAGCCACAAGGATAAATGGGAAGGGAACAGATAAAAAATAACAATGGCAAAAAACTGAAGACAGTCATGGTCCTAACTAGGCCTTGTGGCATTCGGACATGCAAGTGCAGCGAGAGGTGCAGGAGATAAGGAGGAAGGGTGGGGAGGGGTCGTAGAGGAGTAGGCAAGTGCTGGATGACGGTCTGGGAGGGAAGTGCTAAGGGGAGCCCAGGAGGAAAACCTCAGGCTACGTGCTAGTGCAGGTGACTCCCATGAGTGGGGTGTAGAGCTGCCAAGCAGGGCCCGCAAGGGCAGTGCAGTTGGTAGGGGGGGTGCTGGTATCGACTGGGAAGAAGGGCCTGGAATCCTGTGAGATTCATGAGGATCAGGCCACTGGTCACAGCAGCAGTTGAGGAGAGAGACCTGCCTCCCCAATCTCTGCTTGGAGAAGTGTTTGACAGTCAAAGAGTTGAAGCTAGAGGAGCGTAGGGCTCTAGCAAGGGGGTATTTAGGGAGGGAAAGTTGGAGTTTGCGTGGTCCCAGGTCCCACTAGGCCTTGTGGATGATTCAGAGGGTCTTGAATTTGATCCTTGCAGCCACCAGGAGCCAGTGCAGAGAGTTTAGGGCTGGAGAGATATGGTCTCTGGGCTTGAGGCCAAGGAAAAGTCTTGCAGCTCTATTCTGGATTAGCTGAAGGGGTCGTAGGGAGGAAAGAGGGAGATTGAGAAAGTGGCAGTTGCAGTAGTCCAGCCTGGAGAGGACCTCTCTACAACACTCAATGATATGTACAGCACTCAGTTGCTTCCTAGCGCTATATAAAACACAAATCAATCTCATCTTAATTTATGCACTACTTCGGCTATTTGTGGAAGAGGTGAAAACGCAGGAAGAATTTTCTATTCTAGGACAGGAGAAAAGCAACCCCCACGCACTGGCTCCCTCCAACCCCCGAAGGATCTCTCCCTTTGGCCCACCACGAGTTGCAAGAAAAACGTCATCTAACCAAATCGCAGAAAAAAAGAACATTTAATACTGACGGACAATCGAATAGACAGCAGACCATGTATAGCGTGCGAATAGTAAATAGCTCAATAAGCTGCAAAAAGAGGACTTCACTTGCTAAACTGAAATGCAAATAGATTGCAAACCGATGCCCCACAGATATCGAAAATGTGGGCCTAAGATACTGTCCAGGAGCTCCCAGTAAAGTCTACCTGGATGTTCAGCTCTGCTGGTATGTGAGCAGCAGTGGAACGAATTCTGTGATGGGTATACTACTCGCACAACTGTGCCACTAATCCACAAAGCAGGTGAGACATGGCACCACCGAATGTTTGTCACAGAATTAAATGAGGAACACTCATCGGTAGAAGGATTGCTTTGAGCTCTGGTACACTGGTGCAAACGGCTTTCCCGGCTACTCAGCCAGTCAGAACACTCAGTGGAAATTACAATCTAGCAGTTTACAAACAAAACAACTTCCACAGACATGTCTGAGCTTTCCATCGACCAACAGAGCTGCGATTTGGCGGAATCCATAAGTGAAATGACATGAAATGACAGACTGCCAAATGGAGCTGCATCTCATGCAAAGTTGTACATATGAGACTATTAGGACACAAAATGCTATGAAGCTCAGGGCCTCTGATAACGGAAAGCAGTAACTCAAGCTGAGCCTAGGAGAGCCCACTTAACTTGGAAGTGCAGGACAAAAAAGGAAAGTTATAGCAAAGCAAAAGTAATAAGTGAGAAAGTAGCTAAGGTGTCCTATATCCAATTGTAGAGCTCTGGGAAGCAGCTACCACCCCTTGGGGTCTAACAAGATGACCCACAGAAATAATGACCTGGACAACAGCTCCTCAGTCAAGCCCTGGATAGTGCTGAGTTAAACAGGATAAGTGCCCAATGCAAACCTAATGAGAAGGGCGCGGTTCAAGAGATGCAAGGGATCTCGGGCCCGTGCCGCTAGATAGGTAGAGAGTACATCGCCCGAGAAGACTTCTTCCTGTTGTGGTTACCATCGAGGGTCATCGGGATGCATGTTCTAGGGTAACAATCGCTGGTCATCTCTCGGTGGAGACCTAAGAAAGTAGGGAGGACACCCAGATGATTCAGATCCAGGGCAAAGGAGAGACTCAGACTACTTGATCAAAGAATGTCTTTCATTGGCCCCTGGCAGGGTAACGAGGCACTAAACGGCTCAGTGGTACGACTTTGTGTTCGCGACAGGCTCCTCTACCGGTGAAGACCAGCACAGCGGGTCTAGAGTGTCGCAGTAGGGCTCTGAAGATGCCTACGACAAGTTTCAGACGTTGGGCCAGATAGAAGTCATTGCAACGAGGTACAGCTGAATACTGTACCTGCAGAAGAAATGCAAAGACGCACGCTCCAATAACTAAAAACAGGTAATGAATCTCAAGGAGGACAGCTGACTGGTTGGCCCGACCACTCAACGGGAGCAAAGCACCTTGCAAAGTTCTTCCCTGCCGATTAGAAGGTTAAGGTTTGCGACATGGGGTGAGTTGGCTGAGCCAGTGCTGGTTCCTGCAGAAACCCTCAGACATCTCTTCAGCTCCAGTGGTCAACTCTTTGCTAGTCCAGCTCGTCTTATATCCAGAATTCAGAATGGGGGCACCCTCAGCCTTCAATAAGGATGTTTGCAATATTCAGACTTTGAGGTGACTGCCCAATAGTGGGCAGCCAGCGTCCCAGAATCTTCCCAGCAACAGCCATGCCCCTGGAGGAACGTGGATTGGGGCGGTCTCTCTCCACACTTCCTGCCAGCTCAGACATACAGGAGAACCTTTTCAGGTTTTCTGCAAGTACTCTGCCAAGGTACATGAAGAAAGGGGCCCTTCCTTCGGCTGGGAAGGTAAAAGGATGGCCAACAAAGGACAGGCCAGCTTGAATAGGAGTTAAAACATGCAGCAAGGACATATTGAGTATACACTCCTTAAAAGTGCATTATCACGGTTACAAAAATAGCGCATGATAGGGTAACTGCAAAAGGTTAAAAATGTAATGAATGCCACCAGCCTGCTCAGAGGAGGTCTTGAAACCGAAGACAAAGCAAAGGGGACAAAGTGCTCCACCCACAGCACTCCAGGTATGTTGGCTTGTGCAGAAAAGGTACAATTACACATTTTAAAAAGGAGACTGTTGCTGCACTGGTAGACACAAGCGCTACCCAGTCCGCTCAAAACAACAGTACAAAAAGGGCCAAAGGGTCCTTTGAAGCACACCACATCGGGTGGGGGGTGCTACCACAGGAAAACATGGATGCCAGAACAAAGGAGAGAGGTCTCGCCTCACTGGAAACCCAAATAAAGGGTACAGGGTCCCCAAGACAAAGGTCAATGCAGGAGTGGAGAGAGATAAAAGGGTCACACCCACCCTAAAGGTCACTGAAACAGTACACAAGTTAAGTGAAAAAGTCAAGAGAGTCCAGCAGTAATGCTGGAAGGCTAAAGGGAGAGGGGGAATGATTTTCAAAAAATATAATCACCCTAACAGGTGTCAACATTTGTTTGACACGTGCAATGAACTGTTGAGGTAGATTTGCTTGCTCCATGAGTTAAATTCCTTCTCTTTCTAACCAGGCAAAGCTAGTGATCTTAGGATGGAAGGTGCTAACCCTAGTAAGGTATCACCAATCCAGGGTGCCTTGGTGGATGGGAACGAACCATCTTGGAGGAGACAAACAAAGCAAGGTTCTTCATCATGATGCGCAGCGCCTGAATCTGTACACCCAGGGCATAAAGCACAGGAGCTCCAAGAAAATAAACATTATTTAAGTGTGATGAAGTACGGTGCGCAAATCTCATCCACACAAAGGCTGAATGTTGAGGTGGGGTGCCTGCACAAAGCATGTCTTTGCAATGTATTGCTGCATCAAGCTTTGGTGCTTGTTAGGTAAGTTTTTCTAAAGTCCAACTGGTGTGAGACTTCATAAGACTTACCTCTTGGTGTTAGGGACCGAACTCTTAACATAGACCTGTACTACACAAGTCAGTAGAGTGGCTGAGCAGCCTGGCTTATCTTGTGAGCTGTAGAGGAGTACAACGAAGTAAGTACATGCATAGACCCATGAAAACACTTTTAAAGTTATATTAACATATATTTATTTATATATACAGAAGGCACATCAAGTTATAAAAGGAACAATAATGCTGATGAGTAACTTTACCTATGCTTTACAATCGAGCACACAGAGTGACATCAGTTAAGGTCAGTAACAGCACTTATATGTATCACCTTTGCAAAATTAAGTTGGAGGGAAAGTTTAAGGTTAGACAGAACACAGCTAGCAACTGTTAATAACAAGTGCACTCTCCCAAAGGGGTATAGGTAGTCTGTTTAACTCTAAAAGTGTTCACAATGAAAGTCTATGGCGGAACCAGCATTGCCAAAGCCAATAGAATTAAGAAGATGGACCTTTGGGAATCCAGTACAGCCAAAGTCAAATGGACAGTTCCAGTTCTGATGAAGATCGTCAGAGTTAACCAGTCAGTGGCTCATGAAGAAAACAGGAGCCGACAGGAGGAGCTTTCCTGATAGTCCACAGGCTGTAGGCCTGCACACAGGAGTGGAGGTCAACTCTTACTTGAAGAAAACAGCACTTCACAAGCCAGGAAGCATCGAAAATGGCAAAAGCTAATTACAACCCAAGCACCACAGTCCCTTCAAAATGAAGAAGTTATAGCTGGCTTCCTTCTAGGTGCAATGTTGCAGAGCCTGATGCCTGCTCCTTGGTCGTGGTGACGAAACAGGGGACCTTTGGCGGGCTTCTCCTGTAGCGCTCAGGAAAAGTGCTCGGCAGCAATGGATTCAACTCACTTCAGCAGCTTTGTGGTTTTGGTGCCTTTAGCTCAAAAGAAACTAATATCGCTGGTGGATTCTCTTAGATTACTCGTCCTGAACTCTGTTGAGGGGACGTTTGGTGAATAATTCTGGCCTTTTGAGGTCCACACGGATGCCTGCAAAGTTTCAGCTGGATTTCGATTGCCAGAAGATGATGTACTCGATAATGGTCCAGGTACCCAGGGTATTGGTATTCTGCAGCCCGGGAAAGTCATAGGATGTCGGGGGATGGCCCAAAATGAAGTCGTCCTTGGCCGGTCTTCCCTGTCTAATTGAATGCGGGGTCAGCACAGCTGCAGGGCTTCACTGGTGCTTCTGAAGTGCTGGAAGGTGCTGCTGGCGTCTCTGCTTATCTCTTCTGCTTCGGATTCCTTGTTCCAGTGGTCAACTCTGCGTGTAGTTAAAAAATCTTCACCTTATGCTGGAACCCATTCATTAATTCCAATGGAGCTGTCAATCAACTGGGGGTTGGCTGTCCAGCCAGACAGTCAGCTGCCCAGTTAGAGCTGGTTTCAGCCAGGCACACCTCCTGACAAAAGACAGAAGTTTTGGGCACAGTGGAGCCTGGGCCAGCTTCAGGGCTGGAACCTGTCAAAGGCAAAACTCACAAGGACTTATATGTAATCTAAATGATAGAAGAAAAGCCCAGAAGGAACTGCCAAACGTAAAATGGCGAATTAAGAAGACAGGGGCCATTTTGAGAAAATGGTCACCGATGGCTGCTGTACTGCAGGTGAGAAATCAACCTTTAAAAAACGTGCACAATAGGTAGTAAAAGGAAACCACTGCCACCAGCCATTTAAGTTAGAGTGTAACAAAATGTTACATGAGGAGTGGTAACCCCCCAGAACCCCAAATAAGGTGGTGAGTGCTGGACCCACAAAAGAAAAGGTAAGTAAGGTAAATGTTATCTGACTACTCTTGGGAACTGTAGTTCACACAAGAAAATGTATTTAAACATTAAGTTAAGTCCAATGGACTCCTCAGTGACACTGCACAGAGGGTGCTGGGTGTCACAAAGCAAAAAGCAGATGCCAGACTTAAACATGGGGAGCTTACCAGACTCCCAAAACAGTAAGAATGAAAAATCCCAGTAAGAGAAAAAGAATGAGTGAGTGGTAAAAAGTTCGACTCACTCAGGAGATTAAAATTAAAAAAAGTCCAAAGTCCAGCATAAGTGCTGTGGGTCTCTCAGGTTAAAAGGAAATAGCACAAAAACTGAAAATTCTCCCCAACAGTGCTGTCCCCTCAAAACAACATTTTATCAGTACAGAGGGAAGGTTCTGGATGTTTCAGTATAATGGCACACTCACCTGCTAAAGAGCAAAATAGTTCGAGAAAGGTAGGGGAATAGCTGGTCCACAAACTTAAGACCGGAGTTGGAACCTTGAAGAAAGACCAAAGGGAAATCGGGGTACATAGAAAGAATATGCAGGGCGTTGGCAGGAAAGGCATAGGGAATGGGGTAAGCTTTTTTTAAAAAAAAAAGTCCACTGCATCAGGCAACGACATTTGAACCTGGTAGTCAATGATACAGGAACCAAGCCTGAGCTGTAGCAGTAAACTGCAGTTGCTGAAGACTAAATAAAGGAAGAACAAAGCAAAGATGGGCATGGTTCAAGCAAAGAACTTGGACCAAGAGTAGCAGAACAAAAGGAGTGATGTACACAGTCAGCAGACCCGTAAGGAGCAGTGCCTGGACACTACAAAATAAACAGCTTCTTGACTTGCAGTGCTATTGGGATGCTGCCCTGTAGCCAGTACACACCATATATATTGAGGAAGATATGTGGGAGGGTAGTAATTGGTGATACAAGTAACCCAAATTTAAACAACGAGCAACAGCTTGCAGGAGGCTTCACTTTTGAAGATAATTTCCTACAGTTGACTTAACTATATATTACTCCTATCTCGACAACTGGCTGAGTACACCATCGCCAGACGTAGCAGTTTTTGGGCAATAAACAATTGTGTATCTATCGCTACTAATAGATTGAACATTTTCACAAAGGGCCTGTTCGGTAAGGAATGGAATGTACCAGATGGAATGTACCAGATGGTACAACGTTATTACACCGCCAGCATGTTTTTCGCTGAGTTTTTTGCCGAAAGGTTACGACGAAAAACTCATAAAAAAATAAGGGGAGGGGTTGGTAAGGGGATATGAGGGGTAGAGGGGTGTGGGGAATATGGACTATAATAAGTGGATGTTTTGGGGGGACACCACAAATATTTTTAAAAATAATAATTCTAAGAGTTTTGTTGGCTGTAAATATTCAGCAAAAAACTCTGCAAAAAGAAATCTGGGGATGTAAGAACATAGAACCATCCCAGATGACCGACATAGTTCCGTATAGAATTCTAACATTGCGTAAAACCTTTCAGAGCCCACTTTATTTCAGCTGAACAATAAATCGGTAGGAGTTATGCTACAAACTGCCTACTTGGTTGCATCATCCCAATAATATTTGAATAATACCAAACATTGCAGATGGCAGCCTTTCACAATGCCAATCCTACGAGCGGTCATGATGATGCGGCTTTGAAGGAACATGGAGCCCACATACTTACAAAGATAGTTCTAGACAAATTAGAACACTTAGCACATTTGCCAAAACCGAAGACCTATCTTCCAGTCCTCAACTTAGATGCTTGGGCATCGATGGATAGCATCTCAGTCATAATTAAAGATAAAGACAAAACACTAGCTGGCAGGTTGCCAGATGAATCCATTACTTACTTTCAAGGAGTCCTTTCCTGCCGTGGGCTTTTTTCCCTTCAGACAGCAGTGGTATAATTGTAAGACCAATTTGTTCTAGAAAAATTCACCAAGACTAAATACAGAGCACCCGAATGCAAACGAGAGTACAGAACTGCAAAAGTGCTGTCCCCGTGATCCAGTAACCATAAATAACGAGCTTTAATAAAAAGGAACTTTAAAATACAGAACAGGCGTGAAGTAGAGCCTGCCGAAAAACACACCTGGAAGAAGGATACATTAAGGTGTAGGCAATGCTACCCACAATCATTTCAAAATATATAACTTGGTGCAAAAGACCTTTTTAAAATGGGGTCAGCCACATTGTGTGTCTAAGGCATAGGTGTTGCTAGATGAAAAAACATTGGGGGGTGCATTCTCATAGAATGTTCCAACAGCATTTTATACGCATTTTAACCACTATCCTATTAAAAGAGAAATGTATAAATGTGCAGCTCATCCAAGATGGGCACACTTAACTGCACAAGACTGGCGAGGACAAACTACTTTTCTGACCTCGTTTAACTCGCCTGATTACAGTTTCTGCATTGAAGTCGAATTTGCTAATTCACTTAAAACCATGCTATAGAGTGCCATTCAATTGAGCTCCTCAAGTTCTAAAACACGATTCTAGGACAGCAAAATGCTCATGGAGACAAAAAGATAATTCAATAGGAAGTGGCACTGCGACAAGTGAGAAAGCTATCTGCACTATATTTTGATATACCTCTAGAGGTCATACCATAGGCCATGTATTTTATATAGTCTGTGATCCATTACTTTCAAGAAAGTCTGAAATCGAAGCCACTGCTGGCCCAGTCTCCGTGTCATACGAGCCTACAATCAAAATGAAGACCAACAAACTGGCTCATAAGAATTACTTGATATTATTTTGCATGAAGAATAAGCTTTATGGACAAAAGTACTGCAATGTTCTTTCTAAGAATGAGATTAGGTCAGAGCACTTTGTTTTATGACTAAACTCTAGACTATCAAGCCATCTATAAGGTTATCTCCCAACCTGGTTTGCAGGCATCAGGTTGAATAGTTTCAGACAGAACTGTTTGAATGTTTTAATTCAGGTGTAAAAGCAAAGGCTATCAACCAAGCTTAAAAAGTCCTCGGCTTCAATATCGGTGAGCAGAAAAACGCATGTATGCGTCAGTGGTTGTTGATTCATGGGGGAAATGCTTAATGAAAATATCCTTGATTAAATGGATCAGAAAATGTCCTTACAATAGGTTAGGCTAGGGTAAACTAATGGGTTAGTCTAAACTAATAGGATAACATATTAAAGGTCATACACCACACGAATGTCTTTGAAGCACTCCAATGTATTCTTAAAGTAGCGTCACCCAATTTCGCTCTTCTTCTCTTAGCTTAAGGCACATTTTGCAAGTGTCAGAAGAGACACGTTCTCTCCCAAAACTGTAAAAAGCCACAGAATTATTGAGATTGTAGAACATCAGATTAACAGTAGATGGCAACATGCTTTGGCTTGAAGGCAAATTTTCCTTAATTCTCAAAGTGAATCGAAATTCTGGGATCCTCAGGCACGAAAATGTGGGAAGCAAGTGTAGATTAGACACAAGAAAACTTTTAACTGCAGCAGGTTAGATACATTTGTATATCCATTTAGAACTAAATCATTGCACAGGTCTCAATACAAATTACAGAAGTTTAACAAATCGTACACATATATAAAATTTAACAAAAAAGTAATTGGAGTGAAAACAATCCATTTCATAATTGCATAAAAGCCACTCACAGGTAGTGTTTTTCCTTGGCTATTTATATGTGGTTTAACGCGCTTATATCGCACAATATATCGCACCAAGGAAAGACTGACTGTTGTGTCTTCTTGCTTTAATATGCATACGCAGAAACTCACTACTTACCAGACCCGCAGTATCTGAACAGCACTGTTGGGAATTAAACAGTTCGGCCTTTAGCCTCAGCATCCTAGCCATTTATAATGTTCACAAACTGTGGCTATTTTCATTAAACATTTTTCAATTTTTGATGGACTGCAGGAAGCAACAAATCAACTACAAATCAGCTTGCCACGTGTATTCAAACAACTGGGAACATCAACCTCCCTAAATACAATTTATAAAGCCCTTACCATAAAACATGCAAGAGGGATTGTATACATGAATCCAAAGTAAAAGTAATACAAACAGCATATTTGATAATACTCTGAAAAAAACATCAGTTTTGCATTCTTACACTCAAAATAATCCTCGTACCACTCAGGTCTTAAAATTAATCCTACCACTAATTTATGTGGGTTGAAATCCAGCATAGGTCAAACATTTGAAAAAGTTAAGCCTGTGTTTGAATTTGTCAAATTTTCAATAAAAGAGAGTTACAAAAATAAAGGGAAAAAATCTCTTACATCTTTGAACAGAAGTGCATCCTAAAAACGTGAGTCACCCAAGTGATGCGACACAAGGTCTCAAAGTGATAGCCCACTTGCAATCGTCAAGTTGTTGGGAACCGAATTAAATGGAAACCAAGAAACGACTTTACCTCTCAAAAGTATGAAGTATGTCAATAGTTCATGAACTTACTTACCAACACGTGTATGTGCGCCATGGCTCCCATTAAAGACAGTGCTTTGCGAATCCAAAAAGGCCATTTAAAAAAAAAAAGAGAACCTTTAACAGGTAATGTTCCTAGTAGAGTAGCAATAATAAGCCAATGCAGGTTGCTGCGACTAGGAGGTAGGATTATTTTACTATTTGTAGTTATTCTATAGTTGTGTACACTTTCATCTGCTCGTAGTCTGGAATCATTTCTCTACGTCTTGGTGTCGAAGTGGCATAGAGAGCCACCTGTGCAAAAGTGCAACTACCATAACTACTGCTTTGGAAGCACTTAATAAAGGTTAACGTGAATTTGAAAGGCGGTCTAAGGTAAACAAAAAGGGAACGAATATGAATACCAAGAGCACAGGGTGACCAGTATGCAAGAAATATATGGTGCTGAAGTGCTCCGAATTAAGGCTGCTTTCTCAAGGGGGAGAGCTGCTCCCAAGACAATAGTGGTAGGTTTAGTAAATATCATGGATATGACAAAGGACTGAGGGAATACCCAAGGACCAAATCTTTCAGGCAAAATGAATCGAGACATGCAGAGCAGATGAAAAAAAGAACTCTTCTAGTACAGCTAGCTAACTACATTCTTGCAGGGATACAGCAGAAGTTAACTGAAAGACAAATTACCAGCACCACAGAAGGTTCAGTGCTACTTATCCATCTATGCAAATTTTATATAGCGCCATAAGCCCATGGGCCTCAAGGCACTCACATGACAAACAACAAAATACACAACGTGGCGGATGCAGAAAGGTGGGGCAGACGGGGGGAAAAAAAAGACAGCATGTACCCAAATCAAAAAGATAGGTTTTTAATTGTTCCTTTAACTGGACACAAGACTCAGTGTTCATGCATGGAAGCTAGAACCTCCAATCTTTTTCAGAAGGACTCAGGGTTGCTGGAGAAGAGTATTGTTATTGGAACAAAGGGTTTGCCTGAAAGTAACCCGTAAGACTCTGGCTGAGAGATAATCAGGGGCTTCGCCTGCCAAGCACTTAAACACTAAGGTAGTGCCTTTAAACCGGATTCTTTGACTAACGGGCAGCCAGTGCAGTTTCCTTCGGGCCTCTGAGATATGGAGCCGACGACCAGTCCCACAGACAGCTCCATTCGGAGTCATCTGAAGACTTAACATTTGCCTGAGCGGTTCAAACTAGAAGGCTATTGCAGAAATCCAATTTGATATTAATAATAGCTGCCACAATCATAGCCCTATTAGACTCAGAAGGTAGGGACGGATCTGCCACAGCAAATAAATAAAATCGGAGCAGGAAGACTTAAGGTATAGGACATGTTTTTTAAAGAATTAAATGTTAGCCGAAATAGACCCCCAATGTTTTTACGGAGTCAGAAACCTTGATAATATTTCCCGTAAGAGTAAAACTATTATAGGATAAATCAAGATAGTTTAACTTTGTGGGGGTGCCTAAAATAAGCCGTTCTGTTTTCTTGTTATTTAAGGATAGGGAGTTTGTAGACTAAATTCACGGTTTCTAAGTCTTCGCAATAGAGACTCAATAATTCAATCACAACCTGGGCGTCATCTGCGTAATTCGCAAAACGTACCCTCAGATAGGATAGCAGCTCACACAGTGGCTTGATATAGACATAAAACAAAAGCGGCAAAGGGCAGGAGGCTGAGGTACGCCACACATCAATAAAGCCCTTTGTGATTATGCGTTACCCTTAGTCACATAAGCAGTTCTTGGACCGAGAAACAATCTAAAAAAAGCCTGCTGCAGGACCGGTGCATTCACCGACCTTGACCAGTCTATCAGCCAGGAGGGCGTGAACAACCAAATCAAAGGCGGCCGACAAGTCTAGGAGAATTAGCAATGCCTGGTCGCCCTTGTCGATTATCTCCGCTATGTTAGATTTAAGATCCAACAGTGCAGTCTCGGTTCCGTGATTCGCACGGAACCCAGACTGACCAGTAGAACAAGTTACTTTCTTACCTGGTAACGTTCTTTCGATGGGATGTTCCTCCGACGTATTCCACATCATTGACAGTATTTACCACAGCTGTGCTGCTTAGGAAAACTTTTTCGGCGTAGGCGTCCTGCTTCGATGACGTTGATACACTCCCTCGAGGACCTCCTCCGACGGTCGAAGTCACCAGATGTTATAAGTAGGACGCACGATGCCCGTAGCCTCAGTTGTAGTTTTTTCCCCCAGAACGTGTGGCACCAATCTTCTGCTAGTATGACTACAGAAAGCCTTGCGGAAACGTAAGCTGCAATCGCATAAGAAATTCTGTAGGGAGGGTACGATGTGGAATACGTTGGAGGAACATCCCATCGAAAGAACGTTACCAGGTAAGAAAGTAACTTGTTCTTCGAGGGGATTGTGTCCTCCGACGTATTCCACATCTTAGACAGACTCCCAAAGCAGTACCAACATAAGGAGGTGGGAAAAGAATTTAGACATTTTAGAATGCCCAATCAAATTGCAGAATAGAGGACTGCCGTGCCAAAGGCCAACTCTTTCCCATGGATAGAGTCCAGGGAATAATGTTTCACAAAAGTATGGACAGAGGCCCATGTGGCCTCTTCGCAAATATTGCAAATCGGAACACCCCCTTGTAGTGCAGTGGAGGCAGCCATACCCCTAGTAGAATGGGCCCGTAAACCTACAGGAGGATCCTTCCCCGCCAACTGATAACATTCATAGATCGTCAAAATGATCAATCTAGACAAGGTCTGCTTAGAAACAGCCCGACCTAAATGCCTTCAAGCGTAACCAATAAAGAGCTGATTGTCCACTCTGACCCGGGACATCTGTGAGAGATAGAAACTCAAAGCTCTCCTAGGATCCAACCTATGGAGCCTCTCCTCTTCCATACCAGGATGTGGAGGAGGATAGAATGCCGGAAGAATTACCTTCTGGCTCAGATGGAATTCCGACAACCTTCGGAAGAAAGGAAGGCTGTACCCTAAGGACAACCCTGTCCTTCTGGAACACAAAGAAGGGTGGTTTGGCGGAAAGTGCCTGCAACTCACTCTGCGTGCAGAAGTAATCACAACTAAAAATACAGTTTGAAAGGACAACAGTCTCAATGGCCAAGAATGTAAGGGCTCAAACGGAGCTCCCATCAAACTTTAAAAACAAATTCAAATCCCATCTCGGCACCTGGAAAGGCGACGTTGGAAACACATGAGCTAGCCGTTTCAAGAACTGAGAAATCAAAGGAATTTTGAAATAAGAACATTCCTCAGACGAGCGCTTAAATATGGACAGCGCTGCCAGGTAACCCTTAATGGTACCTACTTGAAGGCCCTTGTGGGCTAAAGAAAGCAAAAAAGACAAAACCAAACAGAATGGAACATTGGAAAGGATCCATATTCTGTACCCTGCACGAGTCGCAGAACTTCTTCCAACGGCAACGGTACAGGGATTTAGTTGCGGGCCTTCTGGCCGAAAGCAACACCTCCATCACGTCTTCAGGGATGTCCCAATCCTTATATCTCAGCCTTTCAGATACCAAGCATGAAGGCTGAGAGACTTCACCTCTGGATGGAGAACTCAACCACCCCCCTCCCGCGAGAGCAGATCGTCTTGGTAGGGAAGACAATGTGGAGGGCAGATGGACATGTCTAGAAGGTCCGGGTACCACGCTCTCCTGGCCCATACTGGAGCAATGAGGATCATGTGGGAACCGAACCTCCGCAACACCTGCGGAATGACGGGGGACTGGAGGAAACGCATACAGCAGTGGGAAGGACCACTCTACTACGAACGCGTCCCCTAAGGCTCCTCTTGGAGGAAATTCCCACAAGCAGAATCTTTCGCACTTCCGGTTGACACTGGTGGCGAAGAGATCCACTTGTGGGCTTCCAAAAGGGCGAAGATCTCCAAAAGAACTTCCTGAGCCAGCTCCCACTCATGAGACTGCTCTGCCTGCTCAGAGCGTCCGCCGCCACGTTTTCGTCTCCGGCCAGATGAACTGCCGAGATCGAAATTTCCTGCTGGATGGCCCACAACCAGAGCTGCATCACCTCCCTGCACAGTGGGAGTGACCCTGCACCCCCCTTTTTGTTGAGGTAGTGCATGGCCACTGCATTGTCCATCATAATCTGGACATTCTTCCTCCGCACAGATGCCAGAAAAGCCTTCAGGGCTAGCCTGACAGCCCGCAGCATTAACAGATTGATGTGGAGTCTGGACTCCGACGGAGACCAACGACTGCTGACTGTTAGCTCGCTGGCATGAGCTCCCCAACCCGTGAGGGATGCGTCCGTCACAATCGTCACCTCCGGCCATGGTTGCCAAAACGGAGCCCCTTTGAACAGATTTCCTTCGACGGCCCACCACAGAAGGTCCTGGGCGACTGAGGGTGGAATCTGAACTGGGTCTGACATCCTGCTGGAGAACTGCGACCACTGCATCTTGAGAGCCCACTGCAAAGATCTCATCCGCAGCCTGGCCTCTGGCACCAGTAGAATGCAGGATGCCATGAGGCCGAGCAATCTCAAGAACTCGAACGCCGGGAGGCTCTGGGCATGTTGAAATTTGTCCACCGTCTACAGAATGTGATGAGCCCTCACCTGGGGAGGCGAACACTGCCCCAGGGATGTGTCTAGCACTGCCCCGATGTACTGGAGCCGCTGGGTAGGTGTCACGTGAGACGTCTTTAAGTTGAGGGAGAAGCCCAGCTTGTGAAGGGAGCGATAGGTGACATACAGATGATCCAGGACTTTCTCAGGAGAGCACGCCCTGATCATCCAATCGTCGAGGTAGGGGTAGACGCGAATCCCCCCTTTCCTGAGATGCGCTGCCACCACCACAATCAGCTTGGTGAAGACCTTCGGGCAGAGGTCACTCCGAACGGCAGGACCCGAAACTGAAAATAGGAGTCACCAACCGCGAACCTCAGGTACTTACTGTGCTTGGGATGAATCGGCACATGAAAGTAAGCATCCTTGAGGTCGAGAGACACCAACCAGTCTTGAAGTTGAAGGGCCTGGAGGACTTGAGAGAGAGTAACCATCTTGAACTTGTCCTTCCTGAGGAGCTTGTTCAACCCACGCAAGTCCATGATGGGTCTCAAGCCCCCGTCCTTTTTCGGGATAAAGAAATATCGGGAATACCATCCCTTGTTCCTCTCCGCTACAGGCACCAGTTCTATGGCGCCTTTCTCCAGCAGCCGTGGGCTATGATCTCCAGAACCAACACATCTGAAGTAATGGCACGCCATTCTACAAGATGCTGCGTCAGCCTTCCCCCAACCGGCGAACCATGGCCTCATGACTGAGCTGAAGCGCCTGCGGCAGTGCCTGAGGGCAAAGAGGCAACTGCCCGAGCGGCTTTGGCACCTCGAGTACCTTGTTTTCCACCTCTGGTACTCCTACGTTGGCCCCTTTGACTGTTTGACTGGCAGCCCCCCTCGATCTACTAAAGGAAGAGAAGTATCGAAAGGAACCTCCCCTCCATTGCTGTCCCCTAGGACGAAAAGGCAGAGGTTGACGTATTGCAGCGCTCAACGACTTCACTGCAGCTTTGGAGGTCTGCAACCTCTCAAGGCTCTCGTCAGCGTTGCTGCCAAAAAAGATGGACACCATCAAAGGGCATGTTGAGAAGGTGGGACTGTACATCAGGAGCGAACCCCGACTTCAGCAACCACGCAATCCTGCCCATCACGGTGCTCGCCGCCATGGACCAACTGACACTGTCTGCCACGTCCAGACCCAACAGAATGGATTCACACATGGCATCCTCGCCATCCTTAACGAGGGCAAGAAAACCATCCCGTTCCTCCCCTTCGAGAATATGTTCAGCCGTCAAAGATACACAATTCCACAGAGTGTAGGTGAATCTTGCAAGGGCAGAAACGGAGTTGGCTGCTTTTAAAGCCATACCCCCAGAAGAAAATACCTTCTTCGCCCAACCGTCAAAGCGTTTGTCGTCCCTATCAGGAGGGATTGTAGGGTACGCCGCCTGCTTTGCTGGGGCCGTAGCCGCCTGTACCACAAAACTCTCCAGAGTGGGGTGCGTGGACAAGTAGCAGGGGTCGCCACTGGCTGGATGGTATTTTTTCGGCAACTACTAATTAACTGCCGGAAGACTCTCTGGAGCAGTCCAAGCCGCTGCCACCCTTCTTTGCAAGGCCATATGAAATGGCAACACCGGGTCAGTGGGTGGACCTTGGTCAAGGATATCTGTCAGGTCATCCTGCAGAAAATCCACAGGTGGAGCAGACCACCCCAGATACTCCGTCACCCTGGACATGAGGTGCCTGTAACAGGAGTCAGCATGCGTACCAGGCTCAGGCCTGCCGAACGCAACCAGAGCCCCGAGCGCATCCTTAAACGGCCTCGGCGCCGATGGCTTCCTCCGAGCTGGAGCCTCAAGAAATTCCCTCGACGGACATGGCGCCGATGCCTTCTTCGAAGGCCTCACAGGCTCCAACGGTCTCAACGGCGGCGAGGACCGGGACCTGAAGCGAGCACGATGGCGATCCTCCTTGTCCAACCGGGACCTCGAAGGTCCCCGGTGATCGCTCCGACCGCCCGAGCCCGAAGGCGTGCGACGGTGGCTCTAGAGCGTTCTGTGTTGGCTTCTCTCGAAGGCGTGGTCGGAACGGTGCCCTGCGACTCAAAAATCGCCTTCATATTTTTACGGAAGGCGTACCATTCCGACGGAGATGAATACTTGGTGGGACAAGCAACCTACCGTCTGGCGGGGAAGGCAACCGATGACTGCGCTTCCGTGCATGCCTCGAAGAGGCCGAGGAATGGCGGGATCCCACTCCTGGAACGAGGCCCCCTGGACTTATGCTGACGTGGAGAGTCGCCCCTCGAATCGGTCGAGAGTCTAGCAGACTTTGACTTACGGGGTATGGAAACCCTACCCGCTGACAGCTTCTTCCGCAAGGCCTTCGACATCAAAGACTGGCATTCGTCGCTGTCATCCGTGGCGTGGCCCTCACCGAGGCACAAAAGGCAGACGTCGTGCGGGTCCGTCAGGGACATCTAGGAACCGCAGTCCCAACACTTCTTGAAGCCTAACTTCGGGGTAGCAGAAGACGAAGACATAATTTTGTTAAACACAACGATATTCAAAGAACCGATTCACAAGAGAGAACCGAGGCGTGCCGAGATTTCGAAGCAAACGCGTTCGCGGAAAATCAGAACTGAGGCTACGGGCGTCGTGTGTCCTACTTAAAACATCCGGTGACTTCGACTTTCGGAGGAGGTCCTCGAGGGAGCATATCGACGTCATTGATGCAGAACGCCTACGCTGAAAAAGTTTTCCGAAGCAGCACAGCTGTGGTAATTACTGTCAAAGATGTGGAATACGTCAGAGGACACACTCCCCTCGAAGCAAGATTATTATTTTGTTCCACAAAATGTTCATCTTGATTGAATGCCATCTTGTCCAATATGTCAACATAAAAGGCACGTTGGTAATAGGCCGGAAATTTCTAGGATCACTGGAATCTAAATTCTCTTTTTTTTTAAATAATGGCGAGATCCAGCCCTCCTTAATGTTATCTGGGACAGAGGCTTCGGAGAAAGAACGATTGATGAAAGTAGTCACCCAGGGCACAAGAGAGCTCAAACTCTTGAAACAGCGAGACAGGGAAGCAAGCCCCTTTACACGATGTCGGCTTCATCTTAAACACAGTGTCCCAGCCCTCTCCTTCAGATCCCTCCTGAAAGGAGAAGCAAAAAGGCACAGAAACATTTCGCTGGCAAACAAGAGACGTTAGTTTACCATAAGATTGCAGGTCTGCTATACATTGTTGGTGCAGTTTAATTTTCTGTACAAAACGGTCATGAATCTTCTGACACCAATCATTATCCGCCACAAAATGGGAATCCACCGGGTTACCCATTAGATCTTGTGAACAATTCCCTGGGTTTGGATTTAGCTTTCTAAATACTAGCATTAAGATTAGCTTCCTAGGCCTTCAGCAAAGTGTTTTTAAAGGCCTTCTCAGTGGCCTTACAAGCATAGATGAATGCATCAGTTGGATAATTACGGCAGTAGTGTTCTGCTTTCCTTTTAGCTGTCCTAGCAGAGAGCACCTCTGGTGGGAACCACATGTTAAACAAGGTTGACTTTTTTCTAAAGATTTGTATGTCTGATTGACGGCCCTCCTAAGGGTCGACGTAAAGTCTTCAAGAGACAAGTCATTGTCTAAGGAGGGTAGTAGAGGGAGAACAGAGGAAGCAAAAACCTCATGAATAATCCCTTTTGATTTCCGAGTGAGGACAATTTGTTTAGCAGGAAGGGAAAGTTTTGCAATAACAGAGGAGAGGGGGATCTCAAAAACAATAAAGATACAGTGTTAAAGGGGACCCAACTTTACAAAGACAGTCCTAGAAGGTTTACGTTACTTACCTGTAACTAATGTTCTGCAGCATGGATCTGGCATGGATTCACATGCTCATGAATATTCCCCATCGTCAGGCTGGGAAACCTCTGTAAAAGAAAGAACAGTTTCACTTTCACTTAAAACCTCTGGGTCATGCTGCCCCCATCCAATGACAGTCCTCTCTGTAAGCTCCTCCTCTGGCAGCCATCATCACATTTGGTAAGCATGTGAAGTGGCAGTATGACCAAGAAGAGCCACAGAGGCGGCGGAGGGGAGGTTTGCATGTGAATCCATGCCAGATCAATGCTGGAGAAAAATAGTTACTGTTAATTAAAACTGTTATTTAAACCTTCTCCAGCATGGGGCCTGTCATGGATTCACATGCTCATGAACAACAAATACATAGCAGTACAACATTACACAACCATAAGAGGTGGCAAGGCTCAACAGAAGCAATACATTCTTACCTCCGGAACAGTCTCGACTCAAGCGAACAGGATGCGTAGCACTGCTTGGCTGACTCTGGACTCCTTCCTGGAATCCCTGTCGATGAAGTCGTACCTCGTGAAGGCGTGCGTGGACCTCCACGTCGCAGCCCTGCAGATGTCCAGCAGGGGCACACCAGACAGGAAAGCCGTTGTCGCAGCGATCGCTCTGGTGGAGTGGGCTCACGGACGGCCAGGCAGCGGTCGGTTCGCCAACTGATGGCAGTGCGTGATGCAGCTGGAGAGCCACCTTGAAATGGAAGCCTTGGACAAGGCCTTCACATGGTTCACAGGACCAAAGTTCACAAACAGTTGTGAGGTCTTCCGAAAACTCTGTCTGTGTCACGTTGAATTTGAAGGCACGACCAAGGTCCAGTGAATGCAAGGACCTTTTTTGCCAGTGACAAAGGTTTCGGGAAAAAAACAGCTAACAACAAAGGTATGTTGAGGTGGAATTTTGACTGAACCTTCGGCATGAAGGAGGGGGGCGTACGCAGCACCCCTCTCGATTCGTGGAAAATCATGTATGGTTGCTTGCAGTATTGGCCCATGATCTCACCAACCCTTCCTTTGCCGCTTTCCCTGGCGCCCTGCCCCTGTGTGTTCCTTGTTCTTGGCCTATGCGGGAGTGCCTTTCACTCGCTACTTCGGCGTAGGGGGCTCCTGTGTCTGTGCACCAGGCCGTCTGCCCGTACCTGCTGTCCAGTAGAGCTGGTGTCTCCGGGTCACAGATGGCTCGGCAATCCGCCCCTGCCTAGTGAGTCGCGGTCTATCTCGTGTTGCAGTGTGTCCCGAACGTATCACGCTCCTCCTGGTCACCGTGGTGGAAGTCCTGCTGGATGTTCCGCCTGCTCGCCTCTTCTACTCTTCGGGGTGCCTGTCAGGGTGGGCTCCACACCACTGTCTGTGTTCTGGGCTATCTGTCCTGCCCCAATCGCGTAAAGGCTCTATGGCCGCTGTCTGTCCTTATGGGGTTACGCGGCGCTGCAGATACTGAGTTTCAGCGGGGGGGCATGGCCATGGAGAAAAGGAGCGGGGTGAGTCCTCTCTGTCATCCTGGCCCCCACTCGTCCTCCAATGTCCTCTCCACCGCTGCGATGTTATGTTCCACACCTATGGCATCTCGCCCCAGTTGTCCTCACGTCCTCTCGCCACTCTCTGGTGCCCCTCGTCCCCCGCCCTGCAGTCGGGTCCTGCACAGATAATGAATGCCTTGAGGGTTGGCACCGTTGATGGTGCGGTTGTTGGATTCCGCTACGGTTCTCTGCTTTCTGCTGATCTTCCTCCGACACCTCACCAGTTCCTGCTCTGGTGTTCCTGGTCAGTACTCGTAATCTGATGTGCCCGCCATTTTGTATTCCGACACGCCACTTCTCTTGGGCTGTTCCTCCACTCGTTCCGAGCAGTCTTCCTGGCAGGAATCACTATAGATGTACCCCAGACTCTCAGGCACTGTTTCATGCGTTTTGCTATGGTGTTAGTTCAAATTTCATGCCAGCTTGCAAAATCTTCATGCGGATCACTCGGGAGCTCCGAGATCCTGCAGCCTACTCCATGGCTGCCAAGCCACGCCCCCCTAAAATGTAATATTGTTATGGGCTGTATATTGCTATTTTGCTCTTCCAAAGTGGTGTGAAATGTTTGTTTGGAAAGTATAACACTATAATAAATGAAAAACATACAAATAAAAAAATAACAAAAATAAGGAGACCCGGACCAACAGCCTCAGCCCTTGGCTTCTGCCTGGCCCAAACACTTGGATCCCTTTCACAAGAAGGTGTTCATCAAGTTTGGATCTCTTTCTGTACAGTACAGTCCTCAGCCTCTCTGCAGGTCTTGTGTGTCAAATTTCAAGTTTTACCTATATTCCATACGAACATAAGAGTATCAGTTTCAAAGAGAAATATGAAAATCCTAGAACTGTGCCATATGATTTTCATATTTCTCTTTGAAACCGATACGTATTTGTTCGCAAGTTTTGTTATCTAAAACTGTTCACACTGTTACTAACTCACAAATTTCAAAACAGTACGTTTATTGTATGATTTTTCAATGCAATTTTGACTACTGAATTTTTGTTATAGTTTCATTTTGGGTTAGCGCTTGCATTTAGGGATACTCTTATTTAACTTAAAGCTCCAGAGCTCCAGGTTGTGGGCCAACTCCCTTGCGCAGCAACTCCCAAAAACCTAACTAATCACCCAAGTGGCGCAGTCTCAACAGCTCTGACAACCAACTTTTATCTATATGCCATACAGTTTCCTTTTCTCAGGAAAGAAAAGGTTTGAGTAACACGGTTTCCCCTTGTGTTCTTCTATCTCCTCCCAGTTATGCGTGTTTCAAGGACTCCCCAAAGTCATCTGGCCCTCCAACATACATGCTGGTGGGGTGTCTGCCCGTTCAGCTTTTCTGGGGTCCCGTAACCCTTGTGGCTCTATCAGCCTTGAACATTAGTGGCTCTCTATTTCCCAGGGCTCCTCAAAGCCCTCTTGTAGTCTTGCTTTATCAGGGCCCAGCAGAGCGCCTGTTCATTCGGGTTTTCCGGGCTCTGCGTTAGGGGAGTTTTCCTAAAGTCTACCTGTGGTAGGAGAAAGCTGGAAGCTGTAGGTAAGTACAATGAACTCAGTGAATACATAGGCCCAAAGAAACTCTTACACACTTGTAGTTCTAGTAAACTAGATATTTATTTTATTTACACAAGGTAAAGTTATATTCGGATATTATTTTAACTAATCAACATAATAGAAAACAAATGCAATACTTCAGGTGAGCAAACCACGAGTTAAGAATGATACCATTCTTGAACATAGTTCAAAGTAAGAAAATCACTTGTTATAGCAACTTAGAAAATGTTCTGTTGTAGGAATAAAGATTAAACCCACATCAACAATTGCAGGGCAATACTTTAAAACACTTGAATTACTTTTCAGAGGCTTTAAGGCTTTAGCAGTCCATCCCTACCTAGGTAGGAGTCCTTCAAAGTCAGATTGAAGTTAAAGCAGGTAAGCACAGCAGCAGAAAAGGTTCCAGAGGGTTCTTCAATTACAAGCAAGTAAGATGCTTTTGTGGGTCAAAACGATTTTCAGGGACTTTGGGTGAGCAACCCTATGGGTGCAAAAGTGTTCGGCCTGGGCGAACACCCAAACACCAGAATCAGCACTCCAGTAGCAAAGGAGCGACAGAATGACTTGAGGTAAGTATTACCACAAGCCCCACAGTACCCGAAAAGTTGTAAAGATGCAGCTGGATTCTTTCACGGTGCAATAGCGGTGGGCCCGGTCTCCTGTCCTTGGTCATGGTAACAAAAGGACAGGATGTTGCAGGAGCAGTCGAGGGAAAGCACTCCCAGCCAGGGATTCTTTGGGCTACGGTCTGCAGTTTTGGCACCTTTTCACAGTCTCCAAGGATGAACACTTACCGCCCGTTTAATCTGCCTCGATTCTTCAGTCCTACACTCTGAGGGGACTTTGAGGAGGCAGATCTTGCCTCTGGAGGTCCAACAGGAGTTCACAAAGGTTCTGGGAGGATTTGTTCACGGGACGACTATGCACTGCAATATGGTTGAACGGCCCAGGGTATTGGAGGTTTGCAGCCCCGGAAGATTGCAGTATGTTGTGGGATGGCTTGTCTTTCTGGTCGTTTTATGGCCAAGTGGTCCCACCAGCCAAAAGGAAGGAGTCATCCTCTTCGCAGCTACTTGGTCGATTAGAAAACAGTGTCAGTACTGCAGTAGTGTCTTTGCAGTTGCTGTGATGGTGATGAGCTGCAGGCGTCTCTGGTAGTCTCCGGTTCTTCTGTTGCAGTGGTCTCCTTGTCTTCTGCCTCCAGATCCTCACCTTTCATCAGAAATTCACACTCATCCCCTGCCAACACTCGCTGCAAGGAGAGGGTGGCTGTCCACCCAGGAGAGCCACTCACCCCCTATCCCAAAACACCCCCCTCAGTGGGAACTGGTTTCTCTCAGGCACACCTGAACACAAAGGATAGCAGAGTTTCAGTATCCACCCCTGTTTTCTGTCCTCACAGACTACTGGAGCCTCAGCGGGTTTCACAAAGGATTCCTGCCGAAAACAAAACTCAAACCAGGACCCCCACCCCGAATGGTAGAAGGACCAAGAAAGGACAAGCGCACAAGAAATGGCGATAAAAGAAAGAAGCCACCATTTTTGGTCAATGGTGACCCTTTGGTGCATAACCGCAGCGGTGGAGACAGCTGGAAAAGTCGGTAGAACACATCCACTGCCACTAGCCGTAGGTGTATGCCTGTCACTTACAGAAATGTTACAGGAGCAGCGAGAAAGAGGATACAAGGTAACCCATAAGCACTCCACATTTGGTGGTGTGCGCTTATCTCACAAAAGGAAAAGCTAAGAAGGATAAAAAGTATCCCAAAACCTTGAGAACAGTAGTTCTTAAGGAAAATATAAGCATACAAAAATGAGACCAAAGGGCTCCTAGCAACACTGCACAACAGATTCCTTTAAGTATGGAGGAAAGCAGGACTCCATAAAACAAAGTAAAACAAAATGTCCAGAGCACTAAGAAAATGTGGGGGGGGGGGGAAGGGCACCCCTTATTCAGGAGAAGAAAAAGGTGCAGAAGTCCCCAAAAAGTGCTGGGTGTCCAACCAGTAGAGGGGATTTGGCATAAAAATGAAAAATCTCCACAACACTCCTGTAACCCATACAGCTTTCCCAGATTCTGATACCAAGGTTTGCCCCTCTCAATGGTGTTTCCTCTTCGGGAGTGGTCACTTCCCTTACTCTGCCCAAAGGTTGTTGCACTTAAGCAGAGATCGGGGCTACGACTTATCTGCTGCGGTCTGGTCTCGTCATCTGTAGATAGGCCACAGGCCCACAATGGCTTCAGTGTGGTCACGCCACCAAGTAAGATTGTCGCTTTTCTGTCTCAGTCTCTCTCCCGACATTGGTTTCTTGGTCAGTCAGGATGCCGGCCTTCAGGCGTCTTCCTAGGGATTTGCTCACTCTCCACTATACCGCCGGCTCCGCGGTCTAGCGTGAGTAGCGAGTGAGAAGAACAGACTTTTGGAGGACATGGTTCACAATATTTTATTAAAGTATAAATAATAAGGCCTAGCTTTTCCTATTTCTATGGGTGGTCCCAACCTACCTAAAGGTGCTCATCCGTCGTGAGAGTCCATATAAAGAAGTCCACGGTCCAAACTATCCTAAAGACCCCTACTGCTATATAAACAAACTTATGCTCAGAGAATGGCTCCCATCTCCTTAGGATACTTCTATTATCAGTCTATAGGGTCTAGATTAGTATAGGATCCTTAAATAGCCTCTTGTGGTTTCTTGGATCAGTGTCTGTAACTCTTCAGATGGGCTGGTGATTTTGTGTTCTACTTTGGGAACCCCTTTTAGGGCTTTCTTACACATTTTATACTCCGGTTTATACTCCTGTTTGCGATACCCAACGTATCCCTGGATACCCTTGTTGTTCGGGTGGGCTATCCCATCTGGACTGTTATAGCTCAGTTCACTTTGGTCTATTTGACCTTATATCTCCTGTATTATTTTCCCCTCTTTCCAGGGTATTAGGATAGTTGGTACTAGTTTTCTTTGATTCAGCTTTTCAATAATGCTCTGTTGCATTATCAAGTTCATCGGGTTCAAGTTGAACTTTGCATATTTTCCCTTTTACAGGATATTGTGATAACTGGTTCTTCTTTCTCTTTAGTCTCCTTTTCAATAACCAATTTTTGGTATTATCACATTTTAAGTACTCTTGGTTCACGGTAAACTTTGTCTCATAGCGATTACTGAGCCGAAGTGACCGTACAGTATAATGATTCCCTCTACGTGGCCTCCCTTTCCACCTGTCCTCCCGGTTACCTTCGGTTTTGAAGCAGAACGGCCTTTGCAGTCCTCCTCGTTCATCCTATAGCACCAGCGCTTTCTCTTTGTTGGCTTCCTCGTGGTCTCACTTCTCCTTGTGATTTCCTATCTCTTCCTGGTGTACCAGTACTCGGATGAGTAACCGGTTACCCTATGGCTTCACGTGGATGGTATCGGAAAGTATGCAAACCCGCGGTCCACCACAGATCATCTTCCATGGTCTTGCCACCACCTATACATGGGCTTCTGCCCTGCTGACTTCCCAGGCATCGGGTTCGTCTTAGCTCTGATGTTCCGACTGACCATCTTTTTTTTGTTTATTCGTTTTTGAAACAACAAAAGTAGAAAAAAGAAAAAAGAACACAAAGAATAATTCAAACAGGTTTCAATCTCTCATACACCCCTCTCCTCCTCTCGTTCCAGCCCTAACCCGTGTGATAACCATAGTGTGTGTCTCTGTCTATATAATGCAAGTGTTTACAAGCCCATGTGGTGTTTAGTATTTATTCCTTCCGTTATGGGTCACATTAGAGATCCTTCAGATGTCCTACTAGTATCACTGTCCTCCCACACTGGGTGGTAAATCATCTGGGGAGGTTGGTAAATCATTAAGGCGCATGCCCCAAGCCAGCTCTAAATCATTCTCTTTGCTTCCCTTCCCTGGCTGGTATATAATCAGTTTCTCCACTGCTACCCATATCTTTAAATCTTGCAACCATTGATTTAATAAGGGACCCTTCAGGGATTTCCAGGGGATGGCCAGTCAGCGCCTTGCAAATAATAGTAAAAAGGCAGATAATTGCCTACGTCTGTTTTTTTATTCCACCTCCTGGTAGGGCTCCCAATAGGCAAACCTTGTGAGAACACAAATGTCCCCCTATCAGGGCATTGGTTTTAGCGATCACAAGATGTCAGAAATCTTATATTGTTGGATACACGTGCCAGAACCCACCTGAGTCTCCACAGCATGGGGCATCTTTGTGAGTTATTATGATGTATCATACAACGTTTCTGTAAATGCGGTGCAAAATATTGAGTCCTAACTGACGATCTTGAGCGAGTTCGAATCTCGCAGGTTTCCCGATTTCTGCTTCCTGCAGGTGTCACGCAGCTCGCGGCTCTCCGGGTTGTCATCTGCGTTCTTCTCTCTTGGTTCATCAAGAGGTTAATCAATGTCCTTGTCCAAGTGGATTGGTGATTCTGATTTAAAGGGACATATCCTTTCCCTATGAGATCAGGGCATCTCTGAAGATTTTCCTAGTCACAGTTTTGATGTTTAGCTGTTCCTATTTAAGAGGATGCCACGTAGGCCGCTGTGTGCTCTGCTGTGCTTAAGGGCGTTCCTCCGGGGGTCGGGGGCAGGGCTGAGTCTGTCCCTGTGATGTTCCACTTGCCTCTACTCCTACGGAGGGTGTTGCAAAGCGGGGTCACTGTTAGGGAGAATTCTAATTTCTGTGTTAATTCCCTTCTACCTTAGAGACCCCAGCTCTTTTGCTTGACTTTCGGACTTTAATTTTTTATCCTGGAGCGAGACCTTTTTCTTACTCTCTCATGTATTTTATCTCTGATTTGGATTCTGTTTCTTTTAGTTTTGGAGTATGACGAACTCCATAGGCATCACCTTTTTGTATTGTGACACAAAACCCTCAGTGCAGTTTTACAGAGTCCTTTGGATTTCTCCAAGGTTTAAATACCTTCTCTTGGATAAACTACTGTTTCCAAGAGCAGTAAAGTGAAATTGACTTTACTTACCTTTTCTCTTTGTAGGCCCAGCACACGCCATCTTATGTGGAGTGCTGGAGGATTACTTAGTATCCCCTTCGTCTACCTTCTCATGTAACATTTTTCATGTTACCCTTACTACAATTAATGGCTGGTGGCAGTGGTTTAATTTTTCTACCATTATCATTATGCATTTTTACCGCAGGCTGAATCCTCAGCTGCAGTACTACACCCATGGGTGCCCATTTTGTAATAATGTCCCCGGTGGTCTTTTTTCGCCATTTCTTGTTTGTAAGGTCCTTCTTGAGGTTCGCTCTGCGCACCAAACAAGGTCTGGTCCCTTTGTTTGGTCTTTGGCGGTATTCACGGCTGAAACCCGCCTCGGACTCCAGCGTGTCTGGTAGGGCAGGAAGCAAGGGAGGTACCCGAAACTCCCTGTGATCAGTCTCCTTGGTTACAGGAATGCACCCAAAGGTGACTGGCTGGCTGTCCTTGGAAGACAGCCACCCTGCTGTGTGAGTGACAGCTAGGCTGCGAATGAACGGGAGAAACTTGTATAACATTTGAGGTGTTTTGCAAGGAAGGCAGAGTCGATTACTGGACGAAAGAACCAAAAAATAAATTGGAAGAGAAGCTTGCTGCACCCTCCTGGACCGTTGGTTTGCCCGGTGAAGCCCTGCTGTAGGCTGAAGCCCGGAACGGACAACTTCTTCTCTTGGGTTGGTGGGACTAAATGATCCCAAGACGAACTTGACTGGAACCCCTTCTCCCTGCTGGCTGTACTTCTTTGCTGCTGCTGGAAAGGAGTGCCAGGGCACAGGAACACCAGAATTGAGTGCATTGTTTTTAAGCCGGACCCAAGGTCCAGGAAGATCCTCCGGACACCCTCGAAGCAGGACTATCCAAGCCTGCGCCACCTCAACTAAGTGCTGGACCCCAGAAGCAAGGAGAGCCCACTAGGTGTCCAAGAACCATGGTGGTGCTATTTGCGAGTAGCTGAAACCGCAAAGTGCCACTGATATGGAGTAAGTCCATTGCTGCTGATGACCTTCAAACCACGTCCCCAGACGACCTCCCTCTTGTCCCCACGACTGAGGCCCAGGAACAACAGGATCTGCAGGGTTACAACAGGAACAGAAACCAGATGGAACCTTTTCTTCAGACTCAAGGTACTATATAACTAGGGGTACTTACCTCTTGTGTGTACCTTGCTTGCTCTCACTGGAGACTTGCATTTGCTGCCCTGTGCAGCGTTGCTCGCATCTTTGCTTTTCACATGCCTCCCACATTGTGGCCCAAAAGTGATTTGTTTTACAACAAAACCCTCTTTAACATTGTGCAAGACTTTTGTGCTATCTTCAAGAAGTGCCCCAGCTTCCCTAGACTTTGCTCAATTGACATTAGCTGTCCTGGCACCCAAAAGACTCTTCTTACCCTCAGACGTGTTTATCCGTCCCTCAAAAAAAGTCATACATAAGTTACTTGTATAGCTGGTTAAGGGTTAACCTATATTTCAATGGGGGATTGTGAAGTGCTTAACAGTTCGGAGAAACTTGTTAACCTTTGTTTCCTTCCCTAACCTATCCCTTTTTCCACAACCTCAGTATTACAATAATTGTAAAAGTGATATATCAATGTCCATAGTGTCCTAACAAGTCACCTCGGGGTGTAGGAAGTGTGTGTGTGTGACATCCCAAAAGGGTATCTACTTACTTACTGAAACTGAAGGAGTGTATTTTTGAAGTGTATTTTATTGTTGCATATTGCCCTTTCTAAAGAAGGCTTTTTTTAAGCGACTTAATGTGAATCTCTACGTTGCACCTCTACAGCTCACATTGACCCCTCTTGAGATAAGCCTGGCTGCTCAGTTATTCTACCAACTTGTGCAGTACAGGCCTATACCAAAGGTTGGGTTACCTACTGCCAAGAGGACAAGGCTGGTGTAGTCTCCCACATGGTTACTACATACAATCTTGCCTAACACTCACCTCCCTAGCCTCACGAGGGGCTGTCCCTTGGAGAGAAGGGATGAATTTCATTGATTATTCACACGTGGCCCTGACCCTCAAGGAAGTCGCACTGTCAGAGGCTGGCCTTTGTATAGGATTCTCCCACATTCTAGGTTCCTCTTCGTTTTATCTGTGTGATCACAAACAAAAGGGGGCGGGGGTGTCGCTGCTCTGCGACTATGGAGTTCCGGTGAGATTCAGCATTGCCTGAAGCCAAAGAGATCGAAGAAATGTCTCTATTGGGAGAGCCCAAAACTGTTGTAGCAATAGTCTTTTCAATTCCCATGTAGGCAGACGATGTCCTCTGGACAGGGAGTTCCTTGTAGGAATAGGGGTCCTTGTACCCAAGAGGGGAGTCACTCCCAGTGAGGTCCACTTGCCCAGACTCCTATGGAGGGTCTTGCGTAGCGGACCACGTCCCTAGCCTCAAAAAGGGTGGCTCACCTGTGGGCAAAGGGGACGACTAATCCAGATTCATCACTCATTTTAAAGCTTTTGCTAGGAATGCCTCACAGTGCCCAATTAGGACACAGTGTGCTGGGTCCATAGCATGAAGCATTATGAGACCCAATTCTGATCATAACATTCCAACAATTCCATGGTTAAACTACATTAAAAGAATGGCTAACCTAGGGCCAATTAGCCTTTGGAACAGTCCATGCATGTATGGTTTCCACTATAAAAACGGTGGTCCGTAGTGCTTATGAGACATGGTATCTGAAGGAGTTATGCAATGCGTATATCGAAAAGAAATTTGCTGCAGAATACCAGAGTATTAAAATAACCAGAGAGCTATTTAGATTTGCCATTTAAGAGGAATACAAAAACCTTGATGACCCAATTGAGATTGGGCATCCTATTCATCCTATCCTATTTTCAAACTGCATTGTGAAAGTATTTAAAAATTGCATTGTGAAACCTAGGCCTTTTCCCTCTATTCAGGACTCTCAAACTTAGGTGTGTTTCTTTCCTGTACTCAAATTGCATTGTGATTGTCCTTTAAATCTGAGTGTCTGTCGTTCTTGTCCAATTGTTCAACTTGTCTCGCCTCTCTGTCTCGTCTGCTTGCACCCTGCCCTGTGTCCTTCCCTAGTGTGCTCCCCTTCCCTTTCTCTTCCTCTTCTCTCACCTACTCTATGGTGCGCTCTGTCTCTCCTATCTTCTCCAACTGCTTCTCGATTGACTATCCTGCTCTCCTCACTAAATCTGGTAGGAAGAAGTTTTAAAAGGTTATCCTGGTCTCCAACCCAGGCCTCCCTATCGCCGACACCTATACCAGTGCCTCCGCCAGGCAACCTTTCACCAACATCCTCTTTGTCGTTCCCTCACCAGACCTATGGACTCTACATATGGTCTCTGTGCTCTCTCCTTTCTCTTCTCCCATTAATGATGGCACCCGGTGGGAGGCCCTCCTGGCCTCCTTTCACTCCTCTAAGGTAATCATTAAGGTCTATGTGAATGGTACTGTCTTGGTCTAAGGCCCTCAAGACAACCCTCTCTTTGATAGACGCTTCCCATGCCTCATCAATTTCCTTCCTTCTACTGAGTCCCCTCTCCCCCCTCCACGGGTTCCTGGCCTCACCCTGAAGTCTCCTCTTTGGCTACCTTGCCCTCCGCTCCTTCCCTTTCTGCACCCCCTCTATACCTCCGCAGGGCGTACCTCTAATTTGTATCCCTTCCCGGAAGTCTTTCAAGGACGGCAACCTTCTCCATATTGCGACTCTTAACTCTCGCTCAGCTGTCAAACACTTCTCCGACATCTTCCGCGTTCTGGGGGAACGTGACCTCAATATCCTCGGTTTCACCGAGACATGGTTCACGGCCAGCTCTGTCACAAGCTTTGACACTCTCTCCCTGACGGCTAGAAGATCCTCTCCGCGCCCAGGTCTAACCATTCCGGAGGGGGTGTAGGCCTGATCTTCCCCGAGTGGATTCCTGCCTCTGTCATTCCTACGCAGGCCTACTCCTCTTTCGAATGCCTCGTCTGCAGGCTCTCTTTCTGTCCTAGCCATTCCCTTACTGTGGGCTACTATCTACCGGCCATCTGTTCAGATTGCCTTCCTCTCTGAGTGGGCGGACCTCTCCTCTTCCCTCCTAGCCTCGACCACTCAACAACTCCTTGGAGACTTCAACATCCACCTGGATGCTTCCAGTCCTTCGCCTGGACTCTTGCGCGACCTTTGCGACTCTCACTCTCTTCTCCCCTCTGGCACGACTCACTCTGGATGTTATGATCTCCTCCTTCCCCTTTCTATCCCTCTCATCACTCCTCTCTCCTGGAGTGATCTCTTTCTCCTTTCTTCCAAGCTCACCCTCTCTACCCCTCAGGCCAAGCCAACTCCATCACTGCCACCCACCTGCCCGGTCATCCGACCCATGAAGCGCGTGTCAGTTGAGGCTTTCGCTGCCACTTTCTCCCCCTCTCTCCCTCTTTGGCTGATCCACACCCTGACAGCCCTTTCCATGCTCCACTCTGCTTTTATTTATTTTATTTATTTCATTTGTTGTACGCCCAAACCCTTGGGTATCACGGCATAGTTATACACGAGTGCTTAGTATACATCTTGGTAGTTGCAATTACACAATGTCTATAGATGTTCAGGGTTGTAGTTACATACATAATACATGGAGTACAACGTCATGAACAGAACACAGAAAACAAGCAGTAAAGTAAAGTTACAAAGTGAGGGAACTGTACGTGGTCTTAAATCCTTAGGTATGGCTCTTATTTTTGTGGAGAGGTCATGGAGTGCAATAGGCGTGGCCGTCACTGGGTTTGGCTATAAGGTCGTTGAGATAAGGGCAGTGGCATACCTGGTTGTCTATAACAATATTTGTTAAATAGCCAAGTTTTGACAAGTTTCTTGAATTTGATTAATGAGGGCTTGCTACTGATGTGGTTAGGAAGGGAGTTCCATATTCTGGGTGCTGCTGTTGGGAAGCTGGCATTGCCTGATGCTGAATTCTTAGATCTCGGAATGTGTAGGTGTGTGTTATTAGATCTCAGCGTTCTGGTGGTGATTTTGCGGCTGATACTTTTATTAAGATAAATGGGTGCATTACTTGTAAGACATTTATGTGCAAGTGTTTTGTGGAGGATCCTTGCTTGGATAGGAAGCCAGTGTGCCTCTCTTCTGTGTTGCGATACGTGTTCGCTCTTTTTTATGCCTAGAACTGCTCTTAGTGCTTTATTCTGCAGTAGTTGCAATTTATTACGTTTTTTTTTTTTTAGGTGCCTAGTAATAGTATATTACAATAATCAATCTTGGCAAGTATAAGGGCTCTAGCGAGAGTGATGCAGTTTTGTTGTGAGAGGAAACGTCCACTCAACGCAATGAGTTTGGCAGTGTAAGCTGTGGATGATGAAAGGGCACCGATGTGTTTAGTCATGGTAAGACTAGAGTCCAGGTAAATGCCTAGAGTTTTTACTTGGCTAGAGATGGGGACGTTAGTGACATCAATGACTATGGCTGCATACTGAGGGTGAAGTTTAGCTAATTTGGTTGGAGCGCCTACTATCAGAATTTCCGTTTTTCCCCCATTTAAGATGAGGCTGTTTGCTGCCATCCAGTTTTGGATGATGGAGTAGATTTTGTTCACAATAATAGTATCCTGTTCGTGGTTGACTTGAGATCGGGATTAGTATTTGGGTGTAATCAGCGAAGGTGGTGTATAATATTCCCATTGCATGTAGGGCTGCAAAGAGAAGTTTTGTATATGATTTATAACGTGTTGGGGATAGGCATGATACTTGTGGGACTCCCAGCGGTACAGGGATAGGGTCAGCTGATACATCTCCTATAGCTACCCTAGAAGTGCAATCTGAGAGGAATGATTTGATCCACGCGGTTGCTTCTTTGGAGAATTGAAAGTTGTTCGCTAGTATTAGGCACAGTTTGCTGTGATCAACTAAATTGAATGCCGCAGAGCGGTCAAGTAATAGCAGTATGCATAATTTTCCTGAATCCCTAACAGTATCCATTTGTTTTTTTAGATCTTGCAATGCTGTCTCGGTGCTATGTCCCGGACGGAAACCTGGTTGTCTTCCTCCTAATAGATGGTTATTTTCAAGATCTGATTGTACTTGGGTGTAAGCAATTTTATCTATGATTTTGAGAACAAAGGGATTGTGGTGATGGGTCTATAGTTGGTGGGGACCGTGGGATCTAGTGAGGGTTTCTTAAGAGGGGTGACCCAAGCTTCTTTGATCATAGATGGGATAGAGTTAGTAGCAAAGGTTCCATTTACACATTTTGTAATGGTTGGAACTAGTGTGGAAGTGCAGTCCTTCACTAGTCTGGCTGGGAAGTTATCTCTTTTGCAATTCGAAGGTTTGAGCGAGGCTATCGTTTTTTGGACTTGGTCAGTAGTCACTGGGGTGAAGTGGAATTCCGGTGTGTTAGTTGTCTGCAGCAGGAGTTGTGACGAGATCTGTTCTATTTCTGGTGCGATTCCTAGTGTTTTTCTTTGTGTAACGATTTTATTTTGTATAGTATTTATTTTGGAGGCAAGCGCATCTTGGATGGTAGTACACCAAGCTTTATTTATTATGGCTGTGCTAGGTGGGGTAATGGGTGTTTCCAATTCTTTAGTAATGACGAAGAGCTCTTTGCTATTGGAGGTGGCATTGGTGATGCGCTCATTCAGAGTTTGCTTTTTGTGAGTATATTTCTTGGTTGTATGCTTTAGCTATTACTTGGAGTTCTTTTTTAGAGTCATTGGTAGGGTTGTTTCTGAATAGGTGTTCTAATAATCTTTTCTTTCGGAGTTCAATGAGGTTATCATTGAACCATGTGTTACTATGTTTTTGTTTAGGTCTTTTGGATCTGAGCGGTGTTAGTTCATCAATGGCTAACTAGGCAGGAGTGATAATGTAATGAGATTTCATCGGGGTTATCGCTTTCTGGAGGTTTAATTAATTTATGAAGCAATGGGGTGAAATTTTCAGCAGTGAGCATCTTCTTGTTTCTCATCATGGTCATGGGTGCAGGACTGGCCACTGGGAGGGGTCTCTCTTGGTGATATTAAAACGTATCAGGGAGTGATCAGTCCAGGGCAATTCTATAATTTCTTCAAGGGAGGCTGTTGTGTTCAGAGTAAGAATCCAATCAAGGGTACGCCCTTTGGAGTGGGTTGGTGCATCAACCATTTGTTTGAATTGCATTTCTAGAAAAGCATTATGAAATGCTGTGGCTTTGAGGTCAGCAGAATCTTTAAACCCTAGGAGGATGAATTTGGTGTTTGGTTTGAGTAGAGGTGAGATAAGTAGAGGCAAATCTATCTGAGGGTTATTCGTGGAGCTAGGAGCTCTATAGATTACTAAGAAGTTGATGCTGGTTTTCGGGTATGTGGGTAACTTGAGTGCTAGGAGTTCATAGCCTGGTAGAGATTCTGTTTTACATTCCCTGAACTGGAATGAGGTTTTAGAGATGATGGCAGCTCCGCCTCCGATGGCCTCTTGGCAATCGGCTCTGAATATTGTGTAGTTTGGAGGTATGGCTAGTGTAAGCAGTGGTCCTGAAGCTGGGTGTAACCAAGTTTGTTATTACTAGTAGGTCCAGCTCATGTTCAAGTATTATATCATGTATACCAGTGGCATGTGCGTCTAGGGATCCAACATTGAGTAAGGCCCCTTTTAGTGGATCCGAAGCAGTGGCAGGGTTACAGGATTGGGTTGTCTGTGCCGACGGGGGTTGTGGGGTAGAGCTTTGCGTTCTCCTATGGCTGTGCGTAACTTTGGAGGAAGTTTGAGGAATTCTGTCATTGCTAATATGGGTGACGTGTCCTTTGAAATTACTCAGTACATTGTTGTAGTGTAGGAGGGTAAGGTTTCTAGTGGTGCGTGATGATAGCCTTGATTTTCTTAAGGATCCTTGTACAGGTCTAGTTTGAGGGATGTTTGTGTAAGTTCTGGAGAATAATCTGTGAAGGCGGGCTGATCCTAGGATGGGCTTTGGTGTTTGATTGGTAGTGGTAATAGCTGGTGTTGATGTGAACGCTGGTGTGATAGGCAAAAATGGTGTGGGGCATGGTAGGGGTTGTGTCTAAGGCAAAGAAGGTGTGCTAGCCCTGCGCCTAGTTGGATGAAAGCCCCATTTGAACAGGGTGGGTAGTTGGTGCCATTTCTTGGCAGTAACGGAGGCATCATGTAATTGCAGTAGAATGTGGGCACTATAGTTCCATTAATTGTCTGTATTTGGTATTTGTCCTGCAGTGCCGAGTGCAGTATGCCTAACATATACAGTATATTATGCCTATGTTTTTGGTAGTTCCAGGTTGTATATAGCTGAGCCTTTGTAATGGCATGATTGCTAGGTCTAAAAGGATAAGGATGGGGCAATCTAAGGGTAGGTATTAATTGTCATGGAGAGCAATATATCCCACAAATGCAGTTATAAGTAGTGATTGTCAGCAGTACAGGAGGTGAGTATAGCAGAGTAGGCAACAATAATAGGTCACTAAGGAGAAGAAACTAAATGTGGCATGGTGATCAATATTATAGACTGGTACGTACATTGCACAGTAGATCAGCATATGGGCAGTGCAGATTTGGTATGCATAAAAAGTAGGCATATAGGCAGACAGCAATAGTACAGAGGCGGTACAGAATGCAATCTGTGTGCAAATACCAAAGAATGTCAACAAAGGTGCCGAAGGCAGCGCACAGTGGATGGACGTCAAGGCAACACTGAATAGCAAACTTAATAAAGGTGCCAAAGCGGCGCTCAATTGAACAGCATCCAAGTACCAATGGAGCAATACAACGTATAGCGTGAAGGTGATTTGAGTTGGTGGTTAGTGCACTAGTGGAGAGTACATATGGATAGTCTTAGAAAAAGATGGATGGAGAATGGTACACCCGAAGATCAAAGGAAAGGTGCTTGTTGTACTAATGACATAGTAGTCACGCTTTGACAAGGCATATAGTCAGGGGCAGTTCAACGCAGTCCAGCGGTCCTATCTGCTCTGACAGGCTCGGGACAGGAGCCTTTTTTCTCGTGCCTTCTTTCGTGGGCCAGCACTCGCCTGCTGGCGAGAGGTGATTGGCTTAAGTAATACAATACAACCAATCCTGTTGCCTCTGGGCACAGGGGCTCAGGGTAGCGAAGGTTGATTTTCAAGGGCGGCCATGATTAAGTAGCAAAAGCCTTGTGGATGTTAATGGCGACTGGTCCTTCAATCAGGAAAAGTGGGCGAATCTGTGGATTTTCGTGGATCTGGGCGTTTTCTAGTGAATATGCTTGTAGAATTGCAGAATTGGAGCAAATAAAATCACGGGTGTGCGCATCCGTGATTATGCTTGGGATGATGGAAGAATTATCCCAAAGCTTACCATAACACCCAGCAGGGTAAAGGTGATGTAGAAGCTGATCCTGCTGCTCGGCTGGAAGCAGCAGAGCTCCAGCTCTGGTGATGAGGTTTTGCTACATCTGATACTCTTGATGTTCTTGCCCCCTTCATGAGGATCCGCCTGAAGCCCAAATCCAAGTGCAACTCCTGGTACGACTCCGACCTCGTCACCCTTAAACTCAAGTGCAGGGTGGCTGAGAGGAAATGGCATGCTTCATGTACATCCTCTGACAAACTGGCTTGCCGCCTGCTCCAAAGGCAATACCGGATCTCTGTCCGCACCAAGAAGAGAGCTCACATCCAAGCCAGCGTCTCTGCGGCATCTAACAACTCGGCTGAACTCTTCAAAATCTGCAAGGAACTGGCCAATCCTGCAGCAGTTTCTACCTTTCCTGTCCCTTCCGAGGCCCTGTGCACGGCACTGGCTTCTCATTGCATCTCTAAAACTCAGGGCATCCTTTCTCCCTCCTCTGCCTTTACCCTGTTCTATCCAGACGAGGTTTCTAGACAAGTCCGATCTATGAAAGTCTTGTCAAAACAGGTTCATCCCTGTTCCTCCAAAAACTTCAAGTACCACATTGACTCCCTTGCTCCTGCCCTGGCCGACTTCTGCAACCAATCCTTTGCCACTGGAGTCTTCCCTTCCCACCAGAAGCACTCCCTTGTGCACCCTCTCCTTAAGAAACCCTCTGCCGACCCGTCCTGCCCGGCTAACTATCGCTCCAATCTCCATCACTCCTTTACTGGGCAAACTCTTGGAAAAGCTGGCCATCTCCCAGCTCAATCTTCACACTGAATCTGTTGGTTGTCTCCATGATCATCAGTCTGGCTTCAGAGCTGCCAGAAGCACGGAAAGAGCTCTCCCGAACATCCCTGAAGGCCTGCTCGCCAACCTTTCCAACACCCCCTGTGTCCTCATCTCACTTGATCGCTCTTCTGCCTTTGACACGGTCAACCATGCCATCCTGCTCAACAGTTTGTGATAACCTAGGGATCATGTGTCAGGCACTGGTGTGGCAGACTTCTTTCCTTTCTGATCGACCCTCCCAGGTTCAACTTGGGTCCTTCCTCTCCTCTGTCGCTACTTGTGGTGTTCCCCAGGGGTCTAACCTCTCTCCCTGGCTGGACAAACAATACCTGGCACGTCTTGTCCACTGCATTGCCGTGCTATGCCCCAACTTCCAATGCTATGAGGAAGACACTCATCTCATTTTCAGGCTACCCTCGGCCACCTCATCTCCCTCTCTCATCTCTGTCTGTCTGCCATCCAGGAGTAGTGTGCCGCCAACAATCTCTCCCTTAATGCCAGTAAGACTGAGATTCTCCTCATCAGCACACCCACTCCCTCTTTTCCGGTCACTCTCTGGCTGGCCTCTCTTGGCCCTCTTCCTGCTCCCACATGTGAGGCCAAAAACCTCAGGGTCATCTTCAACTCCATACTCTCCTTCTCTCCTCACATCTCTGACATTTTTAAGAAGTCTCACTACCAGCTGCACCTCCTCAGAGGTATTCTTCCTTTCTTCTCCTTCCCCCAGAAACTTACCGTCTCCAGAGCTCTGGTTCTCTCTAGGCTGGACTATTGCAACAGCCTCTTTCTAAATCTGCCTGCTTCTACTCTCTGCATTCTGCAACTCATCCAGAACAGGACTGCGAGGCTTGTCCTTGGCCTCAAGTCCAGGGATTGTATCTCTCCAGAACTGAAATCTCTGCATTGGCTTCCAGTGGCTGCGAGGATTAAGTTCAAAACCCTCTGCATTGTCCATAAGGCCTTCTGGGTCCTGGGGCCTCAATACCTTCAACTCTCTCTTCCTAAATATCTTCTTTCTCGAGCTCTTCGCTCATCTGCCTCCAACTCCCTCAGGGTCAGGCGTTTCTCCAAGCAACGAGTTGGTGGTAGATCTTTTTCTTCGGCTGGGGCCTCCCTCTGGAACAGCTTCCCTGAAACAAGGAGAATCATCTCTGGTTCCGGAAGCACCTCAAAACCTTTCTCTTTGCTTCTGCTTTTCTCCTCCTCTCCCCTGCTGACTTCCTGGCTGATACTGAAACTGCACTGGTTACCTGGCCACCCTCTGATCTTGGGCCTAGGCCCCCTCCCCTGCCAGTCGCACTCCTGCACTGCCTTCCTGGCAACCCCCGCACTTGGGAACTGTTTTTTCTGTATCCCTACAGTCACACTGTATCCCTACAGTCACACCTGATGTCTGCACTTATCGTTGCACTTGCCACCTGCTGGCTGTACTTTCACTTGTTTATCTTATCCCATGTACTGCACTGTCCCCTCCCCCCCCTTCCTCCTTCCCCTTCCCATGCACTTGCGCGATCTGAATGACACGGGCCTAGTAGGACCGTGGTCTGTCTTCCCACTGTTCCGCCTCGCTTGCCTCGTCGCGCCTTGACACTTGTGTATAGGCGCGTTATGAGCAATGGGAGGAAGACGCTAGCAATTGTTTCTCTGCCCTTTGTATGGCCATGATAGAAGGCAGTATCCTAGGACATTGTTAATCAGGTACAACATTCTGAGCACTATTTGCTGCTTTGCAATTTGCAAAAACAATACTGGATAGGATGGACTGGAATCTATTTTGAAATCCTTAGAGAGGGCTTGTTATATTCTACTGTATCATTGCTGCGGATTGGATGCACTTTAATTGAATATTAAAAATGGGGCAAACATTGGGAGTTCTGTTATTAGCATTTTAAGGTTTCCAAATATTTTAATTTGAAGTACTCTATATAATGGGTGTATTTTTGTACTTAAAAGCTTTTTCGATCTGAGTTTTAATTGGCTATTGGATATTTGCCTACAGATTGCCTTTGCTGTACTAGGCCGGAATCAATCCAATGTTACACCTGTGAGAAGCCAGGACATATGGAGATATTCTTCCCAGAGAAGCCAAAATACGAACCGATGGAAATTGGACTTCTCCAACCAAGGGAACAACTGGGACAACCCCAAGAGTATCCCGTTCATGGCAGCGACACCAATCCAGACCCAAAATATCTTGTTGATCTGTTCCACAAGGAATAAGAGGAGCCAGCCTCAGGAGACTGGGCAGTTTTTACCGTGGCGGAGTCAAACCAGAATTTCCACCTCCCTGTAACAATACATGGGCACCCGGCTAAAGCTCTTCTGGATTCTGGGAGTAAGAAGATGGCTGTGAGGACGGAACAGTCCTGGATCAACTGAGACCTGAAAACCCAGCCAAACTCTGGCTCCATGGAGACGTGGATCTCTATCCCCAAGTTATCCTAACCATGCAAGTGCATGAGAAGTTTCTGGGTGGAGAAACTGTCCGCTAGCAGTCAGGGACAGGGGAAGCTTTTGAGAAAAATGATGGAGGTCTGTGACAAAGCCAAGGACCCGATCTTGTCAGAATGGATGGGGGGTTGGGAGGGAGGTGGAAAGGGAGATCCAGAGTCTGTTCTAATTCTGGGGGCAGCTGAGAGTGTCCACATTATGTTTTCCCCCCCTTGGCCAGAATACTTGTTTGAAGACCCTTCCCTCCCTGCTTCCATGACTCCTGACAGAGATGCTTGCCATTTTTTTCTTCTGGTTACATATATCAAGAACTAGAAAGACCAGAGTGACCAGCCCACAAGAAACTAAGAAAAAGCAGTACATTCGTCACCCACATCTAAAAACCTCCATAGCTGCCAAGCGACCCTCACGTACAGAAGATTCAGCGCAGAGAGGGAGGCCATACAGGAATGCTGTGAGCATGCGTGGCAGCCCGCAAGACGATGAGGTCCAGATTGAGAGTAACAGTGTGAGACTGCGCTTATGGACTAAGCCTCTAAATGACCAAGGAATGTTTCAGAGACTTACCAACATGCTCAGAGAAACGGGTTGCAAAACCATGATCAATCAGGTATCCAGTGATTATAACAAATACAAAATAAAGAATGTGTTTTTAACAAATGAAAAACAAAAAAAAAATACTGATTTATTTGGGGGTGGGGTATGGGGTTAAATCTGGTGCGTAGAGGTTTGTGGTCGGGGTTCAAACATGGTGAAAGAGGGAGGTTAGGGGTTGATCCCCCCACCAAAAAAACAATTCTGTATTTTTTTTGTTATTTTGGGTTCGGTAAAAATTCATTCTTTATGCATTCGTTAAAATCACATGTAACCGAACAATCACATCGAACTCTTCCACCATAAAGTAGCAAGCAGACGGTGAGGCTTACACACATCCCAGGATAGGGGGAGGGCAGCTCAAATTGAAAAGGGAAAGATCAGTAAGAAGGGAGGGCAAATGAGTGGAAAACCGGGAGCAGGAAGTTGCAGTTGTACTGGATGAGGTTGGAGATGGAGGCTGAAGCCGACCAAGAGGCCAGTAGGAGGAAGCAAGGATCAGCAGCATGTAGAGATTGTTGGAGCAGTTGAGGTGTTTGAGTGATAGTGGTACCGTGGTGCAAGTGTGTAGAAAGGACAGTGTAAGGGATAAGTGTGAGAATATTGTTGCAGATTGGAAGGAGGGTGATGGAACAGTGGTAGAACTGGCGGAAGAGTGGTAGCAGTGGGAGGAGGAGGAGTGGTGGTAGTAGGGTGGGAGAACAGGTACCGTTAAAGAGTGGAGTAAGAAAACCGGTGGAGTGAAACAGAAGGGAGAGAGGTTTGGAGGGAGGAGTCAGGGAGAGGAACACAGCTGAGTAGAAGGGTGAGGTGAGAGCATGAGTCACTGGTGTTTGTCAGATCCAACCGAATAAGTGCAAGCCACTATACCCAGCTGCCTATAGAAGAATAAGCAGGGCTAATGTAGGGAGAGTTAGTAAGACACTGAGGGAAATTAAGTAGCAAGCCTTCTAAGGAACCATCAGTAGTTGAAACCAGCTGATTAGGGAGTATGTGTTAGCAACGGCACTAACCGTGAGTTACGGAGGCCTGGGCAGAGCTAATCCCACGGGAGACAAGACGACAAGTCGGCTAAGAACAGCCCAAATGCACACAAAAAAAAAATCAATAAAAACCCTTGAACGTTTCTTGAGACTCAAAAGTGTTTTCTGTACCTTCTGTGACAACAAGAAGACATACAGAGAAGCTCTGGTTGCCACACTTGAGAGCAAATTAGTGAAATATGCTTCTTGAATAGTGCATACACGTAGCACTGGGGAAGAGTGCCTAATAGTCAAGCTTCACACACAAAAACGAACTATGTTTGGGATGACAATTTAAAAAAGCACATGGTGTTCAAGTTTGTATTACTTTCAAAGTATACCTTTCCCCTAGGCAGGGTGCTGCTGTGTACCTAGGTAAGGGACTTTGAGCAGGTTTCATATCTCTGCTTCGTAGTTGGCCTGCTTGAAAGCATTGTTCGCAAACATTCTCTTTTTCCTGCTTTCCGCTCAGACTTCTATGGGACACCCTTTCTTTTTACTTTATTTAGACTCCTAACCTGGCTTTTTGGAGGCAAGTAAAGCCTGAGAAACTGATTTGTCCATAAGACTATCAGCACTGAGAGAATGGGCCTCATTACAAGTCCGGCAGTAAACATTCCAGTAAAACTGGCGGCAGGTTGTAGCCAGACTTGCAATATTTACCAGTGCCTGGCTGGCCGGAAACACCAGGGGATTACAAGTCCGGCATTCTGGGAAGTCAGGCGCCGATAATTGTAAGTCCCCATTCCCAGTGAGCCCCATAGGACTTAATGGGAATGGGGACCACGGAAGCACTAGCACTTTTAATAACAGTGCCGGTGCTTCCGTGAAACTCTGCGGGTGGGTGCCGTTCCTCCGGCCAGGTCAGAACCTGGCAGGCGGGACCACACCCGCCCACAGAGCCACACTGTGCCAGTAGGCTTACCGGTACTGTTGCAACCGGACCGGCACAGCTGCAATGAGGCCTAATGTCTGTCTGTGAATTTCTTGTATTGTTACAATTGCACACATCACCCTTGGTTAGGATCCTTTATATCCTTGAAACATTTTCTTGAATGGCTTTTTGCTTACTTTTACAATGTGCCTAAAATGAACTGGTGGCAGCAGATTTTTTTCCACTGTGTTTTTTATCTTTTGCTTGTGCACTTTTGTATTTACACAAAGGGCTACTAAAAGGTGGCCAGCACCGTGAATAGGCTGCGCCAAAAGGTATTTGCTTGTTTTTTGGCCATATTATTCTTGGGTCTTCTTCCTTCCTTGTTAGGTTATGCTTCTTCTGAAAATGCCCTTTCCTGGGGAAAGCTGATCCTTTCCCCGGGAAAAAGGGCCAGTTTGTGTTTGAGCACGGATGTAGGGGATGGGACTGTCTGTCCCTGTACACATCCAGATGTCAATGTTTCGGGCTAGGCAGATGAGGTGGCCAGTGGCCATACACGATTACGGTGACGAATACAAGGGTACAAGGGATTCCTCCCTTCTCCCTAAGGGGGAGCCACCCTATTTGGGACAAAGGAGGGGAGCATGTTAAGCCCCATTGGGGGAGGGCAAGCAGGATCTCACTGGGGGGTGACCCCATCTTCGACAACAGGCGATCTCTAGACAGGGGTATATATTTTTCTCCCTGTATTCCAGACTCCAGTAGCTTTCTCACCTATATTGGAGTTAACTATTCATATGATGACAGGAAACATCCTGCAAGGAACGGAGGTGTGATTTCTGCCTAACTGGGGGAACACAGCTCGCCAGGAATGAAAGCACAGTTGGAAAGTCCATCCCCGTGCCAACATGATGATAAATCGCTAGTTCCCTAACGTAGAAGGAGAAAAACAGCCACAAAACTGGAAGAGGCAGGGCAGAGCCGGCAGCGTGTATGGAGGGCGTGGAGACACAGACCACGGATGTGAGAGCAGAATTTGGGCAGTCCGACTGGCGCACAAGCCAGGAACCCCCAGTCGAGAGGAGCAGTACATCTCCACTACTGCCGATCAACTTTTGTGCCACGAGGCCGGCACCAGAGACCTACAAGAAAGCAGCAGCAGTTCCGCCCGAAACGGAATGTGGAGCAGAAGGTGAAGAAGCACTGCGGACTGGGCTCACATCCCCAGTATCGCAACAAGAGCCAAGGTACACGGTTGCTTCAGGAAAATGGAACAGGGGAGGCACGGCAAGGCCACACCAGACCCGAAAGGAGGGAACACGATCAGACCCCACCCCAAGGCAGAGGGAACATGATCAGACCCCACCCCAAGGCAGAGGGAGTCCGATCAGACCCCACCCCAAGGCGGAGGGTGAACCCGATCAGACCAGAGCCCAAGGCGAAGGGTGAACCCGACCAGAGCCCAAGGCAGAGTGAGCAAGAAAAAACCCCAGGGAGGGGGCGAGCAAACCAAAACACCTCAAGGATGGCTAGGATAATGACATATTTGCCAAGAGGCTTAGACTGCATCCAGGGCAATGAGCCCTCTGAAAGAGATTCCAGTGGGGGGAGAGGGGTGGGGGTCAGAGAGGTCAGAAACCAGCCACTATTCAATTGACAAGAGCCAAGGGCTTGAAAATACTCGTGTTCTAGCTATGCTTTTTTTTATAATGTTTGGGTCCGGCTCAGGCTAGTAGAGGATTGTGGATGGAGGACTTTATTTATTTTCTCTTGTAAAGACATTCTGATTAGCACCTTTGTATTTTCTTTGTAGAACACGGCCAAGATCCTGAGAGATTTAGGAAAAGAGCAGGTTTGTGTGTTTAATAAAGAAAAATCTACTAGAATGCCTTCTTGTCCGTCTCCTGAATCCGATCAACCACATTGGACGGCCATAACCTGTTTGAATTGTGCAGATCCTTACCATTGTTAGACCTGAGCGTGCTCACAGCCCATATCTGGATAGAATGATGACTCCTACAGCCATTCTTGAGCTCACCATTGAAGCCACTTTCTCTATGAAGAAGAGCAGTCCGTGTACAACCAGACGACTACCCTTGCAGGTGACCAGCACCAATGACAACTGTAATTGTTTATTTATAACATGCTTAATATCCAGAGGTTTCTACGCACGGAACCGGAGATCGAACCTGTGTTGCTATGCGTCGTCTTGCTTCTAAGGCGAGCGTGTTGCCCCTGAGCTAACCTCCCAAGACCCACAACGAAGTCTGGGTAAAGCCCTGCTCCTCCGGCTGATCTCAAGAAGACTCTCGACGGGGCTTTGATCCATGGACTGGTGGATACAACCAGTTTCAACACCTGTCTGAGGATCTGTGTCCGTGGAAGTGTCCATGGACGATCCGGTGGACTGACCAGCTCTCTCCTGGGCTAGCTCAGTACAGCTGTCATTCTGAGTGCATCCTTGGAAATTCGGAGGATCATTAACTGTACTGCAAGACATCTGCTCCTGAATGTTCAGCCTTCTTGCATTAACAGAAGCCATGCAGGACCTGCTCCTTTGTTCGTCCCTGCAAGATCACTTGCCACCACCGGACCATGCTAGCCCTCTTTGCAATCAGTCTGCTTCGCATCCTAGAGGGGTCCTGAGGTTGCCTGCAATGCTGCACCTGATCTTTTCTTCATTTGGGTGTCCAGCTGAAACGTGTCTGGGACAGAATCCTAAATACCATGACTAACAAACTGAATCCGGTTTCAAATAAACCAAAATAAATCCCTGGCTCGCAAATGGTGAGCATCAACAACAGATCTGAGCAGATCCACTTTCGCCTTGCACCATCGTATCTACAAAGCTGAAATCCGGAAAGCCAAAAAAAAAACGTATTACAACAAACAAATTCTCAACTGTGGAAACTGCAGCAAAGAACTCCATAGAATCATATCTGAATTTGTCAAACCCTCTTGCACCTCTACCCAATCTGCCCCATTGCAATCGCTCTGCGACTCCCTCTCCCTACACTTCTACACCACCGCTCTTGACAGGACGACCTCCCTTAAACTGACCCTCCTCCCCCCCCCCACCCCCAACAACCGACCAATCCAAAAAACCCCAACCCCCCTCCGCCCCAAACCCCAACTTACCCACTTTCAACTCCTTCAGACCCATCTCCAGAGACGGGTTTCTTGACCTACTATCTGCCAGCAAACCGTCTGGCTCACCCCTTGACCCAGACCCGCCTCAGTCCTAAAAGAAATATTCTCGTCCACCTGCGCAGGAGAACACACAAACCATACTAAATGACTACCTCAGCTCTGGCATCTTCCCCGATGCTTTCAAAATTGCGCATGTCAAGCCTCTTCTTAAAAAGCCATCCCTCGACCCCAAAAACTACAGACCCATCTCGAACACCAGATTCCTTGTAAAACTCATCGACCGAACCACATACTCCCAGCTAAATGCCTTTATTGAATCAAACAACCTCCTCGACCCCGCGCAATCAGGCTTCAGACCACGATATGGAACCGAAACCACCCTGACCTCGAGCTGGGATGATCAAGGTCACTGCAGCCTCTGAAGGATGTGCTGCACTAATTCTCCTCGACTTCTCTGCAACCTTTGACATGATTATCAGCTCTCCTATTCAACCTCTAGATGTCCACCCTTCCTGGAATAATCCGCTTGCACAACATCTTGTGCTACAACTACGCTGACGATACCCAAATAAAAAAAAAAACAAAAAAAAAAAATAACAATTCAGTCCCCAACCCCCATCCCAACCTCAAAGCCTGTCTACAAGATATTGACCGATGGATACAAGATATTGACCGATGGATACAAGATATTGACCGATGGATGACAAACCACCTCCTCCTAAACCCCAATAAAACCGAAATCATGGTGTGTGGCAACACTGCGCTTCTACCTCATCCACTCCCTTGGCCCCCTTCCCTGGGACATCCATCCCCCCCCCCCCGCCCATCTCCGACACTGTAAAAAACCTAGGCTGCACCATGGACTCTGGCCTAACCCTCGCCAGACAAATCAACAATGTGTCTAAATGTTGTCACTGCCATCTCAAACTTCTCAGATGCATCTTTCCCTACCTCTCCTTCCCAAACAGACTTGCAGCAGTTATGTCTATTGTAATGTCGAGACTGGACTATCACAAATCCATATACCTCGCTGTCCCAGCATACCACCTTAATAAACTGCAAAGAGCGCAAAACTCTGCTGCCAAACTACTCGTCGCTCTAGGCCAAAGAGACCACACCACTCCAGCTCTCCGAACCCTCCCCTGGCTCCCAGTCGGACGAAGGACCACCTTCAAGACCCTGTGCATCACTCACCATGCAGTGCACAAGATCGGCCCATTATACCTGCAAGAAAAGTAAAAAGCTCACTCCCACCCCGCACCCCAAGATCAAGTACTGCCCTCCTTTTAGTGATCCCAGCCACCAACTCTGTCAGGATCGGAGGATCCGCTTTCTCAGCCTTGGCCCTGACTCTGTGGAACTCGTTTCCCCCTCATATTTGACACACCCAAGACTAAATGACATTCCGCAAAGTACTAAAAACGCGTCTCTTTCCATAACACCAACCTCAACCTTAAGAGGTGACTGAATTTCCAACACCCCGATGACTAAATACACAAAGGGACTCCCAACCATGTCATCAATGAATAAGCCCATTGATTTAGCTATTGACAAGTGACAACGCTATGTATCCCTCTGGCCCCCTCCCCCCTGTGATGTCGCTATGTACAGCCCTCTATCGCTTTGTACCCAGTGTGTCGCTATGTACCCCTGCCCTCCTGCTCCCGTGACGTCACTATGTATCTCTCGGTATTGCCCTTCCCTCTAGTCCTAGTGATGTCCCTGTGTGTCCCACTAACAACTACGCTCGTGTGTCGCTATGTACCCTGCCCTCTTGTTTCACGTGATGTCGCTATGTATCCCTCTGGCCCCCGTCCTGTCGTTGTAAACCCAGCCCCCTAGTCCTGTGACATGCTTGAGTATCCCTACCCCCCTCAAACTCCTGTGTGTACCCTGCATTCTTGTTCCCCTGATGTCGCTATGTATCCCTTTGGCCACCGCCCTGTCGATGTATGCCCTGCTCGCAAATCTGTGTAACGTCCCAATTGTGCCCCATCACTCCAGACCCTGTGCTGTCGATGCATACCCCGCCCCTGCTGGGTATGATGTCATTGTTACCCAGCCCTCTTTCCCCACGATGCCACTGTGTACCAGCATCTCCTTAGGTCCCCACGTTCCACTGTTGCCCTGGCCTTCTCATTACTGCGCCCCAAACCGCCGGCCCACTATGATGCCACTGTGTGCACAGCCCCTGCCTCCCCATGGTGACGATATGCGCCCGCAACTTCCCAGCTGGTCCCCTGTGATCGCGCGGTACACCATGCCCCACTCGTATCCCACGTAGTGACTGCCTGCCCTGCCCCTACAGTCCTCCTGGATGTCACTGTATACCCCAGCCCTCTGGTCCGTAATGTCTCCATGTACCTCTAGCCCCTGCATACTTCCCGTTTGCCCCAACCCGGTCTCCCATGATGTCGCTGTGTACCCAGCCCTTCCGGTCCTCATGTACCGTTCCCAGGCATGTCCTCCTGTCCATACGCCAGCACTTGCCAGTATGGGTGTCACTAGACCAAGGGCAGTAGCTTGTCTTCCCATTCACGCTACTCATGGCCTGCGAGAGTGTCGCTGCGTCCTCCCATGCCCCCCCCAATGTCACTGAGTGCTTTCGAAACGCATGCTTGTTATGCTTAGGTGCTTTATGGATAAACCATCATATCATATCACTACACTTACTTTCTACTCTACACCATCACTCAATTAGTTTACAGCCATACCCCTCGATAAATTCGGCCTAGCTGATTACATACAAACCCTACCCCATGTACACCTCACCACCCTAATAAAATGCAGCTATATCCCCATGACAAACCGGCCTAGCTGCACACATACATGTCCTACAGGCCTAACGCAGCCAGAACCCAGTCTGGATGTCTACCCACCAGACTGCAAACCTACACTGACATCTTCACCACCGCTCTTAATGCTAGGATGCAGCTACCATCAGGCAATTACATCATCTGCAAACATAACAGGTGCACCCACGCACCCTATGACAATTACCCACAACTCCTTAGAACCCCACATTTCACTGTTGCCCAGACCATCTCGCCACTGCACCTATCCGGCGGTCCAATATGAGACCACTGTGCCCTCAGCCCCTTGGCTCACAGTGGAGTCGCTATTCGCCCCCCTCTCCCCTGCCTCCTACCTAGGCCCTATGACATTGCAGTGTACCTCATGCCCTCTAGTGCCCCACCAGGCACCCTAAAATCCAGCAGTGTACCCATGCCCCCATCTAGTGTCCCATGTAGTCGCTGTGTAGTAGTGCCTCTGTACCCTGATATTGCTGTATACCCACAGCTATTCTGGTCACGTAATGCTTCTCTATACCTCTTGCCCCTCCATGCCTGCTGGATGAACTATCATATCACTACACTTACTCTCTCCTCTACAACAACACACAATTAGAGTACAGCTATACCCCTCTATAAATTTGGCCTAGCTGCTCACATATGAACACTACCCCATGAACCACTAGTCATTCTAATAAAACACAGCTATATTCCATGACAAACCAGCCTAGCTACTCACATAAGCGTCCTAGAAGCCTAACACAGCCAGAAACCAGTCTGGGTGTCCACCCACCAGACTGCACACATTCAACTGTTATCTTCACCACCACACCTAACGCTAGGATGCATCTCCTACATCAGGCTATTACATCAGCTGCACAGATAACTGGTGCACCCACGCACCCTACGACTCTTACTCTCTCTACTGAACTGGAACTGCGATCCCCGGGGGCGTTCAACCTACCAGCGCTTTGAGGTCATACCAATGATATATAGAGCGCTATAGAAATGCCAAATAACATAACTACTACCTATAACAATAAGGTACTAAATTGCAGCACTAGCAATTCCCTGAGTATTAAGACGAGGAAGCTCGAGGAGACAAAGATCACTAAAAGGAAACACAAGACAGACCTTGACAGACTGATGGGGAGGAGCTAAGTATCAGGTATAAAAAAGGACAAATCACTTGAATAAGAGAAAGTCCACCAAGGAGGCTGGAAACCCCAGGATGTTCGAACCCAGCAAGAATAGAAGACACAGCCGCATGTCCGCAAGAAGCAGTCAGAGGAGCAGACCCAGAGAGGTGGAAAAACAGGCCGGGGAAGCATCTGGAGGGAGAGGGGCTGTGGTGTAACCTCAGTGAAGTGGACCTGGTGGTCAAAAAACAACACTGAGACCGACAGCACTCGGAGCCTGTGGAAGCAGGGCAGAGTGGCAAAGAGCAAAGGAAGGCAACAACCGTTACCAACACCGCAGGAAGAACCAGAAACAGGGGCTGCCTCCACGAGAAGGTAAGGGGGGACCCCTGGAGATCTGGTAGGGGATGGGTGTTGAAGGTTGCAACGTGGGTAATCTCCCTCATCTGAGTACTCATAAGGAGGAGTGCATCGTTGAGGAATGCATCAGGAGTAATCTCCCTCAACCCAGTACTCCTAAGGAGTGCATCATTGAGTGCATTGGGAGTAGTCCCACCAAACCTACTGGAGAAAAAGGTTGTGAGTTAGACATGGAGAGTAATCTCCCTTGTCCCAGTAGTCCCATCAAAGCTACTGGAAGGACAAACTGAAGAGTGCCTCGGGAGTAATCTCCCTCATCCCAATGACATTTATAAAGTGATTGGCTGTTGTCAGAGAGGGACAAGAAAGGAATCTCAATGCCCTGTGTGAGGAATTGTGGCAAAAGTTGCAACTGCTGATGAAAAGTGTTGGATGAACTTGAGAAGAGACGGGTTAACAAGAAGGGAGGTAGTCTCCTGGTCGCCTTTCTACACTGGAACTGTTATGATCTCCACAAAGAGACTCTTGTTACTAGGAGGAAGGAGTCATCCTCCTAGGGACACTCATTTGTTATTCTCCATTTACTAGTGATACGGTCAGATCAGGAGTTTTGAACAGAGGACAGGCTTATTAATTATATGGACATTCGGATGACGTGCACCCAAAGTTGTTTCTTAGGTAGGGGAATCCCAAAAGTGTTAGGGAGAGTTAGGCCTTTATTTTGTGTTAGTAAACATTTCTTGAACCATGCCAACCTGGTGCCTGACCCCTGCCTGAAACCTTGTCACACTAGGAACAAGTTACTTACCTGTAACTGTTGTTCTCCAGCATGGGCCTGGCATGGATTCACATGCTGATGAATATTCCCCGTCGTCAGGCTGAGAATCCTCGGTAAAGAAAAAATCAGTATCAGTTTCGTTTCTGATCTGTCTTTCTCAGTAGTAACCAATCACTGGTCTCTGGGTCATACTGCCCCCAGCCAATGACTGCCCTCTCCCTAAGCCCTGCCTATGGCAGCCATCTTCAGATTTGGTAGCACGCAAAGTGGCAGTATGACCAAGTGAAGAGCCGTAGAGGGGCAGGAGGGAGGGTTTGCATGTGAATCCATGCCAGACCCATGCTGAATAACAACAGTTGCAGGTAAGTAACTTGTTCCTTCTCCAGTATGGGGTCTAGCATGGATTCACATGCTCATGAATATAAGAATACATAGCAGTACACATGCACAACCAAGGCAGGTGGCAAGGCTCAACATTAAGCATTACATAAAACTCAACATTAAGCATCTCTTACCTCCCCACCAGGCTCACCTTAAGCGAACAGGTTGCGCAGCACTGCCTGGCCGACTCTGGACTCCTCCCTGGAATCCCGGTCGACGCAGTAGAATCTCGTGAAGGTGTGCGTCGACCTCCACGTAGCAGCCCTGCAGATGTCCAGCAGGAGCACACCAGACAAGAATGCCGTGGTAGCAGCGATCGCTCTGGTCGAATGGGCTCTCGGACGGCCGGGCAACGGTCGGTTTGCCAACCGATGACAATGCATGATGCAGCCGAAGAGCCATCTGGAAATGGAAGCCTTCGAGAGAGCCTTCCCTTGGTTCACAGGTCCAAAGTTCACAAATAGCTGTGATGTCTTCCGAAAACTCTTTGTTCGGTCCACGTAGAACTTCAGCGCTCTAGCCACATCCAGCGAGTGCAAAGTCCTCTCGGCCGCAGACGAAGGGAAGAAAACAGGTAGCACCAAGGGCTCGTTGAGGTGGAAGTCCGACGGCACCTTGGGCATAAACAAGGGGTGCGTCCTCAGCACCACCCTCGTGTCGTGAAAAGTCAAGTATGGAGGCTTGCAGGATAGGGCCTGGATCTCTCCCACTCGCCGTACGGTGGTGATGGCCACAAGAAACGCAGTCTTCCACGAGAGGAATTTCAGCGGTGCCGAATGCAGAGGCTCGAATGGCGCCCCCATGAGCCTGGTACGCACCACGTTGAGTTCCCACGCCGGGGCAGGGGCCTTCACCGGCGGGAACAATCGGAACAGTCCCTTCATAAATTCCTTCACCAGGCGATGGGACCACAAGGACGCCCGTCCTGGGGTTCTGGTGTATCAGGAGATCGCAGCCAGATGCATCTTGATGGAGGCGTGAGCCAGTCCAGCCTTGGCCAGCGACAGCAGGTACAGCAGCACTTGAGGGGCCGTAATCCGTAGAGGGTTAATCTTCTGTGCATGGCACGAGACAGAGAACCTCTTCCACTTATGTCCGTAGCACTTGAGAGTTGAGGACGCCCTGGCTTTTGCAAGGACCTCTCTGCAGTCAGCCAGGATATCGTACCCTCCAAACTCTAGCGCTGCAGGGGCCAGGCCTGCAAGTTCAGCGACTCCGGGTCGTGATGAAGTATGGCGCCTCCTTCTCTGGAGAGAAGATCCGCGTTCGCCGACAGCTTGACTGGTGGGGAAGCTGACAAGTCCAGAAGGTCCGGGAACCAGATCTGCCTCGGCCACGCCGATCCGACCAAGATCATCCTGCACCGGGACTTCTTGAGCTGGTTGACGAGTTGGAGCAGCAACGGCAACGGAGGGAACGCATAAAGGAACAGGCCTTCCCAGGGGAATGAGAAAGCATCGGCCATGCTCCTCGGCTGGGGAAATCTGCTGGCGAACCTCTGGCACTTGGAGTTCGTCGCTGTCGCGAACAGGTCGATCTGGGGTTTTCCCCATCGCCGGAAGAGTCGATCCACTTGATCCTGACGTAGTTCCCACTCGGGAACTCGTAGTACCCTGCTGAGTGAGTCGGCGATGGTGTTTATCCCTGCCAGATGAAAGGGCACCAGAAACATCCCTTGGGCGACGGCCCAATGCCACAGATCCTGGGCTTCCGTGGAGAGGGCTGGGGGATCTGGTTCCTCCCTGCTTCCGGATGTAGAACATCGTGATGGTGTTGTTGAAGATTCTCACCATCTTGCCCTTGAGGGACGGGAGAAAGGACCTGAGGGCCCAGAACACTGCACGGAGCTCCAGGATGTTGATGTGGAGCGTCTTCTCCTACGGGAGCCAAAGGCCTCTCGCGTGAAGTTCTCCGGTATGCGCTACCCACCCTACCAAGGAGGCATCCGTCGTCACCGTTATCTGGTGGGATGGGGTCTGAAAGTCTGTGCCCGCCGTCAGATGAGCGCGGGTGCCCCACCACTGGATCGCTCGTCGGAAGGTCTTGTTGAGCGGGATCCTGTCCTCGAAGCTGCCCGTCGATTGGATCCAGCGGGAGTCGAGGATCTCTTGCAGAGGGCGCATCCAAAGCCTGCACAGGCGCACAAGATATATGCAGGAGGACATTATCCCAAGGAGGGACTTGATGGACCTCACCCTGGCCACGTCCGTGGCCAGCAGACGCTGCACCTTGCCCAGGATGGCCTTCGTCCTTTCTTCCTACGGTGAGGCCAGGCGCGCCACTGTGTCGAGCTTTGCTCCCAGAAACAGTGCGACTTGCGACGGGACCAGGTGGGATTTGGGAAAGTTGGAGAATCCCAGGTCCGGGAGCAGTTGGACGGTCTTTGCTGTGTGATCCACGGCGAGCTCCCTTGTCCCTGCTCGGATGAGCCAGTCGTCCAGGTAGGGGTAGACGTGGATCCCCTGCAGGCGCAGCTGCGCCGCCACCGGTGCGAGGCACTTGGTGAACACCCTGGGTGCCGACTTCAATCCGAACGGGAGAGCCTTGAACAGGTAGTGCCGTCCTTGGACCACGAACCTGAGGAACTTTCGGTGACCTTTCAGAATGGGGATGTGGAAGTACGCATCCTCCAAATCCAACGACGACAGGAAATCGCCCTCCTCCAGCTGTCCCAGCATGTGCTGGAGGGTGACCATCCGGAATTTCTGTGCCCTGATGTTTTTGTTCAGCCGTCACAGGTCCAGGATGTGGCGCCATCCTCCTGTCTTCTTTTTTACTAGGAAGTACCTTGAGTATACTCCGGAGCCCCGGAGCCTCTTCGGGACAAGCTCAATGGCACCTCTTCTGAGCAACGCCCTCACCTCCAAGAGTAGTTGAGGGACGTGATTTTCCTTCCTGACCACGGGTGGAATGCGGGGGCACTTTTTTTAAAAAAAAACTTTATTGGTTTTTTCCAACAAAACAAACAAACCATGAGACCGAACGTCAGTCGTACTGTGAAAACTGCACCCTTCCCACCCACGCCTCCCATCCTCCCCCCCCCACCCATCTTGTTGAAGAGTCATTGTGCCAAAGGTTATCATCTAGGTGGCGCCGCTGCTGGGGCTTCAGCGTTGTGTGTCGGGCTGGTATTTGAGTCCTGCATTGGTTCCGATTGTTGTGAGTCAGCAGCATTGGTCGTTGAAAGCAGGTATATAAAGTACGGCCCGCATATGTCCGGAGGGCGTGCGTGTAATGGCATAGTCTTGATAAAGTCTGTTTCAACATCTTGACAAAACGTTACGTCTTTCAGCCATTGCTGTATGTTTGGAGGGGGTTCTCTACCCCACGTGTAAGCGAATTCTCCTTCGCGCCAGGATCAGCAGTAGATCTGTCAGCCTTCTAACTGAGCTCAGTAGCGATTGAGTCAGGCCTAGTAGCGCTGTTTTTGGCTCGGGGACAAGTTCTGTTTCGATTATTGCTGAGATTTCTTCGAGTACTGCACTCCAGAAGGTGGCTACTGGAGGACAGGACCAAGCCAAGTGAAGGAAGTCGGCTGTGGGTGCCCCACATCGGTTGCATTCTGCTGAGATGTACTCCCTTTGGGAATGCAGTTTCGCCGGTGTGTGGTATGTTTGGTGGAGAAAGTTGAAGTGGATCAGTTTGAATCTCGCATTGATCGCTACTCTATGGGCGAGTTTTAGGATGTACGCCCATTCTTCATCTGGAATCGCGCTGTCTAGTGTCTTTTCCCATCTCCTTTTGGCTCTTGCTCCGGGTGGGATCGCTTCATCGAATAGGCCTGGATTGTGTAGTGGAGTAGTGGCCAGATTGGTGGTTGTTGAGGAAAACTCAGGATTACTGCCTGAAGCAAGGGTTGTAGTCTGTAGTATATGAACGTGTCGAGGGCTTTGTTGCCTCCTCTTTCTCGGGCTTGTTGTGCCATCATGAAGGTCCCTGCCGGAAAGAGGTCGTCCATGGAGTGCACCTGTAGCTTTTCTGTCCAGAGCAAGAAGACTTTCGGTTGTGATGGGGATTCCAGGAATGTGCTTTACTGGCAGGAGAGGGGAGTATCTGACCGAGATGTCGTTTACGTTGGCAATTTTCCTCCAGATTGAATATGTGGTGGCGACAGGATTCATTCCGGCCTGAGAGACTGGGAACTGCCCAAAGATTATGGATCGAAGGAGGTGCGGTGTCGCCAATGCTCTCTCTATCTGGACATGTGGTCGTCTGAACTGCGTTGCGTACCATTGGCTGAGGTATTGGGCCTGGGCTGCCCAATAGTAACGTTCTAGGTCTGGAAGGGCCAATCCACCTTGCCGTACCAGTAGGATTAGTGTGGAGTAGGCGACCCTTGCTACCTTGCCGGCCCAGACGAGATATAGGACCATACTCTTTATGCGCTGAATACGTTTCTGGGACGTTTGAGAAGAGGTACAACAGTTTTGGTAAGATGATCATCTTTACAATTGATACCCTTCCCCAGAGGTTGAGTGGTAGGGACTTCCATCTCTCGATCTTGGTTTGGAGGATGTCTATAGTGGTTTCGTAGTTGTCATGAATGATCTCCTCTCTCAGACGGGACATGTAGATGCCGAGATACCTTACATGTGTATGTTGCCACTGGAAGCCAAAGTCGTCAGTAAATTCAGTGGTGGCGGCGGTGAGCGGGAAGATGACCGATTTGCTGTTATTCCGTTTCAGCCCAGAGAAGCTACCAAACTGTATTACTGCTCTCATTGCTGGCTTTAGGTTTTCATCTGCGTTCTGTAGAAACAGGGCTATGCCGTCTGCGTAAAGCGAGATGACCATCTTGTGTGGGACGAAAGAGAGGCCTCTGAAGGTGTCGCATACGCATGTCGGAAGCTAGGGGCTCCATTACTAAAGCGAACAAAAGTGCAGAGAGTGGATATCCCCGTCTTGTTCCTCTTCTGAAGTGGATATCGGCAGAGTAGTGGCCGCCTAGCGTGATCTTGGGGATTGGTTTTTTGTAGAGTAGGGAGATCATTTGCAAAAAACGCTTGCCCAGCCCCATCCTTTCCAGAACTGTGAACAGAAAGGGCCATTCGACCGAGTCGAAAGCCTTCTCGGCGTCTAATAGTACTGCCACGGCCTGACAGTCCGGTTCTAAGGCCTCCATTGCTCCGAACATCCTCCTTATCCCGTGTGAAGTGTTCCTCCAAGGGATGAAGCCCGCCTGGTCAGCCAGAACCATGGCGGGCATGAGGGGCATAAGCCTCCTGGTTAGGACTTTTGCAAAGATTTTGTTGTCCAAATTTATTAGCGAGATTGGCCTATATGAGCCGCATTCCATAGGATCTTTGCCAAGCTTGTGCAAGAGGATTATGTTGGTCCTGTATAATGTTGGTGGTAGCTGGTCATTGGTCAGGGCCTCGTCATAGACCTGGAGGAGTAGCGGGGCAAGGAGGTCTGCGAAGTGTTTATAGAATTCGCCGGACAGGCCATCTGGACCTGGTGCTTTAGAATTGGGTAATTCTTTGATGACTTCGAGGATCTCCTCAATGGTAATGGGGGCGTTGAATGGTTCTCTGAGCTCTGGGTCGACCCAGTAAAGTTCTATTTCATCTAGGCATTGTGTCAGCTCTGTTTGGTCGGCGGAGTAGCTTGAGTCATACAGGTCCTGGTAGAATCTGCAAAAATTTTCAACAATGTCGATTGTCGAGTGGACGGTGTTGCCTGTTGGGTCTCTCACTGAATCAATCGCTGAAGGTTTTCTATCGGCAGCTATGAGCCTCGCGAGGAGAGCTCCGGGTTGCTGCCCTTCACCGTACTGCCGAATTTTGTGGTGTCTGCCTAGAAACTTTATTTCCCTTTCAGCTGCGTCGCGGAACACTTCTAATTCTTTCTTGATTGCTGCTAGCGATTGTGGAGTGTTTATCAGGAGAGCGCCTTCAAGGTCTTTGAGTTTTGTTTCGCTGGTGTTCAACTCCCTTTGCAATAGTTTTAATATTCCGCATCGCTTCGTCATGCAGACCCCTCTGGTGAAACATTTTAGAGTCTCCCACAGAGTCCTGGCTGAGGGCACTGTACCTAGGTTGGAGTCGAGGAAATGTTCTAGTTCACTTCGGAGTTCTTCCGCAAAGACTGTCTTGCAGCGCTCGTGGCTTGAATCTCCAATGAGGTCGAGGGTTGGTTGATTGTGTGGTGTTGCAGGTTAATGACACCATGGAGTGGTCTGACAGGGTTCTCGGTAGGATGCGGCAGTCGTCCCATTGTAGGCAGCTATGGCAGGACACAAGGAGATAGTCTATTCTCGAACTGGTTCTGTGTACCCAGGAGTAGAAGGTGAAGTCGCTGGTGTTTGGGTTCTGGTGTCTCCAGAAGTCAATGAGGTCGTAGGCTTTGCAAATTTCAGTGATTTGTAGGGACGCCTTGGATGGGGTCGCTGTTTGGTTATGCGATTTATCTTTAGCTGGGTTCAGGGTTGTGTTGAGGTCGCCACCCCATATGATCGTGGACCGACTGACCATGCTGAGTTGGGTCATTACCCAGTCAAAGTTATTGGGACCGTCGGTGTTCGGGCCATATTAATTCACTAAGGTGATTTCTTCACCGTCAATCGTTCCTTGTACCATGAGCAACCTGCCTTCTGTGTCCTTTTTTTGAGCGATTAGTTCGAAATTGATTGCCTTATTGATTATTATGGCCACTCCCCTGGCATAGGACGAGAAAGAGGCAAAGTAGCGGTGACATCCCCAGTCTTTGGCCCAGGGGTGTTCGGACGTTGGACGGAGATGTGTTTCTTGGATGAACGCTATGTCGATTTTGTGCCGGCGTAGGTATTGAGTCATCGTCCTCACGTTCGCTGGTTGATTCCCACCTTTAATGTTCCATGTAGCTACGGTGAAGGCGCTGTGTTTTCAATTCTTTGCACGTGCGGATCGTGGCATTTAGCTACTAACAGGTGGGGGTGGTGGGCCCTGTTGGGTCGATTTTGTTTGCGGTGTCATCTTCTCCTGAGTGGAGCATATGGGGTGTCCTGGGTGCTGTACAACATGTTAATCCCCAACTTGTGTGATTTTCCCTCCCATTTCTCGCAAGCAACCCCCAACTGGCTCGTCATGGATCCCCCTTTTTTTAACTTGTAATTTTAAAACTTGAACATTGCTGTGCTAGGGGCGCTTGGATCTTCCCAAGTCGCGCGGCCTTGAGGTCGTTTTACCGTCTATTTTTCGTTCCGGCAGCGTTGATTGTTGCTGTGTGTCGCGTTCTTTTGCTTCAGTCCATCTATGGTGGATTCCTCTGGGCCCTCTCCCTTTGAGCTCGTGCCTGGTTATTCTCTGGTGGTCGACAGCCTGCCCGGTCCAGGTACATATTTGCCTCTTCGGGTGTTTGGAAAAACTGGGTTCTTCCCTGGTGTTGTATTCTCAGTCGGGCTGGGAACAGCATCGAGTATGGTATCTGGTTCGTGCAGAGTCTCTGTTTAATGTTTGTGAAAGACCTCCTTTGTGCCTGGTCGGCTGGGGAGAAGTCCGGATAAAAGTGGACGTTATCGCCGTCGTGCTGCAGCTCACCTTTCTCTCTGGCCATTCGAAGTATCGAATCTCTGTCGTTATAATTAAGTAAAATTTTGCAATTATTGGACGAGAAGGGGCTCCGGGAGCAGGTCTTAGCGTCGGTATTCTGTGGTCTCTTTCGACGACGAACAGGGGCGAGAGAGTTTCCCGGACCGGCGTGGTCTTCCATTTTGCCTTGTAGTTGTTTCTCTCTTACTCCCACTATCCGGATGTTGTTCCTTCTGGAGCGCCCTTCGAGATTTTTGGCGTAGATTATTTTCATTTGGGCCTCGAGGGACGACACCTTGGTATTCAAAGATGATACCCCATGGTCCAAAGTGGATATCCGTTGCTCTGCTTCATCCAAACGTTCATTGTGGGTGTCTAGCCGGTGTTGGACTTGATCAACTTTGGACGAAAGGCCGTCCAGCTTACTATCTAGGTTACTGATACCGGATTTCGGTTCTAGGAGCAGTGCTCTGATGTCGAGGGACTGGGTATCGTCATTCTCTTGGTTTAGTATGTGTGACAGGGACTCGTTGATGTGTCTTGGGGTTTTTGCCGAGGTTCCAGCTTCGAAGTTTAGTTTGCGCTGTTTGTCGGTTTTCCCCATTGTGGGTACGGGTGGGCAGCGCCGTTGGTTGCCTGACCGTAGGGTTCGTGTGGCGGCCGAGGCGGGGTTTTCCTGTGCCCCTATGAGGGGTTTTGCGAGATGTTTTGCTCGACTGCAGGGTTGGCCCGTGCCAGACACTCAGCCCGCCATATGCGTTCTAGTTGGTGCCGGGGACGGTGGATTATTGGCCAACCAAGCCAGTCGGGTCTCAGGATAGTTGGTTCAGTTTGAAGTTCTATGGCCCTGCGGTGCGTCACTGTGCTGCTAAAGTGGGGCCTCTTGCTAGATAGCGCAGAGTGGGTAGTTGGGCACAGCCACGCCGCCTCCCCCCCAGCGCGCGCCGTACCTGGTGAGGCCTCGCCGTGTTCTGCTCCTTTGATTTGGCCCCCGTCTCCCGGCCACCGCCGCTTTGTCAGGATGCAACTGCGTAGATCGTCGGCGGGGGTCCGTGGAGTCACGAGGTTCTGCCGGGATGCTGCTTCTCGGCTGCCGGGGTAGCGCTGGACCGCCTGAGCCCCCTGGGGCTCCTGCCCGATCGCCGGAGGTCAACAGTGCTTTTTATGCTGGGCGGGGGGCCTGGCGGACACGGCTTCTGCTGTTGCTGTGGGGATAGGGCTGAGGGGGGCACCTGTAGCGCCGGAGTCTCGGGCGGCGGGCCACTCCTTTCTCCCGCTTTCAGCACGGCCTCGGCTGGGCCATGCGGCGGCCGCCGAAGCTCTCTCGCGGCCCTCAAGACGCCCCAGCCATCCGGGGATGCTGCAAAGCAGGATCTAGGCAGTCAGGGTCTCTGGATTCGGCACGGCTCATTTTCTTCCCTGTACACTGACTGAAGCGATGGTGGTTTTAGGGGGTTATACTGCCGGAATAAACAGGATTAATAAGGATTTTAATAGGCCGCGCGGGAGCACACAAGGGAGCGGCCATCTTGGTCGGGTCTCTAGCGCCCTCTCGCGGGGGCACTTTTTTTTTAGAAATTTGAGGGCGTGCCCCTGGGCCAGGGCATCCAGCACCCAACGGTCGGTGGAGATGGACTCCCACACACTGACAAACTTCGCCAGCCGGCCTGTCACCGGGGTGCTTCGGTGGGGGCCCGACCCCGCTGTCGGTTCAATCTTGCTTGGCGGACGCCTTGCTGCCTTGGCCTCCCTGCCGACGACGGCGGGGTCCCCCCCGACTTGCCTCGTCCTCTATAGGCTTCCTGCGACAAGGAGACGGGCCGCTTGGCGGTACGTAGAGGAGCCACCGCCGAATCCCCTGGAGGCACTCTGCTTGCCTCCGGCGCTCTGAAAGGACTGCCTCCGTTGCCGGAGGACTCCTAGGGCCCTAGCAGTCTCTCTGTCTGCCTTGATGGCTTGGAGGGACTCATCCACAGTTTTCCCAAACAGGTTGTTCCCGTCGAACGGCATGTCCAGCACCTTGGCTTGCACATCCTGGCGGAAATCCGTCGCCTTGAGCCAACCTCGTCGTCTAAGGCAAACGCTGTTGCCTAGCTGGCGGAAACCGGTGTCGGCAATGTCCGTTGCCACCGTAATGGCGTGGTCCGATGCCACTTCGCCTTCTTGCAAGATCTCCAGGGCCTTGGCCCTCTTGTCATCCGGTAGGAAGTCCAACAGGAGGGCGATATTGTTTGTTTGTTTATTTATATGGCGCACCGGACCAGAAGGTATGAGGGCGCAGGCATTTCAAGTATATTCATAGCTTAGTTACAGTAATGTACATTACTTTACATTGTTAGCATTGGTATTGCGATTGCGAAGGACGCAGTGAGGTAATGCAGTTACAGGCAGGAGACAGTCAAAGTACAAATACGAGAGACAGATCAAGAGAGTTACAAGTTGATCATATTTGCACTAGTTACAATAATGGTGTCGGTTACTGGTTATTGTTCTTTAGCCACTGGATGTAGCTGCGTCTAAATTGGTGATAGGTTTGTGGTGCTCTAACAGAGGGTGGCAGTGTGTTCCAGTGTTGGGCTGCTTTCACCTGGAAGCTATTTATTACCGCCCATTTTCGTTCGTTTGAATCTGGGAACAGCGAGCAGGTTAGCGTTGCTATTTCTGGTGTGTCTGTTGGCCGTGTATCTAGTTATTCTGTCGGCTAGGTAACGGGGAGCTGCATTGTTAAGGCATTTGTGAGTGATGGAGGCTACCTTAAGCAGGATTTTGTCCGCGGTGGTGAGCCAGTTGTGGGTTCTCCCAATATTCGAGATGTGTTCTCTTTTCGGGAAGCTAAGCGCTGCTCTGAGAGCATTGTTCTGTAGGATCTGGATTTTGTTGATAACCTGTTTGTTAGCACCTACATAAAGGGAGTTACAATAGTCCAGTTTGGATAGTATGAGGGCTCTGGCTAGGGTGATGCAACTTTAGGTGGAGAGGAAGGGTTTGGCCGAGCGTATAAGCTTACATGTGTAGGCTGTGGTGGAGGCCATGGAGCTGACCTGTTTATGGAAGGAGAGGGTGGAGTCTAGGTAGATGCCAAGGGTTTTCACTTCCTTGGCAGCCTTTATAGAGTTGCCGTCTATGGTGAAGCTAGAGTAGTTGGGGTCCAATTTGTTTAGGTTTGTGGTTGATCCCAGGATGATGAGTTCGGTCTTATCATTCAGGCATAGACTGTGGGAGGCCATCCATGCCTGGATGATGAGGTATACCTTGTTCACCAAGGCCAAGTCCGTGTTGTAATCTCCCGTCAGCGGGATGAGGATCTGGGTATCATCAGCATAGTTAGTGTAGATGATACCCAAACCGTCGAGATCATCAAACAGTGGCTTAGTGAACACGTTGTAAAGTGTAGGTGAAACACATGACCCCTGAGGGACTCCACAAGTGATGGGGATGGGGATGGGGTCTGCGGAGGCTGTGGTGGAGAAGACGCGCATGGATCTATTGCTCAGGAATGACCTGATCCAGCCAAATGGGCCACCAAATTTAAGTGGCTGCATAAGATTTTATGATCAACAAGATCAAATGCTGTGGAGAGGTCTACGAGAAGCAGTAAGGCAGTTTTCCTGTTGTCTCTCAGAGTGTCGATTTGGGCCTTGAGGTCGATGAGAGCGGTTTCTGTGCCGTGTTGGGGTCTAAATCCTGATTGCCGGATTCCTAGGAGATGTTTTGTTCAAGAAATTTTTGAATTTGTTGATAGGCTGTCTTGTCAAGGATTTTAAGTAAGAAGGGGACAGTGGTGATGGGTCGGTAGTTAGTGGGTACTGCAGGGTCTAGTGAGGGTTTTTTTTAGTAGGGGGAGGACACAGGATTCTTTGAGGTTATTGGGGATGGTACCTGATGAGAAGGAGGCGTTGATAAATTTGGTAATGAATGGGGATAGGTCTCTTGCTGCGTCTTTGATGATTTGAGGCGGGCATAGGTCACCTTGGCAGTTGGAGGGTTTGAGGCCGAGTATGATTTTTTCCACTTCTAGCGTGGAAAATGTGGAGAAGCTGAAGCGGGTGAGGGTGTTGGAGGGGAAGGTGTTGAGGACAGGTGCGCGGGGGGATGTTGTTAGGTTTGGGCGAGTTGGATAAAGCTTCTTTCTTGTTGTTAATTTTGATTTGGAGGCCTGCAACTTTGTTGGACAGGGAATTCTGGATGTTGGTACACCATTGTTTATCTTTCTTGCAGGCGTCTGGGGCAGGGATGGGTGTTTCTAGCTCTTTTAGTATGGTGCACAGTTCTTTAGTGCTAGATTTGGCCTGAAGTATTCTCAGGTTGTATGATTCTTGTTTGGCCCGGAAGATTTATTTTTTGTAGGTAGAAACTATTTTGTTGAGGATTAGCTTATTGCCGTCTGTGGGAGCTTGTCTCCATACTTGTTCTTTTTTGCTTTTCTCTAATCTAAGGGCTTTTAGGTGGGCCGTGTACCAGGTGTTCAGGTGTTTTATCGGCTTGCATTTTCTCAGCTTTAGAGGAGCGATGGCGTCTAGGGCTGAGCGCATGCTGTTGTTGTTGTAGCTTTCAACAAGGTAGTGGGGGTTAGAGTTGTCTGGTAGTTGGGTCAAGGTTGGTAGAATGAGAGGGATGAGTTTTTCCACAGTTATGTTTTTCTTGCTTCTAGTCGGGATGGCTGAGGCTAGAGAGGTGTTAGAGATTGGGCTAGACGCTTCAAGTGTGAAGGAGAGAAGGTGGTGGTCAGACTATGGTTGCGGGGTGATGGCAGTGATCCAGATCACGCAGTTGTGATCTGCTATCCAGTCAAGGGTTCTCCCTTTGTTATGAGTGGGGGTAGACACTCTTTGTGTGTAGCCTAGTTCTGACAGTATGTTGTTAATGACGGTCGCTTGGGGGTCTTTAGAGTCATTGTAGCCAAGGTTAAAGTCTCCTAAGAGAAGGCTTTGGGAGGTATTTTTTAAGTTGTTGGAGAGGATGGAGTTGAGGTCTTCCTCAAAGGAACCTAGGGGTCCCGGGGGTCTGTATAATAGGTGGAGGGTGATGCTTTGGGAGTTAGCGGTGGGGAGCTTGGCAGTGAGAAGTTCACATGATGGGAAGTGGTCTGTGGTATCAGGTTTAAGGTTAAGGTGGGTTTTGGCGATTATAGCGAGGCCAACGCCTCTGGAATCTTTCTGTCTACTCGGAGGATGGAGAAGTTCTCATGGATGGTTAATGTAAGGGAGGGGCCAGCGGCTGCATGAAGCCAGGTCTCTAATGGCTAAAAAGTCTAGTTCTTCCGTTAGGATGAGGTCTGCTATGTCAGTTGTGTGAGCTACTGCAGATCTCGCATTGATTAGAGCACCTCTTATGGGTGTAGTGGCTGGTTTACTAGCTGTAGGTGAGGCGGTAGATAACCGAGATTTGTGCTTGGTCGTATTGTTGGTTCGGCTAGGCTTAGGTAAGTCTGAGCGGTTGTTTGGGGGGGTGGCCACGATAGAGGGCTGGGACCAGTTGGAGGACTTGGTCTGGGTAATATCCCTAGCTCTGGGCTCATAAATTTTGGGGAGTCTGGCGCGTAGTTTGGCGTTTCTGGCAGAGAGGTTGCAAGGTGTGGTGAGGTACATGGTGATTGGGGTGGTTGTACCTCTGTTAGTGGGGCCAGGTGGGGGGCTGGGAAGACTAGATACGTGGATAAGGTGGAGGATAACTCTCACCAATACTGAGTATATACCTGGAAGGTACATTTTGGTGGAAGGAAGCGAGAACAGTGGACATGTGTCTACTATCGGCTGGTTCCTAAGTTGCTAGGTTTCTGGGCTGTAGGTTTGGACGCTGTGTTTTAGAATCACAGGGGCGATGAAGTCACCTAGGGTTGTATATGCAAGGTGGGGTGAGGCTTCAACTAAGTGTGATAATCATAGCAATGGCTAAGTGGGGCAGAGAACCCTATTATTCGAATATCAGGTAGGCAGCTGAAAACACACTAGTTTGCAAAGGCTAAATTCGAAAATCAGGTGGGCAGCTGAAAACACACTAGTTTGCAGTGGCTAAATTCGAAAATCAGGTAAGCAGGTGAGAACACACTAGTTTGCAATAGCTAAGAGGGGCGGAGAACCACCTAGATTTGAGTATCAAGTAAGCAACAGAAAGCACACTAGTTTGCAATGGCTAGATACAATGGCTAAAGCAACTGAAAACAGTAGTTTGCAATGGCTAAATACACTTACAGTATTCACCTAGATTTGAGAATAGATATGAGGTTTGAGAATCAAGTAAATGGGCTAAAATGCGGTATAGCAATAGACAGGAAGGTTGTAACAGTATGGTAACGCATGGGTAAAATAAATCTCAGTGTGGGCTAGAGAGTGCTATGCAAGGCAGCTGCCGGGTCCTCCTAGATGTGGAAGTAACATTATAGGCTAAGAGTGCAGGGTATCAGTAAACAAGCGCAATTTATAACATCAAGATATAACTCAGTTAAATGCAGTTTATAACGGCATGATATGGCTCGCATTGAGCTGGATGGGTAGCGTGGATGCTATTGACACAGATTGCGCACATGTAACGTGCTTTATAACAGTGGAAGAAGAGGTGCCGACAGTGGTCATATAGGCAAATAGACGGCGAGATACAATGCAATACTTAGTTACTTGGCATACTGTATGGAAGTTAACTGCAGATCCTCCGAGGGTTGGAGGCAGACATGCGGTAGGATATGGCAATCATGGACAGGAAAGTGCGTATCAGCAGGTGACTGAGCGAGATTGTTAGGCACAGAGTGGTGTGTAGATGGTGACGGTGGTAGTACACAGATGGTCGGAGAAGGGGACAATGCAGGTAGTTTTAGGAACGTTAAGGCAAAGTACAGAGGAGTACTTCCATGGGACCAGGCTGCTAGTTCCTTGCTGCCTGACGCTGACAGCCGCAGACAGGCCCTTAGGCTTGCCCTTCGGCTGCCACCTATCAGTGAGCTGCAGGGGTGGGTGTATGCAGGGGCAGCCAATCACGGGCTGCAGGTGCTGGTAGGCTCAATGCTGGTGCTGTGTGTCGGGCTAGGTGGCGGCCATTAACCACGTTGTGTGGAATGGCGGCCAATGGAGCCACGGGCTGTTGGAGCTGTTCTGTGCCCCAAAATTGAAATGTGGGCAATTTTGCATGGGTGGGTGCAAATGCCCTTATGTTGCCAAAAACAGGCAAAGATTGTGGGTGAGGCCGCGTTGCTCGTTCCGAGCATAGAGGGCGTCTGGGGTCTCCACTTCTTCCTATCATACCATAACTGCCTGTCATAGTGGGCCACGATTGCGAGGGTGTTGGCTGCCTTAATCGTTGTTGCCGCCGACGAGATAACTCGTCGCCCCATTGCGTCCAGCTCCTTCCCTTCGCCGTCCAGCGGGGAAGTTAACGTTGAGACCGACGCCCCCCCCGCTTCTTGGCCGCCGCTGAGACGACCTAGTCCGGGGTAGGTTGTGCCCTAAGGCACAGAGGGGCCGCGTCGGGGACCCGGTACTTCTTCTCGTACCGATCCTTCTTGGCAGGCGTCGTAGAAGGGTTCTTGAGAAGGGTCAGACCCTCGTCCCAGATGTCATCCAGCAGAGGCACGGCGAGTACTGACTTCCTCCTGGCCTCGCGCCGTTGGTAAAGGAAACCTTCCTTCTCCTCGGGGCAGAGTTGAAAAAGCTTGGATGCCCAGGCGATCATTGCGTGGAAAGATCCGATCTCATCGGACGGGGAGGCCCGGGCTGGTGATGGGAGCTCTGTCTGTTCCCGTGTCATCCCCAGGGACGGGGACGTGGGTAAAGGCCGAGCAGGCCGCGAGGGCTGAGAAGGCGGGGCTGGGTGGATCCGTCTTCTCTTGTTCGGGGGGCTCTGGTTCCTCCGCCGGACCTGGTACCGGGTCCTCTGTCGGTGGTAAGGGCAATCTCGTCCTTATCTCTGAACATAAGTATCACCAACAAAATGTCCGCCGAGTTATCCTGCGGCTCCGGAAGCGACGGCTGACTAGGACCCTCACCAGTGCCGCCGTCACTTTCATCATCACCCTCGTCGGGATCCCTCCCGTGGGGACGGGCCTCCTCGATGCCCTCGTCGGGGCCCTCTAGGACTTCAGCCAACTCCTCCTCGGATGTTGTGTCTGTGTCCACAATGGCCACTGACCCCCCCCTCTTTTTCCGCCGGGGTTTTCACGGGGGTCTTTCCGATAGGTCGGAAAGAGGCTTCCCTCCGCGGAAGCAGTGAGACTCTGGGCCCCCGAGGTCTTCTCCACTGGTGTAGCTTCCACAGGCTGCGCCAGGGCCGCCGCAACTCCCTCGATAGAGGCCTTGGCCGGGTGAATCAAGGCCTTCACCGCCGTAGGCGCGTTTGAGGCCTTCAACTTGGGGGGAGGGTCACTGCCTCGCTCCCCCTCGGCCGAATCCTTCGAGATCGACCAGGTCCTCTCCAGAGGCTTACCCGGGTTCTCGGATTTCCTCTTCCCCGAACCAGAGCGTTGGCTCGTGGTTGATGGTGCCGGGGAAGGCGCGCCCTGCCTGGCAGCCGAAGAGCCCGACCGTTCGTCGCTCCCGGTACCCGCAGACTTGCGTGCTTTGCCTTCTGTTGGGCCCCCGTCGCCGGGCGCCCTCATAGGACTTAGAAGACCGCTCGGACTTCTTCTTCTCACCTGACGGACTCCTTCCTTCCAGCCAGTTGGAGAGACGAAGGTGTCGGTCCCAGATGGTCCGTTCCGACATGTTCCTGCAAAACGCACAGTCCTTCTCCACGTGCGTTTTGTCCTCATGAAGGCAGTAGAGACATTTCGAATGCTTGTCCTCCTTGAACACATTCTGTAGCTGGCATCCAGGGCAGACCCCGAATAGCTTTCCGGGCGTCGAGCTTCCTTTATCCTGGGCCATGTTTGGTTAGGCCACAGAAACTTCTGGAATCCTCCAAGAAGCTTAACTCGACAAAATCTTCATCCTTGAGGTGCATAGAAAAATCCGACACGGGGCCCAGTTTATCGGATGTAGAGAGGGTGGAGCTTGAGGCTCTATTTGACCGAAAAATGAGAAATTCTCTTTCAAAAAGCACGAAAACGCAGCAAAAGCTTGAGAGCTAAGCACGAGGACTCCCAACACTTGAGCGTGCGGTAAAAATCAGAAGATGGCTGCCAGAGGTGGGGCTTAGGGAGAGGGCAGTCATTGGCTGAGGGCAGTATGACCCAGAGACCAGTGATTGGTTACTACTGAGAAAGAGATCAGAAACAAAACTGATACTGATTTTTTCTTTACCGAGGATTCCCAGCTTGACGACGGGGAATATTCATGAGCATGTAAATCCATGCCAGACCCCATGCTGGAGAATGTGGTGTCCTTTCTTGCTGCTTCCTCTAATCTAGATTCCAATGTTCTTTTGTTTTTTGTAAGGGCCTGAAGGGAAGGTGCTGGGATGCAGGAGAAAGTCCCCTCATTGCAGGTGTCTGCAACATTTGGCTCTCTAGATATCTTGACTACAACCCTCATCAACCCTAGCCAGCAAAGTCAATGGTGAGGGATCATGGAGTCAGTCGAAAACATCTGGAGAGTCCCAGATTGCAGACCCCCTGCTTTTAATGAGTCTTGTACTCCAACGTCCTACAGCTCCATTCCTTCAGACAACCCAAATGCCAACCCAATTCACTCCTACATAGGTTTCGGACTTGCCGATTTAAATAAAAACTGTGGAAGGCAGTGGCTGTGTTGGTCATGGAATGGGCCATTTAGACGCACAAATAATATTTTTTAGAAGGACCCCGACCAATGTATGACTTTACCATACGTCCTCGCCTATGTTCACAGTCGCAAGCATAAAGTACGAACACTGCTGGAGTGCCGTCCTGGGTTGTTAGGGGAGTTTTACAAAGTCCTACTTGATAGTAAGATTTTAGTAAGCTATCCCAGTGGTTTGTAGATCCCCCAACTCTAGTATCAGTCTGTAATAACTCAGATCCTTGGTAGAGTGGCAGAATGGGCAGGCTTATCTTAAGAGGAAGATAAGAGTTGTAGTTAAGTACAATGAATGCAGTAAATAAAGTACATAAAAAAACACTTAAACTTAAATGTTTATTAAAACATATATTAGATTTACACAAGAGTCACTATTAAATACCTAGCAAATTAAACCATCAAACATGGGTATACTTTTCAATACTTTAAATAGTCACTTCTTAGTTGGTAGTTGCTGAACGCATACAATTGTTACAGGAGTTTGACAGTTATATCGGTAATAGTGTGCACCCATAAAATAATACAGTAACTGTATTTAGTCTGCATACACCTATAAGATAGTGATTTTTATGGAGGAAAACATTTGGTCAGTGTTATCCTAGTAGAGCTTCAGGTCCTAGAGGCAGTTTCGCAGCACAGCCAGTCCTTTAAAGTAAAAAAAAGCACAACCCTAACTAAAAGTCAGTTTGTATCGGGTGTAAAGTCTTGCAAAGCAGAAGAAGGAAGAAGTAACTTACCTGTAACTTGTTCTCCAGCATGGGTCTGGCATGGATTGACATGCTCATGAATATTTCTAGTCAAGCCAGGCATCCTTGGTAAAAGAAAAACAGTTTCACTTTCAAACGGTCTTTCTCCTTTAAACCAAACCCTGAGCTCTGGGTCATACTGCCCCAGCCAATGACTGCCCTCTCCCTAAGCCCCTCCTCTGGCAGTCATCTTCAGATTTGGTAGCACGTAAAGTGGCAGTTTGACAAAGAAGAGCTGCAGAGGGGCAGGAGGGAAGGTTTGTATGTAAATGCATGCCAGACCCATGCTGGAGAACAGTTACAGGTAAGTGACATGAATAAAGAATACATAGCAGTACATACATACACAACCACGGGAGGTGGCAAGGCTCAACAGAAGCAATTACTCTTAGCCCACCACGAGGTTCACCTTCAAGCCAACAGGTTGCGTAGCACTACTTGGCCGACTCTGGACTCCTCCCTGGAATCCCCGTCGACACAGTAGAATTTTGTGAAGGTTTGAGTAGACCTCCACATAGCCGCCCTGTAGATGTCCAGCAGGGGTACACCAGATAGTAACGCCGTCGTAGCAGCAATCGCTCTGGTAGAGGCGGCTCTCGGACGGCCAGGCAGTGGTCGGTTTGCCAACCGGTGACAATGAGTGATGCAGCCAGAGAGCCACCTGGAGATCGAAACCTTGGACAAGGCCTTCCCATTGTTCACAGGACCAAAGTTCACAAAAAGCTGAGAAGTCTTCCGGAACCTTTTTGTGCGGGCCACATAAAACTTCAGCGCTCGAGCCACATCCAGCAAGTGCAAAGTCCTTTCAGCCAGCGACGAAGGCGTTAGAAAAAAACATAGGTAACACCAAGGGCTCACTGAGATGAAATTCCGATGGAACCTTGGGCATGAAGGAGGGGTGCGTCCGTAGCACCACCCTCATCTCATGGAAAGTCTAGTAAGGCGCTTGCAAGACAGGGCCTGGATTTCACCTACTCTCCTGGCAGAGGTGATGGCCACGAGGAAAGCAGTCTTCCAAGACAGGAACTTAAGCGGGCCTGATGCATCGGCTCAAATGGGCCCCCCATGAGCCTAGTCAGTACCACGTTGAGTTCCCAAGCCGGGGCATGCGCCTTCACCGGTGGGAACAAACAGAACAGTCCTTTGATGAACTCCTTCACTAGACAGTGCGACCAAAGGAGACCGTCCCGGAGACCTGGTGTAGCGGGCGATAGCCACCAAATGCACCTTGATGGAGGCGTGGGCCAACGAAAACAAGTACAGAAGGACCTGTGGGTCCATTTGTGTCTGTAGCACTTCATGGTCGGCCACACACTGGCCTTGGCGAGGACCTGGCGAGAATATCCGTAACCACTGTTGGCTTGACTGGAGGGGATGCTAACATGCTGAGAAGGTCCGGGTACCAGATTTGCCTCTGCCCCGCTGGCGCGAAGAGGATTATCCTGCACCGGCTGAGTTGACTGATGACCCATAGCAGCGGCAACGGAGGGAACACGCACAGGAACAGGCCGTCCCCCAAGGGAAGGAGAATGCGTCCCCCATGCTCCCCGGCTGGGGAAAACTGCTGGCGATCCTCTGGCACTTGGTGTTAGTCGCCATCGCAAACAGATCGATCTGGGGACTGCCCTATTTGAGGAAGATATTGTCCACTTGATCCTGCCGAAGCTCCCACTCGTAGCAAGAGCGCAGCTCCCTGCTGAGGGAGTCGGCGACTGTTTTTGATTCCCGCCAGGTGGAAAGGAATGACGAACATCCCCTGGACGACGGCCCATTTCCACAACTCCTGCGCCTCAGCGGAGAGCGCCGGGGATCTGGTGCCCCCCGCCCCCTTGCTTCCGGATGTAAAACATTGTGTTGGTAGTGTCTGAAGACCCTCACCATTTTGCACTTGAGGGACGGAAGAACAGACTTGAGTGCCCAAAACACAGCCTGTTCCAGTACGTTGATGTGTAGCGCCTTCTCCTCCGGCAGCCACAGGCCTCTGGCGTGGAGACGTCCGTTGTGTGCTCCCTACCCTTCCAGGGAAGCATCCGTCGTGACAGTCTCCTGGTATTGAGGGTTCTGAAAAGCTGTGCCCCTGGCGATGTTGGAGTGCACGCCCCACCACCTTATTGCCCGATGGAACTGCTTCTCGAGCACAATCCTGTCTTTGAAGCTTCCGGATACGTGGATCCAACGAGCGTCGAACTCTTGGAGCGTTCGCATCTGCAACCTGAACGGCCGGACCAGGTAGATGCATGAATGACGATACCATGCCGAGCAGCGATTTGATGATCCTCACCGTGGCGATCTTCAGTGCTAATAGCCATTGCACTTTGCCCAAAATGGCCACTATCCTCTCCTCTGACGGAGCCGCCAGACTGGACACTGTGTTGAGCCTGGACCCCAGGAACAGCACGTTCTGCGATGGAGTCAAGTAGGATTTTGCATAGTTCACTGAGAACCCCAGGTCCGTCAGCAGCCGGACGGTCCTCTCCACGTGATCGACGGCGATGTCCTTCGACTTGGCTCGGAGGACCCAGTCGTTGAGGTAAGGGTGCACATGAATTCCCTGTAGTCGCAGATGGGCTGCCACTGTAGCCGGGCACTTTGTAAAGACTCTGGGCGCCGACTTCAGTCTGAAGTGGAGAGCCTTGAACTGGTATTGCTTCCCTTGGACGACGAAGTGCAGGAACTTGCGATGCTTTATGTGAATGGGGCGTGGTAATACGCATCCTCCAGATCCAACGATGACAGAAAGTCTCCCTCCTCCAGTTGGCCGAGCACGTGCTGCAACGTGACCATCCTGAAGTTCTGGGACTTGATGAACTTGAGTCGTCGTAGATCGATCGAGAATGGGCCTCCAGCCCCCAGTCTTCTTTCTTACCAGAAAGTATCTTGAGTAAACTCCAGAGCTTTGGAACCAGCTCCATCGCCCCTTTTCTTAACATGGCCTGAACCTCCAGCAGCAGCTGAGGGATGTGTTGTTCCTGCCGGGCCACCAGTGACATTCGCTGACACTTTCACTGAAACTCCAAAGTGTGTCAGTGGGCGAGAGAGCCCAGCACCCATCGATTGGTGGAGATGTTTTCCCAAACGCTGACGAAGTTCGCCAGCTGGCCTCCCACCGGGATGCAGGGTGGGGGCCCAGACATCTTGGCCGGTTCTGTCCTGCTTGGAGGCCGGCGCACCGCCCCGGGAGCTTTGACGACAGCGGCCACCTCCAAAGGCCTTGGAACGACCCCTCTAGGCTTCCTGGGTCCTGGAACGCGAGGGTTGGTGTGAGAGGATGACCCACCGCCAAAACTCTTCCAATACCTCCCCGACTTCCCTCCTGAGGGACGAAAGGACGGATGGTGCTGTTGCAACATGCCCAGGGCATGGGCCGTTTCCGTGTCGGCTTTGATGGCCTGAAGGGATTCGTCAACTGCCTTGCCAGGGCCAGTGATGGCGTGGTCAGACGCCACCTCACCTTCCTGAAGGATCTCCATTGCCTCTACATGCTTGACCTCAGGGAGGAAATCCAGGATCGGAGCCATCTTGTACCATAGCTCCCGGTCGTACCTGGCCAAGATTGCTAAGGCGTTGGCCACCTTGACCGTCGTTGCTGCCGAGTAAATAACTTTCCGTTCCACGGCATCCAATTTCTTCCGCTCGATGGCCGGGGGACCAGAGGTTGAAGACGACGGATTGGATGACTTATTCCTTGCCGCAGCCGAGACCACAGAGTCTGGCGATGGTTGCGACCGCAGACATTTGGGTGCAGACTCTGGCACTCAATATTTCTTCTCCAGACAGTCCCTCTTTGCTGTTGCCAAGGGGTGTGGGGGGAGGGGGCCGCGAACAATGACAGTTGGAGTGAAGGCGTAGGGTTCTTCTACCTTTTCTTCGGCGGTGGTGGCCCCGGTGTCAACGCGGCCATCGCTGGTGGAGTCGCTGGTGGTGCCGTCGGCCTCCTCTTCTGAATCTCCGACAACAGTGTGTGGAGGGTGAAAGAATATCCTGCAACAGGTTTCTGTGAGGTGCCCTGGGGATAGGGTCACTGGGCCCAGTGCCTATGTCGTCGCCCCCTAACTCGTCATAGCTGCCGCCACCACCACCACCACCACCACCACCACCCATCTCCTCTGGGATGGTGTGGACGGAAACGTCGTCTTCCTCATCGGACAAAGAACCATCCGTGCCCTCTCCTTCTTTGAGTCCTGAGGGGTCGGCTTCGGGCTGAAGTCCGCCATCCTCTTCTCTGGAGTCTTCTCCACTGGCTTGGCCGAAGCCTCCCACCTGGGAGGGAGCGCCACCCTGACCGCCACCAGGGCATCCTGGACCGGGTCAGCCCCCTTTTGCCTTTGAGAGGGCAGCTGCAACCATCTCGATGGAAGAAGACATTTTGACCTGGATCACCTGGGCCTTAACTGGCAGGATGGACACCTTGTCCTGCTTGGCCTTCTCTGGTTTCTCTCGCAGCTTCCCTTGGGTAGCTGACTTTCTCTTTGACAAAGAGCTGGAGCGATGGCTGGAGATTGAGGCTTATGGAGCCGATGAACGTGCCCTGACCGTCGCAGGATCCGCTTGCGTGGCGACCCTGGCGGAAGCGGACTCGCGGTGCTTGGCCTGGTCTTGGGCCCCCATGGATGGAGCGCCCTCAAAGGACTTACAAGCCCGCTCTGGCTGGTTGGATGAGGCATGCCCCTGTGGACCACACGGGGTAGAAGCCAGACGTGTCGATTCTTCATCATGCACTTGGAAAAGCCACGGCAGATCTCACAATATTCTTCCTTGTGCGTCAGGTGTAGACCATACAGGCACAGGGAATGCTTGTCGTCGGTGAAAACATTCTGCAAACCGCAGCTGGTGCACAGCTTGAAGAGGAAAGCTCCGTCCTTCTCCTCCGACATGCTCCGGCGCGGTGTAGGCCTGATGGACGATGAAAGATGCTGAAAAACGGGCCCCGGTTATTCGGATGGATAAACGATGGCGCACACAGGCTCGATTGAACCGAAAACTGAGTTTTCTACCAAAAAAGTGCAACAAAAATGCAGAAGCAAAAAACGCGAGGACTCCCAGCACTTGAACGTGCAGTAAAAATCTGAAGAGGTCTACCAGAGGAGGGGCTTTGGAAGAGGGCAGTCATTGGCTGGGGTAGTATGACCCAGAACTCAGTGATTGGTTTATAGGAGAAAGACAGTTTAAAAACGAAAGTGAAAAGGTTTTTCTTTTACCGAGGATTCCCGGCCGGATGACGGGGAATATTCATGAGCATGTGAATCCATGCCAGACCCCATGCTGGAGAAATCAAAAGTTCCTGTGGATAGTTTCTAGTCTGTAGTGGAGAATATCCAAGAAGGCTTAACCAATGTTGGAGACCCTGAGACAGGACTCTCTAAAGAGACACAAGCAGCGGCTTGATTCAGAGGTAAGAGGGAGTTGCCCTGGACACCTCTACGCGCACTCCAATGCTATAGAGCAACTTTCTGGGATCAGATAAGCAATACTTTTCCCCCCCACAGTACCTTAGGTTAGAAGAAAATGGTTGTGCTATGTGCTCCGCGATGTTGCAGCTCTGGACCAGACCTCCGGATTCCTTGGTCTGATGACTGAAGGCAGGATACTGGATGGGATCTCTCATCAGCAGTCTCGAAGAAGGACCTGGGGCACGACTTTCAGCAACTTCTTGGTTCACGCTCTGGTTTTGGTGCCTTTTCTGTAGCACCAACAAAGGACGTGGATCGCCCAGTCAATCTTCTTCCCTTCCTGCAGTCCCACACTCTGATGAAGGAGTCTGGGCGAGTTGGATCGGATCTCTGGAGTGTCCTTGATGGCTCAGCAAAGATTTGGGCAGCAGGTTGCCTGGTATTGGGGATCCGCAGCTCTGGAGACGCCTAGGACCTTGGGAGATGGCTATATTCAAAGTTAGTCTTGGGACTGATTGTTCCCACCAGCCAAAGGGAAGGAGTCCTCTTCGGAGCTCCTCTGTCGCACAGAATACGGGGCCAGGACAACAGTGGCCGATTCACGGTGTTGCAAAGGGTCTGCAGGCGTCTCTGTTCGTCGTCTTCGTCTGTCACTTCAGCTTTCAGTGGTCGACTTGCTTTTCACTCCAGAAGTCTCGCCTTTTATACAGTTCCAGCAACCACTCCTCTGCAATCTCTCAGCATTTTACAGAAAGGGGCGTTTGGCAATCCAATCAGGACAGCCAGACCGTTGTGGGAGATGGTTCTATTCAGGCACTCTGGCAGACAAATCACAGGGGGTGGAAATGGTCTCCCCCACTTCCTGCCTGTCAGACACACTGCGGGGACACCCAAGGGTTGCCGCCAAAGGCAGAACACACACACACACACAGACACACACACACAGACACACACACACAGACACACACGCCCCCCCTGACAGAATGGTAGAAGGGCTGACAAAGAACAACCACGCTAGTAATGGCGAAAAAAGAAGAGGGGCTTCAAGTTTGTTTTTGGGTGCCTCTATTGTGCACTACCGAGGCTATGGACATAGCCTGCGGTATAAACATTACAAAATAGTTGGTAGAACAAGCCCACTGCCACCAGTCATAACTAGGAGATTGTCTATGTGACTAAAAAGTTACAGGGGCAGAGAGAAGGGAGGTACTAGGTATCCCTTTGTCACTCCACATAAGGCGGTGTGTGCCAATCTCTCAGACTATAATATTTTAGGAGAGATAAGTATATATCTATCCTTAAGAACTGTAGTTACTCGAGGATAAGAAAATAATCTCAAAGGAGGACCCTATTGGTCCCCAGCAAACACTGCCCATAAAGAAGCTGTGTGCTGCAATAGTAAAATACAGATGCCTTTAAGAGCTATTGAGCAGACAGGCTTCATATCACAGGTAAAATACAAAGAATAGAGTTCCAAAAGACAGAGCCCACAAGAATGAATGAGTGGAAAAAGGCTCCACTAATTCAGGATTTAAAGAAAAAGGTCTAGAAGTCCAGCAAAAAGTGCTGGGTGCCTCAATAGGCGGGGATGAAGCATAAAAATGATAAATCTCCCTAACATGGGGTCCAGCCAGGTCTCAATTTCTCTTGCAACTTATGTTTCTCACAGTCTTTCTACCTTCCAGGGAGACTTTCCTCAGTTTTCCTCTCCCCACAATCAGTGTTCCTTTCAGTCTTTCTTCCCCCACCCTGGAGTTTTTCTTTTTCCACACTTTGGGACTCTGCTCTTTCTCTCTCCCCACTCTGGGGTTTCACTGATCTCTCACCACAACAGCGTTTGTCACAGTCTCTTCCCCCCACGCTGGGGCTTCTCACTGCTCTCCCCAATCAGGAGTTAGTCTCAGTCTCTCTCCTTGGTTCCTTCCACACACCAGGGCTTTTCTCCATCTCTTTCCACACTCTGGAGCTTCTTCGTTCTTTCCTCGCTCTGCAACTTGTCTCCGTATATCCCCACTTCAGGGCTTCTTGGTGCTCCCCCCACTCCAGGGCTTGTCTCACTCTCTCCTCGATTCCTTGCCCACAGCAGGGCTGGTCTCAGACTCTTCACGCTCTGGGGATTCTAGGTTCCTTCCCCGCATTCAGGGCTCATCTCTGACTTGCTCCCCACCCTGGGGAGTCTTGGTTCTTTCCCCACTACTCAGGCTTGGGTCTCTGTCTTGTCATGCCACCCGCCTCACATTCCGCTGGAGCCAATGCTTGTGATGGGCAGTGCTCCTCGGGAGGGTTGTGCAGTCTGCCTGACATTCCTCTTCATGGAGCCGCATGAGCGACTTGTCAAATAGACTCTGCATCGGCTAGATGTTTTTCTTCTTTCCCGGTTTCTATCAGCGAGGACCGCTGGGCGGTTTCTTCTCAGAGCCTTTCCTAGGCCCTATGATTTTCTCAGCTCTTGCTTGCGTTGTTGTGCCGGATGATTCAGGTTACCCGACCGCAAGGCCTTGCTGCACTTGCCAAGTGCACACCACGGCCCGCAACACCTCGTCTGGTGTTCCCTCTCTTGCCGGCCACCCCTGCTGCTGTGTGCGCTGCACTTTTACTCCGAGGACTGCGCCGATTCATTCTTGTGATTGGTTCCTCAGACAACGTGCCTTCAGGAGGCTGTTCTTTTTGCCTTTCTGTTGCCCACAGGAACTGCGCAACCGTTGGACCAGAAGCACAGCTAGACATTAAAGGGGGTCATAGGATTATCATACACCTTGTGCTCCTATATATCCCATAAAGATGTTCGTGTCTGTGGTGGGGGGGTTGAGGGGGGGGAGAGAGATTATGGACCTCCCTGCAGTTTTCCTGTCCCCCAAGGGAGAAATTGCCGGCAGGGGCATCCCGCAAAGCCTGTCCCCTAGGCGGTGTTAAGCATAGCGGGCTCACCTCTATAGTCCTAAAGGGGGTGCCCTGCCCCCTTTTGGGGAGAAGAGACAAATTCCTTGGATTTGTCACAGGTAGATACTTGGGTAACTACTGCAACAATAAGAGAAGCAAAAAAGCCATACAAATGTAAATCACAGACAGTTTCGTTCAATCCATAAGGTGTGGCAGATCGGAAGGAAGCCACTGACTCTCGGAGGACATTTCAATTATGTATTTATTAAAGAATAAATGTAACGCCTAGCTGTCCCCATCTCTATGGGGTGTTCCCTACCTATTAAACTTAGGTGCACACGTCAGCCGTCTTGTGAATGTCCCAAAACAAAAGTGTCCACAGCCAAAACTAAATATAACTGACCCTGGCACTTTTCTAACTAGAGGTAGGAGAATGTCCCCTTGAGCTTGCTTCTAACAGATTTCTTCTTCTCAGTTCTTGTTGATAAGTTATTTTCAAGTAATCTCTTGTGACTCCTTTAATCAATTCAAATAGTTCCTTCAAGACTTTGTTACACTCCTTTCCCTTGTCAGAGGTTGGTTTCTTGAAGTTTGAACTTCTTGACTCAAATAGGGTCACTCCTCCCCCCCCCCCTTTCCCAGGGTAGCGATACCCAGTCTCTGTAAATCTCTCTTCATATCCTCTTGTCTTTGCCTTGGGTCACAATATTCTTTGTCTTTGTCTTCCCTGTCTTGACAGCTACCTCCCCCCCGTCCCAGAGTTTGCCCTTCTCCTCAGGCATGGCTCTCTCACTCTTAGTGTGCCTTCCCTCATTAAACACTTTGCTTTTCTCCTCAGATATTTGTTTCTTAATAACAATGTCTCTTTCCACGTTTATTATATTAAGGCTTCTCTTGCCATCAACATTCCATTTTTGTAATCGCGCATATATATCACTAGGACGAGTGTCAACAGTCCCATAATGATTCCTCAGAGTATTTAGTGTTTCTTTCAAGGTGTATTGCATTCAGGCTTCTCTTGTCACCATCCTTCCATTTGCTAATTCTATCGTGCATATCGCTGGGACGAGTATGAATCGTCCCATAACGATTCCCTTAAGCCTCCTGGGTCTCCAGTTCTCCCCTTTACCTGGGCATGTCTGGGATAACTTCACTGAGGCCTTTGTATGTTTGGGGTTCACTGCTTTCCTCGTCTTCTCCGTCTTACTTCTCAATGGTGTCCCGAGCAACGTATTCTCCCTTGTTACGGTTTGACAGCTCCATGGGTAACTGGATGGTAGGCGTTCGGGGCCGCAGCGTAGTTTGAGGTACCGTCGGTCCACCAATGGATTTCAGTGGTCACTTCACCACTACTGCTTTCTCTGTTTTCCATTCCTGCTTGACTCTTGGTGTCACGTACACGTACCATGCTCTCTGCTTCCCTGCAGTTTTCAAACTCAGTGGCTTTGCCATCTGCAGAGTCTTCTCCCCTCTCGGGAGCTTTTCTTCCCAGTCTCTATATTGTATGTTCTTCAAATTGTCTGATATTCTCAAATAGAAGATCAAAGAATTTAGGAGTGCCGCAAAAGAACACAAGTCCTTGTCCCCTTGGGGGTGGGGGCGCCTCTCCTGGTGAGGTCCCACTTGCATCTATCCTTAAGGAGGGTCTTGAGGAGAAGGCTCACCTCCCTAGCCTTACGGGGGAAAGGGGACGCTCCCCCTTGGGTAGAAGGGATGAATTCCCTTGATTCGTCACAAAGGCTTAAAAAAGACTCAAGACAAAGGGAAGAGATGCCACCTTTATATTTGGGGGAGCCCAAACTGTTCTTCACTAGCTATCTGTCTACTATTTGGTGCCAAAATAAGAGCACACTATAAAAAAATAAAAACATAGCTCACCTGTAAAAATGCTTTTCCAGCATAGGTAACTCAGCAGTCACATGTTTCACAATATTCTCTGGAATCAAAGGCAAGTTTTTGTAAAAACATTTTGTGATAGATTTAAAGGCAAAGATGTAACTTGCGCAAAATCTCTTGATGCTGCAGGGTCTATTAGGGTCATAGCCTCTAATATGCCTTTTTATTTTGTTTATCGAAGAACAAAAAAGCAACTGAAGAATGAGAACAGGGGACATTGGGAAATGGCAGGCGAGACATGACAAGGGGCATTCATCTGGATCCAGACAATAAATGGCTTATCCGAAATTAGGAGCATAGGGAATGCTGTCTAGTGCTTGATTCTGTATTGGTAACTTGTAAATAAGCTAAAGAAACTGGACTTTTTCTAAATGTTTCTTTACAATACTCTCCAACTTGGGATGGAAAATCTTACAACTCAGTTTTTTGCATTTTCAGATCTGTACAGATGCACATGTGCATAATTCTGTAATCTGGTGGTTGAATTTACATCCTGCTTTATCAATGTTAAATTCATTCTTTAAATTCTATATAAATAAAGAGTTAATCACTGTAGTAACTCCAAGTGCATAGTCCCTTTCTCCCCATACCCTCGCTATACGGTTAAGTCTGTCATGAGCATTATAAATTCCCAAATCAAATCATACTTTTGGAATCTGTCTCCAGGAGGATGGTGGGACCAAAGCATGTTGCATAGCAAGATACAATTCCAATCCTCTCACATAAACTCCCAGCTATCTGCCAGTCCCATCAGCATATATATGACAGATTTGCTTTAGTGAGGACATATGGAGACCACCTATGGGGAAAATGGGGAAAATGTATGTCCGAGACTGAAGCCTCATTTAACTTTTTTAAGGAAACGGCTTGTGCCTTGCAGGTCCCCATACCTAGGCTTAGTTTACCCTCTGTATATTTTTATTTATTCATTCATTTATTTTTACATTTATAAAGCACACCAAACCCACAGGCATGAAGGAGCTGGTTGCAGGGGTGACGGGGGGAGGGGGTCCTGGGATGTGGGGGATGAAAAGGGGGAAGGAGTAGAGTGGAAGGAAGGGGAGGAAATCAAACCCAAGGTTCATAGGTGGCAACAAATGTGCAGCCATGTTTGATTAGGGCCTTACCGAGAATCCAGATTAGAAGCACTGCATAGCATAGCCATGACCGGATCAGACTGGGTAAGGATCATGTCTGGAATTGAAGGCTGAATTGACATATATTGTTTGCCAGTGAAGGTTTGCAAGCGTGACCATCCCAAGCAGGCCATCAAAGGTTTGAAAGGTGCAGTGAACCAGATTGGAAGCAGATGTGTATTCATGGCAGGGTTTTTTGCAACATACCTTTGTCATCAATGGGCATGTCCGAAGCAGCTGAATGAAGAAGGAAGGTCTGCTGCATCATCTGTCTTGAACGTGCAACCAAATGTGAAGTGCTGCTGAAACCTAATCAGCGCACATTTCCCCTAACCCGGTGAGATCAGTTGGGTTATTTACCATGGATGGCTCCTTGCTCCATGAGTATATCTTGCTGGGCCCTGCATAGCTCAGCTCGTGACTGCAGCACCGATTATCCTTAAGGATGCACAGGTAAGATCTTAATGAAACAGACTACACCCTGAAACAGAGAATAACACAAGGCTTACCTTCTTTGAACCGTTGGATCACGGGTTGCGCATCAATGTTCTGCGAAGGCTGCATCATCTGCTATTAAATCAGCTGCACTGTACACCATAATTAGGTTGATTTCTCCTGAGGTTCTACAATGTCATCCAGTGCCAGTTGGATCATCCTTGAATGGGAGGTGGAGGGGTCTTCCCCTGCAGGTCCCTTACCTCCTTCGTTTAAAAGCAATTTATGTTGACATCAAATTTTGCCAGCTAATTTTCTTCCTAACTGTTAGCTATATTTTCATTTTTATGCACATTCTCCTCTATATGGTAGTCCCCCATCACTTTTTGCTGCCCTGCTGGATTTTTGGTCTGTTCGCCTGAGTAATTGGGAACCTTTTTCAACATTCACTCATTATTTTACCCTATTCTTGGGATACTTTTGTATTTCTTTGTATACATATTTCCTGGAGTTGCACTTTCCTCCAGGTTTGATGGCATCTGTCTTTTGAATCACACAGCACTTTAAGTGCAGCGTTGCTGGGATAGCTTTTGGGCTTCCCTTTTTATTTTCTGTTTTCTTTTATAGGGGGCTATTTTTATCCTTCCCATCTTTTCCTATTGCGAGTTTAGCACACGCCTCTTATGTGGAGTGCTGAGAGGCTACACTGGCTCCCCATTCTCACTGCTTCTGTAACCTTTTGGGTACAGTGATAAGCTAATCTGAATGGCAGGTGGTAGTGGTTTTATCGTACCTACCTACTGTTGTGCAATGTTTACTCCCAGGCTGTATTCACAGCCGCAGTAGTGTACAGATGGGTCACCATCGACCCAAAAGGATGACTGTGGCCTTTTTTCGCCATTTCTTGTTTGCTTGCCCCTCTTGGTCAGTCTGCAAAGCTGGGTGGTGTTAGGCAAAGTTTGAATGCAGTACCCTCTGGGAACACTACAACCAACTAAGACTACAGGTATGGGCAACCAAACCTTTGGTATAAGCTTGCACTACACAGTTTTGGTAGCGTGTTAAGCAGCCAGGCTTATCTCAAGAGGGGAAATGTGAGCTATAGTGGAGTTACAAAGATTCACAGTTACAGATATTCAAATAAACGTGTACATTCATGGTTTCTTGCATAAACAATTAATGTATTTATCAGTCAGTTATAAAGCCTTCTTTAGAAGGAAGCAATAGAATAGTAACACACAAATATACTTCAATAGTGTACACTTTGAGTTCCTGAATCAGACGAAGCCCTTTTGGGATGGCCCACCGACACAACCTACACCCACAGGTGACTTCAGTAACAAGGGTGCTGGTGACATTAACACCTTACTGTTGGCATTCAGAATACCTTTTAAATGTTGGGAAAAGGCAAAGGTAATTAGAACACAAGAGATTACAAATATTCTTAAGCAGTGCAGATACTTTTAGAGTTCACTAGAAGAGTCATTCAATTCAATAGGCTAAGCCAAAGTCAATGGATAAAGGTCTTGGATAGGATAAAGCACTTCTGTTAAGTAATGGAAAAGTCTTCGCACAAGTTCTTAGGCATCTTTGACGAAAAGAAGAATCAAATGTAGGGCCACAAGCGGATTAGACTTGTGAGTTGTGGAAGTTACAAGCACTTCTACAGTAAGAGGTTACTTGTTTTACAGCACCTTGGTAAAGAAGAAAAGATGCAGCTGATGACTTCTGTTCCTATGCAGCTCTGCAGATCTCACTGTTCCTGGGCCTAATCGTGGGGACAAGAGGGAGGACATCGGGTGACTCCTGCAGTGCACCGGCACTGTCAAAACTGCCAACCGGCAAACTTTACTTTCAGTGGCTGTTTCGCGTTTCAGCTCCTTGCAGTACAGCAAATAGCAATAAGCGAAGTTCCGGGATGTCAAGGTGGACTGTCCTTACTTCTGGGGTCCCGCACTCTGCTGATGGGGCTCAAGCTTGGTCAGTCCTGCTTCGTGGGAGTTGGGAGGATCATCCAACAGCTTTAGGCCAGCTTAAAAGAAACACACAATCTGTGTCGCTCTCCCTGGCTATGCGGTTCCTGCAGCAACTCTGAGGAAATTTGAACAGCTCCAGGATGGGTGTCCAGGTGGCTTACTTTGGAGTTGATTGGTCCCACCAACTCAAAGGGAGAAGTCGTCCTTGCAGGGGTATCTCTGTTGATGCGAACTTGGCAAGTAATCAGTGCAGCAGGGCTTCACCGCGCAAACCAACGGTCCAGGAGTTGCAGCAGACATCCTCTTCAAGCTCTTCTTTGGTTCCTTCGTCCAGTGGTCGACTCTGCCTTCCAAGCCAAAAGACTCCCTTTTAATCAGTTCCCTCCCATTCATTCCAGCCAGCTGTCACTGACCCAGCAGGGTGGCTGTCCTTGCCGGACAGTCAGCCAACCAATCACCACAGAGTGCATTTGGGTCTCCTAGGAGACTAAGCATAGGGAGTTTCGGGCACCTCCCTCACATCCTGCCTATCCCACACACTCTGGAGCCAAAAGCGGGTTTCACTTGTGAAGCCCGCCAAAGGCGAATGAACAAAGAGACCAAACCTGGTTTGGTGCGCAGAGAAAAACTCTAGAAGGACCTTTCCACAAAGACATGGCAAAAAACAAAGACCGGGAACCATTTTGTCAACGATGGCTCTGCACCATTTTGAAAAAGATGGCTTCCGTGGTTAACGTTACCGGGTCTGCGGACAGTCGCATTAAATGGTAGTTCAAAACGAAACTACTGCCACCAGCCATTTCGATGAGGAAAGGGTAACATAAAAAGTTTTACATGAGCATTTAGACACAGGGGATACAAAGTAACCCCTCCAGCACTCTATTGTAAGATAGGGTGTGCTGGGTCTAGCAAGTACAATGCTAGGTAAAGTCAATTTCACTTTACTGCTCTGGGAAACAGTAGTTTATCCCAGAGAAGGTATTTAAACCTTGGGAAATCTAGAAGACTTCCCTGTGGCACTGCACTGAAGGTGCTTTGTGACAATTGTAAAAGATGATGCCTATGGAGTTGGTTAGACTCCATTACAAAAAGAAACGAACACAGAAAACACATACAATTTAAAAGTTTAAAGTGTCAAAGTTCAGCAAAAGAGCTGGAGGTCTCAAAGGTGGGAGGAATTTAGCACTAAACTGAAAATTCTGCCCAACATGTGGGAGAGGTCCTGGTTTGACTTGTCTTCGGTTGGAATCCTTTGTGAAGCCCACCAAGGCTCCAGTGTCTGAGCACAGGAAAAGGAAGAGGACTCCTAAACTCCGCTGTTCTTGGTCTTCTGGTGTGCCTGCCTGGAACCCAGAGCTTGATTGGTGCATGGGGTGCCGATTGGCAAGGTTCCTGCATAAAAGGGATGGATCCTGAGGCTGAAGACAAGCTGTCCCCTGGAACTGAAGAATTGAGGAGGAAGAAAAGGAGAGATGTCAGCTGTCACTTCCAGATGACCGGAGATGCCTTCTGTGTAATCGCTGCTGTCTGTCCCCTTCTTCCAAGGATCAGGAGAACTCCAAAGAGGACGACTCCCCCCTTTAGACTGATGGGCCCAATCAGTTATGAGACGACCTGCATTTCGAGCCATCCCACAAGGAGCTGTGACCTTCACAGGCTGCAAACCGTGAATACCCTAGGACCTGTGGCCACTGTACAGTGCATCGTCTTCCCAAGATCGAAAACTCTCGAAACTTTGGTGGACACCTTCCGGACCTCCAGAGGCAAGATTCCACTCCTTGATGTCCTCTCACCAGAGTGCAGGACTGAGAGCGCAAGACAAATAGACTGGGCGATAATGGTTCTTCACTGGTGCTTCCCAAAAAGCGCCAAAATAAAAACAATCACAGAAAGTCGAAGAATCCTTTGCTGGAAGCCTAACGCCTATGAGCCTTCTCCAAAGTGCCTGAACATTTTTCCCAATGAAGACTGTACTTACTTGTTACTAAGACTTCCTCTTGAACCTTTTGTACTTTCCACAGCTTGTGCCTCAATCTGACTCAGACACTGTTAGGCAGAAACCTGTGCAGTTCCCTCTGGGACCACTGCAAAAGATTTAGGACTACATGTGTTTGGCAGTAAACTCACTTTGTAGCAGTCTGTACCACACAGATTCACTTGGTAGCTGTGGCTGAGCAGTCAGACGTCCCTCAAGAAGAGTTAGGCAGTATACAGAGTATTTACAATAGGTCAAAAGAACATAGTAGAACAAGTAAACACTGACCAGAGCTTGGTGTAAAAGAGATAATTATTTATTTAAAACCACATCTAGAAAAACACACAGGCACTAATAGTAAGCAATTCAAAAACACGGTCACTAAAAGATATACACTCCCTTAGAAAAATATTAGACAAGTCTTAAGTAAAGCCCCACTTATTTTCAGACAGCGGTGAGCGCTTAACGTAGATGGCACTCTAATAATTCGTTTAAAAAGGGAGAGAAAAGCAGAGTATAATATGAAACAGGTCCCAACACTTTCATAAGAACAAAACAAGAGAGGAAGGCAAGTAAAACCGTGAAGTTAGAGTTCAGTAGGCCGGATCCACTTTAAGAGGATCAGAACGAAATGTGTCCAAGGTCACACGGTTGAAGTGCACAAGAGTCTTGCAAAGGTTTAAAAAGAGTTAGACCAAAAGAAAGGGACCAGTTAGAGGGTCAAGGCGGCCAGGCCAGTCCAGAAGGTTAAGGGGTTATTATTACCTTGTAGCAATCTTTAGAAAGGGAGGCCTGGCGGACACGGTACCTTGAAGTGGTGAGAATACTCCAGCGGGGGCGGTTGTTCCTGGCAGCGGATGCAAGTCTGTGCTTCGTCGGGGGAAGAGAGGATCTCGTCGGGGAGGAAGACAGGAGTCCGTTGCACTGCCAGGGAAGAAACCAGCCGCGGAGTTCTCAGGTAAAAGGAGCGGTCCTTTTATTCGCGGTCCAGTGGTAAGTGGCTATCCGGTTGCCGGGGTGCTTGGCACGGGCAATTCGACCACAAGACGGTCTGGGGTGCGAAGAGAAGATGGTAAACTGGTTGTGCCCACCAGTCAGGGGAAGAAGCCTCTCCAGCCGGGAGATCTTCTCTGTCGTCGGTAAGTCGGTTCCGCAGGGCTCCAGCGGTGGTGTCGTCGTGGTAGGTCGGCTCAGCTTCTCCCTCGTCGGATTCTCAGGTCCTGTGGCGACTTCTGAAGTTCCAGTCCCCAAAGCCCTGCTTTTATGCAGCACACCCTCATTCACTCAGCCTAGCTGTCAATCAAACATGCTAAGTGGTGAGCCGGCCGGCTCACCACTTGGGCCAATCACACAAGAGTGCGACTTGAGTTACCAAGGTAACTCAGTCCAGGGTGCCTAAACCCCCTCCCACACCCCCTGTGGTACCCAGACAGAGTGGCACCACTTTTGGAGGCTTCTGTGGAGAAGCCCGCCAAAAAGTGGAACAAAGGGCTCCACTTGGGTTGGAGTCACAGAAGAGAAGACAAACGCCATTTTAGAATCGAGTCCTGGCAAAAAATACCAACCGGCGAATTAATATTAAATAAATAAACCGGCGGTATGTTCGAGGCTATGAAAATGAAATAATTAATGTTGGTAGCCTCGAACAATGGGAAAATCCCATAGGGATATATTCGCGGTCGAATATAAAAAGTAGTTTCCACTGCCACCATCCAAAACTCGATCAGGGGGACGGAGACGTGCGCCCTCGACTAACAGACCCCGGGGCAATCGAATTGCCCCGACCAGTACGTCCACAATATGATGGTTTGTACTGGTTTCTGTTCATAATTTGGGACTAGTAAAGCCAATGGTGACTTTACATGCCCTGGGAGACAGTAGTCAGTCCCAAGGTAAGGAGTCTATGGTGGGGTGTCACTATGACACCCCTGTGTTACTGCATGGATAGTAAAAACACATGAGATCCTATGTACTGAAGGACCCCATAGCCCATAAAACACATTAACAGTCAAAGGAACACCATAAATCATGTCCAAGAGTGGGAGAAAAAGAGTCTCACTCTTGGCAGGTGAAGAAAAACTCCAGAAATCCAGCAAAGCTGCTGGGGGACTCACTAGGTTAGGAAATTCAACCTAAAGAGAGAATTCTCCCTAACATACACTTATAACTAGATAGGGATGGACTTAGGTCTCTATGAAAATAATTACAAGTATTTACCTGACTTGCGTTGATTTTGTTTCATCCAACTGTACCTGAAACAGATATTTTGAAACTTATTACACAAGCTTTACTTACCTTTGAATTGCATACTGCCATTCTAAAAGTATTACAAAGTGGTTGAAGAAATACTGTACCTTAGAGTTTATATAAAATAAACCATTATTTTTATAGAACTTTAGTGTGCCAGTGTTTCTTTGGGGCAATGTGTATACTCTAATTTCTTTGTACTGCCTGCAGTCCTTCTCCCTCCTAAGATAAGCCTGGCTGCTCAGCCGTTGCCATCAACAAGACGTGTGTGGTTCAGGCATATACTAAGAGCTGGAGCCCTGTGTCCCAAGCGGGAGTCTTCACAAGTCCTACAACTGGTTGACTTTTGTAAAACTCCCCAACAATAACCACAAGGCATTCCTGTTTTCTTTGGGCTATTGGTTAACACTGAGCCTAAGCTGTTTTCTAACCATGACTTGTGCTGATGTATCCATTAGCCTTCAGGATGTCCTCCGGACACTGTCTAGAGGTTAAGATGCATTTCTAGAATCTGGTCATTTTTAGGAAGCCACCCTAGTGACCAGGTAACTCAGAGGTTTGCCAATCAAGGGATGTGGATGAGCAGTCAAGACTTATTCTCAGGAGGGAATGAGTGGGGTCACGGGCCCCCAATGAGTCCACATAGTCTGGCACAAAATAAATAAATGCAGATATTTTAGGACTTCTGAACACACTGAAAAATGAACCCAACAGGTAGTATTATCACACAACACTATGATGCACATATTTACAGAGAGCATAGGTTCAAATATAGATCAATAACTTAAAAGCAGGTAAGTATTTTAGAAGCAGTCAATGATGGAACTAGATCACAAGACAACACGCTAACTTAGAAATCCAAACCCTAAGATGGATGGGGACTTGTGCCCAAAAGTCACAAAAGCCACCTTGTTTCTAACCAGAATGAAGTCTCTAGGTAAGTTCAATAAGCTGGGTGGAAGAGTTGGTTATAGTTTAAAAGTTCCACAACAGTGTTACCAGAGGTAAGTATGTGTTTTCTTTGATTCCAGACCCGAGACTAACCCAGGGACAAGATATTCAACCCGGTTCAACAGTCAAAAGGTGAGTGGAATAAGGAGAGAAAGGAACTTGTTCCCAATGTTTTCCTAAGGAGGACAGGGGGGACAAAGGGGTACAGGGACAGATACACTGCCTTTACTTACCTCCCATGGCTCCGATTTTCCCAGATGTCAATGTGGAGCGTCTGAACGTCACTGGGGGCTCGATCTTCCGCCATTGGTTCCGTGATGCCTGGAAGTTGTGGGTTTGAGGATTCTTCTGGCTGGGTGCAGCTGCAAGATGCAAACTCGGGTAATGAAATGCATGAAATACTGATGCAGACCGCCTCAGGACACTTAACATGGCAGGCGTCCTTCGAGTCACAGAAGCTGATCCAAGACAGGATCCCTTGATGCTGGTACATTGAAATTTGGGGAGAAGGTAACGTGTGGCACGAACTGGCGAGAACTGAAGTTCCGGGCTTGAATGCAGAACAGCGACGCTTCTGATGAGGTAGCCCACAAGAGAGGTGGTCAGTCCACTGGGCAGTCCAGGGACACTTCAGAAGGCTCAGGAGGACAGGATCGTCAGGAAGGCATCAAGCCTAGTTGGTCCCACTAATCCTAGGGATGAAGTACAGCTTATGGTTTTCAGAAATCAGGTGGTCACACAGCACATCACCGGACCGGACGCAGAAAGGGATGCTGAACCACTACAGGAGTCTTCTTTGGTTCTTCAGCAGGATGTGCTTCTCCGAGGGATTCTTGACTCCAACGATTCTAAAGAAATGGCTGCAGAGGTTCTGTTTGTATACAAAATCTAAGCTGGACCCAAGTCCAAGCCCACCAATGGTAAGGATCTGGCACCATTCAAACAGCCAGTAGTTGTCCAATCAGGGACAATTACTGGTTTCACATTGCCCCACACACAGACTTTCTGGCAACACGGATGTTGGCTGGGACTAGACAGTCCCACCTCCTTCCTGACTGACACACACGCACAAAGACACCCTTAGCCTGCGAAAGCAGCAGCTTTCCCGGTCAAGTGCATGACCGTATAAGGGATTTGCTAGTCTGGCAATGCAGGTAGAAGGCCAGACAACGCGGCCTAAGAAGCCCGCGTAAATCTAGTGGCACAGCCATTTTAGGTCACTAGTTATGTTTAGAAGACATGCGGTAAATGCGAATGTGCACAACAAAAATAATGCAAAAATTGTAATGTATCTGTTGCCATCAGCTTGTCTTTAGGCACATACAAAAGTATGCAAAAGTAAGCAAAAATCTTTAAGGTGCTGTGTGCAATGTTAAAAAGGAAACTGATTCAAAAGGGACACTGTTTTGAGGTACCGATGGAGGGGATATGACATAAAAATGACCAGACTACATGTGAGCCAGCCAGCCAGCCTCTTGGACCTTTTTTCCTGTTCTCCTGAATGAGGGGTGAGCCTTTTCCCCCATTCATTCTTTTTGCTCTGACCATGGAACCCTTGTTCATTTTTTTTTTTTTTTTTTTAAATCGGCATTTCAAATTTAGAACAGTAGCAGTAACAATTCCCTTCCTCCCTCCTCCCCCCACCCGGGTCCTGCCCTCCACACCCAAGGATCGCAATGTCAAGAATTTCCAGAAGGAAACATTCAGTGCGCTTCAAGTCATTACTCATAGGATGTCCAACAGTCTCAGTTTCTGGGGGCACCATTGTTCCCAATAGTCTTTATGCAAGTAATTTAAAACAAAGTCCCATTCCGCTCTAAATTTCATGTAGTCCCCATGCACCTAGTAGGTTGCCCACTCTAGCGCGGCAAAGTGCCAGATTTTGGTTGTCCAATCTTGTTCACTGGGTATCGAAGGCTGCCTCCATTTTTGTGCTATTAATGAGAGAGCTGCCACGCTGAGTATCATATAGGCCGCCCTTTGTGGCTTTGGCAACGAGGGGTACAGCACATCACCCACGCCTAGTATGGCTTCTCCAATATCCCTCATCACCTGTGGGCCAAAGATACCCCTCATTTCATTGATCACTTCACAGAAAGGCTTCAGGACGGGGCACCGCTACCAGATGTGGATCCAAGTGTGTACTTCGCAGCACCCCCGTCACCACATTCGAGTTGCTGTAGGAAATATTTTGTGTAGCTTTTCGGGGGTGAAGTGGCATGTACCATAATTCTTGTCCACATTTCTCTGATTTGCATGCTTCTCATAAGTTTCGGGATTCACTGCCACACTTCCCACCAATGTTCTTCTGACAACGGTAGCAGCAGGGTGTCCGCCCATTTTTTCATGTAGATCTTTAGTAAGGAGGTACTTTTCAAGCGGGGTAAAGTCCCTTGCTGCCGCTTTTTTCATGTTATGGAACGTCAGCCAGTGCCGCAGCCGGGTGTACTGGAACCGGTCTTCTTCCCTCAACCCCATAGTTTCCTTGCACTCTTGGAAGGATTTCACCTCATGCCCCTCCATCATGTCCTTTCCTTGAGTAGCGCCCACCTCCTCCGACCTAATAAAGGCCCCTTTTTCAAGCTCTGGGGTAAACTGGAGATTCAAGCCAACCGGAGTGAACAGTGATGGGAATCGGGTGATCCTCCCCTGACCATAGTGTCCCACGTGGCTCTCACTAAGGCGGTTATGCGGCTCCTGTACATATTGGGTGGCCTATCTATTTTTGGTCGCCATAGAACCTCGTCCAGGGGGAGCACCTACCACCACCCGATCCATCCCATGCCAAATAGAGTTGGGGTTCCCAGCAAACCACTCTTCGATTACCCTCAGCAGAGCAGCCTGGTAATACATTTTGAAATTGGGTACTCCCATTCCCCCCACCTCGACCGGGAAAGTCATAACCCCTTACGTAACCCTCGGTTTCTTCCCTTGCCAAATGTAGTTACGCAGTAGCCTGTTGAGACTGTTAAAGAAGCTAGTGGGAATTCCGACAGGGAGAGCCTGGAAGTAGTAGAGTGTCCTGGGTAGGACCAACATCTTAACACTAATGCGGCCTACCCACGATAGAATAAATGCCTCCTCACTGCGTGCCATGCCTTGATTGTTTCCAGAAGATGGGGGTAATTGGCTTGGTAAAGGCCCTCTATAGACTGCATCAGAGACACCCCCAGATACTGAAAGGGCCCTTTCGCCAGGGCGAATTGCCCTGTCTCTAACATGTCCCCCTGCAGTTGCATTATTTCAGATTTCTGGGTGTTGATTTGTAACCCTGCTAACCCTGCCGAATTCCTCTAGAAAGGTCGTAAACTCTCAGAGGGAGGTCTCCCATTCAGTGAGAACCACCAATAGGTCCGCGGCAAACGCCATTACTTTATGGTCTTCCCCTCCGAAGGCGACGCCCCTTATGCTCTTCTCCAATCTTATTTTGAATAAGAAAGGTTCCAGGAATAAAGCATAGAGGATTGGGGACAGGGGCAATCCTGATTAGATCCCCTGCTTATTTCTATCAACTGGGATAGGGACCCATTGATGGCTAGCCTAATTTTTGGGGACCTATAGTTGGCTTTGACTAGGCGGAGAAAGACCGGGCCGAATCCCAAGGGGCAGTGATTTAATTGCCACTCTCACCTCGTCCTCTAATCTCCCTTTCCAGGGCGTCTCGCTGATTTTAGGCTAACGGGACAGGATTTCAGAAATGCCCTCTGGTGTTCACTATCTGGATGTTCGGAGTTGTACAATGTGGTGTACAACTGCATGAATGCCTGTATGATTTCTTCTGTTTGGGTGACTTCTTGCCCGCCCTGCATTTGTATTCTCCGGATCACGGCCGCTGCTTCCCTTTTCCGAACCTGCCGAGCAAGCAAGCAGCCGTTTTTTTTGGCCTGGATATAATATTTCTGTTTCAAGAACAGCGACTTTTCTACTTGCTTCGTGAGAAGCACGTTCAGCTGCCCCTTGGCGTGCTTGTATTCCTTCCATATCTGAGCCCCTTTATCTGTTTCCATCCTCTCCATCACTTTCCCCAGGCGTCAGATCAGTTTGGAGGGCCCTTTCCTGCTTGGCTCGCAACGCCTGCTTTGCTATCAAAAGGCCCTGCATAGTTGCTTAAAAGGCGTCCCACAACACTGCTTCCCGAACCTCCGCTTGCCTATTGTCAGAGTAATTTGTTGAGAATTACCTCATCCTTTAGGAGGTGATGGGGGAACTGCCATCGCCATAGCCCCGACTCCCCTCTAGCCCAGTCTAGTAGGAGGGACACAGTTGCCCAGATGTAATCGGTCCTAGAAAATGGTCTATGTACGTGGGAATAGAAAGTATACCCCTTACAGTCCCCCTTAACTCTGTGCCATATGTCTACTTTAGTAAGTTTCTCCATACAGGCCTCGGGTTTGCCAGACAGGGAGCCCCGCGAAACCCATCTTGGCCTGTATTGGGCGCGTACACCATAGCTACCGTGATGAGCCTGCCTCCCCACAGTAGATACACAAATAGTAATCTCCCCTCTGTCTTCCTTGACAGCTTTGATCTGGGCACTCGGGCTATGTCTGAACGCAATCAGGACCCCTTCTCCCCTTGTTCTTATCGTTGTGCTGGATTATGTGGGGGGTACCCCCTGAGTTTGAATCTCTGTCTTGTAAGCGTATTTGAGTTTCCTGAAGGGTCACCACCTCGGGTTTATCACGGTGGAGGAGATTCTCAAGTTTCCGTCTTTTGGCAGGCGTATTTAGCCCTCTTATATTGAGCGGCAGAATGCGGACCCCTTTGAGGTTACACATGTCTTACGTTTCCCATGAAGTTAGAATGTTGCTGCGATCCCACCTTTTAGCCTATCCCCCCCTCCACTCTCCCTTTCCCCCTCCGGATAGATTCAGCATCTCCTCTCCTTGACGTCTCCCCGCCTCAGGTTGCCGGATCTCCCTCCATCTCTGGAGATTAACTAAGCAGGAAGGGCGCCCCTGCCACCCTCCCACGATTCCAAGAGACAATACCCACCCCCCCCACCTCCCCGGCGTACCTTCCCACTAGTAGTGAACCATGTAATGTCTGTGCCTGAGATCATTGTTAATAGTTGACCGACAGGCCAGGCTTACCTTTCTAGGCTGGGGGATTTGGGTCGGGACCACTCTGTCCTTGAAATTTCGCCTTGGTTTGGAGTCCCAAACTTTCCTCAACTCCCCAGGCTTCACCCTCTGGTTTTCGGCCTTATTGCTGCCGCCCTGAGCTGTACCAATGACCTCTTCCCCTTCAATCTTCAAAAACCTGAGACCCTACTCAAGCGTGGGGATGCAATGTTGACGCCCTTCCCACCTAAAGACCAGCCCGACGGGATAGGCCCACCTGCAACTTGTCTGAGAGTCTCTCAGGGCTTTTGTAACCTGCCCCATTCGCCTCCTCTTTGCGAGCGTGGGTTTGGCCAAGTCTTCGAACAGTTCGAGGATGATGCCATTCACCTTGATCAGCTGAGCTTTCCTTGCCGCTTGTAGGATTCTTTCTTTTTGATCATAACGTTGCAGGGCCATCACCACCTCCCTGGGCCTGGCCCCTGGTTATTCACGTGGGGGACCCACACAGTGAATTCTGTCAATTAGGACACCCCCTGTTTCCTCGAGGTCAAGAAGTTCCTTGAAGACTAACTGGATTGTTTCCCTTAGCTTGGCATCAGGGACACTCAGGCAGCCCTTTCACCCCAATGTTCGAGCGGTTTTCCAAATTGTCGGCTTGAAGCTCAATATTATGTGTAGCTACCGTCAGTTGCTCCGTAAGTGCATCAATTTTCTTGGTATATTCGGACAGTTTCTGTATCATGTCCTCGGTCGTAGCCACTCTGCCCCCCAATTCCGCCACATCGCTCTTGACTTCCTGCACTGGTTGGGCAAGTTCTGAAGCATTGTTGGAGTATCTCACTTTTGATTTGTTGTCCTGGTGGTATGGGGGTGGGGTATCTTGGGCGTTTGGCTTTCCATCCTCTCCAGGGCTTTCTCCTTCTTTCCTCCACATGCCAGGCAGCATCCCTTCTTGATTCTTCAGGCCCTTAGAGCCTGCTGCGCCTTCTCTGGGCTCCTTGGACCTATTGCGCGACATTCCTTGGCTGCCGGCTGGAGGAGTCCGGCTCTGGGCGGTCCGACCGACTCAACCAGAGGGAAGGCTCCAGTCTCCCCGTTCTCAACACACTTCAGGGTGTCCCACTCCAAATGATCCCTTCAGTAGGTCGAATTCCTGTACTTGCCAGGTGTGCCTACTCCCTAAGCGGGCTCACCACTTCGCTCCTGGTTCCTCGGAGGGTCGGATCCTCCACATCCTGGGGGCCTGTGCTTGGGCGAAATCTGTGCCAATCCTGTTAGCATGTCATGGCTGCATTAATATAGCTTGTGTTCACCATACATGCATCGCTCTGCTGGCGGTCACGGCTGTCGTCCTGCTGTTGCCGTTTGTTTACCGCCCGAGGCACTGCTCATCCCTCAGTTGCGGCGCAAGGGAGTGGAGCTCCTGTGATGTCTTCCCGGGTCCTGTCTTGCGTCAGAGGCGCGGGAGCTCCTTCCCGGTACCTTGCGCTCTGCGGGTAGCAGCCCAGTCGAAATGCCCGTCCTCTCCCCCCTTGCCAATGAAAGTGTTGCCGCCCTGTGGGGCACGTCTATGCAGCGATCCATTGAAACAGACGTGGGGCTCCCTCGCAGCGCTCCTCTGTCAGTCCCCTAAACCCTCTGGTTGCTTGTCACCTTAATCTTCAAGTGGTCCGGCTCAGGGCTGCTGATCTCTTAAGGACTCCACCCTACGCAGCTCGGGTGAGTCAGGAGGCCCGTGGCTCCGCTCTCCCTTCTTTATTTATTTCCATTTATAAAGCGCACAACTGTCCTAGGGCATTGTGGCGCTGTTACAGAATATTCACTTAGGTGCAGGAAAAAACATAGGTATAGCTCTTAGGTACAAGTTCATTAAAGCTTAGATAATATTTGTGTTCCATGGTTACAGGGGAACAGCAGAGAGGATACGGTCTATATGAATAGTTTGGTTTTCAGAAGCTATGAGAGAGGTTTCTTTTCTGAGTTTGAGTGGTAGTGAGTTCCATGATTTTGGTGCTAGCACTTCAAAGCTGGACCCGCCGGCTTTGGCTCTGTTAAAGGCGGGGATTGTAAGTTGGTGAGAGTATAGGTCGTGCTTAGGTCTGTGTGATTGTACTTGATGTATTCGTTCAGCTAAGTAGGGAGCTCCGATTTGCATAGAAATCTGTGTGCGATTTTGAGTGCCTTGAACAGTATACGTTCTTTGATAGGGAGCCAGTGGGCATCTTGTCTGGCCTGAGAGACATGCTCTCTCCTGGGGATACTGAAAGCCGCTCTGAGCATTATTTTGCGTGATTTGTAGCCTATTGTTTTTGGAGGACGTACCTAGCAGGAGGACATTACAATAATCCAATGTTGCGCCTATGGTAGCTCTAGCAATATTGAGACAATTTTTGGAGGGGAGGTGGGGTTTTACAGCATTGATGATTTTGGTGGCGACTGCTGCTGATGAGATATAACTAACTTCTCTATCCATAGAGAGGGTGGAGTCCAGGAAAACTTGTTTTTACTGCAGCAGAGACTGATGACCAGGTTCTCTATGCTGAAGTTGCTGTATTTGCTGTCAAGTTTTTTCTAGGGTCTCCTTGGGGCCTACCAGTAGGGTTTCCGTTTTATCCCCATTGAGAAAAAGGCCATTGGCTGCCATCCACGCCTGGATGATTGCATAGGTCTGCTGTAAGGTTTTGAGGTTCTGCTCAGTCACCAATAGTGGGAGAAGAATGTGTGCATCATCGGCATAATTGGTAAACATTATACCGAATTACTCTAGGTCACTGAATAATGGTAGGGTGAAAAGGTTAGAGAGGGTAGGGCACACAAACCTTGTGGCACCCTACAACCAATGGGAGATGGGGCAGCTGATGCCTGGTCTGAGAAGACCCTCATGGCTCGGCCCTCCAGGAAAGATGTTATCCAGGTGGTGGCTTCTTGGGAGAAATGGGCGGAGTCTGTAAGGTGTTTCCCAAGAATCTTGTGGTCGACCAAGTCGAATGCTGCAGACAGGTTGAGGAGCAAGTGAAGCGCAGACTTGCCTTTGTCCATGTTTTCTAGCAGGGCTGACTGAGCCATGCCGAGGGCGAAAACCAGATTGCCTCTTACCCAAGATGTTGTGCATATCCAGGTAGGACTGCATCTGTAAATATGCAGCCTTGTCAAGAAATTTCAGCAGGAATGGCACAGTGATGATAGAGTCTGGGTCCAATGTGGACTTTTTTGTTGTTGCAAAGGCCGGACCCAAGCTTCCTTAAGGGAGGATGGTACCGTGCCAGAGGTGAACGAGGCATTAATAAAGGCTGTAATGAAGGGAACTGATGTTGCAGCTCCGTCAGACATCTGTCCAGTACTAGGGCGTAGCCCCTCGGGTTGAAACCCAGTTTTAGAACCTTGCGGTCCCTCAGCGTAGTCAACGGTAGGATCTCGCGACCCCTTGGCCTGGTGGCTGGAAGTTGAAGCAGCCTCGATAGGTCCCTCGGACTCGAGCGCTTCGTGGGGAAGGAGACGCCCTTGCGGGGTGCGGATGAAAAAAGTGCCCCTGCCTTGGGCCTGGTCTTGTGCTTGACGAATATCTTCAAGTCCTCTGGAGGTGACCTTCGGAAAAGCTCCCACTACCTGGCTAGTCTATTATTCAGAGCGTGTGGTGTCAATGCGTCACACGCGGAGCAGCCTTCCCAGCTGTGGTTGGGGCTAAGGCAGCAGAGGCAGAGAGCGTGGGGGTCGGATGTTGGGAGGAGCCCCTTGCAGGCTGGACACCTGCTGAAGCCCGCTGATGTGAAAATGTGCCGGGGAGGAGCGTGGCGCCAGAGGACAGAGGTACCTGATTAAAGACAAGAAAAAAGAAGACCAAAGTACTTCTCCGGGGAAGCGTGCATGGAATTACTAGGCCAGAGGCCTAACCCAGGAGCGCTGGTTAAAACTGTCTGTTCAAGGGCCTGCATGCTCCAAGGGCCGCGCCCCACGTGCATCTAAATTTAAAGGGGAAGATGATTTCTCTGGTGAAAAAGGTTCCGTCTCCCATCCCTAGTGAGGGACGCCCATGCAGTATGAAAGAAAGGGGACGGGACGTAGGAGTAAAACCCTTGAACTGTGATCACTTGTGTCGGTCTGACTTGTCGTCACCATGAGTTGTATGCCTGGGAGGCCTCTCAGAGAATAATCCAGTGTCCGCGGGTGTGGCTGTTAAGGTAGGGGAGGATTTTCTGAAGCGCTTTGGTGAAGGATTCAATAAGACTATACCTTTAGTGTGCCCAGAGTATGTCCATCAAGTCTGTCCAACATCTCTCAATGGTACCTTGACAGAGCAATCTGGTGTCCCTTAAGAAAAGAGAGCTGGTAAGGTTACTCTTACAAAAAGTACACAACAAAATAACTTACACAGTATATACTGAAACATATGTAGTCTGTTTTAAGTCATGTAGTAAAGACATTGCGTTTTGTACTACAGGTTCAGCTACAGTTTACTTAGAAAACAGTAAAGCAACTAGAACAGAATCGCAGTCAAAACCAGAAATTTACCTTGTATAAATGGTTAGATCAATTCAATATCTTCAAGTATTGTGAAATTTAGAACTTGCACCATAATCACTGCAAGAACTTGTATACGTTTAGTAAACTAAAGTTAGATGTGTTGAATAACCAAGCACAAATGCTATGCAGAAACCTTAAAATCTTGCACTCCACTTCTAATCGAAGCACTGCGCAACCTATTAAATAAGTGCCATGCATCCGGCCATGTAACTCGAGCACTAAAAACAGTGAGTAGTGAGACTAGTGCAGGAAAAAAGCCAATTTCAACTCGAGTATTCCAGCTAATTTTTGTCCAATAGCCCAAATTAAGATAACACCTTTATTTTTATTAGATTTGTCTGCAGCACTGGATACCGTGGACCATGAGCTTCTGTATGAATAGGGTTGGTATCCAAGGTGCAGTGCTAAAGTGGATTCAAACCCATTTGAATAAGAATGTTACATTAATTTAATTTACAGAGCGCACGTTCACCACAGAGGTATCATGCTGCTACTCAAAGGCATGAATGGGAACCTGCTTTAGAATAGATATATTTCAGGGCTCAGCAAAAAGCCAGATGGTTAGGCATAGAACGCAGGGAAGGCAATTGCAAAGAACGGCAGCTGCCAACGAAAAAGCTTATTCCCGAATCCGGCAGAGCCAAACTAACAACTTGCAGGAGGCAGGTGTTAGGTAAGATTTTCACAGAACTGGTAAATCTTCCTGAACTGGGTCAACCCCAGAACCTTTTGCTTTACTAGTGGGATATTTTTTCTTAATACCTCCGAGTGGGAAGCTTTTTCCACACTCCTAGAATCTTTTACTCTTTATGGGTGTAATTTTTTTTGACTCTCCATAGTGTGTTTTTAAAGTTAACCTCTAACAGCTTATTGGCAATAAGTGCCGGTTTTTGCTGGGTTGCCCTAGGGGCTCTCCTTTTAACTTTCTTTTGCTAACCTTGAGAGAACTACAGGTACCAAGGGTAGAAAGGATCTTTGGATCCCTTTTACATTTTATTTTGTGAAACCAGCACACCCCACCTTATGTGGAGCACTGGGGAGAACTGTATGAATTCTCCTCCGCTCTAGTAGACTGTCCAAAATCTAAACGACGACGAATAGGTTATGTTTGAGAGGGTGCAGAGAAGAAGGAATCTGGAAACATAGTGGCAATGCCCAGTAATCAAACCGTTTTGGGGATGATTCAAGAGGAGGTGAGAGGGATACTAGGAACGAAGGGGACAGAAAGCAAGGGGCTTTTCATAATGGGACAGAATGGAGAACTAGAAAAGCTGGCCACAAAAGCTCAGAAAAAGATCTACGTAATACTGGTAATGACCGGGGTCCTGCTAATAGCCCGCAAATGGAAATCAAAAGAGGCACCCACGGAACACGGATGGGTGGGTAAAATATGGAACCTAGAAGCCATGGAAAAAGTAACATATGCAATCAGGAGAGAAAACCAGAAATTCCTCATGGACTGGGACCTGGTTATGCAAGTCCTAATGAAAGACTCCAGGAGAGCTTGTTGTCCTAGAAAGATGAACCTCCTGGGACTCGTCTGAGGTCTCCCCCCCACTAGGGACACAAACGCACTCAAAACTACGGGAGAGAGGGGGCAGGGGGAAGAATGGCGCATCAACGATGAGGGAAAATAAATGCATAGACTACAATGGAAAAGTCAAGAGGAAAGAAATCTGAGACTCGAAGGAGAAGGTGGACTGGCTGGAACTATAGGCAGAAACCAAACGGACCACTCAAGACCTGGGAAGGAGAAGGCTTGGGGGGGCTAAAGGGAGGGTGGTAGTTTGGGGGGAGTGTTTACAGTTTTGTGAGCGTTGATTGTTAAAAATGGCAATAAAAATGTAAATGGAAAAAAACAATTCTGTTTCAGGGACAAGCTTTCCTTCAATGGCTGGTGGCAGTGATACCTTATATTAATTTGGTGCACCTTTACCGCGGGCTGTGTTCACAGCTGCAGTACAGGCACCCAAGGGTGTTCATTTTAACAAAATGGCCCCGGTCTTTTTTCACCATTTTAGTGTTTCTTGTCCTTTCTTGTTTTTTCCCCCCCGACATACAGGGCGGGAAATTCCTTTGTGTGATTTTTATTTTCGGCGGGAGTGCCCTGGACTCCCCGCCCAGGCTCCAGTCTAATTGCATGAGTGTCCTCCAACTGTTGGTATCACCAGATTAGTCCTGTTAGGATAATTGTATGGGGGTGAGATGGACTTCTCTTACTATCCCTATTAGAAAGGCGTTGCATCACACGCTGCCTAGAGATATGCACCCATGTTCAGGGACAGGGTGTTCGTCCATTAGGGTCAGATTACGCATGGTCTTTTCCACCTGCATTTACTCAAGTCACTGGTTCATTGAATCTGTCTGCTATATTGTTTCTCCCAAAGAACCAGCTAGGATGTGATATAATACTGTTGATATAACTGTTAGGGAATGAAGTTACTCCATTGTTGTTATCTTTGAATTCACCCTGATGTTCTATTTTGGGCTTCCTTCACTCCTCGAGTCCTGCACCCTGGTGAGGGGACTCGAGCTCTGGTTGTCCTGCTTCTGGAGGGTCCTTAGGAGACTCCTGGAGCTTCTGGCCGGACTGCAGACGTTGCACTCAACTATGAATTTGTCGACCCCTGGAACTCGGATTCCTGCAGTAGCAAGGAAGTACAGCCAGTTGGGGAAGATGGTCCAATGGAGGTCGCCTCGGGGTTAGTTGGTCCCACTAACCCAATTGAAGAAGTCATCCCATCCGGAGCTTCTCTTGTCGATCAGAAAAAGGAGTTTTAGCACAGCAGCAGGGCTTCACCGGGCAATTCAAAAGGTCCAGGAGGATGCCGCAAGCTTCGTTCGTGGTTTCTTCTTTGGGTGTTCTTCACAGTGGTCAACTCTGCCTCTAGTCCCAAAACCCTTACCTTTTAAGCAGGTTTCTCCTATTCATGCACAACCTAGGCTGTCAATCACACAGCAGGGTGGCTGTCCTGAAAGGACAACCAGCCAGCCAATCAGGACTGGTTGCATTAAGGCACTCCTAGAGACAAAGGACAGGGAATTTTGGGAATCACCCTCACTTCCTGCCCTTCCAGACACACTGGAGCCAGAGGCGGGTTTCAGGACAGAAGCGCGCCAAAGACAAAACGAACAAAGGGCTCAAACATGGCTTGGTGTGCAGAGTAGAACCCAAGAAATACCTCACAAACAGTAAATGTTGAAAAAAAGAAGACAGGGGCCATTTTGACAAAATGGTCACCAATGGGTGCTATACTGTAGCTGAGGATTCAGCCTGCGGTAGAAATGCACAATGGTAGGAACATTAAACCACTGTCACCAGCCATTTAAAGCAGTGAGGGTAACATAAAAAATGTCACCTGAGAATGTAGGATAAGGGGCAACTAGGTAACCCCTCCCCCCCAGCACTCCACATAAGATCGTGTGTGCTGGACCTACAAAGAGAAAAGGTAAGTAAAGTCAATTGCGCTTTACTGTTCTTGAGAACATTAGTTCACACAAGAAAAGGTATTTAAACCTTATGAGAAATCTGAAAGATTTCTCAGTGACACTGCATTGAGGGTGCCGTGTGTCACCATACAAGACAGATGCCTATGGAGTTTGTCAAACTCCAAAAACAGTGGAATCACAATCAAAATCAGGACAAAAAACACGAGTGAAAAAAGGTTTTACTCACTCCAGGGTTAAAATTTAAATAGTCCTAAAGTCCAGCCAAAGAGCTCAGGGTCTCTCTTAGGTTGAAGGGAATTGGCACAGAAGAACAAGTTACTTACCAACTGTAACGTTCTTTTGACTGGATGTTCCACCCACATATTCCTCATCTTAGATATATTCGTCAGCTTGCTGCTTCTTTCGGAAATTTTTTGCCAGAGGGCGCTGTGCTTGAAACCGCATAGCTTGGTCCCTCGAAGGCCGCTGTCTAGCGTCTGTCATCCGTCGTATAAATGGCTCGGGCCGCGCCCGTTGGTTCAGTTGTTTTTTCGATGTTAATGGTCGCATCAGTTGTATTCTGTGTCGGCAGATCTCAGGCTCTTAAGGAAGTACAAGTGCAATAAGCGTGAGAACTGTACGGAGGGGTAGGTTGGGAGGGTCAATGAGGAATACGTGGGAGGAACATCCAGTCAAAAGAACGTTACAGTTGGTAAGTAACTTGTTCTTCGAATGGATTGCGTCCTCCCACGTATTCCTCATCTTAGATAGACTCCCATAGCAGTTGTAATTTAGAGGAGGAGGGAGTACCATAGTTCTTCAATTATGCACAGAATGAAGGACGGCTTTTGCAAAAAGGCCTCCTTGGTAAGAAGTGGTGTCTAAACAATAATGTGTATTGAAGACCAAGTGGCCGCAGCACAAATGTCTTGCACTGGGACAACCCTCTGAAGAGCCGTAGAAGTTGCTATGCCCCTCGTTGAATGAGCCCTTAACCCATCTGGAGGCTTCTTTCCAGCCAATTTGTAACATTCAGATATTGCTAAGATAATCCATCTGGATATAGTTTGTTTGGACACACCCAGGCCCAATTTGTGTCCAGTATATCCGACAAACAACTGATCTGTCTAAATCTTTCCAGCCTAGATATGTGGAAACTGAGAGCCCTTTTAGGGTATAGGCTGTGAAATCTTTCCTCCTCTTTACTAGCATGCGGAGGAGGATAAAAAAGATGGCAAAGTGATTTTTTGTGACAGATGGAAATCCAAAACTATTTTAGGTAGGAAAAAAGGCTTGACCCTTAAAACAACTTTATCTTTATGGAAAACCGTGTGAGGAGGCTTGCAAGAGAGCGCCTGCAACTCACTGACCCTGCGGGCTGAAGTTAGAGCCACTAGTAGAACCGTTTTTAAAGTTAGGAGCCTTAAAGGACAAGAATGTACAGGCTCAAAAGGGGCACACATAAGAAACTTTAAAGCTAAATTTAAATCCCAAATGGGAACTTGGGAAGGTGCAGGTGGGAACACATTTGTTAACCATTTAAGAAATTGGATTACTAAAGGCATTTTGAAATATGAAACTTCTGAGGAGTGCTTGAAGATGGATAGCGCTGCCAAATATCCTTTAATAGTTCCAACTTGGAGCCCCGAGTTGGCTAAATGTTATAGAAAGGAAAGCACCATGGGAGTGGTACACTGAAAAGGATCCACATTCTTATCCCTGCACCAGTTACTGAATTTCTTTCAATGACACCGATATAAGGATTTTGTTGCTGGCCTTCTGGCTGAAAGCAAAATCTCCATAACGTCATCCGGGAGGTCCCAATACTTACATCTCAACCTCTAAGAAGCCAGGCGTGAAGGTTGAGTGTCTTGACGCCTGGATGGAGAACTCGACCTTCCTCTTGCGAGAGAAGATCCTCTCTTTGTGGAAGACGTAATGGAGGGCAGATGGACATGTCCAGAAGGTCCAGGTACCACGTTCTCCTGGCCCAATCAGGGGCAATGAGGATCATGGTTTTCCTGAACTTTCTCAACCTCCCGATTACTTGAGGAATCACAGGGACTGGAGGAAATGCGTACAGGAGTGGAAATATCCAGTCCTCTACGAACGCGTCCCCTAGCGCTCCTCTTGGGGGAAATTGCCTTGAGCAATACAGTTCACACTTCCGGTTGGCACTGGTCGCTAACAGATCCACTTGAGGGGTTCCCCAAAGGGCGAAGATCTCTTGAAGGACTTCCTGAGCTAGCTCCCACTCGTGGGAGACTGCTCTGCCCGCTCAAGAGCGCCCGCCGCTGTGTTCAGCTCTTCGGCTAGATGAACTGCCGACAGAGAGATTCCTTCTTGCATTGCCGAGAACCAGAGCTGCATTGCCACTCTGCACAGTGGGAGTGCTCCTACGCCTCCTCGTTTGTTGAGATAGTACATGGTCACTGTGTTTTCCGTCATTATCAGGACATTCTTTCCCTGTACGGAGGGCAGAAAAGCCTTCAGCGCCAGTCTGAATGCCCTCAGTTCCAAAAGGTTGATGTATAGTTTGGACTCCGCTGGAGACAGACAGCTGATTGTCAGATCGTTGGTGTGGGCTCCCCACCCTATGAGTGAGACGTCCATCACTACAGTTATCTCCGGCCATGGTTGCCAAAAAGGTTCCCCTCTGAGGATATTTTCCTTGTGAGCCCACCAAAGGAGATCTTGAGCCACCTTGGACGGGACTTGTAGAAGATCTGACATCTCCCCTGAAAACTGGGACCAATGAATCCTGAGAGCCCATTGAAGGGATCTCATCCTCAGTTGAGCCTCTGGGACCAGAAAAATGCAGGATGCCATGAGGCCTAGCAACCTTAGGAAGTCTAACGCCGGTAGATGTTGGGAATTCTGACATTTTGTTACCATCTACAGAATATGATGAGCTCTTTCCTCGGGAGGCAAGGCTTTCCCGGAGGTGGTTTCCAGGACCACTCTGATGAATTTGAGTCTTTGGCTCGGAATCATTTGTGACTTCTTGTAATTGAGGGAGAAGCCCAATTTGTGTAGGAGGTGACAGGTCATGGCCAGATGTCCTTGGGCCAGTTCGGGTGAACTTGCCCTGATTAGCCAATCGTTCAGATAAGGGTAGATGTGAATCCCCTCTCTCCTGAGACTCGCTGCCACGAACGCCATTAATTTGGTGAAGACCCTCGGGGTGGAGGTCAGCCCAAATGGCAGAAATCGAAACTGATAGTGAGATCTGCAAACTGCGAACCTCAGGTACTTTGTGTTTGAAATGGATTGGCACATGAAAGTAAGCATCCTGAAGGTCCAATGAAACCAGCCAGTCCTGAAGCTGAAGAGCCTGAAGGATCCGAGAAAGGATTACCATCTTGAACTTGTCCTTCCTGAGGAATTAGTTCAAATTTCTCAAGTCCAAGATGTGTCTCAATCCTCCGTCCTTTTTGGGAATGAGAAAATAAGGGGCGTACCAACCCTTGTTCCTCTCCGCTACAGGTACATGTTCTATTGCACCTTTCTCTAGCAGGGTTAAAATCTCCTGCACAAGGAGTGGGTCTGGAATTTTTACAGAGTTGGCTCCCGGTGGATGATCTTGAGGCCTTTGATGAAAAGGAAGACAGTAACCATGGGTCACTATCTCTAGTGCCCAGGCATCCGACTTAATGCCCCGCCATTCGTCCGAGTGATTTCGCCTCCCACCGGGGTCTTGTGGGCTAAGGCCTCAAAGTGGCTTTGCAGCAGCTGCAGCAGTGGCTGAGGAGGTAGTAGGCGCTGCTGTGGCTGATCTAGCGCCTCTCCCTTTTCCACCACGAAAGGGTTATCTTTGTTGTCCCCTCTGACTGGCCTGCCCTCTCCATTTTCCAAAAGAGCGACTCTTCCAGGAAGATGACCCTGCGTAAGAGTGCTGTTGAGGTTGCCTTATAGCGGCGCTGAGTGACTTTGCTGCTGCTTTCGAGTTCTGAAGCTTCTCTAAGCTCTCGTCTGCCTTGCTGCCGAACAACCTCAAGCCGTAAAAGGGCATATTAAGTAACCTGGATTGTACATCAGATGCAAAACCAGATTTCCTTATCCATGCAAATCTACGCAAGACTGCGCGACTGCTCTAGATGCCATGGAGCTGCTTATACTCTCTGCAGTATCCAGTCCTGACTTGAGGCACTCCTCCATAGCCTCCTTTTCTATCGCCAGGAAACCATCCAGCTCCTCACCCTCCGGGATGTGCTCAACCGCTGCATCTAAACAGCTCCACAGGGTGTAAGTGAACCTAGCTAATGTACAAGTCACATAAGTAGACTTAAGGGCCATAATAACGGAAGTAAAAGCCTTCCTTGCCCAGGCATCAATCTTTTTATCGTCCCTGTCAGGGGGGATAGAGGGATAAGCCAACTGTCTACTCGCAGTCGCAGCTTGAATTACCAAACTTTCAGGTGAAGGATGCTTAGATGAA